>NW_028227256.1:86097631-88775131 GCF_978045245.1 Mus caroli | reverse complement strand
GAGTCACCTTCCTACAGGAAACTCCTAGATGACAGAGCTTATTTGTTTCCTCGCTTGCTTGCTTGTTTGCTTGCTTGCTTGCTTGCTTGCTTGCTTGCTTGCTTGCTTGCTTGCTTGCTTGAGCTGATGGCCCTGCTGTGTATTATGAACCAAGCCACCCTGGATCTGGCTGTCAATGTCTCATAATAATCTTGGGACAGGGTGCTATCATCCCTGGACAACCCCCCCTCCCATCATCGCCAAGACATTAAACACTATCTGCAAACAGAACCCCTGTCCTTCTTCCCCTGGGCCTCCCCAAGACTCACCCTTCCAGACTCACCAGCCGATTTCTATCCAGCCCTTCCTCTCACTGCTGCCTGTCTCCAGTCTCCACAGCCTCCAGCTCTGCTCAGCGGGCAGTGCCATACTACTCTGAGCTGAACCTGGAGTGTCTTCCATCGGGATCTGCTTACATGTCTAGGCAGTCTCTCAGTAACCCTGAGTCTTCCCTAAAAAATATATCCAGGTCCTTCTTCCTGTCTGCCTCATCTCTACCTATGTGCCCATCCTCCATTCTGCAATATTGACCCTGGTTCAAATCCATCACCCCCCCAACCCCCACTGAGAGCCTCCCCAAATGTACTGAGGGTAGGTCCAACATCCTCACCATGGCCCATGGAACCCAACATGACCAGGGGCACAGGATCTTCCTGTCTTTACAAGATCCCTGCCTCTGGGACAGACACCCCAGCAAGCATCCTCATGGGAGCCCACCTCGAGGTTTAGAGGAAGCAGTATCTACAGATATGCAGGGTACCTTCCCCATTTTGTACCTTCTTAGCCGTGCTGAGAGCTCCTCTGGGTAAGGGGTAGGCACCACCAGGAATTTGTCTTCTACAAGAAGCATAAAGGACCCATGAAAGCCAGGATCTGTGGGGCTCACTGCAGTGGCCAATACCTCATAGGCAGATCGCAGAGCTGAATGAAAAGCAAGAATCAATTTCTGGTTATCAGATGAAGAGAGGTATATAAAAAGACCAATTATTCCAAGTCACACATCCGATGAGTGGGTGACTCAAGCACAGCCTGAAGCTTGCCTACTTGCTGTTACTCGCCCATTAGAGACCACATGGAGTGACCCTCCTGCATGGGTCTATGAAACCTTTGTCCTTAGGTAGCACGAGATGGATCCAAAGGCCGAGATGTCTCTGCGTCTCTGATGTGGACTGTGGGCAAAGCAAACAGGAAGTCTGTGACAAAGAGGTCTACTAGCTGTGAGGTTTGCACAGGGAGGGCTGAGTGGGAACACAGGGACAAGCAGACTGTGCAAAGGTATAGGTCAGGAGGACCATAGCTCAGGAGCAGACATGTTCGTCTTTGTGTGTATGCATAAGCATGTGTGTATTGCTTGTATTGCATGTGTGTATGAATATGCATGTTCTTATGTATGTGTTGTATATTTCTGTGTACTTATCTATGTATGCATTACTGCATGTTTGGAAACATATGTATGTATTATGTACCTATATTGCTTATGTGTATGGGAAGAATGGGTGTGTTATGTGTATCTATGTCTGTGTGTATCTATGTGTCTATGAGTGTATGAATATATGAGTATATGAAGTGTATATAAATTTGCACATGTATACACACACAAGAATTGGCTGTGCATAGATGTGTCTGATATGTGTGTATGTGTGAATGTGTGTGCATCTATGTATACCTCTTATATGTGCGTGAGTTGTATGAAAGTATATCTATATGTTTTTAGGTATGTGTCTGTCTGTTTGCATATATAGGAAGTGCGTGTGGAGGTTAAGTGTGAAGTAAGGTATGTTCAGCCTGCAGAAGCCTATACTTTACATGGCCTACATGCCCATGGGACCTGCAGCATCCATGACCCCTCTGGAGGAAGGTCTCCTTAGTGCTCGGAGATCCTCCGTGGCCTTGTGTGGATAACGCTGTTAGAGTTCCAGAAATCTGGAAGTGAGAATGCTTTCAAATACCACAGAAAGATCAGAGGGGGCAGCAAGACTCAGACCCAAAAGATACACGGCAATCCTGTGAGTCTGAGGTGAAACTGGCAATGATTGCCTGTAAAGAGCACACCTGAGCCCTGGGGCCCAACCACAACCTCAGCCTCATCATTGTCCTTCTCAGATTCCTGACAGCCTGAAGCTCTCAGCAAAAGAGGCAGTTAGCTCTCAGTGACATCAGAGTGATTCATGGAGTCCAAGGGGGTCTGCTCATGCTGAGGGAGCACCACAGACCTCCTCTTCCTCTTCCTCCTCCTCTTCCTCCTCCTTCTCCTCCTCTTCCTCCTCCTCTTCCTCCTCCTCTTCCTCCTCCTCCTCCTCATGATCAGGAAGTGCAGGGAAGTGGGAACAACTTCCTGGGGGCCAGAGGGCAGAGGAGAGAACACCTTAGGGACAAGAGGGCACCTCAGCAGACATCTCCATTTGAAAGGCCAACTCCACAGGCACATACCCTTCCTTGACTTCAGGTGCTCAATTAATACAGATAGGCAGCAATGCTTGCTTGTACACATACATACACACACACACACACACACACACACACCAGCTGTGCTTTGTCACATTTGTGTCCTTCATGTGTTCACACTGTTGCTCACTCCCACGCACACTGATACATTCTATCACACACTCACATTTGCACACACGCCTGAAGTCCCAGGCTTTCATTTCTGAGTGAGCTGAGTTCCAGTAAGTGTGGAGTCTCCCCAGCTACCCTACAGAGCCATGTCAGAAGCCAGGCCATACTTATCCACAAACTCCTTTCCCTACCTCAGAGGGCAAAAGAAGTGAGAAGGTGCCCTTCTGATTTGCCCTGGGGCTGGGCACTCTATTCTTCACAGGGGTGGGGTGGGGGAGTCTGGGGAGGAAGGGTCAGTGCTAGTGGAGCTGGGGAGATCAGGATTTCTACAGACTCAGCTCTTACTGGGCTGCCCAGTGAAACCCAGAGGATGTCCTTGCCTATATACCTGCCGCGCCATTGGGAAATGCTGAGAGTTCGGCTCTCTTCCTAAGAGCTTTGGGCAGCCTTGCAGGTGCTTACAGCCGACTCACTAAACCCAGAAGTCCCTAGTTCCCCTGGAGCAGACAGTGTGAAGACATGCCAGGGACCCAGTCAGTCCCAGACATCAGTGGTCCACATAGGCCTGATTGGGAAATCAAATTCAAGGTGTTGTCAACCATACAGAGTCCCCAAAGCTCTTGGGAGGAGACATAGGCTAGAACCAGAAGACAAACCTCAGGCTCCTCCAAAGAGGGAGCCAGTAGGGGGCCAATGCCAAGGTTCTCAAAGACGTGATCTCTGAAGAGGATACAGCCAGGCCTAGGCCTGTAAGCCATATAGCTGTTATGCCCTTAAAGCGGTGGATCCTGAGAGGGTGAACTGCAAAAAGTGACTGGGGGATGGAGACCTCAGGTGACAAGTGAGCCCTGTAAAAACAGTCTGTCTGGGAGACAGGCTTCAGAGAGACAGCCCATTTCAATGGGTGGGGGGAATAAAGGGAGGGGGAATAAAGGCTATTTAAACCATGGAGGGGTAAGTGTACATCGTTGGCCTATGCCAGGATGCTGGGGATGCCTTATTTGCATAAAGAGGAATCTCAGGTGCTGCTGGACATGACCCTATAAAGGGAGAAGAAATTTAACCTGGCTACTGGCTACAGTGACTTCTGACAAGCGAAGGTGGGGACACTGGGCTAAAGCACTGGGACCTCCAGGTCAGGGGCAGGGGGAGGGAAACAGTCCTATTCTTGCCAATATTAGGATGAGAATTCTGGGGTTTGGACACTTCTTGGCCCCACTATTGCTCCAGGCCAGCTCCCTATGGCTCCCTGGCTACCTAGCCTAACATAGTCCACAACACAGGGATTATATAATCACTGTAATGAGAGGCTCATGTACCCTGTGTATACTTCCACAGGGAATTCTAGTGAGATGTACCCAAAGTGGGACAGGTACTTCCACAGAGGCAAACAGCCAAGCTGTATGGAGACTTGAACCTGAGAGTAGTGAAGTATGCACACACACACACACACACACACCCATGCCAACTTGAAGATTTGCTCAGCACAACCCTAAAGGGTGAGGTCTCCTCCAGCAAAGAGGATTGGGGTACAGACTTGCCAGAGACCATCAGGGTGTATGTCTCAGTCTAAGGCCAGTAAACTACATTTCAGAGAGCTTCAAATGTAGGGTCACCCAGGGCAAAGGAAAGGGACAAATGTTCCCAGTGCTCCCCCAGCTCTTTGCCACTGGCTCTTAGCCAGCCGACAGCACTGTCTGGGGTCTGTTCCAGACTGGAGGCTGGATGTTCCTGTTTCAGCAGAGATCACAGAGGGATGGCATGCAAGGTACCACCAAGGCCCCCAAATGAGGCCTGCATGGAGTTGGGAAGGAAGCTGCTCTGCCTTCCAAACAGCACGGTCACATTTTCCCAGGAAGTTTTATAAAGAGTTTGGGAAGATGTGGTTATTTCTTCCTAAAATTGCCCAGAGTCCTAATTATAAGACACAGAGTTCGTCTCAGTTCCCTGAAACGTTATGAAAGAGCTAAATGAATGTCAGGCTTCCTTTTATAAAAAGAAACGAGAAAAGAGTACGCAGATTAAAGAGAAAAAACCCAAGCAGAGGAAATGAGCTAAAGACACTGGCAGGCGCTGGGGGTGCAGACACACCAGGGCGCACAGCTGGTGGAGCAGAGAAGGCAAGAAAATGCAGTCCTGGAAAGAGAGCCCTTCCTTCCATGTTGCTTTTCTGGATGTAACAAAATACCTGACCAAAGCAACTTTAGGAAGGAATGGCTGTTGGCTTTGGCTCACAGTATGAGGAGATACAGCGCAACAAGGATCAGAAAGACAGCTGGTCACATTGTAACCAGTCAGGAAGCCAAGAGCAAGGGATGCCAATGCTGGCAGTCTCTGTTTAATTCAGTGCAAGACCCCAGTCTGTGGGATGGTGCCACCCACATTTATGCTAGATGATCTCCTATTTTAATTAACCCAACCTGGAAAAGTCTCTCACAGACACCCCCACAGGCTTGTCTCCTGTGTGATTCTTGCTCCTATCAAAATGGCAGTCATCATTGATCATCATAGCTCCAGTGATCTGGGATCTGCTAGGTGGTCAGCTGCTTTAGAATGTCACCCCTTCCTGATACTGGGAATATATGTGTGCCCAGTCCCACTCTGCCTGATACATCCTGTGGTTGAACCTGTGGTAGACATGTTCCAGGCTCCTCCCCCACCTATACAGAATTAAGCTAAGTTCTTGGACAAGTTCTTCCCTCAGTTGGCCCTGATTCTGCCCTTGGCTTTTGCTCTTCCTCTCCACTCTGCCCTGGGCCAAGTCAACCCCTCTTGGAGTTTAAACAGCAGAAATCTGCACCAATGTCTAGCCCATCTTCCAAGAGCATTGGTAACCTCCCATGCCTAGTCTACAGCTCTACAGAACACACTCCAGACACCCATCACATCTGCCATCTTGCTTGGGTGCTGCTGCAACCATCTGAGGCCAACCTCTGATGGCTCTGACCTAGGAGGAACATTAAGACCAGAGGCTGACACTTATCACCGGGTGGATATTCATGATCAGTCAATAAAATGAACGTAAGTCCCTCGACAGACTCCTTTCTACGTGGCTTCTTCCTCAAGTACCTTTCTGTCTTTCCACCCTCTCCACATCCATGGACACCAAGCTGGCCATTCCCTGTTATCTCCCACTGGGCTGAGACAAAAACCAGGACAGTGTTAATTCTCAAGTATGTTTGACGACTCTAGGAATGTTGACAAGGGCCTTAAGATTCATCCCCTTATTGGCAGGATGGGCGGATGGGTGGGGGGAAGAAAGCTGGAGCTTTCAGAGACCTGGGGATTCTTGTATTCTACAACAACGTGGCAGAACAGAGGTCCAGTCCGGCCACACTGGCACCAAGATGTCACAGAAGGACATCTAGACTGCTATTGGCTCGAGTCATCCAAAAGGACAGGAGCAAAGCAAGTCCTAACCCTTTGCTCCATTGGGGCAGGAAGGCTCTGGTTGCTGGGACAATACCGAAAAGACTCCACATTTGGTTCTTATGTCTGGTGTCATGGAGGCATTGAGCCACTAAGAGGACAAAACTACTTCCTGGGACCAGAAGCTCCCTTCAGGTGAGGGAGGAGACCACCCACTGAACACTTCTGTCCCAAGGGGGAGTCAGCCATTGCCTCTGTGAGGTAGACTCATTTCAGGGAAGTCATAGTTTAGGAAGTCCTGAAGTCATAGCCTTTTGTTGCAGGAACTTTGATTTGTTCTGTTGGACACGTGAACCCCACAAGAGACAGACAAATGCATTTACTTTATAAATGGTAGCTTACCTGTGTAAGGGTATTTAATTATCTCATTGATAAAATTAAGAATTTGATTTATCCAACTTGAATTAGTGCAATAACAGATGACTTGTCCTGCAAGCTTCATTGAATGCCACATTTATCTCCAAGACAGTTTTGGGAAGACAGATTCCTGGATAAATAACTTCATTCTCCAAAATCATCTTTCTTCCTAGAACCCTGGGTGCTGAGGATTCCCCCCTCTCTCCACAGCCTGGATTTGTCACTCCTACCCCCTGCCACTGTGAGTTCTGAAAAGCCCAGGTGTGTAGTGGCACAAAGCAAGAGGACCTAGTTTGGGGAGTTTAGGGTATGTAACTGAGGTATTGTAGCCCTGCCTCAGCCTCGAAGGCTTCAGGCTTCAGTTCTACAGGAAGGCTGTATCTAAGCCAAACATGCCTCCAGCCCCCAGACACCCCCATAGCTCCCCACACTCAGCTCCCCATCCCACACACTCTCACACTAACCCCACCCCCCACGGGCACACTCTCACACTAACCCCGCCCCCCATGGGCACACTTCAGATATGTTCACACTCAGGCGCACATACCCTCTGCAGACAAGTTCATGCACACTCATACACACAAGGGTATGACTGTCACAGTCCCTGTGAGCAGCATGCCCAGCTGCTGCCCTAGGGGATCTGCTTTGCTGCCACATCCAAGTGGTTCCATCAGAGATGTTGATGACTTCATAGACCTCACATGACTGCCCTCCTGTGTTTCCTTGGTACCGATGTTTGGATACTTAAGACAGTTTCTGGGCCACCAGTCCAAGTCAAATGTAGGATCTGGTACTCTCTGATTATGCTTCTCCCAGCTGCCCAAGGGTCTCCATCTCCTCTGCTCTGAGATACTCAAGAGAGATTTCAGAAGGATCAGTCCAGCTCTACCACTTAACAGACATCCACCACCCTCACACACTCTCTTTGTACCACATCCCCCTGTTACAGTTCTCTTTTTCCCTGGTCTTACTACAATCACTTCCAACGGATCCTTCAAAAAACTCAGGGAAACCAACAGAGGCTGAGACTGAAGCGAGCCTAGCATCGCTCACTCTGTCCTGGGAAGGGACATAGGCTGCCAAGGCAAGAGCTTGTAGCTGTAATAGCCAGTAGCTGACATGTTGGAGTGGGTCTACAGGGATGCCCCAGGACATTGCCATAGTTGGGCTGATTCACTTGGAATGGTTGAGAACAGAGACCCAACTGTGAAGTCACTAACCAAAATTGCCATTTAAGAAATGCTAGATCCTCAGTGTCCAAGAAGGTGGAAGGGGCCCTGTGGAAAAGAACTAGAGGCACAAGCTCCCATTCCAGGAGACAACTCAATAGGAACGGTTCTGAGCCTTGAGGGTGACTGTGCTGTCCCACCCGAAGAAGGAATTCACAATGCAAACCAAACCACACTTCCAGAGATGTGAACAGCAGGAATCGTAACAGAGAAGAGATAAAAATACTGTGGCAGCCCCTTCATTTGGAGGATTGTTAAATAAGCGAAGCAGCTGGTGCAGGAACTCAAAAACCCATTTTAAGCAATATTAAAAGGAAAGCTTCACTGTAGGTAGGGGAAGCTGTTGCAGGCATGCACTGCTGTGGCCTGTTTGTCCCTTGCTGGGGAAGAACCTAGGGCATCATATAAGCTAAGCAAGCACTATGTCCATTGAGCCATCCCTCAGCCCAAGAACAGACTTAGGAGCCTAAAAAAGTACATGGAGAAGGGGGCAGCCGCTGAGCGCAGAATGCAGTCTGAATAGGCAGGCAGCCACAGCTATGGCAAGGATGTAAGAGAAGGTAAAAATCTCTCAGAGCTAGACACAGAGGAGCTCACAGCCTGGGACCCAGCAGGGCTGTCCTCAGAGCCAGAAACAAAGGAGTTCAGACAGAGTCTGGGACCCAGCAGGGCTGCTCCCGTGGACCCTGAGTCCCTGAGGTCAGCTCAGATCAACCACATCACTGCCTTTGCATCTACCTGGCTCCCACTAGGATTCCTCAAGGTCACCCTAGGAGTGTGGCATCACAGACTGCTTGGTGTGCAGGGCAGTTTTATGAATGCTTCAGGACCTGTCCCCAGGAGCCCAACCTTACCTCAGTGCAGTCATCCCGCTGGCTGCTGCCCACTGTCAGAGTACACACGAAAGGACATGGAGGCCTAGTGGTAGTACTGGAATCAGAAGATAGTGATTCGTAGCCATTACCCAGCCCTGGGCCTGGAGGTCTAGAGCAGCACCCCTCAAGCAAGAGATCCCAGACTTGATCAATCAACATTGCCAATGCCAAGGGTCCCAAACAAGTCCAGCTGTGGTTGAAGCCTCAGTTCTCAGACCGCCACACCAGCCTCAGAGCCTTTGACTTACCACATCCCCCTCTTATAGCATAGTTGCTCTTCTGGCCATGTTCAGTCTACAAAAGCCCAGCCAACCGCACACTTAAGACACATGTACTTTTTTTCTCCATTAAATTACTTCAGTAAAAAGGTTTTTTAAATGCTACATTTCAAGACAATTTTCTCAAGGAAGGCCTTTTAAGCAGCTGCTTTGAGCTCTCAACTCTTTCCCCTGAAGCATCGGGCATAACAGCCTTGGACCTCATTAAAATCAGAAAGACATATATAAAGAATAATGTTCCTTTATGGCAATTTATTGGGCAGTATTAAAGTGCACATGAGGCTCTCTAGAACAGATGAAGGTTCTCAAGATACCCTGGGAAGATGCAACCTCAGCGACATAACAGGGCATCGTGTTTTCCAGGAAAGGAGACACGGACAAAAAGCCGGTCTAGTTTGCTTTTTAATTGCTGTGGTGAACATCATAACCAAAACCAACTTGGTGAAGAAAGGGTTTATTCACCAATCAAAGAAAACACATGGTGGGACTCATGGCTCTAGCTGCATATGTAGCAGAGGATGGCCTAGTTGATCATCAATGGGAGGAGAGGCCCTAGGTCCTGTGAAGGTTCAATGCCCCAGTATTGGGGAACGCCTGGGCCAGGAAGTGGACGTGGGTGGGTTGGGGAGCAGGGGGGTGGGGGAGAGGATAGGGGATTTTCAGAGGGGAAACTAGGAAATGGGATAACATTTGAAATGTAAATAAAGAAAATATCTAATAAAAAATTAAAAATTAAAAGAGCCGGGCAATGGTGGCACATGCCTTTAATACCAGAACTTGGGAGGCAGAGGCAGGCAGATCTCTGAGTTCATGGCCAGCCTGGTCTACAGAGTGAGTTACAGGAAAGCCAGGGCTACATAGAGAAACCCTGTCTCGAAAAACCAAAATAATAAATAAATAAATAAATAAATAAAATAAATAAATAAATAAATGGTTTATTTCAGTTTAGAGTTTACAGTTCATTATAAAGGGACGTCAAGAACCTGGAGGCATGAACTGAAGCAGAGACGGTGGAAGGCTCACTAAGCTTACTGGCTTAGTCCCCTGGCTTCCTCATCTGGCTTTATATAAATCGGGACCACCTAGCCTGGGCATGGCAGCACTGACAGTTGACTGGGCTTTCCTACATTAATCATTAGGGCCAATCTGATGGAGATGTCTTCTTAGTTAAGGCTCCCTCTCTGCAAGTGGCTCTGGTTTGCTTTAAGCCAACCAGCACACAGAATCAGATGTTCTGAGCTGAACAGCAGGAAAATCCAATTGCTGATGTCAGCTGGGGACTGGGAAAAAGCCAGAGTCTAGCCTACACCACCTCTTCTTGCCTTGCTATATACTCTCCAGAGAGAATCTAACTTTAGAAAGACTCCTAGACCATGAATATCAAAGCCTCTCAGATGTGAGGCATTTTCTCATAGACAGTCCTGAGTCCCAGGGTGGAAGTGGCCAGTGGCCACTCAGTGACCCAAGCACCCATGGGAGTGGGACAGGGCTAAGGCAGTGTCAGACAGCTCCTCAACACTCTTCCAGCCACAAGCCCTTCCAGACGATGTTCTCAGGCCTTGCTATAGTTTACAGGCAACTATAAGGCAGGTGGAGAGAGTCTCGCCCGCTCTATCCCAGCTTTAACACACTTACACCCGACATAGGGGCTTCAACTTAAAAATTTTTAAAAAGCCCCCCCCCAAAAAAATAAAGTGAAGGAAAATTCCAGCTTGAAATTTTTCTAATAAACTGCTCACAGCTTGAAACACAGCCGCCGTTAACTTTGGCGGAGGTCCCTACAAGCCCTTCCCAAACCATCAGTGCATAAACACAATGTAATATAGTGATTCAATTTTCTAAAGAATTGGTTAGCAATTAAACAGGATAGTTGAGAACAGATATTAAATTCCAGAGAGAATTGCCATTTCAACTTTAACTTTTTCTGAGTAACAAAAGGGGAATAAGAGAACAGCAAGGAAGTTTCTCTGGCATCTCAGTGAGAAAATTATAAAAATTGAGGTCAAGTGCCCTTTGGGATTCTTTAGCTGAATCCATGACCTTGATATCACCGACATCACTTGATAGACAGCATCAAGGGTATGAGAGCTGTCATGCGTGGAGTACAGCATTTTGTGTTTCCTTTTTACCCTGGTTACCAGTTCTGGGATAGCCAAGGAATTCTTGGTCCATTGCTTATGGGTCATTGGAAGGATCAATTGTTCTAAACAGATGGCTGCAGTCATTCCATTCATGCACTGTAGGACAAATGCACTCCTCAGGAGAGTCATCCCTCCCAGATCTATCCTTGTTTCCCCTAACAACAGTCAGTGAGTGCCTTTGCCTTGAATGGTCATGTGCGGAGTGCACACTTAGAGGACACTAGACGATAAAGGGAGAGGGGACCATGGGAGAGAGGACCATGGGAGGGCTTTGGCTGCTGGCAATCCACATTTCAAGTCTAGAAGCTAGAGAACTTCAGAGGAGCTCTGGGGGAACCACAGGTGGGAGCCCTGGGACCATAGGTAGGGCCTAAGTAAACCCTAGATAAGGCCTCAGAGGTGGCAGGTGGGACCCCAGGAACTACAGGTGGATCTTGGGAGCCAAGGGTGTGACTCATAAGAACTCCAGGTGCTATCTCAAGAAGCCACAGCTGGCACCTGAGGGAACTGTGAGGGACTTCAGGGAACTTCTGTGAGGAATTACAGAGAGATGTTAGCCCCTGGGCATTGCCTGTAAGGAGAAGCTATTTATTAACAGGCTGGGTTCATTGATATGTCAAAACTTAACTGTAAGCACCATCTTTCTATGAGCTGGAGTTTTGAAGGGAATACAAAGGAAAGAGCAAGCTGGGTACAAGCATCCACCGCTCTCTGCTTCTTCCTTGCACATGCAGTGTGATCAAGTGTCTCCTTCCCTGCAGGTGCAATGTGACCAGGGGTCTCCTTCCCTGCAGGTGCAATGTGACCAGGTGTCTCCAACTTCTGCTGCCATGTCTTGTCTGCTTGCTGGACTGTACCTTCAAACTGAGAGTCAAAATAAATCTCCGAAGTTGCTTTTTATTTACTTATTTATTTATTCATTTTTGTTCTTTGTTTGTTTGTGACAGGGACTCACTATGTAGCCTTGGATGACCTGGAACTTTGCTAGGTAAACCAGATTGACTTCAAACTCTCAGAGATCCAGCTGCCGCTGCCTCCTGCATGTTGGGATTAAAAGTAAGTGACACTAAATTTGGCTTTAAGTTGCTTTGAAATATTTATTGATATTTATTTGTATTTACTTACCTCTGTGTGTATGTGTGTATCTTTACTTGAAACTCCCAGAAGAGAGCACCCTGGAGCTAGATTTCTATGTGGTTGTGAACTTCCTAGTATGGGAGCTGGGAAGTGAACTTGGGTCCTCTAGGAAGAACAGCAAGTACACTTAACCACTGAGCCATTTCCCTAGATCCCTAAAATTGCTTTTTGTCTGGGTTTTTTATCATCAAAACAGGAGACATAACTAATCCACTCCCCCAGAGACTAGCTAAGTGTCCCTGGGAAACCCATCTTCTGGGCAGCAAGCCGGACAGGCTTGGCTTTTCCTACTGTTGAGGACACAGGAGGAAAATGAGCAGGAACACTGCCATCCAATCCCCACCCTCTTAGGCTGGTCAGTGCCTGTGCTCCAAAAGCAAAAGTAGCACACACAGAGACAGGGATCAGAGACGCCCTCACCTCCAGTGCTACCCATGCCTGCCTTTACATCACCACCAACACCAGAGGACAGCGGCAGATTTCATTGGAACCAGGAAGGACAGGAAGACTGTGTTACAGGAGGCAGGGTCTTAAAGAGCAAGCCCCAGGGCCTTCACAGCCCAATGGCCCCTTGCCCATGGAGGAGTTCTCTCTTCTTCCAACCCAAGGCCCTGCCTGCAGGTGAAGAGGTGTGGGGAGAAGGAGAGAATGTTCCCGCCACCATTACATTACCTGCGCATCCCCAATCTCTGTTCCACCTCTCTCTGTCTCTGTCTCTCTGTCTCTGTCTCTCTGTCTCTCTGTTTCTCTCTGTCTCTTTGTGTCTCCCTCTGTTTGTCTCTTTGTCTGTCTCTCTGTCTCTGTCTCTGTCTCTCTCTCTCAGCTTCTCACTGCCCTGCAGATAATTGCTCCCTTTCCCTTATTGGCTTTAACCCCAGCACCTGCACACCATTCACCAACAAGCACAGGTCAAAGAGCACATGCTGAAGTCAAACTAATTAACTAGAAGAAAGAGAGCACTCAGCATTGGAAGCAGCTTAGGGAAACCTACCATGTTGTAGAGTCCGTATAGCTCAGCTCACCACAGTGGGAGGCCGGGAGTCACCCATACTGTATATGAGGAAGGACAGACTCACCTGCTAGGACATCCTGACTCTCGTCAGTTCCCAGATTGTGGAGGATGCAGGAATCATCATGCCTTAGTGGACAGGTATGATGCTTAAAAGAGAATTATTTTAGAGGCAGATGGAGCTGTAACTTCAAAGATGAGTCCGTGCACTGCAGGTCAGCCTTAGACACGGTATGCATCTAGAATCTGCCAGTAGATGATTTAAGGAAAGGATCTCCTACAAAGCAGCATGAGCACGTGCTGAAGATGTGCTTATGTTATTGCCGCAAAAACCAACAGATGGCAATGCTGGTGTGAAGAGCATTGAAGAGCTGGTGGCTACAACCAGCGGAGAGAGTGTGCAGAGCTGAGACTTCTGGGCAGGATGTGCCATTGGCTGGTGCCCTGGGGTCTTAGCTAGGGTTTTAACTGCTGCAAACAGACACCATGACCAAGACAACTCTTACAAGGATAACATTTCATTGGGGCTAGCTACAAGGTTCACGGGTTCAGTTCATTATCATCATGGCAGGATCATGGCAGCATCTGGGCAGGCATGGTTCAGGAGGAGCTGAGAGTTTGACATCTTCATCTGAAGGCTGCTAGAACACTAGCTTCAAGGCAGCTAGGATGAGGATCTTATAGCCCACACCCACAGTGACACACCTACTCCCAACAAGGCCACACCTTCTAATAGTGTCACTCCCTGGGCCAAGCATATACAAACCATCACACCTGGGGTCTGGATCTTCTCTTCTAAGGATGGGCACCAATTAAATTTCTACTCAGTTCATGTTCTCTTCAGCGATACTGCGATGGCTCAGAAATGCCAACTGGTTCTTGGGAGTCCATCCCATCATGCCCCAGCTGCAGCTGCTCTCTAGCCTCATTTACAATGTTTTTCAAAATACATTTTCTCAGCAGGTGTGTTTGCTACTCAGTTTCCTACCAATGGGACAAAATACTAGAGAAAATCCACTTAAAGCCGGAAGTGCTCATATTGACCGATAACGTCAGAAGCCTCCGCCCAACGCCACCTGACCTCGTTTCATTTGACCTGAGGTAGTCATCATATTAACCCACTGTTCACACACTGTTAATGCAGAGCCACTGAGAGTGCTCCAGACTGTCATCGGCTGGGCTGTGCCCGCTAAAATTCCTGTGTTGAAGCTCTAAGAGTCAGGACGTCAGAATGTGTCTATATGGGTAGTCAGGGCTCTTGAAGAAGTGAATACCATTAAATAAGGTTGTTGTTGAGGGCTATAGTCTACACAACTGGCAGATTTAAAAAAAAAGACTATAACACTTTTTATTTAAAAAAAAAGAAGAAGAAAGAAAGAGAGAGAGAGAGAGAGAGAGAGAGAGAGAAAGGGAAAAAAAAGACTATAGACCATCTCACACACAAGACATGGTACAGCCCAAGTATGCCCTGAGCCAGGCATCCAGCACATACAGGGGGAATGTTCTCCACAAACACTGCATGATGTTAGAAAGAAGAGGTTTGGCTTAACTTGGGAAAAAAAAAAAAACATGAGAGTCAGGAATCATCTAAATATAGGAAAATCATGAAAATCTCTCAGGCGATACATGGGGACAGGGTCAGTTTAAACGGAGACACATCTTGTTTCTGGATGTGAGAGTTGAATAGGTAAAGACATGAAATCCCCACCAGACTGTACACTACACTCAGCCAGCTCAAAGAGTGCGAGAGGGTTCCACTTGGAAAGCTGGTTCTGACGCTGGCAGAATCATAAATACGGAGAGGTTGCCAAGAAAACACAGGAAATCATAGGGAATTCACTACTGCGCATAAATCAAAGTGTACAGCAATATTAATCAAAACAATTAGACACTGGCTGAGAACACAGAGTACAATAGTAAGAGAGGCCGTTGATTGTGTGCAGCACAGAACAGCTCACTATGAATGGGGGCTTCAAATCGATATGAGGAATTCTCAGGAACCTGCTGGGGAACGAGAAAAGCTTAGATTCACAGCAATCTCAGAAGCAAACCCCCAGTACACAAAATATCCAACTTTTAAACAGTAAGAATAGCAGAAGAGAATACAAGAAGTCAGTTTTTAGCTACTCCACGAGGAAAGGCTTCCTAAACAGCAGACGAAATCCAAAACTCATGAAAGAGAACATTGGCTGACTTAACCCAAGCACCTTCTAAACTTCAAAAGAACTGATGAAATCAAGAGAAGATGATGGACTAAGAAGAACCTGTGTCCTGATTACAGCCGGCTGTCCCTGACACTCTGCTGGTATCCAAAGAGGGTTTGTAACTTAAGAACTTTATTTTAAATTTCTAATGCAAACACAAATACAAAAGTCATAAAAGTATTATACATCAATTTTTATTAGAGGTTTTTAAAGTGCAAGACCAGAGAACCATATGAGACATTGCAACTGTCTGGCTCCAGCCGGTGTTCACCTTAGTGTAGAAGCATGTTAAGTCTAAAAATAAAAGTGGCTTCAAATTATGAGACAAGCATCCCCAGACCCAAAGAAAGGTCTCGTTTTGCCACCTCCTGCTCCTGTGTCCTATAATCCTCTAAAACAGTGGCTCATTCCCAAGGCTGTATAACTTCTCTGTGTGATCTCCCTCTGGCTCTGACTTTTCCTGGATTCTCCAAAATGTTATTAGAAGAACCCTCATGTCTGTCCTGTGTTTCTTCCTGGACTCAGGGATGGCTCCAGCCATCACCCTGGTAGCTATGTTCAGCACAGGTGTTAGTCAATCCATGTCAGATAACCTCTTGGTTGAACCAGAGGCCAGACTCCATCATCTCAGCCTTCCATTCTGTCTTAACCCTTCTCCATGCCAACTACATAGAGGCATTTAGGCTCGAATAGTCTGAACTCTGGAACTTGGAGAATTTGGAGTCACCTTAGGAAGTGGCTTTTGTGTTCTGGCGACATTTTAGAGAAACCAGGGAACTAGGGCACAAAGAGAGGTCACACAGAGGAGTCATACAGTCCTGGGAATGATCCACCATCTTAGAGGATTTGGGACACAGGAGCCCGAGGTGGTCAGGTGATGTGCTTATAGAGAACCTTCTTCAGGTCTGGGGATGTTCATCTCATAATTTGAAGCCTTACAACTGCAGGCCTGACTGAGGAGCCAAGAGCAGTAGACCACCTGTCTTACTCAGTGCCCTTCTTCTGACAGTCACAGGACAAGCAATGCTTCCCCAATGCTAAGCCACAGCATGAAAGCAAATCCCTGCTGGGCAGTGGTAGCACATGCCTTTAATCCCAGCACTTGGCAGAGGCAGGTGGATTTCTGAGTTTGAGGCCAGCCTGGTCTACAGAGTGAGTTCCAGGACAGCCAAGGCTACACAGAGAAACCCTGTCTCAAAAAACCTTAAAAAAAAATAGAAAGAAAAGAAAAGAAAAGAAAGCAAATCCACCCATAGTATACACACATACATGCAATCACCACAGTGCACACACACACACACACACGTACATACATACATGGTGCACATACATACACTGCCCACAGTTCACACACAGAATCCACACAGTATACACATATACACACACAGTCCACAATGCATACACACATATACATATACACATATTCCTCACAACACACACACACACATTCCACACAAGTATGTTGCACGTCATTTCATGAATGTTCTGTGAGGTGGGGATTTATTACAGAAAACCTCAATATAGCAAAACTTTGGACCTGAAATTTATAATCTCTGACCTAAGACCACACAGCAGGTGATTATGGCTTGAAAAGATTCTACAGCACACTCAGTTCAGTCCTCTAGGGACACCATCAAGGGTTCTGGCCTCAGAGACTTATAGGGCATGGGGGTGGGGACATAGTTCAAAGGAATTCAGAGGCAACACAACAACAGATGGTATTGATATCCCCAGAATCAGGACACAACCAGGGTGTCCTTGGCCTCCCAGAGTCCAGAGTAGTGTCTCTGAACAAGGACATTTCCAGGGTCCAAAATGGGGGTGGGGAGTCTGTGTGTGGCTCAAGACAATGCCTTTCATCCTGGGAGACACAGTACTGTCATGAGGCAGAAAGTGAGGTTGTAACGTACAACAAGAGTAGGTTCATGTCTCTGCTCTGTGCTCAGCCCAAGGATAGCAGAGCAGCTCCTCAGGTCCCCAGAGATGTCACTCCCCCCAAGTGCTTCGTCTCCTGGAGACGCTATGGAGTGGATTTCCATGTTTATAAGAGCATGAATTATTGAGGAGCACTCTGGAATTCTTGCGTTCCATTTATACAAATCAATGAGCAGAGGGCTACCGTCAACCTTCGCTGCTTTATGGCTCATAAACACAGGGCAGCCATACAAAGCACACGTTGAGAACAATCCTATTCACAGTGGCGGTGAGCAGAGACAGACCTTTCACGGCGACTTAGAGTCCATGGAGAAGGATGGGGGCAGCTGTAGACTGAGTCTTTTAAGTTACACGTGGGAGATTTTCAAAGGCAGAGCCGAGCGAGAGGACGGAGTGATGAGTCCCAGGAGCCCCTCGCTGGAGTCAATCCGGACCAGCATCTGCTCCTCTTGCTTCGTCTAACTGCTTCACTTCTCCCAAAACCACATGTTAAGATAAATGAACTGAAGACCCCAGTAAAAGCGAACACACACGGATGGTAAATGCGAACGGTATAAAACTGACAGCAACGCTTAAATAAAATTTACCGCGGCGCTAATAAAGATTCCAGGAGGATTTTTTACACTGTCAAAATAAGCCATTTATTTAGGCAGAAAAGTGAACACATTAAAACGGCACGGAACCCTTTGAAAAAGAGGGCAGGCTTTATGAACTTGCATATTACATTATAAAGCCATAAAAGGCTCCATTAGGAAAGGGAAGCTTCTTTTTAAATAATCTCAGTATAAGGAAGGGCTTTTTAAGTCCATTATAAAAGCCAGAAACAATTAAGAAAAATATGAACCCATGTGGTCTCTGGAAAATTAAAAACTTACGCACTTATAAACCTAAAATAATTTCAAGATAACTATTGTAACAGGTGAGTTTGGTAAATTTACCGAGGATAAAGTTGATGTGCCAATAAATAAATCAACTCAATGTCTATTAAATCCCTATTCATCCCCAAGTGTCATACAAGGAGTCTGCCTACGTCACCACATGATTAATAACAGCCCTTATCCTGGCTGAGGAGGCCAGATACAGTTTCCATGTCCTTGTTATGTTCCACCTAGCCTCTCCCTCCCCGATGCCTGTCACACCTGTTGCTCATGTTGTCTAAGATGGAGATCCCATTTCTCTGGGGGATTTGTCATATCTGCTTTTAATAATGCCATCTATCAAAAGGTTTATGTCTTTACCTGGTGCATCTTGGGAAAGCCACCTCAGCTTTTCTGCAGTCTTATGACACTGAGTGCAGTGGTGGCAGTGGGTGCTCCCGTGATGCCCATCTGAGCTGAAGGACCTCGGCAGGGAACCCCTCACCTTCAGTTCTTGGCAAGAATCACTCCAATCATTTTGAAGAGGTTCCGAGTGTTTGTTAGTTCATCTGATGACCAATGTGGTGGAGGGATTTGAATCTGGGCCCTGCTCAAATCTAGGGCACCCCTGAGGAGCTTTGCTGAGTTCTTCTCTCTCAAGGCAGACCCCAGTCCCTCACACCCATGCTCTCTAGCCCCATTACCCTGCCAGAGGCTGTGTCTCCAGGGCCCACCCACCGGGGATGCTGTCTGTAAAGACCTTCATATTGTCAGCTCTACAGTTCTTCCTTTTCATGGTTGTTACATTTGTTAAATTCTCACAAATTTCTCTGTGCTCTTGTGATTATGTGAACATTAAATATTTATATCTGGAGCATTAACCCATCAGGTATGAGATGTAAACCACGACTCTAACTTCATTTTTCTTCCCAAAGCCTGAGGTAAACGACACAGAGACACTTATTGAGTAATCCATCCTTGGGCTGCTGATTTGAAATATCACCTTAATAATGGACTAAATTATTAAGGATGCTGGATTTCTTATGGATAACCCTATCTATTCATCTCACCTGTTGCTCTAGTAATGGACTGGTCCACAGTATTTTAATATTGAAGCCTGCCATCCCATACTCTGACAGGGTGGGTCCCCCCATTGCTCACTCTTTTAATAAGAGGACTCATTGTGTTGTTATTTTAACTCTGATATCTCTATAGCTTCCTGAGCTTGTGCATCTGGGTCTGAGCAAACAGAAGCTATGGGCAGCTGCTATGAAGAGCAGGTCTGTCTGTCTTGGGATGCTAGCACCCCACCAGCAGCCAGGGGCTAACACCTGCTTCCTAAGCACGTGTACACTGCAGGCATCCACTGCTGACTTCTTGCAAGTCAAACAGATCACACTGGCTCCCAAGATCCCTCTCTCTCTCTCTCTCTCTCTCTCTCTCTCTCTCTCTCTCTCTCTCTCCCTCCCTCCCTCCCTCCTCTCCTCTCTCTCCCTCTCCCAAACCATCTAGAATCCAAGCAACATCAGGGAATGGTTCTTGCTCCTCAACCAGGAGCTCTGACCCCATGTCTTGCAGTAGAGGCAGGACAAGGGATTGCAAGAAAGCCTAGCATCTCTGGGTCTGGGGACTTGAAGGATTTAGTTCTCAACCTTCCTATTGCCATGAACCCTTAATGTTTTTTTTTTATGTGGTGGTGACCCCCAACCATAAAATTTTTTTTTTTTGCTACTTCATAACTGTAATTTCTGCTACAGTTATGGGTCATAATGCAAATATCTGATAAACAGATGGTCTTAGGTGACCCCTGTGAAAGGATCATTTGACATCCACTCTCAAAGGGGTCACCACCACTGATCTAGATGAAGCTCCAGTCACCCTGTTCCAAATCTTGTCTATATGGTCAGCAAATGCCTCACACACCCTGTAAATCCTTGGCATATCATAGCCTGCTTCCTCAAGCCACCTGGCAGCCCCAAGCATCACCCTCATTACTTCATTTTGTACCATGAGAGACTGGTGTCCCAGTTTGTAGAGGCTCATAGGTGAGTGCAGGTGGGAAGCTGATCCCATGCAGATACAGACACCAGGTCACTCTTACTCACCTGTCTGTCCCTCAGCCACCTCTGTCCCATCCTGCACCAGTTCTCAGTTGGCAAGTGTCATGGTCACAACTAGAGAGTGGCTAGTCACTCCACTGCCGCTTGTCTTCTCGACACAGAGGATGCACCTAGGGGTGAACACTGGGCCCATGCCAGGGCGGCCACAGGAAAATCCTCCTGACACCCATGAGGAGATTAGCCCTAAGCTGTGGTCCTCATGAAAGCCATTGCAAGGCAGGCTTCACATTCTGGTAGCTCACTCCTGCACTGCCTCTTTTCCTGTCCCCGGCAGATGCTACTTACTGTCACTGTCCCAGGATAGCATCCTGTGAGGAGCAGCCCATACATTTTGGCCCAGGCTACTCTCACAGATGCAGTCCAACATATGATGAAAGGGTGATGCTAACAATTAATCGCCAACTGAATACCCTGGAGGCCACCCCCAAAACTTCTGCCTCCCCAGTTGGTTCCCATGGCAGGAATGTCTCATCTCCCCTCTGCCAGCACAAACCTGCAGACCTCAGTGGCCTCACGTGTTTACTGCACACAGCTCAGAGACTGGGAGAGTTCATGTCTGGTGATGGTAACTTCCTGGTGCATAGGTGGCTTCATGCTAGAAGGGCAAGGCTCTCCTTTGTAAGGACTGAATCAACCTAATCACTTCCCGAGAGCTAAACTTCCTAATATCCGTGTATGTGTGTGTGTGTGTGTGGGGGGTGAACACACAAATTCTGAGGAAAACCAAACACTGAGCCCATAGCAATAGGACCTAGATATAAGGGAAATACCACAGTGTGATGAAGTCCCATCCTCAGCCCAACACCCCTTCCTTGGAGTGTGGTCTGAGGCCTGGGTGCTTCTTGTTCTGTGTTCCTGACTCTCCATCCCTAACCACGGCTTCTGCCTCCTTCATTGGCCATGTATGTGTCTAAGATTAACTGAGGAAGATTGTAAGGCCTTCTAGCCTGAGACAGGTGCACAGGGCTCTCTGAGGGTCTCTGAGATGGTTGGTGGTTACAAAAATTCCCTAAAGGCGGCTCTCAGTCTTGTGTTTCTGACAATGGATAGCATCATCTTGAGGATCCAGTGTAACCAAGAAGGATAACAATCACACAGACGCAGAGCTTCCCAGTCCTTTCCTGGGCCCTTAGAGATGCAAGTGACTCGGAGCAGAAGCCCACGATGGCTACTGAGACAGTAGAGGGGAGAGTGGGGCTGAGCTGACACCAGTTCCCTCTTCACAGGGACTCAGCCTACTGAATGCTGAGCCAAGACTATGTAAGGTCTTCTCCCCTGGGTTGTTCTCTGGGCCATAGCTTGCTTCTGGCAAGGTTTGCTAAGATCTTGTGTCTGGAGACGTGTTTGGGAGTCCCAGGCCAAGCAGGGATGTTGTATTCTAAAGGGTAAAAAGGGAGGAGACAGAGGCGAGTCTCTTCATCAGCAGACAAACACAAGTGCTGGAAGCCTGATAGCCAGAACCCCGCTGTACCTCCCAGGACGTTGGATACCTGCTATGGGTTATTGGATACTGCTGTGGGCTAGATTTGAAGTCTCACCCAAAATCCTTGTGGATGAAAGGTGTGATTCTCAGTTTGTGGCACTATTGAGAAGTGATAGAATCATAAGGATGCGAGCCTGACCAACAATGCGCCTGTTGGTAAGGTCAGAGATGAGTGCGCTACTAGGAGGTGGGGCCAGGTGGAGGAAGAAGATCACAAAAAAATGTACCTTTGATGAGTAAGTACGTAATGTTCCAGGTGCTTCCTTTCTGCTCTCTGCTTCCTGGCCACTACTACATGAGTGTCCTTCCTTCACCATCCCTCGCTAGATGACTCTGGAGTCAGCTGACAAGGGACTGAAAACTCTGAGGTGATGAGCCAGAATCTGTGTTTTCTGCTGGGTGTGAGTTGAGAGCTGTAATTGTGAAAGGAAAGAAGCCCACCCCTGTCTCACATCTTTCACCCTAATGGAGCGGGGTGGAAGTAGATAGGGACCTGGAAGCTATGTAACTCAAATGACCCAAGACTGAGCGGGAGACTAAGGAAACTGAGCGGGAAACACGAAGGGGGGATGCAGAACACAAAGATGGTACCCTGCTACTGGGCTGAGGTAGACACACTAGGCATCGCAGATCAGATCTGTAGCCTTCTCCTCCTTGTCCCTTGCTCTTCATCCTGTCCCTGGCACAGTGGACTTCCTGAAGAGCTCTACCTCCATGAAACATTCTGTTTGAATGCTGTCTCCCATAAGTTCCTTGTGTCTTTGAATACTTGTGGTGGCACTGTTCTGGAAGGCTGTAGAACAGTTAGGAGGCTGAGCCTTGCTGGAAGTGGGCTTCTAGGTTTGATAGCCTGTCCCTGCCCCAACTCTCTGTTTCTTGTTACAGACACAATATGACCATCTGTCTCCCACTGCCCTGACTTCCCTGTCTTGATGGACTGCACCTTGGAACTGAGCCACATTAACTCCTGCCTTCTTTAAGTTGTTTGTGTCACATCCCTGAGAAAACTAACACAAAGGACAAGCCCTCAAAGCCACACCTGGGTCCCCAGGAGCACTCTGCTTGCAGTCACTGATGTCCAGATGTCCCATTGTCTCCAGATCCATAGCAGTGAATAGACCAGGTCTCTTCAGTGCTCCTGTGTGCATTCCCACAGCCTGGGACCCAGACTCAAGGAGGGCCAGTGGTGAAAGGAAAGAAAAGATGGCAAAGAAGAGAGTGGGTAAAAGAAGATAGTGGCCAAGTGGCCTGCTACAAATTCTGATGAGCTCAGACTGGAGGCTGTGGTCAATTCTGGCCTTAGAATCCTGGGTAGAAGAAACAGCAAGACTTCCATATGCAAAGTCCTCAAGTAGTGGGCACAGGTGAAACCAGAAGGTTTCTCAAAAGTGATTTTAGCAAATATTTAATATTCCTAACATTTTTCAAGGCTTCAGAATTGTGACAGAAAAATCCCATTCCACTCCAGCAAATATTTATGGGGAATCTGCTATTGCCCTGGCCCTGCTCTTGGATGTGTTAGTACTTTGATGAATCAAATAAGCCATGATGTTATGCAGAGCTCTCTGAACAACTCAGGCTGCTAAACTGTACCTGTGACCCAAGAGGATGCCCTAATCTATGAAACCCCAGGGTGTGACTCCATGGGATGTGATGTCATAGAGCATCTACTCCACTGAGATGAGCAGGGTCTGGCTCTCTGCAGCCTTGTCCTTCTCCAACATGCGTTCTCTTTCTTCAAACTCACTAGGACAGTGACTCCCATTTGTCATTGATGTAGACAGAGATGGTTTGGGCTTCTCGAGGACTGAGGTGAAAAAGTTGAAATCTCATTTTGAATTCAGTCTCTTAAACGTGTAACAATGGATACATGTAACAATGTAAGCATGTAATACTGGAAACATGTAACAATGGATATATGTAACAATGGAAATGTGTAATAATGTACGCATGTAATATTGTAAACATGTAACAATGTAAGCAATGACAAGGTTTTAAGCTTTGTTTAAAAGATAACATGTTCTATAATTCAGTCCTTAAAATTTACCTTGAGTAAGTGTGTAAGATGTTGCCCCTATATGTCCCCCACCCCTGAAACTGCAGGGTCTGGGATCATAATGATGTCCATTATTCTGTCTTGGTTCTCATTGCTAAAGGGCCGTTCAGAAGCCCATGATGCTGCCCCCAATGCACAAAGAAGCTAGTCTCTAAACATGTACTTGGATTCTGATTTCATCATTTTTAAGTTCTTGGCATGTGTTCTCAGTAATAATTTCCCCAAACATTCCTGATATATTTTATTCCTACTATAACTACAAGCCTGTACTTCTACAGAAAAAAATTAACTTAGACAGAAATTGTTCTCTCCAGTGAATGCTACCATGATAGTGGATAGGCCTATCCACCTGAGGTCACTGAGATCAGGGGACCATAGCCAACATGCAACTATGCCACACTGGCAGCTCACTAATTGCCTGAGGACAGGTGCCATGTTTTTTAATAAAGTTTTATTGGCACACATCTATGCCCATCCTTGTATTGATCGTCAATGCTATTGCTCAATGATATAGCAGCAAACCTCTGCCAGACACCATCGACTGCCATGTAGGATACAACTTCCCACATGAACATGCTTAGTCCTTTTGGGACAGCTTCTGTCCAGGCACAAGAGTCACCTCATTCACCTGCAGATGGGGGCCCCTAGCATCAGAATCAGAGATGGGGTCCCTTATGTGACAGATCACAGAGGGAAAACTTCAGAAAAGGCCAACAGGACAGGGATGGGAAAGAGTCAAGAGGATGCATTTGGGACAGCCAGCCTGAGCCTACCCTACTCCAGGGGAGCTCCATGATGCATCCAGACCAGGTACAGGGAAACTGGGCTGTAAAATACAACATTGGTCAGTAGTGGGCATCAGGACCCGGAAAGGGAGATAGGAGGTATGGAGCCCACCACCCCCTGTGACCCTCCTGTCAACCTAAGAGTCATCTCGGATATGTTAGCAGCGGCATGGCAGCAAATAGGCAAACTGTTGTCACAGGATGAAGACAACCCAACAGGCAATAGTAATACAACCTGCCACTGTAATCAACAGGGTTCACAACATCACAACATCAGGAAACCACAAACTGTTCACAGATGCAGTATCTCTCGTTGTCTTTATCAAAACCTTAATAGATCAGGAAACAAAGCCAGTCTTCAAACTGCTGATCTAGATGGACAGACTCACCATATCCCTCCCCACCATTCTCCTGACTTCCCATTCAACAACCCCACTCGGCAGAGTTTTGACAGGAGTTAGAGTGTGTCCTTCTCATGAAGGAAAGTGACAGTCCTTCCCAGAGTAGGGAAGCTAGCTTCCAGACAGGGCAGGCGCTGGGAGAAAGGGATCAGGCTCTGCCTGAGCCTTGGAGTGCTCTCCAGAAGTGTCTTACTCAGTGCTCTATCACTGGGACTCCTATAAAGGAAAGCATTTGATTGGGGCTGACTTACAGGTTCAGAGGTTTAGTCCATTATCATCATGGTGAGAGCATAGTGGCATGCAGGCAGACGTGGTGCCAGAGAGGTAGCTGGGAGTTCTCTATCTTGATCCACAGACAGTAGGAAAAGAGACACTGGGTCTGGCTTGGGCTTCTGAAACCTGAAAGCCTATGACACACTTCCTTCAACAAGGCTACACGGTCTAATCCTTCTTAGTGCCACTCCCTGATAACTAAGAATTCAAATTCATATGCCTATGGGGGCCATTCTTATTCAAACCATCACAAGGAGACTGCACTGTTGTCACTGAAGCCAAGAGGAGGTTTCTCCCAAGGCCAAGCCATGGCGTTGTCTCCTGTCTGAGCAGATCCATTTTCATGGGATATTACAACAGGAGTCCTACTGAGAACTAGCTGGACTTTCTTTCCATGTAATGGGGGGGGGGGAATAAAAGGGCAGTCAGACTGATGGATCCCCAAGAAAGAAAACAAGAGTGTCTGCCAAGAGGAGATGAAGTTATGTGAAAGCAAGCACTTGGGTCAGGGGACACCCAGGCCTCTGGAGTCTGAAAGGAGGGGAGATCGACTTCTCTGAAGTTGGAGGGTCCCCTCGAGGAGGCAAGGAGGCATAGACACCCTGCAAGGAATGGGCTGTGCACAGGGCACCCAATGCAGCTAGAGAAAGATGCTGGCCAAGAGAGGAGACGAAGTGGTATGAGAACCTCCAGGCAACTAGGAGAATAGTCGAACTATTCAAAGGCATGAAAACGAGGCACCTGTCCATACAACAGGAGTCCAGGCTCCAGGAACTCTTGTCTGTCAAAATTGATGTCAGCGTCAACAGGTGCCTTTGTAAGAGCAAAAGTTGAAAAGCAAGTCTTGCCACCAAAAGAAACAGATTTCCACAGAGGCATCATGGGGACCCTCAGCTACTGGGTATGAGCCTTTCCACCTTCCATCACAAGGCACCATGTTACTTTGAAGGTGAACCACCCTCTAGTCAGTCCTGCCAGCTGCTGCCAGTCCACCAGGAGCCCAGCTAAGGGGAGGAAGTGGCAAGGTGCACCTCACTGGCCTTGTAGAAGGGGCGTTCATTGAGACCAACAATGGCAATCTTACAAGAACCTTCCAGCAGGCCCGGCCTGACTTCCCCAGGAAAGAATGCTGTACTGGGACAGGGTGATGCCAGGCCAGAGCAGATGAAACAGGATAGCCACACAAAATGCCAGCACACTGCAAGAAGCCACCAACGACCAGCTCTGCACTGATTGGTAATGGTGTGTTTAATTGAAATTTCAAGGTTCATTACGGGATGTGGATTAATTAAATTGAGAGGGAAGATAATGAAAAATATTCCCGCTGGATACATAAAGAGCAGGCCTGCTGTGGCAACAGGAGGGGGAATTAAAATGTATGGACCTGCCAGGACTCCCCATGCTTGTCCCCTGGAAAGGAGTTGAGGCTGCTGCTACACCCTACAAAACAAAGATGTGCCACAAGCTCCATGTAGACTCCATACAGGCTTCCAGAGGCTCCACAGAGATGACACGGAGAAATCCCATGGTCTCCACGCAAGCCCTGCTTAAACATCCATAGGCTCCACACATGCACCCATAGGCTCCACACAGGCTCTACACATGCACCCATAGGCCCCACACAGACTCCAGCCATGCACCCATAGGCACTACAGGCTCCACACATGCACCCATAGGCTCCACACAGGCTCCACACACGTATCCATAGGCTCCACACATGCACCCATAGGCTCCACACAGACTCTACACAGGCTCAACATAGGCTCCATACAGTCTCCATATAGGCATCCACAGGCTTCACACAAATACTAACATGGGCTTCACCCAGGCATCCCTAAGAGGCTCCACACAAGCATCCTCACACTCTCTACAGGCTTCAAATAGGCTCCACACAAGCATCCACACAGGCATTTACAAGATCCACATAGATACCCCACAGATAGCTAAAGGCTCCATATAGGCTTTCCACAGGCTCCATACAGGCTGTGTGCAGGCATCCACAAGTCTCCACACATGCACTGCACAGACTCCCTACAGGCACTCCCAGAGGTTCCACACAGGAATCTGCAGACTCTCACAGGCTGCACACAGGACTTCATGGCTTCTGCATAGGCTCTATTTTGTCTTCACACAGTGTCCCTCAGGTCCAGGCAGGTACCAGCAAGGTCTCCATACTGGGCTCACACAAACATGGGCTCTTTGACCTCTTGAGTAAGAAGTAGAACCCAGAACCTCCCAGAGACTTCCTCTTGACAGTAAGCCTTCAGGACATCCTTAGCCAGCACAACATTAACAGACCGTCCTGAGGCTCCCAGACCTGTCACATGTGAAGCACCAAACTTTGTCTGGCAGAGAATCTGTTGTGTCTGAAACCGAAGGATCGGGTTTGCACACTGCAGGATGAGGAGAGGGCTTGCTAAAGTGCCACCTATCTAGCCGAGCACCAAGACAGTGATGTGAGGAGCCCACAGTGCAGAAAAGCCAAGCCGAAGTTTCTGCTCATTCCTAGCAGGGTGACACTTGTCCCTAGTGTCCTCTGTGCTATCCTCTGGGGCGTAATGAGGACATCTGAGAGGAATGATTCTTTCTCTGTTCAAAACTTCCATGTTGTGTTTGATGGCTCAGTGTCTCCAGCCTGATGGGCTTTACGAGTGCTGTTCCCAGTCCAGGGCTCATTAAGCCAACCATAAGCCCTAAGCCTGAGAGTTTTAGAGCAAACCACGAGAGCTTCCACCAAAGACCCACTGTATGGAATCATTAAAAAACAAAAAACAACAAAAAAAAACACAAAAAAAGTTTGTTTAAGATGGAAGATAACTTCCGGTTACAGAGATGCTTCAGTCAGTGGTGCTGGAACCTGAGTCTAGACCCTCAGAACTCACATTTTAAAAGTTGGGTGTGGTGATGTGGGCTTGTGATTCCAACTCTGGGGAAATGGAGCTGGGAAAATCATTGTGCCTCATGGGTGAATTCAGGGCAAAGGGAGACCTGGTCTCAAAAACTTGGTGGACTATACCCAAGAACAGCGTTCCAGGTGGTGCACATGCAGCTGCACATAGGCATACATGCATATGCATCTGAAAACACACATACACACATGAGAGACAGACAACAGACAGGCAGGCAGACAGACAGACAATTAGAAAGTTTCTGAGTAGCCAGAAAACACCAAGTAATAATAAAAAAAAACAACCCATGAATCTAGATAGCAACTTTGAAACCATTATACTAAATCCCAGCAGAGTAAAGGAGAGAAAAAGGATGCTGAGTGCCATGGGCACCACTGATGAGCAGTTAAGCTTAAAGAAGCACCACACCCTGTGACCACTAGAGGCATTCAGTCTTTAAGTGAAGTTTAGCTTCTGCGTCAGTTTTATCCTGAAATCCTGAGGATTCTTTCCATAGGAAATGGATCGTGGGTTTCTATTACTCAAAAATGTAGAGAAGGAGACACTTGTGTCAAATATATAAACTAGAGCATAAAAAGAAATTTCAGGGCAAAAATACAAAACAAACTTGGTAAAAATAAGTTAAAACATATCTGCCATCACAAAAATTATAAATGGATAAGATTTAGTAACTTAAAACTTCCAGAATGTGTTTGAATTCAGCTATATGCTGTTTTAAAATGTTGAAATTTTATATAAATGGAACACTGTAAAGGCTGTGGCACAAATGATCATGTGTGTATGTGTGTGTATGTGTGTGTGTGTGTGTGTGTGTGTGTGTATTCATTAGTATTTAACTTTCCATTCATTTTCCATATCTTTAAAGTTACAATTTTATGAGAAATAAAAGGAGTCAGTGGTAAAACTTGAGCTCCCCACTCAACAGATCCTCACTGCTTGATCCAGGATCTGTCCTCTGGGCAATAAAATGAGGACACATATTCAGACTAAATAGGCACCCTGACATGCACATCCTACATGTCCTTCCTCGGATAATGAGTTAAAATTTGATCCATCTACTGTGCTATCTGCCCACAACAAAATCAGAGGCTCATATATTTGAATGTTTGGTCCTAGTTGGTAAACATTTTAAGAAGGACTAGGAGGTGTGATCTTGCTGGAGGAGGTGTGTCATGGGGAGAGTGGGGTTTCAAAAGCCCATGCCAGACCTAGTGTCTGTCTTTCTGTCTATCTATTTATATATCTACCTACCTACCTACCTACCTACCTACCTACCTACCTACCTACCTCTGTCTCTATCTCCCTCCCTCTCTTTCCATTTCACTCTCCCCTCACTTGCTGTGTGATTGTCAGCTGCTGCTTCAGTGCCATGCCTGCCTACCACCATGCTCCCCATCCTGATGGTCATGAATGAACCTTCTGAAACTGTACACAAGTCCCCAATCAAATTATTTCTTTTATTTTGTCTTGGTTGTGTGTCTCTTCACAGCACTAGAAAAGTGTCTAAGACAGAAAGAAAATGTGGACACTGGAATGGAAGTGTGAGCTAGAAGGTTACACAGTGCACACCATCTTTGAAACAGCAATGGTGGACGTACAAGGAAGTGACTCTAATCAGTTCAGGAGAGAAGGCGGGGCTTTGTCTTGAAGAACATCAGAGGAGACCTATGCATGAGCCCCTTGTCCGTGGATCCGACCCAACCAGGAGACAGCAGTGAGAAAGACACAAGATGGCAGGTACTCAGTACCAAGTTAGGACAGCATTCTGTGGCTTACAGGCATGTTTTGGAGAATCTGAATGAGGCAGAATGAAATTTCATATCATTTTGAAGCTTTGTGGAAATCTATACGTATTGTGATTTTTTTAATGTGAAGAAAAGGATGCACAGCACCTTCTAGGAAAGGGCATGTCCCACTCAGTCCGTGCTCATAAATCAACACTGCCCAGGGGTCCAGTTCTGTTCCTGATCCTCCTGCCTCCTGAAGCTGCTTAGCGGTTTCAAACAACAGGAAATCAGGCAAGTGAGATAGCTCAGTGGGTAAGGGTGCTCACCACCAAAGCTGAGGACTGAATATCCCAGATGAAAAAATAAAAATAGACTCCCAAAAATTGTCCTCTGACTGCCACATGTGTACTGTGGCATGTTCTCCACCCACTAAATCAAACAATCAGTCAGTCAGTCAATCAATGTAAAAAAAAAAAAAAAAAAACAAACAAACTAGAAAGTTATCATCTCTTCATTTCAGAGGCCAGAGCTGACGATCTGGCAAGGCCAGAGCTCCAGGGGCTCTGGGGAAGAATCTCCCTCTCCCCCTCCCCCTCCCCCTCCCCCTCCCCCTCCCCCTCCCCCTGCCCCTCCCCCCACACACACCCCATGGCATTTTGCCTCCATAGTCACACCACCTTCTCTCTCTTCTCTTCTCTTCTCTTCTCTTCCTCTCTCCACCTCTTCATTCTCCTTCCCCTCATCTCCCTCTTTCCCTCCCTCTCTCTCCTCCCTTCTTAGGGGAGAAGGGACGTATTCAGGTTACAGTTCCAGGTATAGTGATCACTGTGGGGAATTGAGGTAGGAGCCTCACATCCCGGTCACATCACACCCGCCATCAGAGCAGAGAAAAATGGATGCATGCATGATCACTTGCTTGTTTGTGCTCAACTTGATTTCTCCATTCTATACAGTCCAGGACTTGCCTAGGGAGTGATACCACCCACTGCTGACTGGGCCTTCCCACACCAACTGACAATCCAGACAATTCCCAACTGACATACTTTGCAGGCCAACCTGATCTAGATATGCCTCAGCAAGACTGTTCCTAGGTGTGTCAAACTGACACTAAAGCTGACCGTCACACTCTCCTTCCTCCTCTTTCCCACTCTTCTCCCCCTTCTTTCCCCTTTCCTCTCATATCCCTCCTTTCCCTCATCTCTGTCCTGTTTCCTACTCCCCTTCTCCTCATCTTTCTCATTTCTTCACCCCATCCTCCTCTTCTGCCCCTTCCTACTTCCATCCCTCCTTACTCTCCTCTCCCTCCTTTTTTTCCTTCCTCCCTTCATCTTCTCTCATAAGCCCTGAGATAAAATGTGGGACAAGCTTTTACCAAGTTCCCTTGCTACAAAGAAAGTCTGGCAAAAGGAAATGGGGTAGGTTCTAGTGCCACCGTTCTCAATCTGTAGGTCTTGACCCCTGGAACACATAGCAGATGTTCTGCATACCAGATATTTACACTGTGATTCATATGGGTTTGAATGCATGCATGCATGCATGAATGCATGCGTGCGTGTGTGTGCGCGCACACACACACACACACACACACACACACACACAGGGGAGGGTGGTTTCTAGCACTAAGCCAGAAGGCATTATTGATGCTTTTGGTATCTGAGTCACCAAGTGTCCCTTCTTTTGTCATCTAAGGCCATTTTCCAGCCAGCAGGCCACAGCACTCCACAAGATGAAAGAAAGGCCAGAGAGGTTGCGCAAGGTCAATAGAAATGCATAATTCAGGGATCCGGCCTGCCCTGGGGATCTGATGGAGGCTTCAGTGCCAACAGCGAGGCAGGAGTTCATGATGTGGGAAGAGGCATTAACCCTGCCTGCAGCCTCTCACACTTGGCTCAGGGGCAGGGACATGGCACACTCAGTCACACAGGTCAGTGACTGTGAAAGAGAGGGACGAGCAAGGCCACCTCAGCAAAGAGCCCACTACTACCTCCTGCCTCAGGGGGCGGGGTGGGGATGTGCACCCAGTCGTTGCCTGGCAACAGCAGTGCTTTCTGCCAATGATGCAAGAAACAGAATAAGGTGGACATTTGCTTTTTTCCAGGTAATCAAACCAGCTTAAAAGTTATCAGTGTTGCCTGGTTACAAGGATAGTTCTGGGCCCCTGGCACCCTGAAGCTGCACCCCAGAGAGTACTGATTCCCTGTCTGAGCTGGAGGAGAATTAGGTATGAGGCAGGTGCAGTGAACAGAAACAGGGGTTGGGGATGCCTATTCCTGCTTCAAGTCTAGGTGGAGCCTGGGGAACTAGACATCCAGCCTTCCCTCCAAATGAACAGAGCCTTAGCATACATTTCTCCCCGACTTGCCAGACAGCTGTTGAATGTCAAATGAGGTGACACAGCTACCGAGAGCTATAAGACGAAGAGAGTGGCTCACAGGGTCTCTACTCCTCTGCCCAGGGGCCACATTGAGGAAGTTGCTCATGGCCTGTCTATCAGGAGACACCAGAACCAAGGTTTTTTAAAACAGGACCACACTCTGCATCTTGTCCCCAACCTGTTCTGTTCCATTAACAGCAGTATGGAGTCACTCCAACCCACCACCTGCATGTTTTTATTGTTATCAATTATGTGGTGTTTTGTAATCCAGGTATATCTGAATTTTTATTTATTTACTTATTTATTTAGTAATTCAATTCACAACCAGTGTTGCTATTTTCCACTAATGATTGCTTATCAAATCTGTATGCTGGGCTTTCTGCAGCCTGGCAATTTTCTTCTGTTATATCTTCAGCCTTTGTTTCTGTCCTCTACATATTAACATCTGGCATATGTCTCTGTTTTCTGTTGCTGGGGACTGCTTTCAACCCCTCACTGCTGAGATTGTATTTACTCCTAGCAACAACAACAACAAAATATTATTCTACCTTCTATAGACAGTCTATGTGAGGTCCAGAGGGGCTAAGTAACTTGTTTCAGTTCACACAGCGTTGAGTGATAGAAGTTAGAAGTCCAGGAAATGGTCCCATGCTTCCTCTCTGCTCCCGTAGCCTGTGCATCCTTTTCCTCTAATTTAATACTGATTACTCCCTGGAGTGTGTCTTATTGGTGGATTCGCCACATGCCATTCTCCTCTCTATTACCGATGCTTTCATTCTTCTTTGGTGAGTGTATTTCCAGTTTCAACTTCTATCCCCCTATTGCATCTATGAGCTTTTCAGCCTGTGCAGTGGCCTCTCTGCCTGGCATCAGGGAGTGTGATCTTCTGGATGGAGCCACGTTATAAGGCAGAGTACTTCTCTGCCCCACCCCAGGCTCCTTGATGTCTGCCCCTTGCCCTCCAGCTGGATCCCTGCTGCATTCCTGACCGGAGGCTGCTGGGTAACAATTTACCATGAACTAAACAGCAGCTATTTTTAGGTTCTGGAAACAGGTCATGGCAAGTCAATGTTCCATCCCAAGACTCCAGGGTGAGTGTCTTCCGACCTCTCAGGTCCTGGCATCTGTGAGCACTGCACAGCCTGCAGCTGCCTAGCTTCCTTCTCTGCCTCGACTTCATCTCTGTGTCTGTGTCCTCTCCTCTTCCTATAAGGACATGAGTCACCAGGGCTCTGGAGGACAGGAACCTGAAATGTCATCTTCCTGTCCTCAGATGGCAGTGGCTGGCTAGGAGGACAGCAGGAGTCTCCATCCTCAGAAACAGGATGCCCTCGGTAGATAGTCTGGGAAAAGGAGCTAGATAGTAGCATTCTCTGTGCCAACATGGTTTTCTCACACTTACCTTCCCTGAGGATCAGCACCCACCTGCAAACAAAGAGAAAGAAGATCTGAAAGGAACCTGCCAGGTGTCTCCCAACACAGTACCTCCCAAGGCCCAGGGCTGTGGAACGTCACTCCACTGAGAGCCATGATAGTTCCCCCAGCCAGGCCAACAGCCCTTCCTTGCTGTCTTCCACTTATGCAGCTTGCAGAGGCCCTGGTCTTCTTGTTCTCCAACCTCCCCTGTTAAGTGTGGATTTGGGGGTACAGAATAAACCTCCCAAAATTCCCCAGTTGGCTGCTCTATCTCCACTCCGCTGACAATTGCTTCTCTCTCATCTGCTTTGCAGCTTTCAAAACATCACCTCTCTCTGTGTGTCTCTCTACTCACTTTTGTTAATGTCTTTTCTCTTTAATTTACCACTATTTCAATGCACGGAGTCCCTATTTCAACCCAGAATTCTTTATAGCAACTTAAATGTCAAGAGATGCATAAAGAAAACTGGTCTGATTCATTCCTCTGCTCCGCTGCCTGCTAATAATGTCGACTGCCCACCACACACCACCTATGGCCACCGTAAGAGGTGCTTTGTGCGTGGGCTGTCGCTTGTCAGCACTGGCCTCAGTGCCAAGAGGTGGAAAATGCTGCGCTCCACTTCACAGATGATGAGTCTGAAGACCAGAATGGTGAGAAATTTTCCCAGGATGTGGCAGCTAGTCAGCATCAGAGCTGGCGGCCAGCCCCGCAGTGCTACTTTCTTTCACACAGTTGCGAATGTGCCCCTGTGGAGACCATTCTAAACGTGCAGCCTGCAACGGGAAGGCTGAGTGTGAGCTCCCCATGGGATGCAGAGACCCTGCCGTCCTGGCATCAAGGCACAGCCACAGATTTCTTTATAGTTATTGTGAGTGGCCCTGTAAGAGCTGCCCTGCCCTCTGCTCTCTGAGATGTCCCCTTCGAAGAGGAAAGCCAGTGAGGAGTCACCAAAGCTTTGTGCACTGAGAAAGCTCATACCTCAGGCTCTCATCCAAAGTGTATCAACATGTTGCAAAACAAAATGTTCCATCCCTCAGTTGCTTAAACCAAAACTCATGGATTCTTGCTTTCCAGCCTGCAGACTAGGGACTTAGTTCCTTGTGACAGAGCTGGATCAGGTCTGGATCTCCGTCATATCTGCCCCCATATACTGTGGTTCTGGGGCCAGGTGACCACTAGGAAGATTCTCCCTGTGATGCAGATGAACAGAGGGTGGCTTCTTAAGCATTTATTGTAGCAAAATACCTGAGACCAAGCAGTGTGTGAAGAATGGGAGTGCATTTGGTTTGCAGCTCTGGAGAACAGGGAGCCCAAGGATGTAATGGTGGTATGAGCATGTCACCTGGAAACGCTTCTGCACCAATCATAATAGAACAGGAATCACATGAAGAGCCAGTGGGTGTCTTCGTATAAGACCACAAAGGCATCATGGGGCACCATTTTCATGACCTCAGTTATTAGCTGCACCTAATCCCCAAATTTCCATTTCCAGTATGAATTTGAGGACTAAGTTTCTAGCATCCAAAGTTTGGGGAACACACTCAAACTCCAGCATCCTAAGGCTTACGTTTGTAACTGGTGTCATGATAGGGTTGGGTGCAGCACAACTGAGCATGTCTGTGTTGAATTCATATACCTCCGGGCATCCCAGCCAGTGACAGGCATGCTGGGAACAGAGCCCAGTGACAGGCATACTGGGGACACAACCCAGCCGCACCCATCCAAGGCAGGACTCCCCTAACAGTGCTCTGGCTTCTGAGCACCCCTCGTCTAGCCACACTTTCTCCTTGCTGTGGCATGGGCCAAGGCTCCCCTTCCCTCTTCCTATCATCTCTCTGAGCAGGTATCCCACCACACTGCTCTCCACTGTCCCTCCACTGACCACTCATCTCTATTCTTCTGTAGGAAGCTGTCACTCTGTCTTGCTATGACAAAATGCCAGACATAAACAACTAAAAAGAGGAAAGGTTGTTTGGTCCCCTGGTTCCCGTCCATGACCAGCTGTCTCCATTTCTCTGGGTCTGCAGGTCTTCATGGCAGAAGGGTACGGTGTATGTGTAGTGAGCAGGGGTGGACTTCTTGCTTCATAGCAGCCAAGAAGCAAAAAGATACAGAGGAAGGAGTTAGGGACAAGATCTAACTTTCACAGGCACACCCTTTCCACACTTTCTCCACTGAGGACTAATCCTTCAACACACAAACCACTTTGAGGGACAGTCCTTATCTAAGCCACAACACCTCCTGGGCTCCAAAGAATCATGTCCACCTCACAAAGCAAAATGCATTTGAACCACCTCAGAGAGTCCCTGAAGACTCATTAATTCAAGCATTTCTCAGGGTCTCCCTTGAGTTTAAGATAAACTCTTAACCATCATGTCTCTGAGTGCCTGGGCTGCTGCGCGTGAAGAAATGAATCCTGGGAAACAAGTTCCTAGGTGACCCCAGGCAAATAGAGTGTTGTACACTCGCCCTTCTAAGCAAGCAGTGTGCACAGTTACGTGCTGCACACTACAGCACGTAGTGTCTGGTTAACTCCTGACATACCCTCAAGGCAGTGTTCAGACCAAACTGCTCATTTTTTAGATCTTTCTGATCTGCGTTTTACTCCCTGTTTTCTCGGTAGCTATGACTTAAAGCACCCAGCAATCCCTGCACCGCTGTCTACCTTGAAATTTTTCCCCAAAGATTCAATCAGTCCATCATACTTACTTTTGATTTTTCATAGAGTCTTAACACATGGTCAAAATGCAGGCAAATTCTTTGCTAGGATGTACTATGAATGACCTCAGTTCAGGATCCAGTCAGAGTCCTTGCTCCCATGTGAAACTTCTTGAACAGACTTATGTTGAGGTTTGGTCTGTTGCTACATATGTAATGCTAAATACTGACCCTGGTTACCTTGTGGATGACAGACTCCTCAGGGACATCAAGGGATGCTATGTGATCTTAAATAAAGCCAATACTTTATTTAAAAGCATTGACTGAAAAGATGCCAGCAGCCTGTGGCTGGGGAGAGGAGAGGGGGGTAGGGTTTCAGTTCCCAAGCTTGGGATCTGAGAGGAAAGAGGAGAAGAGAAGAAAATGGAGAGAGGAGAAGATGCCCTAGGGTAGAAATTTTGAAAACATGGCCATGAAGGCTGGCCTGTCAGAGTAGAAGTGGCCTAGACAGAACATGGTGAATCCTATTGCATGGTTATTGGCAGGCAAGTAGACATAATAGCATAGAAGGCAGATCTCTGCCCAGCTCTAGTGCTTTAAAGGTTTATCATAAATATAAAGGTTTTGTGTCCTTTATCTGGGAACTAAAAGATCAAAGGCAGATAGAAACCCCTGACTGAGGTTAAATATTACTACAACAGCCTTCACTATCCACAGTCTCCTATCAGAATCACACACGAAGCTCTGCCTACAATACTCCAACACACATCTGGTAAGTGTTGATTGTCAGCCCCGTTGTAACACAATCTAGAATCAGCTGGGGAGAGCATCTCATTGAGGGATTAGCTAGATCAGGTTGGACTGTGCACATGTTGTGTGTGCAGGGGTGGGTGATATCTGAGAGGGATTGTCTTGATTGTGTTAATTGAGGTGGGAAAAACTGCTAACCCTGGGTGGCACCATTCCCTAGGCAGAGATCCTGGAGTGGATAAGAAAGTGCAGAAAGAGAGCTGAGAGTAGCATGCATGCATTAACGCATTGTTCTCTGCTCCTGACTAAGGATGTGGTGTGACCAGTTACTTCAAGTTCTTGCTGATGTCCTTCCCCACAGTGACGGACTGTACCCTGGATGTGGGAGCCTGATAAACCCTTTCTCCGTTAAGGTGCTTTCGCTGGGGTTTTCTTCACAGCAATGAGAAACAAAACTATAGCACCACGCCTCCAAACTCCTCTCACAAACTATCTCCAAGGGATCTCTGTGACACAGTGTCAGGAACAGTCACAGCCCTGACCTCTGACCCCATGCCTCAGTGTCAGTTTTAGTTAGTTGTTTCGTGCTCCTGTAGCAAAATGCCTGTCATAAATAACTTGAAGGTGGAAGGGTTGGTTTGGCCTCAGTTTCAGATGTTTCTGTCCACAGTCAGCGAGATGCATTCTTTTTTGACCTGTTTTAAAAATAGAAATACCATAGAAAGGGAGAGACAGGGACAAATTGGAAACAAAGTCTGCTTTCCAAAATCATGGCCTCAGGGCCCATTTTGTCTTCATAGCCAACCCATAATAGGAGGAGGACTATCCCCACCCCCCACCCCATCAATATCAAACCATAAAACCTACTGATGTCAGCTTATCTGGGAAGAAGCCTTTGCAGGTGTGAATAAGTGAGGCTCTTGACTCTGTCCCCATTGAGTCCCAGGTACCCTCCTATCTCTAGCAACTTCATGGCTGCACACTGTAAGAATCTCTGCTCCACACCTCAGGCCCCAAGCCCTAGCGCCAGACAAGAGCTGAACCCTCTGCACCAAGAGGAGAAAGAAAGAACTTCCCTCTTGTAAGTCATTCCCTTTGGGATTTGTCACGGAGATGAAAAGAAAGACACAAAAAAATGACTGCTAGCAAAGTGGTCTCCTGACAGGCAACCTGGCCGTGCGCTTTAGAAATTGTTGGAGCTTGGCTGAGGGAGGAAATCAGAGAGTTTGGGGCTACAGGCTAGAGCACCACAGGGTTCATATGCAAAGCTTGGAGGCGACTCTTGTCAGAAAACCAGTACACCAACAAGCCAGGAAGTCTCACCCTCTGAGTTATATTAACATGGCCAGAGTCAGTCAGCTGTCCCAGGCTTTCGCCTGTGTCTCACACTGTTACCTACCTACATTCGGGGATGGTTCCGCTGTCTCTCTCCTCGGGGCTCTGACAGAGCTGAGGCATCCCAGGACGCCCATAAGGAAGGACATGAGGGGGTCCCAGCAGGAAAGGTTTCTGAAACACCCAAGTCTCAGACAGGTGGCTCTCTGCAGCACTGAGAGGGGACTGGACAGCATTCTTGGGAGCTTCTGCTCTTACAGAACACTGGACTCGACTCAAAAGAACCCATGATACCTGCATCAGGTACTGGCTACCTGATGGTCAGTAGCCAGCATCTACAGATGGACAGAGCAGTGGGTGAGGCCCACATCTGCCTCATCAACCCTGGAACTAGCGCCTGTCCTTGCTGGTAAGAGCAGCCCGTGGTGTGAGGCCAAGGGTCTGGCCAGCTTCCCACAGGCAGCCACCTGCTGGCAGTGCTGAGCTTGCCTCTGTACACAGATGGAAGCTGAGGAGACGTCTGGCCACTCTTCTCATACCCGACTACACATCCCCTTCCACAATGGGGGCTCCTGCAGCAGAGACAAGACGGGGCCTGGACTCAGGGCCTTGCTTCAGAGACATTTGCTGAGTGGCAGAGAGTGCACGGGGCAGGAGTAAGGGAACCCTGAGTGTGTGATGCTCTGAGAAACAAGGACTTCATGCTTCCCAAATGCCTCTTACAGCCACCTTAATGACTGTGGAAGCTCCACTCCATTATGCTGTTTCACCTCAAAAAAGCCAGCTCCCATCTGGCCTTTGGCATCAGACCACAGGCTCCTTCTGGTTCCCACCTGGCCATTGCTGTCAGCCCACAGGTTCACTGTAGCTCTCATCATCCCTACATTTCCAGTAATCCACACCATGATGAAATTATTCATGGCCTGAATGACCCTAAAATAGATAGCTGGGAGTGACCACGACATCAAGCAGTGTCATCAGAGTGGCCAAGTTGAGCCTCTGGCTTGACAGACACATCTCTGAAGCTTTCTCTGAGGCTCCCCATGGCCTCACCAGGGCTGACTATCATCGTGGGTCGGTGAGCTATGCTTCCCTATGGGTCCCCATGTCCAGCATCAGCTGAAGGAATGTATTTGTCTCTTATCACGTAAGGCTTTCCAAAGACAATGGGGCATTCAGTATGTTTCCCACAAGAATTTGTGAGATGCCTCCCATGTTCCAGGCAGCAAGCCAGTATAGGAAGGCACACAGCATGCGGAACAGGGACATAGCTATGGCCCTCTGGGAGCCAACAGACTGATTGGGTAAACAGATTCAGTGACACGTTACAGGAGCATGAAAGATCCCAGACACCGTGAGGACCACATCCATCAGAACTAGCCCTGGGAAGTCTATCAGCAACAGAGATGAAAGCAATGACTTTAGGTGTCGGGGTCAGGGGATTGAGAGAAAGGATGCATGCATGTACACACACACACACACACACACACACACACACACACACATACACACACAGCTGGGAAGACAAGCTGGTAGGGCCGCTAAGTGGGATGCATGCAAGACAAGGGAAGACAGACACTATCACCATGCAGCCAGGTGAAATGTGGGCTCCCACCTGGGAACTGTGTCCCCCAAAAACCTTTAACCTGGCCAAAGCCTGAACTCTTTCTGCAGCAGTCATTTGTCACCATGTTGGTGACAGCCTGTTCCAGTCTGGGATCCTTGGACTCCTAGGTACAGGACAGCTTCATAACAAACATTTCCATGGCAAAATTGCTTCATGAAAACGACAAACCCCACCCTCTCCCAGAAGAGTCTTTGGTGCATGTCACCCTCTCAAATGCACTGAAAAGTCTTGCAGTAGAGAATTTGCATCTTCTCCTCTCTGCACTGCTCCCCCCAGTGCTCACAGGCTCCTTTGAACATTAGATTTCCAGGGTGGGTGGGATGATGGCTTCATCTGTAAGGCAAACCCTGCATCCAATGAGGCCCTGAAGTTCCAGCCATGCTTGGACCCAAACCGTTACCTTCGTGGTGGATCTAATGAGGCCTCCAAGAGAGCCTGGTGCCATGAGTGACTCAGTAATGTGTCAGGGGACAACCCCGCACTGTGGGTCAGCAGGGGCAAAGGAAGGGAAGGCAAGGCTGCCTGGGGGACTCATCCTGGTAAGGATCTCAGTGCCTATGACAAGGGCATGAAGGTCCTAAGGGGCAGTGGCAGATGTCTAGCTAAGTCAGAGCCAGCCTGACATAGAAGCCAGGAGGTCATGCTGATGGGCCCTGCACTCTGTACACATCCTGCCAGCCCTGCCTTAGAACAGGAGCCATGAAGTAGTTCTGATTGTGGCCATATATCTAGCCTGTGGCTCCCCACAGGACACTAAGCCACATTCCTGAGGTGGAGTGAATGGAGAAGAGACAACTCAGAGCTGAACTTTGAGGGCCCGAGAAGGGTCAGAGAAGATGGTGAGGGAAGTATCTTTCTTTTCCTGTTACTATAATGAAGTATTCTGATGAAAGCAATTTAAAGGGGGGAAGGAGTTATTCTGGCTCAGTTTGAGGGTAGAGTCAATCACAACAGGAAAGTCACTGTAACAAAGGAGTTAGGCAGCAGGTGACACTATATTCACAGTCAAGAGGCAGAGAGCAATGAATGCTTGGGCTCAGCTAGCTTTTCCATTAATTCAGGTCAAGAACATAGCCTAGGGAATAATGCCACCCACAGTGGGCAGATCTTTCCACCGTAGTTAAACTATTTGAGATAAGGAAAGAATGGTGTTCAGGGCAGCAGACCTGGGCATCTCAGAAATCCCTACCCAGAGGAGGATACTCATCCAATATCTCTTCACCAGTGTTCTGGCATGTGAGGTCTCCTGAGATGGCTCTTCCAAGGTCTTAAACTATCTTAAACTATCTCTTCCCCTCACAGTCTGTGGCTCCTAAGATAACTGTCTCTTCTCTTCAGAGGTGGTGTTATAGCCTCACACATGTTCCATGAGCAGAGAATTACATCAGCAAAACCATTCCAAGTGGCTGCAGCAGAGGCATCAGGCAGATCCGTGGCCATCTCCCTCTTGGTTGCCAGGGGATCATGCAAAAAAGGGGACACACATTGAACATGACCCCAAGATGGAAGGTCGGAAGCATAATGCCCAGTGAAGCAGGTATGCAGAGGTGGCACTTACATCTCTCCATGAACTAGCTCTGTTACAGTCAGCCCTCTCCACATGGGGCAGGTGGGATAAAGAAGGAAAGCCATTTCCAAGGCACCTGGACAGCATCTTGAGCTATGAGACCTGTACTTCGACCCTTCCTTAGCTACCCAATCTGTGATGTTCTGTAAAAGTTATAGTAACAGGACTTACAGAGAGTGTCTTGGTGGCTTTTTTAATTGCTGATAGAACACTATAATCAAGGTAACTTATAAAAGAAAGTGTTTAATTTGGGGCTCACAGGTTCAAGTCCAGGGGGTTAGAGTCTATGACTGTTGTGGCAGTGAGCATGGTAGCAGGCAAGCAGGCATGGCAATGAAGCAATAGCTGAGGGCTTACATTCTCCTGATCTACAAGCATGAGTCAGAGAGAGCTAGCAGGGAACCTCAAAGCCCACTCCAGTGAAACGCCTCCTCTAACACCCTTTTAATACTTCTCAAACAGTTCCATCAACTGGGGACCAGTATTAAGACATTTGAACCTATGAGGGCCACTCTCATTCAAACTACCACAGAGGGCTCTTACCCAGGCACCACGAAGGGTCAAGGAGTGCTTTCATATTGATAGTCAAAAGGATTTTCTTCTAAAGTAAATCATATTCGGAAGAAATGAGATAGTGCAGTTCAAGGAAGCCCTGTGTGAGGAGATGGTGTCAGGGAACAGTAGTACCTGTGTAGGGGTGGGCGTCCAGTTCTGTACTTCACACTGCCAAAGCAAACCAGACACAACTCCAGGAAGCAGGAAGTAGGAAGGACTGTCAGGAAGCTAGAGGAAACAGGGTAGGTGTGTCTTGGATTCTTTATGAGATGGCTTTATAAAACACACATGGAAACCCTTCTCAAACTGCACAGAAGTCAAACCACTTTGAAAACACGCAACAGGGGGTGTCTGGTCCCCATCGGCTCTCAGCGTCCCCACCGGCAGACAGTGTGGAGCTGCAGCCAGAAGGCAGCAGGGCTGATCTTGAGACTGTGCTGAGAGGAATGGAGCTCAGGTCAGTCAGAAGCAACGGAAGCCTCTTGTGGTTCTGGAGGTACCCCGAGGTTCTCCCTACCACCACTACCGGGCAGCATCCTTTATCTCTCCGCCTTCTCTACTACTCAGAGAGAAGGCAGGAAGATGAGACCTGCTGTCCAAGTCAGGCCACTTCTGTGGTCTCCCATGAGTCAAGTATCTCTGAGCTGAGGGCTCCATTCTACACGCGCCCGAGTCCTGAGTGCTCGGTGACCCTGCTCTAGATCTCAGAGAGCACCATGCTGGGGAGGGAGGGCTGCATGGTGTGAATGGTAGCTGAGGGAGCATGCCAATGGTGACAGACAGAGGCCCAGATGGAGGCTGCTGAGTAAGAGCCTGGATGACAGAACTGACCTAGCAGCTCACATGGGACATCACATGTGGTCGAGCCACAGCTGAAAATGCCCAGCATGGTAAGATGGAGCCCCCAGAAAAAGTGTTCTCTTCAACAGCCAAAATGGCTACTGGCCTTGGTTCTCTCACCAGAAGGTGGAAGACTAGATGACCCAGAATTCCTCTGGCTCATAACCATGATGACCTCACTGTCTGAGCCCTGAATGCCTGCGCAGAGCCAAGTTCCAGAGCTAGCCCTCCTAGACAGGAATGGAAGTGGGTAGAAACCATTGATTCAAGGTACATAATTGAGTTGACAAGAAAGGAACCTGGGCACTGGGGGCTCTATCATCCCAGCTGTACCAGGCTCTTTTCTCATTTCAGATGGGCCCAGAGCCTTCCCACAGCTCTGGTGAGAGCATGGTCCTTTGTGTGTGGTTGGCCCACCTTACTGAAAAGGGACTGAGTACAGAGCCTAGATCTTGCTTTATGTCCAGAATCTCAAGGCTGTGCATTGGGGTGCGGGGGGTGCGGGAGGGGGTGGTAGATGAGCTGAAAACTCGCTGTTCAGAGACTGTATCCCACCTGAGCTGTTTCCACAGCATCCAATCCTGTCTCCCTCGCTGGCAAGGCCAGCATTGTAAATACCAGCAGGGCAGCCACGTTTACCTCTCGCCTTTGACCTTTCCCAATAACTGCTGAGTACCAGCGGCCCTGCCAGATCACTCTGCCAGATGCGCTTCCTTGCAGCATATATTACAGTCAAAAGCTATTAAAGATTTAGCATAACACAGACGAGAGGTGCCTCTCTGGGGGCCAGCGCAAAAGCAGCATCTTAAATAAAACCACCGTATATCTCTCGTCCTGACAACAAGACAGGTGGCGCGGGCTGAGATCCATCCCTCCACCTGCCTAGATGGGTTCTGGTTTTCCCCCTCATGAGATGTCAGCGGCTGAGCAGCATCACGCAGGCTCCTGACACTGTCTGACAAGGGTCCCTCGTGACTCTTGCAAATGGGAAGCAGGAAAACAGACAATGCGTGATACACTCCATGGAGCGAGGTGCCGTGCCGGCACCGGCACCACCAGCACCTGTGTGGCCGTACCTTCTGTGTAAGGGCTCCTGGCAACTGTGTGATACAGGAAAAGCAGACTGTCTAGCCATATCCCGTGCGGAGACGAGACACTTCCCGGAACCTGCTTATCCTTGATCTGTGTGTTGAAACACAGGGTGTGGCTAAAAGTCTTTGCAAAATAGAATTCAAAGTGAACGTCCATTGCTCCAGTCAGCTGTGCACCAGGCCACTGAGCACCAAGGAACACACACAAACAATGGGGCAATGCAAAGGATCATGGGGCACCGCAAAGGATCATGGGGCACATGTCAATCCCCTAGATACATCTGTGGCCTGCTGTATCAGAGACAGCATTCTGGGGACTCCTTCAACTTGAGGTGACATCTCAGCTTGTGTGCACCAGCCCTCCAGTTCTCCCCAGAGAAGAGTCACCCAGAAAGGCCAGATTCTGTGCCTGCAGCACAGGGGGGAAAAAGAGCAGCCTTTGGATGCTTTCTTGGCAGACTCTGGCCCCTGCATCCAGTGGGCATCCCCTGCCTCTGCTTTTCTTGCTGGGAAGAAAAGCTGTTCCCTGGCTGGCCAGCCTGCAGGAGATTCCCCTGCATCTCCTATGCTCTATGGGAATTAACAGAAGCTAAGTGTCCCTTTCCTGTACATTACACCAACCTAGGTACCCATCCAAGAGTAAATGGCGACCAGAGCTCATATGGGCAGCACAGGAAAGTGAATAACAGGCCCTGGGTGCAATACAAGGCTCCTGTGTCAATCACATCATCGGCTTTCAAAATCCATCCTGAGTTTCACTCAGTGTCCTCATTATATATTATTAGCATCCTTAAAGTCCCAAGTGTTTGAGAAGCAGGGCAGTCATAGGGTTCAGAAGCAGGGGTGGTGGCCTCCTCTGGACTGAGGTGGTCTGTGGCTGTGACTGAAATGCACAGCCTGGGCATTTTCACCAAGGGTAGGGTGGGGTAATCTGTCTGTGGATTCACACCTTCTCACAGAGAGGGGTGTGGACTCATGGCTTCAGGGACTGAGGAAGCCATGCTGAGGAACAAGGCTCTCCAGCTGCCCCACGTGGACAGCAGCTTGTACTGATTCTGGGGTTTATGAGGGTGCTAGCCCTGCTGCCCCTCCCTGTGCCCACAGCATCCATCAAGATGATCCACTGCACTGTGGCTCCCATAGCATCAGGTCACACCGAGGGACAGCAGCTTGCTCCCAGCGCAGAGAGTCCTGGCATAGTCCTAGCTGCCACAGGCCTGACACCCCAACCCCCAACCCCCAACCTCCAATGCCCCCAGCTCTCACAACCCCATGAGAAGTCAAACAGCATCACTAAGAGTGCCCAAATTGGTCAACTAAAAAAAAGCCATGCTGAAGAAAGTGAGAGGTGACAGGAGAGGGAACACCAGGGGACAAGCCTGAGCCAGCTGCATGTTGGATAAACCTGGAAAGGCATCAGAAGGCACATGAGATATCAGGATGATGGAAAGATGGAAAGAACTGGGCTCTTGCACCCCAGAAAGCTCCAAGTGCTGTTGGTTGGGAGAACCAGGCCAGCTTACCAGCCTATAAAACATACCCAGTACCCACATGACAAAGGCTCAAAGACAGAGTACATAAACAGTATAAAGAGCTTTGGCCTCCACTCAGAGAGACGTCTCAGCAAGTGGCTGCATAACCAGGCTTCTGAATACAGACTCCCGGCTCAAGGCCAGTGTTCTCTAGCAGACTGGAAGTTGGGCTGACTTGGCCCAAGATTGTAGGGGGTAAGACAGGAAGAGGCAACTCTTAGTAGCTTCAGGAAGTCCCTGAAACTGACCAAATTCTCTAGGCTCCTTCTTACCCAAGAGTATATGAACAGTAAGGACTCCTGAGAGTCACTTTCAAATTAGCCAAACAGCCTGGAAAAAGCAGAGAGTGTCCAAACTACTTAGAAGAAACAAAGCTCTAGCTGAGCTGCCTAGAAAGGACTCCCACCAATTTGTTGAGAGGCCTGCAGGCTATGCAGTGTGCTGTGGTTTCCAGCACGTATAAGCTGTCACTGATTCTGGGATGGGCCTTGGTGATGCAGCTATCTTTGATCATTTCTGCTCCTGTAAGTAACCCCTCACCCATATTCCTGTAAGTACCCCCAATAAAACTCTGGTTTATCAAGCTGGGCATTGGTGTTAGGATCTGTACTTTGGTCTGTCATTGGGTCCTTATCTGTGGTAAGTAGACATTCCCAGCTCCCAGGAATCGTGTCACATACCCCCAAGCACAAGAACTGTTTGGTAGAATCAGGCCTTGTTTTCTGAAAGGTCTGGAGCCCAGCACAGGAGGGCTTGAAACAAGTAGAGGGGCCTTCCACCCGATACTACCTTCCATGAGAATAAGCTTGGCAGTAGAGTCTCCTCTCCATGACCCACTCCTTTCCAGTGCGAGATTAGTGGAATGGAAAATCTGAAATAGGGACACAAGGCCCAAGTATTTCAGCCAGCTTCCTGGCAGCCAGGCTGGGCAGAGCACCTGCCCCCTCACCAGCTGCTCTCAGGACAGAAGGGTCCTTCTGCACACACAAGTTCATGTATGTGCACATGCACACTTCAGTGTGCAGCACACACATTTTTACACACTTACTCACAACAAGCGAATCTACCCTGAAGGGAGCATAGAGGTCTCAGGTCAGGACAGAGGCCTGCCTGCTTCTACACGACACTCCCAGAGACTTGTCTGTGCCTTCAGCACAGGTCACACTGATTCCTGGGAGGATTCTCTCCTGGCGAGGACATCATACTCTGCAGCACATGAACTCACGTGATGCAAGAATAAGAAGGAACAAAGAGTGGTGTTTGTTGCCCCAGGAAACAAATCCACATAGTCTTGGACATCTGCTGTGGGTGGTACAGCCACTGAGGTCTGAAGCCAAAGGCTCTCCCCCCCACACCCCATGTCAGGGCAGAAAGAAGTTCAGATGCTGCAAGCCTCTTATGGGAGTCAGGACTTGCCACTGAGGGAGCAGATCAAAGAGGAGCCAGGTTGGCAAAGTAGAGTTCAGTATGTGGGGGAAAGCTCATGGCCGGTTCTGACGTTCTGAGAGGTAAGACAGGTAGACAGAGAGAGCTCTGCCGGTCCGTGGAACCTAGCAGTTTCACAGACACATGTGTCCCTATGCAGAGGTGTCACACTGCTTCCTATTAGCTCTGCTTAACACAGGATCCTGGACAGAGAAAATAAATCATCTCAGACCACATATCATGAGAAATGTCCAAATTAGTAAAAGCAATAAGTTGCTAATTAAATCCTGCTTGGATGTAACAAGATAAATAGCTCATTGAAACCTGCAAGTCAACAGAAAGTGGAGTTCTTGAAGAAACCGCTGGAGAGGACAGGGAGTTAGTTGTTGGACCCTAACACTGGTAGTTTGCACGTCTTGCAGTTCTGAGCAGAACACACACTCCAGATCCTGACTGAGGAAGTCCAAAATGTAAGTTTTATTCCGGAAAGATGGCTGCTAGACCCAGAAGGAAGTCAAAGCTCATGGCAGGTCCTTCAAACCAAGTCCAGACACCAGAAGTGAGCCCAGAGAAATAAGCCAGAAAGCACACAGGCAGGGAGCAGATGGAGAGCAACCACTGTGAGAGAGGTGAGGGCCAGTGTCTCTGCCTCAGTATCCTGCTGCTGCAGGTCTAGGGGAAGTGGAAGGAATAGACCACGAACAAGACACAGGAGGGCGAAACCCAGACCTCTCCTTCCTGGAAGAGATTTAGCAGGTCAGAGTACTTCCTGTACCCAACTACCCTGCACTCCAAAACTGCTAGCTGCTCTCTGTGTCTCTCCAGCTTCACTCCCAGCTCTGACAGGCTCAGGTCTCTGCCTTTCAGGGCCTGCCCCTTCCTGAGCTCACTCCTCTGTCAGTGCTGCCTGCAGTTCTCCAGCTCAAGAGCAGCTGTGCTCACACCACTGGTATGGGTTTGTGGGTGCAGATGTGAGTCAGTGGGTACCCATGATTGCAGATATGAGTTACTGGGTGCACAAGGGTGCAGATGTGAGCAGGTGGATGCACATGGGTGCAAATGTGAGTCACCAGGTGCACATGGGTACAGATCTGAGCAGGTGGATGCACATGGGTACAGATGTGAGTCTCTGGATGCACATGGGTGCAGATGTGAGCAGGTGGATGTACATGGGTGCAGATATGAGCAGGTGGATGCACACGGGCACAGATGTGAGCAGGTGGATACATATGGGCGCAGATGTGAGTCACCGGATGCACATGGGCACAGATGTGAGCAGGTGATACACATGGGCGCAGATGTGAGTCACCGGATGCACATGGGCACAGATGTGAGCAGGTGGATGCACATGGGTGCAGATGTGAGCAGGTAGGTGCACATGGGTGCAGATGTGAGCAGGTAGGTGCACATGGGTGCAGATATAAGTCACCGGGTGCACATAGATGCAAATGTGAGCAGATGGATGCACATAAGTGCAGATGTGAGCAAGTGGATGCACATGGGTGCAGATGTGAGTCACCAGGTGCACATGGGTGCAGATGTGAGTCGGTGGGTACACATGGGTGCACATGTGAATCTCTGGGTGTATATGGGTGCACATGTGAGCAGGGAGGTGCACACAGGTGAAGATATAAGCCAGTGGTTCACAGGGTGCAGATTGAGCCAATGGATACATGTATGAGTTCATGTGTACATGTGTGTGCACATGGGGGTTAGCAGGTGCATGTGTCCATATATTTGAGTCATTGAGTGGATACACATACATGGGTGAGTCTGTGAGCACATTCATATATACATGTAGACTGAGGAATGCACATGTGCACAGGTATGAGTTGGTGGGTTCACATTTGTGAACATGTAAATCATTGGGTTCATATGTATCCACATGTGAGTCAATACGTATACGTGTGGGTTGGTGAGTGCATGTATATGCACCATGCCTATGTGTGCACACTTGAATTGGTGGGTGGGGTGCATGTATATGCACCATGCCTCTGAGCATGTACCCATAGGCACACAGTGTTGTGCATGCATTGTATATGTATGTAGTACACACACATGTGTTAGTGTGAACATGAATGTGCATGAATGTAGAGGCCAGACAAGGGACTTCCTCTATCACTCTCAGTCTTGTTGCCTTGAGACCAGGTCTCTCACTAACCTGGAAGCTAGCTGTTTCAGGTAGGCTGGCCAGCTAGCAACCTCCTGGCATCTTTCTGTTTCTGTCTAGTAACTAGTGCTGGGCTTTCAGGTACATACAGCCATGCCAGGCTCTTATGTGGGTGCTGAGGAATTGCATTCAGGTCCTTGTGCTGCCAAGCCAAGGGTTCCTACCCACTGAGCCATCTCCTCAATCCCCAAGCAGCGTCTTTAATCCAATGTTTTTCATATATATATACACACACACACCTTTCCCGGTGTGTATTTCACATAAAACAAAATATTTATTAACCTTAGTAGCTGTTGTATCTGGGTTACTATTGCTGTGGTGAAACATCATGACCAAAAAACAAATTAGGGAGGAAAGGGTTTATTCCACATCAGAGTCCATCACTGAACCAAGCCAGGACCAGAACTCAAGCAGAGGAGGAACCTGGAGGCAGGAGCGGATGCAGAGGCCATGGAGGGTGCTGCCTACTGGCTTGCTCTTCACGGCTTGCTCAGCCTGCTTTCTTAGAGAGCCCAGGACCACCAGCCTAGGGGTGGCACCACCCATAATTTGCTGGACCCTTCCCTACAGGTAAGACATTAAGAAAACACCCCAGGTTTGTCCACAGCCTCATCTTCTGGAAGCGTTTTCTCATTTGAGGTTTCTTCCTCTCAGATGATGATAGCTTGTGTCAAGTTATCACATAACAAGACAACACCATGGCAAAAATAAAATCCACAGTAAAACTTTTGAGGTGCATTCACTTCAGCCTGCCTTTTCTGTTTTCTGTTTCTGAAAATCAGATCCCTGCTGGAAGTGATACTGTGCTGTTCAGAGTCACTTCCGCACCAGATGGCTGGTCATCTTATCTAGTCACCTAAGCATTTAGGCCACCGTATCTTAGATCCCCAAGTACATCTTGATCCTTCGTTTGTGTGTGGGGGAAGGGGAAGAGATTGACACACAGCATCCTGGAAGTAATACCAGGCCCAGAGCAGGTTCCTGAGTGCTAGTTCTGATGGTCTGTGGTACATGCACACATGACAAGGTATTCACTATATGGGTATGTGTGTGTGCACTGCGGGCTGTGCATGGATGTAGCTAGCTGTGTCCAGTGTACATACATAGTATGGCTGACATGTGAGTGTGCCAGACTTGCACTATGGCCTGTGTACATACATAGTGTATGTACTGGGTGTACATACATAGTGTGTGTGAGACACATGAATGTGCCTGGGTGCATGTACAGGGTGTGTACATGTAAAAGTGATTTTGTGCATGACGTTGTATAAATATCGAGATGCTGTGGGATGTGCACATGTGTGCATAGGGGAACACAGGTGCAGGCTAAAAGGAGAAATGAACTATCTAGATGCAGTCACTTGCCCTTAGCCCAGCTTGGCCTTTCTTATGGGAAACAATTGCTATTTATATATTGTTTCAGGTCGCACCATTGGGCACCCATACCTTGCTGAACCCCTAATGGGACACTGAGTCCTGAAAATCCTTACCTTTCCCCCAGGAAACCCCAGTTTCAGAGTAAGCGAGGCCCCCTTCATGCCTTCCAGGGGCAGCGGCCCATCTGAGCCCCTTTCACCTCCAGGGGGTTTTGTGTTTTGTGTTTGCCTTGGTTTTCAGCTTTTGCTAGTAGTTATTAATGTTTCTCATTTCCTCAAAAATTACAGCTGTGGTGACGTTAATGGAGCTAATTGTTACTGTTCCGCAGCTGGAGCGTCAATTTAGCACCTGCTAAGAAAGACATAGAGGCTGAGGTTTGGGGAGAATGACCCAATTACCAGTGTTAGCATGTCATTCTGTGGCAAGGGGGAATTACCCAGGCAGAGCAGGGGGAAGTGCCTAAGAGTCGCACCGAGGTGCCTTCACAGTGCCAACATGAGGATGTCTGCTGTGAGGACGGAAGGACAGGTCTGTCCACCTGGCATTTGCTCTTAAGATTTCTGATCAGATACAGGCTGAAGACAGAAACCGAGTCTGATCCTAGAGAGCTAAGCATGGCCTGCCTGGCTGCGCATGGTCCAGGGTGTGGAGGGATGCTCACAGAGCAAGGCTGGGATGCTATAGGGGTCTGGTCTTCACAACAGAAGCATCCAGGTTGCAGGACCCAGCTATCATCATGGGATAGTGCTGGGTCCAAAAGGCTCAACCCTCATATGGCAGCTGGATTCTGTGGAGTGTAAGGAGCTGAGCAAGAAACTGGGCAATATGGGAAGAGGGGGTCCTGTCTGTCAGCTCATCTGCAGAAAATGAAGACAAAAGTCTCCACTTGGCAGCTGGAAATGAGACTCACTCCTGTTGGTATAATCATTACTTCAGACCACATCGTAATCAATTTGCATACATTGACTTATTTAATGAGGTAGTATTTTGCTAAACTTGGGAGGTTTTAAATTGTATTAACAATTAATGCTATTAACATTTCTCAGAGGCCTGATAGTGTGAGCTCCAGGAATCACATTAGGTTCTTCAGCATGGGTGCGTTCTGCAGTGTAAGTACATTCCTGTGACTGTGCTCCACTGTGTGGGTGCGTTCTGGGACATGAATGCATTCCCATGGGTGCCCTCTGCAGCATGGGAACACCCTGAATGAAGTATGAGTGCTTAGGCATAGAGATGTCTCTGTTGATGCCCTGGCACCCAGACCACCACCCCAGGGTCTAAGAGGCCTCACAGCTTCTAATTGCTCCTTTACGGTTTCCTGCAGTCACAATGGCCTTCTCTGACCCACAGACTCCCCATTGTCTCCTGCTCTTCTCCTTGGAGACTTAAGAACCTAGCTGGGACCAGAAAAGAGGCCCAGCCCCATGAGTGACTCCTGTCTGTCAGCTCATCCCTTGCACAGAGATTAATGGTAGGGAACCTGCTGCAGTGTGGACAGCCCGTCCATGAGTCAGCCAAGCGCATCCCTCTCCATCCCTCCCCTCCCTCTGATTCTTGCCTCTAGGAACAAACTCCCTGTGTGCACGGGGAGACAACCAGGTACACCCTGGCCCCCTGCCTCTCCTGGCCAGATAGTACCAGCCCTTGTGTGTGTTTGTGTGTGTGTATGAGTGTGCTTGTGTCTGTGCCTGTGTACATGTGTAATTCTGAACAGGGTGAGGTATATTCACCACACCTAACCATGAAGCAGAAATACCTGACAAAGGAGAAGAAATGGGCGATAAAACAGCTCCAGACACAGCCGACCTCTCAGATAAAAATGTATAGCACACAGGCAACCACCTGCCAGCCTTGAGGGAGGCCAGCTCCTGCCTCGGGTTCCTGGAAGGAAGCTATGTCCTCCAGGGCTCACTGGGACCAGGAATCCCAACGGTGGTTGTGACCATCCATTCTTCTACCATGGGATGCACATCACACTGGACCAGAGTGATTTGTCAAAGCTGAACAGGGTTTAGCAGGTGGGTTGATCTGTCTAGGGGAGACATGGGGTGACAGGGGGGTCAGGAATCTTGAAGGACAAACTAATATAGTATAGGTGTTACTTGACACTCTCTGGTGAGAGGTCTGGTGGGAATCCTTAGGCACGCTCCCAATGGGAAGTGACAGGGCAGTGTGACACCACAGTCCTGCTCAAGCTGGCCTATCCAGAGGTCAGAGGGCATCCAGGGAGAAAGGAGAACCTCAACCTCAGTACCACACAGCAGCCATCAGCCGTAAGCTGTGAGATGGGCTCCCTTCCCAGCCCCACGTGCCTCTGTGCGCACTCCTCCCACACCTTGGAAGCACAGTTTGGGGGGAGGGGCTCCTGTGGGAGGAGCAAGGGCTGTGTGGCTGTGTGGGGAGGGCCTCAGTGGCTAAGGAAGCATTGTTTCTGAGCATGTGTGTCTGGGATGGGTGTTGGAGGAGATGATGAGTAAGAATGGATGGGGAAGACCTGCCCTGTGGTAACATGAGCATGCAATCACACAGGCACAGACACAGGCACACGCACACACACACACACACACACACACACACACACACACATACACACACACTCCACCCGTAGAATTCTCCTTCACTTTCTCTTCCTCTTTCTCCACCACCCCATGTCCTCTCCTCTCTCATCCCTCTGTCTCTCCTCTCTTTTCCTCCTCCCTCCTTGGACACCAGAACTCTAAGTACTTGGCTTTCAAAGGCTAGGACATGGACCAGCTCAGCCATGGGCCGAGGGGTCTGGAGTAGCCTGCTGGTTCCCTGCAACGTGGACCACAGGTGCTTGGAAACTGCTCTAGCAGGAGAATGATGGAGCTGCTATTGCTGAGTCAGACATAGCCAGGGACACACGGCAGACGTCCCAGTACCCAGCAGCTACAGCCTGCCAACCAACTGTCCCCAGCCTTCACCCAGTTCCAGGAGCAGGCCATCCCACCCGGGCAACAGTGAGACTCAGTTCTGAGGCTGGGACTCAGCATGAGGGCTATACTGCTGCTATGCCTCCTTCCCAGCTCCTGCCTTCCAGGCAGACACCTGCTCTTGACCCTTCCCCTCCTGATGCTTTCCACTGGTGTAGCAGTAAGCTCCGTGAATGCTGAGCCTGGTCACCTCCACCCCTTTCCTCTAACACTGCCAATGCATAGTGAATAAGCCAGGGTGCCCTGAGAGAGGCCAGCCCCTGCCTCAGGACCCTGGAGGAAAGCCTCTGGCGATCCATCAGTCCACACTCCTGTTTTACCATTGGGGCGGGGTGTCCAGCTGTGAGCCAGGCAGATGGTCTATGCCCACAATGGCTAGAATTCTGGAAGAGAGACAGAGTCTTTCTCATACAGGAGAAGGACCACTACAATAGCAGCTTGGCCTGTTCTTTTTGATGCTGATCTTGGCCCCTCCTGCACCTCAGCTTAAATCAGTCCTTCTCAATGCAAGCCTTTGAGTTGACCTTAATGGGGGTCAGATCCCAGAGGAAGTGGCCAGTACAACTTCTAGGTGTATTCTGGCAGAGGCTGGTCTCCCAGGTGTCTAAGAAACAGGTCTAATAAAAGCCTGTCTTTTGTCAGAAAGAGAAAAGGCAAGATGGTAGCTATGTTGCCTCTCACTGGCTGTTCTGGCAGTCAGATCCCTCGGTGTCTCAACCAGTGGACTTCTTGAGCTCCCTGTGGGACAAACCCATGGCCAGTAAAGTCCCAGGATGAATTTAGAAGAATAAGCTGCTAACATCCAGGGTCCCAGATGGAGAGAAGCCACTTCAAGCGCTTGAGGACAAGGGAAGGTAGACACCAGGAGAATCCTCTGGGCTTGGGGAATGGGAAAGACACCCTACAAGTGTGGGTGAGTAAGTCCATTTTGTGCAGCATGTGACAGGAAGCCAGCAGAGGTCATCAGCCATGAGCCTGTCCCACAGGCTGTGAGGTGTGGGCATCCATCCCATCTCATGCCTACTTCAAGCCACTCGGACAGTACAGGTCAATCCCTTGCTAGAGCTGTGTTTATCTTCTCCAGAGCATCTTCTCTTCATACCACCTCAGTTCAAACCCAGAAGCAGCTGTAAGGATTTGTATGCGTCTGTTCATTCTCTCACTCACTCCAAGATTGTGGTAACTGAAGCCGAGTGAAATAAATGGCCTTCCTAAAGGGTTGGCCCATCCAAACAGCAGCACATATTCAGAGCTAAACTGATGCGGCTCTGCCGCTCAGGCCCAGTGAGAGACCCTCAAAGGCTCAGTCAAGGTGGGAGATGCCCTGCATGACAGAAGCAAACCATACCAATCCCCAAGGCATGGAAGGCTGGTATGGCTGCTCCCAAGGCCATCCCTTAGAGAGCCAAGAAAACCGTCTCTGTTAAACACAGCACTCCTCACCTTCCAGTCCAAGTGAATACTCCAGAAGCAACATTGCCATGTCCAGAAGAGGTCTTAAGATCACAGGAGGAGGGCTGGTGAGATGGCTCAGTGGGTAAGAGCACCCAACTGCTCTTCCGAAGGTCCAGAGTTCAAATCCCAGCAACCACATGGTGACTCACAACCACCCGTAATGAGATCTGACTCCCTCTTCTGGAGTGTCTGAAGACAGCTACAGTATACTTACATATAATAAATAAATCTTAAAAAAAAAAATCACAGGAGGAGCTGCGGACAGGGACTCGAGTGTGGAATGTCACTGTGCTGCAGTAAACCAAGTCAGAGTCATGTAAGGGAGGGGACCTGTGACATCTCAAGAGTACCTGTGTGGTCTCCACCAAGGACTCCTAGAGAAGTTGAGTGTCCAGAGTCACAGGGCCATCAACACAACAGAGGAAGCCCTGGGTTTCTCAGTGACACTGGAAACATTATCATGTACCTCTCTGATGACAAGGATAGCTGGGAATTTCGAGCAGGCACCCTGGGTTCTTCTCCGAGCTGGAACAAGGTTGGCATCTCTGTGGAGAGCCTGTGTTTGCTCCCTGCCCAACTTCAAGGGATCCTTCTTCATTCTGTGGCTCTCAAGGGTGGAGAGGAAGTTAAACATGGTTTCCTGTCAAATGGCTGTGGGTTTTTGGTGGGGCTAATGAAACCTTTCTTTTCTTTTCTTTTTCTTTTTTCTTTTTTTTTTTTTTTTTTTTTTGGTTTTTCAAGACACGGTTTCTCTGTATAGCCCTGGCTGTCCTGGAACTCACTCTGTAGACCAGGCTGGCCTTGAACTCAGAAATTCGCCTGTCTCTGCCTCCCAAGTGCTGGGATTAAAGATGTGCACCATCATGCCTGGCTGATGAAACCTTTCTAAACAAGCCAGAGGTGGCAGTTGCACAGCACAGCAGATGTTACTGTGTGCTCTTGAAACTATTGTGATAGTTGGTGTGTTTTCATTACAGTTGCTGACTTGTAAACGGTGGCTTCATTTGAAATCACCATGGGACTCAGACTGTTTAGCAAAAGCATCAGTGAACACCTGCACCTCACCTGCCATGCATGTGGGCCAAGTGACACCCAAGCTGTCCTGGGAGTGAGAGATTGAAGTTATCCACTATCACAGGGCAGACAGTGTACCCAGCTTCCTCAGGGATAACGCTCATGTTTACCACTGTCTGACATGTCTCTGAGCACAGGACTCAGTCCATGGCACTCCAAAGACAGAAGGAGGAATATATCAGGAACCTTAAGAGTTGCCTTCTGGGGTCAACATCTGTCATTGCAGACAGTCCCTAAAACATGGCCCCTGGGTATTACTAAAAGCTACCTTGGAACAAGAGATAGAGCCAGCAGGGACATCCATGGATATCCCCAGTGATTTCTCTAAACACAGACAGACCTCCTCCTGCTTGTCACCCAGCTGCCTTACCACATGACACCCTTATCCTTCGGCACCAAGGTCACCCACAGGCCCAATGAGAATTTCTCCAGTCAAGTACCTAAAATCAGGACATTTCCTACAAGGTCTTTCACATAACCTTGTATCTGAGACACACTGGTTCCATTCATCCAGAGCCTGCTGTCAACATTTCCCAGAGCATCAGAGATGGAAGGAAAGGCTTGTGCATTTAGATATTGAACAGGTGAAGAGGAAGTGTTAAATCCTCATTGGTCCAGGTCTTGGCTATTGATGTGACTCATCACTACATCAAATCCGGCAGTACCTTTGAGTCAGGTGGGGATCCACATTCTTCAGGGGGCTCCTGCCTTAATCACAATGGCTGCAATACTCTCAGGGTGTCTAGTGGAACACGTGAAGTATGAAGGAGAGCCTTCTGGCAGGCGTAGATAAAGCTGAAAAGGGTGTTTACTGACTCCTGCTCAGCATCAGCATCAGCTTCTCCACCAGGCTGGGTCCAGCAACTCAATGTATCCAACAGCTCGCCCTGTGCAGAGTGCTACTGAGAAGGGTAAGGCTCACAAAGCCAGACTGAAACCCAGAAGGACTTAGGAAGACAGTCCTATGGACTGTGGGGATGAACCAGCAGAGAGCCCCCCTCTGCAACTACTTCACTGATGGATGCCCACACCCAAATGCTCCCCAGGAATGCTGCACAAAGCACGTCCAGGCCCTTCCTGCATTGTCTTCATCAGAATCTTGGCTCCAAACTACCAATTCCATTGGTCAAAATGAATGGAGACTCTGAACACTGGGGTTATACTTGTCTGGCCCCATGACAAAGGTCTCACGTCACGGATGGGGAACAGGGAACACCATCAGAAGTATAGAACTGTATACCCCAGGCTTCCTCCCTGACACCTTGACCTTGAACCAGCTCCATCAGCTGCCAGGGCAAAGCTGGGCAGCTCTGCTTCAAACATTGCTTCCTCTCACTGGGTTTACCCTGATTTCTATCAACTTCTAAAACACACAAGCACAAGTGGGCACGATGGCTCAGACAGTTAAGGGGCTCTCAGTCAAGCATGACAACCTGTGTTTGCTCCCCAGGGCCTCACACAGTGGGAAGATGAATCTGACTTTTTGGATTTCCACACATGCACCACAGCGTACGAGCATCCACACATCCACACAAAGTAAACTAAATAAAATGTAACAAGGGCCTTCCGGTCAGAAAAGCACCGGGGTAGCTAGGGCTCAGGGTCGGCTGACACTCGCCAGCTACCCACAACACCCGCCACAGGATCTTAAGACTTCTGGTGAGTGGAACACAGCTTCTGCTCCAATACAATTGCGCGCGCACGCGGGACCTGAGACTGCATTAGTTAGGGAAGCAGAAACCGGCCTGAGTAGGGCCACAGGCCTCATCCTGCCGGACCAGCACAGGCGTAGCTAGAGCGCAGGGTCGGCTGACTTAGTTAGGGAAGCAGAAACCAGCCTGAGTAGGGCCACAGGCCTCATCCTGCTGGACCAGCACAGGCGTAGCTAGAGCGCAGGGTCGGCTGACACCCGCCAGCTACCCACGACCCCCGCCACAGGATTTTGAGACTGCTGGTGAGTGGAACACAGCTTCTGCTCCAATCTTTAAACAGTGACAACGACAACAACTAACCCCAGAGATTACCAGATGGCGAAAGGTAAACATAATAATCTTACTAACAGAAACCAAGACCACTCACCATCATCAGAACCGAGCACTCCCACTTCGCCCAGTCCAGGACACCCCAACACACCGGAAAAGCTAGACACGGATCTAAAAGCATATCTCCTGATGATGGTAGAGGACTTCAAGAAGGACTTTAATAACACACTTAAAGAAATACAAAGGAACACTGGTAAACAGGTAGAAGACAGTAAAGAGGAAGCACAAAAATCCCTTAAAGAATTGCAGGAGAACACTGCTAAAGAGTTACAAATCCTTAAAGAAAAACAGGATAACATAATCAAACAGGGAGAAGTCCTTAATGAAAAACAGGAAAACACATCCAAACAGATGATGGAAATGAACAAAACCATACTAGACCTAAAAAGGGAAGTAGACACAATAAAGAAAACCCAAAATGAGGCAACACTGGAGATAGAAACCCTAGGAAAGAAATCTGGAACCATAGATACGAGCATCAGCAACAGAATACAAGAGATGGAAGAGAGAATCTCAGGTGCAGAAGATTCCATAGAGAACATCGGCACAACAATCAAGGAAAATGTAAAATGCAAAAAGATCCTAACTCAAAACATCCAAGAAATACAGGACACAATGAGAAGACCAAACCTACGGATAATAGGAGTGGATGAGAATGAAGATTTTCAACTCAAAGGACCAGCAAACATATTCAACAAAATTATAGAAGAAAACTTCCCAAATCTAAAGAAAGAGATGCCCATGAACATACAAGAAGCCTACAGAACTCCAAATAGACTGGACCAGAAAAGAAATTCCTCCCGACACATAATAATCAGAACAACAAATGCTCTAAATAAAGATAGAATACTAAAAGCAGTAAGAGAAAAAGGCCAAGTAACATATAAAGGCAAGCCTATCAGAATTACACCAGATTTTTCACCAGAGACTATGAAAGCCAGAAGATCCTGGACGGATGTTATACAGACACTAAAAGAACACAAATTCAAGCCCAGGCTATTATACCCAGCCAAACTCTCAATTAACATAGATGGAGAAACCAAAGTATTCCACGACAAAACCAAATTCACACATTATCTCTCCACGAATCCAGCCCTTCAAAAGATAATAACAGAAAAAAACCAATACAAGGACAGGAACCACGCCCTAGAAACAACAAGAAGGTAATCCCTCAACAAACCTAAAAGAAGACAGCCACAAGAACAGAATGCCAACTTTAACAACAAAAATAACAGGAAACAACAATTACTTTTCCTTAATATCTCTTAATATCAATGGACTCAACTCCCCGATAAAAAGACATAGACTAACAAACTGGCTACACAAACAAGACCCAACATTTTGCTGCTTACAGGAAACTCATCTCAGAGAAAAAGATAGACACTACCTCAGAATGAAAGGCTGGAAAACAATTTTCCAATCAAATGGTATGAAGAAACAAGCTGGAGTAGCCATTCTAATATCTGATAGGATTGACTTCCAACCCAAAGTCATTAAAAAAGACAGGGAGGGACTTCATATTCATCAAAGGTAAAATCCTCCAAGAGGAACTATCAATCCTGAATATCTATGCTCCAAATACAAAGGCAGCCACATTCATTAAAGAAACTTTAGTAAATCTCAAAGCACACATTGCACCTCATACAATAATAGTGGGAGACTTCAACACACCACTTTCACCAATGGACAGATCGTGGAAACAGAAACTAAACAGGGACACAGTGAAGCTAACAGAAGTTATGAATCAAATGGATCTGGCAGATATCTACAGAACATTCTATCCTAAAACAAAAGGATATACCTTCTTCTCAGCACCTCATGGTACTTTCTCCAAAATTGACCACATAATTGGTCACAAAACAGGCCTCAACAGATACAAAAATATTGAAATTGTCCCATGCATCCTATCAGATCACCATGGACTAAGGCTGATCTTCAATAACAAAATAAATAATAGAAAGCCAACCTTCATGTGGAAACTGAACAACACTCTTCTCAATGATACCTTGGTCAAGGAAGGAATAAAGAAAGAAATTAAGGACTTTTTAGAGTTCAATGAAAATGAAGCCACAACATACCCAAACTTATGGGACGCAATGAAAGCATTTCTAAGAGGAAAACTCATAGCTCTGAGTGCCTCCAAAAGGAAACTAGAGAGAGCACACATTAGCAGCTTGACAACATACCTAAAAGCACTAGAACAAAAGGAAGCAAATTCACCCAAGAGGAGTAGATGGCAGGAAATAATCAAACTCAGGGGCGAAATCAACCAAGTGGAAACAAGAAGAACTATTCAAAGAATCAACCAATCAAGGAGCTGGTTCTTTGAGAAAATCAACAAGATAGATAAACCCTTAGCCAGACTCACTAGAGGGCACAGGGAAAGCATCCTAATTAACAAAATCAGAAATGAAAAAGGAGACATAACAACAGATCCTGAAGACATCCAAAACATCATCAGATCCTTCTACCAAAGGCTATACTCAACAAAACTGGAGAACCTGGATGAAATGGAGAAGTTCCTAGACAGATACCAGGTACCAAAGTTGAATCAAGATCAGGTTAATGATCTAAACAGCCCTATATCCCCCAAAGAAATAGAAGCAGTCATTAATAGTCTCCCAACTAAAAAAAGCCCAGGACCAGATGGGTTTAGTGCAGAGTTCTATCAGACCTTCAAAGAAGATCTAATCCCAGTTCTTCACAAACTATTCCACAAAATAGAAACAGAAGGTACTCTACCCAACTCATTCTATGAAGCCACAATTACTCTGATACCTAAACCACAAAAAGACCCAACAAAGATAGAAAACTTCAGACCAATATCCCTTATGAATATTGATGCAAAAATCCTCAATAAAGTTCTTGCTAACCGAATCCAAGAACACATCAAAACAATCATTCATCCTGACCAAGTAGGTTTCATCCCAGGGATGCAGGGATGGTTCAATATACAGAAATCCATCAACGTAATCCAGTATATAAACAAACTCAAAGACAAAAACCACATGGTCATCTCCTTAGATGCGGAAAAAGCATTTGACAAGATCCAACACCCATTCATGATAAAAGTCTTGGAAAGATCAGGAATTCAAGGCCCATACCTAAACATGATAAAAGCAATCTACAGCAAACCAGTAGCCAACATCAAAGTAAATGGTGAGAAGCTTGAAGCAATCCCTCTAAAATCAGGGACTAGACAAGGCTGTCCACTTTCTCCATACCTATTCAACATTGTACTTGAAGTCCTAGCCAGAGCAATTCGACAACAAAAGGAGATCAAAGGGATACAAATTGGAAAAGATGAAGTCAAAATATCACTTTTCGCAGATGATATGATAGTATATATAAGTGACCCTAAAAATTCCACCAGAGAACTCCTAAGCCTGATAAACAGCTTCGGTGAAGTAGCTGGATATAAAATTAACTCAAACAAATCAATGGCCTTTCTCTACACAAAGAATAAACAGGCTGAGAAAGAAATTAGGGAAACAACACCCTTCTCAATAGTCACAAATAATATAAAATATCTTGGCGTGACTCTAACTAAGGAAGTGAAAGATCTGTATAATAAAAACTTCAAGTCTCTGAAGAAAGAAATTATAGAAGATCTCAGAAGATGGAAAGATCTCCCATGCTCATGGATTGGCAGGATCAACATTGTAAAAATGGCTATCTTGCCAAAAGCAATCTACAGATTCAATGCAATCCCCATCAAAATTCCAACTCAATTCTTCAACGAATTAGAAAGTGCAATCTGCAAATTCATCTGGAATAACAAAAAACCTAGGATAGCAAAAACTCTTCTCAAGGATAAAAGAACCTCTGGTGGAATCACCATGCCAGACCTAAAGCTCTACTACAGAGCAATTGTGATAAAAACTGCATGGTACTGGTATAGTGACAGACAAATAGACCAATGGAATAGAATTGAAGACCCAGAAATGAACCCACACACCTACGGTCACTTGATCTTCGACAAGGGAGCTAAAAACATCCAGTGGAAGAAAGACAGCATTTTCAACAAATGGTGCTGGCACAACTGGTTGTTAACATGTAGAAGAATGCGAATCGATCCATTCCTATCTCCTTGTACTAAGGTCAAGTCTAAGTGGATCAAGGAACTTCACATAAAACCAGAGACACTGAAACTTATAGAGGAGAAAGTGGGGAAAAGCCTTGAAGATATGGGCACAGGGGAAAAATTCCTGAATAGAACAGTAATGGCTTGTGCTGTAAGATCGAGAATTGACAAGTGGGACCTCATGAAACTGCAAAGCTTCTGCAAGGCTAAAGACACCATCAATAAGACAAAAAAACCACCAACAGATTGGGAAAGGATCTTCACCTATCCTAAATCAGATAAGGGACTAATATCCAATATATATAAAGAACTCAAGAAGGTGGACTCCAGAAAGTCAAATAACCCCATTAAAAATGGGGCTCAGAACTGAACAAAGAATTCTCACCTGAGGAATACCGAATGGCAGAGAAGCACCTGAAAAAATTTTCAACATCATTAATCATCAGGGAAATGCAAATCAAAACAACCCTGAGATTCCACCTCACACCAGTCAGAATGGCTAAGATCAAAAATTCAGGTGACAGCAGATGCTGGCGAGGATGTGGAGAAAGAGGAAAACTCCTCCATTGTTGGTGGGATTGCAAGCTTGTACAACCACTCTGGAAATCAGTCTGGCGGTTCCTCAGAAAATTGGACATAGTACTACCGGAGGATCCAGCAATACCTCTCCTGGGCATATATCCAGAAGATGTCCCAACCGGTAAAAAGGACACATGCTCCACTATGTTCATAGCAGCCCTATTTATAATAGCCAGAAGCTGGAAAGAACCCAGATGTCCCTCAACAGAGGAATGGATACAGAAATTATGGTACATTTACACAATGGAGTACTACTCAGCTATTAAAAAGAATGAATTTATGAAATTCCTAGCCAAATGGATGGACCTGGAGGGCATCATCTTGAGTGAAGTAACACAATCACAAAAGAACTCACACAATATGTATTCACTGATAAGTGGATATTAGCCCCAAACTTAGGATACCCAAGATATAAGATACAATTTGCTAAACGCATGAAACTCAAGAAGAATGAAGACCAAAGTGTGGACACTGTGCCCCTTCTTAGAATTGGGAACAAAACACCCAGGGAAGGAGTTACAGAGACAAAGTTCGTAGCTGTGATGAAAGGATGGACCATTTAGAGACTGCCGTATCCAGGGATCCATCCCATAATCAGCTTCTAAACGCTGACACCATTGCATACACTAGCAAGATTTTGCTGAAAGGACCCAAATATAGCTGTCTCTTGTGAGACGATGCCGGGGCCTAGCAAACACAGGAGTGGATGTTCACAGTCAGCTATTGGATGTATCACAGGGCTCCCAATGGAGAAGCTAGAGAAAGTACCCAAGGAGCTAAAGGGATCTGCAACCCTATTGTTGGAACAACATGATGTACTAACCAGAACCCCGGAGCTCTTGTCTCTAGCTGCATATGTATCGAAAGATGGCCTAGTCGGCCATCAATGGAAAGAGAGGCCCATTGGACTTGCAAACTTTATATGCCCCAATATAGGGGAATGCCAGGGCCAAAAGAATGGGAATGGGTGGGTAGGGAAGTGGGGGGTGCTATGGGGGACTTTTGGGATAGCATTGGAAATGTAATTGAGGAAAATATGTAATAAAAATATTAAAAATTAAAAAATAAATAAATAAAATAAAATGTAACAAGGAAATGAAATTCACTGCAGGAGTAAGACTGGAGGGCCAGGCCAGCCCTCATTCTCCTAAAATGCTAAGTCCTCTGAAGAACTCAAGATCCAAGACCCTTCCACTGGAATTCGGGAACAGTGTGGTCAGCCTTCAAGCATGGCCAAGGTGGAGAGAGTGTGTCCAGGGTTTGGAGCCACTGACTGCCGGCATTCAACAGCTCAGCCACAGCTTAAGGCAAGAAGAGACAAGAGCCAGCCATGGATGGACTTGGCTGAACTCTGTCTCTCTTCACACATCTATACTACTCTATAGGCAGCCACGGCGGTGAAGGGAAGGATGGGACTCCCTCCCTGCTTGCTGGGAGCCCAGAAGAACATGCCTCCCCAGCTATCATTATGTGACTCAGCCAGAGCTCCCTGTGGCACGGCTGCCTGACCCTCAGAATTCCCTCCACACTGTCCGAGTGGTCCTTCTTGACTGGAAGTGTGAGCCTGAGGTGGATTCAGCTTCTCCCAGTCTTCCTCCCCCACTTTTCAAATCTTGCTAAATTGGTCCTATGAGCCACAGTGGGACCTCGTGTGTCAGGTGTTCCACAAATGTACATATACATGAAGTTTACCTTGATGCACTGATAGCTGCCATTTAACCTTAATCTGCCCTTGTAATTCTCATCTACCTATGCATCAACCAATCAGTAGCCAGTGACCTGCTAGCTACCCTCCAAGGCCATCTCCACTTACTGCCTAGATGATCCACCACTGCCTACCTTTACATGACATGAGAATCAGGTATCTAAGGACAGATATAGCCAAGTGGGAAACTTGGGATGTGCTGGGCCCTAGCAGCATCTCAGAGCCTTTTGGCCATGTCTGCCTCTTCTGTTACACAGAACACAAATATGTGCTCTACCACCCTCAAAAGTCAACCCAGCCGCAGTATCAGACAGGAGTGTAGCCAGCTGTCACCACTTGGCTGGACCCTTGAATGGACTTGAGGGTGCAGAAACAATGTGTTATCCTGGTGCAGCAGTGCTGGGGTAAGTTAGGTAGGGAAAGAAGAGCGAGGCCCAGGCCAGGATACAAGGATGATAGAAAGGTAGGCTCAGTACACTGTCAGGTTCTGCTGCAGAGACCTCCCCAGGGTCATGGACGGGCTTGGAGTGTAGCACCTGTAGGAACTTCAGGAAAGCTGGAGGTGATGCCAAGGTTTCCAGACCTTACTCCTGCAGTACGTGACCTTCGGAGCTGCATGTCCCTGACAGAGCCAGGACCTACTCTTGCCTCAGCTTCCCTTGGGGCTATAAACATGCTGCACTCACAAGAGACACTGCCTCACCTCTGGCTATTGGTGAAGAATGGGAAGAAGGGTAAGAAGACAAGCCAGCTTACCCACATGCACACAGGACAGGATTTCCATTCTCTTGGGCTATGAGGAAAGATTTGTGCCATCTCTGCCACTTGCCCATACCTGATAACTGATAAAATTAAGTGATCTGCCCAAGCATCTCTAGAAATCGATGTTCAAACAGATTCCTGGGCTCTCTGGGATCCTGTCCTCGCTGTCCCAGAGCCACCAATGGCTAAAAGTGCAGCCCTTGCCTCTCCCAATATGAGATAGGCATGGACAGGCAGGACTGGGTTCATACTGTGTCCAGGGTTAGGACTCAGCCTTTACCCTCTTTCTTTCTGGCCAGTGACACCCCAGGAACCACTCTGTCATCATAGCACTGATCTCCTGTACCAGAGAGCTTTCTCCTTGCTTCTTGTCACAAGTCCAAGCTCTGGGAGGAGTCCTCAGCATGGGACACAGCTACCCAGGGAAAGGCCACCGCTGTCAGAAGCTCTGAAGTGGCCTGTAAGGCTAAAGCAAGCTGGGCCTTTCAACCCAGCAAAGAACTGGCCTTATGGCAAGGGGCTGGGTTCCAGAGGGTGAGCTGTCACAGCCTGACTTGCTGGCATTTCTACTGGCAGAGGTCTGCCTTTGCCTGGGCTGGGCCTGGTAGTTAATTTTCAGTGTGGTCACTCAGCCATCAGGATTTTCTCAGAAAGATGATCTGTTGTCACCCAGGTTTCCAAGAAGAAGCTTACATGTTGGTTATGAAGCACCTGGAGCCCACAGTCCTCATTTCAGGTACTGACCATGATGAAGGACCATTGCACCACCAAGGCCCAGTGCAGCTGACATGCGTGGACATGCAAGAGTGGAGAAGCGAGATCGGCTCTAACTCCTATACTTGACATTCAGGAATGCTACTATTCTATCTATCTATCATCTATCTATCTATCTATCTATCTATCTATCTATCTATCTATCTATCTGGAATTGTCATAAAGATTACTCAAGACCCAGAGGGAGGGCTTAGTCCAGGAAGCCTTTAGGCTGATGTGTTCCTGGCACACATGTAGATAGATACCAACACAGAGGAAGCAGAAGTCTTACCCGGCTGGCCAGCCCCAGGCACCAGAGTCGTGTTTGTGTTCAAGAGGAATTAAGGCTGATCACGTCTTGTGCCTAACATGGAGCGACATCTTCTGAGTCTCCCCATATTGCTGTTTTCACTGAGCCACATGTAACACTTCAGAGTGCCAAATGCTTTATAAAAAAAAAAAATAGACCTGGCTCTGAGCGGGCGCTACAGAATAACATGGGTGGAATATGGCTTTTATGAAAACACAAAATGCTAGTCACTTCCCACCCCCACAAAAAAATGAGAGAGAGAGAGAGAGAGAGAGAGAGAGAGAGAGAGAGAGAGAGAGAGAGAGAGAGAGAGAGAGAATATGACAGAAACTCTGGGAAAAGATGCTTTTTGAAGATGGGGCTTGTTTTGGACAGACAGTGATGCTTAAGCTCTGCTTCTTTACGCAGAACTCCTGTTCAGCTCCTAGTAGGGAGAAAGAGAGACTACGCTGGTCTTCTGCAAAGCAGCAGTGCCGCCTGGCTATATGTGTTGCTCAGGTGTGGTTGGGATTGGCAATGGGAACATGGCATCAGGAATTTCAGAGGTAGAAGCCATGCTCTGGTAGCTCTGCACAAAGTGTGCCTCCCACCCACCACCTAAACCTCCTGGACACCTGACACTACCCTGGTGTGCAGCAGGTCCAGACACTTGCAAACTGTGGCCTCCACCCTTAGAAAGCTGCCACACTGGGGGCTGTAGGGTAGCCACCCATCTCCATGCTCTCCCTTCTTTCTCAAAGACAACTCCCCCAGTCCCTGTATCTGTCAGAGCCAACTCCTCCATCTCAATGCGTTCCCATCTGCCCCACCCAGCCTGTGCTGAGCCTAGAAGCTCTAGGACAAGGCCACCCTTTCCCTGGAATATGACCACATCTGCTGGCTTCTAGGAACACCTGCTCCCTCCATATCTCCTCTCTCTCCTCACCTCCACAGTCTCCTCTCTGTTTAACTATTTATCCCCATTGTATGTTTACATTCCATTCTCTTTCATCTTGGAAAAGAAAACAAAATATAGAGTGTGAAGATCCCAAAGGTTTGGGAAGAGGAAGAGAAGGCAGGGCCAGGCTGTGGGGAGGGAAACTCTACTCAATTGTGTCTGACCTGCTGTGATACTACATTGTCAATAGTCGAGGAGGGGGGAGGGGGGAGGAGATGGCTCTGTTGGTAAAGGGCTTGTTGCTCAAACATGATGACTGAAACTCCACCTCCAGCGCCCACATAGAAAAGCCAAGAGTTGAGCTGGGCTTAGCAGCACAAGCCTTTAGTCCCAATATACAAGAGTCAGTGGCAGGAAGATCTGAGTCTGAAGACAGCTGAGCCACAGAGCCAGTCAGGACTGCACAGAGAAACCTTGTCTTGGAAAACAGAAAGAAAGAGGGGGGGGAGGGGAGGGAAGGGGAGGGGGGAGAGGGGGGAGGGGAGGGCAGGGGAGGGGAGGGCAGGGCAGGGGAGGGGAGGGCAGGGCAGGGGAGGGGAGGGGAGGACAGGGGAGGGGAGGGGAGGGACCAAGAGTAGTGAAACACTCTTGTAACCAGCATTGAAGGGATGGAGATTGGAAGCTAGCTCAGGCTCCCCAGGAGGTGAGCCCAGCCAAATCAGAAAGCTCCAGATCCCAGTGAGAGACCCTGTCCTAGAACAGCAGAGTGGATAATGACTGAGGGATGACCCAAGGGTGACCCTGGCATCCACACACTCAGACACACACACACATCCTATACCATATACCACTCGTACACAAACCGCAGGTCACAATATAAACAGCATATACATACATACATCTTATCCTCACACCCAACACATATCACATACATATACACATATCACACACACATACACACAAAAGGAGAGGTAATATTTCATGTGGTTTGCTTTGATCTTCAAAAATTCCTGCAAGCCATATTCGTAAAAGTAAGCAGATTTTAACAGTGGGCTGTCTCAATGATTCCTTGAAGGAATAAATCCGATCTTTGTTGAAAGATGGGCAGATGAGTGAATATATGGTGAGTAAATGATTGAATGGATAAATGGATGGGGGTAGGTGGGTGGCTGGGTGGATGGATGGATATGTAGGTGGGTTGATGGATGGGTGGATGTGTAGGCAGGTTGATGGATGGGTGGATGACTGGGTAAATAAGAGTAGGTGGGTGGATGTATGGATGGATGAATGGATGGATGGATGGATGGATGGATGGAGTGAAAGAAAAATCAATTAATCAAAAGACTATAAAGTATCTTCTTTTTCCCCAGCACTAGGGGTTAAAGCCCAGGGCCACACTCATGCTAAGGAAACATTCTGTCACTTAGCTGTATCCCAATCTCTTTTATTTACTTTTTATTTTAAGACAATGTCTCTCTAAGTTTCTCAGGCTAGCCCTTAACTCACTTTACTGACTAGGTAGGCCTTGAATGTATAATCCTCCTACCTCAACGTGCATAGAAACTAGAATTGTAGGCTTCCAGCATCAAGCCAGGCTACAGTGAGCCTTGGGACTTTCTGAGAACAGATGGGCCAAAAGATTCATTGGGCTAGCCTGCTAGAGTCACCCTGCTGGAAGGGTAGAGGCACCTTGGAAAAGGCAGGTTTGAGGCATATAGTTTTGTACAAATAGAAGGATAGGAACAGAGAGAAAGTAGATCTTCTAAAAGCTGGTTCCAACACATATGCTCTGACATGACAGACACCATGACAGGAACTGTAAATGGAAGGACAGTTTCCCACAAGCAGGGAATGGCAACCTACACCAGGTCATGCAGCACAGGGTTCCTGACTCTCCCAAGAGCAATGGGAATGTGCCCAAGGCATAGAACCCAAAGAACCCTAGAAATAAGTCCTTTAGGTCGCTCCTTCCAAGTAAGAGTTTCTGGCCATTGGTAAGGGAACCAGAACAAAGGCAAAGCCGGCTATCCTGGCACATCCAGGAAGAATTCAATCCTAACGTAACACATGGGAGCTGATCTGGGACTACCTAGGAGCCGAAGGAAAAGGACTCAGTTGGTCATGGCCTAGGGTGAGGCTGGACAGTGTAGGCCTTGAATGTATAATCCTCTCCATTATCCTCCTCTTCTTTTGGTTCCCTACCCCTGAATTGCTTCCTCCCAAGGACTCACAGATAAAGAGTAATGGCTGGGTCAGTCCCCCCAGACTGTGAGTGGGGCCTGGTGAAGCAAGACCAGCGATTCCAGGGTGGGTGACAGCCCTCAGCTCAAAACAGATTGTGTTCAGGTCTGTGCTTATTGAAATGGTGGGGGTGGCAGGCACGTGAGACTTGAGCTCATCTTTGTAAGATCTCGGGGTGGAAACACATAATCTTTTAATTAAAATTTTACTGAATTTTAACTTGAATTTCCCATCTGCCACCCTAATTATGCCTAACCCTAAACCTAACTTGGAGCCATCTGTGTTCTTATCTCATTATCCTGGGGTTATTTGTGTGCTTGTCCAATTCCTGCAGGAAACAGTGAGTCCCTCACCAAATCTGGGCATCTTAGATCTTAAGAACCAAACAGATGTCCCGTGAGATGGATCTCAGGAAGGGTTCAGTGGGCAACTGCTCCATCCATGGGTGTTCAGTCAGATGGACAAATGGGTGTGAGGACAAGCTGGATAGTCGTGTGAACTCTCCAGCCATTGGTCAAGCTGGGCTTGATGTCATGATTATTGGGCCGTGGCAGCATGCTGGCTAAAAGAGCATTCTCTTGTATAGTGTAGATTCTTGTGTAAATTGTGTGTGTGTGTGTGTGTGTGTGTGTGTGTGTGTGTGTTTGCTGGTTTGAGTGGAAACCAGCTTCCCAGAACCTCAGGCTGGAGGCTGGAGGCAAGCCTTAGAAGTCTTTGAGGACAGAGCCGTGACACTGGCTTTGCTGTAGCTGCAGGAGTGACAAGTGCTGTGTCTTTATAAATCTGACCTCACACCTGCTGACTAGCCAGGGACAGGCTTATGTGCAGTGAAATGAGCCACCAGTGCTTAGCTGGCCATATGCTAGCCCCCTCCCTTCTCTGGGACAGGGTAAAATTCTCCCCTGCTTCAGAGGCACTTAAAGGACCCCCATGTGCCAAGGACCAAACATCATCTCCTGAGCACTTCATGAACACTCGTGACAAAAGTTCAACACTTCATTTCCCCAGCACTCCACCTCCTTATGCTATGTGTCACCCCATCATCTGTGCAGTGGGCGGGTCCTGGGTTGCTGGCCATGACTTCATTCACAGGAGATTCTGAGCTCACTGGGGATGCCCCTGAGAAGCTTGCCAGTTAGAGAAGGCAAGTTGTGCTTCCACGGAAAACTCACAAGAAATGTCTCTGTGTATATCTGTACAAAATGAAGCTTTACAGGTGAAGGACAATCTGGGGGACTTCCCACCAGGTGCACACAGCAAAGGTTACACACAGGCTGCTCTCAGGAAACATGCCAAGTAAGAACAAGATGTCTCTGCTCCTGCGGGCATGCACGTACGTTCGCAGTTGTGCTATGGTGCACATACTGTGTGTGTGTGTGTGTGTGTGTGTGTGTGTGTGTGTGTGTGTGTGTGTACGTACATGCATGCATGCATGCATGCTTGCTTTGGGCTCCTCTGCTGACCATAGCCTTGTCCTCTTTGGAGTCTACCTCTTAGGGCAAGCATTCTTCTCCTCCAAAGACAAAGCATCATGGGTTGACTCATAATCTCCTCCACTTCCTGTCACCGACATCCATGTCCCTGGGTGCTGATGAGCCCCCAACCACATACCCAGCCCACTTGGGAATACAGCCACACCAAACTTTAGGGGGGAAAGGGACCTTTTGAGAACTCTAATTCACAGAGGGCGTTCTAACTGCAAGAAGAAAGCAAAGCCTTGTCCCTGGGTAAAGAGCAGAGCGATTGGACTGATGAATTATTTCAAGTTGCCTCGTTCTGATGTCCTTCCCACCCACATTTGGGGACTCACTGTACCATGCAGCCAAGAAGCAAGAGCTCAAAGTGCTCACTCAGATGCCCAAGCAGGAGCTCACCCAAGACCCGGGAGCACAGCCTTGGGTAGGGGTGGGAGGCAAGCAGAGGTTGAACACAGTGACTTCTCCATCCCATGTGGCCCTGAGAAGCCAAAAAGGAGTCCAGGCACTGGAGGTGAAAAAGAATTCATTTATATGTAGGGAGGAAGGGCTGCTGCTACTCTCAGTGGGAGGCATATTTATTTCTTTGCATGAAGGTATTTCTAAACACAGGTAATTATAAGAATCATTACCCAGTGAACCAGCATGGGGGAGCATATGCCATCTGATGTTTCATAAATAACCCCTCACGAAAGTGCCTGAAATAACATTTCTCTTGTCTGCCACACCTTGCTACAGACACAAGAACCTCCACATTCTTTCATTTGGAAGTGCTGGCAGCAAGCCCCTTTCTTCAAGAAATAAATGGAGCAAACAGAAAGGCCCTGGCCTTACCATCTCAAGAGGTGTGTTGTGACTAGGTGCCTCTCTGTAAGTCACAGCCTCAACTCATCCCGGGTCCTCATACCCAAATGAACAGTCCCTGTTCTGCCTCTGTCCCAGGCCCAGCTACAGAGCATTGTCTTTTGGGGACTAGCTTGTCCCTGTCTCTTAGATTTTCTCATGACAAGTGACAGGGACTCTCTGTGCTTTCATAAATGACATATGTATGTATATGTGTATATGCATATACTTGTTATTGTTGCAGTACTGGGTATTGAGCCAAAAGCTTCACACAAGCTAGACAAATTCTGAGCCACTGAGCTGTATCTCCAATCCTTTATTTACTTTGCTGTTTCGTCACGGAGCCTCGCTGAGTTTACCACGCTGATGGTGAACCCCTTCTGCAGTTTAGGCAGGCCTTGAGTTTGTGATCCTCCAACCTCAGTGTTCAAGTCACCAGGCCCACCTTGTTTTAGCGGGGTTTAAGCATACACAAACAGAACAGCAGATGCAATAAATGTATCAGACTGGATCCAAGCTCCAGCAACAGTGGCCCAGCCCTACTGCCATGACAGGGACTTTTCCAAGCCACAAGTGGGTAAAGGATGACATTGGGTACCAATGTAAGCAAAGGAAGACCTCTACACTTTCCCATCATCCTCTCCCCTCCCTGTCCTCCTTCCTTCCCTCCCTTCCTCCTCCTCTCCCCTCCTCCCTGGCATTCAGACCCTCCCCATCTGCCAGGCCTGATCCTGTTTATGCCTTCCACTTGGTGTTCCAAGGTCTTAAATTCTTAGTGTTTGTGGTTTGTTTTGTTTCGGCATGGGCTTAGAAACGAAACGCTATTTGTAACTTGGGACCACCAAGACATTCAGCAGAGATTCTTCGCTTCCTTTCTATAGTTGGTTTTCTTTTTTTCATGGGGTGGGGGAGTCCTTGACCTGCTTTTGTACATAAAGCAAGCTAGATACTAGGGTTTCCCTATCCCACTCCCCAATACACAAATGAGACAGCTTCTCAAAGCACTTCTAGAAGTCTGTCGGGAGGGCTTGAGCTTGCCTTCTGTTAATATCTCCATCTCTGCCACCTATTCCCTTCAAGGGTGGGTGAGGTATGTTCCAACAGGGAAGCGTGAGACATGCTGTCCACGGCTCTTGCTTTTGTACTATGTGACATCCTCAGGCCACTGACATTGTTCTCCTGGATGTCATCTTACCGGCTCTGCTCCTGTTGGACCAGAGCCCTCCTTCTCCATGCTTAGCCTTTCATTCCAGGGACGCTGTGAGAGAGTTGAGGTGACCCTGAGGACTGGTTCATTCCACTAATGCAGGCAGATCATCTCTGAGGCCAAACATTTCTTAGGGACACATCTTGTCATCTCAGGTGTTACAGTCTCAGACTCACCTTTCTCTGCCAACTGTGGTTGCCCTTCCAGCTCCTGAGTTGTCTGTGTAGGACACTCATCAGTTTCTGCTCTGCATGCCTGGTTTCCTGGCAGCCTGCTCTCTATGGCTCTCTCTCTCTCTCTCTCTCTCTCTCTCTCTCTCTCTCTCTCTCTCTCTCTCTCTCTCGGCATTCAGGTGTCCTTCAGCCCCTGCTGCCCTGCCTCCTTGCCCGTCGCAACATTTGCTTGCTTCTAGGGAGGTGGGCTTGGGCCATTTTTTGGTCTAGTGCTATGTGGGTTTGTTTGTGATGATGGAACAGTTTCCAGGGCCCTCTGGTACAGGCCCTCTGCTGGGAAGCACTTCGACACACACACAGGAATCTCTGACCATACAGTGTGCTGTGCCCTTTCTTAAAAGCTACCTTGTTGAGAAACATTTGGGTTGCTAGTTGCAGGTTCCCACTTTCTACCATTTTCTTGCATTTTTATAGAAACTATTTTCTTTCCCAACAGTCTGTCCCAGTTACTTCCTTGGATCTTCCTGCTCATTCCTCTTGTGACTGAGTTTGTGTTTATGAGCAAGCATGCACCACAAGTTGAATCCTACAAGCTGAAGTTGCTTTGTTGTTGCCATCTCTCTGCCCTAGATTCCAGCATGACTGGAAACTGAATTCTTGACCCTGGTGCTCAATCTACTACCCATAATGCACCAGGATAGTAGCTACTGTCCCCCTAGGATGGGTAGGTGGGAAAAATGTTCACTTAAGCCATGGCATGGAAAGGACCATGACTGGAAGAAGCTAGCTGAGGCTGACTTTGCTTTTCAGCTACCTATCCCTAGTGTCCCAATGGCAGATCTTTTCAAAGACACTCTGACTGCATCAGCTAGGGCAGCGGGACGCTGCTTTCTTCAGGGAAGACAGCATATATGCACCAGGCAGCAGGCATTTGTGTAACTTAGGGACATCTATGAGGCATGTCTTAAGCCATAGATGGGTGTCTACCAGTGACAGGGCTGAGAGTTGCTGAGGAGGAAGGGGCCTATGTGCCTCCTGCCAGGCTGCTTCTGGTCTTGGTTGTTTTCTCGCAGGTTCCATCAATGTTGAAGCTAACAGGTGAGGATGCTGACTCGAATATCTGGCATCCTGTGGCATTAAACTGCTACTGCAGAACTAGTAGCTAATCACATGGTTCTTTGGTGGTTGCTAAGAAATGACTCATGCCTGGAGAGTAGGGTCTACACAGCACCCCCATGATATTATTTTAACAAGGTGTGAACAATAGGTCTACTGACATGGAGATTGTCAGGGAAACAAGTTCCCTTCAAGTGTTACATTTGCTCACCATGGTTACAACTTGGCAAAAATCTAACTATTTTGTATCAATAGGATAAAGTTTTTTTTAATTACTCTAAGTATGCATCTTACTCAGACAAATCTATTAACAATGCATATTTGATAAGACTAATGGGAAGAGTCATTCTTCCAGAATACAGAGTCTAGTGGCTCCAATGACCAAAGGAGCTTATCACCACAGAGCCAGCTCTGTGCTCAGAGGTGGAAGGGACCACAGAACTCATGTGTCACCACAGGCCCAGTTCATGCTCAGAAGCAGAAGGTACCCACCTACCAATGTAGGTCTTGGCTCCACGTTCAGAGGCAGGAGGTGTCTTAGAACTGAGATGTCCAAGGACCAAGTTCCCAAGGAAGGCAGATGTTGAAGGAAGACAGCGCTCTTGAAAGTACTAAAGCCTATGTGACACAGGAAGTCCCACCCCTGGCACAAGTGCGACACAAGAGCCTAGCTTTTGGGTAAAGTCCTTTGCTCTGATAAAAGCACCGTTGTCTAATGTAGATTTCAGAGGGGCCCTGAGAAGCCCCATACCAGTGATCCAGCTACAGAAGCTATTTAAGGCAGTAACTTTTTAGTGTGTAACCATGAACCAAAATCCTACCCTCAGCCCTCACAAAGAGGAATGCGGACTGAGCATTCAATCTTGTGCAGGTGGTCATGAGTTCATGAGTGCAACAACCATATCAGCACAAGATTCCTGCTGGGCAAGATGTAGCCAATAGTGGCATGATTGTTATGAGATAACCAACCACTTTCTGATTAGATTTCAGGCCTACTATATGGAGAGAATTCATACCTGGTACTGTAAATTTAGCCAAGTCTGTACTGGGGGAATCATAGGCTATAGAGGAAGGAGAACCTACTACTGTTGTCTTGATAAATGGGCATGTTAGCCACCAAACTGCTTTCTAAACGTTTATGCCTATAGGCTAGTGTTGCTCTCAGCCTTAGTCACAGAAGCATTTATTTATAGTGGGAAGATCATTTCAAAGGACACAATCCACCCACAGCCGTGTCAAGCCCAGTGTATGAAAGCCACACACATACAAGGAGTTCAGATGTCACCTTGTATGTTTGTCTTTAGCCAACCAGCAGAACTGGAGGCTGGACAAGGCCTGATAGTATCTTCAGCACATGGGAGGGTAGGATGAGGGCTGAGAGGAGGGAGAACTTGATCAAGTAACAACCGAAGAGGAAGGAGGTGAAGATGACAGTAGGTTCTTCCTATGCAGAGTGGTGGGGACCTAGGGTAGGAAGAGGGAAGAGGAGCCTTGAGATTAGGCCCTGGGGGTCTGAATGTGGGAGGGAGAGGAGCTGGGAGAGAGCCCCAGCCAATGCTTGGGACTGAAGAACATGTCCCACATGTCTCATTCACTTTTAAAGGCAAGGGCATCATGGAGCTATCACTTTCAAAGAGTGACAATGAGGGTGTGGTTCGTCAGACCTTGTCATTCAGGCCTGAGAAGGTACCTGCAGAGGTGTTCCAAATGACGGCGGGGTGGACAGGGAGGTGACAGGAGGCACTGATTCAGGCAGTCATGCTAATCTCATCTGCATATCTATTTGTATACACAAATCCCATACTACGCTTTTGGAAAGTCCATTCTAAGCGTTTACATTTGTTCTGAAGGAAAATAGTATTGGGGTGAGTGGATTCCTTGATTTGTGTCCACTGTGGTCACTCTGGCTCTGGTCTGTCAGCCATTTCCATGGGACATTGGTGCTTTTAGATTTTATAAAATCATCAAAGCCCACTTCAATACAGACTGTGCCTACCTGCTTCCTTCTGAGCACAGTGCAAGTGTGACAGGACATGGCCACACCTGAGGCCACAGACGGAAGAGAGGTGGGCATTCACAGTGGGCAGATGGAGGTCAGCAAAGAGGCAGCAGGGTCAGGGAAAGCCCTGCAGCATGGCTTGCTGGGGGAAAGGGCTGAGAGAGGTGAAGGCACAGGCCTGGGCAAGAAGGGCTACAAGGGGAATGAACACAAGATTGGGACGCTGAGCAAGATGAAAACCTGGGTGTGGCCATGAGCAATTCTCACGTTAGCATCCAGATGACATGGCCAAAGAAAATGACAAAACATGAAGACACATGTGGTACCCAAGGTCCCCAAGGGGCACAGATGGTGTGTACCTTTATTCCAAAGTTCCCTTGACTGTCAGTCTTGCTCCTCCACAGAAAAACTCTGGACCACCATGGAGGGACAGGTAGGCTATCTCTACATAAAAGAGATGGACCCACACAGTCCCCAGGGACATAGACTTGCTGGCACACTCGTCCCAGCTTTACTTTGGCCCTTGAGTCCCTGCAGTGGACATGGAAACCATGTAACTTGTTCCTGATAACTCCCTCCGGAGACAGGGAAGACTCATCAAGAGACTGGAGAGAAGCCTGCCCAATAGGATCCGCATAGCCTGTGAATGAGCGAGGCCCAAACAGCACCTTTTGTGTTCGATCATGTGCGTGCACTCACATGCTCAGACACACACAGACACACACACACACAAGCACACAACCCTTCTCAGTATAACCCTTATGTAGCACTCACACAGCCTAGGGACCCTACTCTCCACCAGGTGAGTGTTTCCCTGGGTGTGGCCTTGCTCATGCCCGAAGTAGAAGCCCCTTTATTCTAAGTAAGATTCATGCAATGCAAAGCTCACTACTTAAGATGTATAATTTAATGGTATTCGGTAGTCACACCATTCTAAAACAGAGGAAGCCCCACCCATGACTGCATCCCCTCCCCACCCTAAACAACCACTCACCCACTTTCTGTCTCTGTATTGGCTTCTCACACAGACAAGCACTCTCATACACAGCCTTGGGGACTAGCTTCCCTCATTTGTGTCTGAGGCCCACCCACAGGTGGCAGGCACCACCATGCTTCATTTCCTTTGCAGCTGACTCACCCCATCATATGCATGGATGACAATGTGTTTGCTCTTGTACCTGCTGGTGACCATTCTGACCTACTGTGCACCATGCTGCTGGGAACACTCATGGACAAGAATCTGAGCTCTGTTCTGTGTCTGCGGCTGTGAACAGAGTCCTGGTTGATTGCTACTGGAATCAGAAATCTAGGGAGAAGCTGACTCGATGTTCTACGCTGCTGCTCTGGATAGGCAGTGATGCATATCAGCTACACCACCCAGCACACAGCCACACTTTGGACCACTGCCGACCCCAAGCCTAACCCTAGCAATGGAGGAAGGCTAGGAAAAGTGACTGAGGCATGGCAGATTGGCAGGACTAGAGGCTGGGGTAAAGATATGAGTGGCAGGTAAAGAAGAATGCACAGATAATAGTTTCTACTTAAAAATCCCAAATCCAACCCCTCTCGTATCTGAGGTCGAAGGAAATCTTAATACCTTCCAATTTAGAAACACAGGGAATGCTAACAAATGGTGTATTCTCCAGATATTTACATCATTCCATTTTTAACTTGTAGCACTTTGGACTGACTCTCCAGTGGCCTCATTCAACAGACCTCTTTAAACTGAATAATCAGTGGCCCCATGGAGCATCCTTGAAGCAAACACAGGATATAGTCCCAGCTACATGCTCAGCAAGACACTAGGAGCTGAGACTGTGGCATGCAGCCCTGGTTCAGGCATACCACTGCCCCATCCTAAAACCTCCAATGGGGCCCTGTTGCCTTCCAAACTAAAACCATGAATTTTTATAAACTGGCCCCAGCTCTCCTAGGAGCCTTTTGATTAGCCCTCCTCCTCCCCAAGTATGCCCAGTACCCATGATTCCCTCCACAGCTTCCTAGGGTCTACTTGGTCAGTTCCCATACCCCATTTCCATCCATCCACACCTCAATCTGCAGACTCTGGTATCAATGGCAGCTAATGAAAGGGTCACTCCATAAGAAGAGGGAACTCCCCCCACTGCTGAGTGTTCATTGACAGCTTACTGTGCATCTGGCCTTATCCCATGTCATTGATCTCACTTGGATGGATTCCTGTTGACTTTGAGTAGACAGGCAGGCTACCTCTGTTGGCTGGGACCTCAGTTTGCTCTGAGAAGGCTGAAGCCCCTACAGGGTGCTATCACAGTTACCTACACACAAGGGCATGACAGAGGTCCCATCCCTGCTGCTTGGCTTCCTGAAACCATGTTCAGGTTAGAAGCTAGAGCTGCGCCTTTTGAAACTCCAGGGCTGGATTCTGCCCTTCAGCTTGGCCGGGAGTTCAACAGGAGGCTCCAAGAACATACTTTCCAGACACAAATGACTCATTGTCCCAGGTGCAGAGTAGATCTTCAGGCTCAGACACATGAGCAGACACACGGTACATGTTGCTTTGAACATACAAAAAGAACACACAGCCCTAGGAGCATGAAGGGACATGCAGCTTTGGACACAAGAGCAGACAACATGGCCTCAGGCACATGGAAGAGCATGTGGCCTCAGATATATGAGCAGATAAATAGCCCCAGGCATGTAGAGGGACTTATATCTTCCAACACATGAGAGGACACATCGCCCTGGGCACACAAAGGGACATGTGACTATAGACTCATAAGAAGATACCTGGTCCCAGATGCATAAAGGGACATGAGGCCGTGGACATTCTGACGGACGCATGGTCTCAGGCATACACACCCTGCCCTTGATTCTTATCACAAAAAGTAGTCTCTCTGGAGTCAAAGACATAACATCTAAGAGGACAGGGGAAAACTTGAACCCAGAGAGCATAGGACACATGTCACCTGGGCCCGTGGACCCCTCATCAAGGGAAGTGGCAGGTATCAGAATCATGGCAGGTTCTGCCTGAGCCCATAGAGGACCACCAACCACCATGTGTCACAAGTGCCCTGAGGGACAAAAGTGGCAACTGGTGGCACAAGGAGCATCATGTCACAGCCAGAAGGAAGAACAAAGGAAGAGGAAGGCTTCTCAGGAACAGGCGGAGCAGGCAGCAATGGTGACTCTTCAACGAAAGGACAGAAGGCAAGCGGCCCTGTTCTTTCCCGACTCAACCCCTCACAAGCGTCAACTCATTCACACAGCTGATAAGTATTTTTGAGGGACTACTGTGTGCCAGGCCCCAGAAGCCATGGGGTCCTGTGATGAGTGAAAGAGCATGGCTTCAGGAGCACAGGGCCCAGAGTACACAGCAGTCGGTGACCAAATGATTTATTTACCTTGTGTGTGAAGACCACGAAGATGAGAAGCTACCTTAAGTGGGATCCACCCTGGATCAGGGATCTGACTTGGGAGCCCCCAAGAGACATGCCTGCCCTGAAATGTGCAAAGGTAAAAGTTAGGGAGAGGGAACTAAAACATGGAACATTCCAGGGAGAAGGGGAATGTGGAGTGCCATGTGACCACAGGAAGAATGGTGTGCTCTGTGGAATGAAAGGACACCGGAGTGGCCATTGTGTCCAGGAGCAGGGTGGGCTGTGGTGGAGTTGGGTAGGACACTGTCTGGTCAGGTTGAGAAGGCCCACGAGCCTTCGGAACACACCATGTGAAAAGGGAGAGGGCTGAAACCCAGGAAGGAGATCTGGGCGGAAGAGAAGATGGAGCCATGGCAGCACACAGATGGCCCATGAGGGAAGAATGAGGAATCGTCCCATGATGGAAAGACACTTGGAATGCGCCTGGCTGGATCCCAGGGTCTCTACCAGAGCTAGACACCAGTGCATGGAAGACAGGGAAGGAACAGCCTTAGGGGCAGAAAAGAGGGAGCTGCTGCCTGGCTTTGCCAAGCCATGCCTTGCTGCAAGGATGCTGACTGGTCCTCTATGAGTGCTGTCTTCCTACAGCTGAGACAATGGTCCCGCCCTCCTCCAGATCCTTTCCTGTGCTTTCATTGGAGGCAGAATTAATTTCTGGTGCTTTTCTGGCCAGGACCCCTAGCCTGGTGCAGGGCTCTACACTTTCAGTCCATACCTAGTGTGCCCAGTGAAGGGCTTGGTGCCAATCAGTCAGCTCCTAGCATCAGTGGTGGTCCATCCTTCTAGCCACAGTCAATGGGCACCCTGGATCAAGCCACAGAGTGTGGCAAAAGGACTCAGGAACGTGGCATGGGGACCAGAGGCTAGCCTGCCTACATCTCAACACTTTCTGATGGTTGGATCTCATTATTGTTAGACCTGCCCTGCCTGGCACCATTCACACCCTTCATCTGCCCTCAATACTCTCCCAGCCTGAACCCTCTGAGGTCTGCCCCTCTCCCTCTTCTGTCCCTTCATGCAGTCCCCTCAACTCACTGTTTTCATGAGAACAATTTTAGATGAATACAACATTCACTCAAAGTAGCTTCCTCCAGACAGAGAATTCTAACCCCTCTTGGTTGGGAGAGATTCTCCTTGTGGAACTAAAAACAGGCCTGCATGCCCAGGGTTACCAGGATACCACACGGCATACACTCTCATCCCCACTTCCTTCCTCTTCATCCCTGGAGAGCCTAATACCTGTCCACACCCAGGAAACTTCAGTGAGCCTCCCTGGTTTTCCCCTCAGTTCTGGGATTTCAGTGCTTATGACTGGTTTGTGGTACATTCCACACTGTTTTCTTCATCCACCCTCTTCCAGCACAGAGCATTTCCTCAAGACAGACAGCCTTCTCCACAACTGGGAGCAGCGTAGCTTGGGGCACAGAATACATCGAACCATGCATCATCAGACTCGAGCTTTGAGCCTGGGATCTTTAAGTTTCTTCTAAACCTAAAGATATTGTGAACCTTGTGGCTCTAGGGTAGGGAGTAGGCTGCCCTTTGGGAGGCACGTGGATACCCACAACAATCTCCTATGGTTCTGATACAGCTCACCCTGTGCTAGGTCTCACACACACCATACACATATATACATGACACGTGTATATGTATACATACACACAAACACATACTAGGAACACTGCACTTAACACACATATGTACATACTTACGTACATACACATATACACACACATACACATACCAGACACACACCTTCACACTGTCTGTCCTTACAACATACTCAGATATGCCCTGGATAATCACAGGCTGCATTGCGGGTGTCTGGATGCCTTTGGAAGGTCCAACAGTGACTGCCGTGCAGCGTCCATGAGCTTGGAACATGGCATAATCAGGGCTAATGACACAGCACTCACTGTGCGATTGCCTCGATGCTATGCTGTAATCAGCATGTAATTAAGTGGTCACCAGTCACCACGTAAACACGGCTTATACTAGATGCATCTGTAGCTTAAATAGCCCCACAAAGTCACTTTAATTTCAATGTTGAATGGAAAACAGTCAGTTGGCATGTGTGGAGAACACAGGGTTGGAAATGTGAGGCCCCTCGGGAAGGAGGAGGGCACCATCTCCAGCCTCAGTTGCAAAGCAGGAATGGGTCAGGGTCTCCCTGCAAGGAGAGCTGGGCACCACACAGAGAAGAACTTTACAGGCTGTTGAGCACCCACCAAGTCCTTGGGGCCTTCATTGTGACAATCTGGTGGACCCTTCAGGACCAAAGTCTTAAGCAGAAAACATTGCAGACCACTCAACAAGGATCACCAGGAACCCTGTCTTCCCCAGATGAAGGTGGTTCTCTGCCTGCAGCAATCTCCTGTGCCTGACTCTTAACACCCATCGCAACGCCCATACCTGCTTTCACATACTTGCCTGAGTGCACACTCATACACACACCACACACACATTTGCATACCATGTGCAAGACTGACTTTTAACACCCACATATCACATATATACATCACACATCTACCATCACACCATGAGACACACAGATCACTCACATAACACTCATTCGTGCTACATGCAAACATATGTATACATACACCATACCCGCCATACACACTATAGTCACACACCCATCTACACATACACATACAGACACACACATTCTACACACACAGTGACACCATATATTCTGCAGATGCCACACACTCACATTACAGACATGTGCACACACTTATACAGACACACACACATACATGTACACACACACACACACACATATATACACCCTAGTCCTCACATGACAATCTGAGTGGACATTTCAGAACATAAATCAGATCATGCCCCTCCACACACCTCCATCATACCTAGAGGAAATTTCCCAGTTCTCCCCCATGACTCAGAAATGCCACATACCTCCCATGCTCTGGCTCCCCTCCCATCCCCTGATCTTGATCTTCCAGTCTCCATCCTTCTTTAGCACAGCAGTGGTCCCAGAAGACCAGCTTCTGGTTGTGACCTCAGCCATACCATACTTTCTTGGAAGCTTGTTCCCACAGTTGTACCCAGTTCCATCCCCATCACTTAAGTCCTCGGAGACATTTCCTGCTGCCCCAGCTGCCCTCACCAAGTTAATACACCTGGGGTTAACCAGCCACTTACTGAGAAACAGCCTAAAGAGAACAAGGGTGCTCCACCCAGCTGCAGCCTGAGGAGGGAACATCTCTGAGGATGGGAGCATGTCTGAGGTGGAAGCATGCCTGGGGAAAGAGTGTGTATGTGGAGCCTGACAAGGTCAGGGGGCCTGTCTGAGGAGAGGGACTTCCTGTGGACAGAGCCTAGTGACTCCTCCTCCTACCCACCAGCACCTGGATGCAAACTGAGAGGGCAGCTGAATTGGGAGATGCAGGGAATGTCTCTAGAATGAGAGGGACACAGAGGTGGGGGCATGATATGGTCAGGAAGTGCATGGGCCATGCTAGCCAGTCACTGTGTGGAAATGAAAGCTATGCCCAGCACTTCCCACAGCTCGCCCAGCACCCGCCTCCACCTTAATTAGTTCTGGCTCCTAGATTAGGAAGGCTGGGACCGACTGCATGAGACCAATGAGCCACCAGGTGGGCAGAAAGGACCTCAGCATAATGCAACCAAATGGAAATTGGCCGTATCAATTAATTACAAGGGCATGGGGCCCTCCAACGTGTCTCCCTACGTGGGTTTCACAGACGTTTGCAGACAGGCACAAGAAATTAGAGTCTTGCTCCTAATTAGTAAGGAGAAACCAGAAGTGACTGCCTTCCTGCTCTATGTTCAGGAACCCTGAGGCCTCACAAAATCCCTGGCTGGTCTAGAGTGAAATTGAGTAGCCCCAGGTCTGCAGATGGGCTAACCATGAGCCCTGGGCATGCTCTGCCTGTGTCCTGCTAGGGTAGCTGTGCCCCAGGTCCCGGGATTCTGCATGCTATGTGGAGGACTGAGGGAAGGGTCTACTTAGCTACCTCACTGGCCACTGTTCAGATTGGTTAAGGCGTAGGGAAGCCTAGTTTGCCCTCAGTCCTGTTGTATACAGTATGTACAGGACAGTATACATTGGTGACCGACTTCACAGGAAGAACTCTATAATGGTCTGAGGGAGAAAGGTGAGCCTTTGTAGGGCAGAGAGGGGATACTCTGCTCTTTAGCTGGTAGCCAGCAGCACAGAACCCATGCCAAACTGCCAAGCACCCACAGCCTCCCACCTGAGCCTAACAATAATGAGGACAGCAAACCTTATGATAAACAAATGATCTATTATTGTCAGAGAGGCCACATGGGTGAGAGTGGGGCAAGGTGCATTTCAGGACTGGAGTGAAATATGTGCAAGATACAGCGGGACTCCATGGGGAAAGGAAGCACTGTCAGGGGAGCACTGTCAGGGGAGCACTGTCCGGGGAGCACTGTCAGGGGAGCACTGTCAGGGGAGCACTGTCAGGGGAGCACTGTCCGGGGAGCACTGTCTGGGGAGCACTGTCAGGGGAGCACTGTCTGGGGGAGCACTGTCAGGGGAGCACTGTCCAGGGAGCACTGTCCGGGGAGCACTGTCGGGGGAGCACTGTCTGGGGAGCACTGTCAGGGGAGCACTGTCTGGGGAGCACTGTCAGGGGAGCACTGTCCAGGGAGCACTGTCCGGGGAGCACTGTCGGGGGAGCACTGTCGGGGGAGCACTGTCTGGGGAGTACTGTATGGGGAGAACTGTCAGGGGGCACCAGCTCTGATCCTTCTCATTGCCTGGATCCCATGTACCCTACCCAGACATCTTATAGAACAGCCATACCCTCATCTCCTCCCTTTCACCCATATGGTGTCAGCCCTAGGACTCTCCTCTCAAAAGGAGGTGCCACTCAGCTAAGACCTCCAAGCAGGTTCACTCCATCTCCATCTGTCCTCTGAGGTCACCGGATAGCCCTGAGTTGAGGTCTCCAGCCCCACAAACACAGTTCTCCTCTGCCTTCCTTCTTGCTAGGGGGTGTTGCCTTTATGTCCCACTCCCAAGCTCCAGGTCAGGGTGACTCCTTTGTCATCCTTCCTCTATTCTCAGCTCCCCAACTGCCAGACCAGTGCTCCTCCTGTCTGCCTAGGATGTGAACCAAGCCCAAACATCCCTATTGCCTCATTGCCCTCCTTCCTGGTCTTTGGTCACCCTCCATATGCCACAGACAGCACCACAGTGTGTCTCTGATAACCTCTAAGGGGACAGGTGAAAGTGAGGTTTAAAAGTAGACAGCTTTGTCATCAAGGCCCAAGAGGAACTTGCCTCTGCCACCCTCATCTAGGAGCCTAGAGCCAGATCATTGTCACGTTCAGGTTTGAGCCCTTGACTCCTCTGAGATATGAACAAGCCCTCCATGACACTTCTCCTTGAACCTCTCCTGAGGTCCTTTCAACCCCTCTTGAGGTACATGAAGCAGGGATCCTAAAGATGACCTATTTTCATGTCCCTAATCAGACAGGGCATAATCTTCAGCTCACATGTGGCTCCTAGTGCTCTGACTGCTCTGACTGCTCAAGGGAGTCATGCTGGAGCCCACATCAAGCAGGATCCTAGGGGGCATCCACAGGCCACTGCTGCTTGGACAAGAAATGGGTTCTGTTGGAGCTCTGTACCCAAGGCTGCTGCCCCTGGGAGTCTAAGTCCCCCTGGGAGTCTTATCCTTCTCAGGCAACAGGCACTGCCCAGATACGGAGCCTTACAAAGGGACCACTCTGTTCTTAGTACCTGAGAAGTACCCACAGCCTGGACCAGGTCAGCCACTTCACATGCAAATCCCTGAATGCAGGACTCTCTTCTATGCCAAACACTTGGTCAGATGTGCACCCACCCGGAGGGCTTGTACTTTTGCAATCTGTCCCTTGAACCTCCTGTTCTCCCTGATGTAGCCTCCTGTTGAAAATGGCTGCCCTAAGTCCCATGTCAGCAGCCACAAGCAGCAGCTATGAGCACCAGCTCGACGCTAAAGAGCCCTTTAGAAAGATGACCTATTTTTAGTCGAATCTTCTGCCAGTTGCTAAATATCTGTTTAAATACATGAATTAACACATCTGTCAACAGTACTTAGAGTGGGGATAAAACACACCCTCACGGCGGAAGGTAATTTAAAACAAAACACGCAGCATAATGAGCAGCTTGGAGCCTGAGGCCCGGGAGCAGCCCTCCATGCTGCGCTCTTGTTCTCTGCGCCTGGGGGGCCGTGCCCATGGCAACCTGGCACGGTTGTTCAAGGGACACCACAGGCAGCAGTTGGTGGGATGCATGGACCCCCACAACCACCCCCCAAGACAGGACAAAGGGAGTCTGAGAAAGAACAGAGAGAGGGACTGCGGGGGACAGGTCCCTGGAGTGACTGAATGGGAAACATCAAGAGCCACGGCCCCCACAGTGGCAGTGTCTCTGTGTCACCAAGCCCCGTGGGTTGTAGCTGAATGAAGACAGCTCATGTGTTAAGTTGGCTGTCAGGAGTGTTAATTACACCCCACAGCGAGACTCAGACATGGAAGGAACACTGGGGACGTCCTCAAGACTGTGTCTCTGAGGAGCTGGAGAAAATCTGCTGAGGGACACACACACACACACACACACACACACACACACACACAGAGCCTTGGCTGTACTCCCTGCCTGTGGCTGCCCAGTGTCCTGAGCTGCCACCCAGCAATGGTGGCCTAACTAGCTATGGCCATGACAGCCCACAGTCAGAGCAGCCTGCATACTGGCTGGTGGCAGCCTGGGCTCTTCTAGAACATTCCATCCTGTTGCCTGTGTGAGTGCCCACTGAGCGTGGACACACAATCTTGCAGGCAGCAGAAGACCAGGGTTCTTGGTCCAGCTTGCTGCTTCTATGTTATATGACATGCAGAAAGGCATTCATCTCTTCATGCCTCAGTTTCTTCTTGGGTCCAGTGAGCGTGGTGAACTGGCTTCACCCACTGTTGAGTGGCTGGAAAGCACATGAAGGAAAACAAAGACTAGCATGGGCCAGAGATAGTGGTCTTCCACGGGAAGGGTATTGAGAAAGCCTAACTAACTAGCTCACCCCTCTTTGGCATCAGTGTTTCCCCATGGATGAAGAGGTTGGGAGGTGGGATGAGAAGAGGTGAGAGAGGGGGTACCCTTGAAAGATGGAGAGGTCTGAGAACAACATAGAGACCCTGTTGAGAAAAGTCAATCTGCAGAAATGGAGTACAGTGGACATGGGAATGGGTTCTGGAGTTATCTAGGCTGGAACGAGACAGATGGGTCAGCAGAGTGACCTTGACACATTCCATCTGGATGCCCCTATTGTCTGGGCCCATCTACAAGTCCCTGGAGACAAGGCATTTCCCCAGAAGCCTTTCCCAGGCCTTGGAACCCAGGGTGTTTCCCATCCTTTCCAAGGACTTTCCAAGTTGTGCCCCACCCCACCCCACCCCACCCCCGCCAATCCCTTAAAGTCTCCTCTAAACAAAAAACAATGGACAGGTTGTGGCTCCTCCTGCTGTTGAATTTCCCTCCCTTTAGTCCAGTCCAACTCTTGAGGAGCCAGTCAGAGGGGGTTTACAAGCCAGTGGGAAGGGCTTTCTGTAGTAGACCATTCCAGAAGGAAGGAGTTGGTTCTGGGACACAACCTGAAGATCTACTGAAGACTCCAGGCAGTGAGGATAACATCAGCTGGTACCTCTGCGTCTTTTCCTTTATCTCCAATAAGAACTTTGAGGAAGCTTCTCAGGTCTTCTATGAATGACAGCAGGTGAGAAAGTACAGACAGCTGCTAAAACCAGGGGATGGGAGGCAGTTCTCTTGAGACACTCCAGATGGCAGATGAATTGTCAATCTGCCTCCAAGGAAATACAGACTGATGAGCCCCACCAAGCGGCCCTCACCTAAGAATCCTCTACATGGGCCATCCAAAGGGTTCCTCCCAAGGGAGACTGACAGCATCTATGGGCTGTGAGAAGTCCAGAGTGAGATTTTGGCCATTCTTCTGCAGTATGCCTGACTTTTGGGGAGCAATCTTGAGGAAGATAACCAGAGGTAATTATTGTTTGTACTTTGTCTGCAATGAGAGGATCTACCTGCTGTGAATAAGAACCCCTTGGTATAAGTAACTAAACTGTGACATACATTCAAGTGATAAACAGCTATGGGAGAAAATATGGTGTGTGCTGACTATTTCGTGTCAACATGACACAAACTAGAGTAGTTTCAGAAAAGAGCACCTCAACTGAGAAAAAATGGCCCCAACAGATTAGGCTGTGGGTGCATTTTCTCTGTTGGTGATTGATATAGTAGGGCACAGCTCACTATGAGCAGAGCTACCCTTGGGCTGGTAGTCCTGGGTGCTATAAGAAATCAGACAAAGGAAACCATGAAGAGCAAGCCAGTAAGCAACACTCCTCCGTGGCCTCTATATTAGTTATTGCCTCTAGGTTTCTGCTTTGAGTTCCTGCCCCAACTTCCCTGGATAATAGACTATGAGATGAACCTATTCCTCTAGAACTTACTTTTGGCCATAATGTTCTATCACAATGGTAGAAAGAAGTTGGGAGCAGGAGTGGGGTATTGCTGCAGCAGACCAGACCACGCATTTTTGGAGGATGGTAGAAAGACTTTGGAAGTCTGAGCTAGAAAAACCATCAAGGTTTCAGAGTTTAATGAATACTGGGAGCTTAGAAGATAATGCTTTTAGAGAGTAGGATCATGGAAGTCTGAAAAGGTTCTGGAGAACTGCTGGTCTCTATACCATAATGAAAGCTTGGAAATACTGATTCTGCTATCAGCGAAGGAATCAGCAGTGGTGGTAACGATGGGGAGGACCAACTCTGCAGCAAGAGAGATGGCCAAACATGCACAAGGTGAGGCAATCTTCCTTCTCAAAGACCTTTTTTAAACTTAGGCTGCTACCTGAAGGTGCCGCCCACAATTGGGGTGGCCCTTCCCTCACTGATCAACACAATCAAGACAGCTCTTCAGGTTGAGATTTCCTGCTCAAGTGATTCTAATTGGTGACAAGTTGACATTAAAACCAACCGTAATTTCTTGACCCAAAAGCATAGATGCCCTACTTGGTTATTGGCTCTGTATGCTGAAGTCAACAGCAGCTAGGAAATTCTGAGGATATATCCATTCAGTACTCACCAGAGCCTTCCTAAGCTTTAAGGATGCTAGTCTTTAATTTATTATCTGCAACTACTGGGACAGGGTGACACACAGACCAGCAAGGACAGTGGCAAGGCATAGCCTGTTTTAAAAGTAACCTATTGTTAAGTCTGAAGACAAGGCATAATTTTTCAAATTACAGAGATGTCAATATTGATGGCACTTGATCAGAATAACCTTTACCCTGAGTCTCTTTCAGAAGTCAAAGATAATAAAATTCCCAAGGAAGACCACAAGTAAGTCATCTCAAATATATGACATCATAGAACTGTTTTAAATCAAAACTCTTATGATCCCGTGTGGTAACGACACTGAGGTGTCCCATCACAGACAAAATGAGTCACAGGACAGCACACTACACTGACAGGTGCCATAGTTGTGACACCCAATACAAACACACTTTCATTGCTTTCAAGCCATGAGTGATATGGTCCCCTGAAAGCACCAAGGCGCCTTCTCTGCTGCCCTTACACCCTCCATACCTTCAGCTAAATATCTTTAACTGGAGAATGCTCCCATCCTGTGGATAGCCCTGGCTTTGTAGAAACCATTGTATTCATTTGCTGAGGCCACTACAGGGAAATGTCATGAAACATTTCAGCCTGAAACACAGGAGTGTATTTCCTTAGATCCTATGAGCTGGTAGTCCAAGATCAGAATGTGGACAGGGGGATTCCTCCTAAAGCCTGCATCTTGGCTTATAGGCTGCTGTGTTCCCATGGTCTTCCCTCCACACATGCCTGATGTGGCTAGTTTCTCCTTTGTGTTGATGTAGGCTCAGCTTAAAGAGCTCAGTTCATCTCAGTTACTTCATCAAAGGCCTCATCTCTAAACACAGTTGCACTCTGAAGCACTGGGGTTGGAACTAGAGTTTTTTGCTTTGGAGGAGACACAGTTAAGTCAATATGATTTGTCAAAGAGGTGGCGTTCAGGACTAGCATGTGTGGAAGTGACTAAATGTGCCATAGTTTCTCATTCCAGATGGTTCTCTGTTGTCATGGTGACTGAGTACTAACTGGTCAGCTTCTTCCAGTGACCAATAAGAGAGATGCCTTGATGGCTCTTCTTCTTCTACTTCCAATGATTCTATTTAGCAATGGCTGAATATTAGCTTCTGAGTGGCTACACAGAAGTGGAATTGGTTGAGCCAACCCAGCGTATCCCATGCTCTTCCTGTATTTACACCTATTTTGATACTTTAGAGGTACTCATAAAAAAAATAGTCAAGTGCATAACAATACAGCTTGTCATGATCGAAGCAGGCATAAACAACAAATAATAATAAGCAGACTCAAGCCTCCAGCTATCATTTGGGTTACAGATTTTAAAACAAATTCAGGTACCATGTTTAAAAAAATAACACATGAGCTTCAAACTATCTGGAGTGGATAGTAAACTATAACTTGTGACTTAACAGATGTTAAAGATGTAGACTGAGCTTATAGATTTAACAATATAATAACCGGAACAGTATGACTTCTGTGTAGATGTATTGGGTGTCAACAGGAATAAAGAATACATATGTTTAAAACTTATAAAATCCTAATTACAAAAGGAGTGGCTGGGCTGGAGAAATGACTCAGCAGGGAAAACACATAGTGCTCCTCCAGAGGACCCACGCTCAGCTCTCAGCACCTACACTGGTGGCTCACAACCTCTAACAACTCTAGATCCAGTGGACCTAACACCTCCTTCTAGACTCCTTAGGCACAAGCACACACACACACACATGACATAAACACACATACAAACACACACACACACACATACACTAGATAGATAGATAGATAGATAGATAGATAGATAGATAGATAGATAGATAGACAAATACTCCCCATTACCCCTCTCAGAAAATAAAAGCATTAAACTACAGGGAGATTATTAGATACAGTTGAGGAAAGAATTAGTAAGCTGGAAAAAGACTCGAAAGAAAGTATCCAGGCTATACCTAGGAAAACAGGAAAATACAATATAATAAAGGGTCTGGTATATAAACAATAAGAAAATGTCCAGCATATTTACTGATAAAATGGTGGCATGTTTGTATTCTAGGTCTAAAGCAGGAAGAGGGTCACCCCACTCTTATTGATTTGTATTGGAAGTTTTCACCAGCACAGTGAGGCCAGAGAAGGAGACTAATGGCATAAGGATTAGAAAAATAGAGCAAATGTTTCAATACCCATGAGTAATGTTTAATGAGTTTAGCACAGAAGGCTCTAAGTCAGTGTGCAGAAATCATATATATATACATATGCATACATGTAAAACACTGTTTAAAAAATAATATCCTTAAAATATGATCAATGAGAGCATCTCAATAATAAATCTAGCAAAAGGTACAATCTCTTTGTAGAAAACTAATACAATGTATGAAGGAGTCCTAAATCAGTAAGGAAGTACCATGTTCACAGACTTGAAGGATCAATATAGTGAGTATATCAATTCTTCCTGGTCTCGATAAATAGTTATAGATTCAAACACAGTACCAATGAAAATTACAAAATCTTTTCTGCAAATTGGCACTCTGTTTTCATTTGTTTTTACCTTATTTAAAATCATAAACGTCCATGACCAGGCATGATGGCATATGCCTTCAATCCCAGTACTTGGGTGGCAGAGCTAGAGCTAGGTGGATTTCTATGAGTTCAAGGCTAGCCTGATCTATGGAGTGAGTTCCAAGATATCCAGAACTACATAATAAGAGAGACCCTGTATCAAGATAAAATAAAATAAAAATAAATAAATAATGGTCCAGGAAGAATCAATACAGTCTTCAGGAAAAGGAACCACTGCTGGAAAACTGGGACAGAAAAAAAACAAAAGAGCATGAGACCAAAGGGAGCCCTGCAAGATAGCGGACCATGTGCTAAACGGAGAAGTGTAAGCACTGCTGTGCTTACGTGTTATCCATTCAGGAAAATGTGAAATTAAGCCCCAACCTCAGCCCACATCAAAGAAAGCCAATGGCAGTTCAATGATAGACAAGTCTGCCCAGTTTTCTTGGGACTGAAGAAGGTTCCCTAAGATTTTACAATTTTTAATTTACATTTATTTATTTATTTATTTATTTATTTATTTATTTATTTATTCCGTGGGTGCACAGGTCAACATGAAGGTGTCGGTTCTCTCCATCTACCATGTAGGGTCTGGGTTTGAGATTACATTGTTGTGCTTGCTAGTAAGTGCCTTTACCCATGAGTCTCTCACTGTGTCCCCCCCAAGAATTTTCATTTCAATTTTTACAACAGCAGGGCCTTGTGTGAATGAGGATGAACTGATTGCCCTACACAGGTCTCCTTGGAAAGGCAAATCAACAAAGGGTTTAGATACAAAATGTAAGTCTGTTCTCCCAAGTGATGGACAGAAAAAGATCTTCAACCCAAGGCAAAGAACAAAAAGGGGGAGATACAGGTATTTTCATACATGTAGGGGAAATCAATCAAAATTAGAAAACTTAGTCCCCCCAAAAATCATACCTGCCAGGGTCAGTGGGAGCCACCGTCTAGGTGGCAGTGGGGAGCACACGCCTGTAACCCAGCATGGAGGAAGCTGAGGCAGAGGATTGCTACAACTTCAAAGCTAGCCTGGGCTAGCTTTTGTCAGTTGCAGACCAGCCTGAGATACATAATGAGACCTGGACTAGATAAGAAGAGGGAAGTGGGGTGCATAGATGACTAAGTAGTTAAGCGGGCTCACTGGATTGTTAGGACCTGGATTTGGAAGCCTAGCACCCTTACCTGGCAACTCACTAATGCCATGATCCAGTGACCCCCTTTGGCATCTGAGTGCGCCTGTACAGACACATACACCCATACCACAAATAAAATAAATCTAATAGGAAGAGAGAAGGAGGGGAGGGATGATAGGAAAGTTGTGACTTATACACTGGCAACAGACAAGAGGAAATGACGCAGGCTCACAAACAACATTTTGGACAAAAAGCAACAGAGTACAGAAGGGTTTCTGCCCTAAGAGTCCCCTGAGCTGAAGTTCAAGTCGCTCACCTGCCACACTGAGACACAGGCCTCTGTAAGACCTGGAGCCATCTCCTACAGTGGAACTGAAAGCTTGCAACATGTTCAGAGCTAGCATCTGAAACCAGTGCCAGGACCTAAAACAGCCGTGACCCTGGACTTCTTCGGACGTCTTCGCACGACGTGTGCATGGTTTCCTCTCACTTCTCTTTCTGCACCCTCAGTCTTGGGCCATTCATAACCCTGCGAAACTCCAGGCATTGGGTAACGGTTAAGTGTGTAGGGAAAGCCCAGCATACATGAGGCCCTACATCTAATCCAAAATACCAGAAACTGCGTGTGGTGGTGCATGCCTGTGATCTCAGGGCTTGGGAATATAGGCAGGAAGGCCAGGAGTTAAGATCACCTCCAGCTATGCAATGGCTTTGAGGCCAGCCTGGGTCTATGCCTCGAAACAAAAACAACAAAAACCAAGCTTCCCCGTGAACATCCCTTTTTGTTTTCACAACTTTTCAGAGAGAGGAAAACAATCCTGGCGCCTGGGACAGCGATGTCACCAGCACTGGGGGAATTCCATCATCTCCCACTGTCCTGTGACTTGCACCAGTCTGTGCTACAGACGTGTCCTTGTAGCTCTTGGGAGCAGATCTCCAGCTTGAAACCACACTTTCCTCTATTTAGTCTCTAATAGGGAAGTCCCACATCTCTGCACATTCTTCAAAAAAAAAAAAAGAAAAAAGAAAAAAGAAAAGAAAAAAAAAGACTTCTGTTGCCAAGAAGTTTTCGAAAGTTACTATTTTTGTAGGACCTATTAAAATGCAGCGCGCTCATTCCCCTGCGCTGACTCGGCAGGAGTTAGGCGCACAGGCCCTATTTCCAGAGCCCAGTTGCCATCTGGGCCATGAGCAGATGTTTTGGCAGGACAAGACCCCTCCAACACAAGTTTTTGTTCATTGTATTAAACAAAAGCAGCCCTGTTAATTTCAGCTTCATTCAGCACCAAGTCTGAAGGGGGTGGGGGGAGGGGGAGAGAATCAATATTTGCTAAGAGAAAAAGAACAAAATCAGTCAGGGGGGAAAACAATTATTTTCTGGCTTTTCATAGAATGTTACAAATAATGATGGCTCAAACCCAAGAAAATAGTTCAAAGAATTGCCCGACATCAGCCCTTTAATCTATGGTTCCGTTTACCCTCTGGTTCATTCTCTCTGAGAGAGACTTGAATCCGTGAAAAATGTTTGTGGGAATACAAACTAATTGCTCCTCTGTGCTGCATGTTCTCAGCTGGGTGAGATCCCAAAAGCAGCCCAGCTCGCAAGGGCAGAAGATGTTTGCCACAGGACAGTAGGCCAAGTGTAGGTACTTCTCTGGGAAGTGAGAGTGGTTCACAACCTGTTAGGCACTCTGGAAAATGTACAGAGCCCATACAGGCACCTACAAGGTCGGGCCATGGTAGCCCCGGACTCTCCCTGCTCAGAGGGCTAGGAAAGTGTGTGCAGTCATGAAAGACAACGCACTGGCTAATCAGACATGACTCCTTGTGCGCAAGGGGTCACTCAGCACAAGTTATTATCTCCTGGAACAAAAAGCTGGCAAGCCCAGACATGAGTCACTTTATTAACCAAGGGATTAGGACTGAATTTCACAAGGCCAGAGGCCAGCCTGTCACAAAGCACTAGTACTTTTCCGGGAAATGAGGGGTTCTCCAGAGAGGAAAACATGAGGCTCCAGGCCCAGAAATCAGGGTCCGAATCCTGGCGTCTTCTTGCTATTACAGCACAAGGGAGCCCATGGCAGTGGAAGGGGTCTCAGGCTGCTTCTTACAAGAACACCATGGATTTCTCTGGCTTTTCAGGATTTCCTCTGTGTTCACAGTCAGACGCTGTCAGCCTTGACTCCTGTTGGTAGACCAGAAGGCCAAAGTGGTGCCCTCTGGCCCAGCCTGAGCAGAATTGGGCTGAGGTTTCAGCCTTGCCAGAAGGCCTTGCCTTTCTCCTCATCCTTTGCATCCTGTCTACCTAGGCCACCACCTGGGGCTTGGCTCTGCTCCCTTGCTGACCAGGTGGTCCTTCCACCTAACTTGAGATGGACGGCTGCTCTCTGTGTGCTACTTTTACAACTTCCAATGTCTGAACAGAAAGCCCAGAAATGCAGTAACCAGAAGGGGACCAAGCCTTCCAGCTCCAAAGTTCAAGGGCTTGATCTTCCTCAGGACGTGTGGGTGACAGACATTAAGTAACAGTCATAAGGGCTCAGTGTAATTGACCCCAGAACCTGTACTTGGGGTCAGCTGTTTCTCCAGTGATATCCTAGAGTCACCTCGGCTCCCCAAAGCTGGACGTCATGCTCCCATTTCTTCCAGGTATCAGCTACAGTGTAAATGTTTACATCAAAGAAAGGCCAGGTTCTACACTCCAGCCAGATGCTAATCATTTACCAGACCTATAAGACCCAGATCACAATTCCTGGATCCCTGGAACTTTGGAGCCTCACTTCTTCCCAGCATGCCCACTGCCTGGTGTCCTCTCCACAACATTAACCCTGAAGCCATGTTGGATCTCAGGCAGGTAGCTGGACCTGTCTCCAGCTCAACCATAGCCACCAGCCACCACAGGACTCTTAGGCAGTCCAACTGCCAGATCATCTCACCCACAGAAGGGAAGAGACATTCCTTAGGTAGCCACTGTGTGCCAGGAACTGAGGTGGGTCCTGCAGGCAACCTGGCCGTTGTGGTTTGAATAAGAGTGTTCCCCATAGGGTCATAGACTTGAATGCTTGCTCACCAGCACTCAAATGGAGTAGCATGATTTGAAAGGACTGGGAGGTGTGGCCTTGGTGCAGGAAGTGTGTCACAGGGGGGTGGGGTGGAGGGCTTTAAAAACCCATTGCAAGCCCAGAATCTCTCTCTTCCTGCTGCCTATGGATCTGAATGGACAAGGATGTAGAATTCCCAGCTAATTCTCCAGAACCATGTCTGCCTGCGTGCTGCCATGCTCCCCACTATGATGACAATTGACCAAACCTCTGAAACTGGAAGCCAGCCCCAACTACATGTTTTCCATTAGAAGGGTCACTGAAGTCATGCTGTCTCCCCACAGCAATAGAACGCTGACTGAGACACTGTCCTAGCTGCAGCGGGAACCCTAAGGTCTAAAGATGCTCAGCCACTAGCCGAAAAAGGGAAAATCCCAAGATCCAAAGTCATGATCAGGAAGCACCTGTCCTGTGAAAGCTTTGGGAAGACACACTGGCTAGTTTTCGTTCAGACTTGCTGTTTATCCGGCCATTATAGAGGGTTGTACTCCCTCTGGGCAAGTGAGAGGAGGAGATGTATCTGGGGAGGAAGCCTCCCTAGGAAAGAGGATGTCTGAGGAGGGAGACTTCCTGGGAAATGAGCATGCCTGAGTTGAGGAGCCTGCCCGGGGAAGATAGGCAGAGCCTACATAGGGAGGGGACTACCTAAGGAAGGGAACCTGCCTGGAGATTGGCATGCCTAAGGAAGGTTTGGATAGCTGAGTTTGAGTCTTCAGGGTCTAATTCCTCTCTGGGCTGACTCCTTTGGTGCTAGGTGATTTCTGCTCCAATCTACTAGTACCTGGATGCAGAGAGAGGTAATTCTCACATGGCTGTCAGTTAAAATAACCACAGGCACGGAAAGATGACAAAGTCCTATTTGAACCTGGGTCATATGGAGCTCTTTCTGAAAATATATCATCTCAGCCCACAGATATGTCTCTTGAGATCTCAATTGGACATACAGGATATATGGTCTTGGCTTAGTTTCCATGTCTTCATTTGCATAGAGAGTTGGTTCTGTCCACCGCCTCTGGTCTCAGCATCTCAGAGAGACTGTAAAAGAAACACAAGCATGAAGGGACGGCCATGGCTCTAGCATGTGAAGATGAGGGTTCCATCCTCGGCACCACAAAGAGATGCTGTGCACAGCAAAAGCCTGCCCCCCAGAAGTTATTCTAAGGAGTCAACTGGACCCATGGAAAGCACCTTGCTGTGAACTTTTACTCTTGGTGATTTAGGCTACAGAGCCTTCCAGATGTTGCAAACCAAGCGGCTACAGTGATTGACACATTTCCCTGGGGCCTCAGATCGTCACGGATGTTGTTCAAAGGTCTGGCAGACATTTATCCGACTCTCTAAGAGAGGCCTTGCTCTTCCCGAGGCCAACAGATGAACTGGGGTCAGGAGTGTACCCATTTCATGGGAGGCAGATCCCAGGCCCTCAGTAGCTCACTGCGGGTGCCACTGCTTCATGTTCAGAAATCCGTATAGGGAAGTGCTGTGTTGCAAGACCTAGAGTGTGATCCATGAGAAAACACGAAATCTCCCCCATGGCAGGCTTCTCTGTTGTGTTGCCACCCCGCTGTCCCCCATGGAAGAGGTGCAAGCACTGACCTCTCTCCCTGGCTCCGAGGCCAGCAGCTCATTCATCCTCGTTCCTGTCAGCAGGGGCAGCAGGCAAGGATGGGAAGGCTGACCCTGAAAGTATTTTCACAGCTGCAAGAAGGCTTTTCCACTTGAGCCTTTAAAAATAGGTTGTCATCCCCACCCCCCCTGGGAGAAGCAATCTAAGCCCAACCCTTTTCTGGGTCCAACTAAAGAAGTGCGGAGGCATCTTCCATCTGTGTGTGCCAACTACACTGAGCCTGAGCCACTGTCTGGGCCTCAAGGGTCTAACTGGGGACCTATATTACGCTGTCTGTTGGGGGCGGCTCAGCTCCATCTGGCAAGCCTCCAGCAGCCTGTGCCAGGGGGGAGGATAAGGCCCCCTGCCTGTGTGGCATTCACAGGCTCAGCCCCAGGGAGCTTGCCTTCCTCATGTCACCAGCAGAAGCCTCAGAACTGTCGAGGCAGAGCTTTACAGTGAGCACAGCTGGGCAGAGCCCAGGAGGGGACAGCAGCTTTGCTTTGTTCCCTCGAGCCAGCCTTTGTCACACACGTGCACACACGTAGCACAGGAAACCTGGACAAGGACAAGGCTCATCAGTCGTCCCCACGATCCTCATACTCTACCCCTGCAGTATGGCAGCAGGTCTGCGCAAACATCCCAGTCAATGCTATGTGCTCCCTTCAGGTCGGCTCAGCTCTGGAGTCATGCACGGCACTGCAGAAGTAGAAGAACAGGCAGCTCCTTCGATCCTGCAAGCTGACCCTCCCGTGGCCTCCTCCTTTTAGCCCCTTGATGAAAATGATACACTGGGGGGGTTCCAGATAGATACTTGGTATGCACTATATGTGACTTTCAGAACAGCTGCATCACAACTTGGGTGACATCTCAGGAAAGATGCTTTCCTGGTCTCTATGTGGCTTCCAGAGGACCCTGCCTGGTATCTCCTGCAAAAGGGCCTGGATAGAATGGGAAGAAATCAAGATGGAGGCCCAGAGAGGTACCACAGTTCACAAAAGGCCCTGGGGTTTGGGAGCTAGAGGACAAGCACCTGCAGGGAGTAGAAGGCAGTAGAGACCATCCCTCAGAGCAGAGGGGTCCATATGAGCCACACACTGACAGTCCCTAGGGATGGTTAGAGATAACATGATGTAGCTTTAGTGATAAGAGTCTCTATACCATGGTGCCCTACTCTTAGACTAGGAAACAGTGGTACACAAGTCACAAAGGGGACAGGGCTAAGATCTGTGACCTGAGCATCTACCCATACCCTTGTCTGAATGAGGAATAAGTGTCCCATTTGAGTGAGCCCCACTCAGGAGGTCAATGTTGAGACCTTGGGGCTTGCAGGGCCTCCTGCACAACTGCTCCGTCCACCTCCTACACAGAGGCCAGGCCTGTCCTGGGCGGGGGGGCGGGGGGCGGGGGGGCCTCCTTTCTCTCCCATTTCTCACTCTGCCTCTTAGCCATCCCCCTGGCATGTTCTATCCCCTCTCAGAGGTTCCCTACTGAGTACTGAGTAAGACTGTACCCCTGCACATCTATCTGGTCAGCCTCTGCAGGAGTGTGGCCCAGACCAGAGGATGCAGCAGCCCTCAGGCCTCAGACCATGCCACATCCTACCGCAGGAGGCCCACTCCCACACTGACCCTGGATAGACACACCCATCAAGCTTCCCAACAAGGGATGCCACGGAAGCAGTTTTGCACACGTGCAGGATCTCATCTCCCGAAGGCTTTGGATTGCATCGCTGTGGCTCAGCAATCCACCTCTCACAGCTGCACATTAAAAGCTTCAGAACTGTGTGTCGACTGCAACGTCTCCGAGACTGATTTCAGGGAGAGGAGCTTTCCCTCCTGTTCTCTGTCGCTTTGCTTTTTCTCACTTTTTTTTAAACAGTCATTAAAGATGATCCCTAAGGAGATGAAGCAGAGAACTTAGTGTTACGATATCAGAGCTGTCCCGACTGTCAATCCCCAGCTCCCCAGAAAATTCTGAATTAAGCCTGTTAGTTCTACGTTTACAGAAACATTGGAGGTTATCTGGGGGGAATGTTCAGAATGAAGCTTGTGGCTGATGTGGTCTCCCTGCCTCAACCCACCCAAAGCTGCTGTCACATAGGAAACTTGTATGAATGGAAAACGCTGAGATTTCTAATACCTTCAGGGCTGACACCCAGTGCCAAGCCTAGGAGGTAAAGGTCTCTACAGACCGTTCACACCCTCTGTGAGGTCTGTCGTGGAACCCACTTGAACTGTGACACCCATGTCCCTGTAGTAAAAGAAGTGATTGCCAGTCAACTTTCGATTGCTGTGACAAAAGACCCTAGGCAGTCAGTTTAAAAAGAAGAAAGGAAGCTACGTGCAGTGGTGCATACCTTTAACTCAGCACTTGAGAGGCAGAGGCAGGCAGGTGAGTTGGAAGCCAGTTGGCTCTGCATAGTGAGCTACAGGACAGTCAGAGCTACATAGTGAGAGCCTGTCTCAGAAAAAGAAAACGAAGCAAAAATGAAAGGTTTATTAGGACTCGTAGTTTTCAAGTTTCAGTCCATATTAGTCGATCCCATTGCTTTTTGGCCTGTGTCAAGACAGCACACTGTGATGGGAATATGTGACAGAGGAAGCTGTTCACCTCATGATGGCTAGGACAAGAGGAAAAGAGACAGCCACAGGGGCAAGGGGGTAGCTCTTACAAAACAGTAGGAGGTGTCCTTACCATGATCTAAGAAGACCTCAGCAAACAAACACTGAAAAGCTGAAACCATTATGTTATACAATTAATGTCATATTTAATTACACAACTTTAAAAACAAGCATGGGGCTGGAGAGATGGCTAAGTGGTTAAGATCATTGGTTCTTGCAGAGGGCCTGACTTCAATTCCCAGTACTCACGCTGGATGGCGCTTACCTGTAACTCCGGTTCCAGAGAGATCTAACACCTCTGGTCTCTGTGGACATCTGCACACACAGGGACACATAATTAAAATGAAAATTAAGGTTTTTAAAAATAAAAATGAGGCTGGAGATATGGGTCAATCGTTAAGAGCACTTGTTCTTGCAGAGGACCTGGGCTCAATTCCCAGCGCATGGTGGCTCACAACCATCTGTAACTCCAGTTCCAGGGGATATGATGCTCTTTTTCTGACCTCTGTGGGCACCAAGGATGGTCTTGGTGCACATACATATATCCAGATAAAGCACTCACACACAATAAAATAAACATTTGGAAATTAAAATGAATGAACACAAGGGGTAAAACAGAGGAGCCGTAAGCCAAACAGCTCCTTTGCACATCACCGTACTTAACTGTTAAGGCCCCTGGTGGGCTTTGTGGTTTATGGGCATCACAGAGTCCATCTGAGTACTTTTCCTAATAGGAAATAAGGCAAATTGAGACAGGGGAAATGGCAATCCTAACCAAATTCCACACAGTCAGAGTGGGTGATCTGTCATATCAGCATGCACACCAGTTCTCACTGCCTTTGGAAAAAGGTATTGGCAGCAATACCAAATGGGCCAAATGGTATCCCCCTAATAACACGACCTGGGAGCTGGGGGGCTGTCTCTGTGGGTAAGAGTGCTTGCTGGGCAAGCAGGAGGACCTGAGCTCAAATCCTTAGCACCTAGGTAAAAGGCTGGGTATGACTGCACACAGGCCTGTAACCTGGCTCTGTGGGAAGTGGAGAAAGGAAGGAAATGGTGGAAGGCCACCAGCCTAGCTCCAAGTTCAGTGAGAGACCCTGTCTTAAGGGGTAGATCAGGATACTCAGCAGCATCCTCTAGCCTATACATGCATGCAAGGACACACTCATCCACACGCAGCTGTGTACAACAGCCAACACATAACTCTAACACCAACTAACTCACACGTAGTAAATAATTAAATAAGCAACTCACACGTAGTAAATAATTAAATAAGCAACTCACACGTAGTAAATAATTAAATAAGGGAAAATAAAGAATGAGGGGGTTTGTTCTGTCTGATTCCTCAGAGTCACTTTCAGGGGAGATAGGTGGGTGGGGTGTGTGGAGTGAGGTACAGCAAGCTCCCATTTTCACTGCAGCTGGAGTCTTGAGCTGGTTTGGTGCAGTGTCTCCCCAACCCACAGGGCTGCTGGGAACTCATACCCTCCTTAGACAGCATATCTGACAATAAACACCTTCCTTTCACTTCTGACTCTGTCTGCTGTGCTTGAGGTTTCTCTCCTGCTGCCTAGTACATTTTAGATTCTCCCTGTCTTTGCACTGACAGAGAGAACCAGCCCAATCGAGACCCCTAGATGTGCCATTTCTAGACTGTAGTGCCCTGAATAATTAATTATCTTGGGATGCCTGGCTGTCCTGAATAGAGACATCAGATACAGACACAACCCCCCTTCCTTCCTGCAGTGTTAATGAAAGGCTTCAGGTGCAGCAGCCTGACTCTAACCATGAGGACAAAAGGCAAATGTAGAGAATGGTGGCCCACGGAAAGTGTGGTGGATCTCTAAGGTCATGTGGCAGCTTCCCTGTCCTTATCTGCTTTCTCCCAGTTTTCTTTCTCTCTTTCTCTCTTTCTCTCCCTCTCTCTCTTTCTTTCCTTCTTTCGTTCTTTCTGTTTCGTTTCATTTCATTTCGTTTCGTTTTGTTTTGTTTTAAGGCGGGGGTTTCTTTTTGTAGCCCTGGCTGTCCTGGAACTCCTTCTGTGATCTCACAGAGATCTACCTGCCTCCACCTCCCGAGTGCTGGGATTAAAGACATGGTCTGCCAAAACACGCCTCAGATTACTTAAGTAAGAAAAATTAATACTTTGTTTCAGCCTGGGTTCTTTAGAAAGTAGATTAGGGGAGGCAAGGATTAAAAGTTGGTTCTTAGCTTTCTCCAGGAGAATGGGCAATAGGCCCAGGATGATGAGACCCAAGCAGGGCCATGCTGTGCCTCACTCTCCACTGCTTCACAAATGTGGAGCTCATCTGAGCTGCACAGGCCACTGGACAAACAGGCTATCCTTGGCCAGGCTAATAAGGAGACGAATGCCTAGCATCTCACAAAAGGTGGCTCCTCTCTCTAGATCCCTTTGCAGTTGCACAAGGTGACAGATGCTGTCCCAGAGCATGGTGGGAAGGCCAAGGAAGCCAGGAACTCCCTGTACAGCCATTCTGACTGCACAACAGAACCCAGAGAGCCCACCTGGCTCTCCCCAGGGCCACAGTGCCAAAGGGATCAATGGAGGGACATGAGGGATGCTGACAGACCCCAAGATGCTAGCCTGTGTTCTCTTACAGATGTCATTTGTCTGTGAACTGTGTGGACTGATGTGCTGTGTGAGTGAGTGTGTGTGTGTGTGTGTGTGTGTGTGTGTGTGTGTGTGTGTGTGTGGTGTATGCATGTGTGTGTGAATGCATGGGAAGGACTCCTTGTAAAAGTAAAAAGTGTTTTCAACTCTAGTCTTTGTTAGGTCTTGGGGTGTCCAAATATTCAGAAATGGCCACAACTTGGACAATAGCAGACTTTCTAGCAGTTAGATAAAAGTCAGCATTCCTCAGGAATTTGTGAAACTGACTCCTATATGCAGACTGGACAGTGCCAGGGTTAGGAGAGTGGGAGAGGATAGTGGAGATAGCACAAAATAGAGAAGATAGTATTGGAGAGCAAGAGAACAGCAAAGGATGGAGAAAGCAAGTGGGAGTAAGATCAATGATAGATAGATAGATAGATAGATAGATAGATAGATAGATAGATAATAAATGGATGGATAGACAGCAGACAGGTAAATAAAATAAATGAATGGATAGACAGACAAATAGATGATAAATGAATGGATGGATAGACAGACAGGCAAAGAGATAAAATAGATGATAAATGAATGGATGAACAGATAAAGTGGATGAAAAATGGATGGACAGACAGACATAAAATAGATAGTAAATGGATGGATGGATAGACAGACAGATAAAATAGATGAAAGAGAGAGAGAGATAGAGAGATAGATAGATGATACATGGTAGACAGACAGACAGATGATAAATGGATAGAGCAGTGAGAACAGCAGGGACATGGAAAACTCCTTGCAGTTATAAAGAGATCAGATGTGTATCCGGAGGAGGGAAGCTGGGGAGTGAGAAGCTAGCATGCTAGGGTGGAGGGACTGAAACATTTACCAGGTGACTGATAGTGTGATACTTGTGTTGCTGAGGGGGCCTAGAGGTCAGCATGGTCTTTGATATGCAGCTACAGGTGTATGTCAATGAAGCCATATGTCCCTTCTGCCAGAGGTAAGGGACTGGCTCCTTTTGCCAGTGGAGACTGGATTTTACAAGTTTCTAAGGAATGCTGGCTTTTATCCAACCACCAGAAATCCTCCTATAGTCTAGGTTGAGCTCATTTCTGGGTCTTTGGGCAGCCTGAGTACTATCCAAGCTTCTTGTTGTTGGTGAGGAACCATGTGGTCCCTTCTGTTGCTGCTTCTCAGCTGAGGAGGGTCATGTGGTGGTCCAGGAAGGTTGGCATGTGAATCAAAGGCCAGGACAGGGTGGGAGCTAGGGATCCAAGGGAGACCAAAGAATAGCCTTGGAGCAAGCTCCCAGAGGCTGTAGTTTGGAAGCCAGTTCTCTTTCACATCAGCTTTCAGCAAGTCTAGGGCTCCCACATTTTGAAGGAGCACCTGGGGCCATTTTGGAGCAGCTTGCCTGGCTGCAGTTGGTTCCTGGATGACATCTGTCAACTGAATGGAAATCTGCTGGGACAGATAGTATCTGTGTCAACTTACTGGTTTAAAATGTCCTTTATTAAGAGACACATAAGCTTGCCCACACCTTTAATACTAGCACTGAGGAAGCAGAGGCAGGTGGATCTCTGTGAGTTCAAAGTCAGCCTAGTTTACAAAGCGAGCTTTAGGAAGCAAGGGTTACGCAGATAAACCCCATCTAGAAAAACTGAGACAGACAGACAGATTGATTGGTAGAACTGGAGAAATAGTGTTGCTGCTCTTGTGGAGGACTAGAACTTGATTCCAAGCACCCTTGTCAGACAGTTCACAACCATCTGTAACTTTAGTTCTGTGGTGTCCTCTTCTGGTCTCCAAGAACACCTGTGTGCACGCGAGCGTGTGCGCGCACACACACACACACACACACACACACAAAGATAAGATTTAAACCCATACCCTATTACTGTTTATAGCAGCCCTATTCACAGTTGCCATCCTGGAAAACAACTTTGCAGTCAACTTTTGCCCAGATGAGCTTTGCTGATGTGAGAGATTCCTGAGGCACATGCCTTGCCAGCCTTGCCAGCCTAGGAGACAGAAACTGGAGTCTAGGCTCAGTTCAGAGCAAGAAGCCCAATTAAAAACAAAAGCAAAATAAATAAATAAATAAATAAATAAATAAACACCACCACACGCACACACATATACACTACCTTAGGAATCAACTCTGAAGACCTGAACCTTAGGAGTAGCCATTTTTAACAACTGTCTGAGATGCAACACTCTTGTTTGCCGTTGGCTAATTTGCATGGTGTCAATCTCCTACTGCAGAGATTCCTGAGAATAGAATCAGGAAGAGAGGTGCAGTGCTAGCTCTCACAGCTCCAGCAACATCTTTTCCTAGATGTTAGGGTAAACAAATAGCTCAACTCTGAATTATCAAAGTCTGTAGGAATCCCCCAGCCCCACCGGGGAATGAAGTAGTCCCAGACGTCAGTAACTCAGCGGTCTCTGAGGAACCGCAGTTAGAACTCCTCTGGAAGCAGAGAACGCACCACACTGCTCATGTTAACCCAGCAAGTGAACAGACAAGACCACGTGAGTAAGAACCAGAAAAAGCAACAAGAAGACAAGGTGTAAAAGAAGCCCCCAAGGCACCAGAACAGGATGACAAAAAGAAGAAATGGATTCAGTCTACATAAAGGTCAAGGTGGCAGCGTGAAGCTGCAAAGTTTGGACCTTTGTGGCTGGGTAGTGACTGTGTGGAACAGGTGTTCATTGGCCAGCACCCAGCGCATGACACCTTATTAAAGCACACACCCAAGTGTTAAGACAGTTTCCTTTTGAAATTATTTTACATAGGAAAAATTGTAAATAGTACTTCATGTGTAAGTAGTCTTCATCCAAACTGTACAGAGGTGACTCAGTATTTGAAAAATAAATCAGTGTCATTCTGTTCAATGGAGAGAAAAAAAGCGCTCAGCATTTGTCAGATAAAGGGGGTTTTGATGAATTTAAAACACACAATCTTAAAAAAAAAGTCTTGGAAACTAAAAATAAAAGAAAGTGCTATTTACTTGACAAAGAGCATTTACCTGACAAAAAGAAATCTACAATGAGGGCTGGAGAGACAGCTCAGTTAAGCGTGAGTGCCTCCTGCTCTTCCTGAGGTCTGGAGATTGGTTCTCAGCACCCACATCAGCCAGATTGCACCACCTGTAACTGTGGAGCCCGGATGCTCTCTTCTGGGCAATCACATGTGTGTGTGTGTGCGCGTGTGCGCACGAGCGCGCGCGCTTGTGTGCATATTTATACATGTTTATACATGTGCATCTATGCACATTCCTATGTGTGCTTACACATGTTCAATTGCATGTTTATACATGTTTGTGCATGTTTATACATGTTCATACATGTGTTTATTCATGTTCCTATGTGTGCTTAAACATGTTCATTTACATGTTTATACATGTTCATGAATGTGTGTTTATGCATGTTCCTTGTGTGTTTATACATGTTCATTTGGGTGTCTATTCATGTTCATGTGTGTGTATGTGCATGCATGAGAGAGAGAGAGCATGTGTGTATGTGTGCACATGTGCGCGTGTGTACACGTGTGCGTGCAGAGTCCAGAGGTCAATGTTGGCTGTCTTCTTCAATCATTCCCTGCCTTGTTTCTTTCTCACTGAACCTGGACTTTAAAAAAAACATGCAGCCAAACTCAGAACTAGGTCCGCTGCCAGAGTGGAGCTGTTGGGTCACTCTCGGGGGTTCTGTAGCGCCAGGTGACATGGATCCTGTGCTGGATGCTGGAAGGACAGATTTGGTTTGTAAATGCATGCTAACTGCACCTCAGCATGTCAGCTCCGTCCGTGGGACTTGGGCTCTGTGGGTGGAAGGCTTGTGGTTTAAAGAGGGCCCCAGAGCTTGTGAATGGTTTGAGGAAGGAACACTTTGGTTTTGTTTTCAGATATAAGGAAACACAATACAGTGCTTGCTGGGCTTCTCACCTGATGTGTTCATGAAGCCAGTGTTGTATTTGAAGAATGAACTGAAGGCAGGGGTGCACCACCTCAAGTCCACAGCATACTCTGTGCATTTATGAACTCAAGGGCATGGGTATACCACCTTAAGTCCTCAGCACATTCTAGACTGTTTCTGGGCTTCATCCAATCCAGATTTCTCCGTATGGCTTCAGTGTTGCTCTAGGCATAGGCTTGGGGGTGGAGCCAGTCCCAGGCCTAATCCTTCTAGTCACATGTTCCTGCCTGTCTCACAAAGGCTTGCTACCTGTGGACTCTAGTAGCCCATCCACTTGCCTGTTATCCAACACCCTGTTGAGGGGTGGGGGGTGGGGTCTCCGCTGTGTCAGCCATCTTGGCTGCTGGTGAGGCAGGAAAAGGCACTGTTATTCTCTGTTCATGCCTCTTCCGGGAGAGAGCAGCTTTGCTGGCATTTTCCACAGAACCCACTATATCAATTGCGAATCAAGAGTTAAGCGAAATTTTAAAATTAAATCTGAAACCACAGGATATGTACAAGAGGGTGAGGATTATGCCGGAGTTTTTATCAGCCACAGCTGCTCCATTATGTCTGTTTAGGGTAGAAATGGGCCTTTGAAATGCACGACCAAAATAAACACACAGGCAGCTGTAGCTGGTGTGGGTAAGTGAGCTGGCGAATGGAAGCAGCCAGGGAGGCCACAGGTCACAGTCGCCTGCGTCAAAGGCAAAATAAATAATCTATGCATGCATCTGCAATGCCTGAAGAGCAGGCGTCTTCCCAGAGAACATTCTAGCAGCACTTACGAATTAGACATTTTATGGATTGTTGCAATTCATGCAAAAGTCATAACTTCAAAAAAAAAAAAAACCCTGAATATGGAATTAGAAGTGGTACTACAGAGAAGGCCCACAGAAAGCATGGTGCCTAAATTCAGGAATCTTTAGCAGTAGCCATTTGTGTAGGCCAATATTTACAGAGAGCTTGCTGTGTGTCCTTTGTTAGTGATAACAACAAAGTTAGTATACGCTCACTGAGAAGCATACAGAACTGAAGTGGCATTCAAAATCCTCTGGGTACTGGAAAGGATCTAGAATCACTAGCACCTCTGAGCATGCCTGTTAGGGGATTATCATGATTATATAAATGGAGGTGGGAAGACATGTCCACTGTGGGTGGCACCATTCCCTAGTTGGAATTCTGAACTGTACAAGCAGAGAAAGGAAGCTGAGTGACAGCATGCAGTCATGCTCTCCGCTTCCTAATAATGGGCATGTTGGAGCCAGTGTTGTATCTACAGAATGATAGGCAGGGGTACCATTCCAAGTCCACAGCACTCTCTGTGCAGTTATGAACTGATGGGCATGGATGTACCACCTTAAAACCCCAGCACCTTCTGGGCAGTTGCTTAAGCTCCTGCCACCTTGACTTATCCACCACGATATACCCTAGGCATGTGAATTAGAATAAACCCTTTCTCCCTTAAGTTGCTTTTGTCAGGGTACTCTATACGTGACTAATATAATTTCCCATAGGAGAACACAATTGGCAAGAAAATAAATAACTAATGTGTTCTCATGCAATGGTTAGTGCATTTCAACAATTAATTTATTGCAGTTATTGAAATTTACTAAGTCGCATATGTAAGTAAATTTTACTTGACTTGAAGCCAATAATTTGTATATTTTAAATTTGTATTATTTTAAATTATTTGTTAGGTAGGGATATATGCCCATGAATGCAGGTACCCATGGAGGCCGGAAGATGGCATCAGACCCAGGGAGCTGGAGTTTAGGGCAATTGTGAGTCACTAGAGCTGGAGACTGACCCTGCGTCCTCTGTAAGAGGAGTAAGTGCTTAGCCATGTCTCCAGCACAAACCTTACATTTTCATAAAGTCACAGTCATCTCTCAAATAACATCAATAGGGGGAAATAAAAGCACAAAAAACTCGTAAAAGGCTTTGATTGCCATCATCCTTGTGTGTCAGCATGTACAAATGCATGTGTGCCTCAAGCGCCAATGGGCAGCATTTCCCTTCCTAGGTGGAAACAGTTTTAGAAAGTAAGGAGAGGTTAACAGGCCAAACTCTTATTTCAAGGGAAAATGTTGAAAACGATTCACGCAGAGGATTGGCATTTGTGTCACAGTCTGAGATAATGGAATTACAATTTTGAACAGCGCTGTCCTTTCGGATGTAGTTGAAGGCACTCTGGGATGGGGAACTGCTTTCAAAGGCACACTGGATTAAAATTGGTTTGCACGGTCTTAGGGAGCTCAGCCAGCATGGCTGTTCTTGGAGGTAATGACCCAGAGAAGAAGTGATTTGAGCTCACTTATGGTTTCCCACAGCAGGAATCACAGGAAGGGGAGAGAAACAAACCCTGAGGGGCCAGATCCACACAGACAGACTGCAGAGGGACTTCTCACAAACGTTTGCTCCCAGAACTGCTCAGGTTCCCTGGGAGAGGGCAGATCTGAGGAGCACCAGATGATTAGAGAGCACAGGAACAGGGTGGGCTGCAGAATTCACAAGGGCAGCCTGGGGGGCACCCTGCCATGTTGGTGGCTCAACACCACTGTCTCTGGCAGCGTTGGTGGTATGTGAGTGATGTTACACCTTGAACTAACATCACTGTCTCTAGAAGTGTGTTCTTTGGGTCACAAAGCCACCTTTCTTGGGAGTGCCTATTCCTGGCCCTCAGGATTGGACCTGTATTGGCTTCCATTTGAGACACAAACTTTCTGTGAACTGATATTTAGGTTAATTGTTTCTTATGCTAGAGAAAATGACTAGCCTCAGCAGAAAGAACTTACCCAGGTTATAGACAGCGAAAGATGTCTGCTAAGGTCTTGGTTTTGCTATATGTGTGTGTGTGTATTCTTCAAAATATAGTTTTTATTGATTAGGAATGCTTTGGGCTGTAAGTCATATATGACTGAACCCCTGCAGATTAAATTTACTGAGGTATATTTTTCTATCACACACAGACAGATGTGGAAATTCACAGCCTTGGGTACTGTGGCTCCTTGTTGGTGACATCCAGGAACTAGCACAACTTCTGATTCTCTGCTCCAGTATTTGTAGCAAGCTCCTGATCATCTTCGTGTTTGTTGCTTCCTGATCACAGCAGGCAGCTGTGCTTCTAGCTACACATCTATGCTCTGGGTTTCTAAAACCTAAAGCAGAGTGAAGAGCTTGGGAAGCATGGAGTACTGGTCTATATTGGTTAGGTAGAAAATAAAGCCGGCTAGCTGCCATACACATTTCAAGTTGGCATCAGAAGTCCTGATGCTACCACACCTGTTGCTGGCCAGGGTACACAAGATTCCCAGTGATAGGTTAGAACTGTGGTTCTCAGCCTGTGGGTCAAGACCCCTTTGCAGGTCGAATGACCCTTTTACAGAGGCTGCCTAAGACCACCAGAAAATACAGATATTTACTTTCCAATTCATAACAGTAGCAAAATGACAATTATGAAGTAGCAATCAAAATAATTTTATGGTTGGGGGTCACCACAACATGAGGACCTGTATTGAGGCAGGGGTCGCACAGCATTAGGGAGGTTGAGAATCACAACTTAAACATCAGGCTGAGGTGACAGCATGCAGCTCCCAAATCTAGAGAGTAGCCAGAAGATCTGGGCAAGGCCATGTTCCGCTGGATGGAGTGAGGACACAGCCTTCACCTTCTTTCTCTATCAGCACAGGACGTGCTACCATCCTCTGCCCAGAGGGTCCCTGTCTCTCACACAAGGTTTGTGAATAGTTTAGAGTCATCAACCTCATGGAGAGGGGGACCGCACCACTAAGCAGAACTCTGAGCTGGAACTAGTCGTTTGGGGGAAAGAGGACTTGGGGTGGGAAAGGAGTTCCTGTTAGAGAGTGGTGAGACCCTGTGAGGTACACTCTGTCCTGGGGGTTGGGGACAAAGGGAGGCAGCATGAACTGCTCAGACGGTCCTGGGGCTCATCCAGCCTCCTGGGAAGCCTGAGCGTGTCTGCCTGTTAGTGAAGAAGCTCGCCCCGGCTTGGAGTCTCTTGCCAGATGTGCTGATCCTGAGCTGCTCTCAAGAGCAGAGCAGACATCTGCAGGCAGTGGAGGGTTCATCCTGCACAAGGAGATGCGGCTAACTAATGCCCTGTGCAAGAATTGTTGAAGGGATGGGGCCTAGGCCTGTTGTCATCAAGGGAATAGAAAGAAGGCCTAAACGAGAAGTTACTTGGACCATGGACTTCGAGAGGAAACCAGGGACCAGAGACGGGTTCCATAAATGACAGGGGCCTGAGCTGACCTCTACCTCCCTCTCTGCCTTTCTCCCTGTGTGTCTCTGTGTCTGTCTCTATGCATTTATCCCTCCTTAATCTCTCAGTTTCTTTGTTATTCTATTTTTTCTCTTTTTCTGTTTTTGTTTCTGTCACTCAACTCTGTTTTAAAAGCCTCCTTAAGGAGGCCTGCAGCCTGCTTATTGTTGGAGTGTCTTCCCCAGCCTGCTTGCTGTTGGGGTGTATTCCCGAGTCTCCATGCTCTCCTCTCAGACATGCCGCTCTAATGACAACATTGCCACACTGGAGTCCAATGCAGAGTTGCCTGTGATAAATCCTGGGCTAACCAACAGCCTAGTGTTTCCAAAGATTTCCTTCTCTGTCATTTCTTATCCGATCTGAAATCTTTTTCAGGGGCCCCACCTCTAATACTATCATCTTTTGGGGGAACAATTTCAACATGTACTTGGGGGAACACAAGTACACGCTTTCTCTCCTTTGTCTGCTTGCCTTGTGGGACTGAGCAACTGCTAGACCCTTCCTTGGACTTCCATTCACAGCTGCTGCTGACCATTGTTGGGAGTTGGACTGCAGACTGTAAGTCATCAACAAATTCCTACCCATAAGTTCTGTGTCTCTAGAGAACCCTGCCTAATACAGAAGTTGGTTCGTGTATGTCTTCATGTGAGACGAATCCCCACATGTTTGCACTGACCTTTTAAAAAAAATCACATTTGTCTGCCTCTTTGGTTTTTTTTTTTAAGATTTATTTTATTTATTATATGTAAGTACACTGTAGCTGTCATCAGACACCAGAAGAAAGAATCAGGTCTTGTTACAGATGGTTGTGAGCTACCATGTGGTTGCTGGGGTTTGAACTCAGGACCTCTGGAAGAACAGTCAGTGCTCTTAACTGCTGAGCCATCTCTCCAGCCCCTGTATGCCTCTTTGTATGTGGGCATTTTGTGTGTAAACACTCATGTGCACACGAATGTTGAGATCAGAAGACAGCTTGCACGAGTCAGGTCTTTTCTTCTCGACACATGTGGATCCTGGGGATCAAACTTAGATCCTCAGGCTTGGCAGCAAGAACCTTGACCCATGGAGGGATCTCAACAGCCCTGCAACTGACTTTCTGTGGTTAGATGAGTCTCTCCACCCCACTTCCCTGACTCACATTCTACATCTGCTGGTCTCAGGAGAGGCACTCTTCTCAAATTATCAGGAGAGTCTTTGATTAATTACTATAGCTGCTCCCGTTCTTTCTGTCAGAATCTTCAGGTACAACACCCAGGGATGTTATTTTATGTGCTGCCCAGTACATGAGCCCCAAACTAAAGTCCTTCTGTAGACAGTTTGGCAAATCCCATTTCCACTTCTCCATTTATATTTTGAATTCATCAGGGAACCTCTACAGGGAGTAGAAACAACTGTCAGTGCAAGGAAGACACTGCAAGTCAAAAAAGTCTTTCATTGTTAACATAGAAAAATCAAGTTCTGACAGTAGGAGGCATGGGCCATTGCTCTTTGGGCCAAGGCACCTTCTGTCTGCTTGGATCTGGCAACACAGTATAGGTACTGCATCTTCCATCTGTGGGTAAACCAGAAGACAGCATTGCTTGTGAAAAACTCAGAGGAGTTAGCAGGTAGATGCCTGCCCTGCCCCTGATATTTCCTTCTTAGCTGTGTGAATCTAGCAAGCCACTTGGAGACTCCCCATAGTCATCTTTCTTCTTGGAAAACAAGAATAATAACGGAGGCTATTATTTAAGACTGTAGCAAAGAGTCATGATAATCCTTATAAATGATGTCAAACACGAGCCTGGCAAGCTCATGGGACCACAATTCATGTGAGTCTTCCCCAAATCACTCAGAGGGAAAGCTGAGACTGTATGGGTGTGAAAGGGCTGTCTGGAAGAGGATTCTAGAACTCCTGACCTCAGGATAGCTCTCCTCACAAGTCACCAGGGTTGCTTGCTCTGCTGTATTGCATCAGTTTAGCTTGACACTCAAAATGAAGCACTGGGAGACCTGTGGCGATGTGGAAGTGGTTGCACCCCAGAACAGAGTCTCCTGGAGTGTGCTATGCAGTGCAGGAAAGTGGGTCCTGTCTGATCAGGACACCCAACTCAGCCTCTGACCTTCAAACCAACCTTACACCTTACACCCTTGCACAGGCCTGGAATGGGCCATCAGTCACTGTTCCTGCCACGCCTGGCCACTAAAGCCTGATTCTAATTCTCTTGTGAGTCTTCACTGGTACTTCATGGAAAACTCAAAGGGATTTCCTAACTTGTTGCCTCCTGCCCCCCCCCCTCAGGTTCCAATTAGACAGCCCACATAGCTTTAAAATCTATTCATTGCTGCCATGCACCTCTCTGTAGAGGTGTGAGCCATTGTGACAGGGACTCTAGCTAGGACAAGGAGGATGGCACTCAGCTCATGGCTGATTAGAGTCATCTTGTATGATGCAAGATCCTTCGTGCAATATGGGAACTGTCACATGTCTAAGAAAGTAAGGCTTTGCCCAACAGAAACTCAGTGCAAAAAGCTGGTTGGTGGGCAGAGCAGGTTCAGTAGTGACTGAGACAGGCTCGGTAGGGGAGAGGAAAGACTCCACTCCATGGTGGGTAGGGCAGGCTTCATGGAAGAGAGCGTATCAGCTTGCCTTTAAGTACAATCAGGAGCAGGGTAATATCTATAAATCATGTCTCCTGAACAGGGAGTGACAGCACATGCCTAACACTCAGGAGGCAGAGGTAGGAGCATGCCTCAAAGTTTGAAGCCAGCCAGGTATCTGTGGTGAGTATTCAGCCAGCCAAGGCCATATCTTGTCTCCAAAAAAAAAAAATGAATAAGCAAACAAAAATATCAAATAAATAAATTTTGTTTTACAGTCCTGTTAACTCCTTGGCACTGAACTATAAAATCTATGTTTTACAATATCTCAATTGCACTGAGTCACTGTTGAAATTCTTCCCACTATCTGAAGGGCAATCATGAGAATCTCAGTCCACAGAATGGCAGCAAAGCCCACCCAACCTTCTGACTGACCTCCAGTGGCTAAAACGTTGGCCAACGCCATGGCAACAGGGCTCCTGGATGAGCAGCTCCCCGCCCACTGCCAGAATATTCCTGGTTGCAGGGAGGAAAGGGCTGGCTTATGTCAGTCTTGGGCGACATGTACACCAGGCTGCCGGCCAACCTCTGACTCATGGGCTGTCTTTCCTGTGGGGTAGATGGTAGAGCTCACCCACTACCTAGCCGTGTTGGCACTGAGTGCCAGCCATTCAGTGTTTTAGATGCCCTGTCACAGTGAGAATGCTGCCAAGGTTTGCAGCCAGGACTCCTCATCTTCATCCCTAGCATATCGAAGCATTCCCTGGAATGTGCCCTGACAGTTGGCCTGTAATTTCAAGCAGTAATTGGCCATCCAGGTCCTTACAAACCTTTTTTTTTTTTTTTTTTTTTTTTTTGAGAATAAGAGAATTGAAAAGATCGAGGTTCGTTCTGGAAGCTGGAGATCTTTGACTTCCATCTGCCCCCACATCTTGGAGTGCGCCCAGCTCTACTGTGTTTGCTGGATGTAAATTGTCCTCAAGAGGGGACACATTGAAAGCGGCCTCGAGGGCAGCAGACAAGAACACACTGCCTTTCAGGGAAGAGTGAGGATTTATAGGCAAACACAACTCTTCGCAGACTCTTCAATAAAGACATAGAACCTGAACAAAGGTAAGTATTTCACTCAGTCTATGAAAGCCCGTGAAATTTTTTTTTTTTTGCAAGCTTTTACAGTCCATGGCCTTCCCTTTCAATCTTGAATAATAGCACTGAATTGAGCTGTAAAAGCTTCCGAAGTTTGAAGCCTTTTGACAAGTTAATTTAGCAGTATGGTAAAAAGTTTTTCCCCAAGACAGAATAAAGCTATCATATCATGAATGTAGCAGTCATCCTGAGGAGAGAAAAGACCATTAGGATTACAGATGATGGGCTTTGCGGAGATAGTTTGTGGTTTCGTGTAATCTACCATCAATATTTCAGGAGAAAGATGCTCTACTCATCAGTCAGATGGAAGTCAATATCTCCACTTAAAAACAACACCAGGCCGGATCACATGTATCTTTTATTGGAAAAATAGCATTGTCTGTGCAGTTTTCCTTCTGGGGTTCTTTAGAGTCTGTGGGCTGTGTGTGTGTGTGTGTGTGTGTGTGTGTGTGTGTGTGTTTGTGTATGTGACAAAGAAGTCTTCCTTCTTATCTGGGGAAAACAAAAACAAACAAACAAACAAAAATAAGGAAAGGAAGCAGTCATAATTTTGCTCTCTCCAGCTAAACACAAACCTCCCTCCCACGCCTTCCCCAGCTCTGGGTGTGCTGGCAGGGAAGCCAGGTGAGGAGCCTGCCTGCTTTAGACAAGCTGAAAGTCCGTCAAAAGCGTGTCTCTTGTTTGCTGTGTGTTTGTTTTTTAAATTAAAAGTTGGTACCACAAAGTACCTGGCTCCCATTTTCCGATAGCAGAACAAGAAAGGAAACAGAACCGCTGTCTCTCTCCAGCATCTCCGTGGGCGTCACTGACTCTGGGAGAGGGGTCCACCTATAAATAGGATGAATGGGAAGGATCCAGCGTTGTGATGATGGAGGAAAAAAGCCAAGAAAATTAATTATATTTAACAAAGAAATGCTTCGGATACCATTTGGTCCTGTGCCCTGAATATAAATCTCCAAATGTTTCTCACTTGAATGTTTAGTGGGGAAAATAAAATTAAAATTAACAAACAGATGCCTCATTGTGCTCACAGTGATTTCCTGGCCTGCTTTGAAGTCCTCATGAGGCAAGGGGTTTCTACAAGATGGCTTAGGGAGGTGACCCCTGAATTGGGAGTAGAAAAGATGTTTTGTCTAAGTGGAGCAACTGTTTTTTGTTGTTTGTGTTGTTTATTTGTTGAGCTGATTGTTTGTTCTAGAGGGTTTTGTTACTGGTTTTGCCGTTGAGACAGATCTCTCTGTTCCAGGGCTGGCATTAAACTTGTCATGTAAGTGTGGATGATCTCAAATCTGTGGCCCTCCTGCTTCCACCTGCAGAGTGTTACTCTCATAGGCATGGGGGACCATACCTGGTTTTATGTAGTGTTGGGGATTCAGCCCAGAGCTTCCTGCTTGCCAGGTAAGTGCTCTACTGAACATTTTTAAATGACTCTAACCTTGGTTTTGTGGGGCACACAGTGATTCCATTTTTAACTGAGGAAAGGTATTAATAATTGGCCTATTAAACCAGTGTGGGAAGAAAATGCCCAATAAGCTGGTACTGAAGGAAGAGATAACACAATTATGGAAGAGGTTTAAAACACACTCTTTCGGGTCAGCTAGCCCTGGGTCAGAGTGGGCTCCGCCCTCAGTTCCCTGAGTGACTCACCAAGCAGATCCACTCCAAGGCCTTCTGTGAAAAGGGTGCCATGCCACCTGCATCAGTGACCACAGCAAAGATGTCTAAGACATCTGGGGAGATATCAAACACCCTCTGCATACCCTCAGGTGGCTTTCTTCTCACTGCTCCAAGCTTCTTCACTCTCATTCCTGAAAGCAAGGAGACTCCTGAGAACACCTGTCTGCTCAGTGGCTGTGAGCATAAAATGAGGCCCCGCCTGGGCTTGCTTCAGTGCTCCTGCACACAGTAACCGCTGAGATGTTTATGTGATAACATATGCTCACAAACGAGATCACGTAACCACAACTGTGCACTCCTTTCCTGGTTGTATAATATTCCACTGTTTGGAGGGACCATTCAGTTCCTATACTCAGCCACAGACTAGGAACAAGTCCTTCCGGTGGCTCCAGTGAACAGAGGGTCAGTAAACATCGCATTCCGTTTTTGTGTGAGCAAGAGTTTGCATTTACCAGGGGAGAATGCTAGGCAGCTGGACCACCAAATTCTGCGCTAGGTATGTTTACACAGGAGAAAGCCTGCAATGAACAAAGACAAAAGCTCTATATTCCAGAGATGTGTGCACACATTCCCACAGCCGTGCCAAGAAGAGCCCCATTCCGCCACAACAGCACAAGGCACCTTTACCTTTTTTGTCTCTGCTCCTCCTGTAGATGTTGTAGTGACTGACTGTGGCTTTAGTTTGCCTTTCCCTAATGGGTAATGAAGTTGAACAATGATGCTTTTCTCTATGGTTTCTGGTTTTGTTTTTTTCCATTCTGTATTTAAAATCTACCCACTGATCATAACCTATTCCTCTCACACTGCCTTCTAAAATGCTGAAGTTTTACTTTTCCTATACAGAATATTTTCCTACCAAGTTTGTCCGTTTAGGGTGAAGTAATGGTTTTTATTCATCCTTTTGGTAGGGACTTGCACAGGCCCAGTGACTTAAAGCCTGTCTCCACTGATCACAAACAAGGGATCAATCTGTGATCACGTAACTGTGTCAAGCACTCCTTTCCTGGTTGTATAGTATGCCACTGCTTAGAGGGACCTCTCAGTTCATTCACTCGGCCACAGACTAGTAACATCTGTATGCTCCCAGACACAATCTCTGTCACAGGTCACCCTCTTAGTTAGGGCTTTATTCCTATGAAGAGACACTATGACCATGGCAACTCTTATAAGGACAACATTTAATTGGGGCTGGCTTAGTGTTCAGAGATTTAGTCCATTCTTATCACTGTGTGAAACATGGTGATGTTCGGGCATACATGCTTCTGGAGAGGTTTCTGAGAGAGTCCTATATCTGGATAGAAAGGCAGCAGGAAGAGAGAGTGATACTGGATCTGGCTTGAGCATATGAAACCTCAAAGTGACACACTTCCTCCAAGGCCACACCTCCTAATAGTGCCATTCCCTATGAGCCTAGGAGGGTCGTTTTTATTCAAACCACCACACATTTCTGCATGTACATGTGCCGCTGTTTGGACTTCTCTGTGTTATATACTTTTTGTCTGTCCATCTCATAGCAACCCTTTATAGCCACACTCCTAAGGCCCAGGATGCATCAGGACGCAGATCCTTGGTTATTTGCCCAAATCACCTGAACTATTTTCAGAAGCTCCCAACCCTGGGATCACGGGTGTACATCACCATATCTGGTTGCTATCCTCTTTGAAATTCTAAATGTTTCTAATGGGTACATAACCTTTCCTCAGCTGTAGCATTGCCCACAGGGGCAGAGCTGCTGATCTCTGTGCTCAGCACACAGGGTGATCTGCAAGATGCAGGCTCTCCCAGTGTGCTAAGATCTGCTGTGGCAAGCACTCAGGGCTGCAACTCTGTGGCGAGTACATGCCTTCTCACTAGTGTTCCAGCAGTGTAGGACACTTTCAATCTTTGTCCACTAATGTAAGTGTGCTTCTTTATGGCTCAGAGCGTGAGTATCAGCCGTGAAGAGACCATCACTCAGTGTGCTGTGGCCTTACATATTCCTCCTAGGAACTGTAGCTTTATGTTGTCATGGGATGGGTTGTCCTGATGAAAGAAGATTTAGCTGCTGTTTCTTCCTGGTCAATCTTCCTTCCCACCGTGGTCATCCCCATCTCCAGCAATGCTTTCTTTTCCTAGAAAAATCCAGTCATTTTGTAATAACAGCAGTTCTTTTGAAAGTTTTGCTTAACCATTGTGTCTCTGCTCCTCAGACCACTGATGTTTACGGGTCCTGTTTTGGCGCAGTCATTTGTAAGCAGTAGGTGGCTCTCGTTTCTAAATCCAGCTTGACAAGCTGTCTTTACCTGGCAAATTTAGTCCATGTGGCTTCATTGTGATTTATGGTTATTGTGGAGATTTATGGGAGATTAAATAACAAATCCAGGGCACTCTTGAAAACAAAGAAGCTTTTAATGTACCCTCTACAGAAAGAGACAAAGCAGAGAGCAAAGTGGGTATGTACAGAGATGGCTCAACATTTAAAAGAACTTGCTGCCCTTATAGAGGTTCATTCTTAGCAACCACATGATAAATAACAACCATTCTCTAGTTCCAGGGGACCCCATGCATTCTTCTGGTTCCTGCAAGTGCCAGACATACACATGATGTCCACACATACATGCTGGCAAAACAGCATAAGAACTTCTCTTTTCCCAGAAACTGAGAATTGTCCCCTTCATACTATGGGTTTAGTCATTAAGTAGAATTTGGGGCTTTAGACTGCTGCCTTTTCTGATGTGGCCCCAGCCACACAGCAAACTGCCTGGTACTTTCTAATTCTAAGGGCTCTGAGACAAGTAGATGCCAGATGCCAGCTAAGGGACAGAGGGTCCTAGAACTCCCGTTATCTGTAACTGATCAAATCTAAGCACTCATCATATTGAAAACGGGCCATAATAATCTAGTTCTGGTGTCCCTTGAATGTGAAGTGTTCCCCATAGCCTCACATAACTGGATACTTGGTTCCTTGTTGATGGTACTGTTTAGAGAGATTATGGAAACTTTAGGTGTGGCCTTGTAAGTCTCTGGGGTTGAGCTTTGAGGGCATATAGCCCCAACCCACTTCCTGTTCCCTCTCTCTGCTGCTTGTGTGTGGATGAAGATGTAAACAGCTAGCTTCCTACTATACCTTCCCGGCCATGAGGGACTAAGACCCTTTGGAACCGTAAGCCAAAATAAACCCTTTCTTCCTTAAGCTGCTTTTGGTTGTAGCCTTTTATCAAAACAACAGGAAGGAAACTAATGCAGAAATGAATGTGTTCGAGGCAGAATTCTTTTTCTTTGCTTTGATGTTGACTCTCCTTTCCCTTGCTTCTATCCTAGAGTATTGAACTGAAGAGCTTGTCCACCCTTCTTTTCCTGCCCTCATTTCTGAACGTGTTTATTCTATTTCAAGGGTAGTGGTTTTTTTGGTTTTTTGCTTTTTTGTTTTTAATGTTAACAAAGTAAAAAGTCAAATCTCCCAGCAGCACTAGCAACACACAGTGCTTACATTCTCATGAGCTTCAGGTCTTCTCAGATCTCCTCCTCCTCCTCCTCCTTCTTCTTCTTCACCAGGAATTTTCTATGCTTTTGGCATTGCGTGTCTGTTCAGAGTCTTCTTAGCTTTGCATTTGTTTCCAAATGATTTCTGTTCTTGGCTAAGGGGAGGATTCTGTGGAGGGGACACAGAACTAGGGAGGTCACCTCAGGGGCATTTCATTGGTTTTTCCTACTATGCTAATTCCCCACGATGTTCCTTATATTTCAGGGCTCTGCCATCTGATAGATAAGGACATATGTCCCAAGCCAAACTGATGTTCATGCTTCAAGAGAATTGGACACTCTGAGATTAGGAGATCATTCATTTTAGAAATATATAGGCCACTTATAAATGCTGGCCGTAGTCACATAATATGTTTTGAATAAACCCCACCCCAATTCTTGTGTTAGAAACCTGGTCCCCAGTGCACTATACTGAGAGGAGGCAGTGGGACTTTTAAAAAGTCGTTATGTCCTTGGGCTTAATGTCATTAAATATCAAATAATGACTTAAAGTCATTAATTCCACTCATGAGAGAAAAATGCAACTCCCTGAGACGGGGTGAGTTAAGACACCTACACCCCCACTTCACTCGGCACACTGTCCCTGCTGCTTACATGGTACACGACACCCCCTCCTCATTTTTTTTTTTTTTGGTTTTTTGAGACAGGGTTTCTTTGTGTAGCCCTGGCTGTCCTGGAACTCACTCTGTAGACCAGGCTAGCCTCGAACTCTCATTCTTGCCCTTACACTTTTTTTTTTCCTGCTGTATGTGGAGTAGCTAAGGACCTCCTCAGAAGAAGCCAAACAGATGAGGCTAATAATAGATCTTGGATTTTTAGCCTCTGTAAGCTTAATAACTGTCTCTTCTAAATGACTCTCCAGTCTTAGGTGCTCTGGTTCAGAAGAGAACAGATGGAGAGGATGTATGAGGCCATAAGACAGATGAGAACATGTACAGCTGGGTTAGCATGAGCCACATGCAGGCTGGAGAAGGAGGAAAGGTGGGGTTGCAGAGTCCTGAGTCAGGCTGAGCCTCTGACCAGCATGCACAGGAATGGAAGGTGGTCCCAGAGTCCCACAGGTGAGTGTGGGCAGGATTTGTGCACAGAAGGGGCTTGGAGGTAAAGTCTTGCCTCCCCCTCCCATCCATCTAGGATCAAGGAGTCTTTGGGCTTAAGACAGGTGAGCAGGTGGAAAGCTCACCGCTTTGCTTACTGTAGGATTTACCCGACCCAGAGTGTGCTTAGAAGAGGAAGGCCCCAACTAGCAAAACCTCAGTGCTTTTGTACTGGCCTAGACAGAAAGAAACAATTATAGAAAGTAACAAAGTTATGTGGAGAGGCTAAGGAAAATGAAGATTATTTTAATAGGGCTATTTGTAAAACAGTCTCTGGACTGTAACTTCCCACTAACGAGGATTTCTCTTTTCTTTTTCTTTTTCTTTTTTTCTTTCCTATTTCTTTCTTCTTTTTTTCCCTGCCCAGAGAGAGTAATACTCACCTTTGAGGTAGAATCTCTTGTTCCAGGAAGGAACAGTAGAGATCAGAAGGCTGTTCCGGCAAAGTGGCATGCTCTGGGAGATGTCTGCTGCTCTTTACTGCTTAGCATGACAGAGATTTTGCAGATGTCTTACAGGCTTTGTCCGATCAGGGGGGATTTTGAGTTAATCTTAGAGGAGACCGTGATGGGCCTGATTTAATCAGGAACACTTTTACAAGTCAAGAGAGGCCAAGTTGGAGAGATTGTCCTGCTGGCTTTGGGAGCACAAACTACCCTGTGGGAGACAAGAAACAAACCTTAGAATGGCTTCTAAGAGTTTAGAAAGGTCTCTGTTGATAGCTTCAGGAAAGCTGGGGCTCCAGCACTATCATTACAAAGAATTGAGTTCTGGCATTAGCCAGTGTATTTGGACTCTTCCAAATACACTGAGCCTCACATGAGTGTGCAGTCTTGGCTGATAATAGGATTGCAGCCTGAGGAGACTTGACTCACAGAAGTTGAGAGCTCAGAAATATGCAAGGTCTGCCTGCAAGGTTTAAGACAGCTATCTAATGTATGCACTGTAGCAGATACACTAAGGATGCAGAGGCAGGATCTCACCTATTCCTGTCCTGTGTGCCCTTCTCTACACTGGCTGAGAGGAGGGTCCCTATGTCTGTGTCAACCCAGTCCTTTAGACAGCCACCCCACATGTACTGGTGCTCCACGACAGGGCACAGCTGCTCTCTGAATGGCTGGAGAGACACTGGCAAAGGATGAGAGCTACTTGGTGAGCATGCTGTGTTCTGTAGCCAGTCCTGCTGATTTGAGTTGAGGGCTATCCCTTCTCAGCTCTCTTCACAAGTGGCCTTTGGTAGAAAGTTCCTTCAGTGTTAGCCTGAATGTGTTTCCATTCTTGTCACTGAGTGGAGATTCAACTGGCCTGGTCTGCTAGGTGACCAGGCTTTTTGCTCCGCATCAAAATCTGTCACTCAGGAATTCTGCAGTTCCCATGATGAGCCCCATCATGTCTTCAGAGGCAAGAGTCACTTCTTCCTGGTGACTCTTATGAAACTTCTGCCTTGTTGACATGGTGCAGTGTCATGCCTGTGCTATCTGGTAGATCCTGTCTGCAGAACTGATAGAGATTTCTGGATCTGAGGTGCTCCCTCCTCTAGGCCAGTTGTTCTCAGTTGATCTGTGGGTCATGATCCCTTTGGAAGTTGCATATCAGATGTTTACATTACAATTCATAACAGTAGCAAAATTTCAGTTATGGAGTAGAAAGGAAATAGTTTTATGGCTGGGGGTCACCACAACCTGAGGAACTGTATTAAAGGGTCACAGCACTAGGAAGGTTGAGAGCCACTACTGTAGGCACTTTAGGACATCCACTCTACCATTGTTTCCCCCCTCTTCCCCCTTTTCTGTCTTGTGTGAGATCAGACCCCAGAGGTCTGGCTTGAGCTGTAAGATCTCATACTCACAGGAGAGACATGGTTCCAAGGGCAACAGGCCAGGGCATGGGGAAGATGCTGAGCAAGGCTGAGAAAAAGGGTCATGCTAACTTTCTTCTTGATACCATGCAAAGCTCAGGAATTGTGGATGGATGGTTTTTCTGACCCAGCAACCATCTCAGGGAGGCAAGAGAGCACTTCCTGGCTGATGACTCCCCTTGACAGTTCTACAGAGGGTACAGCCCTAAGCAATTGACACTTCACAAGGACTAGTGTGGAACAGTCAGGTATCCTTGTGGCTCCTGTTCTGAGCCATGAGCACAGCCTTCTCTTGGGTTCTCTGGTTTGTCCGTGGATGGTTTTCTCAGATTCATTTCCAACTCAACAATAACATCATCGAATATGATTTCATCTCCCTGACTCCGTTTCTAATGTTAATGACTGCATTCTTCATGTCTAGAAGTTCCACTGGTTAAGAAAGTCCGTGCTTTTTTTTCTTAGCATCTCATCATTTGGTTATATATCTAGTATTGCTTTCCTTAACTTCTCTAGTCGTTTCTAATACACTTATTTTAAAACTTTCTTACTTTACTCCCATGTCTTGGGAGGGGCAAGCCTCATTTTTTGACTTGTCTGCTGGCAGTTGCTCACGGTGAATCATTTCCTATGGGTCTTATAATTTTACATAAAATTTCACATTCTATATAAAACATTTAGGTTGTATTAACTTTTGGCTGTGAGCTTACCACGTGTGAGACTCTTGCTGGGAACCTTTGAGAACTTGGGTTGGGAGTTGAGCTACTAGCAGAAACCTCAAGACTCTCATGGGGACCCATTTTTGTGTCAGTGTCTGGGCCTGAGTCTCCATGCAGTAGGTTGTCTAGACCAGACCAGAGTAAGAACAGCCTGCTACACTTCTCCAAGGCAACTTCTTCTGTCTTCCTATGTAGAGGGCATGCTTTCTCCACTCTGTGCAGATATAAACTCCACCACCTCCCTTGTGGGCTTTGCCCCCCAGCGCTTGGTTTAGAAAGACCAGGACAGTTGTTTGCCTGATGAACACATCTGTGTAGGTTTCTTCTCCCCATGTTCCTGCTAGGAGTCAAAACCCAGGGTCTTATGCATGTTAGATTTCTTCTCTTTAGGTTTATTTTGCTTCTGATTGCTGGGGGTCCTCTTGATTTCTTGTTCACCTAGCTATGTCTGTTCTCAAGGGCTGTCCTTTAGGCCACATTCCTAGATATTTTGTAAGCTGTCTACTCCTCTGTAGAATCCTAGACTTTGTCCTCTCTCCATGCTGAGTGTAAGAATGACAACATCTTTCTTCAATACTTGTGTCTCCATTTCTTAGAAAGTCACCTGCTGCCCATCTCCTGGACACCTCTGTTTGTGATTCTGCCTTTTTCTATCCACCATTCCTTCCCCACATGAAGCCTGGATCCCTGTGTGAACTGTGACTTCTGCCCTCTACCCATGGCTCCATTGGGATCCTCAGTTTTTGCTCTCTGTTTCTATAACAATTGACCACTTGGCCACCCATAACAATTTTTTACAACAGGGTCCCTGAGTGTTGCAAGCCCCAGCCCCCTTGAGTTGTCGCATGGATCCTGACTTTGGTTTGGCTGGTCTCAGCCCCACAGTGATCCTTGGCCTGTCCCTGCTCAGGTTTTCTAATGCCCTATCCACTGGCCTAGCTGTTGGAAAGTATATATACCCAGTGTTATTCTTGTCACCTTTATCCCCTTCTCCTTCTCTAGGCTGGAATGACTAGCAGATCTATTATAAAACAAGGTTGTGGTCCCCAGCTGTTCTCTCAACATTTGCCTGAATGTGTTTCTGCCTTCCTTGTCACTGAGTGTGGAGACAAAGCTGGCCCAGGGTCCTGTCTAAGCCAGCCTGCTTCATCCTTCTGGCAGAGGCCTGTCTCTACTTCAGAATGGTTCTGTTGGGCTTTTTCAGAGCCCAAGGCCTGCCTTTCATGTTCCCACAGCCACATGCTGGCACAAGGAGTCTGGGGTGCCAAAGGGGCAGTGCACTTCTAGGGCCATAGCTCTTCTTTCAGAACATGCTCTACATCCTGGACCATGGAATTCCATCTCTAGGTAGTCTGTGCTGTTTTGAGGGCCATCCTTCAGGGCAGAGACAACTGGAGTGACCTAACTCAGAAAGCAAACAAAAGGTCATGACATCAAATCCTAGCCTTACAACATCCAGCAAAAAGTGACAACAGAAGTCCACTTAAGGAATCCAGTCGGAGTTCTCAGAGCACAGTGTCTCCTCAGGTAAGGCTTCCAAGTAAACAGACAAATAGCAGCAGCTAGATATCATCAGATCGGGCACACTTATCCAGGAGAAACTGTGCAAGTCGAAGCAGTCAACCAGCATTTTCAATTGAGAGAGTCTAAGTACAAGTCCTCATCATGGAGGAGCAGCTCCTTTCTCTTTCCTACTGCAGGCATTTTCAATCTGTGGGATAAACAATAGTAATCTCTGTTGTAAATAGTCTACCTTCTAGCTGTTCTCAAGGACACAATGTCTTCAATGCCCCTAGTTCCTTGCTGTTTTCCCTTTCTGTGTTACAGAGCCAGAGAGCAGCCTGACCCAGGACAGGGGGTTTAGAGGACACTTGACATAAACATGCTTGGGTCTGGAGTGGAGGGCAACCCTGCTTCCTACATCAACTTTTCAGTGAAGCTCAAACAACACATGACAACTCAGAAATACAAATTGTAGTGAAAAAAAACCCCACCATTAATATAAATCATCCTACTTTTATTACATTTAGTATGTGTGTCCTCGTGTATGCATGTGCATGCCATGGCAAATGTGGAGGTCAGTGGAGAATTTGCAAGAATGGGGTTTCTTCTTCACTGTGTGGTCTCTGGGATTGAATGTAGGTCCTCAGGCTTGATAGCAATCCTTTTTACCTGATGAGCATCTTGTAGAACCCAACCATTTCATTTTCTCTTTTCTGTGACTCTTTAGCCAGAAATTGACTGACAGCCACACTAACTAGAATAGACATCAAGAACTGGAATCACTGGTTGAAAAAATATATACAAAATTTAAGGTTTCATCTGTGTGTGTAGTTGAAAAATTATCTAAAAGTTTCCATCAGGTGACACTTAGTGACGGTATAATGTGTTTATTTCTTCACTTTTCCTTTTATCAACAGATAAAGTGTTGCCTTTCTCCTGTTATTAAGGAATAGAACATTCTGTCATGTTCATTGGGCGTTCCTTCTTTTGTTTTCTTGTCTTTGCCTCTGCTTGTTTGGCTTGGAATCTGGTCCTTGTCTCAGCTTTGAAAGCCTCCTTCCTGTGAAGACCAGCCTCTAAGGATGATGCAAGCCTTGCCCTGTTGTAAAGCTCATTTGTGTCCAGATGCCTCAAAAGTGAGGCAGCCACTTCCTGCAGTGCTGTTTTCAGGTAAAGCCTGTCTGAGAAAGGCGTCACTCTTAACTCCAGTGAGCTTTGAAAGGGAGCTACCTTCATGCAAGCTGTATTCCACACCCCATGTGCCTGTCTTCTTTCCCTCTGTGAGGCTCTACCCCGTGCTTCCCACACCGCCCTTTGCCACCATCCAGTAGAGTACTCTTCTGGTTTCTGGTCCCCTGGTTCCTGGGGGTCCTGTTGCTGTCTGGTGGTCATCACAAGCTACTCACATTCATCTGCCTGTGGTTTGCTTTTATAATGCTGAGTAGTATTCTTGGGTATTTCACAACCAGGGTTTGTCTATTTCTCTGCTTATTATGTTAACCATTTTCAATTAAGCCAAGTGTTCGGTACTTTCTTTTATGATTATTAATGGTATGCCTGACAAATATGCCCATTAACAGTTTTTTTAAGTATTTTTTTAAATGCTTAGGTATTTCTCTTCTTGATGAGGTAGAAATGCATTATTTTCAAATTATTAGCAGTTTGCATTCCATCTTCTTTTTCCACTGACTTGAAAAGCCATCTTCATTACTTTTTAAGACTCTAGAGGATTAATATTAGAAATAACTAAGAACTGGTCAGTCCTAGGCCTTGGCTCAGAAGGCTGCTCATCAGTGACAGATGGGACAGACAGGGCCATCAATTTCCACCCAAAAGTCTATTCATTTTCTGGGAGCAATTTTACCTTCATTCTTCTTCTTACCTGCTCATCCTTCCAATCATGCCACTCTCAGTTGCTTTTGAAGTTATACTTAGGTATTTACAGTATTCTCTGGTTGATACGATTGGGAATTTTCTGCTATGTGTTCTAAAGTCATGTGTTTAACGCACGTACTCAGTGCACATTCCCTGCTGCTGTTAGTATGTCTGTAAGGTTTTTCCTTTCTAGGTGGCTAGTGATCAAATCCAGAGTCTTGAGCATGTATCTTACCACACAGCTTAGACTGGTTCTACTTCCAAGTTCTGAGATCCTGGGATTATAGGCGTGCCCATTTGGCTGAGCCTGACCTCTCTCCATATTGGGGAGGAAACCGAGTCTTATTCGTGCCAGTCACGAGTGCTCTATCTCTAGTCAGAAAGTAGTTTTTGTGTTTAAATCCACCCCCCTTTTTTATTGGATATTTTCTTTATTTATATTTCAAACATTATCCCCTTTCCTGGTTTTCCCCCTCCCAGAAACCTTCTATCTTATCCCCCCCTTCCCCTGCCTCTATGAGGTTGTTCCTCCACCCACCCATCCACTCCCACCTCCCCACCCTCGATTCTCCTACACTGGGGCATCTATCCAGCCTTCATAGGACCAGGGACCTCTCCCCCCATTGATGCATGACAAGGCCGTCCTCTGCTACAAATGCAGCTGGAGCCATGTGTACTCCTTGGTTGGTGGCTTAGTTCCTGGAAGCTCTGGGGGTGGGGATGGGGGGGGTGGGGTCTGGCTGGTTGATATTGTTGTTCTAAGATTTTGTGTTTAATTTTTAATTGGTGGGCTTCTACTAATTCTTGGGTGTTTTTGTATTAGAGGTCTGTTTTTATTTCTGATCTCCTGGTTTCTAACACCAAGCCTCTGTTTGAGAATGGGACTCTGTAAAGCCCTATAGAAACCCTGGTGGTACTGGGGTGCCCTTCCCCTACTCTTTGTTTGCTGCTAGAGCCCTTCTATGTACCAATCACAATTCTGTGAGGTCTAATCAGCACAGAGCAATACTCCCCCGACCCTGGAACTGAACTCTATCATTTCAGAGTAACTGTACCTAAGATTATATTCCAGCACTTTCTCATGGCACTTTTGTTTAGGGTTGTCTTTACTCAGTACTCACCAAATCTGTGATTATTGCATGTCTTTATCCTTTCAAGTACTTCTGAACTTCATGTTTCATCTAAATGTTAGCAGGCTGCAGATCCTGCATTATTTTGTATGTAAATTTGGTAGTGTACTTTTCTATAAGCAGCTGCACTAGCACCCCTAAGTGCGGTCATTTTCGTCTGCTCTTTTCTATTCCACAATTCATCCCTTGGCTTCACAGCTGAGCTATCCTAGAGTATGAATTTCTCCCAGTGAACGAAGCTTTCTAACTCAGTATTACCCTGAGATAATGAAAAGAATCTATTGCTTCTTGCGAATTGTTTTACCTTCAATTTTCCCCCAGTCATGGAACAAAAATGCTATTAAATCTCTACTCAACTCCTATAAGGCAAGGCCTAGTAAATAGGCCAGCATCCTAGGTCAGGCCACGTAGGGGGGACCAGATGCTCTCATCTTCGTTTTGGATGTGGGATTCTGGAAATATCATGAACACAGGATGAGAAATTGCACTACTCTCCTGATGAAATGGACCCAAGGGAGCCAGAAGGATGGCCTTTCATGTCTATCCACATTCGCGAACGCCAATTATAGGCGCTTGGCCCAGGTGTAGAAGAACCTCAGAGAAGGGGTGGTCCCGACAAACCCGGACGCGGTGGCGGCGACCCAAGAATACACCTCCGCAACAGCAGCGGTCCCAGAACCCCCAGTTCCCACGGCCACGCAAGGCCCCACAGTCACAGCCGCACCCCCAAGCGGCGCGCCTGCCCCGGGGCAGGGCGGGGCCCGCCGCGCCTGCGCACTCCCTCTGGGCTCGGCGTCCCCCGCACGCAGCCCACGTGATCTGTGCCTTGCTTAAGATGGAGGTTGCTGCCAGGCCCGGCTGGGCCCTCGCCTCAGTCTGTGCTTTTCCGCGCCCCCTTAGAGCATGAGACAGGCGCTCAGGAACACTGTATTGACCCAGGCAGCGCCGCGGGCTGCCAAGGAGGTCTGTCCACGGCTTCAATCAGTTCGCGCACCAGCTCCCTGCTCTTTCTAAAACAGCAAAAGCTCTCAGAGCTGGCGCCTGGAGAGTCCTCGGTACGCCCCGCTCATTAGAATTGACAATGCTGGGAGCCAATGGGGTTTGGAACTTTTGAGAAAGGGCGGACGAAGGCGGAGCCCCTTTGCAGCGCCCGCGAAGCGGGGCTGGCTGTTGGGCTATTGTGGGGCGGACTTAGGACTCTCGGACCAATGGAAGGGCGGCTGAATTCTTGGAGGCGGGGCCGAGCCGTAATTGACGCTTTCTTCATTAGAAACCAGGCAGGGGGCGGGGCCCACGGGGGGAGGTGACGCAAAGCCGTTGCAGCCAATGGCTGGTGGGCCGCCGGCAGGAGGGGCGGGGCTGGGGCGCCTGACGGGCGTAGGGCGCGGCCTATCCCCGCGCGGCTCTGCGCTCGAGGGGGAGCAGCATCATGGTTCAACGTGGGTCAATTTTTTGTGAATGAGGAGGGGAGGTTGTGGGGCCGCTGCCGCGGAGCACCATCCCCGCCGCCGCCCGAGCCCGAGCCCGCGCGCCTGCTCGCGCCGCCGCCGCCGCGCCGCCTCACGCCCGGCCCGCTCAACGCGGCTGCTGTCGCCGTCGCCGCCCGAGCCCGCCCGCCCGCCGGCGGCGGCGCAGGCTGAGGAGATGCGGCTCGGAGCGCCCGAGCAGGGCTAGACGCGGCCCGCCGCCGCCGCGGTAAGCCACCGGCCGTCATTGTCCGCGCCGCCCGGTTGCTGGCGGCAGGTGGACGCCCGGCCCCGCCGAGGCCTCGGGGCCCTGCGCCGCGGGCTGGCGGGCGGGAGAGCGGCCTGCGCCGGCGGGCGGGCAGGTGGGCGCGCGGGGGCGGGGGCCGGGGCGTTTATGTAACTTTGTCAGCCTGTGAGTTTGCAGAAAACGCCCCTCGGCGGCGGCGGGCGGCGGGGCGGGGGCCGCGGCACGGCCCGGACCGTCGCTGGGCTGGCGAGGAGCTGCGCTAGCCCGGGAGACGACCCGGTGTCCACCCTGAGCGAGGGTTCCGAAGGCACGGCTTGTAGCCCACACAGCGGGAGTCGGTCGGAAAGGCCGGGTGTGGAACCCGTGTTCTCCTTTAATGCACACGGAGAATTTGTTAATAACTTGCAGCCGCTGATAGCAGTGTTTTGGTTATTGCATGCTGTAAATTGACCTGCTGTGACACGATTTTCAAATAAAGCGTCGCAGAAATTAAACTTAAGTTATTTTAGAACTAATGACTTTCTTAACTAAATCCTAATTGCATTACTGTAGAGACCTACCTAATTGCTTTCCGAGAGCCACTCAGCCTGCTCGGGGAGGAAGGAAAGGCCTGTGTAGTCACTTTGCCTCCCTGCTTTTCTCTGCTCAGGCTTTTCTGTCTGTTCCCACAAACCACCTAAGCATTTAAGGCCTGCGAGTATTAACGTGTAAACAGCCATGGCCCTGTCGCACTTTGGGGCTAGGGGGATGCTGGCGGCTTGCACCTTGACCTGGTTTCGGTTTTTCCTTCGTGATATGATCGAGGTTGCCAGGAGTTTTAATTGCTTCTGATAATTCCGTGCATTATTTCAGGACCGGCTTGATGAAAGCTAGTGTAGTGGTTTCAAAATCCACCCAGAAAGAAGGTGGTGGTGGTGGTGGTGTAGGTGTAGTGCTTGTGGAGAGGCAAGGAGGTTGAATTAAGAAAACTCAGCTGCTTGTACACAAATATACACTATAACAGTTACAAGGCAGCAAAAGTTATTGCAGAATTTTGCAGTCTCTATGGCAACACAATTACTCCATTATAATTGGAAATGCAAAATGCCACCCAGTTAGAAGTTTCATCAGGAAGGAGTTTTGGATATCAAAATATATGTGAGATTTAGTTAAAAATTCTCATTTTTTCCCCCCAGGTAGCTTTGCAGCTCTAGTCTAGGTTCAATTGTCTATTTTTAAGACCCATCCGCTTTCCCAGATCTGCCACTCCTCGGGATCTGTGGCATCTTTCCCCAGAAGAACTCCCCGTTTGTGTGGGAGGGAAGTATTTTCATGCTTTAAAAACACACACCCGACACACTGTAAGACTTCTATGGTTTTCTGTGTTCTGGCTTTTCTTTTAAAGATCAAATGCCTTCCTGAAGAGCAGTAATCACCCAGAAGAGGCTGGGTTTGCTAGAAGGCAGAGGTAACACTGCCCCCTTTAGGGGTCTGCAGGCTGCTTACAGGGTATCTGGGAACCCTGTGGGGGAGAAGAATGACTGTGAACTGCAGACGGGGCCTGGATAGCCTAGAGACCAAGGACAGATGTGACCTAAGCAGCCCTAGCAAGAATGTCTGTGGTTAGCAACATCAGAGAGCTGTGCAACATATAAAGCCCCCAGAGGGCACCTTCTCAGAAGCTAGGGGCTGCTGCTGGTGAGGTGGGCAAGAGAACATGGCACACTGTCTTCCTGGGGCTCCTGGCTCCTAGCTTGACTTTGCTTTCAAACCTGTTAGGAGGATGCCCCTCTTGATGTTTACCAGAAGAGCTCTGGTGCTGGAAGTTTCCACACGTCGTGGGGCTGCTGCAGCTTAATTTCCTTAGAACTCTTTCCTTTTAACTACTGCATATTTTTGCCCAGTAATCGACTTCCATTTTCCAGCCTCATTGTGAGGTTTCAATGCAGCATGAACGGCTTTGAATTCCAATCCTTTGATGTTGGGGGTGGCACCAAAGGAAAGGCGACTTTGTGCCGTCCTAATTGCCAGAGCAGAAGAAAATTTCATCACTCCTGTCAAGCCTCGTCCATGCCATTTTCTATTGAAAACGGCTGGTTTTTCAGAACTCTGATGCTGCCATAAGTAATACATTAATACCTGATGTAGGGAGCCAGGGAGATGCAGAAATGAGAGACACCTGCTGCACGGGAAGATTGGGGTGGGGTGGGGTGGTGCTCAGTCCCGGGACCAGGGCTTTTGATGTCTCTGGGCCCTGGGGTGACTATGTAGGCTTCAGAGGGTGAATCTAGAGTTGAGCTCATGTCCCATTGGTTGTAACCCAGTCCTGGGGTAGGGGCCCCAAAGAGATTTTTGGAGTGGCCTTGTCTTGGTCTCCAGTGACCATCCCGTGTCCTGCTGCTTAGCCAACTCTGGGCCTTAAGTGTGACACTGACCTTCGAGGTGCAGGTGACTGGGGGGCAGAGTCAGAGGTGCTGCTTCATTTGAACAGATCCTAGTCCATTTCTGCAGAGTGCTCTGAGCTGTCAGGAGGGCAGTTGTTTGCTCTTGGGCTCATGTGAGTGAGCAGGATGGGCTTTGTTTAGGGTGGAATGTGGTCTGGCATCTGCAGCTGCTCTTGGCTTTGCTGCTGCCCTTGCCTCTCAGACATGCCTCCGTACTTCCTGAAAGGCCAGACTGGGGTCCACACAAATGGACCCCACTGAGACCCTCCATGTAACTGGACCCAGTTAGAACACTGTAAGGTCTTGAGTAGATGAGAGTGTCTTCCTTCCCTGGATCAGGGAGATCACACGAGTCAGTAGCAGATGTTTAAATGAGCACCCAGTAAGAGCCATGGGCCATTCTTTGAGCACTTTCCATCTTCGTCTCCTCTATTGCTCCCACAGCTACAAGAAATAGGTGACGCTACACACCCTTGATAGCAGGGATGTGAGAGGAATGGCAGCCTTGAGTCCCAGAGGCTGAGCCTTTCTTTACGTTTGCTTTGGGCCCAGGATGAGCCTGTGTGGAAGGTTAGTGTTATTGAGTTGTTTGGAAGAGCACAGCTACTTTGAGAAGATAATTTGGAATACTTTCCCAGTATGGTGTTAGGTTGTCTGCCCTTCTGAGCTGTCACCGCTCTGGGTTTCATTTGAGTCAGGGAAGTGACTTTAATGTCTTCGTTGTGCCTTCTGTGTAACGTTGAAAGGCTCTGGGTTCTATCCCGAGCATCACAGAAATCAGAGCGGTCCAGTTAGCTGGTGGTTGTTACAGCCTGTTCTTGCTTGCTTGGGTCTTTTGAGAAGTTCCAAGGCTGTCTGCAAGCAGGCGGTGGTTGGCAGCAGACAGCCTATGGTCTGTGTCCATTTCTCAGAGCTGCTTAGTACTGCTGGTAGTCTTACTTACGGGAAATTTTTATTGGAAGAATGTATTTGAGGACCACTAACTGAGGAACTACAGCACTCAAGTGTTCTTATCCTAAAACCAAGACAGTGCCTTAAGAGAAAATATTGGCAGATTTAATAGAAGAAAATCTTTGGAGAAAGACTCTATAACCAAGATTCAGAGACAAGAGAGAAAAAAATGTGTAACCTATTTGGCCTAATAGCCAGTATATATAAAGAGCTTTTGCAAACTAACAATAAACGGATGAGCTTCCCTGTTACAGTTTGTAAGGCATGCAGGTAGGCAGATCTTCACAGCTAAGAGAAAAGACTGAGCGTAGCTAATAACCCAGTGTACGGGAGATTACATCTGTGCCCTTTGTATTAGTGAGATTGATAACAACACCCACAACTGTGATAAGGATATGGCTTCCTAGAGGTTAACAAGTTATATGTAACAAATGCTTAGGCTGGGACCTAGGCCCATAGGAAGCACAATGTAAGCATTAGGTATACACACATTTGTTCTATAGAGAGAACAATGTATATTATCATACAAAATATCTGATTTCTCTCCAGGGAAGTATCAAAGATTTAAATGCCGTTCATTCAAGAGGCAGTACTGAATCCTAGAATTTATTCTAATGACTGTGGTAAGCACATTGACATCCAAGTACTTGCAAGACACGGGCTCTGCCGTCTGCAGAAGCACAGCTCTGTGAGTACCCTTGTTGCTGCAGGTAACCTCCCTGTGCGTGGTACACAGAGGCATTTGGCCTAGAGCAGTCTGCAGACTGACTGGCTTTCTGGTTTCTAATGAGTTTCCAAGGTGATATTGATGGCCATTGGGATATCAGGAAAATGAGGCCTAAGAGACCATCATTGTGTTTATTCATGTTGACGTTGGTTATATATACATTTTTGCAGTATAGAAAATTTTAAAATGATATAATGGTAGTGTTAAAACAATTGATGCCACTTTAAGTTTTTTCACAGGAGAATAAGCAGGTCTTTGGGAGGCTGATGATAACATTTAGTGTTAGAAGAATCTGAGACTGTTGCTCTGAGTCACTCCTAAGCTCTCCAAGGTGGGGCTGGCCTCATGGATCTGCTCTGCTCTGGTGCAGTCCGTGCTGCAGGCAGTTTCTAGTTGACCTCTATGAGAGCGGGTCTCTGCCTACTACTCCATGCAGGAAATCCTGTCAAGGCGTCTCTAGAAGACCCAGAGAGCATGTGAGCCCTCGCCTCTGGCTTCGCAGCCCTCACTCAGGGTCTTTGCCTCATTGCTGAGCTTTCAATCCGGCCTGCTTTGCGTCCCCACTTCCTCTTGGTCTTCCTTGGCCAGGGCCTTTGCACATGCAGCTCCCATTGCATCTGTCTTCCCCAGTTCTTTGGTTCATGTCCTCCCTTCAGTTTTCTACTCAGCTTAGCTCAAAGGCCTTCTTACTCCTTTTTCACATTCTCCAGTTGTGCAATTTCATAGCTTATTGTGACATTAGTTGTTTAATGTCATTTCTTCCTGGCTGAAGACCTTAAGGAGTCAAAAGGCGGTGAGTGCCTCATGTCTGATTTGTGCCTGGTCCGTGGCAGCTCAGGTACCTGATGAATAGGTGGGTCTTGGAAGTAGAGCGTGGTGAGGACTCACACCCAGACCATTGCCCCTGTGCTGTCTGTCTGGGTTCTGGAATTGCCTGTTCTCCCCTCAAGCATCTGGGAACTTCTTGCTCCTGATTTTGGAGATTACACGCTGTTAAGTAGATCCATAAATACAAGTGAAGTGGGTTCTGTGATGTAGCAAGGAGCGAGAAGCAGAAAGGGCTTACATACAGCTGCCAAATAGCAAATGGGCCATTGTGCATTGCCAGGGCAAATGCTCCCAGCTTGTCCCTTGGGTGGGTGGAGGGGGCTGACTGTGGTATTCAAGGTGGCAAGCTGCTGCTCCTGCTAAAGACATTTTCTCTGTTTGTTTTAATTTGGAATTAATAGCATTACTTAATCATTTCTTACTTAACCTCATAATTTTAACATGATCCCTTAATATGGTTGCATACATAAACATTCTAGAGTCTGCTCTGTTTAAAAGTGCATGTTGGGCTTTGTTAGTTTACTGTTGTCTGTGAAGTATTCCGGCTGTGCGAGTCAAGAGCTTTTGTTGGATTGATGTTTAAGCTTGAGACAATAAATCATCTATGGCCTGAAAGCCTGAAGCAGCATTCCAAGTGGGAGTGCTGTCCCAATGGTGAGGGACTGGCGACTCCTTCATTGGCTGCTTTTTTTTTTTTTTTTTTTGCTAGAGTAGTTCTTTTTGAAACAGAAGTTTTTCTGTTTCCCTTACCCCTGGTCTCTGGTGCTGAAGGTTGTGAATATTTCTAATGGATCTGTTAGGTCTTTTCTAAGTATTCATCCTGCACATAAGCCTGGGCTATGGTTTCAGATTAGGCTCAGGACATGGGACTCCATTGAACATCTGCTTTGTGGCTGGCACTGACATCTGAAGATCCCACCTCTCCTCCTTACCACTGACCACCAGAAAGACGCACAGATGCAGATAGGGACCTAGAAGGCGCAGCAGACATACAACAGGTGCATAACGTTGCCATTCAGAGAACCAGGGTGTGTGAAGCATGAGTTGGGAAGGCTGAGAGAGTTCCCTGTGGCTGGGGTGGTAAGGGGCCCAAGCAGGTTGGCAGGGGGTGGGGGAGCATGTGCTTGTTAGTGAATAGGTACCGTCTTTTTGAGTCAGAGCAGAGTGGTGGGACTGCATCAGGGTGGGAAGGCCCTCATGGTGGAATGATGCCGTGTTCCAAGCACTGCTTAGCTGGAGTGTGTGAGCAGAGAAGAGCTGGGTATTCTTGGGTTGGCTGCATGGGGCTTGTTCTTGTGAAGGACTGCTGTGCCTTGCAGCGCAGTTATCTGTTGTCTAATGTGGCTGCATTCCCTCAGTTCTGTTTCTTATGCCTATGCCTGGCAGTGTTGGTGATGTGCTTGACCTTTCTGACCATGTTGAGGCATATCTTAGAGGCTCCTGGGTATCCCATGGTATGGCTGGGCTCTCCCTAGAGTGTGTGCTAGGGCTAGGGTTTAAGCACTATCATGGAGGCCCCTGTGTCAGCCTTGGTCACTCTACTCTTGAGGCTGGCGCTGCAGACTGAGGGGAGGGGGTTCACTCCCTCATTGAAGTTGTGTTGCTGAGAGCTTTCTCTGTGGCCCATCCAAGACCTCTTAGAGAAGAAGCTTGTTCAGGGGAGATGCTTGCTGGGAGCCGGTGGAGGAAGACCTCACCTTGACATCGCTGTCTGCAGCAAATCCCAGGACTATATGCCATTGCCTGCCAGCCCATGTTATTGCAGTAATGTGGCAGTGAGCAGATCAGCAGAGTGTGACAAAACACATAACACAGTCCCTGCTCTTCTACTATCTATGGGGCACCCTTGTCTCTGAACTCATGCTAGGTCTCTGTCATTTACCAGTTCAGGTTTGGGCTGTGGCCTCTTAGTACGGTTGGCAGGTTAGGTCTAAGTTACTCTTGGCCTTTAAAGAGCTTAGGAAGTAGTTGGTAAATGCCACAATGGATAAGGCTCCTTTTGCTATGGCATTTCTGTGAGGTCCATACTGGGAGGACTGGCATTGGTGGTCTCTGTTCCCTTTCTTTGGGACACTTCTGTGCATGCAGCTCCTGTGTTGTTCTTTGCTTGCTTCTCTGAGCTGGAGGGACACATCCAGGTCTGCCATGTTTGTAACTTTTCTGGTGAGCTCCTTTTCCAGAGCAGGCTGTTGCCTTTCATATTTATTGCCCTGCACATTTTGCAGCAGCCCCAGTGTCTCCTGCAGTTGTCAGCTGAAGTGGTAGCTGACCTGAAAGGTTTGTACTTTGGTACCCATTGAAGTCCCCAGGAAACAGGGTTGGCTCTTCTTTCCAGCAGCTGGCATGGAGCAAGCCACAGTGCTGGGCCTTGTGGAAGACGGTGTTGGGATTTAGAGTTAGTCAATAGTCCTTCTCAGAGAAGAGGGTTTCCTCTGTCAGGGTAGAATGTGATCATCATTTGGGTGCACTTTGGTGGCAGTTTTTCAGAATCTGAGTGGGAATATAGTTAGAGGAGCAAAGAGGCCGACAATGGGACTTTTATTTGTCTGAGGTGTCTTGTCTTCTGGCTCCTTGAATGGCTCCTTACAGGTGTGGGGATGTATGCATAGCTCTGCTGATTTTGGCACTGTCTGCCTGTGGTATAGGATAGTGGTTCTGAAGCTGACTTTCCACAAGTCTGGAGTGTTGGAGACAGATCGTGAGTGTTGAGTCAAATCTGAGCGAAACTCCCTGTTTGACCTTTACCTGGCTAGCAGCATTGCGTGGTCTTGGTTCATCTCATGCCATCTGTAGGATGGAGGGAGAATTTCCATAGAATTGCTCATAGAAGATTCTGGACAAGTGGGCTCCCTGAGGCCTGGCCTTCATCTTGCTGTCTTTTTATTCTGTTCCTTACCTTATGGTGCTCACAGTTCTCTTTGCTGACAGGCCTCTGGTAGGAATAGAGTTAAGGGCAGAACATGCCACCTGCAGAGGTGTTTGTTGTTGGTGATGAGGCCTTTGATGCAACTGCAGGACTTTCTGAGGCCCAGTGCCAGCTTAGGGTGTTTCTGTGCCTGCATCTGGTTGGGAGGCCTCCTTGCAGGACCTTAGTGTCATTTGGGAACAAGGATTTATCTATTTTTGCCCTTGCAGGGACTCTTACTTAGATTGTGGACTTGAGAGCTTAGGATAGTTGTTACTGAAATGCCATGAGCCCATCAGGGCACTACTCTATGGTAGTCCCTTCCTACACACAGGGCCTGGCCTATGGTTGTAGGCATCTTGTCAGTGAGTCTGCACAGCTCTTTGTACCTGAGCCAGTAGTGCTGCCCTGTCTCCAGGAGGGGCTGTGGAAGTGACCTGATGGCCTTTTTATGATAGATCTCAGTTGTCACCAAACTACCTGGTATTGTGGAAAAGAGCTGTTGTGTGGTCCTTTACCATGCATCCAGTTGCTAAGGGATTTCCTGTTCCCTTGCCTTCTGGGTGGTTTCCACCCTTCTCTTCACTGTTTGTCTTTGATAGGAGCAGGAATCACTGTCATTCTGGCCAAGGTAATAGTGACTGGAGGGAAGCATCATGACAGTGTGCGCAGGATATAGGTGCTGTAGGCATGTAACAGTTTCTGGTCGCACATTGAGGGACAGAGATCCTGGGGAAGGCAAGAAGGACTGAAGGAGAAGTGCAGCCTGTATGCATACTCCATGGGATTGCTGTGGGCAGCAGCGTATACTCTGGAAGTGCCAGGCAGCTCCTGAGGAATGGAGGAGCATGAAGCAGGGGTGATGTCCCTCTGAGATGCCTGAAAAGACAGCATATGGTGGCTCTCAGTGTCACAGAGGAGATCTTTCTGGTGTTAGCTTTATCAGGTAAGGTCTCTCCACAGCAATACAAAGGACATCATGCACTCTGGGAAATTGACTGGCCCACTTTCCAAAGTACAGATGGAGGAAGTGTTCCAGCAGGGCGAGAGCTGGCTCCTCTACAATGTATTAAGGATGTGTCCTCCCCCACCCCCCAACCTTGCACCTGGTCTTAGGAAAGTCAGCTTCATGAGTGAAGGGGCCCTGCTAAGTGTCTCAGAGCTCCTTTACTGCATGCCCTTCAGGAAGGACCATCTTTGTCTCAGCAGAGTCTTGAGTTCATGCAGCTTGTTCTGGCTTTGGTCTTAAAACATCTCTGAGTCAGGCTCTGCCTTAAGAAGACAGACTACACAGCGTGGCTCAGCCTACATGCTGGTAATGGGCTTGCCTCTTCCGGAAACTGGCTGGGACATCTGCCTCCTCCTATGGAAATGGCTGCTCTCAGGAGGGAGGGAAAGGAAAAGGATGCTGAGGAGGGTGGCAGTTGCTAGGTTGCTGCCATCATCATGAAGCACCTGGAGCTTCCTTGGTCTCTGCAGCAGTTATGGAGCAGAACTTGTGAGTGAGCTTGGGGCTTATAGCACAGGCTGTGCTGAACACTTTGCAGACCTGAGTCTCATGTGGTCTCTCCTCAGTGAGGGAGAAATGATCTGCTTAGGAGGTCCAGTATGCAGCAAGGTCAGTTGGAGGGACTGTGTGGTATTTTTTTAGTGGTGTGTGCACACAGCTGCTTTAGCCTCTTGTAGATACAGGGTCCTGCTTCATTTCTGCCTCTGCTGGCTAACTGGGAAATACAGATGACCTCAGAGAGGGACTCTACACCTCCACATGTAGGTCACAAAGGTGGAAAGGATTATGTTGTGGAGTATGGGTTGCAGCCCAGTGAGGTAGATGTTCATTCAGGCTTGGGGTTCTAAGTAAACAGAAGGACAGGGCAGACGGGGGTCCCAGTAGCTGAGCTGTGCAGAAATCCAGAGGGTAGGGCTTCTAGACCCACTAGCCAGCTTCCCTCTGTGGCTGATCCTGCTCCTCATGACTATCAGTTCTCTGAGGATGCTTTACAGAAGCTCCTGCCACAGGTAGATGTGTGAGGGTGCCAAGTGTCTCCTGAGAGGGCATGCACAAATGCAGCCCAGGCTCATTTGTGATCCATATCCCTTGCTGTGCTCCAGGGAGTTTGGGGAAGGCGTCTACTTTGGGATCAGAAGAGAATCTTCAGGGTCTGGGCTTTGTGGTCCTCCAGCCTGTGGCAGGCTACAGCATCAGCTGTCCAGACTCCTGGCCCCAATCTCTTCATTTACAGCTTGGATTAGAGAATTTCTGTCTCTGAAGATATTTGTTACTGGGCAGAATGCAGTGGTTGGCAGCCCAGCCCCCAACCTTGCCCTATTGGCCTGACTGCCTTCTGAGGCCCACATGCATGGGGCCAGCTGTGTCTTGCTAGGCTTCTTTAGTCTAGCAGACCTGGTACTGCTGTTACATGTGGACCCATGGCTTGGATACTCCTGCTTCTAGCCTACCACTGAAGAAGCTCATGTCCCTAGTGTGGCAAGTTCCATGTGAGGGCCATGGGTTCAGGTTGTAGCTGCTTTGAGCCTGTGCCTTTCCTGCTTTCATATTAACTGATGTGCACAGTGGAGTAGTGCCCCAGTTGGAAGGGCTCATTCAGTTTCTGACTTTGGATGGCTAAAGTATGTGGTGAGGGGCTTAGACTTTGAGAAACAGGCCAGGTGTGCATCTGGTGCATTTGTGTGCAAGCTGTTCTCTTGCTATTTGCCTGGCCTCTCTGTTTTCTTTTCTGCATAACCAGAGTGGTGGGATGTTGCCATGTTAAGTTGTGTGAGGATCAAGTATCACACCCCTGGCTGCAGGGTACAGGCTAGCCACTGAGTGTGTGTGGAGGGAGGCAGCAGCTGTTTTAGCTTTGGTGTGCTATGCCTAGTGTGGAGAGCATTCTGACCAGAGAGACTCCTGCACAGACCTTCTGACATAGGAGGCAAGGTGGAAGACTCTTAGTGGTTGTATTGGTGACTTTTGTTCCTGAGCAAAGCACACTGAGAAAATGTATCATGGATGGCAGAAGTGGCCTTGTGGGACAAGGCTGGGGAACGTTCTGGCCACTGGTTGATATTGTGGGCTTGGCAATTGCCTTGGCAGGTGACCTTGTTTATGCTGTTTGTTAGCCACCCCTTCCCATTCCCCTTTCTTCAACTCTACTTTGGTTCTGAGAATGCAGTTCCTGCCCCATGCATGTGTACACAACACATAGACATGTGCACATAGCCCTCCCCATTTGCATGTTTACATGTACTTGCATGCACAACACAATACACATATGCATCCACATCATCCACATGTACATGCCTGTACACTGGAACCCATTTTCAGGATAAATTCAGATTCTTTTCATTGATTTCTGGTGGGAAGAGGCCAGCGCACATTCTGCTCACTGCCACTCATCGAGGACCTGTGGAGTTTGGAGGCTCTGTGCATATGATGGCCTTTAGGGTTAGGATGATAAGAACCTTGCTTAGAGAGTATGGTCCTTACGCAGTTCCCGCTCTGTGTGGAGATGCTGGGCCTTAATCTTTAGAGGCTAAGAGTATTGAGTTGCCCTTTTTAAGGTAGAAGTCTTAAGTGTCAACTCATCAAATGGCCTGGGGTAGGCTAGGCATTGGGAGGATAAGGGTCACCTTCCTGAGGGTCATGGGCTTTGGTTTTAGCTCTTCTAGGTTGAAGAGGTAAGACAGCAGTGCTGACCTCTTTTCCTTAGGGCGTCTTAGTTTTGCAGGCATATCTGTGACCTTAATCCTTGCCTGGATAACCATGCAGGTTCTAGGATGCTTCTGCCTGGAGGACTCTATCCTCCATCTTTTTGTGGCTCCATACTGTTCACTTTAGTCTTGGATTCATCTAGGGCCCGGGCTTTGTCCCTACTTGGCCTACCAATCCTGTTGTTCATGAGAACTTACCTTGACTTCACACTGCTCCTGGGAGGATTTCTTCAAAGTTGTGTTACATGGGTCCTCCTGTAGCCAGGACCCTGTGACCCAGTCCTAGTGGTCCTGGGGTTGTTTCTACTTTTGGTGTCGTCTCTTTCCTGTTTCAGTGTTGACCCACTCCTGCCAGTATCGCTGACCTGTCATGGGGTGCCTTCCTGGCTTGGTCCTAATCCCCTCAGACCTGAGCCTCCAGGTTTTTTATTAGTTACCTGCACTGTTGTCTTCCCCCTCAGCCTTGGTCATGCCATTCTTCCCAAGTGTTCCAAGGTTCCTATTGCCTGGACCAGAACACTGATTTCTGCCTCATCTTCAGGGTTCTCTTGGCTTCAGTCAATCCCCTTTTGCAGCTTCCTTCCCGTATCCTCAGTGGACACACTGCCTAGACCCTGCTTAACGGCACTCCTGAGCTTTTCTGCTCTAGGCCTTTATGAATTCCTGCCTTCGGCTGGTTTGGGCTTGTTAGGAAAGGGCTGCAGGTGATTATCCAGTGGGCAGACAGCCAACTCTCAACTTCAGTGACAGTGTCACAGCCTCCTGGCTTTCTTGGTACTGACCATTGTCCTTCCCTGCCTAGGCCATCATTAGGGGCTCCAAGGCCTGTCATGTTACCTCTGCCTATCCTGGAACTGAAGCAGGTGTGTGCTGCTCTTACACAGCTAAGCCTCATAGCTGGAGTTCCACAGTATTCACAGGCTTGAGGCTGGGAATAGGTTGCTTCTGGACACATTCCCCATATTGAGCTGAGCTAGGACAGTTTTCCTGCCATTAAGCTGGCAAAGGGTGAACAGAATCCCTCTTTGGACCTTGAAGGGCTCCAGGGCAGGGTACCTCCTCCTTTTGAGACCAGCTCTCCTGCATGTCTCGGTATATTCAGAGTAAGGGAGGACACTTCTTTTGCCTCCTGATATGAGGGAGGCTAGGAGGCAGCAAGATTTAGCTGGAAAGCAGTGCCTGGTTAGAGCTGGAAAGTGGGCTTCCCCCACTGTGGGGTAGGGGTGTTTGAGCCCTAGTCACTTGATTCCTGACACCTCAGAGTTCATGAGAAAGATAGGGCAAATCCGTAGAAGTTGGACTCCAGGCTCCATGTGTGTGTGTGTGTATACGTGCCAATATAATACTTGTTTTCTCCTGCATCTGGGATTACTAGTGCCCCAGCACTGGCCCCTACACACAGAGTGTCGGAATCTGGGGCACATACAAGGAGACAATTCTCTCAAGGCCTGTCTGAGTCTGGTGTTCTGCTTCCTGGGCCTTGGCCCATAGATTCATGAGTATGGAAGTTTATCTTAAACTGTTAAACATTTTTAAACTGTCCATATTTAATACAATGACCACTTTAGGGCTAAAGGTAGAGGGGCCCTGGGAGTGTGCCTAGCCACACAGCCAGTATGTGGCGAAGCAGCCAGAGCAGTCTTTGCAGTCAGCACTTGCTCCTTTAGAGGAAGGTCAGCTCTTTTTTTATTGAAACTTTCTCCACAGAGGGGGGCTAAAAGCCTTCCAAATGCCCTTTTGCTTATAGCTTAAGATGTTGTGGATCTTTGGAGCCCATCGGGTATCCTAGGCATCAGATTAAGAACACCTGATAAGGTGATAGGCCCTTAGAACCTGGCTGTTCTAATGCTGACTCGGCATGTAACCAGGTCTTAGCAGCATGGTCAGAGGTGCCCTGGGGTCATGACTCTGTCCCATCCAGGGTGTTGTTAGAAGGTGGTGTTGTCGGCTCTCAGAGCACTTGCTCAGACATTTCTATCTCAGTGTCTCTTCGTTGTGGTTCCTGCTCCTGCCCTTGCTGGCCACCATTGGTGCTGCTTCTGCAGGGCTTAGTTAGGCTCTGCACACCCTGCAGATGTTTGTGGGCTTAGCTGCATCCTCTTTGCTTACTTCCATTCCATAATGACCTCTCTTCCTCTCTTGCATATGGGGTCAGCCTCTTAGCCCAGCCGTCCTAGAGGAGTGCTGTGAGCCGGACAGACTGAGGCTATCTTTCGTTTGGAACACGGAAGACTCAGTTTAACTCTACCTAGTCTTTGAGTGTTGGTAGAGATGAGCCTATCTACCCATGGATTATGTCCTTGCTGAGTATTTATCTTGAGCTTCTTGGAGGGTTCAGGTACAGGGTACCTGTTTTGCCCAGATGGTTCCACGTGGTTAAGGAGGACCCCACCTACCCAGCACTATCCGACCTGTTCTGGGTCTGACTTAGTCTCTGCACAGGTCCCAGACGCAGTTTGCTGACAGATTGCTTAGACTCTAGATTGAAGGTTGTGACTGACAAAGGTCTGCTAGGGCTGCACCCTTATGGGAAGAGCAGGCCCAGGTTCTGCTTGTGAGGAGCAGTGCTGACCCTACAGGGATATGGAGCATCTGGGATGAGTTCTGGGAGGTGGGGCTGGGGGAGGGATAGAGCAAGAGTGACTGTTAGATGGTGCCTTTAGCATGGAGATGTTAACCTCAGTACCTCCCATTTGGTTGTAGGTAAATGTAGAAGTGTCAACCTGGGTTGGGCTATGTCCTGGGAAGCTCTGGCCCATCTGTCCTTGTTGTGGGGACCTCTGGTGGAGTGGGCAAACCTACATAGAAGGGAGGGCCCTACAACTCTACGGTTTATTCTCAGTTTCTGTGGGGTGACCCAACTGGGTTATACTGGGTGGTCCTCCGTTTACACAATCAGAAAGGTATATAATGAGAATTTTGTTTCTTGATTGCCTGAGTATTTTTATTAAAGCATTTCTAATATCATTAATATTAAGGGAACTAAATTGAAAAAATAGATCAGCAATACAAATAAGCAGTTACTGTAATTGGGAAAATACTAATGATTTAATTTGCATATGTGGCAGAAGCATTTTTTTATGACTGCCTTGATAATAAAAGACAGGCTGAGTAGCACAAATGCAAGCAAATGAAGAAATCCATTAATTCTCCTATTCATTTAAAAAAATGGTATTCCCAGCTTTTACAGTGACAGTTTAATAATTAGGGTGCCTAATTTTAATCTGTTCCGTGGGTGCATACCCTGCCTAGCTTGGGCAGCCAGCTGCCAGTGGTGGGATTCTGTGTTCAGGCTGAAAGCACAGGAAACTGGGGCCCTAGTGATACCTGCAGTGATACCCTTGGCTGTGTGATTTCCATTGATGTGGAGCATGTTGTGGTCAGTGAGCCAGTCTTCATGCTGGACAACGTGTGGAGATTTGTATTACTCAGGGTCGAGTCTGTTGGTGGGTTCTCAGCCCTAGGTGTTTTTGACCCATCCTTCCCTAAAGAGCCATTTAGCTGGATGGAGATGGTCTGGGTTGTCACTCAACTGGTTGGTTGAAGTCAGGCTGCTGAGCATCCTGCAGTACACAGGAAGGCCCCACTACTTAACTACCTCCAAATGCTGCTAGCACTGGCCCAGAAGCCCTGACCTGAACACTCCTGGAGTGAGGGTGGGTCTTCTGCACAGAGAGATGAAACTACTTGGGGACCAGTTACACAGATCATTTTTAATTTGGGGATGAGGAAGTGAAGTCAGCTCTCATTTACATATTTTGCTTTTGGATGAAGTTGTACCTTTATCCTTTTCTTTGCTGTTCTTTTTCTTTCTCTGTCCTTTTAAGCTTTGAAGAATGGATGTTTTGAGCCTCTAGAACTTAGTTTCGTAGCAGAGTGGTCAGATACAGTTAGAGATAATAAAGAGGCGTATTTGTGTGGTAGTAACTACAGAATGAAAGGAGACTGCTCAACTATAGTGCATTTTTAGAATATGCAAAACAATGCACTGGAGTCCTTGGTTTTCCCTGGAAGCTCTCAGGCTGCACATTTCTGTTGCAGGGAGGGAGAGAGGCAGGCAGGAGGTGGCTTGTCACACTTGTTTTCTTCCCCATGAGATGACATTTTCCTCCCATGACCAGGTGACAATTCAGTTTCTGTTGATCCTTGTACACATCCTGATGTGTGTGTTATGTGCTGACTGCTGTCTGTTGCCACTTGTCTTACCAGTAGCTGGGACATGAACATGTCCTCATCCTCCGCATCCTGCAGGTTCTAATGAAGGTGCCAGTCCCTGTGCTCTGAGAAGTTTGCATGAGTGTCTTTCCTTATTCTCTGAAGTGGACTTTAAAGGCTAAGTAGAAGAGGGCAGGCAGCAGCTCTGAAGGGAGGGGATGTGGAACAAATCCACATAACCAAGTAATTTGGCAATTTATTAGATTTGTATGTGCACACAGCTTTTTAAAATTAAAAAGTGTGAAACTTGGCTCTAACCATTTGAAGGTGTACTGTTCAGTAGCACAACCAACTGCAGAGTATTCCCAGAGCTCAAACTGTACATGCTATGGTAGGGTTGAAGGTGGGTGACTTTTATAAAATGCATGTTCTTGTTAGTTCCATGGTGAGCACAAACATTTGCTCATTCCTAAAAAAATAAAAGAGCCCTAAATAACAATAACAACAACAACAACAACAAATCCCAGTGGGATGAGACCAGTGTTTGTAGGTGGTGTGTATTATACAAGTGATGTGACAGATACTCTTAAGAAGTAATCATGTAGCAGGAATATGTGATATGTAATGGTAGTTTATATTTCATAGCTATCAGTTAATAATACATAACATACTGGATAATTGCAAAGTACATTTGGTGTCTGCATGTGTGTGCACACGAGTCTATACTTGTGTAATTGACAGGAGGCCTTTGGGGACTGAGACCCATGGGTCACTGCAGGGCTTGTATCTCTTCACAGTTACTGCTTGCTGACATGGTCCAAACCTCCAAACTTGATTAGGCTCTCTGCCTTCTATTTCTATGTGAATCAAACTCAGCTCTTGGCCTTGGTGCTCAGGGGTCATGCCTTCCTTTTTCATGCCTGTTCAGCAGGGAATTGGTACTGCTCCTAGGGAGTGGACCAGTGACTCCTCACTGTACTCTTAAACTGAAGCCTGTGGTCTGCATTGTCTTCTCCCTGCAGTTACCATGTAGCCTAGACTGGAGGAATTGACCTGTAGTTGTCCAGCATCCTGAGTGTCTCTGAGAGAGCCAGACCCTATTCACTGACACTATTATTGCTTTTTCTCAATGACCTGTGAAGAGGCAGGTGCTGTTAGCTGGTCTCTAGAAGTCTTGGAGTTCCCAGTGCAGAGAACCATCACATGGCTCGGGAGATTCAGAGCTTGGGTCAGGACTCAGCTCAGCCTGGCACTCCAGTGTGAGGCTGAGCTGAGTGTGACATTTTGGGATGGTACCTAGGTGGTGTGAGGATAGAATGAGGGTGACCAGGCCATGAATTGGGAGGGCAGCTAACCCAGAAGACCATTGACATAATCCTAGAGCAAGTGGTTTGAAGGCTGGGTACTAGCACCCCTCCAGGGATATAGCTTTCATGGACAGCAGGGATCATATCTGAAGGCTGAGCTAGGACTACCTTTTGCAGAAGAGGTGAGCAGCTGGTAACCGCATGGGCAGGTGGGAGCTGAATGGATCCGCCTGCTCAGGCATTTGAGCTCTAATTTATTAATCACCAGCACTCACAGTGTCATCATGACTGTCTTTTTTTCTGGCAGGAGCCTGCTCATGACAAGGGCTCCCATACCTGTACCTGAAGTGGAACCGTATTGAGTCCTTCTTTTTCCCAAACTCCTCTCATGCACCCCTGTGTCCTTTGCATGGTAAGTCTCAGTCTCCCTCTCCTCGCCTCGGGAGTTTCCAGCTTTAGTTGCTCTATTTGTCCAGGGGAAGGATAGGCCTCTCTTCCATTCCTTGTATGCTTCCTTCCACCCTGGGGTTCATTGCTTTTGGCACTTTACATCTCCATGACTATGGAGATTCCCTTGTGTGATGAGCATGTTGGTGCAGGTCATCCTTCCTGGGGAATGAAAGAGTGAACGGTGAGACTGGAGAGCTTGGGAGTTGGGTGGAGCTAGAGAGGTCTGCAGAGTTTGTTTCTGAAAGACCATTGTATCAGAGGCAGAATGATTTCAGAGAGGAGAGTAATACGCACATACCCTCATTGACCAGCCCTGGAGACCATTGAAACAGTCCTGGAGCAAGTGGTTTGAAGGCTGGGTAACTAGCACCCCTCCAGGGATTCAGGCAGCTCAAGAGCATGCAGAAGAAATCAGGAAGGGCGTGGCTGTTCCTCTCAGTGTGGTAGTCTTCTGGCGCTCTCCAGGAGTGTGTCTGCAGCATGGGGGCTCTCTGCTGTCTGCAGACCATTGTTTGACTGGTCCTCAGCCTCTTTGTCCCCCATTTCACAGTCCCTGTCTTGGAGGCCATTACTTAATCCCTCTCCCTGCACTCTTGTCTCCTTTTATAATGAGCCTTCGGTATTCTTTTCTGCTTCAGACTGTGGTATCTCCTGCGAGCTGTGCTGTCTTCTCCCAGCAGCACAGGTCCTGGAGCTGTCACACAGTAGTGGCAATGCTTATTTGTGGCCAACTTTGGAAAAGTACACCTACATGGGCCCGGCCTGGTCCAGGTCTGTGTCTTGGCTGCAGGCCAAGAGGCACTGGCTCACATAGGTCTGCTGAAGGAAGGGACAGACGGACAATTCTGGTATACGTTCCCTAAGATGAGTATTATCATCTGACACTGGGCCTTCTCCATTCATTTTGGTGAATGGGAAATAAGACATTTGCTTTCATAGAATGTTCATTGAAAATGAAAGGCCTTGTGATGGTGACAGACACCAGGCAGTTGAGGTGGCCATTGTATGGTGTGTAGCCAGCCTCCTTTTGCTAGCCTCAACACAGGACCAAGTCAGGTGACACCATGCCTCTGTCTTCTAGTGGGCCTCTTTCCTGTCCATGCTCATGGGCAGGTGGGTGCTGGCTCTGATAAATCATGCACCTTCCCTCTCAGTATGTGATTCCTCTCTGTATGTGACTTGCTGCCAGTTCTGTCCCTTATCAGATAGCAGTAGCAGAATGAAGGACATTGGGCTGGTCAGGGTACAGCCCTGTGTGGTTTGTGGGGTCTCTAGGTGGAGACAGAGCAGGAACTGAGTTGCTCTCCCTTTCTCGGGGGTGGGTTGCGGGGTGCACTGAGGAGGTGTGTAGCTCTCAGCAGAAGACAGCCTTAGGTCCCAAACCTCATGGGAATTTGAGTAGGTGCCTGGAGGGTGCTGCGCCTTGCTTAGGCTGCAGACAAGGATTTTGTGAGCAGATGTTGATTGACTGCACACTTGATATAGGAACATGCCATTTTAGTTAGCAGGTGGCAGTGAGACCATGGTGGCCATGCTGTTCTTGTTACGTCTAAATCATTCTCCTTCAGCGTATATAAGCCAGAACAGCAGGCACACTGGCCACGAGTCACTGGCAGAAAACCCAGTGCCACAGTTTGTGTGCTTGCTTTTGAGTGTCTTGTTTTAATATTTGTCTGAACTTTGAGTTTTGTTTTCTGTTACTTGAAGAGTACATTTCCCACCTCTTCTTCTTGTTGTTGTTGCCATTACCACCATCACCACCACCATCACCATCACAACAACCACCACCATAACAACCACTACCACCATCACCATCATCACTAACTTCATTTGTCACCATTGTCATCGTCGTCCTCATCATCATCACAGTCATTCCATTTTAGCAGCTGTCTTCCTTCCTCTCCTTTTTTGGGATTTCTGTTGATGCCTGTGGCTGATGATGTTGACACTCGCCCAGCCTAGTTCTGGGTTTCCCTGGAATGTGGTTCTGATCTTCCTCTGCATAGTCTTGGAACACACTCAACTATTCATTGTTTGTCCCCAGCATCTTGCCTCTCTGGCATGCCCCCAAGTGTTGCATTACCTTATCTTGTCTTTGTATTTCTGTTTTTGTTTGGTCATTTTTCTGGTTGATACTTAGTGTAGTAGATAGTTTTTGCTACACTGCTTTAAGTTCCCTAAGTTCCCAGCAAGTCACAGGCACGTACCTGCCCAGGAGTTATCTTAGATCCACTTGGCTAACTCTGACTGGGCAGTTCTAAGCCATCCATGGCTAACGTGCTCTTATCTTTACGCCTAGCTCAGCACCTCTAAATCTACCCTCAACATAGTTGCCCAGTTACCTTTACTCCTAGCTCAACACCTCTGTGTCTTCCTTCAACTTCAGTGCCTGGTTACTTCATTGGTCTTGCTGGCCAAGACACTTTTGGGCTTCCCTTCTGTGGGCCGCTCTCCTTTCCCGCTTACATTTTGGAAGATCTCCTCAGCAGCTCTGAGTCTGTTCCTTTTCTCTCCCCCTAGTTTCTCTGTCTTCTCTTCCTCCCCTCCCCTCCCCCTCCCCTCCCCCCTCCCCTCCTCATTGGCAGGAACCTGGGAGTCCCACCTCTTTCTTTCCACTCAGCCATTGGCCATTGGTATCTTTTTTTTTTTTTTTTTTTTTTTTGGTTTTTCGAGACAGGGTTTCTCTGTGTAGCCCTGGCTGTCCTGGAACTGACTCTGTAGACCAGTCTGGCCTCGAACTCAGAAATCCACCTGCCTCTGCCTCCCAAGTGCTGGGATTAAAGGTGTGTGCCACCACGCCCGGCTTAGCCCCTGGTATCTTTATTGATAGATCAAAACCCAGTTGGGGCAAGGACCTTCAGAGTCAGTAAATACAGATTCCTGATTAAATCAGAGCATCAGAACCACTCCTCTACAACTTAGTGGTGAATTATCTGTTCATAGAAATCCAAGATGGATTCAGGTTCACATAAGAAGTAACTGCCTCACCTCTCAGGGCTGGGGGGAGCTCCAGAGACATTTGGGCTTTGTCCTCATCCATTCAGGTCTTGTAAGCTGCTCCAGACACCACTGTTGGTGTAGTAAAAATTCCACTTGAGAGAAGGCAAAATAACCTTAACCAACTCAGCTAGTAGATTAGAGATTTGGAAAATGTTTGGAAAAGGAATCATGTTTATGCAGAGCCTCACAACTGAGAGGCTGACTCCAGAATGAGTGAATTTCAAGCAAGGGCAGCTCAGGAAGGAGCGGGCTGCCAGCATGCGGAAGGAACACTCTAGTACTCTAGTACCCTGACAGTAACAGAGAGTACTTTATGCACAGGTTGGTAGAAGGGAGATAACCAGCACCTATTTCACAAGGGGCTGTGGCAAAACCCATCTCCTGCTCTTGTTGGAGTGTGAATGTGCAGATTCATTCAACCCCAAGTTCCACTGTGACCCACTAATGGATAACCAGGGTATGAGCCTTCCACTCTGCCCAAATCCAGACGCATTGCCCTGATTGTAGGACAGTTGGAGGGTAGTCTGTCTGTATTCAGGTTGGTGGTGATGGAATGAGTGCCCCTATGATGGTGTGACTGTAGGTGTGGCTGAATGAACATGGGTACAGAGAAATCTGTGTGACAGGCCCATGGTTTAAGGCACAATAGCTACCTGCTGTGAGCACGCAAATCTCAAAGTAGAGGAGTGCACTGCTGTTACCCACTGGATGAAGGCTGCCTGTTGAACTGTGGTGAGAAAAGAGAGAAACAGATGACCTCATGCCTGTTGTGTGCTTTTGGCTGTTCTCACACATCTGGAAAGTGCCACAGTACCCTGGAAAGGGCTAAGCACAGAAGCATGAAAAACCCCCTGAAAAGGCTTTGGGGTCTCGGAGGCTCCAGAGTGCACTGAGAACTGCTGCTTACATGGTGTCTGTGTGGTTGTCAGTGGGAACACATCTTCACTGTTTTCCATCTGAGACACTGGAAGTGAGGCTTCTGTGCAGGTGGCTGGTACTGCCCCAAGTTACTGGTTCTGAGTACCTGGTTCTATGGAAGGATGACACTCTGTTTACTAGTCCATTTAAGTGAGTGTCTTTGTTACTTTCTGTTGCTGTGATCTAATACCATAGCCAAGGCAAGTTATGGAAGAAAGAGTTGATTTTGGCTTACAGTTTCCAAGGGATAAGGGTCCATCATGGCGGGGAAGCGGAGCAGCAAGTAGCAGGCCCAGCAGCAGGAGAGGGAAGTTGAGAATTGACACATCCAACTGCGTGCGCAGAGCAGAGAGCAACCAGGAAGCCGCACAGTTCTTTTAGTCTCAATTTGTTCCAAATGCCATACTTCCTCCAGCAGTGCTGCACTAGTAAACCTCCCCAGCAGTGCCACCAACAACTGGGGACCAAGTGTTCAAATGCCACAGTTTTCATTCAAACCCAAAGTGAGGCTTTGAAGCCTCTTGGAACCCTTTTGTAACGAAAGCATGGCAGGCACTGAGGATGCTGACAGGCACAGGCATGCTGCCCATTCCTTGTCTTCGTCATAGCCTTCAGCACATGGGAAAGAAACCTGCCCTCTGTACAGCCTCCCCTGGAACTTGCTCTTTGGACCAGGCTGGCCTTGCACTCAGAGACCTGCCTGCCTCTGCCTCCTGAGTGCTGGATCAAAGATGTCATTGCTTCCACCCACCTGTGTAGCCTTTCTCAGCTTGTTTAGACTTAGCTTGTAGATTTGTGAAGTAGTTCATATTTTATTCCTGTTAGAACACAGTGAAAGGGGGTTTTATTACTTTCAAGTATGGAGTCTATTATGAAAGTAAACTATAAATGTGTCCTAACAAATTATGGGGAAAAATCTGTAGTCTTTCAGTGTGTGAGCCATCTATCATAAAATAGCAAACTTATAAAGCATAATCGCCAAAACTTACAGCCCATATTTCATTTGCTGAGGACAAGAGGGCTTACTAAAATGCTTACTGTAAGTATGAGGAATCACAGTACTGTTCATTTTTTTGCTTACAATTTATTTAAATTTTAATAAGATTTAGATTAAGGTAAGCATTTAATCAAAACATCGGTTAGCATTTCATATGCATTTATTCTTTTTGACCATTTTGACTTGGGTCTGCCTTGTTATTTAGGTGTAATATGCACCGTCAGCTCTTTTCTGTACGGTTTGTTTCAAGGGAGAATGGCAGACTTCCTGTGTGCATGGAGATTGTAGGAAGGTAGTGGAGAGAACTGTACTGTCAGCCATTTATTTGCGTGCTAGAGAACCAGGTAAAAGGTGCATGCACACTGACAAGACAGGCAAGTGGGTATTGTTTTGGACTTCTGTGATAAAAGATGGTCTTTGAAGAACTGAGTCCCATCTCCCAACCTTTCATGGGGTCCAGTCTGTGTGAGAACGTGCCAGCAAGCATATTTGGGTTGTATATTCCAGTCTTTGCTCTTGCGTGCCTTCACATAGATGAGGGCAGGTATTAGCTCTTCACTTGCTTCCCTCTTCTTCCTTATAGTTCTGCATTGCTCTTCAGGTTGTTCCAAGACTGAAGAGCAACATTATCCCTTTACACATTTTATATTCATGGCATTATCTGGGTGAACTCTTTGTGTCTGCCTGCTTCTGTTTAGCACTGTAAAAGTGTGGTCTGTCTGTGGCTGTGTGAAGGTACAGTTTTATTCTTGCTGCATAGTATTCCATAATCCAGTTTTGGGCTATCACAGAATATGCTGATAAGTCCTTGATTTTTAATTTAATTTTTTTTTTTTAAGCTGGAGTCTCACATAGCCTCCAAGTCACTATGTAGCTGAGGGACTTCTACCTCCTCAGTGCTGGGATTACAAGTCTGTGTCATCATGCCCAGTTTATATAGTGTTGGAGATCAAATCTGTTGCTTTGTTCATCCTAGGCTGTCAGGTAGTTAACTGAGCTACATCTTAGTTCCTTGTCTCTCTTCATGGGCATGACTAGAAAACAGGTCTGTCCTGGATGGCATTAGTGGGCATCTCAGGGACATAGCAGGGTTTGTGTATGTTGCATTATTTTCTGTCACTTGGGGATTTTTTTCCTGGGTGCTTGGGTCCTGCACATTTTGAAGGCTGAATGTGAGAGCTGCAGTTTTACCATGTCTCACTAATACGTGGTGCTTCTTTGCTTAGACAGTGTAGACATTTTGATGAGTTCGTCCTGTCCTGCTCTAGTGTTCATTGTTACTTTACTGTTCTGATGGATGTAGAGCACCTGTTGGTGTGTTGATTGGTTCTTTATAAAGTTCCTGTTCTTGCCTTTAGCCCATTCGTCCCCCAACACACACACATAGGGTTGTCAGCTCTTCAGGTTTGTGGGATTGCTTGTGAGTTTTGGGTATCGGTTTCTTGTTGAATGTTCTGTGGCAGGCTGCTTCTGCTATGTGGCTGTCTTTTCTCTCTTCTGCTGAGTCTAGATAAGTTGAAAATTTTCATTTTCTTTTTAATTTTTCTTTTCTTTATTTTTTTCTTATTTATTTAGCTTTATGGTCCATAGAGATTTCTCTAACTATATGAAAATACTGGTCTTTGTGATCTTTTGGACTGGTTCTGTAACCCATCTCCTGTTTTCATGATAGGTTGCTAGATGGGTCATGACATAAGCATTGTGTCAGAAAGACGGAAACATTGGGATTTAGGGTGGGTTCTTGGCTGTTATCAGATGACCTTGCTTGTATTGGTTATATTCTAGAATATTATGTTCCTTGGCTTGTACTAACACTCAAATGTCAGTTTTATAATAAATCAATATAATTGGGAGTGTAAGTCTTTCAGGTCCTTTGTGTTTCTTTTAATATCAACTTGTCAATTTACACAAAAATTCTAATTAAAATTTTTATAGTGATTGCATAGACTACCAATTAATTGGGGAACATTGATGTCTGAACCATTGTTAGGTCTTTGAAACCACATATGTAGAATATTCGTTTATTTATTTAAATCTTTTAATTTTACTTATATATTTTTATGTTCTCTAGTACAAGTTTTACATCTTTTTCATAAATTTAGCCCTGGGTATTTGCTGCTATCTGATGGGTCATAAATGTTACCTTTTCTCTGTGTTATTTTTATTGGTCCCTGGTGTGTAGAAACATTAGCTATATTGACCCTCTTACATCACAGACTTCACATAGACATTTTAATAGTTCTTGGTTGACTGTTGTGGGTTTTCTCTGTACTCGGTGTACTGTGTGTGAATGGCGACCTTACCCTTCCAGTTATTCTCCTGTCTTACTGCTCTTTCTGGTGAGGGTCTCAAGATGGCATTGTTTAGCCCTGGGGAGAGTAGCATGCCCTCCCTCCCACTCAGGCCTGTTGGATCCTGTAGATGATCTGCCTTCGTCCCTCCACTCTAGCCACTTCGAGCTTGTTGGTGTCATTAACTGTCTGCTGCTCCTCCACTGTCCACTGGGTGTGGTAGGGGACAGAACATGCTCTCTTTGCTCACACCTCTTCTTGGTAGCTTCTTAAAAACTTTTAAAAGAAATTCTCCTACTAAAGATTTATAGCTCCTATGATTTTTGCCGATTGGAAGGTTTTTTACGTCATTTGAAGTCAAGGCAACTAGGATTTCAGAATTCCCAGGTTTGCGGGAGGGAAGAGCCCAGGTAACCCAGCACACTAATCCGCAGTGTCTCTTACTCTCTATGAAGCCAGGGTAGAGATAGAGATGTCCTTGTAAAAGTTTGTGTCCAGTGTCAGACTAGACTTAGCAGGATGACCACGCCTGCCACTGTTGTCCTGAAGGTGTTTATAAATCAGAATTACTCATCATCTCTGGCTCTTAGAGACGCGGTCTTTTCAGTTGTGTGGTGCCTGGAGCACCCTAAGCCAATGAGCCTCATTCACTGTCTTCTGACCTTCCTTGGGCTGTTTGGTCCCACAGATCTATGTCAAATGGCTTGCACACTGGACTGCACGTGGATTCTGGACCTGACTCCTCAATCTTCTCATTTCTAGTCATCCTTAGTCTCCCCCCCCCCCACCCCCCAAACAGTCTGTAGTAACACAGGGGAGTGACTGTCTTTTGGCCAAGAAGGAACTCCAGAGGCTGGTATGTGACTTAATGGAAGGCAGGGTCCCCAGCCAGCTTATGCTGTCCTAACAGCCTGTTGCAGACCTCATCAGATTCTGCCCTGATCAGGACCATGGACTCTAACTCTCTCATGGAAGGTGAGCCCTTTTGAAAGCCTTTTCCTTGTAACAGAACTCCAGTTCCATGGTGCTGAGGCTAATTTTTACCATGTCTTTGGCAGTGTACTAAAATACAACAGCAACAACAACTCTAAACCAGCAAACTGTGATAATAGGGTTACAGATGAACCCGCCTGCAACAAATCATAGGTAGATTTTAGTCATCTCAGTGTATGGAAAAGGAGATGTGGATGGAGCAAGAATGGCAGTGTTCATGATTGTTGAAGTTGTTGCCTTGGGTTTGTTGCTCTGTTTGCATTGCTTTGTATTTGTGTTTGATTCCACATAAGAGCTTTCTTCAGCAGAAGCCTATGTGGAAACTCTACAAGAATGTTAAAGTTAAAATTATCTTTATAGATATTTTTCTACTGAATTTGATTTTTTTGGTTTGTTTGTTTATTTGTTTATTGAGAAAGGGTCCTAATATGTAGCTCAGGCTGGCCTGGAATTGACTATACAGACTAGACTGGCCTTGAACTCATGGAGATCTTCCTCTGCCTCCTAAATGCTGGGATTAAAGGCAAGCACCACCAGGATCGGCCATATATTTCTATTTCTTACTCTTCACATATGAGAAAGATAAACTGTTTAGACTCATTGGAATGGCATGGATGCCAGCTGTCCTGCAGAGGCACAGCCCCTTGCTTTGAAGTGACACACGGACAGCTCTGGAGAGGGGCTGGGTAAACAGAATGCCAAAGACAGGAGCACAGTGGTGAGTGGACGATTGTCCACTCATGAGCCTGTTTGTCATGTGTAGGACTTTTGAAACTACTTCTGAGCGTACGAGGAAACAACCAGGAAATACACTGTACATTGTAGGAGCCAGGTTCTCACTGTTGGAGAATGGTGTTAATATGAGGAAAAGGTGACTGGCCAAAACCTTGCAGTTGTTGGCTTCTGATCTGAGGGGTCAGCACGAACTTGATGTAAACAAATGCTCGACAAAAAAGATGGAAACTTGTCAGGAAAGCACATGTGACCGACTTAATGGGATCCCAGCATACAGAGCTGAAGCCAGAGTAAGCAAGGATTGGATTATTAGCATGCAGCACAGAAGAATATCCACCCATCTCCATTAATGGAAATGACCAAATGCAAAGATGAGGGCCCCTCTTCACTGAATTCTAGCTAACAGATATATAAGAGAAGGAAGGAAGCCAAGTGCCATCATCAGGCAGACCGTACAATGGCAATTGTTTCAGATGTGCCCCTTTGATGGATCTGGGACCCAGAGGATGTGCCCTGCCATGAGTCTCTCCTCTCAAACAGCTGACATTTAGGTCTTTCAAGGCTTTTGTTAATTTCATGCAAGTCCTCTGCATAAAGCAGTCTGTGATATTCCCTTTGGTCCTTTTACTGTCTGTATGGTCTATAGCGATCCCCTTGCTCTTCTTGATGTCATAAATTCACAGTTCTTCATCATCATCAGTCTGACTGAACCTTTGCCAGGCTCATCCATGGCTCTCATTCCTTTGCTTCTGTTGCTGTAAGGGCCTCATTGTAGTCCAGTCTTGAGCTTGCTCTCTTCTTCCCTCAGCTTCCTGGATGCCTGGCTGACAGGTGTGCTCCACCATCTTGACTTTATTTTTATGTTTTTAATTGAATTGATTTCTACTCTTTGCTGTTGCCTTTTTGTTATTTGGAGTTTACTTTGTTTTTGTTTTAATTTCTTACAGTAAAGCCTACTGACACTGAATCAGACTCTGTTCTTAACACAGGGATTCAATGCTGAGAATTGCCCTCTGGGCATTGCATGTTTTGATCTTGTGTCTCCATTTTCGTTCATTGCACACACAGTACCTTCTAATTTTCTTCATTCATGAAGTGTTGTTTGTTTGAGACAAGGTTCCATGTAGCCCAGACTGCTCTCAGATTCCTTATGTAGTCAAGGTGACCTTGAACTGCTGATTCTCCTACCTCCACTGAGGAGTGCTAGGATCAAAGCTGTGTGGTGCACTGAAGAGTATTGTTTAGTTTACAAATGTTTTGGCTTTCCTCCCCTCCTGTTCCCTTCCATGCCCTGCCCTCCCATGCCCTCCCTCATTTTCTCTCTCCTCCTTCCCTCCCTCCCTTCTTCCCTCTCTCTCCCTCCCTCTCTCCTCACTCTCTCCTTTCCTTCCCTTCCCTTTCCTTTCCTTTCCTTTCCTTTCCTTTCCTTTCCTTTCCTTTCCTTTCCTTTCCTTTCCTTTCCTTTCCTTTGCTCTTTTTTTCTTTCTTTTAAGACAGGATTCTGCTATGTAGCCCTACCTGTCCTGGAACTCACTCTGTAGACCATGCTGGTCTCAGAGATCTGCCTCCCTCTGCCAAGTGCTGGGATTAAAGAGGTACACTGCCACCACCTACCAAAATTTTGGGTTTTAAAGATAGTTTTCTGCTACTGATTTTAAACTTAATTTCAGTTTAGTAAAAGACATTTATTTATTTAAATTTATTTATTTTTTGACTTGAGGCTTTTTAAGCTTAATGGTACTTTATTTTATGGACCTGAAGGTGTCTTTCTCAGTACCTGCTCTGTATGTTAAAGGACAGTGAAAAAAATGCACCCTGCTGCTTTTGTGCAGTGTTGTGTAAGTGTCACTGAGTCATGTTGGTGTGTGTGTGTGTGTGTTTTCTAGTTTTCTGTTTGCTGTTGTGACAGTCCCTGGGAACAAGCATTGAGATCTCAGCTGTAATGGTAGATGTGCCCATTTCCTTCATGCTTCTCTTAGTTTTGCTTCTAGTGCGAAGCAAGGTTTTTATTTACTCTTCAGCAGACTGATCGCTCTGCGGCCTGTCTGTAACTTGACTCTATAAAGTTTATTTTGTCAGATGCTAATGTCCCCTTCACAGCTTGCTCTTGTATAATGTTTATTAGTTACTTTTATCATTGTTGTAAACAAGTGCTTGATAGAGACAAGGAAGAGCCTATGATTTCTAAGGGTTCAGTTGAGCACCCTGGGGAGGATATGGTAGAGCAGAGCAAGTCAAGTCTTTGTGGGCTAGGAGGTAGAGAAAGATGGTTTGTTGGTGTTGGGCTGGTGATTCCATTTCTCTTATTCTCTGGGCCCCTCAACCTATGAGTAGAGCTTCCTCTATCATGGTGGCACTGAATGCTCAGTTAGTTGCTCCTAGGAAGGCCCTCACAGACACACCAGAGAAGTTCCTCATCATCTTTTGGGAGATTGTAAATGGAGTCAGTTGGACAGTGGAGCATAATCTACAGGGTTTGTGTGACAGATCTTTCCTCATGTGTAGATTGTCATTTCACAAGAAAGGTACAGCTCTGTGAAGGAATATATTGTATATTCTTGTCATTGCCATTGTATGAGTATTTTAGTGTTCATTTTTGGCAAGTATGTGTCTTCCCAGAACATTGTATTGTGTCACAACAAAAACTTCTGGGTTCTGTTACAAGAAGAGGCTCATCTCCATTAGTGCTTCTTAGAGAGCTTGCTAGAAGCCTTGGGTGGGAGTTGCAACCCTGGGAAGCTGACATCCGGTGGGAAGGGAAAGTGGGCTTGGGTGGTCCTTTAGTCTGGAGGGGCTCTTCTTTGAAGATAAATATGACAGTCTTCATTTAGGGCCTGCTAACAGGTGTTCCAGAATACCTGGAAGGCCATCTCAGAACATGGTTCCTGTTTTAGAAGAAGAAAGTTTTTTAGAAGTTTGGCTAGAAAGGTCATCAGAGATAGAGTGAGGCTAAATGATGGTTCACAAGTGAAGTAGTGGAGAACAGTATTTAATGCTTAAAGGGCATCAGGACCACAATGAAGAAAACTGATTGCACTGGCTGGTTTTGTGTGTCAACTTGACACAAGCTGGAGTTGCCAGAAAGGAGCCTCAACTGAGGAACCTCCTCCATGAGATCCAGCTGTACGGCATTTCTCAGCTGGTAATCCAGCCCAGTTTAGATGGTGCCATCCCTGGGCTGGTGGTCCTGGGTTCTATAAGAGAGCAGGCTAAACAAGTCATGAGGAGCGAGCCAGTAAGCAGCACCCTCCATGGCCTCTGCATCAGCTTCTGCCTCCAGGTTCCTGTCTTGTTTGATTTCTTGTCCTGACTTCCTTTGATGATGGATTGTGATCTGGAAGTATAAGCCAAATAAGTCCTTTTCTCCCCAACTTGCTTTTCGGGCATGGTGTTTTGCTGCAACCAACCATAAAAACCCAACTAAGACAATGATACTTTGGAAGATCTCATCAGTCATGTGCAGAATGTACCAGAGAGGCCTCCTGGGAATGCAGAATAAACAACAGATGTGTCTGAGGCAAGAGGGATGGGATCTATGGCGAGAGTCCAGCCAGCAGTATAGAATCTTTCCAGGAGCCAGAATGAGCTGAATAAAAATAATCAAAAGTGACTGAGCATTCTTCCAGAGCAGGAAGCAGGAGATATATTCAAAGGGTCTTGCTGTGAGCAAAATCAATCAAGAGACAGGCAGTGGCATACTGTCTGGCAATATTTTAAGTTTCCAGACTAAGAAAAGACATGGTAGCATGTAGGCAGAAGAAAAATGATAGTCAGCTATACCCAGCCCCAAAAGTTACATAGACAGGAACTCTGGAGAAGGAGGCCTTAGGATATTCCATGGTGCCAAGGAAACAGTGTTGCAGGGTACGTGGTTGTGGCCTGAGACTTTTATACCTAGCTAAGCTGTAGCTGTGTGCAGGATGGATACACGAGAGCCACAGGGTTTGCAGAATTGTGCCACCTGAACTCCTTTCAGGAAGTGAGTGGTGTCTTGACCGAGAGCAGTACAGGTTCTGAACCTGAGGATAAAAGTCATGGTGTTACTGAGTGCAGATCAGTTGACATAAAGGCGAGGGTCACAGAATTGTAGGCATTAACATAAAGCTGGAAAACACCTTGAACAGCCACCTTTAGAGAGCAGCTCTTGACGTGACGAGCTGGTTAGTTGCAAGCAGCTAGGGAAGATGGTTGACTTGCTTAGTAAAATCATTTGTAGGCTGTGCATGGTAGTGGATGCCTTTAATTCCAGCACTCAGAGACAGGCAGGTCAGTCTCTTTGAGTTCAGGACCAGCTTGGTGTATACAGTGAGACATTTCCCACCCCCACAACCAAAACAAAACAAAAACCCAAAAGGATTCATCACATTCTTAAAGGAAGAGATGAAATAGATGCCTCAGTAGACGCTGGAACCACAGTCAGTCAGGTAGACTTAGGTTGACATTCATTGGCTTGTCTGAAGTGACTGGGTTGTAGAAAATCTGGAGAACCTATTCAACCCATGGGTCTTGTATCACCAGGGCTTTTGATGGTGCCTTAACACCTGCAGCCTTCCCAAACCTTGTGTAGGTCAGGGAACCTTCCAAAGGATTTACCAAGTGATGTGGAGTGAACTTCAAGAGCGGCTGCTGTGGGTGGGATGTTATCTGGGCAGTGGTTCTATGGGCAAAACGCAGAGCAAGATAAGGACAACAGGAGATCTGCATTTGAATGTTGCCAGGTACCTGCCTCTTGGGAGGGGCTACCCCAGATAGCTTTCAGATCTTCTGCATGGCTATGCATTCCTTAAAAACCTGGAAAAGTGTAGTTATAAAAGATGGGCACATGGGTGATGATTTATGACACGCAAGTGGGAGAGCAGAATTTGAACTAAATTTTATGTTGGCAGCTGTGTGGGTGCTTCTCAATGAAAAGGTGAGGCAGGACAGTGGCATTTTTTCTGTGTATTTCACAAAATAGTGCAGCTTGGAACATCTCTGTGTCACTGGCAGGATTCTCCTATACTACTTCTCCCAAAAGCTGATGATGGGGAAGTTTCTGGAAGGGTGGTTGATATCTCTAAGTCAGACTTTTAACTGAGGTTGATTTTGGCTCCCCACACCCTGAGACATTTCTGGCTATCGTGATGGGGGTGCTACTAGCATCTTATTGGGCAGAGGTCAGGGATACTGCTGGCTCATCTTGTCATGAGTGCACCGCCTTTACAGCCCAGCCACTAGGTAACTAGTCTATGATGTCAGCAGTGCAGCGGTGAAGAGAGTTCACCAGTTTTGTTTTGTTTTGTTTTGTTTTTTCCTCACATGATTTGCAACAAACCACAGTGGTTCATGTTGATCAGAATGGCTTAGTATGAATTGCTTTTTCCAATTCCTGGGTTTGTAAAGAAAGAGAAGAGTGAAAACCAGAGCCTATTTCCTTAGGTTAGTGGTGTTCACATCCCAACTGAGGGCTCCTTTCTTCTCTGACCATGCAGGTTCATCTCTGCAAGGCCAGGTGACAACTTTTGCTCTTCTTGTGGATTACTTGGTTTACAAGACGCTGCCAGTGAGACTTCAAGTTTACGCAGCTGGGACCCGGGCCTCCTCAATTTTGTTCCTGCATGTGCTGGTGGAAATTTGGAGTGTGTTGGAGCCACTGTTTACCTGGACATCTTGAGCCATTTTGAACTTAAGGCACTGACGCTGCTAGCAATGAGCTCCCAAAGCCATCCAGGTAAGGCCTGTAACTTCTGTCACTAGCATTCTTTTTTACAGATGTGTGCTACTGTCCCTCCAGTCTGCTTGTTCCCTTTCAGATTTTGCTTTCCTGTGGCAGTTGCTGTGGGTTTGCAGCATCAGCAAGTGCTCAGAAACTGGGTTCTTGTCTTCTGGTTCAAAGGACTGATAGAGACCTCCCAGGGATTCAGAGGATGCCCTGGCTTTGTCTGCCACTCCAGTGGCAGGGGGTTTCCTTGATGCCAGGAAAAAGAATTTTGAGTAGGTGATGGGTAAATACCATAGGTAACTTGCAGAGTGAGGTTCCTGTCAGGGTAAGTGAGGAACAGAGCTGCTGTGCTGACCCTGGCTGGGATGAAACCTTGGTTCTGCACAGCCTTTCCAGTGTCCTTGGTTTGCTTTCTTTGGAGCCATATTAAGCATTTCACAAGTCTTTCTGCTTCTTAACAGCCCATTTGGAACTGCTGGGACAAAGGATTCATCCAAGGTCACAGAGCCAGAACAGGATTAGAAACTGCATGCTTGGGACTTTAAATGGGAAATACATATGGGACTTGACCTTAGAAAGTAGCAAAGCATGAACCAGGTTAAATATAGAGAGCCCTGTCTGGCCCACCTTAAGGTGTGGGTCTCCTGGAGAACGTTTGGCTGTTTTTGGCTACTTGTAGTGCATTTTGTAGTCTCTAGGACTTGAGGTGTAGGAACTGTCCTGAGTACACACAGGAGGCTGGATAGATGCTTGGATGGATGCTTGAGGCTTTGTCAGCTGCCTCTGAGACTGTTCTACTGGATAGAGCAGAGGCTTAGGGTCTAGGCTGTTCACTCCTGGATTGCCTGAAACAGAGTGGTAGCACATACTTTTCTGGGCATCATTGCTTTATCTGGGAGCTTCAGAGGGCAGAGATTAGGTTTTATTTAGGTAGGAAGGTTTTATTGATTCAGTTGTTCATGTATTGATTGTTGTAAAGAAATGGTTTATGGTTGATTGCAGGAAAAAATTAAGCTGTATAGACTGAAATGTACAGTAGATACTCATATGAAGGTATGCCTCCTGCTCTGCAGTGAGATGGAGGTGTGTGTATTGCCTGTGTGAACATGCAAAGAGATACATGTGCCCACATCCAAGGTGACATTACACAATTACTGTGAATAGATTATGAACTATACTACAAGTATCCCCACTTCTGCTAATTTCTGAGAAGCTAAAGCTGGGCCAGCAGACACACAGGTTTAAAATGTCTCTAGGGTGACTATGAATTGCTCCAGAATGTGTCTAACTGAAATTCGTAATTACAGTGTGTAGGGAGGTGTAGTTTCCTACCTTTTTACCACGTTGGCACTGGGCAGAAATTGTTTTATTTCAGCTAGCATGCTGGAGAAAATGACTATGTTCTCTTTGCTGTTTAAGTGGTGCACATACTCTGTGACCTGACACAGATGCAATCGGATCTTGTAAACGCTCCCTAAGCATTTCAGGAAAAGCATGCTCTTAAGTTGTTGGTCTGAAGAAGTATATCTTAGTACTGTACTTAAAAATGTCACATACGTGTGACCTAGTTCTGTTCAAGAATATCTGTACCTTCTCTCTACATGTTACATATCTATTAACTCAATTATGTTTTTATGCCAAGATGGCCTCTATCCTTTGCTTGATTTCTGAGAAAAGTTAAATTTTCTATTGTAGTTGTAATTGGTATAGTCTTTTAATATTATCAATCATTTTCTCTATATATTTCAATGTTTCCCTCCAGAGCTTAATTAAAAATTAATGACTATTCTTTTGGTTAATGAGGTCTGTCACCAGAGTACATTGTTATTTTGTTCTGTAAAACACTTGCCTGTTTCTGGCTAGTGGGTCTTGTCCTGTCTACTTCTCTGTGAGTTTCCCCAGCCGTCCTCTTCAAGCCTTATCCTCATAAATGGGGACAGCTGGATTTGACTTTTCTCCCCGGAGTCTTTGCCCTTTGTGTGGGAAATTTTACTCATTATTGTTCACTTCTTTCTGTCTGTCTGACTCTCTTTTTTTCTATCTGTCTGTCTCTCCCTCCCTACCTTCCCTCTTTCTTTCCTTTGTTGAGTAACAGACTTGGGGTTCCTTGCCTACCAGACAAATGTTCCACCACTGAGCTGCACCCCCAGCCCCTCTGCTTGTTTGTCTTTGAGCTTCTGGGTGGCTCTTTCCCTCATGTCAGGTTGTGTGCCTCTGTGTCTTCTTGCTGCGGGTCAGATAGAGCTGCCTTGTGCCGAGATCATTCTTTTCCTCAGAATGCTTGCATTAACTGTGACTGGGCTGTTGTTCAGGGTCTGGAGCTTGCTGAGACTCCTGCCTCTCCAGCCCTCTGGTCTTCTACAGATTGTATTCTAGAACCATATAACAGGTGCCTTCCACATGGCTTACCACAGCTCTGAATGGCCAAGAGGGAAGCTGGCTGTGTGCCTAGGCCATAGGTCCTTACTGGGGACATTTCGACTTGCTTGATGGCCCTGTGGTTTCAGATGAGTCCTCTGGGTTTTCTCTATTGTTAGACATTGCTTTGAATGCTTTGAATCCTTCCACAGTTTATTTATATTTTGAATTTAGTGGATTTCAGGAAGAGAATGAATAGTCAGTTAACTAACTCATTGATTTTTAATAAAGGGGAGTTTTAATATTGGGGATTTGAGCCTGAAGCCTTGCACAGGTTAATTAAAGCATCTTCCACAGAACTCCCAACCTTCAGCTTGCTGTCTGGAACAGGAAACTTCAGACTATGTTGGGACAAAGCTAAGGAACCAGGATAGTCATGCTGGTCCTTGTCACTAAGTCGTAGTTCCCTGTCCTCCTTCCTCTGTGACCCCAGTGTCTTCCCTCTGGCCCCATGCCCTAGCCTGCCTGGCTCACTCTTGCCTGCTCCTGTGTGGCCTGGCGCAGCGCTGGTGGCACATCAGGCCCTGGTGGAGCTCTGTGGCCTTTGGGTCCTCTCACATTGGCAGGGCAGCTTGGCTTTGGCCTGGTGATGAAGTGGCCTTTTTATTTGCTGTGTATAACTCCTCTCTCCTCTGTTTTCCTTTAAACTCCCTGTGGTGCTGGGTGAGGCCTGCGTTATGATTTTATTGCTCTTCTTTCTGGACTTTGCTAGAGCCAGGCCCTGGCTCTCTGACGTAAAAGCCTCCTAACTGTTGGGATTTATTGCTCTAAATAACTGTTTCCAGTACTGTGAGCAGCCTGAGGAAAGGGCTTGGGTTGGTTCAGCTTGTGAGGACTCTGTGGAAAGAAGCTCTGAATGGTGTTGCTGGTCTCATCCTGTACTGAAGCCCTCACTGTTGAGATGTGCCCAGGCAGGCTGTGGTGAGCTCAGCTCTTAGACCTCTGCCTGTGTGGCAAGTCCCCCTGGAAATAGCAGTGGGAGGACAGATGGGGCTGCTGGGAGAACGAGCAGCCATTCTTTCTTCCCTGTCCCTTTTCCCTCCCAGTAATTGCTGTCTTCCTTGGTGTTACAGTGCACCTAGATATTGGTAACCGACTGGCTACCATGAGACCCTGGTCCTGTCACCTGATCACTCACTCATCTGACATGACACTGATCATCAGTGTATTTGAACTTCTTGGGGAAGGTCTCTGCTTAAAGAAAGTAGATATCCTCAAGGAGGCATTTGTGCCGCCTTAGCTGATGGCCTTAGGTAGGAAGCCCATCAGAGCCAGGATCCTTCTTTCTTTCTTTCTGTTCTTCTATCTTGGATCTCAGTGAGAGGCCTGGCTAGTGTTGGGTTACAAATAAAGTAACCATGTTGAGGGAAGCCTGTGGAATCCAAGATCAGTGCTTTAATTTGGGTCATCCTTTGGTTTAATAATAATCTGTATGTTTGAAACATGGCTAGGGTTGTTCTCTGAGTCTCCAGGAAGAGGCCTTCTGCCCCTTGACCTAGGCTGAGCTGAGATCCTCCAGCTCTGTGCTTTAAGTCCTTCCCCCCCCCCCCCAACCCCCACAGAGTCTCTCTGTGAAGTTCTGGCTGGCCTTGAATTCTCTAGGATCTGCCTGCTTCTTTCCTCTGAGTGCTGGGATTAAAGTTGCATGTCTGGTCCTACCCTTTACTTGTACGGTCTTGAGTCTTATTTATTTTTAACCAGTTTGGTTGCCAAGGTTATTATATAGTAATGAAGATATTAAATGGTAATGAAATTATATCATAAAAGAATGTTTTTTATAACTTTTACATTGTGCTCTGCAATGTATATGTTTCAGGGATACTTGCCCAGTAGGATAGGGAATGAATTTTGTGGGCTGTGGTGCATACAGATGTAGATTCTGGTCAGCTGGTAGCAAGTGACTTGCAAAGTCTGAGTGAGGTCTGGTATAAGAGACCACTGTAGACCACACTGATGTCAGACAGGTATGTAGGCAGTTAGGGGTAGCCAGCCAGCAGGAGGCCTAGGAGTGTCAGTAAGGAGATAGATAGCCTTGTGTAGCATTGTCAGCCAGAGAGGAGTAGCTTCATGCAGATCTGGGAGGGAACAGAAGGGGACACCAGGAGGTAGCCACTCTGAGGTTATAGACAGTGGGGAGCGAGACTGAGCTGGCCAAGGTCACAGAGAAGTGAGCGTTTCTTTTGAGCATACATCAAGTTCTCTGGCAAAGGACATGAGCTACCTCAGACAGTGGGACAGAGTTGGGTGGGAGTGTGTTAAGCCTGGGAGTGCTTCAGTCTGCTTTCTGAAGGAAAGGCTTCCAGAATGCTTGCTTCCTGTGCTTCGTGCTGCCTCCTGCCCAGCTCCTAGCACACGCATCTTGCTGGCATCTTCCCAGCCACCACCCCACTAGCATGTGCAGCTCTCAAGTTGTCACCACCCTGGCTTCTCCATGCCGTGATTATCTGAGATCTTAATCAGTCAAGATTTGTTCTGGAAATCATGTAGACATAAGGACTTATTTTTCAACCTTTCTTTTTTTTCAATCTTCAAATTGTGTTTTGTCTTTTAAAAATCACGAATACTCTGTCACTGGGAAGAGCTCAGAATATTCACTGTCAATGGTGTGCTGATGGTTTGTTTTGGCAATTTTCTGAAAATTCTTACACAGTTTGGGGAGCATTTGCATTTGTGTCCTTCTTTCAAAGCCCCCATTGTAGAAATGCAAATTTCTGAGTTCTGAGATGCTGAATGTTAGATGATTAATGATATTGAAATTTAAGAATGAACTCCTGGTATGTATTTGACACAGAAAACTCAATACTCGAATCATTAGGAACCATTGAGCACAGCTTGGTGCTGGAACAGAAAGGCCATAATTGCAGTGCCTGGCAGTGGGGGCAGGTCGTATGTGGACAGGTGTGCAGATGCATACCGCCTCCAGAGCTGGTCTGTGCAAGGCCCAAAGCCGCTCCAGCTAAAGAACTGGGTCTGTTTAACCGTAGGTGTTTAAAACTTATAGTGATCATAAATCAACATTGATTACTTGCTTACTCCAAGTCAAACACCGCTGTGCTTTTGAGGGACCAGCATGAATAGCAAGTTCGTTCTGAATTGTGCTTTCCAGTCATTACATTTGTAAGGCATGATAACCTTGTGAAGTGAGCTGGAACGCCACCGTTCCATTGTGTGGGTGAGAAAACCAGTATTGCCTGCCATCAAATAACTGCCTCAGTTGGGGTAGGACAGTGCTTCAAAGGCCAGCCAGGAACTGGAATTCATCACCCACACACGCTTCTCTGTGGAGAGCAGAACTCTGGGTGCTTTGGGCTCAGATAAGTCTAGTCAAACTCTCTACATGTGTGGGGCTCCCAGGCCAAGCACGCAGAGATTGGCATTTAGGGGTTGCTGGCACCCCCAGGGAATGGAGTGATTCTTGCCATGTGAAGGAATAGGCAGATCATAGAAGCTCCCAGAAGAGCTGTATACATATAATGAAGATGTCCCCCCAGAAGGCCTGCGCTGGCTAAGTCTGAAGAGCAGGGCATGATGCTTGTTGCCTGGGGTACATGGCCTGGTAGAGAGGCAGTGCTCAGTATGGAGGGAGAGAGTTAGGCTTGCTGTTGCCATCTGTGTGGCCAGGATCTTGTCATCTAGATAAAGAGGCTCTGTGTGACCTTAACACACAGTGTTACCTGAGCCATCCTGGCTCAACCATCCTGAAACTTCTGCTGTTTGCACCATTTTAGGTATGTGTACTGCATTTTAGGTATGGTTCAAACCTTCTCTGAGCTCTCTGCTGGCCCTGGGGTGCTGAACTGAAGGAACTGACTGGGTGCCTGGTGAACCGTGTTAATTTGGGGATTTGGGTGAACCTTAGTGCTTCACCTCAGCACCTCTCTGTCTGCTTATTTCCTGAGAACATAAGAAATGGACAGGGAGGAAACTGTAATGATTAACACAGAGATGAAGTAAGCTTCATCAAGGGCTCTGAGCAGCTCAGGATCTGCTACAAAGCACTGCTCAGCAATGCAGCCACTCCTAACTCTTGCTGTTACCATGTACTTGGAAAAGAAACTTATTTATAGGTGATGTTTGTATGTTTTACACATACAAGCCATAAAGTTTGTGGCTAATTTACATATTTCTAAAAGTTGCATCAGATAGCATTTGTAAAGAACTATGAAGTTGGCTAAAGTATCTTGGTGTTTTTGTTTAGTGGTCATAAACAGGATGAATTGGTTTTCATACAAGTGACATTCACATTAGACCCAAATCGGCTCTGACTCTGTATTCCCTTTAGATGGTGGGATTGGTTGTTGTCCAGTCATGTCAGCCCTTGATGACCAAGATTGGGATGGGCAGGTATGTGTTCATGTATGTGTGAGTGCACATGCATGTGAGTGCATGTCAAGACCTGAGATGAACCTTGTGTCATCCTCAGGAGCTGCCTACCTTGTTTTTTGACACAAGGTCTCTTCACTGAGACCTGAGGCTTGCTGGTAAGTCACTCTTAGTCCTGCCTGGCCAGGGATCCTCTGGGATTCTCCTGTCTCCACTTCCCTAGTGCTGGGAATGCAGATCCATGACACTGTGCCTGGCTTCTTACATGACTATTGGGAGATTGAACTCAGGTCCTCATGCTTGCACTGCAGGGACTTTACTGACTGAGCTTCCCCAGCTCCGTGTGTGTGTGTGTGTGTGTGTGTGTGTGTGTGTGTGTGTGTGTGTATGCATGTATATATGTATGTGTGTGTGTGTGTGTGTGTGTGTGTATATATATTATATATATATACACACACACTAAAGAATACAATTTCTTGTATTCTGGTGGTTTAGGTGCAGTGTCTCTGTTACTTCCTGCTGCTGTATAAAACCCCTTTGGTGATAGGACTTAGTTTACAGAAACTTGTAGTGCATTTCTGGAGGCTGGAAGGCTAAGATCAGGATGCCAGTGAGGGCTTCCTTGGCCTCTGCATTGTCCCACCCTACTGCATTATTTTGTGATGGCACCAGGAGCCCTCCCTATTGAAGGGCCCTCAGTATACTCAGGGTGTCCTCCTCACACTTCATCTCTTCCCTGTGGCTCACTTCTTACTGCTGCTACACTGGGTGGGGAATGGCAACATTTAGACCTTCACAGAAGGTGTTAAAGCCTCCTGGAAAGAGCTAAAGGCCCAACTTTGATTAGTTTACACTCACAGCTGGTTTGCTCCTCTTGCATTCTCCCAGGAAATCTCTTGGAGAAAGTGGACTTTAATTAGAGCCCTGTTTCTCAGTGGCTTGTTTTTCTCAAAAGACCTCACTATTTGGCAGTATTGGTGTTTTGAGAAAACTGTTTCTAATGCACATAGTGTTTAAGAGCAAGCCAGGCTACTTTTAGTGGGAGCCCCTCCCTCTCTTCCTCCCATAGCCAGTCAACAGCATGATACATAATTCTTGATGCTCCTTATTTTTATCTTCACATGGAGCCAATCCCTGTCAGAGGCTAACATTCTTTAAGCCCATGCCTCTCTCCCAGACTGATGCAGTATGTAGACCTGTCTGTACTCTTTGCCTTGCTGCTTGCAACTTATGACCTAGTCAAGTGCAATGGCCACATGATCATGCATCTCTCTTCTGGTTAGTGGCAGTTTTAAAAGAATTGAAATTAAAAATAGATTTGTTTATTATTATTTTATGTGTATAGATGTTTTGTTCACATGTATATCTCTGTATCATGTGTCTCCAGTGTTCACAGAGGCCAGAAGAGGGTGTCTGATTCCTTGGAGCTAGAGTTACAGAGCCAATAGGTGGGTACTAGGATTGGAACTCAGAACCTCTGAAAGTTTCACAAGTGCTTTTAACCACCAAGTCATCTATCCAGGCCCAGTGCTTTGTTCTGGTTCTATTGAAAGGGCTAGAGAGATACGAGTCTTTCTTACTTACAAACTAGGGGCTTAAAAGCATTTAGAAAGTTTGAGGTGGTGCCTGGGGAACCCGGATGCATGAAATGCCAACATTTTCCTTGGAAATCATCTGTGTAACATGGAGCCATACAGAGTTCTCTTCATCCTAGGCCTGGTACTATATGTGTGAGCACCTCAGTGATAGTAGAAAGTAGGAGGTTAGGGTCCCTTGGAAAGCCTACATGGGCATTGACAGTGAGCTGGGACCTGAATGTGGTCCCTCTTGCAGCATCAGGACAGATAGCAAATGAGGGTCTGCTTTGGAGCTGAGGCATTCAGCCAGGGATCAAGGACAGCAAGGGACAGATGTTCTCATTGGTGGGCCTTCCACTGGGAGTCCTATGTCTGCAAAAGACATTCTCATCTGGGAAAGTGGCTTTTTCTAAGTGAGTGCAGGTATCACTGTCCTCTGTAGACATCTGAAAGATGTATTTGTGTCTATCTCCATGCAGTTATTATGGAAGTGCATCTCTAGCACCATTGCTGGAGCTAGAATTAGGGCTGCTGGGGTTGGGGCTTGTCATACTGGGTCTCTCCTGTGGAATAGTACCTCAGGCCTTTAGCCTACAGGAAAAGCACCTGCTGGGCTTTAGCTGGCAGGCTGGGCATTCTTTGAGGTTGTCTTCATTGAGACTCCTTTCTAGCTTCTGCAAGTATTCCATTTGTCCATGCACCTTTATGTCTTCCTGTGATTTGGCTCTCTTCTGTCTTCCCAGGCATGCGCAGCATCTTGTAAACATCCCATGGTGGATAGGAAGGTCAGGCAGGGTCATATCCACTTGCACGGCAGTAGCTGACTCAGTGCAACTGAGGTTCATGGACTGGTTGGCATGTACTGGCATGAGAATGCAACCAGTGGCTGCCTTTACCTGGGAGACCTTGAACTCGGGGTTCTGGGTGCTTTCTGGAGCTGTCCTGGGGAGAGGAAACAGTTTTGATTTTCCTTCAAGCTTGTATAATTGATAAAAGCTGGAAGCCTGGTGGCTCTGTGCTGTCTCTATGCAAAGGTTTTTGCCAGGCAATAAGGAGTTGGGGTAGCTGACACACAGACACCCTTACAGTGGAAGGGCTTTGCTTGGATAGAAGTGGACAGACACTTCTAAGTATGAGTTAGTATATTCATTTTGGTTGACTTTGTTTGTTTGTTTGTTTTTTTGTTTGTTTCAGGCTGTCTTGAAACTTACCATATTACCTGGGCTATTTTTGAACTCAAGATCTTCCTGCCTCAGTCTCCCAAGTGCTGGGGTTACAGACATGCACTGGGAAGTTTGTTCAGCTTAAGGCACTGCCTAAAATAATCTATGCTGATAATATTTTCACTAATGCTGTTTATAAAGCCAAACTCTAACGTGTTCTACTTTCAGACCTTTTATAATTATCACAGGTCACTGTTACATTTAGGATACCTGCTCTTAGTAGCTTGTCTGAATACCTTCAAAGTGAGGTTTATACACATCTGGCTGAAAACAAAACTTCTGCCACTTGGGAAAGTAGCATGGGCTCCTGATAGATCTTAGCATTGGGCAAGAGCTTCAGAGGTGGTGCTAGGCCCCTGTTGGTGCTGCTGAAGTTTCCTCCTGAGTGTGGGCTTTGAACTGTTGGTGTTGGATTCATTCATGATGTAGAGTGCTCACAGAGACTAAGAGATTGGCAGAGCTCAGAGCTCATGGAATGCTATAGTCTTTGTTGGTTCTAAACTCTCTCTCAGTCCCCATGATGACTGGAGTAGACTTAAGGACCCACCTTAGAAAAACAGCACAACTTAAATTTGTCCTATTTTATGTAGCGATCACATAACATTTGACTGACCTTTCTCTGTCCCTCTCTCCCTTCCTCCCTCCCCTACATCCTCCCTCCTTTCCTTTCTTTTCCTGAGACAGGGTTTCTTTGTGTCTCCCTAGCTGCCTTGGAATTCGTTCGGTAGACCAGGCTGGCCACAAACTCATTGAGATCTGCCTGCCTCTACCTCCTAAACGCTGAGATTAAAGGTGTATGCCACCACTGCCCAAAAGAACACTTGAATATCAAGCGCCACTTTTAGACTTAAAATACCAACCATGAATAAGTGGGGATTTAGCCTGTTGGTTTATACCATTGAGTCCTGGACATGGGTCAGTGAACCACAGAAGTTACTGGACCTTACAGAGGTGACTAAAGGGATTTTTAGCGTTCTGATTGAAGGTTTGCAGAGGAGAGTGATGGCAGAAGCTGATGTTGCTAGGCTGTGCAGAGGAAGCTGTGGAGGCCATGGAGAGTTCATTCACTTCTGGGAGTGTGACATCTTTGGACTGCCAGGGAGGTGTGCTGGGAGGTGTCAGAAGCAGTGTGTTTCTAAGCGGAGATAAGGCATGGCCCATGCCAACCTGGAGCTCCTTTCACTGTGCCCTTCTTGGACCCTTGTCTCTTCTGTGAGCAGTCTCAGTACCAGGTTAGCAGGTGGGCTGTATTGTACTACTGCCAGGCCGGTCCTCCAGGCTATGTATGTTGCCTGGCCTTCCTCAAGTCTCTCCCCTGTTCTTTTTCTTTGTCCCTACTGAAGGTGGAGCAATGTGTGGAAACAGGCTAGTATTGCTTGTCTCATTCATAGCTTGTCCCAAGTCTGGCCTGGGTCCAGTCTGCACTGCGTGTATTCCACAGGGGCTTGGCCTGCAGACCTCAGCGGAAGCCAGTTGTCTTGTCTGCTTCTCTGTTCCTGGAAAGCCTTGCCACACACAGCCAGGGCTGCTCTGAGTGTTTCCGGTCTCCATTGTTGGGAGCTATTGGCTCTGATCAGATATGTGGCTGTGCTGTTATTTTGTCCTCATATTTGGAAGGAAATTGGTGGCTGAGAGGAAGGGAAGAGCCACAAAATGTCAAACCCAGCAGTGGCCATCTGACATGGCTGTCTGCTAATCACCATAATGTGGAATGAAAACGGAAGCATTTGATTTCCTTGCTTTCCAGGTTTAGACCATATTTTAGTGACTCTCTGGAGTCCTGATTCCTCCCTGTAAGGAGAAATTTTGTAGCAGTCACCAGCATTGCTTAAGTTTTCTATGACTGGAACTTTCCTGGTTGAACCAATGGCATAGGAGTCCCTGTGTCCTTGTGGGCTTAGAGCTGGTGTGAACTTCTGGTATATCCTTCCCAGAGCTGAAAGATATGTTTGCTGGGGAAGACAGTAGAGTCTCTAGGTGTAGCCTCATGGTGATAGCCACATATCCAGAGATTGCTTGCTGTTCCTGCCACACTCCCTTGGCTGCTGCTCTCCTGACAACCAGCTGTCTGTCAAAGCATTGTAGAGCAGAGAACATGTGCTAGTTCTAGGCCTGACTTTTAGATATATTCATAGGATGAGACGAACACGTCATGCCATGGTCTTCCTGCGTGAACATGTCAGATACTGGAAGGGGTGTTTCTAAAATACCTGCCAGCCCCTCCCATCTGCTGAGGGTATAAAAAAACCAAGAGGCATCTAGAGAAAGGCTGGACTCCTGGATGGGGTTCCAGAATAGGAAACCAGGAAAATGTGGAAAATCCGAGAAAAGGCTTGGTTTCAGCCGTTAACTGTCTTACCAGTGTTGGTTCCTCAGACCTGGCTATGCACTGTGGTCTACTAAAACCTGTCTCCAAAAGTGAAGTACTTTAGTAAGTGCTCTTTCAGGTGTGGTCCTCTACCCAACTGCGGGGATGCCAATGTGTAGCGCTTGCTTTGTCCCTTTATGGTTGCATGAGGTCACCTGTCTTAACAAGTCTTCCTTGGTGGGAGCTGAGTTTGTTTTTGGTCTTCATATGTTGTTGTTGTAAATACTGAGGCCTAGGAGTTCCCGTGAGAGCTTTCTCTTGGCAGATGCCAGCATGGAGACAGGCGTGAAGCCTCAGTGGGAGCCCAGGAAAGGAGATTCCCCCTGAACCTGCTCTGCAGACAGAGAAGTGACCAAGTGGATCTGCTCTACTGAACTCACCTTTCCTTTGGGTGCCTCCCTTTGCTTTTCCTAGCTTAAATGAAGTTTTAAAGTTTACTTAATGGACTCATGCAGTATTTGCTCTTTTCTGTCTGGGCCCTTTCAGCAGAGCGTGAAGATGTTTCACTGGATTGACTAGCCCAAGCTATTCTTTTGTTGGTGCTGATGTTTGCATGGTTTTCTCTTGGAGTTGTTGTGTGCAGCAGGCGATCTGTGCAGAACTGATTGTGACAGTGCTCTGGCCATAGCTTGAGTGCAGCAGGCGATCTGTGCAGAATTGCTGTGACAATGTTCTGGCCTGTGCTGCATGAGCTCTGTCTGCCCTGCATGCACTCTTCAGCATTCTGTGCTGTCTTTTCATCTTTACTGTTGCTGCTGAATAAAGCCTCCTGTGTTACTAAAGATGCAGTTCACTTTCATATGGACAACTGGCCACACATGGGTGGTAGGGAAGTCCCTCTTCATTCAGTTCCTGGATGGAGATTCAGAAAACCAAGTTGTCTTTCTTTTTCGTTATTGGTTACTCTTACTGCTATTTTCTGACAGTTCTGTGGGTTGCCTTTTTTTCTTTCTAGGGTTTTTTTTTAATTTAGCAGATGCTTTTAATTTTAATGCACCTCGTTAGTTCATTTGTTTTATTTGTGCCTATCTAAAGGACTTGAAGATGTCCTGTATAATTTTTAGTAGAAACATGACACTTTACCAGTTGTAAATCCATAAGGATTTTTAAAAGTAGGGCATGAAATGGGGATTAGACACTCTGCACTTTAGGATTAGGTTACATCAGTGGCTTACTGAAGGGTTAATACTTTCTTCATCACTGTGCAATGCCAGTCAAGTCTCTGTGTGGTTGGGTTTGGTTTTAGACTGTGCTCACAGAGCCATCTCAGTCAGTTATGGTTCTTTTAACTAGTTATGCTGGGTGTGAGTTTTTTATAAATGTCTAAAGCCCTTTTCAGTTACCTACCTGTACAGTCTCTGTATTAGAATTCTGTTGACTTGCACATAGAATAACTTTTATTTCCAGTTTTCCAACCCATGAGTGTGGTGTATGTTTTTGTTTATTTAGGTCTTTAATATCCATTTTGTATTTCTCATAGTTGAGGTTTTATTTATTATTTTTAAGATTTGTGTTTTTTTGCTTTTTTTTTTTTTTTTTATTTTTTATTAGATATTTTCTTTATTTACATTTCAAATGTTATTCCCTTTCCTAGTTTCCCGTCCGAAAATCCCTATCCTCTCCCCCCTTCCCCCTGCTCCCCAACCCATCTACTCCCGCTTCCTGACCCAGGCATTCCCCTATATTGGGGCATAGGACCTTCAGAGGACCAAGAGCCTCTCCTCCCATTGATGAACAACTAGGCCATCCTCTGCTAAATATGCAGCTAGAGCCACGAGTCCCTCCATGTGTTTTCTTTGATTGGTGGCTTAGTCCCAAGGAGCTCTGGGGGTACTGGTTAGTTCATATTGTTGTTCCTTCTAGGGGGCTGCAAACCCCTTCAGCTCCTTAGGTACTTTCTCTAGTTCTTTCACTGGGGACCCTGTGTTCCATCTAATGGATGACTGTGAGCATTCACTTCTCTATTAGTCAGGCACTGGCAGAGCCTCTCAGGAGACAGTGATATCAGGCTCCTGTCAGCAAGCTCTTGGCATCTGCCATAGTGTCTGTGTTCACTGGTTGTTTATGGGATGGATCCCCAGGTGGGGCAGTTTCTGGATGGTCATTCCTTCAGTCTCTGCTCCGAGCTTTTTGTGTTTTCTCAACCAGTTTTTTTTTTTGGGGGGGGGGATGAGGGGGGTTGTGCTGTTTAGAAATACAATTAGTTTTTGTATAGTAATCTTGTCACCTGACACATCACTGAATTTGCTTTTACATTTGTTCATCTATAAATTCTTTCAGGTTTTAGTGGAGCTCCCACTGTCCGGATGGTGGCTGTTGTGGGGTTGAGTTTTAGGCTGTCTTGTAGTGATGTGAACTCCAGTGAGAAGCTCAACAACAGCCCTGTATTGTGGCATCTGGGTCTTGCTTCAGCCAGAAGGAAAACTCCCAACATGTCATCACCAGTGTGACATTTGCTGCAGGTTTTGTGTAAATGGTCTATCAGGATAAGGGTGTTCCCATCTGTTTTTAGTGTGCCAAGAATTTTCTCATCAGAGGGTGTTAAGACCTTAGGTTGAACCACATGAACCGCAAATACTCAATCTTTCAGTCTGTAAAGTTAAAATTTTCATTTGGTTTGGCTTAATATATTAGGCTTTCTTTCCTTTTATTTGATTAATGTGATAAAATTTCTCAGTTGACTTTTTCTTATGTTAATCTAGTCTTATATTCTGTAACTGTGGTTTATAATATACACATAGACCCCAAACTTACTTACTTGTTTGTTTGTTTATTGGTTTTGTTTTTGTTTTTGTTTTTGGCTTTTCGAGACAGGGTTTCTCTGTGTAGCCCTGGCTGTCCTGGAACTCACTCTGTAGACCAGGCTGGCCTCAAACTCAGAAATCCACCTGCCTCTGCCTCCCAGGTGCTGGGATTAAAGGCGTGCACCACCACTGCTCAGCTAAACTTTTAAATTTTGATGTTAAGCTATGCTGGCCCCTTAAAGTATGGTGAAGTTGTGCTCTTTCTTAATTCCAGTATTGGCAAAGATTTTTGGTAGAGTCAGACTGTTCTGGGACCACATATGTTTCCAGTGTAACCTCGCCTCACGACTTTCTACACTTGAGACAATGTAAGAATCTATTCTGTTTTGCAAATGGAACAGAAAAAAAATCAAGCCATAGATTGTAATTGGCCTGTGGGCTGTAGCGTGCCCACCCTGTCAAGCTGTCTAAAGAGTTGGTGAAGGCATTATCCCTGTAGTGTTGGGAAAAGCTTCCAGGAGAGCATCTCTGAGTTTAGTGTGCCCTAACGTGATAGGACTCTATGTCCTGCGTAGGACATTTTATGTCTTCTGGCATCAGGTTATTCTTTCTGAATTTTCACTTGCAGAGTTTCTTCTACATTCTTATTTGTGTATTTTCTGAGAGGTTGCCATTATCTCTCCTCTTCCTTCCCAATATTGCTTATTTCTTTTGTTTCCATTGAACTTATAACTATTCAGGTAAGTATTTGTAAAGATCTGAGCTCCAGTTCTTGAGTTCAACTGCTGGGTATTTTGTTTGTTTGTCTGTTTGTTTGTTTACCGATTGAGATAACTATTCACATCAATAAGTTTTTCACATTTTCTTGCTTTGTAGTCAAGGCTCAGAATTTCCATATGTGCATGGCTTTAGCCAGATTGTAAGCTTTTTTTTTTTTTTTTAAATACCAGTTGCTTTGTAATTCATTGAACAGTATTACCAAATTTCTTATGCTACTATCTCCTTTGATCCATGGGTTATTTGGAAACAATTATGAATTTCCTAGTTTTTTGCTCTTGTTTTGGCCTGTCTTTCAAGTGTTTCCCAAGTTCAGTTCTCTAACAGTTTAGTCAGGTTTGATAATCCTGTGCTCAGATCTGTGGCCTGGCCGGTGTCAGCCCTGCTGTGACTGTGGATAGGAGGCACCTCCTTTTAGTCTGTCAGGTTTGGTTTTTTTGTGCGTTGAGGTATTTTAAGCGCTGTAAATTGGGAGCCTTACACTTTGGTGTTAGAATAACCATCTTTGCTTTATTATGTCTTTTCTCCCTGTGTTGCTTCCTAGGGTGTAAAGTCCAATTTCAGGTTCTATGAGGACCAGGCTGAGCTTCTCAACCTTTGCATGTGGCTTGAGAGCTAGCCAGCTACCTGAAAGGCTGATGGCTCCAAGTGCTCTCCCCATCTCCCTCCCTTCTCTCTACCATCTCATTGGCATCTCAGAGCTCTGACTGCCTTGACAATCCTGGTGTTCCAAAACCTGCAGACACATCTGTAACAGTTGAAATTTTAACCTTGACCAGAGGATGGCTTGGTATAACTCCAGTTGCTGTAGACCATAGTGGAAGTTCAGGTCTTAGTTACCAGGGCCAGTTACCCTGTTTTCAGTCTAATGACACAGGTATGCTGTTTGACTACTCTTCAGGGCCCCTGTTCTGCACTGTCCAGATGGCTTTGTTCTCTGTGTTCCATGCTTTATAGGATGGCTGGTTTCATGATGCCATGAAATGGAGTGGGCTGAGTTGTGTCTGTAGCCGTGAGCCACTCTTATAACTCTTACTCAGATCTTTTACGAGGTGATGTTTGTGGTACCTTGTAAGTGATGTGATGCTTTTCTGCCTGCCCGCTTCCCATCCAGTCCTCTTAGCACGAGTGAAGAGTCCTTTCAGGAGTTTCCTTGAGAGGTAGTTTGGAAGGAGGTGGTATGGTGGGTATCAGGGTGTCGGGGGCCAGGCACAGACTACTTGTTGGGCAGTGGAAGTGTGACTCAGGTCCTTTGTCCTGTGGGGCCAGGGTATGTTAAAGACCTTAGTTCTTGGTCCTATGATCTCCCCTATTCTCATACACTGATTGTAATCAAGGACCAAAAGGCTACAATAAACCAGAGGCTGGCAGATGGATGGTTTGGCGCTCTCACACTTGAGATGGAGTGCAAAATGGCTTCTCTGGAGTAATTTATTTATTTATTTATTTATTTATTTATTTATTTATTTATTTATTATATGTAAGTACACTGTAGCTGTCTTCAGACACTCCAGAAGAGGGAGTCAGATCTCCTTACGGATGGTTGTGAGCCACCATGTGGTTGCTGGGATTTGAACTCTGGACCTTCGAAAGAACAGTCGGGTGCTCTTACCCACTAAGCCATCTCACCAGCCCAATTTTTTTTTTGAGATAGAATGCTAGAAGGATATTTATCTTTTGTAAGGAGTAATCCATGCATTTGATGTAACATGCTGAGTATCATTAACGATGCATTTAATGTGACTTGGTTGTAAATAGTTAGATGTGCATTTGATATAACTCGCTGTGTATACTGAACCATGCATTTGATGTGGCATAGCTATGCATAGTTAGCCATGTATTTGATATAACAGGGCTGTATATAGTTAAGCATAAATGTGATGTGATGTGGCTTTGCATGGCTAGCCATGTATTTGATGTCACATGGTTATGTGTAGTTGACCATGCATTTGATGTCACATGGCACCTAGGGTGTACAAAGAGGATGGTAGCAGAAAAAGCCTCGCTTGTGCACACATCCCATCCTGGGAGGAGGCTGCTGCTGTTGCAAAGGCTACATCTCTCACATTCCAACTTTCTCATCTTGAGGTTGTCCCCTGATTTGCAAACTTTAAAATCCAGTTCTTGAGAAGGGGATAATAGCAATAGATTACAAGATCAGAGGCATCTAGTCATTTCTATAGACACCCCAACCATGGAGTGTGCACACTGGTGGGGCCTTGCAGACGCCATCTGAAGGGGGCCTCTGGGAGAAGATTGGCTCTGGGGCAGGCCACTGGATACTGTGGCCAGCCACAGCAGGGCCAGGCATTGTGGCAGGACCTCCCCAGCCTGGGCCTGGGCCTGATTTACCAGCCTGGAGCTGCTTGGAAGACTTGGGTGTGCTGCTCCCAGAGGAGGAGTGGCTCCGCTTACACACTCAGCCTCAGGCCTGTAGCCCAGGCCAAGTGGTTTCTTAAAAAGAATTCTTCCTCCCCTGATTAATTTCTGGCATGCAGTGCTTGGGAGCTCTTGCGTCAGTAAATCGTCACGAACCCTCAGTCGTCTGGATCAGACATAAACACCAGGCCCAGCTCCACCACTCCTGACATCCTGCCAAGCCTGCTTGCCCTCAAAGCCTCAGGACAGGCAGCTGCAGAAAGAGAAGGCAGGGACTATTGCTGCTCAAAGTCCTCTCAGAGGGTGCCTAACTGCACCGCATGCCGTGCTCGTGGGTCAGGATCTAGGCTCAGATGTAACTTATTTATGGAGCTGTGTGCTGTTTCTCCCCTGACATTCCAGACACATCCATTGGGTATTTTACTCTTTGGGAACAGTTACTGCCTTCCGTTGGCATTCTGTTTGAGTTTATAAAGGTCCCTGTGTGAGATTCACCTTGTGGTTTTAGCATCAGGGGAGTCTAGAGGGTGAGTATGTTTCCTGCTGTCTGGACAGAACTTTCTGAAGTCTGAGGAATTCAGTGAACTCCCCATCAGGCCTTCTCACCCATAGGTGAGGCCATCTCTCCTCTTGTCTCCTTCCTCCCCTCTGTCTAAGACACACTTTTGGTCTTGGCGTGTAATATCAGAAGAGGCCAGAACAGGTGAAGTTTCACCAGAGCTTCTTCAGACTCCTGGAAAACAACTTGTAACTGCTGTCCTGCAGTCAGTGGGAGACACAAACATTAGGGCTTCCTAGGGTATCTTTAGGGAACATGTGTGGCTGTAGCTTCTGTAATCCAGCTGTTGTAGATACTAAGGGGTGATATTGGGGGCCCTGGGCATACTTTATGGTTGTGTCAGGCCATCCTGTGTTTGAGACAGAGTTCCTCAGAGGCTCCAGAGGCAGAGTTAAAAGTGTAGTGTTGAGTGAGGTCTTGCCCAGGTAGCCTGTGCAGAACATGATATCAGGGTCTTTCATTATTTTCTTCTAATTTTCCACCTCTACATCCCTGCCACAGTTTAAGGAAGATTTATGAATGAAAAGTAAATCTAGGGTGTAAGCAATACTAACATATGTGATGCTAAAGACAGAGTGACCTGTTTGAGCCAGAGTGTCCCTTGGTAGAGCCACGGTGGAGCTAGAGTTCAACGCTTCCCACAGCATCTGAACTATATGCTAGGCGTGGCCGCTTTCCCCCTGACCCCAGGTAGTGGAAGAGTGCTTATTAGGTTCAAGCTCACTTGTTAATGTCATTTGTTCCCTAAGCCTTATGCCTTTCTGGGAATGCACAGCTTCTGCTGCAGGTGTGGTGAGGCCCCATGGCTGGGACAAATGTTCAGGTGCAGCTGAGAAAACAGAGCCAAGCAGGGCTCAGCTTATGAGACCCCAGGTTCCTGTGGCTTCTGGGGGTTCTACAGTCTCTGGTTTTGAAACATGTTTAGTACAGGCAGTTAATCAGTCATCATAGACTTTTCCTGGAAGAGTGTGTGTGTGTGTGTGTGTGTGTGTGTGTGTGTGGTGGGGGTACTATTGCAGGTGATGTGGTCTCAGTGGTTCCCTGGGCCTGGGAAAGTCTTGGGTCTGTGTGCTTCTCTTAGGATTGAGAGCAGAATGTTCTCTGTGGACAGGGTATTCATGGGAACTGCTCCACTGGCTTCGTTTGCTGTATGGAGTCTTAGGATAACATGGAAGTGGGCCTCTAAAGCCACAGAGGCAGTAGCTGTTAGCTTGCTGGGATGCCTTCAGTAAAGGTCCTGAGTTTCCCAGTTAGCCTTACTCTTCCTAACAACACAAGGCACCTATGGTGGGTTCCCCATTCTTCCTGAGGTCTTTCATTTAGTGTGTCTTGAACACTTACATATCAGTTACAGCCTTTGCCTGGGTGTAGCAACAACACATGCCTGTAATCCCTGAATTCAGAGGCAAAGGCAGGAGGATAGAGTTCAGGGCCTAGGCTGGTCTATGCTCTGAAGTACTTAACTCTTTCCTTTATACTTGGGTGTTATTCTGATCTTTTCCAACTTGTATGTGGGTTTCTTGGATCATTGTGTGTCTATTATTTATTGTGGCAAATACAGGCAGCGTAAACATTCCTGCTGTGACCATCTTTAAGTGTATCTGAGTGATAACACTAGACTGCATGGTTATGCACCATTTTCAAACTCTGACCTTTCCAAACAGAAATCGTGCCTTTCAGTACCAGCTGTGCATCCCCTTCCCAGCCCCAGTGGCAGCAGGCAGCCCTAGGTACCTCGGGTAGGGGCGACTGTAGTGCTTGTCCTCTGCCAGGCTATGTGAGCAGCACAGTGTTTTAGGAATCGTCTCACTCCTTCCCCAGGCTGATACATGTCCCCTCTGTATGAGCTACACCTTGTTTACCCATTTTGCTGATGTAGACTCGGGTCATTTTAGATGTTAGGTGCTGTGAATATTGGTGGACTTGTGTCTGTTTGAGTCCCCACTTCTAATTCTTGGGGGCAGACCTGGAAGATCATGAGAATGCCACATGGAATTGTTGAGAAACCACAGTTTTCACATTTAAATATTTTTATATATATTTTTATCAGCATTGTTCTGTGAGTCCACTTTTTTAAACACCTCCTAATTTTTGGTACCTTGCTTTTGTTAAAGATGTCATTTCACCGTGGTTTTCATTTGCATTTGCTAGTAAGTAGAGCTGCCGAGCAAGCACCTCCCATGTACTCACTGGGGAGACACTGATGCATCTTCTTTGTGGCGATGTCTATCTAGGGTTTGGCCGCTTGAGTGGGTTTTTTTCTTACTGTGGATTGCAGAAGTACTCGGTGTGCTTGGTCTACCGCTTGTCCGGGCGTCTCCCACTCAGTGTTGCTTTTGTGTTCTCTAGTGTCTGCTTTTGAGGAGGTTCAGTTCTTGTTTCTGTTTGCTAATTGACTTTGGTGTCATGTCTAAGAAGCTGTTGCCAGGTCCAAGGTATGAAGATCTGCTGTCTGGTACGAGTTTTATGGTTTTAGTTTTTGTATTTAGACCTTTAAATTTGGAATAATTTTTTGGCCAGTGTGTGAGGTGGAGATCTGCCTTCATGGCTGTTGTGGATGATATAGCTGTCTTCTGAGTGGTTAGATCCTAGGGAAACTTTTCTTGGGAAACTGTATCAGCTACAGTTGTCTCCCTTTCCAGATCAATAAAGCTGTTACTCTTCCTGTCATAGGCCAGGGTGCGTGGACATACTTACAGCTTTGCCTTTCCTGACTCCCGACCCTGCCACTGTGTTCCTTTATCAGCACATTGTTATCCATACCTTCTTGTGTTATGTCTCCCTCTCTGTAGGTCTGCAGTTGTGTAGAGTGTGAACTGGTGAACCCCATGAGTGGTGCTTTCAAGCTGCTCTCTGAGCTTGCTGTAGTCCCCAGTGGATCTGCCCTTGGAGCTGAGTGCACTGCTGTGGCACCGGTGGGCTGAGTAGTGGCGAGACAGCAGCACACAATGCCTTGGCCTTGGTAGGTTCCTGCCCAGCAAGCTAGTAGTAGTAGCCGCAACAGCCTGTACAGGGAACAGGGTTTACCCATTTTTATCGGAATGAGCTTCAACACTGCTGTTCTTACCTTTAACTACAAATGCTTGAAGAACCAAATTGTCAGTCTTATTTTGTGTTTAATTTTCTTCACAAACATTCCTGTTTGGAATGATGTACCTTGTGAGTCTGTTTTCCTGCTTGAACTTCATTTGGGTTCATTGTGACAGAATGGGCTTTCTCATCTGATGCCCCAAGCTTGTGTTTCCTTCACCTAACTCTGCTTTAGCTTTTGCCTCTGCATACCCAATTTGTGTTTCAAGTTCAGGATCATTTGAACACTTTCTTTGAAGAACTTTGGGTGCTCAGTTTCTGTTGCTAGGCATCCTAATTTTCACCTGGGATCCAGTGCTACTTGCCTGTTATGTTCATTCTTAGGTTATAAAAGTCCTGTCAGCTGTGTCCATGCTCCCTGAGAGCCTCTGCATTTGTGGTACACGCAGGTGTACTTCTTGTGGTCCAGAATTCAAATGAAGCTATAAGGAATATATTTCGTTTTGAATTTTCACAGTTCACTTAAAGTGTTTTTTAAGTGTCTATGTCTTGTCTCTGAGTTTTGTTACACCCTTTATGCTCAGGTAGTATGATCCCAGCTTTGTATGAGTACCATCCTGTTCCTTCTCCTCATGGTGCACACTGGGTGGAACCAGAGGGTGTACTGCTTTGAGGTAGCTTCTGGCTAGATGTTCCTTCCCCTGTAATCAGGGGTCGGGGTGGGGTGACCCAGAATCTACTGTCTACTCTCAGTGCTTCCCTTTGGCAGGGACTTGTTTCAGGTAAAGTGCCCATGCTATCAGCCTGCACTGTTGGTGCTTTACTACAGAACTCCCTAAGGAGCTGCTAGCATCACCTTTTGATTTTGTATAAAAGTAGGTTTTTGTTGTTGTTGTTGTTGTTTTAGGAAAATGGTTCTCTTGCCAATTTTAAAAGTTTCCATGTAGTATAAACTTAAAATCTGGCAATGCTTAATTAAAGGTATGCAGTGGAAAGAAACTGCTCACTCTGCCCCACCAGCTTTGACACAGTTCTGGTGTGGATCCCTTGGCATTCTGCCCCATCCCCATCCCTCCCTGTCTCTGGGCCACTACTCATGCTTACATCTGTAACAAACACAATGGAACAATGGTCCTTTTAGTCGTTGCTTACAAATCCTCTCTAAATGGGAGCTTGAACTTATCTATAGCATACAGCACCTCAGTGAACATTCTTATCCATATATCTTTTTGCTTGTGACTGAGTGTTCTTCTTAGTGTTTTTGGATACAAGTTCAGAAAAATAGGATAGCTGAGACAAGGGATGGAAATTTTAATAGTATTGCTCCCTAAGATAAGAGAACCCTGTGGCATGGGTTCCCTCTGGCTGTGTGCAGTGTTGAGACACACAGCGGGCAGGCTCACAAGAATGCCCAGGTGCTCCGACCAGATGTGGTGAGTTTCTTAGTAAGGTGCTGGTGTTTATAGTCTTGAGGCGTCAGTATCTGGTCTGGTTCCTATCCCACACTGCCATCATTCCCAACACAAATCCTTCACTGAGCGTCTCCCACACAGCAGGGTACTCAAGAGCTGGGGCAGTGATTAATCTGGTAACACTTATGTGCAGAGGGGAGACCGGAGAGCAGAAGAGTGGATAATGGTATCATGGCTGACATGCCAGGTTCCCTCCTGCAAGTGGTCAGCTTGGACTTCTGTGACAGCTTAGGAGCAAGTACTTGAACCCTGAGTTTCCCCATTTTGTAGATGAGAAAGCTGAGGTATCAATAGAGGGTTGTGTGAGCAGTTTGATGCAATACTGTATGCTTCTAAGTATCAGGCTACAGACTTCCATCTGTCTGGATATCTTATGGATGGAGAGGGCACCAACTTTAATACTCTCCTGTGTCTGCTGGGAAGCTTCAAGGGCTTGGCCTGGTTCTTCTGATTTTAAGTTCTTAGCTCTCTAGGTAACAATGTGTTGACTCTGAGATGCACAGCAGGACTGCAAGCAGCATGATTACTGACCAGTGAGGCAGGCAGGGTGTGGGACATATGGAGTTGACTGAGGGAAAAATTGTGGGAATACTGGAGCCCGGGAGACCTCAGAACAGGTAGGTTGTAAGGAAGAGAACTTGACCTAGGCAGCATGGTGGCTGATGTGCTCATGTGTTCTTCAGGTGGGTTGAGCCACCAGACCTTGAGGGGTGGGCTTCTCCATCTTCAGAAGCAAGACAGGTTGCTCCTTTCCTTCTGTGGTGAGCAGCAGGTGTCTAGGTGATAGAACCTCAGCAGGGTGTCCTTAACTCCCAGCCTATGGGCACTGTTAGATATGGGCTGCAGCTATTAGAAATGATTGATTGCTGTATATATGCAGTGCAATGAGTTTGATTAGTTAATCAGACAGGATCTGGCTGTGCAGCCCATACTGATTTTGAACTTAGAGTCTGCCTGCTTCGGTTACAGGTATGTGGCACCACCATGCCAGGGCTTACGTTATGTATGGCTTATATAAATAAATACTAATGAATAAATAAATAAATTGCTAAGGAATGAATTTGTTAGGCTTTTTTTCTCATGAATATTTTCTCATGCTGCCAAAAGGTCAACTTTCCAGGGCAACAGGAGACTAGCATGAATGTACAGATTGCTGCTTCCCAACCCAGACAGTCAGGGCAATGCTCACAGAGGAAAGAACAGCACTGTGCCAAGTGTTGAGCAGCAACGAACATGGGGAAGCTGGGGACACTGTGGTGAGCACTGTGTAGTGGCTTTTAGTAGAGAGAGAGAGATCAGTCAGTGAGAGCCTGCAGAACACTGCACTGTTTTTGGAGAATAGTTCAGACTTCCTGGGGTGCTGCCTACATGGAAAGCTGTTGCAGGCTACTGATGGGCCTGGGGTGCAAGATAGGGACATTGGATCAAGGGATGTAGTCCCAGCCTCAGCTCGATGACCCGTGACACAGTACAACAAGGGATTTCTGGAGCAAGAAAAAGAAAGGCCCTGTTAAGAGATGCTGAGGGAGCATCTAGTAAAACATATCCTATTTGAAAGTTGAAAACTAGACTTCCCTAGCCAGAGGTGTGCAGAATCATGTCAGTCCAAAGCGCATAGGCCTAAAATGAAAGAGGGACTTCCCTCACATTGCTGGAAGAACCCTGGTTGTCACTGTTAGGGTGTACATCTTGGGGCTTACAGCTCTGGGAATGGTGCAGCCATGGAGTTTCTTGGAAGAGTTCCTTGCTACTTGGGCATGGTCCTCATTCTTTCACATTTTCTCTGACTTTAGAACCTGTTAGAGAAAACAAAACAAAAATGATAAGCACAGTTCCCTTCTTTTAAGATGTTTACCTTAGTGTGAGTGGAAAGAACATCAAGGCACTTTATACATGTAGCTGCTCACCAGGAGAGTTTCATCACAGGGATACTGTACAAGCTTGCTGTAGAACTCTGTAAGAACAGGAAAATGGAAAATCAGAAGGGTCAGGGAAGTTAGTACTCAGACTTGCATAAATTTAAACTCTTCAAATGAGGGAGAACTTGGAGTTCTTTGGGTTTTTTATTTGTTTTGTTTTTAAGATTGATTGATTGATTGATTGATTGATTATAAGTACACTGTAGCTGTTTCCAGACACACCAGAAGAGGGCATCAGCTCTCATAACAGATGGTTGTGAGTCACCTTATGGTTGCTGGGAATTGAACTCAGGACCTTCTGAAGAGCAGTCAGTGCTCTTAACCGCTGAGCCATCTCTCCAGCCCTGAACTTGGAGTTCTTATGAGTGATAGGTTTGGGCCTGTCAAACAGAGGACAGGAGTGCATTTTTCCATGGTTGGGAGCACGGGAGGCCCTGTGTCCACACGACACATCCCGAGGCTGCCCCACATGGGTCCTTGTGGTCTTGATGCAAGCCCTGTATTTACTGTGAGAGAGATAGATGCCTCTTTCTTGGCTCCTTAGATCAAGCTTTTTTTTTTTTTCTTCCCACACATTTATTTAAATTTAATTACAAAATACTATTAAAAATGCACAACTCTCATTTTCCCCCATGTAAAAAAGCAATACACCATCAGTATCTAGAAGACCCTTTGTTTCTGCTTTTAATATTTTAAACCATGTACATACATGTTACTAAACTATTCTGTTTGAGTTACACATTTTAAACTTGACATACATGGAATTATAGTGTATGTTTTGTAGCTTGTGAGGACTTTTGGATAAAACTTGATGAGACCCAGTCTCAGGTGCAGAATCTGAGGTCAACATTTCTTGTTGGTTAGTATCTGCCTTAAGCATGTTCCTGACATATTCTTTGTCCTGTAATGGTGTGGTGCTTATTTGCAAACATGTCTACTAGTAAGTGTGCTGTTGGGAGCCTTCTTTGTGTTTCCTGATTCAGGTGCAGGTGGTGTATGGTAGAAGATAAGCAGTATTTGGACCCCTCCCTCAGCCCTGCCATTCCATATTGTCTGGGCTAGCCCTGTCAGCCACAGCCATTGGGCTGCTGAAAGGGAGCTCTCTGGGCATTTGGTGAACACAGCCAGATTTTAGCCTCCTCTATAGGTGGTTGTGGGTATAGGTACTTCTTGTCTGAAGTATCTATGTTTCTGTTGGTCTGTAGGATGGATGGCCTGTGTGTGTCTTACCTTTCAGTTCTAAGCTAGCCTGCTACTTGCTTTCTTTAGAATTCCCTCTTGCGATTCCCATGATCCCTAAGGGGATATTCTTGTTTTATTGTTTCTGTGTTTATTGATGTTATTGCTAACTCTGTCTATATTCTGGAATCTTTGTTTTGCTTCTTGTATATTTATTTTGTCTGTATCCCATTCTGGTTGGACCGTCTTCAGGTGTGCACCCCTGTCTGAGAATGGTATCTTGTCAAGGTTCTCCCTCTGAGCTCTTGCTGCTTGATAGCATGAATGTCCTTTTGAGGTGTATGTGGACCCAGTGTTCCTTGATCTCTTAGTCTTGTGCTATCTATTTATTGTCCATCTGTCCTGCCTGCCTGCCTGCCTGTCAGTCTGTCTGTCTGTCTGTCTGAAGAGTAATGTTTTTCAGGAGTTGGGGAACATTTTAGGACTTAACTTTTTTCTGTCCTGTGTGTATCACCTAGAACAAGAACAGCCTCCCATTACCCTACCTCATGCATAGAGTCAGGAAGTTTACTATGACCCAGGACTGTTCTCTGGAGTGTACATTTGTTCACATTTTGTTGATTGTCTGGTAAGAATGGTTTATATGCCAAAAGAAAATCTTGGATCCTGCCTAGCATTCATATCTTCTGTTCCACAGGCCTCTCTAATCTGGGACAGTCTTAGTGTCTTTCTGTGGCTTCCTGACAGGAACAGTATGGAAACAGACAGGGTTGCCATTAAACAATAAAAAAAAAAAAAAAAAAAAAAAATCTCCCCTCACCTTTGTTCATTTCCTCCTGTTTCATTTTGGGTGGTTTGTGCTGGGCTGGGAGGCTGCAGAGGTGTCCTAGTGTCTCAGGTGCCCTGACTTTTACTTGTTTCAGGAGGCTGAAGGGGTGTTGCCAGGAGCTTGTTACAGGAAACTCTTGGGGGACTGCAGGCACCCTGGTGCCTGGCCTCCAGGAGGCTTCTGAGTTCTTCTGTAACTCTTGGCTGACCTTGCTGACAACCCCGATGACTGATTACTGTCATTTGTTTAGAGGTGACTTTTCGCTATGAAGAGGAGTTCCTTTCTTTCTTGTTTATACTCACCCGAGGTCCTGGATTCCTGGCTGTTACCTGGGCTGTACCCCTTTATTGTTGTGCACATTGTGGTGCTCAGGCTGCCCCAGATCTGACTCATAACAGTTCTTGTTCTGACGCCACTGGCAGGTCCCCAGAACCTAAGGCCCCTCTTCATGCTGACTCAGTACAGTGTTACAGTCCTGGGGTTGCTGTTCCTTTCATGAGGCCTCAAAGTTGTTTTTGATGTGTGTGTGCACGTACATGCTTGCATGAGAGTGAGTATACCCCCCCCCCCCCACGTATGGGGTGGATACACTAGAAGTTGACATCTGTTGTCTTCCTCTGTTGCTCTCCATTTTGAAACAAGGTCTCTCACTGAACCTCAAACTCTTCCTTTAGGTTACACTGGCTGACAGTGGAACCCTAGCGACCCTCTTCTGCCTTTCTAGTGCTAGGATCATGGTTGCTCATCACCATGCCCAGCGTTTGTGTGGTGCTAGATCCCTGAATTGAGGTCATCAGGTTTAACATGGTGAGCACTTTGTCTGCTGAGCCATCTCCCCAGCCCCTTGGAAACAGCTTTTAGAAACATGCATCAAGTGCTATGGCCCAGCATACAACTGGGGCTCAACTAAAGAGGTGTTGAATGCAGCTCTTTTTTGGGTTCTTGTATGTAAATCCCTTATGCTTGTACCTGTACCTCCAGTTCCACTGTGGTGGCCCCGGGCTATCTTGTCTCTTCAGAGTTGATATTTCCATGGACAGCAAAGTACTTAGCACCCAGAATGTAAAAAATGATTTGCTCATTTGTTCAACTTTAGAATATTAAAACAACAACAACAACAACAACACATGTCTGTTTTTTGTTTGAAAAAGAAACTCAGTGACCAGAACTCCACATCCTTTGAAGGCATAGGACCAAACCCTGTGTCCAGCGTGCTTCAGAGAGTTCCCACTTCTGTGTGAAACATGGCTCGATCCACGTGTCTATGTTTCATTTCAATGTCTCTCTTCAGACTGGTTCTCATTTGTTGGTCTTCCTTTGTGCATATGGAGCTGAATATGTTCTGTGTGGCAGTGAGCTTTGGAGATTCTCTCCTGCTGACCCTGGCCTTGGGGTTGCTTGTGTGATAGAGCAGGAGTACCCATTCCCTCTGCATTATGCAAGAATGTTCACAGGCATCTTCACTGACTCCTGACATCTACTGGGCCCTGGATGTTTGAAGCTCTTTAACAGTTGACTCTATCAACTAGGCACCCTATAAAGGGAATATGGCAGTATGCCCACTGGGACTTTACTGTGGGAGTAGCCATATGTATGACCTTATAGGGGTTGTGTTGTCTGAGTTACTGTAGGGAAGTGATTTATGTAGAAAAGTTAATATGTATATAAATAATTTTGTTACAATTTCCAAATTTTCATGCATAGAGAGAGGACTATTTTATAGTCCTACTAGCTGGGTCTGGCATGGTAGGTGGTTCCTATAGGCATACTGTGCTAGCAGATTATCTCTTCTTAAAGAGATAAGAAGAGATAATCCAGATAAATCCAGAGCCTCTCTTCCTTCCTAAAGGCTGTTTTTCTGTTGGCATGTTGGACTTGGCTCCAGGCTTTTCCAGAGTTTGTCATAGGAGGGACCATGACTACTAGCTACATATTTACCCACAGGGTCCCCCTCTTTACCTGCTGCTTTCCACACTTTATTGCGCTCATTTACCACACAAGCCTTCCCCAGAGTCGCACCCACTGTGCACTTTTTGCACCTGTACTGGGATCTCTGGTGGGAAGCAGCTTCTGTGTAGCTATCGGGGTTCCTCCTTGTCCCTTGTGCTGTGTGGTGAGTATGTATTATACCCTGCCTGTTGAGAGGTTGCTCTTGGGTGTGGTGGTGTTTTGGTCTAATTTTATCTTAACCCAGATCACCTTCCTGTTGTCCCAACGTTGTTTATTTTCAGGTCCCTGTTGTATCATGCTACTGTCACCCTTGCTGGACTCTGTCCTTTTACCTGGCTGTGTCTGGTCATTGTGCCAGCACCATGCTGCCTCAGGTATAACATCTCAAAATGTACATTTCTGTCCAAAGTCTTTCTTTTTGGAATACTAGTTATGTTGTATATTTTTCTCTGGCCTCTCCCCAACCCCCCACCCTCACCCCCACCCCATTCGCACTATGCCTTTGGGAGGTTTATTTTAAATAGGTGTATATGTGTTTCTGTGTGGGGGCATGTGCATATTTGAGTGCAGATGGAGTCTAGAAGAGAACATTGGATCCCTTGGAACTGGAATTACAGGTGTGAGCTGCCTGATATGGGTGCTGAGCCCCAAGCTTTAGTTTCTGCAAGTCCTCTCTGAATTACTTCTGTAGTGCTTTTCACTGTTGAACAACTCTCCCTTCAGCTCTAGCTACTTCATTATTTAATTCGTTCATTTAGTTTAAAATTTCAAGGATTATAATTATTTTTACTTTATACAGCTCTTTTTTTGGGTGTTTTCGAGACAGAGTTTCTCTGTGTAGTCCTGGCTGTCCTGGAACTCACTCTGAAGACCAGGCTGGCCTCGAACTCAGAAATCCGCCTGCCTCTGCCTCCCAGGTGCTCGGATTAAAGGTGTGCGCCACCACTGCCTGGCTTACAGCTCATTTTTAAATATATAACCACTACTAATATTGGTATTTGTTAGGCACAGTTAAAAATGAGCTTATACACACACACGTGCACGTGCCACACACACATACACTTATACATATCTAATGATTAGTACATATAATCTCATTTACTTCTTCATGTCCCTCCAGGAAAGGTTGGTTGTCATATTCCGTTTTGGCAGATGAGAAGCTGAGGCATAGGGAGTTTGGGAGCTCTCTGGGGCCTGCATAGCTGTTAAGTAGTAACAGGACTGTCTAATAACCTGCTACTGCTTTCCTGGTCCAGTACCTCCTTATGGCTTATTATGATGATTTTTATTCTTAGAACTTTCTGTGGACAGTGTATGTGTTGCTGACACATTCCTCCAGGGGGATTCTGGCATGTTTATACTCGAGTAGTGGCTAAGACACTGCTTAGAACACACCTCAGAGTACATGAACCGAGGATGTCTGTCAGGGCTCACCAGCTGTTCCCAGCAAGATGAGCCCTCAAGGGCACCTTCTCTCTGGATATGCTCCATTCAAGCCAGTGGCAGACTTATGTTTGGCCTTGTCCCCAGATTTGCCTTGCTTTGAACTCCTGTCTCCTGTGACATTCTTTTGTGCCCTCCAAACACATCTTTGCAGGCGATATGGTCATGTTGGCAGGAACAGGGTCCTCTTTCAGGCTTTGCTTTGTCCTCAGTTGGCTGTTGTATGGAGCATTAGTTCTGCTGGAAGCTCTGATGTGACTGAGCAGAGAGCTGGAATAACCTGGGTGCTCAGAGGATTAGCCTGGCCATGCTTGTTAACGCTGGGGACAGCCAGGTGATTCCCAGGTGGACTCCCATATTGCATGTGGCTCATTGAAGGGCTGTAGGTGTAGTCCCTACAACTTGGAGTTTCAAGCCTGGGTTCAGTTCCAAGGAGAAGAGCTGTTCTTGAATTATGAGTATCTCGGGGTCCTTGCCCCAGCCGCTCAGTTCTGAGACAATAAGATCAGTTCCTGGTTACCTCAGAGACATCCCATCTAGTTCTTTTTTCAAGGACTTTTCTTGTTCTCCATATAGAGCATATTTAAACTATGGAATGAATCCAAGTAGAAGCCAGCTTGGTAGAGAGAGACAGGGACAGAGGAGAGCTTCCTTATCCAGTCACCACCCCACTTTCGGGTTCCCCAAAGGTATTTGGGCAGAGATCAAAGGAGGATGTGCCTCAGCCTTCTGGGATAGTCTTCCTTGTAAGCTGCTCCAGGCCACTGTCTCCAGCTTCTTTTCTTCACTGCCTCCCTACAGCAAGCACAGTGGTAGCCTGCCTATAGGCTATCAGTGGGGCTTGCAAGTGGAGTTGGAGCTTGTGACTTCCAGCTCCTGTAGTTGAGGAAGCCTAAAGGGCAGGGGTCCTTCCTGGGTCACCGGGATCCTGCTGGTCCTGAGCCTGTGGCCACTGTCCTAGACTGTTGAAGCCTCTGTTTTGCAACTTGTGTCCAGCTATGGGATAGAGCTCTGCTCACTCTCCTTTTTTCTGTGCTTGTTCTGGTGAGTGCTCTGGAGTTTTGGCACAACAATCATCAACTTCACCCTTAGGGCACTATGCCTGTTTCTGAGTCAGTGTCCATTTTCATAAAGACCAGTGTGAAAGTTTTCACTAGTTGGATATACAAAGAAAAGAGTGGTTTGTCTTTCCTCTGCAGCATAGAACAGATGATGACCAAGAGCCAAGTCCGCCAGCATGCATGCTTGAAAGTGCCATGATAGAAACTTTACCCCTCGCCATACACCCCATAAGTAGCACACAGGGTTGTGTTTAGGATGTAGGGCAATGGGAAGTTTTTGCTTGGATTTTACTGATGACTTGACTCATCAGATGGTTAGGGGGGGGGGGGAGGACACATATGAAAGTGTGCCTGCATGTGTGCATGAGTGAACCTTCTGAGTGCCATGTGGGGACTTACCTTGGTGAGCCTGCTCTGGAAAGGTGGGTTGTACTGTCACCTCTGGCTCTGTGTGATGGAGATAAACAGTGGGCAGATGGCCTCCCTTTTGTCTGGCCCTCAGGGTCTGGGGCCCTGGCACTGAAACTCTGGCAGTAGTGCTGAGTGCCCCTCTAAGAAGAGAGTCCTGAGATCCCATCCTTGCTTAGGTGGCATTGCTGCTCTGCCCCTTGGTTGGGCATGGGACAGGTGGCCATTTTCAATGGTGATGCTGTCATGTGACACGAGGCTCATCAGCTGCAGACTCGTTAAGGGGTGAGTTGTTTTTTTTTTTGTTTTGTTTTTGTTTTTGTTTTTGTTTTTGTTTTTTTAGCTTTCCCACAAAGGTCTAATGCCTGAGTGAACTCTAGAACTCCAGCTCTATGAACAGGCCTCTATTCTTTGGGGGCTAAACTAGGGGCCCGAGAGTCCAGTATGAAATGCAAGGAAGAAGAAATGAGAGGCAAGAGACAGATAGGCTGTTCTCTGTCACTGTGGGACTGCCCTTCCCACCCACTGTTGAGGCATTCTCTCGAGGTAGATCCTAATGTTCAAGCAGGTTCCTGGGCTCAGGGTAGCTGACCTATCTTTCAGTGAGTAGGGTTCACTTGCTTTGACAGCTTTCTCTTTTTTGAGCTGCCCCTAGGCTGATAGCTGCATGGGAGCGAGGCCAGCATCAGCAGGCACATGGCAGTAAAGTTGGGGGGAAGTGCAGATAGTTGAATGACCTACGCTCATATTAGCCTCCTGACTGCTCAGGTGTTGCTGAACACATAGAAGGCATTTACACCATGTATTTGTTAGCAGGAAAATACTACCTTGATTAATGGTATAATTAACTGTGTAAGTTAATTTGTGACTTGTCTGAAAGTCTCCTGGCCATGTTATGGGTGTGTCTAGTTTGAAATGCAGAGTACGAATTCAGGGATCATGGACTAGGAGTAGTCTGCCTCTGTTCTAGAGATTAAGTTAGGCCCCTTTCTGTCTTGCCTATTCTCTAGTAGTTCCTTGTCCTTTTGTCTGTGGTACAAGGAACTCCAAGGTGACTGAGTACCTCTGCAAATAAGCTGAGGAGGGCTGTGCCAGTGGGTACAGGGCAGACAAGGTGTGGAGAAGCTCAGGATTCTTGCTGGCAGGACTGCGCCCTCGGGTGGAGATCCACTTATGTAGAAGCTTCTCTTTTGGGCCTCACACAGGTGGAATGGCAGGTGTTTCAGGAACTTTCTGCCCCTGATTCTACTGTGACCCTGTGTGTTAACACCTTCCTGTATACCTCCAAGGCAGAAGACATTTCCAGGTGCAGAAAAATTAAATGTAGGCTAGAGGTCATTTTGTGTGGAGGTAGGAGGAAAGGAAAGAAGGGGCGCTGGTTCACTTACAGGCTGTCTTGAGGCTTGCTTTGCTTGCCCTGGAGACAGGGCACTCCCCTGGGCTCTGAGCAGCCAGCCCAGTGTCTATCCAGTTAGATTGAGTGAATGCTCGTGGCCTGAAGATAAACAATGTCTGGGGCATTCTCTGTGAGTCTTGGGCTGAAACTTTCGTGGCACTCCTCACATCATCTGCTTGTTATGTAATGTGACAACATGGATATGAAATAGAAACCAGATGTCAGGGCAGAGCACTGAGATTCTTCCCAGCAAGCCCGGTGGAGCAGTACTGGAGTTTTCTGCTCTTGGACAAACAGCTTTGGAGGGGCTTCTCAGATTGAACAGAGATCCTAACTGAAGGTAAAATACCTTTGAACTGCTAAGAAACTTTAAGGGATTTCCTGAGTTCTGTTATATAACTGCTCAGTGGTGTTCCCAGTGACTGGTGCTTTGGAATCAGCTTTTAGTATTTGAACTTCTGGGAGACCACTATTCACAGTGCTCCCTCTAACTAGCCAACAGCTTGCTTCTGAAGGGGGTGGATTTAGGAATGAAGTGGGTATACAGTTTGTTGGTACACTTGTTTGTATGTCCCCTGAATGTCCCTGGGGAACATTCATGTGCCTCCACTGTGCACATACAGCCCTGTATAGGGAAGAGAGCTGGCAGGCAGCTCCCAGTGCTCGGGGGTCTTGTTCCGGAGGCTAGGCCTCTGTACTGATGGAGATGGGACTCTCTAGGCTCCGCTTACCATGGTGTGCCTGGACTGGACTTTGAGCACATACCTTTGCCCTTTTGAAATGTGAACTGTTCACCACCTGGGCAGAAAGGTAGCTCCTCTAGTGCTAGGAAGATAGCTGTCCCTAAACAAGGTTGTATTTTTACGGACCAAACACCCGTTGTGTCCCGAGGCCATGTTTGAATTCCTATTAGAAAAATTACCAGAGGCTGCTCTACTTAGTCAGCTGTGCTGTGTCACAGTTGTCAGGGAGCTCAAGGAGAGGGAAAAGGACCCTGGCTATGCTGGCTCTTAAGATTGCAGCCATCTTCCAAGGGATGCCAGGTCTTGCATTATGTGTTAGTGCAGTTTCCTCTGTAATCACACACACACACACACACACACACACACACATACACACACATATATACACACATACATATACATACACACACATACACACATACATACATACACACACACACACACATACACAGACACACACACATACACACACACACACATTGTTCCTTTATAAACCCTGTTTCACAGATGAGGAAAGTGTGGCTCAGAGATTCAGATGCCTTGCTCATATCCTTACATTATATGGCTAGGTAGAGCCATATAATGGGCAGTCTTAGGCTTCTCCCAGCTTCCTGCAGCATGATCATTCTCTTCAGGACTAGAGTTGAGAATAGGGCATGGGGTGTTAGCTGCTGGGTGGTGTGTTCAGTTTGCCGATGAGCTGCAGAAGAAAAAAGGGACAGATCTCTGACACAAGCTGTGATGCATATCTGGGTACACTGTACAATCCAGTACTACTGTTCTTAAGTCCATGTTGGCTGCTTCTAGTCAGTACTTCTTGTGAAAAGAAAATGCAAAACTGTTCTGTTTTGCTCATATGAACCTGGAAAAGGTATGTCCCAACATTGTACAGACTGTAGTGTATTATCATAGGCAGAAAGTTGTCTGAAAAGTAGGGCTTTTTCAAGAATACTCTTTACTATGGGAGCTGCCCTCTGAATCTCAGAAAGTCAGTTAAGATCATGTGAGTTGCTAGAGGTCTGGGCAGGTAAACATGGGAGGCCAGCCACCCTGCAGTATTTGGTCTCTACCCTGTTCTTGTTTCTAAAGCAGCCCATAGTTCCCAGGAGCAGCAGCACAGTTCCCACTTGTCAGAAGGTAGCTACTGTTATTGGCAGAAGCTGTGGGCCCCAGGAGTCTATGTTGGCTGGGTCTCTGTGCTGATCCAGGCATTGAGCCTTTTGTATGTCGGGGTTTCTAGATCCGTGAGCCTGCAAGATAGAACATGTAGAGTCAGAAAGGATAGGTTAGACCTGAGAAAACCATCTGGGTTGCAGTGGCCTCTTCTGGGCTCCCTGGATGCTTAAGGCTGTAAATATGAATGGATTAAAGAGGACAGAGCTGCTTACCATGGCCAATAACTTGTACTTCCTGTTGCCCCTGTTACCATAGGCTCAGGAAAGTGTAGATACATGACCCCTTGCAGCTCTTCAGTCTCTTCCAGAAAGTTCTGTTGGTGAATTGACGTGGCTTGGCTTGGTACAGAGGTAGGTGGGAAATGAGATTGGGTGGCCTTGTAGTTACATGGGATAGTAGGGTTGAGTTTTGACATAACTCAGGTAGTTCTTGTGCTTCGATCACCAGTAGGCCCAGTGGGCTTAGGGCCAGGCTCCTCTGTGTCAGAGGGCTTGTCAGGACCTGTTGGGCAAGTGGGGCCCTGGCATTGAACAGATGCTCATAGCCTGGTGAAGAGCATCTTTTTCCAGCTTTTGGTTTATGTCACAGTCACGAAGGATGACGTGGTTGGTCTGAATTTGGGAACAGGATGGCTTGGCCTGGAAGGAAGTATCTATGTGGCTGGTACCTGACTGGCACTAGATGATAACATCTCAGTGAGGGCTGGAGAGATGGCTCAGTGGTTAAGAGCACTGACTGCTCTTCTAGAGTTCCTGAGTTCAATTCTCAGCAACCATATGGTAGCTTACAGCCATCTGTAATGGGATCTGATGCACTCTTCTGGTGTGTCTGAAGACAGCTACAGTGTACTCATATACATTAAATAAATGTTTTAAAATATTAAAAAAAAACAAACAAACAAAACTTCTCAATGAGAGAGGCCTGGACAGGTGTCTCAAGGGCTTTATGTCCCATCAGGAAAGTTGTGTCTCCAGTTGTGGTTTCTGACTGCTGGACCGGGCTTAGGTTTACGTGCCACCTTCTGGGTTTCTGAAAGTTGAACTGTCTGCCTTCCTAATTTAACAAAGCTGGAGCCCTGAGTGTAGACCTCCTGTTATCAGTGTGCAGTAGCAAGGCAGCCTGTGGCCAGCAGCACTTTGAACTAGCCAGTCATTCAGAAACAAAGCTGAACTGCCTAGGACACTGTGGTGACTTCCACTGTGACATCTAATCATTTGCAGGAAAGGCTCCCTTTCCCTGTTAACAACTTGCCCAGTGAGGGAGAGGGAAGCCTTGTTCCTATACATGGTGGGATGGGAGTAGGGAGGAATATTAGGTACAGGTGAGTGTGTATGTGCATGCGCGAGTGTGTGTGTGTGTTTGTAGTATAGTATTTAAAGTACAAAATTCATTGCTTGCTGCCTACATCTGGCTAGAAGTAAGTTCGTGATTGAATTGAAACTAAGCTGCACATCGACAATTTAAATATAATGAAAAGCCAAACTCAGATCTTATTCTTTCTCTAAATCTAGAAACTTCTAGCACTTGTTCTAACATTCTTATGATAATAGTTCAGAATATTTTATAATGTATAAAAAATTAGGAATAGAAAGTTAGAGAGCCCTTCTTCCCCCTCCTCTTCCTCTTCTTCCTCCCCCTCCTCTTCCTCCAAGGTGGATTCATAAAGAAAGGGGACAAAAGTAGAAACCATGTTGCCACCAGAGTGGCATTCAGGACATTGTCAGCCCCTGAGAAGACACAGACTCTCCAATAAAGTCACACAACTCCACACCAGGCCTAGTGAAGTTGTCAGGGCTAAAGCAATAAGGAGTGCTCTATTCTCTGTCCTGAATGTGTGGAAGTGAGGTTTGCTGCTGTGGCATCCATCAGCGCTCACACAGATCTGCAGACTACCAACAAGAATAAGAACTGCCAAGGTGGTGATGGTGTCTATAGGAAAGTACCAGGCCCACCTGCTTGACCTGGGCCTTGTGGTTGAACTGTAGGGGCCTCAGCATGTGTACTTGACTGAGCTGTGTGTGTTGCTAAGGAGGTCTTAGGCTCCAAGGGGTTTTATATGTTCTTCTGAATATGGTTTTGTTAACTTTAGAATATCACCAGATAAAGTCCTATTCCTCTTGAAAAGTAAGTGTCTGTGTTTTGTGGTTGCTAATCTCTGTCACATGGATCATTTTCCTTTAGAATTTTAGTGGCATTGGAGTGACAGCTTGATTGAAGGCTTCTAACCCCAGGACTCTGGCAAAGTGGCCTTGCCATCTGTGTAGTTTGCTGTTGGTCCCAGGTCCCTGGAAAACAGCATGTCTTTTGAAGAATAACAAGACCTAAACAATGTATTTTGCCAGCTGAGTTTGCAGGATGGTCTTGGGTGTGCTGAATTCTACCTATTGTACTTATGGGTATTCAGGGTTAAATAGGACCCACACTGTTCATCTGCTGCTTCAGATTAATAACTCAAGTATCACTACACCACCAAGCTGGTGTCATGTCATACCTGTGACATGCTCCTTGTAGTCAGGGCTTATTTCATGTGGTCCTTCAAGTAGGGAATAAAAGTATCAGCAACAAGTTTTGCTCCTGTGTGACACACACGCACACAACACACACACATACATACAGAGGCAGCATTGTAGCTGAGGGCTTGTTTGAGTTTTCTGTCTTCATTTTATACATAAGGCTAAACTACTGGTTGGGGTCCACTGATGTAGATGTAGATAGGACACTGGAAATGCAGCCACAGTTCAATTCTAGAGTACCTGCTGGTCTTTCAAGTTTATAGGGAGGGCCTCAAACAGGTTTGATATGGGACCTAGAAGCTAGTCTTTGGGACAGGGCTGGGAGAGATAAGTGGACAAGATGATGGCTTGACTGCCAGTTTTCCACAGGCCACTCAGTGACTGTGTCTGCACAGAACAGGCTGAGGCTGGGGGAAGACAAAATAGTGCTGTGCTCTTTACCAGTGGTCTTGCAGCAAGAGCTTGCTTGGAGCAGGGCCATCTCTGCACACTGTCACCAAGTTACTTGATTTCTTTTATGTAGCTGGAAAGAGGGAAATACCTGCTGAGAACTGTGGGACACTGGGAACGCTACCTCCTGAATTCTCCTCCTTTGTGGGAGAAGCTGCTCCTGTCCACACCTGCTTCTGCCTAAGCCATGGTGGGTGAGGAAGAATGGGAGGTCTCTTTAACCAGCTCTGCTGTTCTTTCCTAGCTTGGCATACCTTATGATTGGCCTAGGAAGATTAATTAGCCACTTTGATTTGAGAAGCCAGATGAGGTTGCTGCTAATTTTGCTTTGCTTTTGACTTTGAAGTGAACTTGTTCAAACTTCCATGGAAACCTCTGCTGCTTCCTTTGGCTGACACTGGTCTAGGTTTTGACCACTGCATGTCTATCACAAACTCTTCTTGGGCAAACTCTTGTCCAAGCAGAATTCGGTTTTGGGTTCCAGCCTCAGGATCCAACAGGAATGAAGGGAAGCTGGAGTTCGGGGTGTTTACTGGCTGATTTGGCAGTGATGATTTTTGGCTAGGGTGTCACTCTTGACTCCTCAGTGAAAGACTGGAAGGCCTAGGAAAGGTTGGTGATCTCAGGCTTAGACACGCCCTCCTTGATATTAGTAGTTTTGTAAGGCTTTTAATGGATGTCCAGTTAACACATCCAGGAGCATGGCAGCAGCTGAAGATGCCTTTCTTGCTTTGCATCACAAAGAAATAAGTCAGTACTTGGGAGGTTGAAGCAGGAGGATCACTGTGAATTTAGGGCCAGCTCAGATTTAAAAAACAAACAAAAAAACAAAGAAGCATCAGGAATAGGGCAACCTTGTGAAAGCCTGATGTAATTCAGCCTGTGTTCTTATCCCAGGCTTGCAGCTCCCTGTGGCAGGTAGGTAATGGTATGGGTTAGGTGTTGCACCCTACTCCAGTCCACTCCTAGAGGAGGAACAGTCCCTGTGGTAAGAAATATTTTCATCCTTTGATGGTGGCAGCTGCCACGTGAGACAATTGACATATCAAGACTTGGGCTGAGGGGAGTTTCCCCTTTCCCAGAGGGGCCTGCAGCAGGTACTTGGAACAGGGAGGCTGACCTCTATGAAGTGACTGCTACCTGTCTCAAAGGCACTGTAAAAAGGCCTTAGTTCCCATCAGCAGACCTGGAAAGGCAGGCTTTGAGGACTGGGTGTTCTTAGCTGGAGCTGAGAAGAGGATCAGGGGTGTATCTTCTCAGATGGGGTGGGCCAAAGAAGACTGAGCTTTTCTCTCCAAGGAGGGCTTGTGTGGACCCCTCGTAGGACTCTGTCATGAGGTAGCATGGGCACAAGTGCACATGGTGAGAAAAACGGACTTCTACACTAGTGAGATGGCTCGGAGAGTAAAGGTACCTGCCACCAAGCCTGACTTGCCTGAGTTTAGTCTTCTGGGCCCACATAGTGGAAGGAGACAACTAACTCTAGGAAGTTGTCCTCTGTTCTCTACATGTGTGCTGTGACACATAGTTAGACACATGCATGCATGCATACACATTTAGGGGGAAAAAAGTGCTTCCTATAGGCCTGCAATAAGTCTTTTAGAGAGAAGGGAAAGGAAGAAAGGAGCAAGCTGGGGAAATTGGTCCCTTTATTCTTATGCTCGTGGGGAGGTGGGAGTTGGAGATGCATCCTTTCTGTGGTGGCTGTTTCCACTTCTGTTTCATGGTCCACAGGAAGACTCTACTCAGCTTCACTCCATTTGGGGAACAGAGTCAAGCACAGCTGGGAATATTTTTCTTACTCACTGAAGGAAGAACAGGGCCTGAGATATAAAGACAACTTTATAAAAGCAGAAGCCTTCTGGTCCTCCAGCCTGGGACTTTGTGGAATTTGAATGTGACTGTAGTTCTACTATCCATGAGGAAACCTCTAACAGGGCGATGCTGAGCTTTTCAAGGGAGGCTAATGTGACTGTAGAACTGAGTTCAGTTCATTTAGCCATCTGTGGCTAGTGGCTGCCCACAGAGCTGCTGTGGGGCAGCCAGGGCTAGAGTTGGCAGGTTCTTCATGTGCTTATTTGAGTGTAAGGACTTCATCCATTTGAAATTCCCAAATAGGGTGAAAACAATGATCCTGGGTCAACTGCAGTCATCATGGGTTCTGGGACCCTTCTTAGAGCCATATGAATGACAGCCCAAGCACTGCGTGTGCTCGCTGTTCTGAGATCACTGAGACAATATAGAGCAGATAGAAATGTCTGGGTGGGCTTCAGGGGAGGCTGCACAGCAGACACTTATCACTTGTCTCACCTGCTTCTCCCTAGTTTTTGCTTTCTCCTCATCTGCTGGATCCCCAGCTGTTTCTGCAGGCTGTCAGCCTGTGTCTCAGTGCTTGGACTAGGATGGTGTACCCTCTCATTTCTCATGGCAGACCAGGACAGGAAACTGGCCCTGAAGTGAGTAACCTGGCCAGGCTTGGTGTGGTGTCTGGAAGTCAGCAGAGTCGGCAGAAGATGGGACCCACCCAAATGGCCTTTTCTACCAAGTCATGCCTGTTTGTGTGGGTGCTGTTGAGACTTGCTTGGCCCCTAAGTAGCTCTCAGCTACTGACATATTAACCATTACTATAAACTAGCATGTGTCACCTGTGCACCTGTAGTACCTGTTTCCTCCTTGTGCTGTTACACGTTTACATGCTGAGTCAGATCATTGGAGTATTCTGTTGAGTGTGAGGTAAACATCATTGACTTCATACTATTTGTATTAAGCATCCCAAAGTGTCCCTGTACTGAGGTGCTTTTGCTTGGCACTTGTCTTTCTGCAGCAGCTTTTCACAAGGAAAAGCCTAATAAATGAAAAGCCTGTAATACAGGGAGGCCCTTTACTTTAGTGTATGTTGACCTAGGGGAAAGCTCATGGTGTCAGGTACCATCCCATTCCTGAGTCTGAGGATCTGAAGCAAGAGGCCTGGTAGAAGAAGAGGACACTCTAGGTGTCCATTCTGAAGGAAAGTGCTGCACACTGTAAAGTGCAGCCAGGCTCTGAGTGATGCTTGTCATTAAAGTTTTTATCAGTGTCAGTGCCATTCTAGTGTCGGCCACAGGGCACCTGCAAGAGTTCTACACCGTGGGCCCAGATGCAGGAGCTTTTTTACCTGTGGCACATGTTCTGTCTGGAGCCTGAAGTAAGGTTGCTGAGGTGATGACCTCTGAGGGGTTGCAAAGACTTTGTAAGGAAATCCACATAGTACACTTAGCCTTTGTCAAGTGATGGTGGTACTTGTGACAACTAGGATTGCTGGGACTCTAGAAGGTTACAGGGTAATAAAACTTGTTCCAAGCCTTCCTGGAGATGCGAAGGTTCCAGTGTGTAGCGGGGTTGGTCTCTGCCTGTGTTTTAGCCCCTGTGATGCCCAGTGGTCTGACCTCCTCAGATAAGCTGTGGATTGTCAAAGGGGTCTGGCCCAGTCAGATGTGAAGCCTAGATTCAATCTGTCTCTTCTCAGGAGAGACCCAAATGTTTCTGTCTTGTTCCTGAACGTTTCATGAATAGGCTTGCTTTGGGGGACGGGGTGGGGGTGGGGTAACTCTGTCTCAGTCCCTAACATCTTTGTTGTGTGAAACACATTTTTCCATCATGATTGCAACAGGCAAAAGAATACACCAGTGACTGATTTCAGGTAGAATGCTACCTTGAAATTAGTGTCTATGTCCCACAGCATGGCCTTGTGTGCCTGAGACCGTGGTGGTATGTGCCTCTGTGGCAGTGTGATCTGATGGAACTGAGGACTTGTAGCATGGACTCGCCTTGATCAGTTTGAGGAACACCACTGGCCTCTGTGTCTAGAAGCTTTGATGTTACTTCTAGGTCACTGTTTCCTTTTTGTGTTTGTGGTCTTCTGTGTGTTTCTACCCTGTGCTTGGTAGGGCTGTGCAAGGGAGGTTGATGGTATGGGTTTCTGGGAGGTCTTGGGAACGTTTTAAGCTAGGACAGTAATTTAGTGATGGATTGATCTTTGACACTTGGGGTGCTGCTAGTGTGGCCAGCACTCATACTACTTTGTTAGCAGTGAACAGAGCTAAGGGGCCTACCTATCACATGGTATGGTAGTCTCCTTGTGTTTACCCGGCAAGACCAGTTTTCTTAAGGACATCTTAGCTCAGCAAGGTTTCACAGTGCCTTTGAACACATGGTACCTGAGCCAGAGTCTAGATTTGAACTGTGCACTCTCCCTCTGTCTCAGTGACATAATACAGAGATCAAGGTTATGTTTGCAGGTAGTTTAGTGGCATATTACTGCCAAACAAGCAAGGTGGGCTCTTTTCAACGGGGAATCTACTTTGGGGGACCTATTCCACATAGTGATTGTGGTGGCATCTGGACAGGCTGCAGACACTCCCGGTCTTGTGCCTGGTGCTCATGGGAGATGTTGGGTCTTGAGTATACCTCATTGTCTCTTTCTAGTTTCTGATTGCATCAGAGCTGCATAGAACAGCCCAGTGGGACTAGAGGGTGACTACTGCACTTGTCTTGTGACCCTCTGTGTGACCCTGACCGATGCCAAGAAAGGACATAGGCCAGCTCTTATTGGCATAAAGTGTCATTCCTGTTGTTCTTTATATAAAAATTAACAGGAATGGGAATTGTATTATTTTCTCCTATAAGCAGGGAACATCTTTTGGAAGCCATTTCCATGTCTGTTGATGTTTTTGGCAGAAATAGTGAAATAATGAATGTCAAGGAATTAGAGACAATAGTTCTAAGATTGTGTGCCTCACATAGGCCTAGTGAATGAGTATGATCACCAACCCAGTGCTGAGCAAATTAACCTGCTACCCACGTTTCCTGGGCTGAGGCTAAAGCCATGTCTTAGGCCTCTCAGACACTTGGCATCAGAGCCTAGAATGGAGAACAAGCAGCACCCTGTCCATCCCTATCCCTAAGCACCTTTAGGCCTTAGTTCAGTGATTTATCTTTGAGGGAAACGAGCAGAAGTGATAATAAGATGAACGTGTAGTCCTTAACAAGCAGAAAACAAAACAGTGCAGATTCTTTTAAATGCCAGCCAGCCTTGTGACCCTGATCTAAAGTGGCCCTGAAACAGGAAATGTTATGGGGTGACCTTTAAAATCAAGCATTGGCATGCAGCTAGCTGTCAGCATCTAAGAAAAGGGAGACTGCAACTCCTGAAGACAGGCAAAGCAGAGACTTGGGGGTTGGGGCACTGAACTCTGGGGCTGTTAGCAGCACATACTGCCTTGATACTGAAGTGAATCTGTGCATGCTTGCACGTTTTGGTGTTGGGGAAAATTCCACTTTTTGTTAGTATAGGTCCTGCTGCTAGTCTGTTTGCATAGACTCTGGAAGTTAGCCTGTCTCTTGATTGGAGACCTTGGATCTCTGAGGCTCAGTGTTCCTCATCCATAAAATGGGATGCCTGTCTCTTGGGCTCTTCTGGTGCTTACTAGACTATCACAGTTAGCCTTCCTGCTTGTTGACCACAGTTGTCATCTCTTACCTTGGTGGAGACACTTTTATTTCAGAAGCAAAGTGAAGCTCAGACTGGACACAAACAGGTCAGAAATGCTTGGAGAGGCAGGGGCTGGGTAACAAATACTGAATTGATAGTGAGCTGGTACAGAGCCCATGACTGTGAATAGTCATCCTTGTTTACAAAGCAGGATGTGTCATTTTACAAAGAATAGAAACCTGTGAAGAAAGTTGATGTGGTACATACCTGTGGTACTAATAATAGATAGATTGTGACTTCGATTAGGTAGCATGGCCCTGTCTCCTCTCACATTTATCCTTCCTCCCCCTGCCCCTGAAATAGCTGGAGATGACTCTCAATGGTGGCATGCTTGCCCTTTAGCCTCAAAGCCTTGGCTTCCACCCCAGAACCAGAGTAAAACAAAGCCCAAGCAACTATGAAGGTATGGAAAGAAACCCTTTGCTTCCTTCACCAAGGCCCTGGCTTAGTTTTCTGTCCAGCCTGGGCCAGCCTGTGTGGTGTATCACTGTCCCACACCACATGAAGCATGCCTGTCACAGGCTGCTTGCTCTCCTCTACCCTTAACATTCATTCGTGCCTCTGCTTTCCTCCTCCTCCTCTTCTCTCCCCCCTTCCCCCTCCCCTCCCCTACCCCTTCCTCTTCCTCTTCTTCCCCCCCCCCCCCCCTCTCCCGACATGGCCACCTCCTGCCTGCCCTGGTAGCTAAGTAGTGTCCTGATTGCTATCATCCTGTCCCTGCTTCCAGACAACTCTGCCCACAAAGTAGATAGGATTGCTTATATATCTTCTTTTGCAAGTTGTTCTTCCAAAAACTGACATTACCCATTCCCCTATAATGATGAGATGGGCCTCATGTTGCTCCTCCCTCTCGGTCCTCTGGCTTGAAGTGTCACCCTCTTCTGAAGGGGAGGTACCTGTGTGGTGAACTTGGTCCTCCATGACCTCTTGGATAATAACATGAAGGGTACTTGTATTTGGACATCAGTGTGACCTGACCTACTGTACTTGGCGTGCTTGCCAAAGTGTGTTGTTTTATTTGAGAATCAGCAGCTCCTGTAGGATGATTGGGAGACAGGCTGGTGATGAGGAAGGGTGGCTTGGCTCCCTCTATAGACATTTCTGTGGGTGGTTTGCTATATTTTTTCTTATGGCATTTGAAGTCGTCTCTCAGCGTTTACCCCCAGCAGGTGCTTATTAGTAAATGCCCATTGCCTTGGTTTCCACCAGGAAGGAAGAAAGGAGGGCAAATTTGCTGCCTCTGGGGTTTTCAAGCCAACCACTTAGTGTTCATGGAGCATAGGCCAGTATCTCAGTGTGGGCCTTGAGTGGATCCAGAGAGAAGACAAATAGAACAACCTGGGCAGCAGCTACAAGACACCAGAAGGCCTGAGTTCTCCCTGCTCCTCAGTTCCTCGGGGTAGCCAGGGTCTGGCCTTCATGCTTTTCTGCAGTCCAGCCTTGTGTCTTCACTCCTTGGGCTCGACTGTGCCATGTTTATTAATCTTTGGGTTGGGCGCTTTATTTCTAAAAGTGAGTTTTCTGCAAGATGCTTAAAATTCTTCACTAACATTGGGAAAGGATCAGGTCTTAGCCAAACTTCAGGGAAGGGAATCTCCATCATTCTAAGGACAGCTACTATATCGAAATCCTGGGACCCTAAAGTTCAAAAGTCATCTGGCCTCTGCTATTTCAAGGACTCCAAATTCCATAGATCTCAGTCCCTTCATAGGCCTCTGTTGGGGGTGGGGTTGGAGGCTCTGGGCTCCTTCAACCCCCAGGCTAGTGGCTATTCCTGGTATATTACTGTAGGGATGCTTAGTTGCATGTTCTGTAAAGTAAGGCTATATACATCTAATGGGGCTTACTGTTTATTGTGATGTGATCATTTAAAGTTACCGACTTCGTGCCTGCCAGAGAGCTGGAATGGGGCTTGCCTGTGGGGTGCTATTTGGTCCCTTGTAGGCTTTTTTTTTTTAAACAAACAAAAAACAGTTAAAGGTTTTTGTGAAAGATGGCCTCACTGGCTGTCTTCTATTCTGCCTTCTTCCTCTAAAAGGAAAAAAAACAGAGAGAGAAATAAAATTTTCTTTCTCTGGTCCAATGGCTGTGCCTGTGATCACTGGTCACTGGACCTGACTTCACTCATTACTTTGTTTAAATCCCCAGATAGACTTTGATTTGCTTTTCTGGAATAAAGATAGGTGATTTTAAATAAAGTTTTGGTAGGTCTCTGTTTCCAGGCTCTATGCCTGTCCGCTGTGGTACAAGGCTCTTGTAGTGCATCTGGGTCACTGCCCCCAGTCGATCAGATTCTTGGATTCTCTTGGCCCCTGCCTCAAGGACGTCTGTGTTTATGGGGTTGCTATTCTCTCTCAGAAGCTCTCAAAAGCCTTTGCGTCACACGTCCAGCAAACAACAAATGCTGGCCAGAGGTTGTGTTCTCACCCAGAGCACTGCGCCAGAGAACTCTGCTTTCTTTGGAGCCAGGACTGGATGAACCTGGACCTCAATGCCTGTGGACCAGACCAAAGACAGCACTTGGTGCTCCTTGACAGGCAGTGCACAGGGTCACCTGAACTGTTGACACTCTTATACTGCACCCAGGTTCCCAGCCACCAGGGGCCAGACCTGTCTCTGTGTCCCCACTTCTTTCAGAAAGCTGAAGTTCCAATCCCTCCCACCCCCAGCCAGGCTTTTGCCCCAACAGCAGTGTCCTACCCTGATCTGCTGCCAGGCTGCAGACAAAAGCCTGATCAGTAGTCATGAGCTCTTGAGAACAAACATTCCTTCTTCTGGGAGGGCAAGGCCTACTAACTCTTTTGAGTCTCACCCTTTCTCTAGAAGGTGCTAGTGGACATTTAAGATCTTCCTTGATATCTTCCAACTGGGGACGTCGAGTAACCAGATGAAAAGCACCCACACAGATAGCTCTAGTACACCCACTGCCAAAAAGGGCTACGAAGCAGAGATTACCCTAAATTAGGAAGATGATTGTTGCTGTGTTAATTGTATGCTGTCTTCTAAAGCTGTTTTTGTATTCTAGGCCCTGGCAGCAGGCTGGCTGTGGGTTTTCCCATGAGGTATTACATACTGGCACCCGCACAGCCCCAGTTCAGGGAGGGGAGTATGTGCCTGTTTCCAGAGCCACCCAGCTCCCTAGTCTCTCTAGGTGATGAGCTGACCATCTTTCTTTGTATTTTTAGACAGGTTTCATGCTGTTGTGCAGGCTAGCCTTGAACTTTGAACCCTTCTGACAGTAGTTGGGATTGTAAGCATATAATACTGCACAAGGCTTTATTTAACTTTATTAAAATCTCACTCCAGTCTGCTCTGGTCTTCTCAGTGCCCCGCCCCCACACAGGTCTTTATCACAGGAGATGCAAACAAACACCCTTCTATTTTCAGTGTGCCCGTCGTCAGTGTCACAGCTGTTGCGGCTTGTCTTGTTGGCCAGGAAGGCAGTCCTTGGCCCTGCAGCTGGCCCTGGAAGCACACACTTGGCCTGGCCAGCCTGGGCCAGTCATGGCAGGCCAGGATGACTTGCAAGTCCGTTCCCTGCCTTGGTTCTTGGCTTTCTCACAAAACTCCTAGGTCCTTGTGTTGGTGATCCTTGTGTTCCATTGCACAAGGCCCAGGGAGCCTGTGCAGCTGTGTCCTTTGTTAGTAGTATAGGTTTCTGTTTGAGAGTTATCCTGGGACATGCAGTCATCCTGTGGGACATACATGATAAAGTGTGGTAGGCAGCTCTTTCCTTTCAGTTTTCTTGCTGTCTAGATTATTCTGCCAATCATATTATATAAAGCTTTTCAAATTGAGAACCTTAATTTGTAATTGATGGGACTCAGAATCCCTTGTCTGTCTAAAACTCTGTTGGAAATCTCAGAGATCTCCCCCCTCCTCTTGTTATACACAGAAAGAAATGTCCTTCAGCAATGAAAATAGATGTGCCTTGGTTTGTGGGGTCCCTGTGTCATTGGCACTGGCTGTACCCATGGTCAGCTTTTTGGGAAGGCTTCTCTTACCCATGCAAGGATTTAACTGAGCATGGAACCATGTAAGAGTAATAATTACAGGAAATAATAACGCATATTTGGAAAAGAAATAACAAATTTATTAAAAACTATTAGTATATTCTTAGGTTTTAATTTAAAAGTGGATTTTTCTCTGATTACTGTCAAGCATGCTTTTAAAGATATCATTTAGTACAAGAAAGATTATATACAAAAATGCTTCTTAAATTGCACCATGGCGGAGCCAAAACTTAACATTTTTCCTTTGGTGGTTTATCTTTTATATTTTATTAAGAAACAAAACAGCAGTGAAGCTTCTACCTAGGCTATAGATTGCTACCCCTTCATTCTCCAGCAGCGTTGGAAGTTCTGTCTTTGTTGGAGTGAGTCTTTGGAGCAGGGATGGTCTTCATCCCCCTTCCCATGTCCCCTTGATGTCGGAGCTTTTGTCCTTCCCCTGAGCAGCTGCACTGTCATGTATCAGGGTCATGCTGTTGGTGTCCAGCTTTGCTCATTCACAGTGTTCCTGTCCTGGTCCCAGGGAGCACTTCTCTTGTTCAAAGGCTCCTTGGCATGGGCTCCAGCCTCTTAGGGGACATTTCCTGTTACCACCCTGTCACCACACCAGCTCCTCCTTAGTGGTGACATCTCTGAGAGCAAGTTCCTTTCAAAGTCAAAATGAAAACTTTGTTTGTTATACATATATGCAATATATATGGATTCATTTGGTTGAGAACTGACCTGTTCACAGTATATTTACTTGCCTAGTTTGTTGTCAGGTCTCTTGTAACTTTTTGGATTAATGGGTTTGCTTGCTTGCTTGTTTGCTTGCTTGTTTATGTGTGTAAGTGCGTGGTGTGCCACAGGATACATGTGTCCATAAGAGGAAACCCTCAGTGGATTTGGGGGCTTGAATTCAGGTTGCCATGCCATAATCAGGTCTTTTATATTTACCACCCATGTATGCCCTGGTCCTTCAGATTGGATTCAGGACTTTGTACTTCTATAATGTCTTTCAGTTGGTTTTTATACTTTTTTTACCTATAAAGATCTTATATTGAATTTAATCATTTGTAAATTGTAGCTACTTTTTCTGTTAAAGATGATCCTTTTTTGAAGAAACTTAAAATTTAGTATGTGAGTGTTGTGTGTGTTCTTGTGGGTATGTGCACGTGTGTGCAGGTATGTGCATGAGTGCATTTGGAGGTCTTCTTCAATTCCTTTCTGATTATTTTTGCAATAGTCTCTCACCAAACCTGGAGCTCCAATTTGGCTAGGCTGGCTGGGCACTGAGCTCCACAGAGCCTGTTCTTCTACCTCCTCACCAGTGCTGGACTACAGGTGTGTAGCTTGTTCGGGAGTCTATACTTAGGTTCTCATGCCTTCAAAGCAGGTGCTTTATTTGCTAATCAAGCCATTATCCATCCTGTGTATCTTTCTTTTAAATTAAGTTTATTTTCTTTTTTAAGATTAGTATTTGTAAATTTATTATAAATGGATCTCTCTCTCTCTCTCTCTCTCTCTCTCTCTCTCTCTCTCTCTCAGTGTGTGTGTGTGTGTGTGTGTGTGTGATCATCTCATTATTCTAAACTTGTATAGTTTCTGAGCAGATATCTGTGACTTCTTCAGTGTTTCTAGAACAAAGGAGCATTAAATGTAGAGGGGGTAGTTTTTCTTCTTCCTTTCTCATTTTAAATGCATTTTCTAGTCTTGTGGTGTGGTCAGGAAGGAGTTCTGGGACATTCTACAGGGGCAGAGACTAGATTTCCTCTGGTTTCTTGGCAGTGGGATAGTTCAACTGCAGGCCGTGCAGCCCACCTGTGATCCCAGCACACAGGAGGTGAAGGCAGCAGGATAAGGAGTTCATGGCCCACATTTCAGGCTGTCCTGGCTACATGAAACCCTGTTTCAAAAACACACTGTAGCAAGATCCACATAGGGTAAGTTCATGGTGATCACATTTCATTTGCTGAGCATCTTTCTTGTCTCTGTTGCCGTGGAGAGGCAGAGATGCCTTTCTGCTGCAGACACTCAGCTGAGGGTGATGCTGCCTCTCTGTGGGCTGCAGTAAGTTGTCTTCTTTTAGGATCTTCATTCTGTTGCTGAGTTGTAGTAGCCTCTAATCTCTCTTTGGGATGTCAGCTTTTAAAATACTTTCCAAAAGAATTTAATATTAGAATTACTTATCAAATGTTTTGAGACTCTTAAGCCTTTGTGGTCCTGTGTTCTTGGTGGTTGGAATTTTTAGTTTCCCAGCATCTTTAATGGTTGCCAGTAGTCTGAATTTATTATATTCTCATCCTCACTTTCTGTTCTTTTCCCCTTTATCCCTCTCTCTATCTCCCTCCCCCTTCCTCCGTCCCTCCCTCCCTCTCAGAGTCTCAGGAGGTAGCCTTAACTGTGCCTTCCCTCCCTCTTGTGCTAAGTTATAGACATATGCAACTATGTCCATTGACTTGGATTCTTAGAGAATAATCTTGTAAGAGTTTGTCTAGTTTATTTAAAATTTATTGTCATCAACTGCATGATATAACCATATATTTAAAAATTTCTGAATCTGTAGTTATATATTCTTTTATTTTTGTAACTATGGGTGCACTGTAGTTGTCTTCAGACACACCAGAAGAGGGCACCAAATTCCATTATAGATGGTTGTGAACCACCATGTGGTTGTCGGGAATTGAACTCAGGACCTTTAGAAGAATAGTCTGTCCTCTTAACCTCTGAACCATCTCTCCAGGCTGTATTTTCTAATTAATTAATTAATTTGTTTGTTTGTTTGTTTATTTTGTATTCTTTTATTTTTAACATCACTTATTTCACCCTTTGAATCAATCTTTATATGAATTTTTAAAAAAAGATCAACTTTAGAATATACTCCAGCATGTCTCTGTGTAGTCCTGGCTGGCCTGGAACTTGTTCTGTAGACCCTGCTGGTCTTGAACTTAGATTTGCCTGCCTCTACCTCCTGAGTGTATTAAAGACACCAGGATGGCCTGAGTGCTAGGATTAAGGACACATACCTCCATTGTTCAACCCTCCTTGGACTCTCTTAGGTAGCCACTTTCCGCCCCCTTTTGGCTGTCTGCCTGAGATCCTTTTAGGACTCTCTGGCCTTGCTTCTTTTGTAATCTGTCCTTGTCCCTAGAGTGCCGCATGAAGTGAGTGGAGCAGGTATTGTGTGACCTTTCATTTTCTGAGCAGTCCTGCTGACAGTACATAACCTTTGTTGTGATGGAAGGATTCGACAGTTACCCTCAGTGGGTTTACTTTAAACCATACACTCTATACTCATCATAGTACAGCAGACAAATACTGGATCCAGTATATATCTACACTATATCTAGTGGGATTCCTCAAAATTGTCAAGGTCATCAGAAACTAGGAGCCTGCTGATCAAATTGTTGCCCCCGAAGAGTCATGGTAGTCAAATGAGTTACACGGAAGGGACCCTAGCCCTGGAAAAGACACCAGGCACGCAGGCTTCTGATGTGTCTTCATTGGTTTGCTGCCTGTAACAGGTATGCTTTCTGCCAACTTCCAGCCAAGTGGAAGGTCTCAGACTCTAGACAGCACTTGGTCACTTGTTTCCCAGATTACTTCCTGTCACCTGCTGCATCTTTAACTTTTCTCCTGAATACCTTCTTTCTGGGGCGAGAGACTGTAGGAGCTTTAGGAGTTAGTGACACAGTTGTGGGTCTTGTTTTTGTTTCTTATATGTGTAATGTTTGTCTTTTCTCTTGAACAGTTGCATTACAAAGTTTCAAGATGGCTCTCCTCTCCTCATACATGTAGCAGATTCTTCCTCCTTTCTGGGCTTCCAAGCTCCTTGCACATGAGTGGCTTTGTGTCAGCACAGTGTTGCTCCTTCCGCAGGCGGCCTTTGTAATGTGCATCTGTGGCTTTGCTCCTGGAGTCCAGTCACTGGTTATTGAGGTGTAGTTTCTCTTAGTTCTAGCATACTTCTCTTTCCCTCTGTTGCTCTAGCACACCTTCTTACCTTCCTTTCCCCTCTGAATTTGTTCTCTGTCAGCCCTGAGCACACTAGCCTGTGGTTCTCCAAGTAGGGCTTCACTGCCCTCATTCTTTACCTGTTGGCTTTTCAAGATTCTTGGCTTCTCATCGTGTGTTTCCCTCACTTTTTGCCTTTTCTTGTTGAAGAGTTTTTTACAACTCTTTTCCAATTCACTTAATTTCCTTGTTGATAGTATGGTATCTGTGACTTAAAGCATCTGAGGTGTTTTGTTTTGTTTTGTTTTTCTCTTCAATTCCATCAGTTGTCCTTAGTTTTGAAAGCTTAATTCGTACAGTGATTAATGTGGACAGCTCTGGCATCCCTTTTCATTGCTCAAACTTTTCAAGTATTTAGCGAACTTTTTACTTAATCAAAACATACATGCAGAGAAAGATTGTGTGTGAAATATTAATGAAGTTGTTTCTTTAAAGTTCTAGAAATATCCATCTGCTTCTAATTCTCTGGGTGTCAGCAATTAGCTTGACTTAATGCCTTCACTCTTGCAAGCTCCCTTGTAAGTGGAGTTCTTAGAAGGCTCTTGGTTGTACTGTGCAGCTGTAGTATGGCTTTGGGTCAGGATACTTCTCCAGACAGGGATTCCACATGCTTTGCCTGTGGGCCTGCTGTTAGCACTCTGTTGAGTGAGGCTGGGGCTGAACTCTGTCCTGAGCCCTTGCACCTCTGGGTATCCTCTCTGCCTTCCCTTGGTCTGAAAGGACATTAGTGGAGCTCATCGCTTTTAGCTGTGCTTTCAGCTCAACCTAAATGCTCTTTCTATTTAGTTCATATTTAGTTCATATTTGCTTCTGGCTCATGGAGGAGTTCTTGATACTGGTAAGCTAAGCAATGTGACAGAAACTGTATTTAACACAGAATCTCAGTTTCTAAGGGTAAGTGCCTGTGAGATAGATTCTCTTCCACACTCCCAGGAGAAGCAGCTCCCAGCATTGCATTAGCTTATTTATTGAGTTTCTTCTGCCCTTCTAATTTCTCCCCTGCCCCTACTGAGTCTAGCAGGGCTAGTACGTTCTGGCAGAAACGTCTTTGCCTCTGTAGTATGCATGCTCTGGCCCTGGTTAGACCCACTGCCTATGGCTTCTTCCTTCTCATGGCCCACTCCTTGTATCCAGTGTGGCCATGTTCTTCTCTAGCTATTATGAATGGGTTGTGTCCATGATGACCTTGTTATAGGCAGTGTGGCCACATCATCTTCCTGCTAGGAGAAGTTCTCACTCACTGGGAAGATGCTTGTTCAGAGCTGATACAATACAGTTTCCACCAGGGCTGCTCTGGCTGTGACTTTTGTGTGGCTGGCAGTGCTTCATGCAGATATAAGCTTACCTAGTGTAAGGTTGTTTTCTCGTATTATGTATGTCACCTGACATAATGGCAGCTGACTCTGGGTTACCCTGGGCACTGCAGTTTGGGAATCAGCAATGGAAGGCAGAGGTGAGATGTTTGTCTGAGGCTTCTCAGATAGAGTAGCAGCTGGTAGTCAGTACTCTGATCCTGATATAGCAGCTGGCTTCTGCATCCTGTATTGTTCCAACCCTGCTCTGGCCATCCTCATGGGACATTGGCATTCAGTGTAACATTCTGATGGGATCTGACGTTTGTCCTCGTGGAGCACAATTGATCATGGTGTCAGGAGTGTCCAGTGCCCATCTCATGAGGTGTCAGTGTTTGGGCCCAGTAGTGAGTGAATATAGCTGCATGATTTCCCTGTGGAGACTCTGCCTTGCTTTGTCCGTTGGAGGGGGCAGTAGGCATGGATTAGTCATGTTACCAAGAACACTGGACGCAGCGTGAATGGACTTCCCAGAAGCATCTTGTATTCATCTGTTTCTGTGTGGTGTTCCTCATGAAGGGTGATTGGGACACTTGTTTCAGCCTTTACTCTGGCCTTGCAGTTGTGCTCACAGCTGCATTGCTGCTCTCCATGGTCATCTTTAGTGCTTAGTGCCCTTTAAGGTTGACAAACAATAAGAGAGCACGGCCCAGGTCTTTTGCTGATCCACCTAGCTAGCTTCCTGGAACAGTGTTTTTAGAACTGTAAGCCAGCATTCCTTCTCCACATCAATTGTAGGGACGGGACCTGGGAAGTGCACATCATTCATGGGCCATGGGCACCACTGCAGATTCATAGTGCTACTTACAGCATTGGGCCTCATTTAAAATGTCTGTGAGGGTCCTTTAGAATTCACAGCCACCAGGGGAAAGTGTGGCCAGAACCCTTTACATAGGGCACAACATGATCTGTTTCTACCCAGGATGCCAGTAGTTAGGCACAGACTCATACTGTACTCAGTAGCATCCTCAGGCATTCTCTGCATCAGCTGTAGGGCTGATCAGAGAGTCTCTGTGCCACTGTGCCTGGACCTCTGCTTGCATTAGTCACAGTGAGACAGCCTAGATGTTGTGGCTTCTTTCTCAAGCACATCTTTCCAGGGCTGTTGGGACCTTACTTGGTGTCTTGCTCCTAGGAAAGGGGACTCTGGTGTTGACAGCTGTTGAGTCTGAGAGACCAGTCAGCATCCTAGCCTTTTTGTTTATACACAAGGAACAAGACTTACCTATCCCTCTTCTTACTCTAGTGTGTATGTATTGGGTGTGGGTTTGCAGCATGATGTCTAGTAAAGGGGATCCCCTGTTTTTAATACATACAGTCCAGTAAGGGTCTTCTGGTCAGGTACCAGCCTCAGGAACCCAGAATTTCCTGAGGAAAACAGGAAACCCTGGCTTTGTTTTTGCAAACATGGAGTGATTGTTAAATTTGAACTTGAATGTTCTGAGATCTGGATGGGCCTTCAGCTCACTGAAGCTCTGGACTCACCCGGGGCCTTTTCCTGCCTGATGAGCCAATACCCTGACTGCTTCCTCTGGTGTCCAGTTATGTGCTGTCACCTGAGTGCACAGCATTGTGGATGGAGGATATCTATGAGCTGATGGGCATTAAACAAGTCAGACTTCCCAGATAGTTCTCATTGATGGATGCTGCAAAGTGTACCTTTTTACCTTGTGTGTGTGTGTGTGTGTGTGTGTGTGTGTGTGTGTGTGTTTTTCCTTACAAATTGTTTTCAAATCGGTTGAATCCTTAGGGTGGCCATGTAGACAATTCTGTTTGCTAGAGATAGTAACCTCTTCTGGAGGTTACTCAGCTAATCTATGCAAACTTTGCAGCCTGTGGGATTTGTTGCACCTCCTCATAGTTCTTCTTTCTCATGTCTCAGACGGGGAACCTCACATTCCCCGGGTGCCTGGGTGGGGTGGGTGGTTACATGTGGATAGGGTCCAAATAAGGAGAGATTTTTTTTTTTTCCTGGCTCTTGCAGATGCAGAATGCTTGGACTTGCTGTGAAGAAATGGCAAGTTTTTTATACATGTTGCTAAGTGCTGGTGGGAACCTTGGAAAGGCCTCTCTCATGCTCATATTATTTACCAATCTAGCTTGGGGGTACCAGGGAAGGTGGCACCCTTTGTTCCTCTCAGCTGGCATAGTAGCCCTTTGCTTATTGGCCTGTAAAAATGCTACAGTTACCAAGATCCAGTGGCATGGGGTCTGTGCTTCTCAGGTGGGCCCTGTAGATAGTCTTGTTCACACTAAGCCTAGCTTGTATCCTAGTGCTGTGACCCAGGTAAACATTTCTGCCCCCATGCTGACCCCAGCTTTGTGTTGATCTTGTGTATCTGCCAAAGATGACAGTGCTTTGTGGCATCCGTACCTGAGAGTTTGGCAGTTTGTTCTTCATGTATGCGGAAGGGTCCAGAACTGATGTCATTTTCTTCTTCTTGTCCTTCAACAAATAGGGAATGCCTGGTCTGCTAGATGGGCACAGAACACTGGCACCAAGAGTAAGTAGCTAGATCAGTCTTGTTCTCAGGGATTTTTGTGTATTTAGGAAGATTAGCTACAAAAACTCAGCATAGTACAGAGTCTTAGATGCCATCAGTGCAGGGAAGGAGCCCAGGAGAGAGTTGCTGCTGCCAGTGAGGGCTTCATCACTGCTTTGTGTGATGCCTTGTAAGTGCTAGGGGGTCTATAAGTGGTTGGGTCTTGCATTTGGCCATTGTTGAAGAAATTGCAAGAGTGAGAATGGCTGCAGGTTGATGGTCATGTTCCTTCTTGCCCTGCTGTTCCTCAACTCTGTCCTTGTTGCCAACCCTTGTTCTGCAGAAGAACAGCCCAGACTAGCCTGTCTGAGTCTGGTCTCCAGCTGGAGAGAGCCTTTCTCCACCATTGGGGATGATGCTGAGGGTCCTAGGTACAAGGACTCATCCATTTGCGGAGGGGTCACCAAGGGTACAGAGGCTAGGTAGAACCCATGTGCAAGAATTGGTCCCCTGTACCACTTCTACCAGTAACTTGCTTACTTGCAGCCTTGCTTACAGGGAATGTGGCAGAGGTGCAAAGCTAGGCACACATGGAGTCATGTACCTACATGTGTGTGAGGGTTCCAGTCAACGATGTCTTCTGGGACATTATAAGCCTCTTGGTGAATCAGCAAGTTTGAGGTGGTGTAATTTCTGTGTGAGCCTTCAGCTTGGACAATTATGAATCATTTGCTTGCCTCTTGATTTGCGTCAATCAAACCACATGTGAAGAAAGCAGCCATGAGCAAGGCTCTGCTGGCAGCTTGGCATCCAGCAGGGAACATTCGCCAGGCATAGCTTCAGAAGGCTGGCCTGTGTGCTTGTCCTGGTGGTCTGGGCAGTGGGTCTTAAGTGGCTTATGAGTTGGGCTCCAGAGACTCGTGTCCCTGCCTCTTACCCCTGTCTTCCGTTGGCAAGCACCTCAAGCTGCAGGAGAATGTGTGGAGGTGCAGTTCCTTGACTTTTGATGAGTGCCCTGTGTGTAACCCTGTGGCAGTAGCTGCATTGGCACCTCTGGGAATGTCTGCAACTTATAGCAGAGTCATTGGTCCTTCCTTCCATGATGCATAAAATAACTTCAGGCAAGATTTCTTTTAAGAAAGACTGAATTACAAAGGAAATTACCCCCTACCTGAGAAATGAGGAGGGGTTAGCACTGTGTAGAGGCTGGCTGGGGTCCCGCTAAGAAAGAGCCTTTCCTTTTGAAACAGCTTTTGGGCAGGTGCAACCAGTCTGCCTTCAGTCAAGTCAGTGACAGCTCTGCTGTGTGTCTGGCTCCCAGGGGACCCTAGTTTAGTAGTTTGCTTATTTTGTTTTGTTTGAAGTAGGCGGGTGTTGTTGTTTTTACTCTTGAGGTTCCTTTCACTACTGTTGAATCAGCTGTTAAGTGTAGCTGGTGTTCTTGCCTCCTGCTTAGTCACAGCCATGGCTAGACTCATACCAACACTGCCAGGCCCTAGCCTCCCAACCAGCCTGGAACATTCATTTTGCCCATTAGCCAGGAAGTCAGGTCAAAGTGGATTTATCTCTGTTTCTGTCCCCTATTGGTAAAAACTAGAATGACTGTCATGTGGCAGTCAAGGAGATTGTAGGGTGCTTGTCTTCTGTGTGACCTGGGAATGTACTCCTCTATCGTTGGAGACAAGTGGAGGCATCTAACCACAGTGAGCATCAGTAGTACCCAAGTCTGCTGAGCAGTGCCTTCAGCAGCTATGCCTCCAAGAGTTCTAAAAGTGAGACAGAAGACAAGGAATGACCTCTTGCACTTAACCCGCTTCAGCCATGCCTCACTGGGGCTAGGCCTGCCTTGGCTGTTCTAGCTTTCTCACTGCAGCTGCATAAGGCCTTGGACTGTTGACACAGGTGTCTAAAAGATGCAACCACAATACCATTGCCACTCTTCAAATAGTTCTTAGACACCTCCAGGTACCAGTGCTTAAAGCTTGAATGTTTTAGAAAAGTTTTGTGTGGCATTGAGTCTGTTAGCTGTGAAGGACACTGGGCTGCCGTTTGTTTACAGCTTCCTGCCTCTGCTTGCACTTTGTTTTCTCTTTTGCTCATGGACACACACTATAGTTACAGAGTGGGAGCGGGTTGTCCTGTCCAGTGACCACTGCTTGTTCCCTATGGTGCTCCCTTCATCTGTCCCATTGTATCTTCCAAAGCTAATGTCTTGTTGTGTGTGTGTGTATGTGTGTGTATATGTGTGTGTGTGTGTGTATGTGTGTGTGTGTGTGAACTGTGAACCATGTGTTTGAGTGCACTAATATTCTCTTGTTGTATATAGGGCTCCATCTCTGGCCTATAGGGGCCCTTAAGCCCTTTCGATGAGACTTTGTAGTCTGTGATGGCTTCCTTGCTTTGTGACATCTTGTTATGCCGCACAGTTCCCATCCCCACACTGGAACTAACCATTTACTCGGTCCTCATCTCAGGATCTCTGATTACACCAGCAAAGTCACTCTGACATGGAAATAGACATTTATAGGCTGTAGGGATGAGGGTATGGACACCTCTGAAGGCTGTTGTTGATCTTATCTTCAGAATATATGTGATGGCCTTGAAGGCAGCTCTCCTCAGGCCACTGAAGAAGGAAAAAACCCTTTGAGGAATTTGTCTATAGGTCAGGAACAGGGTGTAAAACAGCAAGAACTAGTGTTATACTTGTCTCAGAATTGAAGGCCTAGAGTTGAACTTCAGCTTCTCACCCTGCAGATACCATCATGCTCCACCAGGGTCAGATAGCACCAGGCTGTGGTACCTACAGCTAGACAGGCGTGCCCATGGGTGGCTGGGAGATGCTATGCTACTGATGGTGCTCTTGTCCTGATTCTCATGGGTGTGAAACAGTGCCTCAACCTGGCTGCCATATGCATCTGCTGAGGCTGGATGCTGAGCATCTCTTCATGTGCAGAGCATCTCTCCATGTGGTCTTTGGCCTTTGCTCTCTTCTTTGCAGAGATATCTGCTTAAGTCTTTTGCCTGTTCTCACTTGAGTTATTTGCCTCTTATGCTTAAATTGTAGATGCTGATTGTGTATTCTGAGTACAGCTCCTTTAATTGATAGCCAGATAACCAATTCCTTTGTGGATAGTATTCTTTAAGACACACTGTGTGTAGCCGGGCGTGGTGGCGCACGCCTTTAATCCCAGCACGTGGGAGGCAGAGGCAGGCAGATTTCTGAGTTTGAGGCCAGCCTGGTCTACAAAGTGAGTTCCAAGACAGCCAGGGCTATACAGAGAAACCCTGTCTCAAAAAAACAAAAAACAAAAAGAAAAAACACACTGTGTGTGTGTGTGTGTGTGTGTGTGTACTTGTGTAATTTTGGGTGTACATGTATATGCATGCTTGCAGAGGTCAGAGAAAAACCTGAGATGTTGTCATCGGGAATGCTGCCTACATGCTTTGGAGAAGGTCTCTCATTAGCCTGCAACTCACCAGTTAAGCTAGGCTGGCTAGCCAGTGGAGAGCTTCTAGTTTCAAGCTCTCCATTGCTAGGGTTATAAGTGTGCCTCACCACACCCAGAAATTTTACATGGGTTCTAGAGATGGAACTCACAAGGCAAACGGTTTACTGATTAAGCTATCTCCTTGATAACATCTCCCCCCCCCCCCCCCCGCTTCTTCTGTAGTTTGTACTTTTCTGTCATATCAGATATTTATTGAACTCACTTTGGGTGGGGTGAGGTGTGGCCCTCTTTCTTGGGGCCTAGGCTTCTGGCTTTTGTCAAATGTCAGTGCTGAAAGGCTTTTAGGGCTCTTAGGAGAATGCCTATTTTATGGCCTCTCTGGCTTCTGCTGTTTCCAGCGGCTGGATTTGTTTTCCCACAGTTGTTTTTAATTGAATGTCCATGAGAAAGTGGCCAAGTAAATTGAAGGTTTCTCAGAGAGAGCCGAGTTTCTTTGTTGGTTTTTTAAACTGTGCTTTTTCATCGTTATTGTGCAGTTTGTTGGAATCTGCGTCATGTAGTGAGTGTTCATTGGGGCTGGGATTGCTGGTCTTTTTGAGCATTACAGCATTAACGAATCCTTTCCTGCTCTGAACAAAAGTCCTAAAAAAATTCTCAAAGCTCTGTAATTTTCAGATGGCTGTTTCCCCTATTGATAGGTTAATCATGGGGCACAGAGCCACCTGGAACTCAGAAGTAGACATCCAAGCAGAGTAACAGCGGGATTACAGGCAGGCTCTGGCACCTGGGATAAGGTCCCAGCACCTAAGCTGATTTCCTACAGCTCATGTCTGTCCCCTGAGAGTCCAAACAGTGCCTGCCAGCAGATGAAAAGCTCTGAAGAGACCACGTGCAACGGTGGCAGATGCGTCATTGTAGACAGTCCCTGAGGATTCAGAGGTGTGTTCTCAGAACCCCAATAATTCCACAGGTGGGGACTTTTGAGACTAGTGCAAAACCCACACAGCTCAGTCTAACTATTCAAAATCAGCACCCTGTGCCTGAGCTTTGAGTTCTGCATCCTGCTCTGCCTTTAGCTGCTGATTGATGAGAGAAAACAGAAGGTAGTGTGTGTGTTCACCACATACATGAGGTCTTTGAGTTGCAAGTGTGCTGGGGAGAGACTAATCAGGCTGTAGTAAACCTTGAACTAGATATTTACTGTCTCTCTGACAGAAAGTGAGTCACTGTATTCTTAGGGTGGTATTATAGAATTTCCTGAATTTGGTTTCCTAAGGCCTGTGTATGCACTAGTCGGAACTGGAAGCCACTTCCACCTGCCTATGGTGCTCCTGGCTGGTGTTGCATCTCACTTGGCAGAAGTGAGATGAAAAAAAGTGAGTGAAAGTTCAGCTACTTCCCCGTTTGTGAACTTCATGTCACCGTGGTGCTTCTTGATTCACTCTGCTCTTTTTTTAGCTCTGCATTTCTCCTTCTAGTTGAGCACATGATTGTCCTGTGGAAATGACAGATTTGTTCCTTCAGCTTGCTGGAGATTGTATTACTCAATGTAGAAAGGCCTTTTCTGCTTTTGTTTTCTGTTAATTGACATGCATCCTGGGGAAGGACAGGCTTGAGAGAGCTGGCTCAGTTGCTAGGGAAAGTCCTGTGACAGAATTGATGGCATAGCCACAGAAGTCTAAGCTCCAGGAACTTGTCCAGTGCGTGTACTCGGTGATGTCAAGAACTGGAGAGGTAGCGTAGTGGTTAAAACAGTAGACTCTCTAACAGAGAACTTGAGTCCAAGTCCCAGCACCCACATGACAGCTCACAACTGTCTGTAAATCCAGTTCCAGGGTGCCCAGTGTCCTCTTCTGGCCTCTGAGGCAAATGGTGCTGAGAGAGAGAGAGAGAGAGAGAGAGAGAGAGAGAGAGAGAGAGAGAAAAGCATGCACATCTGTACAGAACTAGCTCCTTTCCCCAGAGGTGCCCAGCTGTGTCTTATAGCTAGAATTTACTAAAAGTAGGACTTGGAGGTTGGCAGGTCCAGCTACCACACCCATTGGAGAATCCAGAGCTGGGTGTCTATGAAGCTTTGGGACATGACCGTGAATGATGAATTAATGAACTCCGAAATCAAGAACCTGAACTGGGCTTGACTACCATCCTCACTGGGCTAGGCATCACACTCGGTTATGGCGAGCTCGTACTTCCCTTCATTGACTGCCTTTGAAGAAGTAGTGTGGAAGTTAGAAGGGCTGTTTCATCCTGTGTATTAAACCCATAGGGAGCTATGACAGTAGCCTGCTCATATGAGGACAGCTCCGCTGAGGCTGAAGGATATCTTTCTCTCCTTCATTTGGGGAAACTGAGGCACTGCAGGTCAGAGTTCACAGAAATCAGTGCTGAGCTGGAATGCTTTGAAGTAGTACCTTGTCAGTGCCAGGAAATGGGACCTGGCCCTTTCCACATCTGCACATGGTACCTTTTGTTCAGTAACTCTGCACACAGATAGAAGCTGCATGTAGGTCTATAAGGCTTCATCTCATAGTGATTCGATGGGTCCATGGAGAGTGTTTTCTCCCAAGTGTTCACCTGGAATAAGCCTATTTTAAGCTCAAGTGTGAAAATAATTGTCCTTTATTTCTGATTATGAGATGGCTTGGTTGGTAAGGGACATTGCTAGTGAGATCGATGACCTGGGTTTGGTTCCAGAATTCATGTGGTGCAAATAGAAAACCTATTCCACCAAGTTGTTTTCTGACTTTCACATGTGTGCTGTCCTTAAATGTGAAAACATACACACGTATATACATACATACATACGTATGTACGTGTATGCGTGAACTAAAAGGAAAGCTAACACAATTCTGTTCTATTAACTGTTAATGGGGATCTGGACATGAGGCAGGGGCTTGCTGGGGGCTCTCCTATGCAATTGTTTCTACCCAGCCAGACTCAAGAGCCCCCAGGGTAGCCCATGTAAAAGGCCCCTCCTTCTTCCTAGAATCTTCCCCCTTTTCTTCCTTGGTCTTACTGCTCTTGGTTAAGCATGGATTAAAAGGCTGAAAAGGTCATTCTGATATGGAGGAGTATCAGACCCTCTTGTTTGACAAGCAAGGTAAGCCACTTCCATGTTCACTTTCTGACCATCTCCCTCTGCTTACGTCTTGGTCCTTCTGAGGGCAGGAGCTTGTCAACACACACCTAGAGTGACTGTGGGATGGCTGGGGACAGTGAACAAAGAGGAGATTCTGATTCCCTCATGTGGTAGTTCAGAACTGGATGGGGCAAGGGGGATATGTCCTCTCTTGATGACTCTCCTTACCCTTCACTTGGGCTGTCTGTCCATTACCCTTTTCAGTCACATGGTACCCTTGAGAAAGCCTGTCCTTCCTAATCACCCTAACTCTTGGTTGGCTGGCTCCATTGGAGGCACAGAGTGGACACTGCTTCTCCGAGTGTTCATCCTTAGGCTTTCTCCGTCTCTGCACTCACTCTTGTTAGATTCCAAGGAAGAGCTGAGCAATAAAAAGTCACAACTGAACATCACTCTCCTTCAAAATCATTCCTGATTCTTTTAGTAAGCTTCCTTCAACTGAATTTAGACCAGAGTTAAAGAAAGTTGATTTATGCATGGAATTCAACTGTACCTTGTAGTTTGGTGTAAAGTGTATTTAAAATGCTAGGTGACATTTGTCTTTTCAGGAAAATACTTCCATTCTTAGATATGACATTTGAAGGGCATGTGTCAGGAATATGGTGAATCAGATGACTGAATGAAATCCAGAAGTGGGCACAGTGGGAAAAGAACCAGAGACAGTGCTTGCTGCTCCTTGGCCCCAGGCACAGCACCGCCCTGGGCCTCTTCCCTGTTTGTTCTCTGCCAGTTGCAGGGAAGCAGTTGTAGTACGAACTCCTGGTAATTCAGTCTACAGGCTCTTCCAGAGGCGCTGGGGCCTGCCCTGGCCTCGAGAGCTCGCACCTCCTAAGCCTGCCAGCATTCATCACGATGAAGGGTTACAAGCTGTGGTTTGGCATTTCCGGTCTGTGGCTAGTTTCTTGTGTGTTCAACTCTGTAGCTGTGCAGGGCTTTTCTCGGAACAGTTACAGATTTTTTTTTAGTTTTTATTTTAGTTTTTACTGAGTTCACTGTGCCCTGTAGTGTTGTGAAGGTCTTCACTGGATGGGTTTGTTCCTTGGTTGGGACTGTGCATTTCAGACTTACTTGTAGGCCTGTGTAGGATGTGACGTGCAGCTCAGGTGAGGTTTTCATGGTTACAAATTGCAGTTTATGAAGCATGATTCTAGGCACATGGACATGGTAGATGGGAGCAGAGACCAACTGGCTTCCCCAGGTTTTAGAGGTGAATCCCTAGAAGTGAATAAAACAAGTGTCACATGGAGGAGAGGTGGCCCTAAAAGTTGCTCCAGGCCTCCTGCCTTAGAGGACTGCTGTGTCCCCACTATGCTCAGAAGGCCTAGGACAGTGTCCTATGCCCTACCTGTGGCTTGTGGTACTACTGCTCTGTGGTAGGTTGAGCTGGTGGCCAGCTGAGCACAACTTGGGTAATAGGACCAGAAGTGTCAAGCAGGATGATGACAATGTTCTTGCTGTGGGGACATTATGTAGGGGGTGGGAGAGAAACAGCATTTTTCTTGTTTCACTGCTGCAGCCTTCCTGGACTAGCTGGTCAATACTGTGGTCAGTGCTAGCCCATCCATAACATTTAGCATACTAATAGATGTTCTCGGTCATGTGAACATGCACCCCAGAGCCTGGGTTATTCCTCTTTGTTTCTGCTGCCTCTTATATTGTTGAAGCTCTGGTTGAGCAGGAGAGCATGGGAAGGATTGGGCTACATCTCTCTGGAATCTAGGAATGAGGTGCATAGGAGCCCAGAAAAGGAAGGGCCTATGGGAGCGTATATGGTTGCTGAGGCCTTATTGGAGAGGCCAAGAGACCCTTGTTTCACCTCTGCAGCTTCATTTAGGCAGTTAGAATCCAGGTCTAAATCAGGAGCTTTTGGAGTCCAGAGGCTTCCCTTGATATGAGGACAGGACTGTGGAGCTGATGATAGGGGTTTCCCAGTCCTATTACTTGTGCTTTCTCTGCTCTGTTGGGAACTTCAGACTGGTTCTTCGTAGCTCCTCTGTCACTCCTCCAATTGTATAGATTTCAGCAACTTGGATCCTTTTCTGAAGTGGCTATCACCAGGATTGTGGATGCTCCTTCCAGGAACTCACCATTCTGTGAAATGGTCACTTTCTCATCAAGGAACCCCTTTGTCATCAGAGGCAGGTACCTGAGAGGCAGTGGCTTGGGTCTGAATGTTAGTTACCACATCCCCTGTGGCTGTGCCCTCCCTACATAAGAGGGTATACATGTCAGGACAGACATCCCACCCAGGCTAACCTGCCAGCTGCTTCCTTCACTACTTAGGACCCCCAAGTGCCACACTGGGTGCTACTCATGCAGTTTCTGTCTAGGTACTCTGTTAGATAATAGGAACTCTGGAGTTTTAGGATTACTATCCTTATGTGTACACTGTCATGGTGGCTTTTCTGGAAGTTGCTCCTGGCCCTTGTTTGGCAGTATTCTGAGATTACTGTGGTGCTTTGTAGGCTGTCAGGTGTGACGGGTCCCACACAGGCACTTTTCCCCTCACCCCACAGCCTGACAGGGTCTGAATAGGATCTAAAGTATCCCCTTCCCCCATCCAGGTAGCTGCCCAGTGGGCTTTTCTGTCCTGCCTCTACTGCCACCACTGCTGGATGAGGCAAACAAGGGGCTTGTCTTCCACAAGCATGCTTCCTAGAGGGACCCATAGTGTTTCTAGGAGAGTGACTCTTAAAATATATCCATTGCTGCCCTAGGCTGACTTCTCACAGGACAGTTTGTCTCTGTGTCTGCCTGAAGTCACAGGTTTTGGAAAGGAAGAGTTTTATGTGCCTTTCTAAAAGTTGTCAGAAATAGTGATTTTTTTTTTCCCATGTGCCTGCCCTAGGGTCAGCACATCCCGAGGGATCTTCACTTGTCAGCTGGGGGTCAGAAGGACCTGGGGTAGCAGGTCCTTTTTGGCTGATAGCAGGCTAATGTTTCGGCCTTGACCCTTTTCTGTCCCTTTGGCTTGCTGTGGCTAGGGAGAGGAGAGGCTTGTGAGAGCTTCTCAGATCTTGAAAGTTCTGAGAGATAGCTTCCAGCTTGTGAGAAAAGAGAGGCAATTGTTGTGTTATAGATAGTGTTGGGGTGGCTGGCACAGTGTAAGTGACAGCATGGAGGAGGGACAGTGGCCCTGACCTATACCCTTCAAGCCATGCCCAGGGACCTGCCAGAGGGCAGGCCTACCACAAGGAAGTAGTCAGTGCTCATGAAAATGTGCATAGTGTGACAAGCCCACCAGGCTAGGAGTGCCGACTGGAGAAGCAGCATACCCTGCATCTGCCACAGGGCCCCTCTTCCTCCTTGATTGTACTTAGGAACCTACACGGGCTCCCTGACCATGGAGCCCTTTGACCTGTAGAAGCTGGTGACAGTACCCCCTTCGAGTCCCAGACAGTCACATTTTCATTTCCAAAATAAACTCACATCTGACTGTTGACCATTGGGCAGGTCTAAGGTAAGATTGGAGGATCTTACATTAGCACAGACATTTAAAAACCAAACTCACAAAAGCCATTTCCCGCCCCACATCCATCGAACTCACATGTGTAGTGAGATTAGTTGATCCACATTAGGGTTGATCCACCCAGCAGGTGGGGATCCCCAGATTTTGAGGGGGTCTTTGATGTGAGCCATCTCCTGAATAGCTGAGTAGCCTCTCTATTTAATAGGGCTGTGAGCTGCTTTCCTTTTTGAGGGCAGGGTCCTGCCCTGCTTTTTCTTTCTGCCATTGGGTCTCTTCTTGAGCAAGTGTCTGCCTCCTAAAGGCCTGACTTAGATCAGAGTTCTCTGAAGTGTGCCTGCTGTCCTCTGTGCCTGCCCAACCCTGTCGCTTCCTTCCAAGCCTGGGGCAGTGATGGACACAGGAGGGCTGATCCTCACTAAGCTCTCATTCTGCACAGTGTAGGCACTAGGCAGCCTAGGCAATGTAGTAGATGACCTAAGTTAGCCAGGGACAGCATCAGGTCTGCCATCACTCTTAATGGTGCCTTGTCTCCTGGAGATCCTTCAAATGTTCCTGACACCCCCAACTCCAAGGCCTTGACAAGCCCACCTTGACCATCTGCCCTTCTAGAACAGCAGTTCTCAACCTGTGGGTTGCAACCCCTTTAGGGGGCAGTGTTGAAAAACCCTTTTACAGGAATTGCCTAAGACCGTTGGAAATACCAGATATTTACATTAAGATTCCTAACAGTAACAAAATTACAGTTATGCAGTAGCAATGAAAATGATTTTGTGGTTGGAGGTCACTACAACATGGTGAACTGTTTTAAAGGGTTGCAGTGTTCGGAAGGTTGAGAACTACTGTTCTAGAACACATTATTTGCAGTGTTATCTATAAGCCACTGGGCTGAGGCTTGACTTCCTTTCCCTGCCTCACTTCTTCTAGCAGCAGCCATGCTTGGGCCTAGCTCTGGGGCATGTCCTGCCTAGCTAGGGGTGCAAAGGTAGAAGTGCTGTACTTGGCATCTGAGTTCTTTGCTAGTCACCCTCTAGACCTGGAGGCATTATGTACTGGAGGACTGAGTAAGAAGGGGAAGGGAGGCTGCTGTGCAGTGAGTAGGGCATTCTCTGGTGGCCAGCAGGTAGTAAAGATGTGCAGTGCTTGTTATACAGAACCTTGCCTGCCTGGTAAATATGCCATGAGCCAGAGCCAGAGCAACTCAGGACTCACATAAAATGGATCCAAAGGGGCTTCCAGTCACCTTAGCTCTCAAGTGCTGGGAGTGGAATCCCTCCTCCATAGGCCACATTATAGTAAATATAGTATCTTTGCAGTTGTTATCCCTAGACTAGGGTAGTATGTGGGTCCTTTCTCTTTGTTTAGAAATTTAAGCATCTCCCTCTTGCAGGAAGATCTGACTTGTGTCTTGGCTTCTTCTGGGCTCCATGTGGCTTTTCTCCCAGAGCACGGTGCATTAGGTGAACTCAGGTGCTGGGACCTAGATTCTAGGAGGAGACTAGCCCAGGAACCCCATGCTCTTTGACTTCCTTGGGGTGGGCTCCTCAGCTGTGCACATGACCCTTGTGGTCTCTGCAGACCCCAGAGCACATCTGTGCTCTTGGGCTGAGGTGAGGGCATAGACAGCAAAGGCATTGTTGTCTTCTCCCTGCTCTTGAGGGTGCACACTGGTGGCCTCCTCTGGCCCTGTGTCAGCTTGGGCACAGGGTAAAGCTGACGTGGTAGCTAACTGTTGGTTGAGAGTGCATGGGTAGACTACGTTCTTTAGCTCTTGGAACTACATACAGATCAGTCTTGACTGATAATGGCATCCCTCACCCCTGACTTGGTCAAGCAAGGAAAAAGTGATTTCAGAAAACTAATCCCTTTCTAACTAGGTTTCACCTCTGCCCGCACCGAAGCCTCTTTCTCCTGGTTCTTCCTAATTATTTTTAAAGTCTTAAGGAAAACCTCCTTCTCTATTTATAGCTCCATAGACAATGAGCTGTCCTGTTTCTTTTTTCTGTGGGGAATCTAAGCTTCCATTCCTAAAGTGACTTATTGTGGCCTCTGACACTGAGCCAAAATTGTCGTAATCTGTTAAGACTCCATTTCATCTCCTGGAAATAATGCTGCTTTAACAGCTACAGGGAACTGTGCACATGGTGTGTAGTGGATAGCCATTTCCTCGGCTTTCAGTGGGCTATCTTCCACACTCCAAGTTCATAGACGTGGACTGAGGATCCCTGTGCCCAGTCTTTCAGGTGAAGGTGCATTTTCTGGAAATGGGAGTTTTCCTGTGGCACTGTCATGAAGCAAGGTGCCCTGAACCCCCTCTGGAGACATACTCTGTCAGAATCTTTTGTTGCCCTGGCTCAGACTGCTGGCAGAGTTACCAGCCAACATAGGTTGTGGGAGCTGCTCTGTCCTGTTGGGATAATGGAGGGATAGTCTTGAGTTGGGATACTTAGCCCTCTGAGGGTGCTCAGCTGTTTCTCATCCCAGATTTTTTTCTCCTCTGTCTTGCTATTCTTTTCAGGATACAACCTTTTGTTCTGAAAGGAGACACCTTCAAAGGCTTCCTTTTCCTGCCTGGGTTGTCTGGGGATCCAGAAGAGTCCCTCTGTAAGCCTGTAGTGTTCTAGGTTCCCTATGTGTCTATCATTCAATACACTGGCTGGTGTTTGTTTGGGGTAATAATTGAATGGTGTTTCATCATGTCCTCTCAGGATGTTGCACAGAAGCATAAACAGCAGCCTCCTGAGGCACAGGACCCCAGGTGGGTATGAAGGTGTGGTCATTGCACTGGCTTCACGTACGGTGATTTTTAGGATAGCACCCTTTCTTCTTTTATCTGTGGCACATCAGGTAGGACCTGCCATGTGCTCTAATGTAGAGTTAATCTCTATAGTGACTTTGGAGCTGCTCTAAAGCTCAGCCTTTTCCTATTAGTTTTCCAGTTATCTTTGTAGGATCGGATAAGTGTTACTAATCTTATCCTTTCCTACATATACACAAAGAGGGGATGAAAGGGGAGCAGGGATAGGCGGACACGCAGGCAGGCAGGCTGGTAGACTTATGGGCAGACTGAGTGTCCTAAGCCTTGGGTATCTGCATCTGTGGGATGGGGAGAGACTGCAGGTCTGGTGCTTCCTGGGTGGTACTTCTTTGCAGGGGTCACAGCTTGCATAAAGCTGTGCTTGCATAGTGGCTACTGACTGGATGAGGCTCCTTTGCAAATTTCTCTGGTTCAAGTGAGAATCTACATCCCAGAAGAGACCAAGCCTCTCTCTCCCAGAGCAGTGGACATGCCGTCATACTTTCCCTGGGAAAGAGGAGACAGGGTTCATATCCTAGGTGGAGACCACTATGGACATAAGCCCTGGAAGTTAGGCTGTTTCCCAGAATGACCTGCTGTGAGAGGTCAGGCTGTTGGGAAGAAGAGGAGTGACACAGGCTAGAGGGAATTGTGAGCCTGTTGGGGGGGAGGAGGAGGAGGACACGGTGAAACCTTCACTTAGGTGTCCTCCTTATAACATGACTTGATCCAGAATGTCGTGAAGAGGGCTCAGAACACCTGGTGCCTGTGTCAGCTCAGTATCATTTACCTCATTCTGAGGATGACTCGGGCACATTATGCCTCACCCAGCTTTCACAGTCCACATTTTGCTCCTTACAGAACACCTCTGTGTGTATATGTGTGGTAGAAGGGATGGTGTAGAGGGAGCATAGACTTCCATTCAGTCTTACTGGCTTTCTGCATATACAAGGGCTCTGTGTCTTTTGTTAGATCATGCAGGTTTTTAAGATTAATGCTGTTATTTTTGAAGGTTTTAAAAAAGATTTGCTTTTATTTGGTTGTTGTTGGTCAAATCTTGTCTAGCCCACTTGGTACACTTTACCTCCACTTCTATGTGTATGGGGCAGGGGGGGTTGTGTGCGGTGTGCATGTGCCAGTGCCCACTGTAGCTGGATATACATGGAGTTGTGGGTCCTTTGGAAGAAAAATGTGTACTCTTAACCATTGAACTATCTCTCCAGACCCATCTTTGGTATTTTGTAATTCTTTTATTGTTAGTTGCTGTATGTAGAAACACAGTATGAACTTGTATATTATCCTTCTGTTGACTGTCTCTGTTTATTAATTAATCCCTGTCCTGATGATTATTCTTGATGTTCTACATGCCAAGTGTAGGTGATGGTCATTTTGTTTTTCTTTCTTTTACTTGCCTTTAGTGCTGGCTAGGTGTATAGAGGACATTTTGCTCTGGTTGGGGTGGAGTGAGAAGTGAGTGGTACTTCTGTGTCCATGCTGACTGAGATGCTTGCTACAGATCTTTATTTGGTGGTGGTGGTGTGTGTGTGGGGTGTGTGTGTGTGTGTGTGTGTGAGAGAGAGAGAGAGAGAGAGAGAGAGAGAGAGAGAGAATGAGTGAGTGTGAGTCAGTCTGAGAGAGAGACCTATATGTATATGAATGCCAGTAGAGGATGGTGGGTGTCTTATACTATCACTCTCTGCCCCTTTTACCTTGAGACATGGTCTGTCTTTAAATCTGAAGCTAAGCTGGTGGCCATAAGCTTCAGAGATTCTCCCCTATAGCATTAGTGTTATAGGCACATGCTCCCATATCTAATTCTCTTCCCCACACAACCTTGGTGGTTAAGATTTGAACTTGGGTCCTTATGCTTGTACAGGAAGTACTCTTAACCCACTAAGCCATCTTACCAGTTCCCTTATTTGCTTTTGGGAGTACCCTTATCAATTCTAGGTTGTGAGATTCGGATCCAGCATTTCTATGAGGCACTCTATTGTCTGTATTTAATCTTACCAATAAATGAATGCTTTTTCTGTGTTTCCCTGTTGAGATGATGTAAAATTTATTATTAACGTGGCAAATCATACTGACTGGCAGTTTCTTAAAAGTACACCAAACTATTATTTATTGACCTCCCTCAATTTAGGGGTTACAGTCATTACAAGTGGAGCTGGAGCCATGGCCTTGGCGTTGGGTTTTTTTCTTGATTGAAAGAGTTCTATCCTTTTCTCATTCACTCTAGTCCCTTGATTTCAACTCATGAAATGTATATATAAGAGAGGGTCAGAGTGCTGAAGGTTCTGCAGAGTTACCTGGGAGCCCTGTTGTGATCCTTAGTAGAAATCTGCCCCAAATGCCAGGCTTACCCCCAGGTCTCTGTCTGCTGCTGGAATCCCTTACTATTTGGCTAACTTACCAGTACCTTTGATATTTGTCTAGCTTCTGATTGTTCTCTGTGATAAGTCACCTTTACCCTGTTCTTGTGGGGTTTTGTTTTGTTTTGTTTTAAGTTTATTCACCAACTTGCAGTATTTTTGTCAAGACCAGAAATCCTGTCTGCACTTACTAAAGGAGTTGGTAGCCTGTGAGACAGTTCCTGGGAGTAAAAGTAAGTCTGACCTAATTGTTATTGGCTGTCAGAATGGTTGGCCTGTGATTCACACGAACAATTACTTGGATGGATATTTGGAAGATATTTTAATTTATGTATATATTTGTGCTATGTGTGGGTATGTGCACTTGAGTACAGGTGCCCATGGATACCAGAAGAAGGCATTGGATCCTTTGGAACTGTTACTACAGGCAGTTGTGAGCCATTTGATGTGCTGAAAGCTGGTCTTCTGCAAAAAACATTACGAAGTTTGAGCCATCTTTCCAGTCCTGTGACTGGGTATTTTTGGGTTTTAGCAGCAAGTATACCTGAGTATAGGTACTTACTTTGAAGCATATCTGATAGTACACAGGTGGCCTCACCCTTGGGGACACTTGGACTAATACATCTGATTGTGCTCTTTAGGATCTTTAGGACATCTTGATATTTTGAGGACCAGCTTTGTCAGGTGTTCTTGGTTGAGTAGAGACTTGGAGCTTGAATTCATTTGAAGCCATTTTTCTTTTCCTGTGATCAGTTTCCTTATATATACTTGCTTGACTTGTCCACCCATGAACCCACCTATTCCCCAACCTGTCCATTTTGCTTTTGAAAGTTATTGTCCCAGCATCATGGGTACAAAGGTCACCCCCCCTCCACACACACACACACACACACACACACACACAAACACAAACACAATAGAAGCTCTGTCTCCATAGACAGGTAGAAAAAAATGAGTAGAGTAACTTTGGGTTGACTAGATAGCTGTTCCAGATAATGCCTCTTTGCTAGAGGTAGAGAATGTGGCTGGGCTGATATCAGACAGCATGGTGCTGAGCTAGAGACCTCTGGTCACATTCAGCTTTCCCTTTTAATCTGTGTTGTTATAAATGGATTTTCCTGCAAATGAATGTATGAAAAGAAATCTTAATTTCCTCCCAAACTTTTTTTTCATTGATTTTATTTTTTTAACATATAAGAAATAAATGTAATAAACCAAATACATGGACAAAAATACAAGAATCATATGATTATCTCAATGGAAGAAAAAAAAAAGAAAAAGTCTTTGATAAGATTCAACATGCATTCTTAATAAAAGCCCTAGAACAAGTAAGACTTGTTCTAGGAAACATATTCCAACATAATAAAGGTTATGTATGACAAACTCATGATCAATATCATCCTAAGTGAATAAAACCATTAATAACTCCCATTAAAATCAGGAATGGGAGAGGACTGCCCACTGTCCCTACTGCTCATCCATAATGTGATTGAAGCATTAGCTGGAACAGTAAGACAAGAGAAGGGATAAAATTGAGAAAATATTAAGTCAAATTATTTTCAGTTGAAGGTTGTATTATATTATCCAAAATTTGACTAGAAAAATTGTAGAAATTATCAATAATTTCAGCAAAGTGTTATGATACATAATTGACTTACAGAATTTACTAGTCTTAATACATATGAGTAACAAGCGGACCCCTCCCCCTACCCCACCCCCCACCGGAGAACTAAACCTCTACAGAAGAGATTGGGATCATTCTTGGTTTTGTTTCTTTTCCTTAGTGAGAGAGAAAGGCCTTGGGATTTGTCTGCCCTCTGTTCTTTTGAAGAGCTGCTTGCTCTGTTCTACTCTCTGAAAATCTGCTCTCCACTCTTAACAAGCAGCTGGAACTCAGTGGAGTGCCTCAGCAGGAACTACAAAGCAATGGCAGTGGCTGTGCAAAACAGATGCTGTTTGCATTAAAATAAAAGACAAACATAATATTTGCATTAATGCAACATTATTTGCATAGACTGGTTTATCCTTACCCAAGAGCTGGTTACTTTTAACTAAGCAATCTTTTGCTGATTATTTTTCACAGAGTTGCTTTTGCATAAGTGTGGCTGATTTCAAAGAAGGGTTCTTGGACATGCAAATGTGTTTGTTGTCCATGATGTGTGTAGAGAATAGTCCATGCCCAGCAGTGATCTTCATCACTTAGGCTTTTGCTCGCTTTTGTTCTCAGGCAGGCTAATGAGCATTGCCTTCTTCAGGGAAGCACTAAACTGCAGAGCTTTGCGGTCCTTTGCCTACTCTCCATGGAAAGCAGCAACCTTGGTGGGCAGTTGGTGTTTCTGCCTTCTGTTTTCAAGGACAGCTACACTTCATTTGATTTATTCAAGAATAAAGAAATTGGCACCAAGGAAAAATGATGGGCTCTTAGAAGTGAAACACAGCCTGCTTCAGCCTTAAAAATGCACTGTTTTTTAGTATCAGAGTAGAAAGGGAAATTTTGTACTAGGGGATTTGTATTTATATAATATATATAATATATATGTATTTATATAAGAAGCTAACAAGCTTCTTAAAAACATGCACACACAACCCTACACTACACTACACCACACCACACCACACCACACCACACCACACACAAGGGAGACAAGTCTTCAGAAACATACTTGTGGTAAAAGTGGTCTTGGTGATTGTGTGAACTTTATGTTATTTCCTGCACAGCTGTGTTTACTACATATTCACTAGTGTTTTACCTTAGCATTGATCATTGCACTCCACCATGGAGATGGTTTCTTCATTGTGAAATAATCCTTTAGTTGTTATTCTGGCCCATAGTTTCTGAATGTTAAATATTTTTAGTTGTAATTATTTTATTCATATAAATTTTCTGACTGTGTGTATACATGTGTGCTGCATGTGCCTGCTCCTTTGGAGGCCAGAAGATGGCATCAGATACCCTGAAACTGTAGGTACAGGTTGTTTTGAGCCACCATGTGAAGGCTAGGAACTGAACCTGCGTCCTCTGCAATAGCAACAAGTGTTCCTAAGTTCTGAGCCATCTCTCGAGCCCCAGTAAACATTTTTTGTTAGTCTGAAAGTGTCTTCCACCTCTCTCTCTCTCTCTCTCTCTCTCTCTCTCTCTCTCTCTCTCTCTCTCTCTCATGAAAGTTTAGCTAGGTACAAAAATGGAGTTAGCTACACCCTTCAGCAGCAGTTTTATCTTTTACTCTTTCCCCTCTACTGCTATTAGAAAGAAGTTTTCTGCCCAGCTATCCTCTCCTTCTCCTACCTCCAAAGATTCCTTTCATATCTTGTCTTCAGAGAGAGGAAGGAATACATTCTTAATCTTAGCCAAAAGACCAAGCATCAACCCGTGTTTTCTTTCTTCATGGGTACCGTGTCTTACTGTCTCAGTGATATATAAATATCTTTCTATGTTGATGTTTAGATATTTTACTGAAAAGTGTCTACATGCACATTTGTACTTGTTTATACTACTTAGGACTTCAGAACTCTAATAATGTTTCTGAATTCTAGAGTATTGTCATTATTAAGTTTTGCATTGTGTGTTTCTTTCGGGTTTTGGTTCAGTAGTTCACACTAGGTCTGTACTGGCTGTTCTTGCTCATTTGCTCATTGCTCATTACTTTTCTTGTTTATTTTTATGCTACATTCCAGTGGTCTAGGTCTGTAGTCGTATTCTTATTTTTTTCTCTCTATATCTAATCTAGCAATTCTAGAAAACTGCGTTCATTCTTCTTAAAAATTTGTATTAAAAACTGCTTTACAGGAGCACCTTTTTTCTAAGTTTCTTTTTTTCATTGTAGTTATTATTCTTTAACTCTTACTATTAGATTTGTATACTTTATTTTACATGAATATTTTGCCTGCACGTATGTGTGTATACCATGCACATGTATGGTATTCATAGAGATCAGAAAAGGGCATGAGATTGCCTGGCACTGGAGTACAGATGGTTGTGTACCAACGTAGGTGCCAGAAACTGAACTGAGACCGATCTGAGAGCAAAAACTGCTAATTGCTGAGCAATCTCATTAGCCCCTTTAATGTTTATTATTGAGTATATAAGCGTATTTTTCTTTTATTGAAAATAGATCAATTTCTCACATAATACATCCTAATTATGGTTTTCCCTTCCATGCCTTCCAGTTCCTCCCTACATCCCTCCTATCCAGATCCACTCCTTTCTGTATCTCATTTTAAAAGAACAGATTAGTAAGGAATAATGACAAAAGATTAAAAATATAACAAAATATATAAGTAAAATATAATAAGATAAAACAAAAACTATCACATCAAGTTGGATGAGACAAATCTACAGAAGGAAAAGAGCCCAAGAGAAGACACAAAATTCAAGACCCATTCTTTTGCACTCAGAAATCCCATAAAAACACTAAACTGGAATACGTAATATACACATACAGTGGACCTGGTGCAGCCCTGTGAATGTTGCTTCAGTCTCTCTGAATTTATGTGACAATTGATCATGTTGATCTAGAGCACCCTTTGAAGTTGCTTGGTCACCATATAGGTCCCATCTCATAGCATGGGCATTAAGTCAAATCGTCTATTGGATGTTTACTCCCACAAATTGTATGCCACCGTCGCCCTACTATATCTTGCAATTAGGACACCATTGATAAATACAATTTTAAGAGAAGTGTAAACCTTAACATGGCAGTATCCAGGCAGATATGATGCAGGAGGAACTGAGAGTTCTAGGTCTTCATCTGAAGGTCACTAGGAGAAGACTGGCTCCCATGTGGTTAGGAGGAGGGTCTCAAAGTCCACCCCCACAGTGACACACTTCCTCCACCAAGGCAACACCTCCTAATAGTGCTTCTCTCTGGGTATATTCAAACCACCACACTTTTAAATATAATTATGTCTTGAAAACTTTTTTAAAGATATAATCATATCAATGTGCTCTGCACTTAAACAAAAATTAAGGAAAGCTTTGTACAAGGCCACAAGGCCCCAGGTTATGGCCTTTCCCCTCTCCTCAAGTCCTCTTTGAGTTGGCTACCACAACTTCTGCTTCTACAGATAGACAGCTGATGTCTAGAGTAGGTAAGATTAGTTCATTCCCAGTGGGCATCAGAGCTGGGGCTGCATCTTTGCTTGAGATAATTGTCCCTGTACCATGTCCCTTGCCTGACTGAAGGTGCCTATATTGAGAGCTGCTGCTTGTAGTTCAAGAGCCTGTGGGTACTGCTGCACTACCCTTTGTAGTCGGTATCCATTACTTGTTACATGGGCTCTGGGGGAACATGCATATCTTATTTCCAAGGTTATTTTCTCCTCCTCTACTTTGAGTAAAACTGACCTGAAACAATGCACCCAGTTACTCCCCATCCCCCAGGGATGGACATGTTCTGGAGCAGAGAGATGAGTGCTGTTTGCAGACCTGGCTAGGTCATTGTCCTATCTGTACACCCATTTATAAATGTCTGATGGATCATGTTGTTCTCTGAGGCAGACCTGGCCCTGAGAGCCAATGTATAGCACCTTCCACAAGACACCTGCCCCTGGTCAGGAGACACTACAGCGTGGCTAAGGCGACCATCCAGACAAAGGTGTTTCTTCTCTGTATTCCTTTGCATCCTTGCTGTCACACACCTGCTGGCTCACTCAGTGCTTGTTGAGCCTCTGGCACACCCAGCTATGTGTTCTGTGCCAGGACCCCCTAAGACTAAGATAGGCCTGCTCTTCCCTTAGACAGTGCCTGCCTGTGGGTGTGCTGTCTTCCATACATGTTCCTCTGTGGACATGCTGTGTGCTTCTTGTTTCTAGAGCTTCTTGGCTATGTGCATACTGCCACTTTCTACATTTATATCTTCCTAGAGAAGATGTCCAGGTGGTAGCCAGTTTGGGGTTCTCTGTGGCTCAGGCATGACCCTTCCCTTTGTTTAGGCCTCTGTGTGATGTCTGAGTGTTTGGGCAGAGAGCGTGTTTTTGTGCTTTGTCCCAGTTGATCTGACTGACCATGTTCTAAAGATAGCACCGTCCTAGACAGTGAGCCTTCCTGGTGATTTGACAAAAGCCAAATGCGCCACCTGTGCCAAGATAGAACTTTGAAGAGCCATGAATATCTGTGATAAGGGCCAGTCTGCCTGCTACCACTTCATATCAGCCAGTCTTAGCTCAGCAGAGGAGGAAGTCCAGCAGGAGGGCAGTTCTGTGACAATGATGTAGGCAGGCACCACATTTGCTAGTGGTCCTGGCTTCTGTAGTGTATTCTTTTCACATCCTGGAAGTTCAGCACCTGCTTATAGGTTGACATGAGCCAGGAGTGAACACTCATTGGTCAGCAAGGAGTTGGTGACACACCAAAGAACATGGGAACATTTGAGACAAGACAAGCTAGTCAGATTGTATTGGTTCAACGAAGAGAAGACCTATCTTTATTCTTGTCTACTCAAGGAAAAAAATGCAAACACATGTAGAAGGAAGGGGAGATTCATACAGTAGCCCCTGCTTCCCTGTCCTTAAGGCCCCGGAATTCTCCGCCATGTCTTCTTCTTACACCTGCCTTACTTCTGTCCAGAGTATTTCAGGCAAATCCCAGATTGCCATCACACTTCCATATGTATGTAACCGTTTTAGAGCCTTCCATGTGAAAGCAATCCAGACCCATAGATACTGTCCTTCAGATACTGAAGGTCGATGGTCCACTGGGGCTGTGCAGCCTGAGCCTCTTTCAGTGTCGAGTGAGACTGAACCCAACTCCCTCTCAGCTCCAAGATCACAGTAGCTAGCTGCCACTAAAGTAGTTAAGGTGAGAGTTGCCCATAGACCAGGAGTGTCTGTCCTTGAGCTGAATTTCCAGCAGACAAAATCCGTTGTCACTGGTGTTCCATGTAATAGCTGTTTTAAAAGCAAACAAAAAGCCCACCTTAGTCACTTTTTCAAAGCAGGATCAAAAAAATGATCCCTGACTGGTTTTCCACCCTCCCCTCCCCTCCCTTCTTTTCCTACCATGGTTTGGAGCTACTTGTGATTCTTAGGGGAAAATCAGCAGGAACACCTCATAGGTTATCCTTGACATTTTAAATGTCTGCCTGACTACCCCAAAGGAAAAATAGCGCTTAGAGAAAGAGAGTCTTTCTTCCATTTTCATTTTCTCTAATAAATACACATAAACTATGTTGGGCATGCCTGAGGAATTCACGACACTTACTCATTAAAGTTTAATTCCTATTAATGGGCAGATGCAAGCTTTATTATAGAACTTTGGTATTTCTCAATAACCTGTGTGGCAAGAAAAAGCAGAACTTAATGGATTGGGGCACTCAAGGCTATTAGTGAAATTCACACAGGGAGGAGCTGGCTTTATTGAAAGCTGAGCCTAGTGTTAGCTGGGCGTGCAGTACTGCCTTGCCTGGAAGGGGCTGTGGAGTAAAGGGATGTGGGGGCTGGGAGCACTCAGCCTCAGCGTAGGAGAGTAGTAGGGTGTAGGTCTGTGTGTGGGTTGGGGACGGGGGCAGGGGTGGGGAATCTGATAGCTGATCATTTCTATCTCTGAGCCATTCATGGCACATTTGTATAAGTTAGCTGAATGGCATAATTGGTGCCAGGAGGATCCAACCAGTGGTCACATGGGTCAGGGCCAAGGGACAATGGCCTTATGATGGACCAAAGGGATGGTATGCTGCCCACTGCACCCAAAGAAATCCAGTAAAGCCACATTAAATACACACAAGGAGTAGAGTTGCCCGTGACTGTACACCGAGCTGCTGGGTGAAGAGGCAGTGAGCAGTGGCAAGGCCTCAAGCCACAGGCTGCAGTTCTTGTGGGCAGACTCCTAGGAGAAGGGGTGGGCTTTCCCTGCTATTCAGTCACACAGCCATTCACATTCCTTCTCTATTCAATACAACAAAGCAGTTTTCGTGATTGTTATTTTTTTTTTGTCCTAGGCTGTAAGAGCTACCCTAAGTTTTTCCAAATTTAATTTCTTTTTATTACATTTTAAAACATTTACTGTGTATGTGTGTGTGCCACATTTGTGCATGTCAGAGGACACTTTGTGGGACTCCTTCCACCATGTGGGTCCCACAGATTGAACTCAGATTGTCAGGTTTACGGGTAGGTGTCTTTACCTACTGAACCATCGTGCTGATCCTAGCCTGTTTATTTTTATTTTTTTAAAGGTTTCCACCACCCAGCTTAAAAAGACACACCTACAACACATGCATCCTTAACTCAGGAATCCCTCACCCCCTCATCAAGTCAAGAGTTTAGTTCAACACCAGCAGCTCTGTATCCCAGGGGTGTTGCAGTTTCTCTCAGAACCACATGGTTCCAGATGTAAAGTGACATTGGGTGCCTCCTGCTGTCCCTTGTGCAGTAAGCCGGGCTGTGTCTGGGTAGCAGTGTCCTTTCAAACCTTTTACAAAGATCCGGGTGGCAGGAACAGATAACAGGAGCAAGGATAGATCTGAGAGGAGTGGGATCATTTCCTGTGTGTGTAGCAAGAGCTGAGCTCTCTAGAGATTGGGGCAGGGAGGACAGCAAGGAAGACAGAGAGAGAATGTCTTCACCCAGATCTCTGAGGGGGTCTGTAGTTACCCTGCTTTAGAGATGAGACATATAGCTCCTGGAGCCCAAGATTGTATACACATGGCAGAGCCCAGCCTGGACCCATATATGTGGGTACCTTTCCAGGTCCTTCATCACTACCTGAGCCCCTGAAGCCATGTAGGCAACATCGGATCTGGCCCTGCACTTGTACCTGTGTGCCTGACTTCTTAGGCCCAGTGCCTGCCACCCTCTGCCCGTGAGGTGCTCCCTGTCAACTCACGTCATCTGAGATGCAGGCGGGGAAGAAAGGGCATGTAACTGTTTGTGTGTGACCTATAAGTAGTGACATTTCCTAGAGGTGACAGAACGGGTAGGGAATCAGAGACATATTTTAACAACAGTAAAATGTACCTCAGTCCACGGGTGGTCAGCACTCACACAGGAAGTTGGCACTTTATGTCTATTAGCTTGATTTTCTGTTGTTGTAACAGAATACTCCAAACTTGGCTAATTTGGATAGAAGGCAATGGGAAAGCTCGGAAACATGTTGCTGGCATCTGGCCATTCTCTGGTAAAGGTACGTTGCTCCATGTAACATGGTGGACATTAGATGTGTAAGCATGACCGGAGAGCTGTCTTTATGGCAACCATGCGTGCTCTTTGTGGGAAAGAAGCCCGTTTTCCTAGAGCAGTGCCTTCTACCACATAGCACAGTTGCCTTGGAAGTCAGGTTTCAACTTATATTTTGAGTAGATATACCATGTTTGTGCTATAGAACTGCCCTTGATACGAGGTGATAGGAATAGCCAGTAATTCACTGTCTAGGTCTTACTCACTGTCTTCCTCTTAAGTCTGCTCATGAGAATGAGGGCAGGGCATGACCTGACAGGTCCTGACAGGGCCGTCAGAACCAAGGAAAGCCTTCGAAGAACCTTAAGAGATACAATCTGTGTTTCATGAGCAACTGCCCACACAGACTGTCTTAAAGTAGGTGCTAAAAGGAGGGGGGACAGTTTACAGAGAATCTGGCCACAAAGATTGTTTTTAAAATGTTCGGTGGCCAGGAAGACTGGATATCATGAAGACTGTGATTATCATGGCTACCCCTTACCTATAAGGTTCCATGTTAGCCATATATTTTAAAACATCTCCAGTAGAAAAGGAATACACCATTCATTATTATAACCATCCCAGCTTTCCCCAGTTCAGTCCCCTACCAAGTACTTTAATGTATTAATTTTCTCTCTTTCTTTTAGAGCCAGAGGGCAGAAGTGTGACCCTAAGCCTGAGAAGAGTCTCCAAGTTTTGACTCCAGAGTAGAAAGGGTTTCAGATCTCACTAACTACTTGTTTGTCTCTAGCCTTTGGCTGTTTTTCTCTTTCTAAAACTTGTCCAATTTGACCAGGTCTTTTTCCTGAGGGAAACAATATTGGCTGTGGTTGAGAAAAAGAATTTCACCAAAGTTGAGGTGAAAGGACGAGTTTCTCTGCCTCTTGATTGATACAGAAGAGTTAAATACGTTGAGCAACCATACCTAATTAGAGATTTGTCTTGGCACACCAGAAACACCAGGCAGCTTCCTTACTAGCATGGTAAAAGCTACCAGTCAGAAACCTACAACAGGTGCTGTGCTTCTTGCCAAAACAGCATTGCCCGGAAGACTAGAGACAGACAGGAGTTTTTGATTACTATCCTTTTGCTGATAGCCCCAGCCTAGTACTGTAAGAGAAAGCAGCACATGGCAGGGGAAGGGAGTTCCGGTTGCACTGTCACTTCCTGTGTGCAGAGCTGGAGAGGAAATGGATAGGTAAGTAGAAGGGGGAAGAGTAGTGAGAGCCAAGGATGCCCCATTGCCAGTGTGCATCAGCTAACTAAAGTGGACATTTACAGTCCTTAAACAACATGAATATTTTTATGTTTTAATATTTTAAATGTTGTAATGAAAATAACAGATATCCAAGAAGACCAAGTAGCTCAAGAGTTTTGACACTGCATACTTTAAAGCAACTCTAGGAGACTTAACAGCATCACAGATGCAGCTGGGCTCTATGTGTGTGTTGGGGAGTGAAGGGGCTTGGGGTGTTTAGATACAGATTCCTGTTAAGCAGTAGGTTGCCTTTGTTCTTCTTCATTCAAATCCAGTATAGGCTAGAGTCTGACTGGGAGTCTGGTCACTGGAAAGTCTGAGATTCTAGGGTTGGGGCTCCCAGCCCTATTCACTGTTTTAGAGTTTAAAGAAAGAGGCAGGAGGGCTAGAAAATGGCTCATAAAATCTCTTTACTAGTGATGTTAAACTTGTTGCAAGGAAGAGGATGATCACTGTTCCAGCCTCATTTCTGTTGCCATGATAAACTGGACTAAGAGCAAGTCTGGGAGAAAGGACTTATTTGGCTTATACTTCTATCACTGAAGAGAAGTCACAGCTAATCACAGCACATCCCCAGTCCAGATCAGAGAGAAATGGATGCATCTGTGCTTGCAGCTAGCTAGCTTCACTTTTAAACAGTCCCAGCCATGAATCCTGATGCCTACATTTAGAGTGGGTCTTCCTCCATCAATTGACTGTCAAAACAGTCCCTCATGGACATTCCCACAGGCCAACCAGATCCAGATAATTCTTCATTAAGACTCTCTATCCATGTGATTATAGGTTGTCAAGATCACAGTTAAGACTAATCTCACAGCCGGACGTAGTGGTGCACACCTTTAATCCCAGCACTTGGGAGGCAGAGGCAGTCGAATTTCTGAGTTCAAGGCCAGCCTGGTCTACAAAGTGAGTTCCAGGACAGCCAGGGCTACACAAAGAAACCCTGTCTTGAAAAACCAAAAACAAAACCAAAAAAAAGACTAATCTCACAGTCAGCCCAACTCTATAGGGCTAGGATGTTTTTGGGCATTGTGCACCTCTTCATATAGGTGTTAATTTTCATCCTTAATAAAAAACAAAAACAAAAACAACTTGAGTGCAAAGACCGTTGGTCCCTCATCCATGAGGTCATGTTTCAAGATGCTCAGTGAAAGCTGAAACCACAGTGGGTGCTTACTCCTCTGCGTGCTGTTTTTCCTACACACGTGTTATCAGTAATAAAGTTGAATTGACAAATCAAGTACATCAAGAGAATAACAGCTAATAATTAGAGCAAACACAACAAAGTGCCCGTGTAAGTTCTCTGTGTGTGATCTTTCAAAACTCTGTCCTATGTACCACTTACATTCTTGGGATGATAGTGAGATGGACCGAGAGGCCTTTTCAGCTTCTCCTTGGTGTGCCAGAATTGCTCACATGACTGTCTTGTGCTTTGTGGCCGGCTGCTATTAAGTGAAACAAGAGTTACTTGGATGTAAGCTTGGCAGTACCATGGCACTTGGTCTGGTAATAGAAACAGCTGCTGAGTAATGAGTAGGCGGCATATCCCCAGAGTGGATCTGCTGGACAAAGTTTGGCTCACAGACTGGGCAGGAGAACTCAAGTTTTCATTTGGTATTCAGAATGTGATTTAAGATGTAAGGGTTTGTTGTTGTTGTTGTTGTTGTATTCAGAATGACATGTAACTTAAGATGTAAGGGATTGTTGTTTGTTTTTTAGAACAAGCTTTTTAATAATTTAGGCCTGAAGTTTCCCCATTCTCTACAGTAGTATCAATGTGAACAATAGGCAGATAGTGTTAGAGCCAAATCAGAGGACATCACCTAGCTGGTGGAAGAGGTAGTGTTCTAGGAAAGGCTGGACCATGTCAGGCTTAAGTTATGACTTATATGTGGAATCCATGTTATCTCATCATTGTACTGTTGTTTTGAGCTGAGACAGCAAATTTGTATGCTCGGTGAGTACATCCTGAACACTAAATGGCATACACAAGTCCTGCATGTGGGCCAAAACTTGGTCATATCACATGATGAAGATATAGACTGTGTCTCTAGCTTGCACTGTTCATCAGCCACTTGGAAATGTGGTAAGTCTCTTTCAGGAGTGCAGTAGGCACTATTGTGTGTCATTCAGAGTCAGAGTCTTTGGGCCCTTAGAGCTCAGGGCAGATACCAACCAATTCAAGCCCTTACTTCAGAAATAGTCTCCATGCCTGCTGGCATACTGTGCCAGGGTTGGAGTGCTGTGAACTGGTCAGCTAATAAACCTGGGCTTTTCCCAGATGGAAAAGAGGAGACTGGTGACATAGAGGAGACTGTTAGAGGCCTTCTGTTGATGCACTGGTGGCAAGAACAGGAAGAGCCCTCAGAGCAAGGCAGGCTGTAACTTTCTATGTGTGTACGTGCATGCATGACTGTATGTGCACACACACACACACACACAGCCTACCCTTTGGAGCATTTTACTGCTTTCTACAATGAATACTTATTTCTTTGCAGAAAGAAAAGGCTTAGGAAGTATTTTCTGCCCCTTGAGATTTCTCTTTTGTGTAGACATAAAGTTCGAGGAGACTATTGTTTACAACCTGTGGTCGGGTGGGTGTCTCAGGTGGCAGTGCTCCTGAGAAGGCCTTCAGTCTCTAAGTGGTAGGGTGATTATTTGTGACTATAAGGTTTGGCAGTGACCTCTCTGTCTTCCTTCTGAAGCCACAGTACTCCACATGGTTCAGTGTGCTTCTTCTGACCACTATGAAAGCTAAGGGAGCTAGAACTAGGATGAGGGTTGTTACTGGAGGGAAGGGAGCTGTCTGACACCCTTGTTTGGTTCTGAACAAGACTGAGAAGCAGTCCCCCTCTGTCTCCTGTGTGATTCAGAGAGCTGTCTGCATGTTGCTGTTTCTCTCCTTTGGAAGCGTATGTTTGGGGATTCCTGGCTTGAGGCTTCTGTCTTCAGAGTTGAAATTCCTCACAGAGATTGACTCCAAATTGGCCATTGTGTGGCCTGGCCTTATCTGTTACCTCCTTGTGTTCTGCTTTGAAATTCTGTCCATGGGAGCTCCATGCCCTCCCTGTGAAGTTACTGTGCATGATGCATGGGTGCTCCTGATGCAGGTCTGCAGTGGAATGCATGTCACTGCAGAACTTAGTACCACCTTTCACATGGTGCTTTTAAAGGAAAGGACTGCTTCTGTGAGGGTTTGTGGGTCTTCTTTCCTTCATGTTTGGCAAACACAGAGGTACCAGGAAGTCTTTTTATCCATCCAGTGCCAGGTGTTGGTGGTTGGTGGATTCTAGTCTCATTCTTGTCTAAGTCAGAACAGCCGATTGTTTCCTGAATATGATCTAAAAGTGAATTTCAAAGAAATGATTATGTAATCTGTAAGTCCAATGGTGCTGGCAAGGCATTCCCCAGGGCTGCTTGGAGTACCCCAGCACCCTGTTTGCTTCTGACTGCCAGGCACAGCTGCTTTGTTTGTGTCAAAGTCCAGACCCTTCATTGTTATCTTGGAAGAGGGGAACTTTTGATCTTAATGCTCGTGGTCTATGCAGAAAAGCCCACTTCTGATAAGCTCAGTGTGGACCAAGTGTGAGTGTGAGCCATGCTAGTTCCACCAGATGCCTTCAGGCAGGAATCCCAGTTCACCATATCTTAACTGGGGGCTGTTTTGATTACTCTACAAAGAGCTTTTCATCTTTTCTGGCAAGTAAAAACAATCTGTGCTGGAATTGAAACTGTCCTCTAAAAGGAGGGGACCATTGCCTGCAGAAAACTTACTGTTCAATTCACCATTTCTGAAGTCAGTGTCTCTTCTGTTTCTCAGATGGACTTTCTGGCCGAGACCAGCCTGTGGAGCTGCTGAATCCTGCCCGTGTGAACCACATGCCCAGCACGGGTAAGTGAATACACTTGTGCTGAGAAGTTCTTCTTTATTGGGGGAGAATGACAGGAGGCGCAGGTCATTTAGAAGTGGAAGTCAGTGTGACATGAGCCGAATGGCATTTCAGGTGTCTTTGGTGCCTGAGCTCCACCTCTCCTTTCCCCACTATTGGCTCTACCCTAGGACACTGAGCAGAAGTAGGAGCAGGGGACTAAATATTTCATGGACACGTCCAGCTTTTAAAGTCTGACTGTTTTGAGAAGTTTTAACTTTCACTTTCCCTCAAGTATAGTTTGCTGAAGTCATTTTGTCTAACACTGCCATAGTTTGGGCGTTTGGAGATAGTTTCCTAGTTCTTGCCCAATGTGGAATGAGATAAGAGTTTCTTACATGCCCTGACGGACTGTGGAAAAAAAGGATAAACAAACATAGTTTCTAAGAAAATCAAAGAAGTAGGCTTTGTGTTCATCTTTCTGCAATGAACAGCGCACCCTGCTCTTTGAGAGTCTAGTGTGAGGATGGGTTGTGGCTTGCAGTGCTGTGGACTGGCCTGACCTGCCTCCCGTCTGCTGCTGTCGCTGTATGAGCTCCTTTGCTGAGTACCTGGGTTTTGTTTTCTTGTTTCTCAGACACAGATGGTAATGCTTTCCTGCAGAGTTCTCACTGAGCTCAAATATATGTGTCAGCTTTTTAGTAGTTCCGTGATAAATGTCATCTCTTAATATCACATTGACTAGCTGAAGATGGAGTAGGATGTTGCAATGAAGCGCCAGCTCAAGAACCAGTGTTTGCCGTGCCCGTCACCCTTGGTTTCCTTCTCTGCTCCAGCATGGTGTATCCAGCAAGGGTTACCACACCTCCTCAACCCCCGTACCATGCTCCCTTAATTTCCTGGCATGTTTAACACATCTTTACAGTATTGAAGGGCAGAGTGTGTGCAGCATGGTTTTACGCCTATGTAGAAGCCTCACAGAACAAATAAGATTGAGCTTAAAAAAACCTTGAAAATTGATGTGAAATATCTTTAATGTTGCATTTTTATACTATACAACAGAAATGTTTTAAGTGTCTCCTTGCGGTTATTAGTTGTGCTGTATTCCTGACCTTACCTATTTTCTGACAAGCTGTGTGTCTCATCTGAGCAGACATCCTTTCACTTGAGTAGGTAAAGTGCTCAGGCAGTCCCTCTCATTGCCAGTCTCATTTCATTTCTAGACCATTCCTTGTCCTGCATTTATGAACACATGAAAGTTCTGGTGATGACACTCAAGCCTTGCTATTTTGTAGCAAGAATTATTAGGGCTGGAAGCTGCCCTGACTGTTTCTTTGCCACCAGCTGCTACTTTGGTGGAGTGCTCAAATTGGAGTTTTTCTTGGGAGTGTAAGACATTCTTTCAAAGAATTCCCCAAAGGCAGCCGGCCCAGACCTCCCCTGAGCCAGTTCAGAGTAGTCCTTCCTCTGCTGCTCTTTGCTTTTGCTGTCCACCACCTGGGCAGTCTCCAGGGGCCCTGTGCGTTCAGGTCCCATTCATTTCCCTCGTTCATTCTGCTTTGGTCTCAGTGTGGACAGAAGCAGAAAAGGACCTGTCCTGAGCCCACCCAGGACACCATCTCCTGCCCTGTTGCATCCTGGCTTCTTCCTCTGGTTGGCCTGCTCCTTGCCTCTGGGTTTCTCCAGCCCAGCCCAGAGGCTTTGCAAAGGTGTGACTAGTAGGAACTGTCACAAATGAGCAAGCCACTGATACAGGAAGATCAATGGACAGGCAAGGATGAGGGAGTCGTGAGAGGTTCTTGGTAGATGGAATCAACAAGGGTGAGGATATCAGGAGCAGCCGAGCAGAAAGATCTGGGGTGTGGGTTACCCAGTATGGAGTAGATTGCCTGGCAGTATCTCTGATGCCTGCCAGCCCTCACCACAGCCCTGTCACCTAACAGAGTAAGCGACTCTCTGAGATGTGAGGTGAGGCAGAGCTGCTTTCCAAGCGACTGACCTCTTAGTTCACTCTATTATGTTGTTGTTGATGTTGGAATGAGGGGAGAGTTACTCTTAGGGTCCTTTCTGGTCATGCAGCTGCCTACTGTCCCTGTTTTCTGTCCCCTTCCTTTCTCTGGGGACATGGTGCTTTCAGCTTTTCTTCCCAGGCATTGTCTGTCTGTCTGTCTGGACTCTGCCTTAAGTGATGACAGTCCTATTCTATGTGGTGAGTTCACTGTCTGTCCATTATAGGAGACATGGATACCCAAAAGCTGGCCAGGCCCTTCAAGGTCTTGGCCACTGTTAGTAGCTTAGACTCCCAATCTTGTTTAACTCCTGTAGTCCACTCTGAGATGGCTGCTGGGAACCAGCATCCTGGGGCAAAAGACCCACATCTCACAGGTAGCCTGCAGCCTCTACTGAGCCTTGCTTCTTCTCTGTGCTTCTTCCTCTGTAGGAAGGAATCTCTGGCTTTTGCCAGTGGCATGAGTAAGGGTAGCCAGGTGGGCTTCACTCTGAGCAGATGACTATTAGCACTTCTGCTTTGTCCCCGGTCCTGGTGCTTCCGTTTTTTGTGCCTCAGAGCACTTTGCAGCTGAACCCACACCATGTTTCCCATGGCTACTTCTGGCTTTTGAGCCAGTCAGTATCTGAAGAAACACCCATGTTCTATCTAACTTCTTGTACACAGGGTGCTTGCCCAACATTGTGTTGGTTTATTTTGCTTGTGTGGGTCTTGTGTCTCTTTAGACAATCCACCTACCACTCTGTGTTCACTGCCATCACTTACTAGAAATGCTGCTAGCTTTGAGTGCACCCTCCTGGTGGTCTGAGCGTCTCCCACCCCCAGCCTAAGCCCTGCCCTTTCTGTTCTGTCCACTTGTTTCCCATGGACTCCTTTACCACCCCAGTGTCCAGGGAGGGAGAACGCAGCCTTCCCTTTTGAGTGGATATGGGGTTGCTGACTTTCCAAGGTGGTTCACTCCTTCCTTCAGTTCTGTGCTGCTCTTGCAGACCAGAAATACTCCTTGTCCACCACAGGATGTCGCATGAGGCAGGGAAACGTATGTGGCTCTTGGGTTTAGAGCTGAACAGACATTCAGGGTGGCTAGAGAACATAACAGGATGGCCTTTCATCTCCACACTCACACACATAGCACACACATGAGTATCTACACATATCAGTACTCCATAGAACCATCACATGCATGCAGTCTCAGAACACTGGGATCCATGGAACTGGGACCACTTGGGTGCACAATACACCCACTTCCTGATACAGAACTTAGAGGTCTGGGATTAAACTAGCTAGGCTGGTAAGCCCATTGTCCCCTTTTCTCCTCTCCCTCACAACAGAATCACATGTATTCACCACCATGACCAGTTTTTTACATGGTTTATGGAGATGAATCTCAGATCCTCAAACCTGCACTGTAAACACTTTACAAACTACTAGGCTGTTCATAACATCTGTGAGCTCTCCCTGCCTCCTCCGTCCATTTCTTAATTTTAAAAAGATTTTTTTTATGTGTAGTGGCCTCAGGAATAACCTCCAGGGTTGTGTCATACAATGGACGGAGAACTAGGCTGCATTTTCCATGGCTATTTGAGAGTTCCAGGCAGCCAGGGCAGGAAGGAAGGGTTTGTTCAATTGTCATTTATGACAGGACTAGTGTGCAAAGGCAATTTCTTGCACTGTGACATCATTTGTGGTCAAAGCACTTTCAGTCTGTGCTTATCAATTTGTATTGTATGTTTTAGGAGTTTTGTATTTCAGGTGAGTCAGCCAGGATATGCAAGAGGATTTTGTCAGCCTTGGCCACCTTAGTTAGACTGGATGGGTGTTAGTGTTCAGTAGCTTTAGCCTTGTGTAATCTTTCCTACTCCCAACACTTGGTTAACTTTAAGGAAGAATTACTTTGGGGCTGTACCCTGTACACCTGGTTGGACCCAACTCAGGTCCTGGTGTTCCTAAGTGACTCCCATGCTGCCATGTGCAACCAGAACCCCAGCACATAGATCATAGATAGGCCTCATGACAAGGGGCTGAGTGTTTGGCCAGAACAGAGAGCAGAAGCAGGCGGCCCTGTCAGGTTGGTAAAGAGTGTGAGGTATACTAGCTCCATCTCACAAAGGGAGCTGTCTTAACCCCCTTTCTCTAGCATCCCTGGCCACACCCCTCCCTCTGTGTTTCCTGCTGGGCTGTGTCTATTGACTGAGAGGAGAGCTAATGGGGACACTAGGTCAGTCTGGCCCTGAGATCTCCACTTTGCCTTCAAAGAGCCCGTTCCTTTCCTATAGATTCCTTGCTCTGTGCTTGTGTGCATTCTCTCATCCCTGGGCTACCTCCCCTGCATTGATTTGGATGTTCTTATTCTCTTGGGTTGATCATTCTGTTCATTTATTTTCATCTTTTCTGTTTGGATGAAAGAGTTTTAGGTCATACCCCTCTGGGTAGGGATGAAATGGCTTTTGATAAGTTATGACTTGTAATATTTAATTTATAAAACATTAATATCAATATTTTGTAAACATGTTTCACAAGGGAGTTATTTTGATGTCTTTTATAGTTCTTTTAAAAAATGATACTTAGATGTTTTTAAAATCTGAAAGTATGAGTTTTTCAGTAGACCTTTGTTAAGATACACAGCATGTTAGAAGTTACTGAACCCTTGAATTTTTAGAGACAGCTTGTCTTATGGTCTGCTTTTTGATACTTGAGTATGTTACTTGTGTAGAATGGAAGAAACGGTCAGAGGTTTTAAGTACCATGGGGAATAAGAGGACAGTGGAGAACGTGAGCCCTAGGTTGCGTCCAGAAGGACTCCAGCTCATTCTTCACTTACTCCTTCCTGTAGGCAGGAGTTACTGCATCCAGGCTCTGTCCTTAGCTTTTGGGATATGTGCATGTGTGATTTAAACAGAGATCCCTGTTTCTGTGGTGCTAGGCTGTGACTAGAGAAACAGTCAAGGCAGAGAGCAGTCAGAGGTAGGAGAGAGGGCAGGGGCAGGGAAGGTGGTTAGAGTTTTCTTGAGAAACTAACATGATTCCAGCATTGTTGGATGGTGTGGAACTGGTTTGGGGGAGACAGGGAGGTGCTAGGCTTTGACAGATACCCTAGTACCAGCAGGCAGGGAAGGTGGGGCAGAAAAGTTGCTGGCCCTGTGATGGCACTTATCACCAGTCACTTACCTATCCTAGGCAGTCAGCCTTTGTGTCCAGGAGAGAGACTCCTGGAAGTTCTGGTTGGTGCCGTGAAGGGGGATGGTAGCCCATCTGGGACAGGGGCATTGGGCATGAAGACCCAATAGAGACCAGTGAAAAACTAGATGGGATAGTGGCACAGCCGATTGGTACAGTGGGAGTAAAGAAAATCATTGGGACTAGAAATCTGGCAGTCAGTGCGATTCTCAGGTGATTCTACACTTGTGAGAGACAGCAGAGTGGAAGCTGGAGTGGGATTAGTATGAAGCACTTGGATGGTGGAGTCATGTTAATCAACTATGTTGGGTAATGTAGATGGGACCTGCCTTGTGGGGTTGTGGATTCAGAAGGCACAGAGGTGAACCTTGGATACAAATGTGGTTTCATTCAAGGTCACCAAAAAGCCTTTGTTCCCAGTCCAGTCTATAGAAGCTATCTGCAAGAGGTAGCAGAACATTCTCTTACCGATTCTCCATGGGCTGAAGCCAAAGAGACTGAGTGCCCACATATGAGGCATCAGGTTCCATAGGTTTCAGGAGGACTTGTTTAAGGCTCAGCTCTGGCAGCTCAGAATAAATGATGACAACTGTTATCTTGTGACAACAACCTTGTCTGTTAAGTGCCTTGTATGTTCTGCTGTGTCAGTTGCAGGAAGTACCTCAATAGGCACAGGTTAGGAAATAGACTGGCAGTCCAAGTCACTTCCCCAAGGTCACTCATTTGTCAGGTGGCTGACTCACAAGCTCCCAGGAGATTCTTCTAGATGCCACCATGTGAACTACCACCACGCCTGCCCAACACATACCAGGTTTCCAGTTGCCTTTTGCACTGTTTCTATCCCCAGGGATCCAGGAAGCCCTTGAAGGATGCTGCATTCCTTTGGCCATCTGAAGTCAGGTGAGGTCAAATGATTTCTAGAAAGCCCAGGCTGAATGTTCTTGCTTCCTCGAGGGGAGGGAGCTGGAGGAGACCCAAACCCCAGCAATACAGCTTTCAATTTGCTCTTATTTCTTCCTTCCACCCCGTGCAATAAGCATCTATTTTTAAATATTTCTGCTGTTCCTGTTGGGTAATAGTGGTTCCTACTGTGGCCCAGCTGTAGGTGAAATGTATAACCAAGTGTTTGGAGGTTGCTAAGAAGGAAATTCCGAAATTCTGTGTTCTTATGTAATATTGACCTTATGTAACTGGAATGGCAAAAACAGTGCAGATTTGGTACCCTTCCCAGACCATTGGGGCTATTTTTAATTTTCCAATAATACCTTTTTATCCATTGAGTCTAGGGTAATCAGACTGCTTTCTAAGTTAGTTTGAGATATATGCTGTTGTAAGCAGGTCCAGTGGTGTTGCAGGTAAGACGTTTCCCCAGGGCCCTCGCTAGACCAACTTTAACACTTACTGGCAAGGACTAAGTTGGCTGTTAACAATTCTAAAGACTTTTCCACCTGTGAGCATGGCTGTGGCCATTGGGTGAGTCAGTAGTCAATAATACAATGCTGGTTTGGATGCTTCTGTATAATTGTTCATTCTTAGAATGTCTCCCAGTAACACCTTGTTTATAATGTCATCACAGCAAAGTCTCCAGTGCGTGATTCTGCCTCCTCCTCATTTCTGGAGGTTCTGCTTCTTTGGTAGTGACACTCACGAATGAAAGTCTGGGGCAGTTTACTATGTTTTGGTGGTAAGTCCTGGTGATACATAGTTTCCAGAAAGTGTTTGTATGCTTCTCTGGTGCTATCACCCACTGCACCAGGCTTTATCTTCAGTTCTTGCTCCATATGTGCTTGCAAGTCTTCTACTTTTATAAGATAGTTTTCTTCTTGGGGAATGCTGAACGAATTAGGAACATTAAAAGAGTTTTCTAAGGAACTTTCAGGAGAGTTCTGAAATCCGCATCAGGGGAAGTCTAACCCTGACTTCAATGTTTAGTAGAGCAGCCCAGATAGCTAGTCATCTCCAGGTGGCCCCTTGTTGATACAGCCAGCATAGCGGGCTTTTTACATGCAAAGCATTGCCTAGCTGTGCAAGGCTCTAGTTTCCCGACCCACTAGTTGCTCTCTTCCAAATAAAATCACACTGTCAGGAATGCAAGAGAGGTACAGTGAGGTGTGGTGGCCCTCATGCCCTGGGTTGGTGTGTCGCTAGGAACCCCTCAAACAGCTAGCTAGAGTTGTGCATAGCCTCTGAAGACGAGAACTGTGTTCTAAAGGATATCCTTGTCAGTAAAGTCTTCTGTGTTGTCAGAAATTCTTGGAAATGATTTGTAAAGACATTTTTGTTCCTTAGATGTCTGCAGCATCGTCAGGACTAAATTTATGTTTGTTGTTTGGTAACCATCTTGAAAAAAAATGCACTTATCAAAATGACTCTCCATCCCTGGCAACTCTAGCCGGCAGGAGAATACTGACAGATGTGGAAGTGACTGCTCTTCTGGTTGAAGGGCTTCTGTGGCCTGTTGTCAACATGCAGGCAGATGAAATTGGAGTTGGAAGGGGGTACACAGAATGATATGACCAGGCATTCCCTGAAGCTTCTGGTCAGCCAAGAGAACCCCAAAACCCCTCCCACCAACCCCTCCCATGTGCTTGCCTTCTGTTTCTTTGTTCTTTTTGTCCCTTGCTTTCATGGAACAAGCAGATACCTGTAGTTTTGTTTGTGGGGCTCTCGTAATTCCTGGGGCTTCCTTAAGAACTTTTTCTTTGGGATCCCTTTGCTTCATTCCTTTTCTCCCTAATACTGCCTCCAGAACTTAGTGGTGCTTCATGAACACTCTTAGTTTTACCCCTCCCCCCAGGTTCTCTTCATTTATTCTTATTATTACTGTTACTATTACATGTAAAAGACTGGAAATTATTTTCTGTGTTCAACTTTAAACAATTTATAAGACTTTTGATGTGTTATACTTACTATTTTATAGCTGTTCACATATATTCAGAATGTAAGTGCTGTGCTTTCTTGTTCTGGTGGTTGTATAGTCGCTTCTGTTTGTCTCATTACTTGTGGTTCTTGTCCAGCATGTTTAGGCTGGTGGGGTGCACTCGGTAATGCCTGTGTCTGTGTGAGGATTTGTTGTTGTAATGACAGAATATCTAAGGCTGGTATCTTAGTTAGGGCTTTATTGCTGTGAACAGACATCATAACCAAGGCAACATGATAAGGACAACATTTAATTAGAGCTGGCTTACTGGTTCAGAGGTGCAGTCCATTATCAACATGGCAGCATCTAGGCAGGCATGGTACAGGAGGAGCTGAGAGTTCTTCATCTTCATCTGAAGGCTGCTAGCAGAATACTGGCTTCAAGGCAGCTAGGATGAAAGCCCACACCTACTCCAACAAAGCCACACCTACTCCAACAGGGCCACACCTTCGAATAGTTCTACTTCTTGGGCTGAGCATGTACAAACCATCACAGCTGGGTACTTTACAAAAGAGAGAAGTTTACTTTAGCTTTAGAGGTCAGAGGCTGGAAAGTCCAAGAGCATGGTGTTAGCCTCTGGCTGGGGTTCTTTCCCTTCATCCATAGGAATACACAAGGGTGAAAGCAGTATGGAGAGGTACAGCACCTTCTTTCAAGTTGGTTAGTCCAACCTCACAAGAGGGGCTCAGAGGGCCTATGCAAAGCTGGGCTGCTCCCTGACCCCCAACACACACACACACACACACACACACACACACACACACACACACACACGAAACTAACACCAGCATGAGTTTGGAGAGGACAAATCAAGCTGTGTCTATGTTTGGAAGTTTACTGGCTTCTCCTTGAAATTCATTTTTGTCAGTGCTTCATGGAGGCTTGGGGAAGGCATGAATAATCTGCATAGAATTGGAAGCATGTGACCACTGTAGTAACTCTGCTGTTGAATCCAAGGCACTAGTCCTTTGTGTACCTGCTTATCTCAAGTCAAGGGCAAGTTCTTTTTTTTTTTTTAATTTTTAATATTTTTATTACATATTTTCCTCAATTACATTTCCAAAGCTATCCCAAAAGTCCCCCATAGCACCCCCCACTTCCCTACCCACCCATTCCCATTCTTTTGGCCCTGGCATTCCCCTATATTGAGGCATATAAAGTTTGCAAGTCCAATGGGCCTCTCTTTCCATTGATGGCCGACTAGGTCATCTTTCAATACATATGCAGCTAGAGACAGGAGCTCCGGGGTTCTGGTTAGTACATCATGTTGTTCCAACAATAGGGTAAGGGCAAGTTCTTATCTGTCAGTGCTGTTTCTGTCTATGCATTCATGCTCTCTTGCCCTCTGTATCCTCTGGTGTCTCCTCTAAGCTCATGCATTTGCACCTGCTACATCTTTGCAAAGCTTTCACATAACACTTATGGGTGGGTCTGTGGCTTGTTGTTATACACCTAGAGATGAGTATTCTGGACTTGGTTGGATACCAGCCTTCTACCCCTTTCTTCTGTTCTCTCCTCTGTTTCTCTGCCAACATCATATGCCTGGCTTCTGAGAATCCACAGAGTGACGTAGACCCTTTAGCCACATCTTCAGCCTGTAAGTACATAGGGTTGCTGGAGGAATAGCAAATGGTACACGTGGAGACAGTATTTGGACTGCAGACTAGAAGACCCAAAGGATCCAGGAAACACTTTTTTCTTAGAGCTGCTTCTGTTTTCAAACTTGAGTTTTTTCTCAAATGTGATCCTGAGACCACTATCTTAAACACTAGCAAGTGGGGCAAATCATAATGACCAGCGCCCTCACATGGTAGAAATAATGGGTGGGGCCGTGTCTCTCCACCAAGAGAGGATCCTTTCCACTCCTTCCCTAGACTCAGATCCAGTTCAAAGCTCTGGCATCTGTTGTGCCAGGCCTCAGTGCCCTGATTCATGTCATCATCCGTGCAGCACCAAGCCTGGAAGCTCAAGGGACAGAACAGTACTTTCCATTTAGAGGAACAGGAGGAGGCCATGCAGAGCTGAGGGTAGCTAGTCATCCTAGCACCCTTGCAGCTAGCCCTCGAGCTGGCCATCTGCTTACTACTAGCTTTCAGAATCCTGTGGCTGCCTTTACAGGATACATTTTCCTATTGTCCTCAGAATGAAGTTTAGGGACAGGTAGGATTAGTGCCACCACTGAGTCCTTTACCCAAAGCAGTTTTTTATGTGTGGAGAGCAAAAGCCCTCCTCCCCTCTCCAGAAGGCTAGGAGAACAAAGGCCCTTTGAACTTGCTACCTCAGTTTAAGTCTTGAGTTGCTGGGACTCCTAGAATCTTCTTATAGTTTCAAAGGATGCCTGTTTTCAATCAGCTGTAACCACTCCTTTTTAGGAACAATGGCTGGAGCTGCAGATTGGAGACTCTGTGGATCAAGCAGCCTTACATGCCCCACTGGCCTCTTGCTTGCTCTAGAGTCTCTGAGAAGTCTGCATACTGAAGGGCCAGGCTGAGGAGGGCCAGCATTGTCTGTGCTTATTTTAACTTTATTGCTCCTCAAGTTTTATAGAAAGTCCCTGAAGGGATCTGAAGATGCAGGGTCTGGGGATAGTATCCTAGGACTCACACTTGTCTAATGGATCTGTGTAAGCAGAGGCAGAAGAATGAATCCCTGCCTGGGACGCTTTGTTTTATTTTTTTTAATTTAATGATGATGATTTAAAATTTGTGGTTCTGGGGAGCAACCTCTGGGCTTCGCTGCTGCTGGGAGAGCCTGTAGCACTAAACTACACTGCAGCCTCCTGCTGAGAATTCAATCCTGTGTTTGCAGTGTTAGCTGCTGAGTAACTAAAGTCTTTGCTTCAGAGAACTCAGCAGATTGGAGCTGCTGAGGGACTCCAGCTGGCAGTTCAGCACACTGAGAGGTAAGATAGGGACAGAAGAGTATGGCACTCCAGTGCAGATTTGTTGGCATTTCTCTTTCCTTAGTGCTGTGCACACCATTTCTTTGCTTACTAAGCCTGGCAAGGAGACTATAGGGGAGTTGAATTGCTTGGTGATTTTTACTGTGAAAGACAGAGTTCTGGGTTTATTGATAAGTAATTTTGACTGTGATAGAGTTCTGTGTTTATACAAAATTAGGATATAGGGAAAATATGCTTATTCATATTTTTTGGAAGATTTACTCAAATTAATCTCAAATAGGTTGTTTTAAAATGAAATGTGTGTGTGTGTGTATATATATATATATATATATATATATATATATATATATGTATGTATACCAAAAATTAGTAAACTACACATCTAACACATGTGGATTTTATTGTAAGCAGGTTATACAACAAGGCTGTAAAAGAATCAATTGACATAATCCAGTTTAAAAACCAAATATGAATGTATTTTCTGTGAGAAAGTGTGTTTAAATAAAGCTGGAAGATTTCAGGAGATAGTGCTAGATGACGTTAACCTACAGGACTGACCCCACTCTTTCCCATTCCTTAAACAGTCCTCCACCCCCACTGTCACTTTGGGGACCAAGCTTTCACTATATAAACCCTTGAGGCCACTGCCTAGCACAGCATTTGGTCCTAGATCCCAAACTGAGTTCTAAAGGAGAGAACAACTGCTTTCCAGAAGGCTCTCCATCCCATTCCATAGCTCAGTGCTTCTGCAGCACTTGGGGTCATCAGAGGTATAGGTGTAAAACTGGATGGGCATGGACTGATGCACAAATCTGCAACCACCAGACTACTCTGATAGTGGCTAGGCCTGTTGCTCCTCCTTTCATTTGCAGGTCTTCCCTCTGACCTCTTGGTCATACTACCTTACAGAATTCTGTGCTGAGGGCAGTTCTTTGCTGCTTAGTTTATTGTCAATTTGATACTGTTGAGTTATTTGGAAAAAGGGACTGAGTTGAGAAAATGCCTGTGAATTGGTCTGTAAGTAGATCTGTCGTGCATTTTCTTAATTAGTAGCTAGCACCCAGTTCATTGTGGGTGGTGCCAGCCCTGAGCAGGAGGTGGTCCTGAGTTCTATAAGAAAGCAGGCTGAGCAAGCCAAAAGGAGCAAGACAATAAGCAGCACCCCTCCATAGCCTCTACTTCAGTATCTGCCTTAACTTCTGGATAATAGACTATAAGCTATATGATGAAGAAATAATTTTTTTCCTTCATAAGTTGATTTTGGTCATGATGTTTTATCACAGCTATAGAAATTCTAACTAAGGCTTGGCGTGTGTCAGGAGCCTTCTGGGGCTGGCCTGCTCATCAGGTCCAGTGTACTGGCTTAACATTTCATGGTAAAGAGCTCATTCTACATTGTGAGTGCATTCCAGAAATATGAGGATGTTTTCAATAACATTGTGTGAAAGTCTTTAGTTTCTTTTTCACTTGAGTTTTGGTACATGCAGGATTCATTGTGGTTGGTAGAGTAGAGACAGTTGTGTCCCTATTCACAGAAATAACTGTCTGTGCTGGTATCCTCAGTAAGTCTGTTTGTTGTCTTTCTCACAAGGACCTCCAGTGGAACCTGTCAGCTTCCTGGGAGTATGTCTACTGCTTTCCTCAGCCCAAAATCTCTGCTTGCTAGGGTTTTATGGAAGATGTTTTTTTCTAGCTTTGTCTTGTGCTCATAGTTACAGAGTGGCGGCTTCATTTCAGTGTCCTCAGTGTGAACTGCTGTTTGTTTTAGCTCTCGTGAGTGAGTCCATTATCTCTGTATAGATGACTGGGGAAAGCTGACTAATGTCATTTGAGAATTTTGTGGTGGAGACCATGATCTTTCTGTTGTTTTCACAGTGTCTTTGTCTAGTTCTGTAATGGGGTTTTCTACTCCTGCTAGGGTGAATTAGAGCTCACACTTTGTATTTCTTTGAAGAATGTTGTTTAAAATGAATGACCACTTGGTTGGTACTTTGCCAGGAAGCCCTTGGAAATGATTTTTGTGGTGAGGTTTTGAAATATTGTTTCAGATTATAATGATAGTGTAGAATTAATTTGACCAGTTTTCTGTCTTACCAACTTAGAAAGTTATGTTTTTAGAAGTGTGTCTATTTGACATAGACTATGAAGTATATTGTTTTAAATCACTGTCACATCTGAAGTAGCTGGCTTTTTCTTTTAGTCTATAATATTTTTGTATGTATGTATGTATTTACATATTTAAATATATGCAAATAAAAACATGCAGTGCCTGAGATGAAGCCTGGGCCCCAGCATGTGGCATGCTCACACATTACCACATGTCTCTTGTGGTTCTGCTTGTCTCTTACCTTTTAATTTGTGACTTTTCTTTATTTTCTGAATCCTTACTATCTGAAATTTGTCTGCTGCTTAGTCATTTCAAAGAATCCATTGTTTTTGTTTTTTAACTTGATCTGTGAGCATGCAATGAGTGTTTCTCTCTTCATTCATGAATTTATTTTGTTTTGCATTTGTTCTGATATAAACATAACTTTTATTCTTCTGTAATAATTGTCATTTCAGAGTCTTTCCTAAGCCTAGTCCTGGGAGCTTCTAGCTTCTGTATAGTCTTATCTAGGCCTAGAATGTTTTTTAGCCTCTGAGACTCACTGCTGAATAAGCTCACCCTTGCTTTATAGTTCTTTTTGAGCTCTTGTTGGCTGGTCAGTGCAGCTGTTCTGGCTCAAAACTCCTCTCCACTCAGATTCAAGCTGGCTTCTCTTGGTTTTTCCAGAATTGCTCTGCTTAGTCTAATACTAACTTTGGCAGTCTGTTCTAATCTTCTGGCTTCTCTCTCTCTTTTTTTTTTTTTTTTTTTTTTTGGTTTTTCGAGACAGGGTTTCTCTGTGTAGCCCTGGCTGTCCTGGAACTCACTTTGTAGACCAGGCTGGCCTCGAACTCAGAAATCCACCTGCCTCTACCTCCGGAGTGCTGGGATTAAAGGCGTGCGCCACCACGCCCGGCTGGCTTCTCATTCTTTAGCTCATTCTGTCTTCTGTGTCTAGCTTGTTCTCTCTCTGCAGCCTGTCTCTGTACAATTGTCCCTGTAAAACTGCCTCCTCTTTCTGCACTGCCCCTCAAGTAGCTTCCCTTTCCTCTCTCTTCTCGTGAGAGTTGGCACAGCCTATCCTGTCAAATCTTTCTCTGATTCATCACTTTGTCTGTTACTCAATTAGACATCAATTTCAACATGTATGCTTTCTTCTACAAACTAACTGTACCTTCATTGTTTGGGATTTAAGGGTGTATTAAGGTGTGTCTGCATTCTAACCAGAGGGATTAGAGGTGTGTGCTAAGGCTAAGCCACACAACAACTAGAAACAGGTTTTTCCAGTAAACAACAGATTCTAGAGGTTCACAGTGTGATCAAACATCCTGCAACATTCCAAAATTGTTTAATTTCTTAATATAGATCTAACTTAGGAATCTGTATTCTTACTGTCAGATAAAAAGTTCCTACTTTGCTCAGTATCTTCCAAGAATGAATTTATTTGTGTGTGTGTGTGTGTATACACATGTGTATGCATCTGTGTATATATGTGTGTATCTATGTGTGTCTGTGTCTCTGTTTATTTATGTGTGTGCATGTTTGTTCAAGTATGTATCTGTGTGTATGTGCGCACGTGTGCGTGTGTACATGGGGTGAGATGGAATGGGACAGATTTTTATCAGAAGCTGCAGGTTACCCAGATTCTGTCAGTGTAATGTGGGTTCCCAGAGACGAACTGGCTGCAGTGAAATAGACCTGGGCCCTAGCTTGGTTCCTGACCCTGCCTACCCTGAGAACTGCTGCCCTGGCTGAGCTGTGAGTTCTGGATATCCCTGGGCTGTGCATCTTCCTCAAAATTCTTGATGCCAGTTGTGTATAGCAGGACTTTTCTGAGTTTGGCGATCACTAGCTATGATGAGCACCTTACTTAGACACCCTGCTTTAACATTTCCCACTTGTCTGATAGGGTGCAGTTGCACTGACTATGGAATCCTATGTACATGAAACAAGTTAATATATCCAGCAGACCAGCCTACAGGTAGGGCATGGTATGGACCAAGATTCCATGATATGGACCAAAGAAAGGAGTTGCATGTGCAGATTTCTGGCTTCCAACGTAGAGCAGTGCCTCTCATAGGACTGGATACAATCGCATACCTTCCCGTCTAGAAGAAAAACATGGGGTTAATCAGTACCTAGAAATGTATGTTGCCTCTTCCAGAACCATGCATGGAAAACTCAACTCAGAGAATACATATAACATAGGCTGTGTATGGCATGCATCTCTCCTGCCCAGTGCCAATCAGACAGCTTTCCCATAGATGCACCCACAATACCTTTCTTTACAGTTTGGTTACTGAAGAGTAAATACCACAGTGCATCTTCTGTTTATACCATCGCTAGCTTCTTTCTCAAGCATGATTTCTATCCTGATGAATTGCTAGCAAAGTTCTTGGCCATTTCCTACGAGCATTGCAGTGAGGCAGAGAAAGCTGGTATAGAAGACTTTCCTGCCTTTGAGGCTCAGGCCATGCCACTGTGTTGTGCATGCATTCTTAGATGCAAAACATTCTTAGATGTTTGCTCTATAAAGTGCTTTTGACTTTTCCACTGTAAGTCCTTCATACAATTGCACCTGCATGCTTACGTGCACATTAAGTAATTGTAATCACATTTCAGACATCTTTGGGAAGGGATGTTGCAGATAAATCAGAATGCTGAGTAGAGTTAGACAGGGCTCTTCAGTACTTGTGAGTGACGGTCTGAATAAGTTTGGTGCTCTCAAGTGCCAAGGCAAGATAGAGGTTGAAACACATGTGTGCTATTTCATTCACTTTAGAAATGTACAAGAAGGACAGTAAAACACTATGCCAAAAGTCCATCCCATAATAGACTCATCCCAATAGCCAAAGTCTGATTGCTAAACATTGACCTACATGAGGGTCAAGACAATTCTAAGAGCCAGAACAGGTCATTATGTCCCATCAGAATAGAGCTATTCTGAAACCTTTGGATTTCAGAACTTGGGCCAGCCCCAAGTCTCCCTGTGACTGAGGACAGGACTATTTAAGTATCTGTGAGATCTGTAGCTAAGAGAGACTCACGTCATTAGGATATTGTAAAACACACCACCTACACTAGAAGACTGATCATTAATTTTAAAACTTGGCAAAAAAAAAAAAAAAAAAAAAAGGCAAGCACCTGTCCTCCTGTCCTCCCTTTCTTATAAAGCCCTCTAGTCAGAGTAACAAGGTAGCAAGCTTTTACAGAAAAACCCAGTGAACACTCAAAAAGAAGCAACTGTGGAACCAGAAGGGTGTTGCTACTAGCAACAGCCATGGTTAGCTGCTAACACCTACCTGGGATGCCCCCACCAGTCTCCTAGCTTCCCAGGCTCTTGCTGGAAAATCATAGCCAGATCTGCCAGGCCCTAAGAACATATCCCAGTTGGCAGAAAGCCAGGGCAAGGAGTTCATTGATCCAGGCAAGCGTCATGAGTAGAGCTGCAGGGCAGGTAGCCAGTGTCTGTAGCTGGCATGTGTTCATGAGAGGAGCGGGGGTGGGGTGGGAAACTCCTTCACATGTGCTGGCACATTACAGTGTCTCTGAGAGATACAGTTTGCTGGCAATGCCTGCCCTTACTGGGTCCTGATTCAAACAATATAAAATCCATTCTTGAGACTAAAAAGTGGGGTGACTTTTTAGTCACTTGATAGCGTGGAATTCTTACTAACTTACTTGGATATGCTGACAGTATCTTACTGTTCTATAAGAATCTTCCAGAGACATTTGTCCGGTGTGTATGGATAAAATGGTGTGAAGGAAGAGGTATATATAGGTGCACACTCAAAAGAACCAGGACCAGGTGAAGAGTCCATTGCACAGTTCTTTCTGTTTTATGTACTTTGAAAAACCAGTTAGTTATTCTGTGTACATGAGCGTGCGTGTGTGCATGAGTGAGTGCCTCTGTGTGTGTGTGTGCTTGTGTGCTAGCCTACATGCCTATGGGTGCAAGTCAGTTTACTCTTTCCACCAGGAGGGCTCTGGGGCTAGAACTTGGGTCTTTACATTTCCTAAGCCATCTCACTGGTCTTGCTTTGTGTGCTTTTGAAATCGTCCCCAAACACTTAAAAATGAACATCTAGCAAAGGGTAGTAAGCCAGCAAGAGTGAGAGGGGCATGTGGGCCACATCTTGGAAGGTGGAAAGTGGGTTTGGAAACCTCTGCTTACCTGGCAGACCCAACAAAGCCAGAGCCCTCTCCAGAACACTGAGTGACTAGGTGACACCACGGAGTGTCTTCCCTTCAAGAAAAGAAATGGAAGCAAGCAGTCTGCTGGTGTAGAGGCAGAAGAACCCCACCCTCTGCAGTGCTGCATGACTGTCTCCCTTCTAAAGGTGTCCACTAAAGGTTTGTTTGCTACAGACTATGGCCTGAGGTCTTCTGCCTGGAGACAGAGTCAAGCTGAGGACTTGTATGTGTGACTAGAGCAGAGGCCTGGGTTGCTGTATTCCTTGACAGCTGCCAGGTGCCTCCAAGGCTCGGCCTTCATTCTGCAGGGCTCAAGTAGCAACAGACCTCTCTAAGAGAGAGAAGGAGACCTGGAAGCAGAGGCCTTAGGCACCAAGCTGGCAACTCCCTAACTGATGCCTTTAGTGTGAGAATCCATTCAGTTCTGTTCCACCTGGGACAGGTAGCCCCAGGCCTGGCTGGGAGCAGGGACTGCAAGAAAAGAACACTACCCTTGACGTGCCTGAGCTCCTCCTCACCCCAGAGGCCAGGGATCTGGATAGCATAAACGTGCGGGAGCTGTTGGTCTTTGAATGTGACTGTGGTTTATCAAAATAGCAGGAGTAATGACAAACTTCAAAAGGTGAGGGTATACATTTTAGGAAATCTCAGTGGGGATAAGAAAAAAGAGAAAGATAGGGAAATGGAATAGAAAGCTAAAAGATTATTTCAGGAGACCATTGCCATACATTCAGAGTTCCAGAAGAAAAGGCGGTGTCCATTTCTTGATCCAGAATGACCCTGAAATACCTATTAAGGTGTCCCTTGTCTGTAGTGCAGGACTAACACTGAGGGGCCAGTGAGGTCTATGCACAGGCTAGGGAGCCCAAGTAGGTGGTCTCAGAACATCAGGAGAAAAAGAAGTCATGGTACAGGGTCCAGATCTGATGACTTACCATTTTCAGTGACAGACACAACAGCAAGAAGATATGGATCATGAGTGCCTTCTCCTTTCTGACTGATGGCGTGGCTTTCGATCTGTGCCAAGGGAAGAGGCCTCTTCACCTGCCACAGGTGCAGGTGTGCCCCTTGGACATCCTTTCTAAGTCAGATTGGGCCTGGGCTCCTGCAGAATGAGAGGAAAACTAGAACAGGAAGTATAACAAAGGTGATGGGAGAATTCTGTGGGACTTAGGCCAGGAGAAGTTAGAGACGGCAAACTCGGGTAAGAAGTTACGCAAGAGACTGTGTTGACTGGCCATATAGTAGCAGGTGGGCCTTTAAGACAGGCATTTCTATGGCTAGCTGCCTGCTCTCTTGTCAACCTGATAGTGAGCCTGGGTAGACATGTTTTGACCCACATCACCCCTCCTGCTTCTTGACCTGCTACCCTGGTTGCCTGAGGACACTGCTTTTTCAGAGGCTGCTCAGCTGCACCTGAGTCCTAGAGTGGCCGTGGCACAGGTAGAAGAGCAATAATACTGAGCAGCTTGCTTTCTGGATTGTAGAAAGTCTGTGCTGGGTAGTCCTTGTTTCTTGGCATTACTCATATGCTTGCCCCAGATAGGCAATGGTTATTTGTCCCAGAAGTTTGGACTCCAAAGACCTTTCCACCTTAGCCTGTCACCTGCTATTGTACCTCACTCATGCCCACTGCATTTATTCTGACCAGTGAGAGAATTCACCTTCTCGATTGCCCATGCCACAAAGAAGCAAGAGAAAGTCAGGTCCAGGTCCAGATGTGTTTCCCCTGAGAAGGTGTGTGGGGTTCCCAGGGGCTCAGTGAGAGAGAGAGAATCTGGGACTCTGTTAAGTACCAATGTTCCTTCTTGCCTTTTACTTGGTGACTATGCCCTTGGTTGTGGCTAACATGCTGTGTAGCAAGAATCAAGTTCTGCATGGCCAGTGCCCTCATCCTCCTTCCTCCCACTCTTGCTCTTCCCCTACCCCCATTCAGGCAAATGTCAGTGAGAGGAAGCTATGGTTACATAGTTGAAATATCTATTATTTTTCCCTGGAGCTGAATGAGTTATTCTTTACTGAGGCGACCCTCAACTCTGGTGTGTTTCCTGAACAGTGCTGCTTTCATTCTGTGTCTGTGTGATGGCATGAAATGGTGTCAGGGAAAGAAGAGTGACCCACGTAATGGAAATCAGGATCTGGGAGGGAGAGCTGGAGGCCTTTCCTGTAGGAGGGCTTGCTCCCAGCAGACCCGTCTTTCTCCTCTGAGCACTGAATGTGGGCTTTGTGTCCTCACTGACGTCATCAGCCCAATTGTATTGATAAGCTTTTCAAAGCACAGCCTATGGAGGAGTTTTCAGCCCCTCCATAGAATATTCCTGAGCATACAGGCGTTATTGTTCTGATGCTGTATTCTTTAAGAAGAGAGGATTTCGTTTTCTTCTCCTGGAGCCCTAGGTCAAAAGCACCAACAGCTTCTGTTGGGAACTTGTGGCATTTCCAGTGATTTTGATACAGAAATAGCACAAGTCATTCTTGTCACAACTGCCAATGCCATGCTCTCATGAGTGAATGGGGACCATGGCCTCAATCTCTGCAGCTGGCACTTGAGCAGGGCTACAGCCAGACTCCTGAAGATGACTGTGGGAATGAGCAGGCCATGTTCCCAGGAGCCCATAACCAAGTCTCCTTGACTGTGTGGGTTCCAGGCCTCATTTTGTGTCTGCCAAGGTGGCCTTACTTGAGAGGAAGCAACAGCAGTGACAAGGTATGGATGTGAGTCACAGGTAACAGAGGGCCTTTGGTCTTCTGCTGTCTTCCGCCTTCTGTAGCCAAGAGTGGACTTCTGATTGGTACTTCAGGATAAAGGCCAAGGCAGGCTTTCCGTCCTTCCCAACACTTATTGTGGCAAGGAAGTGCTTCTTGGAGCTCACTGGCAGGCAGACTTTATTGAGGGACCAGTGCTGGGACCTAGCACTGCCCTCTGCTTTCATGTAGAACAGTTGAGCCCAGGCCCACTGTAGACTTGAAGAGGGGTCTCAGTGAACTGTCACATGGGTCTTATTTGCTCTGTGGTGCTCGGGCTCTGGGAGTGATGCCTCTTTTTTTCAATCCTCCAGTGTAGGTACCCTCTGGAGACCTGTAGTCCACACAGAGCCCAGAACAAACCCTGTCCTTGGCTTCTTCTTCAGCTGTTGGGCTCCTAGAAGTTAGGAAGTGGAGACTGGAAGCATGGGCACTGCCTGAGGGAAGAGTGGGCAGCAGTCTTAGGCTTGTTCACCATACATGGTGACACTCCACTCACTTTTCAGTCCGGCTCACAAGTTTTGGGTACCTTACAGTACCCAAGGTTACAGCTTATTTTAAAGCTTTTAAAAGAATGCCTTAGGCATGAAAACATTAGTAAATTGAGCATACGGAATGAAGATGCAACAGACAGAACTCAACTCAAGTAATAGCTCTGCCTCCCCCTGTCATCAGCTTTAGTTTGTTAAGATAAAGCTCTGTTCAGTGCATGGCAAGCACCTTCAGAGTGCCCCCTGCTGTTCTTTTACAAAGTGTGCCCCATCAGTCACACATGTTGGCTCTTGTTCAGAGACCCCAATGACCCTTTTACTTTCCTTGGTAGGGGACTGGCCAGCTTGACCTGGAGGTCAGGAGCTATACTGCCGGATTTGCAATGGGAAGACTCAGTGCTGTACAGTTGGCCTCTGACTGAAAAGAGTTTCCGTTGTTACAACACTCACTTTAGTATCCTTTGGACCAAGCCTGATTGTGGTTTTCTTGTAACAGGCTCTAAGACCAGCTCAGAAACAGGGAAGTGCTACTATGGAAACTGCTCCAGCTGGCTATATCTCTGCCCTATAACTGAGGAGGAGCAGCTGAGCAGCTTAGTCTTTCCATGACTGGAGCTGTCAATCCCACCCCCCAGGTGCCCTCTGTACATCCTGCCCTGCCAGTCCCTAAGCATTCAGTACCCCCAGCTGTGCCTGTAGAGGCCAGAAGAAGGCATCAGATTTGGATTTCTTGAAGCTAGAAGTTATGGGCAGTTGTGAGCTGTTTACCGTGGGTGCTGTGAACTGAACTCTAGTCCTTAAGTAGCAAGTGCATTTAAACTCTGAGCCATTTCTCTAGCTCCAATATCTATAAGTTTAATTTTTTTCAAATCATATTTTTAATGATGGTTTTTAAATGCTTTAACCTCCCTTGAAGCCCACCACTCACCATAGAAAGTGGAAAAGAAAAGATTGGGGGTAGGGAAGTGGACCTCTTTAAAAAGCAACTCCTGTCTGTGTTGTCTGGAAATTGGAAGTTCAGTTCACAGGTTAGCAGGCATCGGCAGCTAAATCCACTCTCACTTCACAGATACACCAGTAATCCAGTTCGGTAGGTAGCAACGCTGGTAACAGGACCTAGCAGACACAGCCAGGCCTCAGCCTTGGCTTGAGTCAGCAGGAGTGACTAGATGGAACACCAGGAGAAGTTCTTGGCTGTGCCTCTCTCAGAGAAAGGAAGACACGAGACCCATAAGCATTGCACAGCCATACCAGCAAGCCCAGTCTATCTCCATCACTCCATCGAGTACTAATTATACCCTCCAAACATCACATGTCTACCTTGTGCCTTGCTTCAGCATGTGCATCTGTCTCAGCTGATATTACTATGAATCCCTGGAAGTGGCAAGAAACTGCAGTACACCACCAGAAGGTTTTTTTTTTTTTTTTTTTTTTTTTTTTGGTGTGATTCTCTCTATGGAGTCCTGACAAATGCAGCTCAACTATGCAATGTAAGATGGACCAATACATGCATGTTGTTAAAAAAGAATCTTCATCATGTGTGCTTTAGAGTACTTGCTTTAGCAGAACATCCTCTCCAGTGTCTGCTTCAGTGAAATGTTCTTTCATGAGTCTGCCTTAGTCTTTCACCTGTGTCCACTTCAGGAAAACACTCCATGTATTTGCCCAGCAAAACACCATCCAACACAACTGACTCTCCAGTGAACCCTTAAGTTTCCACTTCAACTATCCCTGTGACCAGTATATGGGTTCATTGGCAGGAATGATTGGCCTGTCATGTTCTTGAAGTTAACTCAGATGATCCTTTTAAAGGTTGTATACTTGATATTGAAAGAGCTGCTAGGCATTCCTAATGGTTCCCTCCTGTGAAAATTAGAGATGGGCAGATGGCATGCTCTTGTGGCCAGCATCTTTGATACAGCCTTGTTAATATGTAGATCATAAGTCATGTCAGCAAAATTATAGGAGTCACACCTGCCTCCTCTCCCAGGGCCAAGTGAGGTAACAAACAGAAAAAGACAGCTTGCAAGCTGTGAGGCCGTGCCATGGTTTCATTAATTCTTCATGAGTTTTTATTTAAGCCAAATTATCACTGTTTAACTAGACACTTAAGAATTTAAAGTTGTGTGATTGATTATAGGCTAATTATCACCCCTAATCAACTCATATTCTAAAATAAAGTGGCCACAGACTAAGCCCACCAGGGACCCTATGTGTCTCTACCTGAGAAAGATGATGTAACTTACCCCAGGAAATCATAGCTTGAGACATTTAGCCAAGAGAGTGGCAAGTTTAAGGATCGTATATGTGAGCTCAAAATGGGGGAACAGTTAAAACCCCAGCATGTAGCAGCAGCTGTTACCTACTGTGCCCCTGAGGATTGAGGAAGGAGCTTACCCTGAGGTTCCTTCAGAAGTCTTCCCCTTTCTAAACGGAGATGGCTCGGTTTAATTCCTTACCCTGAAAACATGGAAATAATATCATTCTACAAAACTGGCCTGATAACTTTTCCATCTTGTTTCATTTTGTAATAAGAGATTAAAAAGGACAAGGCAAGGAGAGTAATCCAGTCCTTATCCCTGTGTGTGAGAGAGCCCCTGCCCAGGGAGCAAGCAAAGCTCAAATAAAAGGCTTCTAGTGTACCTTGCTTGAGCCAAGGTGTGGAAAGTAGAAACATCCCTGTAGACAACCAGAGCCTTGCCTCACTGATGAGGAGGGCAGAAGCCTTGCTGATCCTACTGTGTATGGTAGGAGAGATTAACTCATGGGCCACAGTGGGCTTTCGTTGGACATGAATATCCAATTGCCTTTTTGGTTGCTTAGTGGCCCTATGGCTAGGCAGGCTGTTACACCAAGGCCTACTTATTCCTTGGGCTCTGTCTGCTCCTACCCTTTGACAGTTTAGCTCTGGCAGATTCAGTAGAGACCAAAGGGCTAGATCAGAAGTCAGTGTGCTGACAGAACCTGTTGATGGGTAGACTCAAGAGGATCTGTGTGGTGGCTCACACCTCCCTTCTGAGTCCTATGGACTCTCTGCAGGAGAGCTGTATCTTGAGGCCGAACACCAGGGTTCTGATGTTAGAGTTCTCCCCAGCCTTACTCTATGGACAAAGCAGAGTCCTGGGGCCAGAGCTCTAGTCATTTGGTAACCTAGGCCAGCTTTGGGACTTGCTGGGTGGGAGTGGCAACGGGAATGCCAGGGACCACAAGCACAAGGTACCTTTCTTATTCAAGTCTATGTTCTCAGTATTGTCAGTTAGTTTACCCAGGAAGAAGGTTTAGGAGAACTCTTGGTTCAAGACTACCCTGTATTTGTGAGTAGAAGACACTAAAGGCGTAGCCAGAAGCAGGGATACAGGATAGCCACATTTAGGACTCTGATCAAAGTCAGGTTCCTAAGCTGCTGACCCTCAGCACCTTATGGCCAGGGTCTGGTTCAGGCATATACCACCAGTGTTGTCCTTGAACTTCCTTCTAAACTTGAGTTCCTTCCAGTAGGCAATGTTCTTGCCTCCTTCCCTTGGATTCAGTGCTTATGTATAGGCAGATGAAGTACAGCAACCAGAGCAGGGTGGAGGGGCTTTCTGGAGGGAGGACATACAGGGCTCTGGCCCTAACCCAGTGAATGTCTGCATAGCCACCTGTTGCCAGGTGCTGTATAGTGAGCAGCCCTGCACTTTACTTAGAGCTTTCTAGCTCCCACAGAGCCCATTCTTGACACACTGCTCCAGCCTGCAGTAGGAGTGGTGCTTCTTCATCAAGTTGGTAATTTGTTCTTTTATTGTTTATTGTGTTTTTAAAATTTTGTGTGTATACATATGTGCGTTTGGGTGGTAAGTAGGTGATGCATGCTATGATACATGTATAAAAGTTAGAGGATAGCTTTCAAGAGTTGGTTCTCTATTTCTACTGTATGCATCCTAGGGACTGAACTCCAATTGTCAGATATGGTGGCAGGTGTCTTTACTCACACTGAGCCATCTCTCTGGCCCTGTGTTGGTCATTTAAAACTTACCTTTCCTCCACATTGTTTCTCACACTTTAATTTGGAATCAATTTTGTAAGCCCTGAGACTGACTTGGCTTCTGCTTTAAATCAGAATCACGGTGGCCTCTCCCTTGGCACAGTGTAAGTGCAGAAGCCACCCTGATGAACGTTCATGCTGCCCGCCAGGAGCACACTTTATTGGCTGCAGTTGGTTGGGTAAACATGTTTTTCAAGAGGGTGCTCATTTTACCATGGCAACAGGCTCTTCACTTGAGTGTCTATCTGGACCACTTCTATGGCACACACTGTTCTTGAGGCTCACACATAGCTCTGCAGTGGCTTCATTCAGAGAAGGAGCAGAAGCAAAGTACAGGCAGTTTGTCTGTCCAAGTATTGGCACTTGGCTTCTTGCTTGGCTAAGCGTAGGCTTTTACCAGTATGACATCAGATAGGCCTTTGGGTCTGCAGTGGGGTCCTTTGAGAGTGGGGCCTCTCATTTTGACAAAGGGTGGGGTAGTAGGAACTCGATGCAAGTATGTTTCCTCACCAGATCTCTCATTGCTGTTAAGATCTTTATGCTTGAGGACAAAGCCCTGGGATCTCTGAGCTTTGTGCGTTGAGCCTACCAGGCCTTCGGCCAAGGGACACCAGATGCCCTTTGGACCACCAACACACCATGATAGTTACATCTAGGCTTTACAGGGAAAGAGGGACCCATACCTCAAGGCTAGCTTTGCTGACATAGTGAGCCACTCTCCTGTGTTGTGCTCTCTCTACAGTGGACGTGGCTACAGCGCTGCCTCTGCAAGTGGCCCCTACAGCAGTACCCATGGACCTGCGCTTGGACCACCAGTTCTCACTGCCCTTGGAACCTGCATTGCGGGAGCAGCAACTGCAGCAGGAACTCCTAGCATTGAAACAGAAGCAGCAGATCCAGCGGCAGATACTCATTGCAGAGTTCCAGCGTCAACATGAGCAGTTGTCCCGACAGCATGAGGCACAGTTGCATGAACATATCAAGGTGAGCAGCAACCTTGGGCTGTGCCATATGTCCTTCTGTCCATGGTCTGTTTACCCCTGGAGAGCTTAGACATGTGAATCAGGTACCCTCTGGATGATATCTGCTTCTTCTTCCCCATGGTTGGTATGATTTTATCTAGTACTGAGGTATAGACAGGTGGCAGCTTCTTTTTCTGTGCCCAGGATGGGCTTTATCCATCTAGTACGTAGTCCAGGTACTTTCTGGGTGACATCTTCTCCTTTTGTTCCCAGGATTGGCATCATCTATGGAATGCTAAGACCCGAGAACTAAATACCCTCTGGGTGGCATGTGATTCCTTTTGTCCCAAATGTACAGTCTTACTCACAGAATGTCAAAGCCCAGGTACCAGGTGACCCTCACTTTAAGGCTGTTGCAAATGTCCTAGGTTTTATGCATCCTGAAGAGGACTCAGGACCTCATTGTATAGAAGTTGCCTTCTAAAAATACATGTAGAAAGATAGCCAGAATTTCAGATTAAATAAGTTGAAAAGAAACCCACACAAGTGGTATGTAGATACATGGTGAAACTGGTAGGCCAGGAAAATCTCTACTGAGAACCATATTGAGCCACACTGTCCAGTAGAAACTACACTTGCACTCGTCACAATAAAGCAAAAAGCCACCCACACGAGTTGTTCGAGTTGCCCACAGCTGTATAACAGAATCACGCAACACATAATAGCTTTGGCAACAAACAGTCTTTACTGTGGTAAGGGATTGGGTCCTGCCCTGAGTGTCATGTGATTGTACTGTATTGGTCATGGTAGTTGCATCTGAGGCTTAGCTGGGCTTAGAATGGAGGATATACAGTCAGACATCGCTGTCCTAGTTCAGTCACTGCACGGAGCAGCTTTCTTAGACCCACTTTCCCTACCCAAGAGAACAGGACCAAGATGGAGTCCCAGCATCTAGAACCCCTGGGCCTGGATTGGTACTTACCACTCTGCAATGCTGCCATCACTAGACCAGTCTTATAACCTGTGGGAGGGTCCTGGGCAATGACTCCTATCTATATAGGCTATACTGTAGATTCCTAAGAGTCTGCATAAGGCTCGCCACTGGTTTAGATAGCAGAGCCCTGCCTGCCCTGGTGAATAGACCCAGTAGCAGCTCTAGGTTCCCTTTCAGGAATGTGTGCTGAGAACATTGTCCTGCTTGGGCCTTGTGAGAAAGAGGATCTAGAAACCTCACCCTGGGCTCTGAAAGCTGCCTGTAAGGAGGCTGGGGCCTTTGGTATTGTGATGGTTGCTCTCTTAAGTGTCCTAGGATGGGAGGTTGTTGCTGCTGCTGCTGCTGCTGCTGCTGCTCCATGCTCTTAGGTTAGAATGGGCTAGTTAAGGACTGACTCTACCAGGACCAAGCTCATCATCCTTGAATCCTTTTTTACCTGGTAGGAGAGGCCAACACCAGACCTAGGGAAGAATTGCCTTGCTGATAATTGCCCAGTGCTCTGCTGAGGATGGTCAGGGCCACCTCCCATGGGGCCCTGTTTTCCAGGACTAGGAGCTGTGTGTTTCAGGTTGGCCTCAGGCAGGACGGTGTGCCAGCTGGAAAGCAGTAAAAGTCATTTTAGGCAGTGGCACCCAATAGCCCTGATGTGCCAGCTGACTGAGTGCCACCTCACCAGGCTGCTGCCTTATTTTCGACATGAGTCATAGCCTCACATATCTGTGCCTCTTAAGAAGCAGTTCAACCCCAAATTTTTAGCTTTTTTTTGTATTCTTTGTGGCCACAGCTCCTCGGTAGCAGCTTCCTGACTCAGTGTCATCATGGCCCCTTCTCACTATTATTACAAGTTTACAGTTTGTCCCTTCTCTGTGATTTCAGGTCTTGATGCTGCATTGCGTCTCTGGACAAGCCTGTAGGATGGCCTCTGTCCTGCAACATTGAGCTTTTTGCTGCACTTTTGAGTTCCGTTCCCAGGGGCTGGTTTTGTGGCCAAGTTTCTGGGCCTGAGTCCCTTTCTGAAAGCTGGCTCTGTATACAGAGGAGCTCTGCCAGGGATTCACCTATGTTAATTCCAGGCTTTTGGGTGATACTAGTGAAGACCAGACCAAAAGCTTGAAAACAGTATAGTGAGCCCTGTGCCATGAGACACAGGTTCAGGGCAGTGGACCTCAGCTGGACACGCCCTTACTCTACTGGCTATCTCAGAACCAGCCGTACCTGTGCATGCACCGGCTTTCCTCCAGTCTCAGTGTAGACCCTGGCCAAAAACAGACTAGGGAGCTCTGCTAAATTACAGTTTACCTGTGATGTTCCCATCATTAAACATTCCTGTCCACAGCTGTTTATACACACGATCCTTGCCAGCAGCATGCAGCATGACAGGAAGATAGACCAGTTGTGCAGTGGAAGGCTCTAACAGGTATAGTGAATAGTCAATGTTGTGTTCTTGTTCTGTCAGTTGATTAGAACAGTGAGTATTCCCATGCTTTAAATAGTGAGGGTCTCAGAAATCTTAAGTACCTATATGAGTTTCCAGGGCAGGAGCAAGAAGCATAACAAAGATCTTTGAGTTAGGGTTCCATCAGCCAGGGTGTAGTCTCTGACCAGTCTTGCTTATTAGCACTTTCTGGTGTCAGCCCAGGTGAGTCTCTAGCAGCACGCCCCTCTACCCCATATTTCTAGATCCTAGAAGAGATTCTGTAGGCCCAGAAACATAGCTTCAGGGCTGGCCTCAGATGAGATTTCAGCATCATAACAATTCAAGGTTACATTTTCCTTTGTGTTTTAATATCTCTTTTTTTATTATTAAAATTGAGATTTAAAAAAGCCTTTTGACTGTGTAATTGTGTCATTGCATTAGCAGTCTTTTGTTTTGATGGTTTAAACTCTCTTCATGCCATCATATTGTTAACGACACTTGGCAGTGGGGTTTGTCAGACAGATTTCTTGAACACACAATCTAATTAGTGTCATTAAATCATCAGTCAATTTGAATAGAATTTATAATTGGAACAGGAGTAGTTTTTAAAGTAAAACTTCAGTTGGTAATTTGGGATAAACAAGGTCTTTCCAGGGGTTGTAATTCTCAGAATCACCTTATCCCTGGTGTAAACCTTGCTATTCTGCTCTTTTCTCCCTAGCCTGAGGGGGTGGGGCAGCTGAATGGAGAGGGGGTGCTGTGTCATTAGCCAGAATTGCCCTTACAGAGGCTGTCTGCTGTTTCAGGCCCAGGTGGCATGGAAAGTCAAGACAGTGGCCCAGAATACTCACCTTGTACATTTGCAGTTGTATTTTTAGTATTTAGAGGTACCTTTTTACCACAGAAATGCACTTTCTAGTGTTTGTACTTGTAGTGCAGGGTTAGCAAGATAGCCTTGGGCCCTGCCCCTCCTTCTCCACAGAGACTTCAGGCCCCAGAGTTGACCTGGGCTACTACAGGCCAACCTTTCCCTCCGTTAGGACTAGATTACAGCAGTTTCCTCCTCTAGGAGAAGATTGCTTACTGCTCCTTCTAAGCCTGGCTCACCTGTCCTTTGGTTAAAGAATCAGATGTTTAATTACTGTCACTATCATCCATGCACTGTTCAGCTGAACCCTGAAGGTCAGCTTTCCCCTTTCCTATGTAAATCCAGTCCCCCAACCTGAAGGGTCAATGGATAATCTAAAATGAGTGACACAGAAACTGACTTTCCAAGATGAACTTAATTCAGAAATTGCCAGGGCATGCCGCCTATTATAACCATAGATGCATCCTGAGAGGCTGGAAGGGAGGTAACTAAAAGATTTAGAGAACATCCATTCTGCTATGGAGCAGAGAAGAGCATCCACACTGCTATGATACAAGACCGTTGGGCACAGGGGCTTGGTATAGGGCTGGTACTACAACATGTTAGCAGTGACCACTTCTCCTAGGGCCTGAGAAACAGGATGAGTGACATTCCTAGGCCATCTATCCTTCATTGGCTTCACTATCCTCTCCCACATTTCCTGTATGTCTTAGTCAGGGTTACTGTTGCTATGCAAAAACACCATGGCCAAAAGCAAGCTATATTCTCTCACTGAAGGAACTCAAGACAGGAACTTAGGCTGGGAACCTGGAGGCAGGAGCTGATGCAGAGACCATGAAGGAGTGCTGCTTACTGGCTTGCTCCCTGTGGCTTGCTCAGCCTCCTTTTTTTAAACCCAGGAACAGCAGCCCAAGAATGGCCCCACCCACATCTTATATCAATTTTCTTTAAAAAAAATGCTAAAGGCTTGCCCACAGCCCAGTCTCATGGAGGCATTTCCCAGTTGGGGTTTCCACCTCTCAGATGCCTCCTAATGTGTATAAAGTTGATAGAACGTTAGCTAGCACATCGCTCAGCGCCTCCATGATTGCCAGTGTAGTCAGCCTTCTCTGTATGCATTGTGGCTGCCTGCATTTCTTCTATGATTTGCTGTGCTGTTTTCACCTGCAGTGCTGGTCGTTTCTCATAGGTGTAGGAGTGCTCTTTATGAATAAGGACATTATTCCAGCCTCCACCATTCATTCTCACTTGATACAGAGTAGTCACCCACTTTTCCTGTCATGAATCAGATGTTCTTTCTGAACACATAAAAAATGCCACCTCTGTTCCCTCTCATGTATCTGTGTTCCATTTACATGTCTGTGGCTGTATCTAGCTTGCTCCCTTGCTACATCCTTATACTGGGCATCATGCAGCCTCCATGGTGCCCACATAGACATTAGGCTGACTGCCCATCTCCCCACACCGTGTCACTCTGCCAAGAGTTTCCTGGGCTTGTCTGGCCTGTTTCTTTTCCTTGATGAACTTCACAACCATTCTCATGAAGTCCCCACAGTTATGCCAAGAATTACTTCAGATTGTGGGGTCATGGCTTCCTAGTATTGAATTTGTACTTGAGAAACAAGTTATTTGTTTATTTATAATTTCTACCCTAGTAAATCCTTGTTTTTATTTTTCAATTAATGCATATAAATGTCTAATCTGGGACATAATATGTTTTTGTCTTTATTGTGAATAAATATGTTTCTGTATTTTCATTTTTCATGCTCACTTACTGCTAATGTACAGATGAGCCCTGGATTTCTTTCTTACATGTTATCTAGAATAACTGGATAGAATTTTCTGATACTGATTTTTTTTTCTGGGTTACTTGTGTTATCTGCAAACAAAGATAGTTTCCTTTTATTCTTCTTTTGAATTAACTGAAATTTTCTCATCTCTTTCAACGTCTGTGAGGCCCTACTGACACTGTGGGACAATCCTTGCTTTGATCTCTAGACAGGTGCCTATGCAGAGTCCTGACTTAGATCCTACTGCTATCTTCCTGTCTGAAGGAGCAGCAGCATCGGAGTGCTCCTTCCCATGCCCTAGCCTCCAAGATCTTTATAGTCTAAGCAGTAGAGAATACTGCTCAAGCTCAGGTTGTCAACTCCAGAGGAAAGGAACTTGGTTGTGTGGCCGTGGAGAGCAAGGCGATGGTAGTTACTTTACTCAGTACTGTGACCTGAGAAACAGCAAGTTTAGGGAGAATGGGTTAAACCTCACAGTTGAAAAAGGTTTACAGTCTGTGCTCAGTAGGGTGTAGGGGCATGAGGTGACTGTTCATTTCTGGATCCCTTAGGACCAGAGAGAGAGAAATTCTGATATTTACCACCTTTTTTCCCTTTTTTAATTGGGGCCCTGACCCAGGGAATTGGTGTCACTTCATTCAGGGCAAGCCTCCCATTTGTTAAGGGAGTTTCTGGAAACGCCCTCACAGATGCATCCAGGGTTGTTTCCTTAGTGTTTCTAGATCTTACCAAGTTGACAGTGAAGATTAATCTTTACACCTCTTGTTCCAAGTAGTCCAGGGCATGTTGCTTGAAGCCCTACTCATGATGGGGAAGGACCCTGGGAAGTCATGCCCTTGGTGACCTGGTCAGTCTTCTTAAGCCCTAAGAAGTTAATGCAGACCAGCCCTGCACCTGGGGCTCTCTGTGACAAGTTCACCTTACACTCAAGAGCATTGATGGCACTCTGGTGCCATCCTGATGATGCCTCATTTGTTCCAGGAGCTCCTGGCTCCTGAGCATTAGGCTTTGTGCTTCCCAAGTCTGCTTTCTCCTCTGGGCTGTGGTGTCTGCAGACAAGAATAGCTTTCTGTATATTTACAAGTTAACAGTAGAAGTTGATAATCTTCACAGACCCCTGACTGTGGTAAGACACAGGTAACTAACACTGGCTACTCTTTGCTGACTCTGGCTGTCCCAGGTTCACTGACACCTTCTGTGTGTCAGTATGTTGATGGCTAGGCCCCGCTGGCACCTAAAGGTACCATGGCCAGGAGAGTGCAGTGCTGAGCTACAGTTTGAAGATCAAAAGTTGGAGTCTGGCTGTTGATAGATGGGGTGAAGCTTAGAAGAGCTATATACTCGAGGAGGTGTACAGCCTTTCTGAGAGTACACACACACACAAATATACACAAATGCAGGCTGCTATGCTGCTTTGGGTCTCTGTCCTTAGACTGCTCCTGTTGTCTTCTTCCTGACCACCTCTGTTATTCTTGATACCCTGTGTGCCTTAATGATGCTGTTGCTCTGGCCCACGGGATATCTCCCATTCCAACCCTGGCACAGGCTCTACTGTTGGCACTCGCCTTCCTTCCCTAGACCTTCCCGATGGATGGTGCACCTGCTTGTCTTTTTAACACTTGAGTGTATGGGCTCAGACCTGTGGGGGTATGGCTCACTGCTGAGTGTGCCTAGAAGGATGAATTATTTCCAGGGTGCTGTGATGAGGTTGCCTTTGGATTTGAGCCAGTTGGTTCAGTGGAGATAGAAGTGGTTTCTCATTGAGAGCCCTGGGACATTTTAATCCCAAATGCTCCATTACAAACCATGGACAAATACCACACGCCCTGCCAGTCAGCAGGTCCATGCTCAGACTCTGTTTGTATGTTTCAGCTAAAGAGCATAATGGATGCTGCCCTGTGCTTATCTCAGAAAACCACATGAGATTCTGCCTTAAAGGCTCTCTGAACATCTTTAAATAAAGCCACATACTGAGCATTGGAAGCTTTAAGGAAATATATGTCTAAGTCCATCAAGACAGACAGGATTTACCACAGCAGACTGGTTGTGTCCTATCTCTTCCTTCTCAAATTTTTGCCGAGACTTGGATTTTACTCTGTCTTCAAGAATGTGCTTGATTTACCCTCATTTTATCTCCAGTGTTATCTTTTTTAAATCACATGAGGGTAGGCGACAAGAAAGCTGTTTGACCACATCTGGGTAGACTAATAGGCCTTGTACAATGTGGAAGGCTTGAGAACAGGCCAGCTGTGCTCCAGGACAAGCTGCCGTGGGAGCTGGTATAGTCTGCACCATCACAGCCACTCATGATCTTGAGCATGATCCACCTGTAGCTAAACTCTGTGTGCAGTGTTGGAAGAGAAGAAGGATCCATGCATTTGCTTAGCTTGGCTTGAGTCTTACAGTGGTAGTGGGGATGGAGGCAAGTGGGTTCATTCCCATAGGGCTTACACTGCTATTGTCCGTGCTGGCTGGCCTCTTCCTGGGAGCTCCCATCGACAGGGTGGCAACTCTCATTCTCTTCCTCTAGTTCTTGAGGCTAACATGTTAAATATGACATTTATCCAAACTGGGTCTGTCTGGTCCATATCGAAGAGAACTAGCAGAGGTGACAGTGGCCCCTCTCAAACTACTCTTTTTTGACTTTGGCCCTCAGGTATGTGACTATCACAGGTTCACTGACAGCTTTCTGGCCCTGCTGGTATCCAAAGAGTGAGGATGAAGCCTAAAGGTATCACGGCCAGAAGAATTCTGTGGCTGCAAGATCAGTGCATACATTCACTCTGGGAAGCATGCAGGCAGCCTTCCCCCTACATGGGAGGGGATATGTAATGTACATTTTATTGATAAATTGTCTTGTAGTATTAGAACTCACTAAAAAGCTGGCTCTGGAAGTGGGGTTCCCTTTCCCCATTTCAGACCCAAGCATGTTTTAGTCTCAGAGTATCCCTTGTTTGGGGAGAAGCTGACCCTCCCACCCCCAGTTCTGTGACAGGGAGCATAAAGTATTGTGTTGGGAACAGCCAGGAAGTAATAAACCTTTTGCAGAGGAGGCTACTGTTGTTTGTCTCCTGATATAAAAGTGCCTGCAGTGGGAACAGGAAACTGGAAGTTCAGCCATTGAGAAAGTGCAACCAGGAACTCCCACTATCTCAACCACCCCAGTTGGTTTCTGCTAGCAGGATTTGATGATACTGTCTGTTGCTGTTTGTTCTTTTATTGGACACCTCACCTGAAGGGAAGGGACACTTTGCTCCCCCAGAGATGATCTAAGTTGGAATCTCAAGCTGACTGTTTTGGTGGGGCTTTCCCAGTGCCTTAAGCCTGCTGGTTACAAGCCTCCAGTCTAATGTTACATTTCTTCTGCTTCCTCACTTGGGCCACTCTAGACTTCTCTGCTGGTGCTATACATGTAGATAGTATTTTACAGTCTGTCTCTCTGCTGTTTCTAGCTATCTGCTCCATCCTGTAAAATAAAAATAAATTATACTAAATAAATTATACTTATTAAACTCACTCATTCAAAATGATAAGTATAGCTATTGTAGAACATTCTCCAGACCATACAGATCAGGCTGCTGGATGTTACAGTCTGTCCCTAAGTGTCAAGATGGATCAGGAACCAGCTTTCATTGAAAAAATGGCTATGTTTAGATGATTATGCAAATCCCTTATATGAGTTTGTTTTTTGAGGCCCAGTAATGTGAGGAAGTTGGCCCAGGATCTGTGGGTGGTTGGGGTCTGGTTTTACGTCTAGATTTTCTGTTTGCTGAGCTAGATGCCCTGGTGAGCAACTGTAGGTGATTTACTTATTCATAATTTCATATTTGATATTACTTTCTATAATTTATTTTTATTTTACATTCATTGTTGTTTTGCCTGTATGTGTGTCTGTACGAGGGTGTCAGAAACCCTGGAACTGGAGTTACAGACAGTTGTGAGCTACCATGTGGATGCTGGGAATTGAACTGGTATCCTCTGGAAGAGCAACCAGTGCTCATAACTGCGAGCCTTCTCTCCAGCTCCTTGGTATTACTTCTGGTCAGAAAAACACCCTTGACTTATTGAATATTGTCAACTTGACAGGACCTAGAATCACCTAGGAAGCAAACATCTGACATGTCTTGGCATTCTCGATTGGGTTAATTGATGTGGGAAGATCCACCCTAAATATGAACAATACTGTTCATAGGCTGGAGTCCTGGACTGAATGAAGAAGAGAAAGTAACCTGAGTCTGAGTAGCAGCATTCCTCTCTCTCTGCTTCCTGACTGCTCCTCACCATGGTAGACTGTGTATTCATTCTTCAGCTGTCCTAGTTAGGGTGACTGTTGCTATGGTAAAACACCATGATCAAAGCAACTTGGGGAGGAAAGGATATGCTTCCACATCATTGTTCATCATCAAAGGAAGTCAGGATAGGAACTCAAGCAAGGCAGGATCCTGGAGGCAGGAGCTGATGCAGAGGCCATGGAAGGGTGCTGCTTACTGGCTTGCTACCATGGTTTGCTCAGCCTGCTTTCTTATAAAATCCAGGACTATCAACCCCGGGATGGCACCACCCACAATGGGCTGGGCCGTCTCCTATCATCATTAATTAAGAAAATGTCCTATAGGCTTGTCTGCAACTCAGCTCTTATGAAGGCAGTTTCTCAATTGAGATTCCCTCTTCTCAAATGACTTTACCTTTTGACAAGTTGACAACGAACTATCCCGTACACCAACTCTGATTCCAAGTACATACTTATTTAAGAGGCTGTTGTCCAATATTTTGTCACAATAATGGAAAAAGTAACTAACATACATCTTTGAGAAAAAAGCTTGTGTGGGGACCATCCATCATGTAAAGTCTATATGCCTCTTAAATCAGCTGGGCACATGTGGCTGTAGGACACACACACATGCAGGCTCACACATAGTACCTGAAATTCCTGCCCTAGGAATATTAGGGTCAAGAGTACCCCTCTGATCCACAGAACAGTTTTCCTACATTGCTTCAGCTTGAGTTCTGTTGAGGCTATGACAGAAAGGTTGGTGTTTGAGCAGTGCCGTGAGCAGCATTAAGATGTTAGTACCATGTGTCATGAGACTTGAGCTTGACTGTAACCTCTTCTGGTTGGCTGGTCAGTAGTCAATAGGGATAATGGGAGCTTCCTAGAGACCCAGAAGGTTCTCTGCCCTGCTGGAGCAGTGGGTGAACACTGTCCTCAGCATTTAAGGCCTGTTAGCAAAGAAGGCTTTTATCTTTGTTCACTTTTAAAAAGTCTGATTGGGTTTACACGAAAAAAATGTCTATTAAATTGAATGTCTAGTAAATTTAAAAGTTGGGGTCAATTAAATTAAGTTTGGGATAAGTATGTGGCTCAAAACTGAGCATTGGCTTAAAAGTGAACCTGGTTTAAGTTCCAATTAGAATAGTGGCCCTGCTGTTATTGTCTTTGTTTTTGTTTTGTTAGAAAATTTTGGCTATGTGTCTTATTTTTCTGTGACTATGATAAAACACCATGGCCAAGGCAGTTTATAGAAGAGTTCCTATATTTCTTTTCTTTTAAAACAGAATTTCCTGTTCCCACTGCAGGCACTTTTATACCAAGAGACACACAACAGTAGCCTCCTCTGCAAAAGGTTTATCTTCTGGTTATTCTCAACACAATATTTTGTGCTCTCTGTCACAGAATTGGGGGACTCATGATTTCGAAGGGTGAGCCCACGACCGTCATGGCAGGGAGCGTGGGAACAGGCAGGAGGCCTGGCACCCGCTCAGTATCTGCAAGGGCACATCCTGAGAACAGTCATCAGGCTGAGAAGAGCTGACTGAGAATGATGTGTGCTTTTGAAACCTCAAAGCCTGCCCCTAGTGGTACACCTCCTAATCCTTCCCAAACAGCTCCACCAACTGGGGACCAAGGATTCCAGTATGTGAGCCTATGCCAGCATATCCTCATTGGAGCCACCACACTGTGGTCATCTTATTCTAAACTGCCCTGTGGTGATATGGATTGCATCTGCGGAAGATCTCTTCTCAGCATTATCCCTCTACCTTGGCAGAGTCTTGGATATGGTAGTGAGTTACTACTTGCAGATAGCTGACTTTACCCAGTGTAAAGTCAGCTCTTCCAGAAGGCTTGTTATTATGGTCTGGATTCTACACTCAGTGGTGTCTTCTCCCTGGACAGTACAGGCCCTGCCCTTGCAGAACCAAGGAGGGAGATTCTTGTGACAGATACTATGTGTGGTCAAAGAAAGGAAAGAAGCAAAGATCCGAGTGCCTGGGTCACAGCCGGTCACTGACAGTGTTCTGTGGTAATGGGCTGAGGAACACAGATCTGGTTAGTTCTTTCTGCCCTAGCAACATGACCTCAAGATGTCATGACACACAGGACCAGCAGCATTGTTCTGGGGTGTCTTTGGGAATCTGGCCATTATTTGCAATCTGTATCTCTTAAATTTCAGATTTGCATGTCTTTGTGACTATAACAGGATACTCGCTTTCCTTCTAGTTACTAAGGGAAAATACAGAGAGACTCTTCATCAATGACCCACTCCATGCTCCTGAGTTGGGTGTCTCTGAGCAGAGCTAGTTGTATAGGACTGTTTCTTGGAATGGATGATTATAAAATAATTGCACTATTATTTGTTAAAATGTCGCCATGTTTACTTTCCAAAGGTGATTAAAACAGGTAAAAAGTTAACCTGATGCCAGTTGCCTAGTGACCCATTGAGGGTGCATTACCTGTGGACACCACCACCATACCTTTAAGAACTCTCTGACTGACCCTACTTATTCACAGATGTTATTCTGGCAGCCCTATAGTCCATGAATATGTGGACTATACAATGAGGCTTTCCTAGAATGGCTGGGAGTAGTCTCTTGGAATGAAGCTTAGTGCAAAGTGTTATAACTTGATTTTTCCATAAAGGATAGAAAAATGTTACTGTTCTGAAGTTATTATAAGTCCTGGAGCTGGGTTCAGTGGCTCAGTGCCATTGGCTGAGAGGAGCTTAGATCCTGACTTATGTTAGACTTATCTATATATTGACTGCTATCAACAAGGGTGGCCAAGTGAGGATGCAATTTTGAGACTTGGGTTTGGTCCCTTGTCCCATCCATCCAGCTAGGTTGTAACTTGCTGATAACTTCCTCTTGACTTTCAGCTGTCCTCTGTAAGACACCGTCCTCTTTAGGGGATGTGTTTCAGAAACAGACTCAAGATAAAACTGTGGAAGTACACATGCCAACCTCATATCAGACTTTCAGAGTGTTTTCACGCTCCTTGTCATTTCGTCTTCATTGTGGGGCAGTACTGCTGCCCGTGGAAGCATGGGGAAGGCAGCAAGCAAAGTGTGTGGTGCTTCTGTGAGGACAGACCAAACCAGGCAGCTGAGCTGCCCATCTTTCCTTCCTGCTGTGTCACCTCATACTCTGCTGAAGCATGCTGCCAGCTCAGGGCAGAGAGCCACTTTAGAGGCCATTTTAGTGGCTGTTTGAAATAGAAACCAGAGAGCCAGTAGTCTCTGCTGGCCTTCTCTGACCGCCCCCTGCACCCACTGTTGCTGGACACAGTGTTAAGCTTTCTGCAAGTGGCCTTTCTGTGGGGAAGGTAGCCATTGTAGGGTCTGGGCAGGCCTGGGCAGTCTTTCATTGTTCTCTCAGTCCCTTTTTCTAAGCTGTTAGAGGGAATTCCTGTACCCTCTCCAGTTAATCTGCCATACACCTGGCTGCAAATGACCTTTGCCCCATGAATCTTCTTAGTAACTGATTTTCTCAGGAGAGCTCTCGAAAGTCTACATAGACAGGGACTATGGCACAGACAGTGCCACCTGCTCAGTTTGCCCAGTAAATCTTTGTTGCACCCAATCACAGTTTTGACTGGACAGCTCTGAGGAGTCTTGAGGCTCTAACCTCTTCTGGCTTACTTCTATAGCAATAGGGAAGCCAGACTAGGAAGGCTTACTTGGCAGGTTGTGGGGATATAGCACAGGTGAGAACAGAGCTATAATCTCTGTCCTAGGGGCTGGGGCTAGGTTAGGTCAGCCCCAGGGTGTCTGTGTAGGTATGGTAGCCTGAGAATTTGCCTGGGTCTTCCAAGATAGCCCCACAGGACAGGGACCAGCACCTCTTGTATTATGCCCATGGTATGAATAAGTTGGTGGCCCTGTTTATTTTGCTCATGTTTATGTTTTATTGAAAGTAATCTGAGTGGCTCAATGCCTGGGCCACACAGGTTTGACTGTTGGGGTGGAAACAATTATACAATTGCTGTCACTTTTCCATCACATTCTTGATATAATATGACTTGAATTTCCCATGCTGAGTAAGTGGCATATTGTGATTCTGATTGGAACAAACTCAGAGCAGTTTACAGTCCCACCCCCTCAGTCTACCCAGTGCTGTAGTTGACTGTGGAAGCTGGTGATAGACAGTCTTGGGAAGAAATCCAACCAGGGAGCTGTAAGGCCTGTGGTTAGAGGAGAGTACAAGAAGGCCTTCTGTGTGCAGCTTGGGCACTTCTAGAAGCATGAACCTTGAAATGTGTGTGTCAGGATTAGCTGTGGCTGCACTAGCCTCCTGGCAGCACTATATGTAGTTCGTGAAGGTTGGCTTAAGCTCCTCTTTTGAGTGATCATCCAGCATCAAGAGATTGAACATATCTCTGGGTCCATCTGTTTGTCTTCCATAAAGTCTTGCTGGAGATGACATGAGGCAGCATATGAAGTGCACACACTCCATGTGTGAAGTGGAGCCATCTTGACACATGTTTACTGAAACCACACCTGTGTACATTCATATGCGCACATACTTGGACCTCACACAGCTAGTTCATATATTCAAGCATATGCTGAAGGATTAGCTGTTTTCCCATGTGGGCATCATCAAAACTGCTCAGGAGCCGGTCCACCTAAGGTAAAACCTTTATTAGACTGCCTCTTTGCTTTAGTTTCCTCTTTTAAACTGTTCTTTCTTAGTCAGGGATCTCTAAAGGAACAGAACTGATGTGGTGGAGAGATATATTTTACACACACACACACACACACACACACACTAAAGGAGGTTTAGTAGACTGGCTTACAGGCTTTGGTCTGGTAGTCTCATGAGGGAGAGGCTAAGAATACAGTAATTGCTCAATCTCTGAGGATAGATGTCTCAGTAAGCCCAGTCTGGCACAGAAGTTCTGATCTTCAATCTATGTTGGAATCCCAAAGAAGTAAGCTATAAATACTAGCCAAGGAATGAATGTATCAGAAACAAGGCAGATGAATTTGCCATTGAGAGTGAAGGCAAGCAAACAAAAGCAAACTTTTCTTTCTTCTGTCTCCTTTGTCTGTGCTGCCACCCTAAGGTGTGGCCCAGATTTAGGGTGGCTCTTTCTGCTTCAAATAATCTGATTAAGAAATCCCTCACAAATCCAGGCATGTTGGTGCACACCTTTAACCCTGCACTCAGCAGGCAGAGGCATCTCTGTGTTTTAGGCCAGCCAAGCCTACACACCCTGTCTCAAAAAAAGAAGAAAAAGAGAAAAGAAAATGCCTCACAGGAGGTCCCAGCAGCCTGGGGTTGCAGTAGCTTCCAGATAGAGTCAGTTGGCAAGCAAGGTTAGCAATTTAGCATCACAAGTTCCTTCTAAGGCTGTAGAATTCAGGTCTAAGTGAAAAGCATGCCAAAGGTCCCAAGCCTCAGTTGGTTTCCTGCCATGGCTGTATTCTGTGCTGTGACCTACACAGTCTTGAGTAGCTGGATGTTCAGTTCTAGACTGTCTCCATACTTAATCATTGATACTTACGCTGAGTGAGGACACGCTGTGCTATATTTTTTTCCATAGAAAGTTCTACAGGCTACCTGGTTGCCAATTCCTTGATCACTGCTCCTTGCCACTCTTCATTCCATGAGGGAGCAACATCAAAAAATACCCATGCCCAAAGGATAGCCATCTGCTAGTTTAGTGAAGGTTGGAAACAGCTCTTGGATCAGAGGAAGAGGAGCCAATGGCCTTGCTGAAGTGAGAGGCCCTGCGAGGTTACATGCTTGAGCTGGAGGCAAGCTTCTTGTTTACCAGAACAGTGCAGTGACAGGGATATGACCAGTAGGGTAAGCACTTTTCCCATTCGTTTGACCATCTCTACGAATCCTTACTTTCTTTGTGCCTCAGCCTCTGTATGGGCAGCTCATTACATTCTTAATTTATGACAATGTTCATATGCATCGTAAATCCTGCAGTCCTTCTTCTTCTTTACCTTCTGTATTTAACTGTTTCTTACAAGGACTTTATACTTTCATGCCGTTAGATGCGCCATATTTTGAAACATAAGCTCTAATGTCTACATAAAGATACATAGACTTTAGGTGTGCTGTAACATGTATTTCCATGGCTGTGGGTGGGTGGTACATGTCCTGGAGTGTCTCCAACATTCCTCCCCTGACCCCTTTGTCCCCTCACCAGTCTCTTTGTCATTTTTCAGTGGTTTTATTCTGCTCTAGAGCTTACCCGATGCCCTGTTGAATTTGCTTGTTTGACTCAACCCTGTGCTTTTTGCCCATTGGTACTAATTCTGCTTTGAGGTGGGCAGCATTACTCCAGGTGAATGTACATCTGCGGCACACATAGTGTCTCTCTATTCACTCTGAGAATCTTGGGCTTGACTCTGGACCTGCCTTGTATGTTGCAAGCACACTCTTAATGTGGACTCTGGTGGAGGAATCCCTGAGGTCTTCCATGTCCAAGGAAATGCCTAGCAGCTGAACTAGCTGGCTTCACCATTTCTGTTCTGTGGGGCACACTCAAAGAGCATTTACAGCCTGCAAAGTCACCTACTCTTCCTGAGTGCTCTGCAGAGATCCAAGGCTATTTTGTGAATCTTATCCTTAAAGGAGCAGAGGAACTTTAGGCCGTGGCACCCTGTCTTCCTCTGTAGCACCTTAGATGAATGGGCAGGTAGACAGGTAGCACCCCGGGAACGGTGGGCTGGTTCCTGGGTGTCTGTGGGTCTCCAGGCTCTGACCTCTGTCCTCCTCTGCCTGCAGCAGCAGCAGGAGATGCTGGCCATGAAGCACCAGCAGGAGCTGCTGGAGCACCAGCGGAAACTGGAGCGGCACCGGCAAGAGCAGGAGCTGGAGAAGCAGCACCGTGAGCAGAAGCTGCAGCAGCTCAAGAACAAGGAGAAGGGCAAAGAGAGTGAGTGCTGGTGGGCAGGCACAGTGAGCACTCAGGGCTGGCCCCACTGCCTCTGGTGCCTGTGCTGCTTCCCAGGCAGCTCTGGAGGGGCTTGTCACCCCACACAGGAGTCATCAGTGTCTTCAGGGTGATTGTTTCAGGTCACTTTAATTGGGCCTGGAGACCAACCAGTGGCCCTGTTTCTAACCATCCAGGTGTCAAGAAAGACTCAGTATCAGCCCGAGTGCAGGGGCATTCTGGGGCTCCCACGTTGACTCAGCCATCTTTAGACTGTTTGGCAGTACTCTTCAGTGATGCACAGAAGAGTAAAGCCGTAAAGCACATCACCTTCCGACTCTGAGGACATTGCTATGTCCCACACACACCCCTTTGGAAAGGTTTCCTGAGTACCCCAAAGTGGATGTTGGCCAATAGGTGGACATGCAGCTGAGGTCACAGTCTGTGTGTTGCCAGTCCTGCTTTGAGGCCCATTCCTTCATTGAAGTGGCTGACCTCCCTGAGAAGAGCCCAATTTAACCCTAGCAAAGAGGCCACAGGTAGCTCATTATTACTGAAATCTACCATGCAGATTGTATTAGTTACTTTCCTGTTGCTGTGACAGAAATACTATGACCAAAAGCAACTGAAGGAAAAGTGAATTCATTTGGTTTATAGTTCCATAGGGGCTGAGTCTATTATGGTAGAGAAGACAACAGAAGCAAGAAGCAGGCTGATCACATTTCATGAGAGAAGACAGAGACAGAGAGAGACAGAGAGACAGACAGACACACACCCCATGACATAATTCCTCTAGCAAGGCTGCACCTCCTAAAAGTTCCTAACTTTGATTTATATCACACCAACTGGGACTTATCATTCAAGTACAGGAGTCTAGGGGGGACATTTCTCAATCAAAGCATCACATGGCCAGACCCCCCCAAATCTTTTATCTGCAAACACTGAAAATGGCTAGCCATTTTAACAAATTATTGTAGCAAATTTTTGTATGAATTTTAATCTCCATCTGTACTACAGAACATGATGCGTATGCTTAAAACATTCTTGTAAAGTCTGTTATTTGACGTTGTTTGAAAATCGTTTTGGCATGTGATATACAAAGATGCAGACAGATAGGTCTATGACAACAAAGATTGAAAGGGAAGCTGGCACCTAGGGACCAGCTAGCAAAGAGTCCAAGCAGTTGGACGGCAGGGCCTCAGAGCCTCCATGGCTTTACACTTCCCAGGGCTGCGGCTGTCAGTTATCTCAGTCCCAGCTCTGTAGTGGATGGAGATCTCTCTAGCATCTAGTTCCCTGACTGCCATTGAGGTGTGATGTGAGTCTCTATGACTAGCCTGGCAGAGCTCCCCTTCCAGGGAGTGTTCAGTCAGGCCTTTGCCTGTGCTTCAGATAAGAGCTTCTTTGGCCTTGGTATGAAGCCGTTCCTTGTGTGTTATGGAACAGTCCTTGTTGTGAGTTGTGTGCATTACCAGCCCTTTTCTCCCTTCGAGGGGTGACTTTTTTATCATAATGCTGTTTGTTAGTCTCTCAGTTTTCTCCGTGTACTTTTGGGTTGTGTTTTTAAAAATACACATTTCTCCCAAACCATTTTGCCCTTGAGTAGTTTCCTACTTGTGTGGATGTCCATTCTGCTGGAAGTGGTGTGTGTATTGCATAGTTTAGGGTGTGCATCTGACCCCTCAGATCTCTTGAGAACCAGTGTCTGCACCCATGTGCTTCCATGCTCTCTGTTGGTGATGTCAGCCTTTGCTGTCATTGCATCAGTACTTAAGCTTCAGTTACCACAAACTAGAAGTGAGCCTGGGCCCAGCAGTGCTAGTCTTCCCTACTCTTGGGACGTTGAAAGTCTTAAACTTGATCCAGACATGTCCTGAGTTTACCTGATCCTTAGACTGACTCTGCGTATCTAGTTGGTGAGATGTGATATTTTACAGCCTTGATTATTCCTAACACCTCACTATTCTTTGGGCCTTTCTAATTTTTTCTTACCAAAATGTTAGAGTTGTTTGCTCAGAAGACTTGCATGTATTTTACCAGGCATATTTCAAGCCATCTGATTGGTTAACATTATTGTGCATAGCTTGGTTTTGCAATTTTGAAAAAGCAATTAGCAACCTGCTGACTCTTTACTCTGTGCCCAGCAACCATGCGAAACTCATGTTCTAATTACCAGCAAGGTGGGTCAGGTTTTCAGCCTATAGAGGCACATCCTCCATAAACACTGGCAGGTTGTCTCCTCCTTCCCAACCAGAATGCCCTCATGTCTCTCCCATCTTTACCTGACTGACCTAACTAGGATTCCACTAGAATGATGAGTTAAAATGGCAGTCTTGACTCCCTTCTGCTGTTGGAGGCAGGCACATTTTTCCAGAAGACTTTACTCACTGTCCTGTTTATCAAGTTACCCTCCTTTGCTAGTGCTGTGAGTTTGAATATGCATAGATATTGATTTTCCTCAGATATTTCAGCATCTTTGGGAGGTGGGCATAGGATTATTGTTTATCTGACATATTTAGTGAATGTGGCAAATAGATCTATTGGAATAGAAATTTTATCTGACATTTATAAATAGCCCTCCTCACCTTGAGCATAAAGCATTATCTTTTTCTATGTGTTGCATGCTGGGTTAGCTTGTATTTTGTATGTCTGCAACTCTATTTGTGAGAATTTGTCTTAGTTAGGGTTTCTGTTGCTGCAATGGAACACCAAGACCAAAAAGCAAGTTGGAGAGGAAAGGATTTATTTAGCTTACACTTACACATTGCAGTTCGCTATTGAAGGAAGTCAGGATAGGAACTCAAAACAGGACAGGATCCTTGAAGCAGAAGCTGATGCAGAGGCCATGGACAGGCACTGTTTACTGGCTTGCTTCCCATGACTTGCTCAGCCTGCTCTCTTACAGAACCAAGACCTCCAGCCCAGAGATGGCACCACCCCCAATGGCCTCTTGCCTTACAGCTGGATCTCATAGAGGCATTTCCTCACCTGAAGACGCCTTCCTTTCTAATGATTCTAGCTGTGTCAAGTTGATACACAAAACACGCAGTACAGATATTGGCCAGCATTTTCCTTCTTGTAATGCCTTGCATTACAAGTTTGGTGTTTCAACAGTGTTGGCCTGAGGCTGAGCTCTCTTTGGTCTGTATGAACTGTGGTGCTTTCCCATTTCACATCCTCGGTGTTGGATGTTAGCACCTTCTCTGTTGATGGGTGTTTGATTTCTTTACATTTCTTCTTTAGTCTCTCCACTCTCCTAATGCTCCTACTTTTCAATACAGTTCCTCATGGTGTTGTGACCCCCAACCATAAAATTATTCTTGTTGCTACTTCATAGCTGTACTTTTGCTACTGTTATGAATCATAAATATCCGTGTCTTCTGATGGTCTTAGGTGACCCCTGTGAAAAGGTTGTTCAGCCCTCAAATGGGTCACTACTCACAGGTTAAGAATTGCTGATCCACGAAAGATGGCCTAGTCGGCCATCAATGGAAAGAGAGGCCCATTGGACTTGCAAACTTTATATGCCCCAATATAGGGGAATGCCAGGGCCAAAAGAATGGGAATGGGTGGGTAGGGAAGTGGGGGGCGCTATGGGGGACTTTTGGGATAGCATTGGAAATGTAATTGAGGAAAATATGTAATAAAAATATTAAAAATCAAAAAAAAATAAGTGTATCATAATAGAAACAAAATACATGCTTTGCCTCTCAATCCCCAGTGCTGAGATCATGAGCACACATGAGTTATGTGGTGCCAGGGGTGAACCAAGGCTTCTGTGACTGATGGACCAACACACTATCAACTCTACATCTCGAGCACCAGAAAGGGTGTTTTATTGGTGGAAACTCTACTTTCCTTCTGTAATTGTTTGAGATTATATATAATGAAAGAACTCCACCTAAAGACTATAAAACTACACAAGATTTTTCTACTACTTTTATTGTTAATTTTTCATCTTTGCATTGGAGACTTATCTGACATTTGCATTGTAACTAATAGATTTAATAAATCATGCAAGGAACTTCACGACTAACAGACGTCCACGCCTGCTGTACAGGGACAGTAGTGAAATCTTTGTGGCTGTGTCCAATAATGAGTAGCTTTTGTTTCAGATAGGTGGCAAGGAGAGGTGAGTTGTTCTGGGGGGGGGGGGGCAACTTGGTTTTAAAAGGCTGAAGAAGGGATGAGAGAGATGATTAAAAGTTTGAGGCCAGCCTGGGCTATCTAGGGAAAGTCTATAAATAAATAAATAAATAAATAAATAAATAAATAAATAAAACTAAAATGTAAAAAAAAAAAAGAATTGCTGATCCAGAGACTTACCAGTTATGTCAGTCTGCTTAGAATTCTTGCTTTTAGCTTTATGGACAGTCTCTTCAGTGTTTTTCTACTTTGTTCATTTCTATTAACTGTATTCTCCCCTTGTCTTCTGTTTTCTTTGGGTTTCTGACTCCTTCTCATTCTGTGAGTTACACATCTCTTAATCATTGGTTCCAGCCTTCTCTTCTGACATCTGAATGTAAAGCTATAAATTTTTCTCTAAGGACAACATTATCTATATTCAATAAGTTTTGACACATAATCAAACTTTGTCTTTTTATTGATTTTTTTTTCATATTGATATGTTTGTCCTTATGAGGGTCACCGTTCTTTACAAACCCCAATTATCGACCTCTTGTCTTTCCGTTTTCTTGCTCTAGACTTTAATGATGGCTTTTCCTTTCCTGCCAGCTTGGTAACTGTTGTTCTGCCACTCCTCTCCTGATCACAGCTGTGGTTAGCACGGCCTGCTTGACTCCATCACATCTACTCAGGTTCACAGAGCGAGCATCCTCTGATTCGGTTAGGACTCAAAATCTCCTTTTCAGGTGCGACTCTTATCCACGAGGTTGAGGTTTCATCTGTTGCGATTTTCCTTCTATTTCTTTCACGGAATCTAGTGATGATGAATTTTTGTCTCTGATTGTTGAAGGTTAATTTTACTGAGTGTAGATTTATTAGGTTAATATTTATTTTCTCTTGGTGCTCTAAAGATCTTATTTCCTTCAAAAATTACCATCATTCCTATTGTTCCTTTTTGAGAGATAATCTCTTATCTGGCTACTATTAAGAGTCTCTCCTCTGATATTTTCTAGTTCCATCCATTTGCCGGCAAAACTCAGGATGTCCTCATTCTTAATAACTCAGTAGTACTCCATTGTGTAAATGAACCACATTTTCTGTATCCATTCTTCTATCATGGGACATCTGGGTTGTTTCCAGCTTCTGGCTATCACAAATAAGGCCGCTGTGAACATAGTGGAACATGTGCCCCTGTGGCATGGTGGAGCATCTTTTGGGTATATTCTCAAGAGTGACATTGCTGGGTCTTCAGGTAGATCTATCTCCAACTTTCTGAGGAACCTTCAGATTGATTTCCAGAGTGGTTGTACCAGTTTGCAGTCCCACCAGCAATGGATGAGTGTTCCTCTTTCTCTGCATCCTCTCCAACATGTGTTGTCACCTGAGCTTTTGATCTTAACCATTCTGATTGGTGTAAGATGGAATCTCAGAGTCATTTTGATTTGCATTTCTCTGATCACTAAGGACTTGAACATTTCTTTAGGTGCTTCTCAGCCATTCAAGATTCCTCTGTTGTGAATTCTTGGTTTAGTTCTATACCCCATTTTTTGATTGGGTGTTTGGTTTTTTTGGTGGTTAGCTTCTTGAGTTCTTTTATACTTTGGATATTAGTCCTCTATCAGCTGTGGGGTTAGTGAAGATTTCTTTTCCCAATCTGTAGGTTGTTGACTTGTCTTACTATACCCTTTGCCTTACAGCTTTCCAGTTTCAGGAGGTTCCATTTATCAATCCCTGATCTTCAAGTGTGCACAATTAGAGTTCTATTTAGGAAATTTCCCCCTGTGCCAATGAGTTCAAGGCTCCTTCCCACTTTCTCTTCTATTAGAGTCAGTGTATCTGGTTTTATGTTGAGGTCTTGATCTACTTGGACTTGAGCTTTGTGCAAGGTGACAAATATAGGTCTATTTTCATTTTTCTACATACATACAGCCAGTTAAATCAGCACCATTTATTGAAGATGCTTTCTTCCATTGTATATTTGAAATATTTTTCAGCTATGAGTTTAACTGCAGTTTCCTTTGTTTTCCTTGGTAGTCTTAGTCTTGTCTGTGTGGTTTAATACTTTTACAAAATTTTAGAATTGATTATTTTCACCTTTTATCTTAAAAAAAAAAAACAAAAAACCCACTACCTTTTATTCCTAATACAGTGTACTTGAGACTCTAATTCCACATGTTAGGGCCATTTTCTACAACCCCTACATTTTCCCCAATTGCTTCCTTGTGGTAATTTCTTCTTTTCAGATGTCCACTATACTAATTTAATATTTTCCTGTGAAGTAAACTACTGTTAAATTCATCTACTGGATTTTTCATTTGCTAGATAACCATTTTCACATTGTTACTCAGATATTTATAATTTCCATGGGATTTCTGCCATCCATAGTTAGTTCTTTTAGAATGGCCCCTCTGGCTGGGTCTCTCCCAGCTGCTTGCTTCTCTCTTCCCTCTGTCACCCCTTCCCATTATCAGGGTACCTTGGCCTGGTGCTGGTCTCTAAATGGAAGGCTGAGATGTGGTTCACTGGCCTAGAGACAGGGTTTCCTGTTTGCTTTGTGATGTCACCCAGATGCATTAAAACATTTCAGTTGTCTTAAGTGAAGGGTTCTGAGCTGATCAGAGGTGAGTGCCAGGCCTCCTTATGAGGATGGTGCCCTCTATGGGCCTGCCTCTGAGCCCCTGAGGCTTCCTCCTCACTGCACTCCAGAGTTTGCTGCCCTGGTCCCCTGTGTTACTTGTTCTCTGATCATCAGGTACCTACAAGGAAACCATCAACCATGGTGGCTCATTCTCTGTCCCTTTCTGTCCAGCTTAATTAACCCTTTGTTCCAGGTCCCCCAGTGTTCCTGAGCTGCCAGTAGAGGCCTTAGAAACCTGCAGGTCTCCTGACCACTCCTAGCAGGTTTAACCAAGCTAACCTGCTTGAATCCCTGGTCATTATAGTCTGGAGCCCTCAACTCTCTGGACTTTTTTCCTCTTTGTTCTATTTGTGGTCTGCATCTTGTCCGCATGGAAAGAATTTGTTGGGGTTAGAGGTTTGCCTTTGTAACAAGCTTTAGGTTTGCACAATTGACATCTCACCTTTAATGAATCCTCATTAGAAGTATTTACAAATGGGACTTTTCTAAAACAAAGTCCTTATGGTTTTAAAAGAAATTAAATGACTGTCAAGTAAATTTGTTCTCAAGCTTAAGTGTAAAGATTATTATGCCAAATTACTTCTAAATGTAAATAGGGAAGTCATCTAATAATACCAATATAATTTTGTATGTTTTAAAAATTGTTTCAAAACATATTTTAAGTTTATTACTAATTTGGTCTCTTGTCAGTTTATTTCTCTATCTCATGATTTTCAAATACTAAGAAATTGCTTTCATTTACAAAATTAACAGAGTTATCAGTAATGTGATGTTTCACTCTTGAAATATGAACATATTTAATTTTTTTCACCTTAACTGGTAGAATTTCAAGATAGTTTCCTTGCCAGTATTTGGAAGGATATGCTAAGCCTGAATGATGTACACAGGCACTGTCACACCTCACTCAGCAGTGGCCTTACGGAGCAAATTCCCAAAAGGCACTGAAGGCTTTTCCAAGGTAAAGTTGCAGACCTGTTGGGAACAACATATAGGCAGGAGGATGTGTGCAGATTCAGCCTCTGTAATTGACTGCTCAGACATGTATCACTCTCAGGCCAGCCGATCTGGCGAATTGACCAGCAGGGAACCTGAGGTCAGCAATCTCCTCCGTAGCAGCTCTCAAGTGCAGCCAGCACTGAGATCTAGACCAGTGTACTGCAGTTCGTGGCTTCCCTTACATTCATGATGGGCTGCCTTCCTCCAGGAAGCAATCTCCCTGTCCTCACAGGAGTATGTGAGGAATTTGACCATGTACATGAAGGGTAGCGCTGCCCTATAGAGCACATTCACAGAGCCCAATCCACTGGTACAGTGCTCAGCCCTGGACTAGCCACTCCCTTCCTCATTCGTGGCTCACATGTGCCTCAGTGTGTAGCCTATATACTTGGCTTTGGTTTTGTTTGTTTGTTGAATATGGGAAATAGTGGCTGTTTATCAAAAGATTACAGTTCAGATTTTTAAACATCAGCCAGTCAGTCTGTGCCACAACCAGCCAACAAATAACAATTTTTCTCATTGCTGAAAAGCAGCTCAGTCTGAATTACTTTCTCAGAGTTTACAAAAATGATCCAATAAAAATATTATTTCAAGGCTTGCAGAATATGACTTCAGAAAACATCTCAGGTCTGTTTATGGGTCAGAAATGATCTCTGTGCTATGTGCTAAGCCCCGCCCCATGTTGACCCTGTGCTGGAATGTTCCCAGCTGCACTCCAGCCCTATTACAGGCAGCAGCCGTGGTTTTCACTTTGTGGATTTGGGTGGTCAGGTTTTATTATTAATAATAAACTGCTCAGTTGAGTCTTTGGCAAGCTTGCTCAAGCTTCGAAGCCCTAAGAATGGAGTCCTGTGGGGAGAAGGCAGCTACGCAGACCAACACTGGGAGATGCTCTTATGTCGGGGCCGGGCAGCTCAGCCATGAAGGGGAGTCTTGTTTGTGCCAGCAGATGCAAATGTCAGGAGGCATCTTCAGTTTCCAAACATTTGCAAACTCAGTGCAAAGTGTTCGTGATTTCATTTCTTAAGGTTTTGTGTAACTGACTTTATTTAGTATTTAATGAGTTTTGTATACATCTATAAACATTTACAGTTTAAAACATTAATTCCTAATCATGCTGCAGTTTTACTTAATGATAACAAGTCATAAGTTCACCCCACCAACAGTGAGTTCTTAAGAGTACATGGCACTTTCCCTCACAGGTAACAGCAGCGTTACCTTTATCAACCATGTTCCCATTTGGACACACTTGGGAGCATTGAGGTCTGAGAACAGGAGGTCTGTCCTGGCAGAGTCAGATAGCACGGCTCCATGTCATGCCTCTGGCTACAAGCACAGCTCTGGTGGCTGGTGGCCTCACTTGGGGGAAAACTCTTGAGCCACTTTGAAAATGACGCCAGGCTGGGTGATACTCAGTGGCAGAGCATTAAAGAACCTAACAGCTTCATCTTTGTAAAGGTAAAAATGCTAATTTTATTTTCAGTATGTTTAGCAGTGATGTCTAGTTGCTTTGTGTTGGTAGGCTTGGGTTTCACTTTTCAAGTAGCTCTTCTGTTCCCACCACACCACAGGGTATTTCCTTTATTGTTGATTATAAAGGCACCTGGTGTGTTTGCAAGCTTTACCCTTTTCTTGGTTTGCATTGCTTGTGTTTCTGTTCAGTGTTAGCCTGTTGCTCTCAGGAGTATCTAGTAGTGTCACATGGAGAGCAAACAGTTCCATGAATACACGATCCCTCCAAGTCCATGCATTGGCAGACGGTGGGAGAGTAGTACTGGAGGGTGGTGGTTTGCTGCCTAGGGTCTATAGATCCTCCACCCTCCACGCCTTCAGATCAGTGGGGCAGCTTGGACACTTGGGCTGCCGTGCAGGACCAGAGGACTGTAACCAGCAGTAACTCTGCTTCGGCCATGTGTTGAAGGTGAAAGGGGGTGCCCATGTGCCAAGATGGCTTTAGAGCCTGCAGAGAAAACAGTACTAAGGAACCCAGGGCCAGAGCAGAAGGCTAGCTGAAAGGATTGTCTGCTTGATTGTCTGATTGTCTATCTTGGGGACTGAACCTAATGGGTTTGCTAATACTCACCAAGAGTCTCTGTTCCTCACTCCCAATTATTATCCAGTTTTTGAAAGAAAAAAAAAATCAATGGCAGAGCTTTAACAAAAAGGTGAGGGAAGGATGTGGCATGCACACTACATATTCTGACAAGAATATCCAAAATAGACTTCATAGAAAGTAAATGTGTGAGTGTCACACATCCAGACTCTGACTAGAAATGACACAACGATGGATGGATGCAGTACCTCACCTCCAGACTGTCACCTGACCTTTACACCTTCCACCAACAACTTGGGCCTCAGAATGCCTGCTTATAGGTTTCCTTGTTTCCAAAGTTTAAATGTGTAAGCTCTCAATAAATTATACAAGCAGCAAAAACAACATAGCCACCCCATCTTTCTTTCTCTCTCTCTCTCTCTCTCTCTCTCTCTCACACACACACACACACACACACACACACACACACACACACACACACAGCAACTCCTGGAAAGAACCAAGCCAAGGTAGTACAGTAGGTCCCACAGCTGTCCCCAGTTCCTTAGGGTACCAGTGGAGTGTCTGCATTCAGGAGTTAACCCTGAGTGCTGAAAAGCGGAATCTATCACTGATGCCCAGTGGAAGGAGCCGGTGTCAATGTGCAGAGACATTTTGGAAAATATATTAGCAAAATATCTTGAGGTTGTTTGTGTGGTAGGATCATTCTGTTGGTCCTTTGTGCTACATGAAGTATTTGGGATCATCCAAGATGGTATTTGAATACTGTATTATAGCAGGAAGTCCTTACCATAGTCTTCAGTACAAGGATGCATAGGCACAGTACTGAGGTATCTCGCAGAAAATCTGTAGATCCCAGATTATGCAGGGTGAGTAGGGGCATCTTTATGTAGTCTGTTTCTACAGTTTTCTTTAATATACCTTTCAGCAACAGTCACCATACCATAAGAAAGCCCTTAGATATACAACTTCCACCTGAGTAGAATGATAATATCTGCCCACCAGAGTGTGTGGCACCAGACAGAAGGGGACAGAAACGCACTGGATACTAGGAAAGCCGTACACTAGTGTGTGTTGCACACTGGCTACCCTGCTACCCAGTAGAACCTTATTCCCCAGGGTGGTTGTGTAGAGAATTCCATTTGCGTGGAATTTAGAGTCTGCTGCTTGTTCATTTAGAAAAGTGAAGCCACCATGCTTCCAGCACTTGGCTCTGAAACTTTAGCACATGGATATGAAACCTCCCAGTAGAAATAAGTTGTGCTAGCTAACAGAAGCTGTTCTCATGCTGAAGTCTGTGTTTTGGTAGAGTGCACTCATGCAGTGCTTAGATAGAAGACCTCCCCTTAAAGCTCCCTGGCCTTGGGAGAGCACTGAAGAGGAAGATCTCTTCCTGCCTTGTGCCCCAGACTGCCTGCTCCACACTGCTTTCTCCTCCTTACTCTCGGCTTCCCTTCCAGGTGCTGTGGCGAGCACAGAGGTGAAGATGAAGCTGCAGGAGTTTGTTCTCAATAAGAAGAAGGCTCTAGCTCACCGGAACCTGAACCACTGCATTTCCAGTGATCCCCGCTACTGGTATGGGTAAGTGGCCTGGGCCTGTTCTTTGGGTGTCTGGCATACTCAGCTCTGTGGACAGGTTTGAGTTTTTCAAAGATCACCCAATATAGGGGTGGCAGAGATACTGAGCCCCTAAAGCTATATAAGCAGATCTGAAGGGAGGAGGTCTGGGGTAGTGTATGTCATGGTCAGCTAGACGAGGCGTGGATCTTAAGGTCACCAAGTGGCACTCCTGGCAGTGAGGACCTCTGGCTCAGTCATCCATAGACAGCACTATGTTCAAAAGAAGCAAGAATGGAGGAGGCAGAAGGTGAAACCTTGTATTATATAGAGAGGGTGGAGGAGTAGGGGAGGTGAGGAAGACCAGGAGTCTAGTGTGGACTTTGAAACCCATAACAAGTATGAATAAGGACAGAAGGAGGCTAGAGGCCAGCCTGGGCTTTAATGTGCAACAAGAGGTATATGTCAATGGAGAGTGCCATGTTCATTTTGCCAGAACCAAGGGAAGATAATGGAAATGACACCTTTGTGAACACAAACCTTTTTAAAGGTTCCTAAGGATTACTGACTGTAGGCTTTTAGCAGTCCTTCTATAGTCTAACTTACCCTGAGCCTATACCGTCATTTTTTAATATGCATGTTGTCTTGTGGAGAATTGGAATTCTCTTTGGACCTGACAACATCTTTACGATCCAGTTACTGAATCCTTGGGAGAGATGGGTGCAATTAAGATGAGAGATCAGCCTGGGTCAGAGCATGCATCTGATCTGGGCAGCTCAGAGCAGATCATGTCTATGCTGAGATGCAAGCAGCTGACTTGCCCAGCATTAAGAAAAAAACGGCTTGGGTGGATTCCCCAGCATGTGCTGTTTGTGGTGTGCTGTAGAGCCCACTGAGGAGACTTGGGCAGTTCTCACACAGAACACGTGGCTAATTTGCAATAATTTTATGTTGCTCTTAGGGTCGTTTCATCACTGGAAAGAAACAATGGGGTAGTTTTCCTAAATCAAAATGAAGTCATTAATTTTACTCAGGGAAAAAAATAGCTTTTCTTAGAGTCTCAAAATGGACAACCATTTCTACTAAAACCCCTCTGGTCCCACTAAAGTAGCCCATTTATTTACATGGAAGACCTCAGTTCCCACAACAACCTGGGGAAGAGCATTTGTACAGTGAGACTCTTCATTGTCACTTAGGCTCTGTGGCTGCACACACTGCATGTCTTCTGAAGCAGGCTATTGGCCTTTGTGTAACTCAGAAGAGGGTGAAATAGGTGGCCCATGAGGTGGAATGAAGAGTAATTGTGAGAGCCTCAGCCTGGGCTGTTCTCTGCAGACTCTGCTGGAGAGGTCAGCCTGGACTTCTGCCATGGAGGGGTTCTGTTGTCCTACATTTACATGTGGGAGTCTGGATGGTCAGGGGGAGGTAGCCAAGGATAGGCCTTGGGGGATGGTGATTTGAAGGTAGACACAGAGTGCAACTGGAAAAGGCAGTAGGACCAGACAGGGCCTAGAAGATATAGAGGGACCTAGGAAGGGGAAGCTTCCTAGACCAGGTTGGTTATTGTCATCATAATAAGGAACAAACGGGGACCACTTCTCAGAGAACAAGATAGGGCAGTCCAACTTAGGTCCTATGGAGCTCAGTGGGTAGTGCTGTTACAAGAAAGTACAGGGCTCAAAGAGGCAGCTTTGCAGGGTGTGGGACTTGGGAGTTGTATCAACAGCCCCAGGAGGGCAGTCACACTTGAATAGACAAATGGAACAGGAAGAAAGGCTGACAGGAATAGGGGTTGTGGAGGTGTGTTGAGCTGGGTGAAAGACTCAACCAGCAGGTAGCTTCCTCCAGTTGAGGAGTTACGGTGTAGGGAAGGGAGTCCAGGACATACTTGGATTAAAGGAATAGCACCTGAAAAGGAAGGGTGGCAGGGGGTGGGGGTGGGGGGTGCCTTTGCCCTGAGCAGGATGTTCAGGAAGGTTCCTGTACAAGGCCCTCTTCCTGAAGCAGTTTGGAATTGAGGTGGCTAGACAGGACAGAACTTGATATCAGACGCATCATCCAAGAAGACAGCTTGTTTTTCTTGAGTTTGATAACCATGTAAGGATCCTGACCAGCCATCATGGAGGTCCACCCAGGTGCAGTGTCTGACCCACTAGGACACCATGACAGAAGAGAACCAAACCACTATCCAGCTTCATACATCATGTGACAATTGCCAGGAGCAGCCCAGAGCCATTGAGATCTGAGTATGAAGGCTAAGGCAACAAAACTTCTAGAAGGAAACATGAAGGAGGGGTTTCTTTTCAACAGTGAAATTATCCTTAAGAGATGAATATGGTCTGTGTACTCATACACACAGCTACTGTGTACTCATATACATAAAATAAACAAATAAATAGAGTCCTCCTGGTAAGAGAGAGATGAGTAAAACTATTTAAAATTAACAACATGTTCTATGTAAGAACTTGTAGCATCTCTTCATCAGTGTCATCAGCTGTGACCCTATTACCTGAAATAGTTAGGCCCCATCAACATTTAAAACAGCTCCTTGAAAGACACCTTTAAGAAAAAGTCAAGCAGCCAGGCAGTGGTGGCACATGCCTTTAATCCCAGCACTCAGGATGCAGAGGCAGGTGGATTTCTATTAGTTTGGGGCCATTCTGGTCTACAGAGTGAGTTCCAGGACAGCCAGAGCTGAACAAAGAACCCTTGTATCAACCAGTCCCCCAAAAGCAAGCAGTAGGAAATCCTCCAGTGTGCATCTGTAGAGTGCTTGTGAAGCTACTGCAGCTTAGCAAACAGATGGCAAAGATGTGAACAGCTGTACCACACAATAAGCCGTGTGGGTTGCCATCCTAGTGAGACACTACTTCTCACCTACAGGGCTGGCTAAACTAACAGAGCAGGGGTGGCAGGGCTCTCCCCTCCTTCACAGACAGCTAGGGCAAGATGAAATGGTCCTATTGGAAATGGTTTACCAGATCTAAGAATGATGCTGTGACCCAGCAGTGCACCTTCAGGTATTTGCAAGTATACACCAGGCGTATACTCTGTGGTCCTAACAGAAAGGACCCACAAACCCGTAGCAGGTGAGTGGCCTGATAGGTTGGGCCACTATACCCTGCAATTATGCAGCAGTGTGGAAACCTCACATGTCCTGTCCTTAGGTCAGACACACAGCCACACCTCATGTAAAACTGGACTCAGCCCAATGAAGCTAAAGAATCATCAGCAAAGGGGCAGAGGGGATGGTCTGGAATTGGGAATGTTCAAGGCTTGATTGATGGTGATAATCCATGTAGCGAGGAGAGTGATCACAATTTGGGGCTTAAAACTTCATCTGAGCCTACTTTGTGCCATGTTGTGCCATGTGTCCATGCTTTAGATCCCAGGCCTGTGAAATTGAAGCTTGCAGAAACTCCAGACCACAGGATTTCCATGAATAAGCTTCATATTAATTATATTGAAATAGTATTTTTATATCTCAGGTTAAATAGAATTCTAAAGTTAATTTCACCTATTTCTTTTACTCATTTTTAAATAGCTTCTAGAAAATGTAACTTAAATGTGTAGTTCACACATTTCTGTTGGACTGTAATGTTCCACTTGATTAACAAGTTTTATTTATTTTAAATCACTAGTATAAATCTGATATAATGGAAAAGCCCATCTTTGATAAAATTTAAATGTTTTAATTTGTGTTTTATTTCACATTCAAGGTGGTAGTTAGAAAGAAAACAGAAGTTTGTTCTTCTGTCTTGAGTAAGACAAGAACTGCCTTTTTTCACTCTGTTTTACCTAGTGTTTTTGGTGGTGCTGATGGTCCTGCTGGGAATTGAACCCCAGGCCTCATACGTGCTAGGCAGGTACTTGTCCACTAATGTGTATACACCTAGCTCCAAAGACTTCCTTTAAAGAAGGCCTGGTCAGTAAACCAGCATCCTCCTATCCTGGCTTTGTCTGCATCCTAGACTAGTTATCCAAGGTCGGAAAGCTGGTAGCTGTTCTTGGTCAGAGAGAGTTAGCAGCTGCTCTGTGGTCCTTGCCTCTGGAATGTGGTGGTAGATTAGTCTGTGTGGAAGAAGGTTGAGTAGGAAGCTATAAACTTAGATGGTTGGTGTATACATAGGTGTCAGTGATGGGGCATGTAGTGTTAGCATAAGACTGAGCAAGGGATGGGATTTTGATCTTGATCACACATCTGGATACTTCTTCAGTGAGTTTATTCCAGGGTAAGGTGACTTAGCCTGGCATCTGGAAGCCACACCAAGGCTATCTGCTGGCATGTGTTCCCAAGTGCCTGCCTGTTCCTGGCATGCAAAGGGAGCAATGTCAAGGACCATGAGAAGGGGGCTGCTCCTTATGGGTGAACTGGTTATGAGGACATGGAGGTCCTCCTTCTGTAATCTCTGGACTCCCACAAAGGCTCCACTGACTGTCCAGAACCAGCTCCAGCTCCAAGAAGTGTTTCTACAAGATAAGGAGATATAAGCAGCTCTGAGAGCTGTGGGCCTGGCTCGAGGCAGGTGGTTCAGAGTAGCCTCTTGTTCCAGCTCATTTACAGCCACGACAGAAAAGTGGGTCTTAATATTAGCAGGACCTTGAGAGATGAGATCAGTGGGAGGAGGTCTACTAGATCTGGAGTGACCAACTTTTCCAACTTACTCCTTAGTAGGAAGAAACCCTGTCATGAAACATAACAATTGTTTAGTTGTCTTTATTGCATTTCTTTAATTACCATATTAAATTACTTTCCTATAGTTGACTATCTTTTTAACCTATACATGAGTGCACTCATGTGCATGTGCACAATACACACACACACACAGCATTCTGTGTTTGGAGGAAAACAAAAGGGATGCCAAGGACCCCATTAGCTTAGCATGTAAGAAGTCTTCAGGGATGCCTTCTTAGATGTGTCTGAGAGTCCCTTCAGTCCATTCTTTGCATGATACACTTTCAAATATTTAAATATGCACCTGCCTGTGCTCATCTGAGAGCTCCCACTCTAGGTTCACATAACTCCCAATGTGTGGAATGCAAATAATGTATATTTAAATAAATCATTTAGCAAAGTCTAAACTAGAAAGTAAGCAGATGTGTTTTGAGCCATTAAACAGATCTCCTGTACTCAAGACCACAGAATGTCTCATGCTGTCAGAATTCAGAGGAAGGCTTGGCTGCTGGTACATCCACAAAGTTTTGCTAAAGGTCGCCTAGGATGGCCTCAGTGCCCTAGACGTACCCTGCAACCAGACTACTATTTCTGCTTCTGTTCTTCCTCCTCTTCCTCTTCTTCTTTCTCCTCCCCCTCCTGCTCTCTGCTCTGAGTATCCATCTACATGTAACCTTTTCCATCTGGCCATTTTTATAACTTTGAGTTATGCATGTCCATTGGAAGTTCATTTCCTATAGTAACTCCCAGAATAGAGATTTGAGATGCTACTGAGCTGTCCCAGAAAGGATATGGCTGAGGAATTTGTTCTAGTAGTCATGAGTGGTGGACATGTTCTTCAAAAGGAAAGTCTTCCAAAAGCCCTGTTCTTGGGGAGACAGTCATAGGTATTGCCAGCATCTGCTAGGAGTCCACACTCACCCCATCTTTCTATCTGCACCTTTCTATGATCTCTCATGCCTGAGCCCACTGACTTCCACTACTTGCATCCTGAAGACAAACCCTCTGAGGACAGACTGATATAAAAATCCCAGAGGGCAGATCTGGGCAGAGAATGGGCCCTAGGTTACACAGTCAGGGGCTATGGGCACTGTTGTTTACTTTTTGGCCTGTTTGTTTGTTTGTTTACTCTTACCTCTCCTGTGGGGGAAGAGTCGCTAACAAAAGGTCAGATTTCAAAACCTGGTATCCTGAGGCTTGGGATGCCTGGGCACACTGATCTATCTTTGCCTTTTTCCAGGAAGACACAGCACAGCTCCCTTGACCAGAGCTCTCCACCCCAGAGTGGGGTGTCAGCCTCCTACAACCACCCCGTCTTGGGAATGTACGACGCCAAAGATGACTTTCCTCTTAGGAAAACAGGTTAGTGTGCATTCTGCTCCCTGAATGCCTCTATCTTGACAGCAGCCCTAGTGAGCTCTGGTGAGCCACAGGCAGTGCTTTGGCATTTTGTTTAGGATAGTTTAAGAGACTGGCTTTTGCATTCAGACATCCTTTCAATAGTGACCTAAACTCTGTGTGGTTTATCCCAAAAGGAATGGGTCTCATGCATGTACTCCTGTATTATAGAACTTGGCCTCATCCCCACAGTACCTTGATTCATCCCCTCTTGGGAGTATGCTCTGCTCTACAGTCCAGAACAGTAGGTTAGTTCTAGGACTAGTGACAGCTTCTGCAAATGTACTGGCCAAGGTCAGAGAGTATGTAAGGATTCTGCATGGCCTTTGGGTGATACCCAGCAGGGATAATTAAGGCACACAGAGTGAAGGCAGGTCCCATGAAAAAGGTGTGGGGATATCCCTCCTGGTCCACAGGTTTGTATATCAGCTCTCTTATGGACAAAGGGTATAAAGGGGACTAGACTGTTATCAAAGGAAGAGGAATATGCTAGAACACAAGACAAGCCAGTATTTATAGTCTTGCTTTCTTGGGTGATAGTTGTAGAGGATGGTGCCTTAGAAAAGGGCTAGAATGGCTGTGGACAGTTCATTGGGATGGCAAGAAGGTGGGCTTTTTAGAGGTTATTCCAGAGGTCATGGACCCACATAGCCTCATCCTGTATGGTGAAGATGTGACCCCAGCCTGCAGAGCAGTGCCCAGAGTTCTTCAGAAGTGACATCTTAGGGGCACACCTGCTTTTACTAAACAAGTCCATGAAATTCAAAGTTTCTCCTTTAGTTCTAAGCAAGGCTGCCCTAGCCTTCACAGGGCATCACAGAGATAAACAGGCTCACCTTTTATCTCTTCCTAAACTAGGAAGTTTCAGAGGATACTACGCTCAGTTGTGGTTTAGCGTGGCTTTGAGCAAACTGGACCCAGGAGTTAAGAGCCGAATGGAGGGACATTTTAGCTCAGCATAAACAGGGCTTGATTAAACTTGCAGTGTGTGAGGTGGAATGGCCATGTCAGGTTTGTTGCCTCTCAGGTGGGTGGGATCTTCCGTAGAAGGATAAAGATGTGGCCTAAATGCAGAGTAGTCAGCTCTCACCAAAGGATAGATACTCTTGAAAAACCCATGGGGTACCTTCCTCCAGAGGTCAACAGGAAGATAGTGTCTGGCCCAGAGCACTGTAACAGCAGGACTGTAAGCAGTCATCCCTCCCCTACAGATAGTGGTGCTAGAGTTCAGTCACCTTCTGTTCCTAGTCTCAGAAGCCTTTGGGTCATGGGTAGCATGCTCCCAGAGAGATAGTCAGAACAGGAGGCAGAATCCCTAACACCATTAGCCACTGCTGCTCACACAGCCATGTGGCCTTCCATGGATGTCCACAGGGCTCTGAGTCTTCTCTACAAGTCTCAACCCACTTCTGTTGGTTCTTGTGCATTTCTCTGGGGAATGTTGGAAGCCAAGACACTGGTACAGCCCACCTGCAGACCCCACTCCCTGAGAATAGAGGAACAAATGTTTCTCTTACTCTGGAGAGGCTTCAGAAGACCTTAATTAAGGTTTGGTTACATCCCAAGTTTTTAAGAGGCACCACCAGTACATGAGTGATATTAATAATAAGGATTCAGAGAAAGCATTTAATTTCCTGCAGTATTCAGGGAATGGCCTGAAGTATACTGGACATGGCTTCTTCCAGCCCTTGATGTTGCCAGTGCTAAGTACACTTCTGAGTATTTCTGATGAAGTGGTGCTATGAAAGACAGTCAGTGATATTCCCTTCATGAGGTACCATGGTCAAGTTACATTGACAGTCTCAAATAACTGTATCTGAATAGTTTCTGGCTCTGACTTTATATTATTCATGTTGATCTTGCAGTTTGTCCATCTCAGTCCTTAAAGGACTTTAATCCTTATTCAAAGTGAAATAAACCCTTAGCAATCTCCTGCTGATTTCTTCTACACTCAAGGCATATTTGCATAGTCCTTGGTGGGTTCCCTGGGGTGGCAGCTCACACCTCTGTGGTGCCTTGTCTTCCTTCTCTCATGAAAATAACATGCAGCATACCTGAGCTTTCTCATGCACAGAGCTCAGCTGCCTTAGTCCTGCCCCAGCTACTTTTTACACTTTCATGGCTTCGGAGATACTCCACTCCGCCCAACTGTTAGATGGTCTGGACTCCTTCCACCTTGTGACTTCCTACCAAGCCTCCCTCTCAGCTCCACTAAGCAAAGGGCCACATGGAAACAACTCAGTTCAGGCCTGCATGCTGCTGAATGTCAAGCTTACAGTTTTCCAAATCCAGGCTCTGGTCTGACCTCTCCTGTCACCCAGCTCTGACTTCCTTTCAAAGGCCTTGGTCCTTTCTGTACTATTGACAGACAGCAATGGTGTCTCGGCTGCAGGATCCCTCTTTTCATACCAAAATTCTGCCTGAGTCCCAGGTGAGGTAGGGCCTGGTCCCTTCCCACTGCTTCAGGCCACCCTAAAAAAGTACCCTCAGGGCTGGACTGAGTGGTGAAGACAGAGCACTGGCTGATCTTCCAGGTTCAATTCCCAGCAGCCATATGGCAGTTCGCAAGCATCTGTAACTCCTGTATCATGGAATCCAATGCCCTCTTCTCACTGTTTGCATGTAGCACACCAACATATATGCAGGAAAAACACCCATACACATAATAACTTAAAATAGAGACGCAATAACTTTTTAAGTTATTCTCACTGGGTTTCTATGGCCTTTTAAAAACACTAACTGCTTTTTTTTTTCCCCAACACTCTCACAAAAGCTGAGGAGTTGATTGGCTCACTGATCCTTACCCTCATTGTCAGGAGCCTTCTTCATAAAGGTTTTGCTTGTCCTGGTCTATTTTCTGTTGCAATCACAAAATCCCCAAGCCCAAAAAATGTATGGGAAATAAATAGTTTAGCTGGCTCTTGGTTCTGTAAACCAGGAAATTTAAGAACACAGGTCCTAGTATTCACTGAGCACTAGACTAGTAAGGTAACAGGCCTTTAAAAGTTTGGGTTTCTTTCTCTTCTTGGGAATCCATCAGACCCTGCCTTTACATCTCTGGGAAGCTGTTTAGGAGATCTGCTTAGTCCCACTCTGCCCGAGAATCCTAATGCTGCCTCATCTTTTTTCCAAAAGAAGATTCAGATTTGCCTACATGTCCCAGGCCAGAACAGAAGTTTGCCCAAGGTCGCCTCCTCAGAACCCTAGCCTGTCTGAGTCTTGATTCGTGGGGGGAATGAGAGTAATGCCACATGGAGGTAGGGAACTTCTCCCAGGATTCAGAGAGACCAAGGTGACATTTCACTGCCCTACAAATGAACATGTTGCCCAAGCTTGAAAGGACAGGGGGCTCTGGCATGTTGGCTCTTAACTCTCCCAGGTTGTCCTATGTCTGAGAGCTGATGGCTGCAGAGACTGTTCCTGCCCTTTCCCAACCCATGCTAGACTGTGAAGCTCGTGGCTTGTGCCACCCCAGGAGTAGGGATGAAGTGGGTCTGCAATTTCCTGAAGAGGATGGAAGTCTGTCATGGCCTCACAGTTGCAGATTCTTACATGAATCTGTCTGCACAGGAGAGCTGCTTACAGAAGCCAAACCAAGTCCCAGCCTCGGCTGTGCCCTTAGTGTCAGCAAAGAAGGTCAGGGTCTGAGCTGTGCCTCAGTGCAGAGAAGCAGCCTAGCCAATCCTTCACCCTGATTTTTGGAGTATCAGTTGCCCTTCACAGAGGCTGCTGGGGTCTGAAACTGTTGTCTGCTTCAGGATTGTGAGATGCAGGTATTTCCAGGTGAACAAGCAGGCCAGTAAATTAGAAGCTGTGATGATGTCACAAGTGACAGCCTTGAAAGCTCTCCTCGGGTTTCAAGGCAGCACTACTCTAAAGTTACAGATGAATTGTTTAGGAGACCATTATTTAAGAGGCATCCTCACTGAGTGACTGTCAGGCTTCAGTAGGTTCTTGCTATGCCCAGTAAGTCAGTGACAATATGGTAATGTCCTCAGGGTAGAATGGAAGCACACCTATTGCCCTGGCAGCCACCCACTGCATCCACTAATGGGGCTAACAGGAGCTTGTACCCACTGACAGAGGAGCCCTGCCTTGCAGTCCATACTTAAGTGGAGATTTACCAGCTGTGCATATTTTAAACCACCAGTGTGATGCCCTTGACCCCAGCTGTGTCTGCCTGGCTATAACAACATCTCCTTCCATACAGCTTCTGAACCTAACCTGAAATTACGCTCAAGGCTTAAGCAGAAAGTAGCTGAGAGACGGAGCAGCCCCCTGTTGCGCAGGAAAGATGGCCCTGTGGCCACTGCTCTAAAAAAGCGACCCCTGGATGTTACAGGTATGTCAGGGAGCAGGTAAGCCTCTGACCCTAACACACACCCTGCACTCTGACACCTCTAACAATGTGTCTCAGCTCAACCCAATTCCCTATGCTGTCCTGCTGAGTGGTGACGCACATGCCAGGTCCAACCACTTAGAAATGTGGGGCTTGAGTGGCTGGCTAGGTCCTATTTCATGACTCAGTTCCCTCAGAGGACTGCCATTGGGCCCAAGTGAGAGAGCTATCTACCTGGCATTCAGAGATTTTCTGAAGGTAGGTTGAAAACAGCTCCTCCCTTTAGTGATGATGGCATGTTTCTGCCTACTTTCTGCTGCCCACAGGCATAGTGAGGCCTTTGAGCTTCCATATTGTTCCCCACTGATGTCGCTGGCTGATCAGAGGAAGGGCAGCTAGTTCCACTTCAGTGACCATACTGATCCTGGTCCCACCTGCCCTTCTCACCAGGGGACGCTCCTCCCAGCTCCTCCCTCGTAGGTTAAGTGTTCCCCTCAGCCAGGGCTCACACCAGCACCTAGAATCCATCCTACCATCTAGGAAAAAGGAAGCTGTTCAGAGCTGGCCTGAAGAGAGTTCCCTAGCCTTGAGCATGCTGTTGGAAGGTCACAGTTCTGGTTGTTGGTCTGTAAGTGGCACCTGTCTAGTTGGTCCAGTCTGTTTCAGTGACTGTGCAGATGTTCCAGGGGAAAACAAAAGGGCTCCTGTGCCCAAGTCCTTCAGAGCAAGTACCCAAGTCTCATATACCTGCCCTCAGGACAGAGGGCTCTGTGGCCTTCTAGGCACAGGGCCAGTGAGTCCTCACTCAAGGACTGGCTTGTAGATCTTGGATCTGTGCAAAGAAGATCCTGACACTTGTGTAGCTTATCACAGCCTTCCTTTTCATGCAGTTGTCTCCTGCTTACTCTATTAGAGACACCTTACCTAAAAACACAAAGAAGCATTGGTACCCTTAGAACTCATGTTTATCATGGTTGTAATCTGTCCTCTGCTTGTACTATTAGAAACATCTAGGGAAACCCAAGAAGCATTACAATCCATACTCACTGTCCATCACTGGGAATTTTAGGGGCATATGAGTAGAAGCTGCTCACACTGCTGCGCAGCCTGGCTGCCTGTAGCAGTACCTGGTGTGAGCCACTCCTTGCATGTACCTAGGTTATGCACTCTCACTGGCAAGATCATTCAAGAGACAGAGTCTCTGTCAGGCTCCTCTGAGTGCCACACACCCCCAATGACTGCTGCTTCTTCATGCCCATTGAGAGTCATGTGAGAAGAAGGTGCCTGCCCTCTGCTTTCTGAGTAAAGCATGACCCAAGGGAGGTGACCTGAGGGGCCAGCATGGCAGTGCGGGTCAGGTGCGGGTCAGGTCTGACTGTTAGGTGGGAGTCTTCATGAAAGCCTTGGGCAGGCTTGAAGTGTATTATAATCACTTGTATGCTCTGTAAACTTGTGGAGAAGGTGGCCTCGGAGCTACAGCTTGATAGATAAGTGAAATTGGGAGCCAGGCTGTGCTACTTAGGTCACTATAACCACCTGGGCACTTGTGACAGGATGGCGCTTCAGATAGAGCTGTTTTCAGGCAACAGAGAGAAAGGGACTCTAGTTAGGGTTGCTCCAAGAAGAGCAAGGGAGCAGCAAAGATCCTTGAGCAGAAGAGGCCTGCACCCTGCATGGAGGGCCAGGGGCCACGGCAGGTTAGCATACCACTCTTCCCAGCTGGAATGAAGTTCATGCTGGCTGAAGAGCATGAAGAGGAACCTGTGCCACATGGAGTCAAGGTTCACACTCAGTCTGCTTCCTGTCATCCTTACCAGTATGTGATGTGTTCACACCACAGTTGAGGATGGGCCTCTTACTGTACAACCGCCTATCTTCCTCAGGCGCATGCCTTTAACCCTAGCACTCGGGAGGCAGAGGCAGGAGGATTTCTGAGTTCAAGGCCATCCTGGTCTACAGAGTTCCAGGACAGCCAGGGCTACACAGAGAAACCCTGTCTCAAAAAAACCAAACCAAACAAAACAAAAAACAAACAAAAAAACCAAAATAACTGTTGCAGGTACTTTCTGACATCCTCTTTTGCTAATGCAAATAACAGAAGGCCATGATTGTGTGCATTTCCATAGACCAGATTCCTAGAAACAGAATGAATCTAAAATATAGTTTGTTTAAAGTGAAAACCTATAACTCATAGCCCCATTTCTCTTGCCGCACAGTGCAGCATGTAGGTAAGAGTGTTTATCTGCATACTTACCAGGAGTTTGTGTCTAAGGAGGACTTGCTTGCTTCTGCTGTGCAAAGACAGGCTGCAGCAGCAGAGAGCGTAGTCCAAGGTAGGACATGGTAGCTGCTGTTGGCAGTGTGACTTCAAGAGCAGAGCGTGGACTCTGAGCAAAGTGCATGTGTACAAGAAGTATAATGGAAATGCCTCTTCACTCCAGTAGGATCTGGAGCTCCCCGCTGGCAAAATTCAGCGAAATGCAATTTCACCTGTGTAGTAACCTAGTTGGCATTTGGAAGAGAGGGATGGATCCTGTGCTCATGGTCAGTGTCTGGCAGGGTATGTGCAAGCATTGGATACAGGCTTCTAGAGTGGAGAGGTAGGGTGTAGGCAGCTACTAGAGAATGAGAAGTGGCCTCGGGGGACTGGTGAGTGACGCAGTCCACAGAGGACCAAGCCTTCTTCATCTGCCAGGATAGATGTCAGGTTGTCTTTGCCTTGGCGTTCTTCTGTGCAGGGCAGGCAATGCCCTGGGCACAGCTTCCTGGTCAGTGAGTGCTGTGAAATGATGCCTCATCACAACTCAGAGGCAAGCCCTGCGCTCTCTGAAGCGCTGCAAGCTTGTTTGCTCCAGTCCTCCATCCTCCCATCCTCTGTCTTGCAGGGCTATACTTACAGACAATGTTCTGAATCAGCTCTGCAGCTGAGGAGCCCTGTTAGCTGGGTGCATGAGTGGCTTTGCTCTGTTAAGCAAGGGTGTCCTTGAACCCCTTCAGTGGCCCACTGTGTCCAGGGTTAGGGCTAGAGTTTTATCTCAGAGTGCTGTTGCTACTACCTGGACTATTTCAGAAAGTAGTTAATGTGTGTGTTTGTGAAGTGTTAACCAGGTAATGCCATTGTCAAAACGCTCCTGAGCCAGACTTCAAAAGCTCAGCATCTGCCCCTGAACGTAGAGAGGTGCCACCCAGGCTGTGTGATAGGAGATAGCTGCCGCCAGCCCATGGGTGTAAGGAACTGTGTGCCCAGCCCACTAATCAGGGTCAAGCCCAACACATTCAAATGTTAATATTTCAAATCACATTTGTAAGCTGCAGAAGCCACTGCCTGTTTCCTGAATGCTAGTTAGCTCATAGTAAAGTAAGTGGGTTGCATGTAAACTGAGCAGTTACCATAGGTTGCTTTAGTTCAAACTTGTTTTTACAGACACAATGAATTTGACCTTTCGAAGTTAAAAAAAAAAAAAACCAACAAAAAATCCACTGCACCTTTGTATTCACTTGTCTTTTGTTCAAATATAAATAAGTGTTTAAGAGCTTCTGATATTTCAAACTATCTTGAAATGGAAAAGAACTGTGAACAGGTAACATGCACACCCTGAAAGGATCAACCGTGCATCCACAGAGCTTCATCATTAGGAGGCTCATGGGAGGTCAGCAGCAAAGCTGAGACTGAAGGCATGGTGTTACCATCCCTGCATTGAAACACTGGTATCAAGCTAGCAGGCAAAAACCCCGGGAGGCAGTAGGGCTCTCTGTGTCTACCCAATGCCCATCCTCAACTGCTCTCTCTCATCTACAGACTCTGCATGCAGCAGCGCCCCTGGCTCCGGTCCCAGCTCTCCAAATAGCAGCTCTGGCAACGTCAGCACTGAGAATGGCATCACACCCACCGTGCCCAGCGCTCCAGCTGAGGTAGGTCAGCACAGACTCTTATAGGCCAAGCACCCCACATACCTGCCTTGTGCCTGACAGTCCAGTGAAGACCAAAACATAGGAGTACTCTGGGAAGGGCCTTCCACGTGTCATTCCCTATTGTCCTCATCATGGTCCTCTGAAACATGAGGACCTCAGATCCCATAATATTTGGGAGCTTTCAACCTGCCTTTTTCTTGCTCTTTCTCCAAGTGTGTCACAGAAGCAGATATCATCATACACACTGTGCGTTAAGGCACATGGGGCAAGCAACAGGCATGTGAGAGCGGTTGTGTAGTGAAAAGGACATTTGAGAGATACACAGATTATAACAGCCAAGAATCAAGGGTTAGGGAAGTGAATGTTACTGGTGGACACTAATGTGGGAGAAAGGAGCGGAAAAGAGAAGACAGGTCCAACATGACTCCAGAACAGTACGTCCCATCACACTCACTACATACTTCCCCTCACTCCACAAGCATCCCTGAGCAACATGCCTGGCCCAGGATGCAGCAGCAGCAGCAGAGGAGGCTGCTCTCCAATTTCCCCTGTAGATAGGGAAGATGAGCTCTGACCAGGCTGTGAAGGAAACACAGGAGAACTCAGACTGCCCCAATGGTGTTGCTGCTACCAGCCAGGATGTGGCACAACACCCAGAAACAGCTCCTTGGATTGAGGCAGTATTGTTATCTGCTGTGTGTGAGCGCAGTGAGCAGGAAACTTCTTGGGAGCTGCTGTCTCTCAGCTTTCAGGAACCTGATTAGTAATATACTGACTGAGTTCCTTCTTTAGCATTGAGAAATAAGTCTTGCCCTTCCAAAGAGCTGATAGGCTCAGGTGGAGATACACAGGCACAGTGCTTTCTTCCTGTCAGGTTTCTAACCCCTTTATGTCTGGAAAGTTAGAAATGAGAGTCACTGCAAGAAGTGACGTTCACTCCATTGTGCTTTGTTCCTTTTACTTTATACTTACATTTTTCTCATCATTGGTGTTCTTTAACCTTCCAGCCTAGCACTTTCTTCGGTTGTTGCAAGTTTTAACAGTCCTTCTGCAGGACTAAGCTTTTACAGCTGAAACCTACCTGTAATTAGCCTCAGAGTACAACCAGAGAGCTGTTTCCTGCCCTGGGATGTTAACTGTGCTTCCCTCTTGTTGGTCGTGGGCCCAGATACCTATGTGATGTGGGCATTTAGATGTATAACAGCTCCTCATTTGGGTGGAGCATCACTGTTGTGGTTCTAAGTTGTGTGTTCATCTTTATAAAGCCCAAAAATGCAAATTGAACTGCCACAAATCAATAAAGCATCCAGAGTGTCCCCAAGATCAGTAAGGTTACTGGCATTTCTCAGACAATCATTGTCACAGGCAGAACTGATGTTTGAGTACTGGGTCACATGTGGACATACCTTTTGAATTTCACATTCTAGAATTGGATGAACTTGTGCCTGAGGGCTGCTCTTGTGTTAGCTATTCATGGTAGGGTCCCTGGGGAACCCCAGCAGTGTCCCAAAAGCCTCTCTGAAGTGCTGGTAGCTAACACACCTCTTATTACAAACTGCACATGCTCACACTCCTGCAGAGTATGCAATGTCTGACCACTGGTCCAGGTTCACTGAGGAGCCCCAACACTTCCAGGAAGCTCCTACACTAATTTTATACCAAGCTGTAACCTAATCCTAACCCTAGCTCTGCCATCAATAGTAACCCTAAGCCTACTACCTCTGCTCCAACCCCAAGAAGAACACTAACTCTAATGACAAACCTACCCTAAATGTAGCTCTAGCTCTAACACTGACCTTAGAAATAACGCCAGTAATGACAGAATGATAACCACTAATAAACAGAAATAACAGCTAGCATGATTATCAGGGCAGTTCCTGACCTCTGTGTGTTGATACGTACAAGTCCCTGTGTTCTTTTAACTATGACTTGCAGCAAGGTAGAAGCCATATATTGCTGCTGCCATCAGACTGCTTAAATGACCCTGTGGCTGACTTCATGTGCTTGGGAGCCATTTCCTTAGGGCTGTTTCTTCCCACTGCATTCAGAGTGGAGCCTCACAGTCAAGAGCAACACAGCCTTTAAGGCTTCCAAACACAGACTGTGAAATCAGTCTGCAGAAAAGGACAGCAGTTTATAATCCCATGACCACTTGGTTCAGCTTTTCTGAGCTTTTACAAAATCTGTCAGTTTGATGACTTGGTAAATATGTTTTTCAGTCACTGATAAAAGTTGAGCATTTTTTCATTTCCCTTAAAATGGGTGCTTTTGTCATTGCCTTTATTGAGTTCTGCTCTCATTTTAATTGGTCTATGATTGACAAGTTCTTTATATTCCAGTCTTTGTTTTTCCTGTGCATTGCAGATTCCTGTCATCATCTACCTTTATAAGAACAGGGTTTTTCCTCCTCACCATTAACTTTCTCCTTGCTTTCTGCTTTGATGTCATTCTTGGAAAAATTCTAACTACAAAAATATTTTCAGATGCGTTGTTCTAAATATCCTACCCATAGCTTTATGGTAAGTAGGCAGATTGAATAAAAACAAACAAGGTAGCAGGAGCCCATTAGGAGGGGAAAACTCAGGAATGGGAGCCCTGATTCAGTACTGGTGGCATGCTGTGGTCTTCCCTGCGCTGGAGGCCACAGTCTGCACAGTTTGTTTTGCACCAGGCAACCACACATCAGCACCTCATGCTGTAAGTGCGCTTGCAGCCCTGGGTATGCTGCTTGTATTGGAATGTTTGTAGTCGATTCTGACGGTCACAGTGTCTTCTGTCTACAGACGAGCTTGGCACACAGACTTGTGACCCGAGAAGGCTCAGTCGCCCCACTTCCTCTCTACACGTCACCATCCTTACCCAACATCACCTTGGGACTTCCTGCCACTGGCCCTGCTGCTGTAAGTTGGCCTCTGTGGGTCTGTGTGGCACGGGGTGGTTGTCTACTCCAGTTCCCACAGCCTGAGTTTACTGGTTCTGCCTTTCAGGGTGCGGCAGGCCAGCAGGATGCTGAGAGGCTTGCTCTCCCAGCTCTCCAGCAGCGGATCTTGTTCCCTGGGACCCACCTCACCCCGTACCTGAGCACCTCGCCCCTGGAGCGGGACGGTGCAGCAGCTCACAACCCCCTCCTGCAGCACATGGTCCTGCTGGAGCAGCCACCCACCCAGACACCCCTTGTCACAGGTAAGAACCACAACGAGATCTCTGTGGCGTTCGCAGTTTCCTTGGCCTCCTGTAACTTTTAATGAAGGCTGGAAAGAACAACTGAGCCCATACAACAGTAGAAACTCTATGGCTCTCTGTAATGTGATAGCTACCTTAGCTGTGGCAAAAAACTGTGTCCTGCTTAGAAAGATGACCAAGGAGTACCAGTCAGTGCCAGTGGCCCTCTGTTTAGCCTCCTGCTTTCCCACTGATAGGTTTCCCTACAGCTCGATGAAGCAAGTGCATGAAGTGCAGAAGTGACCGTTGATTTCTCAGCTTGAGGGTGATTGCAATTAGAAAAATACAAGTTCGAGACAAAGTAAACTCGTGACATTTACCCAGTTACCACACTTTGGAGGGACTGTTTCAGAAATGATGGCATGTGGAATGTTTCTCATGAGACACAGAACCCTCCCTATTGGTGACTTGGCCCAGCTCTCTACACCATCCTTAGGTCAGTGGGTGACTTCTTCACACCTGTTGCTTCACTCAGAATCGCAGCCAGAGCAATCCTAGAACTGGCGTTGTCCATGTTCCAGTGTTCCCCTAGGCCAGCCTCTGGTTGGTGTGTTAGAGTTCCCACCTACTGGGGTGAGTTGGTCTGTAGGGCTTGGTATTGGTTTCCTGTCTTGTGCTTTTTGTCCCTAGTATGCCCTTGGCTCTCCCAAGTCAGTGATCTGGACAGGAACAGCACTTGGTCTGCTGGGACACCCTCCTCCAGCTCTGGAGAGCAGTGTCTCAGTGACCATGGACCGCTCCCTACACTCAGGCCCCTTCCTGTCTGTTCTCTTGGAAGCCAGGGACCATGGGCTTCATCTTTTCATCTGTGAATGAGATGCTAGCACAGAGTGACAAAGTGAAAAGACTCAGTTCCCGTAGGCAGCATCTGACACCCAGCAGCCCGGTCGGTGCTGATCTCCTGGTTGAGGTTTTCCTTTGGGGTTAGCTGGGTTTTGGTTTTGGTTTGTCTCTTTATTGTATTTATTTAATCCTCTGTTGCTGTTTTGATATTAAATCTTGCTGGCCTCAAACTCTGACTCTCCTGCCTCAGTCTCCTAAGTGCTAGGATGTCAGGACTGTGTTTGTGACTCTCCCCCAGCACTCCATCCTGTCTTCCCAGCACCCCTTCTAATGCTGCTCTTGCTGGGAAAGGAGCCTCCTGAACAGGATTTCCTCTGCTCAGCCACAGTGGTCCAGAGAGGCCCACGTTCCCCATTGTCTAGAGTAATACTATGTGTAGAGCCCAGAGCTGTGAACATTCAAGCCAAAGTAGTAGGGTAGCATCCCACTACTTAACATGGCCATGGCTGTCATCTCAGCACGACCTAAACACAACACCACTGACAAATGGGTCAGCTCTTAGCAGAGACCCCAGCCTTGCACCACAGCCCTCCTCCCGGGCAGACTGACCAAGGGAAGTGTGTGAAGCACACATTCTTCTCTGAGTCCTTCCACTTCTCTGAACTGTCTGTCTGTCCTGCAGCCACTGCTGCCCTGCACCATCTGCATGCTGTGCTGTCACTGCACTGGCCTGCTCTCTCTGCAACCCCGCTGTCATGCCTCTAGGGAAGATCTGATTCCTTCCCTGTGCAGCCCTCCTTTCCTCTCCCAGTGCCACTGTGTATTTGATACAAAATCTCCTGTGGTAGAATCCACTGAAAGTCAAGGTCTTGACAGTGCCTGGGTGTCAGTTTGCCCTGAGTTTCGGCCCTGAGTCAGCCACAAACTGTTCTTCTTTCTGGTATTTTGGGGATGTGCATGAGCTAGAAGAGCCATCCTCTGGAAGTGTCTATTGGAGGTGTGGCAAGCTGATGCTAGGCTGTTGCCATACTTTCTGGAGTGCTCCTTGGTGAGCTCCTAGAGAAACTGCATCAATGGGATCTCCAGGTAACTTTACTTTCTCTGCCCTGCTAAAGCCCAAGCTCCAGGCTTACAGCCTCTAGCTGGAATCGAGCCTGTTTGCAGACGTGTCATAGGTGCCTGGGCTGGCAGGCATGTTATTTTCTCCACTGGTTACTCAACAGCATCTCTCCCCTCTCTTCTTCCTTTTCCCCTCTGCTGTTTTTTTTTTCCTCCATATTATCTTCAGACTGGTATCTTTCAGGCCTGGGGGCGCTGCCCCTCCACTCACAGTCCCTGGTTGGTGCGGACAGGGTGTCCCCATCCATTCACAAGCTGCGGCAGCACCGCCCTCTGGGGCGCACGCAGTCAGCACCCCTGCCGCAGAACGCACAGGCCCTGCAGCACCTGGTGATCCAGCAGCAGCACCAGCAGTTCCTGGAGAAGCACAAGCAACAGTTCCAGCAGCAGCAGCTGCACCTCAGCAAGGTGGGTCTGTCCTGTTGCCTTCTAGAGCTAGTCACCTGCAGCCAGATGGTGTGCTCCTTGCTGTCCTCCCTCAGCCCCTTCTGACCATAAGTGGCCAAAATGGGGAAGGGAGAAAACAGAGCACATGCTCTGGTGCATGGTGGGGAGCCTAGGGAGGTGTGCTGTTGTGTGGAGCCTTCCTCACAGCCCATCTGCACCTGTAAGCAGTGGGCCGCATCCTTGCAAGAGGCCTCTGCATCCTTGTGTGAGAATCCACATAGCCAGTTCTTTTAGGGACTTTCTTAAGTCATTTGCCAAGTAGATCTTTAAGCAGACTCTCACCAAAGGCCTACAACTTCACAGTGGCATCAAGTCCCTGAAGCATATTTTTCAAGTCACCTGGCACCTGTAACTGTTTAAATGTGGGAGTTATACCATCAAAAGCAGCTTGGAAGCAGGCCAGCCTGGAGAGGTCTGTGTACTGTCAGATTGTCAGAGTCTCTCAGCCCCATCTACAGGAAAAGTTAGTACTGTGCTGCTGGCGAGCAGGGACAGAGTTTAGTGTGTCCCCTTCAGGTTTGTGAGTCAGATACCTTCCATATCAGCTCAGTGACAGTTCTGCAAACAGCCCAACAGCTTTTCTCCAAGAGAAATGGAAATGTCTCACAGAAACCTGTCCACAATCCTCTTCTGTACTGCTCATAGCAGCCAACCTGTGGATGGAGCATCTCCAGGGTTTATCCTGTGGTGACAGGTGACAGAACACACCCACCGTTGTCATGGGGTCATGCAGCATATAGAGGCTCCAAAAACATGGCTGTCAGGGAAGTAAGACAATCACGATCACCTCCTGCTATGTTTCACTCACAGGAAGTGACCAGCATAGGCCTTGGAGCAGGGCTTCTCAACCTTCCTGATGCTGTGACCCTCTAATACAGCTCCTTGTGTTACAGTGACACCCAACCATAACTGTCACGTTGCTACTCTTACAAATCTTAATGTAAATATATGATACACAGGATATGTAATATTCAACCCCTGTGATGAAAGGGTCATTCGATCCTCAAAAGGATGTGGCCCACAGGTTGAGAACCACTGCCTTAGAGACATGAATTAAGTCAGTGATTGTCAAGTGCTGCAACTTGTAGGGAAATGGAAACAGCTGTCTGTGGGTGTAACATTTATGTTTAGGAGCAATGAAAATGTTCCCAAGTTAGGTTATAGAGATGGTTATGCAGGTCTGTAAACTACTGAACTGTTCAGTTTAAAGATGTGAATTTTAGGGCTTATGGGTTTAATTTATTCTCCCTACCTGGGATGGGATACAATCCAGGACACTCAGTCGGTTCCTGAAACTGGCAGGGAAGCACCCTGTGAACAACAGTCAAGCAGAGAATGAAGGTGGCTCCTCCCTGGCTTAGGAGAGCAGCCCATCCAGCATGTGCATGAGGATGGGTGCCTGTCCTAGGCGGGAGAGAGTGGCTTCATGATGCTGAGCAGAACAGTGTGCAGCTGAAAACTCGGGACTTATCTATTTCTAGAACTTTCTATTTAATATTTTTAGATGTTGATTAACCACAGGACACTAAAAGTGAGAAAAGACTGAGATGAAGGCATGCCATCACTGGTCCTTTGCTTTCTGTGGCTTCCCTATGGAGGTGGAAAGGATCAGGGATGAGAGACTGTCATGGAAGTTGAGTGCATGCTCAGAGTGGCACTGTTTCCAATCCAAAGGGGCCTGCTGAGCCCCACAGTGAGTCAGTGTCTCCCGTCCACATCCATCCCCACCTTAATCTCTGCTGCAAGCTGAGAGGGCCAGGATCAAGTTGGTTTCCCAAGGAAGTTGCTGCAGACCACATACCCAGCGCAGGCTCAGCCAGGCCTCTCCTGCCTGTCATGCACAGTGATATCAGTCCCTCAGCCCACATCCCTCATGCCCAACGTTCTGAGCATCTTAGAAATTGGGGGCTCCAGACATCCCATCATTTACACAGAAAGGCATTTGCTGGGGGCGAGACAGGTTCCTGCCAAGTGTCTGTACTCCCAGGTGTCAAAGCACTTTCATATCCATCCCTCTAATGCCAGCCTAGGCTTATTAATTTCACTGTGTCACTACCTGAGTGGTGTGGTAGGAGGTTTGAAGACAGGAAACACCCATTCTCATGTGGCACATTCTTGAAGATGACTTTAGAAGCTGGGTAATCTCACTGGGGTTTGTTAACGTGATTGATTTGTGATAGCAAATGACAGTTGATTGAAACGTTTATACAATGTTTTCCTGGGAAGACAGTGATGTTCTCTGTGCTGCCTGGCACCAGTGTTCCTGCCCTGCTCTGTGAGAGACTCACACCTGAGGGCCATCCACTTCCTGCTTGACCCAGTGGGGACCACGGCTGGGCTCCCTACCCACTGTGCATTCAGCCTCGATCTTAAAGTGCCAATGCTCCAAAGATGTGACAGAAGTTAATTACTCATCCTAGCAGTGTGTTTTCAGCAGTCATTTGTGACTGTTGCCATTTTTCCAAGGGACAAAACAGGGCTTCTGAACTGGCTCTCCTCTGGGTTTCTTGGGATTGGAATGGTAGCCAGTGTACCCAACTGAGTGTCAGCTCCTGACATGAGTGCTGTGTCCACATTAATGTACTTCATAAAAGCATGCTAGGGGAGAAATCGCCCAGGGAAAGAAGGCTACTGAGGGCAGCAGTGTAGTGCCCATCCTGACAGGGAAGCACCCTTTTTTACTTCTACCTCCAGACCCACCTCACCACAGCCTTGTTTTGAAAAGTCAGAAATTATACCCAGAACATCTTCCCCATAGCTGAAAGCAGTTCTTGCAGCAGTGGTGGGTCTACGAGATCACTTGCTCTTTGTGGAGGCCAAGCGTTGGCCTCACAGAGCCTCACTCTCTTTTATATATGAGAACTTGGACTGCTATGGGTGATTTACTATGAGCATCCAATAGTTTTAAATACCTTGTGCTTGCCAGTGGGGTTCTGGCACTGAACTCTAGTCTGATGTTTTAATCCCGTGTTCTGGATATGGTAGTGTGTGTGTGTGTTCATCCCTTGATAAAACACGGTCCTGATGTCAAGAGGCCTCTGGACAACAGGAACTGACATGTTGGCAAGCTTCTGCTTGCCTCCCTACTGGCCTCTCTTGTTATATTGCCTGAGGCCAGGTTTGCTTCCCTAAGCCAGCTCTGCTTGAAAATCCCATCTCTGTGGCCACAAAGAAGCAAAGATAAGTTCAAAGGCGACAGAGACTCCTGTTTGTGACTATAGCTCATGAAGTCTAGTTGCACCAGCACCTGCGTCAGTACTGAGCAGAGTGGCCCAGCCACTGCAGGCCATGGCCTGTTCTGCATCATTGACAGGGCTCTCAGTGGCCCTTGTTGCCATGGCAGCATCCCTGATAGACATCCTCTAGAGGGAGGCCTAGCCAAGCTGTGGCCCCATGAGAGCCTCCCTGTTCCCTGCTCCCTGCTCCCCATCTGGAGTTTCTGCCTGCCTATATCATGCCAAAGCTGCAGCCCTGCCTGTGTAGCATCAGTGAGCTCTCATACCATCAGCAAACCATACCCAACTTGGAGAGAAAACAGGGAAGCCTGGGCCTCCCCAGCATCAGGCACAGCTAGGCGAAGCCACAACCATGTACTAGTTTGAGCACTCCCTCCCACCCCCCAAACTTCCCCAGAGGTACCCTCCTCAGCCATGGACAGTCTACACTGAAGTGACAGGCCAGCTAACAGGAGCCCAGGGTTCTAAGGGGACATTGCTTTCCCTTACGTGTCACTTTCAGGATTCCTGCCTAGATTAACTAGGCAGACTCCAGCCTTTAGGAAAGTTGAATATTGTCCAGAGGGATACTTTGAACTGTAACCTTAAGAAAAATAGAAGGTACTCAGAGCCATAGGTGGTACAAGGACACTGAAGAGACATGACACCAAACAGAAAACAGGATGTGTTCAAGCCAGAAAGGATCACAGAAGTTGTTAGTGGATACCTGTGGGGCCATAAGATAGATACTGTTGTTGTGAGCATCATGAGGCTCAGCTGTTCACATAAAGGTATTGGGAGGAAAGGCTCCTCTGTCTGTTTCTCCTTTAGCCAAGCTGTAGATGAGAGGTGAATGGCATGCATGCTCTTCTGACATCTTTCTCCAGTGTTGAATAATAAGCATGTTAGGAATGGAGCTTGTCTGCCCACAGCACACTTACACTGCCTCCTCCTCTCAGAAGACACCCTGCATCCTTCCTATGACAGCCTCTACCTGTCATGGCCTACTTTGAACAGTTGCTTTGTTTTCTGAGTGCCACCCTAGCTAGAGTAGGGAGGGACCTGAGTTCAGGTCCATAATGGGCCACTATCCCTGGGCACTTGTAACCTCTTAGAGCTGAGTCACCTTGGGCAGGTCAGCCATACAGTGGTAATACCTTTCTGCCTTTCTTGACCCACTCCTCTGTGTGTGTGTGAGACAGAGAGACAGACAGAGAGAGAGACAGATAAGAGACTGAGACAGACAGAGAGAGACGGGGAAAGACAGAGACAGACAGACAGACAGACAGAGGAAGGGAGGAAGAGAGGGCCTCCGTCGTGCTCTGACTGCTTGAGCACCTATCCTTCTAGGCCCGCCTTTCTACCTCTACTTATGCCTCCTGAAGGTAGCCACCCCTGGTCCTGACCTGCCATTCTCTACCCAGAGTCTAAAGGAAGTTCTTTGAGCCTTCTGCCATGTTCTGAGCCCCGTGGTCTGTCTTCTGCATCCATAGCCCTGTTGCCACCTCTTTTACACCTATGAGCTCCTGGGCAATGATAGCCTGTTCCAGAGGCCCTAGGTTGTTCCCAGCCCCATCTTTCCTCTTGGGTCCTGGCTGTCCCTCTGCTATAACTCCCTAGCAGGTGAAACCAGCTTCCCCAGGGAATTTCCTCTATGTCATCTAAAGATACTCTGTCACTTCCATCCCTGCCATAGCCCTGACCTAAAGGGCCCTGTCTCAGCAAACCTGACATCAGACACCCAGTTCACCTCATTCTGTTACCAGTTAGACTGCCCCTGGTGCTTGCCAGAATGGTGTCAGTTGCCCTTCCCCTACCCAAAATCAGAGTTAGGAGTTTGGGATACCCAGGAATAAGGTGCCATTAGCACATCACAAACCATGAAGGGGAGCAAATACTTAACTGCATTTTTTATGAAGCCTGCCTACCTAGTCTTTGCAATCAGCTGGGGAGAGGCTTGACAGCTCACTAAGGTGTTATGAGCTCAATTCACCTAGCTTTATTGAGGCTGTCTACAGTGTGCAGTGTGCTGATCTACATATGTACAATATGACAACTTCAGCCATGCCGGTTCATATGTCTAGGACTTCACTCAGCCACCCCATTGTATGCATGTTCATACTCAGCATGCTTAAGATACAGGACAAGTGCCACCATCAGCATCCCGTGTCCCACAGAGCTCATCAATCTGGTAAGAAGCAGTGCCCTGTGGTCAGTGTCTCCCTGGCTTCCTCCTCTCTGCTTCGTGTCTTGAGGTTTTAGGAATGAGATCCCCTGAGCAGGTTAGGCTTTCAAAACATAACTGGGGAAATCTAGCCATGTGATAGCTTCATAAAAATTAGCTGGGGAGCTTGGCACCACCAGTACTGTCCCCCACAGACTGATGGTATATCCCAAAGATCCTTTCTATTTGAGACTTCCCTAAGCTTCCAGAGAGGCAGCTTCTGAGAACTTCTTCTGGACCCTCCCAAGTCTGTACTGGGTTCTTGCCACAGTGTCCTCACATCTGCTTCTGTTGCTCTTCTCCAGCCACAGTATGTTCTGCTAGGTGGCGTCTGAGGAGGATGTTACTCACAACATCTGTGGCCTCTCTCGAGCTTACCTTTACTCACCTCTGCACAGTGAGCTGACACTTGCAACCTTAGTTTTCCTACCTGGCACACAGAAACACTGTATGAGCACTGAGTACCTACGTCTGTCTACAGGTCACATTACCTTAGTCCTGAGCATCATTTCCTGTGTGTCTCAGATAATGCTAGGGCCCATGCTGTCTGGGTAAATAGTACTTGCTGGCCCTGGATCATACAAAAGCAGAGGAGCTTCTTCATGACTATCCTGACTTCCTTTGTCTCCTCCGAATTGCAGATAATCTCCAAACCTAGTGAGCCACCTCGGCAGCCTGAGAGCCACCCAGAGGAGACAGAGGAGGAGCTCCGTGAGCACCAGGCCTTGCTGGATGAGCCCTACCTAGATCGGCTGCCTGGGCAGAAGGAGCCCTCCCTGGCTGGTGTACAGGTGAAGCAGGAGCCCATTGAGAGTGAGGAGGAAGAAGCGGAGGCCACGCGAGAGACCGAGCCCAGCCAGCGCCCAGCCACTGAGCAGGAGCTGCTCTTCAGACAGGTGTGGGATGGCCAGCAGGCAGCTGCCCCTCAGCTTCTCCTGGCCTCTGAGTCATACACTCACTGTTTACTGCCTTCATGAGAGGTGGGCTGGCTTTGTTGTACACTCTCAGGTACACGAGGATTGGACACCTGCCCTCGGAAGGTGTGCATGGACTTCTCAGTCATCCAGCCTGCACTTTTCCTCTGGTATAGGAGGCTGTAGCTTGTAACCCCAAAACAAGTGTTGGTGAGATTCAGCATAACCACTAGAACTAGAGCAGAGCAGGGGAGTTGGGTGTTAATCAGAAAGGAGAGGGGTGTGATGGTGCATGACTTTAATCCAGGACTAGAGACGAAGTCAAGCAGATCTCTGTGAGTTCAAGGCTAGCCTGGTCTACAGTGGGTTCCAGGCCCACCAAGGCTACATAGTGAGACCATGTCTCAAAAACAAACAACAAAAAAAGGAGTCAAGGTCTGATGAGACTGGGACCCTGGGTGCTGCTGTTGTAGTAACCATCCTTCCAGTCCAGAGCAGACAGTGAGCTTCAGGGTGCAGTAACAGTAACAGACTGCCAGAGACTGACTGGTAATTTCCAGTGAAAAACTGACACTTGTCTAGAAAGCCCTAGATTAGAAGCCAGGGAACCCCCAGAGAAGCTGCTTTTGTCTCAGGAGAAACAGGTGAGCTAGGGGATCCAGAGTTGTATTCCCAAGAAGCAGTACCTGGGTACTGTTCTAAGGTGTAGGCTCAGAGGTATGTCCTGCTTGCTGGATTCTCCTAGCCACGCCCCTCCTCAGTCCAATGACACTCTAGATTTAGCTTCTGCTTCTCGGTAGCACTTGGTTAGTCCAGAGCATCAGGGTTCCTCCAGCAAGCACCTGTTGACTTTCATTCTCATATGGTTCCTGGAACAGCTGGATAGCAGCCACACCATGAGGATGGCTTAGCTTCTCCTGAATATCTCCATTGGGAATAGGCTTCATATTCTGTCCTCACACATAACCACTGCTCTTTACAGTATAGTAGAATTCACAGAGGGTGACAAATGCCATCAGTCTTGTGAGCCACGCACTTGGAATAGCTTGTGGCCATAACTGTCCACTCCCTCAGGCTAAGAGACTCAAAGGGACATGGGTGTGTTTGTCATGTCTGGAGTAGACCCTCTCAGGAAGCCAATACCTACTTGCCATTGTTGAAACCCAGTATTCTGTTACCATACAGATGTATGGCAGAGTATTTCAGTAGCTGCTTTCGGTACTGATGTCTTATAGACACCAGATGCTCCAAGCATGAGACAGTCCTTAGGAGTCCTAACTTCCTGTGTTCTCTGGAGAACAATCAATAAAGCTCTTTCATGGGGATCACAGGCACAGAACAGTTTGTGGGAATGCACAGAGGGAATATCACTCAGAGCCAGCCTGGGCCCCATGGAGATGCAAGCTGGGGAGGCTCTGAGCCTTCTGCTTCGGCCTGGATGTTCACGGCCCTCCTACTGGATGTGCTCTGCCTCCCTACTGTGTCCTAGTGTCTGCAGTTCCCCTCCTGCCTGCAAAAAGTTCCTCTCCTCTGCTCACAGCTCAGAGTTTGCTGTGTTTCTCAGGGGTGAGCATTTTCCATAAGATCTGTTCACCAAATAGGACTTGGGATGAAGTTTGTGGGTGTGGGCTGGAGTTAGATTGCCTTTTTAATATGTAGCAGTGGCATGGGATAACATGGCTTCCCTTTTCAGCTCTCTCAGGCCCTAGGAAGTGTTCACTACTGCCTCTGGCCAGGCCAATCTTGGAAATCTCCTCTTTGCCTCACTCTTCTGAGCTGGCTTACTTCCCATGAGAACTTACACCTCTGCCAGTCCCCAGATTCCTTATCAGGGTCTACATCCCTATCCCCTGGGTGGTGACCCCATACTTCTCAGACACCTACCCAGATTCTACCTCCCCCACAGTATGTCCTTGCCCTGGGCACCTGAGCTCTTAGTAGCATGTCCCTTCATTTCTCCCATAGTTCTGTCCTTTCTAGCATGAGAATACGAGATGGTGAGAGGCCAGGGTAGGAACACAGTAGATAATATAGAGCTGGCCCTTCTGTGCCTGTCTTTGCTTTTCTGCCAAGTTTGGTCCACAGATTAGTCACCCTTTCATTGCCAGAAGAACCTGTGGAGAGAGGGATGGCAGTGTACACTCACTGTCCCATTCTCACGCTGGCCAGAATGGTTCTCCCAGCCAAGGACCTGACTCCTGACCATTACCAGCCCCTCTACTACTGCTCACCATCTCTTCAGAGAACTCTTACGAAGCCCCACCTGGACCATATCTCCCTGTAGGCCTTTGAGATGGCAATTCCCCTCATCCTTTTACATGGGGCTTGTATGTCAAATGCCTTCTCCTCTATGATCCCACTCAGGTCATGGCACATGGTTAGGAGGCATGCATCCATGGTTAGTTGTCCCATGGCAGAGAGGCCTGTCAGTGGCTAGGGGAGACTATGTAATAAGTGTCTCTGACTGATGGGAAATGGTCTGTACTAATGGCCCTCTTTCCTGCCCTGCAGCAAGCCCTCCTACTGGAGCAGCAGAGGATCCACCAGTTAAGAAACTACCAGGCATCTATGGAGGCTGCTGGTATCCCTGTATCGTTTGGCAGCCACAGACCTCTGTCTCGGGCACAGTCCTCCCCAGCATCTGCCACCTTCCCCATGTCGGTCCAGGAGCCCCCCACGAAGCCAAGGTTCACCACAGGTAACTCATGACCTCTTGCTTGGAGTAGGGGATAGGATGTGGGGGAGGGGGACTGTGGAGGAAGCCACTAATGAGAGGTTAAGGGAACAGCCTGCAGCTGTCCAGAGACAAGCAGCCAGCCCCATGCCAGGCCTGAGAACCACTCAGTCATGGGGGACACCATGGTCCTCTTATTCTGGGGCTAGCCAAAAACTCAGAAAACCACCTTCTCTTTCCCCTGAAGAAAGCATTCCCACCTGTGTGCCAGCATGGGGCTACCCAGCCTTCATTCTTGATCAGCAGCAATAGCAGCTTTATCTTCTGCATATATTCTCCTATACCAAGCCTAGGACATCAGCATTGCCAGGAGGCTCTGTGACACCCTGTACAATGGTTAGTGGAAACTCTGCTGGAGTAGAGCAGACTCTGGACCTCTCTCCCCTCTGGCATTGCACCTGCCCTGTGGACTGGATGTAGTGTCTCAGTGCCACTTTAGTTTGCTCCTTAAAGGTCCAGAGGTCTAGGGTGAGCTCAACAGAGAGTGTAGACCACAGCTGCAGGGACAGAGATTATCTTCCCAAGATGGCCACACCACCCCTTCCAAGAGTTCCCTGTGGTGGCAAGCAAAGAAGCTAGGATGGTTCTTTGTATTGTTGATTTACTATTTCTTTGTAATGAAATGAAGGGAAATGACATAAATCCTTCATAGGTCTTATAAAGTGTCGCGTCTTCTTGAAGAACATTGCAACTATAGTCATGTTCTTTTCTTAGAAGGAAACTTCCTATTTTAGGGAAAAGTTTCAGTAGTAATATCTCAAAATTACCTAATCAATCAATCAAACAAACAGTCAATAAAATTGCACCTCTGCATGTCCTTAAAGGACTGCAGCTCAGATAAGGGAAACTCTGCAATGATAACCTCGGTGGCAGCTTACATGCAAACAGTGCTCAGTGCTATAGCTCATAGTGTTCTCTGAGGCTGGTCAGAAGAGACCTTTCTGTTTGTGCGGCTGGCTCAGTTCTACAGTCCAAAGCTATAGGCTGTGTTCATGCACTTGCTTGATTCACGGCTGCATATGCATCTCACATAAGAGGTCCAGTTCTCTTTGTATTCTTGTATACATCTTGAGTAAGCGGGTACATGCCACCTCTCACCCTCCCCCAACTGCACCCCCCCACCACCAAGTTGAGCTGCTCTAAATTGGGAAGCCACAAAACCCATTCAGACCCGGACCACCTGGTACCTTGGACAGTGCCCACCTGCTTGCTGCAGAGCCTGGGCAGTGACTAGGCAGGCAGGCCTTGAAGGACCAACACCTGCCATTCCTAAGTCAGTGTAGCGCAGAGGCCACCCAGACCTCAGTGCCATTGTCTTACCTTTTCACCTTTCTATTCATAACTTGGCCCTATGGTGTAGCCAGTCTTCCTGAGCTGCAGTGTTGGCCAGTGCTGGGTCTCTCTCTGACTATGCTTTTATCAAGATCCTCTCGTACCAGCTTGGAAAGGGGGTGGGATGAACTTGAACCAAGAACCAATTCTGCTCTGTTCCCTCCTAGGAATTCTGCTGCTATCTTAGGGCCACCTTCTGGCATTGGGTGGCTCAGCCCTGGGGACTACTCTGACTTAGCTCTGCTCCACTGTAGGTCTTGTGTATGACACACTGATGTTGAAGCATCAGTGCACCTGTGGGAACACCAACAGCCACCCGGAGCATGCTGGGAGGATCCAGAGCATCTGGTCCCGCCTGCAGGAGACTGGACTCCGTGGCAAGTGTGAGGTATGGGGTCTATGGGGACAGAGACCCCTTCTGTCTTGTTTGTGCCAGGACATGGCCTCCAGCCTGCTGTATTCATATTCTCTACCAGTCTGTATTCATGTTGTAGTAAGGGAGAGGGTTCAGGAAACATTGCCTATGTATTCTCATCTCCATCCATACTGTCTGTGGACTTTTGAGAAGCCTGTCTTGGTACCTTTTCTATTGCTGTGATAGAATACCTGAGGCTTATACTTTATAAAGCAAAGAGGTCTGTTTACCACCTCACAGTTTTAGTAGCTAGAGGGTCAAAAACAAAGTACCAACATCTAATGAGAATCCCCTGACTAAGCCACAACGTAACAGAAGCAGAAAGGAGACAGCTTGCTGTGTGAGCTGGCTTTTCTCTGTGACAGCCTGTTCATTTGAGAACTAGTTTAGACATACAGGTCTGAGCCATAATAACTTCTAAGAGTGAAGTCCTCATTTCCCAGTCACCTTCTGCCAGATCTGCAGTGCCAGCACTACCATATTGGGTATCTAGGTGCCATGCTTGCCCTCAGCAGGGCTGGCCTACCTGCCAGTGGTACAGTGTTCACCCCATATCTGGCCACAGCAGAGCAGGTCACATAGAAAAGGGCTCTGTCCAAGATCATGTCAGGCCTCTCTGGGTTCCTGTGTCATGACACAGCAGATATGCATTCCCAGGCCCTGTGTACTCAGGAGTCCTAAGCTCTGAGGAGGAAGGATGAATTTGAGTAAGGCAGGGACAGAGACCAGGGTCCTGTGCCTGGGAGCTGTTAGTCTCAGGTGAGCCTTCGTTCCTTTCCCTGTGCCCTAAGGCTGCCATCACCTACCTCCCAGGATTGCCTGCAGTACCTGCCACAGGAACCTATTGTGTCTTCTCCTCAGCTAGGAAAACCCCTTCATCTGTCCCTCACATTGTCCTGCACATCAGTATAGGTTAGGGCACAAGGAACCTCAAAGGCCAGTAAATACGTCATGGAACAGCAGTTATTTCTGTTTCCTCTCTGTGGGCTCACCTGCCTTCCCTTATGCACTGGAGAATTCAGAGTTTAGAATTAGCCCAGGGCTCACATAGCCCTTGTCTCCCTTACCACCCGTATTGTACCTCACTTTTGAGGATGTCTCAGTATCAGGCCCACACCTGCTCCTGAAGGCCCTGTGGATAGAAAATGATGAACAGGGGTGAGGTGAGGCCACAGGCACCTGCTTTGGAAGTCTGTCCAGAATGCTATGCCACTGGGGGGCAGCATTGACCAGTGTACACAAGTCATGAGAAAAATCTCTTTCCTCTCTGTTGAGCTGGCCTTGCAGGATGAACTAGCCATCCTGTGTGTCCAGATGTTGCCCTGAGGCAGCCTGCAGTTTTCAGCCATCATCAATGCCTTGTCCCCTCCCAGGAAAGTACACGCAGGCAGGAACTGTGAGGCAGATTCTCAGCCAAGAAAGCAGGTGGAGCCAGGCAGGGGTAAGGACACAATAGATAAAAGCAGGGTGGCCCCCTCTCCTCAGTCCTTACTGCCTGTGTGGAGGCACAAGAGCACAGTAGCCAGCTCCCAGTGCAGCACAGAGCACAGTGTGTCACCATGCTCAAAGGGTCCCACAAAGGGCTAGTGTTGAGGGGATGGATAGTAGAGCAGTGGCTTGAGGCCCTCGAGAAGGAGCTCAGGCAGTTCCCTCACCTTGGATACTTCCTGCTATTTAAGCCCAGACCTTGGTTTTAGAAAACAAAGTAATAATTTATTGAAAATCATTTGTGTGACAGTAAAGGGGGTCATGTTGAAAAGCAGAATTATCTTTTTAAATGTTTTTCAAAGCTATGATTAAAATATAAGCCATCTACAATATTTTGAAATACGATGTTATGTGCTGTTTTGTTTTCCACTTTTCAAAACGTCAGTAACCATGTGCCCATCCCCATATTCAGGTTGCATTCCCTCTGGGGCAGTGGCCTTGTCATGGTAGAGATAAAGCTGACACAGCGATATGTTCTCCTCTTGTGTCCCACAGTGCATCCGTGGACGCAAGGCCACGTTGGAGGAGCTGCAGACAGTGCACTCGGAGGCCCACACACTCCTCTATGGCACAAATCCTCTCAACAGACAGAAACTGGACAGTAAGAAACTTCTAGGTACTCGAGACCTCCTTACATCCCTACCAGGTTTGATCTGCAAGTGATGTTTCCAGCCCTTGGCCCCTGCCGCTGGCCAGGACAGGAAGGTTGGCTCCCACTAAGGCCACGGTGCAGAGAAGCCTAGAGCACAGTCAGCTCTGGAAGCTGTTCAGGAATGCTTACGGCCAGGGGTACCCAGCCCTTGCCCTATTTGCAGTTTCCTTTCTAAGACTGCTGAGGGGAAGACTGAGAGGAGGCCTGGAGAGTCCCTGGCCTGGCCACACTGAAGCCATTGGTTACAGACTCGGGAGCTGAGTCTTGCCCCTGTCAGTCAGCACTCCTATGGGCAGGTTCTTGCTAGCAGAGACTCATCCTGCATCAACAGAAGGGGCTTTATCTAATAAAAGTAGGCTTTGACAAACTGTGGGGCCCTATGTAATCCCAGAGTGCATCCTACATCACCAACCTGGCTTACCCCACAGACCCCAACGGCTCAGAGACAGTGATTTTTGCAGTGATCCAGAACTACAGGCAGTAGAAACAGACAGAGCTAGAGCTTCTTCTGGTCTCTTCCTTGGGACTCTGACTTCAGGTCGTGGTCCCACAATGGGGGTTCTTGGGCTGCACTAAGCCTGTCTCCCTCCCACCCTCTCTAGTGGGCCCTTTGTGTGCTTGCCTTCACCCTCAATCAGGAGACAGGGGACCCCTCTGCAGGTGCTCAGCCAGTCCAAAGAGCACTGCCAGTGAGGGCTCCCAGCAGACGTGTCCTCCAAGCTCTTGATGCTGTGCTCACACAGAGCCCTTCTGTGGTGGAGCCTGGTCTAGCGATAGTACCAAGGAGCGGATGGGAGTGGGATGGGTTTATGCTAGAATTTCAGGGCGCCTCTTGCCAGATTACTCGGACCTAGGAGTTAGACCCTGGCAGGCAGCAATGAGGAAGTCTTAAGAGTGAATAGTAGGGCATGACATGGGGCACTCCACAGAGAACTGGGGCGTGCTCTGCCTCCCTCCTGTCCCTGCCACCCACCCAACACTGTTACTGCTGCCGAATAAACAGGAGGGCAGGCCTCTTGCACCTAGGAGTTCCATTCCTTAGCATTCTTTCTCAGCCACTGGGGAACACTGCCAGCCTAGATGAGATGAAGCCAGAAGCTGCTCAGCAGCCAAAGGACAGCCCTGTGGCCCATGGGAAACAGTCAGAGTAGCCTGGGATGTGTGGTGCAGGTGCTGTCTGCTACTGACCCAGGCTGGATGCAGGGATATCGTAAGTCTTCTGGGACTTTCACTCTTCAGGCCATGCCTTTTGTTTTGCCCTCTACAGCCCACTGTCCTGCACATGGGCCACTTGGCTACAGAGTACTCTCCACACAGGAGCAGGACAGAGCCAGCTAGACAAGTGCCCTCCTAAACACGTGCCATTCCTCAGCCACCCCTTCCTCAACCCACCAAAGTTACCAACCTGAATGTTTTTAATTTTAAGCTAGTTTCAAACCAGAACATTCATAGAACTAGATGTGTACCATGTGGAACAGAAGTGTCTGTGCAAGGCTTAAGACATGACCACTCAGTGCCCACCAGTCACGTGAACACTACCCCTCAGCTAATGGCCAGCACCACTCTCCTCAGGCCCATTTCTGCCAGGGTTTTTCTTTTATAGAATATTTTCCCCATGGCCTACACCCTATACTCATCCCTGCATCCCAGCAACTATGTGGTGGACTCTGTTGCTACACCTGTGTCGTTGGATGCAATTGGTACCCATAGTTCACCCTGCATTTTTCCTTCTTGCTAAGCTTTGCACATTGACACTGCAGAAAGTACCTGCTCCATCACCACCTAACCCCCAAGACCCATGCTTAAGTTTCTACAGCATCCTCACCACAGACCTACACAAATGTCTTTGACCTAAGTACTTGAAACATTGTAATAGCAGTTATCCCAAGTCCTGTTAACATAGCCCTAATTAGATGTTTAAATACTGCTGTGCTTTTCTTTCCTTTTTCAATCCACACGTTTCTCTGCTGTACAAAGGCCCTTTGTAGTTCTTTACTGATGTGCCTTTCCACATGGGACTGAAGTGAGTGGCAGGTGTGGTGGGCTGGATGCCATCCCTAGAGACAAGGAGGGGCCTAACAACCGTGCTGGAGAGGAGAACCTGGCGTGGGTGACTCTAAAGCAGGCTAAGCAGACCTCTGAAAGCCTGGCTCTCACAGAGAGTGTGTTACGGAAGGCACAGCCATGTCTCTCCTACCTCATCCACACCCTAAAACATCAGCCCTCCTGCTGCTGTGAGTGGACGTAGTCCTTAAGGCTAGACGTCAGGCACGTTGTACAGCCTGATTAAAGCGGTTGTGACCCCAAACCACCGACAGCTAGAGCTAGGCTGTGGCCCAAGCTGGCATGAAAGATAATCAGTCTAGAGCAGAGACCCTTGAATAAACTAACGATAGACACCCAAGCTCATCCTTGTCATGAACAGGATGCCCTGCCTCCTACTCAAGTGTGCTTTCTGTGCTTAATAGAGGATAAACTTCCCTTGCCCTTTTTTGCTGGCTGGATTATGAACATGACAATATTCCAGTGATTGACATCTATAACATACACAGTGTTGGCTATAACTTCAAAGGGAGACACACTTCCATAGCCCTGGCCACCACATAAGCAGTATGCATTTCCTGAAGGAAGTCTCAGTGTCTGGGCAGAGGAGCTCTCCATCCCCCACATGGCCAACTCTTACCCCCCTGGAGATTCCCCTCTGCTGCAAGAACCTAAGTATGCAAAGCTTAAAACATTTGAATTTGTTGCCCACCTCTCACTGAAGGAAAGATGGATTTACTGTTCCTGTTCTGCCTCCCATGTTTTTATATGCAAATAAAGACAAAGACCTGGACCTAGGCTGTGGCTGTTTGTCCATTTAAGGAAGAATGGCAGGGGTAGTAAGAAGCTGGCCCAGGTAGGAACCAAGTGCCCTAGCCTTCAAGAAACAATAGGAAGTGGAAGGCCACACAGAACTGTTGCCTCCATGTGAATTTGAGGACTCATAGTATCAGGAAATATGCAGGCATGTCCTTGTTCCTACACTGTCCATAATGGCTCAGTGCACTTAGCTGTAGGCCAGGAGTGGGCGAGTTTACTCAGATCCATGCTAAGAACTCCAGCCAGATATGTAAACACAACCAGCCTCCCCTAACCCCTAGATCTGCCAGGCCTCAACAGAGGAGGTTCTGTTCTGTAATAGGAACACTGTCAGGTACAAACAAGCTCCCCTACCCACAAGATGTATGGGCAGCATGGTGTCTGGACTGTGCAAGACTGCCAACTCCTCAGGGGCCCACTCCCACCTCCTGTGGCTGCCTACCCATAAAACGCTGCTTCCTTTCAGACTCTGGCAGAGCCACTCTCCTTGCCCTTGCTGCCTGGTGGTAGAGTCTTGCAGCAGAGCCTGTGGGACTCTAAGAACCAGTCTTGTCCTAGGGTCCACAGCATGCTCTTCAGACTGGGCACTCACAGAGCCAGTGCTACCCTGATCATCTGACCCTGTCCTTCTCCCCACAGGCTCGCTGACCTCAGTGTTCGTCAGGCTTCCTTGTGGTGGTGTTGGGGTAAGCATTTCTTTAATGTGTAAATAATGTCCTGTTTGTTCTCAGGGCCCCAGTGGTCACAGAAATCATTGCCTTGCTCTCTCGAGTGGGTAATGGCTGCCAGGTGTTTTCCATAAACAGTACTATGGGGTGGGCGGGGCCATCTGGGGCTTCAAAGGGACTGAGAGCTGAGAGCATTTTTTTTTTTTCACTGAACTCAGGCACCTTTCTTTGGGGAAGGTTGTCTAACAATGCATCTTACTAGGCCACAGCTCTTGTGCACCTCATGTGTACACTGTGCCTCATGGCCTACGTCCACAGCAGTGCTACATGCTTGTCCATACAGGTCACAGAGGCCTCTTAGGGAATTGTGCACTTTTCTTGCCACGCTCTAGTTTGTACTCCAGATAGTTTTCTGTGCAGTGACCAGAGCATCCATGGGTCAGATGACATTTGTAAGACATTCTCTGGTTTATGGTGCCCTTGCATTTCTATAATCAGGTGATACGAGTAGCTAGTCACTTAGAGAACAGACTCAGACACACAAATGACAAAAAACTAGGCAGAGGCAGCAGTCAAGATATCTACTCCACCTGTGTAGACAGCCTTAGCTTGTGCTGCCAAATTGGCCTCAGGAGTCAGTGGTTCTGCAGTACTCTTGTCCCCTGGGATAAGAGAGTGGGACCAAGCCTCCTGTCTGATCTTCTGACCTTCAGAGTCACAACAGCACCTCGGTGTGTTGGGCCAGCACATGGCCAAACTTGTCCTAGCAAAACCTGTGCTGTGTTTGATCACAGATTGTGAGGTGAAGCTGAGGTCTGGATTCTGTTATGGAAATGAAACAAAATTGTTTTCTTCCTGAGTCTTTACAGAAATCGCTGCTTTGAAAATTGCCCCGTCAGAAAGAGAATGATGGCATCTATTCATACTACCACCAAGCTCTCCTGGAGTTATTTTGTTTTGTATTGTAAATAGGCTGCAATCTCTTAATTCAGGGCAAATTTTTGGCCCAACTTGAAAAGATTTGGATTTGCACTGCCCTGCAGCCAGAGGGTCCTGTGCGAGGCAGCATTTATAATTTGCAAATGAAAACTAAATGCAAGCTCAGACCTAGGGGTCAAACCCAGGCAGACTCCTGCACAACTAACCCCAGATCTGAGGTCCAACCGGCATGCCAAATGAATGCAGACGTACTGAACAGATGTGAGGGGAGCCCATGGGGCCCAGACTGCAGAAGGGAAGCCAGGAGGCAGCAAGGCAGCCTAGAAGCTCTTAGTGACTCTTTGGGTCTCTGCTACAGCCATGAACTCAAGTTTTCCTCCCAAGATTTCCAGGGCTTGCTCCCCCTCCACCCACTGAGGTGTCAGAAAGAGCAGTGCAGATGCTATGGGAAATCTGAGACCTGTTTGGGATGAGGAGTGGAACCTAAGGGCAGGCCCCTCTGTACCTGGATGCAGCTTCCCATTGCCGATACCGTCATATGGTAGTTCTTTTAGAATGTTAAAAACCAATCCTTATTAGCTCTGTTAAGTAAAAGTTTGAAATACTTTTGATCTTTTTTTTTCCAAACCAAATAAAAACTCTTCTGTTTTGTTCACCTCATTATTGTGAACTTCAGACTAGTAAAGACCTGTGTCTGTGACTTTCTGCTCCTGCCCCAACCCTGCCTGGAAATGTAGTCTGGACTCTGCTGGCTTCTACCTCCTCCAACTGCAACTCGAGCCCCCTGATTCCCAGGGCTCACCCAGATTTGCCACATGCTCCATTGTCAGTATTCAATTTCATTTCCCAGATATTTCTGTACTTCCCATAAAGCACTTTCCTCTAGCTCCCGTTAGCATCACCACCCTAACGGAAGCAGCTGGTAGACATAAATGGGGACAACATAGCAGAAAAGTCTTGCCATGATAGCAGCCTGGAGTCCTGGGGTTTATTCCTTCCTCTGTGCAGAAAGGAGCTTGGCCAGGTTACAGACACTGGCCTGTGATGCCCAGAGAGTAGTCTACAGAGAGTCCTGGGAGAACTGGCACATGTCATGTGTATTCCCTTCCCCATGTCTTAGGCATGCTCTTTAATAAAGTCAAGCTCAAGCTGGAGAGATGGCTCCACCCTTAAAGGCTAGGCTCACAACCAAAAATATAAGAGTTAAGTTCCCAGAATCCATGGCTGTCTCTCCAGCCACCAAAAAAGTACAAAGAAAAAAAATAAAATAAAGCTAGGCTTTTTCTTCACACAGGGGAAGGAAATGATCACTGAGCTTATAGCCTCCAGCCTGGCCTGAACACTGCTGGGCTGCCAGGCCACTGCTGCCCCCTGGGGGTCACAAGGCAGCTGGTAATGTCTGCTGCACTGTCTGTCACCTTTGATATTATAATGAGCCAATAGTAAAGATGTGATTCTCCAGCCAGAGCTGGTCTGCATAGGACTACAAGCCAGGGTTTCGGCTTTGAATAGTGATGCCTCTCAGGCATTCCTTTGACATTTGGGAACTATTTAAAGAACATAGCCCATGCTTGGTACCCACCTCAGCAATGTCTTCACCCATATAAAAGAGGTTTAAATCATCTATCTCTGAGAGTGAAGCTTGTGGAAAGCTGGAAAGAGTTGTTCCCTCTCTGCTGAGGGATCAGTATCTGTCAGTTAGCAGATGGTGTTGAAGGTCCACGGACACACACACATGTGCAAGTGCACACATGGACACACATACAAATGTGATTTTAAAGAATTGTAATGTGTTCTTCTTTGCCCAAGCCAGTAACACAAATGGTTGGCCCTGCTTTCTGTTTTGAGTGGAAGCTAACAGGCCACCTTTCTATTACCTGGGACAGACCTAAGAGTTCATTTTTACGCCTTGTGTCCTGGTCTCATGTAACTACTCTCAGTCCTTAGTAGGCTTGCAGTTAAATACTACACATAATAGAGCCACTCATTATAGTTTCTGTTCCATTTCATTTTCTGATTGTTAGCATAACTCTTAGTTCCAGTTCCACTTTACATAGTAAGGGAGTCAGTAGGTTAGGATGCTCACTGTCAGCCCAGGTCTGTTAGAGCAAGTTGAAAGGAAAGGGTTACTGGTGGGTACAACATGATATTTCTGGTCATTTGCTTTTATTTGTGTGTTTACTGTTTGGCACATCTCAAAAAGAAATGTGTGACAGCAGTGATAGCAACACAGGATGTGGCTCACTGGAGGAGCGTTTTCTCCACAGGTGGATAGCGACACCATATGGAATGAGGTGCACTCGTCTGGGGCAGCCCGCCTGGCTGTAGGCTGTGTAGTGGAGCTGGTCTTCAAGGTGGCCACGGGAGAGCTAAAGGTCAGTGAGCATTGTGGAGCTAGGCCACACGAGGAAGGTCTGCCCACTGCCCTTTGCCCTCTGTGAGGAGACTCCTGTCCAGGATGATGTGGGCATTCCCTTGCTGTGAAAAATGCGTTGTCCACATTCTGTGATGGATCTGTAGAGCCCTCTAACCTTCCCAGTTGCTGAGGAGCCTAGCAAGGTTTTGTTCATGTGGCCCATCTCCTCAGTATCAGCAGTATTGAAATTAAAATGAGACATTTTAATGGCTGCTGGATTCACACCTGAGTTACAACAGTGTAAACTGGTGGAGAGACACTGGGATAAGACAGAGTCAAAAGAGAGTATCTTGTGATCTTTGTGGGAAACTTGATACTTCTCTGACCTGTGTTAGTGTTGGCATGTGGCAGATCTTGAAAGCCAATGCAATGTGGACCTTGCAGCCTCCTACTTATGTAGTTGTCTGGCCCACGGGATGTTTACTGAACCAGACAGCAACTGTGCCAGCACACTGAGCCCTAGCAAAAATCAAGTACCCTCCATGCCAGGGTGCCTCTCGTATATATAGGGGCAGGCAGCTGTGAAGGCTGAACCCCATCACTGGCAGCTCCTGCCCACCCTCTTCCCAGAAGTAAATAGCCTTGTCTACTTGAGAAGTGGCTTAGATCTCCCCAAATTGGAAGGCCAGAAGTACTGACATCATTACAAGGAAAATGAGTATCCTGGAGAAAAGAAGGACTATCTCAGTTCACAGTGACATGCAGAGAGGCTTCCCAGAGCTAGCCCATACATGGCCTTCCATACTCAGAACCCCCACACTGTCTTCCTACTCTACTCAGCACAGTGTGCTAAAGGATGTGGGCCTGACAGTGGAAGGTTGTATGCACTGTGGAAGCTTTTCGTGAGGATGTTCATGGGGAAATGCCCCGTGGGAGTTCATCTGCACTCATTGTGAGTGCTGGTATGTCTTCATGCCATGCTCAGCTGCTGCTCAGCACCATGCACACGGTTGTCTGCTCAATGCAAGAGGCAGGTGGGATCTGACTTAGCTGCTTGTTAAAAGCCAGTGCCCGGGACTCAGTGCAGACACAGGGTTGAGGAAGTGAGTCGGCAGTGCTGAGCATCACAGTGTAGCGTCTGTCTTTTAGGTCTGCTTCCCAGCCTTACCACTGCCATGTCCTGTTCTAAGGAGCCAGCTTAGCAGCCCAGCACCCTTGTTAGTAGTCAGCCGACCTTTTTGTGCTCAGTTAAAGCTTGACCACTTCTTGGTGCTGGTGAAGAGTCAGAGGCCTATTGAGTGTTTTTACAGCAGCAGTCCCAGGGGTGTACCATTGGTTCTGTAAAGTATGAGCAGCGGGGAGCCGGCTATGCAACCATGCCATCCAGTGCCATCTGGGGGGGAGGAGAGTTGGGGACTGTAGGAGCTGTCTGTTTCCCCAACACCTAAGCTGCAGTCAGGATAGAGGTGAGCCCAAGACCTGCTCGAGGCAGGACATGGATCTAGCAGCACCCTATATGAACATTCTTTTTTTTTTTAAGAGGATGAGAAAATAAGTTCTCATTTAGCCAAGCTAGCCTCCAGCTCACAGTATAGCTGAGAGTGGCCTCAAGTTCCTGATCTTGCTGCTGGGATTATAGCATTCACCCCCATACCCAGCTTTCTTTCATTTGTATCCTTGTCTGTCATAAGGCTGCTGGTGAACAACATGCAACAAGACCATCCCAGACCCTAACCCACACGCCCTCCAATGGCAGCCCTGACCCATAGGCACTTAAAAACAGAACTGAGGGTCTACTGTCTGTCCTCAGGTCACATGCCTTAAAAATGGAGCCAGATTGCCTGCAAAACAAGGCTCAGCTAACCCCATTCCCCATCCATATCGTGACTAGTAGTAATGGAAACCACATCCTTCTGTGAATTCTGAATTTAGTGACGTTCTTGTGGATAAGAAATGTCTTTCCTCACTATTTCCCATTGTCTGCTATCATCTGCAGAATGGCTTTGCTGTGGTTCGTCCCCCAGGACACCATGCCGAGGAGAGCACACCCATGTAAGTGGGCAAGCAGGCTGATTAAAAGCATGGGTAACAGGGATGGGTAAGCATCTGGGGGCCCGGGGAGAAACTGAGTGGCCTTGTGCACATCACCCAGGGTGTATTGCTTTGTCTCCTCTGCCCACAGCCAACATAGACATGTGATTTGAGGCCATGCAGTTGGACAAGGAGTATGGGCACTGCCACCTGTTAGCTTCCCCATTGGGTGTATCAGGGAGGCTGTGCCACAGATGTGCGTGGTGATGGTTCCAGTCTCTAGCCCACAGGAATAGTACCATTCACATTTTTGATGGGTTTTACTACCTTTTTAACCAAGCAGGATAATTGTTCAGAGCCTTCCCCAAAGGCTGGCCCAATTAGATATATTCTAGATAATTCTAGATTCTGTCAAGTCAACCAATATTAACCATTAACAGTGTTTATATGTCTTCAGTGTGTGTGCGTGCGCGCGTGCATCTGATATATGTATATGTGTCTGTGTATATTTGTGCTGTTTGCATGTATGTTTGTGTATACCTTTATGTTGTGTCTGTAGGTGAGTGTAAGCACTTAAGTGTGCCTGTGTGTATATCTGGGATTGGGGGAGGTTCTCTGTGGTGGGTAGATGTCTTCTGTGGTATGTGTGCTCATGTAACGGTGTATACATGTGTGTCTGTGGAAGGTAGTATGTGTGTCTGATGGGTGGATCTGACGTGGCACATGTGCTTCTGTGCCTGTGAATCTATGGCATATGTGCATTTAGTGTGGCTTCATGTATCTATAATCTGTTGGTTCATCACTACCATCACTTGAGGTCCTGAGAAGAACCAGCTGGCCTTCCCCTGAACCCTCATAGGGACTTTAGACAATGCTCTGCTATGAATGGTGTAAAAAACAGTAACTAGGTGTCTCTTCTGCAGGGGTTTCTGCTACTTTAACTCCGTGGCAGTTGCAGCCAAACTTCTCCAGCAGAGACTGAATGTGAGCAAGATCCTCATTGTAGACTGGGTAAGTGGCTGCCTCATTAGCCAGTTCTGGGAAGAGCATGCATGCCCACCTGTCTCCCCAGTGGACAGCCTGAGTGAGCACTGGGCCTTGTCCTCTGTTGATACTTGGGACTGAGGAACTGAACTCTCTGGATGCAGTCTCAGAGATCAGAGAAGCCTGCATCCATTTGAAGTTGGTTTCAAGACTTTGGCCAGCTGATCCTAACCTCATGGGCCCTGACCTGCAGGATCGTGCCCATAGTGAGGATTGCCACCATGGCTGGTCCTCGGCAGTGTCTCTAGGAAGCTGGAGAATTGAAGGTCATGTTCAACCTTTCTTATGCTCTGACCTGGGGACATGGACCTGGACTGCCTACTTGCGCTAGCTGAAACTCACACCACACACATGACTAAGCCTCCATCTTCCTAAATGAACAGAGCTTCTTATAACCCCACTGTGGAGTGGCTGATTTTTCTGAGAGTTAAGCCAAGTGTCACTGTCCCATGAGTAGACAGGTATTGAGGTGTGCCTGCCAGCAGTCCTTAGTTACAGTGCTTAAGTGTCATAAACTCCAAACACCAGGAAAAGAGGCAACCTGGGCTTCTGCCAGGCTGGATCACCCTGGTCCTGGCTGAGAGAAGTGGTCTTCAGGACATGCATGCTGGGTAGCCCTGTTCTGCAGAATTGTATGTTATGTGAAAAGCGGTAAGAAACCGGTGGTTCTAATATATACCTGCACACAGAAACTCTTTCGTACTGATGTCTCATAACATCCTTTATACTAAGCCCACATCAGGATGGAACAGCATTTGGATTTCAAGCCCTTCTCAGTTTCAAAAAGAACCAACAAAATATAAACCAGAAGAACAAGTCAACTTGGGTCTGGGACAGGGCCTGAGCAAGGCAGGAAGGTTGTAGTTTTCTACACACCAGTGAACCTGTCCCTTCCTGCATCCTGGCCCTTCCTTAGGGAACAAGCAGAGAAGTGGCAAAAAAACAAACAAACAAACAAAAAAAGAAAACCAGAAGTGCCATGCAGTTGGTGGCTACATAGATGTGACAATTATGTTCTGGGAACAACTAAGTCAGCAGGTGACCCACATAGACAGTCTCATCTTCCCAGGGCTGCAGGACATGCTCCCCAGGGCCACACTTCGTATTAAAATGCATGATGGCAACACACATAGATACTGCTATGATTCATTTACAGTATTCGTCCACTTACTGTGCAGTGTTACCAGTGGTTCCTCCTTCCACCAGGAACCTGGTGCATGGCATGAAGGGCTCTTGTGTTTGTGAGCACCGGGGCATCCATCCACAGTCTGCACTGAGCACAGATGAATGACCCTGTAGAAAAAGCTTTCCTCATTCTCTGTCTCTGTCTCTCTCTCTCACACACACACACACAGAGAGAGAGAGAGAGAGAGAGAGAGAGAGAGAGAGAGAGAGAGAGAGAGAGAGAGCGAGCGAGCTATGCAGCCCAAAACCACCTAGCCTGCCCATCCTGGGAACTAAGTCCCATGACCTACAACAGTGGCCACTGGCCTGGCAGAAACCAAAGCTGCCTCTTGATAAATGGGCATCAAGTCTTAAGAAAAGAGCTGGTCGTTTTCTTTTCAGGGTGGGGGTCACTCATGACTACCTAGGGTCAACTGCCACATATCCTATGTCAGTGGTTCTCAATCTTCCTAATGCTGCAGCCTTTAATGCAGTTCTTGTGTTGTGACCCCCAATTATAAAATTATTTTCATCACTCTTTCATAATTGTAATTTCACTACTGTTAAGAATCGTAATGTAAATATCTGATATGCAGGAACTCTGATATGCAACCCCAAAGGGGTTGCAACACACAGGTTGAGAACAGCTGCCCTTTGTGATGTGCCTGTAAGTAGCCAACCCACAATTAGTGATTATCTTAGGAAATGGCTCACTTACCACAAATAAGGCAGGCATGTAAGATTACTCAGATGGCTTTGTTGACATAGCAGCCTCAGCTCAGCTAGAAGCCTAACCCCATCTATCCCTTTCACTGAAGTCAGGACTACACTATGTGCTCAGAGTTACTCCGACTCTTGCCTCAGCATTTCTGTAATGCTGCATGTACCCCCCAATACCTGACCATGAGGTGTACGCCTGGCCAGAGATTCCAGGCTATTCACCTAGTAGGAGGGTTGAACTCAAGGCCTGATCCTCCCTGAGCCAGTTCTCTTGTTCTCTTAGGATGTACACCATGGGAATGGGACCCAGCAGGCCTTCTACAATGACCCCAATGTTCTCTACATGTCCCTGCACCGCTATGACGATGGGAACTTCTTCCCAGGAAGTGGAGCACCAGATGAGGTATGTGGAGTGTATGAAATGGAGTGTGTGAAACTTTGTATCTGGAGGGGAACAAGCTATCTTGGAGCCAGATACCACAGCTACCAAGAGAGCCAGGCAGATGCAGGCCCTGCATCTGCCACAGAAGTAGCATTTCACACTTGTTACAGCTCAGGTTGCCCTGCCGGAAATGCTAGCCTGGATTATCCTGTGCATGATTTAGGCCAGAATTTTTTCCAGTTTAGTGAGAATCTGCACACCAAATCTGGTTGCATTCGGAGTGAGCAAAGCACACACTAAGGGAGGTTGCTGAGCTGCTCCCCAGGACTCCTGCTTCTCTGTACCTTGGGGTGATACTCCCAGCCACTGTTGTTAGGGGCATCTTTAAGCAGCATGCCCAGGGACACAGAGCTTGCCCCTGAAGATGGTCCCACAGTAGAGTCACTTTTGTCTTTCAGTAATTCCTCCTAGTTCAGGGCCTGTAAATAACTGCAGCCCTGTGAAAACTGTACCGCTGACGACAGTGCCTGGCACTGGTAGCCAACTTCACTGGTGAGCTCACACACAAATGCATGGGACATGTACCTATCCCTGTGGGCACGCCAGCCCAATCCACCCTAGTTCAAGTGTTGGTTGTGCCAGGTATTCTCTTGAGTTGGTGACAGTTTCTCTCCTTGTGGTCGCAGGTGGGCACAGGGCCAGGCGTGGGTTTCAATGTCAACATGGCTTTCACGGGTGGCCTGGAGCCCCCCATGGGAGACGCCGAGTACTTGGCAGCCTTCAGGTGAGTACCCCACTGTCCAACCACAGAGACTGGTTCTTCTGAGTCCAGGGCAGCCGAGCCGTCTGGAGGCTCTGGGCTTAATTGTTGTACTGCCTCACTTCTCTTAGGAATTCCCTTTTCTGAGAGCCTGTTGAGTCCCAGTGGAAAGATGGGGAGGTGATGGAGGAAGGGGAAGTTTTCTGCTGTGCTAGAAAGTATTCATGAGTCACTGGAAACTGAGGATGAAAAGATCTCATTCCCTGCTCATTATTCCACAAACCCTTTGTAAAAGGAAAGTGGAACTGAATGAAGGAGATCGATAGCTCACACCACATTGTCTGTGCTGCTCTGGTCCCTCACACTGGCTGCTTTTTACAAAATACTGACTTCCATCCTCCACAGTTCTTTTTATTACCATCAGGCCAGACTGCAGCCAACAGTGGATGGCCGGGCCCCGCTTTCTTCCTGTGTTACTGTGGCAGCTTTCCCCAGCCATTGTGCATTGTGGAGGCTCCAGGCGAGTTAGCCATAGCCCAGGAGTATTTCCTGGGCCTGCATGGCCTGTGGGGGGCCTTGGGTCTCAAAATGCACTTTTTTTTTTTTTTGTATTATGGATAAGAACATCAGCGGACCTCCAGGGGTCTTCTCTGCCTTTTCTGTAATTCTGGGGTCATGTCTTGACCTCTATACATATGTACAGGCAGGTGCATTGTGTGTGTATATATATATATATGTGCGTGTGTCTATGTGATCCTGCATGGTACTATGTATATGTCTCTCTATCTCTCTCTCTCTCTCTCTCTCTCTCTCTCTCTCTCTCTCTCTCCCTCCCCCACCCCACCCCCCGTGTGTCTGTGTGTGTCCCTGTATATGCCTATTGCTGTGTGCTTATATGCCTATTCCATAAGAAATAGATCTCTGGAGGTTCGAGCAAGTGTGTGTGCATGTATGCAAGTGTATATGCCCCTAATCAGTGAGATGTGTCCGTAAAGTTTATATAGACCTTCCATGTGCTCTTTAGCTGTGGAGCCAGTCTCAGGGCACTTCTCAGCATCTGCTTGCTCATTTTGAAGTAGGTTTTCAGTCCCACTTCTCATTGGAAAGGTGATTGTGGTCCAGTATGGTAGAGTCCTAGCCGAGTGGGTCAGAGTTGACTGGCTCATCAGTTGTTCCTAGAAATGACAAATCTCATTTGACACGATTACAAAGGTCTGCTGTTCAGCTGTTGGCTAGGTGCAGGCAGGGATCGCTCAGGCCTTAGAAGCTTCATGTTGCCTGTGACCTGCTCCTCTCCTCTTATCCCTTTGGTTGGACCACATTGATCTGTGCTCACCTCACTTACAAACCTCCCCTAAACACTAGAAAGTCCATGGAAGCTGAGCCTGAGAGCCAGGACTGTGGTAAGAGAGAAAGTCATTGCCCAGTAAGTGGCCTTTATTTCTGAGTGGATGCTGTTTGCAGGTCAGGGCCTGTGAAGGCCTCATGGTGGCTATGGTACAGAAAGAAGATAATACTCTTGATGACAATAAATGGATACCCTCCACTCATCAGTCCTTGCAGCCGAGTGACTGGGCCGGCCCTCATCCCCCAGGCCTTGTGCTTCACAGGGGGAATTTCTTGAGTGTGCCTGCAGTTCTGTGGTCCTGGGCCCCAAGTCTGATCCCTGGTGTCCCTGGCCAGGTATCTACAGTGTCTGACCTTCCTGGCCAGCCTTTGAGGTGAGCCTTCCTTCCTCAGTCACCCTGACATCTGTTCTAACGTTTGGCAAAGTGTATGAATGATAATCCCTTATTGAGAGCGCCTTCTAAAGCTTCAATCGCTTCTTTGAAAAGGGAAATTGTTTCAGGTTGTCTTTTCTTTTTTTTTTATTGATTTTAATGTAAAGTAGCACTTTGAAGTTCACAATTTATAGTTCCCTGGGCATCAGGTGTGGAAAGGGGTCAGAGACTCATTCTCCCTTTCTTCTTCAGTCTCCGCCTTTGGGGCCCCTTGGGACAAGGCATGCCTCAAAGGCAGCACCTTGTTCTTCAGAGCCCTCTCCTGCCAGGTCACATTTTCAGGGGATCAAGGCTCCGATGAAGAAAAGATAAGAAAATTGCCCCTAATGGGATCCAGAAGTAACGGGCACTTTCTCCTCGGGCTTAGAGACTTATGAGAGAAAAGGAACCATAATTCAAACCAGGCCCCAAGCCAGACACAGCTTTGAAGTTGTCGGAGCTCAGTCAGAGCACCATGGGCTGGGAGGCAGAGTGATACGCTGTCCTTAACCTCCTGGACCTGTCTGCAGTGACACAGAGTCATGTGTCATCAGGAAGCTTAACAAAGATGTCAGCAATGTGGTCTTCTGAGGGTCATCCATAATTTCTCACTGATGAGACACTGGCCTCAGACTACAAAGCCCAGTACCCTTCATTGGGCCTTCGTTCCTCATTCCCGTCTATAGCCTGCTTCTGTTGATGCCTTCTCCAAAGAGCTATTCGGGTAGTAGTAGTAAGATTGCACATAGCCCTTGTGAATACACACTCTGCTGGTACCACCTGTAGTCACCACTGCCTTCTGAATGGCTTCATGTCTGAGAAACAAGCACTCCCAGTGTGGAAATTTGGTCAAACCATCAACTACCTTTATAGAGGTAGTTGCAGTTCATCATGGCATCCCACTGCTTCCTTAGATAGAATTTCAGCAAACCCAGTAAATGGTGGTATGGTAGTCTTAGAAGTCAAGACAGGAGAAGCACAAAGGAAGTCCAATGAATCAGCAAACTCTCTTGATCTGCCTGATCCCACAGAGAAACCAGGGATAAAGTTTATTTACATCTGTGATGCAGAGGTTGGCTCTCAACCACCAGGGGGCCTCAGAAGCCCCCAGAGGTGAGGTCCAAGCCGAGCATTATGGGGAAAAGCATCCCCAAAGAAATTGCCTGTTCACCTTGATCCTGGGGATGCTGTTGAGAGTTCCTTCCTGCTAAACAATAAGTGATGTGTCTACTGCGGCCTGGGTAAAAGACATGGTCCCAGGATAAAGCATTTTTGAGTAGACAAATCCAATGGAAAGAAGCCTAGAGGATGAGACTACCTCATTAAACAGTAACAAGCCATGGAATTGGATGGTGAGATGGCTCAGCAGTTAAGAGCACCTGCTGCTCTTCCAAAGGTCCTGAGTTCAAATCCCAGCAACCACATGGTGGTTCACAACCATCCATAATGACATCTGACGCCCTCTTACAGTATCTGAAGACAATGACAGTGTACTTACATATAATAATAAATAAATATTTTTTTTAAAAAGCCATGGAATTGAGAGGAACTGGGGCTGATATGAGTGTGGGCACTGTGATCTCCAACACACTCACTTGCAGGAGGTTGAGCAGCACCAGGCCAGAGTCAGATGTGCACATTTGGGTATATAGCAGAGAATGTTCTTGCTGGAGCCATTTCTTTAGAAAGTGTCTGAGTTGACATTTAGTAATCCAGGAAAGACAGGTTTGGTGCATTAGGACAGAATGCTTTAGGTATAAAGAAGTGAGGACCCTTCTATGGTTCCTTAGAGACTGGAGCTGGATAAGAGAGAAAGTCAGACCAGTTGAGGGTAGGATAGCTTCCCATGAGCCCAAGCCTTAGCCAGCATGAGGATGCACCACACACAGTCTGTTTGAGGTTTTTTCCTAGTTTAGATGAGTGGGAGGAGGTACTGAAAATCAGAGGAAGCCTGTGGAGGAGAAGGCAAGCTCTCTAATAACAGGCTGCCAACCCAGGCTGTTTGGAGTAGGCTTGCCATAGTGAGCATGTGGCAGTCAGAGTGAAAGCAGGATGTCAAGACAGGGAGTGGACTTTGGTAGCTTCTACGTGACATTGACCCCTAGGGTGGTGACAGGACTGGGTGGGAAGACACAGGTTGGTGTCCCCTGGTATGGCAGCCATCAGCCCAGAGTAAGTTAGAGTAGTTCAGTGGCTCTCCACAGTTGATGCTCTGGGGCTCCCTGCTCTCATGTGAGAGCATCACCTAGCTGTTGCACTTACTTAGTATGCATTTCAGAGATGTGTCCTGTCTGCCCTCTAATAAGACATGGGATGTGTGACTATGAACCCCTAGGTTATGCCTGGTACTGACCTTCCCATGTGGCTAGCAATGAACAGTTTCTCTGTGAAATGCAGTTTGGACCTGCATCTGTTCCTGGTGCAGCAGCCCCACCTTTCTCCAAGCAAGGCACAGTGCAGACAGATGTGGGCATGTGTCCTCTGGGCTGTGCCTATGCATGAGAGCCCACATGCCACAGCTGCAGAGTTGGGGTGACTGGTGTGAAAGCAGGGCCCACAACGGTACTGGTAATGAAGTGGCCTAAGCTGCAGAAGAGACATTCATCACACAACATGTGTCACACAGCATACATAGGATCACTCCACATGTTCTGCTCACCCGCAGAGAAGCCACTGTATTCTGCATCTGAGTACCTATGGGGACCCTTATTCCCTCCCCACAGCCAGGGATGAACATGGTCACATTTCCAACCCTCTCAGAGCTCTGTCCACCTTGACTCATTTCTTCTTCCTTCAGGCAGATGATAAATTGATTTGTTGTCTCAGGAAGCTTTGCCTCCCTGCCCTCAATCTCAGATTTACAAATACACACATAAATGCACAAAAGGATAGAGAGGAGGCTACAAATATTTGATCTTCTATTTCAGAAACAAGGTTGATGCTTTCAAAGTTTATTTTGGGAAGTAAAATGTAAACTCAGTCACTCATTTTCTTAGAGCACCAGTTAAATAGGGCCATTCTTTGAGGTTCTTCCCTACGAGGATCCTGGGTAGGAGGCACATCCACAGGATATCAGGGAGTGTCCAGCTGGTACACAGAAGTTAAAAAGCCATGTTCCAACAAGGAACAGAGACAATCCTATGATGTCACAAATGGATGCTGAAGACACCCTCTGACACATACCATACATTCAGGGCCATCATCAGTTATCCTAGCTTCAGCTCATTTTCAAAGCAGCTGAGAAGACACCAGAGACTGCATCTGCTAACATCCACTGCTGCTGTGTACAGGGCCACTTTGGCTCCAACCTGAGGAATGGTTTATGTTTCATTTTGGTTGGCTCTGGACCATAACACACAGCAATTGTGATCATCAGTACTCTTGGTATGAGCTCCATTTAATAATGATTTTAGCAGAACATTCTTTGGGGCAGGTAATTAGATATTAAATAGCTCAGCTATACTTCAAAACTAAATACTAAAGCCCTTCATATGCACTTACTGGAGTGCTTAGCAAATGGCACAGTTGGGACAACAGTTGGTTTTACTTGGAAAGACATTGGCTTGGCTTTAAAATCCATGTCAAAAACGTGATAGGTTTTATTATTTTGAAGACAGGAATTCTGTGACAATGTCTTCACTGAGTAGTTAATTAAGATGCTGTCTCCTTGGTATAATGGTATGACAACCACTGTTCAGACATCTTGTCAATTCAGCATCTCACACCAAGGAAGACCCAAGACTCAGAGAGGCCTGCAGACCTTGCCCTGGGGAGACAAGTCCACACCATGCAATGATGTCAGTCACGTAGAAGCTGAAGGATCCTATGGCATTCTCTACCCTGTGACTGACTACAACATGAACGTGCTCCTGACCATTGTGCCATGTTTCTAGACAAATTCCAGTGTATGCACTGGGTAAATGCTCACTTAAATGCTTTGTACCAATGAAGTGACAGTCTTATGTGCCTCTGTTGCAGCAGAGCACACTGACAGCTATGTAGTCTAAGGCCCAAGGTCCTTCACTGAAGAGCATGACATGTCATGCAGATGAGTCCAGGGCTGAGATCTGCAGCCACAGCCCCTGTGTGGAATCCACCAGTTTGCATCTTCCCTCATCATCTGTGGTTGCTGCTTAAACACCTCAGGGCACCTGTAGCCTGTCTCACCCAAGACTAAAAGATTACCTGCCCAGACTTTTGCAAGTCTGTTGGCCCTCATCTGTGGTTAGCTGGATGTGTCCTGCACTCTAACAGTGGTCCACAGGGCCCCCAAGGTGCAGGCTGGCTTTTAGAACATCCCTTTAGCCTAAAACAAACAATTTCAGGAGACACTAGACTGTGTACACCTCCAGAGCAGCAGAAGCCAAATCCACAATTGTCCCACTTTGGTCTGGAATACCTGTGTAGGTTCCAGTTATCTGGAGTTGAATATGTATATTGTTTAGGAGACCTCTGCATACTGACCAGAGCCAAGGCAACTGAAGTAGCATGTAAGGCCATACCACACCACTTTACTCTGCCTTTCTCCATCTAAGCTGTCTCTGGGAGCTCTGATATAGACAGAATGTATTCTACCACCCTGAAGTCTGAGGAACTGGCAGCCAAGGTGTGACCTAGAATTATTCCTAAGTTGGTCCTGTTGAATTGAGTGTCTTTTGGCTAAAGTTGGAACTTTGCTAATTTTGATAGGTAGGAGAGGTTGAAAGAGAAAGTGGGGTTGATTGTTTTGGCAGTTGAGTGCATGGTAGTAGGAGGAACCATAGTGCATCTGTCTTCCCCTCCTGTGGTGCTCCTGCATGCACAGATTATAAAGGCCCACCACATATGCTAGAAAGGATATGAGACACAGTTGTCCTCTGGGTGGGACAGCTTAGGTGAGGTAGCTTCACAAACAGGTAGTTCAGAAAGATGCCAAGTACGTCAGCCACCTCACGGCACTACCTGTTCAGTCACATGACCAGACAACACAACCACCTTCCTCATCTGCTCCAGGAACACAAAACACTCCTGCTAGAACTATGAGACCACAAATATCTCCCTCTCAGGGTCCCTGCTGGCCCCTAAAATGACACTGAATGTTGGTGTTGGCCATTCCTCATCTAATGAAGCAGTCTCTGAGGCCGGACTGTTTGTGGCCCTGCACCACGGCTTGGCCATGGTTAATGGTTTCATGTTGAGAGCTAGATGGCTTGACCATTGAACATCTCAGTGGTGCCCATGTTTACACAGTTCTCCTAAATGTGATATCAGTTTCCCCTTTTGCCATTCTAGGAGTCACCTTTTCTCTTTAATTCACTTTTACACATACATAGATGGCCATTGACTATTGGCACAGATCTCTTTAAGGTAGGTGGGAAGCCTGTATGGACTGCACCCCAGCAAGGCTGCAGAAAGCTAGCCAGGGCTTGTGTCTTCTCGGCATTGTGTAGATCCTGCTTACTTCCTACATTCTTGGGACAAAGCAGCTTAAGGAAGGAAGGGTGTATTTTGGCTTACAGGGTGTCATGGCCAAAAAGTCATGTTGCATTTACAGTCAGGAAGCGGAGAAGCATGCAGGTGTCAGCTTGCTTGGCAGTCCAGGGCTCCCAACCTGTGGGATGGTGTCAGCCTCATTTAGCATTCCTTAGCCCAGTAGCTAGTTTAATCTTGATAATCCATGGGTATGCCAGTGGATTGTCTCCAAGATGATTCTAGATTCTGTCACATTGACATCAGTAAGAATCATCTCAGTGTGCCTTAGATGACAGCCCTGCAAAGCATGTTCTTGTGTGGTTCAGGGGGAGGTATTTGCATTGCTTCTTTCCAATTCCACTGAAGCCACAAGATCTTGGCCCACTAACCAATGAGGGATTGGACAGCAGGTGCCCCAAACCTCAAAGAACAATGTACTTGACAGCTATAGTCGTCTGCATCCCATGTTCTTCGCTGATCCAATGATGCCTTCTCTTGTCCTTCGTAGAACGGTGGTCATGCCTATCGCAAATGAGTTTGCCCCAGATGTGGTACTGGTGTCATCGGGCTTCGATGCTGTAGAGGGCCACCCCACACCTCTTGGAGGGTACAATCTCTCTGCCAAATGTAAGTCACCAGAGTTCACCTGTCCCACTGTCATGTTTCCTCACATTGTTTGTGTTGTCTGTGAGCCAATAGGAGGGATCTCACCTGCAGAATGTATGGACAGCATCAGCAAGCCCTGAGCAGCAGGAGGCTGAGAGTTGAAAGTCACAAGTTCTAACCTTAGGACAGAGACTCAAAAGGACATCAAATTCACAAGGTCATGCACCAGTTCTGTCAGCTGTACTGTGGGCATGAGCTCTTCTCCAGCTGTCAGAGGATAGGGCCCCAGTACCACCTAGCTGGCATGTGCTTGGTGCTGAGTTTTGTTCTCTGATGGAGAAGGCCCTCTAATCTTTATAAAGCTGGAGAAGGAATCAACTAAGAGGCCTTGTGTCATATAGTTGCTGCTCTTCTCATGGAAGAACTTACTGGCACTGCCTCTGGCCTTTGCTTCTGCTCTGCTGCAGCACATGGAGAAGATAAGGAAAGCCTCTGGGCTGTAGCACTTTGAGTCACACAGTGACCTGGCTGACTGTCACCTGTCTATCTGTAGCACCTTGGGTCACACGGAGGCCTAACTGTGTCACCCAGCCATGCTGAGCAGAAGCAACAGGAAGCCTAGGGTCCTGAAACCATGCACAAATGCCTTCTTCAGTCAAGGTCCTGGCATCCTCTCCTCTCTGCCCATCAGTGCATCTAATCACAGAGAACAGTCAGTCTCTCCACTTTACCGTGGTAGATGTGGACCCAGCAAAGGAATAATGAGACTAGAGGTGGCCTTTGGGATGGATGTCAGTGCCTCTCTCCTGCTATCATTGTTCCTGCAATGGGTCCTACAAGGGCAGAGAGTACTCATGTACCACAGTCTCTGTAACCCCAAAGCCAGTATCAATGTTTCCATCAGAGACATTGGACCTGAATCTGGTCTGGTGAGTGGGCTGGTTACTAGGGCTTTCCTAGTGCCTAACCTGCATCAGCCTATCTGGCTATGCATAGCAACCCCATGACCAGCAAGTGATGTGCTGGGTGTTGACTGAAAACAGGGAAGACTGTGTGACCCTAGATGGAAGCAGATGCCCAGACATGGATGTGGGAAAGCTCCGTGGCCACACACAGCATTGACATGGGCATGCTGCCGTCCACTCACATATGTATGTACACAGCATATCAGATGCCCAGGAAGGCAGGGAGTGCAAAGCCTTAGATGGGGAAGATACAGCACTGAAACCAAAATTCAGTCAGTCAGATGAAGATACAATCCACAAGCCAAACTAATAACCATGTTAAGCTAGCCTCAGTTACTGAAGATGATACCCAGCTCCTGTGTTTATTAGGGGGGTTGAGGGGAGTATCTGGCACGCTCCACTCAACGTGTCCCTCTGCCTTTGCAGGTTTCGGGTACTTGACAAAGCAGCTGATGGGCTTAGCTGGTGGCCGGCTTGTGCTGGCCCTTGAGGGAGGCCATGACCTGACAGCCATCTGTGATGCTTCTGAAGCCTGCGTGTCTGCTCTGCTGGGAAACGAGGTATGGAGCAGTCCTGGCCCTGCAGAGTGCCTCACCACAGGCACCAGGCCACTGCACAGAGCTCAGACGGCAGAGGCCAGCCACCTCCCACCTGAGGGGGAAGCTGTATCCCAGCCCATGTAGGATGTCTGACCTTGGCTAAGAGATGAGCAGAAGGGACACAGAGCGGGGCCAGGACACAGAGGCACTCGCTGCAGCACGTTCTCCCTTCCTGTTTCACTCGTGTTGAGGATAACATGCTGGCCAGGCCTCATGCTACTCCTCAGCTCTCCAGTGTGGTCAGGTGTCTCTGGGAGCTTGTCTGCAGGCTTGGGTGGAGTCAGTATGCACAAGATGAGCTTTCAGCTTAGGGCTGGGCTGGGACCTCTTTACTCAGCTATCATTTATCTTGTGATTCAGGAATAATGCTTAGATTCGGGTTCTACACTGCCCCACTAGTACTGCCAGGCAGAGTCGGGGACATTGGCCTGCACAGTAGTCTTCAGTGGGTCAGTCACATAAAGCTTTTGAGGGCTAAAGTACAGTGAGCACCATGTGAGTTCCCTCCTGCTATGTTGATGAAGACCCCTTGTTGACATTCCTAGCTCCTTGTGTTTATAGCTGCACACAACAGAGACCCAGTTAGAATGAGCTTCAGGTTAGAATAAAGGTGATGTCACATAACCCTGGGAGCCCCTAATGCGTGTGGTAAAACTGACATATAATCTTCATTGAAGAATTCCCAAATCTGAATCTGTCTAGGCCAATGGTTCTCAGCCTTCCTAATGTCGTATTAAAGGAACTCTTTTATGCAGTTCCTCAGATTATGGTGACCTCCCCCCTCACCATGAAGTTATTCATTGCTACTTCATAACTGAACTTTGCTACTGTTATGAATCATAATGTAAATCTGTTTTCCGATGGTCATAGGTGGCCCCTGTGAAAGGGCCATTCAGCCCCTCCCGCCCCCAGAAGGGTCACGACCCATAGATTGAGAACTACTAGTCTAGGCCTCTCTGGCTGGTTTGTATATGTGTTACCTAATTTATGTACGTGATTCTTGCTTCATAGGTCTTGCTCACATTGGTCCCCTATGGGTGCTGTTTAGGTGCTAGGAAGGAGAGACCCAGGAGCAAGGAGCTCAGTCCTGGAGCCTCTGTCACATAGGAGCCCCTCAGCTTCAGGATTAGAGTAGCAAGTGGGTCAGCAGCTCTGCGATCTGCGGCACCTGCTGCACCTGCTCTTCAGGGCTTATGAAACTGCTGTCCCCACCATGTAGGCCAGGGACTAGATGGCTCTTAATGAAGACCCTCTCTGACCAGGTTTGCCAACACCTGCCAGCCCAGGGTTGGCCCATGTGACACAGAGATCAGGATTGCTCTTGAAGGTTCTTGTCAGAATTGCACACAATACCAGACTCAAAGTTAAGTGCATGTTCTGTGTGGTGTGCTCTGCAAATTCACTCTAGAAAGCACAGGGTAGGAGAGGAGAGTGAAACTGCTGCCTCACTATGTACAGCTTTTAAGCTTCTGGAACCAAATGCATATTCCTCCCCCAGCCCTCTGTGGACACCATTACAAGAGAAACCCTGCTAGTTATGCCTTGCTACGGCTCTGACCCATGCCATCGGTGGGGTGTTCCTTCATCAGAGAAAGTAGGTGTACACTTTAGCCAAGTCTTTCCATCAGGCCCTGAGTACATCAACCAAGCACTGAGCCTCACCCCCCACCCCCCACCCCCCACTCCCCGGTCTCATGGTTGCCAAGCCTCCCTGCCCTCCATTGTAGCTGTCATGAGAGAAAACCATCTAAACTCAAATAGAGAGCAGGTACTTAAGGAGGCAGGTCAGAGACAGCAGTCAGCCATATGTGTTCCCAGCCCTGCCTAGCCAGCAAAACTTGCTCCTACTGACTTCCCTGAAATCCTAAATGTGAAAAGGCCACCAGACTAATTGGCATTATTTTCCAAGATTTGCATTTATACATAGGTCTCTACAACATTTACCTTTAGGCATTTTCCCTTATGGGAAAGATGAAAGGGACCACACAGGATACTTTCCTACTGTGTGACTCCTGGTGTAAAGGTATTGAGGAAGCCAGATGCTCATGGGTAGGCTCAGAGCCCTGACACAGTGGCAGCTAGCAACTGTGCTCAATGCTCCAGGAAGCCTAGGGATGGCAGCCTGGCCTAGGTTCCCTACAGCATACTGCAGATCCTGACCCTATTGTGGGAAGCTAGGAACTGGAGTTCAGAGACATGGGCTCTGGGCAGGTGTCAGTGGCTCAATGGAAGACTCTTGCACATCTTGGTGTCATCCCATGTATATCCCAAGAGAGGAGAAGGGGCTAGATAGTGTGAAAGGACAGGACATGCCAAAGGCAGGGTACTAGGAGACAGCAAGGAAAACAACATGGAGAGGCTGAGCCCAAAAAAGCTAGGATGCAGCAGAGAAGGAAATGGGGAAGAGGCATGCATGAAGGATCCATCTGAATTCCTGAGCTTCAGGGAAGGCAGGGAGCTCAGCCTATAGCTGATTGTTTCACACTGAAGAAGGCGAGAAGAGACAGCCAGAACTGTGACCACGTGTTGAAGGAAGTTTGATGTGATGCTCAGAAGAGAGACCAGCTGGAAGTACAGCCCTGACCATATTAGGCAGGTACCTTGGTACTTGGGTACTTTAACCAACAAGACAATAGAGTAATACCCAGAGGAGCAGAACAGGAGGCTAAGATCACTTAGAGGACTGAGCACAGAGCCTCAGTTCAGGTTCAGAATCAGATCAGCAGGAAGCTAGCACTACTGAGCTAGCCATGTTTTCTGCTAATGGCCAATGGAAAGGAAGGGAGTCTCACTCAAATGCTTCTTCATGAGGAGGTATTGAGAATGAGACTCTAGGATACACACACACCAGGAAAAAGTGCTGTTGAAGCAGGTCCTGGACTCCCTGCAACCTCAACCCCTAACCCCAGGAACCTACAAATAAAACTGCATGTCTTAGGGGAAGATGGTGATGACTCAAAGCAGATACTTAGAGATGCTTACTGAATGTACCCATCTCCAGCCAAGCTCTACAGAACAGTAAATTATTCAGAAGTCTCCAGTGACGTGCATGAGCCACCCACACAAGTGTCACAAGCGAGAGTAAGACAGCAACTACATACACCCTTGCAGGGCTGGCAGGAGTAGAGTAACTGAGCTCTGTGTGTCTACCACATGAGATTGAGCTGTCTTCTTTGCCAGGCAGGTAGGGCCTGTGTTGCTATTGCCACATGGAGACACTACACCTGCAGCTTTCCCACTGGAAAAAGGCAGTTTGTAAGGTAAAATGGAAAAGCCCAAGTTAAAATGAGGTGCTTCAACTTGATTGGACGTGTTAATTGGGGTGGTCAAAAGGGAGCTTTTAATTGCTGGACTTGAACACTTTGGTAGCTGGGCCTTGGTAGTCAGCCTCTGGCGGAGGAAGTGACCAAGTAACCTTGGAGGCTAGCTTTAGGGATGTAATCTAAGGGTGTTTTAGCACAGCAGAGGGAAGCGGGGAGAAGGGCGAGGCCTTCTTGTTTGCCATGCTGCCCAATGCTTGCCGTGCTCTGGCTGACTTACTTGGGCAGTGAGCAGCTTGTCAAGAGAAGGGAGCAATTCATAGGAGCAGGTCTGGGGAACCAGCAGAGAACTAGACAGAGCTTCTGGGCCTGGAAGAGGGCCAGGCAAAGACTCGGTGGAAGAGATCCTCTGCCAGAGGAGGGAGCTAAAGCCTTGGTGTGGAGGTGTGGAAGATGAAAGTGCAGGCAGGTGGCCGGATAGTGATGAGAGGGAGAGCTCGGGAGGCAGTTTGGGTTCCTGGGCATGGAGTCAGACACCAGTTGCCAAGAAGATCTGTCTTCCTTGGAAGCAAGAGAAAGGCAGGGTCTGAGTTGGAGGGGGTGGGAATATGAGAAAAATTTCAGACCTAAACCAGCTAGCCCTGTGGCCATAGCCTTGCCAAGAGCTCATTGGCCTGAACATGTGCTATTATAGGGATTGACAGCCTGGGCCAACCAGAGAAAGTTCTGGAGGACAGAAGGATCTAGTGACCCCTCATTGCTAGAATCTGTTTAAGATGGAAGTTTATGACCTCCTTCCTGGGCCCAAATGCCCCAGCAAAGTGGGTGACATTCTGAAAGCACAGGCTCAACTCCCTGAAACTGGGTCAGGGCAAGAGCCCTAGATTGTTACAGCCTCTGAAGTGAGTCCACACTGCTAAACCACTGACACTGTGACTCTGTGACAAAAAGAGTGGGAAATCCCTGCTATGATTCTAATTCTACCACCTGACAAAGGGTTTGCTCATATACCTGACAAAGGCCTCTGCTAATTACAAGCCTGGCAGCAGACTGGTGGATTAGTCTGCCCTCAGGGTGACAACCTGGTGACCCTCACAATCAGGGCAGAGCTTGGACCAGGTAGTGTTACAGCAGCCTCCATGATGTTGAGTCACTGGGAATTCCAAAGGCAGAGCAGGGCCATTTCCTATGGGTTAGGTGTAGATCCAGAGCAGGGAGAAAGGACAAAGGAAACCCTGGGCTCTTTGGACACAGTTATATCAGATAAAACTCAATTGGAAACATAAGTGTGCAACTAGAGCCCAGAAGAGGAGCTGGCTGCAAACCTGTTGCTAGTGTTTGACCAATAGGGTGTGGCAGAGAGGCCTGAGTCAGGATTCCTGGAAAGAATGGATATGCCTTCCCTCCTTAGAAGGATAAGAAGGATCCTTCTAAGGATCCAGAAGGGATGTAAGTGGTTCTTCCCAGGAGTTTTGCTTTGACAGGAGAGAGCAGAGAATAGCATCTGCTTATGGAGGACTTCAAAGGTAAAAAGAAGACTCATCTACTGCCAGCCATGAGAAGCAAGTCACATTTGAGCAGTTCTGATTGGCCTTGGGTGCCCTTAAGAATCTCTTCCTGAATTCCAGCATAGAAAACACAGCTAGGTAGGCCCACACTAGAAACAGACATCATCCTGTGAGCCTCATTTCAAGTCAGCCATTGGCAAGGCTGTACTCTGCAGGGAGTGGATGGCCAAGTGTGTTGTGGCAGTGCCAGTGCAGGGTACCCTGCAGAAGCAGCTCCATGTAGCTTTCATCAGGCCTTTGAAACCCGGGGATGTGTCATTCAGCCCTCTTGAACAGGAGGCCCACTGCAGCACAGCCTGCGCCTCTCTATAGTTCCTCATAGTTCTTTGTATCCCCCACTGTCTGCGGCACTCGCTTTGTGATTGCCGCATGTTGTCTTCCTGGATTATATATTGTTGGGGCAATGTCTTCTTCACTGATAGATTCCAGGTTTCCAGAGCAGTAATTGGCACTTTCTACATTGCTCAATAAATAGCATTAAATCCAGGAGTAACCACACACTGCTTTTGCTCCTGTGTCTCTGTGGTACTATATGGGGGCGAGCATCATGGTGCCTCCAGTATTATTTTCTGTTGAGGATTGCTTTGACTACTCTGTGCCTGTGTGTTTCCAGCTGAATTTCCAGACTGGGTAGTGAATGTCATCAGAATTTAGATAGGAATTGCATTCTATTCCTATTTAGATAGGAATAGAATCTGTAAGTAGCTTTCAGCAATATAACCATTTTCACATTGCTAAATCTCCTAATCCACGAATGTGGACAGTCTTTCCATTTCTGAGTTTTTTTGCTTCAGTGTTGTATGACTTCAGCTATAAAGGTATCTCACATATTAAGTTTATTTTATTTTCAGTTTTGAACAGGCTTATAAATAAAATTATTTCCTCGGCAGATTTGTTAATGTATACTTTAAAGTACTGATTTTTATGTTGACTTTTGTATCTTGCTGATAGTGTTTATCAGATCTAAGAACTTTTTGGTAGAGTTTTTAAAATTCTTAAAATGGGGAGTAGAAGAGGGGTGGACACCCAGAGAGAGAAGGGGAAGGGGGCGGGGGATAAGGGAAGACCTGTGTAAAGGGTACTGGGAGGAGAGGAAGGGCTGATACTGAGTTGTAAAGGGAATAATTAAATAAACTATTTTAAAAATCAGAAAAAAAAAAGATAGACATGTTGTAGGGACAGGAGTAATTTGAATTATTCCTTCGCTGTTTGTGTCTTCTCTATTTCTTTCTCTTGTCCTCTTGCCCTGATCTGAATGTATAGTGGTGGACAGCATGTGGGTCTGTCCCGAGTAGGCTCGTTGTACTGATGTTGTTACCAACTGTCTAAGCTTTCTCCTCACCTCTGCTAGGATGTGATGTTGAATTTTGCCAGCCTTTCTCTGCATCTCTTGAAGCGATCACCTGCTTTCCCGTGGTTTTGTTTCTGTCCTACATTATTACACCATCACTTAACTTACACTGAGCCATCCTTGGTGGCCCGAGTGACTCTAACTTGGTCATTACATATGATCTTTTTAGTGTGCTGTTGAACTCAGTTTGTACTTCTTTCCCAGTTATTTGTTCATCAAGGAGACTTGTCTGCAGCGTTTCCTTTTGTGTTCTGTCCTTACCCAGCGCAGGTGTGAGAACAATATGGCACTGGTATAAACAGACATATACAAGCATGGAGTGGAAGGGCAGCCATCACACATTGCTGTACCTGTGAAATCTGGAAACAATAAGAGCAGGATGTGACCAGGGAAGGGAAACCATTAGGGAGAGGAAGGGGCCTCTGGTGGGGTGGAGGGGAAGAGTGTGGGTGACGGGCAGATGTGACTGAAGCACCTTAGACCTGAGGTACCATAGAAACCCACAGTTGAGAAGCACTGTGGCAGTCAGAAGAACAGTACTCGGTTAGGAAAGGGCTGGTATTTCCTATGTGTGGAGTTCCTTCCCTGTTCCCACCTTCCCATCACTGGACTAGAGCAGTCATGCATTAGTATTTTACACGTGACACTAGACAGACCTTTAAACACAGTTGTACACACAGATTGACCCCATGCCTGGAGTGCAACTCACCGTAAGATCCCAAGTGTCCACATGCTGCCATTTGATCCTTCCTCTGGTCTGAAGTGAACACATAGAAGCTTCATCGCTGAGGGCGAGTCCTCTCTGTCCTGTGTCCTTTCTCTTGGCGACACAGAGCATCTCACTGCTGCCATCATACTCACCCCTTCCAGTTTTCATGTCAGCTTTCATGGGGCAATATTTTCTCAAAAAGGGAAAGAAAATGCAGCTGAGGAAGATTTCTGAGCAGCTGGCACAGGCAGAGAACAGACATAGCCACCTCCCCATCTCCTGTGTCCATGCTTTGTGGACTCCTGCTGGGAGAGGGCCCTGGAGCCCTGGGTGGTCTGCTCAGCCACTGCACTGCACAGGCAAAAACAGTGCCTGCAGGAGGCAGGTCGTAGACACTAGAAGCAGTGCTAGCATCACTCTAAATAAAGATGGAGAGTTTTGCTGGGGGCTTTGGGTACCATACAAGCTGTGAGCATGGTGAACATGCTGTACACAGCAGCATGTTACCTAGGGTGCCCCGGATGTGCCTATCAAACTTAAGTTAACTTAAGGAAAGTATGACACAAGGGAGGCCCCAAGAGAGCTGAGGGGCCAGGGTTCTGGAAGAAACCTCTATAGCCTGGTGAACTTTGTGAGCACGCGCTATTATACACACCTTGCCCCAAAGTAATTATATGTCTGTTCTGGGTATTGTCTTAAGTGATGGCGTGCACACTCTACATCTGCACTGCAACCATGACCCCATATCTTCCTTTGTTTCCCATCTTCAAAAGGCCTTGGGTCCCTGGTGAGGCATAAACTTAAACTCAAGTCCTCACTCATGCTTACACAACACACACTGTCCACTGAGTCACCTTCTCGGGGTGTGTGTGTGTGTACATACACATGAACGAACATTCATGGTCTCTGTTACCTAACGGACTGTTGTCATATGAAAAGGAGGTATGGTTGGTGGGAGGTGCCTGGATGGACTGCTGCTGTGGTCAGTCAGCACAGACATTCCATGTTTTTGGAATCACACATATCCACCAAGTAAGCTTGCCAATCTCTTAGTCACTCCTGCTTCCCGCCTTGATTTATCTGCTGTGTCTCAAAAATGCCTGCTGGTATTTCCCATCAGGATGGATGTTTCTTTGTGTCTCTTCTCAGTACTACCCACCTTAAGACTGTTGACTAGAAATAGAGTATCATTCGTCCCGTTCTTTAGGTGAACCGAAGCTCTGTTGTGGCAGTGCAGCCTTCTTTACATCCAGCCAGTCTGCCCCCAAATCCCTATGCCAAGCACTTAAGATGCCACCTGGCATTCTCTTGGCCAGCTGTGCCCAGCGATTCTTGGTTTTGTTGTTGGCTTCTGACTGCCCTCCTGGATTTTATATGCATCCTAGTTAAATAGCCCAAAGCTGGGTTCTGTTTCTACACCAGCCATCTGCTGTAGATGGGACCTTGGTCACTTCCAGCTCTTCAATCACTTACCCAGACTCATTCTATCTGGCTTGTCCTGTAGCTCCCAAGGTCCCTTCCTTGTTCTCTCTTAATATGAAAGTTCCCTGTGTTCCCAATGCCCAGTTGAAAGATGTGTAGCAAGCACCCTCACAATGGGCCAGCATCCTCAGCAGGATCAGGAGGTGTCATTATCCTGAGTGAGCCAAGACCTGGACCACAATGGCCTCTCTGAAGTCTACAGAATGAGCACACCTCTGTATATTTAAGAAAATGTTGTTCTTCAGAAATTCTAACTTAACTAGGATCTGCATGTTTCTCTGACAAACTGGCAGCCTAGTCCCAATCCCGCCCAGGCTACATGCCTTTCCCTCAGTTACTTAATTTCACTAACTGGACATTTTTGTGTTGTCATGTGTCATCCACGTTGGGTCTGAGCCACATGCCACTCGGACTCTTCCCCCATTTCCTGCCTTCTGCAGGACATTCTTACCGGGTCTCAAGAATATCCTGTGGGTTTTCTCTAGGAAAAGGGCCCATGCAGGCCACATCCCACGTTGCTACAGAAGATACCTTTGTTCCATCTTGTTGGTAGTGACAATTTCTCTGGGCATATGATTCCAGGTAGCCAGGTCTCCTTTTGGCACATAGGAATATCAACCCACTGCCTTCCGCTTCCCTTGCTGTGAAGATGACCTTCTTTCCTAGCTGCTGTCAGAATCCTGAGTCTGCCTTTGCTAGTCTGTGATTGGTTTCGAATACCTATAGATTTCTGGTTTTGCTGTCCCTGTGAGGCTCTTCACTGCCTGGCCTGGGTCTTCCCGGCTGTGGAGAGTCAATGGTTGTTCCCTCCTTGAGTGCTCATTGAAGGCGTTTTCCTGGCCTCCCTCCTGATCACTGTGGCTTCTGCTCCACCTTGTCCCTTTGGCTGCAGCATCAGGGATTGGGCTTCCCAGCTTTCTTCCTTATGTCCCAGTAGTTACACAGTGCTGTTACACACAGGTCTGAAGCTCTGTATGGCTCCTGTCTACAGGTCAGGTCCATCACTGAAGAAAGCACATTAAATGGGTATAATTGCAGTCTGTGCTAATCTGAATGGACTTTGTTTGGGGAGATGGCATCAGTGACAGTGACAGCTCCTACACATCACGCAGAAACCTTTTCTTGCCAGCCAGCCTTCCCACTTCATGAGTCCTTGTCACAGCCATAGAACTCCCAACTATGTCTGGATGTCACCAGTGCTTCACAGGGCCCTTGCTCTGCCCCACCCACCATCTGTTCTTGGTTCTTTTGCACCCATTGGTCCCCTCTGCCTGTCACAGACTTCCCACCTACCAGTTGCTTTTTATGATTCTGATGACTTCAGGAAGTGTTGGCCAGTGTGAGCATGGATGCCTCTTATAAAGCGTGTGTGTTGGAGTACTGGTGGGGGAGTTGGGGAACCTTTTGGCTATAGGGCCCGAGGGCAGGGCCTGAGGGATACAGGCAGTTGTGTTCACACCCGTGTTCCTGCCTGAGGGCCTGTGAGGCCGCTCTTGCCATTGCACTTCCCACCAGGATTTTCTGAGCCCTCAAGCTCGGAGCCAGACAAATCCTCCTATCACAGCAATATGGAAAATAAGGGTGAGATTCTGCTCATGATGGACTGGGGGAGGGAGATGCTAGTGGCCGTTGTGCACAATGTACCTTGGGGCTACACAGTACAGTGTTCACCTCAGTCACCAGCCTTCATTTGAAGCTGCCTCTTCCCTACACAAGGTGCAAGTAGAGGAGCAGTATGCTCTGCCCTCTGGAGTTATCAGCAGTTCCATCAGAAGTGTCTGTCTGCATGTGCGCACTTACTTAGTTACGAGCTGATGCTCAGTTTATACTTCAGGCGCTGTGTTAGCTCACTGCTCAGCCTGCTACCTGTGGCCATGAGACACTATTCCAAGGTGACCCTGTGGCTTGTCCTTAAGCAGGTCCTCGTGTGGCTTCATCAAGTGCTGCAAGTTTCTCTGGTGTTTCCCTGCCCACCCTGGCATCAGTCATTATTTCTTTTGTTGGTGAATGGCTTGAGGGTGCCATGTTGGCTCCACCTGCCCCAGCCTCTGGGTGGCTCTTTGCTGAGAAATGTCTTTGGTTGGAAGGTCATGCTTCCTGGGGTGTAATTGGCAGCACTCCTGTTCAGTGCGGTTGGGGATGGATGTCACACAGGGGGGCTGCAGTAGCTTTGGCCAGGAAAATCTAGCAGCTAAACACAGCAGCTGTGTAGGCAGGTTTGAAGCCAGGCAACCTCTCGGGGTCACTTTATTCTACAGCTTCTACCCAGAGGTGAGGTAAGGTCACTTACCCTTTGGGACTGGCTCTGGCTCTCCCTAGTCTGTAGCTTGTCCACTGCACAGCACAGCTGCTATGCTGATGTTCATTCTGCCCTGGGCCCTGCTACTTAGGACTTTATGCCCTATTGTTAGGAGTTTCATCTGTGAGCGGCCTACTCACTTCCTCCTTCCTCCGCATGTGTGAGAAAAGCCAGCTTCAGAGACCCTGGGCATTCAGGCCGGGTTGTACAAGAGCGGCTTCCTCCCTCCGCTCTCAGTGGCACACACAGATAACGCCGAGCTGACGTCCTGGGTGCAGCCTACTCCTGGGGACCCATTAATATGCTCCAGTGTACCCTAAGGAGAGAATACCTGTAGCAAGTCTTTTTTTTTTTTTTTAATGACCAAGTCATACTGACTTTGTAGAGTTACTTCATCTTCCCGACAAATGACTATATCTCTAGTAGACACCATTTAATATATACATAGATTATACACTGGTCATTTGCCATCATAATAGATCTGTGTCTCTCTTACAGCTTGAGCCTCTGCCAGAAAAGGTTCTACATCAGAGACCCAATGCCAATGCCGTCCACTCCATGGAAAAAGTGATGGACATCCACAGTAAGTGGCTGGCCAAGTCATCGTGGGGACCCAGGGCAGAAGCAGAAGGCCTCACCTCCCCTGGCATGTGATCAGCTAGTAGAGACTCCCTGAACCAGGTCCTACTGTACAGGGCTTCAAAAGAATCTGGGCACCAATGGTCTCAAACTACTTGGTTCAGTTGCATAGAACTTACTTGGACTGAAAAAAATCTATGTCATGCCAGAGGTACCTAGCACAGGGTAGAACTCATCCCCAATTCAGACAACAAATCCCAAGCAGCAGGCACACAGCCAGACACCACACATCGCCCTGCCTCAGGTAAAACCTGCTACTCCTTGCCTGGCTCTCTGATACGCTATCCTAGTACATAAGCTCACAAAGATGATACACACCTGAAGGCTTCACCCAGGTACCTACTGGGCCATTTAGTTCTGCTTTCAAAACTGTTTCAACTAATGCCCCTAACTCTAGAAAGCTGCTTCAGCGGGGCTCCAAGTGCTGAACCTGGATGTGATATATCCACAGCCCCTATAAGGCTCCAGGTAGGAAACTCTCTTAAGTCTAGGTACCAGCAAGTCTCCATGTGTCTGCTCCCAGAATTTCTGATCACCCACAGCAAGGCAAGAGTCCCACAGACGTGGACAGCCTGGTCCCACAACAGTTCACAGCCCTGTGTTCAGGTGACCTGTAATGCAGAAATTACACCACAAGGGCCTGTGAGGGCAGTGCCAGCCAGCACTCTTCAGAAAGGCACTTTTCAGGCACAAGTGAGTCTCCGTAGGACCCATTAACCTGCAGAAGTGGGGAGTCGCTGAGTGTTCCCCTCTCCCCCAGGCAAGTACTGGCGCTGCCTGCAGCGTCTGTCCTCCACGGTGGGGCACTCTCTGATTGAGGCGCAAAAGTGTGAGAAGGAAGAAGCCGAGACAGTCACCGCCATGGCCTCGCTGTCTGTAGGCGTCAAACCTGCTGAGAAGAGGTGAGTCCTGTCCATTCCGTCCCAAAGGCCTGCTGAGTACACCTGTGCATGAGGACCTGACAGAGTCTTCCTTGTGTCAGGCTTGCCCTTTAGGGACAGGGTAAATGGTGGCATGCCCACTGACTCAACAAACCAAAACTGTCTATCAGGAAAGAGCTTGCACTTTGGTGGGGCAGGGATCTTGACAACTCTGTGGGAAAGGGAACCTGATTGCACAGGGCCTCCCTCACCCACTGTGCACCCTGCCCGACCCCCTTTCTCCTCTACAGATCTGAGGAGGAGCCCATGGAGGAGGAACCACCACTGTAGCCCGAAGCTGCTGTTCTCTCCTTTGTTTGTCTGTCTTGAAGCTCAGCCAAGAAACTTACCCGTATCACTCCTGCGTCCTGCCTTGGTGCTCTCTTGAGTACAAAAGGACAGCAGGCGTGCAGCAGCAACGGGAGGCCTTTCTGCCGCCCTGGACCACAGGTCTGGAGACGCACACAGAACACCAGGTGTGGCAGATCACATGGAACACAGGACAGCGCGCAACACACGGGCACACAGACATGTGGAAGCCAAGCACACGCTGGTGGGTCCCCCCTCCCCCCGGGAAGCCGCGAAGGAAGAAGCTTGTGGCAACTTGGGCAGAGTTGCTGAATCAAGTTGACATGAGGAAAATGAAAATCAAAGATCTAATAATACAGAACAAACTTGATTAAAACTGGTGCTTAACATTTGATTCTTACCCACAATCCCACAGTCTCCGTGTAAACCACTCAACTCATCTTGTAGCTTTTTTTTTTTTAAAGAAAAAACCATTTTCTATGGCTCTGGCCTGCCTTGTGAACCTTAGTGGGGTGCTGTGGGGGTTCACAGCTTAGTGAGGGACAGAGTTGGAAGAAACTTTAAAGGAAAAAAAAAACTGGACAGAACAGAAATGTGAGTCTGGGAATCAGCTGGAGCTTCTTGACGCCATCGGAAGATGCGAGTTTGTGCCTTTTTTTATTGCTCTGATGGAATTTTTTGTGGCTGGGTTTTCTGAAGTCTGAGGAACAATGCCTTAAGAAAAAAAAAAAAAAAAACACCACTGAGAATTGGTGTGACAGTGTCCTGTGGCTGGCTGAGCCTGGCATTACAAGAGTGGGCACCAGCCACTGTCCCCAAGGGCCGAAGTACAGCCAGCCTTGCTTGGTTTGATCGCCACTTAAGGAAGATGAGGTAGTTCCAAAAAGCAGTGAACGCCGCCAGCAGTTTTAAAGTCTAACACATTTTAAACGGATCCAAAGTCGTCTTTCCTCATCCATCACTTAGCAGTTGAGCATCTCCATTCGGTTGTGAAGCATGTCGTAGGCACACTGCAGTGTTACGATCGGAATGCTTTTCATTAAAAGCAGGTAGCATGAAGTATTGCTTAAATTTTAGGTATAAATAAATATATATATGTATAATATATATTCCACTGTATTCCAAGCTAAGAAACTTGATTCTTATGAGATCTTGATAAAATATTTATAATGCATTTATAGACAAAGTATATATAAATATATATAATAAATCCAGACCGCAGAGGTCCTGGCAGGTGAAAGACGTGTGTTAGCTCTGAGGTGCTGAGGGCTGGGGTCTGGATTGAAGCCCAAGGATTTTTGAGCTCCAGATTGGCCAGCTTCCAGATTGCCAGCATGTTCACCCCTGGGCAACTTCCCTACCAGTTTGTACTTTAATTTTAATTATTTTCTAACAGAACCTCTGCCCTCGCCAAGCCTCCATGCACATATGTACCTGATGAGTTTTTATAGCAAAAGATATAAACTTGCTGTTGATTTTTGTATGAATTTTTCACAAAAAGATCCTGAAGAAAACATTATTTTGTGGATTTTACATTTTTCCCTTACCATTCAGCAGTTTTCTGAAGGTGGTAATGTCTGAAACTTTTTCTTTCTAAATTCTTACTTGTACATTTTTTTTTAGCTCTGAAGGTTATTTTTATGGTTTGATTTTTGTTTCTTTTTGTACAGCAAGCAGGGCTCTGCTTTGAGCAGGAGCGCTGCTGACATGCTTGGTTTTTTAGAGCAGACCTCTCGAGATTGGGCAGCAGATCTGCGTGGCACCCTGGTCTTGTCCAGCTCACCCGGGAGCAGCACTTCCAGGGGCTTCTGCCCTGCAACACCACTAGTATTACAGGGCGGGCAGGCCTCGTGAGCCGTGAGGGTGGTCGGCATTAGCGAGTGTGGACTTGTAACCACTCCATCAGGATAGAACCCCAGCTCGAGTTTCCCAAAGACCTTTGAGGCTCTGGCCCTGCACCTGTTCAGGAATTTCCATTGCGGCCTCATAACCTGGACTCTGGCTAGAGCTATAGCCCTAGGTTTGTAGCCTGTGGCCGCTGAACCAAGGCCTTTGTCCTTGTCCTGCAGGAATACACAGGGTCCTGAGGGACAGCAGTCTTTGTCTTTGCTCTTTTTTTTTTTCTTACGACAACTGACTTTTTAACTGCTAACTTCTTTTCTAGCACTTAAAGCCGCCAATTTCTTTCCAAAGTATGTGGAGTTCAGACTGGTGAGCGGAAGTTGAGATACTCAAAAGGGACATCAAGCTAAGTTTCTGAATTTGGTGGCATTTACAGGGTAGATGGGAACTGGGTCAAGCTTTTGACAGACAGGCTGAGCACACATTCTTGGACTTTTGATGGCTGGGCTGCTGTGAGTGCTGAGCTAAGACAGAGGGTAGAGAGGTCTTAGGACATGACTGACTTTGCCCTCCCTGTGGCTGCTCTGGCCCTTGGAGAAGGAGCAGACTTGAGGGAGCCCATGCAACCTCTCCCTTGCTTGTCACTGCATGGCGACAGAGGCCAGCTAGCTGCTCTTCTGGCCGCCTTGGCCCATTTTCTGCAAACCCTGCCACCTGCCCTCTTGTGCCAGCCACGACTCGTGGGAGGTGCCCCTCATCTTACTTTTTCAGGTGATGGGTAACAGGCCACTCAGTGGCCAGGGTACTGTGAGAGGGACTCACTTTGGTCCTATTCAGTCACCCTTTGATGCAGGGGCCTGGCCAGGGAGCCAACTCACTCCAGCTTCCCTGTGAGCTGAAAGCATTACCTACCATATAGCCTTTTCTTCCCTTTGAAGACACATGTGGCCCTTCCCCACAGTCATCACCCAGGGCAGAGGGCAGAAGGTCAGCCTTGACCTCCAGGGCAGGACCACAGCACTCCCCTGCCTGGACCTTGAACCTTCCACCTTCTCCCTTCCTTTGCAGAGGCCTTGGTGGGTGCTGGGAAGGGAGCTGGGAGCAAGCACTTTACATCCCTTTAAGGGAAGCCCAAAGCACCGTGTCCTCAGGATGCCGGTGTCCACTCACCTTGGGTCTTCCACCTGCACCCTGAGAGCCCACGCTCCACCAGCAGGCGGCTGTTCCAAGGCCACTACCCACTGGGACATCCCAGGGCTCTGGCTTGAGGGCCGCTTTATCAAAGTGTTTCAGTTTTTCTTTACTTTCAAATCTGTCCCCAAGAGGAAGGACCATCCTGCAGTGGTCTCCACAGCACTGGTGATAGACTTGGTCGTGTTTCTTTCCTCAGAACATTCCTTCTTCACTGGTCACAGCCACGTGCTCATTCCATCCTTCTTTTTGTAGACTTTGGGCCCATGTATTTTATGGGCATTGATACATATATAAATATATAGATATAAATATATAAATATATTTTTTTAAGTTTCCTACACCTGGAGGTTGCATGGACGTACGCCGGCATGTCTTTATATTGTATACAGATTTTGCACGCCAAACTCGGCAGCTTTGGGGAAGGAGAAACAATGCCTTTCTTTCCCCTCTCATGATGTTTGCAGATGCAGAAATTTTTTTTCTGTAAAACAAAACAAAACCTTGAAGGAGAAGAGGGGGGAGTTTGAGTCTTATTGAACTTATTCTTAAGAAACTGTACTTTTTATTGTAAGAAAAAAGGACTACTTACACACTTGTCATTAAGGAAAGTTTACCTAGCACCTTTGACATACCGATAGAGAGTCGATTGTATCCATGTGCAAGCCCCACGTTCACACCCTACTGCCTGTCTGGCAAGCTGGCTGGGGGCATTTTCTTTTGTTTTGTTGGTTTTCTCCTTTTCTCTCCCCACACAGGGCCAGGTGCACCCTGCCTGCTGTCACCAGCCTCTGGTCGAGAACCTGAGGTTCTGGTGAGTCCCCGTCTCAGCACAACTGTGCTGATGGGTTCCTTCCTTCAGGAAGACACGGGCAGGGGCTGGGTTTCCGCATTGGGCAGTCCAGGCCTTTGTGAGCCCTAGGTCTCAGCGACACTTGGCACTGGAGGAAACTATTTCTCCCTCTCAAGGATCCGGGCGTGCTCTGCACCCGGCCTTGGTGGCCTCACCGGCCTCACGTTGATCAGAGTCTCCTATGGAAGAGAAGAATGCAGACAGGCTTGTTCAGGGTTGTGCACTCCACTGAGGAGATGCCATTTCCTGATCTGTAAGAATGTTAAACATGCTGTTTCCATATATGTGCAGGAGGCTGACCTCATTCAGCAAGAGCTCACTACAGAAGTGTGGTCAAAGCCGCCACCGGAGCGCTGTGACATGAAGCTGTGTGTGCTCCACAGCCATGACCGCCTTCACTCTGTAACAGCCTGTTTTCTCTTTGATTGTCTGGACCTCCCCTCCGCGGCGCTTTCTCCTCTTGGCGGGGTTGGGAGTCATGTTTGGTTTTCTCATTCTTGTTTTTGTTTTGTGTGGTGGGTTTCACTGACCGGCGGTGTCCTCTGGCGGTCACCTCTTTCCACCTCCCGGGTCCAGTGTTTGTACCACATCACACACTTGTCGCTCTCGTGGTGTAAATAAAGACTGCGTTAATTGCCCTCCCATCTTTGTTACCTCCTTATGTTCTTTCCCCCAGCGTGGGGGGGGGGGGGGAGGGTGTGTGCGCGAGCGCACCCAGGACACTGGGCACTGACTCCCATGCCCTGGGAATCATTGGGCCCCGTCACTTGGATTGAACTCCAGCAGCCTCTCACTCTTCCCAGCTAAGCACTCAGAGCAGATATGAAAGCTGCCAGTTCCCACCACTAACAATGAATCCCGACTCCCACGGGTCCTTGGAGGCCTTGGTTTCCAGAGGAGCATGGTCTACCATCAGACAAACACCAGCCAGTCATAGAAAACTTAGCTGTAATTTCTTAGCTGTAGTTTACGTGTCCCAGCTGTTTGTGCTGTTATAAGTTACAGGCAGGGCGTGGATGTCCCTGGCTTCAGGTCTCCTAAGGCCGTGCGTCAGCCTTCTCTGAAAGCTTGAAAGGGGTGCCCTCTCGTACACTCCTTGGGTTGGCAGACCTTTCCTGACTCTCATGGTGCCTACAGCAAAGCAACCTGGGAGACGGCATCCCCTTGGTAGACTTGAGAGCAAGTCCTAATAAATTTCAGATATTTCCTGGTCTTCACTTTTTTTTTTTTCATTTTGATTAAGAGCCAAATGCATGCCAGCTATCAGTTCTTAGAAGCCTTTACCTCTAATTAGATAAGAAGGAACTTGGAGAATGTTCAGAACTGTTCACCATAACAGTCTACTGTAAAACCTCGCTCAGTCAGGACCAAGCCCCATCAAAGCCTCGCTGGGGAGCATGAAGTCATAAAGCTGAAGATTTGTTCCAAGAGCTGTTAGGGCTGCTGAAAGCTCTTGCTAAACTGTCCACTTAGGAGAGGGCTGGCTCCTAACGTGTGTTCTACTAAGGCTCCACCTCCTGCCCGTTATTAACAACCTCAGATCACTCAAGACAGCAGTCCAGATAATGGAAAGAGCATATTTCTGCCCCTTTCTCCCCCACTCCCATTCACTCTCACTGCCTCACAGCCTGGCCCCTAAGTAGCCACTCCCCTAGACTGGCCAGGCAGGAGCAGCAGCGAGGCCAAAGAACCTTGACTGACTAATCAGTTCCCTTCATCATGTGTAGCCTGAGCGAAATAAACCCAAGGCTGGTGATGGAGGTGGGGTTGCTGTCACTAGTGCTAAGACATACGACCACAATGACCAAAAGATAGGTAATTTTGCAACAAGAATGCAAAATGGCCAATAAGACTGTGGGACAGGTACCGTGAGCTGCCCTAAGGTTCTAGATGAGGACACTCATTCCAATCATCAAAGTGAGTGGTTACCTGGAACCCAAGACAGCCACACCCTGCCGGGGAAGCAGTTGTAGGTGAGTGTGAGTCTTCTCTCCGTGGATGCTAGGACAAGAGTCCAACTGTGTCCGACTGTGTAGGAGTTGGAAGTGGAACACTGGACAGAGCAAGGCTGAGACGAGATGCCTAGGAGTTGGATTTACCCCAAATGGCAGGGTTCCACAATGTGGCCCAAGCAGGTCAGATGGGGGATTGATCCCAGGGGTTTCCGTCACAGCCACACCCCTGTGTGAGAGGAGAGGCCTGAAACCAGGACAGGAGATATGCTGTGAGAGACCTGACTACTGGAGTCAGGCCAAGCTGAGGTCTGTAAGTACCACACAGCAAGAACAGGCTGCTCGCACACCACCCACCGCCCAGAAAGGGAGACCAATATTACTCCTGCACCACCCAGGGATGGTTTCCAGAATGAGCCTCGTCCATTTGCCCACCCCCACCCCCACCCGAGTCCCCAAGCCCTGACCCACAGGAAGATGAATTGAGACCATGCTACTCATGAATGCTGGACCCTCAAGCCATCCCCCCAGAATCCTGGGGAATGCAAACCTAGAAAGAGAGGCCCTCCCTGGGCTCCTTAGGTTATGTCTTCATCTGCCCTAAAGGGTAGCTGTGTACTGCTGGGACCCTGTCCATAGACCTGCCGCCTAGGCCCATCATCCAGAAGGTAGAAGGCACACCCAGCACCCCAAGCCAGTAACTGCATCAGGATGCTGAGAGGGAAACTGGCTTGACTCCACAATGGAGACAGAGGCAGGTAGAAGGAGGGCAAGGGGCAAGTGGCTAGCAAGAAAGACCATCCAGGCAGTGGGCATGGCTACAGGGGGATGTTGAGGAATTTGGGTCGGGACAGGTACAGAGGCATGAGTCAGGGTCCTAAAAGCATCCAGATGAGCTTAGTATGGCTGGAATTTCCAGAGAAGGGACCCAGAACCCACAGACACTAGAGAGCTGCCTATGGACATAGAACCCCTTCCTTCCATCTGGATGTTGTGTAGCAGCTAAGCATAGTTGAGCCCAGGAGGATGAACCGTCGAGATACCTGCCCAAACTCTGGGTTGATCTTCTGACAGACTGAGCAGGGGGTGAGAGTAGAGTGGAATTCAGCATGGCACTCAGATGCGGTATGAGAGAGGAGTGAGTGTCCTGTGAGGCTGACAGTTCTGGCTTGGACACACTGGGCTACACTGCCCACCCAGTCTCTAGCCACAAATGGTAGCAGGTGCTTGGACACAGGAGTCTAGAAACGGGCAGAACTTGACTAGGAATGCACATCAATGTGACACAGACTAGCCATCCATCGTAGGCATGAAGCTGCGTGGCAGGGTAGAGCAGGGACTAGCAGGGAGGCACTGTATCCACAGAGGACCCAGCTGAGGAGATGCATGAGGGGACTGCTCAGGAAGTAAGGAAATCACAGCTTGTGAGACACTAGGGCAGGGACACCAGAAAGGCAACAGTGCACAGCTGGGACACAGGTTAGGAGTGGAGAAGTCTCTCATAAGGCCAGGACAGTGAGCCTGCAGTACATACCCTGAATGTGGCCTCCATCCTTAACCAACCTGACACCAGGATGCCGACACCATCATAAGCACAGCTCTGGGAACCAGTCCCACCCCAGAGCTAAGCAGGTTCTCACTTGCCAGAAACACAGCCCTGAAATTTCAGGTGATGACCAGACAATGCATGAAGCTCCAGCTATGTCACTGACCTGATGGGACTTCCAGAAGAAGCAGATGTTATTCTTCACACAGGAATGAAAGGATGCTCCCAGAAGCAAGGACAAGCCCCAGAGGTGACACCAGATGACCGTACTCTCGCTCTGCTACTGGCAGGACCTGCAGGGTGCCTGCTCTGAAGCCAGTGCTGGGTCCACTTTAGCATCTCCTTGCCTAACACTAACGGGCCCCAGCTCCACAGAAGCCACAGTGAGCCCCGCTGGGAGGGAAGTGCCCTTCACAAACCCCTCCATGCCTTTCTATGTGCCAGTTTGCTCACAGGATACTTTTTATCTTTTTCCATTTAACAATCTCCATATAACAAATAGCATTTTCTTTCCTAACTTTTTTTTCCTAACAACATTTTGAGTGGAGAGAGAGCTCAGTGGTTAAGAGCAAAGGACCCAAGTCCAGTACCCAGTATACACATCCGTTGGCTCTCAATTCCCCGTAACTCCAGCTCTGAGAACCAACACCCAATACCCTCTGCTGACTTCAGGCACTAAACCCATGTACACATGCCTCCACATGCACACATGTGAGTGTACACACTTAAAAATAAGAAAAATAAATAGTTAAGGTATTAGACACTGAGTATCCTCAGTTTAAGGCCCTCAGCATAGGAAAGGAATGCTTTATATTTGTTTACTTATATTCTCAGAATCTATTAAAATTAAAATACCACAAACATTACTACATTGAAAGAAATTACCAGAAAAGAGGAGTGAGATCGACTCACATGAAACAAGTGAGTAACACCTACTAATGGTGGCAATGGAAAGGGTAGGTCTTTCCTCTCTCAAAGGCCTTGGGTGCTTCTCTGGTACATCTGTTCTCCCACTGATCAGCAGCAGAGAGTCAGCTGACACTGCCAGTTAGTGCCATACATGCCCTGAGACCTGTACTAGGCACTTCCCTAGTCACTGTACCAAGAGGCAGTATAAGGATAGTCAGACGTTTTCTGGCTCACTGTTTGAGAGGGTGCAGTCATTCCTTCATGGAAGGGAAGACATAGTTGCTGGAACAACCAGGTCTGTGGCATCAGGCACATTAAGCTGCTTATTCATATCTCAGTGGATGAGGAGACAGATCTGGAACCAGGACCCTCACTAACCCTCAAAGCTCACCTCTCTCCCAGTGACCTACTTTCTCCAGCAAGACCTTATCACCTCAAGGCTCCACAACTTTCAAAAACACCACCCTCTAGGAAACAAGAATTGAAATGTATGAGCCCATGGGGGACATTCTACATTCAAACCACAACAAACTCTAAGCCTTTGGATAAGATACTAGTAGATTGAATCCATCGAGATACAGGAATATAGAACCATCCATGGTGAGTGGCGGCTTCATCCCAAGAATGCAAAGTTAGTTTAACTTCAACATTACTATCTTACAATGTATTATCTAGCAGATGGTTTAAGCAAGGCTGCAAGATATGAAATCAGAACTAAAACAGGCATGAGGCTACTTGGGTAATCACAGTGTGCACCCTGTAGGCCAAGGCAAGAAGATCCCAGTTCAATACAGGATTGGGCTGCATGGTGAGATGCTACCTCAAGAAAAAAACCACCACATAAAAATTAAATGCATTTCTATATACTAACAGTTGACAATCCAAAATTAAGTCAACAGATCTAAGCCAACCACGGGGACATAATCCCAGCTCTCACTCAACACAGGAGGATCATGAGGCAGGGACCAGCCTGGACTACATGAGACCTCATGTCACAACACTGAACTGAGTTGTACAGAGAGGAATCAGAGGGCAAGGGGTACTGACAGCTTCAGTCTCACAATGCCAGGGTGCTCTGCTGACAGTGTTTGATATGGTAGGTGGCGCCCGAGAGTGTGCCGACAGGGTGTGGAAGCCATCCGTACTCAAGTAACAGAGTAAGGATGACAGGAACAATTGGCTCATGCCACAGAGGCTCTGATGGTGTGAACACCACCAATGGTGTGTTGATAAAAATAGGCTTCATTGGTACTGCATGGATAGAGCCCAGATGGTATCTTCAGATGCCATCAGCGCTCTATCAATGGAGCATGGATGCCTCTAACACTGGCAACAGTGTATTGGCAACATTGGCAGCATATCGACTGTTGAAACTCCATTGACAGACTATTAAAGTATAAACACTGTTGGTGATGTCCCTGCCACTCTAAGTGTCCTGACACCATCACCGTTCTCCAAGAGCACTGACTTCTGCATCGTTCTCGGTACCCACGTTTTCCAGCCCTGTGTTCACACACACCTCACTCTAACCGCATAGAGACTCCACCATCTCTGACTCAGTGAGCTTTCCTAGCTCTCATAGGCCTGCCCTGTCCCAGAAACTGCTGCTGGTCCACAGGGCTACTGAACTCAAATCCAAGTTGGATGATGTGAAACGGAATGATGGTCTGAGCCTGTTCACCCTGGTGCAGCGAGGGTCCCGAGGTCACGTGTGGTTCCTCTGTGTCACAGCTGACATTTGCAACTCCAGTGAGTCTGTTGGGAGTGTTGGTGTCTGTGGTCTTGGGAACTCTGCTAACAGACTTCAGGTGGAAACTCCTAATCTTATGCCTTTTTTTTTTGTTTGTTTGTTTTTGCCAATGTTTGTTGAAAAGTGGCCACCAGGTTATGTGTCCGTGCAACTAGTTCTCCTCATGCCAGATGAAGGCAGACTTGGTAATCTGGATCTAGCAGCATGGTGTCGAAAGCTGCCCGTATATCTAAAGTACTGTGTGCCATATGCCAGCAAGGGTGAGTGTGGGTTAAAAGGCATCTGGAAAATGGCTGTGATGAGCACAGGGTACAGGCCATGGGTTAATTTCCCATGCCTGCTGCTATCTCAGGGAATTCACTTATTTTGTCCCCGAAATAGTCTTTGGGCAAGCCAGCAACACTGATTCCTGGGCCCATGGCCAGGCTCTCAGAGGTGGGCTGGCCCAGAAAGTAAGCAGAACCAATCCCTGGGGAAGCTGGGTCTAGATATGTAGAGGCCCACTTGGAGCAGGCAGCTCCCATGGCACCAAGCAGGATGAGAAGACAAAGGAAGAACCAGCATTCCCCGGGGAGGCTGAGGGTGTGGCCAGCATCCAGGGTCCTCAGCCGGGTAGCACAGCACATAGCATAGGGTGGGCCTCAGCCTCTTGTGTGGAGGAACATCTGGTTCTGATCCCTTGTCATCCAGGGTGAGAACGCTATTCTGGGTGGTGAGGGGAAGGACCTGTGGCCTGGAGATCTGGCATCTCCTCCACAGGCATGAAGGGTCCAGCAGTAGAAGCCATGGGTCTGGCAGACTCTGTTGAGCCCAGCCTTATCTGGTGCTCTGGCCATTGCTGGGGGCAGTGTGCCGTCAGCCAAGGAGAGAAGGGGCAGTCTGTCCTAGGCTGGGGAACAGGGCTGAGATGACCTGTGGTGGCCCGGAGCTGAGACAGGTGTTAACTCATTCCTGACACCTTTGGTACCCTAGTTGAGAGAGTGTTCTCTTCAAACTTCCCAGGTATCATAGTTCTGTGTAAGCCTCTCAAGTGTTTGTGTGGGAAAAGGGCCCCCGATCCTGCTACGACAGTCCAGGAGCTCCTTCCGTGGAGCTGCCCTGTATCTCTCTTCTGAGTAGCTCAGAATGTTTTATACCCTAGGTCTATTTTGTCTGGAGTCTAAACTTTAGCCCCACTTACTCCCCATCAGTTAGTGTCTTCCATACCCCACCCTTCAGAAGTACCTTGCCTGGAGCCCACCCAGCTCTCATGGAGGAGGCAGGCCAGGGAGCGCTGAACAAGCAGTTGCCCTTGGGTGCCAGCTCCTGGCTCTTTCACTTTTGTCCCTTGGGATGAACCCTTCCTGCCTCCAAGCCTGAGGCCCCTTTGGCTGATGACCTGCAGAGACACACCCTCAGGGGAAATGTGACACGCTAAGGAGATGTGAGTTTGGCTCAGCACAGACTTTTTTTTTTTTTTCCCTTGTATCATAGATGCATCCCTGTGTTTTCTCTTTCTGTGCCCAAGTCCAAGTTAAAAATGTGCCTTGAGCCATTTGAAGCAACCAAGTTGCTTTGAGGCCAAGCTACTGAGCGGGGTCTGGTGAGCACTAGTGCTGTTGGCTACAGATGGAATGAGGACGGTACTGCCTGGGGGAGTGGCTGTGTGGACAAAAGCAAGTGACCTTCTGGCCACATCCACCAGGGTCCTGCTCTCTAACACCCAGGAAAGAACATTGTATTGATAAATTGCTGCATGCTGTTTTGAGTTCACCAAGACATTAGCACTGAGATGCCTGTGTTTAGAATCTCTGGCAAGCCCATGTGCTGTTTGAGTTCACTGAGATGTTCCTACTTCAGACCCAACCATGCTTGTGTCAAAAGTCCTCCCAGCCAACTGAGATGGGAAACGGCCTGAGAATAGAAACACTGTGTTCTTAAGAACAGCTAGAAGGAAAACCATTTGCAACAGAGGTTACTATTGTCTATGATAGACAGAGTGTCAGACATGGAGACTGGAAGCTGGGAGTTCCAGCCATGGAGAGAAAGCTCAGCAGGGAACTCACACCGACTGCCTCAACCTCCCCTCCCCGGCAACGTTATCTATTTACTGCTGTTCACGTGTTCCCTAGGAAGCCTGTTCATGGACAAGCTGCTCTGCTGAACTTTTGACCAAGAATTCTAGCAAGGTTGCTCCAGCATGGCTTCCCCAGTCATCTGGGTGTTGTGGATGCCCCGGTTTGATGGTGGTGTTTTGTTTTGTTTTGTTTTGTTTTGTTTTGTTTTGTTTTGTTTTGTTTTGTTTTGTTTTTGTCTGTCAGCCGCTTCTATCCATCCACTACTTCCTGCCTGGTCTTTACTTCTGCTTGCTGTGGACTTAGATGCACTCATTTGCTATGGATGCATTCTCCACACTACACTGAATATGATCCCAAAGTCCTGCCTCCTGCTGCCCTGGCCTCAGACAGGCACAGATGACCTTCCCCACCCAGACTCAAGTCTATGTAACTTCACCTAAAGTCACTCCCAAGTCACTAGGGATGGGACTGCCCCTCGGGCCCCGCCACCCCAGCCCCCACTGAAATGAAAATGCCCAAAAGTATGAAAATGCCCAAAAGTATGAAAATGTATGAAATGTATGAAAAAGTATGAAAATGCCCAAATGAGAAGTGAGGCAGGAGATAGGGGGAAGGAGTCCTTGAGTGTTTGAGCTAAGTCTCAGGGGTCCGAACACTGCCCTGGGGAGAGCCCTGTGAGGTAACTCCCAGCCCAGGCAGTTAAGACCTCTCTGACAGCCTTCAAGGCCCTGGGAGTCCCCAAGGTTCCAGGGCAAGTGGAAGATAGGGTGGGGCCCTGGGCCTGAACAGTTCTACCTACAGAACTCACAGCTTTTACATATGAATGCCCTCTTTAAGGTAATGCCGGTCCCAAAGTACCGTTGCCCCACCCCCACCCCCCAACCTAACTCTGAGATGCTGCAGAGAGGCACTGGGCCACAGCTGCAGCCACCCACAGAGGAGCACTGGGGAGGCATGTGGCAAAGCAGAGCACATACTTCTGTCCGAAAATAGATTTTATCTGAAGAAGAAACAGATGGGGAGGGAGTCAGCTCCTTCTTTAATGGAAAGTGCAGGATGGGGGGGGGGGAGTCTAGCCTAGCCTACTTTCCTCCTGTCCCCAGGACAAGCTTGGAGACCCCCCACAGGCCCTAGGGCATCTAAGCAGCATAAGGCATGACCTGGCCAACTAGGGAGGTTAGGCAGGTGTCCTGAGCTGGCTGAGGAACCTGATGTCCTGTGGAGCCAGAGGGTCAGGAAAGGCCTCAGCACTGACTGCAGTGACCCAAACTACCAGGCATGGTGTAGCCAAGGCCACAGGCATTAGCAGGTGAGGGCCTTCAGGAGGGCATCCTGGCTGGGCGAGGGAACAAGGGACTCCCCGGGGATGCTCTCTCCAGGCTAGTCCAGGACCCTAGCTCTGCTGCCCAGGGTCCTTAAGTTACAACACTGGCAAGTGAAGCACCTAGAAAGTAGCTAGGAGTAGCTAGGGAGTCTGGTCTCTACAGTCTCTTCCCACCATCCCTACAGCTGACTCTAAGACTTCTCTGGTCCGGGCCTCCCGGCGTCCGCACCTATGTTACCTCTCTTTTCAGCACGCAAGGGCTCAGTTTCCATGTTCCCCATGAAAACAGTCCGTTCACTTGACTAAGCCCACTCTCTTTATCCAGGATAATTATGCTTGTAAGATCAGCTTATGCAGACTCTTTGGGACCAGCATTACCTTAAAGAGAGTCTAGGTCCTAACTCACGCTAAGGGGACATTTATTTATTCCTTCCTCTGGGGTATGCCATTGAGGCCTGGTATGGACCACAGTAACATGTCTGCAGCAACAGAAACCACGCACACACCATGCCCATGTCTTGGATGGGAAAGGAGGTCCAGAAAACTCACAGACATTTACAAAGCCTTGGATAACTTTGTCTCAGCTCATGCCATATATGAAAGTCTGGTCCTCCAAGTTGAACTGGACCCTGCTTTCTGCCTGGGACACACAGGGCCATACGGTTGGGAAGACCTGAGTCATGGAATGGGCATGCACGTCCTTTCCTGCAAAGGTGTCTTGTGGACAGAGTGTAGAGACTAAAAGTCCTTAAGCTGCAGGAAGCATGAAAACTCAGGGGTCTCTGGGGTCTGCTGGACATGGGGCTGATGAGCAGGCTCATAGCCATGGTGAAGGCTACAACCCTAGCATCATCCTGTGAACTCCAGCCATGTCCATGAAGCCTGATCCCCACTCTTCCCAGTCGGGAGTGGGAGCTGATGGCCCTCAAGAGAGGCCCAGCTTCAGGCCCCATTGTCAGAGATGCCCCTTGAACCCAGCAGGACCACAGAGACCGAACCTCTGCAGAAGATATGGTTACACTGGAACCCTCAGTCAATTCCAGAGCAAGGCTGCCCTGGGCCCCACCTCCACTCCCACAGCTGCCCCGGAATTGCTAGAGTCGAGGAAAGGGCGGACTTCTTGCTTTGCACCTGCCTTTTATCAGCAGCTACAGGACCGTTGGAGACCCTGAGGACCTGGATGGACCTCAGGATGGAGCTTGGCATAAGGGAGTCTACATCCTCCTTGTGGGCAGAGCTGGGACAGTCTAGAGGGCAGCCCACAGGACGGGCACTGGAAAGACACTGGGGTGAAGCCAAGAATCAAAGGAGCCACACAGCATGCCATGTGGATTGGAAATCAAGCTGTAAGCTTCCTGGTAGCACAGACCGGGGAAGCAACCTGACCTTATGATGGCAACAGATGCTTTCACCCTACTTGCCAGGAGCAGCCAGGGCAACCCTGGAGGCGGCGGGATCTTGGCTTGGTGTTTTTTTGGTTGGGGGTTTGAAATGGACTGGGAGGAAAAAGACCCTTCTTACCATGGAAACGAAATAAAAATCTAAGGACAGGGCAGCCACTAGAGATTGTTTTGTTCCCCCAGGGTCACAGTGCAGCCTGGGAGAGGGGAGAAAGAGGGAGGAGTGATTCACAGATGTTTCTGGAAGTTTTTCCCCCTTTCCTTCAGGCCCTGACCAGGGCAGTACTGTCTGACAGCTGTAGGTGCAGGTCTCCCAGATGGTCCTGCCTCTGCTCTGCCCAAAATCCTCCACCAAATAATGCCTGGGGCTCTATGTCCCTATTCTGAGCCCCCTCTAAATATAAAGAGTGGCCCCACCTGGTGGTCACGTCACCCTCCACTGACCTTACCCCTCAGGGCAAGGGCTGCCTGGCCACCCTGCTAGATCCAGGTTCCAAGTGGCTCTGCACAAGTTCTGGGTCACTTTGCCCATAAAGTCCACTCACCCCGTCTGTGGATGGATTAACTGTCTAATGACCAACTGACCACAACTCAAGCTCTCCAAGCTCACTGACAGAAAGTGAGGGCAGCTGGCTCAAAGCCCAACTGGCCCACCTTCCAAGGCTGTGGGGGAAAGCTAGAGAAGCCTAGAGCTTAGTGGGAGACTACAGCCCGCTCTCGAGTGTTATGAATATCAAACAAACAAACAACAAAAACCAAGTGTCTAATTTGTCTGATGGCAAAAACTATGCGTGAGGACCAGTCTCCTTGAGCTTTCTGCAATGTAGCCTGGAGCCCACTGAGCTCATCTGAGGAGCGAGGGGGTCATGAGAGGGGTGAGGGGACATGACATTGATCGCACCTGAATTTGACCCTAGTCTTCTTTGCTGCATCTCAAATTTAATCATGAAGCGCTTAATCATGAATCACACTGTCTGTGATAAAGAGGGCAACATGGACTGATACCTGGATAAAATAGAATCAGCAAGGCCCCATTATGGAACAGAACTATTATCTACAGTCTTGTCACCTTCCATCTGGACCAAAGCGTCTGAATGTTCTTATAGTGATATCTTGGACAGATAGGGTAAGTACCCATACCCCACACGTGCCAGAGTCAGCCATGAGGCCACTGAACTGAAGGCTTACTCTTGTCAAAATCTATGACATACACACATGTGGAACACCTGCCTCCCGAGGGCATTTGAGGGACAATGGTGGCAGAGACCCAGAACCCAGAGCAGCCCTAGCTAGAATGCCCAGCCTCCTGGAATTCCACCTTCAAAACTGAGTCACACATGTGCCATCCCAGAGGCCTGTAATAATCAGGAACTGTCCCAGAGACAAAGACCTGGCTTCTGGGTGGTCGGGACACTGGTCTGCGTGAGTCACTTGGCCGGTGAGGGAGAAATGCTGGCTCCCCACGCCCACATGTCATGGTCCCAGCCCAAAATGTTTTTCTACACTCCTTTGTATTCCCAACCATTCTAGGAAACTTTTATAACCTTGTAAAAGAAGAATTAAGAATTGGAAAGAGAAGCCAGGCAGACAAGCTGGGGGAGGGTAGGAAGGGGACAAGCCGCTCAGAGACAGAGCCATGGAAGGCCAGCAGCCAGCTCAGGGTGGGCCTGGCTCCTTTTTGTGCTCTGAGCCTTGGCTCCCTTGGGCTTGGCTCAGGGAAACACTCAATCAACTTCACACTCAAAAGATACAGTCTGGTCTGAAGAAAGGTGTCTTGGTGTTCACCAGAGCGCTGCCGCTGTGGTCTCCCCAAGTGACCTCCTGGGAACTGCAGGCTGTCAGCCTTCGCGGGTTCTCTCTCCATGCTCCTGTCCAGTGGCCGTGCTCACACTGCTTGGGTAGAGAAAGCACGTGTGTTTCTGCAACCGTCACAGGCTGATGATGGTTTTCTTGATTTTTGCATGGTTCAGTGGGTTTGGGGAGAAGATGGCAGCCTGTGGACCCAGCCTCCATTTTAAAGGAATAGCCTTCTCTTTCCCCTTGGTAAGGATGCTTCTCTTTCTCTTTCTGAATGTGAGCTCTCCAGAGTCTCGGTTTAGGTACCTCCTTAATCCTTTGAGAAAGTAAGAAAACAGACATCCAACAGAGGTGGGTGGAGCTCTGTGAGGTGGGTGGAGCTCTGTGAGGTGGGTGGAGCTCTGTGAGGTGGGTGGAGCTTGACGTGGTCTGCATAGCAAGTTCCATGCCACTCAGGGCTACATCCACTGCTCTTGGGGAGATCTGAATTTTCAAGAGAGGAGGAGCCAGGGGTCTCTGCAGCCCCTGCACCCTATAATCTATTCAAGGAGGTAAAGGCAGCATCACAGTTTCAGGCTGTTCACAGCCCCTGTTGCTTCTGACTAGAAAGAGTTAGGGAAGGAACTTTTAGTCCAGCTTCAGGGCAAGAATACAGTGGTTTGAAAAACCGAAGAGCGGGTAATAGAGGTCTGAGGGTTGAACACATCATCCAAGGCTCTCACTTAGCTTCTGTAGTGAGGCTGTGTATAGAATGTCGTTTTGCTTGTTTAAGAGTGTCTACTAAGCCGGGCGTGGTGGCGCAAGCCTTTAATCCCAGTACTAGGGAGGCAGAGACAGGTGGATTTCTGAGTTCGAGGCCAGCCTTGTCTACAAAGTGAGTTCCAGGACAGAGACAGGTGGATTTCTGAGTTCGAGGCCAGCCTGCTCTACAAAGTGAGTTCCAGGACAGCCAGGGCTATACAGAGAAACTCTGTCTCGAAAACAAAAAAACAAAAACAACAACTAAAAAAGAGTGTCTACTAGCGTTTCAGTAAGAAACAGCATACTGCTTAGTGTCAAGGAAAAACAAAGTTTACTTATTCAAACAGGAAGACCTACAAAGAAAAGGTACTGGCTGGCCTGGACTAGTCCAACAGCCCCACCCTCAGCCCCACCCCCAACCTCCACCCACCCCTGATGTGGTATCTGTGCTGGTGGTGATTCTCAGGATTCCATTCCTCCGGAATATTCCTTGCAAAGTTTCTCACTAGGATGTCTGGTGTGGTCCTTACCCTCAAGACAGTTTCAGCCTAAGAGTTTACAACCAGGTTCCTGCCAGGCTGGTACATCGCTGTCTGCAGGGACCAAAGCCCCCCAGGCCATACATAGCATCCGACTTGGCACAGAAGGACTGGAGGTCCCCTGACCACGCTCTATCCTCCTTTACAGACACACTGTGTGAGAAGCTGGATCTGAGACGGTGTTCACAACGCAAGGGACAGCACCACTGGGCTCTGTACCCCAGCCTGCATCTCCTTGCTCCTTGTACGTGTTCAGTCCTCTGGACCCTCTGCTTGGGAGGTCTCCTTCCCCCAAAGGGATATTGTGGCCCAGCTTGGCAGGGAGCTGGAAAGCCAATGCTGAAGAGAACTGACCCCACCTTGAACTTTGCTGGCAAGGAAGTGTAGTCCATAAGGGAGTCTGGGCTTCCTCTCTCTCTTGGGCGGTAAATCAACCTGGGAACTGGACAGGGCGGGCCTGCCAGGGCTCTGGCAGAGGAGGTCTGCTTAGAAGAGCAGGAGGGGTATGAGCAGAATATGTGCATGTGTGTGGGGTGTGTGTGTGTGTGTGTGCCTATCTATGACACAGAAGTATGTATATGTATATGTATATATGTTTATGTATATGTATATGTATCTGTGGGTGGTGTATTTTGTGTTTTCACGTGTGTCTGTGTATCTGTGTGTGTGTGTGTGTGTGTGTGTGTACGACTATCAACAGCATAAAGGTATGTGTATGTATCTGTGGTTGGTACTCCTGTGTTTTCCTGTGTGTGTAGGTGTGTGTGTCCACAGGATACACACATGTATCTGTATCCATGTAATGCATCCTGTGTTCTCTTGCAGAAACTGATTTGTTTGCTTTAAAATTCTTGCAGCTTGGGATGGGGGTTGGAGGTAGGGTGAATAACCTGAAAAAGACAAGATTTTCCCATACCCTCCCTGAGAGAGGGACTTCCTGAGAGAGGGACTCGCCGAGTCCTCCACCCACACAAAAAAACTATGGACACCTCCTTCCTACCCAAAGTGTCCTCTCTCCTGGAGAGGTGAATCACTGATACTCAACCCACTAATGCAAACTCACCCCTCCCTGGGGACACCCCCCATCAGGAGACCTTGCCAAGGGACTGAGAGATCTGCTAGAAAATTAACACTGAGGTGTGGCGCCCCCTTGTGGTCCCTGTCATGGATCCCGTGGATTTTGGGGTCAGGGCCGCAGGGTGACACAGCTCCGCAGACAGCAAGCTCCCCAGACAGCAAGCTCCCCACCATGGGTCAAGAGTTTAATCAGCAAACTGTGATGAAAAGTCAGCTCTGGATTGTCCAAAAGGTCCTGAGTGATCTAAGCAGACCGCATGGCTAGTGTGTCTGAAAGCCAGGGGCCACAAAAGGTCCTAACAGGACAAGAAAGATCTGGGGCCCCCCTCCCCCTGACCAGTATTTCAGGGGTTTGCTAGGAGAGGACAAGGGACCACGGACTCAGACTTGTCAGAACTCTACCCCACCATTTCTGTCCTTCAGAGGTGGCCTCACTGCCCAGGGTTGCTTTGTATCTTCACTCTCAAATTCACCCCAATTTTGCCTGCATGTGTCGAAAACACAGGATGCATCACCTGTATGTGCAGGAGTCATCTTCAGGTGTCTCCTGGGGGCGGGGGAGAGGGGGCGTGTCTCACTGGAAGCTAGGCTGGCTGGCCAGTGAACACGGGATCTCTGTTTCTCTCTGCCTCCCGGCTCTAAGGTTACAAATGCCTTTGTATTATCTCTAAGATGGAACTCCCATGCATTCTTCATGCTTATAAGGCAAACACTTTACCAGTTAAACCATCTACCAAGCCTTTTAAGTATTTTTTAAGGCCTGCCCTGGGTACCTGAGCTGCCCTGGAGTCCACAGGGCCAAGCCTTGGCTCAGACTCCGAGGAAGAGACACCCACCCCCCCCACCCCCCCACCCCCGCCCCCATGAGGGCCTGGAGGGGTTAACAGGTCCCAGGGCCACATCCACTACTCTGGAGTTTCACTCTGAGGGCAATCTTGTGAGATTCTTATGGGAGGAGGAGTCTGTGGGACAGCATGCCTTCCGACCTCAGATCTGAGCCACAGGCCAGTGGTGAGACCCTCCCTCTGTCTAAAGGTCCCCATGCCCGCATGCAATGTGGGCTGTGGCAACTTGCTCAGCACTGCAGATGCAGCCAGATGTTTGGGATGCGATGGAATGCTAGTGTAGGCAGGGGCGGGGCGGGGGAGGCTTCTAGGACTTCCAGCCAGATTTCTGACATCCTTGTGAAAAGCAGCTATGGAGATGTAGGCCAAATCTCCTCCTTGGAGACCAGGGATGGGGGATTTGTGAGGGAGGGCACCAGAGACCAGATGTGATGGAGCAAATGCAGACAATGCACTGGGCTCTTGATGCGGAGGAAGGCCGAGGGGAGTCAGCCTGCTAACCTAGGACGCTCACTGTGCAGAGAAGAAGGGGTGTCTGTGGGGAGGAAGTGGGTGTAAAGAAATGTAACATGACTTTTAAAAAATCTGTCAGTTTGGGAGCATACAGCAGCTGCATGCCAAGGATGGAGGACAAGCAGGGCCGGCCTCTCAGGGGTCAGTCATGGAGGAGGGAGTGTGCATCCTCCCTGACTCTGTCAGCTGTGCTCGGTCCCTCCTAGATTTGTTTTTCTTTAAGGAAGACAAGACCTCTCACTGATGTCACCTAACAATGGCACACACCCTACTCAGCCCCAAGTCCTGGGTGGTCACTTCCTCAAACACTTGTTTCCCCGGTTGACATGGTAACACAGGCCTGCGGCCAGGGGGCAGGGCTAGAAGGCTGAAGGAAGGAGCCTCTTCTTTACCCACACCCCACTTCCAGTCCTGTCCAGCACCACCCTGCCCTCAAGGTGTTAGCAGGTACTGCAACGCTGCCCCTTCCCAGCGTCTCCACACCACTCCAGCTGAACTTCACAGTGCTTTCCTACACAGGTCCTTGCAGGCAGCACCTACCTCCTCCCTTCTTAGCCTTCAAAAGCAACAAAGTTGCGAGCCACAGTGTCCCAACTAAGGTATCCCAGCAAGATTGCAACTCCCGTTGATTCTACGCCCATGCATCAGGTTTCAAAAATCACTCTTCCCAGTGGCAGAAACATTTCTTTAAAAGGAGCCTTGACCAAACTGCAATGGCCAGGGGTGGCCACCATGTCACATGCCCTTTCTCTCCCACAGGACTGTCAGTTTAGGTGCAGACTTAGAACCTGTGGCACTCAACAAACAAGACTGAAGCCCCCAGGCTGTGGGGCAGGTAGCCACTGCTCAGCTGAGACAGGAAGTATAGCCTACTGCCGATGATGTCCACTCCCAGGGGCTACACAGCTGGGCTGACTGACAGCCAATACAGCAAGGACCCTGTGATGCAGGGCCTCACCTACTTCCTAGCATTCTGTGGAGGATGCTGGAGAGGCTGGGTCTTGAAGAAAATAGCCCAGAGCTTTCTTATGAACTCAGAAGCAAGAGAGATTTGACAAGAGTTATCTAGTTACTTAATTTAAAAAAATACATCCACTTATTGGGTACTAAAGTAACTTTAAAGCATTAAAAATAAGATTTCCTCAGAACCTCACCATCTTAACAAAGCATCCTGTGACTGGCAGCTGTAAGCGCTGAGCTTGACTCATTGCCCTGTGCTCAGAGTATGGCATTTGCTGCGTGTTCGTTCCTACTGTAGGTCACGTGCTGATCTGAACACACTTAACGGTACCGGTGTCTATCATGTCCACGTGCTTATGATTTTTCATAACCGTATAATATGTGTTTGTATAGATATAGTTGAACAACTATCCCTGAAAATTCAAATTTGTCCCCCTCCCCACCTTTTCTGCTTTTCTTTGAAGCTTTATGTACATACACGCAGCTTTTCCATTTTCTAAGAGCGGCTTTAAAATCAGCCATATAAATGTCTGGTTTCTGAGAAGGAAAATGAAGCAGACCCGAGGTCACATGTAATCCTCCCTCATCCCCAATCTTAGCAGAAAAATTAATACGCGTTTGGGTTTGTGACCGTAAGTCATATTCCAAATGCATAGGTCTCCTTCGTTCAGCAGGGAGTTCTGTCTCTTTTATGGATCATCCACATCCCACAGGTGGAAATGCTTCAGGGAGTAGATTACAATGATTCAAGATAGCCGATGCGCGTGGGCCGGGACGAGCACTCCCACACGGAAGGGGGAAGAAAGCTCATTCTGAACCCAGAGGCAGCTGAGCCACCCACCACCAGAGCAGGCAAAGAGATCTGGCATGGGTTGTACAGGGTCTGCAAGAACCTTCCTCATCAGGAGGACAAGAGAGAAGTCTTCTGCACAAAGGCCATTCCTCCTGAGTGCCTGGATTAGCCCCTGTCTGCTCCAGAGTCTGTCCCTGGCCAAGCAATGCCTCTGTGGTTAAGTCCTGACTTGCAACATGATGGCCACAGGTTTCTTCCACAGGGGAGTTCAGCCCAGCACCATGTTTGTGAGAACCCACCCTCAGTCTGGCCCAGTGGCACGCATCACACCTGCAGTTCCTGGTCTGCATCATCGGGGAATCTTAGTACCAGATGGTGAAAGGAGCTGACCGCTGGTCACTCGTGAGTCTGCATAGGTGCCATGGTGAATCCCTCTCCCCACTTCAACAGACACCCCATCTGAAAGCCACCCTGACTGGACCCTGGCCTCTAACAATATCTGTCAGGCACCGCTCAAGATTAGCTTGCCTCCCAGTAAAACATTCCCCAGGGAGCACCGCTGTGCTCTCTCAGATCCTCATTCCACAGAGAAGGAAGAGATGATAGAATGTTTAAAATAGTGTGAGAACCTTGCACAGGCAGTAAGATCTTTGTCTAGACAGGTGTTATTTCCCTACCATTAGCCTGCCCACTGCCCTACTTATGGCTCTCCTGTATCAGCAAAATTGTCCTCAGAGGGTCTGGGTTACAGCGACATAGAACACACACAGCTGTGAATGAGGTGCTGCCAACCAAGCCTGTTCAGAGATTGGATTCAGTCATCACTTACTGTTTCTGCATTAGAAAACCTGCGCGCACACACACACACACACACAGACAGGTGTGTGAGTTTTCCAAACTGGGGTTCCGTGAAACACTAGTCTGCAGGATCGTTCTGTGTGCAGATAGGTTGGGAATGTGTCCCTGGAATAAGCCTAGTGAGCCCTAGGTGTGGAAAGCCATGCAGCGAGCAATCGCTGCGGAGAGCCGGAGAGCCGCGTGTGTGCCGCGAGCAATCGCCATTATAAGATGGCGCTGGCCTCCGCAGTGACTAACTAGTAAACAAGCCTTGTGCGCAAGTGCAAGAGTGAACTCACTCCTAGTCACTGCCCATTCTCAGGGTGTAATAGTGGTGTGATGGGCGAGCAACAAATCAAGAGCTGTCACGCCACATCAGGTGCTGAAACGTCATGGCTGAGTGCTATATAAGGGACTCCATTTTCTGGGGTCTGGATCTTCCTGAGAAGTAAGCAATAAAGCTTTGCCGCAGAAGATTCCGGTTGTCCTGAGTGTGTTCTTGCCGGCGTGGACAAAAGCTCGGGATACCTAGGCATACAGTTCTAAGGATCTCCTGAACCACCAAAGGGGCACTAGCCTGCTACTTTGGGGAGACAACCCCTACCAGCTCCCTGATAGGTCCATGGGCCCGGCCTAAAGAACACAGTGGGAGCCAGATATCACATCCTAGACAGGGTAGATGGACCCTGTTGGCTGGGCACCACAGAATGGTGCCTTTGAAGTCATTTTGTGGGTAAAAAGAAAAAAATGACCACTGGAAGTATTTTTCTACGTCCACACTGCCTAGTTGAGCAAGCCACACATCAATAAAACAGAAACTCCTGTGAAGACAGCCAAGCCAACCCACATCCCTGAAAAGCTACCGGGCCTTATAGCCACAAGCTCTTTCTAGGATTCCTGCCACAGTTTGTCAAAAGGATGTTCACCAATGACAGGGGACTCTAAGAGCACAGGAACCACAGGTTGTACAGCCACCACCACCCTGGGGTACCACTGATTAAGTAGCTTCTTGGGTGACCCGGGAGGTTGCTTTCTGTCTCTAGAGAACTCACTAGGAAGCCACCCACAGGTACCCCTAAACTCAGGAGTGAGCACACAGGTATCATCAGCCTGCATCCTGAGCTCAGGGAAGAGCCTGAGAGCCTAAGCAGCCCCATCTTTCCCCTGGCCTGGGCCACCCCAGAACCTTGTACTGGGGGATTCCCTGACTATGCCAGTGGCAGAGGATCCTAAGGTAGGACTCTTAGGGGGAGCAGGGGGAGGGGCAGAACTTTCTGCTAGCACATGTTCTTGTGTTTGTCGTGCTAAGCACACAGTCTGCCCTGTCATGCTAAGCACACAGTCTGCCCTGTCATGCTAAGCACACAGTCTGCCCTGTCATGCTAAGCACACAGGCTGCTCTGTCATGCTAAGCACACAGACTACCCTGTCATGCTAAGCACACAGGTTGCCCTGTCATGCTAAGCACACAAGAACCAAGCAGCTGTTTGTTCTTAATTGAATTGAGCCCCAACTCCTCAGCTTGATGGTTTTTAACAAAGTGGACCCCAAGTCCTGCTTCTAAGTGCTTTTTATTTAGCAGCTTGCTTTCAGTAGCTGTGATTGGTGGAAAGAAGATAAAGTCATGGCATGCAAGTATGGGCTAAGTTGCCATGACGATGCCTTAATCGGTAACCCCCACTCATTGGCTTTTGCAAGTGTCTTTTTTTTTCCTCTATCATTTTGTGTGCATTCATTTTCCGTGACAATCCGGATTTGTTGTTGCAAATTATTTGAGAGGAAAGTTGTTAGTTTGTAAATTTCTTTTAATCCCTGGGTTTATATCTCACAAGATCTCTTCATTTGGGAGACTTTCAAGGAGGTCAAAGAAAATTTTGTCCGTTAGTTTAAAAAAACATGAACCTCAGATGCTTTATAGATGAAAAATTATACTTAAAGCCACAAAATTACATAACAGTGGCGACAGTGGGGTTTTTTCCACAAACATCAATTTTCAAAGTACAGTTTCCATAGATTCATTTTCTTACATCCCACCCCCAGAAGGAAAAGAAAATCTACTCTCCTCTTCTTCTATTAAAATGTTGACTTTGCCTCAAGGTCCAGACTGCTCTCGAATCTCTGCAAAGAGCTCTCATTGGCCACCCACTGCTGGGGGGACAGGGGTGGCAAAGCAAAGCCAGGACCCCATCCTGCCCCTGAAGAGGAGGGCAGGGGAGGGCACTGAGTATGGAGGATTTCTCCCCACAGTACCTCTTCAGGCCAGTGACACCTGTGGCTCGGCACCGAGCACAGAGCAGCCTCCGATCACACAAGATTCACCTACCCACAAAGGAAGGTGATTTCCAACAGAGGCAGAAACCAGGGGAGAGCCCAGGGTTAAGCAAGGCTGGTCTGGGAACAGAGAGGCAGAGCCTCATGCTGTCCAGGGAGTGTTGGTGGCTAGGCGACATCTTCTCTGTCCCAAGAGGGGGGAGGGCAGAGCTCCCCCAGGCCCTTAGGCTGGGACATGACTTTGCTTTCTCCACCTGGTAGACATGAAGGCTGTTCTAACAACAGACTTGAGCTACAAGTTAATCAGGGAGTCTGAAGTGGCCATTAGGTGCAGTTCAGGAGAAGGTGAGGAGGGAGGGGTACAGGGGTAAGGATGTCATAGTGGCTAAACCCATGGCCAGTGGAGTAGGGCTACTGTATGGTTCAGGGCACCTTGACTCCTGACTTACATGCTAAGGCAGGAAAGCAGACCCATGTCCTAGCACTGGAGAAGTCCAGAAGCCTGGGAGCTCAAGGGCACCTCTGAAGCATCCAGCTTCTTGAGATCACAGAGCAGAGGCAGCATCCATGAAGACGGAAGCCAGGGAGTCATTGTGGCAGAGAGACAGACGCAGCACAAGAGACAAGAGACTTGAGGCAGACCCAAGGGCTCTAATCTGATATAGAGGCTCTCTGAAGGTGGGAAGTCAGCAGAGCAACATTCCCAAGACCGCCAGGCAGTCTGCAGAGGAAACACGGGAGGCTGGCAGAATCCCCGTTTCAACTGTGAGACAGGGATCTCGCTGTGATGCACCAGGCTCTGTGCATACACTGCCTGCTACACTGACAGAACATTCTGGAAAAAACAAGTGTTGTCTACAGTGCTAGAAAGCAGTCACTCTTCATGGCATAGAACTCGGTCAGAACTCCCTGATGCTGGTCATTAGCACAGTCCATTCTGTTACATACCAACTTCATCAGACAAAGTCAAGTGAAAAAATGAAAGGTGGTACAGTTTCTCCATGAGAAAAACAAAACACCCAATTGTATTCTAATCATAGAGAACATGATGTCTGCCAAAGCCAAACAGACAGCCACGGTGCGTGAAGCCAGGCAGGGAACCTCCCCTGCAGACTCCAGTCGGTGCAAATTCAGCTGGTAGAGTGGAAGATGATTTTTTTTTCTTTGACAGTGTCTCTCTATGTAGTCTCAGCTGCCTCTCCCACTTCAGCCTTCCTATTGCTGGGATTACAGGTATGGACCACTAGGGCTGGCAAAATGTTGTGGACACTTAGGAGTAGAGAAGATGCCTCACTCTGTAAAGTGCTCATCGTGTGAGCAGGAGGAGGTCATGTAAAAACAAGCTGGTGGAGGGTGTGTGGGCACACTTGCAACTCTGACACTGGAAAAGAAGAGACAGGTGACTCCCTGGGGCTCACTGGCAGTTAGCCTAGCATCCTTGGTAATCCTCGGAGAGATAAGATCTCAGGATCCCCCAAAAGGTGCCATTTATCTATACTCCTGCCTTCCCCATTCAGACTGGATTCCAACTTTACACATGTGTCACAGTACCCTGAGCATTCCATAGCCGAGTTCCAGGTCAATGAGAGATGCTGCTTCATAGCACAAGGTGGAAGGCATCTGATGAGTGACAGCCGAGGTTCTTCTCTGGCCCCACCTCACCTGATAATGCTCACACATGTACCATGTGCTTACACACACACACACACACACACACACACACACACACACACACACACATTGAGTTCTCCCTCTGACTACCTCATCAAGGAAGACACTGGAGATGTGATCTTCATATACCAGACTAACAGAGAAGTCCATGCACAGGAGCAGTCCACAAATGATGCAGGGAGGGTCATGAGCTGCTCTCCTGTGCCTCGGGTCTCTTCCCAGAGCCCGAGCTGCAGGGCTCTGTCTTGGCAGAAATGTAAGAGAAAACTGAAGCTGGTGGTGGAGTGTGAGGGCCAGAGTGTGAGGAGTCAATGAGAAGAAAGGGATGGAGTCCCCAGTGTGTGTGTGTGTGTGTGTGTGTGTGTGTGTGTGTGTGTGTGTGGTGACTCTAACGGCTTGCTTTTATCTCCTCCACTAGCCCCTCGGCTCCACAACCTGTCAGAACCAAAGCAGAGGCTCCTATGCCAAGTAATAAATAAATAAAGCCAGCAGGCTCTGCAGAGCCCACCCCTAAGGAAACTGCCCATGCCATGCAACTGTCCAGGCTGACTGCTGGTCACCCTTCTGGCTTCCTCACACTCTGCTAATTGATGCCAAGCAAGGGGCCACAACTGGAGCAGGTCCCAACCCCCACAGCCCCACAGCCTAAGGTGTGTCAGGGCTTGTCCCAGCCTTCAGAACACTGAGTCTGAGGGATTGTGGGTTCAAGGTCAGTTTTGAACCTACATAGCATGGTTCAAAAGAAAACAAAGGAGGGAAGTAAGAAAGAAGATAAAACAAAGTTCAGGGCATTCTCAAACACTGCCCCTAACCCTCCCAAGGACCTCCCTAGCCCTGTAGGTCTGACGTTCAATGTCATGGTCTCAGGGTCCTTCCTCATTCCACCTCAGTCCACATCAGCCCATTCTCTGTCACTCAGAGTTCACCTCCTTAGTCAGAGCGCGTGAAATGACTTATGTGCCTTTGTATTTGTAGAGCATCTGCCCCCCCCCCCACCAGACTCCAGGACCCAGAAGAGCAGAATTGTCTACATCTACGACCCCAACCCACAGCCAATACAGAGCCAATACACAGTATACATTCATTAAATAAATTGGGCCTTCTCGGGGGAAGGTCAAAGTGAGTCACAGAACCCTCGATTGTTCTGGAGGGAGGCCAAAGCTTGGCACAGGCCAAAGACCTGGCCGGCAGGGCTGGTTGGCCATGGAGGGACAGAGGAGCCCTGGGATCCATGGGCCAAAGACGCAAAACAGGGTGCAGGACAGGATCCCAGTTTTCAGGAGCCACAGGCAAGTCTGCACTTTGCACATACATACATACATACATACATACATACGTGTCTATGTGTGTGTGTGTGTGTGTGTGATGTGCTTTAGACACCCAGAGGAGCCTCCAGGTTCTAGACCTGAGCTCACTCTGCTCTATAGAGTAACAACCTCTCCAGGTGGGAAACTGCAAGCCAAGAGGAAATCTCCGAGTTGACATTAATGCGTCCCCAGTGGGGACAGTTTCACCAGTGTGGTGCTGCTTCTCTGGCCTCGTGAGTGACTTTCGTCTGCCTGGTTAGTGCTCTCATGCTCTAAAGCTGTCTCTCTTACTGAGAAAGAGGGCATGCCAACCGAGGAAGTGCATTCTTCTAATCGGGCTGTACCTGAGACCGTGGAGCATTTTCTGGAAGTCCACCCTGGGCAAGTGGTCTTGGATGACATAAGAAAGTAGACTGAGTAAGTCAGGGCAAGCAAGACAGTACCCACCTCTCCTCCAGGGCCTCTGCTTCCGTTTCTGCCCCCAGGCTCCTGCCTTGAGTTCTTGTCTGGATTTTGCTTCCTGGTGGACTATAGACGCTTTCCTTGCTGAGTTGCTTTGGTCATGGTGTTTATCACATGTCAGTTGCAGCTCCTGCTTGAGTGTCCTGAGGATGCTCTAAGAAAACAGGAGCTTGGTGGCTAAAAGCTGTGACTTACTCTTCCAGCTGTGGAGGCCAAGTGTCCCAGGTTGTGGTGGCTGAGTTAGTTCTTCCAGAGGTTGAGAGAAAACCCATGCCAGGTCTCTCTCCATTCTTGGGTGGCTGGTGGCCCTGGCATTGCATGGTTTGTAGAGAAGACATACAAGTGCATCCCCAAGTGGCCTTTCCCACTCACCTCCTAAGGAGAGTGTCATGGGATTCGGAGCCCACCCTAAGCAGGAATGTCCAGCTTAAGATTCAGTCTGCTAAGCCCCTGTCACCCACTAGGGTCACACACAGATTTCAGAGGTGACACCACCAAAGCCATAAGTCTGTTTATGTCACAGGCACAGGCAGACACAGCCAGCTATGAAACTAGAGTCCCTTGCTCAGGAGGGGCTGTGGAGGTAGCAGGGAGCATACACAAGACAGAGAACCAGTCACCACATCCTCTCCAGGGGACAGAGCACAGCCTTCTGCTGAGCCAAGGCCACTGTAGCCCGTGGTGTCCCCACAAGGTTCAGTAATTAAAGCTTGCCTCTTTTAAGAGACAGTCATGAGAAGCATTCCTGACTTACATGTTGTAAACACATAAACATACCATTCTCCAGCCCACTAAACACAGTTAAACATCAGGGAGGATTTTGTCAGTAACCCAGTGTGGCTTTGCTCCATGTGGGCCTGAGACACAGTCTTCGGGATGGACCTGGGCACCCTGTGGCCTGCACCAAATGTCTCCACCTTCCTGGACTCTGGACCTGCAGCCTATCAGACTATCAGATTGTCAATGAAGATGTGTTCTCTAAGGGTGGCTCGCTGGCTCCTGCCCCTCATCCTGATGTCAAACTGGACAGTCTGGATGTTAAACCTTTGTTGTCCTGTGTGTTTCTCTCTTGTTCAATTCCAGGCAGTTCACCAGGCATTTTGTAATTTTTTTGGCCTCCGGGAGGGTTTTGTTTATTTGTTTCCAGGCACAAGGCCAGAACAGCTTGAAGCCAAAAGCCCTTTCTGTCTTTAGTAAAACTCTAGCCCTGTTTCATAAACAGTGGGTGGGAAAGGGGAGGGCTGGGTGTCCTGCCCACCTGAGATCTGTCCACACTATGCCATGAACCAGGGTCTCACCTCTGCTGAGGGGGCTTTAAAGCACTGGGTCAAGCTCACGAGTAGTTGCCAATCGAGTACTACACGAGAATGCAGAGTCCTCTGGGACAGTCCAGGACCTTTGCTGCCAGTGTGTGTGTGTTTTTGCTGCCAACTGCACAGGTGGTACTCAGTGTTGGATCTCAGTTGGCTTAAGAAAAAAAAAGATGGGGGTCTTCTGGCTTGAAAGTGTACACTATCAGATCTCATCTCTACTGACATTTACAGCAGGAAGAGGCTCATATAGTTTAGAGTCCTAGCCACCCCCAAAACAAGGTGAGGACCTCAGGACACAATAAAGGGGACTAAGCTGAGAGTTTCCCAGGGTCAGGTGCATAGATCCAAGGTGCCCAAAGGGAAGTAGACTAAAAGCCCAGATAAGAGCTTCCAACCCCACCTCTGTGGTGCAGACCCAGGAGGTGGAAGAAGGAGCCTGCAGCCTGCCTGGTGGGAATGCCACTTGCTCAGGGCTGACTGTCATCCACCTCACACTCCCAGGGGTGCAGCCCCGAGTCCCTGCAAGCCGGATGGGAACCTGTGTGTGGGAGGGGCTCTGGATGGGAAAAGAGGGGGATGGGAGCAAGAACTGTCTACCAGTGGTCCAAAGCGACCTTTTCAGCATCTGGAAGAGGAGTGGAGAGGAGAGGAGAGGAGAGGAGAGGAGAGGAGAGGAGAGGAGAGGAGAGGAGAGGAGAGGAGAGGAGAGGAGGGGAGGGGAGGGAAGGGGAGGAGAGGGGAGGGGAGAGAAGGGGAGGGGAGGAGAGGGGAGGGGAGAGAAGGGGAGGAGAGGGGAGAGGAGAGGAGGGGAGGGGGAAGAGGAGAGGGAGAGGGAAGAGGAGAGGGAGAGGGAGGAGGAGAGGGAGGAGGAGAGGGAGGAGGAGAGGGAGGGGGAGAGTGGGAGAGGGGAAGGGGGAGGGAGAGAGAGAGAGCGCCTAAAAGGAGCAACTGGGTGACCAGAAAAGGACAGAAATGCAAAGGTGTGACTGACACAGAACATGGCCAATCAGAAACCAATGTCATACAGGTGCTCACTGGAAAAGAAAAATCAGCGGTGGCAAAACATTAAATTTGTGATTCTCAACGCATGGGTCATGACCCTTTTGGGGGTCAAATGACCCTTTCATGAGAGTCTCATATCAGAAATCCTACACATCAGATAGTTGCATTACAATTCATAACAGTAGCAAAATTACAGTTATGAAATAGCAACAGAAATAATTGTATGGTTGGGGTCCACCATGACATAAAGAACTGAATATTAAAGGGGCAAAGCATTAGAAGGATTGAGAACAACTACTCTAGACCAAATAGGGAGAGATCCTGGGGTCGGTGGGCCCAGGGGATTCCTAAGATCCAGTGCAAGCCACCATGGAAGGCAAAGCATCACAAAGACCCCTGGGACCCACTGAGGACTCATACCTCCTCCAGAAGAGAATTGAAGGAAAACAGGGCTCCGGTGCCTCCAAACCGGAGCAGTGTGAGCTGCAGAAGGGCCCACACCCCACCCGAGAAGCACGGCAATTAACTCCAGTTCCACATGTGAAGCATCTCCTTGGAAGCCACACCTGCCTGTGGCAACACAAAGTAAACTGCACAACTGCATTTCGGGGAAAGAACATTCAGACGACAGTAACGCCTCTAGAAAAGTCCCAGACAGACATGAGCTTAGGAGGGAAAGCTGGATGAAGGAGCACATAGGGAAATGAAATAATTTTAATTATTTTAGTATTCTCCATCACTTTAAAAGCATTGAGATTTCTGTACAAAAGTTGATTGACATTATAGGATTCAACCCTCCCTCTCCAAGGTACAAATGACGGAGCCCAGGAGGTTGCTTTATTTAAGGATGCAAAGCACACAGGAGCAAAAGGAGATTGTGTTCAGGACAAGCGAGTCGGATAAAAATGCTCACAGGCACCCGGAACAGGGTAGCCTAGGTAACATTGAGGTGACAAGTGGCCTGGGCTCTCAGGGTTTATAACTACACTCACCCTGCATGCCACAACTGAGTGTCATATTCACTGCGACCAAGACACAGCTGGAGGAGCAGCCTTTATCTGAGATCCTGGTTGTCAGACCACCGACACCTGTCCCACACCACTGGCCAGGGTCTCCTGGAATGAGATACAAATGCCTGTTAAGGGGTGCGATCCTGAAGGACAAGCTGTAGTCATGGGAACACTGTCCAGACACAATCAAGCCAGAGAGGGCATGAAGGCCATGCCGAGACCCAGCAGGTAGAAGCAGGTCAGAAGAGGAGGCCAGGGACTGGATGTGAAGTACCAGGGTGGCAGAGAGGGATTCATGGCTGAGGAAGGTGGCTGAGTGTGTATCCTGGAGGAGGTTCCCAGAGCTGCTCTGAGCTGGTCACATTTGGCTTCTCTGGCTTGCTGGTCTCACCCTCCTTAAATCTGGCCCTTGAAGCATGGCAGATCTGACAAGGTAGGTTGTACCACTCAGCATCACTTGGGACATTTGACAGGACTCTGGGATCTCAGGATAGGGCCTTCCCAGCAGGTGTCACTGCCTGCTCAGAGGCTTTTAACCCCCATTCCTCATCCCAAGAATGGGCAGAAGGACCAGGCTGGGAGTCACATTTAGTGTGAAAGTGGGATTTCCCAGCGTGGGAAGGCCACTCATGAACAGTAGCATCCTATAAACACAGAGCATGAAAGGATGGCTCTCTGATAGAGGAGGAGACCTGTCTAGGTCCTGCTGTCCTCCCTGTTTAAGGCCACCACACTGCCACCAGCTGTCTCCTGTTTAACTTCACTCTAGCTGCATTTCCGGGAAGTGAGACTCTCCCCCCAAGATTGAGAGAGGGCATACAAGAAATGGACCTAATACTTGTGCTGGCTAGTCTTATGTCAACTTGACACAGAAACAAGAATTATCCGAGAGAAGGACATGTCAGTTGAGAAGATGCCTTCCTAAGATCCAACTGTAAGGAATTCTCTCCATTAGTGATTGATACAGGAGGGCCACCCCTATGCTTTCTGGGTTCTATAAGCAAGCAGACTGAGGACGCTATGGAGAGCAAGCCAGCAAGCAGCGCCCTCCATGGCCTCTGCATCAGCTCCTGCCTCCAGGTTCCCAACAAGTTTGAGTTCCTGTCCTGACCTGACTTCCTTCAGTGATGAACAGCTATGTGAAAGTGTAAACCAAAGAAATCCCAACTTGCTTTTTGGTCATGGTGTTTCGACACAGCAGTAGAAACCCTAAGGCAATACTTGAGCCACCTTACATGTTGAAACACCCATGTAACAATCAAATCCTGTGTGTGGGGGTCCAGGAGGGATTTGTAAGAAGGGTCATGTCTCTCTTGGCTGGGGACATGTGGGACAAAGGCCAGTCCTTTTTGTTGGGCATATCATCAGGGTGGCTGGAGTGTGGGATCACCTGCAATGACTGAGACATTTCCTATGAAATTGAAACACAGGCAAGCCTGGCACCCACTCTGGCCTCATTCTCTTCCCCTTAGGCTTAACTGGCCCACTTTCTCCCTGGGATCCTGCCTCCATGCCTTTTACAGTCTGACTTTCTGGCTTAGAGAAGGGTACTGGCTTACCACTGACATCCTGAGCCTTTGTGGGCATCCCGGGAGATGTGGCCATCCACAAAGCTTTGTGCTAGAGCCATCGGGTGGATGCTTGCGGTTCATGTGAAGGGTCCTCTTAGCCTTGCCAACTGGCAGCTGTTTTCCCAAGTCTCTGGCTTGTATTTATTGCTCCCACTGGAACCAAGAGCAGCATTTTGGGACCAGGGTGGGATGAACAGCTGGCATCTCTCTACTGTTCTTGGGATCGTGAAGGGTGTGCATGTTGCTGACTTGAAGATACTACTTAGTGCTGGTCTACAGCAACCCCTCCCAGAGCGCTGGCCCTGGCATGCCTAGGTGTTACCCATCCTTGGCAGAGAGGCCAGCAAATGTTTCCAGGACTGAGGAGAAAAGTGGCATTCTAAAGAGCTTTCGGGCAGTCTGAGTACAGATTTTAGGTCACAGGTCAGTGTGGCGCTCAATGATCTCTGTGATTTTAGGACCTTTCTATGCTGATTCTCTTGCCCAGCCTTCCCAGACTCGATGACCTTGGCCAGAGCTGACGGCAGCACCCCATCTGGTTGTATTACAACCACTCTGGACCCCCTTTCATCCTCTGAGGAACACAGCTCTGGTCCCAGAAATCCGCCTTTGTGGTAAGGTATATGAAATGACTGACGGCCCAGGACGAGGGAGGGCCCTGCCTGCTCACCAACATACAGTGCTGCTGAGCCCCAGCTGAGCTGTCCCTGAGAGGCCACAGAAGCACAGGGGCCCACATTGCTCTGGAACAAGCAGTCCCAGAGACTCTGAAGAGTCTCCTAAGGTGTGGCAATTTCAGAGACAGAACTCACTGGCTGCCAGCCATGACTGGGTGGATCAGCATGAGATGAAATGGTGACAGCCAGCCACCCTTTGCCAGAGAGTCTAGGTCTCTGCCTCCTTCCCTTGGCAAAATGTAGAAGTTGCTCTCACGGTCTCAGAGATGGGCTCAGGGACAGCTCTATCACCAGCTATTTCCAGATCCCACTGGGGAAATGTGTTCTTCTGCTTATCTGCCTCAGTGGTTGAATTCCTCCCTGGACAGCAAGGCTCTTCAGAGCTCCAGGCAGTGATGATCCTGTCTGGACACACACTGACAAGCACACTGGCTCCTCTGCAGCCAATGAGTCGCTGACCTTTGCAGCTTACTCCACTGCCAACAGACACCTCCAGGAGTGTGAGCAAATGCTGTAGCTGAGCAGATCGTTGCTGCCTGGCAGCATAGAGCTGGTCAAGACTAAGGAATATGCACAGATCAGAATTCCAGTGACAGGCCACCAGAGAGGCTGGGACACAGTGGGGCCTTTAGCAGGTACCCTATCTTTCCCTTCTGTGGTAGTTTGAATGAAAATGATCCCCAGAGGCCCATAGGGAGTGACACTTTTAGGAGGTGGAGTCTTAGTGGAGTGGGTGTGGCCTTATTGGAGGAAGTCTGTCACTAGGAGGCGGGCTTTGAGGTCTCAGATGTTTAAGCCAGGCCCAGTGTCACTCTCTTTTTCTGCCGCCTGCCTATCCAGATATAGAACTCTCAGCCGCCTCTCCAGCACCATGTCTGCCTGCATGCCGCCATGCTTCCCACCATGATGACAAAGGATTAAACCTCTGAACCCAATTAAATGTTTTCTTCATAAGAGTTGCTGTGGTCATGGTGTCTCTTCACAGGAATAGAAACTGTAGGTAAGACACCCCTTTGCTCTTCCAAACATAGATCCCACCCCATAGGAACACTGGACACTCAGGGTAGTGAAAGTGAAGCAGGTGTTTTGTTTTTTGTTAGTTTGTTTTGTTTTTGACTTTGCAAAGCCAGAGCTGTTTTTGAAACCTAAACCATACCCCTTCCCCCATCACCCCATCCTGATTCTTTATATAATTAGGAGGGTACAATCCTACCCCCCACTATCACCTGGCTTTTCCTTTCCTCTGTACCTTATGCCTGATGTCTTTCTTTTCACAACAAAACCTGTGTTTGTGTGGGTGCCTCTCCATGGTTTAGGACCTGTTTATTTTGGAGCTTATTAGGCCTATGCCCCTGCAGGGAGCTCAGCTGTGAGTGACCTTTCACTAGTTTGGGTAGGCAGGGTAGCTAAGCTGACAAGCACTAGCAGACTCTGAGGCTTTCTGTTTGGGACTGGACTAAGCTGGCTCGAGACAGCTTTGAGAACAAACCATCTGATTTTACTCCTTAATATCGTCTTCCATCATAGGATCTTGGGGAATGAACACAGGTTCTCAGGCTTGCCAGCAGGCACGTATAAAGAGAATATCTTGTGTCTGTACGGATGTGGTGCCTGTCAATAATAACTCTGATGGCCTGTGGCTTAGGCAGGAAAAATAGGAGGTAGAGCATCAGGGAGGCAGAAAGGATTCTGGGATAGAGCCAAGAGGGAGATTCACCCTGGTAAAATGTGACAAGACATGTGGTACCTGAACACAGATAACCAACCCCATGGCAGAAAGTAGATCAGAATCAATGTGACAGAACAAGAGGTTTTAGGCTGTGGGGAGCATCAGCCTTTCACTGGCCGTTTCTCTGAACTCTGATTCTTTCCTCAGAGAAGAGGATTCTCCCCAGGGGTCACATCTGGTTATCAGTGCCCAGTGCTGAGATGTTGATGCGATGGTGCCTCAGCTTTTCTGGTGGCCAAAGCCTCAGCCTCAGGCACATGTGTATATGCACACACCTGCCTTACACCCTGGCCCTTCTCATATATGTCTGACATGAGAAAGACCGGAAGGAATAAGGAAAACAGGCAGGAATTTCATCTATGGAAACTCCTTCGCCCTCTGTGTTATACACAGGGCATGCACAAAACGATTCAAAGCAAACATATGGGGGGAAATCCATATTGTCAAAATGGGGACATTGTCTCTGTGGACTGGGGTTCTCTTAGAAAACAAAACCAAACCCTGAAATTGTTGGTTTGTTTCTATAGTGCTGCCTGTTACTGTATCCCAGATCACCACACATCTTACCCGGAAGAGCTGAGGTGGACTGTGCTCAGCTGGGCACTTCTTGCTTCATAGTGCATCACCATACCTTAGCCAGCTGCCCAAGATGGTGCCTTTGCTCCCAGGCACCCCCTGCTGGCCACTCTCCAGCAGGGCACGGTAGTCAGGCTGGGCTCTTTAGGAAGAGCGCAGATGCCTGTCAAGTTCTCTCAGGAGGCTGGCCTCCTATCCTGGGCACAGTGCCCCTTGCTTTGGCCTTGTCTCTAGCAGAAGAATTTGGATTTCTTATATGAAGTTCTGGGGCACAGCTAGGTACATCTGTGAGAGATTGTTTTCTTAATTAAATCATCTGAAGTGGGAAGACCCCTCCTTTAATCCAGACCTTTTGAGGTGGGAAGGTCTACCTTTAATCTGGACCACACCTTCCGCTGGCAGCCTGATGAGGCCATGGAAGAAGGAAGCTTTGCTCTTTGCCTGCTTGCCCTTACTCTAGCTGGAAGTTAATTTCTTCAATGGCATTAGAGCCTACTTCCTCAGGAATACTCAAAACCAGCTGAGACATCCAGCCATGTGGACCGAAAAGCTACTGAATTCTTGGACTTTCTGTTGATAGCCAGCCAGTGTTGGACTAGCTGGACCACAGCCTATAAGCCTCTATCTATCTATCTATCTATCTATCTATCTATCTATCTATCATCTTCATTCTATTAGTCTGTTCCTCTAGAGAACCCTAATACACCTATTTTCTGGACATTCCAGACAGTATCCACCGTCTGGGCATGGCCATAGTTTTACCCACTGTCAGGATGGTGACCATAGTCCTTACCTACTGTCTGGACATGGTCATAGTCTTTACCCCCTGTCTGGACATGGTCATAGTCTTTGCGCCCTGTCTGAATATGCCCACACTACTTGTGACCCACGGTCTGGACATGCCCATACTCCATCCCCAACTTGCTTCATGTTTTCACAGTTGTGAACTTCCAGTCGTCTTCTGTGACATTTAAAAACAAAGCATGGAGAGCCAGCCCCCTGCCCCACCCCCAGAGAGTTACAATGCAGTTTCATCAAGGAGGCGCCACAACAAAGAGAAGATGTGAAGATGGCTTGTGTCTAGGAAGAAGAGAACAGTCCACAGAGCTGGTGACACAGTGAGGAAGAACGTGTGTCCTCCCTCTTAGGGTGCTAGGGCAGTTGAAGGAGCTATGCTGTAACTTTCATTTTTTCAATGTTTACTTTTAATGATGGTTCTTAGATGCTTTAACCTCCCTTCTAGCCCACACCCATCATAGGTCGTGTAAAGAAGGGATATGGGCAGGGTGCATGGGGGCGGGACTGGGGGCAGCAGGGGAGTAGATCTGTTTAGAAAGGTTCTTTGGAGCAATGCCTGCCTGTATTGTCTGGAAATTGGCAGTTCAGTTGACAGGTTAGCAGCAGCAGTTTGATCTACTTGCAAACACCTCACCAATACATGATCAATCCAGTTCTGTAGAGTCAAGACAGCAAACAGGAATCAGCAGCAGTGGCCTCAGCCGAATCGGCACTAGGTCTGGCCTCACCAACGTCTTGCCTAAGTATGAGGGGTTTCGTTGTTGGGTTTTTTGTTTTGTTTTGTTTTGTTTTGTTTTTGCCTTAGCAAAACTCTATGTTAGTCTGTCTCAGCTGACATCCCTCAGCCAATCAACCCGAGTCTGCAGAAGCGGCAAGAACCTGCAGCACACCACCAGACGTTTTTGGTGTGTTTCTCTCTATGGAGTCCAGACAGACAAAAGGAGCTTAACTACACAGTGTAAGGCTGACCAATACGTGCATGTCGTTAGCAAGGAATCCTCCATCACGTGTTCATTCACGTGCTTGCTTCAGAAGAGCATCCTCTCTCCTGTGTCTGCTTCAGCAAAATGTTCCTTCATGAGTCTGCCTTAGCCTTTCACCTGTGTCCACTTCAGAGAAAGGTTCCTTCACATGTTTGCTGCAGCAAAACACCGTCCACGACACAACTTCCAAAGAACCCTTAAGTTCCCACTTCAAATATGGAACTGTGGAGGATGACGAGAGACAGAGAAATATGAGTTCCCAATCTAATTTGAATGTGAAAATGTTCTCAAAGGCTGGTGCTTTGAAGCATGTAGCTCTACAGATGCCGCCACTCACGTGGGAGGTTCTGGAACTAAAAGACAGTGGAGCTCAGTTGGAAGAAACGCAGGGTCCTCTGTAACTGATCTTTGGCTACTTGGTGAGTTCTCCTTTCTTTCACCCTTTCAACCTCTGACTCTAGATAGGAGAGAAAAGAAGGATAGAGGGGAAAGGGGGTGACATTATCGTTAGACTGCTTCCTGCTGATTAGTGGCTTCAAGTTCTTTGGGGCAAGTTTGATCTTTACTATCAAGATATCTAATTTCTTCTTGCTGTTTCTTCTTTGCTCACAACTACTTAACAAACCTTGACCAACAGCAACCAACCAACAGCTCACCCTGCCTCTCAGGGCCCTAGCATTTATATACCCTCTGGAAAGTCCCAGACTTCTCACACAATTGCAGAAACCATCTACCACTGGCAAAATCATGCCCTTGCTAGAGCACGAGGCAAATCATAGTCGGGTGCTGTGGATGATCTGACGCAGACCCATAGCCCACACCTGGGATTAAAACGAAGACATATCCATACAATATTTCTGTGTTTCTCTTTTAAACCAAAACTCCAAAATTGTCACTACAGTCCTTCCTGTCCACTGTGACATAAAGAGCGCTCCTCAGCTATAGTCTGCTGCTCTGTTTGACAGACATGACATTCTGCCTCCCTAGGGCCCTAACACAATGCTGGGCTGTGGCCTTCAACCTGGGTAACCACAAGCCAAAAGAAATCTTTCTTTTAAATTATTTCTGTCAGGTGCTTGGTCAGCTCCAAAGTCCATGAACGTTTGCTTCAGTGAAGGCCAACAGCAGAGCGGGCATGAGGGAGACATGGTTAAGGTCAACCTGAGGAAGGCTGGGGCCAACTGGAATTGGGATGGCAAGGGGAGGCTGTGGTGGCCACTCTGAGGGGATATGGATAAAAGGCACTCAGAGCAGAGGCGAATGAGGTGGCCTGACCCCATGGAGAGCACACCCAGGAAGTGTCTGACCTGAGGGTCCCTGAAATGCTGTCTTTTCTTTTCCTTTACCATCTGGCAACACGAGCGTGATCACAGCCATCAACACTGCCTCCCCCAACTACCTCAAGAGGGAACGTCACTGCTTTATCAAAGCAGGGTCTCCACAGCCCTTCAGTGCCAGAGCTTCCGGCTTCCTGCCCTTTGTGAATCCGAGTCTGTAAATGCTGCTTTACACTGGTGCAGAGTGGAGAGTGCCCCTTGCTTACAGCCACTGTGACTCTCCAGCAAGAGCCCTGTTCACACCTGCACCCATTGCCATTATCAGAGGCAAGAGAGGGTATAGGGGGCAGGGAAAGAGAAAGAACCAGGATCAGGGAACTGAATAGTCCTGTCTCTTTCAGTTCTTGAGACCAGAAGTCCAAGATAATCTGGGAATGTGTGGGCGTGGCGGCACTCCCTTCCTCTTCTGGTGGGTGGGGCTCCAAGCAATCGCTCCTGGGCTGTGGACCTTGGTCCTGTTTATAAAGGTCACAGTCACAAGGCCTGAGGTGTTGGCCTACTGTTTAGGAGACTATCTTTAAGCTCCTGTATGTGGGTGTGGAGTTGGTATGGACGCTTCAGTGTGATGTCTGGACTTGGCTACAAAAGCTCCCGACAACTTGCAAAGAGCCCACCTCAGTTGCTGCTGTGCCTAGGGGAGCTGAGGTGATGAAGGGCTCATGTCAGGGGAGGCTACCAAAATGCAAGAATGGATTTGTAGAACCCAAGAGAGCCAAAGAAGGCTCCTTCAGCTCCAAAAGCACAGGAGGCCCATTAGGGGAGATAGGGCTACTGCATCCCCTACAGCCAAACTGTGGGACTCAGAACCACCAGTCTGTGGGTCCAGGGATCTGGCACGTTACAAGAGAGCATGTATAGAGAAAGGTGAGCAAATGGCAGCATCTCTCTGATGTCCTTTCCTAGTGACTGTAGCCCTCGCCTCATGGTGGGCTTGTCTTAGGCAGGACGGTTTCCTCAGGAGTGGTGGAGTCCTCAGAGAGGAAGGAATTGCCTTGCCCCTTTAAAGGGACCGCACTGCTGTCCACACTGCCTGCTCTCTGCCCAGGCTGACCTCCAGGGCCCTGAGAGGAGCGAGAGCCACAGGCCACCCCATGGGTGCTACCCACAGGTGGAAGGCCCATTCACTCCTTCTTGCCTCTTGCTGATGACAGACCTCCGAGGACTCCTGGAGCAGAGGGAAAGAGCGTAATAAGCTTAATTGGGGCACCGTAACCTTATTATTATAATCATTCTCCTCTGAAGAACTGTAAATAATTCGTCCCCAGAGTTCCACAGAGGTCTCTAATTAACCCTTCCTCAGGCACTGCGAAGCCACTTCCTCCTGCAGCTTCGTTTTACCCGCTCCCTGCTCACCACGTTGAGAACTCGGCCTCACGTGGCTTTTTATGTGTTCAAATTGTGTTTTAATGTGTGTACTCTGCACTCCCCTTCCCCACTGTATTAGTTAGGGTTTTACTGCTGTGAACAGACACTATGACCAAGGCAAGTCTTATAAAAAAAAACAACATTTAATTGGGGCTGGCTTACAGGTTCAGAGGTTCAGTCCATTATCATCAAGGTGGGAGCATGGCAGTATCCAGGCAGGCATGGTGTAGGAGGAGCTGAGAGTTCTATGTCTTCATCCAAAGGCTGCTAGTGGAAGACTGACTTCCAGACAACTAGGGTGAGGATCTTATACCCACACCCACAGTGACACACCCATTCCAACCAGGTCACACCTATTCCAACAAGGCCACACCTTCAGATGGTGCCACTCCCTGGTCCAAGGATATACAAACCATCACATTCCACTCCCTGGTCCCCATAGACTTGTTCAAAAACATGAGTCTATGGGGGCCATACTTAAACATAGCATAATGCAAAATGCATTTAGTGCAACTTTCAAAGTCCTCATAGTCTATAGCAGTTGCAACAATGTTAAAAGTCCAAAGTTCAAGGTCTCTTCTGGGATTCATTCAACTTAATTAACTGTAATCCCCAAAGCAAGGCAGGAAACCAGCTGGGCAAACTCCAAACTCTGCATCTCCATGGCTGATGTCAAAGTGGTCTTCAGATCTCCACTCCTTTTTCATCTTTTTTGACTGCAACAAACTGCTTCCTCCTGGGCTGGTTCCACTCCCTGTTAGCAGCTTTCCTCAGCATGTATCCCATGGCTCTGGCATTTTTAACATCTTTGAGTCTCCAAGGCAATTTCAATGTTACATCCTCTTCTTTCAGTGTCGGGGATTCCACTTGATGCCTAAGGGCTGGCATCACTTCTCCATCTCTGTCCTCTGTAGCACTCTATGCTCAGGTTGATCCACTCTATTACGGCTGCTGTTCTTGGTGATCATCCCATGGTACTGACATTTTCAATACACTGGGGTGTTCCACTCCAACTAGGCTTCACCAATAGCCTCTCATAGGCTCTCTTCAGGGTGCCAAGCCTCAAATCCTTTGCATGACCCCTTCAATCCTGAGCCATCAACTACAGCTGAGGCTTCACCTTCTCCAATGGGCTTCCCTGGCCTCTCACAGTGCTAAGCCTCAGTTTCTCTCCATGATCCCTGCATTCCTTCACAAGCAGTACCACCTGAGTGACTCTTACACATTACCAAGTCCAGCCGCAGCATGAGGTACAACCTTGGGTATCTCTGGAACACAGCTTCTTTGTGATCCCAGAAAACAATTTCCGGAAGATTTCATCTCAACGATGCTGGTCTCTTCTTAATCACCGCTAATTCCTTAGCTCCAGCTAACCAGCATCAATTTTCCCAGTAGTTCCTTCCATTCTTAACTCTAGAGCCAGAGGCACATGGCTGAAGCTGCCGAGTTCTGCTGCTTATAGGAACTAGAACATGATCCCCTTGTATTATTACATTATCACTAGCTTTATGTTTTCTAAATCCTTCACTGCCTAAGCTTGGCTATCCTGGTTCTTGCTCTGTAGATTGACCTTGAATGTAGAGATCGCATGCTTGTCTCATGGGATTAAAGGTGTGTACCACCATGCCTGGATCTAATTTAGCTGGATAGGATCTTGCCCCAAGGTCCCACTCCCTTAATCTTTATCTCTTAGAACACAAGATTTTGCTCCATTTCACTTCTTGGTACTCCTTTAATACTCAAACCGTATATTTTATATTTTTCCTTTCTAAGCTTGCTATGCTTGTTCAAACTTTTCTTCATAAGACTTAACCAGAGAACAAAGTCTCTGCTGGGCTTTTTTGAAACTTCTTTTGTCAATGCAATTAATCCAAGTCTCTTCACCTTAGCCTCAGGCAAACTTTTCAGACAAGGGCAAAAAGTAGCCACATTCTTCACCAAAATACCACAAAACCAGTCCTTATGCCACATTCTGAAATTCTTCTCCTTTGAAATCTCTTGGGCCAGGTCAACACAGTTCAAATCACTCCCAGCAACAAAATCTTCCATATTCCTACTAGGATGACCCATTAAGCCCCATTTAAAGCATTCCACTGCTTTCCAAATCCAAAGTCCCAAAATCCACATTCTTTCAAATAAAAGCATGGTCAGGCCTATCACAGCAATACCCCACTCCTGGTACCAACTTCTGTATTAGTTAGGGTTTTACTGCTGTGAACAGACACTATGACCAAGGCAAGTCTTATAAAAAAAAACAACATTTAATTGGGGCTGGCTTACAGGTTCAGAGGTTCAGTCCATTATCATCAAGGTGGGAGCATGGCAGTATCCAGGCAGGCATGGTGTAGGAGGAGCTGAGAGTTCTATGTCTTCATCCAAAGGCTGCTAGTGGAAGACTGACTTCCAGACAACTAGGGTGAGGATCTTATACCCACACCCACAGTGACACACCCATTCCAACCAGGTCACACCTATTCCAACAAGGCCACACCTTCAGATGGTGCCACTCCCTGGTCCAAGGATATACAAACCATCACACCCACAGACACTCAGTGGCTGCGGCCAGCACTGGGATGACAGAGACCTTCGTGTTCCTCTATCCTTATACTGACACATTCCATTAGGTCAGGGATCTTGAGGACCCCGGAGGGTTCCTGCATGCTCAGCACACGCTCTAACGCCCCTCTTCCAAACAGGGGAAAGCTGTGGAGGCAGAAACAGGGCAGAGCCTCTGGGTTGCCCCAACACCACATCTCCAGATGCATCAGAGGTCTTCACCTCTCGCACCCTGAATTCCTAAGGCATTACAAGGTGGCCTGGACGCCTTGCTTCCCTTCATTAGCTCTCCCGGGGTCATCTGGATAGTGGCCTAGATACTCAGGTAGGTCAGGTGACATCATAGGAGGAAAGGACAAGAGAGTTTCTCAGGGTGGCATCCACTTCTGCTTGACAGAGGCTTGGGTTGAACAGACTGTGGGGTGCACAGAGCGTGGGGGACTCAGAATACAGGGGGGGCAGAAAATATGATGTGTGCAGAATATGAAATATAAGAACTTGGGGTCTCAGAGGGCAGAAAGCCTGCCCTTTTTTTAAAAAACAAGCCACTGTCCATCTTGGGAACCAGTCCTGTGGCTCTGTGGTGTATGTGCCTAAAGGATTTTCAGAGAGGACCCCACCCAGGGACTACTACCCAGCACTCTAGGTCCAGGGGCTCAGAGGCCATTCTCTACCTCCAAGGTTCTCTACCTGTGTTGGCCTTGACTTGGCTGTCTCGTGCCTGGATATCTTGTCCTTGCCTTGCTCAACTTTGGGCCTCTATCCATCTGTTCCAACAGCTTGGTTGGCTCCACACAGGGAGGGTGGGTGTGGCCTTCCAGTAACTTCTTATTTGTGGTTATTTGGTTCTTTGGGTGAGGAGTTGGAAGCTAGTAGATTGACCTTCAGGGTCAGGAGTCAGACAAACAGCTTGGGTCTTTGCAGTAAGGCAGAGGCTGTCTATTCTGGGCAGCCAGGGCCACACTGGAGCCCAGCAGTGACACACAAGCCCATGTATGCTAAATTTACAAAAGGTGTTCTCCCTACAGGCTCACCTTGATTTTGGGCTGGAGATAGAATGGGCATGACTTTGTCAAGACAGGAGCAAGACAGCTGGAGCCTATGCAGAATCAGGATACATGTCAGGGAAGAGGAGAGGCCTTGGAGGGAAGAGGAGGGGACATCCCAAGATGTCTGAGGTTCCTAAGGGAAGTCAAGGTGAGGGTCTTGGAAGAAACAGAAGGTAGAGAGGGGAGTATGAATGACAGAAGGACCAAGAAGGACCAGCATTTCTACCGGTCACATACAAACCTTACAGAACCAAGACCCAGGGTCCTAGAGCATTGCACAACTCATCTCTCATGTCTTCACTAGGATGGGGTATGATGCGCTCTGCAGTGAGCATCCTTCTTCTCCTACACATAGAATTTCTGAGGGGCCTGAAGTGGACACTGACTCTAGCCACTCTCACACCAGGCTGAAGGGCAATCAGTGGTGGGACTGACCATGGAGAGGGTTAGGCCCTTTCTGTTTCTAGTTATGTTTTTAGCAAGCTCTACCTCAGTTGGACAGAAGTAAAGGTGCTGTCTGTGGCACTGCAGAAACCGCTTCCGAAACAGAGGTGACAGAGGAGAGAACTCATACTTGAGCTGTTGAGGTGTGGTGGCACATGCTTTCCACTCCAGCACTTGGGAGGTAGAAGCAGAAGGATCTCTGTGAGTTTGAGGCTAGTCTAATCTACATAGTGAGTTCCAGCACAGCCAGGGCTACATGGTGAGAGCCTGTCTTAAAAAAGAAATCCCCATAGTTGACAAAAGTCACAGTCTTTGTGGGGTACTCAGTGCAGCTGGCGCACACTGGAACCTACTCCCTCTTGGGCTTTTCTGCCCCTCCATGGGGCACTCTTGAAACAGGTACAACCCCCTCACTGAGGCACCCTAACTCAGGCCACGGGGGTTAGGGAGCCAGCCCTCACTCCCACGGGAGAAGAGTCAAGTCTACAAACACACATGGGTCCTGCTCACAGCCAGGCCTCCTCACCCTGCTTATGTAGGGCCTGGACTGAGAGCTTTTGTTCTTTGAAGTCCCCTGGATGTGAGGGGGACTGAGCCAGGAGGGATGGATAAGTAAACGCCCATCTTTATTTCCTTCTGACATAAAAAGGCAAAGTTGGATCCTGAGGTGGTAAACGCATAAGTGCAGCCATATAAATGCATGGCCCCAAGTGTGATGTCACCTTTATACGCGTTAATCTTCCTGTCTTGTCACAGGGGTTTAGAGAAAGGCAAATCCTTTGGAAGGACTGACAGTGCCCCTCTGTGTATTTTTGAGTGTACTGATCTCTAACTAGCCCCATCGAGGTTGTGTTGCTGAGGTGGAAACCCATCTTTCACCAAACTGTGCTTATCACAAGAAGGCAGTAGGCTTAATAGAAATATTAACTATCAGATTAAACGGACAACAGGACCAGACTCTAAACTAATAGTCAGATACGACTCACTCTTGATTAACTAGGATCAGAAGAGAGTAGAATTAAAATGGTAATATGCTTAGTGGTGAGAAACCCTTGTCTTAGTTGGGGTTTCTATTGCTGCAATGAAATACCATGACCAAAAGCAAGTTGGGGAGGAAAGCGTTTACTCAATTTACACTTCCATATTGTTCTTCATCACCAGAGGAAGTAAGGACAGAAATTCAAGCAGGGCTGGAACGTGGTGGCAGGAGTTGATGCAGAGCCCATGGAGGGCGCTGCTTACTGGCTTGCTCCTCATGGCTTGCTCAGCCTGTTTCCTTGCAGGATGAAGGACCACCAGCCCAGGGATGGCACCACCCACAATGGGCTGGTCCCTTCCTCATCAATCACTAATTAAGAAAATGCCTCACAGCTGGATCTCCTAGGGTTATTTTCTCAATTGAGTTCTTTCTTTTTAGATAACTCTAGATTGTGTTAAGTTGACATAGACTAGCCAGCACAATTGATGACTACCATTCTATGGTGCCAGGGAGTGGGATATGGTGGTTTGAATAGGAATGGCCCTGAGAGGCTCATATATTTGACATGTTTGGTCATTAGGGAGTGGTGCTACGTGACACAGATTAGGTGTGAACTTGTTGGAGAAAGTATGTTGCTGGGGTTGAACTTCAGGGTTTCACATGATCAAGCCATGCACAGTGTCTCTTCCTGCTGCCTTTGGACCCAAATGTAAAGCTCTCAGCTACTTCTCCAGCACCATGTCAGCTTATATGCCACCATGCTTTCCACCTTGATGACAATGGACTAAACCTCTGAGACTGTCAGCCAGTCCCAATTAAAGGCTTTCATTTATAAGAGTCTTCATGGTCATGGTGTTTCTGCACAGCAATAGACCAAGGTAGCCCTTAACGGTACTTCTCACAAACACTGTCCTGGAATTGAAATCGAGGTGAGAACCGGAGTGAGGGGGTAGAGTGGTCAGTGCTCACTTGTGTTCTGTGTGCTTGAAAGCAGCAAGAGAAGCTAACATGCAGTCATTAGAATTAGTAAGAATTTTAAAAACAGTGCTTACAAATGCATCTATAAAGATCAAATTCACTTGTGCATCCCAGTAACAAGCAAAGAAAACAACCAGGAAGTGGGTACTTGATGTATAAGCCAGCCGGCATAGATTTATATTTTGTAACTGTACTGGCTAGTTTTGTGTCAACTTGACACACCTGGAGTTATCACAGAGAAAGGAGCTTCAGTTGGGGAAATGCCTCCATGAGATCCAGCTGTAAGGCATTTTCTCAATTAGTGATTAAAGGGGAAAGGCCCCTTGTGGGTGGGACCATCTGTGGGCTGAGCAAGCCAGGGGAAGCCAGCCAGTAAAGAACATCCCTCCATGGCTTCTACATCAGCTCCTGCTTCCTGACCTGCTTGAGTTCCAGTCCTGACTTCCTTGATGATGAACAGCAATATGGAAGTGTAAGCCGAATAAACCCTTTCCTCCCCAACTTGCTTCTTGGTCATGATGTTTGTGCAGGAATAGAAACCCTGACTAAGACAGTAAGTATTAAGAAGATGTGACCTGCCCCGGTTGGAGTATTAGGACAATGGGACAGAGACACAATGTCTGAAAAATGGCCTATAACGCAGCTTACAAGAAAACACAGACTTTTCTGGAAGCAGACCATGAATGTTGGATGCCCACGTGAGAAATGGATGCCATGATAGTTGATGGTTCCCAGGACGGCTGCACTGGGCATCTCCACCTTCAGTGTGACCTTGACATTCTTAAACCAAGAGGCTAGAAAGAACTTTACAAATACTTTGACCAATCTGGCCGGCACAATAACATGGCTTCACCTGGCTGGTCCCCTTCTCCCTTACTCCCTCTCTGGTGCTTGCATGAAATCCTGACACCATAGCCTCAGGAAGCAGGAGCTGTGCCACAGCAGGAATCCCTGCCCTGTGTGAGAGTCACAGCAGATGCAGGGCCAGCTGCCTGACGACCGCAAATGCTGGAACGGAGGTGCTCTTTCCACTGATGCCTGGAGAGGTGAACGAACTGATCATTTCCTCTGCCAAGAAGGAATTAAGTGGCAGGAAAGAAGTGTTAGCAGAAATCTTGGGGCGACTCTCTTTAGAGCTCCTGGGCTTCTTAGTGACAGATCTTAAGAACTGTCACACTAGTTCAATGAGGATGAAGAGCAAGCTCTACCAGAATCCCTCACCATGCAATGAGTGGGTGGTTTGCACCACAAAGTGGCTACTTTTTACATGACCTAGTGACTCTGAAGATCCCTAGCTGACACCATACACAGATCTAAACTTGTACCATACCACACACATGCACTTACAACACAACACAACACAACACACATACCACCACATACACACAAACACACACATACACGGCACCACATACACACAAACAAACACATACTACCACATATCCAGACACACCACAGTTATACATACTACACACATACACACATCATACACATATAAAACACACATACACACCATACATACATAGCACACATACATACTCACACCACACATACATATATACATACACACATACATACATACACACATCATACACATATAAAACACACATACACACATACATACATACATAGCACACATACATACTCACACCACACAGAATGCATACATACCCACACCACACTACACATGCACACTGACACCACACACACACACACACACACACACACACACACACAAGTTCATACGTGGCATTTCTTGGAAGAAGATGTCCAAATGACAGTAACTACTAAAAAAGTCCTGTCTCATCTGTCTCATGGGTAGTCATAGAAGAGCAAGACCAGCCACAGTATGAGGTCCATCACACACCCATCGGGCTGGCAGAAAGCTTGAGCATGCAGGATGTTGCTGAAGGCGGGGCCCAGGCAGAGCTCCCACCATGGGAGTCTTAATTGTTTCCACCACTTTGGAAAAGTGGGGCATTTCCTGGGATGTTGAGGTTGTGAGTCCCTGGGAATTACACGTGATGGCTCTAGAGACATGATAGACAATCTAGACTCTTCACAGCTGTGGTCCTCACAGTCTCCCTAGTGGATGCACTGGGGTCATTTGGTCAGTGTCACATGAAGAAATATGGGGGACTCATGACAAGCAGCTAAAAAAAAAAAAGAATCCAAGACACAACTTACATTCAGTTCCACTGGAGTTACCTTCAAAAGTAGGTGGGACTGCATGTGGGTAAACACAGTATGTATGTGACCTGGGGAAGACCTGGACACATCAACACAGATGCTATGACAGTGGTCACCCTTCATGTGGGTAAGCAGACTGTGACCAGAAAAGGCTTCCGGCAGCTGACAAAGTTCTACTTGTTGGCCACATGGGAATTAGCTTGCAATTATCCATGGTTTCTTTCATTTTAAATAAGAAACAATCTTGTATCTTGAGAAGCTCAGAGTATTTTCATTGAAAGCAAATTATCACCTAGGAATGATCTCTGTCAATGGCTTATGTCCTCCCAGTCCTTCCCGTAAGTGTGCATAGAAGATAAAGGTGCTTCCAGCAGAATGCCAGCGCACCAAACCATTGTAATCCCTAAAGTCCACAGTTCTGTGGCTTTTTTTTTTTTTTTTTTTGGTCTTTCAAGACAGGGTTTCTCTGTGTAGTCCTGGCTGTCCTGGAACTCACTCTGTAGACCAGGCTGGTTTCGAACTCAGAAATCCACCTGCCTCTGCCTCCTGAGTGCTGGGATTAAAGGCGTGCGCCACTATGCCTGGTGGTTCTGCGGCTTTTAATATATTTGCAATGTTTGCAACCATCACCATTATCTAATTCCAGGACCCGCCATCTTTTCAAAAAGAGAATTTATTAGTTACTCCTGCCCAACCCTCTCCCTAAACCCTGGAAACTGAGAATCTAATTTATATATATATATATATATATATATATATATATATATATATACACACACATACACATACATGTATGTATATATATATATGTTTATGTATATCTATATGTGTGTATGTATATATATATATACATCATGATATATATATATTATATATATATATATCATGATGGGATCATTTAACATGTGGCCTTTTGCACACAGCTCATTTTACTGAGTGCATTGTCAAGTTTCATGTGCATCAAAGTAGCCTACACAAGTCCTTCATCCTTTATCATGGAGCGATGCTCCATGGTCTGTGTGCACACATTTGTGGACGTCCTGTGACATAAAGTCCCATGAGCAGTGTAGAGGTTTCCATGTCTCTACACCCTTTCCACCTAGAGATGTACCCTACTGTGACATGGCAGTGAGGGCAGATGTGTTACCTTGCTGTGACTGGTTACCTTTGGCTAATGACATAGGCCACAGCATCTTGTCGCCTGGGTGTCGCCATTCCGATGCTCTTTAGATGCTTTCCCACTTTAAAACTGTCATTTCATCATTGCGTTGTAAGAAATCTTACCCTGGGTACAGTTCATTTGCCAGATGTAAATTTCCCTAGGATTTCTACCATTCTGTGTGCTACTTTAAAATATATGTGTGTGTATATGCTTAAGAAAACACCTGTTTATTTACATTTAGGTAAAGTCCAATTTATCTGCTGTTTTCTTTGATTGCTTATATTTTTTATATCAAATCTAGGAGAAAGTTGCCTAATTCCAATCATCTAAATGTCATAGTTTTGCTTAATCCATTTTCATTCATTCTCTGTACAAGGTGTGAAGGAGATGCAAAGCCGTTCTTCTGCAGGTGGCTAGTCAGTTGTCCCTGCACCATTGGTGATGTCATGATTCCCTTTCTCATTGAATTTTGACCATTTTTTTATTTAAATTTTTTTCATTCAGTATATTTTAATCATGTTCCCCCTCCTGCAACTCTTTCTAGCTCCCCCTACTCCCCTACCCACCCATGTTCTTTCTTTCTCAATGCCTCCCCCCCACAAATAATCCCCTCAGAAAACAGAAATAACCCAGTCTCTTTTGTGTTGTGCAACCAATCGTGGGCGTGGGGCCTGCCCTTTGAGCAGTTGCTATACAGGCAGTAACACTCTGTTGGAGAAAACCTGGGTTTTTTCCTTTTGCAGAAGATGGTGATTGCAACTAGGCTCTTGGTCAGGGGTGGGACTTTGTGTCTGCTTCTCCCCCGCCCCCACCCCGAGCTGGCTTTCCTCCGGTTTGAGCCTGTGCAGGTCTTGTTCATGCTTCCACTGTCTCCGGGAATTCATGTGAGCATCAGTCCTATTGTGTCTGGAAGACGCTGCTGTGCTTTGAGTCACCCACCCCAGCCTCTTAGAACCTTTCCACCTCCTCGTTCAAAGGTCCCTGATCCCTGAGAGGACATTCATTTGAGGACCGAGGGCGTCAAAGTCTCTCACTCTCTACATTGTCCCGTTGTGACTCTGTGCTAAGTCTCCCTTCCCAGCCGTCTCACGGGCGTTTTGGTTTTTTTCATTTTTTTGTTGTTATTCTTGTTTTTGATGTTTCTAGAACATGATTTTAATATTTTTAACTGTTGCTAGTCAACAAACAGAATAGTTATTTTAAGATAAACTTCGTTGTTATGTCTCCCTTTTCATTTCTGATTTTGTTAATTTGGATACTGTCTCTGTGCCCTCTGGTTAGTCTGGCTAAGGGTTTATCTATCTTGTTGACTTTCTCAAAGAACCAGCTCCTGGTTTGGTTGACTCCTTGTATCGTTCTTTTTGCTTCTATTTGGTTTGATGATTTCCTGCCGTCTACTCCTCTTGGGTGTATTTGCTTCTTTTTGTTCTAGAGCTTTCAGGTGTGCTGTCAAGATCCTAGTGTAAGCTCTCTTCAGTTTCTTTTGGAGACACTTAGAGCTCTGAGTTTTCCTCTTACCACTGCTTTCATTGTGTCCGTGAGTTTGGGTATGATGTGTCTCCATTTTCATTAAATTCTAAAAAGTCTTTGATTTCTTTCTTTATTTCTTCCTTGACCAAGTTATCATCGAGTAGGGCATTGTTCAGCTTCCATGTGTACGTGTGCTTCCCGTTGTTTTTGTTGGTATTTAGGACCAGCCTTAGTCCATGGTGATCTGATAGGGTCCATGGGATTATTTCAGTCTTCTTGTATCTGTTGAGGCCTGTTTTGTGACCAATTATATGGTCAGTTTTGGAAAGGATACCATGAGGTGCTGAGAAGAAGGTATATTTTTTTGCTTTAGGATGAAATGTTCTATAAATATCTGTTAGATCAATTTGGTTCATAGCTTCTGTCAGTTTCACTGTGTCTCTATTTAGTTTCTGTTTCCCTGATCTGTCCATTGCTGAGAGTGGGATGTTGAAGTCTCCCATTATTATTGTGTGGGATGTGATGTATGTTTTGAGCTTTAATAAAGTTTCTTTTATGAATGTGGGTGTCCTTGCATTTGGAGCATAGATGTTCAGAAATGAGAGTTCATCTTGGTAGATTTTTTTCTTTGACCAGTATGAAGAGTCCTTCCTTATCTTTTTTTTGATAACTTTTGGTTGAGAGTTGATTTTATTTGAAATTAGAATGGCTACTCCAGCTTGTTTCTTGGGACCATTTGCTTGGAAAATTGTTTTCCAACTTTTTACTCTGAGATAGTGTCTGCCTTTGTCACTGAGGTCTGTTTCTTGTATGCAGCAACATGCTGGGTCCTATTTATGTATCCAGTTTCTTAGTCTATGTCTTCTTTGGGGGAACTGAGTCCATTGATGTTAAGAGATATTAAGGAGCAGTAATTGTTACTTCCTATTATTTTTGTTTTTAGAGGTGGAATTACATTTGTGTGACTATCTTCTTTTGGGTTTGGTGAAAGATTACTTCCTTGCTTTTTCTAGGGTGTAGTTTCCCTCCTTGTGTTGGTATTTTCCATCTAGTATCCTTTGTAGGGCTGGATCTATGGAAAGCTATTGTGTAAATTTGGTTTTGTCCTGGAATACCTTGGTTTCCTCCATCCATGGTAATTGAGAGTTTTGCTGGGTGTTCTTATGGGCTTTTTAATCACTCCATTTCAGTTTTCTTTGGTATTAAAACGCCTTTTGGTACACTATTTAAATTCCCTTTGCTATGCATTTTTGGCAGTTTTTCATTTGCTTTTCTTTTGGCCTTAAGAGTTTCCTTAGCATTTATGGGTGGGGCAGGTTTGCAAGTGACAAGTTCTCTCCCTTTTTCTTTTAACGTCTGCGATGTCTCTCTCTTTTTTCTTTTGTGAAGAAAGTACTGTTGACTCCTCTGGCACAGTTTTCATTTTCATTGCTGTGCTTGCCACTCCAGGACCTCCATGTAGCTCTTTCACAAAAGTTAAGGTCAAAACAGGTAAGGTATCTGCCAGTGCTGGTGGAGAGACATGGAGGGAAGGGAAGCCCTGCACACCGTGCCGCGGGTAAATACTTTAGTCACTATGAAGAATGGAATGTCACTTCCTCAGAAAAACAAACACGTGAAGCTATAGCATGATCAGCGGTCCCACAACTGGGCGTACAGCCAAAGAAAACAAAGCAAAATCAGTGTGTCCCCGAGACGTGTGCACACTGGTGTTCACCTGGCACAGTTGTCAAATGGGGTGAACACAGGGCTGCCTGTGTCTATCAAATGACTATTGAATAAAGGAAGCATGGTACTCACAGGCTAGGGAACACCATTCAGCCTTCCTGAGCACGTGGGAGCTTCTACTATGTTGCAGAAGGCAGTAGAGATAGATCTTGTGTTTAGAGAAATAAGGCAGACACACAAAGGCCAACACTTTGTGCTCTCATGTGCGGGATCTAACCAGGCTGATCTCCCAGTGATGGGCAAAGGCTGGGAGACTAGGACCAGGACTAGCAGAAGCTAAGCTGCAGTTAAGCCAAGCATGGAGGTCTGGTAGATCTTCTGTGTTGCCTCTCCACAGGGTGACCACAGATATCAGTTGTGCATGGTGCCTTTCAGGAGCCTAGAAGAAAGGATGACTGAAGTCCTCTGTCTCCCTGAGCTGACAGGGTGCACCCACTTATCTCAAACCCCGAGAACTGGAAAGTTGCAGGCAGTCTGCATGACTGAGCCCACAGCCCAAGTTACCCATTAGATAAAGTTTGTGTCTTCAGCCAATGAGAAGGGAGATTTAGGAAGGGCAAGTCCTGGCCTATGGGAAGAGAGGACAGGAATTCCTTGTGGTTGGAGAACCTTAAAAACCACTGCCTTGCACCAAATCAGCATGCTGGCCCTGTGTACCTTTTCTGAGTCCCTTTCTGAAGATGATATTTTAAAAACAGCTTCGGGGCTGGAGTGATGGCTCAGCGGTTAAGAGCATTGACTGCTCTTCCAGAGGTCCTGAGTTCAATTCCCAGCAACCACATGGTGGCTCACAACCATCTGTAATGGGATCTGATGCCTTCTTCTGGTATCTCTGAAGACACCTACAGTGTACTCATCATATATATATATATATAAAATAAATAAATAAAATCTTTAAAAAAAAAAAGCTTCATTTTCATGACCCTCTTGAATTTGTAGTTATCTAATTCCCTATATAAGTAACTTTATTTAAACATCGCACATTGTGCGCATATGCCAAAATGGAAGTACATTAGTTATTTATTTATATTTTACTTTTTAATTTTAATTTCTTGGTTTTTCCACACAGAGTTTCTATGTGCTCTGTCTGTCCTAGAATTCACTCTGTAGACCAGACCAGCCTCCAACTCACAGAGATCCACCTGTCTCTGCCTCCCAAGTGCTGGGATTAAAATTGTGCACCACCACTGTCTGGCACAACTTTTTATTTTTAATGTACCTCTTAAAAATAAGTAGGGGAAAGCACAATCAAAATAAATAAAAATAACTATTTCTATTGATCTTCCCTGTTTCATTGAGACACAATTGTAATTTTTCCTCCAGTTATTTTAATTAACTAATTAATTCATCCATTAGTTTACATCTCAAATATTGCTCCCCCTCCTCGTCCCTCCCTCACTGCTACTTTCATCCTATTCCTCCTCCTCTTCTCCTCTGAGAGGTAGGAGTCTCCCCGCGCCCCCCCCCGTCAGGTATTCCCCCATGCCCCTGACACATCAAGTCTCTGCCAGATTAGGTGGGTCCTCTCCCACTGAGGCCCCACAGGGCAGCCATGAGGACTGAGCTTCTTGTCTGCTACATAGGTGCTGGAGGAGGGGGCGGCTTATTCTACCCTATGTATGTTTTTTGCTTGGTGGCTCAGATTCTGAGAGCTCCCAGGGATCCAGGTTTGTTGACTCTGTTGTTCTTCCTGTGGGGTTCCCATCTTCTTCTGGGCCTTCAATCCTTCCCCCAACTCTTCCATAAGTGTCCCCAAACTCCATCTAATGTTTGGCTGTTCCTCCAGTCAGTTTAAATAGTTACATTTTATTTAATATATTTAAAATAATTAACTTAAGTTCTTTATCAAGTCCAATACCTAGGTAGGACACCAGACAGCTTCCTCTGATTTCCCCCACAAAGACCACACTCCCTTACAGCTTTGCTTCATTCGGGAACATTTTAAGGAATATAATTGAAAGAATGCAGTGTTAGCATCTTGCTGCTGCACAGCCACAGCCCCCTTTCACAGATACTGACGGATCCCTACGGAGACACGTCTGTGAGTCCTTAGTTGACAGGTTTCCAGGTTCCAGGATCTCAAACCTGAGACGTTAGTTTATATTAAAGGGGAGATTGGGGCCATAAGTCCTGTTCCACCCCTTCCCAGTGTCTGGCGTAGGAATCAGAAAGTCTATCTGCTGGCTCAGACTGGGAACCTCCCCCTCATTCTCAGAGAGCTATGAGAAGGTCCCCAGTACTGTCGGGTGAGCCCTGATTTCCTTCCTGTCTTCAGAGCCCTCCATCCCACGCCCCATCTGTCTCTGGTCCAGGGACCTGAAGTCTCCTCAGAGGCACCACCTCGATGTTGTTTGTCAGTGTGTCCATGATGTTGAATAAATCTTTTGGCTTCGAGGAGAGCTGTCTTGGTGTCCACTGTCACATCTGAGGCTGCTCTGAACACAGCTGAGTTCTCTGGTTCTGCAGTTGGTGGTGTAATTGTGACTGCTTGCTCAACAAGCTAGTCCTGCATTGTCTCATGCTTCCAAGTCCGTGCTCTGCTTAGCGAGATGTTCATGGCTGGACAGAAATTTCCTAAGCTCCGGGGCAGACATTCTCAGAACTTTTGAGGGCACGTGTGTGTGTGTGTGTGTGTGTGTGTGTGTGTGTGTGTGTGTGTGTCTGAATGTCAGGGTGATTCTTAACTCTCCAACAAGCAGGTTTCACTAGTCTTCCCTTCCTGCTTGCTGAGAACCTCAGATTCAGCCAGTACCAAAGCCACCTCAGTCCTTGGAGCCTGGAACACGTGCGCAGCCTTAGGCACACAAGCTGCCTTTGGGATGTCACCAGTGTGGAATTCTTTTTACATGTTTGTCCACTTGGCATTACCACAAATCACTGCAGTGATAAGCCGTTAGCATCGCCAACAGGCTGACGTGAGGATCTCCAGGAGTGGGTTCTCCACAGCGCTGCTGCCCTCCAAACGTCCTTGGGCCAGAGGGATCCTGTACCATGCCAGGCTGCTGCAGGGCAGGGGGAGGGAAAACACTGCGTGTCTCACTGCTTAAACCGAGAGTCAGTTTTCTTGAGTAAATGCTTTCGGGGATTATTGCAAGCCTTTCGTTAATTTTAAATTTGGAGAGGCTTCTTTTGCACCCCACGCATGGCTTGTGTGTGGGTGTTTTGGATGCTTTCTTCTGTCTTTCCCGTGAGTATTACTTGCAGTTATTCTTAGCTTGGCATTTGGTCCATGGAGTCAACCTGCGTTTTCAAAACCCAAAAGCAGTAAAAAAGAGTCAGCCTATGTTCTCTTCTCTCTGCCACGATCTTAAAGTCTGTCTTCTGGGGTGTTTGTGGTCAGAGTTGCCGTGTAATCCTGAGACTAGAAGACCGTGAGGAGAAATGATCCAAGTGTTCCTAATTCTGATGGAGGAAGACGTGGGCACAGAGACTGTGGTGGCTGTTCCTGGTTGTCAACTTAATGACATCTGGAACGAACTACAATCCAGAAATGGAGGGCCTGGGATCCAGATCTTGAGGCTGGAAGACACAGGCTTTTGACCCAGATCTTGACATGGAGATCTTGAGGCACAGTGGCCATGAAAATCATAGGCCCAGGCAAGGTAGTACATGCCTCTAATCCCAGGAGACGGAGGCAAGGGGATCCCTAAGTTCAAGCTCAGCCTGGGACAAAGCAAGTCCCAGATCTAGGCATGGTGATACACATCTTTAATCTGGGCCACACCTTCTTCTGGAAGCCTACATAAGGACATTGGAAGAAGGAAGACTCACTCTTCTTTGCCGGCTTACACTTACCTGCCAGCACATCTGTTGGAACCTACTTCTTCAGGATTCCAGCTTATACAGATCACCAGGTGAAACAATTAGCCTCGTGGGCCTAAGCAACTTCCTATTCACAGCTGACCATTGTTGGACTATAGACTGTAAGTCATAACAGTTAATTCCCTTAATATATAGAGACATTCCATAAGTTCTGTGATTCTAGAGATCCCTGACTAATACAGAGACGCTCACAGAAACACAGGTCACCAGAGAAAAAACTCCCGCATCCTCAAAGCAGGAGCCAGGGAACAGAGGGCAAACATCACTGCATCTTCTCATTGTTGGCTGTGCCCTGTTCCCTGGGTTACTGGGGAGACCAGCAATACAGACATGGTTTTAGGATGTATTGATTAGAAAAAGCAAAAGCCTTCCCTTGAGGGCTGCTTAGTCCCCTGACATGATCAACTGGGGCCAGTGCCATAGCAGGGAGGGAAGAGAAGCCAGCACAGTTTGGTAGGAAGAAGAAAATTGTCCTGTTTTCAAATTAGAATTTTTCCCTTTTTATTGTTGTGTGGTGGGTGCCCTAAGCTGAGTGTTCTCTCTCTCTCTCTCTTAAATAGGTCAACTCGTCTAAAAGAAAAACATTTTTCTCCATAGCCCCGTGAAGGACTTGGCAGAGGTCAGAGCACCTCCTGGCAGGACTGCAAGAGCCCAGGGCCATTCCTCCGTGCTGTGACCTGGGGATGGAATTGTCAGCCAGGAGGTAGGAGGTGGGCCCCAGGGACCAGGAACGGAATGCAGACCCTGGCCAGGCAGACAGGAGACAAGAAGAAGAGAAAAGAGGGAGGGAGAGTGAGGAGGAGGGGCAGTGGTAGGAGGGCTTCTTCCCCTTCCCCTAGAGAAGCTGCTTTCCCAATAAATAACTGGCGTGCCACATGAAATATAAGCCTCGTGAATTATTTTGCCCTTTTCGGGATCCAGGAATCTTTCATTGTCTGGATGGGTCACGAAGACTTTGGCGAATGCCACAGACCTCCAAGGCACTCCCTTTCCTGGGGATAAAGGAGGAAGGGCCCATCCCACCCAGGCTTTCTGCACCCCCACCCCGATGGAAGTCAAGTCAGGAGCTATTTGCTTGGCCTAGTAACGCAGCACTCCTCCTGACTTTACTTCCTGCTTTCTGCTTCTTTTGTGGAAGGGTATGAGAAGAGGAAAGACAATGGGGCTGGGGGTCCAGAGTAATTCATTAACGCACTTTTCCCAGAGCAAGCTTCGTGGACAGTAACACCTGTCTAGGTTCGCCTGGACTAAAGGCTTTTTTAGGCCTTGGCTAAAATAAGGCAAGTTCTGGGCTGAGCTGCTCACAGAGATCCGCCATTCCCAGCTCAGTGGCATCAAAACAGGGAGACAACAGCTCTGTAGTCACACAGGGTGCCAGAGCCTCCGTGAGCTTGGTGTACATAGAAGAGCCTCCATGAATGTCAGCGGGATATGGTGGCCTGTCCAACTCAATCCGGGTAAGCTCCTGTGCTATATGCATGTGCCAAGCCATGTTCTCTGTATGCTCCTGAAGAGTCTCTGTGTGCACCTGTGGAATATAGACAATGCCCCTGCAAGAGTCTCACTATACTCTGTGGGCATAGGCAGAAAGCATCCTAATTGATTTCAATTATACTACAGAGCCATAGGAAAAAAAGAGCAGAATAGAGGACCCAGACATAAACTCACAGCTGCAACTACCTGATTTTTGACAAAGATGCCAAAAATATACATTGGAGGAAAAAAAACCCCAAAACTCAACATTTTCATCAAATGATGCCGGAGAGATGGGATGTTCTTGTGAGGAGGAACGAAGCTAGGATTCTGGCCCTCATCTTGTACAAGAACAATTTCAAAATGGGTCAGAGGCCTTAAGACTAGAAACTTTAAATGTCCCAGAGGAAAGAAAACACTTCAAAATGTAGGCACGGGCAAAGGCTTTTGGAAAAAGAGCCCAGTAGCTCAGGAAACATGGCTTAGAATTGGTAACCGGCATTGAATGACGTTAGAAAGCTTCTGCACAGCAAAAGACACAGCGGCTGAGTACAGACAGCAGCAGCATGGGACAGCACAGGTCCGATAGAGGATTAATATCTAGATTGCATAAATAATTTGTAAAAACTCCAAATTCTCCCCAAACTAAATGACCCAACCAAATGAACTAAAAAGACCACGAACAGGCAGTTTACAGAACACGAAGCACAAGTCTTCAGTAAACATGGCAAGTGTTGAGAGTCTATTTCATCCCAGCCAAAGAACAGCCATGAAGAAATGGAGCTATGGTGGGCACGGTGGTGCATGCCTTTATTTCCAACATTTAGGAGGCAGAGGCAGAGGCAGAGGCAGAGGCAGAGGCAGAGGCAGAGGCAGAGGCAGAGGCAGAGGCAGAGGCAGAGGCAGAGGCAGAGGCAGAGGCAGAGGCAGAGGCAGAGGCAGAGGCAGAGGCAGAGGAGGCAGAGGCAGAGGCAGAGGAGGCAGAGGAGGCAGAGGCAGAGGCAGAGGCAGAGGCAGAGGCAGAGGCAAAGGCAGAGGCAGAGGCAGAGGTAGAGGCAGAGGCAAATGGATCTCTGTGTGTTTAAGGCCAGCCTGGTATCCTAGACAAAGAGAGTCTAAGATAGCCATAGCTTTATCACATAGAACAACAACAACACAAAAAACAAAAGAAAAGAAAAGAAAAGAAAAGAAAAGAAAAGAAAAGAAAAGAAAAGAAGGAAGGAAGAAATCAAACTAAAAATGCTGGTGTGTAGTTCAGTTAAAGCCATCTGTAACCTTGGGCCTTTCTACCCATACCCAGGCTCATGAAATAAGGACTCAGGTTTCTTATATATGGATAAATGCCTAGGCCCACAGCCTTGCCTCTGTTCCCTGACTAGCTCCTGACTTAATTACCCATTTATTTTATTCTAAGCCAAGCCATGCCATGTGGTCCTCAGTTTTATGAGACCATCTTCTTCTGTGTCTGGGGTGAAAACTCCAGTACCTGATTATCTCTCAGAGTTCTCATTCTGCCAGGTGTTCTACCTTTTCATCCTGCCACAGCTCACTGACCATATAGACTCTCTCTCTCTCTCTCTCTCTCTCTCTCTCTCTCTCTATATATATATATATATATATATATATATATATCTGCTGTTTTCAGACACCAGAAGAGCACACTGGATCCCATTACAGATGGTTGTGAGCCTCCATGTGGTTGCTGGGAATTGAACTCAGGACCTCTGGAAGAACAGTCAGTGCTCTTAACCACTGAGCCATCTCTCCAGCTCCAGCTCCATCCCCAGCTGTAGATTTTTTTTTTTTTTGGACAGGTGAATGCTTCCACACATTGCACAAAAGATTCCCCTCTATGCTGGTGGGGCCAAAAGGAAGTCCTTAGCCACTGATGGTGAGGATATAAATGAGCCCAGCTGCTGTGGAAATTAGTATGAAGATTCCTTAAAGCAAACAGAGAACCTACCTCCTGGGACCTGGAGGAATCTACTGTAGGCACATCACAGCAACACCTCCACACTTGCACTTTTTGAGGCGCTAGTCACAATAGCTGAGTTAGGGAACCAGCTTAAGTGTCTGTCAGTAGATGGGTGGATAAAGAATATGTGGTCCATACACACATGGGGTTTTACTCAACCATGAAGAGGGACAAAGTGATACCACTTATTAGAAAAACAGAATGCAACCGGAGATCACGTTAAGTAAAATAAGCAGATGCAGAAGGACAAATATCACACATGCACACACACACACACACACACACACACACACACACACACGTGTGTGTGTATGTGTGTGTGTGTGTAAAACTATATATCTCTAGCCACATGAAGAGGATGGATACTATGGGAAGGGAGTAGTCTGAGGAAGAAAGGGGAGGAGGACTGAAGGGATGAAGGAGCCAATAAGGTCAAAGCACAATGATGCACATGAAAGAAACTGTCCCAGCAAACCCACACTATGCACGATGAACCCAGGCCAAGAACAACATGATGAAGGAAATCCTGAATGCATGCTTGTGGTGTTGGTGGATTCAGGCCCGAGGGCTCCTGTACTGTCCATGAGGGAAAGGGTCAAGCGTTTATGCCCCTGCCTCAGGAGTTGAAAGGGTGGGCCTGCTGTGGGGCTAGTGTTCCTCTCCAGGGCCCTTGAGTTCTGGGGTAACTACATTTAGCTACTTGGGGTAGAGTTCCAGGCAGTGAGCCCGGGGATGTACCCTGGCCACTTCCTCAGCCCAACCCTGGGACAGGAAAGGGTGCAGTCTGGGGTCTTGGGAAGGCTTCTCCAATTGCACGCTGGGTCATCGCTATGGAGACTATAGAGCTGGTGTGGAGGGCTATGTGTGAGCTGGGACCTCTGTGTACTTCCATACCCTGGTCCACAGAAGGCTATGGCTGAGAGCAAGCAAGGAAGAGGGAGCTGGCATTGCGCCACTCTGGCCCTTGTGGGTGCCCACAGGTACACACAGCAGGGAAGCTTGCTGCAGGCGAGGCAGGCCTGTGGGAGAGCCCTTCATCCTGAAAGACTACAGTACCCATGGTGCTCTTGGGGGTTACTATGGCTAGGAACCCTGTGGATCCTGTATCCACATCTCCTTCCCACTGGTAGGACTTGAGGGTCTTCTCAGGTAGGTCCTCTGTCAGGGTCAGGGACACAGGGCCTCACAGATAGCAACTTTTCTCATCATCTGTGACTCAGAAGGGGACTAGGTCTCTGGGCTGTTCCCCAAGGACCTAAGAGTTGCCCAAGTGGTCAGCTCCAGGTCAGTCACAGAATGGCAGCAGTTGCGAACTTTAGCCACCAGGTGGCAGAGGAGATTTCAGTGTGGTTGAGATGGTCAACAGCCCATGTGACCACACAGCCCAAGGTCTCTGGTTGCCACAGAGCAGGTGAAGAAAAGGGGTCTAGGAGGAGACAAGATGGGCATTGGGTGGGGGTGGGTCAGTCTAACCTGTTGCATCAGGCTTCATTAAAGGGTGGCTAAGAAAACTGGGGCAAGGACTCCAGGCTGTGGCAGAGGGCTTGGGCCACGCAGACAGATGTTCTTGGAGAAACAATGACCCGAACCTTGGCCTCTAAAGCCCTAGAACTGCAGAACGGGAAAACCCTACCTACGTGTACACCTCAGGTCTGAGACTTGCGCCCCCCCCCCCCCCCCCAGTCTCTTCTCTGCCAGGAGCACCTCAACCTACTTCATCCCTCATCCCCTTCTAGTGTTCAAGGTGAGAGCAGCCAGCTGTCTGTGGATTCCTTGGTGCCCCATGCTGGTGGTTCATTAGTCCTGGTCCTGGCATGGCTCTGCAGCGTTGGTCCCAGGAACATCAACAGAGGGTGGTATGGGGCATTGAAAGGACGCTTGCACAAGGCCGGTTGCCTCCAGATAAGCAGACATTCTCCCTGTCTGTGTGGCCACGCATGCATTTGCCTTTGATAGCCAGAGCAAGAAAAATGGTCTCCGCTCGTTGGGCTGAGCAGACCCTGGTTTACCTGAGTAGGTGGGCACCCAGGATAAGGGAGCCAAAGGTGGGGCAGCTCAGTGAGGACTGGAGATGCTCCAGGTGACAACCGAGGGACCTGAGGTGTAGGTAGCTCCGGTCACCTCACGGCAAAGGGAACCAAGTCTGCAGTGGGACCCCCTGGGGTGGCTGTTGATGTAGCTGGACTCTCTCCCCCCTCGCTGGGGAGGGTCAGCAGAGGTTGGAGGTCAGACCCTGACTCAGCTCGGCTTGACGAATTTACTTTTAAACAAACTCCTCTGGGCTTTTCCCCTGAGGCCTGTCACATAAATTTCTATTTAGTGCCACTGGATCTCCAGCCAGGGAGCTGCCAGGATGTTTTGAGAAGAAGCTGGGAGATCACATGGTCTTGTCTCAGGGATTGTGTAGAGGAGAGCTTGGAGCTGGGTACCAGATGGAGAAGGGAAAGGAAGGAGTTGACTGTGGAGCCATTTCTCCAGTGAAACAGCCAGTGCTGGGCAGTGACAGGCTTCAGGCCCCTGAGGCTCCCTAGTGGGTGCACACCTTGGGGGAGGGAGCTGAGGGTTACCCTTCCCTGGGCTCGCCATATCTATAGAAGAAAAACCCAGCATTTCAGGGTCCCTGTAGGAAACCCCCTGTACTCTGGGCATTTTCTTACCTGTTCTCACTGCCCCCTATGGGGGGGGTACAGAACAGTAAGGTGAAATCCTGGGTACATGTGTGCTGTTGATATGGACATAGCCACATACCAAGGACCCCTAATGCCTCAGCCCCGTGGAGGTGGCAAAGTCTTCCTAAGGTCTGAGTGTAGATGTTGATAATGTGTACAGAAAATGTCCACCACAGCATCCTCCCAAGGGAGATTTACAGCTCAAAGACAGCTCTGCTTCTTGAGATGAGCAAAACCTGTCTCCCTTTTCAGCTGTATATAATAACCCTGACTCCTTGTTTTCTGTAATATACCCACCTCTGTGGACAGCTGTATGCAATACTCCCCCCCCCCCCAATGCTCTATAAGAAACACATCAGCTTCTGGGGTATTATAGCTTCTCCATCAGGTTTCGTGTTCTTGTATTTGCTTTTTCTTTATTTCCTGGGTCTCAGTCAGGCTGATCAGAACAGTGGTAAGTAACCTCTTTTCACACTAGAACCTAAGACTTGCAGGCCCTGGGTCCCCCTGAAAGCCACAAGACAGGGGTGCAAAGCCTCCAGCTGCCTCCTGTCTATTTTAGAAGAGTCTTTATAGACTGTTCAGCCCCAAGCCACACCCCTTAGTTACAGCCCCAGCTTGCATTTGAAAGCTGGAAGAGAAATGTGAGATTTTCTGTCCTGTGCTTCCAAGGAATCTCAGGAGAGGTGCATGTATGTTTAGGGCAGAGCCAGGCCCTAGAGACCCCATTGCAAAGGAAACAGCTTGATCTGCAGTCCGTGGGAGGGTATCACAGTGGAGGTGCCCTCCTCCTGCTTGATGGGTGTGTGGCCCAGGCAGGCAGAGAAGGTGGGAGGGGTGCAGAGCCACCGAGAGCACAGCACAGTGCAGCCCTGTTTGTGTTGGCAATGCGGCTGCCCAGCCATTTCCAGGTTGGATGACTGCGTGATGGAGAATGTAGGTCAGGGGTTTAAGCAAACACCTTCTGGATCTCACATCTATGTGAGTGTGGGGAGGGGCTCAGTGAGCTGCTGGAGAGTTTGCTTAGTGTGGAATTGTCCCTGGATTGAAATGACAGCATCGTCAGCTGTCACTTACCTTGGTGTGGTAGGGAGAACATGGACAAAAGAGATGCTAACCTGGCTGTAGAACACAGAACAAGGACAACAGCCAGCAGGAAGGCACAGCCTGGTATTAGCCAGGGCAGAAGGCAGCCATGGAGGGAACAGAGTGGGTGAAGGGATGTTGTGGGGAAGTGACATTCAAGCATGAGCAGGGGCCAGAGGCCACCGACAAACTCTGGAATGAAAGACTTCCGTCTCAGAGAGGAAACAACCCACCCCAGTCTGGGACCATGCATGAGCGCAGCCTCTGTGGCAGGTCCCCCGTAGGCTCACACCTATGATCACCATGGAGCACTCCCACCTGCCTTTCACAGAGGGGCACCCACAGATGAAACCAAGATGTCTGTCTGCACCCCAAGATGAGAGTCTTCACTGACACTTGTTATTCTGTGACCTTCTCCCTGGTCCCTGAAGCTCTGAAAACACAGGCACTAGCTGACATCAGAACATGTCCTGGGTGGCCTCTGGAGCCAGGCCAGAGCTGTCATTAAACAGGGAGGGAGACCTCTAAACTGCTTGCTACCAAGGGCCCATGACAGTCTTGTTTGACGCAGGGCTCCACATTACCTGCTGCTAGGGAGTTTATTGTCCTAGCTTTGCTGGTAGAAGCTCCAGAGACCTTGGGGGACACAGCATAGAAGCTACTCATTTGTATGGCCAGCTCAAGGTAGGGGCTACAGTCTATAGGAAGACACCTCTATGAGCTTCAGAGGGGGCTGGAGCTACCACCCAGCTGCCCACTCACTGGTGTATGGTGTGTGTGTGTGTGTTGCTCCCCAGGAGTCCCTGTCTGCTCATTTTACATAGAAGTCATCATACTATCCTAATCTGGTCCCAGCAACCCTGCCCTTGGCCAGAACCCTGGTACTGGAAGCCTGAGTTGTGGGCAGGTCCTGCTCCTTTTGGGGAGAGACTCAAAGACACCCCCCCCCCCATGGAATTCCTCTCTCCCCTTTGTCTTTGCTTTAAGAGGATTTATTGGCTTGAGATGGTGTCGCTGTGTGGATAAGAAAAAATGCCTTCCCGAGGAACCGCAGAGTGGCCCTGTGAGGCCCATTGCCTTGCTGGGAGGCCTGACCTCACTTCCTCCACTGCAGTAATTAATGGGACAGAAGAGCAGCCTCCGAGAGCCAGGTCCCCAGCAGCAGCATAGACTCACAGTGCATTATTTCTGTGTAAGGAGCCCTCGGGGCCATTACACTTGCAGGTCAGCGGGCACAGAGGCCACTCTGGCTCACTCGGTATTTACTGAGAAAACATCACATGTCTTCTCATCTGCTCTTACACTTAATATTTGACACTAGTCCATATGAAAAACAAGTGGGTATTTTGAATGGGGGGTTTTCTTCTGAGTTCCAGGAGCCGTGGATCAGAGTCTGTGGTTACAGACACCTCATGGGGGATGCTCTCCTTTCCTTTCCTTTGGGCTGGAGACAACTAGGAGAGGGGGGTACTCAAGTCAAAGGTCAGAGACCAGAGGCCCCCCTCTTACCTGTCAGAAATGAATCTCCAGCACTAACCATTAGGATGCCCTGCTTCCTTCCCCTCCTTTGCATTCTCTCTCAGCAGGCAGCTCTGCCTGTGACCTTCTCACCCTCTCACTCACCAAATATTTACTGTGCACATGCCATGAGCCAAACCTCCTTCCAGGCACTTGGGACAATCTTTGAGGACAGTGAAGCAGACCAGATCCCTGTCCTGAGGGAGTTTATGTTCTGGGAACACACAACAAGGAGTATCATTGAGCCCCAGGTATGCTTTGAGGCTGGCAGGTGACAGGCAGGAAGAGGGACCAGGAGGCAGGGGCAGCTGTGGGTGGCATGGTGGACAGGGAGGGAAGCTAGGTCACAGAGGGAGATGAAATTTGGACAGATAAGGAGGGAATTGGGCTTGCACATAGATGTCTGGGAAGGAACAGCCCTGGGATAGGGGACTTATGGTGGAATGAGGTGCATGGCTGAGTTGGAGGTTAGGGGGACAACTTGGATGGACCCCAGTGACTTAGGACGGCTGTGATAAAGGGACCCTCCAATGGTTAAGTAGAAGTCTGAAGTCCCTGTCAGTGGTAAGACAATGCCAATGGTGTAGGAGGGGCTCACTCACTGCCTTTAGCTGCTGAAGCTGCCAGCAGGTGCCCCATCTCCTCTGTTCCTCCCTCCCCGCTGCCTCCTCATTCTGCTCCTCTCCTTGCTCCTCCTCTTCTTTCTTCAAGGATGGATAGCCATTGTCCTGTATCTTTTCATTCCATATGGGAGAAAGACCCAGAACTGTCACGTCTCTCCCGAGCACCCCTGTGTAACCCGCCAGCTCATGCCCTTCAAGGGCTCCACCCATTCCACAAACTTCAGAACTGGGTGGGGCTACAACTGATGTTTTCCTGGATCATAAGTTCAACTCTTCCTAGGATTAGGAATCCCCCACATTTTCTCTCCTGTAAAATGGGACTGAAGGAATACTGACTTCTGAGGGCCGCTTTGAAGATCAAGCCAGATGACACACAAGGTAACCTGTTGCCAGATGCACCAAACAGTCGTTACTCCTGGGGTGAATGTGCTGATCACCGTGCAGACAGTGTAAGGTTCGATGTGATCACAACTTCTCTCTAGTTTTGGAGGCCCATCAGGTAGACAGACCTAAAAAGTGCTAAGTACAGTTACAAAAAGACAGCTCTTCGTTCATATAAGTGGGGATAGGCTTGTCTCCAGTGGGTGGGAGCATTATGTTGCGGGCTCACATAGTGGCGGAGATGTATAAACCACTCAACCATGTCCTCGGAAATCCCCGAGGCTCACTATGTAAATAGTTAGATAGGGAATCCATTAATTTAAATACTACACACACCAAGGAAAGGAGACCTGACATATAGACGCTGAACACTTAGCTGAAAGCAAAAAACAAACAAACAAACAAAACAAAACATAAATATGAAGAACTATAAAGTGTGCAGGAGTTCCAGGGGGAAAAATGCATGTTATGGGATAGATTCTGAAGTTCTCTCTTCCAAATGAGATCAGTTAAACCATTGGAGAACAACCTCTCCTTATTTCAGTTAATTTTGTATGGCATGCTACACATATGTGTGTGCACATGAAGGCTGTAGGTTGGCCTCAGGTGTGGCTTCTCAGGTACTGCCCACTTTGCCTTTTAATTCACAGTCTCCCAGTGGGGCTCACTGTGTAGGCTGGGCTGGATGCCACCCCAGTACTGTCCCCATTCTCCAGTCCTGGATACCAAGTGTGCACTGCCATGCCAGGCTATTTTATGTGAGTTTTGGAGGACCAGAGTGAGGTCCTCATGTTTGCATGGCATGAACATCAGCTACAGAGGCATCTCCCTGACTCCCGGCCTTATTTTAACAAAGAGAAACTCAGGCATGCAATGTGGAGACTAGAGGATAGCTCAAATTACACTAAAATGATAAGCTGACAATGTTTAAATCTTAGTGGGAGGAGTGATTATCTTAAGATGGAAACCCGCATTTCCAAACAGACTTTAAAAAACAACAATGTAAAAGGAGAACATTAAAAATTGGATACCAGAAGATGGTTTGGGTTAAATTATTTTATTAACAGGATATAAATCCCAATGTTTAGACCATGATCTAAAATACACAAGAAGAGAAGTCTGAAACTTATAGTGTCTTAAATCTTAATTCTCAAAATTGACAAAGACAGCACAGAAAAGAAAATTACAGATCCACAGAGACAGGGGTGTGTAAGAACAATTAATGAAACACTCTCAAAACAGCCAGTTAGATACGTAAGGAAACATCCTGGTCTTCAAGAAAGGCTTATCTTGCAGATATGCTGAAGGACAGTAAAATTTTTTTTCTATTGTAAGTTAGGAAAAGAAAGGAAGGAAGGAAGAAGGAGGAAGGAGAAGCAGGAGGAGGGAAAAGGAAGGAGGAAGAGGGAAGGAAGAAGGAAAGAGAAGAAAGAAGAGGGAGAAGGAGAAGAATAATAATTTTTTATGATAGCAAGAAGAGCCAAAACTGAAAAGTGGCAGTGCCCAAGTGCCATGGCTAAGGATGGTATTTGGCTGTAGTGGAGGTGGAGAGGCTCATCCTGTGCCCAAACACAGAACCCCAACTGAAATACAATCATCTCCTGATTGAATTTAGATCCCATGTGTTGGGGAGAAGGATGTCAGGTAATCCTCCCACAACTCCTTGGTTCAGTGCTTTTGTTAACAGGATGGTTTATCTCACCCTGTGCTGTGAGCACTTTGTTAAGGAGACTATAGAGTTGGTAAACCACCTCAGGATGCCCAGAGTCAGCTGATGAGAGATAGAGAATGGTGTCTCTTGAGCTCAGGAAGAAAGGGTCCCTTGTCTCTGCTCGAACCCCACAACCCCTGTAAATTGGCCCTCCCTGCCAGCTGCCATCTCTTGGATGTCATCTTGCCTTACCTGTCTTTTTATATCCTTTGCTGCTCCCATCCCTGTTGTACTTCAAACACTGCCCATGAGTAGCAAGGCTGAGACTCAGGCCAGGCACAAGTGCATGGGCTTGCTATCCATGTTGTGGTAGTATCAGGAGGGCCTGGGGAGCAAGGAGGATGTCCAGAGAGGAACTGACACCGTGTAGCTTATATATGTACACAGAAGACCATGAATAAGGAGAACAACAGGGATGATCTTGGAGATTCCCACAATTCCTCTGGACTCCATCCTGACCCTATCCAAGGGTTTAAGAATGGGATCTAGACTGGCCTCTGGCTTCTTCTCAGCACTTACAGGCACATTTTAGATCTGTAGTTCTCCAATTTGGGACAACTCTGTACTTTATACATTCAAAATTTCTATTAAAATGCAATTATATGTAAAAAAAAAGTTGCAAAGCCTGCAGTCTCTTGGAAGTAAACTGTGACCTTACACTAACTAGTTTCTTAAATTAGAGTCAGGTAGAGAGTGTGGGGGTCATGAAAAATTGGTAGCAATGTAAGCTTTCCTCAATACACAGTTGGCAACAATGTATACTTTCTTCAATGCACAAATTAGCAACAATGTATGCTTTCCTCCATGTACAAATTGGCAACAACGTATACATTCCTCAGTGTACAAATTGGCAACAATGTATGGGTTCCTCCATGTACAAATTGCCAACAATGTATGCTTTCCTCAGTGCACAATGATTAAGAAGAAATTCAAAACCCAATGGGGGTAATAAATGCATTGCTCACCATCGAGTGATGCATGACTTCATTGCTGCCTTGATTCCGAACTCAATATGCACCCTTGACAAAGGTGCATGCTTCACACCATGCAAATACACATTCAGGCCAAAGAACACAGCCTGAAAAGCCTCAGCTCAGATTCACGGCTGCCACATTTGTTGCAGTTAGTTATTATTGTTATTATTATTATTATTATTATTATTATTATTATTGCAGAGTTTCCTGCATTTATAGAAACATAAGGGTTTAATTATAGGAAGCAAAGACTTAATAGTTTCCTACCACTGCCCATCAACAAGCAAGCCTACAGTATTTGGTGGAAGAAGGCTGTGGTGGCTAGATTTGTCAGTTTGACACAATTTAGAATGAACTGGGAAAAGCCTTAATGAGGAACTGTCTAGATTAAGTTGGCTTGTGGGCCAGTCTACGGTGTCTGTCTTGACACCTCTTATTGATGTGGGAAGATCCAGCTTAAGTTTGGGCAGTGTTTTTAGGTAGCAACCCAGAGAAGAGGATATGGGAGAAGGAAAGTGTTTTGCTTTTTTGCTCACTCAGCCTTCACTCTTGCTGTTGCTTCTGCTGCTGTTGCTGCTTCCTTTGCTTGCTGTTACTGAGCCAACTTCTTCAAAGTGGACTGAATACCACCCGTTCTCAGGGAATCCTCCAGGCCTCCAGGGCCACACTGGGACAGCTGAGGAATCCTGCCTCACACACTGAGAAGTTGCTAGGTATCTGATAAGAACGCCACAACTGGGCTCTCTGACCATACTGTATAAGCCATTATTAAATCTCCCTTTAATGTGCAATCATTCTACTGATTCTGTCCCCCTGGAGAGCCCTGACCAATACAAGGGGTCTTTCTAGGAATGACCTGAGGCTGAGGCAATAAAAGCATAGGGTGAGGGGAACTTTTTGCACAGAGGAAAACCAACAACTCATATATCAGTCCAGCAACACCCAAGAATGAGGTTTGGGGTGAGCAACATGCAGCCCTCTCTGGCTTTGCATTAAAGATGAAGAAGCTGGAAGGGCTTTGGTGGGAAGGGAAAGTATCCAGGCTCTGTGGGGTTTGTAGCCAAGTGTCTGGTGGGCTTCTGGTTGGCAGCAGCTGGCAGAGTCCATGCCAGTCATGTTGATTCTGGAGAGCCATCATGATACAGTAACACGGGTGTGTGAATATGCTCCTTGCAGCAGTTGCACCTGGAAGGTCCAGGTGACATCCTTTCAACATTCCAAGGCTAAGAATTGGTCCCAAGAACACGCCGGTAGAAAGCAGCAGAGACAGGTCATAAGAACCCATGTCTCTCCTTTAAGACTCCTTGACCTCACTCTGAAGTTTTCCCTAGCATAGACATAACCCCTCTCCCTAGCTAGCATGATATAATAAAGCCTTTTAAAAAGGGCAGGCAGGACTGCTAAAGATCCACAGTCATCCACTCCAAGGCAATGCCAGGAAAGGCTAGGAAATGCTAAAAGAAAACTGTTAGCAAGACCCAACAGAGCATGACATGGTCTCATCATTGTCTGAGTTGTTTTGTAAAATAGCAAAGCTGAGTACCACAGAACGGATGGAAGACATCATCCTACCTGGTCCTCCGAGAACCATCGACTTCCTCATGGGGTGTGCTGCTATTATGTGGGGGCCTTCATGCATTTTTGCACTCCCGATGGTCTCAGAAGGAACGGCTCTCTAACCTGCTGTGTCTCCTGCTGGAGACAGACCCCTGGTTCTGACAGGATCCAGATGAGTACCATGGCCCTTGCATCTCCACTGGCCTCACCTGGATGCTGAAAGGGTCCTGAGCTTGGTGAACAGTCTGTATTTCCAGTGTAGTTTACATCATATGTGATGGAGGAGGACTAATTATTCACCCCAAACCAGACTTAGCCCCTTCTTCCATTGACGGTTGCATAGGCATTGGAGCCTTCTGGGAACTCACTAGCACACTGTTAGCTTTCTGCTCATTTTCCCCCCTGGGAACTCCATCATGACATAATAACACCACATTTGTCTCTAAGTGAGCCGGGTAGCCTCCTTTGTCTGCCTTGCCCCTCTCTGACTTTGTCTTATTGATATTGTACTTTTAGAGACAGTTTACATGTCAGTCGAAGTCATTCAGGTCTGTGAGAGCTCATAAAGACCAGCCCACCACGGGACTCACAAAGCCACACACACCCCATAACCTCCCCAAGGTCGCTGCTGTATCTTACTCCCCAGTCAATGCAGTACTATCTGCTTAGGTAAATCTGACATGTAACACTACTGGTCTCATATCCAATTCCATTGCAAGGCTCTTCCTTCCTCCATTTTCTTCCTCTCCTTGGTATTCAAGGGGACCCAGCTAGTGACAATAGAGTACCCTTAATAGCTCATAGAAGCCAGCCCACTAGCTACTGATTTTCCTTGTTACCTCAGGCCCTGTAGTCTTTGTCCCAATGAGGGGTAAATAATTACATTGTTCTTTCTCCATCTGTATTTCCAGTGTAGCTCACATTATAAATGGTGGTGGACTAATTATTTACCCCTAAAACTTAACCCTTTCTTCCATCAATGGTTGCCCAGACATTGGAGCCTTCTAGAAGATGGACCCATCCCATCTGCTCTCATGACACAACCTCAGGAGCCAAGTTATGACTGATTCTTTTACATCTTGTTTATCCTGAAACAGAGAACCATCAAAACACCAAAGTGTTAGTTCCACAAAGTCTATCTTGGTGACTGGGAGGCGTCAGAATGTCAGTTCAGGCAGGCTCGGCAGCAATCACCTGCCCTCACTGTGTACAGGACTTCTGGTGGCTGGGGACCCAGTAAACAAATACACACGGTGGCTTGGTCTCCTCCCTGAGCTGGCAGGAACTTCTTGCTTCTTAGAAGCCACAACCCCAGGCCCTTGAGGATTTGGGATTCATACCAGCCAAAGGCCCTATGATTTCCCACCTCTGACATTTCTGAGCCCAGAGAGAGTGACACAGCTGGTTTGTGTGGGTCTGACACTTTGTTCTTGGACCAAGACAAGTCACAGATCCAGCAGGTCAGGGCACAGTGGTTCCTGGCTGTCTTGATTTCTTACACTCCAACTCTGCACACTGAGTCATAAATTTTCCCTTCTTCTGCATTCATGGTTGAGCCTGAGCTATCTCTTTTATCATGTCTTCTTCCTCCTCACTGTCTGCCTCTTCCCACAGGTTCCGTGTTTTTGGATCTCAGGAAGGGCTCTAACGTGAGATCCTTCCTCCTATCCTCCTGTCTCATGCTGCTCTTTCCCCCACACTCCCCCTGTCAAGTCATGTGCTCATTCGAGGTTAGCAGCTTAATGTCTTTTTCCTGTTGTCACCCCCTGCCCTCTCCCCTCAATAGACAGGTCTTTCTGGAAGGTCCTTGAGCATCAATTACATGTTTTATCACCCACAAAATGGCCATGCACTAGATCCTAATTAGGATCTAATTAGGATCCTAATTAGGATCTAGTTCCATTGGTGCTGCTTTTAGGACCTGTGGTATTTTTTTCTTAATTTATCAGAAATATTGGGGTGCCCCACCCTCACTAAACATCCCATTCATCAAAGATGTACACCACTCCATACCATACAGAAGAAGCTGGCTACCTTGGGAGTCTCCCCAGATAGCACAGCCTTGCTTGCATGTAGCATCATCTCTGAGAGCATGTGGTCACCACAGCCGTAAGGTAAGGTGTGCACCATCCTATACCACATGGGGAAAGATAGCCTCAGGGAGACTGCACTGCAAATCCTCCAGAATTGCATCATCAGCATCAGGTGTGGGCGTCATCACCTGTTGCAGGGCCCATGGCAACACTCCCTCCCTCAAACTTATCTTTGGTTTTAAGTGTCCATATTCAAGTACCAATAGCACGTGACTTTTCCTAGGGGAATCTAGACAAACATCTGTGCATCCCAGGCAGAGAACCATCAATACACCGAAGTGTCAGCTCCACAAAGTCTACTTGGTGAATCAGTGGCTTTATTTGGGTCCTTTACAGGACCACGGGTGGCTCTGTATCATCCTGTGTTCCTCCCCGGGCTCTTAGCAGACAACTTTGTGATTTGACTCCTATAGTCTGGTGACCAAGACTGGGGAACTGGTCTGGGAAGGGTGCTATCATGCAAGGCAGAGGCTGCTGCAGGTTCTTCAGACAACGGTTTTGAGAAAGAGCAATAGGCTCTACCCAGACCAAGTGATTGGGAGAGACAGAGCACCCTCTCCCTCTTCCCCTCCCCCTCCCCCTCCCTCTCCCTCCCTCCTCCCTCCCCCTTCCCCTCCATCTTCTGCCTCCCCACCTCTGAGCCTAGAGTTCTTGGTTTTTTTCACTACCCTAGCAGCAAGCGGCATGATCCTTCTGTCTCTCCTTTATCCCAGAAGCACAGTCACAGCCACACAGCCTTGCTTTGCTTTTCAGGTGTGTGAGGGACTTTAACTTGGATCTTCACACTTGCTCAGCAAAAGCGCTTACCCATCAAGCCGATTCCCTGGCCCTTGAAGTCTTTCCCAAGCCTCAGGATGATACAGAGTCATTCATGGTCCTGTAAAGAACCCAAATAAAGGCATTGATTCACCAAGTAGACTTTGTGGAGCTGACACTTGAGGGTGTTGATTGTTCTCTGCCTGGGATGCACAGATGTTTGTCCAGGTCCCCCTAGGAAAAGTCACACACTCTTGGTACTACATGATACGTATCTCAAACGATGTTTAAACACAAGCAGAATGTGGTGGCATTCACATATAATCCCAACACTCAGAAGACTGAGGCAGGAGAATTGCAAATTCCAGGCTAGCCTGGACTATAAAAGACCATGTCTCAAAACGAAACCCACGAATAAACAAGATGACTTGTAAAGTCATTTTCTCGACAAGGTCAGCTTGTTCTGATGACCACCACATGATATGGGTTTCTTTATCTTTATACCGAGCTTATCTTCTAGAGAACATGTTTTCTGCCCGGGGATGTGAATGGTGTCTGGAGATAGCTTGGTTGTCTCCAGACAGTGGAGCCAGAAGTGTTGCAGATCTGCCTGCAATATATGGGAGCGAGTGTCCCTCACCCCAGATGCAACCAGGTCCCAGTGTCAACAGGCTGTGGTTCAGAGGCCCCATTCAAGATCAGTCCCAAATACCCTAATTTATTTTCTTTGGATAAACTCTTGGCTGTAGTAGCTGGCTGAACTTTCTTTGTTTAAAGACACTTGTACTTTGGTTATATTTTTTACTGATTCCTTAGACTTTCTTAAGGTCATAGATAGTAGAATTGTTGGCTCCTTTTCTTCCTTCTTCTCCTTCTTTTTTATTCTTTGTTTTGCTAAAGAAAGCGTTCAAAGCCCTGGAAATCCCTTTACTCACAACTGTGACCAACACTTCATCTTTCTTGGTGTATAACTTTAAAATCTTCCAACCTAAACCATGTTTTACCACAGGCTTTGTCCACTCCTTGATCTGTTTGTTGCCCAGGAATGTGACTTTAATGTGGAACGAAAGGGCATCTTGTCAGTGTGTTCATGACTGTGGCATGTCTCCTGCCCTGTGGTCAGGGTGGCTGTGTGTAACTCTGGTTTTGGTTTTCCTTGGTTGACATTTTTGATGTGTGCTCAATTACTACCAGTGCGAGAGTTGCTCTCTTCCTAGTTCATATTTCGTAAACACTCACTGATTCTATTCCAGCGACTGTTTGGATTTAGATTTTACGAAATGCCTGTGTAGTGATTGGAAAGAGAATGCCCACTGTAGGTTCAGATATTTATATGCTTCATCCTAGTTGGTGAACCATTTGAGAAGGATTAGGATGCGCAGCTATGCTGAAGTAGGCGTGGCCTTGTGGGAGAAAGTGCATCATTGGGGGTGGGCTCTGAGCTCTGCCTGCTGTCTGTGGATCAGAGTGTGAAACTCTCAGCTACTGCTCCAGTGTCCTGTCTGCCGCATGCCACTTTGCTCCCTCGGTGACAATAATGAACAAAACCTCTGAAACTATAGACAAGCCCCAGTGAAATTCTTTCTAAGAGGTACCTTAGTCACAGTGTCTCTTCACAGCAATAAGAGTGGGGTGAGCAGAGACAGAGCTTAGCTTCCTGCTCATTGCCCTTTCTCCATCCATTTCTGCTCCTCTCCCTCCAGCAAGGTCCCATGCCAGCTGGGCTTAGACCCAGGAGATCCCTCTATTCTCAACATAGGTCAGCCTAGAGCAGAGGGCTAGGCTTAGAGATAACAATTTGGGCAGCCAGACCAATGCACTTAGAAGATATGAGTCATGCACCATAGCTTTGCAGGAAGATCAGCAGCACCCCTGGCTTCACCCACTAGAGACAACCAATCTGTATCCAGACACTGCCCATATACCTGGGTGGAAAACCTGTTCTCTACTGAAGATAAGCTCAGAACTTGGGCAATGATGAAGAAACCCATACTATCCTATCCTATAGTATAGGTGAGTGGATCGTGTCAAGGAAGTGACTTTACAATCTATAGTGGTTAAGGTTCTAGGATAACAGTAGGGACAGAAGGATCACTGGGACTTGCTGGCTGCCAGCCTGGGTGAAAAATCCCAGAGCTCTGAGTTCAAAGAGATCCTCTCAAGGGAACATGGTGGAGACTGATAAAGGGAGATACCTGACATTCTCCTCTGGCCTACACACATGTGTACTCTAGACATGTATATATATTCATGCACCAAACATACATGTAAGAAAAACAATCAGAAGAGGATTTCAGATTACAAGCTTTTAAGTTAGTAAATAGCAACAGGCACAAGGTAGAGAAGACAGAGCAGAAGGCACAGTGAGTGTGGCTGCCAGTCTTCTGCGTCTAGGTTTCCTACCCATGGGCATCTGCTTGGATGAGCGCAGGGGCTCAGCTGGGTGTGTCCCCCTTCTGCCTCTTGCTCTGGGGACTCAGTCTGCCTTATGCCTGCCACTAGAGCACTTCTAGGACATAAACATCTCCCCCAATACCATGTATACACCATTAATAACCCTAATACTAGGAGGTGGTCTCCATCTCCTCAAATAGGGTTTGTTTATTCTTTGGCACAAGTCCTAGTAGTAAATTGAGCACCCCAAGTGGCTCACCTGTTTGCCCAAAGTGACCCCATTGGCCAGTGACTGTAATTTCTGCCTGGGTGCCTAGTTCAATGCAGCCTCTGATGCCCTTCATTTTCCCCACTGACCCAGCCTGGCCCTGTGGATGGAGCATGCACAGGGGGCAGATCTGTACTGCAGAAAGCCCTTCTAAGACTTCCGGCAAGCTCAACACTCAACACAGGAGCCAAGCCATGAAGAGAGTGAAGGTTCATGGGGGATCCTAAGGCCATGTGAACTTATCTTTTTGGCTGGACTCTACATTCCTGGTCATCCCCTGTGGCTCCGTGGGAGCACCTTCCTTTCTTGTCAGTATTTCACACCTCTCCCCTCTGCTCTGCTGGGGTTTGCTTTAGAGAGAAATTGTGTCGTGATCATGACAGTGCTTCTGCAGGGTAAGCTGGTCCATGTGCCTCTGTGTCTGCGCTTTGATTCCCCTAGGTCTGTGATCGGCTGGGGCTGAGGATGCCGGGGTGAAATGGATAGAGTGGTCCTGATCTGGAGGGCTTCAGTCTAGTGGGAGAAGGGCTTCCAGACAGCCCAGTCTGGGCACTGTGGGTGATAAGGCTAGTGCCTGAGCTGTGTGCTGGGTGTGGAGTGGGGCCTTCTAGGCTGGGTGCTATAGGTTATGGGTGACCTGCTGGGCTGGGCACTGCGAATGAAGGGTGATCAACTGGGATGGTTATTGTAGGTGCTGAGACAACTTCCTAGTCTGGATGCTACAACTGTGGGTCTGTTCTCTTGCATGTTCTGGATGTGGTCCTACTATATCTTCAGCCTCTTAAGTACAACGGGACTAACTGGAAACACAGGACCCTCTCGCTGGGCGCCTCCCACGCCAACCCCTGGTTCTGGCACCTGTGAGACTGGCTGATCTTCTGGAGATTAGCAAGGGTGGGGTTCATGTGAGTGTGGACAGAGTCCCCCTGTGCTTTGCATCCCAGAGTGTGTAGACACACAGGGACCACATCCAAGAAGCCGTACTTGCCAAGCCCTCGGGACCAGGGCTCCATGAGAACCGTTTTTATTGAGGATTGTGGTATGTAGTAGATTGAGAAATTGCCATAGTTGGAAAAACAAGTAGAAAACCTTCCAGAAAGCAAACCCAAGGAAGGAAGTGCCAGGACAGGGAGTGCTGAACACGTGGGAGGCTCAAGCTCAGTTTCTAGGGGAGCGCCGGGCCATGCAGGTCCCAGTGCCTGCAGACTTGGCCTGGTGGCAGTTCTCGCTGTATTTCAGGTCTAAGATATTCTTTGATTAATTTCCGTGGACTTCACTAGAGTTACAACAGCAAGTCCCTGAGCACTAATTAAGGAAGAGAGGCGGACAGTGACTCATGCTGGAAAGAACCCTCTCCCAGCCCTAACAAAGTGTCTCAGGTCCTCACAGTGGGAAACGGCCTCTGATCAAGGCATCTCTGGCTTTAGGTCAGCAAGATAATGGTCAAAGATCCTACTAGCCCCCTGCCCCCTGTGTGTGTGTGTGAGTCTGTCTTTGTGTCTCCTCTCTATCTGCTTATGTGTGTGTGTCTGTCTCTGTATGTCCTTCTGTTTGTCTCTCTCTGTGTTTCTGTTTCTCTGTGTGTGTATGTACATATGTGTGGGTCTGTCTCCGCGTGCCACCCCTCTCTCTCTCTCTCTCTCTCTCTCTCTCTCTCTCTCTCTCTCTCTCTCTCTCTCTCTCTCTGCCTGTTTGTCTGTTTACCTGTCTGTCTCTGTCTCACCGTGTCTCTGTGTCTGTCTGTCTGTCTGTCTGCCTGCCTATCTCCCCCACTCTCCCCCCATCTCTGCATTCACATACAGGCTCCAGGCTCCAATTGTGTGTTCCCCAGAAGAGCTGACAGGGACACCTGGCATGGCTTCTAACACAGTTCTCCTGCTGGAGACCAACAGACCCCTCTGGTGCTTGAACTCAGGGCCTCACACACGCAAGGCAGGCTCCCACCAAACTGTGACCCAGCTGTTCCAGATCACAAGTCCATGACCAGGGATCTGCCACCACCTAGGTTGGAAGTCACAGCATCCATCTGGCCCCAACCACGCAGGGCCATTTTGGCTGACCAAACCTTTTCTTGAAAGCTTGGGTGGTAAGAAGGAGAGCAGAGGTCGTTGCTTCAGTCACATGCTGGGGAAGGTTGACAAGGCACAAGTAATTCTTATCCAACATAGAAGCAGAGTGTGCCAAAAATGAGAGCAAATTCAAGGGTGTATTTTCTCTCCAAGTGAGAAGTAGCTTGGAGCCCTTCCTGCCATGTGACTAGATTCTGGCTATGGATCTGACCTGGGAGGCCACAGAGGACCCACAGCCTGGGATTCCTTTAGGAGCCAAGACTGAGCAGCAAGTGTGGACATTATTCCCACTAGAACTTGGTCTTGGGCAGACAAGGAGCTGAGTCCGCTGGTACAGTGTGTTGCTGTGCATCAGAACTAGAGCCCTGTCATCTGGGTGACGTCCAGAGTATGACATTCTCACAGGCTGTCTGCCTTCGGCCTCCATTCCTGTGAACACTTTGCCTATAGATAAGAACCAGCTTGCTGTTTAGCCAAAGGGAATAAATCTTCTTTAGACCAGGAAGGGACCCCATGGTTGAATCTTGACAGCTGGGCAAAGTACAAGTGCAGAGAATGTTGCTGTGAGCAGGGACAGCCAATGAAAGCACCAGGCCACACAGGGCTAACAACTCAGCCAGGGACAGAGATGGGCCTATCTGCCAAGCAGCGTGCTGGAGACCAGAGACTCAGGAGGGAACGCATATGTGGTCAGGTCCCCCCGGGGTGAGAGTTGACAGACAAGCAGGGCAGAAAAGCACACTCAGACTACGTCCCCTTGTTCTTTGGGTCTCACAAGGGGCAGTGGCGGAGAAGCTTTGCCAGCAAGCACGGGAACTTTGGGAGAAGAGGGAGAAGATTTGAGAAGATGCTTAAATTGTAAGGCCTTCTATTGATCATATAGCAGTCATAATCCCAGATCACCCAACACTGAGGCTGCCTTTGAGCCCCAGCTTCCCCATGGGAGTCACTCTCCTTTATTTAGTTTTAGTTAATGTGTATAGGTGTTCACATGCATTTGTGTATGCACCATGTGCATGGAGTGCCCACAGAAGCCAGGAGAGGGCATCAGATCCCCCTGGAACTGGAGTGACAGGCAGTTGTGAACCTCCATTGGACCAGCCAGTGTACTTGACCACTGAGCAATCTCTAGCCCCTTCACTGTCTCTTCTACATCATGGCAATGGCAACGCAGAGATAGTTTCTCACAGCTGACAGCACTCCCTTTATGAATTGTATCTTCACACAGCATTGCTTGTTTTAATTAAAAATTTTTAATAATTGTATATTCACAGGCAGTTGTAAAAAATAGTGCCCAGAGGTCCCATGTGACTTCTACCCAATGTCAAATAATGGCAACATCTTGTATTGAGTAGGGACAGCAAACGGGACCTTTTGCGGTCAGAGAAGAGCATTTAGCCATCCCTGTGTGACAGTTCAGATTTCCAGGTCTCTCTCATGCCCAGACCTCTGGCATTACCCTTCAGGGGTCCCTTCCCCCTCTTTCCCTGATCCCTGAAACGGCTACTCTGCTCCCTGGGTCTACGGTTTATCTGCTGTATAAACCTGACTGTCCAGATGCAGTCTTTTGGAGTTCACTGTTCCACACACTGTAATTTTCTGGAGACTCATCCCAGCTGCCCGCAGTGGTTCCTTTCAATGGTGGAGGCAGATTTGGTTCCGTGAATGTACCTCAGCTTGTGTCACAATTTGTCTCAAATATAGGACATCACTGAAGACATCTGTGAACAGGAGTTTCTAGAATCCATGTCCAGGAGCAAACTTGTAGGATACTTGTCTAGGAGCAAAGTTGCTGGGTCACAGGGTAGTGAGGTATTTAAAATTTTCAAAACCATCCAAACTGCTTTCCAGAGTAGCTGCCTCGTTTTAAGTTCCTGTAAGTGAGCAACCTCCAGGATGTTCTCCCTAGAGATGAGGATGCCCCTTCGTGCAGCTGTTCTGATAAATGTGAAGAGACACTTGGTATTCATTCCCCAGTGGCTGGTGGTGTTTCATTGCGATAGAATCTCTCCATTGATGTGTCTGTCATAGCTTTTGTCTATTTCCTATTGAGTATCAATAAAAATATAAAATATAGTTTATCTCATCCACATCACTGCCCATCATCAAAGGAAGTCAGGGTAGGAACTCCAAGTAGGAACCTGGAGGCAGGAGCTGAAGCAGAAGTCGTGGAGGAGTGATGCTTACTGGCTTTCTCCCCATGGCTTGCTCAGTTTGCTTTCATATACAATTCAGGACCACATGCCCAGGGCGGCACGGGTCTCAATGCACTGGGCCCTCCCACATCCATCATCAATCCAGGAAATGCCTCACAGGTTTGCCCACCAGCCAGTCCGGTGAAAGTGTTTTCTTAATTGAGGTTCCTTCTTCCCAAATGTCCCTTGCTTGGGTCAGGTTGACAATCAGCACAGCGCCTGTGTGTTCATGCTAATGCACACAAGTACAGTTATTTTGTGCCTGTTTGTCGTATAATTGGGCACTTTCTGACCACAGTGAGTGTCCTAGAATTTTAAAAATAAACAGACTTTTTGAGATTTGGGTGTAGAGGGACATGATATCTGCAAACAGGGGCGGTCTCATTTCTTCCTCTCCAGAGTTTATATGTTTTATTCATTTTCTTTTCTTGACTTATTGCTGTGGCTGAACCTTCCACCAGCACATTCATTAGCAGTAAGAGTGATGCCTCGCTCTCCCTACCTCACATTCGGTCTTCTGCAGTGAATATAATCTGGGTATGGGGACTTCATAGATGTTTTTTTACCTAACTAAGAATCCACTGTAACCAGCTTTTTTTTTTTTTTTCCTGAGAATTTTGCTTCTCACCATCAGTGGGTACTGAATACTGCCAAGTGGTTTGCACATCAGGTGACAGGCCATTTGTCATTTCAGCTTTATTCTTTTGACATTAATGCATAGTAAAGACTTGTTTCAAATAATTACTTCTTGTTTTAAAATATTATTTGACAATCTCATATATGTGTATAATGTATTTTCATCAAATTCACCCTTTCCCTCCCCCTCAGTTCCTCCCCTATCTCTTTACCATCTTTACCTTACAACTTCATGTGACTTTTTAAGAAAAACGCAGAGTCTACTTAGTGCTACAAGGGTGTGCATGAGTGGAAGACCATCCATAAGCCTGATTGTTTTTCTTCCCCAGTGACTATCAGTTGTCAATAGCTCCTGACCAAGGGACAGAGCTTCATGTGTCCTGCCCTTGCCCATACTTGGATTTCAGCTGATTTGATCTTGCACAGGTTTCATGACTGTAGTCACAGCTGCTATGGGTTCATGTGTGTGATGGTCCTTGTCTCAGTCAGGGTTTCTATTCCTGCACAAAACATCGTGACCAAGAAGCAAGTTGAGGAGAAAACGGTTTATTCAGTTTACACTTCCATATTGCTGTCCATGACCAAAAGGAAGTCAGGACTGAACTCAAGCAGGTCAGCGAGCAGGAGCTGATGCAGAGGCCATGAAGGGCTGTTTCCCTTGCCTTGCTCAGCTTTCTTTCTTATAAAACCCAAGACTACCAGCCCAGGGATGGCACCACCCAAAATGGGCCCTCTCATCATGATCACTAATTAATGCCTTACAGCTGGATCTCATGGAGGCATTTCCTCAAGTGAGGCTTCTTTCTCTGTGATAACTCCAGCTTGTGTCAAGTTGACACACAAAACCAACCAGTACAGTCCTGTCCAGCTGTGGGTTCATGTGTGTGATACTGCAAATGTCTACTATCTCAGGCTCTTATAAGCTCTCTGTCCCCTCTTCCTTCATGATCCTGAGCCTTGTGGGGATAAGGGTGTTATATAGCTGTTCCATGTCCCTGTAGCTGGATACTCCATGGTCTCTTAATTAATTGTGGGTGTCTGTATTGTCATCTATGGTAAAATGTCTCTCTGGTAAAGGGTAGAGGCATACTGTCTGTGGGTATAAAGATAAGAACTTGAAGATAGTTTATTGATGTCCATTTAGTAGAGTAATGGTAGTAGGTTCTCCCTTAAGATCTAAGACCTCACAAAGCTATGGATTTTGGCTCTGTTAATGCACCAGGTAAGAGTTCCATGTTGTGGATGGAGGAGTTAAATCCAATAAAAAAAATCTTGAACCAGCCCTGCACTCCTGCAGTATCTCTTATTTGATCAGTGTATCCATGGAGAGAGAGAGAGAGAGAGAGAGAGAGAGAGAGAGAGAGAGAGAGAGAGAGAGAGAGAGAGAGAGAGAGAGAGAACACGGTAGTGCTAAGAAAAAAATGGTAACAATAAATGCAAAGTAAATGTCTTAAATAAAAATTTTTTAACTCCTCTGGAGCTAGAACTATAGGCAGTTGTGTACCACCCAGAGACTGGCACTGGGAACCACACGCACTCAGGTCGTCTGTACAGGCAATGTTCACTCTTAACCACTGTGCCATCTCTTCTCCCTCCAGCATTTTGTGTTTTCAACTCTCTGTTTTTTGATTTGGGTATCTGAGTAATGGTAGCTTCATAGATTGAATGGTTTCCTCCTATTTGTTTTATTGTTGAGACTGTAGATTTGTTATTGGTCCCTAGTCAAATGTTTGGTAGAATTTTGAGCATTAAATTATGAATTTAGCTTCCTTAATATTTATGGGTTGTTCAATCGACCTAGTTCATACCAGGTGAATTGTAGAAGGCCGCTGATTTTATTTTGTGTTTAGAATTGGTCTGGTGAAGCCAATTTGACAGACTTATGTAAAGCTGTCTGTAGTATGCCTTTATCATCCTTTTGAGGTCTTTAGGATCTGTAATAAATTCCCATTTCATGAGTGGTATTGGTTTTTGCCTTCCCCCTTTCTTTGTGGGTATTGCTAAATTTGTCAACATTATTGTCTTACCCACTTGTGTCCCTGATATTCTTTATTATTTAGTATTTTCAACGTCAAGAATTTCTATTCTCATCTTTATTTTTTTCTTCTGATTTATTTTCTCTCTTATATTCTTTATGTAAGAATTTAAATTTTTGGAGACATTACAACATGCACATTTATTGTTACTGTTTTTTTCTTACCACTACTGTGTACCTATGTCATTCAAATTTTTATGTGTTATATTTTCATTTTCTTTGATTAAATGACTTTAAATTTTCCTTCCAGATTTCCTGACTTTTGTGTTTAAGATTTGTTGATTTTTTGTTGTTGTTGTTAGAAATTACTAGTTTCTGGCTAGACAATGCTGTGGTTGAATAACACATTTTCTATGATTTTCACTCTTTGGAATTTACTGAATTTATCTTATGGCCCAAGACACAATCTGCTTTGATTTGTGTTTTTATTAGCACTTAAACCAATGTCTCCTGTGTTATTTGTGGGTGTTTTGCTTCCGTGTATATTAGACACCATTGGCATCTATAGTTCTAGTGTTCTTTTGTTAGATTGTTCTAGGAATTGTTGGAAGAGGGGCTGAAGTCTTCACCTATAACTGGACTTTTCTACTCCTTTCTACTCTATTACTACATATATATATAACTATATATATAACTATATAACTATATATATATATATATATATATATATATAACTATATATATATATAGTGTGTGTGTGTGTGTGTGTGTGTGTGTGTGTGTGTGCTCATGCCAGAGGACAACTTTGTGGAGTTGATTCTCTCTTTTCGTCACGTGGGTTCTGGGGATTGAAGTCAGATCATCATGCTTGTTCACCAAGTGCCTTTACGTACACTGAGCTAGCTTCTGGGGTCATCAGCTCTATTGCAATTTTGTTGTTCTGTGTGTGTACATTTAGTATAGCTGAGTGGTTGATGCCTGCTCTCTCTCTCTCTCTCTCTCTCTCTCTCTCTCTCTCTCTCTCTGTGTGTGTGTGTGTGTGTGTGTGTGAGTGTGTGTGTGTGTGTTTAAACCCAAGCTAGAAATTCCTTTCTATTAGTGTCTTTAGACCATTTACATTTAGTGTAATTATTGCTGTGTTAGAATATATGTGTACTCTTTCTCTTTCTGCAAAGTTGTATTTTTATTTCCTTGTCTTCCAGTGGCATACTTGAATATTTTTGATACCATATTTTTTCATTTCAATTACCCAAGTAATGTAAATTTAAGGAAAAATATGAATCTGGTTGTTAGCGTTTACAGTTTTTCATAGGTGACTTTCCTCTGTGCTCTGCTTAACAGCAAGACTGTTTTCCTTGAAGTGCTCTGGGTGTAGATGGGAAATATGGTGGCTTGTTTGGGGACAAGAAAGTTTCAGAGAAGTGGAAAGAGTCTCTAAGTCTCCTTCTTGGGAGGTCTCAGCTCCTTGCCTGCAGACTCTAAAATCTGCACAGTCTGGCATCTTTGAGGTACTAATGATTTGTGTATCATGGTTTTTATCTGGAATCCTTTTTTCTTTATACTTTAGGACTTAAATTTTCTTGTGTCTTTGATTTGAGCAGGAATTGCTTTTGATGACTTTATCGCCCAAGTTCCTAGAAGTAGAGGATTCAGATCCTTTGCTTTTCTTCTCGGAACAGAGCTGAGAATTTTGTTCAGGGCACTTTCATTTCATAAAATACCCAGGAAATATGAGATTAGAGTAGAGCTTGGAAAAGAAAGAGAAAGCAGAGGACCTGGTCCAAGGTACCCCACTGAGCTGGACATCACTGTTGACCATGGAGTTGTCCTGCTCTGGGACCTGGACTCTGTCTATCAGAGTTGCTCTAGATGTGTGAACTCCCTTGCACTAACACCCCTGGATGTGTCCAGAAAGGATGATTGTCAAATGGCCAGGAAGCTCTAAGCAGAGAATGAGTAATGCCAGGTGGTCGGGTCACACTTGTCCTCAGCCAGTTCCTTGGTAGTCACTTGAAGCAATGGATGGCAAGAAGTTCTTCATTGTTTTAACTTGAAGGTGTACAAGAAAAGTTTGTAGTTAAAATGTAATCCCTGAAGTCACACATTAATAGTGTCAGTGAGTGATTGGGGTTAGATGAAGGCACGCCTTTATAAAGGCATTGTTGGCTTCTGAGAGAGAGAGGGAGAGGGAGAGAGAGAGAGAGAGAGAGAGAGAGAGAGAGAGAGAGAGAGAGAGAGAGAGAACACATCCATTCTGTCTCACCGTACACCATCTCTGTCTACCCACCCCAGAAGCTGGGTGAGCACCAGGACCATGGACTTGAACTTCCCAGCTGCCAGAACCACGAACCAAATGAACTTTCTTCTTTTGACCTTGTTACAGGTATTATGCTATAGCTGTAGAACATGGACTGAAGCCATCGAGTACTGTAGAATACCATCACAGGGCAGTGACTCTGGGTGATCAATTCATCTTTCCTCCCTACAGGGTTCCTTTACCATCTGACTTCCTCTCCTTCCTCATGGACTCTGTTCTTTTATCTCCCAGCTTGCCTAGGGTTCACATGCCACCGCTTCCCCCACCCCTGCTGCTCACTCCAGAGTCATATCCTTTTGGCTTCAGCTCTTGCAGCCAACAAGAGCAGCCTCTGTTTCCCAAACCCCTAGAGGACCGTGCTTGGCCCAGCTCATCCTTTTGATAGAGGCCACCCATGCCTGGGCTCTTGGCAGCTAAGTGGTTATCCAGAGTTCGCCTCCCTCCAATCAGCAGAGTGGGAGGAACAGGGATGGCTATGTGGAGATGGGGCTGTTTTCATGGGGGACCAGTGGGCGGGAAGACTGTCCACGTGGAGGAGGAAGACTTGGGGACAGAGAAAGGTCTTCTAATTCTCCCTCACCTTTAGAGTTCCTCAAAACGTACAGTGGGAGGAGATGGCTCCAGAGGTCAGTGGGACCATCCAACTAATAGAAATTCGCAGCTCCTTCCAACTGCTTAGCCTTGTCTGCCTTTGTTTAATCTGTGAATTGCTGGGTCCATTCCAATATGATAAAGAGTCACATTTGTTAATCTTGGCATCAAAACAGCGTTTTAAAAATCTGAACAAAACTAAAAGAGCAGTAAGTTTCAAAGATGTAAGGCCAAGGAAAGGGAAGGAGTATTTTGTGGATAGTATATAAAGCAAGGCCACTGAGCAAAACCCCTGTGGGCTGTGTGAATCTTTTACCCCACCATGGTGGGAAGGTGGGGTGCTTCCATCCAATCTGAACATGAAAAACCATGTAACTTACACCAGCACATGTTGCTGTCATAGGCATGCCCTGTCTAGAGCCATGTGTCATGTCCTTTCACAGGCGAGCACACTGGTGTCTCTGGTCTTACATTCAGCATATCAGTATGAAGTACAGTCCTTCCCACTCACTCATCTGTCAAACACAGCTGCACAAAATCTCCAGGGACCATGTAGCTCAGATCTGGGTGCTAATCTTGTCAGGGTTTCTTCTTCCCTCTGGACATCCATGCATCCCCAAGCACTGGCAGCAAATTATCTAGGGACTCATTTCAAACTCTGTTCCTCCCTGTCCATTATTCATTTTAGGGACAGCCCTATGGGTCGGGCTTGGTTTCCACAATCCCTTCTTTATAGATATGAATTGCTATTTCCTGGTGTTGTGGATCTCATGAAATCACAAAGCCATCTCTGGGCCTTCTTTCCAGGGATACATGGAGGCCTTCCCAGAGTCTAGGGAGGATGCGTGACCCCAGGGCTACAGCCATCCGTGCTCTAAGAATACTACACCCGGCTGCACTTTCCATTTTCCTCAGAGTCATTGTCAAGGTTCCCATTTGGCCATGGCCTCTCAAGATGTCAATGGGTCAAGAAAATTTTCTATGCTTTTTCTTCCTCTTTGTATTCTGTAAGCCTGGCCATTTTTAGCATCCATTGAACTTCTGTTTTTGATGGAAGTGCTGAGTATACATTTGTTAAAATGTTCTGTGTTGTAAGCTGATAGGGAATACAGCTCAAAGGAGTATAGGGTCATGGCTTCGGGAGAGCTTTGATCCCACATCAGCGGTGAGGCAAGCACTGAGAAGCGCTAGGTGTCCCGCTCTCCCTGTATCCCTGGTGGCTACGTGTGCTGCTCCCAGCTGCTATTGAGAAGGGGCACCATGACAGCAGCTCTGCCCCCATTCCATGCTAAAGAAATTGAGTCGTCCCCAACAATAGTTCCAAGACTCCTTACAACTCCCTTCTTGTCCCTTTCACTAGAACTGTGCTCCTCAAGAATCATGGTGACAGACTACTCAGCCAAAAAAGCAACTGCCACACCAGCGTGAGGACCCAAGTCTGAATCCTCAGCACTGACATAAAGCATTCAGATGTAGTATTGCCAGTCTAAGCAAGTGCTGGGGAGGTAGAGGCAGGCAGATCTGTGCAGCAGGCCAGCCTAGTTGAATTGATGGGGTCCACAAAAAATAAGGTGGCAGGCCAGTCAGATGGCTCAATGTGAGAGGTGTTTGTTTTCAGTCTTATGAGCTGAGTTTAATACCACTGCAAGACACTCAGGAGCCAATTTGGGCAGCCTTCTCTGCTCAGTCTCATTGAGACCCCATCTTGAGATGGATGCCTCTTGTCATGTCCTAGTCCTGCCTACCTCCAGTTCCATCAACTGTCAATCCCTACAGTCATTCCGTGTCTTTGCTAGCTTCCATACTGTCAGCCTGTCCCCACAACCCCCTATTACCACTCTCTATAGTCTTCTACCCCATGAATCCCCATATCTCATGGGTGGTGTTCCACAAACCCAAGAAACATCACACTTGTGGCATGTGACCTGCTCCTTGTCTTGGGCCATGCTGTCTTCTGGCCACATCCCTCTGGCCTCTGCTCTCTGTTGGCTGCCCTGTAGTTATCACAGCCCTCTTGGGCCACTACACCAGCTTCACCTCTGAGTCTTGCCGCATGGGTGGTGGCCAGTCATGGTGTCTTTTGCTCTATAGTCAACATCTGGAAACGTCACTAGACTTACCACGAACTGGACAGTGTTGGGATTTGAATCCCTTGGATTGTACTGTTTCCTAAAGGACATTCACCCAAGCTCTATGTGTAACCACACCCCCCTCCCCCAGTAAAACCTGAACATCAAATAGAGCTCTATTGACTCCATGTCCCACCACCTGCCTCTGAGTCATCACCAATGTCTTTATCTTCATATTCTGATAGACAGACCCTCATGTGGGACACTTCTCTAGCCTCTGGCCTCCTCTGGTGACACACAGCAGGTACCATAGGGCTTGAGCAGGTTAAAAGCTGTGTATTCTTGCAAGCCTGTTGTCCCAGGAAGGAGAGTATCTGTAAGCCATATGTCTCAGGGCATGAGGCTTTGCTCACAAGAGACAGTTTGGAGCTTCTGCTGTCTCCTGGCCTTGGACTTGGCCAGGCCTCTCTAGCAGTGGGTCCCTGAGCCTTCTCTGTTTCCCCAGCACTGTGAAAGGAGCCAGTTTTCTACCGCACACTCCCCACCATGGTTTACACCACGGATTCAGACTTCTGAAACTGTGAGCTGGGGTGAGCATTTCGTCTTTCAAGTTGTTTCCCCTTTTTTGTCTTTCTGCTTGTTTGTTCATTTGCCAAAGTGACTCAAATCAACACACTTTGGTTCCTAGGCCTGGGTCTGCCAGCACTGGTGTTAACACAGATGAGCACTGCTGGCTTCTAGAAGTTCCTACAACTATTAATATGTGGAGAACCAAATGCATGCCTCTCACCCTTCCTCGTCCCCTTTAGAGTGGCAAAATATTTCATTTCTGCGACCCTCTCAGCTTCCAAGCGTAGAGATGAGGACAGAGGGGACACGCGGGGCTGTGCAGGCCTCTTTATTGTTCCTGGGTGTGGAGCGTTATACACAACGCGTGGCAGTCACTTAGCTGGTAAAATATCTCAATAAATAAACAAATAAGCAACATATACACTGAACAGGGAATAGAAAACACGGCTAGCTGAGCAGGCCATGGAGAAGTAAAGAACAGGAGTATGCGGGCAAGAATTCCAGGCTTCCTCGAAACAGTCACGGGAGGTCTGGGGCGGGAGGGATCTTGGGTTCTTGTTCTGAGAGCCTTGGTCCAGTTTAAACAGGTTCTACAAGAATGCATTTCTGTTTTATTTAAAAATATACATTAAAAAAGGCACTTAGAGGGAAATACAATCCAATATATATCCTTACAAATGCATTCCTGAAGCTAGAACTTTCCAGAAAGATTCCCCCAAACTAAAACCCAGGAGGAAAATCCAACAGTGAGGAGATGAGGGCACAGAAGTCACTGGCAGGAAGGCTGATGCCCATCCCCTGGGTATCTCTGAGGAGGATGTGAACCTGGGTCTCTGTCCCCTGCCAAACACTTGGGCACTGGGGTCATGAGGAGCCACGAGGTTGTACAGGTGCCGAAAGTCACAGCCGTGGCCGCATCCAGTTCCGCGTGCGCCTGAGATGTGCAGGTGGGTCTGGAAGAGAAAGAGAGGGGATGAGATGTTGCCACATTTGGCACTTGGGGAAGTATGACCTTTATCTGAGGGAGCCTCAGGCTGCAGGTATGGATGGAGAGCTGGCTCTGTTTTACTTGTGCCACTCCCAATTCCTTCCCTCACAGAAGCTGGGCAGGGATGGACCTCAGTTCCCAGGCCCTGGAAGGCTGCTGTCCACACAGCACAGCACAGCACCATCTTCTTCTCAGGGCCACACACTGGATCCTGGGAGAGATGCTCACTTTAGCTTCCAGGGTGAGGCTGCTGAGAGGCTGCTGTTGATGGTGGCTGTCTAGGGTTAGGAGGGATAGGATGAGCATGCAGGAGAATGGACAGCTCTGGGGAGAACTGTCAAGACAGACAGATTTCTCTTTGTAAATTCTTAGGAGTCCATACTTAAATGCCTTGGAAAATAGTGATAGATCCCGAAGAAGTTGCATTAAATTGTGCAGAAAAATCCTATGAGCATTACAACCAATCCCTGCCCCCCAAAGTATAAATTCACACTTAGAATACCATAACCTCAATGCCTGGATAGGTATGTGATATGTGTGCATAGTGTATGTGTGGTGTGTGTATGTATGTATGTGTGTGTATGTGTTATGTGATGTGTGTGTATAGTGTATGTGTGGTATGTGTATATGTGTAGTGTGTGTATCTGTGTATGTGTTATGTGATGTATGTATATAGTGTATGTGTTGTATGTGTGTGTGTTATGTTTTGTGTGTACATAGTATAAGTGTGGTGTGTGCATGTATGTATTATGTGATGTGTGTGTATAGTGTATGTGTATATGTGTGTGTTATATAATGTATGTGCAGTGTATGCTTGTGTAGTGTGTGATGTGTGTATAATGTATTATAGTATATGATGTGTGTATAGTGTGTGCATGTGGTATGTGATATGTGTGTACTAATGTATGTGTGTGATGTTGCTTAGTGTGTGAGGAGTGTGTGTGTCACATGTGTACAGTGAGGTGCGTAGCATACAATGTACTGTATTTCTTGCTCCCCCATCTGTCAGTGAGATCCATGACTTTCCACCTCTACAATGCCATACAAATTATTTTTAAGCCATGTGAAGCGATGAAAACTGGGCCAGCAGGGCTTGATGCCAATGCCAGCTTATGAGCTCTGCTGTCACGTGATCTGGTGTATAAACCTTCTAGGGGTCACTTAGTACCACCCCTACTGGTGCTATCTAATGGTAGCATTTGGATGTGGTTAGCAGGTCAAATGTCATGCTCATGGAAGACACTGTAGTTACATGGCACATACCCATGAGCCCTGGGGCAATTCCCTTACACATACATATATGGGTATACATAGGCATCACATATGCACACTTATGGGTGCTCTGCTCAGCAGCAGCCTACCTTCCCTTAGTGAAAGCTGATTTTGAACCCAGCATCCTGGAGAGGGTGGAATGGAGACAGGCAGGGAAAGGGCACCTGCAGGAGGAATGCCCAGGTCCTTGAGGAGTCTGGAGGTTTTGACAACAGATCTCCACCACTCATCTTTGCCCACCTCAAGCTCACTGAAGATGGAAGTTGGTTGGTGAGCCAGAATAAGAGGGGGTGGCCATGAATTCAAGTTTGCTTTACCGCTGCACGGTGCCCAGAGCGAGGAAGACATGTGAGTTGGCACAAGCTGCTGCCAGGAATCAGCAACATGCTGAAAGTCTCATTCAGGTGGGTAATGACGCCACTAAGGGAGGGAATGGCCAGGTCAGAGCCATCCTCGGGCCTGCGGCAACAGCAGACACTGCATTTGACTTGTTACTGGCGGCTCAGAGCAGCACACCACATTGCCACTCCTTCACTGACCAGTGTGCAAAAGCCTCAGACATTCAGCAATACTGTTCCTGAGACCTGAGCTCTGAGAGGTGCTTCTTAAAGCTCCAGAATGCTTCCTCCTTCTGGAATCACAACAATCTAAAACATCTAAGATTTTCACTAAAATTAGGCATGCGCACACACACAGGGGCACACATACATACACAGATTCACACACAGACACACAGAGACATATATGCGCGTGCGCATGCACACACACACACACACACACACACACACACACACACACACCCCAACATGTGTTTGCTTGCTATCTCTTTCTCCCTCCTTCCTCCTTTTTTTTCAAGTTCAGAGCACTCCAAATATTTAAGCCTTTTTAAGTGGTCCTGGGCAGAGAGTCAAAGGCTGCTCTATTGGAGAATGTGGTTATAATTAGATAATTAATAGAGGAGGGGGAGGAGAAAGCTAAATGGAAGCCTTCCTCAGTGGGAGGAAATAATTACAATGGCTTTTGATATCTGAGCTGAGCCAGCCCTCCACGGGAAGCACAGGATGGTCCATGAAAAGCCAAGAATGGCAGGGGCTGTCCCAGTAGGGTAGGCTTTGGGGGTTGGCTTCATCTGCCGGAGGGGCCTGGGGCTCAGGCAGAAGCAAGTGGCAGGTTCATTAGTCTTCTTGACTGAGAGCCTCCTGGCCTAACCCCCTTGATGTCACCTTGACCCCCACATGTCTGTAGACATGGGCAAATGTAAAACATCTGGGCTCAAGATGGCCTCCCCACTGAAGGGCTACCCAAGCCCCATGCATGGGCCTCCTGTGGCTCACTCTGGCTCTGCCTGGCTCGAGCAGGCTGCAGAGCTGCAGCTGGACTGAAAGCAGGGTTCAGTGGTCCCTGAAGCAGACTCCTAGACACTAAGAAGTTCATAAGGGCCTCGCACTGGCCAAAGGAAGGCATGCCACACTAGTGAGTCTCCAGCAAGTGAGGCAAGGAGAAGGGATGGGAGGTGTCTGTCTGCCACATGTCTGTCTTTCCATTCATCTCTCTTTCTGTCTCCCATTCCTTCTTCCCTCCCCACTTTCCTGCCACCCGTGTGCACATTCATCCACCTTCTAGCATATGTGCTGAGTGTCTGGCATGTGCAAAGGATGGTGCTAGTTGCTGAAAAAAGCAGAGAAAGTGTCAGAGGATCTGACTGAAGAAACACACATATAAACTAGACCACAGTGGGAGACGCTGAAAACCGTCTTAAGGATAGACCATGGTTGGGATGCTGTAAATCGTCTCAATGAAAGTGCAAGCCAGGTGCTGCTGCAGAGGAGACTTACTCAACTGTCAGAAGAAGCACAAAGTACACACGTGCATGTGCGTGCACCCACATACATATGCATACACATATGTGCATACATGCATGCGTGCATGCACGCACACACACAAATAAATACATCTGGGCTTCTCATGAGACACTCCAAAAGGTGGAAGGGAAAGTGACCACAGACCATGGGTGTGGCTGTCATCTATAGTACAGAGAAGTCCAGCAGGCTTCCCTACCTTGCTTGACCTCTTTGCCCCTAGAATGAGGAAAGGATGAACTTTTGGCTCCACAGTGCCCTAAGGCCTGTCAAGTTTGTCCAAGTGGGTAAACCTCTGCCAGTCTGTGCCTGCCTTCCTGATTTCTACTTCCCGTACTGACACCCTGCTAGCCCTAATGCCAAGACCTTCTTAACTCCTGGTATTCCAATTCCACAGAGGTTGGGGAAATGGAAGGCTGAGTACAGCTGGACTAGAAGATGAGGATGCCATCAGACTACAGGGATCCCATTGCTCATCCAACTTGGGGGAACACTTGGGCTTCTAGAGAGCCTCATCTTCTACCTGGGGCCCTTCCCATCCTGAATGCATCTAGACACAACTTCTGAGCTGCCCACACCAACTACCAATGGGTGACTGGAGAGAGGGGATGGACAGCAGTCAGGAGTCCCTGAACTCTGAGTGAGCAATGATCAAGGAAGAGGACACATCAGGTGCACGGGGCAGAGACTTCCATGAGGAGCACACACTAGCACCTACTAAGTGGCCCCGGGGAAGGAGGTGCTTCACTTTGAGAGACAAATAGCAGGTTGGGAACTATCAAACAAGACTCCGAAGCCACAGAAAGCTTAGGGATGATGTGGTTCTAACCAAGGAGGTGATGACTGGACAGGTAGACCTTGAGGAACAAGCCCCGGGGTCAGTCACTGCTGAGAAGCCTCCCTGCCCTGAGATGGGCATTAGCCATTGAGGAGAGAGAGCGCAGAAATATTCTTCCAGCCAATAAAGAGGAAGTCTTCAGACTAAAGCAGGGACTTGGGTCTGGAAGGAAAACTGAACCATGCCACAAAGAAATTTCTGGATTCTGAGTAATAATAATAATAATAATAATCCTATGGGATTCAGACACAAAAAGAAAAAAAACAGTCAAACCCTCAGTGGCCTCCCACCCATGTCCCCTACCTGACAATTCTATAATGTTTGGAGCCTTGATGGGTAAAGGTAGATACTTTCTATAGGGAAGCTATAGGACTAACAGGAACCTCCTTGGGTATCCAGCTTCTGCCTCCATAGTATGACTGGAGATGACAGTACATTACCCACACTGCCAAATGGAGGGTGGGAAAGATGGGAAACTGCAGAGTCACAGTGGGATGGGCTGGGAGGCTGACAGGCTCTGGAGCTGCCTCCTGGGCTGCGGTACCCCTAAGCCCTGGCAACCCACGTTGTTTTACACCTTGCCAAAGTTGCAGCAGGGAAATGCCATGAGCCAGCACTCAGGCTGAGTTGCCCCGACCCCCATTTTAGCATTGCCTAGGCTGGCCTCAAATTTGCCAGTCTCCTGAATCCCAAGTACTGGGGTTACAAGCATGAGTGAGCCACCACTCCCAGATGGCCATTCTTTTCATGATTGCACTGCTTTCTCTACCAAACTCAGCAAAGAAAACTCAGGACAGGGGGATGGACCCATGACTAACTGCTGCCTAAAATAACCCGCTTACCCAAGGTCCACGTGATCCATATGAATAGGTAAACCTAGGTCATGGGATGTAACAGAAGCCACAAGCAACAGTAATTCCTACCTGTGTGATGCCAGCTATTCCAGAGTGCAAGCAAGAGAGGAAGTTTTCTATTTTATTTTATTTATTCGTGCCTGTTATTTTAAAGCCTCATTTTTAGAGCCCTTTTAGGTTGACAGAATGGAGATTTCCCATCTATACCTATTTTCAGTCACAGCCTCCCTCCCTCAAAACACAGCCAGACACCGAGGCAACTGTACAAGTACCAGAGGAAGGAACACTGACACGTGCAAACACTGTACAGCATCAGCAAATCTGCTTGGGCTTTTGTTGCTTTGGTCTGGCTAATGTTGTAGGTAGGGTTTCAGTGTGTATCCCAGGCTGGCCTTGAACTCTCAATCCTCCTAGCTCAGCCTTCCAAATGCTGGGATTACAAACATGAGCCTTGGTACTGTTTTTAAGGACTAGTTCCAAATGACCTAAAATGTTAACTTGTGGGTTCAGAATGAATAGCAAGCCATAAGGATGGAGGGCTGGTGCAAGTACCTACTTCATCACACACAGAGGTCAGGAGGAGAGATCTGTAGCCAGACCTTGGGCTAAATACTAACATCTACTCAAGAATGGGGAGGCCTTGGGGATGGGGTTCACATTCTCTGGGCAAAAACACTAAGCAGGACTATGACTGGACCTACCTGGAGGGTCATGGACCTATTGTGTGTGCCCTGGAGGTCATGGAGACATTTTCTGACAGTGCTCTGGCTAGCCAGGCTGCCATGGTGGTAGAAGTTCTGGAGGGATGGACTCTATCTCCTTCCCTAGCTGGGGCCCTATGCCAGCTGTGGTGATTTGAATAAGAATGCTCCACGGGCTGATATCTTTGCCCCCCTAGTCCCCAGTTGATGGAACTATTTGGGAAGGATTAGGAGGTGTGGCCTTGTTGGAGAAAGTGTCACTGGGATGGGCTTTGAAGTTTCCAAAGCCAGCACTCCCCTGTCTCCTTCTCTGAACACTGCCTGCAGATCAGGATGGGAAGCTCTCAGCTAGCGCTCTAATGTCATGCCAGTCTGCTTCTCACCATGATGACCATGGACTAATGCCGTGAAGCTGTAAGCAAGCCTCCGGTTAAACATGCTCTTCTAAAAGTTGCCTTGGGCATGGCGTTTCATCACAGCGATAGGACAGCCACTAAGGCACTTGTCAACAGCACATGACATGCACTTAGTAGCTGTCGAAAAAGGGACACAGTGAAGAGACCAGAGACAGCTTAGAACAGCTTCCACCATGCCTGGTGAGCAGTGGCTACCGACTTCAGGAGGCCTGGTAGGCCTGGACCAGGGTGGGCTGAGGGCAGCTCGGGTAGAGGGATTAGTAATGGTGGAAAGACAAACTTTGCAATGGCAGTGACAGCTCACACTGGGGAACAGTGGGCCCAGGTCCTGTCTTCTGGCCCTCATACTCGGTATTGTAGGGAGCCAGGTGAGCCTCATTACACTCAGCTGTCACCTGTTAGAGAAGGACAGTTGGTGAAGACCACACTGACATTACTAGGCAGAGTGAAGACACTACTGAGCCGACCCTCAGGCCAACCTTACTCCCCACCACCCCAGGGAACCTCTAAGGCCCTGAGACCAGGAGGTGATGCCTGTGTGTGTGCCTTCCCAAAGCTGGCAGTCAGAGTGTTTTCCTCGCCTTGACAGAGAGGCAGAAGAAACCCTGGGCTGGTGGTGCCCACCAAGCATCCCAAGGGGCCCAGGATGATGGATCATGCTCATGGTGAGCTGCCTGAGTCTGGATTCTGCAACCCAAAAGTAGGCACAGTGGCTGCAGAGTGTGACCCAGGAGGCTCTCAGTTGTCACTTGGGACCCCAGAACTACACCTACATGGATCAAAGTTCCCAGCTCAGCTAGGCTGCTTCTGAGCATGCACAGTTTGGCTGTTCCTACCAAGTAGCAGCTCAGCCCCATACAGAAGGAAACTGAAGCTGAGACCACCTCTATCACACAGAAGCTTAGCATAATGGCAAACACAAGACCATGGACATTTTGCAGTTCCCTGTCTGGGCCTGGCTCTACCATGACCACCATTCTAAGGTTGGGACAGGTCGTTTCAAAGATCTCAGACATTTAAGCTGTGGGTTTCTCAGGACAGTCTCTTTATGGGTCATGCAGTAGACAGTGCTGGCCACCCTCAGTGATCACCCACCCACGATGCTGGGAACAAGCACCAAGTCACCTTAATCAGCTAAAAGGGCTTCATTTCCTACCGGGTAAGAGATTCAAGGAGAGCTCGGGGCCTCTGAGGGGAGACCAGCTCTGGGCAGCCTCAAGCCTCCTGCCAGCTCCAAGCTACACACAACACACACACACACACACACACACACACACACACCCTGTCGCTGCCTCCCCCAGCAGGCTGTCATTTTGACAAATACATGTGCACAGACAGGGAAGAAGCAACGTGTTTTGCTTCCAAAGGCAAAATCTTCTTCCAATCCAGATCCTGCAGCCAACTCAGCTCAGAGTAAGGCAGGGCAGGGCAGGGCCGGGCCGGGCCGGGCAGGTCGGAGACATTGAATATCTGTAGTAAAGAGACCACCTCACAAGAACCGAGAGCCAGCTTAATCTGGATTCTTCCGGTGCTGGCAAGTTAGGAGTAATGATACTGGGTACTAGAAATTGGGTACTGGGTGCTAGGTGCTAGGAGCTAGGTGGGAGTGATCAGTGTAGATTTATGGGACAGGGGTGGGGTGTGCAGCAGTTGGGCTTCCTTCTCTCCTAGACAACGTGTCTGCCTGCACATACTTCCGAGAGGCCTCGTGATGACTCCGGTGGTGGGAAGGTTATACAGGTAAAGTTCAGAGCCACAGGAGTGGCACCAAACCCCTGACTCACCACCAGTCTGAGGCTTCTGAATTAAAACAGTAGCTGAAAGAGACCTTTCGGGGAGTTAGAAGATGGGGGGTGGGGGGCACTTCTGTGAGATGAAGGATGTCAGTGGGCTCTGGAGGAGGGATAGAGACAGGCTGTTCTTTCTCTGAGGCAAATATACATTGCCAAGCAATGGGCCTTCTGGGACTCATTTGTTTTTATAGTTTCCTCTGGGTGGCTATGCCCAGGCCCCTCACAGGAGATTTCTACCCTTCAAAGGGCTATTGTAGCACTCACCTACCTGAAGCAGCAACTGTGTGGTCTCCTTTGTGGGCTTCTGGTCCTTGACTCTAGAGAGCTGGGCCAGAGCTTGGCTGTGTATCTCATCAGACAGTGAGGAGGCTGTGGCACTAACCATAGGCTTCTACAAAGCCAGCCAGAGCAGAGACCAGGAGCCACCCTGGTGGCAGAAGGGGTCCTTTAACCCTCTAGGACATAAGGCTTCTCTACCACCCTGTGATGACCCATGGATGGCATTCCATTTCCTCCCATAATCCCAGATTGCATGTGATGCTACACAATTCCCCCACCCCCAGGCTGTGGATGGGGTAGGTCATGACTGTATGCTCCACTTTGGGACCTGCCGCTCTGATCCTGCTGCAGCTGGTGTGGTCTTGGAAAGGGTGAGCCCAGTGCATCTGTGCTGCCGAGACCTCTGTGTTCAATGGCTATTTCTGGGTGGCAGTATCCTGGCACTTTTGGACCCTCAAAAGAAAATCATTTGCAGGAAGAATTAGGGTGAGGTTGGGCAAAGATGGCCATATGGGTCTTCTGAACATCTGTCCCCTCTCTAGTTCAATGCATCTGTCTTGGGCTTGCCCTGTGCGACAAAAGGGAAACCCCTTATTCTCTTCATCATTCCCCTTCTCCATTGGGCTTGGCTGTCTCCTTCAGGGACTCCAGGCTGACTTTTTGGAATGATACCCCCAACTGGTGGTCCCAAAATAACCAGAGAAGGATCAGGTTTGCCTCTATCTCAGGGTCACTGCAGGGTCATTCTCTATCCACTGCCCATCAGTGACCCCACATCCCAGGAGCTAACTCTGTCCCTTTGTCCATCTCATGGGAGCTAGCATGGTAAGGTCAGACGCAGTGTCCTGCTGGCTAAGCCTTCCTATTTTACTGGTAGCCCCCTGCTCAGTAAAGCCTGCCTTTTCTTCCTCATGGGCCATCAAAAGGCTGCAAAGGGCATTTATTCCCTCACATCCGCACCACAATGAGCCAGATCACCAGAGGAGCTGAGCCCTTTCCAAGCCCCGCAGTTTTCACATCCAGGAACGACTCCTCGAAGTGACTTACGACTTCCTCGGATGCTGCTGAATCAGCTCCCAAATAAAACCCAGGGGAGAGAAAGGAGGATGAGAAACAGCTCCATCCCAGCCGAGTGGTGACAGAGGCTCCTTCAGGGACCATCTAATCAGACATTGTCGTCTCAGAGACAGAGAGAGCACAGGACACAGGTGGGCTACGATGGGCAGCCAGAACCCAACTCCTGGCCGGAAACACCATTTCGTGTGCGAGGCACAGGGCATGCAAGCATACACTCTGGGGCATTAACTCAGCAAATGCATTCAGATGACATCAAGGAACACCCGCCTGCCCCGCACACCAGCACCAGCTCAACAGAATCTGGAGGATGGTTGCAGGAGGGCTCCCTGGGGATGGGCCATGCAGAGATGACTGGGATTGTCCTGAACCAGCTCGCTGCTCGCTTTGGGGACAGATAGTACAATTCATTGCAGCAAACATGCCATAGGTATTTTAATGAAGTACTGTGGTGCTATGGTGCTGTGCTGTGGAGTCAATATGCATTACAAACACACACAATTCCAGTGTAGCACTGCAAGTTCTTGAGAGCCCTCAGCACTACCTGCACAGAGAAACAGGGCTTAGCCAAGCATGTGAATATGAGGCTCTGGGGTGGGCCAGTGTTACTTTGGGGAGGGGCCAGAGACACACGGGACTACATATGACAACCTGGAGACAGTGGTGAGTGTTGTGGGCACAGGCATATTGGATATGCACTGTAGAGCTATGTCTGGCAAGGACAAATGTGACCTGATGGTGAAAGAGGGATCCCTCAAGGGCCCAGAAACCTGGGGACACGAGACTCAACCAGGCCAACTGGGGAATCACAGAGGCTATACGGATTAGCTCACGCAGATCCAGGAGTTGCCTAAGCTTCCAAAGCAAAGCAGGTCCCTGGGTGTGTGTGTATGGGAGACAGTGGGAGGAGGGGGAGGGGGAGGGGGAGAGGGAGAGGGAGAGGGTGCAATATAACCATCCTCGTGAAAGCCAGGTAACTTACTGTGTTAGGATTTGATTGTTTGTTTGTTTGAGACAGGGTTTCTCTGTGTAGCCCTGGCTGTCCTGAAACTCATTTTGTAGACCAGGCTGGTCTCGAATTTGAATCTAGAGTCCAATTCTGCAGCTCTTTACTTCCTGCCTATGATAGAACTCACAGAGCAAGCTGCAACAGGGGTCTGGGAATGAGCAGACTTGTAAGGGATCAAGTGGAACAGTGGGAAGCATACAGGAAGGAGAACAGGCAGATAGCAGCCCAGAGGACTGATCTATCAACACAAGCTAAAGGAGGACCAAAGCCTGGACCATATGAGCTGGTGGGGGTGGGGGTGGGCAGAGGATGACCTAGGAATAGTCTCTATATGCAGGATACAACAGAGACAGTGCCTAGACACTGGTAGGTGTCCCCTTGGTCCTTTTTAGATGCTTTATTTGGCTGAGGCATGCAACACTCTCACCAAGCAGGTGCTTGGGGCCCTCATTTTAACACAAGCCTCCCTGAGGTTCTGCAAGTCTGTGCACAGCTTCAACGATGAAGTGTGGAGGGGCAAAAAGCAGGGAGGTGGAGGCAGGTGTCCAGCAATCCTACACAGTCACACAGTGCTCAGGGACACCGAGTCAGGAGAGCAGGGCAAGGGTTCTGTGGTCACTTCTGATCAGATGCTGTCACCTCAGGCCACTTGAGTGAAGTAGACAGATCCAGAAAGATGGTCATAATTGCTATATTTTAAAAAGTAATATGCCTGAATCAAATCCCACATTTATAAATGGTGAAATACTGAAACACATTTATGCATTTATTTTGCTTTCCAAACGGTTTTGAATTTTTCTGTATTTTCTTAAACAATGATTTTTTTCATAAGTAAGAGGCATCATGAGTGAGTGATAGCACATATGTGCACATCTCTGGTCCTATTTCTAGAGAAGAAAGCCTTGCTGGGTACCAATTATGGACTATGGGAGGCAGGATGCTCCTGGACTCCAGACTAATGCAGGGAGCCGAGGCGAGAACCATGGACCATGGGCCTGCTAACAGCAAGGACGACCCCCTGTGACATCAGTGTCAGTTCCTTAAGCACCTGCTTGGTTCTGTGAGGATGGCTGTCAGGGTGATCACCATCACAGAACTGCAGACATGGTCATGCGGATGACAGGCAGCCTTCTGACCCAGCAAATGGCATCCTCGATGGTCTTGCCTCCCTGGCCAAAAATGCCCAGGACATTCCACCAACACCAAAGGTCAGCTTCACTCCTGCAGCATCTCCTTCAGTGCCTCCTTCATCCATCTTGTTTGATGGTATGCACAGGGGTGGGATTGCCCTCCCTGGGCCTCCATGGAGGCCCAGGCTTCATCAGGCCCACTTCCATGTAGGCATCTCTTCACTCCTGCATGCCAGGCAGCTCAGGGACAGATCGGCACATCTCCCTCTGCAATCCTTGCCTCATCTATAAATTGGCAGTGTAACCTTCCCAGAAAGTGAGGAGACACCTGGCATCTGGCTGGTGCTCACAGAGGATTAAGAATTTTGTAACAAACAAGTTCCAGAGCAGTTATTAACACATGAGGCCACCAGCCCGTGAGGGAGGGGAGATGCTTCAGGCCACATGCACGGGCTTCTCTGAGATTCCAGGTACCAGGTCCTTCCTTCCAGGTACCTGGTACCTGGTACCTTCCCCGGAAGGGTTATGTAATATTAGAGACCACAGATGTGTGAACACAAGCAGACTCCTCTGTGAAAGCCATCACTCAACAACGCACACTGGCCAGGCAAAGCTAGCATAGCATTCTGCCCTAGGCCCAGAGAGCAGGGGCTGATAGGAGAGGTTGTCTGTCAAAGAACACAGCAGAGACTTCTATGCCTTGCCATCAGACATACTTGACACATAGAATCATCCCTAGGTATCCCAGGACCCGCCAGAGAATATCAACATTTGTGGACTCTTCAGTCCCTCGCATGAAATGGAACACTATTTTCTAACTACACGCACATCCTGCTGTAGACTTCAGTAAAAGAGGTTTCTATGCTTTAAAAAGAAAATACAACATGCCATAGAAAACAATCTTTTTCAAATATTTCCAGTCCTAAAGTGGTAGAATTTGTTTATAGGCAACAAGTACATACATATATATACATGCATGTGTAAACATATGTGTACTGCATGTGGACACCCATCTATATAGAAACACCATGTATAAAGGCATGTCTACATTCATGCATAAATGCACACATACATGCACAAACATATGTGGACACACACATTCACATATACACACACTCACTTGTGCACATATAGATACATTCACATGTGTGGCATACACAAAGACACACACACACAATTTCCTCTATAAAAAGGGCAACTTTTGACTCAAGTTCACTCTGGTTGCTATTGACTGAGTACACGGTTTGGAGTAGGGATTTTAAACTCATGTAGTCCTAACTGGCTCACCATCAGGAAGTCAGTGTGAATACAGGTAACAGGGTCACCAGCCAGACCCAGCATCTCTTCTTGGCTGGCTTCCACATTCCTCCCTCTCTGCCCCTCTGGGACTCCAGGGATATCTACTTGTCTGCTGCTAGGAGGAGGGTTGCCTGCACTGAAGCCAGCTGCAGCTTGGAGAGTGGGGTGTGTGGGCACACCCGAGGAGGGCATTGGGTTTTCAAAGAGCATGAATGGCCACTGCATGTCTAAGGATACCTCCAGTTCTATGCCTCTTGTGGACTTGCCCTGGGAAGTCATCTGTGGGATTCTTAGATGCACAAATGTGTCCTTGCATTGTGTCTTCCTATCGAGGGTGATAATATTCCTAAGTTTGAAAGTCAGAGGTGACTTTTATTTTGAATTATAGCAAAGTTCAGGGCTCGAGATACCAAACAAGATCTTGGAAACCAGCAGAGTGGAGGTGCCTACTTCAGCCTCCGCAGGCTCACTACAAACTTTCTGGCAGAACCCGGCCTGATGCTTTCGGTGGGAACCAAGCCTGTCCTAACTGCCCATTAAAAGCTTTTAATTAAGACTTGAACTGCATCTTAACATCCCAGAGCCAATTCTTTTGCCAAGACAGACCCCATGAATATGCAAAAATGGTTTTTAATGTCAATTTTATAAGTGGCTTCAGCCATCTACTTAAGGCCTTGATCCAAAAACCCACCTTCCCGCCCCATGTCTCTTTAATCAAGCTTGGTCAGTAACTAGATGTGATGCAGATGTCCTGTGAGGCTTTAAAGAATTCAGGTTGAATTCACTTTAAACAAAACACTGCCCTGCAATCAAATAAAAAGGATGAAAGTAAACCAAGAAGAGAAAAAAAAATCAACAAAACCCTCACCCGAGGCAGGACTCTGAAAATAAGCTAGTAAATGTGAACCACAGATAAAACCTTGAAATCGTGCTTATGGAAAGTGCAAGAGGAGGAGAACTTTTCGGCCTTCTAATCTGTGCTTCTTTAAGGAAATTTGATCTCGGAGAGCTACATCCACTGCTCACATAAAGTCCTGGGCGAACCTTGGAAGAGTTTTATAATTTGTGAAAACTGTAGTAAGAGGTGCCTTCCATGGCTGAGCTCCCGGGACGTGGATTTGTAACGGCTTGCTTTATTCAGCTCTCCTGGAGGATATGCATCTCACCCATCTCACCGAGCGAGCGAATGCAGCGACACAAGATTTTTTTTCAGGAGGAGGTGATAGACAGCAATGCATTATGGGATTGCTTTCCATTGCAGCGGTGCGGTTGCGCCAGGGTGAGTTAGGCCTCGACACAACAAAGTAAAAGCCCCTAAATGCTAAGGTTTAGTGCTGCACTCACTCAGTTCTGGCTTATTAGGGTTGGCACCATTCTGCTCTACACAGTCAGGCTGGGACTCGGCCGGACTCAACATCTTACGGCTGTGCCATGTATCATTTTCAGGAACTAAGGGCAGCAAGAGACATCAGAGTGATGCATGCCAGTTCTTCTACGCTTTAGCTGCAAAAGACCAGCAGCACTTCCTCCCAAGGCCCATTGCTTGGAACCAGTCACATGGCCCCACCCAACGTCAGGAATGGGGGTGGGTGGGGTATCCAAGCATGTTCTGAGACCTCCTGACAGATTTTCCAGCCCAAGCCTTCCAGGGTAACAGCGGTGGGCTGCCAGCTTTCTGTCCTCCTGCTGTGGCCGTGGGGATGAAGCTATAGAAACAACATTGGGAGTTTCTGTGTGACTGTGCTTACTGGTATCCGAGCACCAGTGCTGACCGCTTGCTCACCTTTTCCTACCTCCCATTCCCTCCCTCTAACTCCTCTGCCAATCTCTTCACCGCCCCCCACACCCCCTACCTCCTGGACATCAAACAACAAGGCCAAAGCTCATCACATTAGGATGGAGGCATGGAGTCTTACGAACACCTCACACCCCTGACAACCAGAAGACAGCCCAGGAGCATGCTTGGGATACAGGGTAAGGTGAGCTCATGATGGGAAGACAAAACAGCCAGACAGGGTCATCTCTTGCATTCCTCCGGCATCAGAGAGTCAGAAATCCTGCAAACCTTGTCCTGTGAACAGAGATGGCATTTTAATGTGTTGCAAAGAAAACACATTCTCCTTAAATAGTCTACCTGGGGTTTAGGATGTTGTAATTGGTTGGTGGAAGACACAATGAGCCATGGGAAGAGCTAAACCACAGGCCCTGCGGTGGTTAATCCATAGTCCCACTTCACTCTCAGTCTGGAACGCAGTCACCAGAAGGACCAGACAGGCATAAGATATGGGGACCATTCTGTTAGCTTACGATGGAGGGTCACTGACAGTCTTCATGGGGAAACCCCCAGTGGTTTAACTTCTAGGCTGAAACTCTGATCACAGTTTACAGATCAGCCCCCTCTCAAAGCACACCGGAAGTGAGAGGTGTCTCAGTGGTAGGTACCAATCTCCAACCAAGACTCAGGCTTCCCTGAAGCAACAGAGGCCAGATCTTCAGTCTCCTCCATTCACTATAGGTCACAGGCCAAATCAGCTTGCAACTGTCAGGGTTTTTTGGTGAGGCCCCTGGAAGAGGCTGTTAACCAGATGAGCTGGGCCCTTGACCCTACAGAGGCCTGCCATAGCCCAGGACATAGAACCAGTGATGCGAGGGGGAATCGGGTACTGCTCTAAAGCCCAGGTCAGGGAAACCCAGAGATGTGGGGCACTGCCTGGCAATGATGGCTTAGCCTTTGACCATCTGCCTGATTTGGACAGGATCTGTGGACCCCCTGGATCAAAGAATAGGGAAATGTGATTCCCAGGGACAATGTGCCTTCAGTCCCATTGAAGTTGTACATGACCTCCACAGACAAGCTCCTAGCTTTGCTCTGCCTTCACCCATGCTGTCCCAGGAACCTAGATGGACCTGTGAAATGACGGGTGAAGGGGGAAATGTTCAGACAGAGATCTTCCTCAGGGAAGAGTAAACTGTTGGCTGAAAGCCCACCCTGTTTTGCTATGCTAACACTGGGGGAAGGGACTCTTTTTTTTCAGGGGACATTTCTAGCACCTTAATCTCAGCCATGTATGCCAGCCCCCAAACAGAAGGACTTACCCTGGGGCCCGTGCAATGGAACCTCAACCTTGAAGTCAGCTCATGAGTCATTCCAAGCTTAGAATCTTGTTTTGTATTTAACCCTCAGCATCCTAGGTAGGGCAGTTTCAGAAGCCAGCTTTGAAGGTCAGTGTGAATACCAGGTAATGTGCAGGGGAGCCCCTGGGCTGGGCAGAGCCTCCCACTCCTCTGTCTGGGGAATCATAGGATCTCACTCCAGCAGCATGCAGCAAGGAGACCTGAGGTGACCCTGGGTACCAGGACCCCAGAGTAGAGGTGAGGATGCACAGGTGGCTATTTGATGAAGGTGAGGCCCACACATCATCTCCCAAGCACTGTAAGTATCCACAGTGCCTTCCTTCTAGGGAGGGACTAGGCTGCCTGGCTTCACCCTAAGACTCCCGAGAGGAACTGAGAGGTTGGGCGGGGGGGCAGGGAGGGATTCAGATAAGCAGAGTGATGGGGAGGTTGAAGGCAGCTAATGCTGGGTGAGACAGACTGAAACCAGAGCTGCCAGCCTTATCAGCCATCAATCACTGAAGTCCAGCTGATTCGAAAGGGAAGGCCAGCCAGTTATGTGCATCACACAGAGGCAAAAACAACAACACCCTTGGCCTATCTCCTCACAAGGATTAGCATCTGACTCCTTTCCCAGGGCCCTCTCTGATGCCCATGGAGCCGGGAACACATCTTATTCATCTCCCTCAGTGGGCTTGGGACTCCTCCCCTGCCAGGCTTCTAGAAAAGTCTTTGCCTTTGGTGCTAAATGTTCCCCCTGATACGGCTTCAAAATCCTACACCTTCTGGCTCTGCTGGAATTAGGAGGCAGGGAGTGCTCAAAGCACTGGGCAGTCTCTGTCTCACGGTGTATATAGCTCTGAGTATCTCTATCCACGATCCCTTCCCACTCTGTCTTTTCTCTCCTGCTTTTTCCTGTTTAATGTCAAGTAAGCCAGCCAGGCTCCTCAGGGACCCACAGCTGCAGAAGCAAGCAGGAGTGGATTTTAAATCAGTAGAGAATTTTAGAAGTGAGTCAAATGGAAAAAAAAAAGCTGGTATGTGACCCTGGGGTTCTGCTGCTCCCACCCAAGTGCACAGCATCCACCCCGTATGTGGTACCCTGTATGTGTGGATCTTTGTGTGCACAGATCTCTGTGTGTACAATGTTCCCACTGTGGGTATGGAATCCTATGTGTAAACAACTCCCACTGTGTGTGTGGATCCTCCCCATGTGTGCACAGCTCCCACTATGTGCACAAGTCCTTGTCTTTTTGCAGCTCCTACTGTGTTCATGGATCCTCATTTGTACATGGATTCCTATGTATACATACATTATCTTTATGTGTATAGACATCTATGTGTATAGATTTTCTTGTGCATGAATTTCCCTATCTGTGCAGACTCTATATGAATTCTCCTAAGTGCCCCCTGTATCCCTTTGTACTCGTACAGAGGATGACATATTACTCACAGAGCATTTCCACAGGAGGAAAGGATCAGAGGGGCCACCCAGTCTAGACAATAAGACAGGAGTCAGTAAGCACCGGAGCCTCTCCTAGGTGCTCCCAGCACTGCTCCAGTGAGCAAAGTACAGAGAAGGCTGAGGCACAGCTCAGTAGTAGGGCACTTGCCTAGCATCTGACTCCTTTCCCAGGGCCCTCTCTGATGCCCATGGAGCCGGGAACACATCTTATTCATCTCCCTCAGTGGTCCTGGTTTGCATATGTAGCCTCTCAACCTAGATTAATAAGTAAATAAAATCATTAGAGAGTGGAGACTCAGGTGCTCCAAGCCCTTGCTTAAGTTTCTAGAATTAGCTGAAAAGCCAAACAAAGGAAAAGAATCACAGAAGGACAATACATCCCTCTCGTTCCTAACTAGGAGGACCAGTGTTGGGAGCTGTTTGTGAAAGCTTGGCATTTACTATCTGTCTGGAGGCTTTGCCTTAGCAGTCCATTCTGGGGGGAGGTGGGGGAGGGATACACCTGGCTTAGGAAAACCTGATCCTGGGTGTCCCAGCTCTCTGGCAGACCAACTCAGAAACCATGGTTATAGTTTGTTTTCAAAAAACCTTTGTCCTCGGAGGACTTTCAAAATTGAGTTCTTACCTCTGGGGACTCCAAACAGACCCCCGCCATCCCCTCATCACAGAGTAAAATCAGTCTGGAGGCTGTAGCACTCTCCTGCTCCTGCAGCTCAGGAGTCTTGAGTGCTTTTACAGACCATCAGCTCCTGGTTGGGAGGCAGGGTGTAGAAAGAGGCACTCAGTCAGGAGGCTGACTGTGGGAGCTGTTAAGGAGGCTGGGATGAGAGCTACGGGCTGCAGTTCCTACATGCCTCCCGAGGACTGTCTGTTCTGTAAGGCAGGGCATCCTGGCACAGTGAGGGACACTGGGTTTTTGTTTCTGCTGAGGCCACAGCATGAAAGTAGAAAACCAGGCTGATGTATTTTCCTGCCTCCTTTCTATCTGATGGCCTTGAAGGTTCTCAGAAGTTGAGTCAGCACAGGTGGACTCCCTCTTCCTCACCCCTGAGCTACACAGGGGCTGGAATTCCATGACCGCCAGGCCACACCAGAGAGCTGAGTTCATCTGGGATAGTGTTGTGGGCTTGGAGCAAGACAGGTCCCAGAAAAGTCCCTACATCAGGCTCTCTATATGACCCTTCAACAAGTGGTGTGGTAGGGTGTGTGGGGATAGGGAAGAGGGGGCATTAAAGGCTGGCATGGCTGGGAATCCCAGGCCCTCAGAGGGAGACCCTTCTCCTCCGTGGATCTGGAAATCCCTGCACACCATCTGAAGGACTCCATAGCAAAGCAGCTTGCCTGGTCTGATGCAGGGCGGAGACCCCAAACTTCCCCAACCTTGCTATTCTCTTCAGATAACAATGTTCCTGGAACCTACCTAGCCCTCGTAAGAGCCCCAAGAACTCTCTTCTCTGGGACACTACTTTCTGGTCCAGGCAGGCTGAGGTCATGACTGAATGAATGAATGAGCAAAGGAAGGAGTGAGCAGGTGGTTGGGACAGTGGTGGGTACAGGTAAAGGGAGCCACCTCTGCTGTCATCAAGGGGCAGGCTCCCTCAGGTGCGGCTGGTGAGAGTCGAGCCCTGGGTGAGTCTGGCCAGTGACCCACACTTACTTAGCATGATGCTAAATATGAGTAAGGATTCAATATGTCAGTGGCCTAGGGTTGTATCTGAGGCCCTCTCTCTGCGAACACACAGCTTGCAGCCTCCCCAGAGAACCCACTCTTGCCAGCTTTGAAGCAGACCACCTATGGTCACTGTTCATCCCAGGCTCTGTTTACTCTGCTCTTTATAAAGCATCTCTGTTCATTACCTGCAGCAATCCCTTCCTTACCCCATCTGCACCAGAACATAATCCTCCCTTTGCATTTTCAGGGAGCCTCCTGTGAGTACTGACTGGCAGACCAGCTCCCCAAAGCAAACACCAGCACTAACTGGGCTCCTGGTCCTCATGGGTATGGTTTTCAGACAGGCATATTGGTGTAGATCAAGGGCCATGGGGAAGTGGGAGGCAGGATGTCTAAGGTACTAGGGTCTGGCAGGGAGGGCACACATGAGCGAGGTTTGTCATGTATAGCAAAGGGATTCTGACAGTTGAGGATACTCATTCTTGGGAGAATGGCCCAAGACTGTCCCTCACTAGCGGAGAATCCATTTTCAAGTTCTTCAATAACTAAATTTACCAAGACAGGGCCAACCCCAAGCCTTTAAGAAGCTGAAGCCAGGTAAGGCAAGATTAGACCCCAGTGAGCGGAGGGAGCCAGGCAGGCTGTATTGTCTCGAGATGGGTGGCTCACACTCTGGCCTTTCTGTGTCTGGGGAATCTCCTCCAAGCAACGCATCCAGTGTGGTGTGGTCATAGGAGACTTGTTGCATTGTGACTTCACGTTTTATTACCTGGCCCCTAGAGTGAGGTCACATGCTCCTACATTCAACACGCCCCTCCTTCCCGCTGTCTGCAACATTAACACTTAAGCATTCAAAGGCAGTCAGCTCCAGAAGGTGGCCTGCTATAAAGAGAGGTGCACAGACTCCCGCTATGAGGCCTGCATCCTTCTGTCTCCACTAAATTTGTCCCGGTGGTCACAGGGAGCCAGCTACCAGAGACTGTTTGAGACTTAACTCTGTAGTCGCTCTTGTTCTTGGAGGAGCGTGCTCCTTGGGTGGCTTCTTCTAATGGAGCAGACTCTGCAGCAGGGTGGAGAGCACCTGGGAAAAAGATTGCCCCCCCCCCACTTGCTACATCAGAGCCAAGGGGCAGGAGCTGACCCAGATCCCTCCCAGCTGGGCTCTGACGATCACCAGAGCCCTGCACACCTAGCAGGTCTATGGATTCCCATGGCCTTAAGAAATTCTGCCTCCGCTCCTGATGGGTGGGTGGGAGGCTGCCTGCTTATGCTTTTCTGGATGCTCTAAGGGACTATTTGCTGGCTGCCATTGAACTGAGGCTGGGGGGGGGGGTTGTAAGGAAGGCCCAGTGTGAGGCTAATTGTGCACGGTAAGGTGAGCTCTGACAGAGCAATGGTGGCCCACTCACACCAAAGAGGGCTAGGTAAGGGCTAGGAAATGTCGGGGGTGGGGAGAGCACCCAACACAGAGCTTACCAGCCTCTCCTGGCTGTCCTTACCCTTCTGTCTGCTGAGTACCAGCCCATCATACTGGGACCAGTGCAATCCTTTCTACCCAAGGGTTTGCACTGTCCCTTTCACCCTAAGCCAGCCTGTGACATGACAAGTATTAGCTTTCTCTGGAGGACTCCATGGCTCATGCCATCCATTTTCTGTTTCCCAGGATGCATCCAGGTGTTTTACAACACACCCCTGAAACAGCATCAGCTGTAAGAGACAGACCGCTCCTAGTTTCTCTGCAAAAATCTTGGCACCTCTGTTGTCCCGACTCTCAGAGCTGCCTGAGCACAGTCTTGCCGCTTTGAAACTGTTATCTATGTGATTTGGTAAAGAAATGACGTGCTCAGCGCTGCGTTTCCACACATCCCCACTGTAAGCAGAACTGATCCTTCAAGGTCGTGTTCTGCTGTACGCCCGAGAAACCTGCCCCATCCCTCCTCAGGCAGATACAAGATAGTATCTAAATTTTCTTCTGTGTTGTATCATTTTGTCTGCATGCACATGTGTGTGTATGTGTAAAAGCCATAGGATAAACCAGGTGTCTTTCCTCAGGCTCTACCTACCGTTCTTTTGAAAAAGGGTCTCTTACTGGCCTAGGGCTCACCAAGTAGGCTAGGCTGGCTGGCCAGCAACCCCTAGAGAACTACCTGTTTTCTGTTCCCAGCACTGGTGCCCACACCACCACCACCACCACCACCACCACCACCACCACCACCACCACCACCACCACCATACTTGATTTCTTTTATTTTAAAGTGAGTTCTGGGGGGTCTGAACTCAGGCTGCCCTTCTTGCAAGGCAAACACTATTTACTGGCTAAGCTATCTCCCTAGCTAGCCCTAGTCTTCATTTCTGTGGCTGGCATCTTTTTGGCTGACAATAAAGAGCACTTAGCTATTGCTGATGTGCATAAGAGAGTGTTGAACTCTGTCCTAGGTAAGAGCTGAGTTCCATCACAGCTTGCTCATGGGTTCTACGGATTCTGAATAACACTTGTGTTGGTGCTAGGGCGGGGAACAGGGCTCCTGAAAGGCAACTGTATCATCTACAAATATTTATTTATCATCTACTGTTTGTCTTCAGGACTCCATCAGTTTTCAGTTTCCATGGAACTACTTTATCTCATTATTATTATTTTTAGATTAGCATGCAAGGTCTTAGAAACCACTGTGGCATTTTTGAATGAAGTGTGCTTTGTTGATTCGCTTTCTCCCTTTCCATCCCCCGTGGAATTACTTTAAAAGACAAAAACAATCTTGCCAGACACCCCTGCTGACTCAAACAGAGCCGCTTGCAGGGACAGGAAGAGGCTCCTGTTAGAAGGCTGAGGTTTCAAGTAGCAGAGCCTGCTGCAGCGCAGAGTTGCCACCCAGAGCTTCAGGGCCCTGAGTTCACCACAGTTACTCCCTTTTCTCACCATGGAAGTGCTGACTGACAGAAGTGATCAAAGAACACGAATTCATCACACGCTCTTTAGCACATTTTGCCAAAGTGTTACAAACTTTGTAAATATATCAATGTTAAACTACCTTTTTGTCCCATACAGAAACCCTCTTATTTCCCCAATGATGATATATTCTTTAGAAAGATTAATACATTTCTTTTTCTTGCAAATGACCTAGAATTTAAACTTCTGAAGAAGTTGATTTCTCTTGCTTCTGTCAGGTCCCTTGCTGGCTTCGGGAGAAGCCAAAGTGAAGGCTCTTGTGGGCCCACAGGCTTCTCTTTCTCCTGATGTAGTTTCTGCTATGTTGACACATCCTAGGGAAGACCTTTGTTTCTGCAACTGCTGCTGAAACCCAGTTCTGCCTAATAGCAGTGTACATGGGCTAGAGGAATCAGGACTCAGCTAGACACAGGTTCTCCCAGGTGGATGTCTATCATCCATAAAGCTCCTGCTTACCATCTGCTCAGGCTTCATGCATCTTATGCATGTATGTATGTATGTATGTATGTATGTATGTATGTATGTATATGTATGCATGCATGCATGCATGCACGTAAGATGTTTTCTTTTTTAATTGTGTGTATGCCAGTGTGCATGTGGGTATAAGTGCCCATGGAGGCCAGAAGAGGTTGCTGGAGCCTCTGGAGCTTGTGTTTTTGATGGTTGTGAGCTGTCTGGCATGGGTGCTGAGAACAGAACTTCAATCGTCTACAAGAGCAACCAGTGTGCTTCACCGCTGCACTTACTTTTGAGATAAGGTCTCACTGTGTTTCTGAGGCTGGCCTGGTCCTTACTATGTAATTGAGGCTGGCCTTGGACTTTATTTATTTGCTGGGGGTGTTTTTGGGTGCACATATGCATGCAGTTGTGTGTGCACATGTATGTAAGTAGGACAGGTCAGAGTGTTCTTCTTCAGTTGCTCTCTACCTTATCTTTTCAGACAGATCCCTCCCCGGATCTCTCAGTTACTTTTGAGCCCCCGGGATCCCCCTGCCTCTGCATCCACGGTGCTGGGATTGAAAACACTTTCACCACGCCACTCAACTTTTGCGTACAGGTTCAAGGGGTTGAACCTGGGTCCTCATGTTCCTGCAGCAAACACTGCCAGCCGAGCCAGCTCCCAGCCTCTTACTTTCGTGTTCCTGCTGGGATTGCAAGTGAGCACCAGCACACTTGGCTGTGTCTCCTAATAGTGAGCCTCTTGGCAGTAGTAGTAGACAACAGTTAGCTTGTAAGGGGCACAGATGACCACTAGGTTTCTTTTTTTCTTTCCAGAGTTATGGAGCTGGAGACCTGAACTCTAACCTGAAGCCTGGGCCCTTCCTGCATCCATTTCCCTCCAAGCCCCAACAGACAGTGCTAGAGCCCATGACCAGCCACCTCCTTTGTCTGTCTTTCTCTATTGCATCAGAATCTTCTAAAGTAAACTTTCACCCAGCCAGGGCTGTGCAGGGCCAGAGGGCTTTGCCAGGGATCTGTGAGGTAACTTTCCATCTGTTTATTTATGCTTTGCTACTTGGGGACAGGGGGAGAAAGGCACAGGGACCTAGGAGTCCCAGAAGCTAAGCAGAGTGTCTGACATCATGGGAATTTGTATGGCCTGACTCACACTGTCCCCTGGTGAGGGAAGTTCACAAAGTGCCTTTGGCTCCTGTGTCACCAGGAATTTGCAGTGTTGCAGCAGCTGGAAGCCCAGCCCTTACAGATGGTATGAGATCCCACAGTTTCCAGCCACATGGAGCACACAGCCACGGGGACCCTCTAAGGAAATGTTGGTCAGCATCACAGGGTTTTCCAAATTCCCTCTTTCATCTCTTGGCCAAGTCTACCTTTATCCAGTGGTGGAATGGCTGGAACTCTTCTGTCCCAGTGGGCAGTACAGTCAGCGGGGTCCTGAGATGACCTTTTCTTCTGCTAAGTCCTGAAGGGGACATCCCCCCATCCTGTCCTCAAGGCTCCTTGAGGGACTTCTGACTGCCATGTTTCAACCCAGTGAAGAAAAATGGAACTGAGTCCTCTGTGGCCCAGGAGAGTGACAGATACCAGCTGCCCTGCCTCCCGGTTTGCCCTGTCAGATCAAACCATCTCAAAAGAGGTGATGCCAACAACTGTCTTCCATAGCTGGCCCCTTCCAGTGACAAGAACACTGTAAACCCACTCAGGCTATGATAGGCTGTGGTTCTTTGTCCTAGAGCCGGTGCCTTTCCTGTGGATTTCATTTCTGCTTCTCTGAGAAGTTATGAACAGAGTCTCTGTGAGGACAGTTGGTCACGGGGGGGGGGGGGGGGGACTGGTGTGATAAAGAGAACGTGAAACCCAGAACATAGATGCGAGGGTCCACTCACATCTGGAGGATATGTCAGGGAGTCCAGTGCTATGCAGACCCAGTTGATACCTGGATCACCGTGTGATACAACAAGCTTTGTGGACATCCAGAAGCATGATAGAAGAGCATACTGTGCTTATAGCCACAGTATTCATGAAAGTCAAAAGTGGGAAGCTGGCATTCACAGACCAGTGACTGTATAATGCTATACAATATGAAATATCGTTTAGCCTTTAAAAAAAATGAAATCTCGGCATAGCTGTAACCTGGGTGGACCATGAGGCATATGCTAACTGAAGTAAGCTAGTTACAGTGATAAATCCTGTGGAATTCCTGTCATAGGAGGTCCCCAGAGGCAGGAACTAGAATGGCACCAAGAGCCAGGGCAGGAGATGGGAGTTAGTGTTTAATGAGGGTGTAGAGGCGGGTGCTTCTGACAGTTGTTACAGTGTGCGATGAAATTACTCACCTAGCAAACAGTGCAAGCTTGGTCAGTGCCCCAGAACCACACACCTAAACACTGTAAGGATGGCAACCTTTACATTGTGTTTTATAATTGCAAACACGGAGATGTCTCTGCCATGGTAACTGGAAAGCAAATGACTCATGGTCAGGGTCTCAGCAACAGGCCTTGACCATCTTCACGCCCTCTCTAACTTTGGCATCACATCCTTAGAAGAGTCTCCAGTCAGAGTTCCTGGAACAGTTGTAGGTGTTCAGGGTCAACTTTGTGTCCTCGAGTGCCAAGGTCAGCCCAAGGGAAAGCCAATTCTTTTACCATCTGAACTTTAGTCCAGGGAAATGGTGTTCTAGGTAAGACCTGGCTAGGCCATGGTCTGTACTGTAGGGCTGGAGCCAAGGCAGTGTGGAGGTTTGGTGGGTCAGGAGAGTGACTGCATGGATGTCAGGTCTCCTAGCAATTTCTAACCTGAATCAGAGCTACTGATTTTCAAAAGAGAAGGCTGAGTCTGTACATCAACCAGAGGCTCTGTGTGCATGAAGAGAAGGAGAGGCATACCCAGGGAGCAGACATGGGGTGCCAGCACATGCCCACAAAACTTCTAATATTTGGACAGTTAGCTCAACAGGTGACCAGTGCCGCCTCCATCTACAGAAATCTTCATGGCATGGACTCATGACCTGATATACACTGGGGACAGTTTAGAATGGCCAGTCTTACTGATGGAGTCAGGCTCTTGGCCCTTGTGACTTTGGGGTTTGTGAAGTGGGAAGCAGGCAAGTTGTTCATCCACAGACCAGTGACTATGAATAATGCTGTACAATATTAAATATGATTTAGCCTTAAAAAATAAAATCCTGGCATAGCTGTAACCTGGACGGACCTTGAGGCATATGCTAACAGAAATGGCTCTCAAGCCTGATGGCAGAGACAGAGGACTGGAAAGACAGGGCTCTTAGTTCCCTCTGGGACGTCTGTGATGCTCATTTGATGTCGCTGTCCCCAGAACCAGCCTGGGAACAGGTTCACTGCTATATACCGTCCCAGGACCATGTCAGCAGCACACTCTACCCTTGCTGTGGTCAACTGAATGTCATGAACATCATTCTTCCTAACTTTCATATTGTTGGATATTAAAATGCCCAACTTAATCTGTCCTGTTATCTTGTAACGGCAGAAAATACCAAGGAGGGACATAGCAGAGGATGTGCTGCCTTATGTCTGGACACTGGTGACTGAGAGCTTTGGAGCCATTCCTGCCATAGTTGGATGGCCTTCCCCTGGATGCTGGTCTAGACTCCTCCATCCATCCATCCATCCATCCATCCATCCATCCATCCATCCATCCATCCATCCATCCATCTGCTGACAGGTGTCTGCCTACAGTGACTGCCTTGGCAGGATATTCCTTCTCTGGGTACCTGAAGAGGCTCCTCCATGACCAAGCCATCTCTCAAATGCTTGCTGTTGTTTGATTGTTTGGTTTTGCTAGAAGATTCCTCTTGGGGGGGGGGTGAGGTGGACTCTCACAGTGGTTGGCATTTGTGCATCGCTGAAGGTCAGCCGTGTTGTGGAGTATCTCATGGGCTTTCTTTTTATTTCTTTCTCTTTGGAGAAATGTCTATCCAAACTTTCAGCTCATTTTAATTGTTGAATCTTTGGAATTATTTATATATTCTGGATATTAACTCGTGTGTGTGTGTGCATGTGCATGCATGCATGGTGTGTGTGTGCGTGTGTGGTCACTAATCTGGAAGCCAGAAGTTGGCATCAGGTTGTCTTCCTCTGTTCTTCCCTATCTTTTTATTGTTTGAGACTCATTCTCCCATAGAACCATGAAATTCACTGTCCCAGCTGTGAGGTCCGTGTCTACTCTACAGTTCTGGGTTTGCCGATGTTTTCCCCCACATCTTCCTCAGGTTTTATGTGGGTGCTGGGGAATTGAGAAACTCTATTCGCAAATCACAGCAGCAGCATGGACCAGTCCCCCTTTCCCCCCTTGAAACTGATTCTCACTGCTCTAGGAGCCATTTCCCACCCCGTGCAGACCAGTCTTTCTGCTTACCACAAGTGGGACTCAGCTGTCTGTTGAGTCCTCCCCAGACTCATCTTTTGCAAGAAAACACTTCAACCATTTGCTTGCCGTGCGCGGCTGCTGGCAGTCTGCCATCTCACCGTTCCTTAAGCCTCTGTTGCCTGCTCTCAGAACGCTGATCCCATCAAAGTCCCCAGCCCAGGAGACTCTGCCAGGCTAAGCCACCAAACCGCCTCCTCCTTTGTCCTACATATCACCAAATACTATGGTAACACCAGCCTTGCCACCACCCTAGGGAACACAGAACGATTGATTCCTCCTTGTTTTTGGCCTGCGTCCCCGATGCCCACCGACCCCTTTGAGACCTGCCTTCTGCCTCTTGAAACTCACTCTATCATAGACTATTCTAGAGCATGACATCAGCAGAGGCTGCACTGAGAATGTAGCTGGTCACAGATGCAGTCACCCAGGGTTGCCTAGATGCCCATCCTTCTCCTCCACGTCCCAGGAAATGTCTTTTGGGTTGTATCTTGGAAAGGGACCAGTGTCTGCTATGGCTGTACCCCTGAGTGCAGTGGGCTGAACCTCTTGCCCTGCAGGGGCTCCCCATCCTGTTTCTGGAGTAATCAATCAGACTTGAGAGCTTTCCCTTTCAAATCCTGCCTGGATCTGGAGTTGGATGGAGCCCAGGGTGTACCACTGTCAGATAGCATCTCCCAGAAGAGCAGGTAGAAGCTTGGGGCCTCTAAATCAGTTCCTGCCTGAGCTCTGTCTTAGACTGTTATACTCAATGAGTTCCCAGGGCCTTTTCCCCAAGGCACCAAGAGCCAGGTGCAGGAAGCCACAGCTGAGCCAGCACACCCAGACTCCGGGGGCTGGTGTGGGCAGGACTGAGTCTTCAGTGGTCATCACACAGACAGGGAGGTGACTTGGCACTGCTATCTGTCTTCTCAGCCTGCTGTTTCTAGGGGGATCTTTGCTTCTGTTTCATCTATCCTTAGCTTGTTTGCTGAACCTCCTCCACACCAAGTGTCTGACACTGCCTTCTGCTGATCTTTAGCTCTGGCCCATCTCCTGTGGGTTTTGGTCATCCTCCTGCTTGGTCCAGAAACCATACCCAAAGCTCCCCTGGCTTTCTGTGGGATAGTTCCCTTCCAAACCATCTTACACATCCTCCGCTGAGCCTGATGAGGGTGGCACACCCTTATCAGTTTCTAGTTCTCTGCTCTTGGCCCATGTGAAGCTTCACACGAGCACACACACACATGTCCGGCTGTGTGTGGGACTCAGCCACCCCTCTGTGCATGCAGTAATGCCTCAGGTGCTCTCCTGTCCAAGGCATCACTCGGTGCCAGGCCTTCTGCAGTCTGGGGAAGGTGGCCAGATGTGGGTCATAAATGACTCTGGAGCCAAAAATGGCGCTGCCTCAGAGGCTCTGTGGCTCTCGCCTGTCCCAGAGACTGCTGGCCTCTTTGCAAACTTTATAAGCCCCAGTACAGGGGAACCCCAGGGCCAAAAAGGGGGAGTGGGTGGGTAGGGGATTGGGGGGTGTGTATGGGGGACTTTTGGGATAGCATTGAAAATGTAAACGAGGAAAATATCTAATAAAAAATAAATTAAAAAAAATAAATAAATGACTCTGACGGGCACGCGGGATGTCATAGCTAAGGACTATCACTAGAGGGCGTTCTGGGGCCAGGGAGCTTAGGTAGTTACAGTAGATGTCCGGGATGACCAGAGCTCCCCCATGGGTGGACACTGGAAGCAGGTGCTAAAGAGAGTCAGAGGGGTGTTCTAGCTAAATACAGCAGAGCAAAGTCACAGACCGTGGGAATGCCATGTTTTAGGGACCAGCACCTGGATCCCTGACACTCTAGTCTCATGGGCCCTGGGCACAGTATGAACAGGGCATGCTCAAGGTAGCGCAGAAGCAAGACGGGGCATGGCTGGTCAGGTAGGTTCAATTGCTGGGCAGTGGGTGGGAACCAGGGTAAAGGAGTCAACACGTGGAAGGTAATACCAAACGCTCGGTGGGACACAGCTCTTGTTACTCCAGTAATAGTCAGCTCAACGTGTGGATAGGAAGACCATATGAGGAAGAGTTGGGGAGGGTCCACACAGTCCTGCTGAGCACCACGAGGCAGGGAAACCGCAAGTGTTCCATAACTGGGCAGGGCATTTTGATCATATTTGACATCTCCCTTGTCAATCTGACGGGATTTAGAATCACCTAGGAGATGCACCTCTTTGCTTGTGAGGACTTTTCTGGAGAGGTCTAACTGAGCATTGAAGACGTCTCCTAAGTGTGTATGTGGCAGTATTCGCTGGATGGAGAGGGGGTCCTGGACAGAATAGGAAGGAGAAGGGGGCAGACACCAGCATTCATCTCTGCTTCCTGACTATGGATGCCATGTGGCCCTGGCTGCCTCCGGTCCCGGCTGCCACGCCTTCCCCTCCATGATAGTCTGCAGCCTTGGATGGCCCAAAGAAACCCTTCCTGAAGCCGCTTCTGTCAGGCAGTTTGTCACAACAGTGAGAAACAAATTCAACAAGGCCCAGCAGTGGCAAGTGGACCTGTGAGTTGTTACTTAGTCTTACTACACATGGAAAGGCGGTCTGCCACTGAGGGTGTCAGTGAGCCTTCTAGCAGGAGAAAAAGCTGACATGTCTCATTGCCACCGTAGGAAGACAAAGCCCCCAAGCAGCATACAGCAGGTACTCTGTGATTGGCTCTCCCCTGACCCCCAATCTGCAGACATAGATCTTCCCGGACACACGCTCCATCTCCCCCTGTCAGTGAGCACAGGAAACACCTGAGAGCGGCTGACAAGAGTTTAGAAAATGCCAGCAAGTGCCTGGCTGTCCCCAGGTGGGTTGTCACCCTTAGGGAGTACACATAGCAGCTGAGATGGATGGCTGCCTCACATTTGCGAAAATGTATTTTCCTAAGAACTGGGCCATATTTCATAAGGGGAAACAGAATTTTGGGGCAATGTGCTAAAAGCAGACTACCTGGGTTCGCTTCCTAGCCTGTGCCCATTGCTATCCATTTTCTGGGGACCTCAGTTTCCCTGCCTGTGAAATGGAGGAAGTCCCAGCCTCCCTGGGCCTTTTTGAGGATATGTGATGGAATGGTGGAGACCAACTGAGCCTAGAGCAGCCCCTCTGGCCATTTGCCCTTGCAGGGCAATGATGCCTGTGTCCCCAGGAACAACAGAAGAGAAGGGACTCTGCTACCTTCCAGCCAGATCCTCTGAACCTTGCATGCTTAGAGAATCCAGGAGTCTCTGATCTTGCTTTTTTATTTTTTTAACAATTTTTTATTAAATATTTTCTTCATTTACAATTCAAATGCTATCTCGAAAGTCCCTTATACCCTCCCCTGCCCTGCTCCCCAACCCACCCACTCCCACTTCCTGGCCCTGGCATTCCCCTGTATTGGGGCATATAATCTTTGCAAGACCAAGGGCCTCTCTTTCCAATGATGGCTGACTAGGCCATCTTTTGATACATATGCTGCTAGAGACACGAGCTCCTGGGGGGGGGGGGGTACTGGTTAGTTCATATTGTTGTTCCACCAATAGGGTTACAGATCCCTTCAGCTTCTTGGGTACTTTCTCTAGCTCCTCCTTTGGGGGCCCTGTGTTCCTTCCAATAGCTGTCTGTGAGCATCCACTTCTGTATTTGCCAGGCACTGGCATAGCCTCACAAGAGACAGCTATATCAGAGTCATGTCCCAAAGGTCCAACCCCACCTCAAATTCCATACTCAGGATCCTGTGGAGGGAGAAGACAGAAAGAGGGGATCCCACCTCCATGGTACTCTGTTACTCGGTGCTCAGGAAGGGGGATGGGCATCAGTGTTACCCAGAGTCAAGGTGCGAAGCCTGGGAAGGCACAGGAAGGGAAGAGTGGGAAGATGACGGTGGTTTATGTGCCTAGGTAATCCAGGCATGGACAACCCCAGAGCAGGTGTCTGTGGTAGTTTATCCTAAGGGTATCCTAAGCCCCACCCCCACCCAAGACCTCAACCCACCAGGACAGCAGCTTCCTGAGTACCCTCTGGTCTGTTTCTGCCTTGTTTGGCTTTTGTTCCGGTGAGGTCCAGCCTTCTCCCTTCTGATCTTCCCTTCCTCGGGCTGACCTGGCTTTTGGGCTGGGTGGGGCGTCCTCAGAGCTGGGAGCCGCCTCCCACCCTGCACCCCAGGGACCAGTCAGACTTTCCTGCTTTGTTTATTCACAGAACCAGGAGACACAAGCTCTGCTCTGAGTCACCCTGCTCCCGGGGCACTGATTCATGGAGGAGGCCCCTGCAGGGGACTGACCCCAGCCATTAACTTCTTGCTTCTTTGAGATCTCTACAAAAGGAATCCGTGGTTTTGAATCAAGGATTAAGGTGCAGGCCTGTGAGTGTGTGACATATTTATGGCGGTGAGTGCTACAGAGGGAATCTGAGCGTGGGAGAGCTTGCCCCTCACCTCTAGCCACTTCCCGCCTAGCTGATGGAAACTCACAAAAATGTCAGTCATTACTCTGAAAAAAAAAGATTTGGTCATCTGGCAAGTGTGGTCCTAGAATTTGCCAGAAGTATGCGTCAAATGTGTGAAAGAAAACAAGGATAACAAAAATTAGATTACAACTAAGGACTGCAAAAGAAGACACAAGATTCAGAGCCTGGTTGCTCTCCAGCTCAGAGAGGGGCTTGGTCTATGAAGGGGCTGCAGAGGGCAGGTCCCAGGAAATGGGATGTTAGGAGACCCAGGTTGGAAGTTAAGCCCACATGGAGTCCCCAACCCTCCCAGGTCCTAAGCATGAACCATACACAGCATCAACTGTAACCTAGGTGCTGAGTGAGTAACCTTTTACCCTACAGAAAGAAGGGCAATACAAACACCTGCAGGTGAGTGGCTACCTTCCTGCTCCCAGGACTGAGGTGGCTTTAAATGGCTGTTCTCAGAATGGTCCAGGAGAGTGGTCAATGAGTTCATTGAGATGTTTTGCTTCCTTGTCTGTTTTCTGCTTGCCTCCACAATCTGCAGCAGCCAGTGACTGGTGTCCTCTCAAATGGCACCCCAGAGGACTGGAGAACACAGAGAGGACCCCAAGTCTTGAGGTTAGTCTGCTGGTGGGAAGATGGACACATGGGGATCTCTGCCCTAAACCTGAACAATCAACAGTCAAGGACCTCACAGAGGATGGCAGATGGAGCTCAAGATATGGCCTCACAGTCATAACGGCATCCCTGTGGTCAAGGGGAACCCGTGAGCTACACTATTGACCTAAGGCAGCCTAGCTAGCACACTCTAGAGGAATGCCCCAGACTAGCCCAACAGTCACTGTGTGAGGACAGGGACAGGGGTGACCCATGGATTGAGGAAGACATGACAATATCCCTCAAAAGGCCACTTTCTGGGTTTTGTTGTAGAGCCTGCAGTACGCTGGGCCAGTGCCCTATCACCCAGCCACCTTCCTAGATCACTTCAGTAGGATGCAGAGAGGATGCAGAGAGAAAGTTCGAATGCAAACCCATCCCCCTGGGGAGCAGTGGCTGAAACAGTGTGGTGACGGCATTGTTTCATGGAGGTGAGCAGAGCAGTTTAGTTGACCTCTCCTTTAGGAATGGGTGCTGGTGGGCCTTCTTTGTCTTTAAGAACCTACTCTGTGTCCATGCACCCAGACAGCAAAGGTGATTCAAGGCATCTATGGGGTATTTAGTAAGCAAGCATGTCCCAGACCCAAGCTCACTGTATATGGTTGGTTTCAGGCTACTTCATTGAGTTACAGTCTGAGGGGTTTTCTACTTTGTATAGTACAATGGAATGAAGATTGGGGCAGGGGGAGTGTTTGCATGGCGTTGCACTGTGTGGTTGTAACCGTTCTGTTTTTGAAATTGATTATTGTTCCCTTCTCACTGTGTCTAATTTACGGTTAAACACTATTGTGCTATCATGGCTTTCCATGGCTACTCCTTAACGGTAATCTTGCTACTGTTATGAACTGTAAATATCGGATATGCGGGATGTCTGATATTGGAACCTGAGGGGAGTGACACCCACAGGTTGAGAAGAAGTTGCAACCACTGATTTAGAAGGCTCCCTAGAGGCAGAGTCACTGTTCAAGGGATCCTAGCTGGGATGTATCTCAAGGGTAGAATACCTGCCTTCCCCAGCAACAAAAAAGCTGTGTGAAGAGCAGTAGCTTGAATAATCTAGAAAGTGTGCTGAGAAGGGATATTTTCAACGTTAAAACCTCTGACTCCCAATGGAGGAGCTAGAGAAATTACCCAAGGAGCTAAAGGGAACTGCAACCCTATAGGTAGAACAACAATATGAACTAACCAGTACCCTGGAGCTCGTGTCTCTAGCTGCATATGTATCAAAAGATGGCCTAGTCGGCCATCACTGCAAAGAGAGGCCCATTGGACTTGCAAATTTTATATGCCTCAGTACAGGGGAACCCCAGGGTCAAAAAGGGGGAGTGGGTGGGTAGGGGATTGGGGGGGTGGGTATGGGGGACTTTTGGGATAGCATTGAAAATGTAAACGAGGAAAATACCTAATAAAAAAATAAATTAAAAAAAAAAACAAAAAAAACCTCTGACTCTTCTTAGGCAAACTGCATGAGTTTTCTCCCAGGCCAGAGATGGGGGGCGAGACTCACTCCCCACCTCCCTCAGTTCTGAAGGTGATCACGTTTGTTCCTCTCAATGAGCCATAACATCTGCCAACATTTAGAGTTTCTTGTATTATCATTGAAATCTCACACTTTCCTTGGGGTTTCTTTTCTGTTGTGAACATGTAGTTTTGCTAATGTTTCCTACTGTGTAAGTCACCATCTAGTATGATTACGGGCTGATTTGATTATAGATATGACTAGAGTATGATTTGTCTAGTTAAGCAGGCCAGAGGAGATGTCGCTGGACACAGACGGAAACAGCTCTATGTTTCTGGAAGCTTTTCCTCATAGCTGTTTGAAGATCTCACTGGATATGAAACATCGGATAGCACTTTCTTCCTGGTTCCTGTTAAACTTTTGATTGACACGTTGTTTGGCCTATTATAGAAGACTAAGCTTTGGTTGGGTGGAAGTCACTCTGTGGGACCTGCCCTGTTGCACTTAGAATGGGCAGCCAGAGGACCTGGAAATCAGAGGGGCCATGGACTGTCACTGTGGGGGACTTGGAGGACAGTGCCTTCAATGTCCTGGTTGTGTTTGGCTATGAGGTGGCAGATAACTACACCTTTACTCAGTGAGTCATTCATCTCACAGATCCCCAGTCCTGTTTCTTTATGAAAGCCATCGCTTTGGTAGCACCATGCATGCACTCTAGTGCTGAGATGTTTGTGGAAACCCAGGCACTGCTGGCCCTAACTTTGGCTGGATTTTGAGAATCTGGGCAGGAACAGCTTCCTGCCCACCCTCGGGAAGCTGACAGCAGAGGAAAGCCACTTATCTTGGCACAGCCCCTCATTCCTCTCTGCCCCACCCCAGGCCAAGTGGAATACAGAGAGATCCCAAAATGTAGGTGGAAACAGAAGGGTCGGCCTGAGGTCCTGGATAAGCTATGCTGTTGGCTTGATGAGAGAACTGGATCATTCTACAATGCAGACACTGGGTGGTCTTGTAGCCCCTCTGCTCCTGCCTGGAGTGGGCTCCTCTGCATCTGTGGGGCTCTAAGCTACAGATAGGTGCTCGTTTGTTCACCAGGCACTGCTCACCCGCACAAGCAGCATACGTGTTCTCTCAGGGATGCTGCTTGTTCCTCTTTGCAGATGCTCAGGAGAGACTCTGCTATGCCCGTCCCTGCTCACAGGCATCCATGTACCATCACTTTCCTCCTGTGACTTCCAAATGGCTCTTGGAGATGCCCTATAGGTGGTGTGCGTCAGGTCAGCACATTTGGGCTTACATGCTCCCTCCTGCCTTGTCCCTGTCACTGTCCCCAAAGCAGGGGGGCTAATGGGAAAGAATGCACTATGTCAGCTTCTCCTTCAGCTACTTGTTCCTAGAGAACTGAGAGCAAAGTCAGTCTTCCCGGTGAGTCCCTAAGAAGAACATGGATTTTGTCCCTTTGAGGTCCCATGCTGCATCCAATAGGGATAGTTATCTGCCACATCATAGACAAACACAACCAGGACATTGAAGGCACTGTCCTCCAAGTCCCCCACAGTGACTGTCCATGGCCCCTTGGCTTCCAGGTTCTCTGGCTGCCCATTCTAAGTGCAACAAGGCAGGTCCCACAGAGTGACTTCCACCCAACCAAAGCTTCGCCTTCTATAATAGGCCAGAAACTATTTCCACAAAGATAGAGAACCTGAGTTAAGTCCCCAAAGCCCACACAATGAGAGGAGAGAACGAACACTCACAAGTTGCCCTCTGACCTCCACACATGGGCTATAGCACACTCTCACAATAGACCAAGAGACAGACAGACAGACAGACAGGTGATTGATAAGATTTTATACATATACATATACATATACATATACATATACATATACATATACATATACATATACATATACATATACATATACATATACATATACATATACATATACATGTGTGTGTGTGTGTATAGTTTCTAAATGTAATAATTTTTAAAAAAGGAATAGTATTGGACCCTGACTACAAAAATACAGAGCCCTCCTTTCAATCCCTCTTGGCTGGGTGGCTGTGACAATGTCTCAAGGACACATGTGGAACACAGCAGAGTTAACACATCTGGGAGAAAGGGGGGAAAGGTGTGAAAGGACAACCTAATGGCTTTGAATGACATAATGCCACCTTCCTGGTGTCCCTTCTGAGGACAGCATCTATGCAGCAGACATGTAGAGATCTTCTATCCTTGCTGTTGCTCCAATGCTTGGAGGGTCTCTGGATCTAGACACCAGCCTGATATGGGTTTCTCTGCAGGTAGACAGACTACTCAGGGTGAGTCTGCCCCTGTCACCAAGATGGGCAATGCAACCTCTAGGCACCCCACTGCCAACGCACCAAGTGTTTCTTGCCCTTGTCAGTGGGTGGCCCACACACTTGCTCTTCTATATCCCATCTGTTGGAGCTCAAGAACTCAGGCGAGCTTTGAAAGCTGAGAGAACTGAGCAGACACCTGGCTTCGGTCAAAAGTAAAAGAAGAGAATGCTACCAGCATTTCTGAAGTACAACTTGGGGACATAGTGGAATACACAGAATACAAAATTGGTGGTTTGAAACACTTTTAGTATTCCATAACTATAGAATCGAATGCATTCCTGTTGTGGAGACACCAGCACTAGAACATTCCAGAACATTTTTTCTCCCTCCATACAGAAATCCCACACCTGTTAGCTGCTCCTTCGGCTTCACTCTCACAAGTCTCTGACAGCCTCCAGTCAGTTTTCTGCCTGTATAGACATTTCGTATAAACAGAGTCACGCAAACTGTGGCCCAGAGTCACACGAGCTGTGGTCCCTTTTCTACTTAGTGCTTGGGTATCATGTGTTTTCAAGATTGACCCCAACCGTATGTGGGTGTGGTCTTACTGCATCTGGGTGAAACTCATGTTATCTGCCCCTTCCTGAGCTGATGGACACCTGTGTTGTTCCCTCCCTCCAGCTGCTGTGAACGTCTCTACACACACACACACACACACACACACACCCCACACCCCCCCACACACGTTTCTGTTTGCACTCCTGTCTTCATGGCTTTGGGTTATGTCTTTGTGATGGAGCTCCTGGATCAGATCGGCACTTAAGAGATTTTGTAACTGCAGGGATATCAGCAACCCACCATTTTACAAGTGGGGAAACTGAGGCCCAGAGAGCACCCCACTACCACCTCAGAAAACTGCAGACCTGGGAACAGGAAAGTGTTCCTTACCCCATGCCCGACTTCGGTGTCTCATTCTAGGTCAGATGTGCCAGACACGAAGGAATGGGTTTTGCCGAAAAGGCCCCTGGAGAACCAGCTTGCTTCCTACAAAGGCAACCAAAGAAAGCCTTTGGTTTCTGTCTAATTAAACTTTCCCAAATTAGAAATATACCACGTCAGAAGTTTCGGAGGGGAAAGACTCACACGTGATTTATTCTGGAAACAATGACTTAAATTAATTGCAGAATCCATTGTGTGGAGTCAGGCCACAAGCATTTAGCCGTCCTCAGGAGCTGAAACTGACTGCTGTGCTCAGGGAAAGCACCACATAGGAGGGACGTATGTGGCACCCGGGGACAGACACGCAGGGAGCTTTGCTTTGTCTTCTACTTACCCTTTCCCTCTCTCTGGGCAGAAAAAGTGAACGGCATAATTGGTGCTAAACAACACTCGCTGTAAGTACAGAGAGACTCACAGCACGGGCCACCCGACCAGGAGCCTAGTACAGAAAAGCCTCAGGATGGCATATTCTGTCATCAACCAAAGTCCTGCCACTCACGTGGAAGGTTGCTCAGCTGGGTGGGCTGGCTCCCCTTCGAAGAGAGTGTTGATTCCGTTTCCTCCTCATCTCCGTTGCCTGCTGGCTTTTGAAGCAACGGTGACCATGGGACTGCACTTACAGTTACTAAATCCAGGAAAGGACAGCAAACCGAATCATGACTTCCATTTCCTCTCATTAGCCCCGTGGAGGCCCGAGTGGTCCTGAGCTCCCACCCAAAGAGGGACTGTTTTCTGCTTAAGGCCATAGAGATGCCGGGGTAGTGGGATAGCACTTTGCACTCAACCCGGGAGGTCCTTTCTGATGCTGCCTTCACTGTCTGGAAAGGGTCTTTTTGCCCTGCCTTGGGCCACTTGAGCCCACTTCTCTCAGAGTTTCCACTCCTGCCCTGAGAATATCTGCTTTCTCTGGCATCTAAGGCCTCTCCCCGAGTCCTGACAGGGTTTTCAGAAGTAGGACCACTGCTGTAGATTTTCTGATTCCCTTTACAGAACAGTGTTGATGCCTGAGAGCAGACAGGAGGCCAAGGCTCCCAGCCTTGCAGAGCGGTCTGCCCTGGGCCAGCCTGGGCTCATGGGACTGGTGAGGCTCTGTAGTGCTATTGTTCTGTGAAGGCGTTGGGACTTGTTCTCATAGAATTCTTCTGAATCTCACTGGTTCTCAAACTTCCTAATGTCGTGGCCCTTTAATATACAGTTCCTTGAGTTGTGCTGAGCTCCACCATAAAATTATTTCATTGCTACTTTATAACTGCAATGTGCTACTGTTATGAATTGTAATGCAAATATCTGACATACAGGAGATCTGATATGCAACCCCTGTGAAAGCTTGGGGGTCGAGACCCACAGGTTGAGTGCGTCTTCTCTGAGGAATTCTGAGCTAAGAGGAGGTGCTGTGGGCAGCAGTGGAGCGGAGCCTGCACAGCCTTAAGTCTTCTGCTCCTTGACTGGAGCTCCTGAGTCCCTACTGTGCTCCACCCCCGTAAATTCTGAGCACTTTTCCTACCTCCTATCTCAATTTTCTCTACTACTTTGTCCATCTTGGAAAAGTGGACTCTTTCTTATTATAAATAGTGGCACAGTAACATAATGAGGTTCCTAGAGACACAGGATGAAGTAAAATTGTCTCGGATCTAACTGACACAGAGCTGCTCACTTTTAATGTACAGTACACAGAGAGAGTACGTGAGACAAGCTGAGGGGTCTCCAAAAGGATCAGGTTCCACCAGCTCTTTAGAGAACGTCTTCCATCCTCATAAGACAGTTCAGAGGGGAATTATCTGCAATAATTTGACATAGACATACCCCGAAGTCTATGCTGCCCTTATAGTGCAGCTTGCTTATACAGCATGGAGGGGCCGTTGGCCACATAGAATCGAACAACTCCATAACTCAGCTCCACTGAGGGAGTTACCTGCTCTGCCACACCCTTGGGTAGCACCACGGCTAGTCCCCTGTTGCAGTTTGAGGATATAAGCAAGTCATTTTGGAAGAGACAGATCCACAGAATGGGATATTTCTGGACTCTTAGGATACAGACATTGATATCTGATTGGGGCCGTTTTATTTTGTTACTACTATTAATAGTAACAACAACAACAACAACAACAACAACAATGAAAAAAAAGCATCGACCAGCTAAGGAGGGGAGTCTGGGTGAGCAGTTCACAGAACACGGAACTCCCAGGATTCTGAAATGACAGGATCCTCCCAAAAGGTGTGTATACCCCTTAATCACAGCCGTGTTACCCCAGTGAACACAAGGCCAGCCTTTGGGATCTTCTATTGCCTTTGTATGGGAAACCTCACTGGGACTCGTGAAAATCATTTTTACAAAGATGATGTCATAGTTAAAGAGTCAGCAGGTGCACTGGGTCCGAGGATGGAGACAGACTTCTCAGAGGTAGGGATGGTCACAGCCGGAAGACTCAGTGACCAGGTCCTTTACTGAAAGGTTCTGAGCTACATGTAGCCACATAAGCAGATCCACTTGAACAGGAGAATCCTGGAAGCCAGGTCTGGGCCAATGGATTGCAATAGTTAGAAGCCAGCGTATGTCTAAGTCTGTGATTCAGAACTAATTGATTTCAGGAAAAGCAATCAATTCCCAATGAAGAAGCCATTCACACATCAACCCAAGTATAGCAATAGAGGCTCAAGTTCAAACTAAAACCCAAACCAAAACAATCAATCAATCAAACAAACAAACCAACCTTCCTGCTCTTTTCCCTCCCATTTTGCAGACATTTAGGCTTGGTTCACAGAAAAATAGCAACAATGATTTTATTTAGCAAGACGGGCAATCTCTTTAAGAATAAGATTGAGTTTCTGGAAAGTGGCGCAGCCAGCAGCATAGGGTTTGCCAAGCCTGCCAGTGACCTGGCCCGATTCACTAGGGGCACCCACCCTCTTAACCCCTGGGGTGAAAGTCTTAGGAAGACCACTGACACTTCTACCCTCCAGGGGAGGCAACTGCTTGTTGAGTTCTGATCTCTCTGAATCAGTCCACCTACATACCTGAGATGTCCTAACGGGAATGTTCATTACTAGATAAGATGGAAGGAAGCTGGCTGCTAGCATTTCTGCGCAGAGAGTGTTAACTCGAAGTGCATCGCACAAAGGAACCCGAGAGGCAGCAGAGTGCCAGCGTGTCAGCTGCAGGCTATTTCTTCTACAGAGTCTGTTTATTTTATAAGGCAGCCCTTTCCTAGTGTCCAAGCAATGAAGACTCCCTAGAACCTTCTGAACAGGGGTCACAGAAAGGCTGTGTATGGGGGTGCTGGAGAGATGGCTCTGGGGTTAAGAGCACTGGCTGCAGGGGCTGGAGAGGTGGCTCAGTGGTTAAGAGCACTGACTGCTCTTCCAGAGTTCCTGAGTTCAATTCCTAGCAACCACATGGTGGCTTATAACCATCTGTAATAAGATTTACTGTCATCTTCTGGTGTGTCTGAAGACAGCTACAGTGTACTCACATAAATAAAATAAATCAAAGAGCACTGGCTGCTCTTCCAGAGTACCCAGGTTTGATTCCTTGCACAAATATGGTAGTTCACAACCATCTGTAACTCTAGTTCCAGGGGATCTGACGCCCTCTTCTGGCCTCCTCAGGCACCAGGAGCACACACAGTACACTGACGTAGATGTTAGCAAATTTCCAACACACAAAATAAAAATAAAATTATTTTAAAAGGCAGGAAGGCTGGGTGGCACTTGTCTGTGCAACAATGGGAAATGGCACACCATAAAAGTGTGGGTCTGCCTTCTTTCTGAGCCAGGAAGGCAGCAGAGGGATGGAGCTCCGCCCTCTCCCTAACAGCTGGCCAGAGCTGCCTTCGCTGACCCCCGGAACCTCTGCTTTCAGTCACACCACCAAACTCAACCAGAGGGAGGATGTCTGGTCTCAAAGGGTTACTGAAAGTCAAGGTTTCCTTTAAACCCACTCCTCCCAGTCACACCACAGATAAGCAGAAACACAGATAAACTCCAGGACGTCTCCTCGCCCCCAAAATGTGTTGTCAATGAACATGCTCTTTGGGCAGAAAGTGAGCTAGACAGGGGAATTTAGAATTGCTGCCTATGTTCCACTCAGAGTTCAACCCTGTCCTTCATCAAAGTTGTAGAAAATTGAATCACAGAGTTTGAGGGGTCAATCATGTCAAAGATGCTTTTCCTGAGACCCCAGAGGTGAAGTCACAGTTCTAAAGAGGCAGAGGCTGGGTTGTCCCAATCTCTGCTAGGTCACATGATAAAGGGAAGCAATGGAGGAGCCACAGCTGAGCCCTGAGACACTTCAGAGACAGGGGAGCTAGCTCAGCCCTGTCCTGTCTCATTCAAAATCACAGGACCTTGACAAGATTCTAAGCAAGAGTTAGGGACAATAACAAAGCATTCCAAGCTGCTCAAACTCTGCTCAAAATAACTGTTTTCAAGAAGGGCTGGAGATTTCCTTCATGTTGAGGGAAAGTCACATGCTAGCCTCTCCAGCTTCGGATCCAGGGCTCCCTTTGATGTGACAACCATTGGTAATCACCGACTCGGGGAGGAAAAAAAAAATCCCACTGTGCCTCAGTTTACATCAGCATGAAAATTACAGCCTTAACATCACATTCTCGTCCCAAATAAACACTCAATTAAGGCGTAGTTTAACGTAACCAAATCACATAGGAAGGCTTGCTATGAAGCTACAGAACAGGGTCACAGAATGTGTTCTGAAGACAAAGTTCATGATCTTCGATCTCATCCCATATCTCTGTCTCTGCCTCTCTCTGTCTCTCTCTCTCTCTCTCACACACACACATACACACGAACTCTGAAACTTCAATATTTATATTACTCTAAATCATCCTTTAGAGTTGTGTGTAACTTTGACGAAAGCCAATATGGTATTAACATCCTCAAAAGCAGACGCATGCCCCTTTCAGACAAAAATGTCTGCAAATCCATTTGCGATGTTCTTTCTCTATTAGTCTAGAAGTCAACTCCTTTTGGAATTAATGCCCACTGTCTGGAACACCACTCTTTGCTTGGGAACTTCAAATTAATTATATCTATATCAAGACCTCACATTCTAGATAGAAGTACAAGAATACAAATGAGGAAAAAATGTAGACTGTCATGTAGATTTTTTTTTTAGTTTATTACTCAGATAAAACAGTAATAGTTCCTTCTGAAGTTGGCCCATTTAAAGACAGACTAATTCTTATAGAATATGTTTACTTTTATTTTTTAAACTGGGAAGGTATGGGTTTGGGATTGGATAAGATCAAAGTATATGGTGCAAGAAAATGTCTTCATGAAACATTTTCCAATGTGTGAGAGATGATTATATGCCAATAAATAGTTTAAACATTTTAACTTAGAGATCGTATTAATTTTCCAAGGAGGTTCTGTGGTCTTACTCATTTCTCCTAAGGATGGCATCTTCCCAGACTCTAAAATTTCGTAGCCCATAGATTATCTTCAAGTGTTAGCATTTTATTCCTGCATGTGCATGTGGGGTATGTGCATGTGGTGTGTGTGTGTGTGTGTATGTGTGTGTATGTATGTGTGTGTATGTATGTGTGTGTGTGTGTGTGTGTGTGTATGCATGTGGTGTGTGTGTGTGTTCCATGCCTATCAGTTTAACCACATGTGTAGGCTCAGGTGATCAGGCACAATATCTTTTGCAACAGCTTCTGACTGTTTAGTTTCACCTCGGCTTTGGGAAACAGCCATCCATCTGTGTGTCTTAGATCCTGTTCCTTCTGTAATCAGGCTCCACTTCATGGCCACAGTAACTTACCCACCTCTTTGAATTTTACAGCCTCCTCCGTGAACTCACTGCTGGTAGAGAACTTTGCGTTCCCTTCGCTTTCTGTAGCACACTTCTGCTTTCCCAAGAAAAGACGCAGACACACACGGACATTCACAAGGCTCTCAAAGACACCAGGGAGAATGGAGGGATGCAGGCACTAGCCTGAAAAGTGCCCCACGAGTGCAATCTTTAAATTTGGCTTATTTTAAGTCCGTATTTAAACTCCAGTTATGAGTTACAGTGCCCTGTGCACAAAACATGGACCTCATGATTTCTCTGCCAGGCAAAATTAGCCCTGCATCTGTGCCTTCTCCTCAGGACACAGTGAGTGAGGCCGGTGGAAACTCATTGGAAACTCAATGCTTCCAAGCTTACAACCTGCTTGAAAGAGAGGTATTTTCAGACAACCTCGGTACACTTCAAATGACTTCAGAAAGCCACTCTAGCCTCTCCAGTCACCACACCGGCCAGATGGGAGGCAGGAAAACACTGCTGATCTTTAGGAGGGTGGCTCCCACCGACAACTGTAGGAAGTTCCGTTAGACCATCTCATTTGTACCTCACGTACCTCAACGGTTCAGTTCGATCTTCTCAACAAACAAAAGCTCCGCCGGGATTGTGCTTTTCAGTTCCTCCCCGAGCAAGTTTTATTTTGAGACTAGCTAACACCCCGGATGCAGCAAACACCTCCATGATGCAAGCTTCCAGGGGAGAGGAGAGGCTGACATGGGTTGAAAGGTGAGGGAGACACATATTCTGTCCACAGGAACCAAATGTGCTCAGAAGGAAAGGAAAAAAGGAAAGGAAAGGAAAGTCCGGTCGTTGGAGATTAAAACCTGTTGAAAAGCCGTGCAGAGTCAGCAGAACGAGAGACGAGGCTGCCTTAAACCATGACCAAGACGGCAGAATAAATAGTGGATGAGAAATGACTGTCTTTCTCTGTTCTGGACCAGGTGACAGCGACCCTGCTCAGAGGGCTCCTATGTCTCACAAACACACTGGACCCCTTCTGAGGCTTCTTTCAGTTATTTGAGTCCTGCTGACTGGGAAGACCCCTGATACTTAGTCTGAGTTTTAGATCACCCAGCCAAGAAAGAACTTTACTATAAGCTGGACTTCATGGGCCAGGCCATTTCTCTCCACTGTCAAGGACGATTTAAGCTTTGTGTCGTTAGTAAAAATATGTCACAATAGACATTTAAAGTATATACAGTTCACTGAAATGTCTAGGTTCCTCTCCCTCCAGGGCTGTAACTAATGTTCCTTGGAAATGTTACAGAGAAATAACCAGTTACAATTAGCAACATTTCTAGGAGATTAAAGTAATTACAATTACATTTATGCTCCTTAAGAGGGATGGGTTAAGAATAAGAACATAAAGGTGCTAGTTAGCACGACCCTAATAAATCAGACCAAGGCAGGTCCAACATCAGTGAGTGCATCAAACAGGGACACATTCCCTTGGAAAGAGGTCCTCTGTGCGGCCAGACACCAGTTAAACCCACTAGCCTTTGTATTTGATTATTTGAAAGTAAACAGGCCTGCATCTTGCTTTCCAAACCAATGTGTTATCTGATAGTTTAATGCCTTTTTGTCCAAATAAGCTCTTAACATTTTTCATTTGTTTATTACAGATATTGCATTTTTGGATTTTAAAACATATTTGATTGCAAACTGTGATTGAATCAAAGTTGTTGAAGAGAGCAATTATCTTAAAATGAATTTTAAATGCCCCCACTAAATTCTTGCATCAGGGTAGGATCTCCTAGTGTTGGCTTTCAATAATTTTCGGAAGGACTATCTTAACGATAGGTCTGTTGACATTTCCCTTAAACAAATTCTATGTGTGTGTATAAAAAAGATGGTGCATTTCATCTGTCTCGGCTCCCTCAGATGTGTTGTAAACCATGGCGGTAAGAGGGGTGAGTGGAACTTAACTAATGGACACTCATAATTTAGGCAGCAAAAAACAGAATTAATGTATTATCCCTCTGAAGCTTCGAGTACTTTGCCAACCCAAACTTTCTTTCCTAGAGAAATACGTGATTGAGACAATTCCCATCTGTTTTTGACAAACACAGGGGAAGATTCCCACAAGTGACTCTGTTAAAAGCTCTTCTTAAAAACTATAAAATAGTCGTATCCCAGAGGTTATTTCATGAAAACAGTTTTTTGATGACAGAAATAAAGGATTAAAAAAAAGAAAGAAAGGGGGGAAAGAAAGGAAAGGAAGAAAGAAAACAAACCCACTGTATGAGACCAACATTTTGTGGCCACAGCAGCAACTTTCAAGATACTATAAAATAATAAAAGAGTAAATAGATGTTTGGGACAATGGATAGTCATGTTAATCTTGATTAATCCAAATTGTTTCTGTGTTAAGCGGAGACTTTCATTAAAAAAAAAAAACCACACACACACAAGATGCGTGAAAAACGAAGGAAAATTAAGTGGGAAGAATTTTCTACACCACGATCCCCTCGAAGATGGAAGCAAGGCCTCAGGGAAGTAGAGCCTGCAGGGTACTGCCCCTGGGGCTGCCTGAGGATTTGGGAGGGGTCTGCTAAGCAGCGGGTGCAGGACATGATAAACGCTCTCTGAAACACCGGTCCAGTGCTCAGCTGTGCTGAGGTGCCTTCTTCCCAGGCAAGGCCCTGCTCACACTGCTTCTTCATCCACACCCACCCCATACTCAGACCTGTTACCCAGCCTGAATCCCTTGCCTCTGGGTCTTTCCAAGTTCAAGGATGGTGGTACACTAAGCACACAACTCTAAATATGATCCACCTGCTTGCCGGCAGCCAGAGACTCCATGCCGCTACATCCACCCAGGCCTGGGCGCTTGAGGGGTCCATACTTTTGGGGCGACAGGGGTCTACTGCATTCTTGGCGCCCAGCGATTTGCTCCTCTGTGAACCTGGAGCCCCAGCGCTGAACAGAAACCTCTCTGCCGCGCCAGGGGCCAGCATCGTCTTACGTACTGAGCCGGCTAGGGCTTGAACGCCGTAGCATCCAAGGCGCGGGCCGGAACTGCGGATCAGAAAGAGCGGATTGTCTGTACCACGCGTGGGCTCCTCAGCTCCATAGAATGAGCGCGAGGCAACAGGTCGGCCACAACCCAGCGGGCATCGCATCTCCTGGCCTCCGCTGGCCTAAGGAAGACGTTTTGACAACCGCTCCCCACAGGGTCACCCACAGACACCCATCCACCAAAAATGGAAAGTGACCATTTGTCCAATAAGTGTATTTGGACCCTGCTGGGGAGCCACAGGCGGGTGGATTCCGAACTGATACCCCTGGCAAAAGATCCGGGCGTGCCCCCGGGGTAGGAGAGTTTTCTCAGGTCGCGCCAACCCTTGCAGGGTGAGGAAGTTCACCCCATCCCTGTGCGGTTGCCTGAGGTACCTCCACGAGGAGAGATACACTGGCCCGTCCGCCCACCCACCCGTGCGTCGTGGATGCCCAGCACACGCAGCACCTACCCTGGCGTGCGGCTCCGGAGGTGGATGGCACGGCGCGGCGCTAGTGGGAGGCGGACATGGACCACGCGCCCTCCATGCGCCACACGGAGAAGGCGTAGCTGAGACGCTCGTGAGCCACGTAGCTGCAGCTGGTCATCTTATTGTCCATCTCGTCGCTCTGGAGAACCTGGTAGAGGAAGTCTATGTACCTGGCGGCCAGCTTGAGCGTCTGGATCTTGCTGAGCTTGTCAGAGGGGAGCGTGGGGATGATCTTGCGCAGCGCGGCGAAGGCCTCGTTGAGCGACTGGGTGCGCTGGCGCTCGCGCACGTTGGCCAGGATGCGCTGGCTCTGCAGCTCCTCGAAAGACTGCGCGCTCGGGCTGCCCTTCTTGCCGCGCTTACCCGGGGTCGGGCTGCCATCTTCGCTCGATTTCTTGCTGTAGCGCCGCTTCCGGCCGAAGCGCTTGGGCTGCCTCTCCAGCTCTTCCTCGCTGGTGCCCAGACTGTCCACGGGGGACACCGGCGAGCTGGAGCCCTCCTCCATGGCGCCCGCCCGGCGCGCGTGGGGCTGGGGGGCGCCGAGCGCACGCCACTGGCCAAGCCCGCGGCCGCCGAGCACAGGCTCCCGGGTCGCTATCAAAGGCTCTGATTTCGAGGCCGGCTTGTGCAAAACCGAGGTCTCCGGGAGAGGAAGTTATTCTAACTTTTTTGGAAACTCTATCCCGGCTGGGTTGCTAAATAGCTGTCAGGAGCGAGGGCGGCGCGCTGATTGGCCACCGTGGCCAGGGGCAGGACAAATTCTGGGGCCTTCGCCGGCCGCCCCCGCCCCCCCGGGGCGGCACTTTCAGTTTTGTCTCCTCTTTTTTCGGCCCTGACTGTGGCCCGCATCTCGGAGGCCAGGTCCGCGCGCTCAGCCTGCGCTCCTACCCCAGGCGCGGCCGCTAATCAGCGGTGCTGACCCCTAAGTTCAACGGTGCCTGCCTTTGTCTGAGTCTCCTGGAGCAGATTTGGCCCTGCCAGGGTTCAGGGTCTCTGCGAGGGGTGGAGGAGGCAAGTCCAAGCCCAGATGTGCTCCGTGGACCAAGGACGCAGCTGGGAGCCTCTTGGGGCGCGCACTGAGACCTCGGCGTCTGCAACGCGATCCTGCCCGCAGTGAGTGGAGCTGTGCAGGCAGAGTGCCACGACCCGGGGCAGGGCAGATACTCGCCTGTTGGCAGAGATGTCCACCCCTACGATCTCGCCTCTAGGATCCATAGAGACGCCGCCCGGCTCGGGCCAGAATGCAAGTTGGAGATCCTTTTTCAATCCCGATTTTCTGGGCTACTTCAGCCTGGACACGTTTTCAGAACCTGCCCCCTAAATGCTTTATAGCTTAGACATCACAGCGAGCCTCTGCGGGAGCGCCCATGTGCCCGCCATGCCTGCCTACCTGACCTTGCCCTGAGTGTTGGATCCCGGTTTGAGGTTCAGCCTCAGCCTCTGTACTGTGCTTCACTTGCAGGCGGGTGGTGGGCCCAGAACACTGAGACTAGGGAGAGGCTGAACCTGTCTAAAGTCCCCTGCCCTGGGCACTGATGGACAGGGCAGGAGGGCTCAGGATTGCAGAACATTGGGCCAGGCCTTGGTGAACAGACATCACGGACCCCGGCCCTTTGCCATCTGGACTCTGAGCGCCGAGCTCCAGCCAGCGCGTTTGAAGTGCTTGGGGTCTCTTTGTTCACCAGGCAGCTCTAGCTGGGGCCTGGAGGTGGTTTACAGCTTCCTTGCCTTTGAACCTATTCCCAGGTGACCCGGGCTCAACTAGGCCAGGCTTGAGCATGGCTGTCAGAGAAGCCCTGTGATCAAGGGCTAACTAGGTCTTATTGAAGTTGAACCTGAGGCCAGAGACTGCTCAGCCTCAGCCACTCCTGGGGGCAGTGGGGAGGGCCCCTGATGCGGGGCCCTCGGGTTAAGACCACTGTCTAAGGAGCTGGAAGGGCTGTGTATGCCACTTCTTGCCCCCTCACCAAAAGCCTGGGTTCTTCACCTTTGGGGACATGCAACACGCACCACTGGAACAATGCTCTGTGGAGAGCAGGCCCACTCACAGAGGACTGTCACAGCTCTGTGGCTCCTTAAACATTCTCAGGCTTCAGAAGGGTAGTTAAAGGTCTCCTTCAGCCACAGTGCCCATTGCCAGGCTGACTTGCCTTCTGGGAAGGCCACATTTTATCCAATGTCTCTTTCCTTCATCTTTAAAAAATTCAAAGTTCCTTTAAGGAGCAAAAGAACGCATCCAGATCCCAGCTTCCTGCCTGCATGGGACGGCCTTTCCTGGGACTTCCGGGTGGAAGGCATAGGGTGCAGGCATGCTGGGTCACGTTTGGGTGTATCACTCAAACGGGTGAGGAGTCTCCTGACCTGGATCCCCTTTAAAGTCCAGCTTAAATAAATAAATCAGGTGATACTGTCCTCCCTCTGTAACCAAAGGGTGTTTTCCCAACAGAAGCCTTCTGGTGCCCAGCCCAGCCGCCACCCCCCTCCCCTGTGTCTGTGTTTCTCTTTCTCACTGTCTTCTCCTCTCCCCTCCTCCCTTCCTCCACCAGGCAGAGGTCATAGTTGAGAGGGAAAGGAAAACAGCCCAGCCAAGAAGCCTGGTAGGTCTCAAGCTGCCTGCCCAGGCTCAGTTCAGCCAGAGGATGGGGGTGGGGACATTGCATGGAACATAGAGCTGCCACTCAGAATGGGGGCTTGCCTTTACATAGGACAGTGGTTCTCAGCCTTCCTAATGCTTCGACCCTTTAATACAGATTCTCATGTGTGGTGACTTCCCACACCAACCATGCAATTATTTCATTGTTACTTAATAACTGTAGTTTTGCTACTGTTATGGATAGTAATATAAATATCTGATATTTATATCAGATATGCATAAATATCCATATGCAGGATAACTGATATGTGGACCCCCCAAAGGGGTCAAGACCCACAGGTTGAGAACCACCGACCTGGGAGCTAGCATTAAAGATTTCCCCTGAGGCCAGTTGTAAATTCCCAGCCAGCAACTCACTTAGGTTTTTGCTCTTCTTCTATGTTGATCTTTTCTATTTTAAACACTTTTAACAAATCAGAAGTGTAAAGAGCCTGAGAAAAAATCTTGCTGGTGGAATTTGTAAACCTCTCTCTTGCCTTAGTTGAAACTTAAAAATAAGGCACAGACGCACACCAGAGTCTCTCCGATGTTAGGAACGGGATGGCGGGAGGGTGACTAGCGGCCTTCTCTCTTCAGGTGTTTTGAAATGAAGCACTGATGAAAAAATGAGCCAGCTTGGGAAATAATACTCTGGTTATTGATATCACCTGATTTTTTTCTTTTAAAAACCAAGTCATTAATAAGGCTAATAAAACCGAAGTATTAATAACACAGGAACAAAATGTGTTTGTGTGTGGGTATCCACCAGACCACCCAGGCTCACTCAGACGTGTGTGTGAAATATCATGCAATAAGGGTCCATGGGCACACATGCAGTTCTTGGTATATTTATTCATTATCGATGTGGAAAAATCATGTCAACGCTTCTTTTCGTGTATGTAAAAATGTGTACTTTGTTTCACAGGACTTCAATTTATTAAATAAAAAAATATAACCTGGAGTTCTGAAAGCTCCTTCTATTGCCTGCTCTCTTTCGGCCAATGAGTAGGGTCAGGCACTCTGTTTTCACAGTGAACTAGATGACTGCTGTCTGGGTGTTAGGGACATTGTTGCTGCTGTGACCTGGGGATTGTCTTCAATGCTGGGATGCCACTGTCAGACAGCTCGTGAGCTTTATTGGGATAATAAAATGTATGCTTGATACTCAGGAAAATTTTTCCCCACATTCCCCCTCCCCCTGAAGCTATATAAAGAGTGATAAATGGATACATTTAAATGCTACTGCAAGCTGCAGGTACACTGAGCCTACCTGTGGGCTCCTGCAGACTTAGCTAAGAGGTGAGATGTGAGATCAGATATGTAACAGAGCTACTGGGGAACTGGTGGCTTGTTACCTTCTCTTGAGTTGAGAGAGGCAAAGAAGCATAAGTAGGTGACAGAAACCAGTGTTTGTGTAAACAAAACAAAACAAAACAAAACCAGGATCTGTGGCATTTATCAAGAGGTTGAAGATGCCTTCTTGGTTCTTTCTACATCATTGTTCCTGGCGGTAGCTCACCAGTGATTTGCACAGCAGGAGAGCTTTGGGTACCTTTTTAAATCACTGTTAGACATAGCAGGCACTGAATGGAACACTAATTCCAGAGGTGAGCTCTTGAGAATTATGTCAAGCTGGTAGCTCATCTCTGTTAACCGCAGGAGTCTTTGGAATTGCTTTGCTGCATGTTAGAGCTGTTTGGGAATCATGCTGGTTGCTTACTAACAATGCTATGTCACAGGTGGTGCCCTACTTAGCTGGATTTGCATGCATCCAGGACCTTCCCTGAGCGAGCATCTGCCTGGCCAGAGCTCATATGCTTCTCACCCTAAAAATCCCAGGTTGAAGCAAGTCCTACCCTGATTGACTGATTCCTAGAGAGGAGCCTGACAAGTTCCAGAAAGTGATAGCATCCTAGAGCCAATCCCCTGCCTCCGCATCACAGCAGCTGCCAAGGATAGAGTCATGCCCAAGCTACAGACTATAGATAGGAAGGATTCTGCTTTTAGAACTCCTTCAAATGGCTGTGTGCTACGACCTTAAGCAAAGGATGCTATCCTGTGTTTTCGGTGTTACCAGGATTGAGCCCAGTGTCAGGGTGGAAACATCCCCATCCTCCCTTCCATCCTCCCTTCCATCCTCCCTTCCATCCCCCCTTCCATCCTCCCTTCCATCCCCCCTTCCATCTTCCCTTCCATATTCCCTTCCATCCTCCCTTCCATCCTCCCTTCCATCCTCCCTTCCATCCCCCCTTCCATCCCCCCTTTCATCCTCCCTTCCATCCCCCCTTCCATCTTCCCTTCCATCTTCCCTTCCATCTTCCCTTCCATCCTCCCTTCCATCCTCCCTTCCATCCCCCTTCCATCCCCCCTTCCATCTCCCCTCCCATCCTCCTTCCCTCCTCCCTTCCATCCCCCCTTCCATCCCCCTTCCCTCCTCCCTTCCCTCCCCTTCCATCCCCCTTCCATCCCCCCTTCCATATCCTCCCTTCTATCCATCCTCCCTTCCATCCTCCGTTCCATCCTCCCATTTCTTCTTGGCTCATCACCACCTTGACTTGTGGAATTTAGAATTATCTAAGAGACAAGCCTCTGGCAACATCGGCAGCTTTTCCAGAGAGGTTTAACCGAAGAGAGAAGGTCTCCCTTGACATGAGTGGCACCTTTCTCAGTGGCTGAGACTCTTGAAGAGGAGAAAGCAAGCCGAACACCACCGTCTCTCTCTGCTTCCTGACTTTAGCCAGCTGGCTGCCGTGCCCTCCTATGCTGAGCCGACATAGACCCTTCTTCGCTTAGATTACATTTTGCCAGGCATTCTGTTAGGTGGATAAGAAAGACAACTAAGATGCTTCTCGGTATTCATGTTTCCAGTGAATGAATAAAATCGCCACTGTTTCTATGTCAGCTTTCATAGTCGTATATGTTTGGGAGTCAAGATTTCCAGTGACAAAGAAAGCAGATGTTGATATTTAATGTGAAGAGATAAGTCAGTGATTGTGCCAGGTTCAGTGGTATTGGGGCTCATCTTTTTTTTTATTAGCAATGGGCATCCTGGTCCTGACCCCTGGGAAGGCCCAAGATCATTGACCTTTCTGCTATCTGCCGGAGTGAACAATTCATTAGTCGAGACCTGGGGCCATACTGTGCCATGTAAGACTGGTGCATCAACAGGGCTCTGTCCTAGCCTTCTTGGTCATGTTAAAAGGAGATGTGATGGTCTGAATAAAAATGACCCCAATAGGCCCACATAGGGAGTGGCACTATTACGAAGTGTGGCCTTTTGGAGTAGGTGTGGCCTTGTTGGAGGGGGCATGTCACTAAGGACAGGCTTTGAGTTTTCAGATGCTCATACCAGGCCTAGTGGCTTACTCTCTCTTCCTGATGCCTTCATATCCTGGAGTAGAACTCTCAACCATTTCCATAGCACCATGCCTGCAGGCCACCATGCTTCCCACCATGATGACAATGGACTAAACCTCTCAACTGTAAGCCAGCCCCAGTTAAATGCTTCCCTTTATAAGAGTTGGCTTGGCTATGGTGTCTCCTCATAGCAATGGAAACCCTAACTAAGATAGGAGGAACCTCAACATGATTCCACAGGTCAGAGCAGGGCAGGATGGACAGATGGACTTAGAATGATGCCCATGGATAGAAATACATCAGATACATCAAACTCATGAATTGTAATGTCAGTTAAACAAGTCCTAATGGTCACCATTGGCTGCTGCTAGGAACTTGGCTCACAGCTCTGGGAACCTGTGTGAATAAAGGGGAGTCACATGCATGTAGCCCAGATTTTCTTACCTAGTATACTTCAACATCACGGAGGAGCTTCTGGGGGGTGGGGAAGGCTCATTCTAAGGAGGGCCTTCAATGGGTGAGGGCCCTAGCATGGTGGGCTCACACTAGCAGCATTCTGCAGAACTCTAGTGGGAGAATAGGCATGGAGATGTAATGGAGAGAGAAGCAGCCAATCCCTTGAGGATTAATAGACCAGTTCTCCCAGTGCTGGATTGTGGGGCACCAGTTCCAGGAAATCCATGGTGAATATGAATGGATATAGTTCTATCACGTGCTGCTGCCACCGCCACCACCGCCTCTGCTCAGCTACCAAAGGACCCCTTGCACCTTTGACCACGGTGGGTAAGACCATCCACGTCTGGAGCCACACCCATACCTAAGGAGTGCCCATACCCCTGCACTGGAAGCAAACTTGCGGTAGGAGTTCAGGTCTGGTGCCCTTGATTGCAGATAATCAAAGGATAACCTGGACCTGCTTAGCGGAGAAGGGATTTGTTTACTTATTTATGTGGGTATCTTGGCCTTGTTCTTGATTCAGGCTTGGCTACATCCAGAAGATCGAATGGCTTTATCTCCCATTCCCTTCCCTTTCCCTCAGCTCTGCTTGCCTCCTTGTGGGATCTCACATCTGACACGAGAGGCCTGGCCCTCCAAGCTGAAACCTGACTGGCTACACTTCAGGAATAAGGGCTGTCGTTGCTCTTGTAAAGCACAGACAGGAGGGTGGGCTGGTATCCTGCTGGCAAGGGGAGCCTCAGAAAGAGACACTAGGCTGGTGAACAGTGTATGGAGGGTTGGGAACCATTGAGAGAGGTGGGTAAGGCTCCTGGGCTCACATAGTACCAGATACTGAGTGTAGATTTCCTGATCGTGATAGTGGCAAGCAAAGAGGTGCTTGAAGGAAGTGGTGGCCATAATTGATTTGGTTTTGAAGACAGATGCCAATGAGAAAGCTGTTGTGGAAGGCAGCCAAGTATACTCATGTGTGGGAGGGGGAGAGGAAAGCATGTGTATATGTGTGCATGCCCGTGTGTACATATGGGGAGGGAAATATAGTATGTGCCAGGTGTGTTTATGCATGTACATATGTGTGACCACACGCATGCATGCATTGGAGGGGGAGTGTGTGTCTGCAGCTATGTGCACATATGTGTATTTGCATGGTGTTTGGAGGGTGAGGTTTCAGAAAGGGAAGCTCAGGGATTTGACTGCTCCTGGTGTGACAAGGATGCCTGAAGCTTGGCTTGGTTTATGAGGCCATATTGATGCATCGCAGGGCAGCAACAGTGTCTTTGCAATGTTCTTTAGTTGAGGCAAGAGGGTGTGCAGCTTGCATGCCGTTTACCGTGTAAGACAACAAATTCATGAGACTCGGCTACAGCACTAACTCCACAGAAGGGCAGGTAAAGGACCAAGAGTGGGAGCACAAGAGACTTGATTCTGCCTCTGCTATTGCGGAGGACAGCCTTGGATTAACCCTTTCAATGCTGGGCGACTCAGTCTCCCCCCCTGTGAATGAGCAGTCTACCATGGATAACCAGTTTCACTCAGTGTGAAGGCAGCCTCTACTTTCAGAAACGGAAACCTCTGTTGGGGGATCCCAGCAGGTCCTGGGGAAACACAGAGTGAGACCCTCCCTTCGCTGTCTGAATAAGTGCAGGGGACTTAAGTGGCCACACATGCCCAACCCTTGTAAAGTCCTGCTCCAAGGTGGCCTGACCATAAATGTTCCTGAAAGGTCATTTGAATTCATTGTGCCCTATATTTTATAATTACAAATTATGGCCTCTCTTCCCCATGACAATTTTGAGCTTTAGCAGACCTTAAATTATAACTTTATATATGTTTCAAAGCAGTCTTCAGAAAACTCTAAATTCATTGAGTTTAAATGTGACTTAAGCTGCCCTCACTACTTACCTGACACATTTAATGCCACGAGTTGAGAATTACATTTGCGTGTGAAAATTCTGATTGCACCCCAAATGTAAAAACACACCAAAGACATCTGCAGGGGAACAGTCCTAGGCATGTGGCAAATTCCTCTTTTATAGAGGTCACCAGAGCAGCAAAGGGTGTGCTACAAGCCTCCCCAGAGTGACAGAGAAGGAGACACAACTGGATAACCTTGGTTAAAGTGCATTTGTATGTTTGTAGGCCTGTGTGATTGCACACTTGTTTGTGTTTGCCTGTGTTGTATGTACTCGTATGCTTATGTGTACATGTGTGTTTGTGTGTGTTCACATGTGTGTTTCTGTGTATGAAGTTCATGTGTATTCATGTCTCTGCATGTTTGTGAATGCCTGTGTTTCTGGAAAGAATGTGATGGCATTGAACTCCCTTAGATCATCCATGTTGGACTCTTTTTACATTTATATGCGTTTATTATCTTTCGGTGAGTGCCATGGTACACATGTGGAAGTCGGTTCTGTCCTTCTTCCTGTGTATCAGGGAATTGAACTCGGTTCATCAGGCTTGGCAGCAAGTGCCTTCACCCAGTGAGCCATCTCATCCACATGCAGCCTATTTCATTTATTTATTTATTTTGCTTATTTTTTTTTCTGGTATTGGGTTTGGAATCACACCTCTGGCCTCATCTCTAGCCTTAACCTACGCATGGTTTTGTTTTTGTTTGTTCTTTCCCAAAAGCTTTAGGAATTCACTTGATTCTCCTATCCTGATTTAATTTTCATCTCTCTCACAGAGGAGAATAATTACTGCCAGCCCACAGGTACCGAAGCCTCAGCCCCATCCTGACACTCAGGGCATTGGGTTTCCTCACACCAGAAGCATATCACAGGGTGGTGACACCCGCCTGCCCCAGACTTCCTTCTATATGCCTTCCACCACCATTTCTCCTCCTTCCTCTTCCAGAAATCTCTCACATTTAAACTCCAGGACATACCTGGCCCTGGGAACACTCTCTAAATTCTGAGTATAAAGTCAAACAGGGTTGAGAAAATGGCTTCACAGATATAAAGGTCAGCCATGGCAGGGTGAATGTGTAATCCTTGCCACCTGTGCAAATGGGAGGTGGAGACAGGAGAGTCCTGGAAACTCTGGGCCGGCTAGCATGGCATGTAGAGAAGCCAAGAGACCTGCTCCCAATCAAGGTGGAACTGGAGAATCAACATTGAAGGTTGTCCTGTGACTTGTACCGTGATATACATACACCCACACTCACATGCACAAACATGGGGACACTCATACTTCATACACATATACATGTGCACACACATCTCGAGTTCAAACTGGCTCTATCCACTTTTTGACAGATCAGTATGTACACACACACACACACACACACACACACACACACCAAGAACACTCCGGGATGCCAGCTTAGGAAAATGAGAATTCCTTTAACTCTCTGGGCTAGGCTTCCAGCTCTCTATCTATTTTGCATTCCCCCGCTGGTACACTGCAGCATCTTAGCACCCTGCTGTATACTAGGGTCAGAGAGGCACAAGGTCTGCAGAGGCTGAACAGTAAGGAAGGAAGCATGTGTAATAATGGTCTATTTTGTTTTAGTGCAAGGAGACCAGAACACTGGGTGACCTTCAACAGAGACCCCAGAACTAGTATTTTGGTATATAATCAAAAGGGTGCGAGTACTGGAACCTTCAAATAACTTGCTATTTTCTTTATGCTCAAAGTTAATTCAGTGAAGAGGGATAGAGGGAGAGGGAGGTGAGGTGAAAAAAGAGGGAAATGGAGAGTGGAGGCAGAGGGAAGGGCGAAAGCAAGTTGATAAGGAAGGTTTGATGACACCTGGTACCAAGCAAATAGCCACGGGGTACCTGACTCACTTTCCTTATTTCCTCTCACTGTCTTGTGATCTTGAGGGTCCACTTTCATGGCAGACAGCAGGAGCACAACTCCCACTTTCTTGCATTGAGAACAATATCCTGGCCACTTGCTCACTGTCATGCTGTGACAAGACACCACGACCAAGGCAGCTATTAGAAAAAAAGCCACTTAACTGGGGACTGCCTTATAGTTCACAGGGTGAGGGTGTTATAATCATGGTGGGCAGTATGGCGGCATGAAGGTAGGTATGGTGCTGGAGAGGTAGCCGAGAGCAACAACTTGACATAGTACACACACATACACACACACACACACACACACACACACACACACACACACACACGAGAGAGAGAGAGAGAGAGAGAGGTGGGGGGGGGGGCTGGCATGGGCTTTTGAGACCCGAAGCCCACCCACAAGAACATATTCACTCTAACAAGGCCCACACCTAATCCTTCCAAACAGTTCATCAGCTGAGGACTAAGCATGCAAGTATATGAGCCAATGGGGCCATTTTCATTCAAACCACTATACTCACCTGGGGCGAGCATCTGAGACCTACGTGTCTCTCCTGAGCGCTCCATTGATGAGCATGCTGTTTATCATCCATTGGCCTGAGGTAATTTTTGTCTCTGAGGAGACAGGTTTTTTTTTGTTTGTTTTTGGTTTTTTTTTTTTTTTTTGGTTTTTCGAGACAGGGTTTCTCTGTGTAGCCCTGGCTGTCCTGGAACTCACTCTGTAGACCAGGCTGGCCTCGAACTCAGAAATCCACCTGCCTCTGCCTCCCAAGTGCTGGGATTAAAGGCGTGTGCCACCACACCCAGCTGAGTTTTTATCTGTATGTTCTGTTTGTACATATTGTGTCTCTCATCTCTGTGGGTGGCCTGTGTTTCCCGCCTCAAGTGGTGGTTGATCCTATGAAGTGCCAACTCAGCTCTCTTAGTTATGGTTTCTACTGCTGTGAAGAGACACGGTGACCACCGCAGCTCTTACAAAGGGAAATATTCAGTTGGGACTTGCTTACAGGTTCTGAGGTTCAGTCCATTATCATTACAAGCCTATGAGCCTATGGGGTCTGTTCGAATTCAAGCCACCATATTAGCCTTTGAAGAAACTGTCAAACTACTTCCCGAAACAGCTGGCCATTTTGCCTCCCTGCTCACTCTCAGGTGGCTACAGGAAATACATAGCTAATAGAAAGCCAGGTAGAAGAACTGGCATTCCCACACAGTGCTGGTCAGGGAGGTGAGCAAGGCACAGCCACTGTGACTGACAGCTTGGCTGGTCCTTAGTAGCTGAAATACAGAATGACCATGCACCCACAAAACTCTACTATTGAGTATATACCTACCCAAAATAACTGAAAACGGTGCTAAACAGAAACTTGAATAGTTGTTCATGGAAGCACCATTCCTAAGCATTGAGCTGCAGAAACTACCCACAGACCCAGGACAGATGAACAGCTCAATAAACTGAGCAATGGAATACTATTTGGCCATGGAAAGGAACGAGAGACTGACACAGGCTGCAGAGGGCGCAAACCTCGAAAACCGTATGTAATGTATGGAGGGAGACACAGGAAGCCGTATGGCTGTATGTATGGAGATACAGTGGAAGGTTCCAGTAGACAACAGCTCCACAGGGAGAGAAAGCAGGCGGCGGTTGCCAGGAGGTGGATGAGGTAGTGCTTCAGCCAGGCCTCTTACTTTCTGCATCTGATGACACTGGACCATCTGGGCAGCTGTGGAGTCCAAGGGACGCTGTCCTTTCCGGGCACTAACAGCTCTGAAAGCTTGACTCACAACACCCGCCATGTGCAAGATGTGTTGTTTTCCTTATGCTCAACTATAGGGGAAATGGTCAGTAAAGTGAGAAGGGAGAAGGGGAAGAAGGAGAGAGGAGGAGAAGAGGAAGAGGGGGAGAGGAGGGGGAGGAGGAGGAGGAAGTGAGGAGGAGGTGAGGAGGAGGAGGAGAGGGAGGAGAGGGAGGAGGGGGAGCAAGAGGGGGAGCAAGAGGGGGAGACTCTGCTTTATCTCAGCGTCCTGTGGTCCCCAGCATGAAGCCAGTACCACCCTACCTACTGATCAGAGCTTGCTGGAACTAAATCCCCAGCCTGCTCTTCACCTTCCTTGCCTGTTTTTATTCTGAAGATCACAGTCCAGGATGCTTCCCTTGTGTTATTTGTATTTATTTATTTATTCTGCCTCGGGTATCCTTTGCTTCTTCAATCTTTATTTGGTTGTTGGTGTCCAGTTTTGGTTAATTGTAAGCTGTCTCTCCCTCTATCTCTCCCTCCCTCTCCCTGCCCCCTCCCCTCCCCCTCTCACCTCTCTCTTTCTTTCCCCTCCCCTCCCCCTCTTCTCCCTCCCTTGTTTTCCTCTTCTGCCCTCCAGACTAGAAAAGCAAGCTGGCGGATGTTTGACATTGCCCATGCTCTTAAAAACTCTGTCCATTATGTTACTTCACTGATTCAACTTCAAGTTGAGCAACACACCTACCTCTGAGGTGACCAACTTCTCACACGTGTGCCAGAGGAACTCCTCTCTGATAAAAACCCAAACCCCTTGCATCCCTGTCCGCCCCCCCCCCCCGCTCCCCGCCCCGCCCCCTGCCCCCAGTATGTAGCATTATTTCCCCAGGAGACCTTACCTGCTGTGCAACCTGCTGTGTACCTTTCTGGTCCTCCATCCTCTGTTATGCTAGCTACAGTATGCCCTGTCCTGTCTGCTGTCCAACACATGACATCAGCTCCTGCTATGACTCCCCTGACAACTCCCCCTTGACGGTTCATCTTCCATAGATTCCAGGCACCTCAGAGCCGGTGTACTGAGTGGAGGCTGCTGCATGTTGTGGCGGGGGAACTGGCAGAGCTGGTACTTATGCTTCTGATAGGCAGGTTGAAGTGATCTCCTGAGAGCCACCTGGAGCTCTCAGAGTAGACACACCACATGACTGCCTAGAAAGACTCCTAGTTCCCAGGTTAGCTTGAGGCGTTGTATATTTTTCCTTCCTCCGGGTTTCTGCTGCACCTCAGCTCTCAAAGTGTCCTGCTCACCTGACTGTGTGAGGTGCTGTCTTAAATCCTTAGCCCTCTTGTGCTTCCCTGTAAACTTAAGAGCCCATTACTACGAACTAAAGTATGCTCACCACTATGCCCTTCCCACCATGATAAACCTTGCCCAAGAGCCCAAAGAAAGCCTTCCTTAAATTGCCTCTGTTTTGTATTTTAATGATGAGAAAAATACCACACACTGTGGTGGTTTGAATGAGAATAGCTCCCATAGGTTCAATTGTTTGAATGCTTGGTTCCCAGTTAGTAGAACTGTTTGAGAAGGATTAGAAGGTGTGGCCTTGTTGTAGGAGGTTTGGCTTTGTTATGGGAGGTGTGGCCTTGTTATAGGAGGTGTGGCCTTGTGTTGTAGGAGGTGTGGCCTTGTAGGAGGTGTGATCTTGTTGTGTGGCCTTGTTTGGAGAAGATGTGTCCCTGGGTGCAGGTTTTGAGGTTTCAAAAGCCCCACTCCAGGCCTAGTCTTTTTTTCTCTGCCTGCCACCCATGAGGTTGTAAGCTCTTAGCTACATTTCTATCACCCCTCCTGCATGCTGCCATGATAACAATGAACTAACTCTCCCCACAGTAAGCAAGTCTCCATGTTTTCTTCTATAGGTTGCCTTGGCCATGGTGGATCCTCACAGCCACAGACCGTGCCTGTTCTGGCTGTTAGGAGTTGCTGGCTGCCTGACCTGCAGCTGCTTCCTTCTCATCTCTACCCCAGACCCCACATCACCTTTGCTCCTGTGCTGTCTCCTCTCCATCCCTATCAGGCCAGTGGCTATCAGATTTTTTGTACCCACCTCAATAAGTCCTGTGATCTACTCACTTCGGTTACATGATGCCTTACTCAGGGTTTCTATTCCTGCACAAACATCCATAACTAAGAAGCAAGTTGGGGAGGAAAGGGTTTATTCAGCTTATATTTCCATGTTGCTGTTCATCACCAAAGGAAGTCAGAACTGGAAACTCAAGCAGGTCAAGAAGCAGAAGTCATGGAGGGATGCCACTTACTGGCTTGCTTCCCCTGGCTTGCTTTCTTATAGAATCCAAGACTACCAGCCCAGGGATGGCACCATCCACAATGGGCCCTCCCCCCTTGATCACTAATTGTGATCAAGAAAATGCCTTACAGCTGGATCTCATGGAGGCATTTCCTCAACTGAGACTCCTTTCTCTGTGATAGCTCCAGCCTGTGTCAAGTAGACACAAAACCAGCCAGCGCACATGACATCTGCAACAACTTTTTTTTTTTTTTCAAAAAAAGTAGATGGGGATTAGGATACAGATGTGCTTTTGGCGACTCACCATCCAAACCCTAAGATCTAGACTTAGCAACACAGGGTTCACTATGGATTAATATGGTTCCTGCCTCTTGCTTCTGCTTTGCCATGTCCCACTGCACCCCTCCAGAAGACTGTCACTATAGATAATTAGGCTCCCCTGATAGCCTTGTGCCATCAGCTCTGTGTGGGACTTGAGGGAAGGATGATCTTGAAGATTTTGAGACTTCTCCCTGACTCTGTCCCTTGTGGTAGTATGAGCCCCACACTCTGATGTGGGTATAATAGAGCCCTGTCTTCACTCTCAAGGACATTTTTGGACAATAGATTTGATTTCCTTATGCCCAAGTCAAATGCCCAACATGGCTAGAGATTCTGGGTGCTAGGTCTATGCCTGGCATCTCTCCTATGCTCACTCCTCCCTTGTGTGTTTCACAGGGAGCTATGGCTGCTTAGCTCCTTGAATAATGACCCTCCCTCCCCCGTCACTGTGTGATCATGGAAATGACCCTGGGGAAGCATTCCATTCAACCCTTCCATCCCCAGGGCTGTCTGTTCCAGATGTCCCCGAGGTCCAGTCGTCATGGGGATAGAGTAGAGAGGAAGAGTTCTTCCAGAGTGTGTCTAGACAGGACAGCTGCCCGGTTTGAGGCCAAGTTCATGGAGCCTGGAGGGTGGTTCTGAGATGGGGCCCTATTCAGACCCTGGAGCCACAGGTGTGCCTTTTGCCCTCCAGGTAGAGAGAGAGCAGGGTAGAGAGACAGCACAGACAGGCTGCAGGTCCTGATTGCCTTTGACCCTTTGTTTCAGAACTCACTTTATCTTTTGGAGTCAAGGACGTATTTAAGCTGTCAATCCTGCTCTGGCTCTTTTTCTATTTGGCAGCTCTGCTGAGCTCTTCCTTCCTGGAGGGAAGAACTCTTCCAGCCCTGAACATCTGGGGAACACACTGCCACATGGAACACACACACACACACACACAAACACGCACACACACAGAGAGAGAGAGAGAGAGAGAGAGAGAGAGAGAGAGAGAGAGAGAGAGAGAGAGAGAGAGAGGGAGGGAGAGGCCAGGGCATGTACCTTTCACTTCTTTAAAACCAATTGGGTAGGGGTGGGGGTGGGGACTCACAGGCATTGGAGCCCTCAGCTTCACCTGTCTCCACCTCCCTCCAAGAGGTCGTTCCTGTTGGAAGCTGATGACAAAGGTGGATTCAGGCCTCACAGATCACACTTCTGTGACAGGTTTCCGTGGAGTTGTGAGCTTAGGTGAGTAACAACATTTTGTGGCTTTGGTTCTATAAACAGGGGTGCCAGTGGGACCCATGTGCAAGCTTTCCTGATGACTGAGACAGTGGACAAGGGGGAGGGATCTTGATGTCTTGGGACTTCCAGGCTTCTTTTAACATTCCTCCTGTTCCAAGTCATTCCAGAGTGGCCTGAGGTGACAGAGCTTCAGTTCTGCCCTGTCCGCTTGGGAGCACTGGGGAAGCAGAACAAGGGTTCCCTCAGGTCTCCAGAGCCTTCCATGACAAAAGGGGCTTTGGGGATGTGATTAAGGGCTGAGGGGGAAGCTCAGCTCTAAGGGGTGCCATGGCCTTCACCCCAGGAACAGACAGATGTGGCATGGTGCTCCCTTGAGCCTCCGGGAAGAGCCAACACTGATAACACACGGTCACAGCTCTCTTTCCCACTACGTACCCAGTCTGTACTGCGTTGGCAGGAGACACACAGCAGCCCATAGGCCAGCTGCCTCGGAGAGCACAAGGTACAGTGGCTTGGGACATGCCCTCACAATGCTACTTTCTGCCTTCCTAAATGAAGCCTGGCTGTGCAGCCCCGGGCACCTCTTGAATTTGCTTAATCATGTATTTGCTTAAATTTTCTGCAAAACCAAACCCTCCTCAGGGTCCCCCCATGAGGTTTCTGACAGAAAGTAACAACAGTTCTGATGGATGAGTGGGGAGCCTCATTAAGAGCAAGAGTGGTTCTTGCACCCACAAACCCCTCTCCTCCCAAAAGATGTGACTGGTCTGGCACATGGCACCCTGGGGCTGTGTTGTCCCATGAGGGCTGTGGAGAGCTGAACTGAGTCTCCTTTAAGTACTGTTGACATGTCCCCCAGAGGACTCTCTTCATGCTCATCCCTTCAGCCCAATTCTATAACAATAGAGAGAGAGTCTCGGGGCCTGGGATGAGGAGAATTTGCACTTCTTGTCACAGAGAAAATCTAGCCCATTTGTTAATTGAAAAAGAACTTGGAGATGCTTCAGTTTTGATGCAGGGGCTGCTGTCTGGTGTGGGAAATAAGGAATAGGAAGGAACACACTTCTTTCACTTCAGGAGTGCTGACCCACAGTTCAATTAGAATGCTATTGGAGAACAACTAGGCAGCAGGCACTGCCTCAGTCCACCTGGGTTCCAGAGAGCTGAGTCTGCCTCACCGTGGACTTGGAAGTACAGAGGCCTCCAGGAAGGGACATTGCCACGGGCACTTGTCAGATGCTTGCAGTCCTGTCAGATGCTTGGCGTCCTGGCCTTTGCTCAGACATACCCTCTCTGTAAGCTCCAAGGGGGCCAGGTGGTCTGGAAAATGCCATCGGAGAGAAGGTTCTTTAGCAACAGAGGGAACTGCAGTGTTTAGCTTTGGCTAATCCTCAAGCCGTCCCCACTCAAGGAATTGAAATGTTTAATTGGAAAATCCCATGAAAGAGAAAAGCTTGAGTCTCTTCAGTCCATGCGTGCATCAGCTCCCGACTCTGTCCCCAGGGCTCAATGATGCTGTAGATATTTTCATTCATCGGTCACACCACAAACGTCTTAGGGACACTGGACAGGATCAGCCTAACAGAATGGCTACTAGCACTGGCTTGCTAGAGTCAGTCTTCCTTGTCAACTTAGTGGAATTCGGCTCACCATGGATACATGTGAAGGGTTTAGCTGAAGAGTGAAGACTCGCCATATTTATAAGAGGCACTATACCATGGGCTTGGCCCCAGACTAAGTATAAAAAGAGAGAGCCAGCTGAATGCCCCAGAATTCACCTTTCTCTGCTTCCTGACCATGGATGCAGTGTGATCAGCTGCCTCAAGCTCCTGCCTCATAAGTGCCTCCCTTGCCATGATGAGCTGTACCTCGAAATGTGAGCCAAACTGAACTTTCCTTCCTCACGTTACTATTGTTAGTAATTTTGCCATAGCAACAAGAAAGGGAACCATTACATTAATAGAGCGTGCTGCCAACAGAATCCAGTACACAGTTAGTGCCCAATAAATGTGAGGTATCGTCTACTAAGGCTGTTATATTACTGTTGGTCAAACAAGAGGTGATCTTGTGATACATGCATGTATGCTTACACAGCAACAAAATGGAGCAAGACACGGACCACATGTAAGTGCTTGTTAAGTCGCCATGACTTGGAATGTAGTCAGATGTACGTTCTTCGGGGAAGCCAACATGAGGGGTGAGCTTCAAGCATGTTCATAGTGTTGAATGGTGGAGGATTTGCCAGTGTTCTGTGTGTGTGTGTGTGTGTGTGTGTGTGTGTGTGTATGTGTGTGTGTATGTGTGCGTGTGTTGTGCACATGTATGTGTTTAGTGGACTTTGTTTCCAGCGAGCTATATTATCCTTCCCACGGAGCTGAAGTGAAATCACAGCTCTGGGTCTAATGACATCACTCTTTCCATTTGGGGCAAAGAAAGATGTTCCACAAAGCGTTCTTTTTCAAAGTCTGCTTTGAAGGGCCAGTGAGAGAGGTGCATGGCAGCTGGAGAAAAGCAGAAGCAAGCTACAGCCTCTGCCTTCTTGCCCCAGCCCTGTTGGCTTTCTCTGGGGGAAGTGTTGCTCCTAACAGGAGGCATTGGTGGGGAGGAAAATGAGGACTAGGAAGCTGAGGTGGGTGTCTATCCAGTCTTATCTCTCATGCTGTCTTTCCTCTGATGGCTGCTTGGTGTCATCACCTTGAAAGAGAAGGTGAGCCAGTCCAGATGTCTTGTTGGAAGGTCTGAGAGACCAATACAGTCAGTTTTCCAACTGGACTGCAGTCACAATTTAAAGAAGGAAATATATATATATATATATATATATATATATATACATATATATATATATACATATATATATATGCATCTAGATTGTGTCACTGACCCATCTTATGAGCTTTGTGTGAGAGGACAGTAAGAGCTTGCCTTGGTGGCTCACCCCTGTGATCTCAACACTTGGAAAACAGAGATAAAGGGACCACAAATCCAGGTTTAACCTGAGCTGCACAGTGATGACCTATCTGTAAAAAGCAAAATAAAATAAATTAACACACATACTATAAAAACAAAACAAGAACACTGAATCTTGGAATTGCAGTCACTTTGTTCTTCATTCTCTCTGCAGAGTTCAAGTCCTTTGCTTTTCTCTCTGGGTCACAGTTTTTCCTCAGAGAACACATCACACAAGAGTTCTCAGGTTTTGAATAGAAAAGGCTTGTTAGAGTACAAGAACAGGATGCTACTTCATTGGATCGAGTGAGTTTAATGTATTCTACGAGAAGCAGGAGATGGAACAGTGTACCCTACCATGAAATGCTTCTCTTTATCACTGACCTCTTTAATACCCAGCCATGGTAGCCCAGCTCAGTTTACTAGAAATCCTGGATCTATAGCACATGCAGGAATCCCTCTTTATCCATAGTAGTGTTTAAATTTACAATTTCATTTTCTTGAAATCTAAAAATATTAGATAGAAGATTCCAAAAATGAAGTTTATAAATTTTTAAAACATGCTATTTTATTATTAGTTATTCCTGTTAACATCCTGCTGCATTCAATTTCTAAACACTATCATTTATTGAATATGTATGTGTCTGCTAATACAGTTTTATGCATTGGAGGAACATCTTAGACAACACAGCCTACTGACAAAGGGGACCACTGTGGATCTAGTCAGTTTCCACAGTATTTTTATTTATGTTACAGGCACTACTTTGTTAAACTAGATACATTTACATATGAATATATAAAAAACTGACCCCAAAGATTTTTAAGGTTTACTTAATTTTTATTTTATGTGTTCTAGTGTTTTGCATGCATGTATGCATGCACATCGTGTGCATACAGTGCCCCAGGAACTGGAGTTACAGACAGGTGTGAGCAACAGTGAAGGTGCCGGGTATCGAACCTGGGTCCTCTTCAAGAGAGCAGGTTCTCTTAACCTCTGAGCTGTCTCTTTAGCCCCCTTACCCAGAAGTTGAAATGTAGACTTTTACAGCAAGCATAGGTCAACAGACCCCAAAACTCATTCATTTGATGCATTGTGTTTTAAAAGTAGGCCTTGTTTTTCAGCTTCCTCTGCAGTTGTATGTGAAGTCTGGTAAATCAGTTTTTACTTGTTTTATTAATAAAACATAATTTGGGAAAAAAAAGAAATGTAGACTTTTTGTGCAGAGGATCAAGAAATGAAGCAGAGAAAGAGTAAGGACAAAGATGCAGTCATGAAGACACTCAGGAGAAATGAGATGATTTGGGGAACAAGAATACACTAAAAGTAATGTGTAGCTTCTGATATCCTCCTCTCCTTTGAAACAAGAACAAGATGATATGAACAAGGACCAGGGAGTCAAAGGGAGCCCTGAACAATGAAATAAGATTGACCACATGACTGCTGAAATGAAAATATTCAATAAAGGATCTGGAAAATTAAAAAAAATTAAAGTTTTATAAGGAAACAAAAATAGCAAGTCAACAGCCTGGATTCCTGCAGGCTGTCTGGGCCCTATTCCTCCACTGAGCACAGGTCCTCCCTCCACTGAGCCTAGATCCTCCCTCCACTGCCTCAGCCTCAGACAGCACTGTGATTATAAACACTGCTTCCTTCTCCATCATGATGCCTTACTTCACACATGAGTTCTACTGGAAGTCTAAATCTCCTTGTTCCAGTTCCAAGAGGTATCCACTGTTGGCATGTCTCCATGTCTGCTCCAGTCCCTACACAATTCCAGCTTCATCCTCCCTTTACATCTTCAGCTTCTTGGGGGAGCCTAGCGCCCAGTTGATGTGGATCTCTCTGGCTTGCCTTTGAGGTGCATAGACTCACATCTAGCTGGAGACCATGGGTGTCCAGGCAGATTATGGTGGCAGGAGCCAGAGAGATGATGTGTAAGCTCAGAACCTCACTACAACACTGTCACCAGCCTTTGGTGGTCAAAGACACAGAGCATGGGCTTTGGGGCCACTTGGCTCACAAGGAGATGCCCGAGATTGCTCTGTGAAGCAGCAGGCACACCGCATGTACATGATAGTCACTCTGTGCTTTCACAGGCTGCCCCACTGTGAAATGCCTGTAGAGGGAGGGGTTGGCTTTGATTTCCACAGGGACCTAGGACACATCAGCAGCCCGTAGAGGAGGAAACGCCGCTGACTTGGCCCGCAGCTGGCTCAGAACTCCTGCCAAGGACGCGCTGTAACCTCCAAGAGCTTGTGAACTCCCAGAGCAGGAGGGATTTTAGAAGCAGAGCCAGCCTGCCAGGTCCATCCATGCACAAAGTCCCAGCCCAGTGTACTCTGCTGCCTCCATGTGCCTGGCACCTTTTAGGAAGGGCTCATAAGGACCACAAGAGCCAGGTGACAACCAGAGGCAGGGATGAGCTATGAGGAAGGCCGCTGCTGCCCTTCAGTTCATGACAGTTACCTGCCTGTTCAGAGAATGGAGTGGCTCAGGCCTCCTTCTCTGTTTGGGGTATGGGAATGGGAGGTGGAGGCTTGGAACTCCACCAGCATGGACCCCATCCTTGGAAGGGGCTCATAGAATAAAGAAAGTTCTAGAAGTATAGCTGATAATTGCTGGGATGGTTATTAAAAGAGATATAAGTTCTGGGAGCCAGCCTTTGTGGTCCTTTCCTCGGGGGTTCACTGTTAAGGGACGTGTCTATGGAATAGCAAGAAAAGGGTGTAGTCTGTTAGAGACAGGGCCAGAAACTGCTTTGGGGAAGAGCCAAGAGACTGGGTTACAGGCTGGCCTTCAGTGAGCTGACAGTCTAGTTTGGGGTGAAAAGGAGGTCATGTCATAAGATGCCCTAAATGCATCCATGCACCCTGAATCATCGACGTGACTCTGTCTATGAGGACATTCCACTGGGGAATGGGTATACTTGGGTCCCAGCTGGCAGGATGTGAGTGGAGAGACATAGTGGGAAAGACAGGGCAGAGGCAGGTTGTGGCTCTGTAGAAGGATCGGCAATGCATACTGGGAAGGGCAGGAGAGATGTCCCAGGGATGAAGAGGATAGTGCTCTGAATGTGGGGAGATGCTGGTGACAAGGGCAGAGGCAGTCTGAGGTGAGATGGGGATTTTGAGCTTCAGGGGTAAATATTTCTGAGAGGGGTTATTCTGGGGGTGGTAGATGGAGGACTTAGGCCAGAAGATACAAAGACTTAGAAGGCCATGTAAAGAGGAGCCCCCGCCATGCTGGGACCTGTCCAGGAGACAGGCCAAGGGGCTGGAAGCATTAGTCACCGAGAAAGAGGCAAGAAGGCCACTATCCTGACCTCCCTTCCTCCCTCTTCCTAGTTTTTAGCATGTGACCACAGTGCCACCACACAACCCAGCAGGATTCTGAGTGCTACACAAGTGGATCATAACACCACCACAGGATATCAGGAGCACCGAGGGCAAAGGGCCCAGTGCACAGGGAGGACCTGACAACTGGTCTCTGCAAGGCTGATCTCTGCTGCTAGGACTCGGAGTCCTGAGAGGGACCTGGCAAATATGACAGAGCCAAATATGGACACATGAGACAAGCTGTCCTTACTAGAGTCAATGGCAGAGCAGGGACAAACGTAGATCAATCTTGTTCTGCCTCACCAGGCTGACATGTTAGCAGGACTTCCTGACATAGAGGATAGAGTCCCTGAGAGACAGAATAGACCTGTCCTATCCTCCAGCTCACAGACTCTCAGAACTCCCTTCTGCTCCAACTCCTCTGATAAGGACACAGAGAACTGGTCAAACATAACCTAAACCTACAGCTGCCACCCCAGAGATGTGGCTCTCGGGGAAGAACTCCTTTTGGGGATTTCAAACACAAGTAATAAAACAATAGAGTTGTGGGCCGGAATCTGTGTCTAGTAGAAGGGGAATTCCTCATGCGGGAAGCTTAAGATGTGCCCAGCAGGTCTAGCAGGACGGAGAAGCTTGTGGTCCCTCTCAGCTCTGTGGAATTGTCTATCTTTATTCAGACAGGCATGGAGATCACGTCAGTCACACAGTCTCAGCCTGTAGGATGCTAAATGGGTAAAGTGAGAACTGAAAGAGATGCTTCTGCCATGTCCTCTGACAATAGGGCATCACAAACTGCATTAAGGACATTTGGAAATGGCATTGTTGGGCGAGAGAGATGGCTCCGTGGTTTACAGCACACTCTGCCATTCTAAAGGGCCCAGGTTCAATTCCCAGGCCTCTAGCTCCAGTTCCAGGAGAAGACAATACCTCTGACCTCCTCAGGCAATAGGGCTCAAATGCACACCCACACCCACACGCAGAAACCTGTAGAGAGAATAGCTTGTGTAGTGTATGGATGCTTCACCTGTCAATTTAAAAAAAACCTATGGCCTATAGAAAAGGGAGGCAGAAAGAATTCTGGGATAGAGTCAGGGTGGGAGGTTCACCCCAGAAGATGTGATGAGACAGACATGTGACTCCTGAGCACAGATAGCCAGCCTCCTGGCAGAATGTGGGTTAAAGTAAATGGGTTTTCCTAAGTTAATATCTAGTCACAGAAGAGCCTAGCTATATGGCCAAGGCATTTGTGAATATATTTTGAGTCTGGGTCTTATTTCTGGGAGCATGGGGCTAGGAGGAAGAACCAGGACAAAGCCCTACACACACACACACACACACACACACACACACACACACACACCCCACACACACACACCCACACACACATGTACAATTAAAGTCTACTCTAGTCTACCTCATCATCCCCCTGCCTCCTCTGCTCTCTGTGCTCCTTGGCCTTTGGGCACATGGTGTGGTCAGTATTTTCCAATTGAGAATTAGAGTTGAGGACCTATGGGAGAAAGGAGGGATATTGAAAGAGAGACATAGACCAGGATAACCCAGACTTCGTTTTGTCATGAAAGAGAATTGAACAAAAGGTTGGGGAGCTGACATTTAATTGAGAGCAGAAATAGAAACACATCTGTTGTTCCCTTTGCCTCAACTGCGGCCAGCCAGCTTGCCCATGATCCCCTTGGTGTCTGTGCCTCATGCTCTGGGTGGCTCATGCTTTCCCTCCACCCTGAATTCAGAAATATTTGAGACGATTCAACAGATGTGGTTCTATCTCTGTTTCCCTTTGTTATTTAAATTAGGGAAGGGAATCGAAATCTTAGGGAAATGGTTTTAATTAGCAAATAAAAAAATCTTAAACCTGCAGACTAGCTGATCTGAACTGGATTTGTGAATAGGAACTCGTTAATCCCTTCAACGTTTCTCAAAGATATGGTTGTGGAAAACGTTATTCTGCTTTTACAGAGGGAGAGAAGCGGGCTCTGAGAGAAGTAAGCGGGTGTGTATTAAAGAAGACTCTTTGAGAGGCAACGGTTTGAACTCCTTGTAAACATTGCTTGAAATGGAAACCAGAGTGAAGCTGACTCTCCGTGAATCACCAGCACCCAGATGTGGCAGTTTCGGCTTAAAAACTCCTTCACTGACTTCCAGACAACTTGAAGACAGCTGTAAGGCCATCACAGGCAAACTTCTTCAGATTTAGGCGGGCCGGAACTTCCTGCTACACAGACGCAGTTCCACAGCGAATCCTGCCAGGTCTTTAGAGTGGGGCGGGATGAAACTAAATCAGGATCCTGAACATCTCAAGACGACAGAGAAGCTTTAGAGAGCTGGTCCAGAACTTACCTTTGCACTCCCAAGGAGGACAGGGAGCAAATCCCGCTCTTCCCGATGATAGGGTCCCACAGTGAATTGCATAGTGGGTTCCCAAAAGATGTGCCCACCTAGAATCTGTGCTGTGCCCTTACTGACAAAGGAAAGTCTTTGTTCATATAATTAAGCATCTCTAGATGATCTACATGAAACTGTCCTTTTTTTTCCAACTTTTTTAATTAGGTATTTTCTTCATTTACATTTCAAATGCTATCCCAAAAGTCCCCCATACCCTCCCCCCCCCCACCCACTCCCACTTCTTGGCCCTAGCGTTCCCCTGTACTGAGGCATATAAAGTTTGCAAGACCAAGGGGCCTCTCTTCCCAATGATGGCCGACTAGACCATCTTCTGCTACATATGCAGCTAGGGACATGAGCTCCGGGGGTACTGGTTAGTTCATATTGTTGTTCCACCTATAGGGTTGCAGACCCCTTTAGCTCCTTGGGTACTTTCTCTAGCTCCTCCATTGGGGGCCCTGTGTTCCATTCAATAGCTGACTGTGACGAAAGGATGGACCATCTAGAGACTGCTACACCAGGGGACCTATCCCATAATCAGCCTCCGAACGCTGACACCATTGCATACACCAGCAATATTTTGCTGAAAGGACCCTGATATAGCTGTCTCTTGTGAGGCTATGCCGGTGCCTGGCAAACACAGAAGTGGATGCTCACAGTCAGCTATTGGATGGGAACTGTCCTTTTAAGAGGCAAAAGAGATGATACCAGACGGAAGTGGAACACAGCCATGTGACCAACCAGCCAACTGCCTAGAGCTGAGAGGCTGGAGAAGGAGGGGCAGATTCTCATCCAGAGGAAGCTCCACCCTGCCCCCTCCTTGAAGCGGAAGTCTGGCCAGTCTGGTCTGATTCACCAATCAGGTGAATCCGGGGCAGTCCCAGACCCTATCTCAGAAAGGAGGTGGGCAGTGTTCCTGAGAATAACACCCCGGGTTGACCTCTGGCCTCTGTATGCACGCACACTTACCTACACACAATCGAACACACTCAACAGTCACATGTACACACATACACAGGCTCTCTCTCCTCCCCCCACGCACACGTGCAAATACACACACACACACACACACACACACACTTAAAAGATACTACCTTGGCCTTTTTTTTTTAATGTTTAAGACCCACAAAAACAAGAGAGTTTGCACATAACTCATTATTTTTGGGGGGAGAGACCCCAAGACCCCAAAAGAAGCTTTCCTGGGACAACAGGCAATAGATTTTTAGAATTAAACTTAGTCCAGCTCTACAAAGAAAAGTAGACCCTACACCTCATGAGGTATCTAAAGCTGGAGGGTGAGTCTTTAGCAAGAGGTCCTGAATCCAACATGGGAAAGACATACAGGGGGCGGGGGGTCAAGGGGTCTGACTCCTCAGCACTCCTCTTTGGATGGAACTCACCCTCTCTTAATGGCATTATTTCCCAGTCTGGTTTTACAGCTTTAAAAGTGTGTAAATGAATCTCAGAATTTGGGGTTAGCCTGGTCTACCTAGAGTTCAAGATAGCCATAGCTACAGTGTGAGACCCTGCCTCATAAGAGTATGTGACACTCAGTTCACCAGCAGGCATTACAAGATGGGTGCCTCTATAATATAAATATAAAGTAGGAAATAGGTAACTGCTTAAAGGTCTGTGCAAAGTAAAAATAAAACCCAAATTAACTGATGCTTGAGAAATACTGAAATATGAAACAAACCAAAAACAAAACAAAACAAAAAACAAAACAACTGAGCAAAACAGCCACTCAGAGAGACTGAGTGACGAACTGAAACAAACAAACAAACAAACAAACAAACAAACAAGAAGAAGAACAAACAGGCAGTCTCAGGACCTGTAAACTGTGTTTATCAAAGTCCCAGGAAGAAGGAAAAAAAGGAGACCCAGAAAAACTATGCCAAGAACTAATGACTGGAATTCTCTAAATTTGCCCAAAGTCATGAGCATACACATCTGAGAGTAAACCCCAAATGGGATCAACCCCACGTGCAAAGCCATCATCAACCATGGAAGATGGCTCCCATAAAGTGCTTGCATTGAAAGCAAAAAGACCTCAGTTCAATCCCCTGAGCCCACACTAAAAAGTTGAGTGTGCACCTGTCAGCCCATACTGGCAAGGCTGCCTCAGACGGGTCCCTGGGGCTCGGTGGCTAGCTGAGCTGGTGAGTCCCAAGACAGTGGGGGACCATGTCTCTAAACACAGGATGGACAGCTTTGGAGGCATGACACTTGAGGTTGTCCTCTGGCCTACATAGCACACACACACACACACAAACACACACCAGTGACAGGAAGCAGTACCTGGATCAGGGAGGGAAGGACTTGAATGGAGGTGGGTTTCTCTGCTGCAACTTTGGAGATGCAAGGACACAGACCTCAAGCCTGAGATCCATACCTGGAATGATGGACAGGAATGGAAATGTGCTCTGAAGAAAAGCCATTGCAAGAGTGTGCTTACCAGCAAGCCCACCCACCAGCCAGCAAGCCCGCCCACCAGCCAGCAATGACAAAGGCATGCTCTCTAAGAGACTTGTGGGACTCAGAAAGGCAGGACCATGGAAAGAACAAAAATGCTAAACAGGCTACTTTAGAGCCCTGATTCTCTGAGTGAGAATGTAGTTACCTAGGCTCTGAGTAGAGAGGGCTCCAGTTAGGAGTCTTGGAGTTTCCCTTCCTGGCAGCCATGATGAGGCTGGACCCTCTCTTCCTGGGAAATGGCAAAGGGGGATGATGGTGAATTGGGTCAGAGATGATCAGATAACAAGGCTCATAGGACAAAGGTACTCTCCCGCTGACCTGGAAGAAGTCTGTAGATGGCAACGGCAGGCAACCTCCAGGAGCTAAGGGTCTCAGCCCTATAGCTACAAGGAATCCTGCCAGCAACTTGAAAGAGGTGGGAAGGCTCCAGTCTCCCTATGGGTGCACAGTCTGTCCAAGAGGATCCGGATGAGCCATGTCCAGACTCCTGGCTCTCAACCATTGCAAGACACAAATGTATATTTTAATCCCACACAGGCACACACAGCAATTACAGTTCATTGACAATGATGCTAGGGTCCAAGTCAGTTGATGGTTTACTTAAATGCAGGCGATCCATTTGTGCAATAAGACACGATGCTGGGGATGTTGGTTCAATGAGAACATTGAGCCATCAGTTATTTGGAATTGGCCCTCTATATTCATTTCTTTTTTAACTTTTTAAATTATTATTTTTTAAAATGTATGTGTACGGCTACATTGTCTACATGTAGCCTGTGTGTCACATGCATGCCTGGTGTCCATGGAGTCTCTAAGACTGGAGTTACAGACGGTCATGAGCTGCCATGTGAGGGCTTGGAGTTTATCCTGGATCCTCTGGGAGAGTAGTCATTGCTTTTAACCTCTGAGCCATCTCTCCAGCCCCCATATTTATTCCTTAATGACATCTATCTATCTATCTATCTATCTATCTATCTATCTATCTATCTATCTATCTATCTGTGTGTGTGTGTTTATTAGCTGATATCTCTGTGTGGTTAATGTTAATGGTAATCAACTTGACAGGATCTAGAATCATTTTGGAAACAAACCTCTAGGCCTGTTTGTGAGGGACTTTTCTATATTTGGTTAACCAAGGTGGGGAAACATGCCCTGATCGTGGGTGACCTGGTCCCTTGGGCTGGATCCCTGGACTGAGAGCGAGCTGAGCACTAGCATTCGTCTCTCTTCAGCTTTCTGACTTGGGAAGCAATGCGACGCCTGCCTCAGGCTCCTGCTGCCATCACACATGATAGCCTTGAACTGTGAGCTTTCTCAAGGTGCTTTGCCACTGCAGTGAGATAACTAACAACATCCCTAAATGCTGGCTGAGCATCCTGGTACAGGCTGTGGTGAATGCTCACAGGGAGCCCTGCACATCCATAGAGAGCACTGCGTGCTTACAGGTGACGATGTGAAGCCAATGAAGCATCAGACAGATAAACATGGTGCACGGTTTCGCTTATATAAAGCACAAAAGCAAATCAATGACAAGCTATCCCTGTGTTGTTAAGTTATGACCACTGTGAGCTTTAGGAGAGGTAACTATGGGGGAGGTTTCTGGGGTGCTGGTTTCTGTGTACTGGGGAATCTCCTTGCTCTGTTCAGACAGGACACTGGCCCTCTAAGAACTGCAACTTCATACCAACCCTGTCCTCCACACACAGTGCTACCCCATGGCTGGATGTGCTGTGACATCACAGGAACTACAGCACTCATCTGGCATTCAAGCTTGTAGACCAATCCCCTTTCCCTCTAGTTAGAACCACCACTGAGCAGAGCTGGGGAGGCCGGAGTGGAGGCTCAGTAGTTATAAGCACCTGCTGCTCTTGCAGAGGACCTAGGTTCAGTTCTCAGCACACACATGGTAGCCATCTATGATCCCAATGCCCTCTCCATGGGTAATGGCCACACACATGATACATTTACATATGTGCAAGCAAACAGTCATACACACAAAAATTCAAAAAAAAAAAAAAGAATAAATCCTTAAAATCCCCACAGATGCCCAGACCCTCCAGCAATTCTCCATCTCCCTAATGCTGTGACCCTTTACTATAGTTCCTCATGTTGTGGTGACTCCCAACCATAAAACCATCTTCATTGCTACTTCATAACTATAACTTCGCTACTGTTATGAATTGAGTGTAAATATTATTTTGGAGATAGATGGTTGCCAAGAGGGTCGTGACCCACAGGTTGAAAACCACTGATCTAGCTTGCTTAACTGCTCCTGGAACAGCTGATGTCAGCTGCTGGCAAAAGGGCTCTCGAATATCCCTTTATCAAATAGGAGACCCAGAGTGTAGAGAGGAAGAGGACTGTGGTTAAAAGTGTTGGTTATTTGTTCTGGGGAAAAACAGGAGGTGTGGAGTGTGCTAATCACCATCTTTTGCTCTAATTATATCCCTGCCTGGGTGCAACCTGTCCAGAGCATTGTAAGGAGCCACCTGCTCCAAGGAACTTATGGGGAGACCCTGTCTGCTCCCTCATCAGCTGGAGTTTGAAGATGGGAGATGGGAGATGATGGGAGATGGGAGAAGGGAGATGGGAGAAGGGAGGAGGCAAGATGCCCACCTGTCCCAGGCAGCACTTAATGCTGATGTGTCCTCGCCCGAGAGTCCACCAGTGTCCTTACCTCTAGAGCGTGAAGGAACAGCCTGACTCCACTACGGATTGGCTGCTTCTGTGGATTACCCACACCTCTGGCATCACCTTCCTGGCTCCCTACCTTCTGGTCAGGGTCAGCTCTGTGCCTTCTTGGTGACATTTGTGCAGCTTCCACTGTAGCTGGCATTGCCCCTTATCTGACTCTGAGCACTCATCCTCCATCAGGGATCTTGGTGCCCTGGACTAAGCTCATTGTGGGTGTGGGATAGAGTCTGCTGTGTGCCACCAAAGATCATCCCCAGAGTGTTGGCCAACAGCTGTTAAGTCTTCTGTCATAGGTGGTCCATTTCCTATGCCGTAGCTCAGAAGATGAGCTCCAGACACCAGAGGGCTGCAGCCCCGTAGGATTAAGATGTCAGGTTCAGCTGCAGCCCTCAGCCTCCTCTGCCTCTCAACAGCTCCCCGGGCCCTAGCAGAGCATCCCAGGAAAGCTCCCAAGTCTAGGAACTCTGAAGGATGAGCTAAAGAGAAAACCGGTTCTGCAGGGGCCGTGGAGTGCCACGGGATGGGAATAGATGCATCCACACCCACTCAGTACCAGCACTGACTCCTCCCAAGCCAAGAGGCAGGTGCTCCCAGACAGCTTCTCCTCTTTCCCCAGGTAAACAGAGATGTTGGTCAGAACTTCTCCCAGTGGTGACAACTCTGGACTCAAGAAATTTTGACGTATTCTTCACCAGATTGCCAAGTAGATGTTTCTTCCAGGGCCCTAGCATTGTAAAGATAAGATTCTGCTTGCAACAAAAGCCACTTTGAAATGCTCAGAACTGTTCACAGACAGACTCATGCAGAGAGCAAGCTAGACACTTGCATTTTCAGAAGGCAGGATAGACTAGAGCCAAGGACCATGTCTCTTTCATGTGCCAAGGGAAGGCCAGGCTAGCCACTCTAATCTCCTGCACTAATTGATCTGTCTCTCTGAGAATTCAGATAGAACGCTCTTTAGTCACCTTTGTTGATTCTTTCAAGTTAGACTCTTACCTCGCAGAGCAAAATATGTGTGAAGCCCCCTTTAGTTTTTTTTTATACAGCGAAACAGACACAGGGTCATCTTTGGAATTAGTAGACTCACTGTGTTTATCTCCCAGATTATTGGATGTGACTCCACACTGTGGACAGTATTAGCAGAGGGCACATTGATGGGTGCTGCTTCCAGCACTGGGCGCTTTCCCTCATGTTGAAAGTCCTCCCAGCACTTCACAGTAACAGATCACTTTATAGCCCATCTGAGAGCCTTTTAATTTAAAAATGTGTTCAAGCACTTCTAGAGGACCATGGCATGCTGGTGTTTGGAGCAGGAAAACCACTTCTAAATTCTTAAAAATAACCACTTAAAAAATCTCAAAAGCCACATTAGGTAACTCTTTCTCCCTCTAGTATTTCAGTTCAGGTTTGAAGAGGCGGCATTATTTCTGAGGAGGAAACATACAACAAACTTAAAACTACTCTCATTGTACAATTACTCTTTTCTAAGTCGTTACCTTGTGGTGTTCGGGGTGTGGCCTTTAAAAGTCGACTGTAAATATAATGTTTACAATGGCAAGAGAGAAAGCTCTGGGAGAACCAATCCTGGTAGGTGTTCGAACTCTCCACTGTCCCGCGTGACTTAACAGTAGGTGAACCCTGTCAGGGATCCATCAGATAATTCAGAGAAGGCCTCCAAGGGAACACCTGCCTACTGTACTCAGGGCAGGAGGGCTTCCAGTCACTAATTACTGATCGACTCTGAGACACAGGAGGGTTGATGCTGCTAACCCGGTGTGCTGGGGGGCAGGGCGATGCAGCCAGCTGCGGGGCTGGAGCAAAGTGGGGGGCGGGGAGTAAACAACCATGACCGTTAGCTTTTACTAGGTGAGCATGCCGCCCCCGCCTTATTTTTTCTCTTAGAAGTGCCTGCCATAAATGGTGGGAATCCTATAAATATCCCCTCCCTAGATCCACGGGAGAAAGGCATAATGGCAAAAGGGGAGTCTGGAGCTGTGGTGGAGTGGAATTCCACGACCCTAATTCACAACCATTCCCTGCAGAATCCTTCTGCTTTCAAGTGGTCCCCTCTTGGGGCTCCCAGAGTATTCGAGGCCAGTGCCAAGCCAACTATCTCTGCTTTTTATCTACTGACGGAAATAGGAGCGGTACACACAAAATTAGCTCCATAAATAAATGCTGAAGTCTAATTGCCCGGTCGGCCCTAGCCCAGGAGGTTGTGGAGAGGCGCTCTGGTCTCTTTCATCTCTGGCTGCAGCTGGCCCGGGACGCAGGAAACCCTGTGTTTTCTGCCCTCGGAGAAGTGCTCTGGTGGCCGACGTCCACTTCCCTGGTGGAGAAATATTTACTTTGTGCTAATTGGTCTCCTCTTGGCAGCCTCAGTGCACCATCATGATTCTTTGAGTTGAGATTGAGTCCTCTGGGGGAAGGAAAGAAGGTGGCAGGCTCCTTGGCCCGGGGGCATAGAGTTAAGGGAGACAGCCTGTGCTCATCTGGAACCCACTAACCAAACATCTGTTCCGGGACAAACTCTGTCCTCAGAGTCCTTGGCTCACAGTCTCTCCCCGCAGACACCTCTGCCCTCCATTCCTGTGAGAAGCACTGATTGCGATTGTTAAAGGGCAGGGTGCCCCGCCCCCCAGGTCCTCTGATTCCTTCTGCCAAGTGCTCTAAATATATTTTGTGACTTTGATAAAGTAACCATACACCCAAGATAGGAGATGTGGAGAATACAGAAGCAAGTATCAGTGGAGGACTGCCCATAATCTATCACTCAGAGGTACCCACACCAGGAGCTGGGGAGATGGGCCCATAGGTAAGAGTGCTTGTTGCACAAGCATGAAGATCTGAGTTCAAATCCCCAACACTCATGTAAAAAGCTGAACGTGAACCTATAACACCAGTGGGGGATGGGGTTCCAGGCTTAGTGAGAGACTCTATATCAAGGAAATAATCCAGAAACATCCTCCAAACACCTACAGGCTTATAGCCCATACATATACATAACCATAAACAACAAACGAACAAGATCACCTTGTGCATCCTCAATGTGGCCTCCTAAAAGGAGCCTTGTGATTCTTACCCACTTTAGCTAACAGGACAGGGTACATTTGCTACAATTATTTCAGACTCTTAGGGAATAGTTTACACGGGCAGTGTAGGGTTTCATCACTAATTTTCTGGTATTTATTTGGAGATCTGCATCTGGTGATGGACACGCGGGTTGTGTTCAGACTTCCTCCTTATAAATGAGGTGGTGATGAACGCCTTCAGGCCCGACTGTTTCCACTTTCCTTATCCCCCTCCCCCCCCCCAAGAAGACGAATGGGCGTGGCGTTGCTGAGTGATCACTTTTAATCTACACTTCAAAACCACTTTCCTAAAGCAGTCTATTGGCCTTCCAAAAGAGCCCACGATAACACCTAATCTACCCAGACTTAGGCCCAGTGTGGACAACAGGGCTTTAAAAGATGCTACTTAGAGCTCGCTTTTCTGACCTGCAGTTATCAGGGATGATAAATAAGTTTTTAACTTACTTATTCTATCTTCTGTATTCTTGTTACTCTTGGGGTTTTGTTTTCTCTCTCTCTTCCCTCTCCCCTTTCCCCTCCCTCTTCCCCCCCTTTCTCCTTCCCCCTCCCCCTTCCTGTGTGTGTGTGTGTGTGTGTGTGTGTGTGTGTGTGTGTGAGATTGTGGAGTGGTTTGAATAAGAGTATTCCCTACAGATTCAGGTATTCAAATTCTTGCTCCTGTTAGTGGCTGTTTGGGAGGCTTAGGAGGTGTAACCTAGCTGGAGGACATTCACCACTGGGGGTGGGCTTTGAGATAAAAGCCCTGTGCCGCTTCCAGTTAGCTCTTGCAGGTCCCTTGCCTGCTCCTACCAACATGCCTACACTTTGCTCCTATGCCTCTCCACTATGATAAGCTCCTATCCCTCTTAATCCTAAACCCCAAATAAACCCCTTCTTCTATAAATTGCCTTGGACATAGTGTTGCTTATAACAGCAAAAGGAAAGTAATTATTACAGTGGAAATTTTGCTATGGGCCTAGGCAGTTGTGATACCACTACCCTCTCTGTAGTCCAGGCTGGCCTCAAACTCATAGCAATCCTCCTGTCTCAGCCTCCAAGTGCTAAGATTACAGAACCCATCAAGCCTGGCTTCTGTTGTTTTTTTTTTAGAAAACATTTTTAAAAATTTATTTATTTATGTACGAGTACACTGCAGCTGTCTTCAGACACACCAGAAGAGGGCATAGGATCCCATTACAGATGGTTGTGAGCCACTATATAGTTGCTGGGAATTGAACTCAGGACCTCTGAAAGAGGTCTCAATCTTGCTCTTAACTTCTGAGCCATCTCACCAGCTCCTGTTGCTATTTTTTAACTCTTCCATCTCATTGGTGATTCTTACATGAAGCTTCACAGGTTCTGGTGAGCATCACTGGTGGCCCAATGACTCTGAGATATTTGTGGCATAGTCACATTCCTTCTCTCTTTGAGGTGATAGCCTCCCCTCCCCAGCCCATCTGGCTGTGGTGACTGTGGACTAGTGTGGTGACTGTAGACATTGCCTCACTGTACCTTGCCGTGCTGATGGTTGGCCTGCTGCCATGCTAACTGAGGCTGTCTTGTCCTCTCTTCCCCCTCATAGTTTTTAAGGGAATCAACTTACCACGGATGTTGTGATGTTTGTACAGTCTGGCTTCACATGCCAGACTATTTATCTTACTCCTATTTATCTTTCTGAAGCTCTCCCTATCTGTGTCCCCCAAGTCTGAAGATATCTCCAGCATTATCTCTGTAAACATTGCCTGTTCTCCAGCCTATTTGCCACTCTCCCAGGAGCTTCTATGACACACAGGTCCAGGCTCTCTGTTTCATTCTCCAAGCCTTTATCTTCTCTTTCGCATCACTTCCTTATGTCCCTGTGTTGCCCGCTGATGAGTTTTCAGCTCTTGTTTCCATTAAGGTCTTTGTGCTTCCAGCTACATCTCATCTTCTGCTGCTGGCAGAGAGGCCTCCTGCTCCTTGAGGACAGCATTCGTTCATCTTGAGGTTCCATCTCAGGAGCCGGAGTAGCCCTCAATGGCCGTGAAATCTGTTGGCACCTTCCTCTTGTGTCTCCATTTCCAGAACTCTGAGAAACAGATCTCCTCATTCCAGAATGACCAGCCTGAAGTATTCTGTCCTCACAGCAGGAGTGGCCAAGATGAGGAGCCCCCTACTTTTGTTAGCTCTGTGAATAGGTGTACTTTCAGTTCTGCGTGCAGAAGTCCACAGTGGCCAGAAAAGGGTGTCAGATTCCCCTGGAATTGGGGTTCCGTGTGCCTGTGAACTGCCATGTCGGTGCTGAGAATCGAACCCTGGTCCTCTATGAGCAGCAAGCACTCTTTACCACTGAGCCATCTCCCAGCCCCCTCCGTGCTCACTTCTGCTGAAACCGTTTTCACGTGCTCTCTTCCAAACACGCTTGCTTTGAGAAGTTACAGAAACCTCACACAAGTCCTAATTGGAGTGGATTTAGAGGCTTATGTTTTCAGACCCAATCTTATTTTCTAGAAACATGACACAATCACCCATGTTCCGTGTTCTCTGCTCTGTGTCTCTTCTTCTTCTTCTTGCCAGCACCTCTCCCTTTTCTACCAGAACAAATCCTGCATCGTGGTGACCAGCATCCTTGGCTGGCACACTCCGCCCCTTTCAAACAGCTGAGCAAACTTGTCTTCTGACCACCACACAGGTTCCATAGCACACGTGTACACACACAAACGCACACACACAAACACACTCATAACACATGTACACACACACACAACCACACACACATACAATCACACACACACATTTAAAATTTGGTACAGTGGGAGATTAGTGGTGATAATTAAAAATAGACTTATGATAGCAATAGAGTTCAATAAATCCTCCAACCGTTGCTACAGCTGCATTTTGGGGACATTGTTAAATAAAATAACGGTTACTTAAACACAAGCATTGGGAGCCCTGGACAATCAGATCACCAGACAGCTGCTAAGTGACAACAGCTCACAGCACACATCCAGAGTGTGGACTTGCTGGGCGAGGAATAATCCACACCCTGGTAGGATGGGGGAAGACAGCAGAGAATGAGACATTTATACAGCACTAGGTACACATGGTTTACGTACCTGGCTACACTGAAGTCCAGTGATACTCAGCACCTTTGTTGGGGGGGGGGGGGAGCGTGTGCAGTCAGTTCCCAGACTCTAGATTTCATCTTTTACATCTCAACCCTAAAACTATCTGTCCCCTTGCTCACATAATACCCAATGGTAAAAGGCTAGACGCTTTTCCCCTAAGATCAGGAGAGGACCTGGGTACCCACACTTACCACTTCTATTAAGCACTGTACTATAAACCCAAAACAGAAGAAATGAGGCATACATCAAAAATGAAGTGATATCCCAATCAGGAATCAAGAAGTGGAATATGTGCTTGCCCAAGAGCTGATCCTAGCGGGACAAACCCTCGAGTCTGACAAACAGACCCATCCAAATGAATGACTGGATTCGGGAAAGTTGCAAGAGACAAAATCAATATACAAAAGCCAGATGTGTTCTACACACTAACTACGAGCCATTCTGAAAGCTATTTAAAAACCAAGTCCCATTTATACTGATTCAGGAAGGGACAAAAGGAACACACCAAACCCCTGAGGCAAAAAGAAAAGACTTGCATACTGACAACCAGGGAGCACTGGTCAGAGCTGCCTCATGGGCCAAGAAGATAGCATTAACTGTATCACCTTTGTAGCAACTGCAGCAAACAGTAGAACAGGCTTGAGAGTAACAGTAGCTTTTTGTTGGAATACTCATTGTTCAATGTAGGACTTCACAGAGACAACTGCTTTCAAGTACCTTGTATACTTGGACACATCCACCACTTCCCGTTTACATCTCCCTCTTTCTTTTCTTACTGCTGGACTTTCCCCCTCCCCAAGTGTTCCTTCTGCCTCCCCCAACCCCTCTCACACAATTCTGTGTAATAGGACCCACACTGAGAGAATACACAATAAGACGTCTCTGGTTTTTATGCACCTGCCTTATTTCACTGAACACAGTAATCTCTAGGTGCATCCATTTTCCAGCAAGTGGCATGGTTTTTTTTCTTTGTGGCTGAATAAAGCCTACTGTGTGTCTATGGTGCATATCCTCCATCCATCCATGGACAGGCATCTTAGCTGACACCACAGTCTGACTGCTGTGAGCATGTGCATGCAGTTGTCTGCCTTCTCTGTGTGTTGCCTTGGAGCATCTCCAGCACTCAGCTTAAAGAGAGCATTGCCTTAGTTAGGGTTTTACTGCAGTGAGCAGACACCATGACCAAGGCAACTCTTACAAGGACAACATTTAATTGGGGCTGGCTTACAGGTTCAGAGGTTCAGTCCATTATCAAGGTGGGAACATGACAGCATCCAGGCAGGCATGGTGCAAAAGGAGCTGAGAGTTCTACATCTTTATCTAAAGGCTGCTAGCAAAATACTGACTTCCAGGCAGCTAGAATGGGGGTCTTAAAGCCCACAGTGACACACCTACTCCAACAGGACCACACCTTCTAATAGTGCCACTCCCTAGGCTAAGCATATACAAACCATCCAGAAGTAGATCATATAGTGGGTTTATTTTGAATTTTTAAACATTTCTCTTTAACACAAAGTAGTGCGCATTTGTGTGTGCACATGTGTGCCCACACCTTCATATGTGTGTTAGTAATATATAGTAAACACAGACCTGTCTTTGAAAAAGACTCCTTCAGTATCTCACTTCAGAGGCATCCACTGCCCACATCTTACAGTCCACCATCCCTTCTACAATTCCTTTACTTACCAGCCCACATATCTATACGAATATATACACCCAAGACCCCAGTGAATGTCTGAAGCCAAAGACAGGACCACACCCATAAGTCTGCCATTCCTGTACATACCCCTGCAGTAAATTTAAGGTTACTTATAAACTAGTCATGGTAAGATGATAATCACAATTGCAATCATGAAGCACAGTAACTGTAACAATACACTGACTTCAGGGTGACTGGGCAGGTCTCTCTCTGCTCAAAGCATTTTACTAGACTACACTGGCATTTCTCACCTGTGGCCAATGTAGTCAACTGAGACTAGAAGCAAAGTTTAGTGTGTGTGTGTGTGTGTGTGTTCCTGTCATTTCACAACACAGAAAGCACATACTATTTAAAACCAGGCTCTTTTTAAAAAATTAAATATACTTCAAATTTTCATTTATATAGACACATAGAGTATTGTTTGTAATAAAATATCTGTGTCTCTTTTTATAGTTGTAAAGATAGTAAAGGAAAAGAGGCCACAGACATGGCTAGAGGGAGCGAAGGGAAGGGGGGAAGTGATATTTATATTGTAATTAAAATGCATTCTAGATAAGTAGGCAATATTACTTTCTGGCAGTGATGAGGTTAAACCCCAGGCCTCACCCACACTAGGTAAGTGCTATGCCTGAGCTCCACGGACAGTCTACAGGCTAACTCTTTTAAAGATTGCCTTGTAAACGGAAAGCCACAGCCTCCACACCTACACCACACTTCATCCGCACACCCCAGTCTTCCCGAGGCACCATGCTTCAGTTTTTGTTTCTGGTGGTTTCTTACTCTTCTAAGAGTTGTTCGTAGTAAACACCATCCCAGCAGAGTGGCTGCATGCTCTCATAGGCACTTCCCAGGTTCATACCTTAGAAGTATATTGCTGGGCTAAAGGTATGCTGTTATTATTATCCTCTTAATTCTGAGTTGCAAGAGGTTCCTTGATAACTCAGTATTACACTTGTCAAGATGGCTCAGTGGGTGATGTCACTTGTCACCAATCCCCATTGGAGGAAAGGACCAGTTCCTCCAGTTCTCTGATTTCCACATGTATGCTGCAGTACATGTGTACATACACCACACACACACACACACACACACATGCACACACGCATGCATACACATGCATGCACACATATACACTCTCTCTCACGTGAACGCACGTGAAATAAAATTTAAAAATAAGAATCCGATGCCCCAGTTGCTCTCCTGCTTCCCAACACCCACTGCAGGCCTGCCTGCTCTGATTGGCAGCTCTGTACTGGCTCCTGCAGGGACAGTGTCCTCCAGGAGGAAGGGCCTTTTCCTAGACAGGGAGTAGACTGGGAAGACAGCGGGACAGAGAGGAGAACACTGTGGCTCGGCTGAAAGCAGACTTGGACATGTTTTCTTATCAGAGGTTTTTTTGCATTGGTCCAAGGGAAAAGCCAGCCAGTGGCTACTGGTGTCTGGTAGCTCAAACATCAGAATCTTTTTAAATGTTCATGTTGCGTGTGTCTCCTTGTTTGCACTTGGTGAAGTTCGTCCTTTCCAGTTGTGATAAATGAGCACAGCTGTCCACCCATCAGGACAATCAAGACATCCCGTTGTTCCATCTCCGACCTGTCTCAGCCTTGGAATTAGGAAGACACAGACGTGGGTCCTCTGCAGGGAGATTTAATTTTAGGGAGGCAGTGTGGCAACAGCGCCTAGAGGTTGCCTTCCAACTCATGCTATTTGCTCAAAATGTGGGAACAGCCGAAAGAATGTGTGTGCTCAGTGCCAGCGACACTAATTCAACAAACTTCCTTCGGAGCCACCCAAGTTCTCAGCTCTTGCCAGAGTGCATTTCATAGCCCCTCGTCCCTGGGATGCCCACCCAGGTTGAGCTGGAAGTCCCTTTGCAGAGCGGCAGAGTGGAGCAGGAGTTACCATCAGAAGGAAAGACAGAGCAAGTATGCAGTCACTGTGGGCAGCCAACAAGCAGGGCCCCTGTGTACAGACATGGTCCATAGATTCAGGGTCCAGCCCTCTCTCTGCCCTTCTTACAGCCAGTGCTAGACAGGGTGGGCATTGCTGCCCCTGCTGCAGCATCTTCCAGAGGAAGGCAGAGCCACCGGCAAAGCTCTCTGCCACCAGACTACCTCACTGCATCTCACCCAGAGTGAGTCCACAGCTGCTTCTCTGCACACAGCCTCTGCCACAAGCACAAACTCACTGCAGGACAGAGGCCTCCAGCTGAAAGAACCAAAGGGAGCCATGAGGCCACAGAGACAAAGCTTTGGCTCTCGAAGAACCACCATGGTGTAAGCTGGCGCTGAACGCTCTGTGGTAGCTACCAGAGCTACGTGCACATACACCACACACAAACATACGCACGCACATATATACATACACTAAGGCAGGATTTGAGTTCAGTAAAGGGCATTTTTATTTTACGTAGACAAAAGTCTATGGCTCTCTGACCATCAGAAGTGCAGCTCTGGTCATGACAAGCTGCCCGTGCTGTTTAATTAGCCCCAAGAGTGGACAGCCCTTGGTCTATTTGGCAGAGTCTATTGCAAGCCAGTTCTCACTGTGTTAGGACTTCTTTTTGATGTTCATCTGTACTTTAAGAGCATGCATAGCAACATTTGGAGCATTTGCCACCAGAGAAATGAATGGAAATCCTCTTCCTTCCCTTGGCTCTACTGACTTTTCTTTCTCCAACTGCCTGTCCTCCAAGGAGAAGGGTATTATCAGAATTCTTGTGCAAAGAAAATAGAGCCTGCAAGGTGAAATGCCCCCAGGGTCTTGTGAGCAGTGGGCAGGCCCTGCAGGTAAGAGCTGCTTCCTCCTGCAGCCTTCCCAGCAAGGCCTCCATCACTGTAGGCCAGCCTTCCTGCTCAGCCTGTCTGCTGGAATGCTTTTGTTTTAAGTAGCTGGAGTCTTTGCCTGTCAGAGGCCTTGTGAACATGCCTCCATGGTGGTCACATCTGGGATGTGTCCATATGCAAATTTATCCAAACACACTCAGCTCTGCCCAGACCCTCCTCATTAAACCAACTGCTCTTCTCTTCTCTTCTCTTCTCTTCTCTTCTCTTCTCTTCTCTTCTCTTCTCTTCTCTTCTCTTCTCTTCTCTTCTCTTCTCTTCTCTTCTCTTCTCTTCTCTTCTCTTCTCCTCTCCTCTCCTCTCCTCTCCTCTCCTCTCCTCTCCTCTCCTCTCCTCTCCTCTCCTCTCCTCTCCTCTCCTCTCCTCTCCTCTCCTCTCCTCTCCTCTTCTTTCTCTCTTCTCCTCTCCTCTCCTCTCCTCTCCTCTCCTCTCCTCTCCTCTCCTCTCCTCTCCTCTCCTCTCCTCTCCTCTCCTCTCCTCTCCTCTCCTCTCCTCTCCTCTCCTCTCCTCTCCTCTCTTCTTTTTCTTTTCTTCAAGACAGGGTTTCTCTGTACAGCCTGTCAGTCTTGGAACTCACTCTATAGTCCAGGCTGGCCTCGAGCCCAGAAATTCCCCTGCCTCTGCCTCCTACATGCTGGGGTTAAAGATGTATGTCACCACTGCCCAACCCAACATTGTTTTCTAACTGACATTATCCGGAGAATTCCCCACTCTTGCCCTGTCTCCTACGAACTCTGCTGTGACGGGAGGCTGCCTGCCCCAGGTTGGCTGGGAGCTGTCTTGAGATCATTTGTTGTATGTAGGACAGATGGACACCCACCCCCTGGGGCTGCCCCCTCTGAGCCCTACAGAAGCTGGAAGGTTGCTGTCTGACTTTTTTGCTGTCCTAGCTGACCCTTTCCATCCAGTTCCCGTTTTCAGAATGTTATCGTCTTGGCTTAATGAACTAGCTGGGCTAGGAGTTCCTGATGAGGTCGTTTTCTAGGAGGCTTGCAGCAGCCCTGTCTGCTGTCTGCTATCTTTTTCTTCTTGTAGATGCTATGGACACAAATCTATTGGTTATGGTCATTTTTTTTTAATACTCAATTCTCTTTGGTTTGGTTTTTAGGATTCTAGCAATTAACAGACTACCCAGTACAGGCTTGTGACTGCATAGAGAGCCACCGCCTAGAGTTGGTGGGTCTGATGCAGTCTAGGAAGAGACAAAGGGGTTCACACAGCCAGCCTTAGGCTTACCTACAGTCAGACTGCTTTCTCTATCTGGAGACATTGGAGTGTGTGTGGTCAGGCCTAGGACACTTGTTGGCAGGTTACTGGTCTCTCTCATAAGGTCTCTTCCTTCTAGAACCTCCACAGAAGCTCAAGCCCAGGCCCTGCAGTGTGTTCAACCAGCCTTGGCTTCTTCAGCCCCACTGTGGGGGCCCAGAGCTGTGTTTATTTGGGTCTTTCTGAGGGCCCTCTCACCATGTTCCATTTCTGGAGACATATTTGGCAGAGCTGTGCAGATTTCCTCTTCTTCTTTTTTTAAGTTGCAAATGCTTAAAATTCTGCCCGGCCTTTGAGCTCCCAAGGGGAGCCCCCCATCTCCAGCCCCCATGTGCCGTTGCCATGACGACCTCTCCTTCCCTTTAAAGTCTGGAATGCCACATTCCATAAGATTTGCACAGAAAGTCGCTTGATCATACGCAAAGGCCCGTCTGTCAGCTCTAACATTCTGTATCAATAAACACGCTGGGAGACCCACTCTCAGCCGCACTTGTAAGAAATCAAGCTTTGACACTCGTTTGGAGATGCTGAAGGACTCCAGGGCAAGAAAAGCCCAAGCCTGGTGAAGCCCAGATTGCCCCCCACGCCTTTCCCTGGGCATACCAGCCTTTTTACACTATGATTACAAGAGCACCAGCATGCGTTACACAGCCCGGTAAAATTATAGTGTGCCGCTAAATGCAACACCGGGCCCCAAATATTGAATTTTACACAGATACTAAGAGCATTTAAAATGCTAAAGCACATTTAAGTCCTTAAATAAGTAAGTAACTTTAATTACCTAAAGAATTAGATTTCTAGAAAATGATGGTTATTTGCTGGAGGAAAATAACATCTAAGCCGTGTTTACGACTTAATGGCTGTCATTCGGAGAGGCATAAGCTCCTTTTTTTTCCCTTTACTTTTCTTTTCTTTTTTCTTCTTTCTTTCTTTCTTTTTTTAAGTCTATAGGTTCAACATTTTGTGAAATGAGTCTGGGACCAATTGCCCTTGGGTAAAAGATTGGTGTATATTTTGTCTTCCATCAGATGAGTGAAAATAAACAAAAGACACAATGTTTCTTTGTCAAAATAAAATTCCCCACGACTAGAACAAATCATAAACCAGATAGTATCGATATTTTTTGTTACTGTTATAGAAAGTCCTTCTATATGGAATGACACATTTTTATGTTTGTTACTAAACAGAGTTTTGCTCTTAATCATTTCAAGAGCCAGGTCCCCTCTACGCCCACCTTTTTGTAGCCAAGCTTGCCATGATATTGTGATATTCAACAGTCAAGAAGGTGCAAGCAACTGATTAAAGGAGAATAAGGAACCCTGGCTAATTGCATAGAAATCTTGGCATCGGTTGGTCGAAACTAAGAGCAAGGCACACACCTGCAGGGCTTTGGCACAGTGATCCCCTGGGACTTGGCTCAAGTGACAAGACCACAGGGAGTTCAACCATCTGAGTCCCTCAGAGGATGCAGCCAAACTGGAGACAGAGGTGATATGGCAGTGTCAGCTGGGTTAGGGCAGAGGATGGTCAGGTTATAAATGTGCTGGGGACACTGGGGTGACACAATCCAAGGCTGTGCAGCCTGCAGCAATAACTCAGCTCTAGGTACAGGCAAGGAGCAGGAGATCGAGAGAGGCTCAGAGCAAGGCAGCCAGCGGATGGGGCCCAAACCATAGGGCACTGATTCTTTCTCAGCCTCCAGCACCACTGGCCCACAAAAGGTTAGGCTGTGGCTGGCTTGGTGCATTTTATCCTTCAAAGAGCGACTGTCAAGTGGCATATTGCTTCAAATTAGCTTCTTAAAGCTGTCGGCTGTATATTGTTTCCTAATTATACAATATACTTCCCGTCACAAGATTTAGGAAGGAACTCGGTCAGCCAAGCTCAGCATTTCTACAACCTCCTTTTTATACAAGCTAATGAGTAAAACCCATCCATTGTTTAAACACTGCGTCTGCAGTTCAGAACAAATGCTCAGCTTTGTGCTGCTTGTGTTTGTCTGTGTCTGAGTGAAAACCAGGAGCAGGCATTGTGTACAAGTTCCACCTGCTCAATGGCCAGAGAACGAGGTCATTCGCAACTGTAGCGATGGTTCCAACGTTATTGTTATTCCTAGCATTAACGTAAGGCAGATTTATAAGTGTTCTATAACCTAAGAAAATCGTAGATGGAAAGAACTTTTCCTCTTCTACTTTATCTAGACAAATTCAGGAAAAGCCAGGAGCCTGAGACAGGGATTTTCATTAAAAAAACAAAACCAAACAAAGATCCCACTGTGCCACGTCAGAGGTATTATCTTGGAAGTTAGGAAACAGCAATCAGAATCATCTTTACCTCTTAGAAAATCTTTCCAAATCTGCGGAGAGTGAGAGTTGGGAGAGGTTTCATTAAAACCAGAGCTTTAGGGTTTGTGTGCTCATTGGGGTTTTTTTTTTTTTTTTTTTTTTTTGGTTTGTTTTTAAAGGCAAGATTGTGAAAATGAAATTATACTAAGGTTGACACCAGATTTATCAACTTTCTCAGTGCTTTTATTTATTTAGATAGCTGCATTAAAGAGTTGAGAATACCACACTTTACCCAGGAACCATAAAAAGAGCAAGAAAACTCTGTTATTTAACTAGCATCTTTCTCTGTGTAATTTGAAATAAGTTTTAATTTTTAATTAAATGTGAAATTGCTCAGAAAAGCGTTGGTGCCTCCTTAGCAGCAGCGATTGTGAAGAAATTCATTTTGACTTAATTCAATCCACTTCCATTTCTAAAACAGCTCAAATACGTGAAAATTAAAAAGTAATTTTTTTTTTTAAAAAAAGAATTCTGTTAACTACAAAATGGTCTGTGTCAAGTTTATTAGAAGTTTCTGTTAACTACAAAATGGTCTGTGTCAAGTTTATTAGAAGTTATGGACTTGTTTCCAGAGCACACTTTCAATTTTAAAACTATGTTTTAAGAGACTTAAGCGGAACAGCACTTACGGGGGAAAAAAAAACCCTTAAAGTTTGTTCGAAAGAAAAATCTGCCCTAACTAACCAAGGCTGTCGCTTAGGACAGGTCAAGGATTTCAAAGTTTCGAGTTCTGTGCCGCCATCCAGCTCACACAACAATTCCTGGTCCCCCGTGGAAAGATCTCTTTATGGCACTTTCATTTTCTGAAGCTATTTGCTGGAGTTCTCGAAAATCTGCGGTCTGTGAGCTTCCTTGGTGTGTTTTACGGCGCCGCTCACCTATTTGCTGTTTGAGTGACGCCACTGAACTCTAGGTAACCTTCTAAGGGTCTACTGCAGCCTTTCAGGGATCGGACACTGTACATCAGCACGGTGTGGAGCTGGCTCCTGCCCTGATCCCTGTGACCCCGGAGCCTGGCTTGGGCTGCGCAGAGCACCGGGGAGTCGGCCTCTTTGTAAACTGGAGAGAAGAAGACATTTGGCAGATCTGGAAGGACACAGACAGGCTGGCTGGGTGGAAAGATGGCATTTTTTTTTCCAGGATTCAGAAAAGTAAGCTTTCCAGGAGGCAGGGAACAAGCTGGAGGTACATGATTGAATCTAGCTTTGGTCTGTAATTACGCGTTGAGGGAAGTGGCCAGGCTTACACAAGTGCTGTGGAGGGAGAGAGCACTTTTGAGTCCTCCAAGGTTCCAAAACCAAGGCTGCAGACACAGGCACAAGCAAAGACTGACACCCGCCGTGACCCTCGCTCGCCATTGATTAGAGCTAATCAGGGGGGATGTTCTCAAAGCCCTCAATCATGGGACCCCGGGCCTCCCTGGAAAGCGGGGCTGGGAAGTTCAGCCCAACCCTAGCAGTAACAGAGAGTGCATTTTGTATTTTTCCTGAAAAGTCAACAAAGGGGAAAGGCAGAGAGTGACAGAACATGCCTAGTTTTGTGGTCACACTGGGCTTCCCGACCTCAGCGGTAACCACACCAGACCCACAAATTCCCCGGGGATACCTGCTAGTTTAGGAGTCCTTTCCCCACAAACCAGCGTGTTTCCTGCATTTTAAAATCTACCCTAGAGTCAGGGACTTCTAGCTTCCTGATCCTTCTGAGTTCAAATCTAGATTACAAATATCATCTGGCTGGGAATTTAGCCCCAGCCATGGCCTAGTCAAAAGAGCCCAGAATAGGAGCAATGCTTTAGGTTACCCCCCCCAAATCTCTGTAAGCCCAGATGGTAGCCATGATAGAATTCCTTGAGAAGCCCAGGCCTGTCGAACACCCTCCTCCACAAGGACACAGACCCATTTTAGGCAAAAGTGATGGAACTCTCTAGCCACCGAACTCCGATGAGCAGGTGCACAGTCCTCCAGCAGCACCCTGCTTGCTGCTGCAGAAGTAACCCAGTGACCAAACAGGGAGCCAATAACTAGGAGTCATTACAGGATAACGAAATGTTTGTGCTTAAAGGGGGGAGGAATTCTAGTGCAGGTTGCAACATGGAGAAGACGCTGTACTCCACGAAATAAGCAATGTACAAATGATAAATGCTGCCAGTGAATATCACAGGGTATGGTGGTGTGCGGGCTGCTAATCCCAGAGCTCTGAAGGCTGAGACAGGGGGATTACTGCAAAATTGGGGTCAGCATGGACTTCATAGTGAGCACACACACTTAAGACAGTGTCTCAAGAGATCAGAATATGAGGATGTAAATAAATAACATGTGGCATCATGTGTGTGATGTCCCGAAAGTTCTTTATATCAAAGTAGGATGGCAGGTTTCCGGGGCTGAGCGGGAAACCAGCGGTTTGTGTCGAATGGAGTTGGGCTTAGCCTGGGAAGATTTCTGAGTAGTGATAGCTCCTCAGAAATCATCATTATGAGTGAGTGTGGTCGGTGCATTGAACTGTGTACTTAAAAATGGTTAGCATGGGAAATACCATTGTGTGTGTGTGTGTGTGTGTGTTATTCTATCACAATAAAATAAACCTCACACTAACTAATAACACAAACACAAGAAAACCTGCATTTGCCACCTGCTCCTGAGCCTCCAAGTAGCCCCTACTAACTAGTACCTTAGCCAAGCAAAAACAATCCAGGGTATCTGAGAGAAAGTGGTGTTAGTGAGACTAGTTGTGGGGCAGGTGTTGCATATATAAGCAAGGCTGCTTACAAAACCACCAACTGTTGGCTGTGTGATCTTAGGCCAGTCACTCTACTTCTTTGGGGTCCAGTCTCCCTTACTCTTGAATCAGACCGTTTCAGACTTTTTCCCCCCTGAGCTTGTATACCCTGCGACTTTGGGATTCCATTTTTAAAACCTGAGGTTAGTGGTTAGTGTTATTTCCTCACTGCAGAGGACAGCACTGCATCCTCTGTGCTGTGGCATCTCTCTGGCTTGCCCCTGCGTGTGCACACACATGTGGAAAGAAGAGGTTCTGTCGAGCCTTTTCCTAATAGAGAACACATTGTCCACTTGCCTTTGAAGTCTTTCATCTGCGGCAAGACCACAAGGGGGCGATGCTCGCCGGAGTCTTCCAGCATGACGCTGAGCACCTCCTTCAAGGAGGGGGCTTTGTTCTTTCCTCAGTTTGGCAGGGTCTTGTCCCTGGAGGCTCCAGGGGGGTGGGGGAGCTCCCACGTTTTCTTCAAGGGTTGAGCACTCACGTGGGGGGGGGGGGCGGCTGGAGAACTGAGACAATTCAAAACCAGAATATTTGCTATCGCCCAACAGACTTCACTAAACAATGAAACAATGATTTCAAGTCAGGTACTTGACCATGCTGGAAGGAAGAATTAAGCAGGGCCAGCAGACCAGCTTACAGTCTTGCCTCTCAAAGGCAGGCTCAGAGCTGCGGCAGTTTTAGACCTAGAAGCAGGGATGGCTCACTCACTACTGGGGCTTGATGTCACCTCAGTGTGACCTTCTGAAATGCTGGGTAACTTGAAAACTGCAATGTTAACAAGGAAAGGAAGAACCGTTGATGCTTTTTTGCTCAAACACGTTACTCCTCTACCTTGGTGGACACTGGGGGGTTATGTCCTGTGTCTTGACACAGTGTCTTCATTTGATGACACAGCCACTCTTGTGGTTGGGAATACCCCCCACGCCCTGCAGAAGATGTTATTTCTTCCTTCAAGGCTGACACCTGCTGCCATTCTGGTATCTGCTGCTTGCCAGACCCCATCAGCCTGACTCTGTGACTGACACCCCTAAAACTGCTATCCATGGCCTTGGTGACATTGGGGGAACAGAGTTTCTGCTAGCTTTGGTGCCCTTTCCCAAAGCATGCACTGGACTTCTATTTCATTGATTTCCAAGAGCTTTTTTACATGCTCGTTTTAACAGTCTCTCTCCTTCCTTGTCCCATAGATGCCCCATACACTAGTATGTACCATACTAGTGATGGTACATTTCCCAAAAGTACATAATCCTTTTGTCTGTGATCAGATGTGCCCAGTGCTGTCAATCATCAAACAGGGCTAAGAATAAAGACTGGACACGACTGAGCTCAAAGACAAATGTGTTGTGTTCATATTTCAGCCCCAACTTATGATACGCATTTATAAACGTCTGAATGTGAATTCCTCACTAACTGAACACTCACTGAAAGCCCCGTGTGGGCAACACAGAGCTACTAAGCCTCAGGGTGCTGCAAGAAGAGACTCAAAGGCTACTCTGACCTTGGTAAATATGTCTATGGGACACAGACCCATGCACCAATCAGTGTGGAAGATACCGGTTACAGCCTGAAGCTTGGGAAGCTAGCTTGCACGTGCACTGGGACTTCCTGGCTAAATTAATGTACTCGTTCATTCATGTAGCCTATGTGCACCTGACATTTACCAAGTGCCTGGGCCATTTCAGGTACTGAGGCAATAAGACAAGACAGATCCAATACAGACAGGGAGACCAAAACAACTGGAGACCCTGCCAATTCCCCCTGTCCCACATGGAGTCATAGGGGACTTTCCCTACACAGAAACAAACAACGAAATGGACTAAATGTATGAAACAATGGGTTTCCAAACCCCAGAGCACACATTGAAGGCCAGCAGTCATTGTGGGATGGCGGGTGTAAGGTGAGTCCCAGAATAACCCAGTTTACTGCATTGCCTTCAAGACACCATACCAGGCTGAGTCCACCAGGCCTCTAACCACTGAGAAAGTAGAGTCAAGAATGTGGGGCGATCATGGAGTCCCAGAGGAGAGAGAACTCCAGAGATGAGGTAGGCAGAAGTTCCCCACAATCTGAGCAATGGATGCAGGTAAAGAAACCACCTAAGTGTCACCTTGAGGGAGAGAGAGAGTCATGCCTGCCTTCCACACAGACCTTTCTGAAGTGTCTGTTCCCACTCAGAAACCTAGAAGCCTAGGGAGCAGCAGGCAGTGTGCTCTGCATTAGCCCCCACAGAGGAGAATACGAGCCCTAGATTAAAGAGGTGCTGATCCCACCTAACAAATCAAAAGGAGGACTCCAGAACAGAAAGAAACTCAATTGCATCTTGAAGGAAGTTCAAAGTCACCCACAGCATCCAACAAGATGAAATTCAGAGTATTTGGCATCCAATCAAAAGTCACCAGTCAGGCAAAGAAACAGAAAAAAAAAAGACCTATAACGAGGAGAAAACCAATCAGCCAAACAAAACCAGAACTGGCACAGACGTTAGGACTGACAGATGGAGAAATTAAGTTACCATAACTGTGTCCCATATGTTCAAAAATCTGAAGCGAAGACTCAGAAAATACACGAGAGACAAAGTGAGCGTTAGATCTGAGAACTGTGGTGTCCGAAATCAGATACAGCAGGGATTGGTTGATGACGGATTGTTTGTTGCATAAGAGACTATCCGTGGATTTGAAGACACAGTGTTGGAAACTACCTGGAGGAAAACACAAAGAAAAGAATTTAGAAAGTTAGCGAAAGCAAGCCAGCAAGGTGCTGGAGAACTTCAAGGGGTTTCAGGGCTGTGAATGGGAGCCCTAGAAGGGCAGGAGAGAGAGAGAGAGGGAGGGTGGGAGGGAGGGAGGGAGGGAGGGAAGGGGAGAGAGAGAGAGAGAGAGAGAGAGAGAGAGAGAGAGAGAGAGAGAGAGAGAGAGAGGAGTGTACACTGGTGGAGATGCACTTTGCTCTAGATTTGAGGAAGACTCTACACTCACAGACCTAACATGTAAGCTCAACTGTAGGAAATCACACCCCACTCGGAGAAAGCTGTAGCGCAGAGCTTCAGAATCTATGTGTCTGGACAAAGCTTCTAAGTAGAAAATGATATTTCACATACAGGGAGCCATAGGAGATGAGAACAAATTTCTCAGAAACATTGAGAAGATGGGAGAACCAACATTCAAATGCAAACACAGCAGCTGTCAGCCCAGGATTTTAGTTCTGATTTTTTTTTTTTTGAGACAGGGTTTCTCTGTGTAGCCCTGGCTGTCCTGGAACTCACTCTGTGGACCAGGCTGGCCTCGAACTCAGAAATCCGCCTGCCTCTGCCTCCTGAGTGCTGGGATTAAAGGCGTGCGCCACCATGCCTGGCTTTAGTTCTAATTTTAATGCCAAGATCTACTAAAGAAAGTAAACCATCAGCATCTTTCAGAAAACAAAAGAAAACAAAGGCGAAGAATTTACCATCAGCAGATTGAACGGGAAATGTTCAAGAAATTATGTCAGAAGAAAAACACCACCAAATCAAATGTGAACCTTCAGAGAGCAATGGGGTGCGGGACCAGTAGCCATTTTAGGAGCATAATCATGCTTCTCTTATTTTACACAAACCTCCTTTAACTGAAAAATTGCCATGACATAAGATTTATAACATTTGCATAAGTGCAATGAATGACCAAGTTAGTGTAAGGCCCAGAGGCAAAGAAATGTAGGCGCCATTACCTGAAGACACTCAGCAGCAACTTAAATAAAGGCATACGCTGTGGGGCCACTGAAGCAGCAGAGCTCCGCAAAGCCCCATAAGGGAACACAAAGGGGTCATAACGATCATGCGGTGTGGGTCCTTTCACCTTGTAGGACGAGAAGCCAAAGCATGCAGACCTGGGAAGAAAAACAGGCAAATCACAATTGTCGAAGAGATCTCAGTATATATCTATCAGTAAGAAATGAAATACGTGGAACAAGAATCCACCGTGATCAATAAAACAAACACAGCATCAGCTTCACTTGCTGATGAGAAAACTTCTGTGCAATGGCAGGATACGGATTTTGAAGCACACAGAACATTACCACTGAGTTAAGAGCAACCCCGGAGGAGTGTATGAACCATGCCAACAGGACTGGAGAGCTGTCTCGGAGGTTGCTGTGCAAGCCTGAAGAGCAGAATTCAGAGCACCAATATCCACGTAAATGTCAGATGAGAAGAAACCTAACCGTAGTCTCAGCATTAGGGATGCAGAGGCAGGGGATCCTGGGAGCAAGCTTGAGAGCTGGACTAGCTGAGACCGTGAGGTCTGGATTCAGTGAGAGACCTTACCTCAATATATAATAAATATAATATAATATGATACAGAAAGATACCTGACATCAACAGCTGACTTCCACATGCATGTGTTCCCATATACACACGTACACCCACACAGGTGGGCCTGCAAACACACACGTACAAGCACACAAATGCACACACACACAACAACAACAACAACAATTCAGCATCTCAGATAACCTGGATTGCCTCTTTAAAGATGACAACTATTTTAAAATTCACTGCAGAAGTCCAGTGACAGGCAGCTGGCGTTGTCTGAGAAGGTTTCTCACGCTGCCTGCAGAGGCCAGAGTGAGTGGAGCCCTGCGTACACCACTTTCAGTCTGAAGCTCTCTGATTGCCATTTGTGGAGGGAGGGGCCGTGGGTAACACAAGTTCAAGTTGAGCTTGGACACAAACAACATTCCCTCTTGGAAGTCAGAATAATCAATCAAGCTGCGAGAGCAGACGCCTCCTGAGTGCTAACGTCCTCAGCCTATTCTGTCAACCTTCCCACCTGAGATCCAAGGTGACCGTTGTGGGGAAACCTGTGGAGATTCTTAATTTAGGGGATTCAGGAAAGGTTAACTCAAAGAACAGGAGGATGAAGGGCTACTAGATACATAAAGGAAGATCATGGTTTGGGAAAGTATTTACCACAGGACTCGGAAATTAGCATGTGCTTTCTGAGTGTCTCTGTAACTCGGGAACCATAGCTCTGTAAAAGTGCTGTGAATAGGTAGACAATAAGCAAACCCCCCTCCTTTCTGCAACCTCTTGGCTGGGGGACCATTCCCAGCCCCAGATGGGCTCTTCTGGTCTTTCAGACTTGAACTTTGACCCTTGAATTGGCTTCTCCAGTTACAGTAGTGTTCCAGAGGGCTCTCCAGGCCCTGGTATCAGCTCTTTCTTGTCCATGGCCACTAGAGACTGCCACTGGGTCAGCAGGCATCTGGTTCTACTGTCCTGGTGTGGCTCAGCCTCCTTTTGGTCCCCAGGAATTAAAAAGCCCAGGCTACCACAATCAAAATCACACTACCACAATCAGAAACCACATCTTCCTTAGTCAGAATCCAGTGCATTCATGCTGGGAACCTAACTCAGGCTACCCAGCGGGGCTGGCATCCATGCTCAGGACTACCTGCCTGGGTATGAAGTCTGAGGCCTCATTCTTTAAGGTCTCTGTTGGACATGGTGGTGGTAATATGGGTACAAGCCCTTCTTGCCCACAACTGTGAGACCTAGCATGCTCCTTTGGGGCAAAACCTTACCAGGTCTTCTCCCTGGCCTGCTTGACCCCTAACCTAAGGGACATACAGCACCGGCTCCCAGGGCTGGCGATGGCCATTTAGAATCTGTGAAAGGGATAAGAACAAAGAAATGAAAGGGGGCAGCTGGGGGCAGCAGGTAGGTCTGTTGTCCATTGTCAGATGATGTTATAGAGGTCAAATCTGCAATCTTACAGAGCAAGACAAGGCTCTAAGCTGGCCTTTGGGTCCTTGTAAACTTAGAACTCAGTTCTTTTTGAGGTCCTATACCAGACTAGAACCAGAAAGGCTTTTCAGGGTACCTAGAAACACTCCTGAATGCACAGCAGTGCCTGCATATCCAAACAGAGAATGTTTGGCTCCAGGGCAATACACAGGCTCAGGAAGACTGGATGGCCAAGGTGTCCACTAGAGGCAAGCACTATTCAGATCAGGACTTTCATGGCCTTTGGTGTCACTGACATCCCTGCAGAACAGTCCCTCTGCTGCAACTTATCTGACCTCTTCACAGCAGTCTCTGGTCTCTTCTTCCATTAACTCTGAGTGGGAATCCCAGCCCCAGGAGCTACCGTTCTTTGACCCTCAGCAATTGGTCTTTACCTAGAGGGGCCAGATACATCTCAGACTCCATGCCCATCACTGTCCGCTTAAACAGTTTACTATCCACCAGCTGCTTGGGATAGAAAGTGGGGAGGCGACTCATCTTAGTTTCACTGGACACCCAATTACTTCCACATCCCGCCCGTCAGCTTTTCACCCAAGCCGTGTCCTAAGTCCCCTGACTCTTTTTCATGCTCAATATCTTCCTCCCACCCAAGAGTCCAGTCTGTCAGATCTTCAGACAAGGCCCACCAGGAAGCACTGCTATAGCCACATGACATCTCCAGGAGACCTGGGATGGGCTAAGGAGAGGGGGCTCTCCCATCTCCTCATCTGCTGGAGTCTACACCTTCATCCAGTGTGGCCAAGGTAACCTCTTAGCACAATGGAGAAGGCATCTCCATCTTGCTCAGTATTCTCCAAAAGTGCCCCATCATGCTTAGGGAGAACCTGTATGTCCCTCCTCAATAGGAGTGTCTAAGATCTGGCCACTCACTCCTGTCGTTTCCTCTGGGCTCCGAGTACCTGGATCTCTCTAGTCAGCGTTCCACTTCCAGTCTTGGGAAGTTTACTCTCCTTCTCCTTGAAGATACCTTCCTGACTCCTATCCTGTTGCGGCCCGCCCGCGGTCCACAACACGAACGGTTCAACTGAGAATGGCAGTTCCCTGCAAAGAGAGGTAACTAGATAGGGCGGAAGAAAAGAATGAAGCCAGGACAACAAGTTCTGATCGAGGCTCAATTTAATATTTCCAAACACTCAGTTTATAAAGGAAGGGGGAGGGAACCCAATTTCCCGCCAAGTAATTCAGGGTCCAGTAGCAGGACGAACACGTGTGTGCCTTCAGGCAGCAAGGTCAGGTTCCAGCGGTGGGCGTGGCAGGACGAATGAGCCGGTAGCTCCACCCTTGAGCAGGCAGGTTCCAGGCTGGGGGAAGGGAGACCACATTTCCCCCCATTAGATAACAAAAATAAAAATAAAAAAGGGGTGGCCTGTGGCAGAAAAATTATCTATGTTCAATAGTTCTGCCTAAGGTCCTAGGGCTAAAGAAAAAACCTATTTCCGTGGGATTTCTTAACTATTCTAATGGTAAACTGTATCTGGCTAAGGCTGTAGGCTCTGACTTTATAATGCTAATTAGTGCTGAATAAGTAGCTACCTGTTTGCCTTTTAAGTAGGGCGTTGGAACCCTGGCTGAGTTTAGCTAAACAATTTTAGAATAACACTGAACTGATAATTATCCACAATTTTGGGTGACAGGCAGGGGAAACAGTGAGAAGCGATTAAGACTGGCTGGCTCCTAGTACAAGGCCAATTGGCTTTTTTATTTTTTGGGTGGGAGGCAGTGAAGGGCCTGCTCTTACGACAGCAAGGTCTCCAATCTCTCTCCCCCCTGTTAATTAAGTTTAAATAGGCAATGCTTAACAGAGGTGATCAAAAGATTTTCTCATCCGTAGATGAGTGGGCCTTTAACCTTGACTTGGGTGGACATTAACCTGATTCCTCCCGTGAGTATCGTAACAACTCACATCTGTGGCTCTTGGTATCTTTTGGGGAGGGGAGGCAGAGCCGTAAGTATTTTTAGTGTTTAGCTGGAGTCGGATACCAACCTCCGTCAAATCAGGTGTGTCGCACAGGGAACTCAGAAACGGTCAAACTGGACCTTCCCTCCGCAGTGATCTCCTGCGCCAAGCGGTACCCATACCGTATTCATATGATTATGAATCAGTATCGCAATTCTGAGTTGTTGCGAGGTCTCTATGTGAGACTTGTCAACCTCAGATTTAGCAAGGCCTAGACAAGAATTATGTCAGTATTAACACCATTAATTTTGGTTAAAATAGGAGCTAAAAGTCTTTTCTCTTCATCCCTGTTATTCCCAGTAGCCTGAGGAACTAAGGACACCTTGCAGTAACAGCAAGGGTGAAAAGCCAGAGGCCAGTTAAGGGACTAAGCCTATATCTATCAAAATAAGAACTAATCTTTGTAAATATATATGAAATTTCTACTTCCCTAGCTCTCCTGGTAAATCTAAATCTTATCTTAGACTGAAAAGCCACATGCTGGGATGTCCTTGGAAGGGAGATTAGCAGAACCACCTGTTTGCTCTTAGGGGCGGGGCGGAGAACCGGAGAATGTAGATTGACCTGCTTGAGAGAAGGAAGAATACTAAACAATTAGAGTGTAGTAATGTAAATTTTCTGTTTGGAGAAGTCAAGGTACTTTATTTAGATGCAAATTGTAAAGCTAAAGTTTGTCTCCGGCCTTTTGTAGGGGAATTGGCTCAGAGGAAACAGTGTTTTTTGAGAGCTTCCACTCCCAGCTCAAGAGGAAATTTAGTCCTCAAGGTGATACTTACGAGGAGAGACAGAATCTGTGTTTACCTGACGAATTAATCTCTCTGGTAGCCACCGTGCTTCATCTTCATCTCGTGAAAAAACACAAACCGAGCCTCTTCCCCAAATTAGGACTGGATCTGGACCCTTCCATTTATTAGTCAGGGTGTCCTTCCATTTTACCAATGCATAAGAATTAGAAGTAACTGGGTGCCAGTGGCGTTCCGCTGCAGACTGACCTTTAATGTCAGTTTGCAAAAAGTTTAGGACAAATAAGGTAAAGGCAAGGTGAGCCTTTGGTGACCTTGGGGGATATGCTCTGAATTAACTTTGCTAGGTAATTTAGAATATAGGAATCTCTAATAATTGAACTGAATATTAGACCAGTTTAAGATTGAGTTAGAATGGCTGGTCACACTGAAGAAGAGTGAAAAATCATTATGACTCTATTAAATGACTAATTTTACTAAGTCTGAATATACAGTCTCTGATGTACTATTGCCATAAAGTTAAAAGGCTAGAAGCTAGTCCAAACTGGAAAAATGACAAGCAAGGATGGATCTAAAACATGAATTTAATCTCTTAGTCCTTTTAATCAGGACACTGAGTTAACTTACCTGTCAGCTCAGCACACGAATTACCAATATGCTTCTGTAGAGTTCTGTGGAGAGAACTTGTTTTTCCCTTTCCTAATAAGGTAGCTGTTTTAGGATCAATCTATAAGCCAATAAGTAGATCCTTTTAAGATACTAAAAAGCATTTATTAAATTTGACATTTTAATCTCAAATTTTGAAAATAAAGGTAAGTTTTAAATAGTGTGCATGGAAATGCACTAAATAGTATATATGGGGATACAATTTTTTCTTTTGTCTTTTAAGAGGTTAAAGTTTAAAATTTTACAATATCTAACCTTTTGAATTAATAACTTTTTGGACAAAACATTTTAAATATTTGGCTGTAAAGGGGCAGTGACTAATTGCACTTTCAATCATTTTTCTTAAGGAACGGTTGTAACTAGAAGGCTAGAAAAGTTATTAAGAGTCACACGTGCATAATTTATTTATTTATTAACTAGAAATATGTATAAGCAATTGTAAATTTGAGAATTAATAGTATCTGAGGGACGAACAATTTTAAGTAATTATGAGCTCAGAGATATAGCATTGACTATTAATATATAAATTAAGGTTTGATTGTTCAGCATTTTAAAACACCATCTACAGCACACAACTAGATTATTTGTGCTGGGATAGGGGCAACTGTGTGTCTTAAGACTCCGCTCCACAGCAGCTAGTTGGGCCCACGTGGGCTAACGATTGGCTGGGAGGATGAGAAAAATGACTTTACAATAATGTTTTTTCTGGCCAAAGAATTGTCTTCGGCACAACTAATTTTTAATTACCAATTAACAACAATTATAAAAGCTTTCTTTATTTTTTGTAAAACCTTTTGCAGCAAATCAAAACACCAAATAACAAAAGGATACTGTCTCTGAATCTTTTGGGTGAGAGCAAGGATTTAAGGTAAACTTCCCTTGAGAAGCATTAGTTAATAAAATATTTTCCACTTAGGAAACAATATATACTGAAAGATTAAAACTTTTGGCTTCTTGTAAAGAAGCAGAAACAATAAACATTTTTCTTACATAATGTAAAGCTATATTAGCCATACATAGAGGCAAAATTTTCTAGTGATTACCAGTTTACTAGAAGCAAAAATCTTTGAATTTAAGCATTATTCTAAACATCTGAATAAATCTGTAACACTGTTAAAAAGAAATTTTCTTGAACACAGGGAAAAACTTTTTTAGGCATTGTTTGCAAAACAAAAGAAAGTTCACAAGCCGCTCTGGGACTGCCCAGAGCCCTGTATTGACTCAAAGGTAAAATACTTTTTAATCTGAGCATCAATCTTAAATTTGCAATCAAACTGCAAGCTGCAGTCAATGGAACAATGGCAGTTTTAACCATAACTTTTAAGTTTTTGTGCAAGGTTAGGATAATACCTATAACTTTGGGAAAGCAAAACCTATGTTTAAAACAATTTATCACTGTTAAAATCAATATTAGAAGCATTACTATCATATTACGAAGTTTGGATATCAATTAATACCTATAAATACCTGTTAAAGCAAGCTTTAACACTTTAATAAAGAGGCATTGCTTTATATCTTATCTTAAATTTTACTATTTAGGATAGGAACCACATTAATCATTATCTAAACTAGAAATATCTTAAGAGACTCAGCCTCTGAAGCTTAATCTCAAACTCTAACTTGCTTCAGGGCCTCACCAACTTTCTCCCAGGTTCCACAATCTATCGTTTCTTCTTCTTTGAACCATGGACAACAGCTATCTATCTTATCTAAAAAATTTCTTACTAATTGTACTTCAAGCCTTACTCCTTTTTCCTTAAGCAACTCCTGAAAACTAAACACAATTGCCTGATCCATGTTTTAGAACCCTTCTTTCTTCCACCTAAGCAGTTTTCTAAAAAAAAACTGCGGCACACCGCCTGTCTCCGTATCTAGTTCCGATTTACGAACTGCTGACCCCAAGCAGAAACAGTGTTGGGTCAGCACTGCTTCAAACTTGCTTCGTATCCTACTGCATCCCCGCAACACTTTCAAAACTGAAATTTTTTTTTTTTTGGGCTAGCGCTAGCATGTGTACCTGTCCGTTGCTCCGATGCTCCTCCTCCGATACGAAGATTCTTTCCTTTCTTGTGGAGCTCCACACAGCAATCGTTTCTCTTAGCATCTCTCTGCCATTCTTCAGGTCCCAGTTCTGGCGCCAACTGTTGCGGCCCGCCCGCGGTCCACAACACGAACGGTTCAACTGAGAATGGCAGTTCCCTGCAAAGAGAGGTAACTAGATAGGGCGGAAGAAAAGAATGAAGCCAGGACAACAAGTTCTGATCGAGGCTCAATTTAATATTTCCAAACACTCAGTTTATAAAGGAAGGGGGAGGGAACCCAATTTCCCGCCAAGTAATTCAGGGTCCAGTAGCAGGACGAACACGTGTGTGCCTTCAGGCAGCAAGGTCAGGTTCCAGCGGTGGGCGTGGCAGGACGAATGAGCCGGTAGCTCCACCCTTGAGCAGGCAGGTTCCAGGCTGGGGGAAGGGAGACCACACTATCCTGGGAGCATCTCTCACCTCCATGACTCTGCAATGATGCCCTGCAAATGTAACCCTCCTAGTAATTGAAAACCACTCTCCTGCCTCTGAGCCCATGAGGCCAGGATAAGTTTAAATCTGCATTTCCAACCCTGTGCGCTGTCCTGAGGGCCCAGGGAGGGCATGAACACTCACAGATGCAGAGAATGAGCCAGCTGAGGCCAGCAGAGTACACCCAACACTTGTGACATGGTTCATGGCTACTCAGACTTCTTCCCATCATGTTCTACCCACTTGAATTCTCAAAAATCGCCTCCCCTTGAACATTTTCCAAGATGTCCCTTGGCCCTCTTTTGCCTTCTGGCTCACTTGCCGACTCTTCTGCTGGTCACTGGACACAGGAACTTGCCATTCCCAGATTTATCTGAACACAAGCACCTTGAGACAGTAACTCCAGCTCCCCGGGGCTTCCAAAGCCTTGAGGATGGCTTGGGTTGGTGAGGACCTAGAGACCTCCTCAGAACCATGGTTGATTTAGTAGTTGAACTGTCAAATGTCCCAAGGATACCAGGGACACTTCCTTACAGTTGATCCCAGAGGGGATGTTCAAGACAGTCCATATTGTATGCAGTTGTGTGTCCAGAGAGTACAATCTGCCTGTGAGATGCTTAAGACATAGGCAAGATGTATCAAGTGGGTGGGAACTGCCAGCATTGGTCACAGCGGCATGTGGAGAGTCAACGGCCGTTACGGATATTTGCAGGAGACACTCCTCAGTGGCTCTGCACACAGTTTCTTGATGCACTGTGATTCCTTCTGAAAACACTTAGGGCCTTTGAAATGTTCATGTTTCCAAGGCTGGAATTAGAACTTGGCCACGTGGCTGGTGTGGGTGGAGGTGGAGGTCAGAGGTGCCATTCTTCTTGCTGGTAATGAACGTTAATGAAGTGATCAGGGGCTGTGACACAGGAGAAGGTGGCAGGCTTGGCGGGGAGCACTTGGCTGGGGCAGTGATGAATGGATGGAGTTCTGTGTGCATCAGGCTGCAGCTTTGTTCTTCCTCTGCAGCAGCGCGCGTGCCGGGCTGAGTCTGTGCTGTCTTTATTTGTTTAGGAGAAGAAAGTGGCTGGTGGAAGCCCAGGAGTCACAGGGGTCACCGAGCCTAAGATTCTATTTGTAATCACAACCTCTGTCCTAGACCTTTAGGACTTCTCTTTTTCCTCCCTCCCTCCCTCCCCTCTCTACTCTTTCTTCCTTTCTTCCTTCCTTCCTTCCTTCCTTCCTTCCTTCCTTCCTTCCTTTCTTTCTTTCTTTCTTTCTTTCTTTCTTTCTTTCTTTCTTTCCCTCCTTTCTTTCTTTCTTTCTTTCTTTCTTTCTTTCTTTCTTTCTTTCTTTCTTTCTTTCTTCCTTTCTTTCTTTCTTTCCCTCCTTTCTTTCTTTCTCTCTCTCTCTCTCTCTTTCTTTCTTCTTTCTTTCTTTCTTCCCTTCCTTCTCTCTCTCTTCCTTCTTTCTTTCCCTCCTCCTCTTCTTCTTTGATTCCTTCCTCCTTGTTTTTATTATTTTTTTCTTTAAGGCTGGTCTTAAACACAAAGGAGCCAGAGCCAAAAAGTGGGAGTGGGTGGGTAGGGGAATGGGGGGGGAGGGTATGGGGGACTTTTGGGATAGCATTGGAAATGTAATTGAGGAAAATACCTAATAAAAATATTTTTTAAAAAAGATATTAAGGAATAGAAAAAAAAACCACAAAGGAAGACCTTAAACTTCTAATCCCCTCGTCTCTATTTCCCAAGTGCCCCAATTACAGGCATGGGCCATCACACCTGGTTTTGTGCAAAGCTGGGGGTCTCTCCAGGGCTTTGTGCTTGTTAGGTAAGCTCTCTATCACCTGGGCTACATCTCTATGCCCGTCCTTCTGTAAAGGACTAAGTGCTGGGAGGAGATCAGATCCAACTGAGCACCCTGGTCCTTGGCATAAGAGGGGTGTGAGGTCACTACCCAGGATGACTGTTGCCTGCCTGCCTTCCGGTCCTCACACTGCTGCAAAGCTTTGTCTCAGCAACACCTTCCTGTTATGGAGCCTGAGTTCACATCGACCTCTGAAAGCCTGTGTCCCGGGATCAGCCTTGCTCCTGCTCTTGCTAATGGTCTGTGCCTCCCAGCTCAGGAGTAATGGCTCCTCTTCCTCTTCTACCTCTTCACAGGACAAAAGCAAGGGACTCAGCCTCCCTATCATACATAAGATGCATAGATCAAAGCCAAGTGTCTACTATCACAGCACAGTCCCTTCCTTAATCACAGGACATTCACAGAGACTTATGGGGGTCTCTGTGGTCAAGAAGGATAAGGAGTGTCCATCTCTCACCTCCCTCTGGGCTGAACATCCAGTTCACGGTTCTGAGCTCCCATGGAGTCAGATACCCACATTTTCCCACCCTATAAGGACCTTCAGGCTGAAGCTTCAACGAGAGCCCAAGAAAAGAGGGTGGATGTGTGTGATACAGAAAACGTATCTGACATTTTCTGTAAGAAATAAGAAACACACAGAAGCAAGAAGCACAAGAAGCTGCAATCACAGGGAGAAAATGACCAGTTTTCCTCACATCATGAAAAGAAGAAAATCACAAACTGTCAGTGGGGAAGATGTATGACAGAAAAGGATGTCACTTGGCTCCCTGCCAGGAAGAGATGTGAGCCAGAAATAAAGGAGCAAGGTGGAACCAAACAAGGCATGATGAAATACAGAAAGTAAAAGGTTTCTACACCCAGGAGAAGGCTCCCAAAAGACAAGGGTGACATGAAGGTTCCATAGATGTATAAAAGCGGAGAGAAGCCAGCTTCACACCTGGTGCATACAGTCACGGTGACGCCAGGGAGCCACATGTACCTGCAGGGAAGAACAGAGAGCAGAAAAGGAGGCTCTGCGCATAAGTGGACGTACCTCAAGGTTCTTTAATGTCTTCGAAAACAACCACACTGTGTTGGCTTAAAATACATGAAGCAAAATGTATAACCTAGTTATACAGATCTGGGAGGGAAAAATGAAAGTTTCCAATCAGGCAGTCCTGGAGGTATATGTAAACGATACATACTTGTACATATATACATATACATACATACATACCATGTACATACATACAAAAATGGTCACACTTGGGGTAGAGTGGGAAGTAACCTCATACTGTGGCCCTAAAACAACCTAGTCATATAGTAGAAAAGCCACCACAGACAAAGAGGCAGTCACATGGCCGAAGATGAGGAGCAGAACTTGTGGGAGTTCCCAGCTGAGCTAAGCGTGAAGCCATCTCATGGGTAAGAGAGCACACACATTCTCTCCCTGAACACTCAGAGACTTCCAACTTGCTGCCTGCACCCTGCACTGTCCCCAAGAGGCAGGAAACAAGACAGACAGATGTTCTTGGGCTCTCTGAGTTGCCAAGCCATGGGGCAGACAATAAGTAAGCCAGAAGCTGATAGTAAGTGCTACGCAGGTGGGTAGAGCTGGGAAAGCCAGGAGAGCCTTGTGTTTGCTGGGGACCATGCCCTGTGTGGGAATTCCAGAAGGGCTAAAGACGGCTGGGGTCCTAGCTTGCCCTATGACAGATGACACAGAGAAGCAGAGCATGCTGGGTAGAAGGCAGTGGCTAAAGCTGCCAAGAGAGCAAGAACTGCAGAGGCTCATGGGAGTTTGAATGAGAATGGCCCCCAAGGCTCCTCTGTTTGAATAATTGATCCTTCACTGGTGGGACTGCTGGGGAGGGCTAGGAACTACGGGCTTATTGGAGGAGGTGTGTCACTGGGAACGATGGGCTTTGAGGTTTCAAAAGACTTGCACCATTTCCAGTGCCCCACCCCACCCTCTTTCTATCCCCTGCGTGCAGATCAGGACCTGACTTTTCAACCATTCCTGATGCCATGCTTTGGTTCCACCATCATGGATGGTAAGCCTCTGACATTCTAAGCATAAGTGTGTGCTCTCTTTTAGAAGTTACCAAGCTCATGGTGTTTTGTCACAGAAATAGAAACATAAACACGATAAGGAAAATGGGTCTCTATCCCTTCCCATTCCTGCCAATGGTGTTGTGGTTAAGGAAGGGGGCTTGTCCAAGACCCAAGAGCTTCTGGGTGCTGTTTGTGGTCGTTGTGCTGGGGGAGGGGCACGGGGGGATGGCAGTAGGAGTGGAAGAGGGGGTAAGGTCCCAGAAGACTGTGATGTCACTGTTCAGACAGTGGGAGGTCCAGAAGAGGGTTGGCAGCACCCCCGGGGTCCCCTTACATGGGTGGATGGGGACCAACATAGAGAGGGCTCGTGTTCTACATTTGAAGGCACAGGAGGCCATCGAGCACGAAGATAGCAATGGAGGAGCACTGAGGGCCCAGGAAGGGGAGGGAAGATGTAAGGGAGCCCATAGGAGGGATTTAAATGAGATCCCAAACAAGTTGGGGGACAGACTGAAGAGACAGTGGGATATTTGAAAGCCTAGAAAGGGCTGCTGTTATCAGGAATGGCCACAAGAACTGGGAACCACGGAGGGGACTAGCAGGAAGGGGAGCCCAGGCAGTGAGCAGGACTTCTACAAAGACACTAGGGATTCAAGAGCCATGAGAGGAAGCTTGAAGAGAAGAGACAAAGGGGAGGGGGAGAGGAGGGGGAGGGGAGGGGGAGGGGAGAGGGAGGGGAGGGGGAGGGGAGGGGAGGGGAGGGGGAGGGGAGGGGGAGGGGAGAGAACAGGAGAGGGAGAGGGAGGGGCATGGGGATGGGTAGGGAGAGGGAGCTAAAAGAGCTAAGGGATGGGGGGAGGGGAATCACTCAGAGAGATGGAGGAGAGAGGACCAGGAAGTGACAACAGACCCAGGGACAGGGCCAGAAGGGAGCATGGATGACCACCCACCATGAGCGCCATGAGCGAGGGGGTGAGCACTCCTATGGGAGAGTGGTGCAGATTGGACAGCAGTGTGGGATAGCGTTTTGTTAGTAAACTAAGCCCTTCTGCATGGGCTTCTTCTGATGATGGTAAAACCAGTTTCTACTCACAGAGAGCTTCTTCCAAAGCTGTCTTCACTTAGAAGATTATGGGACCTTGAACTACATGGATCCACAACTCACATATGATGAAGCTTCAGCCATCTACTCTTGGGATAGTTGCAAGAAAGGGAAGGCACCTTTAAATATTACAGAGATATGAATCTAAGGGAGAACTTTTCACTGTGAGTCTATGGAAGTGGAGGTAGGAAAAGATGCTCCAAAAAGGCCCAGTAGAGGCACCCTCCTCACAGTTCAGGGCTCAGACCACTCAGGTCAGGGGTCACCTTCACACCCTGAGGAAACTAGCACAGCTTGCTCCTCCAAGCTCATCAGTTTCCCATGTGTCTTGAGTTCCATTTTGTGAAGGACAGGCAGGTTTCAGATGTGGGTGACAAAGGATCACAAGGAGAAGTGTAATTGGGTCTAACTCAGTGGGACAAAGACTGTGGACTCCATCGCACAATCCCCTAAAGAATATGATGAGCATCCCTAGAGACAGGCATGTGAGGAATTTAGTGTAGCCCTTTATGGCCAAGACGTTGACCACAGTTACTAACTAATATCCAGCTCTGTCTCATGCTGTTCTGCACATACTATCCCCAGACACACAGTGACTAGCAGCTGGTGGCTAAGCTTCCTGTAGCTAACCAGTTCCGAGTATTCAAGCATCCCTTTGACTCCCATGCTGGTCTCAACCCTAAGCAGCTGGATACTTCACACACATTGGTATTATAGATAAGTATCATGGTCCAAAGAGTATCTATTTCCAGGTTCCAGGTTCTGGTATTGCTGAACATAGATAAACATGCCACCAAGCAAGGTCAGGTAAGAGCAGAACTCAGGTGAAGGCTAGGAGCATTCTCCTGTAGAAGGGTCATGTGGGGACTCCCAGCTCATCAAAGGCAGAGCTAATGTAGTGAGCATCATTCTGGCCCCAACTCCACTGCTGGCTGCATCTGCCCCTGACTTCTGAGGGCTATGACTGCCATCTGTAGAGGCCCAGCAGGGAGCTGTCCCCTTCAGCACTGCTCTCTAGCAGCCAGAGCTGGGCACCCAAATCCGAATGACTTGACTTTCAGAATGCATGGGCTCTCAGGAGTGTACAGGCCAAGCGCCAGTTGTCTGCCAAAGGGCAGTCAGTCAAAGGCCAAGCTGTCCCCTCATAAGGCCACTCTAGTGTTTGAGCCCATAATACCCACAAGCCAAAGTCAAATAAGGAAGACTGCAAAAAATTCATAGGTGAGATCGGCTACCATTTTTAAAGATTTATCAGTGAAAACTGAAAATGTGTCAGCTCTGTAAGCGTCCTCTGAGCATCCACACTTGCCTTGGTGGAGAGACCCTGACATAGCAATTTGTTTTAAGAAAGATCACATCTGGAGAACCCTGCCACTCATGAAGACATTCTGGGCACAAGTCAGATATGGCCAGGGTTTGCTCAGCAGCAGGAGCCCAGTGTGCCATGGATTCTCTGGAGAACCGGAACACCTGCCCCTCCTTCCATCCATGTGACCACAGCAGGGGTCAGGATACACACTGAGTAGACTGAGCGGTTCTGAACGAGGCTTCCCAGGAAGATCTCTTAACATCTTTCTAAGCTTCCGCTTCAGGCTGTCCCAGAAAGAACTAATGATGTTCACCACGACCCTCTATGATTATTTGGGAATAGGGGGAGTGGAAGGATGGAGTTAGCCTATCTAATATCTTCCTGTAGACTCAGAACAACCAACATGGTGTGTGAGTCATGAGAAGCAGTGGGATTTCTGTTTCTTATCCTGTACCCCTTGGTGACAGATTAAAGCTTTGAAAAACAGTGTTCCAAGCACCCACTGCACGCCAGCCCACTGAGCAGCCTGTCCTTCTGTCATGCTGCCCGCAGCCTATGGCAGAAGCACAGTGGGCTGTTACCGCTAGAGTGAGCCGCTAAACCAGATTCTGGAGAGTTCTCTAATTGCTACCTATATTTAGCTGTGACTTTGATCCTGAGCTAGAGATGCTTCAGGGCTTTGAAGAATTATCACCCTATCTCCCCTCTAGCTGTCTAAGTCATGGAGACCCTAGACCAGTAATTCTCAACCTGTGGGTCACGACCCCCTTGGGGACCAAACTACCCTTCCACAGGGGTCACCCAAGAACATCGGGAATTTACATTATGATTCATAACAGGAGCAAAGTTACAATCATGAAGTAGCAAGAATGTTTTTTATGGTTGGGGTCCAGACAACATGAAGAATGGTATTAAAGGGTTGAAGCATTAGGAAGGTTGAGAGTCCCTATCCTAGACTTTTAAGCTCTGCTGTTTTCCTGTTGATGGTGGACTGTGGCTCTCAAATTCTCTATACTGTCTTTATAATAGCCCTGCATAGGCTAACTCTCATGTTATGGATTAGGAGACCAAGGCTTCATGCTGAAGTTGAGAACCTCCTGCACTGTCTGTCACCACATGTCTGCACACAGGCAGCCATACTCCACAAACTTGGCCCCAATGAGCCTCAACACAGCAGTAGGGTGAGTCCTTCTGTACTTGAGTCCCAGTCACGTTGCTTCTCTGGTCCATGCTGCCCTGTTTAAGAACAAAAGCTGAGGTCATCACACTGCAGTGGATGGCCCCACACCTAGGAGTATCCAAGCAACACAAACTGGACTCTGTGGGCTATGAAAAGAAAAAAAAAAGAGGGAACACAAAGTTGGGGAGGCTGGGGAGGTGGGGTTGATCTACAAGGAGTTAGGGAACAGAGTAAGAGATAGAGAGCCGAATATACTAAAAATACACTATATGGAAATTTCAAAGAATTGTTGTGCCCATAGGTTAGTGCATCTCTCAATGCTCATCAGAAATGCTTCTGTCTGCAGTCAGATGGTGATTGTTAACACAGGGACCCACACCTGGCCAATGCAGAGGATAAGTGATGGCCGAAGGCTCTGTCCCAGATAGAACATTACCCTGCACTTGCATCTGTCAGTGCACAGGGATCATTGTGGAAGAGGTGCGAGGAAAACTAAGAGCCAGAGGTAATGACTGCACACACAGAAATGCTGTCCTCCAGACACACGTGAGGGCAGCTGCATAGAGGAACTCACAGCAGTTCTGACGGCATGCACTACACCTGTGCCAGCTCATGCCAGACAGAAACACGGCATGGAGAGGAGAGACAGGCATGAAGTCCAACCTCTGGCAGAGAAGCTGTGGGCAGCCGAGAGCCTGGAGGCAGGCAAGTTGGGTTTCTTATGAGTGTTGCCACTGGTGGGTCAAGCAGGCCCCAGCGGAAGGGGAAGCACCCATGAATCCGTGGGCAGTCAGGGCCTGGGTACCATCCCTGCCTCCCTTCGCCTCTTCTCTCTCTGCTGCGGCCACGCGGGCCTCCCGGGCTGCCCTCAGGCACACTGTTCTTACTCTGAGCACTACCTCCTTTGGCTTCCTATTCTTTCTAGAATGACCTTCTTATAGGAATCTACATAGCATAGTCTCTCACAATCCGGGTACCTATAACAGCCCTGAAAACCCTACTTTTGGGGCCCTGGAAGCTGTGTATGTTATGCTATGTGTGTCCTTATTCCCTCCCCACCCCCCAATCATGTTGGGACTCCATTCTAAACAGAGCTGTGAAAACATTGGAGCATTGGGTTGGGGCAGAGGGTTCTGCTGTCACCAAGGGCCATGGGAACCAGCTGGACCCTTGGCCCTTTATCCTTCTGCCCGGTGGGGACATTTGAAGAAGGCCCTCGCCAGCCGACAACTGCTGGCATCTCCGCTTTGAATTCTCTAGCTTCTAGAACTGTGATTTATAAATTAGCTGGCTTGAGGCATCTTGCTATAGCTTCTGGAACGAGCTAAGACACAGATTGCTTTCCCTCTAGCACTTGTAATCCAATAAAATATGCACTTAATTATTTTGTTTTTCTATCAATACTGATTATGAAATAAATTCTGTGAGGATGGTGGTTTGTTTTACATGGAATCTCTCTCCTCTTTCCTCAAATAATTCCACTCAACGATGATGAAAGAAAGTTTTAAAAAGCATGATTGGGCTGTATACATGTGTATACATGTTAATTACGCAATTAACCAACTTTCACGTAGCACTATATAAAAAGAAAATTCTCATGTCCTTAGATTTCAAAAGTAAACAAACATTCTAGTGGGTATAATGTGCCCGTCATGGAGGTGCACAGAATTTATCAATGACTTCCCTACGTTGGGAAATTTGGTTCCCTTTGCATAAGCAATTTTGCAAACAATGTGAGCCTACTGCTCTGTCATATATTTCCCGGTGTTTAATATATAAAGCATGCTGTCCCTAGCTTTGGGATTTGAAGAACAACCTTGGACCCCATCCTTCAGACAGCTCACAGACAGGCAGGCAAAAGAGGAATGTGCTGTAGATGAGATATGACTGACAGATCCCAGTGTGCACTGAACACAGTGATTCACTGGCTGCTACCACCAGCTGAGGGTGGACACATTGACCCATAGGCTGTCCACTCGAGATTGCCCAGTAACATTTTCATTTCTGATACTCTATTTTTTCTTCCTAAAGTTACATTGTTTTTATATTCTCTTGCCAATTGTATCAAAACTAGGTATTACCGCATAATAATTAATGCTGAAATGGGCGTCGGGATGTCTATGCTTGGTTAGTTTTGGTTAGTTTTGGTTAGTTTTGGTTAGTTTTGGTTAGTTTTGGTTCTGTCGTTCTTGTGACAAGCACAGTAGGTGAGAAAAAAGAGTGAGGTTGGGCAGGCAGACACACTCACTTCCCTTTAGTGATGATAGATGGTAGCAAGGAGATGCCAACACATAGCAGGTAAAGCTGCTGCTGTGGGGACCATCACATTGGCACCTCCATGCCATCACTTCTAGTGTGGGCTGATACAGTAGCCAGTCTAGCTGATGCTAACCAGGATTGGAATCTAGAGGTCAGACAGAAGCCCTGGGTGGTAAGTCTGCAGAGCTGAGTCAGTGTGGCAGACTTTCATCAGAAAGTGTCCTGAGAGCCAGGAACTAAGTTGTCCTGAGAAATGTGGCACCTGGGCTGGTGGAAGAACTGGTCAACATGCAGCCGTGACACATTTGCATATTTTATACCCACAGAGCAAGTAGGAAGAGAACATGCCCATCACGGCATGCCTTGAGTTCTAGATAATCATTGTGAACATGCCTGAGAAGTTCAATGGGACTGTAAAGCACTGTGAGATGATGTAAAGTATCTAGAAAGCCACGTACTTAAAAGCAACGCACACCCCTGCCAATGAAGGGCTGGCTAAAAGCACAAATCCAGGTTCCTGTAGCCATTCTACAAGCTTCCTCCTCAAAACCAGCTTCTTAGGTCTAAAAGGTTTGCTTATAATTTTTTTGGCTGAGACCTCAGGACAACGGCTTTAACCTTTGCTCCACAGACATCAGGACTGACTTAGAAGACCTTTTACCAAAGCTCTAGGCTGGAAAATGCTCCTCCCAGGCCCAGGTTAGATGGTTGCACCGTTGAGCAGGCTGGGTACCGACTAGACACTCCGTCCACCCAGGTAATTCTTCTGAATACTGCACTGTTCTCGCTCCATGTGGACCCCAAGCTTCTTAAATAGCATCTGTGTCTTTCCTCAGATAAAACTTCAAGGGCAAGGGTGGGTCCCAAGGGGCTACTATTAATTGGGCCTCAAATCTTCCCTGAAGAATGAAAGTGCCTTTGAGGATATGAATGGATTAGAATTCCCCCAGAGAGGAAGGCTGCAGGGGTGATGGTTCCCTTTCCTATTGTTTAAAGAGCAGAATGTGTTTCTTCTTATCCTAATATAAGAACTAATGCAATCGGATAATAAAAAGCAGAGGTGGAATTTCTCCTTTAAGGGAATTTCAAAGGGCTGTAATCTCCCTTTGAAACTGAAATGACTTCTAAGGCAGACCTGCTCCATGCATGGGGCAAGCTGCTTTTTAAACACACCCAACGTGAGTTCTCCACCTGACAGCTCAGCAGCATGGCCAGATGCAGACAGACGTGTGGATCTTCAAGGTCACCTCTTCCAGCATGGCAACTATGAGAAACATCCACCTTTGTGAAGTTTTAGTTTTGCTGTTTGAAAAAGAACTTGGCTGGCATAGCCCTTCTTTTCTATTTCTGGTGCTATTTAAATTAATTCCAGTCTTCTTTAGAGGTGAGGGAAATTTCTCTGATAAAAAGCCATTGATGTCTTCAGGTTTTTCATCATCTTAAAAAAAAAATAACTGTACTGCAACATTTTATGGAGGCTAATTTAATGGAATGTCGTGTTATTTATTTTACAGTGTGGATTTGAGGTTGGGGCATAAAAGCCTGGCTCTTTCTGATAATGAAAAGCAGAGTTTTAAACATTGAGAAAATCAGAAAAAGGCAATTTTTTTCAGTAGTGTTATGATATATAGATGCAGTTATATTTTCTTGAGATTTTATTTACTTTTATTCTATGTGTATGAGTGTTTGGATTGCATATATCTCTGTGCACCACACCTGCTTGATGACAGAAGAGGGCAACACATTCCCTGGGACTAGAGTTAGAGACTGTTGTAAGCCACCGTGTGGCTGCTGGGAATTGAACCTGGAAGAGTTGCCAGTGCCATTAACCACTGAACCATCTCGGTGAATTTTAAAAATAAAGGTTTGAGCCTTTTCAGTTAGGAAGGCTAGATGGATCCCTCTGAGCAAAAGGCACATTTTTGTCGCTATCCAGCAATGACATTCCTTATCCAGCAATGTTACAAAGTCAAATGAACATGCACACAGTGGGAGTCTTTTCAATAGTTCTTATGTATGCCCACAACAAAACCTGTATAACAGAAAAAAACAACCCACTTAGATCCACTGAAGAGATAGAATGGCTAAGATAAAAAAACTCAGGTGACAGCAGATGCTGGTGAGGATGGGGAGAAAGAGGAACACTCCTCCATAGCTGGTAGGATTACAAGCTGGTCCAACCACTCTGGAAATCAGTCTGGAGGTTCCTCAGAAAATCGGACATAGTTCTACTGGAAGATCCAGCAATACCACTACTGGTCATATACCCAGAAGATGCTTCAACTTGAAATAAGGACACATGCTCCACTCTGTTCATAGCAGCCTTATTTATAATAGCCAGAAGCTGGAAAGAACCCAGATGTCCCTCAACAGAAAAATGGATAAAGAAAATGTGGTACATTTGCACAATGGAGTACTACTCAGCTATTAAAAACAATGCGTTCATGAAATTCTTAGGCAAATGGATGGATCTGGAGGATATCATTCTAAGTGAGGTAACCCAATCACAAAAGAACTCACTGATAAGTGAATATTAGCCCAGAAGTTCAGAATACTCAAGATACAATTTGCAAAACACATGAAACTCAAGAAGAAGGAAGACCAAAGTGTGGATACTTAGATCCTTCTTAGAAGGGGGAACAAAATACCCATGGAAGGAATTACAGAGACAAAGTTCAGAGCAGAGACTGAGGTATGACCATCCAGAGACTGCAACACCTGGGGATCCATCCCATAAACAACCACCAAACCCAGACACTATTGCAGATGCCAACAAGAGCTTGCTGGCAGGAGCTTGATATAGCTGTCTCCTGAGAGGCTCTGCCAGTACCTGACTAATACAGAAGTGGATGCTCACAGTCATCCATTGGACAGAGCACAGGGACCCCAATGAAGGAGCTGGAGAGAGTACCCAAGTAGCTGAAGGGGTTTTCAGCACCCTAGGAGGAACAACAATATGAACTAACCAGTAACCCCAAAGCCCCCGGAACTAAACTACCAATCAAAGAAAACACATGGAGAGACTCATGGCTCTAGCTGCATATGGCCTAGTCAGTCATCAATGGGAGGAGAGGCCCTTGGTCCTGTGAAGGGTCTATTCCCCAGTATAGGAGAATGCCTGGGCCAGGAAGCAGGAGTGGGTGGGTTGGGAAGCAGGGGGAGAGGGGAGAGGATATGGGGATTTTAAGAGGGAAAACTAGGAAAGGGGATAACATTTGAAATGTAAGTAAAGAAAATATCTAATAAAAATAATAAATAATAAAAAGAAGAGGTAGATTTGCAACTAAGTATTTGAATCTTCCCAGGAGACTGCAGTTCTAAGTGACATGGTTCCAGCTCTACAAGCCTCCCTGCCCTGCCCTCCTCCCATCAGACCTCTGTCTTCTCAAAGAGACCTGGAACCTGTTGGCTGTCACCTGCCCCTGGTTCGTGCTTTATCCAGTAGTCTCCGTTCTTTCTCTTTAACCTTGAACTTCTCCACCAGAGAAACAGTGGAAACACCAGGTTGAGGTCAGGTGACTCTGATATCCACAAGGCAGTTGGGGAATTCATTCAGACTGGGAAGGAAACTCAAATCTGCCTAAGGAGGAGGCCTCAAGGATACCAGCAGGATCCTCCCTCACCCCCAGCTGAAGGAAGAAGCCTATGCAATGGTGAAGACCTGCTGGCTTTCACCTCGGCCCCTCATGACTCACAGACACTTCTCATTTGCTGCCCAGAAAACTGCTGGCTGCCCATCAGGCCCCAACTTGAAGGCTCCTGATTTTGCTAAGTATGGAACCGCCTACATGCACACATACCTGGTGTGAAGTTAACAATTCTTTTTCCTTCTCTCCCTTCCAGACCTTGGCATGTGTGTGTGTGTGTGTGTGTGTGTGTGTGTGTGTGTGTGTGTGTGTGTATGTGTGTGTGTGTGTATGAAGCAACCTCCTGGTGGACCATGTCCTTCCATCTCCTCACATCACAGCCTTGGGCCTGGGAGCTCGGCTTTTCATAAGTGAGGTACAAGAGGTTCTGTTTTCATGCCTGCATCTCAACTAGAGCCCAAAGTCCATAGGGCTCCCAAAGTGGCAAGCAAATAAACTGTTCAGCATTGGTAAAATGTGAAGTGTAACCTGCAAATAAATAGGAACTCAATGTGGTATAGGTTTAGGGGTTTGTTTCCTCTTCAGCACCCACAAAGAAACATCACGAATGACCAGACAGGAGCGGTGGATTTCCCTATGGTGCACATCTCTGTGTGGAGGAGGTTAACTCCACTCATCTTCTTATAACTTGCTTTATGAGCTATAAGTTGGTGTCCTAGCTAGGGTTAACATTGCTGTGATGAAACACCATGACCAAAGCAACTTGGGGGAGGAAAGGGTTTACTTGGCTTATACTTCCAGGTCACACTGCTCATCACGGAAGAAAGTCAGACAGGAAATCAGGCTGGGCAGAAACCTGGAGGCAGGGCTGATGCAGAGGCCGTGGAGAGATGCTGCTTACTCGCCTGCATCCACAGCTTGCTCAACCTGCTTTCTTATAGAACTCATGGCTGCACCACTCACGATGGGCTGGATCCTCCCCATTAGTCAGTAATTAGGAAGATGCCTTACAAGTTTGCCCACAGCCCCATCTTATGGAGGCATTTTTTTTTAAATTGAGGTTTCCTTCCTTTAGCTTATGTCAAGGAGACATGAAACTAGCCAGCACGGTTGGAAACAAAACGCCTTCCAGAGAAGCAACTTGCCTCCCCTGCAGTGAAGATGAGATGTGACAGTTTCCAGGATGGATGGCCTGTGTGTATGTGTGTGTGTGTGTGTGTGTGTGTGTGTGTGTATGTGTGTGTGTGCATCCTAGAGTGTGTGAGTATATGTATGTGTGTGCTAGAGTATGAGTGTGCATACATGTATATGTTCGCACATCCGTGAAAGTGTGTGTGTGTGTGTGTGTGTATATGTGTGTGGTGTGAGAGAGAACAAGAACGTGCATGTGTATAGTTGGGGACTAAACCTAGGAGCCTAAAGAGCCTAGGCAAGCACTCTACCACTCCGCTGTATCCTCAGCCTCTTTTCACTTCTCATTTTGAGATAAGACCTCTCTAAGTTCCCATGCCACACTGGCTTTGACTTTACTTTGTAGCCCAGGCTGGCCTTGAACTTGCGATCCTCCTGCCTCAGCCTCCTATACAGTCCACAGGCCTGCACTGCCAGCCTGGCTTGTGCTCCTTCTCTGCACATCCTTCCTCATCTCGCACAGTCTCTGCTGCTGTGCTGCACAGGGGTGGCTGTAGAAGTCAGGCCTGGTTCTTCCTCCCAGGCTCAAAAATAAGACACTCTCAAAAATAAGACTCAGACTCAAAATACATTTACAAATAACTTGGCTATATAGTTAGGGTCTTCTGCAACTAGATCTAACTTAAAATATCCTATCCATTTTAACCTACATTCTGCGGTTACCTGTGCGCAGGCACCATGTGTGTCAGCTCACATCTTCTCCAGGTGGATTTTCCCATGCTTGGCTCTATCCCAGAATTTATTCTGCTTCCCAGATGCCCCACCTTCCGTTTCCTACCTAAGCCATAGGCCATAGGCTTTTCTAATCGACAGGCGATGCATCCTTCTGACACACAAAATCATCTCTCTACTTATGGCTGAGTGCAAGCCAAAGCAGAACAGTCACTCGGTGGTTCAGAGGTCTTCCCATTTTACTTCTCAATGGGGTAGTCCAATTTCTCAAATCCCAGTTATCCATCTTGCTGGCTATGACAGTATTTTCCCCTCATTTTTTTGCTTTCTTCAACAGTGAATCCATGCTTTGCTCATGTGAGCTACCCGTCAGCCGGCTTCAGCTTCCCCACCCCATCCCTGCCCTCCCTCGGTCTTATGTCCTAGTCCTCCATAGGCACTATCCCCTCTCTCCCCACATCTGTTACACCAGGACCTCCTCATGGACCATTCATCTGGCCACAGTGACTTCCATCCCACCTCCCTCCATCAGGCTCCCTCCTCCATCAGACTGTTGCAGCCTCCCTTCCTCTCACAGGCACCTCTGTTCATGGACCACTGTATCTGCACTTGGCCTGAGCTCTGTCAGGGGAAAGATGCTGGCCAGCTGTGGGCCTGCTAGGCACTGTGAGCAGTTCCACAACCTTCGGGTTCTTGGATTTCCCTCAGCACAAGGCAAAAGGAGAGCCTTGCATTTATACTGGTTCATTCCGTGTAACCTTGAACTTGACAACTGTGCACCAATCTTTCAATCATGACCTTCATCTTACCATCCTTTCAACAAGCACCTGACAGGTGTCTCTGGTTCACACTCTGAGGAAGTTCCCAAGCTGGAGGCTCCCATCTCGTTCATGCTGTGACAGATCTGAATCCACACTGTTCAGTGGCTGCACCTCCAGGCAAAATTAAAGTTACCAAGAGAAGGCTATCGGAGCTCATGGTAGCTAACACTCAGTAAGTGCTGCTTACTTTTTGAAGGAATGTGATGGGCACAGAGCCATGTCTGATGTCAGTTTAGCGGATGCATGTTACCCACCGTGCGACACATTAGACCAAGCAGGCGCTGGCACCCGCCCGCTCGGTTTGGCTCCCAGCCCTGCCACTGTTGGTTTCTGTAAATTCAGACTGCTTTAAACCTCATTTACTTCACTTGGAAAGTGTGGAAAACAATGCCCCTTTCTGAGAGTAGCTGTGACTATTAACCCTGACAACGGCGTCAAACAATGGTGGCAGTGAGGCTCTGGTTTCTTCCGCTCTGTCAACCACTCAGCCGCCTGTTCTCCTTCTCCCATGGTTCCTAGTGAGGGCTTTCTGAATATATTAAGTCAATGTCCCAAAGCTGCAAACAAGATGCCACCAGAGGAAACTACCTAGACAAAGGCAAACAGTTGGATTTTCATTGACACCTTTCAAGTATAAAATTTTATATTCCATCATTGGATAGCTAGAGTCCAGGAAGCAAATATTGAATGGAAATCCCAACTGTCCCTGGGATAATGTGGTAAGGACTGGAATTCTGCATGCGTGTTTATGTGGATGTGGATGTGTACATAAATGTGTGCATGCATATATGTGCATTGAGTATACAAATGCATGTGTATATATTTTATATGTGTGCATGTATATGAGTATGTATGTGTCTATATGTGGAGCTGTGTGAGTTTGAGTGTATATGCATGCACATATGTATATATGTGAGCACGTATGTTGGTGTGTTTGTATATGTGTCGATATGTATGTATATCTGGCTGTGTGTACACATGCACCCCTATACACGCATGCCAGTGTTTCTCGTCTCTCCCCCCTTCCTGCTGCACAGCCTTCTGACTCCATTAATCACAGAGGTGGCACCTCATAAAGCTGCTGGACTCTTGTGCCTCATAGAGTCATCGTGTGGATTTACGGTGTGACATGTGGGTGACTGGTAACTGTTGCTTTCCCTCCCGGCAGATGTCCATGTGGTAAAAGCAGAACTGCGGCCCTGAGATTTAGCTGGAGAAAGCCTGGGGCTGTAGCCAGACGTAAGGAAAACACCTTGTGCGTGGAAGACTGCTAGCTGATGCCGTCTGCCTTGCCTCTGCATGCCTGTGGATTGCTTTACTGTTTGAAGCATCTGTCCACTGGCTTTAACCCACAGGCAAACAAGGAGGTCCCTGCCCTTAAGCCATGCTTCATTTTAAGGGGCAAAATGCTTGACAAGCCATTGCTTAGAGACCACAAAAACAAGCAGGGCATCCACACAGGATTTCAACACAGGAACCTGGATCATACGTTCCAGGGATAAGGTTATCACACCCATTGCCAGACACTCTGGTCATGATCTTGGGGCTGACCCCCAACTTGGGAGGTTCAGGGAATGCTATCCCACCAGAATCTTCAGTGTCAGGTGACCCAAAGCCACCATCACAGGCAAAGCCTGCAATGACCATGCATTGTCTGAGGCATGGGAAGATGAAATTAAGAGCAAGGTATGGGCAGACCTGAGATGGCTTCTGGCCTTTTGATGGTCTCCACAGCGGCACAGAGGTGCTCACAACAGAGCAGCAATGTCACAGAGCCTGACCGAGACCCACTGTGGTTCCTCCAAGGTTGTCCCTCATCACACCCATCCTGCTCTATGGTCCCTGTGGAGTTCCAGCTGTGTAGCTGGTATAGGCTACTGTCATCCCTGAGACTCAGACTGGCTGTGATGATGAGCACCACACTGTGCTCTCACCATTGGGATGCACATCATGGTGAGGACACAGACAACTCTGAGATGCTCTGGTCTGGGAGGTTGCCATCATCATCTTCATCATCCCCTGCCTCAGCTCAGCCAAACAATGGGGAGCAAAGTAGTCTGCCCTGTTCCTTAGAGCCCAGTAGCAGGCTGCTCTTCAACTGGACCCCTCAGTCTGATCCCTAGGCTGTGTCAAGACATAAAGAGCTAAGCCACCGTGTGTTCCTGAGGGTCCCCTGCCTCAAGGCTACTACCCAAGAACACTTGCTAGTGCCTGACTCTTTCTTGGTCAAACTTAGTGAAGATTTATCCCAGGCCTTAGGATCTTATATGGAATCAGGGAGGAGGTGGTGTGTGAAGAGAATCAGAAGCAGCCAGGGCAGAAGGTAGATCAAAGCTGTGTCCAAGCCCCTGAAACAATTGTGTGTCAGGAGCTGGGCCCTATGCAGGAAAGTGGATGGGAAACCAGGAGACCAGCGAGGGCAGGAAGTGGGTCTGAGGCCAGGTAGCCATAAGGAGCCAAGAGGAGTCTTTGCTGGCTGTTGAAGCAATGACATGACAGTGAAGAGCTGCAGGGATGAAGTGAGGAGCTCTACAGGGGTAAGGTGAAGAGCTTCATGGGGTAAGGAGCTACAGGCATCAGATATAGAGCTGCAGGGGTGTGGTGGAGAGATTCAGGGGTGGAGAGAAGAGATTCAGGGATGGGAAGAGGAGCTGCAGGGGTGGGGTGGGGAGATTCAGGGGTGGAGAGAAGAGATTCAGGGAAGGGAAGAGGAGCTGCAGGGGTGGGGGTGAGGTGGAGTGAGGAGGTTCAGAGATGGGGAGAGGAGACTCAGGGATGGAAAGAGAAGCTGCAAGGATGGGGAGAGAAGCTGCAGGGGTGGGGCGAGGAGATTCAGAGATGGGTGGAGAGAGGAACTACAGGGGTGAGGTGAGGAGCTGCAGAGATGGGAAGAGGAGACTCAAGGATTGGGTGTGGAGCTGCAGGGGTGGGGTGAGGAGACTCAGAGATGGGGTGTGGAGTGCAGGGGTGAGGAAGCTGAGGGACTAGTAGTTTCTCGTTGAGTTGACAGGAGAGTACAGTCTGAAGTACCATGGTGGCAAAAGAGGAGAGGAGGCCCACATGACAGCAGTGATGTTTCAGAGACCCATGGGCTGAGTCATGTCATGAGAGGTCAGGATGTCCAAGTTAGACCTGAGAGATCTAGCCTGTGGTCTATGATGCTGGTGAATGAAGTACAAGGCTGATGGAGTTCTTAGCTCGACTGTGCACACCCTCCACAAGTCCACTGTCTAACTGACAGGAGCTTCTCTTCCTGTTCCCTGGTATTCTCTCAAATCTTTGGATGAGCATTTGTGAATGTGAAAGTATGCTTATAGCACCGTGAGTTCCCTGGGGTGTGAGTTTGGAAGTCCAAGGCCTACAATCCCACATGTCCTCCTTTCTGGCTTCCATCTTCCTGGGTGAGTTCTCAGTGAGCGGCTTCCCTGCACTCACACTGAAGAAGGGGCTCTCCTGGGCAGGCCGTGATAGCCATTGTTGCCTTAACAGCCCTGACCCTCCAAGCAGCCACCTGCACACTTCATTAACCAAGCTGCTCTCCTCCGGCCCATTAATCAAGCTGTTAAATACAGGACTTAACACTACACCAAGCCATTTATCTGCCGAGGCCTGGGCTCCAGGCTCCTCCATTCCCCTGCGGCACTTGAGGAAATTGTTAGCGCCTCATAGCCCGCAGCCCGGCGCCTGCTCCTGCTTTGTACATTAACCTGAAGTGCAGGGTCCCCACCTTTGTCCCCCCTTACCTTCTCGTGACAGGCATGGAAGGCACCCACTTTGGTGAATACCTAAGGCAGTGCACACACCTAGGATGTCCTGGCTTAGCTTTGCCAACGTGCCCATCATTCTTAGCAACCGAGTTATTGGAAGCTCCAGGGCTTCCTTCAACTCTCCCATTACACTGGAAGCTTGGAAGCTGCTTCCGGCAACATGTCCACAGTGTGACTGTGTGCATGAGCCTAAAGTTCATAGAGTCAAATGGATTTAGAAGGATCTCCACAGAGTTACAGTTCCATTTCAGATTAGTATCTGAGTTCTGAAAAGAGCAAGCAGCAGGGGAAGGGTCCTGGAGCCCAGGGCTCTCCTCATCCTAGGCTGGACTTCCCTTTTTACCACACAGCTATCAGCCTGCCTGGGAATGCAGGTACGACTTGTCCCTCTTGGCAGGGCTCCCTCTTGCCCTTTGTCCAAATTGCTTGACCACATGGACTGTCTGGTCTGGTTTGCCATGGCCAAGATGGCAGAACATATATTGTCCAAAGATGACAACATTGGTTACTTTTAGCTGTGCCCAAAATGCCTGAGAGGGCCAGTCTGGCCAGGGGAGTAGGTAGGCTAACTGCAGATCTTCACCTCTCCCTGTGCTCATCCAAATCAATGGCCCAGTCTCAATCTCTTCTTCCCCTGATCCCATCTCCAGTGTATCACACAGATACTTCCCTGCAAAAAACTTCCTTCTCCCCACCCATTACTTTGTCCCAGCACCCTCAACTCCAGCAAGCACTTCCTGGGAACCCACAGGCCCAAGCAAGTAGATTGAGTGCAGATCTTCACTTCCCCTCCCTTTCTCCAATCCAAACCCCAAGTAACATCCCTAGCTGTGTAGCAGACCTTCTGCAGTGGCCCTTCCTTACCCTGTGACCCTATTCCCAGGGGACTAAACAGATCCTGGTGGGACACCCTGATATCCTCCTTCCTGTGGACCTTCCTCAATGCCCCCTCCCAACCCATTCTCATTCCTAAGTGTCACCTCCTAATACCCAGAAATACATTTTACCTGGAACCCAAAGTGTCCACACCTTTCAGGACCAAAGAAGAATTTCCTACTAGACAACATAGAGCCACCACGCTCTCCCAAGAACCAGAAACCAAGAAACAAAACACTCATCCAACAAAGACAAGACCAGATATCAATCAGCACCTAGATTTACAATCTTCCCAATTCTAGGTGCCTAGACACCAGCATAAAAACATAATCAATAACAGCCAGAAAAAGATGTCTCTACTAGAACCTAACACCCATACCACAGCAGGCCTTGAGTTTTCCAACAGAGATGAAACACAAGAAGAGCCTTAGAACAGCTTTTATGAATATGATAGTGGTCTTTGAATAGGAAATGAATAAAACCTTAAAGAAATCTACGAAAATACAAGCAGTGGAAGAAAATGGATAAAACCATTCAAGACCTTAAAGGAGGGATGGAATCAATAAAGAAAATCCAACTTGAGGGGAATCTGGAAATGAAAGATTTAAGAAGTTGAACAGAAATTTCAGAAGCAAGCCTCACCATCAGAATACAAGATATGAAAGAGAGCATTCAGGCATTGAAAACCTAACAGAAGAAATGGATACATCAGTTAAAACATGTTAAATCTAAACTCCTGGCACAAAGCATTCAGGAAACCTAGGATATTATGAAAGGACAAAATGTAAGAACCATGGAATATAGGAAGTAGAAGGAACAAAGGTCAAAGGCACAGAAAATCTTAGAAGAAAATCTCTAAAAGAAAGGGATGCCTACCAGGACACCTACAAGATACCTACAGAACACAAATAGGATGGACTAGAGAAGAAAGTCCTTGCACAGAGTAATCAAAACGCTAAATGTATGAAACAAAGAGAAGATAGGAAAAGCTGCATGGGGAAAAGGCCAAGTAATTTTAAAGGCCAACCTGTTAGAATTATACCTGACTTCTCAATGGAGACTCTAAAAGCCAGAAAGAAGGGAATGAACTGATATGCTACAGACTCTGAGAAACCGCAGACGCCAGCCCAGACTACTATAACAAGCAAAACTTTCAATCACCATAGATGGAGAAGATGAGACATTCCATGATAAAACCAAATTTAAGCGATATCTGTCTACAAATCCAGCCCTACAGAAGGTGCTAGAAGGAAAATTCCAATCTAAATAGGTTAACTACATCCATAAAAACACAGGAATAAATAACCCCAAACCAGATACATCAAAAGATGAGAAACACACACACACACACGCTATCACCACCAATAACAACAATACCATCACCACCACCAAAAACAAAATAACAAGAAACAACAATCGCTGGTCACTTGTCTCAATTGCCCCAAATAAAAAGACACAAACTAACATAATGGTTGAAAAAACAGGATTCTGCTGAGTCTGGAAACACACCTGAGCATCAAGGATAGACAACACCTCAGAGTAAAAGGATGGAAAAAGTTATACCAAGTGAATGGACCTAAGAAACAAGTAGATGTAGCCATTTTGATATTTGGCAAAATAGACTTCAAATAAATAAACTTATCAGAAGAGATAGGGAAGGAGATTACATACTCATCAAAGGAAAAACCCACACCAAGAGGACATGTTCATTCATAACACCTACGCACCAAACACAGTGGCACCACAGCTGCAAAGGCAACACTGCTACAGCTTAAATCACATATTGCCCCTCACACACTGATAGTGGGAGAGTTCAACCCCACTCTTGCCAATAGACAGATTATCCAGACAAAAAATAGAGAAGTGTGCAGTTAACTGAACTTAAAAACCAAATGGACCTAACAAATATTTATAGAACATTTCACCCAAACACAGAATATCACTTCTCAGTATATCATGGAAACTTCTCCAAAACTGACCACACAAAGCAAGTCTCAACAGACACAAGAAATTTGAAATATCACTCTGCATCCTATCTGACAACCAAGGTTAAAGCTGGACATCAACAACAGAAACAACAGAAAGCTTACAAATGCATGAAAACTGGACAAATCCTACTGAATGAAAAATGGGTCAAAACAGAAATTAATAAGGAAATTAAAGACTGTCTAGAATTGAAGGAAAATGAACACACTCAAATGATTTTGATTTTGATTAGGACTTTTTGAAACAACAAAGAAGCACAATTTAAGCAATATCTGTCTACAAATCCATCCCCACAGAAGGTGCTAGAAGGAAAACTCCCACTTAAAGAGGTTAACCACAGTCATAAAAACACAGGGAATAAATAATCCTAGACCAGCATAATCAAAAGAGGGGAAATGCGTGGGTGTGCAAATACACACACACACACACACACACACACACACCAATCAACACCACCACCAACAACAAAAATAATAATAAGGAATAATAATCAATGGTCTCAATTGAGACCAGTGGTTTCTTTGAAAAATCAATAAAATTGACAAGTCCTTATCTAAATTAACTAAAAGAGAGGGATATTCAAATTAACAAATTTTGAAATAAAAGGGGGGCATTTTAACAGACACTAAAGAAATTCAGAGAACCATAAGAACATACTTTAAAAACTTGTACTTCACCAAAACTGACAAATCTAAAAGAAATGAATAATTATCTTGAAACACACCACTCAACCAAAGTTAAGTCAAGGTCAGATAAGCAGTTTAAACAGACATCTATAACCCCTAGTGAAATAGAAGTCTCTCGAATAGAAAATGCTCAGAGCCAGATGGTCTTAGACAAAACTACCAGACTTTCAAAGAAGAGTTAATACACTACTCTTCAAATTAGTCCACAAAATGTAGACAGAAGAAACATTGCCAAATACATTTTATGGGGCCACAGTCACCCTGATACCCAAACCATCCAAAAGATTCAACAAAGAAAGAGAATTACAAATTTCCCTCATGAACATAGATGTAAGGTCCTTGTGCCCATAGATCTCCAGAGAAACCAGGAAAATTAAACACATAGGTTTGACTTTCCAATGGGAAAGTTATAAAAGCTGTTCTTCCAGCCAGAAAGCTGGGAATTGGAAGTGATTAACAGCCTGACGATCTGCATTATCTGTTGGGTCAGGCCATATCAAGCTCTACAACCAGGACAGGAGGCAGCTAGTAATCTAAATGACCCTCACAGACAGGAGCTCTCTAAGTTCCCACCCAGGACTGGAGATACCTAATAACCTAAATAACCTTTACGTTAACTGTACAGCCAGAGGCTTCCCCAAGTTCCCACAATCAGGATCAGAGGTTGCTAATAGCCCAAATGACCTCTACACCAGACACTTCCTTAGGCCCTTAAGCTAGTACAGGTCTATCTCTAGAAACCATCTTCTTGGAAGAAATAACCTGTACCCTGAGTTGAGTTTCAATGTAATTATACTTCTTTGTGCACTGGGAATTGTATTATACCAGGAAACTTTCATCCACCATAATCTCTCAGGCTTTATCCTAGAGATGCAGAGATGTTTCAATATGTATAAATCAATAAATCTATCAAACAAACTGAAAGACAATGACCACATAACCATATCATTAGACACAGAAAGTGTCTTTGACAAAATCCAACACCCCTTCATGATAAAAGCCCTGGAGATAATAGAGAATCAAGGAGCATACCTCAACATAATAAATACAGCTTACAACAAGCCCACAGCCAATATCAACTTAAATGGAGAGAAACTCAAAGTAATGCCACTAAAATTAGGAACAAAACAAGGTTGTCCATTTCCTCCACACCTACTCAATATAGTGCTTGAAGCCTTAGTTAAAGCAATTAGACAACTGAAGGATATCAAGGGGATACAAGTTGGAAAGGAAGAAATCAAAATCTCTTAATTTGAAGATGATATAATAATATATATAAGTGACATGAAAAAATCAAATGGGAGACTCCCAAAGCTGAAAAACACTTAGCAAAATAGTGAATACAAAATTAACTCACACACAAAAAAATCAGGAACCCTCCTATATACAAATAATAAATAGACTGAGAAAGAAATTAGGGAAACTATTCCACAATAGCCACAAATAATAAAAAATATCTTGGGGTAACTCAAACCAAGCAAGTGGAAGGCTGTATGATATAAACTTCATCACTGAAGAAAGAAATTGAAGATATGAGAAGATGGAATGATCTCACATGCTCATGGCTCAGTAGGATTAATATAATAAAAATGACCATTCTACCAAAAGTAATCTACAAATTTAATGCAATACCCATCAAAATTCTATCATAATTCTTCACAGATCCTGAAAGGACAATATCAGCTTATATGGAAGCATAAACATCCAGGTTAGCTAAAACTATCCTGAATAACAAAAAGAACTGCAGGAAAGTATCACTATCCCTAATTTCAAGTTGTACTACAGAGCTGTAGTAATAAAAAAATGTTGGTATTGATACAAAAACAGACACATTGATCAACGGAAGCAAATTGAAGACCCAGACATGAATCCACACACATATGAACACCCAATTTTTGGTAAAGAAGCCAGAAACACACACTGGAAAAAGAGAGAGAAACTCTTTAACAAATGGTGCTGGTCAAACTGGATAGCTGGATTTATACTTATCACCCTGCACAAAACTCAATGCTAAATGAATTGAAGACCTCACCATGAAAACAGACTCAGAGAACCTGATAGAACAGAATGTGGGGAACAACCGTGAACTCATTGACATAGGAAACCACTTTCTGAACAAAACTCTGCTAGCTCAGGCATTAAGATCAAAAATTAATGAATGAGACCTCATGAAACTAAGAATTTTCTACGTGGTGAAGAACACCATCATTTGTACAAAGTGGCAGCCTACATAATGGGAAAAGATTTTTATTAAATATACATCTGATTGAGGGCTAATACCCAAAATATATAAGTCTCAGCTCTGACCTTGGGGGCCTGATGGGCTTTGGTACTGAGTGCTGTCCTTCATACGACACAGTGCTTAGCAACATCCCTATCCCGCATTCCTGGTGGAGATGAAGCTGAGGTGTCTAATCCCATGGTGTTTGCTTCTGGTGCGTTTCACTGCGTTTCCAATGGAGTCCCATCATTTCAGGGGCCTCCTTTTTAACCTATTGGATTCATTTGTCCATGTTTCCTCCTAGCTGACTGCAGTAACTCAAAGGTTTGGGAGCTTGTTTCAATGTGTGTGTGTGTGTGTGTGTGTGGTTTTAATTGTTTTTTTTAAAATCAAAGCTGTAATGAATTTCTTGAACTTACAATCTCAGCAACAGGGCTGAAGGTGACTTTTAGGAGCCCCATTGCCACACAGTTTATCTGTAGAAGATCCTGTAAAAAGGCAACCAAGGCTTTGGTGCATGTGAGGAGGTGACACAGGGCACGGAGGTCACTGTGTGTACAGACACACACTAGGGGAGTCTGCAATGTTAGGCACACCGGTTGTTCCTTCAAGGGAAGTAACCTAACACCTGTTATCCTCCCAGAAGGCTGAGGTGTATGTATGTCCTTCCTAACCTGGTGACCGATGCACTACCTGTGTGGCTAGGGACTTTTCTGGCACTGGGCCCTCCTCTGGATCCTTATCACAAATTTGTTTTTCTCAGTCAAGCTCTCCAACCTGCCTTTATGGACTTTACAGAGAGTTTCAGTGTCGTCTTGCCTGGCCTGTGTGTAGCTTGCTTACTCTGTTCCTCCAGGAGGTTTGGGCTTGCTTGGTTGTACATGCAGGACTGAGCTAACCATCACAAGAATGGTGTTCGCTGAATTATGCTCTGCTTAAAGATGCTTAAATAATCCACTGCTAATCAAACTCCCAGAGCTTGAGCCACACTGGCTGCTGCGTCCTGTTGAGTTGATCTGGCCTTCTTGCCTCTGCTCACCACTCCACTGGCTGCGAAGGCCTCAGAGACACCTGCAAGGTAAGTGTGTTGTCAAGAACCCTGCTTGCTTTTGCCAGAGTAAGCACTGATGGGATTCAAGTGTCTCCACACATGGGTCTTGCTTTCCCCCAGGTGGTCCAAGTCCACTCTCTATCAGAGTCACCTGGGGTGGGGGCAGTCATAGATAGCATGAGCTGCTAAGTGTCCTGCCAGGGTTTCTGATTCAGCCAGGGTGTCTTAGTCAGGGTTTCTATTCCTGCACAAACATCATGACCAAGAAGCAAGTTGGGGAGGAAAGGGTTTATTCGGCTTACACTTCCATGCTGCAGTTCATCACCAAAGGAAGTCAGGACTGGAACTCAGACAGGTCAGGGAGCAGGAGCTGATACAGAGGCCATGGAGGGATGTTCTTTACTGGCTTGCCTCTGCTGGCATGCTCAGCCTACTCTCTTATAGAACCCAAAACTACCAGCCCAGGGATGGTCCCACCCACAAGGGGCCTTTCCCCCTTGATCACTAATTGAGAAAATGCCTTACAGTTGGATCTCATGGAGGCATTTCCTCAACTGAAGCTCCTTTCTCTGTGATAACTCCAGCTGTGTCAAGTTGACACAAAAATAGCCAGTACACAGGGTCTAAGGTGATGCTAACCCTGCCTTGAGAAACCACCACTCTGAGAACAACAGTGCTCAGAGAAGTTGGCTCCTGCTATGCAAATGTCACACCAAGAGCAAATGGCCTATGTTAGAGCCCTTACTTGGCTCTTGCAACTGGCTTTTCACCGAGGCATGTAGATGTCTCTGTAGAGCCTGGGGCTCTACAAAGGGCTTCCGGAACTCTTCTAGCTCAGTCATGGCTAAGGCAGACCTGAGTAAGTGTCATGGATGAGTGAGGCACTCCTAGGCTTCACCCTGAAGGGGTGTTGTACCAGCATGGTGCCTGCTTTGAAATGTGAGCTTTTTGGTAGATGTTCCTTGATGGGCAATGCTTGACGAGCAATGGTGTTTGAGTAGAAGTCCTACTGTGTGCTAAGAGAGGCTCAGTTCCATGAAGGCACCCCTGACAAATAAGAATGGGTATTCTTAAAGGAGCCATAACAGGTAGATCTCAGTGACTTAGGCAGGTCCCTTGGCACCTGGATCTGCCCATTACTGAAACCCTCACTGTCGATTTTCAGCAGGCTGTTAGTTTAGGCAGCTTTACAGCCAGACCTGGGCTGCTGCATCTTAATTCTCCTGAGCTTTGGGGCCAGATGCACTCTTGTTAAGGGCTATTCTGTACACAGAATAGCAACACCCTTGGTTCCTATTAACCAACACTTGTGTATCTCCACCCACCCCCAGCACACACACACACACACACACACACACACACACACACATCCCAAATCACAGCAGCCAAAACTGTCTCTAGACATTAGACATTAGCCAGTTTCCCAGAAACTGCACATTTCCCTGATAAGAACTCTGAGCTAGGTGACATACTCCCGTAGTCCCATGACATACTGGTGAGGGATCACAGGTCCCACCTCTGTATCTATAAGACCTGACTCAGGCACTGAGCATGCAACAGACCTGCACTTTCTGCTCATTAGGACTCTTGGCCCTCAAACTGATCCCATGAAGAAGACCCACAGTCAAGACGTCAAAGCGGAAGCAGAACAGTTGCAGCCAGATGCCCGGGATCTCTGGGCTAAGTAGCATGGAGGCTCTGATCCACTGGTCACGCTAAGGCCAGGGTGACATTTCTGTCCTGCAGGCTTCTCTGGCATAAGAGACAGCAGCTGGGCTTGTGGCTATGGGAAGCGCTGAGTTATCTGTGTGCACCCCAGCCTCTTTACTGAGTCTTCAAACTGTCCACCGAGGAGCCTGGCTTTTTAAAGATACTTGAACGTGTTCAGCATTAAGGCCAGGCAGTCATTGTTTACAGCAGGAGCTCACGAGATCTCAGCCCTTCTGGGAAGGATATAAAAGGCTGAGTTGAACATTATAAAATTTTAGGGAGGGAAGGAATGCTAATGATCACACAAAAATAGAATGCAAAGGAAGCTAGGGCCAAGAAGCTGCAGAGAGCAACAGAAACCAAGTCCCGGACCAATGGAGGAACCAGAGTGAGGGAAGACGGGAGCTTGCTTTCCTGACTTCATCTGAGTTCTGATGAGTGTGAGATAAATCCCATTTGGAGTGGTACCAACATGACTGCATTAAGTTTTACCATGGCTTTTCTGGCATTTCTGGCACACTTGGACCTAGGTCACCCCATTGAAAACTTACATCTGCCGAACACTTACATTTGCCGAAGTCTTGCTTTTCTAAAACACTGTGGAAAAGCAGGCAAGGCCCAGGCAGAGGGGAGAGGTGCCCTACACAGAACTCTATGGGACTGGAAGTGAGGTTGGTTCTGCCCAGAAATGACTCCGGGTTGCATCCAATCTTACCACCTTACTTGTGGTCACCCTTTGCCTAAAGAGTAAAGGTCAAGGCAGCTCACACCCAACCTCCTTACAGGACTGTGCATTGGTGTAGCATCTCCCCACACTGCTGGGACTTCACTGAGCCCAGAAATCTCCATCACCTCCCTCTAGGGAGGCGCTTAACCTCTTATCTGCATTCTTCAGTGTTCCAGAAACACCCTGAACTTGGCGGGTGGAGCAGGGAGAAAAGAAGAAGAAAAACAAAACAAAAGAAAAAAAAACAAAAAAACAAACACCGAGGCTTCCAACCTGACTCTTGGAATTGGCTGAGTGAGCTGCTCTCTTTACCAAAGTGCCCCAGGCCAGGGCTGAGGTGTGAGGGAGGCAGGCCCACTGGTTCCTGGCCATAGTGATCTCCAGTGCAGTCCCTGGCAGCTTATGTTACTTTCCCCTTTGTCGTGACAGAATATCTGATAGAAGAACTTGACAGAAGAAGGATTTATTTTTGGCTCGTACCCTTAGTTCATCACGACAGGAAAGACTTGGTGGCGTGCAGGGTGGTAGGCGTGCCTAAGAAGGTTCCCTTGCATCCTGATGGCAGAAAAAGCAGTTAGGCTAGGATACCAAGGGACCATATTATAACCTCAACTACAAAGGATCCACCCCATATGACCCACATCTGCTAGCCAGGCCCTCCCTGTCTCCCAAAGCTTCAATAATGTTCTGAAACAGCGCCACTGGCTGGAGACCAAATGTTCAAATGCAGGCTCATGTGTTCAAAGAGCATTTCACATCCACGCCATAACAGTCCTTGCGGTCAAGGGCTCCTGGATCCACACCTCAAGGCTGAGCCCTGTATCCAAATGTAACTCCTCCTGTTACAAGGTCCTAAGTCACGCCCCGATGGCAGCCTCCTCCGGTGCCTTCCAGCCTGTTTGTCTGCCTTCAGTGAGAGAAGAAAAGACATGAGGGAGGGATCGAGAAGATGAACAGATCTTTCGGACCTGAGCTCTGGAGGTCCTCAGAGCTGTGCGGGACCCTTCTTCTTGCCATTCCAAGCTATGGCACTTCTGCAAGCAATGTAAACCAAGAAGCCTCCAGAAAGTCTCATCTGTGGACTGGGTGTTATCGCAGACTTGAAGTCATGAATTTCTTCCTAAAACCAAACAGCACCTGCGTACATGGCACTACAAGGATGAATAACACAAGCATGCTGCAAACAGAGCTGTGTGTGTCACTGCCCAGGAGTGTCACCATCTAGACAGAGCACTACATACAGCTGAGGGTAGCTTTCTATAGAATAGATGCTACACAAGGGCTAGAACTGTTCTCGCTGTCCTGTCCTCTGCCCCGGAGAAAGTAGACACAAAGGAAAAAATGAATGTGGTTTTAAGTCAGGGCAGAGTTTGGCACACCCCCATTTCTTCCCTCGCACCCCAAGTACTGCCTATGTAACTCTGTGCACATCCTGTCTGCAGTGTTCCCCACCACCTAGTTGGTATATTTTCCCAACAAACATAGTATGATAAGGAAACAGTAGCCAAATGAGAGACCATATCCACTTCTGAGAGCTAAAAGCTGCAAAAGCCTACATGCATCGCCCTTTAATAATAGTACTTCAAAATGCACAAAGCAAAGAAGATAAAATCAGTTTTTAAAAAAAAAAAAGAAAGAAAGAAATCCATTGTTGGCCTCTTCAATACCATTCTGTCAGTAACAGGGGGGGAAAAGACAGAAAATCTTCTGATGACATTAAAGTCATGTCAGCTCACTTAACATGACTGATAGTTATACCGTGTTTAAGTGCACGGGAGATTCACTAAATAAAATGTATACTAATGCTGTCAAATATGTCTCAATATATTTAAAGGCATTCTGGGTAAGGTGTCTTCCAACCAAAATGAAAGTCAGTCACACACTAATAAAAGAAAGATACCTCACCCCCCCCCCAATATTTGAAAATCAAAGGGAAATGAATATAAATAACTTTTGGATCAAAGTGGGGGGAAATGACACAGGAAATGACAAAAAATGCTTGTAGCTGTCTGATTGATGAAACCCTTGTGACAGGGAGTGTTGGGGGGCAGGGGAATTTAAGCATTCGATTCTTTAAAAAGAGTGGATAGCTAAACTCGATGATTCCAGCTTCTGCCCAGAACTCACTGCGTTCTATCCCATCTCTAGGGCAGAAGTGTCTGACAGAGGACGGGAGGTAGATTACATTGCTCACAGTGCTGCAGGGCTCAGACTGTGGCCACTCAGCCCCTGCGCTTGGGCAGAACAGCACTACAGTGGGAACGTGTTACAGAGGCTGCGGCTCACTCCATGGCAACCAGAAAACAGAGCGCGAGACAGGAAGGAATCATGGATACTATGTCCCCTCTGAAGAGTTCATCAGGCAGTCTGCTAGGTGACTGATCACTCTCAAGTTCCCAAATGACTACATATGTAAGGTTTGGAGCCTAAACCAATCGGATGAGGGATTGGAAAAGGGGGCGGGGCTAGTAGAATCCTGGCCCTTAAGAAAAGGAGGGCTGTGATTTCTTATAGTTAGGAATTTAAAAACCACTGTCTTGCACCAATGCAACATGCCACTCATCTCTGCCTCTTCTCTATGCTGGTACATTAAATACGTCCTCATTTCCACCAGCCTCTTGGATGTGTTGTTACCTCACCCAAGGACTCATTCACTGTGAAGCACTTCCTTCAGTTAGGTCCCACCTCTACTAAGACCACTTCTCAATGACACCAGCATTGTGACTCCATCAAGGGGTTAATCCATTGATCACTCAGAGGTACCCTCCCCCAAACACCCTCCCCCTCCCCACCCCTGATCTAGTTGAGTCTGGGGATGAATGACCTCACTGGCTCTCACAAGGGGTGAACTCCATTACTCTGCCCCCACCTCCACCCCAGGTACCTCTTTCTTAGTCCAACTGCAGAGACAATTCAACATCAAATGTAGCACCCTGCACCGTTCGTTCACACAGAACAGCAGTAGGAGATGTGCGGACGAACTGTCCTTCTGAGGAGACATGTGTCAGCCTTTTGCAGATCGCCCACAGATACTCAACTAAGATGCATTGGCCCTCTGAGCATGGAAATCACAGCCAACCCAGGAAAAAGTTTGAAAAGAGCATCTGACAATGACAGCCACAGGGCAGCCTTGGCTGTACAGCTGGGTGGGAACCTCTTACAGGTCACCCTCACAGGTACCATGGTCTGCATGGCTTTGGTTACTGAAGCAGCAGTAAGAGAATGAAGAAAGGGCAGACATATGGGAAAGCTGGGGTTGAGTGAGCCATGCCTACTCTGATGGAGTGGCATCAACTATGGGACGGTCCAGGACCCTGGCCTGTTTATTATGTACAGCACAGGGGAGCACTTTCTTGTCTTGCTAAGAGGTAGGTGTCTGTCGGTGCAGGCTCAGGCTGTAGACACCTGGGAGGAGGAAGCTGTCATTGCTAGTTTCAGTACACACTGATCAATCATTCGCAGACACTCACATTTACACACACTGTCAGCATTTGCACTCAGACCAGAGGAAGACTTTGCCTCCACCCCCCTGAGCTTGACCTGGGGAAGGCTTTGCACTCCCGCTAGTCAACCGCATCAGACAGTCAGTGAGTTTAGATTTTTTGATCTTTTAGGTACTTGTTAACAGGGATAAAAACCCTGACTAGCACACTTACATAACACATACACATATTCACACACATGCACACACACACATGCAGATATACACATGTATGCACAATCACATGCAGACATACACACAAGCATGCACACACTCATACACATCTACATATGCATGTATGTACACATAGACACTTATGCGTGTGTTCACATGCATGAATACACACACATACCCACACAATGTTTAGGGCATACAAAATAAGCAGGGTATAATCATATGTGTGTGTGTGTGTGTGTGTATGCTAAGATGAAACCTGTTATTTTGTACACTAAATAGTTAATAAAAAGAAATACATGTACTCAGATCAATTTGTAATTCATCTATCACATTAGCAGCAAGAGCCTTTCAGAAAATTTAAGGGTATTGGGAAAAAATATTTATACATGTGCTGTGGGGAAAGCATATATGAATTTAATAAATATACAGTATTTATCACAGAAAGATCAAGAACCTTTTTATTGGGCCATTGAAATAGAAACCACTGAGTTTACCCTAAGCTGATCATATCTCCAAGAGTAGAAGCAGCATGGGCCAGTGAGAGGGCTTAGTAGGTAAAGGAGTTTGCAGCTAAGCCTGACAACCTGAGCTCAGTCAGTCTCCAAGCTCACATAACAGGACGACAGCTGACTCCCACAAGCTGTCCTCCATACCCATGGCATAGCATGAGCATCCGCTGCTCCACACACACACAGGCAGACAATAAGTCAATTAATACAATTTAAATATTTTTTAAGAGAATAGACGAGTTTCAAATCAAACAAGTTCAGAAATTTTTACAAATAATTTTTGGACTGAAATGAAGTTTTCAGCCCTCTCTTCCCCATTGCTCTTGCCCTTCGGGAATCTGACCAAATGGCTGCAAAATGACACCACTCCTGCCCTGTGTAGATGGAACATCACCCCTTCCTAGCTCCCACCTCCTGCCTGCCCAGGGTCTTCTCCTCTCCATCGGGGTCTTCATGAGCCACTGTCCTCTACCCCGCGTTCCTTCCCTTGACATCATCTTGAGGGTCCAGGAGATAGACTCTCTGGTAGGCAGACAGATAGGGAAAGATGCCATGAGGAGGTAGTAAAGATGGTGAACTTCCAATATGGCCAGCTTCTTCCTCAACCTCCTGACCTGAGGCAGAAGCCTGGCAGCTTGAAAAAAAAAAAAAAACATGTGGGCTTTTGTTTCTTGTTCATGGGCATCCTGTTGATGCACTGTCTCCACAAGTTCAAGGTCAGATTAGGATACAGCCGTTGTGGTCCAATTAGCCATCCTATTTTTCTTAAAACTGACCAACCCTAAAGAATGGGAAGATGACCCTTCAAAGACTTTAACCCTGCTCCCGCCCCCCACCCCCTCTTCACCCCCATGAACTTCTGCTCCCCCCAATCCCTATGCTCCTTCTTAAGCCAACTCTAGAGTTCCCCCTCTGCTTCTCTCCTCTCTGTGTCTCTCTATCTCTGTCTCTCTCTCTCCCTTCCTCCCTCCTTCCCTCCCTCTCTCTCTCTCCCTCTTTCCCTCCCTCTCTCCTTCTCTCTCTTCTCTCTCTCTCTAGCTCACTCTTGATTGCTGTCTTACACCCTCTCCCTCTGTGCCTGTGCGTGTTTCCTCAGCCCTAATAAAAAGTCTCTCTTTCCCAGCTGACTGATTCTGGCTGCTGTGTGACTCTCCCAGATGCCACCTGTTCTCCTGCCTTTTAATTCTTTAGCTTGTGAAGAAAACAAACTAATCAGGACCCCTAGATGGTAACAATCTGTGTCTACACTGAGACTCACGGAGATTGGATCTGCTTCCTTCATTCCTTCCTCACTGAGGCCTGTTCTGTGTAGGACCCGAAATGCTTGAAGAACTCAGCCAGTGTGGGAGGAAGCTGAGTGGCCTTGATCCTTCCAATGATTTGTTTTTTAATTTGTGTATTATTTTTGTGATTTTAGCAGGAGGACGGATTGCTGAAGAGCCAGATGACCTGTGCTTTGACTTACCCCAGGCTTTTCATTTCCTTAAAGCCAGCGTCCTCCTCTCTAGCAGCCCAGCGCGACACCTGTGGCTTGACTGCCGGTCCCCTCAAGGCTCTCTGTGCTCTCCTGACACCTTCACATCTCCTGGCTCTGTCTCCCAGGTAAGAGGTGCAATTCCAGGGACCACCGTCTACCATTCTCCCTGACTCTAACACAAAGCCTCTCCTGGCCATGCTCTTCTTGGGTCTGTAACCTTGTGTAATACCACAGCATCAGGAAAAGCATCAGGAGATGGGGAACGGTGTTCTAGTCACATGAGGAAGCTCGTTCCGGGTCTCCAGTGATGGGCCAGGGGCGTTGAGGTGAGGATGAGCAAAGTTCATTATGCTGTTTATCCTGTTTAGCATCCAGGGTGGCTCTGTGGTGTAGACACTGAATAGATGAAGCTCTGGGTGGCCAGGGACCTGCCCAAGTTCACTTCCACTGGGTCATTCATGCAAACTGCAAAGCACCACAGGGCCCTGACCATCCAGCAAGAAGTCCTAGAGAGCACCGAGCCCTGCACAGTAGCACATAGCATGTTCCCAACAAGGGTCGTGACATGGCTGGAGGCCAAGGTCACCCAGGGACCTTGGCAGGACAGAGGAAGTGTGGGACAGTCTAGCAAGGCTTATTTGGCTTACTGTAGGCAAACTCAATCTCCTCTGAAGCTCAAATGTTTGAATGCAGAGGCTGCCGGGTAACTGCAAAAGTAATGTCAGCCGACATTCCATGCAATGGAAGTGTGTGTAAGTTGGGTAGGTGGGAGCCTGAAAGGAACAGTAATATTATTTGAGCAATAGTTAATATTAAAAAAAAAAAAAACCTCTACAACCCACGGATTTGCCTGCTCCCATGGGGGAGATTTGGCCCCTTCTGGTTTGTTCAGACCTACCAAATCAAGTGCTCAACATGCAAGCTAAAAAATCCATCTATAATTAGATCTGCCCAAAAGTGGATAAAAGGCATTTCCAAAAAGGTTTTCAACAAAATAACATTCAAATAGCCATATGTTTAACTTGGCTTCGAGTCACAAAATATCACCGGGTTATACACTATTCAAGTTGTAAACTTATATTGGCTTTCCAACTGATCCAAAAGCCAAAGGGTGGGGGTGAGGGAGGTGAAGGCTCTAGATACATGAAGAAGACACACCCAAGTGCTCATTAAAGAAAAAAAGCAACTCAGATGACTCCAGGGTCCACAGTGCCTCTTTCCAGTGTGCAGACGGTCGGTTGACTTCCAGGAAGCAGCTGGGCTCCTGGCATCAGAGTCAGCTTGGGTCTGGCAGAGCAGCACCACAAACTCATCGATGTTGGTCCCCTCCCAGGAACAGTGCTTCCACAACCCTGCTGGGCAGTCCTGTGTATGAGAGGACAAAAGGCTCCCCAGTGGCTACAACGTGGATTCTTTGATACAGTACAGAGCACAGCCGCAGGGAAGTTGACTGACAGTCCCCCGATGCCAACTGCACATCTCTCCGCCATTCCTCCGAATCTTAGCTCACAATAATCCTAAGATAAACACAGGGTCAAGATGGAGAACATGGGAAATGCTAAATAGTATGAAATTACTCACAAGTTCCACTTCTGGAAATGACAGGGTAGGTCATTCCTACCAACACTTTAGCCAAGAAAAAGTAGAAAATCCAGACAAAAGAAAACCTGAGAGAAGACATCAGTCAGCTAAGTAGCTGGGGAACATTACAAGGCACAGGTCCAGGAAAGAGGAAAGAGCAGACAGTCTTGGCTGTCTCCAGAGTCCTGTGTCCATTCCAGAAGAAACAGGTAAGAGCCGAGAAGAGCTCTAGATTCCAGGACCAGGAGGACACATAGAGTCCACTGAGGAGGGAGTTCCTGGGGAATCAGAAGTTTACAGAGCAGGAGAAAAATGGATCATTCTTAGAGGTATGGATTCAGTCCCACCTCAAATCCTGGTATGAGTCAGGCACCCTGGACTGTGAATGCGACTAGCTACCATCTAGAAAGAATTATAAATGCTGTGTGGAGAAATGATATCTGAGACCTTGGTTCTCTTTCCAGGTTTTTATACATCCTGTCTGGTGATGAGCAGAAAAAGGAAACCCCATGTTTACAAGAAAACAAGGGTAGCAATGATTAAGCTGGAGTATGGTCAGCAACAGAGTACCTGCTTAGCAGGATACTGGGGGGGGGGGAAGAGGGGAGACAAGTAGACAGATGGACAGACGCACAGACACACACACAGAGAGATGGAGAGTCAGAGAGAAAGAGACAGACAGAGATAGAGACAGAAAACAAATTCAAGGGAAATAACAGACAAAAGAAGTTGACCTGAAGCAGCCTCAGACTATAGACACCAGCTTCAAAATAACTAAAATGTAAAATGATTATCACTCATGTGTTTAGCTGAGTAAAAGACACAGTTTAAAAAAATTTGTCAAAGAAGCTGGAGACCTTTTAAATGGGTATTAGAGACATGTTGAAAAAATGTTGAACACATGGATGTATGGACGAATTTGACAGCAGATTAGATACAGCTGAAGAGAGAATACGAGCACTTAAGAGGGAAGACTGTCCAGGCGTGGATTCAGAGAAGCCACAGAAGGCAGGGTTAGGGAGAGGACATAGAGGGAAGGCAGCAGGTCCTGGTGGAGTCTGGAGGCAGCACATGGAAAACTTGGAATGCAGGCTGTGCTCATCTGCATAGATTTTCATGTGTTCAAAATTTGGAAGGTATACATAGTTTTTAAAGATGTCGAGTGTGTAAATGCCAAAGAATATCACAGCTGACCATTGTTGGCTTAGTTGGACTACAGACTGTAAGTCATTCAAATAAATTCCAGATAGATAGATACATAGATAGGTGGATGGATAAAGTTAGGGTTCTCAAGAGTCACAGAACTTATGGAATGTCTCTATATATTGGAAATTTACTGGAATGAATTACTGTCTGTAGTCCAACTAACCCAACAATGGGCAGCTGTGAATGGGAAATCCAAGAATCTGGGAGTTTCTCAGTCCCATGAAGCTAGGTGTTTCACCTGGCCTTCTGTATAAGCTGGAATCCTGAAGAAGTAGGTTCCAACAGATGTGCTCACAGGTAAGTGCATGCAGGTAAAGAAGAGAGAACCTTCCTTATTCTATTGTCCTTATGTAGGCCTCCAGCAGAAGGTATGGCCAAGATCAAAGGTGTGAATCACTACATCTGGGATTGGAACTTACTCTATCCCAGGCTGGCCTTGAACTCAGAGATATGCTTGCCTCTGTCTCCTTGAATTAAAGGTTTACACTATCTTGCCTGGGCCTAAGCTTTTCATGGTCACTATTCCTCAAGATCCAGGTCAAAAGCCTGTGTCTTCCAGCCTCAGAACCTGTATGTATATATATATATATATATATATATATATATATATATATATACATGTGTGTGTGTTTGTATATATATATATTTATATATTTGTATACATATACATACATATATATATTTGTATATGTATATATATATATGTATATATATATATATATATATATATATATATATATATGAGATGCACACAGATGTCCTGTATATGTAAAAGGCACAGATGCCCTGTGTGGTAGTTTGAATAGGAATGGCCCTATAGACTCATGTATTTAAATGCTTGGCCCATAGGGAGTGGCACTATTAGAAAGTGTGGCCTTATTGGAGTAGGTGTGGCCTTGTTGGAAGAAGTGTGTTCCTTTGCGGGTGGGCTTTGAGGTCTAAGAAGCTCAAGCTGACCAGTGTGTCTCAGTCTCCTTCTGCTGCCTGTGGATCACAATGTAGACCTCTCAGCTCCTTCTCCAGCACCATATCTGACTGCATGTGCCCATGGTTTCTGTCATACCAATAATGGGCTAAACCTCTGAAACTGTAAGTCAGCCCCAGGTAAGTGTTTTCTTTTATAAGAGTTGCCATGGTCATGGTCTCTTCATAGTAATAAACCTCTAACTAAGACACCCTGTATATTCAAGACAGTGACAGTACAAAGCATTTGGAATAAGAGCAGAAAATGGCCATATGTGTGTGTGTGATACATATACACATAGATATACGTATATGTATATGTACATATATATCCTCTGTCAAAGGAAGCTGAAAGGGCTATGACTAATCTCTACTGTCAACTTGACGAGATTTTGAGTGAGCCTGGAAACACACTTCTGAGTGTGCTTGTGAGAGTGTTTCCAGAAAGGTTTAACTGAGCTGGGAAGAACTATCCCGAGCGTGGGCCACACCGCTCTGTGGATTACTGACTAAATAAAAAGAGAAAGTGGGCTGAGCCCCACCCAGCGTCCCTCCTTCCTCTCTCTCTGTGTGTGCCTGACTGTGGTGCACACTCCAGCTGGCATGCCTTCCCTGCTGTTCCAAGCTATGCTCCTAAACTCTGAGCCCAGATAAACTCTTCTCTCCTTAAGTAGCTTCTGTCCCGTATTTCATCACAGCGACAAGAAGAATCACTAATACAGGAAGAGAAGCAGAAATGGAGCTGAGCATGGACGTATGCACCTGATATGTTATGTTGGTGCTCAGGGAGTAGAGGCAGAAGGATCTGTGAGTTCAAGACCAGCCTCAGCTACATGGCAAGATCATGTCTCAAGAAGGAGTAGGGGGAGGGGGAGGGGGAGGGGGAGGGGGAGGAGGGGGAGGGGGAGAAGGAGGAGGGGGAGTGGGAGAAGGAGGAGGGGGAGTGGGAGAAGGAGGAGGGGGAGAGGAGGAGGAGGATAGAGACAGAGAGACCATGGGTTGGTATATTGGTAAAAATACATAGTTATTGTTGGAAGTAAGAACTACCACTAAGCTAAACCAAATAGTTGAAGATTAAATAAGAGTTAGACTGTGGGAACATAGAGATTAAAATTAAAATTGTAAAAATTAAGTTAAATTAATGTGTTATGTAAAATTCTTCATAGAGTTATATGAAAATACAGTTCTTCCCAAACACCAACCTATCCCCCCCACAAACATAAAAGGAGCAAATAAACCAGGCAATAGTAAAGCAATCAAGTAAATATACATCAGCTGTGACAGGGGAAAAGCCAAACATTTGTGTCATAGCAGAGGCCATGGAGGGGTACTGCGCACTCACTGCCTTGCTCCCCATGGCTTGCTCAGCCTGCTTTCTTATACACCCAGGACCACCATCCCAGGGGTGGCCCACCCACAGTGAGATGGCCCCTGCCACATCAGTCATTAATCAAGAACATGTCCCCATAGCCTTGCCTACACCCTAATCTGATGGAGGTAATTCCCCAGTTGAGGTTCCTCTTCCCAGGTGTGTCAGGTTGGCAACTGATGCTAACAGGTCACTTGCTTTATTGATATTCAGTCAGGTGAAATTCAAGCAAAAAGGAAAAAACTATTAGGAGCTACTGTCCAGAAGGCAGGGCTCTGCCCCACAAGAGAGGAGAGTGCTCATGAAAGCAGCTTCAGGAGAGATGAGGAGGGAAAGGGAGGAAATCGGACAGACAGCGAGTGCAACACCACACCACCTCTGCCTACTTACAGTCAGATAACAAGAAGCCAACATGGGTCCAGAAAACCTAAATGAGCTGCCGTGCCCACTGCTCACAGAAACAGCCAGCTCAACTGTCTCCACTGGGCACAGAAACTGACTCAAAAACACAGAGCCTTGGCCTATAAGCTCGCCTGAACAGTGATTGTATTTCATGCTAAACCTCAGAGTGCAGAACTAACTGAAACAACAGTCTCCTGTTCATAATGAAAGGAAATGCAAAATTAGTAGCAAAAAGTTTTCTCCTGGGTTCTTAGAGTCAGTTGGAGACTCTGTAAAACACTGTGAGACTGGAAAAGATGCCGTGACACAGACAGGCTAAAGCCAATGCGTGGTCGAGGCTTGGAGCACAAATCACTGTAAGTGAAAGAATCAACGATTAAATATCTTATCAGGTAAACGGGGGGGGGGGGGAGGAGACAGAGTAATCAAAAAGAAAACACAGAAGGGGAAGTTGTAAAAATAAAAGCCAAATTAGTTAGAAAAATAAAACAACAGCGAAACTCATAAATAAACTAAAATTCCAATTGTCTGAAAAGGAGAGAGAGAGAGAACAAAGTAGCTCAGTAATTATATAAAGGCAGAAAATACAGACTCACAAAATCTGGGTTTAAATAACCATTGAAACAAAGAGGTTTGTTTGTTTTCTTTTTTAGATTTATTTATATTATGTTTACATTATTACATTTTTTTTATCTCCATGACTGTTTTGTCTACATGTGTATATGTATGTGCCTGGTGCCCACAGAGGTCAGAAGAGGGTATCAGGTCCCCTTGGACTAGAACAACCAGTGATTGTAAGCAACTATGTAGGCGCTAGGAATAGAACCTAGGTTGTGGGTCTGTGAGGGCAAAACCCATTATAAACTGAAGAGAACTTGCAGTATTTTTCCATCCAAGAGACAGCTCTGAAAAGTGAGATGAAAAGGATGTGTGAGTGAAGGCAGGAGGAGGGTGGAATGGGTAACAGAATGAAGTAGCCTTGGGATCCAGGTCTCTGTAGGATGTCCAAACCTGGACCAGAGCATTTGGCTCCACATAGCCCACCATCCTGACCAACCCTTTCTGGTGTCCAGGGAGCCTCAGAGTATGACAACCACCTCTTGCTGCTACAGAACTCATAAATGAGCACCATTTGACCTGACACAGGCAAGGTTCACCCTTGGAGTGGGGGCTCTGTGCTAGCTCAAGAAAGACGTAGCTCTTCTTCATGCTTATTAAGAACTTGGAGGGCCCTCTGGGGAGGTAGAGTCCCACCAAACACTTTACTTATTAATGCTGATGAATGCACATTGAGATCGGAGATTCCCAGAGAGAGCAAGGCTTCCCCTATGTGCCACTGACCCGGGTAAACCCAGCTCACAACCTTCCAGGTAGAGGCCCACAGAGACTTCAGTGCATATCCTGGAAAGCTGATGTCAATGTCAGAGTTAGGCCAAGGTCTTGAGGAAGGCTTTCAGTGTGGGAACCCCATAAGGCATCCAATTGACCTCCAACTCCTTTCATAATTGTGATGAATATTTCTAGATTGAGTCACCCTCCAAAGTCACACAAGACACCAGGGGAGGTTGAGACCTGGCTCTGCTGTGCTCTTTGTGCAACTCCTAGTGAGACCACAAATTAGTTCAAAAGTTGTTTCTCTTTTTTAAATCAATGAAGTAGAAATGAATGCAGCAGACGCTTTTGTTCAATGCAAGTTATAGTTGAGCATCCCTGATCTACGAGCCAGTGTACTCTAGTCCAGATCACACGGTGGTTATTAAGGTGGTTTCAGCTGGAGCTGACGATAGTCTGATTGGGGTCTACATGAAAGGAAGTGTGTTGTTTAGTTTGGGGGACACTTTAAACTTATACTGGGGAGATGTCTTGGGTGGGGATAAGGGTTAGGATGGGCTCCAGGCTCTGCACTGCTGGGTGATGGTCTTGGGAAGGAACAAGGACCAGTCCTCGGATGCATAGACTACCTTTGCTTGCAGCACAGCCCTGGGGAGACAGTGAGTGAGCTCAGTTGAGTCGAGTTCACGTTCATGGGCAGTGGAGAATGTCCAAGCAAGTCCCTTTGTTCCACTGAACTTGGGCACTGCCCACGGGATCTTGTTCATGCTAAACAACAGAGGTTCCCTCCAGCTGGGAAACATCCCTGGTACCTTGGAGTGGTTTCACTCCAGTGCTGGCTTCTGGCTGTGGCCTCAGACTCCCAGCGTCTCGAAACCGGGTAGGAGCTTGGGGGGGCTTCATTTCTAGAGAACAGACATAGCCTGAGGGGACACATGGCTTTCTTCAGATCACAGAGGATAGAGCTTGGATTCTAGTCTTAAATGTATTTCAAATGTCATCCATGATGAGGCCTAGGCAATTTTTGACTTTCTAGCTTTGAAATGCTTAAAGGTTAAGACTGTCCATCTGGGGGTGGGGGAGCACATCTTTTTTTTTGTTGTGTTTTTTTTTTTCAGCCCACTGAATACCTGAGGCCAGTTGACTGAGTCCCAAATGTTCACACTGCACAGTGAAAGAGGCCCAACCATTACATACCTCTCAGGAACGTTCACATGCTGGGGTGGGGGTGGGGGCCGTGGCAACCATCAAAGAACACATGATGTCACCAGGCCTACTCCATCATGGCCTACACATAAGTCAGCTTAACAGGAATCTGGTTTTCAAAGAGCCAAGCAGCGCAGCGAGCATTTCTGCTGACGTGGAGTGTCCCTTGCCAGCTGGCTGCACTGTGTGCTGCGGGCCGTCTAAGGCAGCTAATGAGTTGGTTGCCTTCAAACAGACTTATTGCAAAATGGAGCCAAGATGTATACGATAAGTTGTCGTCGGGATCCAATAGAGGAAGCATAGTAAATGGTCAAAAGCAGATTTACCTTCTCTTTCTCCAGGAGTCCATCGCAGAGCTGCAGCCAACGCACAACTCCGAGCACATCTATCAAGTATAAATGGCCTGACCTCATACACGTTTCATTGGTGACCAGGCAAGGTCACCCTTCCAAGACCCGGCTTCAAGCCTTCCTGTTGCTTTTTACTGTGCTGATCTTAACACCCCGGTGCCCTTTTGGGGCAAGACATACCCAATAACATGCGGGGTTTGGTGGCCACTATGGGACCCATTCTGGAGTTTAAGATACATGATACAGGTTAAGTGCATACTATGAGCAATCACAGGGCTCTGGGCTGTGAGTCCTGAACCCCCGAGAGCTTACAGCATGAAGATCATTCTAGCCAAAGATCAGTAAACCTGACAGTGTCAGCAGTCTAGAATCGATGCAGGGAAAAGCGTGTCAGGATGGAAATGAGAGCAGAGGTGGAGGTTCAGCTACCAGCACACGAGACTTCTCCCCGACCTCAGGGGCAAACGTTACCTTGGTTCAGAAAGAGGATGCTTAGGGTAAAAGACAAAAGGATCATCATCATCGAATGATTGGGGCCATTAGAGCTGGGGACAATGAGGTAGCCCAATAATGAATTCTCATTTAAAACAAAGCTGGACCTCAGCCATGACCAAACCACCTTAGATGCAGCCACCAGTGCCCGGGGCAGGGAAGGGCTACCCAGTGAGGGAAGGATGGGAGTGGGAGGCTGTGGTCAGAGCAGGCTGAGGAACACCTGGCCATCAGTCCAAAACACAATGACATCATCCTCTCGAAAGGCCAGGGGCCAGGGCATTTAGAAGAAATCCCTCCCTCACACCACAGCAAACCCAGAGAGACCCTCGTGTTCTCACAGCTTGAGGAGGACCCATGATTGGCCTCACTGAAAAGTGTTACCAGCTGGGACTGGAGCCCACCATGCAGAGCAGCAAGCCCCTTCATCTCTGCTTGTTCTCTGCAACCTCCAGCTCTCACCTGGTCTCTTTTCTTCTCTCCTCTCCACTTTCACATCCCTCAAGCTCACATCTCCACATTAAAATCCCAGTGGCTAAAAGTGAGTCTTGTTCCTGTCCTCTGAGGCAAACCCCTTGAGAGCTTGACTGACACACTATTCACAGACCCCAGAATGGTTTCTCTCAGCATCTGCTTCACTGTGATGTCTGTAGTTTGGGTGATGAATGTCCCCTGAACAGGGTAGTGATGTTGGACTCAGTAGACACTTTAAGAAGCAGGTCCTAGTGGGAGGTTTGGAGGCATTGCAGTGTGTGTTTGGCTGAGATTCTTGGGGCTTGGGCCATACCATATACTCCTACTGTGGTGTTCTGATGTCCTCTGTCCTGCTCCATCCCAGGGTTGAGGGATCATAACTGAAACCTTGAAAACCATTAGCTGAAATACACCTATACTGAATGAAATAAAATTGCCTTGAGTATTTCCTACAGCGATGGAAGGCTGACACCTGGTAAAAGCCTTAACGTGCCAGGCCCACCCTCCTGCAACTCTCCTGAGGATCTTCTTGGAGTTGTGCTGAGCCCGAGCCCCAGGCTCCACCATAAATCCTCACAGAGGAATCTAGACTCGAATCTTCATGCCTTGTCACCATCCTGTCACCTGGGTCTTCCCTGAGCTCTCCCCAGCCTCCTTATTCCACATAGTAGGTACATGATCAGTTCCTGCACCGTTGGCCTGTGAACCTTCCAGGTCCCCTCAGAAGATGGCTGGAGAGAGTTAAATTTACCAGGTGTTAGAAAGACCCACAGGAGGAATTGTGAGGGACGCTTTGACACTTCAGGTGTGGCTCAGCCTGGTAGAATGGGTTGTCTGAACCCACCAAGCCTGGGGACAAGTGTAGGTCTGAACAGTCTATGTGGGAAACCTGGCAGCAGATAGGTCCTGCCCTCTTCTCTGCCTTTGCTTTGGGTTGAAACATTTTCAAGTACAGGGACCTGAGTCAGAGACAGAGAGAGATGCTAAAGGGATGAGAACCTACATGTCTATGGGTCTCTTCCAGGGAGACCTCAGTGAGGCTGAGTGCTAGCCCTGTTATGCAGTTGTCCTGAAACTCTCTCCTGTTTGCCCCCTCCCTGTTTCTACCTAATCAATCCCTTAAAGAACATAGGGACCTTCACTGGACTCTGCTTTCAAAGACCTGGCTCTGCCACTGATCTAAAACTTCAGGAGGCAATGGCTATGGATAGGAGAGAGGTCTGGAGTTGAGGACAAGATGACAAAGCCTGGGATTAGCAGGACCACAGATGGGAGGCCCCAGCTCTTTCACTCTGGGGCCGCATGCATTTAAGACAGGATGGGTAGTGGTGGGATGTAGGAACCAAAACGCTGGCATCTTTCTGGCCTCTGGTGGTGACTGGAGAAGCTGGTGGCAGACAAAGAAGCCTAGGTGGCCACATCCTTGCCTCTTTGGGGCATCTTGTGTCCCCAGGCAGGAGCTAAGGAGGCAGGACTGTGGTCCTGTGTTCTGCCTCTCTTCTGGAGGGCTGCCCAGGTGTGGCCAGTACACAGGCTCAGAGAAAGGCGGAGGTCAAAACAGTTCATGATGCTTTTTAGAGTATCAGACCCCACTGCACACCAGGCCGGAAGAGGAAAGTGGAATCCAGGTCGGGCAGGATTCCAGTCTGGTTGGGAGTGAGTGCCAAGTTCCAGAGAAGTAGAAGAGAGAGAGAGAGAGAGAGAGAGAGAGAGAGAGAGAGAGAGAGAGAGAGAGAGAGAGAGAGAGAGAGAGCCTTCTTTAGGAGTCTTAGTGTTATGGTTCCTTTAGGGGAAATTCTTCCACATGGTGGTCTTAAAGAAGCAGATCTCTGAGATTATCTTAGCTTGTTTGCACTTCTTATTGGTATTTGTAGTGTAGGTGGATGTGAACACATATGCTTTATTCAGAGTGAACCAGGCATTATATAATTTTGGAGAAGGGCATGAGGAAGGAGGTCATTGGCTAGAGGCTAAAGCTATTGAGATGCCTCAATATCTGAAATTTCCCAGGGTTTGAGCATGCTGCCCCCTCACCAGTCTTGTGCCCCTCAGGTGACATGGTCCACGTGCCACACAAGACAGCCCCATGTGGCCAACCTCAGAAGCAGAGAGCACCTGGGGTGGGAGAAGATGTCAGGTGACCCCAGCGGAATTCAGGACTCCAAGCTCTGGGATCTCCAGTCACGGGAAGTCTGTGCCTCAGTTCCCCTCCCCTTCTCCCAGCCTCCTCCATTCCTTCCTTCTAGAGCTCAGTGGATCCTGCAAACCTGAGAAGGAAACCCAAGTCCACTCATTAGATATCAAGGGGATCATGCAACCTTGCAATCTCTGCACTGTTGGCCCAACAACTGTGACTGCACCAAGAGGAACCCTGGCCACTGCAGGGAGGGGTGCCACCAAGTCTGAGTTACAGAGCCTTGCAAGGTCTCCAGCTCAGATAGATCCTTTACGTTCCCACTGGGCTCTGGGTCACCCTGATAACTTCATAGTAACAACATGAGGAACACACTACATAGAGGAACCCAAAAGCAATCCAAGAAGACTATGACCATGTCCGCAGCATGGGCAGAGCTATCAGGCTGCCCTACCCTGGCTGGCCCTGCTACCCCACTGTCTGTCTCTCTAGCAATACATTGTTGTTCCTCAATGGTATTCAAGTCTGTGATGAGCATGGAATCCCAACCCAGAACTTACTCACCAGGAACTTACTCACCAGGTTTCTTTGTACTGTGAATGGCTGACACATCTCCGAGTTCAGTTATTAATTTTAGAATTGACCTAAGGAGCTGGAAAACAAGATACTCCAGAGTCCTGTCGAAGTTGACATCCTCTGAACCCACCCCAGATGCCACGAGGAGAAAACAGTGACTGTGGATTAGCAGGAGAGTGATGTGTCTGCCATAGGGAGGAGAGTGAAGGCCGCGACCTCGGAGCTCCTCTGCCTTTTCCAGCCACATTTTGTACAGGGCCATATCGCTTTTCCACCCAGTTTTCTGAAACGGTTGCTGTATTGGAAAGACCTTTTTCACCCCAGGAGTGTAAGAGCTATTCACCAACATGTCCCTTGAATCCTTTTAGCATTTTACTTGTGTCTTACTTATCTCTTTAAAGCATCTGGAGTTTATTTCACTATGAGGTAAGAATCTAACTTTAGGATCGGGGGTATTTCTTTTTTTCCCCTAAAAATCCGTAACGACTTATGCCAGTGACATTAATTGCACGCACAATCCGTCTTTTTCCACACGGATTTAATCATCTCTCTTTGTGTAATGAATGTGAATGGTCTTGAGTCACTTCGGAATGGTCTTTCTGCTGGTCTGTGAATTCAGTCTCTCTCTCTTCACTGCCGTCATCTTGGGGGGCCTGGCACCCGGCACCTGGGTCACTCCCTGTTGCTATGATTCAAGCTTCTTTTTTCTTTTTAAGATTTGTGTTCGTGTGTAGTTATAGGCATGCATGTGTCACTGGGAGAGGTGGTGCGTGTGCGTGCAGTTGTCCTTAGAGACAGAAGAGGATGTGGGGTCCTCAGCAACTGGAGGTACAGATGCTTGGGAGTTGCCATAGAGTCAGTGCTGGGAACCAAGCTCTGGTCCTCTCAAGAGTATCATGTACACATAACGACTGCACTACCTAGCTATCTCTCCAGCCTGAGCAATCTTCTGAGACAATGGCTCTCAACCTGTGGCTCACGACCCTCTTTGGAGGACCACATATCAGATATCCTGCATCTCTGACATTTACATTACCATTCCTAAGAGCAGCAAAATTACAGTCATGAAGTAGCAACAAAATAATTTTACGGTTGAGGGTCAACACAACAGAAGAGCTAACGTATTAAAGCGTCTCAGAGTAAGGAAGGTGGAGAACCACCATTCTAAGAGAACGCAACATTGTGATGCCCCCGTAACAGACCCTTGAAAAGTTAAGTCAAATGTCACCCACAAAGCATTCACCATCCCACCTGGAAACTCTAGTATCTTTAAGTGAGCCGCTCTCCCAGGAGCATGGGCTGCCTTGTGGATACCTGTCTATCAAACACTGGACAAAGGTTACTTCTCCCCACCCCAGAACCTTGTTCCCCTCTTCGCTGACATCTCTTCTGTATTGCTTCTTCCTTAGGCAGTCGGTGTTCTCTTGGGCTTGCCTTCTGCTCACTGTGGGAACTTCCAGAAGAATTCATTTTGCCCTTCACAGAGTCTAAGGTTCAGCATGTGTTCCATCTTCAAAGGCACTCACCCTTCCAGGCCAGCCCCGCTTCTACCTCTGCTGCCTCTAGCCTGGCCTCTCCGTCTCTGTTGCTTGTCTTTCTTGCATCTCTGATCTCATTCAAACTGTTCTTGGGTTTTGAGATTATAAAGCAAAACCCTGTTTAGCAGTGTCCTCTGAAAGACAAGTGTCCCGCTGTCAATCACATCCTGGTACCCGGGCCTGCTGCAACACAGGGCCACTCGGCTCCTATCACACCCTGTCCCCACTCCGGCCCCTCCTCACTGGCCCAGTTGACAAGTGAGTGGCCTGTGGCACAGGAAGTACCCTATTAATAAGACAGTTTCTGTCTTGCTTTGTTAAATTATGTTGAGTGATACATTCTTCATTTGTTACTATGATACAACCCCTTAAACTTAATATTCTTTTTTTTTTTTAAGTGGTTGAATTTGAATCACAATCTGGAAATTGAAGGGCCTGGTGTTGGTCCCTGCCTATCTCTGGAAAGAGCCTCACATTGGATGATGTCACTGTGGTACAAGTGACAGTGACAATGAGTGGGTGACAGGAAGTCAGAGCATGGAGGGCCAAACCTGCTCCCCTTCTGTAACAACCTGCATGAGGGCTAAGCAGGACTCCGAAGAACTCCCATCAGCCCCTCCCAGCACCTCAGGGACCTCCATGTCCCATGGCCTTCTAACAATACTCTACTGAGAAATAAACTTCTGATACACAAACCCTGGAAACAGGCCACACCCAGACTCCAGCAAACAGCCGCGCCACGCCAGCCCCTCCAGGAAGACCATTCGTGGTTTGTGTCTCTATCACTGTCACGTGGCCTTTTCTGCCATCATCCCCACTTATCGATATGCCATGGAACATCCTTCCTGCATTATCTAATTCCTCATGGGAGACCCATGACACACTCAAACATACGTCACTCTGTGCAATATGTATTTCATAAATACATAAATACAGATAAAGGAACAAGGCCTGGGCCCAAAGCTGAGATGCCTCTCCCATGAGGGGAGGCAGTTTGTCCAAGTTCACAAAGCCAGAAAAGGCTACATCCAAGGTTTGCAAAGGAGCTCTCTGTCTTCTCCCCATACTTCATTCTTCTGGCTGAAGTCTTGAAGGAATGGAGAGACCTCATCAGGATAGAGCTAGAGTCATGGCAGAGAGAATGGAACAGGCAGAGAAAAAGGTAAGGAGCACCCACACTCCAGGTCAGTGTCCAGATGGGATTCCCGCACAGCCTGGTGACTACGTCCATTTGATTCCAGGCCAAGGGCAGCTAGCAGTACCTGACTTCTGATCGGTCAAAGCCCACAGGACATTCTTGTGTGTGCTTTGACATTGAAGATCTGTCCCCAGTATTGGGTGGCAGTCTGCATTCTTCTCTAGATGCTGTGAGTTAATAAAATTTCTATTTTTTTTTAATAAAAGAATAGATAACAAATGAGCTGACAACATTGGCAAGATTCTCTGCTCTCTGGGAGGGAAGGCGTCCGGCCAGCCCACCTCACTTCTGGGGAGGCAGCTCTAGTTGGAGGCCACTGCTAAGGGACCTGGTGTGGCCTGAGCCCTGACAAGTGAGACACCACTGACCTTAGGTACTGGTAGGAAACCATGAGATGGGAGGACCCTATAAGCTGTCAATTATCAGAAGATGGGAGGACCCTATAGGCTGTCAATTATCAGGAGATGGAGGACCCTAGAGGCTGTCTTTGACTGTCAACTATATCATGGACAAGCCAGAAAAGAGAACTAAGGTATAGTGTCTCCCAACTCCTCCCTCTCTCTCCTTCCCCTTCCCTCCATCCCTTTGCCTCCTCTCCCCAGTGTCTCTCAGTGAAGTCACTGTTGTTACCATTACTAGTAACCTTCACATAAAACCACTTCTTCCTTGATGAAATCCCAGAAGCTCTGTAGATTGGTGATTATATCACCAGTTACCCCTACTCCCCTTGAATACAACTTCCAGCCCCTGATCGGTTGCCCCTTCTGGATCCTGGCTGAGCCAGGCTGAGCCTTTCCATAGAAACCTGCTTCTCCAAGCCTCTGACTCCCCTGAAACTCCATCTCTCCTCCTACAAGAGCTGCAATGCCAAAGCCACTGGGAGATGGATTAAGGTGGGTGTGGCTTTTCAGGTCCTTCAGTTTGTCTCTCCATCTCTGGACTCACAGCAGCTCCCCTCCCCCATGTCTCTCCTTCCATCTCTGCTGCCACCAATGTCAGTTAGCAAGTATCAGGCAGAGGTGGGAATGGCCGTAGGCCTTAGCAGTCATTTCCTTTGTCATTACCTGGGAGGAACTGCGTGTTCCCCATGGAGAGGAGCCCTCTTGGTGCCTTCTCCACCCAGGAGCCCAAGACACTCACCCACAAGCTCCAAGGGGTTAGGGTCCCTTCCCCTATGTTGCCTGTCCTGTGGTTCCAGCCCTGCTCAACCTGGTGCATGTGGAGGTCTCCTCAGCGTAGCAGTGCCCAGCTGTGGGGCAGCCTCAAATCCCAGGGCTGTAGAGAGCACACCTCTGTGAAAATACCTTCCCTTGAGGTTGCTTTAACTCCCAGGTAGAAATAAATTGTCCTAATTCACAGCCTCTGTCCCCCACTGACCTAGGAGGAAGAGACAACTCAAATGGAAAGGCCAAGACCCTCTGGTCCAAAGAATACGTCAGGAGACTGAAGACCATCCGTTCAACTCCTGACCTACAGGGGAAGTCCCAGGCAGATTCTTTATAATTAATCCTACTTAACTCTTGCAAGGTGATGACAACAGAACTCGGTTTATGATCTCATTTATCACCCTCCCTGTCACTAAAATATGAGATGCAAATGCCCCACCTAAATATTTGAAGAGAAGCCAGTGAGCGAGGATGAATTCCCTGTTTAGCAGCATTGGCTGGAGACCATCACTACGGGGTGCTCTCTGGGCTGGCCTCCCCTCATGTCATCTGGGGTTTGCTGGAGAGCAAGAGAGGAAATGGACAGGAATGAGAGTTTTGTCTTGGGACTCAAGCTCTTCCTAAGCTAACACAAAGGCATGTGCTTCATTGCTACATGGTAGAAGATGAAAATGATGAGCTCTGCTGGTGTCTTCAAACAAAAATGGCAATTGTTTGCCAGGGGGAGGGGAGCATTTGTGAGCTTTCAAAACTCTGAAAAAGAAGAATAAACATTTCCGCGACTCGTGGATGAGTCACTGTGAACCGCATGCCTGACCTCTGCAAAGTGGGTTCTGGCTGCAGTGTCTCAGGCTAGCCCACGGTCCTACTCTGGGCTCTGAGCTAGCTCCTAAGCCAGGAATGACAGCAGCAGATACACACAGAGAAAGAGGTATCTGTGTGTGCGGCCCCGTGTTGTGCCTAGCCCTTCTATAAGAAGGTAGAAAACTGGGGCTGGTGAGATGGCTCAGTGGGTAATAGCACCCGACTGCTCTTCCGAAGGTCCGGAGTTCAAATCCCAGCAACCATATGGTGGCTCACAACCATCTGTAACAAGATCTGACTCCCTCTTCTGGAGTGTCTGAAGACAACTACAGTGTACTTACATATAATAAATAAATAAATCTTAAAAAAAAAAAGAAGAAGGTAGAAAACTATTGCTTTGGGGTGATGCCAGGATTCCTATGGAAAAGACTGTTTGCTGTGATTTCTTTCTCCAGTCACAGAGCTGGACTAACTCAGAATTTGATAGATAAGGGAAAGACCATGGTAACATCAGCCTGGAGCAACCCAGCTTGAAAGCAACTAATGGACAATGTGCACTCAGACTTGTGACTTGGCAGTTACAACTGGTGTCTGTCTTCCTAGTCCCCACTGCCTTCTACTAGAAGAGCCTATGGCTTTATCGACAGAGGACACTTGGACTAGGGGAATCAGGGACTCAAGGGCCCTTGGCATGGCCCTCCTGGGGACTAGCAGAAGGTAGTGGATAAATAGCACAGTTGTCTCTGCCTCACTGGTTCTAAGGTACATTAACAGTGAGTCATTAACCCCAGAAGGACTAGGCCAAGATGTCCACAGAGGTCATTGCCAACCCTTCTATGAGTTTTCTTCCCATCTCAAGTGGCAATCTCCTGCAGCACTTTCTGGAATAACTATTTGTGTTCAGGTCTTTGTCTCAGTGACTGCATGGTGATTTGAACAAGAACGGCCCCTATAAACTCATCTGTATGAATGTTTAGTCACCAGGGAGTGGAACTATTTGAAAGGATTAGAAGGATTAGGGGGTGTGGCTTGTGAGAGAAAGTATGTCACTGGTGTTGGGCTTTGAGGCTTCAAAGGCCTGTGCTAGGCCTAGGCTCCCTATGCCCACAAGATCAGGGCTTACTTCTCAGCTACTGCTCCAGCACCATGTCTGCCTGCCTGCTGCTGTGCCCCCAACTATGATGGTAATGGACTAACCCTCTGAAACTGTAAGCCAGGCTAGAATGAAATGCTTCCTCTCATAAGGGTGGCCTTGGCCATGGTTTCTCTTCACAGAAATAGAACAGTGACTAAGTCAGTGTGCTATTTGGGAAAACTCACTTGAGAGGAGGCATTGTGCTTGGCTCAGTGGGTTGAAGGGGGAAAAAGCCCTGGTTCTCCCCCTGGAACCTCAAACTCTAAACCTAGGGAAGCTGAATTGTGATGGTTTGAAACTGAGGCCAGGATCGACTAAGCACCTTCCAACTATGCCCAGGAAGACCTGCTTCAGTTGGGGTATGACCCCAAAGGATGACCCCATGAGCCTATGACATACATGAGCCAGCATGCACATACTTGACTCTCAGAGACCCATTGTCTGTAAAACCTTAGCAGCCACTTGCTAGACTCCTGGCTCAGGAGTGTGCTTTAGTCTTCCGGGTTTTGACCTGCATGTCTGTGTGAGTATGAGTTAAGTATACAGTCACCGTGGCACTTCAGGCCCACAGGAAGCCTAAAGCTACAGTTCCCTACTATGTGGCATTGAGTAGCTAACAGGCATACAGTCATAAAGCTAAACCCTGCTCTCTATCTCCAGCTAAAATCATTTCAGTTGTAATTAAAACGATAAGCACTAAATAAAAATAAGATTATAAAAGTTCTAAAAGAAATGTTACTTAAGTAAGTATGGTACCCAACCATAAGATGGGGTAAATAATTTCTTGCATGGTCTCAATGGCAAAAAACTATAAAGAAAGAAAACACATAAAACTGTTTGTCTTGTTAGGGTTTTACTGCTGTGAACAGACACCATGACCAAGGCAACCCTTATAAGGACAACATTTAATTGGGGCTGGCTTACAGGTTTTTGTTCAGTCTGTTATCATCAAGGTGGGAACATGGCAGCATCCAGGTAGGCATGGTGCAGGAGGAGCTGAGAGTTCCACATCTTCATCTGAAGGCTGCTAGTGGAAGACTGACTTCTAGGAAGCTAAGAGGAGGGTCTTAAAGCCCAAGCCAACAGTGACACACCTACTCCAACAAGGCCATACCTTTTAATAGTGCCACTCCCTGGGCCAAGCATATACAAACCATCACCCTGCTTTACAGCAACAAGATAGGACAGGAAATCCAAGATGTTCATAGTGTTTGCAGCCAGGATGGGGACAATACTTATATAATATCAAGTTCAAGGCAGAATGTCAATACACTGACAGCATTTAAAAAGCTGTAAGTGACGAGATCAAGACCATAACTGTCCACGCTGTATAAACTACAAGAACATATAATCTTACCAGTCATTAAAGAAGGCCACACCTTGTTTTCCCATCACAAAGAAGAAGAAAGCTGAGAAGAAGAGGGTAAGTGTGCTAAAGCACTGACCTCACGAGCATGAGGACCCAGGTTTGATCCCCAGAACCCACATACAAAAGCCAGGTATGATGGCGCATACTTATAATCCCAAAGCTGTGGAGATAGATTCCCGGGGGCTTCACTGGCCAGCCTATTCTATTCAGAGAACTCTGGGCCAGCCAGAAACCCTTTCTCCAATAAGCTAGAGAGATCCTGGGCAGCAAAGGGCCCAAGACTGTCCTTTGTTCTCTACACAAATATGAGCATACAGGCACAGGCCCCCACACAAATACATAGGCACAGACAGCTACAACCACATGAATACACAGGCACACACATATGCATGTGCACACACTACAAAACCAAAAGCAAAACTGCCATAAAACCTGGACAGGAGGGGCTTTGTCCTGAGATTTGAGATGCACAACACACACACACACACACACACACACCACTGTTACCACCACCACCACCACCATCAATTTCCAAAGGATCCCCGTTCCCTACCCCCATGAATTCTCCTCTACCAAGTTAATCCCCCTCTTCCCCACATCTAAACATGTCCAAATGTTATGTCAGAAATATACTAACTACAGGGGTGTTTTCAGACCAGCTAGAAACATTGGTTTGATGGATTAAACTAAGGCAAATTAGCATAGGAGATGCTACCAGCTGTGAAAAATAATGTTGAGACAATATTTGTATTTATATAGCAAATGTTCACAAAAAGAAGTTCGTTGAAATCAGAAGTTAAGTTTTGTGGGGTGGGGCACTCAGCTACTCAACGGTGCCCCCTAGTGTACCTTCATAGATTCTAACTTTAATAAGGGTATATAATGAAGATAGGGGAAAAAATCAATCCCCAGATATTTCATTGTAAATAAAATAATTAAACATAAATCATCTATACATTCAAGTAAGACAGAAATGGATAAAACCTCCCTGGTTTTAAAAAAAAATCAAAAAGGAAGGAAATCATGGGATATAGAAAATAAAGGGGGGAATTATCAAAGAGAACCACACCATTCATAAGTAAAGCCATGTGTTCTCAGAGAGAGCAATAAACAGAGAAGCTGAGGAGGGCATGCATGTGGACTGCAATCCTGGTGGTGTTCAAAAGCATCCGAAGCTCAAGAAGTAAACAAGCCAAGACATAAGATGCTGCATCTGGGCTTGTGCTCAGATCATTGTTTTGCCTCTGTAATGTTATAACTTTCATTTACTTTCCAAATATTCTCCGATGAATATGAGTCTGATTACCATAAAATCGATCCTGGAAAGCCATACAGAGGGAAACCGTAAGCACGAGAGTTTTAACTGAGAGACACTGAAGAGAGGTGATGGGTAGCTAAGGGACCTGGGTGAAGCCTCAGATCAGCTCCAGCAGAAGGAACCACAGGCGCAGGGAACCAGCTTCTGCTCTATGGTGTGCCCTGGACTCGCAGAAGCTGTGTGACTCAAACAGCAGACTGACGCCATAGGCTACAGGTGACTGAGAGAGGAGAATTCCAGGGCATGAGGACAGTGGAAAAAGCTCAGATGGATCCCCACAGGGAGGGGGACCCTGGGCTTGGCAGAGAGAAAGACTGGGCCCAACAATTCCAGTCACTGAGGGTAGCTGTCAATCATGAGTAAGGGGAGAGGGTCTGTGGGCTCAACTGGAGGTCAGTGCCAAGTTAGGAGCAGGCTGGAAGCTGAGACACCTCCCCCTCCTTGGAGTTGTCTCTGTAGATGCATTTCAAGCCCTGTCTTTTAATTAGCATGTTAATTTCTCTGACAAGGGGCTAGTTCAAGTTGCATGCTGTCTTTCAGATCTTCTAGGGTGCTGAGTCAAATGTTACAGACAATCCTCCGAGCACTATGGTCCAACTGCTGAATTTCCGGATGTGTTGGGCTTTCCAGATGTTGACAGGAAAAGCTCCAGAGAAATGTTCACCTCTCCCTACACTGCAGCTAAGAACAGGAAGTTCAACATGCTTAGCAAGATCACATACTTATGTAACCTCTGATCACCCAACAATTCCTCCTCTAAGAACAGATCTGAAGAGCACACTAAGAAAAAATGTGCTTATATAAAGGCATAAAGCCAGTCACCATAGCTCTAGTTACCATTGTGAAAGGCGGTAGGTAACACAAAGTTTAAAAGGGAACTGGTGAGATAAACTGTGGTATATCCATAAATGGAATAGTATACAACTATGCAAAGCAATGGGATGATCTATGTAGTGATAAGGTGTGGATAGATGGATGGATGGATGGATGGATAAACAGACAGAAAGACAGACAGAGTAGATATATTTAGGTTATACTGTTGAACTTTAAAACCCAAGATAGGAGCACTATAGAGACTCATTGTTGCTTCTATAGAGGATCACAATTCAGTTCCCAGCATCCACAGAGGGTGACTCACAATAACCTATAACACCAGCTCCAGGGGATCCAATGCTCTCTTCTGGCACCCACACATGCACACACACACACACACACACACACACACACACACACACACACATTTAAATTTTTAATCTTTTCTGAAGTCCAAGATGGGTTCAAAATGACACTGTGGTGATTTGAATGAGAGTGGGTGACTTAGGGGCACCAGCTGAGGGCACTGTGGGAAGAGTTAGAAGGTACAGCCTTGATGGAAGAAGGGTGTCATTGGGGCAGGCTTTGAAAGCTGAAAGTCTTGGCCTTAGTTTGCTCTGTTTGCTTTCTGTCTGAAGCTCAAGCTGTGAACTTTCAGCATCTGGCTCCTGCCACCATGCCTGCTGCTTGCTGCCCTGTCTCCCTGCCATGACAAACTCTTAGCCCTCTGAAACTGTGAGCCAAATAAGCCTTTCCTTCTGTAAATTGCTTTGGCCTTGGCGTTTTATCTCAGCAACAATACAGCTGTGGTACTCTCTGTAGAAGTTAAGTCCTGTTCTTCCTCCCAGCCCCATGCTCTCAGAAACAAGACTCAGACTCAAAATGTATTTACAAATACCTTGACCATATAGCTAGGCTCGACTCTGACTATATCATAATTCAAATATCCCATTTATTTTAACCTACATTCTGCCACATGACTGGTTATCTGTGCTCAGGAACCGTGAGTCTATCTCCTCACATCTTACCCGTATGGATGACCCACCCCTGGCTCTATCCCAGAATTCTTTCTGCCTCCCGGTTGTCTCACCTCCTATATCCTGCCTAAGCCATGGGCCGGAGGCTTTTTAATTGACAGGAGATATATCCATACAACTTACAAGATATTCTCTCTACATCTGTCTACTGAAAAATGTGAGGAATATGAGTAAGATGGTTGCTGCTGATCAACAGAGTAGCAGGCTCTAGTACTATCTCTGGACATATGGGGAGAGGGATAGCTCGGCTGGGTTATCAGAAGTGAGACTCTCTACTCTGAATGTGGGGGTCCTCACACCCTATAGATGGGGGGGGCTCGCTGATTTACAAGGAAGAGACAAGGTGAGCATGAGCGTTCATCTCCCCCATCTGACACTCCTGCTGCTGTGGTAGCTCCACCATGGTGAACTGTGTTCCCTATAGCTTCACTCCAGTAGCTTCCTGAAGGAAAGGCTTTCCTTTGGTCTCAGAGACAGGAAAAGCAACAGATTCAATGTTTTAAAATTGTAAGCTTGTGTTCTATTTCTAAATGGGAGAAGAAAGAATCCCTGAGGACAAGATCATGTGCAGGCCGAAGGAGTGAGGCACAGAAGCTGACTTCTCTGACTATAACACAGCTTCACACATCTGACGTAACACCCCTTAATGGCACACGCCATCATTGTCACACAATCACTGGTGTGCTGGCTGTGTAGCCCAGGGCAAAGCTGGGAGCTTCCTTGGAATTATGTCTGTCACTTTGTCCCCTTTCCAAGAGTCCCCAAAGAACCCACAACCTGGTCTGCATACTTAGCCTCTACCATGATAGATGCCCTTGGGTTGGAAAGGGCCTCAGACAGCAGAGGGGTCAGCGCCCTGGTTCTCTGGGCAGTGCATTTGACCTTGGTGCTAGCCAGGCAAGCTGTTTTTGTTCAGCCACAGTGTATGTAAGCAGCCCTCTGCTCTGCCTTCTTGGTTAGCCTCAAGTGTTTAGCATTTCCAGCCTCTTCCCCCACCTGCAAGAACCCTGTGGAAATTATTCTTAATGGTCCATGAACAGATCAAGGCCCAGCCGGGCTCAGATGTCTGCAGTTTCTGCGCTCTAATTTATTGGCAATATGTCTAGTAATGTTTTCCTCATTGTTTCCTGGTTCGGGCTCTTTACCAGATGACGAGTGGCCAAAGACAGTTATTAATTAAATAAAAACGCAGCGGCCAAATGTAAAGGGCCAAAATGCAGGGTAGTGGGGAGGTTGTCTTACCTTTTCATTTATACATTTATTTCCAACGCCCATATGCAACTAACTTCTGGTTTCATCTCCTATCAAACGATTCTTTGAACTTGTTTTCCTACTAAACATCATCCCGAACAAACCCCTATTAACTCATGAGTCAGGGCCCGCTCATTAAAGAGAAACTGTGGAAAGCAAATTGAATCCATTTCCACCTCTGAGAAGGAAACCATGCTGCAAAGGCCATGGATTCTGTGGCCCACGATGCCACCTTGCCCCCTTCAGACAGCACTCTGAAACCCTGGGATTTTGGAGGCACACAGAACCAAGGCAGTTCTGACACAGCTCCTTTTTTGACAGATAAACTGAGCCAGGGCATGACTGGATATTGCTATCAACATTGCATGACTACATCCAAGCTTACATAGGGCTCTGGGTCCCCAGGGGCTCCCCCCTTGGCCCCTGGAACAGGGCCAGTGAAGCCAATCGAAAGCATGTCCAGCCCACGTGTGGTTCCTGAAGAGGCTGTTGCTAACGGAAATGCGCAGTGACGTAAATTGGGCAGACACTCATGTGTTACTGTTTTGAACAAAGACAGAACATGTGTCTTTGCTTTGCCCCCTGTGGGAGAATCTTCTGCATGAAAGTGCTGTGCACCAACCCCGGTCATCCTCTGTAGGATGAGACAAGCTGGGGAGGGGGCTCCTAGAACCGTCACTCCTGAGGCTGAAGGCTCACTTCCAAGGAGAGCTGAGAGACCCCCACATAATTGCCGGGGCAGGCATTTCTGTCCCTGCTGGCCTGAAGACCTGCCGTCTCTTTACTTCACAGAAAGTTGGTGATGCTTCCTAAGTTGTTTGAACAAACGATTTCTGAAGCTTAAAAATTATTTGGGAAAAAAAAAGTCACTGGAAGTATGAGGTATTAGCCTAAGGAAGAGTATGTTTGTATACCAAGACACAAAAATCATAAAAATTTATGAATTTTATAGATGTGAGCTTTTGAATATTTTTTATCTGCACTTAGGCCTATCAGCCTCGGTGCTATAGACACTTGGGGTCACACAACTCTTTGTTGTGTGGCTGTCCTGGGCATTACAGATGTTTACAGCATCTTCCCTCTTTCCTCTGCTCATTAAATGACAGAGACGTATTGCTAACACACACACACCACTAGCTCAGGCCTTTAATTTCAGCACTGGGGAGACAGAGGCAGGCAAATCTCTGTGAGTTCAAGGTTAGCCTGGTCTCCAGAACAAACAAATAACAAACAAACAAACACCCAACATACACTGTCAACCATCTTAACATCTCCAGACAGCATCCACTGTCCCCTGGGGAGGACACCGCCCTAGCAAACATTCTGTCATACACTGACTGTGCATTTCAGATTGAAAAACACACAGCACTGTGTCCTTCAGATCCAGGGAGCCCTTGAAGAAACGTCCAGGTGAAGTCACCCACCTGTTACCACCAAGAGCAATCCTATAGTTCCAATTAAAGACTCTCCTCCCAGGCAGGGCGGCCTGAACTCCAGGCAGCCTAAGGACACACGTAGTTTACCCAAAGATCATTCCAAGTGCACAGTCAGCCGCCCCACCCAGCACAGACTGTTGTAGATAGAGAGAAACTGCTCATAGCAGGCAACATGGGGCAAGGGGAGCAGAAACTGGCTCAGGTGTGCCTTACCCACAAAGCTTTCTCCCCAAGAGTTCTGCTTCCCAATGCTGGTTCTTTACATTAATTAAGGTAGTAATGTCACATTATAGCAAAAATTGGAAAGCACATAAAAGCACAAAGAGACATAAAAACAACTGCCCCCCCCCATCTTTCCATCAAAGAAATTGATCTTGACAGATGCACATATTTCAGTCCAGATGATGTTCTGGGCACATTTTTGCCTTGTTAAAAGTCCATTTGTTTTGCTTTAAAATTCTGTGTTGAGGCTTCGTCCTCCATGAATAAAACGCTTTGGAAGTAAAATGGATTATAATTTAATTAACCATTCATGTATAAAAGGCACAAGGCAAAGTGTTTTTCAGTTTTTGCAGATAGTGTTCATGCTTGTAACATACGTAGGTCAGTGCACATTAAACGCTAAGGCGGCCCTGGGTGCTGGTCTGTCTTGGCAGCATTAACCTGCTTCCCTAGAAAAGCTGAACTCTGGTAACAGAAGAATATCTGTTCATAAAAGCTTTGCTGCCATCAGATACAATCGGTCTTCATGAGCAGAAATACCACCAGTTTCTATTTATCTTAATTTGCATTTCTTTATTAGGGAGAATAACTGGGGTTATGGTTAAACACCCTTCTAAGAGATTATCTGTTTGTGACCTTGCTTGGACTTTCTTGGACTGCCTTCTGTCTACTACCCATGTGTGTCCTTCTCTTAGTAATGCCCTGTAGCAGGAGCTGGGCACATTGCTCAGTGGTTAAGAGCACTTGCTGCTCTTGGAAAAGACCCTAGGTTTTCTAGCACCTAAGCCAAACAGCTCACAAGCACCTATACCTCCAGCTCCAGGACATATGACATCCTCTTCTGGCCTCTGTGGGTACTGCACTCACATAGTGTAATCTCATAGCCACACATATACACATGAATAAAAATAAATCTTTTTTAAAATCTTACTGCAATTACTACTACTACTACTAGTAGTAATAATAATAATAATAATAATAACTGTCATTTTAAAGGCTCATTTACAACTTTCATTTTATTCAGATACATAATCAAACACAATTTTGGCCAAGAATTTTAGTATTTACCTAAACAAAGTAAACTTCATAATAAAAGTGTGAAAATTTTGAGAAAACTCTATGACCATAGGGCAGTTAAAAGAACCAAATCCCAGGATCTCATACTTGGTGGAATAAGGAGAAATGGGACCACAAGAAAAGAACTTTAAGATTAAATTATTGAGTTTCATGGCATAACCAAAGAACGGTCTTCACGTGAAGAAGCTCACTTACAAAGAGAAGCTAAAAATTTTACAAAAGATCCTCCTGAAAGACCTGCCTCGGGAAATCATATCACTGAAGTAAAAACTTAAAAAAAAAAAAAATCATCTGGCTTAAAATGTATCCTAGACACGGCTAAAGAGAAAATTGGTGAATTAGAACTCAGGCCTGAGGATATCAAAAGGATATCACATGAAGTTGAAATTTAAGGTCAGAAATGTACGTGTGTGTGTGTGTGTGTGTGTGTGTGTTTGTAGTTACAGAAGAAAAGTAAGTAAATGGTCATAAGAACAATTCAGTACAGTGCAGAGAATTACCCAGGATTGAAGAACCAGTCCTCAGGCTGAAGAAGCAGACTTACAAATGACACGGAAGAGCTACATTTTCACGAAGGAGTTCAAATCACATATCAGATGAGAAGCATGTAGGGAAAGGAAAAATATTTAGAATTTAGACTACCAGTAGGAAACAAAGACCAGTGTCAGACTGCCCCAAATTCTGGAGCTTGTAGTGTTGAGTCACTAACAAAAGCCGGCAGCCAACCCAGAATTCCATATTGGTGTAAGCAGCTCTGGACACGGTCAGACCCCCAGAGACTGAAAAGCTTGGGTTGCAAATGCCGGGAGTTTCTACATTGGCCTCTTTGTGGTGCCTTGAAGCACAGGAATTCCATGCATCCAAGAGAGTGTGATGTAACTAGGCTGGGGTGGAGCCCAGGGCGTCAGAATGCCCTGCCACGAAGAAACTTTGACATCTCTTTGCATGGATCCCTTAACTGTTGAAGAGTGAACTTTAGCAAAAGAACCCCTCCCCCCATAAAAAGCAGTAACAGGGTGTGGTGAGAGCCAGCGGAGGAAGCCAGAGCATGTGACCCAGTAAACACTGAACTTCCGATGATGCCAGAGTCAACATGCACTAGACCTTCATTAAAAACAAATGGTGGTGAAAAACAAACTGATTTGGAAGATTCTGGGTACTGGTACTCTAATTAGTAATGGAGGAGGGAAGAAGAGAAGAAGGTGAAATCTTTCTAGACCAGTGGTCCTGAACCTTCCTAACACTTCCAACCTTTGAGACAGTTTCTCCTGTTGTGACCCCCAACCACAGAATTATTTTCATTGCTGCTTCATAACTGTAATTTTGCTGCTGTTATAAATCATAATATAAATATGTGATGTACAGGATGATATCTGATACTCGACCCCTGTAGAAGATTCATTCAACCCCCAAAAGGGTCGCAATGTTGAGAACCACACCGTTTGAGACGCTGGCCTCTACTCGGAGTAAAGTAAAAACTATGAGGTCACGTGTTTAAATGCTGCAGATGATTCTTGAAAGAATAAAAGCTGCAAGGCTCAGCTGGTGAGAATGGAAATAGAGATGAGTCTAGCACAGTTTAAAGGAAAACAAAGAAATCAATAGAAAAATTAAGACAAAATAGCAGAAAACAAAATAGGTCGTGGGTGTAAGTCAGGATCCCAAGAGGAAAGGACCACGGTGGGGGGGGGGGGGTGTGTGTGATCAAAGCACATCGCATACATGTGCTAGGACATCATCATGAAATTCATGTTGTCACACGATTTTTGCTGTTTTTGTTGTTTGTTTGAGACAGGGTCTTTCTATCACGTAGTTCTGGATGTCCTAGAACTCAATATGAAGACCAGACTGACCCTGAACTCACAGAAACCCACCTGCCTCCACCTCCCCAGTGTTGGGATTAAACAAGTGCACCACCATACCCATCCTTGTTAAATGCTTTTAAAAAGCATGAACGAAAAATCCAGATGTGTCAATAATAACAAATATAAACGAATTAGATTTACGTTTCCAAAGACAGTTTTTAACAGCTCCTAAAACTGAAGTCTTTCCTTTGATTAAAATGGGCATGAAATCCAAGAAAGCACCAAATTCTCATTGGGAACGGCACAGCAGCGCTCAGCTGTGCCGCTTGCACGTGCTCAAGAGCGCAGTGTGAGGTGACAGACTAGAGCGAGCAGCCCGTGTGCAGCCTGGGCTGGGTAAAAGTGGTGCTTTTAACTCCGTTCTCCTAAGAGTCAACAGAAAAGGCAAGGGTCCTTGAACATCAGAACTCACAGAGTGGACCTGGAGGTCCTGACATGGAGACAGGGCGGGCGAGGCAGGAATGGACCCCTATGGCACAGCACAAGCGTGAGCATTAGTGCTGGTGACCATGATGTGCCATGGGAAAGCTGGGGCAAACGGCTCTGAAGCTCTGGAATCAGCCACACCTGCACCTTCCTCTCCCCGCTTCACAGGACCCATCCGAGGACAGAAGCGCCCGTCCACAGCAGCACTAGAGGGAGAGACCCAGAAGGCTGTGACTCTCCACCCACGAGGCAGATGGATGAGGACGGTAATTTTTCAATGGTGTTGAGTGACACAGCTTAGGCTGCACATATACGAATTCTGAGTTGACTTTTGCTTGGGCTCAGGTGGTAACATGAAAGTCAGGGGTGAGAAAGTCAGCCTTACCTAAGTCCATAGCTGTGCTAGGCTGCTACCAATGAGCATGCTTAAAGAGGCTTAAAAATGAAATCCCATTTACCACAGCATGGAACACTCCATGCTTTGTTATATAATACTTGACCCTATGCACCTTATGAATGACAGACACACCCTAAACGCAGGGACACTGGAAGTTGGGGGGGGGGGGTGTAGGGCTGAAGATAAGATAAAACACAAGAATGCTCGGGTGCTTTATGGGTATTATATCCAACCGCTTTCAGGGCAAGAAGTGTGGTTAGAGATGAAAAAGATCAAAGTGGTTATTCTAGAGAGACTGGCAGCCCCCAACCCATGCACAGCTCAAAAACTGACACAGCTGAGACAAGTCAGCAAACCTACAGTCAGGGCAAGACGCGTTGTTACTCTCTCCTTGCTGGCAGATGAATTAAGCTTTCAAAGTACCCATAAAAACAGAAAACCTTCAAACCCATAATGTGCGCTATTATACACCTCACAAATACACATTTTTTTCTAAACACACATACAATGTTTTTGTTGTTTTTTTATTTTTTAATTGGCCACATACATAGTAGATCAGAAAGGAAGTCTTGAAGAAAAAAAATCTCAAGATTTGGAAATATGCAGTCAACAATGAATTTAGAAATAAAAGTTCAAAGCCAGCTAAAACATACCCTGTACATTTGGAAACCAAATAATACCGTTAAATAATTCATGGGTCTGGAAGAAATTGTAATGGAGATTATGAACACCGAGAACCAAGTCACAATGAAAGAACTACGCAGAACAACTGTGAGCCGCAGACGAAGGGATTCGACGGGGAGTTTAACAGGAAATGTACATGAGCATTAAGAAAAGAGAATAGTTTAAGTCAATGAGGTAAGGGTTTAGAAAGGAAGATAAATAAATATAAAACAAAAAATAGTAAGAACAAGCATTATTGGAAAGTAAATAAAAATTAGAATATAGAAACAAAACAAAAGCTTACTTCTTGCAAAGGACTAACTTTAAAGACAAACTTCTTTATTCTTGGTTGAGCACTTTAGAAACTAGTTATTAATAAGCAAAATAAATGAAATACCCAGGACGGATATACTTGAAATGATATATACAGTTGGCATTTTCTTTTAGAAATGTAAATCCCAAATCTTCTATTTCAACCACTCTGTTCCAGAAACCATCCACACCACGAGCCGAGCTCTCCACACAGCAAGCACCGCGCAGGAGAGGGGCAGGGAAAAGCAGGCCTCACAGTGCCAAACAAGGACAGGTGAAAGGGCTCAACCAGCCAAGGGGCTTGCTGCCAAGCCTGATGACCTGGGTTCAATTCCCAGGACCCTGTCACAGGGTGAAAGGCAAGAACCCTCTGACTCCACACACGCACCGTAGCACGTATCCTCTATCTATCTATCTATCTATCTATCTATCTATCTATCTATCTATCTATCTATCTATCTCTATCCACCATCTATCTACCTATCTACCTATCTCTATCTCTCTCAATAAAAATTAATACAAGAAATTGAAACAAAATCCCAAACACAATGCTAGCAAATAGCACGCGCACACACACATAAAAATTAACAAAAGAAGCCGGGCGTGGTGGCGCACGCCTTTAATCCCAGCACTCGGGAGGCAGAGGCAGGCGGATTTCTGAGTTCGAGGCCAGCTTGGTCTACAGAGTGAGTTCCAGGACAGCCAAGGCTACACAGAGAAACCCTGTCTCGGAAAAAAAAAAAAAAAAAAAAAAAAAAACCAAAAAAAAAAAAATTAACAAAAGAAAATTCAAAACAAAATCCCAAATATAGTATACAGAGAGAGAGAGAGAGAGAGAGAGAGAGAGAATAAATAAAAGTTAACACACAAAAAATTAAAACAAATTCCCAAACACAAGAGCAAATATAATCCTAAGATTCATTGGACACCATAAATCCTGGTGAAGGGAGATGCACCAAGGAACTCAGCAATGGCTCCACATTAAAGAATCTATGTATGACGCAACCAGCTGTGAAAACAGATGAAGGAAAACCACTTGATGATCTAAGCGGACACAAAGCAAATGCCTGACAAAAGTTAGCATTCATTAGTGATGAGGGGGCTCTTGCTGAACACTGGGGAGAGAGGGCAAGTTCGTCCTCTCTTACTAGACATCGAACCTTCAAGGGATATTCTCAGGGGGTTGCAACATGTTCTCTTAAAATTCCATTTGCCACTGAGGAAAAGACAGATCTCATTTAAAGAAAAAAAAAAAAAAACTCTCAAAAGACCAAAGAAAGGGGGCATGGGGAGATGAGGAGCTGTTCCCAATTAGAGGGGCTGAAGAGTGACAGCTAAATGCAATGTGTGACTTTTTATCTTTCTTGTGGGGCCAGAGATGGAACCCAGGGCTTCGCACATGTTAAACAAATGTTTAAGCCCTGAGCCAACTCCCCAGCTCCAGCGTGTAGCTTTTGATTGGTTCCTAAATCAAGAAAAAGGGGACCCAAAGTACAGGATCTTATGGAGGAACATTTGTTCTTCTATCTGAATATCTGTCACATCATTGATGGCAGTGTCACCAATGCCTATTTTCCTGGGCTTAATTATATGCTAAATGACCCCATTCTTAGGCTGCATTAGCTTAAATACTTAGGATAAAATATCAAGAGGTCTCCTCCTTCTCAGAGGTGAAGGGGAGGGGAGGGGGAGAGGAGCCATGGGAGGGAGGAACGGGGAGGAGCGAGGGCTGTGATCGGGATGTAAAGTCAATAAATAAATCAATAAATAAATGAAAAAAAGGAAAATTAAAAAATATCATGAAGTCTGTAGACTGTTCTCCAGTGGCTTAGAAATGATAATAAAAAATAAAATGGCCAAATGTTAATAACTGCTTGTTATAGGCAGAATGTTTTTAAGTGTTCATTCCACGTATTTTCCAAGACTCGGGAAAGGGTCATAGTAAAATGTTGGGAGATGCTTTTCTATCTTTATTTTGCACATAGCTGGTTTGGGGGGTTGAACCTGGGGCCTGTGAATGCTAGGCAAGTGCTCTGCCACTGAGCCACTGAGCCACTGTGAGCCACTGAGCCACTGTGAGCCACTGAGCCACTGTGAGCCACTGTGAGCCACTGTGAGCCACTGTGAGCCACTGTGAGCCACTGTGAGCTACTGTGAGCCACTGTGAGCCACTGAGCCACTGAGCCACTGAACCCTAACCCCAGTCCTCTTTATCCTTATCTGACAACAGGGTCTGACTTACATAGTCCAGACAAGCCTTGAACTCACTCTGCATCCCAGGAAGACTTTGGAATCTTCCTGCCTCAGCCTCCCAAGTGGCAGGGATTGTAGGCCTTTGTGACTGGGCCCTGCTATCTCCAAGGCTATAAAGGAGGAAGGTGAAGAAGTTCTGGTTTGCTCCAGATTCCTAGGGTTCTGAAGTTACAACCAATGCAATTAGTTAAGCAGGTGAAGGCTACAGAAGAAAATATGTTTGCATACTTTGTAACATTATATGCAGAAAAACTTTCTAGGAAAACAAAATAACTTTATAGTTCCTTCCACAGGAGCAGCCACCACCATGCTTCACAACCCAGTGTGCAAATTGAACATAAAACTGAAGGAACCAGTCTAAAGTAGGGTCAAGGTCTGCACAAAGAACAGTAGCATGCTTTCCCGTGCTATCCAGAAAGAGCAGTGAACAGCACACCGGCAAACAAGAAACCACTGAGCCATGAAGACACTGTTTCTCCACAAGATCATTGACTTTCCCCACTAAAGGCCCAGTGCTTTCCTGAAACAGTACAAGACTCTCCTCACACTAACAAGCATGAAGGTGGTCAGCAGCTCAAGAAAAACCCTGACTCTCTAACCTGGTAACAGAGCCAAGAGTTTCTACCTAGACTCTCTAGAGTCTGGAGCGGTGGTTCTCGATCTTCCTAATGCTGTGACCCTTTCATACAGTTCCTCATGTGGTGACTCCCAACCATAAAGTTACTTAATTGATACTTCATAACTGTAAATTTGCTCCTGTTACGACTTGTAAATGGGGGCCGGAGAGATGGTATATCAGGGAAGAGTGCTTCTGGCTCTTAGGAAGGACCAGAGTTCAATTTCCAATACCCACATAGGCTGGTTCACTACTGCCTATAACTTCAGCTCCATGCAATCAATGCCCTCTTCTGGCCTCCATGAACATCCACACACATGTATAGAATATACTCACTCAGACACATGTGTACACTTAAGCAAAAATAAAATTACAATCTTTTAAAAATTTATTTTTGAGACACAGTCTTCCTATATGACCCAGAACTTGTTATGTAGAGCAGCCCCAAACTCAAAGAAATCCATCTGTCTCTGCACTCAAAGAGATGGATTAAAGGTGTATGGCACAAATCTTCCCCAGGATATTTAGATATATAGATATATAGATATATAGATGTATAGATGTATAGATGTATAGATGTATAGATATATAGATATATCTATATAGATATATAGATATAAATATATATCAATAACAAAGAAAGGGCTATATTCCAACATAGGTAGATAGGTAAGTAGATAGATGGGAGGGAGAGAGAAAGAGAGAGAGAGAGAGAGAGAGAGAGAGAGAGAGATCAATAACAAAGAAAGGGCTGTATTCCACCATAGGTAGGTAGGTAGGTAGGTAGATATATCAATAACAAAGAAAGGGCTATATTCCACCAAATGCCAAGATTTTGCTTACAAGTAAGGTATGCAAACACGTTTCCTCACAAGCATAAGCAAACACCCCAGGACCTCAGGGCACACCTGAAGTCAGGAAGAGCACTGACCCTGCCCTATATCTAGTTAATTCCTAGTAAATGGTGCCTGTGATAGTTCACTCTATAAACTAGGCATGGTAAGAGATATATAGTTAATAAGAGAGCAGGTCAGTGATCGCAATGTATTCTTATGAAGTTGCGAGAGCCACTGCTCTGGGGCCATTAAATCAAAAAAAGTGTCCGGTGAACACCAGTGCTTCATTCGATAGCTGAAGGGCTGGCCACTGGTGACTAATTGGTTGATGAGGTACACTGTGTGGAAACTCTGGACAGAAGGATGACTCAGATCCTGGGTGAGACAGGGCAGGGTAGCACGAGATGTCATCACACTAGGCAGAACAACACATAAAGGAAAATTTATGAATTGCTTACTTCTGGGATTTTCCATCTACAATATTCTGACTGGGATTGACCACAGGTAACTGAAATCACGGGTAAGCAAACCCATACGTGAGAGAAGACTATTTTATGGATACCGGGATGAGTAAATTAATGGTAGAACGGGGGTGGGGGAAGGCAGACAGAAGTTTCTATACATGCAAATGTCATGTGACCAATACATCACTTGCCTATGATGACACCATATTGAAGGAAATGGCTTCCTAGATGTCATTCATCAAAATATCATGATAACTCCGATAACTATCAAGCCCAAAGCCTCAAGGGAAAAAGCAACAGTGATTTAAAAACCCAAGCGTGGACTGCCATTTTGGTCTCCCAGCAGGGGATGTCTTCAAATGACCCCTGCAATGGCAGCCACACTGGGCACTCTGGGTTGAAGGAGCCACAGAGCATGTGCTGAGCAGCAGGACTCCCCTGAATCCTAGGAAGCAGCTGATACTCTGTTACTCTTCAATTTAACCACTCCGCTGCTCAGAGAGAGCAGCTGATGTGCAGGGAGGGAGGGGGAAGGATGAAGAAGGCACACACAGATAGACCAGGCTCCGTGAGAACCAACAGGAAATTACAAATGAGCAAGAGTGCTGGGACGCAGGCATTGGTCCCACTGTTTTCTCTTCCAAGCCCTGATCTCCAAGATATGCCCACAAAGGGAGTATCCAGGGTCCCCTGGGTCTTAAATTTGCACATAGTACCTGGGGAAACGGGACTATGGTGCAGGAACCAAGAAGCTGGTGAGAAAGCATGTGTTAAGGGTAGAATGAGAGGAAGGGGAGTTCCCAGGGAAACCGTGGCAGTGGGCTTTATGGAATGATGTCTGCTGCAGTGTGGTGAGCATGGGATGGGGAGGGCCATTGTGCTGGTGGTGGAAAATGTCAGCCATACTGGAGAGTCAGTAACCATACTAGAGAGCCAGTCTGGTGACCCAAGGGGCTTGAGCTCTGCAATGTCTGTGGTCGAGCCTGAGTGTAGAGGTTAGACCATGCCTGCTCTGAGTTACTCTATGTTGTATACAATGGTGGCTTTCGGGTCATGCCTTCCTCTGGGGTGACTGCTTTACAAAGTAGCCGTTGACCATTTTAAGTGCAAACGAAGATGCAGAGTTATCGCATAGCCTGTTTGTGCAAGTAGATATCATGACTGGAGTGCCCAGCTCCACCCATAAGACATGAACCAGTACAGGCCTGTCTACCATAGGAGAACTTGGGAGCATGTGGACACTTGGGTATATTAAAACCATGTCAAGAAGACCAAGACATGGCCTACAAGATGGCTCAGAGGGTAGAGCGGTTTGATGACAACCTGAGGACCTGAGTCCAGTCCCTGGATCCCACATCTTGGAAGGAGAGAACTGATTCCTACAAGCTGTTCTCTGATCTCCACAGACATGTATGCCATGGCACACATGAACAAACACTCATGCATAGAAGAACACATACAAAATAAATGTGAGAAGGCTTGTTAGCAAACACACAGGTCCAACAGAGTATAAACACCTTCACCTGGACCCTGTAAAAAAAAGAACATCTAACCCTCTCTGTGGTGTCGACGGCCTGACCAATCTGCCGTTTGACAGTTGACATGGAAGGCAAGGAACCAACACTTACAAAACTATCAATTGTCCCCAGGTCTTCAGCTCAGTGTGATACCCACTACTTGACATGACCCACTCAAACTGCCTTCCCATCCATCCATCCATCCATCCATCCATCCATCCATCTATCCATCCATCTATTCATTCCTTCACCCATCCATCCATCTATTCATTCATTCACCCATCCATCTATCCGTCTTTCTGTCAAGACTGGTTCCTTCACTTCTCCCAATGAAGACCCATACCTTGGCCCTCTGGGGCTGGCTCCTGGTGCCTCTAGGACTTCACCAACTGAGTTCATTAATATCTAATCTGATAGCCACCTGAACTGATGACCATTGCTAACTTCTTAATCCAGTGAGGTCTCTATAAACTCTCTGAAGTCTATGAGGTCACTCTATGGCCCACATATATGTATATAGACAGATGTGTGTGTGTGTGCATCTATGAGCTATAAAGTGTCATCCGAGGGCTAATATATGTATAAAGATCGAAATACAACCTACGGTTGCCAATTAGCAGCTATCAGGAGAAAGGTGGAGCTGTGTGCTGAATTGTAGTCCATGGAGCTGGTGAATATATGCTTTGGAAAAGTAGAAACATGTGCCCTGGTGTTCTGGTATAGATGCTCATGACATTGAACCTCTGACCTCAGACTCGGGTCAGGCCCAAAGCTTTTGGGTCTGTGAAGTCTGCAGCTCATAGTGAGTGGGTACCTTGGGGCCCTGCTAGCTGCACCTCACCAAGTAGAGTGAATATATGGATGTATTGAAATCATATCCAAAATAATCATGACAAGGATGGAGCCAGGGTAAAGAGTCAAAGAACAGCCTGTCCACTTAAGTCTACTCCACGAAACCACATGGTGACTGGAGAGGAGCAACTCCCACAAGTTGCTCTTTGATTTTAAGGGTTAGCGGGCTTCTCTCCCCACAAAAGGTGCTGGGAAAAAATATCTAACTCCCAAGTGCCTAAGGTGCCAGGCCAAGAGAGGCCACCGAAGGCACATCTTGCCCTGCAGACAGTTCAAACCCTCCTGTTGGGTCCTCTTCTGGAAAGACTTCTGCCCATGTGATGGGTATCTGATCATAGCAGGAAAAAGCTTTTCAGAACTTAACTTTTTTTTTTTTTTTTTTTTTTTTTTTTTTTTTTTTTTGAGACAGGGTTTCTCTGTATAGCCCTGGCTGTCCTGGAACTCACTCTGTAGACGCTGGCCTCGAACTCAGAAATCCGCCTGCCTCTGCCTCCTGAGTACTGGGATTAAAGGCGTGCGCCACCACGCCTGGCTTAGAACTTGACTTCTGAGGATGGGATCCTGAGGGCCAGAGACTGGTGACTCTGGAGGCAGCAGCTGAGCTGGCCAGAGGACAGGAAGTGGAAAGACACATTTGTCCCTTACAAAGTATTGCCACCAAAGAGCTATGGCCTCAGTCAAGTTTTTCAGGGAAAGCCCCATCCCCAGCTCCCCCGGGGTTCCCGTCAGCATTCATAATTATTTTCCGCAGCTGTCTGCTGAGATGGCTCCCGTTAAACCTTAATCTCCTGCATGTGGCCTCCTTCTGGGCCAAGGCTTCGGCTAAAAATAAAATCTACTCATCAACAAATACTTCAAGATTGACTTGTTTCCTGCGCACGCTGGAAAGCAGCCTGCACAGCCACGCACGGCGACATGCCGTGGGTAACGAAGTATTAAATCCAGTGACACTTGAGAACCTGCGCTCCTCGGGGCTGCTCTTCGTGTGTGAGACCGGACAGGCTCTGACCATGCAGCATCTGTGCCTCTGACAGCGAGCACACAGCCTCCCGGGCTGCTTGGAGCGTCCCTCCCAGCCTAACCTCCCTATACCATGATGGGTCTTAGTTTGGATTCAACACCATAACCAAAAACAGCTTAGGGAAGAAAGGGCTTATTTGGTATATTTGTCCCAGTCACACACAGTAATTGTGAAGGAAGGGCAAGGCAGGAACGCCAGGCAAGAACCTGGAGGTAGGAGCTGATGCAGAGGCCATACCATGGAGGTGTGCTGCTTACTGGCTTGCTCCCCATTATTTTCCTTATAGACCCCAGAAGCACTCACCTATGGGTGCCCCCATACTTACTGGGCTGACCCTCCCACAACAATCACAATTTAAAAAAATTTTCCCCCACAGACTTGCTTACAGGCCAGTTTGATGAAGGCGGAATTTTTTGTTTTGCTTTGGTGTGTGTGTGTGTGTGTGTGTGTGTGTGTGTGTATGTGTTTAGTTTCAGCTCCCTCTCCCAGATAACCCTAGCTTATGTCAAATTAAAAAGAGCAACAACAAACCTAACCAGCATACCACAATTCCACACAGCACCTGCCTCCTACAGGGCCTGCCCCATCTTCTCCCCCGCCCCCCACCAAAGTGTGCACCCCTTGACATGCAATTCCATTTTACTCTGATGTTAGGCAATGAAAAGTCCAGCCACACCCATATAATGGTAAAAACAAAGACCAAAAAAACAAGGTCAAGGCTCTCCCATCACCCCGTGCAGATCCAAGTGTCCATTTGTCTTCTGTGCTTTTTCTAAGGAGTTGGTCCCCATTGGCTTTCATGCCTCTCTGGACTTGAGCTCACAGCTCCTGTATAGCCCAGGTCTGACCTGGCTGATGCTCGAACATCCGCCGATGTCTTCAAATCCAGTCTACTCCCACCTGCGCTGCGCCAACCCTGAGGCAGGCTTATACTGACAAGTCACCAGTCGGTAAGCCTCCGCCTTTCCTTTATTTTTCTTTGCAGATTGAGGTTCTTTTTAGCTTTGTGGTGTGTGCCGAGTTTCTCTTCGTTCCTAGGTGGTTCGAGTCTTTTTTCCCCTTAGAGTTCCACCTTGCTCCAACTGGGGGAGTTCAGTCGTGGAGGAGTTAGATGTGACTGACACATGGGAAGAGCAGGGTGGGAGATTGTAACAAAGCCCAAGGCTGAATTTAACACAGGCAAACAGAAAAATAAACAAATTTTTATAGACCATGGGATGGCGATTAACTTCAGAGAGAACAAAGAATATCAACCAGAAAGAGAGACGTGGTTTTGGTATCCTAGAAGCTTTGACTGTTAGAAAATAGCTATGTGATCAGAATAACAAACTGCAAATTTGATTTAGCCAAGAGCTGGGTAAACTCAAGACAGCTATCAGTGGTAAGGGAATGTGGGGCCATGAAGACCCATTTTATTCAGTGCTGACTGAACCCAGGGTCTTTGCATGTTAAGCAAGCACACAGCCAACTGAGCCACACCTCAGCCCTGTTTTCCATGTGTCTCTAAATAAAAAATCTACTGACTCTGTGCAGCGGAAGAGAGTCTTCCTGACCCATGCATGCATGGTCCCTAACTACTGTGTGCTGGGTGGAGTCTAGTCACAGCTCCTGGTGAGATCCAATTCCATGTTTGTTATTCTGATCTCGGAAACGGTTCTCCACACTGAGAGATCTGCTTCCTGGGAGCTGAGGTGAAGGGTGTCGTACCACCATATGCACCCACCTTATGTTTTAATTGAGAAATAAAGTCTCAGAAGACAGCACTGGAGGTTAAGGGTGAGTGTACAAAGAAGCCTAAACAGATAAGAAGGCCAGTCCAGATATGATAAGGTCTTGAATGTGCTGCTGTTATCCTCTGGTGACAGCGGCAGCAGGGGTGGTGTGTGTGTGTGTGTGTGTGTGTGTGTGTGTCTGTGTGACTCAGGAGTGCTTTTTTCTTTTAACATAAAAAACAGTTAGATGCTTAGGCACTTAGGAGCCAATCACACATTTTGATAAACCCAGCTGATGAAGCTGTGCGGAAGGCCAGAACCGACTCCCGAAAGTCATCTGCATGAAATTCTTTTTGTTGCTGCTTCATAACTGTTATGAATTGTAACATAAATATCTGTGTTTCCTGATGGTCTGAAGCCACCTCTGTGAAAGGGTCCTTCAATCTCCAAGGGGGATGGTAAACCCCAGGCTGAGAAACACTGTCCTATGACCTCCACATACCTGCTGTGGCATGTACACACACAGACACACAGACAGAGACAGACACCCACACACAGTAACTAATTAATTGAAAACAGGCTTCTCTGTGACTCAGCAGCGGGAAGTGGGTGAAGTTCTGTGGACAGCATCCTCAAGTGCAGCCTCCAATCAGTGTTGAGGGGAAGGCGGCCTGGAAGTCTGCATGTGAGCAGATTCTAGGGCTACCTTGGAGGTGGAGCAGGGCACTGCAGAAGCTTTCTTATCGCTAAGATCGTGTTATAGACCCCATCTGAACCTCTGAGCTGTTTCAAGGCTACTGTGTGGGAAGTTTGAGAGGCATAGCTCTGCCAGCCGATTCTTCAGACCAAGGGCAATCAGGTTTAATGCTTCACACATGGCTGCTGGCCAGCCTCCCTCTTCCCTCTCTTCCTCTCCGCTCAGTCTTTCTCCCTGCCCCACCCCCTCAATTCCCAGGGTAGAGTAAGTAGTTACTCTTCCCTCCTTCCTAAGGTCATCGAAGGCTTGACCAGTCCATTGTTTTAAATTATTGAAGATCCTTATGCTTAAAGCAAATTTTATTCATTAAGACCATATATTGGCTCAAAAACCCTTCACATATTACAAATCTCTGACTGGGGTTCAAAGCCAAAAAGGAACCAGTCTGGAGTAGAAAGGCAGGTGTTGAGGCTCTCAGGATGTGACCGAAACTGGCTTCTGGTAGATTAAGTGCTGTATGCCGTGAGGCAGCCAGGCCCAGGTGTGACCACCAGGCTAGCACACCAGCACTCTGAGTTCAAGACTGCAGGAATCTGGAGTCCAACAAGACAGAAGTGGATCCAAGCCCACAGGGTCTGCATATGGAAAGGTTCCCCAAAGTTGCCTTACACTTGGGCTGTAACGGGACGTTGTAACGTTTGCCTCCTCAGAGGAGCTATGGTTTATTTTAAAAATTACAAGAATATTAGGGGTTTTTATCCTTTAAGAAAGTTTCTATGAATAGAAGGCAAATGATTGAGGCCCAGTGGGTGAGGGAGGGGGAGAAACTGTCTGAATGGTGTGTCAGTTGCTTCTGTATCACTGCCACGAGAAGCCTATGGACTTGAAAGTCTGGCTTAGGCTTACTGTTCTGAAGGGTTCCAGTCCATTGCTTCAGAGATACTCTCCTAGTGAGCTTTTCTGTCAACTTCACCTGGACTCACTCGAGAAGGGAGTCTCGGTTGAGGGATTGCCCAGCTGAGATTCCCCCACCACACACACACACACACACACACACACACACAACACGGGCATGTCTGTAAGGGATTATTAATTGATGTAAGAGTATCCCGCCCACTCTAGGCAGCACCATTCCCTGAGCAAATGGTCCTGGGCTATAAAAGCCAGGTAAGTATGAGTCTTTGAGCAAGCCAGCAAGCTTCCTTCCTTCATGGTTACTGTTGTACTTTCTTGACTGTGAGTGAGCTCCTTGCAGAAGTTAACACTGTATACAACAGCAAGCAAGCCTGCTCTTGACTGCCCGTTAAGGATAGAACGTAACCTGCAAACTGAAATCAATCTTTTCCTTCCTTCTATTGCCTTTAGTCATGGTGTTCATCACAACAGGAAGAAACTAGAAACTAGTGTGGTGGTGGTGGTGGTAGCGGGGTGGGACCCACTGCAGATGCAAGTGTGGCCGTGGTGGTGGATTTGCTTTACACTGGTGGGAGATGCTGAGAACAGGGTGGAGGACAGCCCGGCAGCACCCTGAAGGTGCTTACCACCATTGAACAGTATACTCCATTTGATGTCACATGACCCTCATCTCAGCCAGTGGGTTTTTAAAGCATTTCAAAGTCTTCACTCCTCTGGGCCACATACAGGTTGGGACATAACAAAACATGACATTAGAGGCCCTGGGTTTGTCCTCTCCTGCATTGCTCTTCAGCCATTGGGTGGCCTGGAACAAAGAGGTACCCACCTACAGCGTTAAATGAAGACCTGAAAGTTGATATTTAAAATTATCTGTAGTTTTTTTTTCTTTCCTGATCAATAAAGTGATAGTTGAATCGTGTGATTTCAGTGAGAGGGTCTTCTCACTTTCCAGACCACGCCCTTCCAACCCTTTGCCTGCCCCCCCTCCTCCACACACACCTTTATTTAATCACACCCCTGTCTTGGCCTCTGACTCTCATGGGCTCCTCCTCCAGGCCCCTTGGGAGGCCTTTCCCAGTGTGGGAGCCAGAGGATTAGGAAGGTCATGGAGTCACCTGCCAGGAAGATTTTCTCTTAAAACCCTAGGTTTCTGTGTTTCTTCCTTTGTCTTCATTTTGATGAAAACAATACCGGGCCTGCACCTCCTGCGAGGCATCTGTTCATTTTCTCTTCTTTGACTTTCAGGACGCTTAAGGCATGACTCATCCTCGTGTGTGTGTGTGTGTGTGTGTGTGTGTGTGTGTGTGTGTGTGCACGCCCCTCCCCCCCTCTCCCCCCCCCCCCCCCCGCACGCATCTGTACACAATGAAGCAAACTGAAAGGGAAGTGGGTGTTTGCAAAGCAGATAGACTGCAGCATGCAGGCACACAGTTCAGTTGAAAGGCTCCCACAGGAGAAGTCCATGTACTGCTAACCCTGCAGAAGCTACCTCAGGTCCACTCTCTCCATGGTGGGAATGCAGCAGGCAGCACTGGCTTCCGGAGGCATAATGGGCCTCAGGCCCATCTCTCTCTAGGTCCTGTTTCCTTCTTTGCAAGTCCCCTCTGCTTGCCAGGGGCCTCCTCACACACCTCACAAGCAGAATAAGACAGTTCGGTTTCCTGACCCCAAGGGCCATCTGAGGAGCTCCTCTCCCACAGGCAAAGGGCTAAGTCCCCCTTGAGGACAACAGATTTCCTAAGTCGGCAATTCCCCAGTGGATGGTGGAGCATAAGGCATAGCCAGAAGCAATAGCTGGGCTGGAGCAGGTTAGTGCCCACATCTCCTCAGTGTCCATGACCTTGTGGAGGAAAGAGGAAGAGACGGTGAAGAGGGCGCTCTAACAGCCTGACACACCTTACTCCCATGCCCACCTAAGCTTTGGCACCCAGGCTTCCCAACTCAGAGTAATTAATATAAAGTCTGGAGACTCTATCTTCATACATCTGCGTGTCCAGATGTGTAGCCATAGGTGCCAGCCTGACCTCACCGGGGAAGCAGCCAGCTGGGTGAGGAGCCATGTCTGAAAAGCAGGGTGCACCACATACTTCCAAGTACTTCCACCCTAGCTGTGAAAGCCAAGAGCAAGAGTACAGTCCCTGAAGGAAAGTCTCGAACATTCCCCCAGTGGGCCCATACCTCTTCACACTGAAAAGCCTCTGCTGGGGTCTTAGCACAGAATGGGGAGCACAGAGCAGACAGGAGAAAGGAAAGGAGACACCAGCTGTGGCCTCCTGACCAGTAACTACAGAGAGGAGGACTTTGGTGGCCTCATGTGCCGTGTGTGTGCGTGTGTATGTGTGTGTGTGTGTGTGTGTGTGTACATGTACATACATCATACATACATCATATTGTATGTGTGTGTGAATGTGTGGTATGTTGTATATATGTATGTGAGTGTATGTGTGTAAGAGAGAAAGGAGAGAGAGGGGCTGTTTGTGTTTGTTAAGCAGGTGAGCTGTAGACAGCCTGTTGTCTCCAGACTCTGCTCATATACATCTAAGCCGCTCATGGCACAGTATTTGCATATGACCTATACACACCTTCCTACATTCCTTGGCCCATCTCTCTCTCAATGACTCAAAATTCCTATGATCAGGCAAGTATGTAGACAGATGGTGCCGCCTGTTGCTCAGGGAGTGATGTCAAGGGAATGCCTGTGTAGATCCAGAACAGACACAACTTTTTTCAAGTATCTTCAAACTACATTGGCTCGAGTCCATATATGTAAAACCCAAGAACACAGAGGTATGTTAGCCCAACTGACAGCAACTATAAGACCAACTAAGGACTTTCTTCTATCAACTGCTTTGGTTGTATTTTTTGATACAACAATAGAAAATTACACACACACACACACGACATGAATCCAGGAGGGGAAATATTTGGGATAGGGAAGGGGCCCTTTGAGAGACAGAAGAGAAAAGTGAATATTGTTTAAGTATATTATATGCCCAAAGAAAATTTTTCATTATGAATATTTCACTTTATATAGTGAAATACACTAATATTTAAAATATTTAACACTAAAAGACTATTTAGTGAATTGTATGCTACACTGACTCTTAGTAAATTACCTGTTATATTTACCCATCAGTCCCACTGCCATTTCTCCTTCCTGATGGCTTTCTGTTCTGGTCATTATTACTCTTTCTCTTGCCTGTAGTTTGGTTTCGCTCATGATTCCTTTTAGAAGTGTTGCAGTTGTACCTCAACTCACCTTATTTTCATCTTTGCCAACCTCCAAGGATGGGCAGATGGATGTATGTAGGTATGTATGAATGTATGTATGCATGCATGTATTTATGTATGTGTGTATAAATGTATGTATTTGTGTGTATGTGTGTAATGTGTGTATATATATATGTATGTTTGTTTGTGTGTGTATTTGTATGTGTATGTATGTATATATGTGTGTGTATGTATGTATGTGTATATGTATGTGTGTATGTAAGCATGTGTCTATGTATGTGTGTATGTATATATGCGTGTATGTGTGTATGTAAGCATGTATATATGTGTGTGTCTATGTATGTGTGTGTATGTATATATGTATGCCCATTGACCCCTAACTGAGGACCAAGTATTCAACTATATCAGTACAGGGGAGGACCTTCTCATTCAAAGCACCACAGTGTGTATAAATACACATACACATGCACATGCACATACACATGCACATACACATGCACATACACATGCACATGCACATACACAAGCACATACACATGCACATGCACATGCACATGCACATACACATGCACATACACAAGCACATACACATGCACATGCACATGCACATACACAAGCACATGCACATGCACATACACATACACATGCACATACACATACACATGCACATACACATGCACATGCACATGCACATACACATGCACATGCACATGCACATGCACATACACATGCACATGCACATGCACATACACCTATACATTCCACATGTGGGAGAAGGTGTGGTAGTATATTTGTCCTTCTGGGTTTTGTTCATATGGTAGTTTACAGTTCCATCTATTTGCCTTCAAATGTCTTAATTTTGTTCTTCTTGCTGAGAAGCAGAACACTTACATTTATATTTATATATTTGAAAACCTAAATCAATCAGTACTTTTCTAGAAAAGTGCAATAGGCCCAAATGAGCTGTTAGAACCTTGAATATGAGCCACAGTTGAAATAAATTACACAATGCTAACACCCAGAAACAGGGGTTTGTAGACGGAGAAACCGGCAACCCTCAACTTCTACAGTGAAATCATAGAAGGCCCAGACTTTAAAGCCAGAGTTGCGTCTCATTCCTTCTCTCAACGAAGAATTACTTAAGACTTCCCAGCTTACATACACTTACTGTCCATGAGCTCTTTGCTGTCTATAATGAGAATTATAAAATCAAAACCAAATTATCTTCATATTTTTGTGAAATGGACTTATTTATAGATCTTTTAAATCCCCTTTTTCTAGAGGCATAGCCACATTTGCAAATCCCAGCTCTGTAGAATAAACAAGCAAGACAAAACAAACTCTTTATCACATGTGTGCAGACAGCAGTGGTCAAGGCCGCAGCCATGGAGAGTCTGAGCATCTGCATCATCTCATGACCATCTGAAGGCGTTTACTTAAAAACTTCCCCAAACTCATCTCCTACTGGTTGATATCTTCAACATGCCCGTTTGATTTTTCCCTCTGAGTGGACCTCAGTATTGCGTAGGAATTGAAGGCGAAGGATTTGAGGTGAATTCATTAATCCTGAGGTTTCCCGTGTGTGTGTTTGTTTTCTGAGACTTTCCTGACCTGGTTGTGTGTGTGTAGGAAACACTACTGAGCTTTCTGCTTGCTGTTTAGTATGATGCATCCTGTTGACATGGAGAAGACAGCAAAAGCCCTGCTTCTTGGCTCTTTGGAAACTTCAGCTGGGATGGGAGCATCAAGTAGGTGGCCCAAGGGTTGGCTCCTGGGAGCCATCTGTGATCTTCTTCAACACTCATCTCAGGACAGTGCTGCCTGAGGCTAGACCTGTTTGGTATAGTGGAACAAAGAAATCACCGTGGGCATCTCTGGAGAGACCTGGAGACTGCAGGACAATATGTACCCTTCTCCCGCCCATGGTCTCACAGCTGAGAGCTAGATAGGATTAGCCCAGACTTTTACATGCCAGAAATCAAAATGTCAGGGGATATGCATTTGATGGGTCGATAGAAGTTTCTTTTTTTTTTTTTTTTGATGTCAAAATCTTATTTATTTATTTATTTATTTATTTATTTATTTATATGTAAGTACACTGTAGCTGTCTTCAGACACTCCAGAAGAGGGCGCCAGATCTCGTTACAGATGGTTGTGAGCCACCATGTGGTTGCTGGGATTTGAACTCTGGACCTTTGGAAGAGCAGTCGGGTGCTCTTACCCACTGAGCCATCTCACCAGCCCTCGATAGAAGTTTCTGAAAATATTGATCCACTTGGTAGACTCTTCATTCAAACCTCTCATTAACATATGTAAATCTGGCCTGGTGAGCCCCTTCACCAGTTAAGAGCACTGGCTGCTCTTTCAGAGGCCCTGGTTTCAGTTCTCAGAGCCTCCAATGAAGGCTCACAAATGTCTGTAACTCTTGTTCCAAGAGATACGATGCCTTCCTCTGGTCTTCGTAGGTATTGCATGCATATGGTAAGGGGCCATACTAGGAAGCAAAATATTCATACACATAAAATATAATAGTTTTTAAAAAATATTTAAGCTTAGGGCTGGCAAAATAACAGTGGGTGAAGGGGCTTGTCACCACGCCTGACAATCTGAGTTTGAGCCCAGGTCCCACTTGGTGGAAGAAGAAACTGACTCCCACACGGTGTCCTCTGACTTGTATGTGTGCACCAAGGCAGCCTTCTCCTGACTTACAGCATTGGACATTCTAGATTTTAAGTTTACTTCTCTGCCCTAATTTGCAAAGGAATGCACCGAAAGTTTAAAACGCAGCCATGTGTCCAGAGGGATCAGAGCAGTGCAGAGACATTTCCAAGGTGCTACACAGTAGCCACGGAAGTTAGGCGCCAGTCAGGTTCACCGGATCTCCATTTCCTTCCATGAAAACTCCAGATTACTTTTAATTCTTTCTGCTTTTCTTCTTTCTCTAAAATAAAATAAATGTGCTGAATTTTCCCTCCCATATCGCAAAGGTCTTCAGCATCTGACTTGAAAGGTTTTCTGGTCCCTCAAAAACATTGGCCGATGATTCTTCACAGACAGACACCTTGAGATGGAGGCGGACCAAGAAATCTCACTCTGAAAAGGGTGGGGCCAAGTGTCCCAGCTGGTGCCTACCATTTGAGTATTCTGTAGGCTGAGACAAGAGGATTTGCCCAGAGCTTGAGACTACCTTAAGGCCATATAGTGAGTTCAAGAGTAGCCTGAGGCTGCACAGCAAGCTCCTGTCTCAAAAAAAATACAGGACCTAATAAAACCAGTGCTGGAGTCTGTGAAGGTGGGGTATAGAGCTGAGCTGGGAGGTGCCACCAGGGTGTGTCCTCTAGCTCATAATCTCATCAGACTAACAGAAAACAAGAAAGTCTACCTTGAGTGAGATCACGTGCAGGGATCTGAACCTCAGAGGGGAGAGCGTCAAGGCTCCTGGCACACTTCTGGTTTCTCTCCAAAGAGCCCAAAGAACTTTCCCAGCTGGTGGGGGAGTGACTGCAGCTTTCCCCACTTAAGCAGCTGGGCCCTGCAGTTTCCTCCCATCCTCTGATTGTCCTTGCCCCTCTGTAAGACAACACTGCCTGTCGAGCCCCCTCAAACCACCAAAGCCAACCGTCTGTGGGCTGTTTTTGTGATGTACGTGGTTAAGTACTTCCCTTGGCTCCGAGACATGGGACTCTGTGTCTCACACGGATACGTACCAGATGTGGCAATCAGCCTACTAGCCCTGATGCATGGTGTGCTCTGCCACCCAAGGGCAGCCTGCAAAGGCAGGTGCTGACGGATCCGTGCCTTAGTGTCTCCCCTGGGCCTTTGGATGGCAATGCCCATTTCTCAGATGTGTCCACCCAAGCTGAAGGCAACATGAAGGACAGGTGCCCCTGACTCTGGCCTGGTGCCTACCAAACAGCACCTCCCCCTCTGGCAGAAGAGAACTCTGCCAAGAACACGGAGCCAAGACACGGACCCCACATGTGTCAAATGTCACCTGGTATATCTGGGAACCCCTAATGATCCAGCCTTGGCTCAGCAGATGTGACACATGGCACTACCTACCACACACAAGCCACTGGGGGGGGAGCACCATACCATCTCCCCTAGGGTAGCGCTGTCACCCCAAGTTTCACAGCTGCTCCTTTTCTGTGGGAGGTCAGCCCTCTAAAGGCGGAGACCTTTCAAAGGCAGCTGCACCAGCACCAGCTGCAGATCATTCAGCCTCTCCGTCAAGCGCTGGCTGGAGTCATATCCACTTACATCCACACGCAACTGTTGGATGTGCACATGACAATCATCAGGACCAAAGGCTTGGAGCTGTTCCCAAAGTCTTTGCTGGGAAAGTGAGGGGCCCTCTGCACCCGTTTCCCACGGGCCACGGAGACCTGAGCCACCACCAGCAAGTAACCCCAGCAGACTTGGCTCCAAGCTAAACCTGCCCTCTCCTATTGCTAATAACCCGGTCAATTCTGTTATAACCTCGCCTTTCCTGTCTGGATAACATCAGGCCTACAGCTCACAGGTCAGAGAGTACCTGTGATAGAGGGGAGTTATTCATGGGGAAAAAAAGACTTTGAGAGCCTTTGGGCTTTATTTGTTTTCTGTTAATCTTCTAACATACATTTGGAAGCTTTGTGTGAGACAAGCAAGGCCCCGGCCTGGTGGCCCGTGTTTGTAGAGCATCTGCATGGCAGGTTGAAGCTAGACATTAAAGGGTTTCTAGAGACACTGTGCCAGCCAGAGCCAAACCTACAGAAGACACCCAGGGACCCATGGGATTCAGGTGCCAAGCTGAGTTCTGAGGCATAGGCTCTACTCATATACATGTGTTGGTCTGTCTAAAATGCTCTGGTCATGAAAGCAAAGATTTGTCTCTTGTCTTCCCCACACTGCAAACACTTCCAGATTCTGAGCAGACTCTGAGGTCCTAGCAGGCCCTGGGAGGCACTTAGATAAGTTGTTCTCCAATAGCTCAGCCTCCTGTGTGGAGAGTGTACCAGCAAGAGCATGTCTGTGCCTTAGTCTCCTCCAATGTGTGCTATGGCCAAGTATTAGTAGACTTTTCCACAGTTGTCCTTACCCTCCTTGGCTTGAGTGACATCTTCAGCTGTCACCTGTAAGATGGTAACATATGAGGCTCCCCTTTTCAAAACACCTATTCCCAGTCTCCACCTGGTTTTGTGAATGACCCTGGGGCCTCAAAGTATCAACTAGTTACCATGTGTGACTACCCAACTTCATGCAATTGTATCTTCTTGTCCTAATCTTTGTCCTTGGTGTCCAGGGACCTTCTGGCTGTCTCTGTGCATAGCCCTTTGATGTCTTATATGCCTCTGACCTGCTGGTGATATGGAGTTCTCAGGCTGCTCTGTAGCGCCCCCTACAGCCTGGGTTCCCTATTGCAGCTGTCTGCATCCAGGAACTAGCTGTCTCCGTTGCCCTGTGAGCTGCCTACCTTGGTCCAAACTCCTGGCCCCTATGAGAGCCAGTCTTTTGGGGTAGATGGCCCATAGCTGCCATCATTCTTGGGATCTTATGTTTATGCACTATCTCCATAGAGGTAGGAAATTAAGCAAAATCCTTTTAAGTAAGAGTAGCATGAGTCACCTGACAGTGAACCCAAGAGAGTGGCCCTGATGCACAGGGACAGCCTCCATCAGATAGGGTACAGACCCATGACGAGAATGTCATAAGTAAGATTCCGGTTTCCTTCATCAGCATCTGCATTGAGTTACAGGTTATCACAACTTCCTTACCTCCATACTTCCCCTTAGTTCCATCTCACCTCCAGTACAACCTGAGCTTAAGCTCTGTGTGATCATTATCTCTTGTTCCTTGGCTTAGGGGTCCTAATGAAGGCACCCAGCCCTCAAGTGAGCATGTCACAACACGGTGGCTCGTCACTTTCAAACCAGCAAGGTGCCTCTCCCACCAGTTGGCTGAGACATGGTCTCATGTAACGAAGCAAAAGAGAAGGGTAGTCCGTCTCTAGTGCTAGCTACTGTTAGTCAGAAGTCATTGGCACCTCACCCCCGCCCCACCCAAGTGAAAGTGCCACACAGAGAGCCTTTGTGCCCTGGCTGCATTTATGCCTGTGCGCTCCAAGCAAGACACAAACCCCCATGTTGGAATCAGCAGGTGAATGTCAGATAGAATGTGTCCATGGGTTCACATGTGTGGATGGACTTCGGACTCCACAGAGGGGCCTGTGAGCCTGAGATCAGTCCCAGTTCTTTCCTACTTGGTCATTTCAGAAAAGCAGACTGAGACATCCCCACAAACAGATGGGAAACAGAAACCTTCCTTCTAGATGGGGACTGGACGCTCTTTGGGTACCTAACTTGAGTGCCCAAATTAGGTATGTCTCAATGAAAGTGAATTCAGTGAACACCCCCAGCCCTGAGTCAAAATCCTCGTAAAGGCTGCAGGCGACTTCTAGGCATTATTAGCTGAGCTCCACCCCACCCCACCCCCTGCCCGAGGAAAGCAAATCTGTTTAGAAAGCAAATCGCATTGTGCCAATATATTCACCAGATGAGTAGGACACCCCCATGAAAGACTTGAGAGTGTTCAGGGGGCGCAGGAGACACAGATGGCCTTCCTAGTGTATGGGCCTCTAACTCACTAGGGGGTGGGGGAGCAGGCTGCCTACTGACCTCTGCAGCCATCCCGGCCTTTAGGAGTATGAAATTTCAATTTCTACATCAGAGCTTTCATTTTTGTGACCCACCACCCCCCAAAAAATTTATTCAAAAATGATGTAGATGCTTTTCAGGTCAAAACTGTAGCTGGGAGGAAACAGAAGGGTAGAAGAAAGAGAAATAATTTCTACCAAGCTTATGTCCAGTTCACAAGATGTATTTGGCAAATGTGTCATCTCCCAGCAGCCCCTCTGAGAAAACCCCATACTGTTCAAGCTCCACGGATTGACCAAAATGCCCACCATCTATCTCTACAGCAGGTCAAACAGAGCTGCAGGCCCAGGATAGAAGGCATTCCACAAGAGGCAGGTTTGCCCTGAGTGAGGAAGGAAGAGACAGGCTTATGTTTTAAACCCAAGCTCATAGTCCCATCAGGACCCTCCTGCCACATGACTCCAGACATCTGGCCCATGCTCCCTCTTCACCCATCCCAAGGTCTACCCACCATGCCTGCTGTCATCCTGTCTCCAGCACAAACCATTTTCATGCATGTGCTTCCCATCCATAATGAGTCAAATCAACATGAAAAGCCAACCATGTAACTCAACTGTGCTGTGGGGTAAGATCTTTAAAATATGCCCAGTCTATATTCCATGAGATAGACACATCCACGCTTACGCATACACATGGCGCTCAATACAGCCCCCAGTGGGAGGAAATGGAGCCAATCAAGAAACAAGACCCTCAGTACAGAGGTGGGCTGGGCTACCCCACCCCTAGTCACAGCCACGGTTCCCTAGGAATTCCTTCCTGATGCACCATGACACAAATTCTGGGGCTTCTGTTACTGGTTCACCCAGAGGGGATGTCTGAGGAGTCTCTGTGAATTTTAAATGGTTACAGACTATCCCAAGGTCAAGAGCAGTCAGGCCTGTGCTTGGAAGTATTTTGTAAGATGGTCCACAAAACCCACAAGGGGGGATTTGAGCCCTGACGATAGCTACTGGTCTGAAAGGATGGACTGACCTTGGGATACTGATGTAGTATCCCAGGAGCCCTGGAGGCTGACAGGAGAGAGAAGAGGAGAAGCCCAGGATCTGCTGAGGTCAGAAGGGGTGGTAGCGACTTCTCTGAAGGTAACCTCTCTGGAGGCTGAGTTACCATGATATCTAAATTCCCAAGGCCAGTGGCTGGTCAGAGTCGAAGGTCGGAGCCAAGACTCCAATGTGGTTCTCACGCTCCCCTGAGCAACCTGGACAGAGGCCTGCACTCTATATCACTATATTTTCTGTGGACAGAGGTGAAAATTCAGAAGACAGGAATCTGAGGTGGGGTAGAAAGATGGCAGGACCCAGAGACTTTCTTGAGTCAAATGGGCAGATTCCCTGAAGGCACAAGATAACTAGAGTATGCGGAGATATCAGATCTGAGAAACAAGTAACATTAGTCTTTGCCAATATCTGAAATACTGATTGAGTGGTATATATGGAAATATTCACAAAAGTAAGTTGAATTGGTGTTCACAGAAGCTAAGGAAGGCGACCTGGCTGATCTGGAAAAGCCATGAGTGTGAGCATCAGGCGAGAAGGCAGTCAAGAACACCTGGACTGGGAGCCAGTCAGGCTCTCCCCTGGACAAGCAAATTATAGCTTCCCTCTGTATTACACTAGGGGGGAAGACATCTATGTAGAATAAAATAATGTCATAGTTGAAAGCAAAGTATCTATGCCCACTAGGCACATCAGTTACAGCTGCCACCCAGGCTGTAGAGCTTGCATGACATGGAGTCCCAATACACACAAGACACCACAGCACAGACTCACACATTCGGAGCACATGCTCCCCGGCACAGAAACTATACCCAGAGCACATACAAATCGTGCACAGTCCACACACATTCAACCACAAGCTCACATAAACACCACATACCACATGCATATTATATATGGCACAAAAAACCCATACACATATGCATATAACACGCACACCACAAACCTACATATACCACATACTACACACATAACACACAAATAATATGCATCAGAAACACACCATGTACATACATGTTATGTAACCATACACCACACTCCATACCCTACATCACACACTACACATGTGCTGCACACTATGCAACACATATCACACATAGTACACATACTAGACAACCCATACCCTCCCCATCTCTCCCCTCTGTACCCATAGAGAAGTTGCAAATGTCTAGCAGTGGGAACACTCTCTCTGCCACAAGCCACAGACTTCTCTGCGGGGCCCCATTTGAAAGGGGTCCGCTCTTCATCAAGGAGCACAGCCCTGGCCACTTGGGGATCTTCTCTGACTGAGCACATAGGGCTCTCAGCATTATTGATGCTGGTCTGGGAGGAGCCTGTCAAACTCCAGTGCTTGCACATCTGAGGGTCAGCTCAGGCCTCCCAACCAACATCACATCGCCTGGGTACCACACTTCCCATGGAAGGGCATCGTGTGCACAGTGTGTCCAGAGGAAGGCCAAGTGTTCTGAGGTTGGGACTTAGGACCCCTACTGCAAATAAGTGTTCATGCTTGAGTTTTTCATTCTTCCTGGGTTGGTTAAACTCGAGCTCTGTAACTCACTGGTGTGGGGCAGGGCCCCTTATACACCTGAAGAATGGGCTCCTCTATTCTTTCTGTAGAAAGGCACCCAGTGCCTGTGCCAAGACAGAGCACGCCTGAAAACAAACCAGCATTCTAGCCATGGTGCGATCTGTGACTCCAAACACCAGGAGTCAAATCTGAATCCCCCAAATCTGAATGACTTCCAAGCCATTAGATCCTAGCCCAAAAGAGAAAGCTAGGGGCATGTGTTCAGACCCTGGATGGTCTTAAGCGGTCATCTAGCCTGGTGTAGCCCATATGCAGGCAACACGAGTCTCCAATACCTCTGAATGTCCACCTTATTCCTCCCACAGTCTCTCAGCCATGCTCGGTGCCACCCCTTAAATAGCTCCCCACCCCCAAAGGAGAGACAATAGCCCATGCCTGGGCTCAAGGGTTTTATATCTGAAGGGTAAACTGAGCGGCCAGGCAAGGAATCAGGAGACAGCCCAGGTTGCAATATGGATGCCCGGGAACTGGGTGAGTGAGCCAGCTTTCCTACTCTGACAGTGTTCAAAGTTGTAGCATGTCGGTTCATTCTGGAGCTAACTCTGAAGGACAGGAAGTACTCTCTCCACCTGGCAGCAGTGGGGCCAGAGATATGGGTCTCATCCCCTCTCTGGGTCTCACAGTGGGGATTTCTCTGCACATATCTGGGTCTACATGATTCTAAAAGTTTCACCCTACCCCACAGCAGTGTTCTGATGATCTACGCATGCTCCACCCTACTGAAAGGTTAGGGTGAGGTCGCTGACTTTCCTAGTCAGTAAGTCAGAAGGAATAGAGCCGTGCTGGGCTAAATCGCTTTGCAGTCACCAAGCCCTCTGCATTTCTGACACTCAGGACCTCTGGACTATGAGATTAGTGACACTGATTGCAGCACAGCTCACAGCACAGCTGCCCAGGAGGCCACAGAGGTGCTGGGAACTGATGCTGTTTCCAGACTGCCCAGGGGAAGGCATCTGCCCTGGGTGATTCACTAATCTTTACCAAGGGTGCTGCTGGGCTAAACACATGCAGATCCTGAGACACCAGTGTGTCGTGTGTCACTAGTACAAGCAAGCTGTTTGTAGGTCAGGCTCTTCTCCACCCAGCCCCAGGGGCCTGTTTCCAGCAATGCCTTCATCTGTGAGTCCCAAGTGTTAGCCACGCCCACTCGCTCGGCTGATTATACCGAATATCTGCTTCTTCAGAAGCTCCTCGTGACATCATGGCTAGGGAATTCAGTGTTTGTAGAATCCTTATTGTAATTTCACCATGTTCTCATGGGGTAGTCAGAAGGCTTTGCCCCCAAGGAACCACGGTGTGCCCACCTCTAGAAGCAGAGGCGGGGGCATCCGAATGCTACTCTCTTGTAGAGTCCTGTACAGAATTGACAACAGACCTCATCTATAGCCTGGAGGCTGTTCTGTTTCCTGGATGGAACCTGATATCTTCAGGCTCCAGGCCCAGTTCTCTCTAAGGTCACATGAATGAGGTCCTCAGTCCATGTGGAAATGAGATCACAAGACAGATTAAAGAGGGTTCCAGGGCGCTGTCCCTAGTTTGCTCGGGCTCCAGCGCATCAAGGCAAGTGTTTATGGAAACCGCATCCTCTTCAAACACGTCCTTCTTTAATCGCCAGCACGTGCATGTGGGAAAAAAACCTAGCAGAGGGAGAAACACCATCGCGGAGTCTCTACAGCGCCTCGGCTCTGTTGGGTACTTCGTGTTTGCTTTCTGGTGTGCGGTGAGTTTATTCCTGCAGCTCTTGGTCTTCCCTGCTGCATTTCCTGGGCTGAGAGTAACTGCAATGTTGAGCTGGGTGTGGAGCGAGGCAGGGGTGGTTCTGTAAAGAGCCTTGTGTGTATAAGATGTACATATGATAGATTTGGTCACGGCCATCATGGATGACAAGAAGTCCCATGATCCCCTGCCTGCTGGCCCATGGTGGGACTGAAAGTATAAGAATCAGAGAGCCAGTATGCAAATTCCAGATGGAGACTGAAGTTCTCAAAGCCACAAGCGCTGGGCTGGCTGTGTGTCCAGTTAAGCAGACCACAGTCAGCTTCACCCTGACTTTTGTTCCTTCCAGGCCTCCCAGAATGGGACGATGCCCCCACTAAGCCAGCCAACAGAAATTCTCACCTTGCCAGAAACACCTACAGACACAACAGGAAAGAAGGCCTGGCTAGTTATATGGGCACCCTATGGCCCGGTCCATCTGATATGTCAAACCATCCATCTTACACAGTCTGTGCCTACTTCTCAGCTCTGCTGCCACTGTGATGAGACAGCATCGTGTGTGAATGCACACATGGGGCCTTACACTAGTGAGACCTACTTTACACGGGCTGCATTTGTGAGGAGCACAGTTCTATTATTATGGTGCTTGCTGCGCAAGCATGGGCACCTGAGTTCACACCCCCAGCTCTCAATCAAAGCCACAATCAAAGCCAAACTCCTGGATCAGTGAGAGATCCTGTCACATAACATAAGATGGGGAAAGAGACTGTGGGGTGCTCAGCCTGAAATCTGGACAGCAATATTACAGTACCTCCTCCCCAGGGTTCAGGAAGAGGAGACAGAGAGCACATAAGAGCCAGAGGCAGAGGTGACTACATCAAAACTGTTTTCGAGACACAGAAAGGCAGCTGGCTATACACACTCACTGAGATTGTGACAGTACATGCAAGGGACAGAGTCAAGGCAGGCAAAATTCCAGCATAAATGGGGAAGGGCCGCACAAAGTCTTGCCCTTAACTGAGGAACTATTGATAACTGACATCAACAGGACCACACATCCGAAGTCCACAGACAGCACGTTGGACTGGATGGATTTTGTTTGTTTTAAGTGAGGACACAAAGTTGTATATGGGCATAAAATCAGGGAGGTCTGAAAGGAGTTGTGGGGATGAAAATGATTAAAATAAATGTGAAATTCTCAAAGCATTAATAAAAATAAGGTAAAGTTCAAATAATATGGAAACCAAAAGAAGGTTGGAGAGAGAGATGAAATGCTCCGCCTCTATCTCTGGCCTCTACGTGCACACTTATGTGTGTGCGCACACAGCACATACACACATATATTTTCCATACACACACATACACATACAAAAGAAAACCGTTAATTTATAGACATCGAGCATGGGCCAGGTGTGCCAGGCAGGTTACAGCTGGCCAGAGTGCTGCTCGAGATGCCACTGTGTCTGTCCGGTGGGTTGCTATGGAGTCAGTGGGTGCAGCTGGGGACGTCACAATCACAAAGAATCTTCACTCTTTTTTTTTGAGATAAGATCTCACTGTGTTGCTCTGACTGCCCCAGAACTCCCTCTGTAAACCAGACTGTCCTCGAACTCAGCGATCCACCTGCTTCTGCCTCCCAAGGGCTGGGATCAAACACCCAGCTGCATCTTCACCTTTCGGTGAGAGCCCCATGTGTGGCATGGGACATGCTCTCTGTGTGGCATGGGGACATGTTCTCTGTGTGGTTGTGCTCTTCGCCACATGTGAGGGAATGTTTCAGTGTGTCTGAACCCCAGTGAAGATGATGACATGGGGGACTTTCAGGAGCATGGGAGCTGCACATACTCCCAATCTCGACAAGGCAAAGAACCTTCTAGAAACGTGCTTAAAACAATGAAAGTCCTGGATACAGGGATTAAGGATTATTTTTCTCTTTCACTACTGCTCTGTGGAATAATCTTCAGCATGTTTTACCACACGGAGAACATGTCTGGGTCCTCTAGAAAGTTCTGCTCTGGCTTCCGGTGTCACAGACATACCAACACAAAAGCACAGTTCACAGCCAGGCACCTCGAGCAAGCTGAACATCTGACCAGACCTGATCAAACTTCTTGAAGGACCAACCCTTCTCTGCATCAGACTCCTGCCCTCGGGTCCTTGCAGATCACCTGTCTCCAAGCAGGGATTTTTTTCATTGACATTTACTTATTCACTTTACATCCTGATCATAGCCCCCCTCTCTTCCCAGTCTCCCCTCACACAGCTCCTCCCCCCAACCCTCCTCCCTTCTCCTCTAAAAAGGGGTGGGGGCAGTGCTAGGTATCACCTACCCTGGTACATCAAGTCACTGCAGGAGTAGGCGCATTCTCTCCCACTGAGACCAGAAAAGGCAGTCCAGTTAGGAGATCCCAGTTAGAATCCACATGCAGACAACAAAGTTAGGGTTGTTGGGAGACCCACATGAAGACCAAGCTGCACATCTGCTACATATGCATAGGGGAGCCTATGTCCAGCCCATGCATGTGCTTGGGTTATTCAATCTCTGGGAGCTCCCAAGGGTCCAGGTTAGTTGACTCTCTTGGTCTTCTTGTGGAAACTCTATCCCCTCTGGGTCCCTCATTCTTCTCCCAAGTCTTCCATAAGACTCTCCAAGCTCAGTCTAGTGTTTGGCTGTGAGTCTCTGTTTCTGTTGGCTACTGGGTGGAGCCTTTCAGAGGACAGTTATGCTAGGCTCCTGTCTGCAAGCATAACAGATTATCATTAATAGTATCAGGGATGGTGCTTTTCTAGTTGCACCCATTTGCCTGCAAATTTCATAATGATCTTTTTTTAATAGCTGAGTAGTATTCCATTGTGCAAATGAACCACTCATTCTTTATCCATTCTTCAGTTGAGGGACATCTAGGTGATTGTTGTTGTTGTTGTTTTTACAGTTTCTGACTATTACATATAAAGCTGCTATGAGCTTTATTTGTTGAACAAGTGTCTTTGTGGGATGGTAGAGCATGCCCAGGAGTGATATAGCTGGGTCTTCCGGTAGAACTATTCCCAATTTTCTGAGAAACTGCCAAATTGATTTCCAGAGTGGTTGTCTAAGTCTGGACCACTACCAGCCATGGAGGAGTGTTCACCGTGCTTCACATCCTCGACAGTATGTGCTGCCACTTGAGTTTGTCACCTTAGCCATTCAGATTGATGTAAGGTGGGATCTCTGAGTGTTTTGATTTGCATTTGCCTGATAACTAATGACATGAGCATTTCTTTAAGTTCACCTCAGCTATTAGAGAGTGCTCTGTTGAGAATTCTCTGTTTAGCTCTGTACCCCATATTTTAATTGGGTTATCTGGTTTGTTGGAGTCTAACTCTTGCGAGATATATATATATATATATATATATATATATATATATATATATATGGTATTAGCTCTCTGTTGGATGTAGGGTTGGTGAAGATCTTTTCCCATTCTGTAGGCTGCTGTTTTGTCCTATTGATGATGTCCTTTGCCTTACAGAAGCTTTTTAGTTTCATGAGGTTCCATTTATTCACTGTGATCTTAGTACCTGAGCTATTAGGGTTCTGTTCAGGAAGTCGTGTCCTGTACCAACGCATTGCTATTCCCCACTTTCTTTTCTATTAGATTGAGCATATCTGATTTTATGTTGATTTTATGATCCACTTGGACTTGAGTTTTGTGCAGGGTAATAAATATGCATCTATTTGCATTCTTCTACATGCGGACATCCAGTTAGACCCGCACCGTTTGTCAAAGATGCTTTCTTTATTCCATTAGCTTCTTTGTCAAAAATCAAGTATCCATAGGTGTGTGGGTGTATTTCACAGTCTTCAATTCCATTCCCTTAATCTACCTGTCTGTTTCTATACCAATACCATGCAGTTTTTATTACTATTGCTCCGTAGTACAGCTTGAAATCAAGGATGGTGAACCTCCAGAAGTTCTTTTATTGTACAGGATCCTTCTAGCTTTCCTGGATGTTTTTGTTTTTCCTTATGAAGTTGAGAGTTGTTCATTTAAGGTTTGTAAAGAATTGTGTTGGAATTTTGGTAGGAATTGCATTGAATCTGTAGATTGCTTTTGGTTAGATGGCCATTTTTACTATGTTAATACTACTTATCTATGAGCATGGGAGATCTTTCCATCTTCTGATATCTTCTTCAGTTTCTTTCCTCAGAGACTTGAAGTTCTTGTCATATGGGTCTTTCATTTGCTTAGTCAGAGTTACTCCAAGTATTTTGTGTTATTTGTGGTGATTGTGAAGTGTATTGTATCCCTGATTTCTTTCTCGGCCCATTTATCCTTTGTATAAAGGAGGGCTACTGACATTTTCTTTTCAGTGAATTTTGTATCCAGCTATTTTGTTAAAGGTGTTCTCTGATAGAATTTTTTGGTGTCACATATGTATACTTATGTATATCATATCATCAGCAAATAGCCATACTTTGACTTCTTTTTTTTCCAATTTGTATCCCCTTGATCTCTTTTAGTTGTCTTATTGCTCTAGCTAGAACTTCAAGTACTATATTGAATAGATAGTGAGCAGCTTTGTCTTGTCCCTGATTTTAATGGGACTGGTTTAAATTTCTCTCCATTTAGCTTGATACTGTTTATTGTCTTTATCGTGTTCAAATATGCACCTGTGTCCCTGATCTCTCCAAGACTTTTATCATGAAGGGGATTTTGTCAAAGGCTTTTTCAGCATCTAATGAGATGATTATGTGGGTTTTTTCTCTTTCAGTTTGTTTATATGGTGGATTACATTGATGGAATTTTGTATATTGAACCACCCCCCCAAGCACAGTTTATTACCCTGCATTTCTGGAAAGCACAGCCCCTGACTGTGGAGCCTAGGAAGAGAAGAAATGCAGCATGTTGCAGACATCTTCAGTCTTGGCTCAATTCAGTTCAGTGTTCTCTGTTTCTCAATGCCCTTCTCTGTGAACGGGCAGGATCACTTCCCTGCTTCAGGCACAAGGCAGAAGGAAGGGAGGGCAAGCCAGACGCCTGGGTATGTGTCTCCATCATCGCCCTTCCTGTGGGCACATCTGTCCACTTTATGAACACATTGCCTTTCCTGTGCAGATGATGGGCATTCACTGAGGAAGAATAGCACTAGAGTGTGCTGTGACCCAGAGTGTCAGGCAGGTTCTCTGACAGACAGCCATTTCCATTTTGTTCCACTTCCACCTTAGGGTTTACCAGGGAGAGCTAGATAAAGCTCCAGACACACTGGGGTGTCCCACAGGGTACACTACTTGCACGAACTACCCCCAGCTGCCTAGACTGGTAGCTTCCAGTCAGGACTTCCAGAACCTCAACTGAATTGAACCTGAAGCTTCCAATCAGAGCACGTAAAGGTTTCACACACCCCAGGTCTTCCTCTGCTGGTACCCCAAGGGTGGCCCTTGTTGATCTCACAGCCTGCAGTATCCACATCTACTGAGCCTCTCCCATCAGGAGCCAGTCCAGCTCTGGCAAGCAGCGTTAGAGATGTGCATGAATGGAGGTGCACAGGCCCCATGACCTGGACCAGACCCAGGCCTTTGAGCGCAGAGGGCTCAAAGTAACCTGTCCTGTAGAAGCTATCCCAACCCTCCCAATGCTTCCCAGCTCTACCTCCTGTGTCCACTTAAGAATCAGGACATGGCCCTCACAGTGCACCCTGAGACCTGCTCTGCCAAGGACTTCCGGACTGTACCCTGCAATACAGACAGCTCAGCACATGGCCTGTGTTGATCATGAGCACTTGCACAGAGCATATTGGCCAGAACTGAAAGTTTCACCCACGGCTTCAGTGCTTTTGAATCTACCCACAGCTCTCCCATTTCTAGCTGTTGGTGGCTCTCTTCTGAGCCCTCCTAACTGGACCCTGATGTCCTGCATCCCTCCCTGACCTTCCGTCCACTCTCTAACCAGCCTTGGTCATCTCTAAAATGTACATCTCTTTAAGCCTTTTAGGTAATGGACAATCTAAATGGGGGAGATAGATCTGAATCAACTGACCTCAGGAATGGAGAAATCCAAGCCACACCATGATTCTCCCATCCAGAGCCTCAGAGGGGTTCCCAGCTCAAAGGATGCTTGAGTGGAGTTAACGGAGTGCTGGTTGACCAATGGGGCATGCAGAAGAAAGTTCCAACTTTGAGAGACAGCAGAGGACTGTCCCCACAGTGGGTTGGAGAAAGTCTGTGGAGGAAAGAAGGACTGGGACATCAAAGGCAGATGTGGCCGCAAGGCCAAGAACCAGGAGGACAACAACGCCAACAAGACTGTACATGTCTTTGTGGATAGAAATTGTCACACTAGGATAAAAACAGACAAGTCTAACGAAACAGCCTCACAATATGAAGTAAGATCAGACAAACCCACAACAATTTGGAAGTAATAAACAATATTAATTAATGCATAACATCCCTCCAGAAAGTAGATAAAAACAAAGGAGGGTCCAGAACGTTACTAGCAAGCATAAGCTAGTGAGCTCAGATAGACACCAGCCTGCAACAATTCACGTGTATGTGTGTGTTCTTTATATATACTTATAAATATATTTATATTTAAGTTTTTATGTGTGTGTATGCACGCATGTGCATGCGTGTGATTGCCTCCGGTGTGAGCTGGCGTTCCAGGCAGTTATAAGCCACCCCATAAGGGTGCCGGGAACTAGACTCATGTCCTACACATGAGGGAACCTTATGTCTAAATCTGTGAGCTTCCCTCTTAGGCTATAAAGCAAACTTCAACCAGTTTCAAGGAACATTATTATGTAGGCCATATTATTGACACATAATGAAACTGAATGAGAGTTGGCTATGTTCGTGAAGGCCCACCCATTAAGAGAAAATAAATTTGAAAATAGTCGCGTCAAAGAATAAATCATGCTGGGAACAGAAATGCTTTAAACAGTGATAAAATACCATTAGCTGGGAGGCAGTCAAAATGGTTCTCTAGGAATTTATAGAAATGACAGATTGGAAATTAATGAACAAGTTACCCAACCAAGGTCAGATTTCTTTAAAAATAGAATAAATTGGAATCAATTCAAAGAAAGCCAGGAGAAAGGTTACATTCAAAAGTGCAGGGAAGACAAACATACAATAAAAAATGGCAAATAAAAGCAGACTCACACAATAAACCTGAGTGTCCAGTGAGGAGAAGACAAAATTCAAAATTAATAGCAGGAATGCAAAGGGATGTAATTACGGAGAAGGCAGTACTGAACACGCCACCATTGACGACCGGGAGAGATTTACGAGAGTCACGTCAGTCACGAAATGTTTACTGCTTTCTGAAATAACACATTTTCTGTCTTTGAATTTCATCTGTTCTTGTTTTAAAGCAATAACATCGCCTGATATTAAAATCCACACGAGGGAAATATGAAGAATAAAAATTAGGGTCCACGGTGTCTGCCTTCGTGAGTGTAATGTAAGACTTGTGTGCAGACTATCAGCCAGGGAAAGGTAACTGCTTAAAGGGACAGCACATCACGCCCAGTGTGTTTGTTACAGACAGGTACATAAATACTGTTAAGTTTATTATCTAATTCAATGAGTGGTTTAGGGAGAACTTGAAGTTGTTTACGTTTCTTCCTAAAAATCAAACTGACTCATAGGTTTCTACATTCTTGCAAAATAGCTCTCCCTTTCTTTGGTGGCCACCTAACAATTCCATGACTTGGCTATCATGGGGCACACACAAACACCGTCGCAAGCTTGAGGTCTCTACTCCATGTCTCCAGGTGCACACCTAGCATGCATCAGATGGTGGTTCTAGCTTGAAATTCCTGAGGAACTGTCACAATGGCTGGACAAATACTCATTTTCTCACATGTGGAATCGAGATGTATGTGATATATATGGGGGAGGGAGTTACACTACTTGGGAAGAGGAAGGGGGAAAGAAAACAAGAAGGGTAACAGCTAAATATGATCTCGTGTATGTATGAAAATACCAAAATCAAACCCATTATTTTATAGAATTAATATAAGATGATAAACTCAAAAATTAAAATAGAAAATATTCAAACTATGAAAAATTATAACCAACATACACTACTACATCTTTGACCGTATGAGGATTCCAGAGAACAGCCCAAGCCTGTCCTTTGCATAGCTGGATTGCTGTCCCCAATCACATTGCTTTTGGATCCATGATGCTGCCCAAAGCAGAGCTGATAATCTTGTGGCCAGGAAGCAAAGGAAGCGCACTGCACTCTCCTCTGAAGGAAAGTCGCCATGGCTTCACTCTTCCCATGTGGGTCCCACATTCTTCAGGGTCCACCACCTTCCAGCAGAGCCCACCTGGAAACCAGCCTTGGAGAAGCCCAAGAAGAACTAACATCCAAAGCACAGCACCTTGCCGTCACCCTGCTCCCTTTGTAGCCATGATTGGCACAGTGCTGACTGTGCTCCCAGCAATGCCATGCACTGACCATTACAAACTCAAAGGCTTCCTCATCAGCCCCACGCAGATATCAAACCATTAACATATGGGTGAAAAGAGGGGCCTTCAAGACAAGGATCTAGATTTAAAAAAAAAAAACCCACACATCCACAAGGAAAACACATCAAGTTTTAAAGGGGATGATTAATATGGGAACCAAAAAGGGATGGATGAGTCTCTGAGCTGCTTCTGCAGAATGGCCAGCCACTGAGAATGGAACTGGTCAGAAATAAACAGCAAATGCACGCCACTGGGATTTGCCACAGGGGGTATGATTTTAAAACACAGACAAGTGTAGTAAGAGCCTCTCCCATGACCAAACTTGGAGAAGAGATCTCAGAGCAGAAGGTTTTCCCGGCGGCAAGCTGGTAGCATCAGTTATGTGAGCTGCTCTTATGAAAATTTGGGGCTTAATATAGACACCACCATCTTTGTCCTGAGTTCAGTGCGAGAGAGAGAGAGAGAGAGAGAGAGAGAGAGAGAGAGAGAGAGAGAGAGAGAGAAGAGATCACCACATGACCTATTCTCAATATTGACTATGTGGTTGTGTGGCTTCCAGCACCCTCTCCATCTGTCTGTCACACATCAAAACCAGCACACTGAGGGGTCTGTCACCCAGATGGAGAACAAGAAGAAGGACCACACCCCCAGAGCTTGGAGCGTAACAGTAAGAAGTAGATATCACTCCTCCCTGACAATAACACTCTCCTCCATCACAAGGAAGGAAGAGTGGCAGGGAAAGTGTCCGGCTCCAGACAGATGGGAGCCCAAGGAAAGGAGTCAGTCCCCTCGGGGGCTCTGGGTGGAGCCACAGAGAAAGAAATCCACCTCCACAAAGGGCACCTTGTGCTGGCAAAGCACTTCAAGCTATATAAGACCATGAGATACTAGTGCTAAATAAAGTCTTACAACACCTAGCAATAAAATAGTAATAATAAAAAAGTTTAAAGTCTAATTAACAATGAAATGGGAATAGTCCATTTTAGAAACCGACACAATCTTTCCCCCAGATTTCTTATAACCTGCATACCAAAGTCTTCTGTGCACAGCTAGAAGGGAGGTCTGCAGAGAAAACCTACACCATTAGCACTGTGTGAGTTTATGCCAGGACCTCGGCACAGGAAGTCTCAGAATAGAAATCATGTCAGTCTCGGAAGGGATGAAAACCACGTGATTATCCCAATAGATGCCAAGAAGACTTTTGATAAAAGTCAGCATGCATTGTCCATCTTCCATCCAAAGCACACGTGCACACGTGTGCACACACACAAACACACACAAACATACACACACACTAACATATACACTAACACACACAAACACACTAACACACACACACAAACACACACACACACACATACACAAACACACACACTAACATATACACTAACACACACAAACACACTAACACACACAGAAACACACACACATACACAAACACAAACACACACATACACAAACACAAACACACTAACACACACATACACAAACACACACACTAACATACACACTAACACACACACACACACACTCCAAGACTGAGCTGCAAGCAGGGAGGGGCACAGTTTATTTCCTCACACTTGACAGGGAACCTGGGAAAGTATGTAACAATGGACAGGGGAAGGTAGAATCACAACCTGCCCAGCTCAGAAGCCATCTTGTTGAGATTCACCCACAGGAGAACTTACTTAAAAGAACAGAGAAGGAAGTAAAACTGACAGATACAACACAGAACAGACATTTCACTTTTAATGTTATGTAACCATACTTATATCCCATACTGAATGAGATATACTCTAAACTAATTATTATTCATCTGAAATTTATTCATAGTGTCCTCTATTTTTGCTTGATAAATCTAGAATGCCTATGTTGAAGCTTGCTTCATTCATTCAATTCATTCATTCGTTCATTTATCGTTTTCATAGCAAAATATCAGAGACTGAGTAATGTAAAGAAAATATGTATAATTTAGCCCAGAGTTGAATGAAGGCCCAGGAGTGAAGCACCAACATCTACAAAGCTTGGGTGAGGTCCTTCTGGCTGCATCACTCCTTGGCAGAGGGACTTGAGGTCAGAGGATGTGAGGAGCACTTACATGGCTACCGAGGGAGTGATCACATGGTCACTGGGTGAGAGAGAGGAGGGGAGAGGGAGAGGGGAGAGGGGGGAAAGAGAGGGAGAAGGAGAAAGATGGGAAGGGAGGGGAGAGGGAGAGAGAGCACCTGGCCACCATGAGGAAAGGGAGGCTCACTCTTTGACAGGCAATTCCCTCACAGTAACTACCAGAATCCCACAAGAACTATGCCAAGGATTAAGTGAGAATGGTCGGCGAGTTCTGTCCCCAGAACCCACAGTGCAAGGAGAGAACCAACTCCCAAAAGTTGTTCTCCGGCCTCTGTGAGTTTGCTATAGCACACACAAACACGTATGCAGTATAATAATAAATAAAAGAACACAAATAAATAAAACACTAAATGAGGTTCAGAAGATGCTGGAAGTTAAAGAGCTCATGGGTCGGATGGATTAATATCATTAAAAATAACGAAGAAGCTGAAGAAGATCTACAGATCCAGAACAATCTCCACCAAGATTCCTTCTCAGAACCGGGAAAGCACTCCTGGTTCCCACTGAAACACAAGACACCCTCAATAGTCACAGCAGCCATCCTGCGAAGCAAGAACAGCCTGGAGGCCAGACACTGTTACCGAAACATCATGGTGCTTACAAAACCAGACACACAGAGACCCGTGGCATAGAAGAGAGGACCCAAAATAAACTCGTACACTACAACCATCTGACCTTCAACCAGGGGGCCTGGGACAGACATTAGAGGAAAGTTGGCCTCTTTGTCAAATGGTGCTCCGTGAACTACATATCTACATGAAGAAGCCCGGTCCCTATCACTCACTCTGGACAAAAAAAATCAACTCAAAAGAGACCAACAACCTCAAAGTAAGACCCGGAACTTTGAAACTGAGAAGCACATGCCCAGACACGACTTTCCTAAACGGATTCTGACAGCCAGGCAATCGTGGCCAGATTGACAAATGGGTGGCATTTTAGCCTGTGTCCTTGGTGGGAGAGAGTCTTCACTTGTCTGTCTGTGACTAATTCTCTGCTCACCCAGCTTCCCGCCTACCTGTTCCTGTGAGCTTTGTTAAGGATAAACTCCCTGAAGCCTTGTTTTCCACCCTCCCCACTAACCCCACTCAGTTCCACAGGGACCTCTACAAGGCTTTAAAGATGTCACAGGTGGTCTGCCACTTCTGGCCACCCCAGGGATTGCCTTTGACTCAGTTGTCCTCATAGGACTGAGCGTGGTATGTCTAGGTGGGAGCTTCTTAATTCCTCTTCCCAGGACTGTAGGACTATTTCTCCCAGAATTAGGAAATTCAGGACTGGAGACACTGGATGGGGAGGGAGGGAGGGAGGGAGGGATGAAGGGAGAGGAAATTGTGGTCAGGATGTAATATATGAGAGAATAGAAAAAAAGAGAGAGGGGAAGGAGGGAGGGAGGGAAGGAAGGAAGGAAGGAAGGAAGGAAGGAAGGAAGGAAGGAAGGAAGGAAGGAAGGAAGGAAGGGAAGGAAGATGAGGACAGATTTTTTTTTTTTTGAGACAGGGTTTCTCTGTATAGCCCTGGCTGTCCTGGAACTCACTTTGTAGACCAGACTGGCCTTGAACTCAGAAATCCACCTGCTTCTGCCTCCTGAGTGCTGAGAATAAAGGTGTGTGTTACCACCACCCGGCGAGGGCAGATCTTTATGTACCTTGCAAAAGCATGTGTTTTTAAATTGGCAGTTTGAAAAATAAAATCAGGACCCCTGTCCAGGGCCACTCAGATGATACCCAGAGCCCCCCTCCCCACAGTGCCACTCAGAGGAGCAAGTAAGTGCTGGAGAGATGGAAGAGAAAGAGAAGCAGAAGGATGTGGGCACACTGAAAAGAGGGGGAACTGGAGACTGGGGTAGTGAGGATCAGCCTGACATGAGTAGCCTGCAAAACCACCTGAGGCCAATGTGAGGTCAGGCTGCGCTGCCACCGAGGGCCATGTCTAGGTCTGTGGCCCTGCAGCAACAGGGGTCTGTGTCAGTGTCTGTGGCCCACATCACCTTCAGTGTCCCTGATGTTGGTCGGATAGCTGGACCCACCCCTAGCCTAGGCAGTGCTGGGGAGCTGGCCCTGATGGGACGAGCAGGGGAAGCTGTCGGGCTGAACAACTCAGCTAGCACCCAGGCTTTGAGCATCTAGGGCTTTGAGTTGGCGCACCCCAACAGCTACCCCATCTGTGAGCTGCCAGAACTCACGAAGGGGCTGCTTCGCCAAAACCAACACTGCAAGATTTCCATAAAACAGGGCAACAACCAACGGGAGACACACTGTTGCCACTTGGGGGGGGGGATTTTTTTTGGTGAGATTTTGTTTTGTTTTGTTTTGTTTTGTGGTTACAAGGTCAGAGGGAAGATATGAAGGGATGCAGAGATGAGTAGGACTAGGGTGCATGATGGGAAACTCACAAAAATTCAATAAAAAATTTTAAGAGAGAGAGAGAGAGATTGATTGATTCAGGACTGTCCTTGACGTTAGAAAATTCTTGTCACCCTCTATGCTGGTTAGATTTTGTCAGCTTGACATAAGCTGGAGTCATCTGGGGAAAGGGAACATGAACTGAGACAATGCCTCCATCAGACTGGCCCAGAGGCAAGTCTGTGGGCCATTTCCTTGATTGATGTGGGTGGTGCCACCCCGGTTCTGGGTTCTGTAAGGAATCAGGCTGAGCAATCCATGGGAAGCAAGCCAGGGGGCAGAGCCCCCTCTGTGGTCTCTGCTTCAGTTCTTGCCTCAAGGTTCCATGCCTTGAGTTCCTGCCCCGACTGCCCTCAGTGGTGGAGTGTGGCCCGGGTGCTGTAAGCTGAAATAAACCCCTTCCTCTCCAGGTTGCTTCTGGCCATGGTCTTTATCACAGCAACGGAGAGCTAACTAGGAGAGCCTCCATTCCAACACTGAGCCCATCCTGTTCTTGCTTCCCACCTAGGGCTCCCACTGCGCTTGTGCTGTGCCAGGCTTCTCTTGGGCACGCTTCTGACGTCATCTCGGGTTCCACGTGTCCACTCCACCCCTCCCTCTGCTTCATGAATGCCCCAGTTACTTGTGTCTGCTTTACTGTTTAACCAAATGAGGGCAAAATTCTATCACTACTTTTTTAATTCCTGGAATCTCCTCTCTTTTTTTTTTTCGAGACAGGGTTTCTCTGTGTCTCCCTGGCTGTCCTGGAACTCACTTTTTAGACCAGGCTGGCCTCGAACTCTGAAATCCACCTGCCTCTGCCTCCCAAGTGCTGGGATCAAAGGCATGAGCCACCACACCCGGCAACATTCCCTCTTGATCCTTTTAAATCTTCTTTATATTTGTTGGGTTGATTTGGGGTTTTGGTTTGTTTGTTTAATCTTTCCTGTGTTTTTACTTTTTCTTTAATAATATTTAATAATATTTGATAACATTACCTGAAACACTCAGGTTTCTACATGTGTATGTGTAATGTGTGCACATGTGTGTGCCCACATGTGTTAAGCACACATGTGTGCACAAGCATACAGAAGCTAAAGGTGTTTTTTTCTAGTATTCACCATCCTAAATAATGAAGCATGGTCTCTGTCTTAGTCAGGGTTTCTATTCCTGCACAAACATCATGACCAAGAAGCAAGTTGGGGAGGAAAGGGTTTATTCGGCTTACACTTCCATGCTGCTGTTCATCACCAAAGGAAGTCAGGACTGGAACTCAAACAGGTCAGGGAGCAGGAGCTGATGCAGAGGCCATGGAGGGATGTTCTTTACTGGCTTGCCTCCTCTGGCTTGCTCAGCCTACTCTCTTATAGAACCCAAGACTACCAGTCCAGGGATGGTCCCACCCACAAGGGGTCTTTCCCCCTTGATCACTAATTGAGAAAATGCCTTATAGTTGGATCTCATGGAGGCATTTTCTCAACTGAAGCTCCTTTCTCTGTGATAACTCCAGCTGTGTCAAGTTGACACAAAAATAGCCAGTACAGTCTCTCAGCCATAGCTCACCAATTCCACTAGTCTAGCTAGTCCACTCACCAGGGATCTCTGGTCTACGTCTTCCACGCACTGGTATTAGTCAGATTGTCACACCCAGGTTTTACAAGGTCCTCTCCCTACACAGCCAGTACTCTGCCCACTGAACCATCTCCTCAGCCCTCTCCCTTAGGAATCTAATCTTCTGTTATTATACTTGCTCAGTTGTGTGTGTGTGTGTGTGTGTGTGTGTGTGTGTGTGTGTGTGTGTGTGTGTGTTATGTATGTATGTATGTATGTATGTATGTATGTACGTACGTGTGTGTGGTTTAACTTGGATGGGTGCTTTGGGACTCTGAGTACACTGTCTTCAAGGTTTACCTATGGGGATTCCTTGTGGCGGTCACAGAAGTTTTACAGGTCCTTGTTTCTTTGTCAGGTGCTCTGGAAGATGGCCAGACAGGGTTGGTCTTACCCAAATGTCTCAGGCTAGTGGCTCCTAGTCACTTAGTGTCATTTCAAGTCTCAACTGTGCTCAGAGGTGAGAAAGACACAAATACTTGTAAGCAACTGTCCCTAGTATTCTATTCAGCTTCGATTCTTCTATTCAGAGTTGGGCCAGGGTGGACAGGCTTTCTGTGATGTCCTTGTACCAATGGTGGATTTGCCATGGCGGTCTGTCTGCTTAATTGGTTGATCTGTTCCTTCAACTCCAGTTGTCGATCTTCAAAGGAATGAGGTGATTCAGTTTTTTATTTTATTCGGTGTGTGTGTGTGTGTGTGTGTGTGTAACTATCATCACATAGATGTGGCGGTCAGAGGACAACATTCAGGAGTCAGTCCTCTCCTTCCATCATGGAACCCAGGGCTCAGACTCAGTCTCACACAGTGTCCTAGCTAGGGTTTCACTACTGTGGAGAGACAGCCACCATAACCAAGGTGACTCTTATAAAGGAAACCATTTACTTTGGGGCTGGCTTATAGTGTCAGAGGTTTAGTCCATTATCATCATGGCAGCCTTCAGGCAGATATAGTGCTGGAGAAGCCCAGGGTTCTCCATCTTCATCCAAAGGCAGCAGAAGAAGACTGTGACACTGGGTGTGTAACTTGAACTCATGGGATACTTCAAAGCCTGTCCCCACAGTGACACACTTCCTCCAACAAGACCATACCTACTCCAATACGGCCACACCTACTCCAACAAGGCCACACCTCCTAATAGTGGCAACTCCCTATGAGCCAAGCATTCACACACACAGGAGTCTATGGGAGCCATTCCTATTCAAACCACCACACACAGTAAGCCCTTTTACTCACTGAGTCATCTCACAGCCTTCCCTCCCCCCCCCACACATTTTTAAGACAAGGTTTCCTGCACCCCAGGTTGTCCTACTCCCAACCCTCCCGCCTCCACCTCCAAAGAACTCCCACTCAATTTGTGAAGTTCTGGGAATCGAACCCAAGGAGTTACATCCCCTCAGCCATTCTTCCAGCCATTTCTTGTTTCTGCATGACCATGAAGCCAGGAACCTCTTAGTTAAACAGACACTCAGACGGAGACATGTGCTACCCAGAAGCCTTCCTCACCCCAGCTGTGATTTCTCTGTATCTGGTTTCTACTTTTTTCTTTCACTTTGGCCCTTATCTCTTCATGAGTACCTTTTATTATATTTGTTATGTTTTAGCCAACATTCCGAGGCATCGAGAAAAGGGCTTCTTGAGCGCATCTCGTTTATCAGACCACGGAAAACAAGTATGAAGTGTATTCTGACACTGGGCTCCTTTAAACCCTGCAGAGCTTGCTCCAGGGTTGGGACACATCCATGCCTGCCCGCTGAGCAGCCTTTCCCCTCCACCTTCAGGCTTCTGCTGTGTAGTCCTGCCACTAAGACTTTTCTGTCTTTTTGACTTGCGTAAAAGAGACGTCTCTGTTTATGCCTATCAATGGACAAACTAGAAGGCAAACAACAATGATAGGAAACAGACTCTAAAACAATGGTAGTATCTCAGTTCTCCCATGGTCTGAGTTTTGAGGCATTTTTAAAACACCAGCTGGAAAGATGGCTCAGCTGACACAGCAGCTGTTGAGCAAGCATGAGGGTCTGAGTTCAACTCCCAGCATTCACATAAAAAGCCCAGTGTGGCACACACACACACACACACACACACACACACACACACACACCTGTAATTCCTGCAAGGTAGCTGTGGGTGGGAACAGGAGGATCCCTCGGGGTCCCTGACCAACCATCCTCGCTGAATATGGGAGCTCTGAGTTCAGTGAGAGACCTGCACATATATGAACATAAATATACAGAACAATTTAAGTAAATCACCAGCCTTAGCTCCTTTGGAGATACACTGCCTCAGAACAGAGATCCTGGAAGCAAGGTCAGAGCCATGACTTCAAAATTAGCCAGCATCTGCCAACCTCTGGAAAAGCCCTGCCCCATCACTCTCCCCATGGAAGTTCAGTACCCATGTTACAAATGGTGGGAAGCCCAGGGAACTGAGCCAGGGTCAGCCTCTGCAACTGGAAGAGCCAGAAGCAGGAAATGCTGACCATCAGGTCTAGCTAAGCACAAGAGTAATGAATGCACTGACCTAGCTGCACTGTCCCAGACACATCCATGAGGTAGATATTACAGCCATAGTATACAATGAACTACACAGAGTTCTTGTTGCATCTCAAAGTGGTGCTATGTGAACTTTGAGCAGTGCCAACAAAGCGCAGACCCTCGAGGAGCATGTCAGGAGAGAACCCCAAAATGTCCAAGGTAAGAAGTGGATATCGGTCAGGGAATCTGGATAGTCCAGCACTCCTCAGGTTGCATGCTGGGTACTCCAGCTACCACCTGTGATGCCATTTGTAAAGCAAGAAGTGTCTCAATACTGCCAGGGCATGGATAGAGTGTGGCTCACCTACCCTTCCTTCTGTTTTTGCTCTCTTAGCCAGGTTGGCTTTAGCTAAACTATAAACTCAGTACCAGCAAACCAGTTGAGTTGCTACACTAATTGAAATGGCTACCAAGGAGGAGGAACTAAGACTGGGCCCAAGACAGAGGTCTCACCTTTGGAGTCTTGGCTTCCCAGGTTCTCATGGAAAGCCAAACAGGTTGTTGGATGGCCGTGAAGAAAAGCTATCTCCTCAGAGACCTACTACAAGCAGATCAGCAGGGCAGGTCCTGCAGGACATCTGAGACTGTGACAGATGTGTTAGCCACCCTCATTTGTTTTCCTGTTGCTGTGATGAACACCATGACCAACATAATTTGAAAAGGAAAGGGTTTGTTTCATCTTGCGTCCTGTAGTCCATCATGAAGGAACAGGCAGGGCAGGAAGCTGGAGGCAGGAACTGATGCAGAAACCATGGAGGAGCACGACTTACTGGCTTGATCCCTCTGGCTTACCCAGCTATTATTTTCTTATATAACCCAGGACTACCTGCCCAGGGATGCCACCCCCAACCCCAAAAAGAGGATGAACCCTCCTGCATTAACTAGTAATTAATAAAATGCCTCACAGACATGGCCTCAGGCCAACCTGAGCTGGGCAATTTTTCAGTTGAGATTTTCTCATCCAAGGTCACTCTGGGTTTGTATCAAATTGGCAGTTGATATTAACTATGACACTTGGGAACAGGCCTATGTGTCTATAGAGAAGTGAGGCTGGCATCCACAAGGGTCTGGTCCAAGAGACCCTGAGAACTGGTTCTGACTGACTGTGGCCATTAAATATTTCAGCACCTGATGCAGAGGTCAGAGATTGCCAGGCAGACAGCTCTGCAGGCAGAGGGAGACCAGAAAGGGCACTGGAGGTATGTTTCAGTCTCCTACTGGGTCTAATACCTGCCTCTAAAAAGGGTTAGGAGGTGGCACAATGACCTGAAGTCTACCCCAGGCCAGCTCTTGGCCAAGCCCCATCTCTTATGACAGATTCCTAGCAATAGTTCATCCCCTGTGTATCCTTCAAGTAGAAAAGGCTTGAGGTGCTGCTCAGAGCAGACTGGGGGCTGGACTCCAGCCAGCCCCACCCACCCCCACTCCCGAGCACCATCAGGGACAAGCAGACTGTCCAGTCCCAGAGCTTCCAGATTCCAGTAACTTCAAGCTGAGCTCTGCATATTTTCACCCCTACACCAGTGCCGTCTGACCCCAAATCTAGACACAAGAGTGAACAAGAACCACTGGTGTAGATGAGTTGGCCCGTGATGCCAGCATATTCAGGAACAGTAACAAGCAGAGAGTGGGTGTGGTGTGGCCACTGACACAACACAAGGAGTCACTTTATCATCAAGAGCCTTGTGCTTGGACATAAGGCTTGTTTTCAAGAGCAAGTCCAACGCTGGGGTAAAAGGGACTCCGCAGCTTCTCACAAGGAACTTCAAGGCAGTTGAGCAGTTAGGAAGGGAGAGCCATTCTCACACCCAACTCCCACACAAGCCACTGTGATGTCTCCAGAAGAAACACAAGATAGTAGTCAGGTGATACCAACTCAGCCTTTCCTGGAGCAAAGACAATCAGAGGGAAGCCCTCTTACCCCCGGGACAGGAACACCCGCTATCTTCCAGGGCCGCCTCTCAGCAGCTGGCAGCTGGCAGACCCACCCTCTCCGAGGAGGTCTCCCCCAGTGTTTCTAGGCAGAGGAAGCCGCTGCTTCCCTGTGGGCTCACCGCATCACTTCTTCAATGTGTCCCCACGCCCAGAGGCTCCTGCCACATTCCTGGCAAGCTGGCCTGTCTCCCTCCGGCACCGCCATACATGTGGGCCCCATTTGCAGGGGCACCACGCCGGGGTAGCGGATCCAAAGGGGTGGTGGCTGGGACTGTGCTTAAACACTTCCACCTGAGAATGTGGAAGGAACACCCCCCAAAGCGATGAAAGCTACCCGAGAACGGGCCTGCACATGCCAGGAGAAGGGAGTGAGAAGACCCTGATGGGGGGGAGCAGGAGGAGTTCTCTGCTGAGCCCAGAGAGTCCCCACCCCCTGAGCCCCTACCCCCTGCAACAAGAGTCCACTGGAGGACAGCAGAACTGAAGGGCTGGGCTCATGGCTGGGCCACTACACAATCTTGTCATTTGGATTCTCATAGGTAAGGATGACCCTAGGAGCTGGCCAGAGCCTCAGACCCTTGGCTCTCATCCAGACAGCAATGTGCGTGCAGTCCCTCAGTGACACGTTCAAGGATTCACCCATGTGGTATAGCCTCAGTAAGTGCTGAGCCTGTCCAGGAACCACCAGAGCTCCAAACAAACCTACTGGGTCCAGCTGCCAATTCCTGGCTGAGACACCAAAGCTTAGATAGTTAAGCATGCCTAGCTGCCAGAATCTTCAGTGGCTCCTCCTCTCGGGCATGTGACTTGCAGGCAATCTGAGCCTTCAGTGGTCTTCTTGGTCAGGTGTGGGCACAGAGTTCACAGAACCACAAGAAGAGTTGAGAATCCAGGAGAGCCAGTGTGAACACCCGAGAGCTTGCCTCACTACTCCATCTTGAGAGCAGTACATGATGCAGACTCTCACACTGACCTCGAGAGGTAGCTACCCAGACCCCTTGCACAGACCCCCAAACTGGCCACCCTCTTCTATACCAGCCCTTCCTACTTCTTCCACGACCAAGTAGATCCATTCCCCTTCCAACGCCTTAAACACGCACACCTCCCTCCTCTCCAGTCCAGCACAGAGCTAGCGTGTGAAAATGTTAGAAGCAGGCCAGCACGCAGACTGTTTATCTGGGAGTCTGGGTCCTCATGGAGGACAGGAAACCTAAGCCTGAAGGACGGTTCTGTGGTTAAGAGCAAGCGTTGCTAATGCAGAGAACCCAAGTTCTGTTTCTAGCGCACACATCAGACAGGTCTCAAGCACCTGTACCTCCAGCTCCTGGAGATTTAACACTGTCTGGCTTCAGAAAGCACCTGCTTACACAGAGGCACATACCCAACCCAGATGCACATAAAAAATTTAATATGCACACAAAAAAACAAAGCAAAAAATGTTAATAGATAGATAGATAGATAGATAGATAGATAGATAGATAGATAGATAGATAGATAAAATGGAAGATTGGCCCATCAATAGATAGAATCAAAACTTTCCAAGCGATTCCACCATGGGGCACCCAAACCTGTGACCATCACTGGAGGACCCCAGCTATGCCAGGACCAGTCATCTGCACACTGGTGCTGATGTGGGCTCTAGCCACAATCCAGTCTGCAAACCCAGAAGAAACTCACATACTCATATCCTCCTGGAAAAACAGCAATGTCTGAATCAGAGAACGCCTGGGAAGGGCTCTGAGCAGGGAGGGTAAAGGAGACAGTGGAGAGTCCAGAAGTCCCCAAGGTGATTCTAAGAAGGGTAGAGAGATTGTGACTTGGCCAAGGGAGGGAAGAGCAAAGTGAACTCTGCGAGCAGCCAGCTGTAGACCGAGCATCCCTGGAGAGGTCCCAGGGACCTGTGAAGTACAGTGGCCCAGAAACCAGCTGCAGTGGTGAGTGGTTTCCTGGCCCTTGGCACTTAAGAAAGCAGAACCATCCTGCAGTCAGTTCCTAGAGCTCATAACAGGCCATTGCCTGCCAGCAGGTGGATCTCACCCAGCATCCGCTGGAAAACAGGTGCAGCAGAGCAGGTGGCGAAGAGGGACTCCATACTCTCAGAAACCAGTGCCCCCTTTAGGGTAGGGAGCTTTGGAGTCCTACATCAAAGTAGTGAGAAGCTCAAGGCTAGAAAGGGGGTCCTACTGAAGGAGAGGAGTGCCCTGGCAGGCATGTGGGAGGATCTGTCTCACTAAGATCAAACACATATTGCCTGGGCCTCATGGTCAGGAACAGCCAGGTTGGCCTCACAGGCCACGTGCAGGTAAGAGGTACCAGGAAATGGCTGGGGACACACCACCACTACCACCGCAAAAGGTCCCCACTCTCAGCAGCTTGGACATTACAAAAGAAACGTCAGGAAAGAGAGCCTGGGCCTCAGAATGAGCTAGAAAGGCTCCTGTCTCACAGCCTGTCCCAGGGCTGTGCACAGCAGAGCCTAGCTGCCCCCTACAACTCCATGAGAACTGTGGCAGACAGCTCAGGGGACTGCTCAGCTGGAGGGGGAGGGAGGGGGACACTTGCGGGGAACATCCGCTGACATTTTGAAGAATTTTGGGGGAAAAATGAAGAAGGAAACCTTAACACTCCCAATAAATGATTTTCTCTATTACAAAGAAAAAAAGTTTTAAAGGGAGGAAACTTTATGAATGGAAAAAGTAATGTTCAACCTCTGGGCAAATTTGCAGGAAAAAGAAGAGGGTTGGGGTTGCAATTTATGGTCCCCAGTGCACGCCAGCTCAAGAAGGTGCAGAAGCCACTTGGCGCAGGGCCCACCTGCCGCCTGCAGCTTTGAAAAACAACTTCCTGTCAATAAATGTGAATAAACGTTTGGACTCATCTTCAAAGTGATGAGCTTTGCTGCAAATGCATTCCTGCACACGGAGGGAACGGGCCGTTCGCGGGCTCTGGCACCAGGGAGGGTTTATAACAACCTCCCAGGACCGCCTGGGAAAAGGCACCACGGGGTGCACAGTCTGGGATGCCAGGCCAGGAGCGCGGAGGCAGGAGGGAACATGAATGTCTCTCCACTGGGCTCACTCTGCCCAGCCAGCAGGGGTCCTGGAGACAGTATCTGCTTCAAGAGGGGTACTGCCTCCCTGGCCTGGGTCAGGAGGATATGCCTCCTCCAGCCCCATCTGCATTTTGGAGGGAAAAGAAAGATATGGTTTCCATGAAGGGCCTTGTTATTTTAATGAAGAAGGCAATCAGGAGTTTGAGAGCGGGGATAAGAATGAGTGATGTTTGCCCAGGTACCCACACTTTACCCCAGGTGAACCCAGCACCTTTTCTACCCCCTACCCAGCCTCTAGCCCACATTTGTGAGGAGAGGGTCCTGTAGGGGCGCTGCAGCTCTCGGACGAAGCCAAGTGGTCCCTTTGGAGAAGGGGTTGCTCTCATTCCAACAGGAAATCTCTGGTCTTAGTAGGAGTCAGGTCATCACCAGTGCCAGCCCAGAGTGGAACTCCCCGACCTTTTATAACTTTCTGAATTCTTCTAACTGTAGTAAAATAGTTATTTGTATGCTGTATGATATATGCAACATTTCATTGAAGTGCCCTGAGTCTTTAAAATAGGCTCCAATGCTCTCTGGAAGCAAGGACGGTGAGCAAGACCAAACAGGAGTCCCCTGCAAGGGCCCAAATGATGTCATCTGGGGCTGCAGCACATACCACGGCCATCTAGAGCAGGATTCTCAGCCTTCCTAAGGCTGTGACCCTTTAATACAGTTCCTCATGTTGTGGTGACCCCCATCCATAAAATTATTTTCGTTGCCACTTCATAACTGTAATTCTGCTACTGCTATGAATCACAATGTAAATATCTGATATTTCCAATGGTCTTAGGTGGCCCTGTGAAAGGGTGGTTCAATCTGCCCCCCCCGGGGGGGTGGGCTTGACCCACAGGTTGAGAAACTTTGACTTAAGGCAATCAAGACAGTCACACATACACACACACACACACAGAGAGAGAGAGAGAGAGAGAGAGAGAGAGAGAGAGAGAGAGAGAGAGATGCCTGCAGGCTCATCTGTCTACAGGATCCCTCACTGAGACTCTCCTTCCCGATGATTCTAGGTTGTGTCAATCTGACAACCACCATCAACCATCGCACACCCAACCGTGAAACGCTTCCTCCACACTCTTCAACCGCACAAGCATCGGTCCCAACAAAACAACGCCTGGTTCTGGAGTCAACAGCTCATAAAGTACTGACCTGGGGAAGACAGAGCCCACAGTAGACTGACAGGGTGATGTCCCCACAAGCCTCTGGTCATGAAGCAAGATGGAAAAGGTGGTGAGGGAGGGGGTGTTGGAGAAAAATCAAGGTATTAAGATAAGATGCAATTATATTAGAATCTCAGTAACTTAATTGCTGTTCTTCATGTGTGATGAGAAAATAGTCAGGGAAGAGAGCTGGGAAAGAGGCTACAGGCAGAGAGGGAGCCCTGAGGACCAGGCAGGGGAAACCCTACCATACATGTGAAAATGCTATGAGTGAGCCTGTCACTTTGTATGTTAATTAAAAATAAAATATGTAAAAAAAAAAAAAGACTGTTTTTTGGGGGGCACATCACAGGGAAGTACTGTGAGTCACAGTCACAGTGCAGAGAGGCCTTGTCTCCCCAGGGTCTTTTCGCATGTCAGCATGGATATTAAAAACAAGCTGTGCTGCCTGAGGACCAGAGTGGCTGGAGCCTTAAACGTGGCCATGTTAGCGCTCCTCCCACCCCTACGTTAGAGAGCGCACCTCGTAAAACAACCTGACAACGTCATTTGCAAAAGGAAATTCTTTAAGATAAGAAAACCAAATAAATCGGCTCATACATTTTTATTTAATTTCCGAACTTTGTTTAATCTTTAACCCTCGTAAATTAAGTCCTTTGAGTAATATAATTCAGGCTCAAAATCAAAACACAGTTATTGTCTACTTGCCTTGAGAAGGTGCCATCTCCCCCCTCTCTCTGCCTGCCTGCCGCACTTCAAGCTGACGCCTGTGGTATGAAACAGTGGACTCAGCAGTTAAGAGCACTGGCTGGGCTTCCAGACCTGGATTCGGTTCCCCACACCCTCGTGGCAGCTCAAAACTATCTGAAACTGCAGGATACTGGGGATCCCCCAGGCACAGGGCACACACATGGTACACAGAGATATAGGGAAAATTCTCACATGCACATAAAAATAATAATAATAATAATAATAATAATAATAATAAATTCTGATACTTGCTAGTAACAGTGCACAGTTAGACATTTCTTTTTTTTTAATTATTCTCTTTATTTACATTTCAAATGTTATCCTCTTTCCTGGTTTCACCTCTGAAAACCCCCTATCCCCTCCCCTCTTCCCCTGCTTCTATGAGGATGATCCCCACCCATCCACCCACTCCTGCTTCCCCATCCTGGCATTCCCCTACAATGGGGCATCGAGCCTTCACAAGACCAAGGGCCTTGATGTCCAACAATGCCATCCTCTGCTACATATGCAGCTGGAGCCATGGGTTACTAAATGTGTATCCTCTGGTTGGTGGTTTAGTCCCTAGGAGCTCGGGGCGGGGGGCTGGGGGGACTGATGTATTGCTTGATGGTTTACTTTTATTTTTTTAAAAAATGCCACTGTGCACACTAGGGGGCTACTTATCCAAACACAGAAAACATCCAGTGTTGACCAGGATGGGGAGATACCAAAGGCATGTGCGCTACTCCAGGAATGAACATCAGAGCAGCTGCTGAGAACAGCAGGTCAGTCCCCAGAGTTAAATATAGTGAGTGTCACTGTGTTCCAGCATCCTGCATCTGGACATTCACCCAAAGAACAGAACAGGGCTTTGAGGACGGCACACCCAGCTCAGCAATGTTATCACCAACAGCAGAATGAGGGATAAGCTACCTGTCCAGTGACTGGATACGCTGTGTAGTAGGCATGCATTGTGGAACGCCACTCAACCTTGAAAAGGAGGACATGGTGACAACCTCTAACAGGATCTAGAGGGCATTGTGCTCAATGAAGCCATCCACACTGGCAATCACTGCAAGACACCCCTCAAGCTGGGTCTGCAGTACAAGTCAATCCACAAAGATCACCAAAGGGTAGCTGGGGAGGGTAAAGGCAGGAAGGGGGCATTGCCCAACAGGTTCAAAGCCTCCAAATTTTGGGACAAAGAACTCTGTCGATGGAGGTTGAAGGGAGGTGGATGCTTCTTGGGGGATGGAAACCTAACATCTCTGGGCCATGTACTTAAAAATAGGCATGGGGTAGATTTGATGTCTTGGGGTTTTGTAACGTATAAAAGAAACACTTGGTGTAACACATCCTCTCTGCCTCCTGCTGGTTGTTTCACCTGATTAAACTATAGGGACTTAGCTGCACCTGTACCTATCAGAATTAAGGCTGAAACAAAAGACTTATTATCCTTTGTTTATTTTTGAGAAGTGTTTTTGTTGTTCAGACTTGTTTTGTAGCTCAGACTGCCCTGGAACTCTTGCTACTCCTGGCTTAGAGTGTATGCTAAGAATATAGGTGTGTGTCCCCACACCAGGCCAGAAAAGAAATTTAAAAATTTAAGTATTTAATAATAAAGAGTTAGATTCTAGGGCTGAAGAGATGGCTCAGCTACTAAAGACTAGGCTCACAACCAAAAGTATAAGCGTTAAATTCTGGGCATTTGCTAAAAATAATGGTGCAAAATATGTATTGATCTGATTTTCGTACAAATAAGTATGTGACATTTTATAAATAATCTCTAAAATGAGCTAAGACAAGATGTCAAAGATAGATTATCTCGTGTTTAACATAATTTAAAATTTTTTGCTTAAGTGTGTGTTTTATGCTTTTTCTCCCTATGTGTATATGAGAAAGTTTTACTTACACACCAAACGCTGTCTTGGATATGTGACAGCATTCAAAGCGTTGTTATAACTGAGCACCTGTGCTGTGTCACTTCTGTCACGCGGGCTGTCATGTTTAATCATCAAAGAATTAGGTGAAGCAGATGCCTCCCACTTCCTGTCTAAGCGGCCTCGGTTCCAGCAAGGCTCAGGGAGGCTTTGAAAGCTCCTCGTGACTTCCAAAGCTTTTTGCCTGTAGTTTTATTGCATCTTTGATGTAGGCAGAGTGGGGAAAGCAGAGACTGTTCATTCCTTCCATGGGCAGACAGGGAAATCGAGGCGCCAAGACGGAGGTGGAGATGCGCTCACTGGAGCTGAGGAGTGTGGCTTTGCTCCTATCCATTTCTTTCCCCTCCACAGATGAAGAAAGGCTGCTTTCCAAACTCCAGGTTCCAAGAAGATCAGAGCCCATAGAAAGAAGCCAGGCCTGGGTTTCATGATGTGTATGTAGTGTGCAGTAGGGCTAAGTGTAGGGAGACAGGCTAATCTCCAGAGGCCAAAGGAGGACAGCCCTGCAGAAGCCAGGTTTTGTCTCCTGCACTCAGGAGTGAATCTTCAAACAGAGAGAAGTCACCCTCTGTAGGTCTCCACAGACAGGTAGTGTTGAGCTACCCAGGAGACCCCACCTCATGATCAACAGCTGCTGCCAAGGGCCCCTCAAATGGGCTTGTGATAAGACTGTGAAGTCCTGGCTCAAAAGCCCTCCCCCCACTTTCTGACCTGCAGCTGCCTGGGTTTTTCTGTTCTTTCTCTCTATTCAGTCTCAGTGCCACCTCTAGGTCTGTGTCTCATATTCATTATCCTCCTGATGGAAGGGAGAGGAACCTCAGTGCCTTACTCCATACTGTTTCCCAGGCCTCCAGGACACAGCATGAAAACGGACTGGTGCTATACACCTGACATGAGTCTGGAATTGGATAGCCCAGAACTGCTCCCTGGTGTGTCTCCAGCCTTTTATTTTGGAGACCCAGAGCTGCCCCTACATGTGCCCCACACTGTGTCCTCGGATAGTACTTGTGCATGTCCACCTCTGACACCCTCGCTCCCTCCTTTCCTATGGGTATTTTCTCACTGTAGGAGGTTGTTTAGTTCTCTCTTGAATAGCTCAGAAAGTACCAGAGATTTGCAGCCAGGGACACTGAAAGATGTAGTCAAAAGATAGACACCCCACCCCTGCCTTCAAGTCCCTAGAAAACCACTGCTCCTCCAAGAGTTCCAGAGCTCCAGAGTCACAAGACCCAGCCCAGGCCCTGTCTCTCCATCCTCTTTCCCCACAGGAACCTTCCTCTTTCCAAGCAAACCTCCTGCCCTGGCCCTCCTCCCACAGCAATGCCTGCTTTCAGGGCAGCCGAAGCTGGGAGAAGTGGTTCTTGCTGCCTGCTCCACACTCAACAGCTAAAATGTGCTCTTTGTAGTGTGGGAAGTCACATGGTCCTGAAAAATTAAGTCTGGAAGGATTTACTTCCAAAATCACCAGGCGCTTCCCATTTTCTGGTAGTGATGTAGATTCTGAGTCTGCAAGAGCTCTCCCCTGCCACGCAAAACAGCCATTCGGAACACGTTCTTGGCGGGCAAACTGCTAGTTCAAAGCTCTGAGATGCAAGCCAGAGGCCAGCATGCTGGCTTTTCATGTTTGAAGGGATTTGTGTGGACAGCTCTCGAGGCTCCAAGATCCAAGCTGTGCGGAATTGACCGTACTTGGGCTGAAAAGAGGCAGCCGCAGAAGGGAATCCACCATTGACTCCACTCCAGCTGGGATTGCATGCTGTGGCAACAGAAACATTGTTGCAGTGCCTTGGATACACATGCGGGAGAAGACTGTGTCAATCAGTGAACTCAAGGTGGAGGCTTCCCCCAATGCACCCACCCACCCTGTGCTTGATCCTGCCCTGGGGAGTCACTGGAAGATCAGGGTCTCTGACGCCTGTTTGTCTTGCCTGCAAGATTCTTGTGGCTTCCTATTCGTTCTGAAATCCGACCTCCTGAGGTTCCTGGACCATGTAGGAAGAGGGCGAATGCCCTGGATCCATGAGAAGTCTGGGCCGAAGGGACAGCAGCAGGAAATGAGGAAGCCTGCTAAACTAAATAAGACAGAAGTTAGACCTGGCAGCCACGGAGGCCAGTAGGACTCAGAAAAGCAGACTTGACTGGGAAATGGACCACCAAGCACAGATGGGGACAGGAATTCAGAGAGCCCTCCCCTGGAGAGCACAGCCCAGTGGAGATGTCTGAGCCAAGCCTGGTCACAAGAAGCAGCAAGTGGGGACCTGAGGGAAAAGCAGGAAGAGTCAGCGGACCTTCTGCCTAGTGGCACTGCATAGCATGCGTTCAAAACATAAACGGAACAAATATTTATATTACGGAAAATTTGGAATCAATAAAATTTTGGAAGCACTGTTTATAAGCTCAAGCCTCACCCTTTGTGCCTGTTTCAACCCCTTTGAGCTGTCTTCCCTGAGCCTAATGCATGCACACTTCCTCCTTCCATTAGACACTCTTGCTCCTTCCAGATCATTCTACACCACTGCCATAGGCATCTTGGCCCATAAAGCTCATCTCCCTTTACATAGAGTGTAAGTCCTATCTGCCCCCTTGAGTATTCAATATTAAAGTAACTGTTTTGCTACAGGAATAACAGAACCCATATAGAAAGGGAATTTATTTGTTTTCATTTCTAAAATTATTCATTTAATTTATTTATGTGAGTGCCCTGTCGCCTTCTTCAGACACACCAAAAGATGGCATCCATTTACATATAGCAAGACCTTGGAAGTCAACTTTATTCTATGAAGTAAAAACCTGATCAAACGGAGAAACAGCCAATGTTCAGCAAAGCAAGTTTCTGCCTCCAAAACTAGAGAGACAAATGGTGGGAAGGAGGGACTCAAATGCCAACCTCAGAACTGGTCCGAGGCTAGGGAAACCTACCCCAGAGCTGGCAAACTGCTAGAGGATCTGTGTGAGCAAGCCTAAGAGCAGAAGCTTGAGCCCATTCATCAGGCGCCCTGACATTTTAAAAGCATTTTATTCATCTTTATTTTCTGTGTTCGAGTGCTATGCCTATGTATACATAAGTGCACTGCGTGTGTGTGCAGTAGTCATGGAGTTCAGAAGATGGTATTGAATCTCCTGAAGCTCGGGTTACAGATGGTTGTGAGCCTCAGCATGGCAGCTTGAATCAAATCTGGGTCTCCTACAAGCGCAGCCAACTCTCCTGACTGCTGAGCCATCTCTCCAGCCCTAGCCCTGACAGTTTTGTGAGGTTTTATCCAACAGTTTCTCACAGAAAAGGCCAGAGAAGGATTCCCTCACTCCAGGAGATGCATGTCAGACTGCCTGTTCTTAGCAAAGGTGGCCTGGGAAGGTAGCAAGCCCGACAGACTGAGTTCACAAACACAATAATAATATTAAAAATGAATTTAAATATCTGTCACGACCTTGCCTTTGCAGCTGATGTACTGACAACCCTCCAGGAAGAGACCTGCCAGCCAAACAGAAGGCTAGGTTCACTCAGAGGAGAAGAGAGACGACAGCCTCTGAGAAACTACTGTGTAAATAAATCAGCTCTCCTTGGGTCTGAGAATTCAATACCACCTCGAATCCTACACCAAGTGGCATAAAGATGATCTGAGAGAAGGGACAAGACCAGAAGGAGGTCGGCAGGAGGAGAGCAAGAAATACATGGACTTCCTGGGTGCTTCTCTTCAGTACTGCATGAACCTTAAACTGTTTCAAAACAAATCTACGTTTTAAATGGGGGATTAGTAGAAGGTGGGGCCTAGTTGGGGGAAGTGGGACTGGGCATGCCTTTGAAAGGCACCTTTGGCTCCAGACACTTCCTCTCTGCCTTTGCATCTAGTCTGGAGTGAGGTTAGAGGCTCCCCCATCATGCCTTTCACTATGATGTTTGAATTACCTTACCACACATGAACTCAGGGGCAACAGAGCCAAGTGGCCATGGATGAAAGCAACGGGGCAGTTATTTTGTCAAGTGACAGACAAAACAAAAAACAAAAAACCTGACAAACATTTGCCTTGTGGAGAATGGAGTCACATCCTATCTCAAAAAACTAAGGGCTGCTCTGATGGTTCAGTAAGTAGAGGTGTTTGCAGCTAAGCCTAAGAATCTGAGTTCGATTCCCAGAACCTGCACACTGGAAGTAAAGAGCTAAGTCCCACTGTTGGCCAGGACGAGGGAAGAAAGGATGTCCTCAAAGGTGTGGCATGTCCTCTCACCTCAGCCCTAGGCTGATGGCTCCACATTTAAGTCCCTTCTGCTGAAGTGGTCCATCAGGTCTTATTTGGCCTCAAGCTGGTCCTCTCCAAAGCTCAGGGTCTCTTTGTCTACCCCCAAAGCATTCTGGGAATACAGCATTTCTCAAATGCTGTCCCAGGATTCCCACCCTAGCGCTATCACAGAGAGGCCAGGGTTCCCAAGAGTCCTCAGGAGTGCTATTCTGAGCACAGTGTTCTCCACAGTAGTCCCTCTGGCATCCAGCCGTCCTTCCCACCACTCTGTAGGCTGCTCATGGAGGTCTACTGGGGGTCCTACACTGGTTTCTGCATCCTATGAAGTCTTCCACAGAAGCATGGTAGCCCTTCTAGAAGACTCCTTGTCATGGATGCTTTGGGTCGAGCTGTGTCCTGTTTACTACCCTGGTCACTTGGTTTTTGCCAGATCCCTTCCCTGTCTCCCATCCCGCACAGTGTTTATCATGCTGGTAGGGCAGGATCTGCCTCTCATACACAGCCTGCTCTTCCCAAATCTGCTTTCTGTGGTATAAATGTGTGTAGACAGACACTGGCTGCAGAAATTTAGCTTCTGAACATGGCGATAATGTTTCCTCCATATTCTGCCTCATTTGGGTATTTCAAACATTGAAAATCTTCAACTCACATGCAGAAAACGTCCCCAGGCTGACCTTTGGCAGAGCGTATAGACAAAGGACATCAACAATGGTTATGGTGTCTAAATAGCAAGGACTTCCCTACTTTGATGCACACACAGGAAGAGAGGCCAGTGGGCTCACTCTATCTTCTTAACTGGCACAGGCATAGCCCACAGTCACCTTCTGTCCCCTCAGACATGCAAAGACTTGGTGATAGTGCTTTCTCAACAGCTGGACATTGACACTGAGGAGGATGAGAGAGAGACCACATTACAGGAAAAACTATACTGCACATCTTTGCTATGAGATGGGAAAGCCTTGCCGAAGGCTCATCCTGCTGGCTAAGTCTTGGTTATTGTCAACTTTCGAACTTCACCCTGGCTCGAAGGTTTTCTGAATAAAAGACAGACTTTTCACAGGAAAGGGCCTTCTCCGCAGCACTGCAGTGAAAGTCATCAGGGAAAAAGACTCCCAACTGGGTTGCTTCCCAGACAGCCAGGCTTGGAAAAGGTGTGGTGTGACTTTAAGAGAACCAAGAGAAGGGGCCTTGGGAATGTTAAGGAGGAAGCCTTGGCCAGATTGGCAGAGGGAGGGAGAAGTTGCCTCCCCAGGAAGGAGGCTACCTATTCAGGGAGCCAGGCTCAGGAGACCCTGGGTCTTTGGGTACCTATTGGGTCCCTGGGCAACCAGCCTCAAACAGTGGTGGTATGAGGTAACAAGAAGGACTACAGTTTGGAGGCTGGTGCCTAGTCACACATACCCTTCTCCAAGTTGTAAGACCCGGAACCTCCAAGATAAGGAGACAGTCCATGAGAGAAACATCTAGAGTGTCTAAAACTATGTGGGGGCACCAACTCAGAGGGTAGGGGTACAGGTCTTTTCCTGACCTGCATTTGAAAGGACAATAAAGGCAGATGTTGATACAGAAACCAGCAGTCCCCTTGTCAGCCTGAGGGGCTGTAGGTACCGATGGCTCCTGCTCCAGGCCCAGCCACATGCGCAGGGCCTCCTGTGATACCAGGCAGCATATTGCTGGACAGCCTGAAGATCTGACAGCCGTGCTGGGCAAGGTCAGGATGTTGCAAGACTGGACAAGGGGATCCAAGTGATAGAAAGATGGTGGCGTGACCTCCATGGCACTGCCAAATGTGAGTGGTTCGGTAAAGAGTATTCATTAAGCGTGTCTAAGGCAGCAGGAGACAGGGCCATCACTGCTGTCTCAGGAGAGACAGTAAGCCACAATGCATCCGCCCTTAGCTGGCTCAGCCATCAGCAGCGGTCTGGGCTCACTGTTGAAGCAGCAATGCCCATGGCACCTGCCCAGTTGGCCTCCACCCACTTTCCCACACACCCCTCAGGTTTGGGCATCTGTTCAAGGAGAAGGGAGTTCAAGTTCAGGTCACAGCACACTGGGCAAGCAGTGAGAGGGTTGCCACCCAGTAAGGTGTGCAAGGAGTTCCTGAAAGGTCACTAAGATCCAACAGTGAAGGTCCTGGTGGAGGCAGCCGCTCCATCCTGAGGTTGAAGGTGAGGGTAAGGTCAACAGCGCACCCGCACGAACACACACACACACACACACACACACACACACACCTTATTCTTGGCTGTGGCCAGGGGCTAAATCCGTGGGATCGGTTTAGCCACCTTTAAGCAAACGAGCTTCACACCGTAAAACTCCTGGCTGCTGCCTCTGCTCCTTCTCTTCAGCCTTAAATGCCATCCGTGTGTTTCTCAGCAACATTAATTAAAATCCTTTTAAAGGCCGGGCAGCTTTCCACACAGGAAGGCCGTCGCCAGGGGAGCACTTTCACAGGTGAACTGGCTCCTTAAAAGGTTTTAAATTAATGTCATTCCCCATAATTCTTAGCTTTCCAAAAAGCAAGTTTTACAACTACACTGCCTTCCTCTCAGTGGGCCGGAGTGTGAGCAGTCAGAGGAGTGAGGGCCAAGTCAGCTCAGAAGTGGGCACCGGCGTGCACCAGTGTGGAAGGAGCCGGCCTCTATGGCTGTTTCCGGAGGGTTCTTTCTCCCATTTCATACATTGTTTGTCCTCAGAAGAAATCACCCAGGGGGCTTAAAGGCTCTCACCTGGCAGCATTCCTTAAAGACTCAGATGGGACCCAAGTACTGGTGCTTAGTTTCCCAGTGCTTTCTTCTGGCTTAGTATTCCTGGCACCTCTGCCATCCCCATAACTGTCTCAATTGGATTGTCACATTATGGACCAGGCACCTGGAGCATCTTGTCCAATTTAGTCCTTACGGCTGTGCCAATGGGCAGGTAATTTTATCTCCTTTGGAAATGCACCGAAATGCCAGGCTTTGTAGTACATGACTTTAATCCCAGAACTAGGGAAGCAGAGGCAGGAAGGGCTCTGTGGGTTCAAGGACAGCCTGATCTACAAAGAGTGTTCCAGGACAGCCAGGGCTGTGACAGAGAAACCCTGTCTAAAAAAAAAAAAAAAAAAAAAAAAAAAAAAAAAACCATACACACAAACATACATACATACATACATACATACATGCATACATATGCACAGAAAGGGCTAGAGAGATGGCTCAGCAGCTAGGACCACTTATTGCTCTTGCAAAAGTCCCAGGTTTGATTCCCAGCACCCAGCATCCACACAGTAGCTCATAACTATCTAAAACACTAGTCCCAGGGGAGCCAATACCCAGATAGATAGATAGATAGATAGATAGATAGATAGATAGATAGATAGATAGATAGATAGATAGATAGAGATAAATCAGACTTTGGAGCCACAAGGATTGACATGTAACCTCCACAGACTCATCGCTATGTGGTATGATATAAGTCACCTGGCTTCCCTGAGCCTATTTTTTTGTGTGTATGCACATATGTGTAGAAACATGTGTGTACAGATATGTGTGGATACAAGTGTATACAGACATGCATGTATACATGTGTGTACAGATATGCATAGATACATGTGTGGACAGATATGCATGAATTCATGTGTATACAGATACATGTGGATACATGTGTACACTTGAATATGGGTTGTTTGGTTTTTTGTTTTGTTTTGTTTTGTTTTTTACTTTACCACTTTGGAAGAAGAAGCACAGTGTGGTTTGTAAGTAATTTAATGATGGTGAAAAGCAAAAGAAAAGAATTGTAGGTACAGAAATGAGTGGCAGAGTTTCTCAGCCTCATGGTAGCTGCCAGCAGAGCTACCATGAACCCAGAAAGGTTGTGGCTGTCACTAATGAACAGGTGAACTCCAGGACCTCCGTGCTGATAGGACACCGGGATGGTAGCCTACAGGAATAGGACTACCGCCCCAGTGTCCCACTGTAATCAGAGCCTGAGGCAGAGCTCATGGGGATGGAAGACCCAGGAAGGAAGAAGTCAGAGAGGAGAGGTGGACCAGAGGGGAAGAACAGCCCGGGGCCTATCTCCTGGCTGACCATGGCTGTCAGCACTGTGAGGTCACCTAAGCACCGTACACCTGAGGCTTTGGGACCATATAGTCTGGGGAGAGAAAATGTTAAGTGCCTCCCTCTCCTGCCATTGGTCGGATATTGCCCAAAGCAGCCACAGCCTCTCTTTGGCACGAGTGTCTGTGACCAGAGGATTTTCCCCACGGCCTATTACACACTACTGTCCAGGAGGGGACATTGTAAGGCCCCTCTGTGAGCATGAAGTCCATATTTACATACCATGCCGTGATGCATTCTGTTTGGTGCTTGGTCTACATCTGCACCTGCAGGGACAAGAGCATGCTGGGAAAAGCAAGCCCCAGGAATCCCGGGGATGCCTAGAGACTCTATGCTTCCAGAGATGGGTAGTCAGAGAGGTCACCAGCCATGGAGTTTCAGGAGCCACTAGATCCTGAGAACCCTGAACTGTGAGGGCAGAGAACAGCTCCCCCCACCCTCTCTCAGGCTCTCCTCACTCCTGAGGAGTGGGTTCTCTACGTAGCAACTTGAATTTCTCAGGCAGTGAGGCCTTCCCCCAGCCCACCCCAGGCCAGAGTCCTCACCCAGCAGGGTTAGGGTTAGGGATGGAGTCAGAGCAGGGCAGAACAGAGGATATAGCGCTGTGCCCACCCTTTACCCAATCTCTGCAGCTGCAGTGGCTGCCTGGGACTGGCACTCCCTGGGATGGTAGCCGGGGAGTCATTTGCCTGCACTCTTTCCATAATGAGCCAGACACCGCCTGTTCCCATATACACAGCTGGCACCACCCACCCAGTCAATGCTCCTGATGCTGCGGCCCTCCACCCTCTCTGCCTTCACCTTGATTGATGCTTTCAAGCCATCTGGGCTCAGCTGTGTCTTCGTCCTACTACTCAGTGTCTTGGTCCTGGTGGGGACCCACAGAGTCTGGACACCTAGGCTTCCAGCCCTCCAAGCACCCACAGTACTGTAACCCAAGCACCCACAGTACTGTAACCCAAGCACCCACAGTACTGTAACCCAGCCTGGTCAACACCAGCTGTTCACAGAGACCAAAAGAGATCTGGGGAGCTGGGTTTGACATTTCACCACCTATGCCAGGCAGAGCCCAAGCAGCGCAGTGGCTTCTCAACCTAGCCCAGACAGGTGGAAACGAGCCCTGACCAGTCACAGTTTCTGTGACTGGGTCTATCTTCTGGACACTGGAGTGTGTTTGTGTTTTCAGGATCTACAGAGCCTTGATTCATAAGGAAGCCTGGGCATGAGAAAATACTATACATACTTGGAAGAGCAAGAAACAGAAAATGTGCCATGTGTGTGATATGTGAACCATCTGCTAGAATCAGCCATGCAGGACTCTGGGGTTCAGGAAGCCTGGAAGTTGCTCACGTGCATTGCCAGGTGCAAAGTATCCTGTACCAAGAACCCTGCCCCAGCCTGGCAGCTGACCAAACAGCCAACCAGCTGGTTGAATTGGGACTTATGGACTAAGTTAGGTCCCTACCCACTTTCATATATCCATTCAACTTCAAAATGCTTCCTCCGTGGAGAAACCCATTAGGAGAATATTGTTCCCACTGCGCAGGAAATGAGCCTGTCCACCAACAGGCAATCCACTTGCTGAGCCCCCCAAAAGATTCTCATCAGGGCAAGACTCCATGGCATCCAAAGGGTAAACCTAGCAGGCTCCACAGTGGAGACCTGGAGCAGACACCCAGCATGCAGAGTGTCCTGTTATCATCTGTGTCCCAGCCGGGACCACTTGTCAACCCCTCCAAGGCCATACCTAGGGGTCATGTTTATTATAGCATCCAGAAGACTCCAGGGCGGGGTCAGGGCCTCCAAACTAGAGGGTGCTCTGAATTCCACTGTTCTAAATGCTCACATCTAGTTCCTGCTTTTCTAGGGTTCAGTCTCCACTGGTGCTTTGTGTTGTGATAAGTTTAGGAGTCTGGGGTGGGGGGACGATGGGCTCACTGGCCAGCGCTCAGCATGGCTGCTAAGACAAGGCCCCTCAAACACCACAGCAGCTTCCTCCAATCAACAAAAAGGAGCCTCCGTCTGGAGGCCAGAAGTCCACAGCCATGGTGTCCCTACGGTTGTCACTTCCGTGTTTGGCTTGTAGACCCCATCTTCTCCCTGTCCTCGTATGACTTTCACTGCATTTCTGTCTCAGTCTCTACCTTTTTATAAGGGCACCAGTCACATCAGATTGGGGTACCCTGATAACCTCATTTTGACTTAAAAATCCATACAATTTTGAAGTTGATTTTGAATATATGAAAGTGGGTAGGGACCTAACTTAGCCTACAGGTTCCAATTCATCCACCCAGCTGGCCATTTGGTCAGCTGCCAGGCTGGGTCAGGGTACTTGGTGCAGGGTACTCCCCAACTGACAATGCGCGTGAGCAGATTTCCTGCACCCTAGGTCCCTGCATGGCTGATTCTAGCAGACAATTCACACATCACACAGATGCCTACCATGTAGGGAAGGTGGCTTAGCTCTGGGAGAGATGGGGAAAGGGGACCCTAGAGCCTATTTCTTAATCCTGGGTCCTGTTAAGACTACCAAGTCACTGTCATGAGGGCCTGCCTCGTTCACAGCCTGACTGCCAGGCAACCAAGCAGGAAGGAGCCAGACTATACCCAAGACCTGCAGGTTCAGGGCAGCAGCCCCAGGCCCTCTGGAAACAAGGTCCCGTCTGGACTCCACAATTGCAAAGGTGTTTTATTTCCTGGAATTTTCAGATCAAAGGACATTGTTTTAAGACTCTGGGCTGCTATTCCCATTTCTGCGGGGAATCATAACGGGTAACAGTCAATTACTATCAGTGTGGGCAGAGAACCAGAAGGAAAAAAAGCTATGTTTCCATCAGCAGCAAGACCCATCAGAAGACTGTGGCCTGCCAATCCCACAGCTCATGAGTTCTTTGAGACACACTTGGCCCCAGTAGAAGACACAAGAGGAAACTCGGCTGCATGTACAGGGAGCCAATCCTGGGGTGATCTTTCAGCAGGATGTGGGTACTTCAGGACTCTTTAAGGCTATGAGAAGGAAGACACTCCAGCCAGGTATGGTGGTGTATGCCTGTAACATCAGCAACTGAGAACATGAGGCAGGAGGACTGCTGTGAGTTTGAGCCACCCTACAGAACCTTGCCTCAAAACAGTAAGAGCAAAATGGACACCCCAAATCCTCTCTTCTTTCCAGAATCGTGAAGGCCATTCTCCCTCTATGTCAACCACAGATCCTGGGCAGCCTCAGTGTCTAGACCTTCCATCCACCTTTGCTTCCTCCCACCTTCTTCCTTAAAAAACACCGAGACTGCTGGAAGGAATGTTCCAGAAGAAAGAGACACTCCACAGGCAGTTCCTCTCACCTCACACCCCTTCCCCTTTAAGAGAGCTAAGGGTGGCTTGGGTTTTATGTGTAAGTGTATAGGAAGGCCACCCACATATTAGGAAGCTAAAGTTGCCAGAAAACAAAACTCCCAGACTTCAAATACCTCCATTCCTGGAGCTGAGGCTCCATCTGACCTCTGAAGGTTGCTTCTGCTCTTAGACTGAACTCACAAACATTGCTGACGGAGTCTGGAGGCCCCTTCCTTCCCTCAACGGAGAAGACCCCTCTCACCTCTCAGCAGGCCACAACATCCCCCAAGCTCCAGATGATAGCATGGCACCTAGACTCCGGAGCCCCAAAGATTCTCTCACCACAGGGGGAGTATTAAGCCTCCAGACGTTTCTAGTCACGCTACACTTTCAGGATAGAAACATGCGAAAAAGGAATGAGCAACCAGGAACCAAGTGCCACATGGGCCTCTCAGGGAAAAAAAAAAAAAAACTAACACAGCGCTGGGGAACGGCTCCGTGAGCCATGTTTGCACACATGAGGACACTGAATTCAATCCTCAGAACCCACATAAAAAGCCAGGCATGGCAACAGTGCACTACATTCCTAGGGCTCCCTGGTTAGTCAGCCTAGCCTACTTAGCCAATGAGAGACCCTGTCTTTTAAAAAAACAAAGCAGACATCCCCTTTAAAAACTGACACTCTGCCGGGCGTGGTGGCGCACGCCTTTAATCCCAGTACTCGGGAGGCAGAGGCAGGCGGATTTCTGAGTTCGAGGCCAGCCTGGTCTACAAAGTGAGTTCCAGGACAGCCAGGGCTATACAGAGAAACCCTGTCTCGAAAAACCAAAAAAAAAAAATAAATAAATAAAAAAATAAAAAATAAAAACTGACACTCAAGGTTGTCTTGTAGTCTCCTCAGATATCCACACACATCTACCCACATACACACACACACACACACACACATGCATGCATGTGCCCCTGGAACAACACACACACACTCACACCACCTTTTAAAATTAACTGTGACCAAACCATGTTCCAAAACAGATTGGAAGTAGATCAAAAGGCCAGCTGTGCAAAAGAAAGACACACACACACACACACACACACAGAGAGAGAGTTCTAAAGAATATATGGTTAATATGTAAGACAGGTGCTCCCTGGAACAGGAACCAACCACGTCTACCTCTGTTACTGTGCCCAGCTTCCAGCCATGTCTTACACTAAGAAAGCACCTAACATGTAACCACAGTGGGTACCTTATTGCCTCCTGTCCTGGGATTACCAATGCCCAGTGCCAGCAATGGAGAATGCTCATCCCAGATAAGCCAGGGCCCCAAAATGTGCCCCAAAAGGCACAGGGCTCCTTTGGACTTCTAATGCTAGGACAGCAGCAAGCCACCAGCCTCTCCCGGACTTCCCAAGAACACTCTCAGGGTCAGCATCTACTTTGGGGTCACCTGGTTCCAAGCCTAGTTTGTGATGCCTTAGAACAGTCACGACATCTCTGCTTGTTTCCTAACAATATCAAGAAAAGATAGGGCACAGGTATGCTAGGACAGTGACCAGAATGTGCTACCTGGATGGCCAGACAGGATCTGAACTTGACTAAAAGTCACTCTACCATCTGGAGAGATCAGCAACCTTGTGACGGGGCCACACTCGTGCATTTTCCCCTGGGGCTCACAAACACTCTGCCCAGGGCCGAGAAATATCACAAGGGACCATTACCCAACCCTGGGTCAGACCAGGTATCTGTACCAGGTATCCCCTATCAAGGCATCAGAAGCTCATGGATTTTAGCCCCAGCCACGGTCAGAGAAGTCCCGCAGCCCCACCCCACACTGCCATGGGAAGTTCTGACATTCCAAGAACTCTCTCTCCAACTTTACGTGGATACTTTACAGCTCCCGGCCCTCCAGGCTTGGCAGAGAGACAGGAATGCCTCTCCCCTTCCTCCAGGGTGGGCCCGGATGGTGGAGGAGGGGTCCGCAGCCCTCCGTGCCTGCTCGAGCCTTCAACTCACCACGGCAGCTTTACGATGGGGTGATGGGCCTCAACGGAGCAAGAGTGCTGCTAAAGATCAATATCCTGGAGAATTAAGAAGGAGATATTTCAAGAATGGCGCACGCAAACAGTCGAAAGGCAAATGGTCTTAGTAATGACTTATTAAAAGGTTTCTTCCCGGACCGAGAGCCCCAGAGCATATAAAGCCCAAACCACTTAGTGCAACAAATTTAAGCACCATGAGGCAAGTCCCACGCCTCAGTCTCCCCAAGGTTAAGCAAGCAGCAGTTCCTACCGGGGCCTGTTCTGGTTTGCGTCTCAGCAGCTCAGATTAGATCCTTCCCCTTCTCCAAGGAGAACAGATCCCCAGCGCGTCGGTGGGCCTCACTGTAGACCTTGAGAAACCACACTTGGGCTTGAGCTGAAGCCACTCGCCGGAACCTCCTGCCCTTGGCTGAGCTAGGGTTAGAGTGGTGAGCTCTGAGGCCCCTCCCTATCAGACTCTCTCCTCAGCTCAGCCTAAAGCACTTGAGCTGCCTCTGGTATTGCATGGATGGTGAATCTTCCTTGGTAAAGATGAAATTCAGAATCCCCTAGGTCCTAGGATGAAGAAAACAATACCTTCTCACGTGTCTGCAAAGGTGTTTCCATAGAGCTTTAATTGAGGAAAGAAGACACACCCTGAGCGTGGTGGCACAATCCCCTCCCCCACCCCCCAGACAGGCATGCCAGACTGAAAGAGGAAGAAAACTGGAGAAAACAAGCTGACCCTAGCATTCGCTGCTCCTTTTTCTCTGCTTTGACTGTAGGTGCAGTGTGGCCAGCTGCCCACCACCACCACGCAGCCAAAGCTGCCTTTGTACCCTCAAACACTTCCTTTCCTGAGTGGCTCCTGCCAGGTATTTTGCGTGCCAGGTATTTTGCGGCAGGCAGTGATGAAAAAGGTCACTAAGGTACCCGGGACCCTAATTTACATAGATCCAGGCGGGGCAGAGCAGATAGTCTTAAACTTCCATCTCCCAGAAGAAGCCTCAGCCAGTGGATAAAATTTGAGATTGATTTCAGTTTCTTGTCCTCGGCTTAAGACCACCTCTGAAGGTGTGGGGGAATCCCAAGTTCACATCCACATTATTTTCACTACAGCTTAATGGCTCTCACAGAAAATGTGGTCAACTCACCTGAGGCTACTTCAGGCCACAGAGAAGACCGATCACTGTGCTGGGGGGCTAGAAACACTGTGGTCACATGTTCAAGGGGTCTGCTGACCCTGAAAAGTGGTCAACCTCAGCCAGGTACAAAGCAAGGGTCCTACCCAAGCGGCTGGAATGCAGGGCTCTCACTCCCTGAAAAGGAACAAGTGTAGAAAACATTTCCCTGAAGGAAAGTCAAAGGAGCAGGTCTAACCCAAAGAATGCAGCCAGAGCTGGCCCCCAGGCTGTCTATACCAGGTCCAACCACAAACTGAGGCCCTGGCTCCCCATCCCCCACTACAGTGGAGCCCTGTCATAGCCATGGAGCCTGGCAAGAAGCAGGTATGGGTGGAGTGATCCCCGCCTGAGCCTGACAGGTAATCTAGAATTATGGGTACGAAGTGCTGGTCTGCTTGGAGCCTTGGAGAGTATCCATTTTACAAGATACAGAAAGCACAGCCCAGTTCTCATAGGGAGTGAGGCTGGGCAGGCCATATGTCTGGCTTCTGCACCCCAAAACAGAAACGTTTCTCTCAGTAGGCCAATCTGCCCTGCCGGAGGCCGGAGGAGGCAGGAAAGCAAGAAGTGGGAACCATGAGTATACTCAGCTCACTGCTGACTCTTCACCCTTCGCCAAGGTAAATAAAGACACTAACCTGATTTCCTTGACCTGTAATGAACTCTGATTGAGTCAGGAAGCTGGCCAGGACCACCCTGACCTGCCCTTCCACAATGGCCTGTTTCTAGGGACCTGTTTCTAGGGACCTTCCACAATGACCTGTGCCTAGCCCTGACTACACCCACATCCAGCGCACAGCTCCTTCCTATGACTGCCTCTTTTCTGCCCCCACTCCCCAAAATGTAGGCCTACTTTTAAACCATTAGCACCCTTGGAAAACCACAAGAAATGGGAGCCATCACCCTTTCTTCAAGCTAGCTGTATCCCTAAGGGCTTCTGTACCTAGGGCCAAACTACCCTATGGGAAAGCTTTCTCTTCATGCCCAGTACCCCATTCTCCTTATGCCTCCCTGCTGCGAATGTCATCTACCTCTGTGGAAAGGCTGTGAACCCCGTGAGCAAGTCTTTATTCACACAGGGCCAGGTATGGTGCCTTGATCATGTGTCTACCCAGAACATATTAGCCAGACAATCCTGGGGGTGTATTTTGTAAGTACATCATGGGGATCTCCCCTTGGAGGAGCTTCGCTGCCCTCCCGCAAAGACTAACCCAGGAAGCCAACATGGGATGCACGTAGACAGCATCCCAGCAGGCCCCTCTTCCACAGGGACTCCTGAACTGGGTTTGTCCAGGACTGTGGTCCTTACATTAGCCCTATAAGAGGGTAGTGAGATCCCGGCAGGAAGCAGCCACTCCTGCACATTGCTTTCTGAAAACGTGTAGAAAGACATTTCATGCTCACATTCTGTTTCATACCAGGCTTGTCACCTGGGAAGAAAGAGAGTCTCACAGGAACAGGGGCTAGGAAGGGAGACAGAGAGGGAGAGAGAGAGAGGGAGAGAGAGAGAGAGAGAGAGAGAGAGAGAGAGAGAGAGAGAGAGAGAGAGAGAGCTCTTCACAGGTGGGGTCCTGGGGGACCTCACAGGTGGGGAATCTGGGGAGAGAGCCGTGTGGGTGGAGGACCTGGAGAGGGAGTGAGGAGAGCCTCACACGGATAGGGCCGTATGAGAGAGAGCCAGCCCCACAGGTGGAGGATCTGGGGTGGGGGAGGCTCACAGGTGGAGAACCTGGAGAGAGAGAGTCATCCTGATACATGGGGCTCTTGAGAAACAGAAGCTAAGCTAAGGGTCAAGGCGCAGGATTCTTAGGGGATCCTGGGAAGGGAGGAAGGCAGGACTGAGCAGAGAGAGAATGGAAATCAAATCGATGTCTATCTGGCCAAGCCCTGACTACTTCCCATGAAGTTCCAGGCCAGGCCACACTGGTCTCAGTGTTCACTTTGGATGGAGGAGACCTGGACTTCATCTTCTGCCTTAATTCAAAGATGGTCACGCGTAATGGGCCATGAGTTCTACCCACGACAGGTGGATCTCCTCGTTGAGTAGATACCCAAAGAACCATCAAATGTAAGCCACACGCTTCGCACTCCCAGCGGCTGGGGAGCGGGGGGTGTCTGGGCAGACGTCCCTGTGTCTGCTGCTGCTGTTGCAGCTGAGAGAAGTCAAGTCCTAAGCAGAAGAGCGGTGGTGTAGACGCAGTCTGTGGGACAAGCCAAAGCACAGGGAAAGCAACGGGTACGGTGGGATCCGGGTTACTATCCTTGGCACACTGGGCTTCCCTCCCATGATCTCATCTGGCCTTCTTATGCCCACATTTCCTGGGGTTCCCTCTGCATTGTGCCTTGTGCCTTACTAGGCTGTCTGCTTTCTCTCCTCCCGCATACACTGAAAGGACACCGTCATTGTTGCTTTAACTATACATATTTCATATCTTCAATAGATTGTCTGTTTTGAATGAATGCTGTTCTAAGATTTTTTTTAAAAGCATGAATGATTCCCCTCATCTGCCTGGTTTTTAAGGATGTATCCATGTTTATTTTATGTGTATGGATTTTTTGCCTGTGTATTTGTCTCGATACCACATGCATGCCTGGTGCCAGCAGAAGTCAGAAGAGGATGCTGGATCCTCTGGGACTGGAATTACACACGGTTGAGAACTCCCATGTGGATGCTGGGAACTGAACCCCAGTCCTCTGGACAAACAGCAAATGCTCTTAACCACTGAGCCATCTCTCTAGCCCCATTAACTCCCTATTTTTGATCAGTGTGCTCTGAAAATAATTTTGGTCACTCTGGTTATGCTGTTACGATTTTTAGCCTGCTAAAATGATCGACCCTTATTGCAGAGATGTTTTCTGATATTTATTGATGATTTTCTGAGTTCCGGGCTCTGTTGCTGCTGGTAGCACACATCAATACACACACAAAAAGAAAAAGAAAAAGAAAAAGAAAAAGAAAAAGAAAAAGAAAAAGAAAAAGAAAAAGAAAAAGAAAAAGAAAAAGAAAAAGAAAACATGCCCCTTGTCATCGGAGAGTCTAGAAGGAAAGAGACAGGCGAAGGTAACACATTCCACACAGGCGGTGCTCTGTGAACAGAGGTTCTCAGGAACGCACCAGGATGCCTGCCCACAGCACGTACCTCTCCGTCGTGTGTATGCTCAGGCTGGGACAGACAGGATGAACGGTCAGTGTGCATGGAACAAACCCATCCCAGCCTCAGGGAGTCCACACACTGGGTCAGACTGGGACAGGGTAGGAGTACCCAGCCTTGGAATAGGCTCTCCTGAATCCTCCAAATCAGGCAACTTTAGAGTTTGGCCAAATCCAATAAAATGTATCTAAGAGGCTCGTTTTCCCTCCCAGTGCTTCGCAAGACAAAGAGCCTCAGGAAGTGCAGGAAATGCTCACCCCTCCCAAGACACAAGCAAGATAAAGGGCGTACTCAAGAAGTGATCGGATCATGAGGGCTGCTCCAGGTCCCTTTCTTCAGAGAGCATCGACACTGCTGGCTTAGCCCTCCCGTGGAACAACCTCCAAACCTTTGACCATTGCCAATATGCCGCCCACAGCCCTTCCTGTAACTAGACCACAGTTCCCACTTCAGACACACTTGATCTTGCTGACTGCCAATCACAGCTCGCCACTGCCCTGCTAGGTATGCTTCCAGGTGGGCCTGTGATCCAACCTAGCCAATCATAGACTTCAGGAAAGAAGTGCAAGACAGGAAAGGGGAAAATATTGGCTGCAACAAGGTCTACCCCATGGCTTCCCATCAAAGGCACAAACATGCCTGGTCCCACCTGAGCTACCACAGTAACCAGAGGCCTGAGCCACTGGAGACCATGAGGTGCGCTCTCTGAGGGAGCCCTGGTGATGAGTTAGCCACATTGCCGGCAACACAGAAATCTGAATGGGGTGGCATCAGAGCTTCCTCACAGAAAATCCCATATAATAGTGGCCAGGCACTGAATGCCACCCCATGCTGAAGACAGAGGGTAGCAGCTGCAGGTCCTTGAGAAAATCCTGAAGTCCCTGGGCTCTGGCCTTGAAACAAGCCCTCACCAGCATGTCTGTCTTTGAACTGTTCATAAAAAGCTCTAATCAGTGTGACCCTTCACACTCTTTATTCACGCCCACCATGGAATTAGGAAGGCCTCAGATCTCCTTCAAACCGGCCCGTGCAGTACCCTTGCTTGCTCCTTTAGTCAGAATCAAAACCGTGCTGGGGCTCTGAGGAGCAAAGACATCCTGGCTGTTTGCCACCAAGAACCACTAGGACTGGAGAGATGAAGACTCGGGGGAGTGAGAAAAAGAAGGAGAAGGAGACACCGCTTTTCCAGAAGGAATACATTTGTGCATGCGCTTTGATCCTGCGAGGACTTTTATTGGTTTTACCCACATCCTTTCCACTGTCTCACCCAGCAAAAGGTGCTTTAAATTAGATGGAGCTAGGAAATGCTTCTTCCTACCCCCATGCTCTCCCCACCACACGGGCTGTGGGCTTCAGCCAGCAGGAGATGTATAAGCATGCCGTGCTCGCATATAACTGGAATCGATTGAGACAAATCAACTCAGAGGCAACGTGCATTTGGAATGCTCTTTGCTGTGGGCCCCCGCCGTGTTTTGCAGACAGCTAGGTTCACAGTTGCTGCTGACTGAATTGACATAGATCAGTCTCCACGGTCACCTGCCCGCCTCTCCAGGCCTTTCTGTTATCCCCAGTCAACCAGCTCGATGGAGACTTGTTTTTAGATGTCATCTCTCTCTGCTTTTGGTAGAATAGTACAGAGGTGGCAGAGCCTCTGAGAACAGAAACATGGGAGGAAGTGAGGAATGTGTTTCATCATGAAGAACCCAGGGCTTCTGTATAAGCCTAGCTAACAGCAAGCTCCAAAAGAGAGACCTGTCTACCAGCTGGGCCCTTCTGAGACTAATGTTAAAGAAGATGCCGCCGGCCCCTCTAAAGAAGAGCTGAAATGCACCTCTTACTCTTCAAAACTCTGCTCTCTGCTCTCTGTCAGTCTAGATCCTGTGACACACCATTTGCTCCAGATTCCCTGGCAGGCTGACCTCTCCTGCCCCTTTAAGATGTCATTCTGTCTATTTTTGTATTTGGAAGATGCTTAAGTCACCTCTCTACTCCCACAAAGTCAGACATGGCTACTAGGCTGAGGGCCGAGGACCCCTGCTATGAAGGTGAGCTTCTTCAACACTGTGATTATGTAGACAAATATGCCCACACCACCCCCCTGCCCAATACCCATAGTAATGGACTCCTGATCATAAACTCTGGAACTAAAGATATTTGTTCCTACATAGCATTTACTTCCTTTTTAAAGATGGTGTGACAGCGATTGATTTGCTATGTAGCCCAGGATGGCTTTGCAATCCTCCTGCCTCAGTCTCTCAAGTACCTGGGACCACTGGCATGCACTTGCCAGGCCTAAATCATAACATCTATTGTCCTGCTATGCCCTCAGCCTCTTACAATGACAAATGAGCTGATTGCGGCTCTTTGTCACATTCTCCAACAGTTTCCACAGTCTGGTGCCCATTGGGGGTTCCTCTAGGTTTGTAGGCATGTCTTTCCCCCACTGTAACAGCGCCCTACTTCCTGAGTGAGGCATTACCTCCTCCCTGCTGCATTCTTGTGTTAAGAAGACAATCCCAGGGAATGAGATTTCCTGGCCAGAAGGACCAGAACTGAGTATATGTTTACTAGATTTGATAGACCTGGAGAACAGCACAGGGTGTCCATGCCTTCCCTACAGTACTACCCCTCCCTGACCTCTAGAGCTGGGTATCACACACACACACACACACACACAGAGAGAGAGAGAGAGAGAGAGAGAGAGAGAGAGAGAGAGAGAGAGAGAGAGAATCCATCATCCAAGAATACCATGAGGTGTTCCAGGTGATCCAGTCCTCACAGGTACACGATTTTTACTCTTCCCCCATAGTTCCCTCTGCACCTTAATTTGCAACTCAGGTCAGTTATGCTGATTTACACTTCCAAGAAAGCCATTTATCCCATCTTACTTTTATGTGTTTTAGTGCCCTGGCATAGAATTTGTAGCAGGAACTATAGTGTTCATAAATTTTCAACTGGATCCCTACATTGCCCCATCCCCTTGCCATACAGTTGAGTTACATGACCAGTTCTAGTTCTAACCAATGGGTGGGAGAGAAACAGATTCTATAGGAGTCAAGACATAAGAAAGTTAGCATGTGACCCTCCACATGTCTCTTCCCCAACTGGGCCATCATAAACAGTAGAGTTTCAGTCAATGTGGGACCCTGTATGTCTACATAGAGTCTGTGCTTCCCTGCATGGAGCACACAGCACAAGAAATAGACCTAACTCAAAGTAAGCTCTGAGATCCCATGTTCTGGTTCATTCCTAATATCAACTGCTTCTGGGCCAGAAGCAAGGCCCAAGATATCAAAACATCTTCTGCTCCTCAAGAAGAGGAAAGCAGCTCTTACTCTTGCTCTCTTGTTGCTCTCTTGTTGCTCTCTTGTTGCTCTCTTGTTGCTCTCTTGTTGCTCTCTTGTTGCTCTCTTGTTGCTCTCTTGTTGCTCTCTTGTTTCTCTCTTGTTTCTCTCTTGTTGCTCTCTTGTTGCTCTCTTGTTGCTCTCTTGTTGCTCTCTTGTTGCTCTCTTGTTACTCTCTTGTTGCTCTCTTGTTTCTCTCTTGTTGCTCTCTTGTTGCTCTCTTGTTGCTCTCTTGTTGCTCTCTTGCCTCTTGGGCTCTTCCCTTCCTCCCTCCCTTTCTGATTCTCTTCCCCCTCTCTCCACGTGTTCATGGCCAACCTCTCCTTTTCTACTCTCTCCCTCTCTCTGCCTTTCTCTGCCTCTACTAGCCTCTTAACTCTTAACTCCCCTCCCCATGCCCTGAATAAACTCTATTCTATATTTAAAAAAAAAAAAGGATGAAAACATTTCCTCACATACCCCTCCAGAATTCCTCAGTCTGCCTTTCTTAGACTTTACTCTGCTGGCTGTCATAGGTGTGGAATGGCAGAGGAACGTTAACCTTTAGGTAAGCGTGTATCCCATGTACAGATGATTGTCCACAGTGTAGTGTTCAAGTCCCTCTCCCTACTGAAATCCACCACCCTCTAAATGGGAAACTTGCTGTGCTTCATGCCAGCCCCTGTGAACTGTGCTTCCTTGATGGCTGCATTCATTGGATTTGAGACGCTGAGAGGGTCAGCACATCTGGAGGAGACTTTGTCTGGTCGTTCCATTATCCTGATGGATAAGAAGCTTGTTCCAAATCAGTGTGTTCCAGAAAGTCTGGAAGCCTATGACAAGCAAACACCAAGAGTCAGGACTCACGGGGAACAAAGGCTTCCTGAGGAAGGCCAACCCCATATAAGAAACAAGACTAGAGAGAAGATGAGGTGGGGTGGGGAGCCTCTACACCTTAGGCAGAAGCCTGTCAGCATCAGCACCTAGGAATCCAAGCACCAGACCAAAAAACAATGTCCTTCCAGCCACAGCAACACTGAGGACATTACACTGGAAAACCCCAGCTCAGCTCCAGGCCCTGACCAGATTCTGACCATGGTCCACCAAGGATGCTGGGCAGGGGAAGTGCAAATGCCACTACAGTCAACTACTGCAGAGGAAGCCCCAAGCCAGTGCCCATTGCTGTACAGAGAGCTCTGCTCTCCCAGATCAGGTGCACCAGCTCTCTTACTAACCCACTGGCTCTCCCTGCTGCAGTGAGAAAGCCCATCGTGCAAGCATCAACAGGAACCACAGAGCAGACGGACTCAGCCTCACTGTCTTGCCATTAAAAAACGTCACTGTGTAAATACATCTGAACGGGTGCTCACTTACACTGCATCTTTCCCCTGACATTAACAGTCAGTTGACTTCTGTTTCACTGTGGCAGACTAAGGAGTGTATAACCCCTGATGCAAATCCCGCTAAAATGAGAAAATAAACCAGGAAATGAGGCTCTACTTCCCAAAGCTCTGAAAATAGAGGCTTAAGGAGGTCTCCGAATGCCAGATCCAACCTAAGGGAGGGAGGCAGGATGCAGTCTGGGTCTGAAACAGGTGTCCCTAGAAGTCTCAGCAAGTGCTCCCTCCACTTGCCAGACTGCAGCTTTATCCTGCCCAGTCTTATCCTCACCAGCAATAGTTGAAAAGAAGCCCCACCTCTCTCCATCCACCCACCCACCCTCACCCCCACAGTGGCGCCTCCTACTGGTGGTCTGGCTAGAATATTGTACAATCAGGGTCCACCCAGTGCCTGAGCCCTAAGGAGACACACCCAGGACCCTGGACAGCTGACAAGACACACATGGCCAATGAACAGCCTGCCTCTGCCATGTCTCACTGAGGGCTGAGCCATGAACTTCTACAGAACCCTGGTCGACTGTCACCCAGTCTCCAAAAGAACCTCTAAAGACCAGGGCTACTGCCAGCTTTTAAAGTGCAAAGTGATGGGACCCAAACAGCATGTTAGAAAGATGGCTTTCTGAGAAAGGGCTTGGACTGCTTGAGGTCTCAGGAGACAAGGATTCTGGAAAGTGCCACAGTTGGTTGTCAGGAGGCTTAGATCGAAGCTCTTATTGGCCAGCTGTGTGACCTCAGACAACCCATTCATCAACTCCCAACCCCAGCTGTTTCTGACAAGGACAGAAAACCCACCTGGGCCAAGCATGGGATGGAACCAGGTGTGCCAGGCCTGGAAGCCAAGTCTCTTGTCAGTGACAGTAACGTGTGAGTGTCAGCTGCCACCTGGATGTCCTCCATAGTCATGCTGGCTGACTTCTGAGTGATCCAAACTATGGCGTATAGACAAGAAACCCCAGCTCTCTCCACTTCTGCAGAGAACGCTTCAGCCCTGATGCTGGGTAAAGTCCTCTGAAAGTCCTAACCCCAGGACAAACTAGCAGGTGGGCTAAGTTCACTGAAGTCAGTCCTTATGGGGCCCACACTCTGACTCAGAGCCCAGGTGTAGTGCCCTGTGTATAACACCCTTGCCCCAGGAGGAAGCCCTATTGTCTGTCAGCAAGGCAAGCCCACAGGGCTCTCTATAAACTGGCTTTCCTCAGGCCCCTGGTAATCATGGACAGGTGTCTACACATGTCACCAGCTAGGCTGCAGAGATCTGCAGTAGATCTTCATTAACCTCAGCCCCAGGATGTGACCCAAATCAAGCATTTGGGACCTGGGGAGGTTGGCAATGACACTGCACATAGACCCAGCCAGCAACAGGGTCCCAAAGCCCAGGGACAAGGTGTTGCAACCGTGCCCCACTGCCAGTGGAAGGAGCTATACAGGGCCAACCTCGGCCCATACTGCCAGGCCATGGGAGCTCAGAGAAGTTTATGAATCAGGTCCAGACCCTGCCCCTCCCCCATCCCTCTGTGCACAGCTCTCGAAGTCCTTCTGGCCTCCAGATGCACAGTCTGCAAGCGATTTCCCTTTTGTTATTTCAAGCTCGGGGCCTTGATCTTTTGCCACTTTGGAAGGAGCATAGAAACAAAGGGATCTGGGGCTGTTGCCTAATACTGATGCTGGCTTCACCCAGCCAACCTCCATCTTAGTCCCTGTGCCCTTGCTACCCAGCTGAGCCTTTGATGAGAGAAAGCAGGCACCCCCCCCCCCCGGGAGTGCTCAGCAGCTCCCTCTCCTGTCCCCACAGACCTGGACTCACACAGAGAGAGCCGCATGCTCCTCTCAACAGTGGTTGCTGCCAACAGGCTGAGACTTGACTCTTGCCAAGCCCTCTGGTGTCCATGACACCTCAGTGCAGCAGCAGAGCAGCCTGTGTGCCCTGCCCTGAGCAGCTGGGGCTGCAGGCCCTTGGCCACACTTTACTCACTCAAGCCCAAGGTGCAGAGTCCCCAGCAGTGTGTTAGCCCACCACCCTCCTGCCATTTGCCTGCAGGCTTTGGGCTTGCACACTTGGCTGGGGACAGAGGCTCACAACACATGCTTGTTGAATGATGACGATCCCAGCTCTGCTACACCCAGCAAGTGCCCTGAGCATCCTTTGGAGCACCAGAAAGAAGGGACATCAGCCCTAGTCTCCACTATCACTAGTGTTGTTACAGACTGTGACAGAGACCCTGGGGGAGAGGCAAAGAGGAGGGTCCCAGCCATCTGAGAAACAGGGGGAAGGGCAAGCAGGAATGTGGCACCCAAGAGAGAATTGGGCAACTACCCTGCAGACTGATGCCCTTCCTGGGCCAGAATGAAGGAGTGGAGTTTCTCCGTGAAGGAAAGGAAAAGTCATTCCAAGCCAAGGACAAAGACTGGGTGTTGAATCAGACTGTAAACTCCAGCAGGAAAGATATGAAAAACCCAAGAGTAATGGAGAGACCAGTGTTAGAGATCGGATACCATCTTAAGACCCCAGAAGCCCTATAGGGTCGTGAGCAGGGCAAGGGGCAACACAAAGGGTAAAAAACCAATCACACGGAGTGCTAGGTGCTAATGCAGAGGGCATGGGGCATGAGGACAGCCCTGAAGCTGGGGAAGGACCTGGGGTTCAATGCTCAGGTGATGGCCAGAGAGTCCCTCCAGAACAAGGTTCCAAGGTAGGGGGTGGCATCAGGGAGGGGCAGGATAGTGTGACTGCAAGAGGGGAGCTCTGAGAAGGCGGAGACAAAACTGCAGCATTGGGCCATCAGGATGCTACGTCAAGCTGGAGGCTGAGGCTTAGAGCCACAGCACCTGTGGAACAGTAGAGTCTGGGGATCAAGAGTTCAGGGAAGCATCTGTATTTCAGAGCTGGGAAAAAAGTAAAAAGAGACACAAAAGCCAGAAGAGGATCCTGGGAAACCACTAAGGGAGGAGAGGACACAAGGCACAGAGCTTCCTGCAGAACACTCTCTGACCTCTGTGCTGTTCCTCGCCCCACATGGTTCAGGTCCCAAGCCCAAGTGCGGGGGGGGGGGGGGGCTACAGTCGTGCTTTCCCAGGTGTCTTTGGTCTACAGGAAGATGCTAACACTCCAGATGAAGGAGATGGAGTCCTGGGCTGGGGAGGTCTGCGTCAAGTTCCAACTCTGTCTCTGGCCAGCAGACACCACGTGTTTTCTTAGTCTCATTCAGCGCCGAATGTGGTAACAGCTGAGCGTTTTCCAGAGAGCCTGTGCCGATAGAAGCTGGACATAGGGACAAATGTCTGTAGAACATAAAGATGGTGCAGCACATAAAAGCACTTGCCACCAAGCCTGATGACTTGAGTTCCATCCCTGGGCCCCACCTGGTAGAAGGGAACCAATCCCAACAGAGGTCCTCTGACCTCTACATATGCACCATGGGATGTACATGTCCCCTTACGTACACATAAATGAATATAAATAAAAATATTTTTAAAGAAATTAGTGCTTATGCCCTGCCAAGATAACGTGAATATAAAGGATGTTGAAGTTCACAGCTGTCAAGCCAGGTGTGGTGGCACACACTTATAATCCCAGTGCTCGGGAGGCAGAGGCAGGTGAATCTCTGAGCTCAAGGCCAGACTGATCTAAAGAGCAAGTTCTAGGACAGCTAGGGCTACAAAGAGAAACCCTACCTCAAAAAAACAAAACAACAACAACAACAAAAAAGTCACCCTCACAATCCTCTGTATCAGCATCAGCCTCTCCATGAAAACTGTAAGCATCTCTATCATCATCAGCCTCCTTTACCTTCTCTATCATCACCACTGCTATGGTTTGGACTTTGAATGTCCCCTGAAAGTCCCTGTGCTGAAGGTTTGCCCACCACCCCCCCCCCATAGTGCTTCTGGGAGACAATGAAAGCCTTTGGAGGTGTGGCCTTTTGGGAAGAGGCTAAGTCATCATGGAGGCATCTTTTAAAGGGATATTGGGCTTGTCACCCACTCTTCCTTTTTCTGGTAGCTTCCTGAGAAAAAAAGAGTTCCTTCTACCATCAGCTGCCTTTCCTCCCTGAGAGCAAGCGGTCTTGGAATTTTACCACAGTGATAGAAAACTCACAACATCACCACCATCACATTCAAAACGCACCACGGACCACCCGCCCTGCCCGTGAAGGCCTGCCTCCACCCTGTCTTACCAAGAGATCTTCCTGTGACCAAGAATACACAACGCCCCCCACCAAGTACTCTGACCCTTCGCCTTCAAATATCTGAGGACAATTGGGCCTCAAGTCCTTTTTTATCCAAAATTAGATAATTTCCTCAGTTGTTTCATTTTTAAATACTCTTTTCATGATCAATAAATCAATGATATCCATATAAGAATCTTTATAAAACAGAACCAAGCCCCTCAAAGGAAAACCTTCGTGGCAGACCTCACTAGTTCTAGATAAGGACTCCCAGCTTCTCCTTCCTATCTCTCTTCCATCATTATGAACTACACATACATTTTGCAAACACCCCTTTTCCTGTGGTCTGTCAGTACCTCGCTCACTAAATGCCCTTCTCAAATGATACCCACTTCCCTTTCCAAAGCCTCTAACCAAAGCACCCACTCCCTGCACCCACAGCTTCCAGAAGCCACTTGGGGAGACCTCCACCCTACACTCCATGTCCTTACACCTGTGCCCCTAGCCTTCCCTGTATTGGAAAGAATGTCATCTGGTCCTGCTCCATTCAGGGACACTGCTCTCCATCCCAGGGTCCTGTAGGACCAGTCCAGAACCACTGTCTAAACACCTCTGAGTCTTCAGTCTCCCACCACCCCCAACTCCATCTCCCTGCCACTCTCCACTGTGGGAAAGCATGTGGGCATCTCTCCTGTCTTAAAAATAAAACCAGCTTCTTGCCAACCCCAGCCTGCTTCTCAGCTTCCTTTCCTGGAACACCACCATCCCTAAGTGGTTGTCACTACTTAGACATTGTTTTTTTTCTGGCAACAACAATCAAACTTATTTCCCTCTACCCAGCTGCATCAACTTCTGTGGAGGTCCCAGGGTTAGCCGATCCAATGTCACCATACAGATGAGAATCACTCGGGCTTGGCAGAGCCTCTGCCATACAGTTATTCTAAATCCCCAACCCCACCAGCACCACCACCTCCCTCTGGAACTCAGAAGAAAAAGGACTGTGGGCAGCCCAACCTCCCTTCCCCACTCCTCCATGACCAGTGCATATGATCTGATTGATACAAAGACCCACAAAGACAGAAGAGGAGTATTTGAGCTCCGAGCCTGTCATGTAGATTTGGCACCAACTTGGACACCCTTGTTTAGCCTCCTGGACCTCAGTTTCCCCAAATAGTAATTAAAAGAAACAACAGGCCTGCCTGGTACCAAACCATACTCCAAGGAAAACTTTAAAAGTGGGTTTTCTCCTGTGCCCCCCCCCAACAGACAGGCTTAGAGGGGCAAGTCCAGCTGGAGGGCAGAACTAGGTGTGGGATCCTCTGAGGTTCAGGAAACTGGGATGGAAGGGAGCTGCTTTGAGGAGTGGAGCTGACACCAAAGAGGTCTAATGTGTGTAGAACCCTTCCCACATCCCCATGACACAGTCAGTCCTGGTCTAGAAATGACAGGAAAAAAAAAGAGAAAGAGAGAGGAAAGGAGGTGAGGGAGGTCTGGGCTGAGAGAGGCCCCATCCCGGGTGAGGGAACAGGAGGGTAGGCTGTGTGTAGTGAGAGCTGACGCCCACCCAGGCTGCATTCGGGGAAAGGGAGGGCACAGGGACCAGAGAGCTGGCTTCTCATCCAGAATATGTCACCAAGTCTCTGAAGTTTACTGATTCACCCAGGGCCTTGGCTTCCTGGTTTTTAAAAGCAAGGCCAGAACCAGATCCTGCCAAAGTATGCCTGTAATTATGTATGTAAGAGTGGGAGGCACACACACGTGTATGCTCACATCTGGAGACATATGTGCATGCCACTAGGGAGAGAGAGGCTCTAGGTCACCAGAAGCTCCGAGCTGAACACTGATCAAGTCCCAGTGGAACACTGGAACAATCCCCTGTGCTTTTAATTTGGTGACCCCAGGCACTGTGGCCAGCAGGCCTCTAAGGGAGAGAGAGGAATGGAGTCTTCATGTAACAGACCCATCCAAGACAACAGGACCTCACAAAAGGTGTTTGGCTTCTCCCCAACCCTCTAGAAGGAAAAGGCTCCGAGGTCCTTGTCCCAATGATGTTGATGGAAGAACAAAGAGGTTTGTTTGGTAAAGGAAAAAAAAATGGCCAGGGACAGCTTCTGATAGGCCAGGGCTCTGCACCTAATGTTTAATCAACAATTCCTCCACATGGAAATAGTGAGGCAGCCAACCCTGGGAAAAGATTACACACACCTGTAATCTGCCCAACACTTGGAAGGCTAGGAGGTGTGTGTGTAGGTCTATGTAAGTAAATACATCAAGTGTGTGTGTGTGTGTGTGTGTGTGTGTGTGTGCATGTGTTTGTGTATGCATATGTGTGTGTGCACATGTGCATGCAAGCTCACGCATAGGTGTATATGAGAGTTCATGTGTGTGTACATGCGTGCACATGTGTCTGTGTGTGTGTAATGTACTTTAACATCAAGTACCCACAGAATTCTACAGTGAGATCAGACACAGAGATGTGTCTGACAGAAAGTTCACATCTAATTAAAACAAGCTTCCCGCCTTCCTCATGGGGGCTCTGATGACCCTGCAAGATTCCCGGTAGCCCGTGTAGACTTGGTTCATTCTTAAGGAGCCAGCCATTATCCCGGCATGGACGTATTCATGTTTCCATTTAAGTGCCCCAAGTTCCGGGTGACCTTCAGTTTCCTGAAAACCACTGCAACCCTGCAGCATTCTGAGGAAATGGCCTTGACTGGTGCCAGGCCTCCCTGAAGCCCTGACAAGAACTCTTTCTTGCTGAATTTCCCACTCCTGCAGTGATTGACGGGTGAGGACCAAGAGCTCTAAAGGGAGAGGACTGGATTGCATCACCAGGACAAACAGACTCAGGAATGGGTCAGAGAGCTTTCCCAGCAACCAGCTCAGCCTGGGCCAAGACAGGAGTAAAGCCTCCTCCCATCCTCATGGGTAAAAAGAGGAAAGAAAAACAGCGCCGTGGGCATCTTCAAAGATGACCTTACAAAAATCACAGCCCACAGGACACTCAAATAGCTAAAAAGAGAGAAGACCCACCTCATGGAAATAATGAAAAACCACCTCATGGAAGACGTGCTGGAAGAACCCTGAGGAGGGCATGCACAGACAGCCTGTGGAGTCCCTGCGCAGAGGGCAGAGGTTGGACTTAGGGTCACAGCCACAGGGCCAGGATATAGGATGGGAATGCATGTTCTCCTGGACTCAGGCAAATGAGAAGCCCACAAAGCAAGATGGATAAAAAGAAGGAAACAACCACCCTTGCTGGCTAGTTCTATGTCAACATGACACAAGCTGGAGTCATCTGAAAGGAGGACCCTCAGTTGAGAAAATGCCTCCTTAAGATCCAGCTGTAGGGTATTCTCTTAGTGATTGATGGGGGAGGGCCCAGCTAATTGTAGGTGATGTCATCCCTTGGCTGGTAGAGGAGCATGCCAGTAAACAGCACCCCTCCATGGCCTCTGCATCAGCTCCTGCCTTCAGGTTCCTGCCTTGTTTGAGTTCTTGCCTTGACTTCCTTCGAGAATAAACAGCAATATGGAAGTGTAAGCCAAATGAACCCTGTCCTCCCCAAGTTGCTTTGGTCATGGTGTTTCATCACAGCAATATTAACCCTAACTAGGACACACCCAAAAACCTAGTGGCACGAAGTCATTTTATCATGGTCACTACTCTGTCAGTTGGGACTGGGACAGGTATCATGAAGATGACTTGCCTCTCCCCCCGACCCCCGTCTGAATCATCACTGCGTTTGCATTGCAGCAGATGGCACGAACAGCTCAACTACAGCCTTATGCATGAGCCTTGCTGTAGCGTCTTCTAAGGCCATAATTGCCAGGATGGAAATGTTTGCCTGGATCTGGCCCCCGGCATGGGATGACTAGAAGAGCCAGGGCCTATTAAGCAATTCTTTCTTATCATGTGGTATGATGGTTTAAATGGAAACTGCCTACATGTTTTAATTCTTAGTCTGTAGCTGGTGGAACTGTTTGGAAAGGATTTGGAGGTGTGTCACTGGGGACATACCTTTCAAAAGACTTGTGTGAGTCCCAGCCTCTCCTCTCTCTCTCTCTCTCTCTCTCTCTCTCTCTCTCTCTCTCTCTCTCTCTCTCTCTCTCTCTCTCTCTCTCTCTCTTATTCATGGTTGTGGATCAAGGTGTGAGATTTCAGCTGTTTCTTTGTTCCACTATCATGAACTCTGGTCTTCTGAAACCATAAACCAGATTAAATGCTTTCTTTTATACGTCATGGTTGTGGTGTCTTATCACAAAAGTAAAAACTAACTAAGACAAGTGGCTTCTCTGTGTGAGCAGCATGGCTGTCCTCATGGTGCTGTGATGTCTGAACAGATGGACTTGGTCTGTGGCAGTTTTCCATCCTGAGGCTTCATGGGAGAACATGGGAGAAATCTGTGACATCTTTTCCAATCTAACCTTAAAAGTTGTGTGGCACTAAGTGCCCACATTCCACCCACTAAACAGGGCCTTCCAGATTCAGGAGAAAGAACTGTGTAACCCAGCTCTTGACAAGAGAGATAACAAAATTGTGGTCCCCTATTACCACCCACTTATTCTAAAAAACAAAAAACAAAAAAACACTCAGAAACCAGGAAATAAAAGTAACTTCTTGCTGATTATTTGATGAAACCAAATCTTTGACAATAGACTATGCATTCCTGAATGATCAGTAGATGAGAGGGGTGGGGATTAGAACCCACTGTAAAGTGCATGAAACAAAACACCTAGTACCAAAGTGTATGGGATGCAGCTGATACTGAATTTAAAAAGCTAGCTAAAGCCATAAAAATGCCCTTGTCACAAAAGAAGAAAACTCTAAAATGTCGAACCTGATCTTCCACCTTAAGACACTGGAAAAACCAAAGCAAACTAAACTTTTACCCAGGGAGAAAAAGGGAAATAGCAGAGAGAGAGAGAGAGAGAGAGAGAGATTAGTTAAATAGAGAATAGAAAAAGAAAGAGAAAAAGAAAAAGAAAACAAACAAACAAACAGAGCAAATAGTGAGGCAGAAAGCCACTCCTGGAGAACAGCAACAAAACCCACAACCCTTTAGCTGGATTGAGTCAAAAATAAAAGAGAACTGCCTGTTACCAATATCAGAGAGAAAGAGGAGGCATCCACCTGAGACTAAACAGGATGTGTTAGAAAGGAAAGCTGTGCGCAAGCCTACAACGTCTCTTAACTTTGGTGCAGTGTATACATCCCTAGAAAGACACAACCCACTAAGACACCTGAGGAAACAGGACATTGAGCCAGTCACCAAAAACTGCCTGTGGAGAGAAGCTGCAGAACTCCACTGCTGGATTCGACTGAGAACTTAAGGAACTAACTTAGTATCAAAAACAAACAGTGAACACTTCTCAGCTAGAAGCCCAGGGCTTCTGCAGACCGAAACCTTAAAAGTAAATCCCAAGAAAGGAAAATTTCAACCACGCTGGCTTATGAACATGGCTTTAAGATCATCAGTAAAGTGCCTGCAATCTGCACCTGCCACATTTAGAAATAACTGTGCACAAGCCATATCCCAGGGGGATTTGTTCCAGGAATCCAAGGTTGGTTCAATACCTGAAAATTGATTGATAACGCTCTGCCATATCAATAGTACAGAAACGAACAATATATGATCATCACTAGGTGCAGAAAAGGGGTTTGACAAAATTCAACACCTTTTCAGGCTTAAAAAACAAACCCACAAACAAAAACTCAACTAAAAGGGAAATTTACCAAAACCTCCAGGCCACTCCTACTAGATGATAAAAGAGTGGCTGTCTTCTCCCTCAGCCTCGGCAGGCAGAGCTGTTTGCTCTTGACACATCTATCCAGAATTACACTGGGGTTCCCAGACAGGGCAAGTGGGCAAGAAAAGGAAATGTCAGGACTGTAAGGAAGAAGTAAAAACAAATTATCTTCCTCCACAGACCACTTGGTCTTTTAAGTAGCATCTTCTGGAAGAAAAGAAAAACTTTAAAAAAGAAAAGTTTCACATGCACTCATTTGAAGATAAGTGATAGGAATGAAGTTAACAATAGAAAGGCAGGCACACTTCACTTCTCGCCTCTTCACCTTGCTGACTTTTATACTGAAGACTAAACCTAGGGCTTTGAGTTTGCTAGGCAGTTCTCTGCCACTGACAAACCCCAGCCTGAGAACATCTCCTTGGTGTAGATACAAAGTAATGGACTTGACTGTAACATTTTTATGTACATTGTTTTACATGGTTTTATGTACCTTGTTCATATTAATTCCTTTGGAGATATTCAAGATTCAAATTATAGCAGATTTATATCCAGAAAATATAAAACATACAAAAATATAAAACCTCTTCTTTTTTTATTGAAAATAGCTTGTTTTATTTTTTTTGTTTGTTTGTTTTGGTTCAGGTTTTTGGTTTGTTTTTGTTCTGTTTCGTTTTGGGTTTTGGTTTGGGGTTTTTTTGTTTTGTTTGTTTTTGTTTTGTTTGTTTTGGTTTGATTTTTTTTTTTTTGAGACAAGAGTTTCTCTGTGTAGCCTTAGCTGTCCTGAAACTCAATCTGTAGACCAGGCTGGCTTCAAACTCAGAGATCCACTTTTCCTTTGCCTCCTGAATGCTGGGATTAAAAGCGTTCACCACCACCCTTATCTCACACAGTACGTCTCAACCAGAGCATTCCCCACATTTGCTCCTCTTAGCTACCCCACCTCCTCTCCCCCAGATTCATTCCCCCTCAGTTTCTGTTCAGTAAAGAGCTGACCTCCAAGAGACAACAAGAAACTATGACAAGGGCTGGTGAAATGGCTCAGTGGGTAAGAGCACCTGACTGCTCTTCCAAAGGTCCGAAGTTCAAATCCCAGCAACCACATGGTGGCTCACAAACACCCATAATGAGATCTGATGTCCTCTTCTGGTGTGTCTGAAGACAGTTACAGTATACTTACATATAATAAATAAATAAATCTTTAAAAAAAAAAGAAACTGACAAAACAGCATACAGTAAGACAAGGCAAAAGCCCTCATCTCCAGACTGGACAAGGCCACCCAGTTGGAGGAAAAGAGCCTCAAGGGCAGGCAAAGGAGTCAGACACATACCCACTCCCTCTGTTAGGAGTCCCACAGAAACACCAAGCTGACAGTCATAATGTATCCACAGAAAACTTGGTACAGAGACCCTTGCAGACCCATGAGTGCTTGCTGCTTCAGTCTCTGTGAGCCGGTGTGAGCCCTGCTTAGTTGATTCAGTGGACCATGTTCTTCTGATTTCCTCAATCCCCGTTTCTTAAAACATAATTATAAAATGACGACTAACCCAACATAGAGAGTCATAAAGGCTAGCAATGTAGCTCAGGGTAATGTCTGTCTCGCATGTGGGAGACTGTGAATCCAAACCTCAGCACCACTGGGGAAAAAATACACAAAGATGAGGAAGAGATGTTTTCAAGAATGTGAAACAAGTATCCAATAAGCCTCTGAAGAGATGCTCAGGAACACCTGTCACCAGGAAAGTATGAATTGTCACCTTTGTGCCCTCTTCTGGGCTCCCCACCTCCACTCACACTGGCTGCCTTTGGGTTTGGATTGGGCTATAGAAACAGAGACCAAAAATGAGAGAGATGCCTGAGTGATAGACCTGTCTCCCCTTGGGATGTCCGTTGGCCTGTCCTGCATTGTTAGGTGACTTGAGCTATCTTACATAGGACCATGCTCCTCCATTCATCCCAGCTCAGAGACACTAGGGTCCCCGTCAGAGAGTGAATAGGGGATCCTCACACCAGGTGATACCACACAAGCAGAGTACATTAGCCCCCACTTCTCCATACGTACTGAATTCAGACCCCAGTGTCTAACCCCTCAAGCCTTCATGGTTATCAAATGGGGTACATGGTGTACTCCCTGCTGGTCTAGGATGAGAAAGAGGCTTAGCAGGAGCCTGAGTGACTTCCAGGGAGGGATCCACATCTGAGTGCTGAGGCTGAGGGTCCTAGATAGTCACAGGTTAGTTGAGAAGGAAGCCACCCTAACCCAAGCATCCAGTGAGTTCAAGTGATTGTGGTCTGTCCTACATGGTCTATCAACCCTGGATCTCCAACTGCAGCGAAACTGAGGCCACCAAAGTGGCACCACCATTTTCACAAATTGTCCCACCACCCAAGGCCGCAGTCCTTGCCCACACACAGATAAACATATAACCAAACATGCCTGCACATGTACCACCATAGTGCCCCCTGATACAAAACAGAGGTACCTTGGGGCCTTTCTTGCCTGTGATTATTGTTCCCTGAAGCTACCAAGGCAAATCACAATAAATGTAGCAGCCTGAAAAACAACATGAAGTTTCTCTCCCCAGTTTTGGGGCCTATCAGAGTAGAGCCAAGCAAAATGTACCCTCTAGAGGCTCCAGGGGATCCTTCCAGCCCTTCCAGCTGTGGCTGTCTGTCTCCAGTATCTGGCCATCTGGGCATCAACCCATCTGTATATGCACATGTCCCTTCCTGTGTGTTATAATGATATTGTCATTGAGTTTGAAGTCCATTCTAGTCCACTATGGAGCTGTTCTGACAGCCTTCAGGTGAACCCTGAAGGCCAAGCCCTCCAGGCCAAGTCTGGGTTTGGCTTCTTCCTATGCTGTGCCCGCTAGACAGGACTCATGACCTCAACACTCTGGAGCCTGTGGGATCTGTCCTGAGGAGTTCCTGGGATTGCTCCATGCAACCCAGCCTGTGCTGCCGAACAAAGAAGGGACAGAAAACCCCAGTCATGATTCATCTTCATGCTGAAGGCTTGGAGATACAGCTGTCACCTCGAGGCTGGCAGTGCAGGAGGTGAGAGCCACTGGATGGGCATCATAGACTCAGGAGCTTTCTAGCGTCCCCAGGAATCTGAGGAATATTTCCCTCCCTGCTACACAGGCTGGACTTTAACATACTCTCCCGCTAAATGAGAAATCATCCGTGCACATTCAGCAGGCTCTCAAGCAAAGCCCTTAATAAGCTGTGGGTGTTAAGACCCAGTGCAATAAATGAGACAGCTTCACAGGAAAGTGTTGAGAGTGGGAAAGTTCAGCCTTTCCAGGCATCAGTATATGACACAGCTGTGGGGACAAGGACCCGGGACAGGACCTGGTCCCATAGTCCAGTTTATTTACACCAAGTAGACTCCTAAGAATTCCCCGCTTCAAGCCGGGCGTGGTGGCGCACGCCTTTAATCCCAGCACTTGGGAGGCAGAGGCAGGTGGATTTCTGAGTTCGAGGCCAGCCTGGTCTACAAAGTGAGTTCCAGGACAGCCAGGGCTATACAGAGAAACCCTGTCTCGAAAAAACCAAAAAAAAAAAAAAAAAAAAAAAAAGAATCCCCCCGCTTCATTTCAGAAGCAGCCCCCACCCTGTACATGAAAGTTCCAGTTTGTAGAGGCTAGGTTCTTTTCTTTCTTTCTTTCTTTCTCTCTTCCTTCCTTCCTTCCTTTCTTTCTTTCTTTCTTTCTTTCCTTTCTTTCTTTCTTCCTTTCTTCCTTCCTTTCTTCCTTTCTTCCTTCCTTTCTTCCTTCTTTCTTTTTTTAATTTTTAGTAACTCCTCCCACTCTAGTAAACCATGAAAGGATACAAAGTTTTTTTAAAAAGCATGTGAGAGAGAGAAGAATGGGTGGAAGGAGGAGAGGAAGACAAGAGGAAGAGGCTGTGGATGGCAAGGAACAGACAAGCTCGGTAGGAGCTGAAGCCATCTGTACCGGAGAGTGGGCAGATGACATCTGTCTTAGCCTACCTTTGCTGTGGCAATGAAACGCCTGGATCTGAACACTTGGTAAAGGAAAGAGGTTTGCCAGGCACCCAGCTTGGGAAGAACATCGGAATGGTGGGAGCAGATGCAAACCAAGCCACTTGGTGGAGACAGGAAGCCAAGGAGGAGGTGGGCAAGTTTTCTTTTCATAACAAACCAGGTATCATGAGAGCTACTTTGATCTCTTACCAGGGCAGCATCTCAGTGGCCTAATTACTTTGCATTGAGCCCCACTTTTTTTAATGTGTCTGTGGTGAGTGTGTGCATGGGTGCATGTAGGTGTACATGTGTATGTGTACATGCATGTGGAGGTCTAAGGTTTGACAGTAGGGGTCTCGCTCTACCATTCTCTACCAAATTCACAGAAGCAGAGTCTTTCAGCTGAGCCCATGGCTCCCAGATGTGACCTGTCTAGCTAGCCAGCTTGCTCCAGGGATCCCCTGTCTCCCCCCAAGCACTGGGATCACAGATGGGCACCTATACTCATGTAGCATTCCGTCTGTGTAGTGGCTTGAAAGAAAATGGCCCCCATAGACTCAAAGAGAGTGGCGCTGCTAGGTCTTGTTGGAGTGGGTGTGGCTTTTTTGGAGGAAGTGAGTGACTGGGGGTGGGCTCTGGAGGTCTCAGATGCTCAATCTAGGCAGTGGTTCGGATGTAGAGAACTCTCAGCTCCTTCTCCAGCACCACGTCTGCCTGCATGCCGTGTAACTGTAAGGCAGCCCCAACTGAATGGTTTTTTTTCTAAGAGTTGCTGTGGTCATGGTGTCTCTTCACAGCAATAGAAACCCTAACTAAGACACTCTGGTCCTCACATTTCCACTGAGCCATCTCCCCAAAGCCAGCCCCACTTCTTAAAGTTTCAACCACCTCCTAATGTCACCACACAGGGACCAAGATCCCATCACATAACCCCTTGGAACACAAAGCACATCCGAATCCCAAGACTGCTCAAAGCCAAGAACCAGGAACAGGAAACATACTACTTAGAGACTCCAGGGTAAACAGCAAAGGATTACTGTTAAAGACAGAAGTGTGAAAATCCTTCTGTTTGCCTGCTTGGATCTTTCAATACTCTGCACGTACCACTAATACATTTTTTTAAAAATAACAAATTTTTAGAGAAGTATATTAAAATTTTGAATCAAGATAGAGTCAGCACAAAGATTAAGATAAGATATTTCAGCAACTGCCATTAGCTGACTAGGCAAGAAGAGGTCCAGGATCTGGAGAGGATTGTCCTTCAGTCAAACGCCAGACCATTTCCACACACTGCCCCACCCCCACATAGCAGAAACAGTGGGTCACATGGTTAGTCCAGGCAGTGATAAGCCAAGTCCTCTTGTTCCTTACCCCTCAGTCAGGTTATTTCTCATAAAATTGTCTTTGGTGGGAAAATCCAAGGGCAGTAAGTGCTGGCTTATCACTGTTCCAACAACTCGCCACAAATCTAAAACTATCGTGGATTTATCACATTCTCATCTGGAATCCAAAGTTGGTCCCCCTGAGCTAAGATCAAGAAGTCAACAGAGCCAGATCCCTTCCTTCCTTTTATTCCCATCTCCTAGAGAACCCTCCAATCAGGACATCTCCTATCCCAGGATCTTAGTCAACAACATCTGTAATGGCGCCACCATGGTGTTCCTATGAGCCGGCCCCCTCCTGATTCATGTGCTCACTTCTATTCCAGTTTCATTCCGTTGCTGTGATAAAATGTCTTGACAAAAAGCAACTTAGGGAGAAAGGGGTTAATTTGGCTTACAATGCCAGGTTACAGTCCATCATGGCAGGGAAGTGACACAGCAGGAGCTTGGAGCAGCTTGTCACATCCAGTCAGGAGCAGAGACTGTGTACATTCTGCAGCTTGGTTTCTCCCATCTTAAGGGCTTCAGAATGTCAAGTCCAAAAGAAACCCGGGGACAAATAGCTAACTGTGGTGCCTATTGGCATACCAAAGCCTGTGCTGGCCTCCAGGTTCACTCAGCTTCACAAGGACCTGATAAAGAGCCCTGGCTCCCCTCAGCTCTTCTCACAGCCCCCACCCCACCCACCACTGGAAACTTCTCCATCTTGTGGTTCTCTCTCTCTCTCTTTCTCTCTCTCTCTCCCTCTCTCCCTCTCTCCTCTCTCCTCTCTCTCTCCTCTCTTTTACTGTCTCTGCCACCCCCACCCCTGCCTTCCTCTCTCATTCTCTGGCCATGTATTCTCCTTTCTCTCCCTGCTCTGGACTGTTCCATGCACTTCTGGTTGAAGTCTCCCTCACACTTACATTAAAGGCACTCCCCTCGACTGTACCTTGGAGCTTTCATGTCCTCACTTTATACATCTGGTGCCAAAACCCGACACTTTATACAATCAGGACCTTCTGCCTAAGGAATGGTGCCACCCACAGAGGACTGGGTCTTCCCACATCAATTAATTAAAACAACCCCCAGACATACCACCAAGCCAATGCACTGTAGACAATACCTCACTGAGGTGCCTCTCCTAGGTGATTTTGGGTTGTGTCAACCTCACAGTTAAAGCTAAACTATCACAGCTGCTAACCCCAGTTCAATGGGATACAAAGTGGGGCCTTTTGGAGACAATGAGGCTACTGAGGCAGAGTCCTCATCAATAGGATTCGTGTCTTTCTATAAGAATTCAAAGAGCTCATCCTGCATTTGGGGAGACAGTGAAGGGTTGATTAAGTAGTTGAGGCCTCAGCAGACATGGGCCTCAGCGCTGGGAACATTACATGCCTGTGGTTTGTGAGCTAGCCAACTTACAGTGCTTTGTTTCAGCAGAGGTGGACTATGCTAGGCTTCTGCCACAGAAGGTATCATTCATGGTTCTGCAGATTAGTATAGGACATATTTGAAGCCAGCACTGAACCATTCAGAGTCTGGCACCAGAAGCCTCAATAAGGAAGACAGAGACCTGCAAAGAAGCTGTCCTGGATCAAGGGGCTCTTAGCTAAGGATTGCAGGTAGTTCTGGAAGCTGTAATAAATGAGGAAAGCGTGTACCCCTCAGAGGTCCAGAAGAATCCACAGTGGATGGCTGACCCCAGAACTGTAAGAGAATAAATGCACATCGTTTCAAAGTCACTAGACTTGGGGTCATTTGCAACACAACTCTGGAGACATAGCCTTTATAAGGCAGGAACTAAATGAAGAGGAACCAAGGGGACACTAGGTGGGACCCATGGGATCTAGGTGACCAAAGCCACCTAAGCTCTTATGCTACACACTTGTCTCAGTGTGTGGATTCCCCAGGGAGTAATGAGGCATCGTGGCATCTAGAAGCAGCTCTTCTGTGGTCTCCTAGCTAGGGCTTTGGTTCTGGAGAGCAGAGACATGGGATCCTCGCAGCCCTGAACAGGACTTTCACACTGTCTCCACAGTACATTCAGAATTCAGCCTGCAAGAGGCTGCAGAACAAGGAAGAATTATGACTTGTGACCTTGGAAAGTGAGAAGCAGCCTGGGCTCCCCAACCCCCAACCCCCAGGAGACACCGGGGTGGGAAGTTCAGCGCAGATTTCAACTGCGAAGACCAAGGTGATTTAGAAGGTAAAACATTGGCGTTTGTGTCGGATTTCTGCGCCTTCCCCCTCTGGATCCTGGCTGCCCCCAGCTTCCCACACCACACATCCCTTAGCAGCCTGCTTGATGACAGCTGGCTTTGGGGGCTCATGTCTGCAGGTTGGAGCCCCTGCAATCCTGTTGCTCTCTGGGGCCCATTGGAACCTTTCCTCGGGCTGGATTGGATGTACAGGCCACCCAAGGGTGGTAAAGCTCCTCCCGACTGCGGTCTGGGTGCACACAGGGCCCAGGGCACACACTGCTCTATTGTATGGTCTATCCTGGCTGGCCAGGGGCCAGTCTTGCCCTGGCTATCCCATGTTTTTTCAAATCCCCACCATTTATGAATTGGGTTTGGTAGCTCTAGTTGATGATGTACTTAATTTTGCCACTATATTGAGTCTGCACAGACTAAAAGGGAAACACACAGATCTGCAACAATGCCTGGCCAGGCGCCCCGGGCACAGGTGTTTCTCATCTGCATTCTCTCCTGCATTTGCTCCGCATCACACTCTGCTCCATCTTCCCTGCCGCCCCCCACCCCCACCCAGGGCGAGGTGTACGGGAGGCAGGTTCTTTTAAACAACTTTGTGATAACTGCCTTCTCTCCACTCCCATGGCAGATGATGCACAAAACCAGGAATCAGCTAGCTACTCGGGGAAGAGATCCACCCCTAAACCTACCCATCCTGGGGAAGGACAGAGCAGCCCAATAAGAAGGTGATCAAGTAAACCTACAAGTTTGGGGGAAGTTGCTTTTCTATGGTACCTTGATTGATGGGTGACTCGGGTCAAAGGCAGACATTTGTTTTGAAGGACCTCAAGAGTCCTCTATGTCTGGAGTCTGAGACTGTATTTGGTGGTCACAGCTCTACAGTCACTACCTCGAGATCATAAAGACTGTAAGGCAATGTAGCTGTTCATGTCCCAACAACAGACCCCACCCCACCCCACCCCACCCCAGCTCCTACATGGAAGAGCCCAGGCTAGGTGGGAGAGGGCGGGCGTCAGGGGCATACCTTCCCACCTGTCATCTGTACCAAGTCACAGAGTGGGCCTGGGCACCCGTACCTGTATGCCATTTAATAGGAATTTCAAATACCTTGACAGTAAAAACACATGAAAAGGGCTGGTGAGATGGCTCAGTGGGTAAGAGCACCCGACTGCTCTTCCAAAGGTCTGGAGTTCAAATCCCAGCAACCACATGGTGGCTCACAACCATCCGTAACGAGATCTGACTCCCTCTTCTGGAGTGTCTGAAGACAGCTACAGTGTACTTACATATAATAAAGTAAATAAATCTTAAAAAAAAAAAAAAAAAACACATGAAAAACCTCCCGTTTGTTAAAGGCAGACCCATGTACATTTCGACTTTTCACTAAACAACCTGGACTCACCTGGGTGCCAACCCCCAACTCCCCAATCCCAACCTCCCTCATTCCCCACCACCTCCACCCCAACCTCTCATCACCCCCCACCCCACCCACAGCAGAGCCTACTGGTGTGGGTCTGTAGTCTCACCTAGAAGGTAAAACAGTGAGATTGGAAGTTCAAGACCTGCCTGGGATACACAGCAAGTTCAAGGCCAATCTGAGCAAGTTAGGGAAATATTATCTCAACAAGTACAAAAGAGAGCTCAGTTCCAAGCATTTGCTGAGCGAGCAATCAGGTCCTAGACTCAGTCCCAGAATATTTTTTTAATGCACCTCTGTTAGGGACAGAGACAGAGCATCAAGAGCCAGAAAGGGAGATGCTACACCAGCACATGAGCACTCGGGAAGGATAGCTGAGAACCAGGCCAGTGTGGCCCTAAGGGCTGTGTGCACAAGAGACTCTGCAGATGAGGTCTACATCTGTTCCTATGGAACACCCAGACATCTGGGGAGGACTACTGTGACTCTTGGGGGAAATGGTGACCCCCTTAGAACATATTTGTATGATTTACATGATAGGGCACTTCAGGAAAATATATAGAATTTTAAGGGGTTCTCAGAATATATAGCTGGGTTCATATTCATGTATACACGTGTGTGTGTGTGTGTTTCTTGTATGTATCAAATTTTCAGTACTGAAAAGACAAGGCAACAGCTACCAAGGAAATCAATCCCTCCCTGCATAAGAAGGACAGAATGCACGCAGACTGCATAGATTCACTCGAATTCCCAAGGATGAGTAAGACTGGCTGTTTTAGCATGCTAGGTGGGCATCTCAGTGGACAGCAGAACTGAGTGCTCATGTTGTATTCCAGTAAATGAGCTGCCTGTGTATCTCCAAGCCATAATAGATTCCAGTCACTGGTGTGATGTATGAAAAGACAGCTGTATAGAAGGCACATCCCCAGGACACAGGGCCCTCTCCAAGAAGGTACAATCTAGTGACTCTTCCCCGTGTGCCCCTCCCTTGGCCCTTCTCTGAGTCAAGAGAGACAGAATACTGTCTCTCATCTTCTGGGCATTCACTGGACTGAAGCAGGACAGGTATAGACGCTTCGTGTGGCATGACAGGTGACAGACACCAAGTCCTGCATCCTGGCTTTGCCAATCAAATGACTACAAACCCACGGAAGAGTGTCTTTACCTTTCTGTGTCTCCATTCTCTCACCCCACAGAGGCGCAGACATGAATACCTGCCAGGGACCAACCTACACCCAGCAGAACTCCAGATACAATCTGTTACTTCCTGTATACCTGTGCACACACGTGCATGCAAAGACACACAGGTGTCCTGGCTAGTTTTATGTCAACTGGACACAAACTAGAGAGGAGGGAGCCTCAGTTGAGGAAAGTATTTTCCTAAGATCACACTGTAGGAGGGCAAACCTGCAGGGCATTAATTAGTGATTGATGTGTAAGAGCCCTGCCCATTGTGGGTGGTGCCATCCCTGGACAGGTTGGTCTTGGGTTCTATAAGAAAGCAGACTGAGCAAGCCATGAGAGGCCGGCCAGTAAGCAGCACCCCTCTGTGGCCTCTGTATCAGGTCCTGCCCTGACTTCCTTCAGTGATGGACTATTGCCTGAAAACATAAGATATCTAAGCTGAGATTAAACCCTTTCCTCCTGAAGGCGCTTTGGTCACAGCAGTAGAAACCCTAAGGCAGCAGGTGTGCGCACAGGCACACTCACATGCACAGGCACTCACACTACCTCCCAGAAAGCGCGGGTCATACTTACACCACGTCCATAGTTCCTTACAAAGCACAGACTGGATGCCTGCACACTGTGACCATGGATGCTCATTAGATACATGCATGGATCTCTTTTCACACATTTGCTTTGCTCACTAGGTGGTCCTTGTCCCACTCCTGACAAGGTTACCCTGGCTGCCTCTAAAACTCAAAGCAGGCGCTTTCCTTCCTTCCCCTCTTGCTTTCTTCCTTCCTTCCTTTCTTCCTTTCTTTCTCTCTCTCTCTTTTTTTTCATTGTAACCCAGGCTGACCTCAGATCGCGTAGTTGAGAATGTCCTCCCACCTCCTCTTCCTGGGTTCCTGAATTATAAAACCACACCCAGTGTATGGAGCTCTGGGGATGGAAGCTGGGGCTCTGTGAGTTCAGGGTAAGCAGTCTACCAACCGAGATGTAGCATGAACGCTGCTTTCGTTCATTTCCACTGTTCTGACTCACAGGCAGCCTGTGGCCAGAAGCCTCAACGATGGTTCCATATCGCCGCAGCTCAAGCTTGGAAGGGCAGTGTAAACAGGGCAGAATCGCACTCCCTCAGCGCCCCATTTATATGGTATTGTGCACAGTGTTCCCCATCTTCCTGGTCAGTAAGCAAAGCAAAGCAGCAACAGAAAGAGTTGGCTTGAAGCTGGGGAGATGTGGGCACCATGCTTGCCTCCCAGCACAAGGACCAGAATGTGATGGCCCAGTATCCGAGTAAAAGCACTAGAAAAGCCTGGCGGGTGTGGTGGTGGTGCCGTAATCCTAACGCTAGGAAACAGACATGAGCATCCCTAGGGCTTGCTGGCCAGGCAGCCTACCTGGCCAGTTCCAGGCTAATGAAAGGATCCTGTCACTAAAGAAAAGAAAAGATGAATGAATGAATGAACGAACGAACTGACCTACACACACATACACATACACACATGCACATGCACACAAAACCATGCACCTGCACACACATGGGGAGCACAAAGAAACAAAAAGTAAGATCAATAGCAAGGTGTTCTAACTTTCTTTGCTCTGACTGGGGCACCGATGGATACTCATGTCTGTTACCCACAATCAGACTCAAGGCACTTCACCTACCATCAGCATCCTCTAAACTCCTGGCCAGAACCAGCCTGGAATAAAAATCGCTTAAAGGACCCTGACAGCATCCACTTGGCAGGCAGCTTTGCTGTCACAGAGCCCTTTGTGTTCTACTCATAGTTAGACTCCAGGGAGAGAAAATGCATTTGCCAAAAGGGTTGTTATCACCTTCGATGTGATTCATGGGAAGGCTCCCCTCCTGGGAAGGTTGTTTTATTAGGACTTCTCAACTCCAGCTCCTTCTTACCCATTGTGGGCTGGGCTACATTCCTGCAGTCCTGGACTGTTCATAAAACACAAACAGCCCATTCAACAGGTCTGGCCTCAGGAGGATGCACAGCTCTCACCTTTGCAGGCTGCCTCAACCTCTTGCCCCAGGTGAGCTGTCCAGGAGCCTGTGGGGAGCTTGGGCTGGGGGGGACCCTCTTCATCCAGGTCATGAGCATTATCTTCTACAGGACTTGGGAAGGAAGAGGTGACCACTCCCATTCCCAGTACTAGGACTTTACAAGGCCCATGGGGTGAAGACATTGGGCTGGACCAGTGATCGGATCCTCCATCTGCCACACCCTGTCCTACCCACGCCAACTCTATCAGGAGCTGGATGCTCAGCTCCTGCTCGAACCTTTCAAGAAGAACCCAATAGTGAAACAGCAGGAGAAGTTGGTCTCCTGTTGAGGTTAGTAAGCACGTCGGGCTTTGCCAGAGAAAGAGTGCGCACAAAGAACACAGAATACATTGTAGTTCTTTCCTTGTTGCAGAGACAAAGAATCTACAAAGGAAACCGAAGTGGGGATGGTGTGTTTGGGCTCACTGTTTGAAGGTATAATCCATCACAACAGAGAAGACCCAGACACAGGAGTGGGAGGCAGCCAATCAGGTTGCATCCACAGTCATGGGGCAGAGAGGGAATAATTCTGGTAGTGAGATAAGATTCAGATAAAACAGGAAGTACGTGATCTGCTGTCCATGCGTGATAAGTAAGTCTACTGAGGGTATCCACGGGCCCAAAATGTATCATCACTTTTTAGAGACAAATGCCACTAGGCATCCTTGTGACAAGAATCTTTCTTTTCACATACTAGGACCCACCCCTTCTGTTACACAGAAGCCTGGATAGGTTGGCACCACCCTGTGTCCACTTCTCCCTCTGGGTAGCCAGGCTGGACTGGAGAGAGGGAAGCTTAATGGGGCTCGGGTGAGTGAAGAACACATCTGGGAGCAGGCTTCGGAGAACAGGTTCCTTTAGGGGGGGTGGAGAGAAAGGGGTATTTATGTCCCTGGGGAGGTGGCCAGGGTCTCTGGGGCAGGGTTTGTGTGGCAGACATGTTGGAAGATGAGACATCTACATACTTGGGGCTGTAGGGTCTGGGGGAATCAAACAATGAGGGAAGCCTTATAACTGTCAGGGTAATAAAGTCCTGCTAAGGATGAAGGGGCTTGGGATGACAGTTGGCTTCATTGCATCAGGTTGGGAGGAGGTAGGTAGCAAACTCCTGGCGTCCTCATGTTTGAGGTATCTGGGGTTGAAGCTCCATGGACCCTTCGGTGACCATGGGCCATTACAATCCCAGATGTTTGGATTGGGGATTAGCTGACATTACAGGATCCCAGTGATTTACAGAACAGAGGGAGCCATAACGAGAACACAGGAGCCCACTTATGAGGATTCAGGAACCCAACACCAAAGATAGAGATACTGAAGAACTGAACATGGGGACCAAGAAAGAGGGAACACAGAGACCCAGGACAGAACACAGGGACCCAGGACAGAACACAGGGACCCAGGACAGAACACAGGAATCAGTAAACCTTGAAACGTAAAGATGCTCCTGGAAACTCTTTCCCCAAGTTAGATTGTGAAGCCAGGGAAAGCTGAGCCCTCTGCGTGGGGAAGCATTTCCTCTGGCTGCTCCCTTTGTCACCTACAGAGCACTCAGTGCCACCCACCTCTCAGCCAATGATTGGTCTCACCCAATGGGCTGTAATCTCATTCTGTCCACTCTACAGATATAGACTGTCACTGCTCAGATCTTGGTCTGTGGGGAGTGGGGGTTGGGGGGAAGCATTAGCAGATAGGCCTGGAGGGAGCTATCCTTGTTTCTATCCTGTTTTTAGCCACTTGTAATTCTTTGAATTTGTTTTATGTTTTGTTGTGGTGGTGGTGGTTGTTTTACTTACATAGAATGATACACAAAGACTAACTTCCAAGAGGTGTACATGATGCCTAGAATATATCCAAAGAGCTTCCCTTCTCCTGGGTGGACCTCAGTGGTAGGCCAGAGCCTGTGGTAGGGTGGGCAGGCATGAAGGAAGGCTCTAGCTCCACTCAGAGGTCCGCAAGCCCAGGTAAGCTCATTGCTTGTGGCCTGTGGTGTCCTTGCATGCCCACTGTGTAGAGTGCAGGATCATGGAATCCTTTCCCTAACACAGAATAAAGATTCATCCAGGATAGACTTGGAGTGGCCCTTGGGGAGCAGATCTGCCATGAAAAAATGGCTCTACCCCACAGACCTCTGATATGAAGTCCCCACAAAACCATGGGACTCCTTAGGGCCTCTAGTAAATGGCATACACAGACCCATCAGATCATTTATGTATGGTCAGGGTAGGTGACTGGAAACAGAAGATGAAACAGAAGAGGGTTCAATATCCCTGAGATCAGACATGGCTTCAGAGCAGGAATGATCAGGGAGGGGCTCACAGCATCCAAGAAGCCTGGGTAGGAATGGTAGTAGGAGGGTCAAGCTATGGAGGCTAGGGTGCCAGGCAGGCAAGTGTCCTGAGGCTGGGCCTCCCTTCTTCAAGGTAGTAGAAGTATTCAAGGTACTAGCAAGCATCCATGTAGAAGCAGAACACAAGAGCTGGACCACTCTGAACCACTTCCTTTCTGTCCCAAGTCTCCCCAAGTGTATGGGTTGAAGACATTTAGAGAACTCTACTCTCTCCCAACAGTATGAACCAGGATGTGAAGAGGAGGGGACGGGCCTCCTTGCACCCAGCAGTTGTCCTCAAAGCAGTTCTCATCTCTTCTGTCCTCTATCCACAGCCCCTGCTGGCCCCACAGTGACACTGGCTCTGTGGAATCAGAACAGTCCAGGGCCCCAGCTTCTACAATTCTCAGGGCTGGATCAGGCCTTGACGGGGGATAAGGGGGGAATCAGCCCTGTAGTAGAAGGATTCCTTATGTCTAAGTCCTTGGTGAGTTTTTATTGAGAGGAGGCCCACAGACTCCCTCTGGAGAACAGGCCCTACAGGAAGGGAGGCCTTGAAAATAGCTGCTGACTGCCATGGTGAGCCGACCTTGCTGGGTGCAGGAGGACCCACAGTCCAGGTCACTCCAGCCCAGCTCCAGGCCTTTCTGAGTGGGGCGGGGAGGGAGGCTTGGGAGGGGAGGAAGTTTGTCAGAATGATGATGGCCAGAGCGCAATATCCACTCAGACTGTGATCAAAGGGCGGCCTCTCCCACTTTTGAACAATTCTAAACACTTTGTAAGAATGTGAACCCCGCCCCCAGCCTCAGCCATGTAGGCCAAAGGTGAGGCTAATGAGAGGCAACTTTTGGAAAGTCTTTTGTGGGATGTGGGGCATCATGGGAAGGAGGCCCCGGCCCACTGAGCAGTGTTGCCAGCTAAAAGCTGACTCAGACCTTATCCAGGATGATATCATTAAACGTGAGCCATAAACCACAGGCCTTTATACAGGCCACCATCTGTCCACCCTCCCTCAAGTCCAACTTTCTATGTTGTTCTGGAAAAATCCTAGTATCCAAAGGTCACCTCCATTATGAGGATTAGGCTTCCCTTGAGGTCCACAGGCCCCAGAACATTAGAATCCAAGAGAGTCAGAATCCATCCGGTATGTGACTGAGCGTCCCTACGCTCAAACAGCGTACAACAAAAATCCAGCAAGACACTTCCATTGTCTGTCCAGAAGGACAGGACACACTGCCTCCCCTACCAGCTCCAACAGCATCTGTACAATCAAACCAGCTTCATGCAGCTGCTACCCGAAGTAACACTCACTGGAGATACAAAAGAAAAAAGAAAAAAAGAATGTGTCTGTGTCTCAGCTCCAGACCCCCATCTCCTTGCTCTTCTCAGGGCAGCAAGCTGATTTAAGTCCCACTCAGCCCTAAGATAGCATCATCTACCGTGCTCATGGGTAACCCAGGTTAGCACCAGCACAGCCGCTGGAAGACACTGTCAACACACCATAAGAACCTACCGAGTCCTTCAGCAATGAGCACTCCTGCATGGAAAGGGAGGTGTAGGAGACCAGACTCCATCCCCAGTCCCCATACCCAAGATTCTAGCAATGAAAACAAAGTTCAGGAATATACACATAGGTTTGGGTATGTTTGTGTAAGGAGTTGGACAAATGAGAGTGTGGTGTAGGGTGTGTGTATGTGGGTTATACAAGATGTGTGATATATGTGATGTGATATAGAATGAATGTGTGTGTTATATAGGGTATGTAGTACACATACAGTATGTGTGGAATGGTATGTGTGTGGTATATACGGTATGTGAAATTGGTGTGTGTGGTATGAGTAGGTCAGTGTGTTATATGGTATATGTAATATGGGTGAATATATATATATATATATATGCTACATGATGTTTATATTCACTGGTATGTGGTATATGGTATATGTGATATATGGTATGAGAATATGGTAATTTCAGAAGCAAATGTGATATATGTTGGGGAATGGGGGTTGTGGGGTTGTTTATGCTATTTATGGTATATAAGTGAGGAGTGATCATTATATGTAGCTGTAGGATATTCAGAACATATAGTATGTGGTGTGTGGGCTATGTTTTGTATTTAGTACATATAGTACATATTGTTATAGTAAATGTAATGTGTGATGTAGGAGTGGTGGGTATAGTGTGGTATAGTAATTGTGATAAATCCCACATGTGTATGTATAGTGTGTGAGAGAGAGAGAGAAAGAGAGAGAGAGAGATTGGTGTGACTTATGGTGTGTATATACAGGGCATGCATAGTATATGTAAGGGGAACTGTCAAGAGTATGGAGGACATTGTGTATATGGCACAAATGATATGGAGTGGGGAGGGTATGGGACTTGATGAATGTTTGTAGTGTGCATGATTGTGGGGGTAGAGTGTAGAGGGTATGGGTATATGGATTAGAGGGCTATGATGTATACATGCTATATATGAAATATACATACATATATACATATGCACATATGTGCATATATGTATATTTACATATACATGCACATATGTACATATGTGTGTATGTGTACATAAATGTATATATGCATGTGTATACACATACACTCCCTGGGGAGCAAAGGGTCCATTTGGCTTCCGTGTCTGGATCACAGTCCTTCATTAGGGGAAACCAAGACAGGAACTCAGGGCAGACACTGAAGCAGAAGCCATAGAGGAACACCCTTTACTGACCTGCCTTCTACAGCCTGCTCAGCTTGCTTTCTAATACAGCCCAAGGCTACACTGGGCTGAGCCAAGTGCTACCACGGATTTGCCTACAGCATGATAACTAAGTAAGACTCTGAGCCTAATAAAGAGGGTTGGTGGTGTAGCTTACTGATAGAGAGCTTACCTGGCATGCATGAACCAAAGCCAAGTTCTTAATAAAAATTAAACCAGGGAAGCATGTGGCCTCCCCAGTATAGGGTGAAGTGGGTAACAGAAGGAACTCTCTCAGGATGGGGTCAGTGCTCAGTGAGAGGCAGCAGTCCAGGCTTCCCTAACAACATACCCTCACACTCTGCAAATGGTGCAATGTGAATTTATTCTCTCACAGCTCTGGGGGCTGGAAGTGCAAGACCATCATGCCATGCGGCCAGCCGCCTGTGAGAGCAATCATCTGGCTTCAGCGGTTGACTCCCATTCTGCCCTCACCCAGCTTCTCCACTGGTGTCTCTTCCTTTTCTTACGTCACCAGCCCGGTGGATCAGGGTCCACCCTAATGATCTCACTTAGCTTCCTCAACTCCCTCGGGGCCCTTCTCCAAATCCAGACACACTGACAGACAGCACTTCCAAGATTTCAACGAACAGGGTTCAGTCCACAGCAACAGGGAGTCTGGGGAGAGAGAGAGCCATGCCAACATTTCTATTTACAAGACAGAGACACAAAGCTCTGAGAAGCAAGGAAGCCCTGGGCTGTTGGAAACAGGAAGGGGGGACACATTATCATCCCTGCTCCAGGAGGCTGAGGTGGGAGTCAGGAGTGAGGTGCATTTGGTAGAAGTTTTAGGAACCGGATGAGAACACAGACCTGTGGGCTAGGTCCACACCTACAGGAGGCACTAAGAAGCTTCCAGATTCTCGATGGGGGGGGGGGGGGCTGCTATGCTCACATAGGGTAGGAAGAGAGCATGACACCCGGGAGCCATGTGGTCATATGCTGAGGGTCTCGTGGATCACACTCCAGGAAGCTCGAACTGAGGGAACCCTAGGCCTGAGCGGTGATGGTAGGGACCAAATACCAACGTTCTAGAAGATATATCCCATCCTCCAAAAATGCACTAACAAGTCAAAGGTAATGAGAAGAACAGTCATGTGGGTGCCAGACACCCACCCCATTCATTCTCTCAAACATGCTCTGGGTAAATATCAATTCAAGACGCTGTTCTTCCCCTGCCAGTTAGGAAAGTTCAGCCGATTTTCCAGGGAAGACACAAGCTGTCTCAGTGCTAAGGGAGCAAAATGGAGTTCGGGGTTGTTAAGTCAGCCAAGGGCTGTGCACACTAGAGCCAAATGGAGTTCATGAAACTAAGCACAGCGCTGTGTTGCTTCCCTCCTTGAGGTGATGGCCAGTTTGCCCTAGGGAGAGAGAATGAAAGTCAAGTGTCTGAAAAGGCTACCAAGAATTCTACCCATGCCTCTCTGCTATGGAGGGATTAGGTTAGGGCACCAGGGAGCATCGAGAGCAAGAAAGGATGAGCAAGGCACAGAGGTGCCTTACTGCCCTGTTAGCTCACTACCTTCTTGGTTTAATTGATCCTCACCGATCTAACTGCCTGTAGTGAGCAGAAGGGAACATTTTAGGAAGGATGGTAACATCATTCAGAGCTCAAAAACAAAATACAACCTCAGTGCACAACATGGGTGAAACTACCACCGGGGCTGGCGAAATGGCCCAGCAGTAAAGAGCACTGGCTGCTCTTACAGAGAGGTTCCCTTGCTGGCACCCAGAGAACAGCTAACAAACATCTAGTTCCAAGGGATCCTGTGCCCTCTTCTGGCCTCTGTGGGCGCTGCATACACATGGTACATAGATAAACATGCAGGCAAAACACCATACACATAAAATAAAACTAAATCCTTTTCTTTTAATTTTCATATATACTGGTCACAACACCACTTAGAAAACAAATATCCAACAGCAACAAAACGATGACTAAAATACGGGGCTGTAGAGATCAGTGTGGAGAGGCAGGATGAGCAGAGCTGGTTCAGTGCAGTCTATTACTAGAAAATTCAAACGCAGACAAAACTAACCTGTGCCAGTGGGGACTTTAAGAACTGATACTCTCTGGGGAAGATGCCAAAATGTAGAAGATGTGAGGAAGACTTTGGAGTAATGGGAACTTAAAACATCTCCAGCTGAGTAGACTTTGGTGGGACGGAAAGGCCGGTATAGAGCATCTCAAGTTAAAAGCACAGGGGACCTGTGAGAAGAACTTAGTCAAAATCAATGAATTTAACCCAGTGCCTGACTTTCCAGGCAGATTGGACATAGTTGGGAAGACAGAAGTACCTGGAGAAACAGCTGGAGAAAATCTCACAGAACGAGAGGAGCTGGGGAGATGGCTCAGTGGATAAAGCACAGAGTACACACTTGGGAGAGCCTAAAGTCCCCAGAACCCATGCAAAACCAGGTGTGATAATAAGTGTCCTCAACCCCAGTGATGCTAATCAGACACGGCAGTAGAGACAGAACTCCCTAAAGCTCACAGGCCAGCCAGTCGGGCATATGGAGTGGCACAGCAACAAAGAGATGCTGTCTCAAACAGGATTGTCCTCTGACCTTTACATGTGTGTGTGGCACATGCACGCCCATACTTATATACATGAACACATACATGCAGTACATACATACACTGTGCTCACGCAGAGAGAGAGAGAGAGAGAGGAAGGGAGGGAGGAGAGAGGGAGCAAGCAGCAGAGACAGGCTGGAGAGATGTCTCCACGAGTCAAGCTTTGACTGTACAGGCGTGAGAAGCTGAGTTTGAATTGCCAACACTGCAGGCGTGCAGGCAGTCTCCGTCTGTAGTCTCGGTGTTGAAAGGAAGAGATGGTGGGATCTCAGAGGCTCACTTCCCAGGCAGTCTAGCCAAGGAGTGAGTTCCAGGCTTATGAGCCACCCTGTCTCAAAAACATAAGGTAGAGGGCAGTGGAGGAAGACACAACACTGACCTCTGACCTCCGGCATGCTCACGCACTACATACTCTGAACTCACTGCATGCACAGACTCAGGCAGTGGCAGGCAAACATGAGGGAAAAAAGGAAGGAGAGAAGGGACTTTCAGACAGATGTGTGTGCATGGTCCTAACAGAGTACCTCCATAGAGATTCACGTACGCCCCAGAAAAGTGCTGAGAAATGAGTCTGAACCAAAGCACCCCCGGTATAAACTGATTTAAAACTTAGGGAAAAGAGGCAACTCGAGTGTTCACACTCTGCTGACAAGGAGGCCGTGGTGCCGCTCCACACCTGCATGGGACCCTTCACCACAAAGAGCAAGATGGCCCGAGGGGGCAGAGGAAGCAGGGGCTCGGAGGCAGGGCCACCGTTTAGCCCTCAAGAGGAACCAAGAAACTTCTTGCATGTGTTCGGCTGAACTTGAGAACACTTTCAGGCCAGTGACTTGTTATGGTTTCAGGATGAGTGTGCTCCACCTGAGTCACCCCTGCCAACAAGGCACAAGGCAGATAGAGAGCTGCCACTTCAGTATCGTGGGCACGAAGACGGAGAGGAACTGTCTTCCAGAGACGTTTGGAGATGCTTGACCCATGCTTGGGAGGAAAGGGAAAAGTGAGTGTCTGAAGGAACATTGGTGTCTGTTCCTGCTGTTACTAAATTCCAACAAGTGGGGTGCCAGGGTCGGGGGCGTAAGAGCAACAGGAACCACCTCTAATGGCTCCTAAAGGTGCTAGTCCAAGGCCACGGTGCTGGCAGATTCAGCATCTGGATAGAGTTGCGTTCATGGGCTGTCTTCTCGTGGTTTGCTCATTCAATGGAAGATGCAAGGCACCTGGATGGCTCTAGCCCTAGAGCACCAGCCGCATCCAGCAGGGTCTATTTCATGGCTTCGTCAGTGTCCAGGGCTCCACTGTCTAATACCATCATGCTGGCAGCCAGGTTTTCAGTGAGAGTTTGTGGGTGACACAAATATTCTGCAACAAGGGAATAAAGGGTCCCATTCAAATGGTAGCAAGGGCTATGGCTTTCTCCCCCCCCCCCAGAAGATTTTGTGTTAGTGTTTAATGGAGTATGTGGCTGTCATATGACCTAAGAATGGATGAAAGGGGAGAAGCCAGACCCCACCTCTGAGTACCAAATGCTACATCTCATTAACTTACCCCACATTTTATCCTGTGTGCCTCGACATGTCTCAAATTCAGTATCTCTAAGGCCAAGCTTCCTCGCATCTCTTAGCCCCATGAACAAAATGTAAAATCCAGCAGCACAAAGTGAAAATCTAGGCCTCACACTGGCACCCTCCTCTCCCTCACTATCATCTCTAGCCATCCAGGTTCAGAGCACCTCCCTTCCTAAACAGCCTGATGTCAGCCCTATGTCCATTATCCCCACCATCCACCAACACCATCATCGTCCCCTTGACCAGGTCAACAGGACTCCAGCAATAACCAAACTGCTGGCCTCTCCAAAGCACCAAAGTCACTCCTGCAGACAGGGGCTCTTTCCATAGTTCAAGTCCCATTCTTAGTACTGTGACAATCCCTACCAAAGAGTCATGTGGATTTTCCAGGCAAAGCACTGACCTGACCAAGGATGTTCCTTGGCCTTTGCCTGCTGTCCACTCTTGTGGCTGTCCCTTGTTCCTCTGCCCCTGGCACACTCACTGCCTCTTGGGCCCTTCAAAGTGCCAGTGCATGTCCCCATAGGTCTCACCTCATCTGCTTCTTCCTTAGAGAAGTTCCCACTCCCAGATGTCAAACGTCAATCAAGTGCAGCTTCCCACAGACACCCTCTAAAAAGCCTGGAAGGATGGCCCATTAGCCAGCAGACTTTGCTCAGCGAACTCCTGGTAAACCTCAGGAAAACAGAAGCCAGGTCCCAGCAAGGACTAGTAAGTCCATGCAGGCTCAAGACATGAGCAAATGAATACCTTTCCACTTTGAGACGAGCCTAAGCAATAAGTGCACTTAGCTTCTCTCTACAAACCCAGAGGAGTGGAGGGAAAGAGTCAAATGGTCACAACGCCCAGGGCAGGCGCCTCTCCCTGTGAAGAAATAAGAGGACTCTGTTCACAACTAATTAATGGGGGGGAAAACAAGCCACGGGGAATGCACATATTACCTAGAGTACTATGTTGTTAAAAAAAAAATCAGGGAGAAACAAATTGCTGGGCGGTATAGGCATGTGTGTTCTCCGACCCCCACGCTGCCGCTCTTGTCCCGTTCGGTAGCTAACTCGTTCCTTAAGTACTTCCCAAGGAAACAGCCTGAGCGGTCTTTCCCACAGATTTGAAAATTCCTTATAATAAAAATGTCAAGGGTGAAATAAGACAATGCTTTTTCCCAGCCCTGCATCAGGCCAAATTACATAGGAGAGCCAACATTTGAACAATAAAACTCAGAATGGGGCTCACCTTTAGCTTGCTGGCATCCTGGTCGGAGCAGGGATTAGATGGCTCAGAGGTTGAAGTGGAATTTTCATTTCCCAAGGCTGTCTCAGACATGAGGCACAAATCTCCTTGGCCCATGCCCAGCCTCCTCCCCGCATCCTCCCAGCCTGCCCTGCTTGGCCCCTGCACCCTGCAGCTAGACCCTACAAACCCTGGAAAGATACTGATGGCTGCCTGAGAGGAACCATCTTTGCCTTGTGGCTGCTCAAAGACCCTCCATCCAAGGACTGACAGTAAGAGCCACTCTTCCATGTTCTGTGCTGGGCAAGGGACATTGCCATCAAGGATGTCCCAGATAGGCCAGCTCTCCCAGGACTTCTTGGGTAGCCTGGGCCAGTCCTGACAGGGCCAATCCAGGCAGGGCCTGGGAATCCAGATATCTGACATAGGAGATTTGGCGCTTATGTCGGCATGTGTTTCTTCAGGGCAATCCAGACTTCCTATTTGTTTTTGTTTGGGAATTTGGGATTTTTGTTTGTTTGTTTTTTGGTTTGGGTTTTGTTTTAGGAGTTGGGGGTTGCTAGTGGGTGGTGAAATGGAATCTTGATTTATAGCCCAAGCTAGCCGAGAACTCACAGACATCCTCTTGCCTTAGTTTTGTAATTGCTAGTATTACAGGTATGAGCTACCATGACCAGCATAGGTGGCTTTTTGATGGCCCCTACCTGCCTATAAAACTTTCTGAGGTAAGTGGAGACATTCAAAATCTCTTTTCCTCAGACTCCATAAACTTTCCTCCTGTTCAATGCCAGTGCCATCCCACAGTGATCATCACTTCTCTCTGGACTCCTGTGACATCAAAAGATAATAACCAATTCCCCTAGAGCAGTGGCTCTCAACCGTCCTAATGCTGCAACCCTTTGATATAGTTCCTCATGTTGTGATGACCCCGACCATAACATTATTTCATTACTACTTTATAACTGTAAGCTTGCTACTGTTACAAATCATAATATAAATATTGGATATGTAGGATTTCTGATATGTGACCCCCAAGGGGGTCTCAACCCATGGGTTGAGAAACCCTGCCTTAGAGCCCCAGGATGGGTAGAGCCCTCTCTGAGTCCATGAAGTAGCAGGAGAGCTGCTTCCTCACTGGGCCTGTCTGGGAGCAAGGTCAGCACCAGAGATGGAGGTGCTGCCTCACTCAGGGCCAGCCTGTCTCCAACATGCCCGTGATGGGGTAGTGTTGGGTCCTCTGGGCTTCCTGGGGAACTGAATGACAGGCAAAGCTGACTACAGCTTTAAAGGCCTTTGGGGAAAATGTTCATGGTCGATTTGCATGCTGGACCGTGTCTCTCCGGTGTGCTTGTTCACAAGATCTCATCCTGCAGTTCCCCCTATCACCACCCCACTTGGGACAACTCGATTAAAATTCCCCACTCTAACCCAATATTCAGAGTAACTCTCATCTCCCGATGGCAGACAAGCATGAAACAGCAGAGCAGCAGAGTCACCCTGCAGAGACATCAGTCCTCATCCTTGGTCTGAAAAGGAGGAAAACAGCATCCAGAGCAGAGGCTCGGCTAGCCCCACACTCAGGACTCACCCCACACAGAGCAATGTGGTCGGTCTCCTCACCGCAATGCACTGGAGAACTTCAGCACTGCAGCCAGGTCCCCAGCCTCTCCCCTTTGCCCACCTGGCTCTGTAGATTACAGCTTTAGCTTTTCACCTGTTGCATGAAATATATATAAAAAAAAATAAGGCCCCCTCGCTAACACTGGCTAATTTCTAGTAACGCAGTTTCCCGCCACCAGGGTCTCCCTGGTCCCTATTCAGAGGCTGCTCATTCTCTTGTGGAGGATCCTGTTCACATTCCCAGCCATCCACCTGCTGTTGTTAGCTATCACAAATCCTCGAAACCCGGCCAAGTCAAAATTCTAGAGGCTTGTAATTTATCAGTCAGATTTCTTATCGGTAAATTCTCACTCCACAAAACTCCTACACAATGAACTCAGAGCCAATTGATATTGATATAAATTGCCCATCTAGATTAGACACATTGTCCTGTAATTATCTATCCCTTATAAAATATTCATAGCTACTGGCAGCTATTTAAAGCCACGTGGAATCTGGATCATCTTTCTCTTCCTCCATCTTCCTTCCTTCTCATGTCTCCCTATCTCTCCCATCTCTAAAACTCTCAGCCCGCCTTATTTATCCAACACTCACTCACAGGCCTTATCTTGTGCCTGCCCTCACCTGCAATATAGACCACAATCCACATTCTGCGAATGCTATATGGAGATTTATAGACAACGCTTGAAATCCATGGTCCTCTGAGTATCACTGAGAGGGCATCACTGGGCACAGGGCTCCCTCTAAGCAAGACAAAGAAAAGTAGCCCAACAAGTGTAGAACCAGGGTAACAACAGAGAAGGAGTCTTGCCAACCCTACAGGCAGGGTGATGAGGCATGTTTCTTTATCCAACACTCCCCATTCAGGTGGTGAGGCAGCAGAAGAAGCCTGCTAAACTAGAACAAGATCAGGATAGCTAAATACAGTTGAAAAAGCACCATCACAGCAAGAAACAGAGGCATTTTGGCTTGAGTTAGAAGTGGGTCAATATAGTCCTAGGGCAGCCCTCATCAAGGTGCTTCAGCAAGGAACTAGAAAGACTATGGGCGCTTACAAGTAGGAAGTCTCGGCAAAGATTTAGAACATGAGAAAATGAAACAAATGGAAACATTGCAACTGAGAAGTGCCACACCAAATTAAAGAGGCAAACTGGCTAGAAAGACTCCGCCAAGAATGGAGAGCAGAGGAAAGAACGTGAATGGGGGAAGAGAACACACACATAAACCACTGTGAACAAGAGAGGGAAACAGAAAGGCAGGAAAACCAGCAGAGCTCAGACCTGTGAGCTCGGAACCAGGACGCCACCTTTCAGTTCATCTGAGTTCTGGGGAGACAAAAGAATGGGGAAGAGATTGAACAGGCACTCAAAGGAAGTTGTCCAAGATGGACCAAAACAAGGGGGCTGTGGTGGTTTGAATGGGCATGGTCCCACAGCCCCATGTGCTTGAATGCTTGGCCCATAGAGGGACTATTGTTGCTCATGGGGAGTGGCACTATTAGGAGGTGTGGCCTTGCTGGAGGAAGTGTGTCTGTCACCATGGGATGTGGGCTTTGAGGTCATATATGTTCAATCTACACCCAGTGTGGTAGACAGTGGCTTCTGCTGCCTGGGGTTCAAGATGTAGAACTCTAATCTTCTCCAACACCATATCTGCCTGCACACTGCCGTGCTTCCAGCTGTTAAGATAATGAACTAAACCTCTGAAATGTAAGCCAGCCCCAATTAAATGGTTTTTTTTTCTTTCTTTATAAGAGTTGCCATGGTCGTGGTGTCTCTTCAGAACACAAGCTTATTGTCCTAGTTTCATTTCTGTTGCAGCAGGGGTGGAGTGTGGGGACACACACACACCTCTGACCAGAAGCAACAGGACAAATGCGGTTATTTGGGTAACAATTCCAGGTCACAGTCTGTTATTGGAGGAAGTAAAGTGCCATCCACAAAAGCATAAAGACCCGAGTTCAGATCCCACGTACCCACTAACAGCCAGTGGTGATAATATGCCCCAGTAACCCTAGCATGGGGAAGATGGAGACAGGAGGGTCACTGACAACCTTTGGACAATCATATAGCCGAACTGATGTGATTCAAGTTCAGGCTCAGAAAATTAGTGGGAGAAGAGTTGTGGAGATGGCTCAGAAGTTAGGAGCCCTGGCTGCTCCCAGAGGACCTGGGTTCAATTCCTAGAGCCAATACGGTAGCTCACAACCATCAGTAATTCAAGTCTCGGGAGAGCCTATACACTCTTCTAGCCTCCTTGGGCACCAGACATGCATGTGGTAAAACACATACATGCAGACAAAAATACATATGTACATAGAATAAATGCATAATTCAAAAATAAAATAAAGGGAGAGGGAGGGAGGGAGGGAGAGAGAGAGAGAGAAAGAAAGAGAGAGAGAGAGAGAAAGAGAGAGAGAGAGAGAGAGAGAGAGAGAGAGGAATACACCCGATGTTGACCTCTGGACTCCACATATACATGCACACTTGTATACATGTGACACTAACAAGTACACTCAACACACACACTTTTTTTGAGAAAGGGGGGAAATTAAAGGGAAATAAAGACCCTCCCAGGAAGAAAATGGTGGAAGGAATAAAAAAAATACCAGTCAAAGAGGGTTGACCAGATGGCTCGACAGTCAACAGCACTTACCACTCTTGCAGAAGACTCAGGTTTGGTTCCCAGAACCCACAAAGGGCTTACCACCACTTGTAACACTAGTGTCAGGCCATCCAATGCCCTCTTCTGACCTCCATGGAACTCTGGGCACATGTATGGTGTCCACACACATACACTCCCACACACAAACTAAGGCATTTTTAAAAACAGTCAGTACAATAACCCAGGCTTTAGGGGAGTCTTTTGCTAACCTTCGTGTTTTTTCACACTTGAAACACATCTCAAGGTTCCCATTGGCAAGACAGTGAGCAGCTGGGAAACTGCTGGGTCTCATTAGGTTGTTCGAAGCTAATTTAGAAAAGGCTCGTTCAGTTTCATTAAGAAAACCAACAGCATCCGATCACTCTGCTTTTCAAGATATTCCCCATCCTTATTTGTAAGTTAGATTCCCCACAGAGAGCATCATTCACTCATAAAACCTTGAATTTCAATCTCAAGCTTATGCCAAACGGGTCTGCCCGACTTAGCCAATAAAAATCTCAGAGACTGTAATGGCTTCATTTAAACATTGCATAGAGCACAGTCATACTAAAACTGTTCTCTGGTTACCCGAGACTCACTGAGTACACAGGGCGTCCACAGTATGGACAGTCCTGTGGGATACAGGGTTCCCTCCAGTCAGAGGAAACAACTTCTGAGAACTCCCTCTTCCAATAGCCTGCCCAGGGACCCCCACATCCCAGGCCGTCAGTCCTGGCAATAAGTAGTTATCATCAGAAATGCCTCTGTGCCGCGGTGCACTGGTTTATGAGAGGATGCTTCTCAGAGGTTCACATGATGGAACCTAAGACCCACTGGGATTCTATAAGAGGTGATTAGGGCAGGAGGGCTCCATCATAATGAATGGGCTTGTAGGAACTAGCCTGGATCTCTCACCCTCCGCCAATTCTACCATATGAAGATACAGCATTCTAAGCACCATCATGGAAGCAGAGGCAAGGCCCTCTGTAGACTCCAAAACCACAGGCACTTTGATCTCAGACGTCCCCTCTTTCCAAGTCTGGGAAATAAACTGCCATTGTTGTGTTCTACCAATGGGGACAGAAGAAGACACTAGTATTAGGATGCTCAGGGGATTTTTCAAAGTTTTAGTTCATAAGTGAGTATCACCAATCTGGTCCTCCAGGTCTTTGAGAGGAAACAAAAGGTTTAATCATCAGGCAAGAGACCAACTGCATGAGACCAGCACTCTGCAGCCAGACCCCCAATACACACATGCTCTCACAGCACCCAGCCCAGCCCTAGAGACAGGTGAGTGGCCAATCTATATGTCAGTCTTAAGGTGGAACTTGATCAGGATCACACACCTCATGGAGCACTGGAGAGCAGCTGTCACCAACGTGCAGAAGAGACATAGGAAAGGGAAGTAGCCCCCCAGAAACCATGGCTAAGGGAGAGTGATGCAAGTAGTCAGGGATGCATTTGCCGGGATGGGGCCTTCCCAAGTGACTAGAGCAGTGGATGCAAAGGGAGCAAGCTGGACTTGGTAGGACTCTCCTGCCCGCCTCCCTGCAAAGCTTCTCACAGAAAAACCAGCTTGTTCTCACACACCTGGAATTCCCATTGCATTTCACAAGCCCTGAAATTCGAGCTCTTGGGTGGAGTAAGACCCCTCCCAGCTGACCCCAGGGTCCCTTGAAGGGAGCTCGGAGTCCACCACAACTTGGCTCGGAACCACAGTCACTCCTTCCGAAACGGCATGCACAGTCTGCTTGGGATTTCAAAAGCACAAATGCACATTTTCCAAGAGGCCCTTCTCAGGCTGCTGGGTGTAAAGCCAGATTTAAGATCCAGAGTCTGGGAGAGAGAAGGGCACCTCAGGGAGCCTCCGAGGCCCAGGGTAAGACACCTGCACCCCAGGGCCTCAGCAGGTGGTCCTCCAAAAATCCAATGCAACCTTCAAAATGAATTCACTATTGTCAAAGCATATTATTCACTCATTCGTTCGTTCATTCGTTCATTCATTCATTTGACCAGCCAGCCAGCATTTATGAAGCATCTGCAGTAAGCTGGCTCTGTAGGGGTGGGCAAGGAAGCACAGGAAGCGAATGAGTTGCCTCTTCCCTTACTACAGGTGCTGGCTTCTATAGGGGACACCAGCTGCTAGGCTACTTTAGCCTACAAAAGTTCCAAAGAATGGCTTCCTCTTCTGCTCAAGGCCATTTCTGAGTCTAGACACCAGAGGGCAGGGCATATCCTAGCCACCCAGGGCCAAACAAAACCTCAAACTAGGGCTGGTCACTGTCTCACCCATCACCACCACCACCAATGTGCTACCCCAGTGCTCAGTCTAAAGGGAAAGCAGTGTTCAGCCTTCTGCCTCTGAAGCTTGTGCCTGCCCGTTGGGCTGTGAGGAGTCAGATAAGGCAGAAACTGCCAACAGGAGGAGATGGTCCTTATTCTAAAGGCAGAACGATGGGATTCAGGATCTCTTATCCAAAGTGCTTGGAGTCAGAAATGCTGCAGACTTTGAAGTTTTCTTTCTGTTTTGGAAATACTTACATAGAAATAATAAGGTATCTTGGAAATGGAATCAAAGTCTAAATGTAAAATTCCTTTATATCCCACAAATACCTTATATGTGTACATAATCTAACAGTAATGTTAGGCGATATACAAACTTTTATGACGTGGGAAGTCTGGATTTGTAGCATTGTGTCAATATGCAAAGAGTTCCAGGCGTGGGAGCATTTGGATGTTGGGTTTTCACATCAGGGATGTTTGGTTTGTAGTTCCAAAAGACGAGGTGAAGAGGAACTGCTGGCCTGACATCAGAATATAGGGATCAGGTAACCCTTTCAACAGTCTGGAATTCAGAGAGCAAACACAGGCCTGTAGAAGATTGGAGGTCTGTATAACTAACTGTTCAGGGCTCATATATGCACTGCAGCTCTCTATGGGAAACCAAGAGCAGAATGGGGAGGGACAGTTTAGTCACTGAGAGCTTCATTCTGTCAGGCCTGGATCCCTGCCAATCTCATCAGGAAGTACCAAGTGCTCCCAAATCCCTTGGGCATCCGCCCTGATCATGTCACATGACAGTGAGTCCTTCATGCCATCACCACACAGAACAGGGGACTTGCCAACAGATACGCAGCACCACTGTGTTCATTATGCCACTTTGTTGTGCCAGGGAACACCACCCAGTGAAGGGCACATCCACCATTGGTGTTACACAAGCATCCTGGATACTACAATCATGGGCCACACATTCTGCTGAACACTGGACCTGCGCTGCTGTTATTCTGCCCACACACACCACAAGGGGCAGCAGTTGGCAGCTCATGTCCATGTGTGCTGTATTCAGAGATTCAACCAACCACGGATCAAAAGTACTCAGGAAATAAAACGTTATGTGTGTTAAACAGGTAAGAAACATTTTTCTTGTCATTTCTCCCTAAACAACAGAGTATGACAACAGTGGGACCATTTGTATCATATTAGGTATTTACGTATTGTAACTAATCTGTGATTTTAAAGATCATGGAGGTATGTAAGTTACATGCAAATATTACCACCTTCTTAGCTAGGCAAGATCGTGCATGCCTGTGATCTCAGCATGAAGGAGGCTGAGGCAGGAAAAATGCCGTAAGTTTGAGGCCAGCCTGGTCTACCAGGATTATAGAGTAAGACCCTGTCTTTAGAGTTAAAAAAAATAAACAAAAATAAAAAACACCCTTTTATATCAAGACTTGAACACCCTGGGGGGTTCGTTTCCCAGTTTGGGGCTCTTGGACTCAACCCCCCATGGATCCAGAGGGATGACCAAACATCACCCTTAAGGCCTAGCTTGTAGATGCAGAGACAAGCTCAGGTATACCATTGCTCTTCCATGTTCCCACCATGGTGTTTGAAGCCCTGGTCCCAAAGCTAGCTTGGAAGCCCTGGCTCAGCACCAGTCTCAGATAACCAGGCATATGGTGGAAGGTGACATCAGGCACACGCTGCTCACCTACTTTCCTTCCATATAGATGCCGCTCCCTCTCCCCCTTCTTTTTCTCCAGTGTCTTCCAATATAGTCCAGGCTAGTCTAGAGGTATCCTCCTGCTTCCATCCCACAAGTGGATTACTGGCATCAGCTGCCACATCTGCCCTCCCCCAACCCTACCCAATTTTCTTAACTAGCCCCTTGGGATAGGCAGGTTTGCACTCCACTTTGCAGTTGAGCATCCCATAGATCCTCCTTGTGAGTGGTCAAGTCAGAACTGAAGCCTAGCAGTGCAGCCTCAGAACAGACTCCAAACCATGGAGCTCGGGGCTCAGAGATAGAGTTGAGGTGTCAGTCACCGGTGCTTCTTAGCAGCTAGCCTGCAAGTCCAAGGCCCTAGCAGAAGCATCTAGAGGTTATGGACTTTTGTTTTAACTCGAGGGCTATTTTATTGGGGTCTGAGAGAGAAAACGCTGGGGAAAGCAAGCTGGTAGGATCTCAGCAGCTGCTAGAAGAATGGAAATAACATTGTGAATCAAAGACACGCTCCCACTGGGGGCCTCGAATGTGCAGGCTTCAAACCCAATGCAGGTGACTTCCCAGAGGGATGGACTCTGAGATGGTCTCTGGAGGTAAATGCATCTTTCAGAGTGTTCCCCAACCCTGGGACCCAGTCCATGGAAAAGGGAAGGACACAGTGGTGAATGGAACAAGAAGTAGATCTCAGTGTAAGGTCCGCAAGAACATAAATGCTAGCTCAACAATAGGGAGTGTGGATATGGTTCATGTAACTGGCCAAGACAAGACCCCTGGCTGTACAGGAGCTCTTTCATCTCCAACTCCATCACCTCATGGGGTGTTCATCATCTGCAACTAAAGGCAGGAAGGGGCAGAGGATGCGGCCATAGCCTCCAAATGTGGTGTTTGAAGCCCTGGACTAACTTGGAAACCCTGGCTCAGCACCAATCTCCAAGCAACATTCCTGGTGATCAGGAACATAGCTCAGAGAGTGTGCCATGAAGGAAGAACAAGCCTTCTTGGTGGAGAGCCAACTGGCACCTATATGTGCACCGTGAGCCAAATGCATTATGTTTCGCATACTACTAACCACTGTGCTTCGCTCTGAGGTGGGCCAGTCTGAGGTTCTTTTCTCCTGTCTTTGCTGTATGTTAAGCATTGGGGATGCATTGGCTTAACATGAGCTTTCTTGCACCAACTGCCAGCACACAGCGTTAACTTCACCTGCCTTGTCCTGCTGCATGCAGTTCTGGATGCTTCCCTTGCCTGCTACAGCAAGGTTAGGCTCTGCCCACCGGCAGGGGTCACCAGAGTAACACTGATGAGGTAGTGCCTTCCTTTCCTGGCTCTGACTTGCCTGGCTTCCTCAGGTCATCCCAGTGGCTGTACTACCATCCTGCAACCCAGTGGGGGCTCACCTCCTAGGGAGTGGGGGGAGGGGGGACTCAGCTGGCTTCCCCATGGAGGGCTCAGTAATATCCAGAGAGTACTGCCTCCATTCTGACATGGCTAGACTTGGTGGTGCCACTCTATTTACAAGCATCCTCTTATCAGGAACACTCGTCTCACACTCGTCACACCTGACATATGATGGTTTTTATTGTGCTAACTTTTCCTTGTTCAACTAGTTTTCATTCATTATATTTATCAGTACTTTGAGCCCAGCTCGTCTATAAATCTTTTGCCAGGTGTCCAGAAGTAACTGGTGGTGTTCAGTGTTTGACATCCCATGCCTGGTCCCTTACCTCTTTATGTTGGAACCTCAATTTCCACCATAAGCCCCCTCCCCTCTTGGCTTATTCCCTCATTTTGAAGTATATCCTCAAGTAATTTCCTAAACCTTTAAAGTTCATAAGTTTTTCAGAGTGACTTTTAATTGATCTGGAAATAATTTCCCTTCAGAAATTAGGTCCCCATCCTAGAGTGCCATTGGGAACATTCACCAGTGTTTTATCAGGGCCACTGCTCCCCACCCCGCCACCTCCGGAAGTTCTGAAATCCCAGTGACCTCTGACATTAGCACAAGCTTTCCCTGGTGACCTGGACACTGAAGCCCGAGTTCTCAGGAGCCTCTCCAGAATCCTCTGGAGGACATGTTTGATTGTCTCTTTGGCCACACACTGCATTGCTAACTACCAGTCTTTCCTTTGAAGCAGAAGTGGATCCACACACTGCATTGCTATCTACCAGTCTTCCCTTTGGAGCTGACGTGGATTTTCAGAGAAGTTTCTGGTGGCTGCACTTTCTGCAGAAAGTCGTGCAGACTAAAGGCTCAATGTTGTCTCCCACGGGGCCAAAGGGAGTTCGACTGCCTAGAGTGTGGTAGCCAGTCCTGCTGGTCTCAGGGGCACCAGAACCTTCCGTCCCATACCAGGAGCTCAGCTTCCCTGTTCCCTTGTTGGCTGACAGTATTGTCTTCTCGGGTTGTTCTGAGTTATCATTCACCCATTCTCTGGAAGGCTCTGTCGTGTCAGAAGGATGAGGGAGGAACAATGGTAACCGGTCACACCGAGTCACACAAGTGACTGAATTATGCAACTTTCCCCGGTGAAACCAAAGTGTCCAGCCTCCAAACTCACAGAGTACCATTATGAGACCAGGCACAATGGTGCACACCTGTGGAGACCAAGGCCTTCATGGATGCATGAGAGTGCTGCATGGCAGATGGAGATGGATGGAGAGTGATGGACAGGCAGCCTCTGCCACACAAGTGATGGAAGGGGCTGAGAACACCTATTTTCCTTTAGTAATACGCCCTGGGTAAGGAATGGAAGCAACCTCGGAAGCAGATGAGACAGAGCACAGAGCTAGAGAGCCAGACACTCAAGATAAGAAATAACTTTTATTCAGTTCAGTCACTCCAGGCTTATCCCAAATTGCCAGATTTTACCTTCAACTGGCAAAATAAGTCACATATCACATGGGGCACAAATGGCAGTGTCCCTCATGTCCCCACACCATAGAATGCTGTGCAGTGTTACTGGATGGAAGGCTGTGAGAAGGAACTCTCTTCAGTTCTGGAACCAGAGCCACAAGGTGAACCAAACAACACTAAATAGTTTAATCCTGGGCAAAAGAATAGGTTTCTCCCTGCAACCCCAAGATCCACTAAACAGCTATAGACTCCTGCTTTAGAACCTTCTCTCCAGCCATAGGAAGCTATCCAGGACCCAGCCCCTCCCACTTGAATTATGCACACAGCTGCATGTGGAGGCTATAAGAGGCTCGGCTCAGCTCGGAAGGTAAAGGCACTTTCGACCACATGACTACCTGAATTCAATCCCTGGAACCCGTATGGTAGAAGGGGAGAACCAACTCCCAAACACTGTCCTTTGATCTCCACATCCACACCATAGCTTATATGTGAGCGCAGGTACAAGATGACACACACATCACACATGAATGAATGAATGAATGAATGAATGAATGCTGAACTAATGTAAATAACAGACTGTACACAGAGGAAGCTTCTATTCAGTGAGACACAGGCCACAAAATTAAGGCATGTGGGAAGGAAATCAGAGGGCAATAAAGCATTTATTATAACAATGTATAAAAAAATGTCATTGACCTTTTGAAATCTCTTAACTAGGCACAAGGGCAAAAGCAAGTCAGTCCTGGGCACTGCAAACAAGCACTCATTCATCCTCAAACAGGAACTAGAGGCTGAAGTGAGCACAACTTCAGCACAAGCACACAGGCCCCAGTGCACGGGACACTACACACGCCCAACACCAACAGAAGTTGTGGACGCCATGCAGACACTGCAGGAGAGAACAGGGCACTGACATTGCATGTCCAAGACAATTAGGTTCATAAATGTCAATCTCAAATGAGATTTACAAAAACCCTTCCATTGCTTCATTTACCTAAGACATAAAGAGGCAGCAGAAGATACAGCTCAGTGGTCGAGTGCTTGTCTTACATGCACAGGATCTGGTTGGATCCCCATGCATCGCTGACACTGGGTATTGGGTATCTGTTAAGGCTACGGCAGTTCCCCTGCGTTCTCCTCACTCCATTGTCCTTTGTCAGGCTGGAGTGTATAGTAAATTCCACAGATCACTGCCCACTTCAAAGCTTGCATGTGCCCATCTGTGGGACTTTCCTGAGATGACTAAGAATCCCTAACCAGTTATACCTACTACTTTATTGCACACCAAGGAACTCTGGGAAGGAGAGCAACGAGGTGAAAATGAGCAAGGGAAAGAAAGAAGCTCCCAAGTCAAGAGGCACTTCCAGGAATCTCTGTGCGGATGGAAAGTCATCAGATCCCTGCAGGGCAGGATTAGTCTCCAAGTGCCTGGTGTGCAGGCACCAAGGAGACAACAGGTACCAGCAGACCACTACTGGTGACATCATCACCAGCATCCTAGGTGCCACTGGTTCCCAAGGCCTGAGTGAGGGACAAGCAAGTCTTACCAAAAAGGCCACACTGACTTTCTGTGGTGACCTCATGGATCTGGGGTGGTAGAGGCCCTTCAAAAGCATGTCTAGCCTCCTCAGGTCACGCACAGTGGTCCTCCAGCTTACACTTAGACCCCAGGCCATGGGAAAGCCACAATGCCTTTCACCACTAGGAAGGCTACTTAGGACTTAAAACTTCCCCATTAATATGTAGCATCCACTACAATCAGATTGTGCCAGGACATCAGCAGCAGGCAGACGTGAAAAGAACACTGCTGTGGATCCAAATCAAAAGTGTTTTACATGCAAAGCCATAGCCCCATACCATCCCTTTCCAGCAAGCCTTCTGTTGTCAGGAATGACATGACTGAAGAATAAAAGGCAGTCCAGTCAGTATTACAAGCCACTCTTACCCTTTTGCCCAAATGGCTCTCTGTTGGTGCTGCACTGTGGGCCAAGATGATCTAACCGCCCCACAAGGTCAATCCCAAATCCAGACTGTGGGCTCTCAGCACTGTGACCACCGTAAGTGCACTTCCACTAGGAAGCAGTTTTCTCAGGACAGAGAACCCTCCCAAACAAAGTGCCTGCAGGCCTGGGCACTTCACAGGACCTCAGCAGTGTCCCTGGAAAGGCCTGACAGGAAGAGCTCTTCCTGTCTGCTGCAGAGCCTACACTGCTCCAGGAACTGGTTGAGCACAGGCCAGAGCAGCTCTCAGGCATGAAGAACTTCCCTCTGCTCTGGCCCACAGTCAGTACTTTATCTTTCAGGAAATTTTTATCTAAAAATTCATTCATGAAAGTGAAAAGGGGAAACTCTGAAATAATGGTCCTTAAGCCTGACATCAGTACTGGTCAACATTTGAAAAATGCCAATTATCTACTTTACCAATCTACTGTCAAAACAAAAGACTCTCCAGCTTAAGTCATCTTATGGAAAAAGAATATGAATAAATACAAAAATACATAAACAAATAAATAAATACATACATAGATGATAAATAGATAATAGATTAATAGATAAATAGACAGACAGACAGACATCACAAATAAAATAGCTACAAAATATATGGCATTGCCTTGGCAGGTTTCTGGACATATGTCTAAAAGCCCAATACTGATAAGATAAATTCTGAGGGATCAGCACTGGTTCCAACCTGCCTAGCCAAGATTCCATTACACAAGCCTTCACTTAAATCAAGTGGCTGCCCCAGTAACAGCAACAACCCCACAGATACCCCTTTGATGAGCTGGGACAACCCTCAGGCTCCTTCCTCTGGACCACTAAGCTCTTCTGCTAGGGCCAGTTCAGCCAGAAGGCAGTAGGTTCAGCAGACACCCACATCCCCATGCTAGGAAGGACACAGGTAACCAGAGCTCAGAAGTCTGCTGAGTAGAGGGTCAGTCCTCACCGAGGTCACATCAACTTCCTATGGTACCCTCATGAACCTGGGGCGTTTCTTACCCCTCACCTCATCCTTGACAGCAATGACATGCAGTGCTGTCATAGCACTGCCGGAGACGAGGGGAAGTGTCCTCAGTCCATGCCGATGCTGTGTCACATTCAGAGTCACCAGCTGGAAATGCTGAACAAGCTGAAGAACCTGCAGTCATTGAAAGGTTCTGAAAGCAGGTTTAAGACAGGGGAAGCTACTCAAGTCCAAGTGAAGAGCTGTGCTGGGATCACACAGAACAGCTGTGGGGAGGCAGGGACAGGCTCTGGCCAGCTCATTCCTGCCCCAGACACAGGACTCACTGTCCAGGACTGGGCAAGGCTCATCAAAACTCATGTAGTACATTTGGACCAGCTTGGTGTTGCTGCCTTGGGCCTTCCTGAGACACTGGGGTGGGATTTGGAACTCCATCCACAGAATACCAAGGCTACCAACTGCCTGACAGGTCAGCTAAAACACAAAATGGTACACTAGGAAAGTATTAACAAGTTAGATCCCATTTATGGCCAAAAGTCTAAACAGATTTATTACCTGCTTGTCCCAAATATTCTCAAGTCTATAATCAGCACAGATCCACACACTAATCCTAACAGGCTTCAAAATGACAAAAGGTGATTTCACTGAAACAGGAGCAACCTAAGGATGCTCAAGGCCGTGGTTACAGACCCACCTGCTTGTGACACTCACCACTCAAGAGTTAAACAAACCTGCAATCCTGCAATAAGCTCATCTCTCTCACCCACCAACAGCCCTGGGCAGGACAGGGAAAGACCTCTAGAAGCACCCACAAAGGCCTTGGGTCAGAAAGTGGGAGGAACAGTCACCCAACACCTAGATATCCTGTCTAACGTACATCAAGAAGCTGTAGCCTGGAATCAGCCAGGTGACCGAGACATTTTCCACTTCCTGTATGGGAGGGTCTGAAGAGAGCACCCCGTGTCATCTTATCTTGTGAGGACTGGCAGTGAGTACTATTAAGATGGTCCCTGATCTGAATGTGGGCAGTCGCTTACTGGTTAGTTCCAGGTGGGTCTCCTAAAGGTAATCACTGTCTGAAGATCCCCAGGGTAAGACATCAGAAAACCCTTGGCAGAACAGATGGTGCCCTGTGAACACTGTTCTGGGACCTCTGTGCAATAAGATAGCAGCCCAGAGCCGGGCGTGGTGGCGCACGCCTTTAATCCCAGCACTCGGGAGGCAGAGGCAGGCGGATTTCTGAGTTCGAGGCCAGCCTGCGCTACAGAGTGAGTTCCAGGACAGCCACGACTACACAGAGAAACCCTGTCTCGAAAAACCAAAAAAAAAAAAAAAAAAGATAGCAGCCCAGAAGCCATCTTAGACGGAAGACAACTCCCAAAAGAGAACAGTGGCAGCGAAGAGAAGGGATGTGCACCTGGCAGCATAGACAGACAAGCATCGACAGCATAGACAGACAAACCCAGGCAAGAAAGCAGGCTAGCAAGTGCATGAACCGAATTCCTCCTCCCTACATCTTTTCTTAACAAACCTCTCTTTCTGTTTGGATATCAAGCCTTAAAAGAACAATAAATTGCAAAGTAGGAACATAAATAGATGCATAGCCTGGAGAAAAAAGCCTTCCCCACTGGGGCAATCACCAGGCTCAGCCCATACTGCACACATTGCCAGGAAGAATCCAAAACAGAGAGACTGAAGAGGAACAAAATTAAGTTTGTATGCGCCTCTCAGTTGACAATGACTCAAGGAGCGTTCGATGGCCCAAGCACCTGAGATGGAATCACAGTCCAAGAGAACACAGCCGTTTCTTCTTCACTGACAGCCAAGGACCAAGCTGGCAGCACAGGCCATGGTTCCCAGGATGCCAGAGTCTGTGTCAGTTTTCACTGCAGGTGATCGGCTTCCACACTGCAGTCAGCGCTGCATGTGAATGCTACTCATAAAGCAAAAACTTCTTTATGGGGTCTGGCAGCGGCAGCAAGGGAACCAGATGCAGTCGGTATTTGCCAAGAGCTCTTCTCACAGCCACCCGGCACAAACTCAGCAAGGTCCTGGGAATACCTGGGGAGTGTGAAGAGAAAGAGGAGGGAAAGGTTACTTCTCTCCTAGCTCGGAAGGCCCAAAGCCAACCTTCCTAATCTGAGCCGATAACACACTGCTATTAATGTTCTTTGAGAAATAGAGGACCAAGGACAAAATATCAACTCGTATGGCCTCTGACAAGATGGGAGAAGTGAGGGGTAGGCATCAGGCAGGAAATCAGACAGACACACAGGTTAATCTCTGCATGTGAGACAGCGCTGACAGCAAATCCAAGCACAGGTAAACTCCAAACTCTGTTGCCATTGACTTATTAATTCCTTAACAAATCCTTCCATGCAAACAAGCAAACTCCATATTTCATTTTGACAAAAACTAGATTTATCATATAACTCTACCCTTTGATATTTTAATGGAATTTTTAAAAATGAAGAAAAGAACTCTAGAAAATGAGCTTGTAGCTCTGTTTGTTAAAATGCACATGAGAGGAAGGCAGGGGCTAAGCTGGGCAGAGAAGACAGAGATGAGGAAGGTAGAACATAGGACCCATGAATGAAGATCCTGTGATGGGCCAACGTGACAGCTCAGAGTGTAAGTGTGCTGCTGCCACGCTTCATCACCTGAGCCAACCCATGGAGCCATGTGGCAGAAAGAACTGACTGCTGCACGCTATCCTCTGACTTCTACAGTCATGCTATGGCATGTGCATGTTTCCCTCATATACGTTTAAATAAAACATATTAAAAATATTTTAAATGCCATGATGAAACCCATCACTTGATACAATGACCTAAAAAACAAATTAAGAAAAAATGAAAAATAAAAGAATCTAGGTGATGGCAGAGGCAGGTGGATTTCTGAGTTCAGTGCCAGCCTGGTCTACAGAGTGAGGTCCATGATAGTCAGGGGTACACAAGAAATGCTGTCTCAAAAAAAGGTAAAACATTACAAATAACCCATTCTGAGAAGAGCAAAAAGGTGGAGAATATAACTCTAAGAACTTTGAAAGCATATGTCTACATGTATAGATTTGAAAGCATATGTCTACATGTATAGATTTGAAAGCATATGTCTACATGTATAGATTTGAAAGCATATGTCTACATGTATAGATTTGAAAGCATATGTCTACATGTATAGATTTGAAAGCATATGTCTACATGTATAGATTTGAAAGCATATGTCTACATGTATAGATTTGAAAGCATATGTCTACATGTATAGATTTGAAAGCATATGTCTACATGTATAGATTTGAAAGCATATGTCTACATGTATAGATTTGAAAGCATATGTCTACATGTATAGATTTGAAAGCATATGTCTACATGTATAGATTTGAAAGCATATGTCTACATGTATAGATTTGAAAGCATATGTCTACATGTATAGATTTTTGGTATCAGCTTTTGGTATTCAGGAATTGCTAAATAACCATCTGGGGATAGGGAAGGAATTTAGCCAGTAAAGTGTTTACCATGCAAGCAAAAGGCCCCACCCTCCCAAAGAAAGCAAGAGTGTAGCACACACTACAACCCCAGCACTGAGGGAAGAGACATAGCAGATCCCAGGGGTTCTGCCAGCCAGCTAAAGTCTACTTGGCAACTCCCAGGTTAGTGAGAAACCCTGTCTCAAAATTCAGGTGAACAGTGCACTCACTCACACACACACACACACTCTCACTGAATGACCACGCTGGAGAACTGCTGCTCCTGAGGGCTTTAATTAAGTGCTTAGCTGGAAATGATTTAGGGGTGGGGTGTGTTGTTTTGTTATTTAAGATTTACTTATTTTTTTCAATATGTACAGGTGTTTTACACACATGCATGTCTGGGTACCAAATGTATGTAGTGCCTGCAGAAGCCAGAGGAGGACCTCCTGGAGTTGGAGTTGCAGACAGCTGTGAGTCTCTGGGAACAAGGCCTCTGAAAGAGCAGCTCTAATAGCTGAGCCGTCTAGTGGGGCCTGTTTTGTCCTTGTTTTAATTAGTACTATATCTCACTGGCTCAGTCCACCCCAGACCACAACACAGAGCTAAGCTCAGGCCACTTACTTCTGGCTTCTTTAAAGACCTGCAAGGCCTCAGGATCCATCTTTCTTCTGCCTCTTGCCTCTGGGCCCAGGGATTCCCACTTCACCAGGTTCAGGTTGGCTCCAAACTCTACCAACAGACTCACAAAGGCTGCTTCACAGCCATGGCGCAGGACAGCATCCATGACACACCCAGGAGATCCCCTGTAGAACTCCTGGGTGTTGACAGGGCCATTGCAATTGAAGTCAGGATTTGCCCCAGCCTGCAAGAGCAGCCTGAAGCACTGAAGGTTATGGTAGGCAGCACTGATGTATAGAGGACAGACCACCAAGGAGGTTAGCCGCCTTGAAAAAGGGGGCCGAGTGTCAGGAGTCAGATGATGGTTGACATCAACATCCGCCCCGTACCTACAAGAAGAGAAGAATTAGTCATAATAAGGCAAACACAGATATCAAAGACTATCCAGCTACCATGAAAGAGGCACTAGAGAGTCACACAGGAGTCTCTGGAACTCCACAGGTCACAAACACGGCCAGCCCTCTCTATCTGCAGTTACTGTATCCAAAGACTCAGCATTTGGGGAATACAGGTTAAAAATACTGGGGTGAAACAGCCTATAATGAACACCTCCAGTCCCTTTCTTATCCTTCCTACCTAGATAAAGATTACAGCAGTTACACAGCACCTATAGTAGACTTGTATTTTAAGTTGTCCTTCTGCCAAGACTACACACAGAAGCTATACTTTTGCATGTAAGAGACTTAAAGATCTCAGAGTTTGGTATCAAGTAGAATAGGGAACAAATCTCCCAGAGATACCAAGGGTGATACTAAAGTATCAGTACTTCCAGTAAAAGAAGGTAACAAGTAAAAACATGGAATCCATTCATGCACACAAATTCCAAAGGGAAATCTTTCAGAACTTTGACAATAAAATAACTCTTAGACTATACTGCTTCAGAGTTAAGTGAAGAAACACTTTCACATTCACTATGAAACTAATACAAGAACCCAATTCAACTTCAAATTGTTCAGTAAGTGCTAGGTGTGGTGGTGCATGCCTTTAATTGCAGCACTTAAGAGGTAAAGACAGATGAATCCCTGAGTTTGAGGCCAACCTGGTCTACAGAGTGAATTCCAGGACAGCCAGTGCTACACAGAGAAATCCTGTCTCAAAAAAACAAAAACAAAACAAAAATCTTCAATAAGCAAAAAAATTACTATTACAAAGAAAAATTGAACATATATTTGAAAAGCAGTATAGAAAAAACTGAGTATTACTCTAAGAATTTAAAACTAATTCCAATATTAGAAATTCCATTAACACATTGTATTAATGTATCTAAAGGGAAAATTCTGATTACCACTAATTATGAAAAAAGGACAAGAGCCAACAGTTGTTTACACTGTATAAAGGTGTCTTTGTATTTTCAATTGTTAATTCTGCACCCTCCCAGAGAGCAAAATGCTAGCAGGATACTGTTATTGTCATTTTTATGGCCCATCACTGGCAACCTGCTCAGATACTTCAAGATCAGAAAGCTCTCTATGCCTAGAGGCAATCTAGAATAGTATCAGAGATTGTATCACTACTGATTTGCTATAATAAAAATCTGACAGACAATAGCTGGACAGGGAGTAGAGGGCAGAACTTCTGGTCAGAGAAAATGTGGAGAGGAGGGGATTCAGAGAGGGACACAGAGGAAAACAGATGGACCAGAAAGGAGCAGAGAAAGGTAGAGAGCTCACCACATGGTGGGTCGGGGGCAAAACAGTTGGGTTAAGTCAGGTAATCTAGCGAGGAGAGTGTCCAAGCTAGAGGCCTAAGCTTTAAATTATAATAGCCATGATTTATACCACTAGTGGGTCCCATAAAGTCCACTATAAACAATTATGCCTGCTTTAAAATTTTCTATGAAACAGAAAGTGACAGCTATTTCTTTAAAATGATAAAGCACATTTCTGTGTGAATCATCATATTATTTCACAAGGAAGAACTAGGGATGTCCCTGCTGCAAGGGGAGAACAACACAGACCCCCCAACACATGCTGGCTTCTGTAGTATTGATGCTAAATACACGAGGAATGTAATTGGCAAAGGACAAGGACAGCAGTCAGATAAGCAGGACTGGGAAGGAAGAATAAACCACTTTCTATGCTCAGAGGAAAGGCTTACAAAACCTAAAAAGGCCTGCGAGGAATGAATAAACAGCAAGCAATAGGATAATTACTAAAATAGCAGACTGAAACGATAGCCTTCATATATACATATGGATACATTCAAAAGCCCAGGTGAGAGATGAAGCAGGAAAGCAATAGTTGTATATCAGCATAAACATAACAACTAAGTTCAAAAGAACTGAGAAAGCAGACAGACACATTAAGTACTAGAAAAGGCTCAGCATGTCATTGATTTTCCTTCCCTAAGATGATTTTATGAATGAAAATTCTGTTCCTGAACTACTGAAGCTAACTACAATTAGGTAATACCCCTGGAACTATATATGTAGGTTCTAAAGTTCATTTGGAAGATCAAACCAGATCAAAAAGCCAAGCAACAACACAGAGGAGACAGCCCCACCATAGCAAGGGCTTGTTATAAAGATCTATAAAACAACTTAACACCAGCATGTGAATGGACCAGCAGACCCATGTAAACTCACAAAACATCTTTCAACAGACCCAACTCCAAGCAGAAAATCAGTATATGCAGTAAGGGACTATCTTAAGTAAGGGAAGGGGTGGTCTTGAACTTTCTGATACTTTTCCCCTCGGGATAACTGGAAATCCATATGGGGGAAAAATAAAGTCCATTCAACACAGTGCACACCAAGATAAATCCCAAATAGATCAGAATTTACAAATAAATATAAAACCATATGGAAACTAGATGTAATTATTTAGGTCAAATCTGCCGTCTGGGGCTGGTGAAATGATTCAGTGGGTTAAGGTCTTTGTCATTGAGACTGGCAGTCTGAGTTCAATCCCTGGTAGCCACACACTGGAAGGAGAGAACTAACTACTGTGAGTTGTCCTCTGACATCCACACCTATGTCCACTCTCACTCAGTCATCTGCCACCTGTGTACTTAAGCCTTCTCTGGCTCCAGGTAGTTCTGAGTCTCACAAACTGTGTCATCACCTGTGTATTTAACCTGAAACAGGAAGTGACAGCACACAGGAAGCAATGATGAGGGCATTCAACATGTGGGCACCTAAACTTCAGGGACCAGAGAGGATGGACAAATGCCATTTCCCTGCCTAGACAACAGATAGCAACAGCCTCAGCCATCAGTCCTGTTTCATAACCCATCTCTAGCACTTCAGGTGTCCAGAGGAACTTGTAATCTAAAGTGTTTCTTTGGGGCAGCATAGGCCTGAGGACACACAAAGCCACTGTGATAGTTTGTTTATTTTTAACCTAGGGAGTGGCACTATTAGAAGGTGTGGTCCTGTTGAAGTAGGCATGGCCTTGTTGGAGTAGGTGTGTCACTGAGGGTGTGGGCTTTAAGACCCTCATCCTAGCTACCTAGAAGCCAGTATTCTGCTAGCAGCCTTCAGATGAAGCTGTAGAACTCTCAGCTCCTCCTGCACCATGCCAGCCTGGATGCTGCCATGTTCCCACCTTGATGACAATGGACTGAACCTCTAAACCTGTAAGTCAGCCTCAATTAATGTCCTTATAAGAGTTGCCTTGGTCATGGTGTCTGTTCACAGCAGTAAAACCCTAAATAAGACAGTCAATGTCCTTCATTGGCATCTTCCCTCCCTCCGAGACTCTGAGTTCTACAAGCAGAAAACCAGAGTTCCACTTCACTTGCTACACTTTTAACTAACAACAGGAAAAGTCCATTTCACATACATTATTCATTCCATCCTCATTGGAGACATGTCTTCCAAATTGTTTATAATCTTAAACAGTATGACAATCTGATACCAACTGAGCTGTAGGGAAGACAGCCCTTGAAACTCACAAAGCTATCCTAGATGGGATCTAGTTCATTTTAATCATGAATATTTTCTAAATTTCTCTGTTGCTTTTATTATCTCTACAAGGAACCTAAATAGCTCAACAAATCGATATAACACTGAATGCACAGAAACATCACTTCTTACTTTCTATCCTAAAACATCAGCAATATAGAGCAGGGGACCTTACAAACAACAAGGGGAGGTTCCCTATTAGGGGCCAGGAAATTGCTATAATGAAAGATGAGAGGCAAACCTACAAGAACTATGAGCCAGGCAGGCAGGCAGGCAAGCGGGTGGGTTGGCGGGCAGGTTTGGGTCATATTTAGATAATATTCCCCCTGAAGAAATTTAACAGTTATCATTCCTGTTTTCCTTCTTTTGTTTTGGTCTTTCTTCTTTTTAGCCAGTCTCACTATGTACCCTGACTGGCCTAGAACTTGCTAGCCGACCAGTCTGGCTTCAAACCCATAGAGCTGAGCTGCATCTCCCCCTGCCTCCATAGAGCTGGTAAAGGTGTTCATCACCACACCCAGCAAGCTGCCATTTTCTAAAGGTCAGTCATCATAGAGTTAATTTTTAAATAAAATAATACATGCCCATGTGCTTTCCTATCAAAGTGCCCTGCACTCCAGAGAAGACATGGTGCATTAACTGAATGCCCTCGGGATTTCTGAACCAAACTGAATTTCATTAACTGATCCTACTAAGAACATTTCCATAGAGACAAAGGATGCTGCTGCTAAGCCCTGGAACCCACAGAGTGGAAAGAGAAAGCCAACTCCCACAGGTCCTGACCTCCACAGGCATACTCCGGAATATGCATGCGTATATGAGCATGCACGCACACACACCTTTTTTTTAAATATTTAAAGAATAAGGAACTTTAGAGGATCTAAACTGTTCTTCCAGAGGTCCTGAGTTCAATTCCCAGCAACCACATGGTGGCTCACAACCATCCATAATGAGATCTGATGCCCTCTTCTGGGGTGTCTAAAGACAGCTACAGTGTACTTATATATAATAAATAAATACATCTTTTAAAAAAGAAAAGAAAAAAAAGAAAACTAGCAGTCAGCCTAAGGCATCACTGGGTCTAAAAGTACGAAGAGCACTCAAAAGGCAGCCTTCCAAGGCCTCTAAGACGCCTAAATACCAGGAAATGCAGGTACAGTACTGACCTGATAAGAGCCTTCAGGATGTCGTCTCTACCCACACGAGAGGCATGGTACACAGGAGTGCTGCGGTGGTGCCGGCTGCCGTTGGGATCAGCACCAGCTTCCAAAAGGATCTCAGTGCTCTCCAAGTGCCCGTTCACTACAGCCACATACAGGGCAGTCTGCCCCTTGACATCCACCAGGTCCACCTCTGCCCCTTTGCGTATGAGGAAGTCCACACAGTTCCCATGGCCTGCGGTGGCTGCGATCCTCAGTGGTGTGCAGGGGAGCCAGCCGCAGCACCAGACAGACTTCTCATTGATGCGGCTGCATGGGAACACAGGGAGCTTGTGAGAGTCACCCCAGGTACACTGCTCTTCTCCCTCCTCTCTCCAGCAGAGGCTCCCGAGAAAGACCTACCCTGAGGTTTAAAATGCCCTCACTGGGTTCTGTGTTCCATCTCCTGGTGCTGAGGGTCAAACCCAGAATCTTGTACATGCTAAATACTCTACCCCTGAGCTACAGTTCCAGCCAGTTATGTTCTGTGTCCTGAAATGTTCACAAATGTCCCTGCTGAACAGAGAGGACAGGCATTCAGAGGCCACTGACAAAAAACCTTGAGGCTTTGACAGACTAATGAGCACTAACACTGAGATTTCTAGTTCTTAGATTCCACAGACTCTACAAAGCACATATAGATCCATCGGGGACACGTGCCAGGCCAGGCAGGGTCATGCACGCTCTCTTCCTATAAACGTCCAAGGCTGGCGTCCTCTCCTGATGAAGATGATTAGTGATGGTAATCTACGTCCTCCGACCCTGACCAAGAACACCTGAGAGCCTAGGAGGTTACAGAGGCTGCATTCTTAGCCAGGAGTGGTGGCAACCTGTCCAGATTCAGCTCTCAGGCAGTATGACCACTACATAACTATCTGTCCTGTGCACGGACCCTTTAGGTCAGCAAGCAAGGAGTTCTTCACCTCAGCTTCTGCACTGAGGCAGAACCTAAGAACATGCACCTGATGTGCCTCCTCCAGTCACACATGGGCTGATATGGACCAATAAAGTCCAGAACCACCAGAGAAATGATCAGCAGTAGAAAATACAAAGGAGGGTTCGTAAACCTCAAGTCTAAGAAAAAAGGAGCGGCCAGGCAGTGGTGGCGCACGCCGTTAATCCTAGCACTAAAGAGGCAGAAGTAGGTGGATCTCTGTTTGAGGTCAGCCTGGTCTTCAGAGCTAGTCCCAGACCAGCCAAGGCTACACAAAGAAACCCTGTCTCAAAAACCAAACTACAAACCAAAACAAAGAACAAACAAAAGAAAGGAAGGAAGAAAAAATAGAAAGAAAGGAAAGAACAAAGGAAAAAGAAGCCAGGCCGGGCGTGGTGGCGCACGCCTTTAATCCCAGCACTCGGGAGGCAGAGGCAGGCGGATTTCTGAGTTCGAGGCCAGCCTGGTCTACAAAGTGAGTTCCAGGACAGCCAGGGCTACACAGAGAAACCCTGTCTCGAAAGAAAAAAAAAAAAGGAAAAAGAAAGAAGCCAGTGTGGTAGTATGGGTAATAATCTAGAACTCAGGAGATGCAGGCAGCCTGGGCTTCAAATATACATGAAACCCAAATCGAGAGAAAGAAGTAAGAAAATGGAGAGAGGAGGAGAAAAGAGAGGAGGAAACAAGCAGAGAAGAGAGAGAGAGGAGGGGACTACTGGGAGAAGGACGGGGCACAATAGGAACAACACTGAACTCGCTCTACTGCTGCATCTGTATGCCTAAGGCTTTTAGAGGCTTGAGTCACATTAAATAAATTTAAATGTTCATTTGGCTTTATTAGATGGATTCATTTTGCTTCATGTATGAACGTTTTGCCTGCATGTTTGTTTGCATGCATGGTGCCTGCAGAGAGAGTGTCTCATGTGAGTGTTGTGAGTTGAATCTAGTTTCTCTGCGAGAGCAGCAGGCACTCTTTAAGGGCTGAGTCATCTCTCCAGCCCTCTGCTTTGTTTATTAAATACTGACATGTGCTCTGATGGAACACTACTAAGACACTAGAAAGCTAAGAAAGGAACATACTCCGGCTGCACTCCTGCTTGGGAACTGGCACACTAGCGTAGGGGAGCTCTTTAGGGTAGGTAGAGACCCACAGGCACTTCCATCAGTTCACTGTGTCCTACTCCTCAGGGCAAAGGAGAAACACACAAGGACAGAGAAGTGCCAGCTTCAGCTGCAGTCAATACCTACTGAGAATAATGGGTGCTCTCCCAGCACCCTGCACAGGGAGTCACAAGTAAGACTCTGCTATCCAGGAAAAGTTGGGACCCAGTGACCAGAAGGAAGAAACTATGGACAGGAAAACAAAGGAGATGGAAGCTACCACATCCCTACAGTTGGGAAGTCATGGCTGATCACTACAGACCTGAGACGTGAAGAAGAGACCATAAAATGAATGTCAATAAAGTGGCTGTAGACAAAGAACTACCCAGGATAAAGAGTCATAGTGACTGGCTCAGTGGTTAAGAGCATGTTCTACCCTCCTAGAGGACCTGAGTTCAATTCCAAACACACACATCAGATAGCTCACAATCACACCTGTAACCCCAGTTCCAATGGAAAAGCTCTTCTGGCCTCTATTGCCTATATTCACATGCTGATACCCACCCCATGCCCCATATGCACACAATTAAAATAAATAAAATAGCCAGGCATGGTAGAGCACATCTTTAATCCTAGCATTCAGGAGACAGAGGCAGGAAGATCTCTATGACTTTGAGGTCAACCTGATATACATAATGAGTTCTGGTACAGCCAACGCTGCATAGTGGGACCCTGTTTCAAATAAAATAAAATAAAATAAAATAAAATAAAATAAAATAAAATAAAATAAAAAACATTGAGGAAACTGATGCTCACATAGGACAAGTTACCAGGACAATTCCAGGCAGACTTGGCTCCAGGAACCCCTGCCCACTGCATCTGGCCACCTATAACTCCTCCTTTTGTCCCTTCTCTAAAAGCAAATTGCAGTCCCGCAGCATCAGAGTCTTGCTCTGCAATCCAAAGCACAAGCCTCAGCCTCCTGCAGGCCCACAGGCCAACACCCATTACCGGCCCAATGCTCACCTCCGGTAGCTCTCCTCTTGTAGTAGGTTCCTAAGGGTCTGGAGGTCCCCTACATAGGCTGCATCATGGAGTCTTGTATCGTCACAGTGCTCCAGTGGATGGTCACAGAACTGCTCCCTCAGCCACTCCTTCAGATTAGGACCTGCACTGAAGAGAGGGGCTCTTATCAAGGTGCGGAAACACTGGCAAGGCTGACCAAACAGGATGCTTTGCCTTTCTCCAGTGACTCCCTCCTGCTAGCCACACAGAGAACATTCAAATTCCCAGAAAATAATTTAAAAGAGAAAGCTGGAAAGTTTCCCTTTTTAAACTAGCACATTCCTGACACCAAACCCAATAAGATTTTTTTTTTCTAAAAAAATAAAAGAAAAAAATGTGATGGTCTGTTGAACAAAGGAACAATAAAACAGTAGTACAAACTGAAGTTTGAAATATTATGCCAAAAAAACCCCAGCATGAAATTACTCTAATTTATATCATGTATGTAAAAAGATCTTTAAATTGGGGCATTTGAAAGGAGAATGGCAGTCATCTCCTTTACTGCAAAAACAGCTGGTTAGCCAAAAGCCAAGGGCCAAGCAAGGGTTGCTTTCCTGGAAGGTGAATGAGTTCCGTACCACACTGCTCTGTAAAATCGTCACAAGACGTCTTGATAAGAGACAATTCAGCAGAGTACAACTGTCCCCACAGTGTGAACTAAACACATGACTGTGAACTAAACACATCTCTTTTCTTTATAGTTAGACTATCTCAGGGAGTTTACTGTATCAGTGAAAATAAAATAACAAGGAATAAGCCTCAAAGGTATACCTTTGTTTGTTTGTATAGAAATTACAGTTCAAGAGTCTGGAGAGGTGGCTCATTTGGTAGTGTGTGCCACGAAAATATAAGCCCTGAAGCTCAGATCCCCAACAACCATATAAAAGATAAAAAGCCAAGACCAGTTACACATCCCTACCATTCCAACGTAGGTAGGAGAGGCAGAGACTGGAGGATGCTTAGAGTCATGGATCCCTGGGCAGGCTGACAGCTAGATTAGCCAAATATGTAAGCCTTAATTCAAAAATAAGGTGGAGTAAGAAAAACATTAAATGTTGACCTCTGAGCTCCATACACACACAAGACAGAGAGAGAGAGAGAGAGAGAGAGAGAGAGAGAGAGAGAGAATCACACCTCAATAAAATAGAAAACTAAAATATATGTACATAAATACAAGTCCAACCTATACAACAAAAAAATAGAAGTGAATAGAAAGACTGTATCATGTACTAGGATGAGATTCAATATTAGAGAAATTCTCAGGGTTCCCCATAAATATAATGTAGCCAGTTTCTTCAGAAATTTGATATCAGATATACCAAAATGATTTCAAACTTGTATTTGTAGATATACATAAGGAAAAATAGCTTTTGTTGTTGTTTTAGTAAGAATAACAGGTGGAAGGAACCCTACCATACTAGATAACAAAACTCTCACCAGACTAGAAAGAAAACAAAAACAAAAAACAGAATCAATTCTCCAGGAAGATCTTAATCTTAATATAAACAACTCAACTGTAATAAGCAGGCATAAAATCAGAGTGAGACATACAGCCAGTGGAAAGTAGTTGAACAATTAATCACCTACTTGGAAATACATCTTTGCTCACATCCACAGCCCAAACTAACTCCAGGAGACTGAAAAGCTTTATTAAAAACATTGCACCAACAGGTGAATAAAGACAGCACAAATTCTAACTGCTTGGATTCAAGTCTCCCACCCTGTGGTGATGTCCTAGAATGTTCCCAAACATATCAATTCACAGGCAGGCTTTTTCTAGTCGCTGATGTGTTTCCATATTTGAATACAATATCCTTTGAGCCCCTACAGATTCTCCTATAGGTACACGGTGGTAATGACTAAGTATCCTTGCCCTCTAAGGTCTGAAAGTCCATTGACTGGGCTGAGACCAAGGCTAAAGGCAACACAAGGTTCACAAACACCTATTCGGTTCACTCTGGTGCATAGCAGACCAACAGGCAGGCATCCATCAAGCCTGGAAATGGATCTGTAAGGCGCTTCCAGGTCCTCCTTCCATCACTGTAACTACAGCACAGTTACCGACGGGTATAAAAATTTAAAGCCAGAGTTGGGGAGGATTCAGATGTATGGGGTAACTATTAGGAAAATGGCTGGCACCAGAGGACTTCAGCAAGTCTTTGGACCCCCCTTAGCTCACCTCTCCTCTACGCTCCCAGCCCAGGCCAACAGACCTTCAGAATCTCCTCCAGTTCTAGAGCCGAAGGCCATCTCAATTTCAGACTTCTCTGATCATCTAATCCAACTACCCACAAGATAGCACTGAAGACCTGTGCCTCCACCCAAGCTGGAAGCACACCAACAAAACAGACACTAAAACAAAACTGGGGTCGGGGTGGGGTGCAAAACCACTTTTTCTTCCACAGGACTATTCTGTACCTTAAGAAATAGCTACCCTTTGACCAACCACCTCTCTCCCATCTCTCATTCCTGCATGACAGGACAATCCACTCAAAGATCTTGTCTGTCCCTGAGATCAAATCCAACGACAACCAAAGCTCTTGGTGGTAGAGGCCTTGCCTTACTTTTTCATGTCACCCTGATAGCCCCAGGTGAGTCAGGCCAATAGGACACCATCCACAAAGTTTGTTGAATTGATGGAGGGAGGAATGACAAGAGACTGTGCCAACATTGTGGCTTTCTCATATTTTCTGCATACTGAAGAGAGCTCACTGAACTCTAAAACCAGAGATGGGTGCAGAAACACACCTACCAAACACCTACCAGCAGGTTCAGAAAGACCCCAAGGTGGATGGCATACCAGGAAACTCTCCTGGGAATTGTTAGTTCCATTGTAGCAGCACTGCAAAGTGGAGACGCTTTAAGCAGGTGGCAAGTGTCACCCTTTCTCTGCAGGTGGGTCAAGCGCCCCTGTAAGAGTTGTGTCACTAGCAAGCTCTCTGGGGACAGCACTGTCGTTAAGGTGGGTGGAGGTGGGGCGAAGGACGTTTGTCCAGTGGCTACTGCGCTGACTGGCTGGCGGGATGGGGAAAGGGAACCTGTCCGCACGAAAGCTGACCTCTGAGGGCCCTTACTGACCAGTGCGCTCATACCTGGAAGAAGATCCGAACCCCATGGCCCAGCCAGGGTCATCGCAGACGGGGATCGGCTAACAGGGTGGCAGTTACAAAGCTAGCTCCACCCGAAAGAAACCTCCGTGGAAGGGATGTCACGAGAGGCCAGGAGCGGGGGCATGCGCCTGGGGCCGCGCGGAGCCTAACGTCCACACTTACTGACCCCGGGCGCGATTCCTCGGATCTGGCCTGCGAGGACCGAGGACCCGAGTCCCGGATGCCCGAGGGACACTCTGACCCTAAGACGCAACCCCGCTCCCTACTACCCCTAGCCGCGCACGTTACCTGCGGGTCCCGGGCCGGCCCGTCCATCGGGGCCGGTCCCGCCCTCCGCCATGCCTACTTGGTCCTCAGCCTCCGCCCTGACCCGGCCGCCTGTCCACCTCCTCAGCAATCCTGTCAGAGAGCAAACGCTGTCAGAGAAACACCGCCGGCGTTTCCGGCAGGTGGGCGTGTCCGGGGCTCGGCTTCCGGGGAGTATGCGCCTCCTATTCGTACTTCCTGCTCCGGGCGGAGGATGCAGGGGTCTCCACTTCCGGCCTGGCTAACGGACTTGATTGCTGATTAGCCGGGTTGACCAGACTGCGTCGACCGAGGCAACAGCAGCAGCTTCTGGGGAAACGCCTTTCCTCTGGGGGCGGAGGTTTATTTGCATGCCTCAGGAACTCCTGGTTGGTCGATTCTGTCCCCGCCCACTGGAGGGCGGGACGTGGGCGGGGCCGTTACGGCCCAGTGGACTGTGGTCGGCTACCCGCAGCGGCTGAAGGGTGTTGAGTGACGTGGGGCTGCGCTGCTATCCTTTCTCCGAGACTCCAACCGGTGCCTTCCGAGTCGGTGACTTGCAAAGTTGTGTTAGACGAAGGCAGCCCAGAATGTCTCCATGGAGCCAATAGTGTCTGTAACTTGGTCAAGGCGTGTTGACAGAGTTGCTTTCCCTCAAGCACTCCCGATTTTACATCGGTCACACTGTGTGCGCTGCGTTTCGAACAGTTCTTAAGCATGGACACTGTCGGGTCCTTTCATTCTCCTCTACACAACTTAGGGAAGGTACCTTGCAGGGGGAGGACCCCAGTGGACCGGGGGGGGGGGGGGAGGCCGCGCCTTAAGGAGACAGAAGCGCCCCGCTGTCCTGTGAGGCGGAGGCGAGGCCACAGTCTCCAACACCGCGGCTGTGACTTGTCTGCATCTTTGTGTGGTCATGGCACACCAGCTGGGAGCTAGCGACTATAGGTGCCCAACAAATCCTCGTGCCCAGACTGGCTCAGTTGCACAGGTCTGTGGAGCTGTGTGAGGCAATCTGGAACAGAGCCACGGGCTCTGAGGGTGTTGAGGGGAACGGGGAGATTCCTGCAGTGGTGTTTGGTCTTGATAACACCGCTGGCATGAGGGACAGGTGACACCAATGACGCTGCAAGGCAAAGAGCCAGAGGTGGCTCAGTCTTATGGCTCTGCTTCTGGGCTGCACATCCCTAGCTGGGATACCTCAAGGGTAAAACCACCCAAATGTGCATGAACGGATAAATGCACATCAAAATGTGGTGTCGTGGCCATCCATATAGCCTTAAAAAAGCCTCTGCCCCAGGTTACAACATGGCCAACCCTGGAGGATCTATGCTCAGTGAAATAAACCAGCAATAACGAACAAACACTGCACTCTTCCACTCATAGGTCACTAAAGGAATCAACTTCGGAAACAGAGTGGAATAGTAGGTGTCAGTTTGCTACCAGAAAAGGGAGTGTCACGGGTGAGGGGACAGAGATAAAACACCAGGCTGTCACCCTAGCCTGAGAACTTCGTTGAGAACAAAACTCAGGCAAAACTGGACTCATGGCTTTGGCTCAGGAAAAAAAAATCGTTAAGACTAATGGAAGCAATGTTGAGGTTTTATTTAAAATATTTTAACATTAGACTTTAACCTCAAGACTTAGAAGAGAGGTACTATGGAAGACACACCCACGTATAGCTCCTCAAGGGAGTCACAATCCTTAGCACTAGCTACTATATATACCATTTTGATGGCTCTCAACTTAGATCTCAAGAGTACTCAGAAACTAACTCTCTCTCTCTCTCTCTCTCTCTCTCGTGTGTGTCTATGAGATTATGGGGTGGCTTCAGACATACCTTGGATGGAATTATAATCTGATAAAGCCAAGAGCCACTGATTTCATGAGTTTTGTGCATGTCCATTTCCTGTAAAAGTTTCTAGTGAGAGTCCTGGAAAATTGCAGGTGCATAAGTGTGGAGGGAGGAAGGCTTTAAGCAGTTAATTGTGCTAGAATTCCTGCTTCTCTGTTGGCAAGAGGCTTCAACCAAATTCCTCAGTAAAGGGCTCCTCTTCCTCCTCATACCTCCATAATTTCCCTTTCTATCCTATCTCAGGAGGAATAGGAAGTGAGTACTTTTTAAAAGGGGTTTGGGGGTGGGGTAGGGCAAATGGAGACAGGATCTTACTAGCCCTTGGCTGGCCCAGAGCTCATATGTAAATGAGTCTTGCCTTAACTCATTGAGATCCACCTGCAGTAGCTTCCAGGTGCGGGGAAAGTATACAACCACAGCTGGCAGGATTATTTTTATATTTATTTAAAGTGTGTGTGTGTGCATGCTGGGAGCACCATGTGTGTCCTGGTGTCTTCAGAGGACAGAAGAGGGATTAGATAGCCTGGAGCTGGACTGACAGGCAGTGGTCAGCTGGTGCTGGGTGCTGGGTGCTGGGTGTAGTAGGCCTGTGGCCTACATGAACCGGGTATTTCTGGAAGACAGGCTGGGGCTGAAAGAGACTTAGACTTCGAGAAAAGAATAATGAAGCCAAGCCAATTTTTCTCGGATCAAGGCCCAAGAGTTTACTAAGAGAGTGTGCTTATAAAGGGGGAAGTCCCATCCCCACCCCCCCACCCCCAGTCCATTCTTGGTGCCTGGAGCCATTCTGTCAGCACTTGGTCACCAGGCTGTTGCTTATTCAGGAATGTCTCAGGAAGACAGGTTCAGCCTCTCACAGGTAGCAGAAGAGCAGGGCAGTTGTCACTTCAAAAGGAGTCAACCAAGTCGGAAGGTGGCCCCACCTCAGTGGCGACAAGGTCTGTACCAGCCCGCTTCAGGCTGGGGGAGGCTACAGCTGGGTGCTGGGTGCTGGGTGCTGGGAACTGAACCCTGCTCCACCGTGCTCCACCGTGCATCATCTCTCCAGCCCCAGAAGTTAGTATTTTAATGGGACAGTATGAGTTTGGAAAGATGAAAAGGTTTGGGGTTGGTTATACTGGGCTTACTTATAGTCATAACTATACATTTAAAGTGGCTAAATTATAAAGTTAAGTTGGCTAATTTTATATTTTATCAATTTTTTTTCGAGACAAGATCTCACTGTGTAGCTCTGAGTGTTCCAGAACCTATTGTGTAGATCAGGCTAGCCCCCAATGAAGAGATCATCAGCCTGCCTCTGCCTTCCAAGTGCTGGGATTAAAGGAGTGAGCCATTCACTATTCTCAGCACAATTTTGGGTTTTTGTTGTTGTTTTGTTTGTAAAGAGATTCTGAACCATATGTTTTGTGTACTTTTTTGTTGTTGTTTTGACTTTTGGTGAAAGAAAGGAAGACAGGGAGAGAGAAAAGGCAAGGGAAGAGGGAAGGGAAGAGGGAAGGGAAGAGGGAAGGGAAGAGGGAAGGGAAGAGGGAAGGGAAGAGGGAAGGGAAGAGGGAAGGGAAGAGGGAAGGGAAGAGGGAAGGGAAGGGAAGAGGGAAGGGAAGGGGGAAGGGAGAGGGAAGGGAAGGGAAGAGGGAAGGGAAGGGAAGAGGGAAGGGAAGGGGGAAGGGAAGGGAAGGGAAGGGGGAAGGGAAGGGAAGGGAAGAGGGAAGGGAAGGGGGAAGGGAAGAGGGAAGGGAAGGGGGAAGGGAAGAGGGAAGGGAAGAGGGAAGGGAAGAGGGAAGGGAAGAGGGAAGGGAAGAGGGAAGGGAAGAGGGAAGGGAAGAGGGAAGGGAAGAGGGAAGGGAAGAGGGAAGGGAAGAGGGAAGGGAAGAGGGAAGGGAAGAGGGAAGGGAAGAGGGAAGGGAAGAGGGAAGGGAAGAGGGAAGGGAAGAGGGAAGGGAAGAGGGAAGGGAAGAGGGAAGGGAAGAGGGAAGGGAAGAGGGAAGGGAAGAGGGAAGGGAAGAGGGAAGGGAAGAGGGAAGGGAAGAGGGAAGGGAAGAGGGAAGGGAAGAGGGAAGGGAAGAGGGAAGGGAAGAGGGAAGGGAAGAGGGAAGGGAAGAGGGAAGGGAAGAGGGAAGGGAAGAGGGAAGGGAAGAGGGAAGGGAAGGGAAGGGAAGGGAAGGGAAGGGAAGGGAAGGGAAGGGAAGGGAAGGGAAGGGAAGGGAAGGGAAGGGAAGAGACTGAAAATCACCTTTCCCAGGGAGACGTCCAGTGGTTGCCCCTTCTGGTGACAGGCTTTGGGTCAGTCAGTCCAAAACCTCTCCCTCCTTATTTCCCTCCCTCCCTCCTCTGTCCTCCCTTGTTTCTGATGGTCTCTGTCTCCCAACGGCTGAGATTACAGGTATGAACCACAACACCTAGCATAAACATTTTTACTTAATATTTAAACCCTTTAAATGATTTAACTTCAAAAGCCAAAATCCATGCACAGCTGAAGACACTGAAATGTGGCTCTCTCTTGAGAAGCCTGTGCCCACACCAGAGGGGGTACTAGTGTCTCTTCCTTTTAAAAAAATTGGATGTATGTGTGTTTGTAGATGCCATATGTATGCAGGCTCCAAGGACGCCAGGAGAGGGCGTCAGTTCCCTTGGAGCTAGAGTAGCAGGTGGTTGTTGCTTGGGAACCAAACTCAGGTCCCCTGAAAGCAGCAAACACTCTTCTCCTCGGAACCCTCTCTCTGTCCCAGTCCGCATCTCCTCAATGCCCATGTTTCCGTTGTTGGGAAAACCTTTTCTAAATAAACATGAAGGTCGCTTTGTACTGAGCATCACTGAAATTCTTTTCTGTGGTGAAGAATCCTGGCCTCACCTGAGTGGAGTCTGAGGGAGCTCCTTGGGCAGAGATGGAACCCGCCTAGGCATGGTGCTTTCTGTGTGCTGGTACTGAGAGAGACTTAGAGCTGAAGCAGTCTCAACCTGGAGTGGAAGAGGACTGGCACGGGAACTCTAAGGAGGAGGACGAGGATCTGAGGGGGAGCCAATGCCAGCTCAGGAAGCTTAACCGACCGACCGCGACCAAGGGCTCCAGAACACAGAACTGCAGTTTCACAAGGGTAAGCTGGGACTTCAGCTCCTGGGAAGCCTGGATTCTTCCCTCCACGGTGCTTCCTCATTGCCAGGTGACATTTCTCTCCCATAAGATTTGGTTTCTGTCAGTTGGGCTCACAAACCTAGCATTGATGGTAATGACCCCTTAAAGCCAGCCTCTGCCCCTTAGCCAGACATCAGAGGCCCTTCATTAGGGAAGCCTAGCTACCCCTTTCCCCACTGCCCCTCCTTATACACACACACAGACATGACTTCATTGCCTCCTCACACTCTCCCAGGAACTGTTTCTCCAGTTCCCCAGGTGTCCTATCTGGCCAGCAGGACAGTGGGCTCCCAGCCCTGCTCCACCCACATGGCCTGAGGCATTTATCTCCCCACCTCACCCCTTCTCACAGATGCCCCAGAAGCTATCTCCTGCAGACACCCATTCTCTCCCTGCTGGGATGAGTGTGTGTTTCTCATGAGAACCTGCCTGGGCTTATGGGAACAAGTGGGTCAATGCCACTAAACATCCAGAGCCAACAAGATCCAGAAAAGCAGGGACCATCAAAGTGGAACTGCAGACCAGAGTAGAATGTTGGAGAGGGGCCTCGGGGAGAACTGGCTCCCATGAGTGCTAGCCAACTATGCGAAGGGTCTTTGCGAATGTCACTGTTGATCCTCAGACTGGAGTCACCTGGAGCAGGGTAGATCCCTAGTAGATTCCCCAAAGACATAGATAGTAAAGACCTGGACTCCAGTCTGTGGTGCTACTGCAAGTTGGTGGGACCCTCAGGAGGTGGAGCCTAATGGCAGAAAATAGGGTGACTGTGAGTGTGCCATCAGACCATGCGACCGGGGGACCCAGCCCTTCTCCTTCTTTTACTTTCTGGTCATGCAGTGAGTGCTTTTGCTCTGTCACAAGCTCCCATAAAGTGTCATCTTGCCACCAGCTCAAAAGCTGTGGCAGTCTGCTCTGTGGCCTCACTGGCAGGCCCAGCTCCTCACGCTTCTGCCACACCCACATTGTCCCAGAAAGCAACACTCTGATTCCTCTTCTGGGCCAAATCCAGTTGGATCCCCTTCCAGGACAAAGAGGTGCAGGAAGACAGAAGACCAAGAAGTCAGAGCACGACACTGCTCTTAACTGTGCTACCCAAGAGCACTGTTTGGGAGACTTTCTCTATCAGAAGTTAGTTATTCTCAGGCTTAGAATTGATTTCTTCCTAGGCCCCAAGCCAAAGGACACAAGCCCAACGGTGGGCTGTGGGCTGCTATGGAATCCGAGGCTCCTGCAGAGGCCACACTGGGGTCAGAGGCAATGGGGTTCCTTGGGTAGGGAACCAGCAGAAGGCTATTTCTGAAACCATAAAGGCTCAGAACACCCTGTGCTGCAATTAATAAATATCATTGTTGATAGACAGGAACAAAGCCTGCCTTCACTCCTTGATTCGGTGGCCCGTTTGGTGAAGCACTTAGGAACAGGCTCAGCCAACATACACACATAATGGCTTTAATTACATCCTGTGAATTTATTTTTCCAGAGAGAAATATTTCTGAGGGGAAATGTCCATAAAAGCAGCTTTAGCAGAGTGTGATTGTGTGTGTGTGTTTCCTATAGGAAATCTGTTTAGTTTAAATCCCAGCTTGAGGGCACAAAGCCCAGAGCAGCCTGCTGACAGTCCAGAGCGGGTGGTGTGGTGGTCTGGGGCTGTTCTGCCCTTTGCCCTGTGACTTGGTTCTGCACCCAGTAATTCTGATTTGTTCTTAGGGGAGTGAAGGGGCAATGCTTTTACTGCTGCATTCTGGGCACTGTCCTCTTCCCAACCAAGACCTCTTCTGTTAGTAGGCAACAGAGGACGGGTTTGAGATGGAGTCCCATTTTCTTAGTTTTACGTGGAACCAAAGCATCACATGTCAATGTTACATTAATATTATATTAATATATCATATTAACATTAGTATTGTTATATTAACATGCCTTCTTTGCAAGCCACTTTTCTTCTTTTATATAACCAACACCAACACTGCAATGGCTATGAACCATTCTTTCTCACCTCTTGTATCTATGGTTCTCCAGGTTCCAGGATGGGCCTACTATCCAAAGCACTCAATCCAGAATGACAGATGCTGAGCCTGAGCACACGGAGGGGATCCTTAAAACAAAATGAAGTTGCCTCCAGGTCCCTCAGTCACATTACACACCTACTTTCGAGGGCTGAGGAGACGGCTCGGTGGGTAGAGTGCCTGTTGAACAGGCCTGAAGAGCTGAGTTTGGGTCTCCAGGCACAGCCACCCAGAACTGCAACCTCAGTGCTAGGGGATGGGGAGGGGCAAAGACAGCAGGTTCACAGACAGGCTCTTTCTGGCCAGCCAGCCTAGCTGGAAAAATGATGAGTTCCAGGTTCTGTGAGACTCTGTCGTAACAGGTAAGGCAGGGTATGGAACACCCGACATCCTTCTCTGTTCTCTGCACACAGGCAGGGGCACATGCACACACATGTATATACCACATACGTACATATACCACACAAGTAAACTACTTTGTTCATGTCCTTACAAGCATAGAAAATTATAAAACTGTGGCCTTGGTAGATAGATACACTCCTTGTGTTCCTTTTTACTCTATGTTTAAAATTTCTTAGACTTATCTTATGTGTATGAGTGTTTTCCTATATGCATGTGTACATGTGTGTGCCCAAGGAGTTCAGAAGAAGAGCACATGTCCCCTGGAACAGATGCTTGTGAGTCACCATGTGGTTCTGGGAACTGCACCCAGGTCCCTGCAAGAACGGCAGATGCTCTTAATCACAGCTGCCGTTCCAGCCCTTGTCACTAACCACTGGACCGTCTCTCCAGCCCTTGTCATGAGTTCAATACTTCATTTATCTATACAAAATTTGCTCTCTCTGACACAGAATACTTCTTTAATCACAGGGGCAAAAAAAAAAAATCAAGATCCAGTAAGAAAAGAGCTATCCTGAAGCTCTGATTTAGTTTCCTGAATTAGATACCTGACTGCTCCTAGGAATGGAAACTGCTAGAACACAATGTACAATGTAAAAAGCAACGTCTTAACCTCTGTGGTGATACCTGTTTTCAATAAGCAGGGAGCAAAGCCCTCTGTTAGGGGCCATCACATCACATTAGAGACAGATCAGACACACACAACAGGCCAGAGGACAGACAGGCCAGTAACCACAAACCACAGACAGATGGAAGGCACAAGGAGGCAGTGGAGAGTTCAAATCTGGGCTCACTCCTGGCCAAAAGGTAGCAAACAACCAGGCTCCAGAGGGGCGTGGAGCCATGCCCACTCTCCAGAAGCCTCCTTGCTCTGTAGCCATTGTAACCTTCTTACAGCTAAGGAGTCGCATATTCAAACAGCAAGATGGATGGCTTGGCATGTTTAAAAATAAAAATAAGGGATAAAGAGGCCTTGAGTTTTACAGGGAGAGCTCTCTTTGGGGCACAGCCTGCTGGCACTGGCCTCTATGTGAGCGCTCTCATGGGCTGGATAGCAGCAGCCTGTGAGGCTCCTGAAGAAATGCTTCTGTCACACAGTGCGGACTACAGGGCCTCGGTGGATGGTCTGTCTATAGGAAGTTTCAACATTACTTGAACCAGTTTAATGCTTAAAACTCGTAGCTTAAGCATTTTTCTGTCTGCTAAGTTGGTTTATTTGTGCACATCAAAAACAGGGTGAACCTGGCTGGTTCAGGCCAGTCTGGAGTTGGGGTCAGAGTCCTTTGCCGACACTGATGAGCTACCTGCCCACAGAACCCAGACTGGCAGGGAAGGGGGCCTCTGCTCTCACACAGTTCACTCGCTGCTGTCAAGCTGATCACTGAGAGGAGAACAGTGTGACTAGAGTCTGAGTGCTCGCCCCGAGCGGTGAGAGTCTGGGTATATGTGAGGGCAGGCACACATGGGAAGGCAGCAGCACCACCATACCGTGGCTCTTAGTCCTTACCTTCTGCCTCGTCAGAGGCAGGCTCTTGTTGTTTGCTAGGGCACAGACCAAGCTAGCTGGTCCAGTTCCTAGGGATTCTCCTGTCTCTGCCTCCCATCCTGCTGTAGCGGCTCTGCAGTTGCAGACGTATGTCTGCTACCATTGTTCTATGTGGGTTCTGGGAGTTCCCACTCAGATGCTCACACTTGCCCAGTGAACATTCTCCTGACTGGGCCCTGTCTCTTTTCTCTCTCTCTCCTCTCTCTCTCTCTCTCTCTCTCTCTCTCTCTCTCGCTCTCTCTCTCTCTCTCTCTCTCCTCTCTCTCTCTCTCTCTCTCTCTCTCTCTCTCTCTCTCTCTCTCTCTCTCTCTCTCTCACACACACACACACACTCATACACACACTGACACACAGTCATGGTACTTCTACACATTTCCCCTAAGCACAGATTAATGTCAGCTGAATCTTTAAGGTCAAATCCCTAAAGTGTGACTCTATAATCCTAGGAAACTTACAAACCACAGCTGGGACACAACTGGGGGAAACTTATAAATCGCACCACGAGACAACTAGGAATCCTGCTCCTGTATGCTCTCAAAATACCAAAGAAGATCGGGGCTTAATTTGTACATCCCCCAAGATGCAGAGACGGGTACACATACAGGCCTTCAGAACCGTCACAATCTTAGCCCTCTGGCAAAGGATGAGCAGGCTTATGAGATGTCAAGTACTACAAGACAGGTGACAGGTCACAGTATGAGCAAAAAGCAATTTCCCCTGTATGCATCTGAAAAGTTAAAAATCCAAAAGTTTACATTATTTTCTGTATCAACTAAATTTGACAGTCCATACGCTTATAGGAAAAATAGGTGATTATTTTAATGATTTACATATAAAAGAAAAATAAAACTTTGTGATACAATCTGATGACTACAGCATATAAAATTTTACTCACATACAATGTATGTAATTTTCTCAACATAAAAATTCTATTCATATATACAAATTCATAAAAGGATATATATACATATGTGTATATATATTACGTTGGTATATATGGGGTCCACTTAGGGTTATGGCTAAGTCATTTAATTCAGTAGAAAAGAGCTCATGAACACACAAAAGGCTGGCTGACAAGCAATGCTTCCCTCCCCTACACTATGTGGAAGCATCTCTTTGGCAGGGTGGTGCGGTGTGCTTCAGACAGGAGAGGCTAAGGGGCAGAAGGGCATCTCACACTGTCCAGGCCCCCAGGCAAGAGCTGGGCTCTGCCTTCACTGACTGAGAAACCCTGGCTGTGCTAAGGCAGTCTTCACACATCCCAGGGTGTGATGCAGTGCACATAAGAAATACCCAGAAATGGAAGACCACTTCAGACCTTACGCCCGTAAGAACATCTCCAGACACAGTGAGATCCTTCTTACAGTAATTCAAGACCTTAATGAGTATTTACAGTAGGTGAGAAACTGAATATAAACCATTAAAAAAATCAACTTTTGCTTTTGAAAAAGGGTCTTTTAAAAAGGAAAACAAACACAAAATGTAAATTGGAGTGCTCTCTTCCTCTCAGTCTCTCCTCACTCCCAACTTGTAGAGCACACCTTCACCAAACAGAAGGACCATGTCAGCCCTTCATGCGACAATGTCCTCTTAAGGAGGCCTGGGGGACTGCTTATCCATCCATCCGGAGTAAGCCGGAGGCTGCAGAAAGCTGTGGCGGTGGCCAAGGCAGGTTCCCATCACACAATGCCCATAAAGGCTGGGCTAAATTCTCCTCCTCAACCTATGAGCTTTAAGGGCTAGAATGCAGACAGCAGGGTCATGGGGAGGCTGCAGAGAGAAGCCTATACAATAAGAGAGCAGCAACCCGGCCCAGGTGACAGGCACCTTACAAGGACACGGGCTAACATGACACCCTCAGGTAGAAATGAAAATGGCAATTTAACCATTTTAGGCCTCATTCTATTTATAAAATACCCACCAAAAAATTCATAGTTGTCCTTTGCTCAGTGCTAGTATGAAGTCCTGGGAGACTCAAAAGCACAACTCCGGGCCTGCTGTTTACCTAGTAGGATGAAACAACTTACCTGCCAGAACACCAGGGTACAGAGTCAACCAGGCTGCAGCAGGAAATGTATTTGCCAAAAAAAAAAAAAAAAAACAAAGAAATAAGCCCTCCCACAAAGGCGAGCTGGAGGCTCTAAGTAGTAAGCACTGTAGCTGGAAGGAAGAAAACACAGCCTTTTAATAAGTGTAGTGCCTAAACCAAAGGCTCTGACCTTAGCTGGCTCAGGGCACAGCAGGCCATTTCTCAGCAGACTGGGGCTCAGAGGGGCAGTTCCTGCCCCTTGTCCATCATGAGGAAGACAGCTCCATCTCTGCAGGGCTGGCCATTCACCTTCGTGACGACAGGTTGATACTGTGCACCATTTTCTGGATCTTCTCCTCATTCTTCAGGATGTTGGCCTTTACGGCACAGATCTTGTCCTGCTGGTCTCTGATCTGTTGCTCCAGCTCAGAAAGCTCGGCCTTCAGGGGCTCCACCGCACTGTCTGTGATACTGGGGGAAGACACCAGTGTCCCATCAGTTCTGTCTGTGCCTCTCACTCCAGCAAAGGGCTGGCCTCACCCAAGGGAGGGGTTTCAGTGTCAGACCCCTAAGGATGGTACGACAGGCACCACGCACAGCTGGCAGGCCTGAGGTGCTGGTGGCTTACTCCTTTCCTTCCCACAGAAGCAGGAAGGGAACCCAGGGCTTCATATGCTAGGCAGGCACTCTACCAGAGCTGTTCCCCTAGCCCATGTGAGACTTCCCTTAAAAAGTAAAATGAAGAGGAGCTAGCCTCTCCTCAGTGGCAGGCTTGAAATCCTTACAGTACACACACAAAAGAGACCTAGGAGCAGCAAGGAAGTGGACTGCCAAGGCCCCACAGACACCGGACACAGCCTGCACCAGTGCCTCCTTGCCAGGAGACACCCTCCTCAGTATAGCACTCACAGGGCTTACACAGACTCTCGGCCCAGGCCTGGCTCATTGGTTCAGCAGGGTCAGCTGACCGCTTCATTGCTGGGCTGAGCACTGGACCCAGCACAGGATATACTTCAAAACGCTGGAGTCGAACATCACCTCTCCCTTTCAGGCTTGTAAAGCCTGTAAGTAGACCATTAGTACAACACAGAGAGCCAGTCCCTACCCCAGCACACACACACTGCTGCATGAGAGCAGGATCAACTTTTACAAGGGAGGCTTTCTCTGGGCTAACTCCGTACGTGCTGCATCAGCATCAATACTATTGGTGATGTCCTATGTCCCATCATGTGGCATATTTTAAAATGCACGAGACTCTTTAATATAAGACTAGTAAGAAAGAGCCCCCAAATTAGTTATCCAATAGAAAATCAGTAAGTCCTGAAACCACATACACACAACAAAAGTGGACTTAGGAGGTACAGTTCTTTTTTTTTTTTTTTTTTTTTTAAAGATTTATTTATTTATTATATGTAAGTACACTGTAGCTGTCTTCAGACACACCAGAAAAGGGCGTCAGATCTCATTACGGATGGTTGTGAGCCACCATATGGGTGCTGGGATTTGAACTCTGGACCTTCGGAAGAGCAGTCGGGTGCTCTTACCCACTGAGCCATCTCACCAGCCCAGGAGGTACAGTTCTATATTTGTGCATACACATACATACATATATGTAGATGTATGTAACAATGCTAATAAAAAATATGCTATCAATTTGAGGGAATGGAGGGAGGAATGGTAACAGGAAAAGGAATGTAATTCTACTAAAAAGTTATTTTGAAAAAAATGGAAAAAAAGAGTGCAATTTCAGCTGGATATGCTGGTATATACCTTTAATCACACTGTACATAAGGCAGGTGATCTCTGTGAGATCAAGGCCAACCTGGTCTACAAAATGAATACCAGGCTAGCCAGGCTAAACTGTGAGACCCTGTCTCAAAAGACAAAACAAAACATCAAAAGGAAGGGAGGGAAGGAGGAGGAAAGGAAAGAACAGACCCAGCTATGACTCAGCTCTTCTGTAACATGGACTTGCAGACTATCATTCAGTCAAATCACATGTTCTGAAGGACAAAAGCCTACAAGTTAATAGTCACATGCTTCTACAAACACCAGGTACCTCTCTAATAATCCTGTCTCCAGGAGCTATTCTCTTCCTTTCCGTTACAATTCCGAGTTTGTCAGTATCTCACTCAGGCGCCCCCCACCCTGTCACCCGTCGTCCCGTCCGTCCGTCCACAGCCCCCACCTCTGCTCCTGGCTCAGGGCTTCGGCATGCTGCCTATTCTCGCTGTGCCACAGCTGCAGCTCATTCTGCATGGCGTCCACGTCCTCCTGGATGTAGTCCATGATCTTTCCCAGGGGAAGCGCACTCTTACACAGGGTCTGGATGGACACGCGGAGCTTCTCTATCTCCTTGGAAACGATGTCCTTCTCCTTCTTCCATGCTGACTCAAAGATGAGTGATCTCTCCTTTGGATATAGCAGGGAGGAAGAGAATGCCTTTAGGATCGTGCTAGACAGGTTAGAGGCAGCACCCCAAGCAGGTCCCACAGAAGGGAAACTTGATGAACTTATCAGAAACGACAAAGTTTACCCTGCAGAGTCCTTAAAAAGGAGCTGAGATGACAAAGGAAATATTGGCAAATCATACACTGCATAAAGACACATGTAGGAAACACAATTCAGAGAACATAAAAGCTCAGTAGCAGCAAGCAGACAATCTAATCAGAAGAGGGACAAGAGACACAGAGACACGTCACTGAAGGTGACATTCTGATGGCAATGAGTACATGAAAGTGTGTCCAGAAGCACCAGTGGCTCTAAGTGCAGTTTAATCAGCAATGCCTGGTGCCAGGCAGGAGAAACTGGGTCGACGATGGTTGCTTTGTGTGTGAATGTAAGTTTCATTCTTTCTAAGTAAATGCTTTGATGCACACTTGCTAGGTCATGTGTGCATTACTCAGCTTTCTGTCTCTGTGACAGAAAACCTGGGGAAAACAACTTGAAGGGAGAAAGTTGTGTTTTGGCCCACAGCTTCCAGGGTTCCCATCCATGCTTAGAAGGCATGTAAGCACCAAAGAAAGCTAATTACATCTGCATTTAAAAGCCATTCTACTCAGATTTGAGCATAAAGGCCTTAGCGACAACTGTCCATGGTGCAACCCACAGGCAGGGGCTGAGTATGAAGCACAAGGCAGTCTTTGGTTGGTAGGTCTGGGTTTTGTTTTGTTCTGAGATGGGGTCTCAGCTGGCCTCAAACATGCTATGTAGCCAAGGGCGACCTTGAACTCCCGATCCTTCTGTTTCTACCTCCTGAGTGCTGGGATGATAGGAATGCACCAAGCATAGCTTAGGAGATGGAGGGTTCGCTCATGATTTTTTTAAGTAGAAGTCTCTCATTGCGTCGTTGAAAGCACACGGGCCAGTCTCACACTCCGGGATCCTGTTTCAGCAACTGGATCTCACAGGCAGCCTCTGCACCAGTCCTTCTCAGAGACACAGATACCATGCAGTCCAGCTCTGGCCACCACAACCTTGTTTTTAACTACTACGACTTGTGAATGAAACAATGTCAGTGTCACTTTCACCAAGAACCAACTCAGCCCTCCCAGCCTCAGACACCCAGCCCACCGCAGCTGTGCCCCCGGAGCTCTGCACACGCACTCACTCTGAGGCCCAGTCCCCTTCCCCTGAATGACTATGCAGACAAGGTAAGAATGCACAGGCCACACGACAGACTATGACTGTGCTCTGCACTTAAGAACAAAAAGTCATCACCTCATTTCCTTATAAAGCAACCCCAAGCTCCCCAACTGACAGACCCCTCTTTAAGCTTTTGTGAAGGTAACAAATCATGGCAATATAATTACTACTGCTGCTACTACTGTTATATCACTGCTATTAAGGTCATTGAGGAAACAACAGTAAGTATGTCCCCTCTGTCCTCCCACCCTACCCCCACAGAATGTCAATGGAAACAATGTCCCTAAGTAATCAACTCAAAGAATATAAGAACCACAGATGAACTGAGCCAAAACCAAACAAAACCAAAAAGAAACCACCACCACCATCAACAACAACAACAAAACAAAAACAAACAAACAAACTTGTGTCTGGGACTGAGCATCAGCAGCAAAGACCACACACTCTAGAGCGTTCCCTGAGAGTTGGGACATGGCTGGTGACACCACGCCACCTAGCGGTCAAGTAAGAATCTGTGGCATGACACCCCCATCACCAAGAGACCAAAATCCCTCTCCTAGGGAACTCAGTTAAACAGAACTCACTGCAGACTATCTGCCTTAATTAAAAGGTCACATGAGAAGGCTGTGTGTGTCATTAGGGGTGAAGTGTTTGAAGCTACAACAGGTGGAAAGTCATCGAAGAAATAAACAAAGGAAACTAATACAACCTGAATGGAAATTACCGGGCTTTCACTCAGCTTTGTATTGTTTATTTTGCTTTTGGTTTGTTGTTGTTTATTTGCTTGTTTTTTTAAAACAAGGTCTCACTGTGTAGCCCTGGCTGTTCCAGAATTCAGTCTCTAGATCAAGATGGCCTTAAATTCACAGAGATCTCAGCTAAATTCCCAGACTTTTCAGCCTTACAAGGCATAAAAGGTAACAAGTGCAATCTCACTGCAGGGGCTGCACGCATCAGCAACGACAACTGACGACCAAGTGCTCAGATGTCAGATCTGACAAGGGACATTCTCACTGAAACCACCGCAGCCACCAACTCATTCACCTTCTTAGTCCCATTCTCCTTCTTAGTATGACTTAGCCTTTCTTTTGTGGAAGCTTCATGTGTTTGCCTCTGACCTTCCTGGGGGCTGACGGCAGACAGGACGGTATTAAAAAAAAAAAAAAAAAAACATACCAGTAAGAAAGGCCTTAGGAGCAAGACACACACAGCACTCACAGTAAGATGCAGGCCTACAAATTCCCAGCTCTTAATCCACACTGACCCAGGGTCAACAGTCAGCTTGTCACTCTCACAGCAGCCAGGAAGAATGAGCAGGCCAGGACAGAGGGACGTTGTGCAATGAAGACACAGCAGCCTCCCAAACAGCCGCTGCCCAAACACCACCTAGGGAACCGGGAACAGGATTCCACAGACAAGAGCTGCAAACTCTCTGTGCCTCAGCTATGAGGGGAACGGCACTGAAGCACGTGAACTGGATTACTGATTTTAAATCAATGAACATTGTAACATGTAAAGGACTTTTAAAACGACCATGTCAGGCCTGTTCCTTACCTTCTCACCAGGCTTGAGAGACTGCTGCAATTTCTCATAATCCTTCTTCGTCTCCAAGATCTTTTTCACGAGCCCACCTGTTAAAAATCAGTAGGTTTCAGCTATGGCTTCTCATCTGCCCCAGGAAGCTACTCATTACTCTTGGATCTCATCTCAAGATGAGATAAATGCTGAATTCTCATCCTTCCTCTTTCCATATCAAAATGCCTTCCTCTGGATGCTAAGACAAACCACAGCAGCACCTTCTACTGGCAGAGGCTTGTCACAGGGTCCCAGAGGCTTGTCACAGGGTCCAGATAGGAGGTTTGGAAATAAAAAGGAATGTGATTAACACCCCAAAATGTAACTACCCATGCAAACAGCGATTACAATGGTTTCACAGTGCTGATGCCTCTTTTAGATTGGGCAGGAACACTAAACTTCTTTTAGAATTCTCTATGGTGTAAATGACTTATGAAAAATCATCTTCTTAAAAATATTTTTACAAGGCTATGTACGATGCTGGGTGTGGTATTATCAACACTGTAACCGAGCTGTGAATCCTGTGAACTTCAACAATGGCCAGGGTGGCATGATGCACCCATGGGTGCTACAGTGGCACCAGTGTTATGCAGGCAGCCAGCCACTTTCTGACTGAGTTTGAGACCCATTGCACAGAAGGAAAGTTCAATATAGTGCTGTACATCTGGCCCAAAACTTATGTTTGGGGATCTTGCCAGCCCCAGAGGAAAACTTCTTTTCCACTAAAAGGACATAGCATCAAACTACCCACTAAGTCTGTATCTCTGTATGCACAGACGATGTGCAAACTCACAACCAAAGTGTCAACAGAAGCTCAGCCACAAATGGGACATCTACCCCTCATCCGCCCTCCAAGGCTTAGGAACATTATGGGAAGAGGGGTGAAGCAGTGGATAATGGGGGGGGGGATGAAGAGAAGTGTCAGAATGTCAGTCAACATTCTATCATGAGCTGCCCTCTCTTATGAGCCCCCATCCCCCACCGTCACATTTTCACCTGCACTATCAGGGAGAGGGATATAGGGAGAAAGAACAAGGGAGAAGTCTTAGACCTCAGCGCTGGGTGGGGTGGTGCAAACTTATAGTCCCAACATTCACAAGACAGAGCAAGAGAATGATCAAAAGGAGGTCTCCACAGTGAAGTCTGGGCCAGCCAGAGCCACACAATGGTACCCTGCCGCAAATAACAACAACCACAAAACAAATGTACACCTCTCAGTGCAGCTGGCTATGGGCATTTAACCTTAAAGCCACAGGAAGATTTACATGAATAAAAACCAAACTGAGTTGGATGTGGCATATGCCTAGAATTCCATTGTTTAGGAAGCTGAGACAGGAGAATGGAGAGTTTTGGACAGCCTGGGCTACATAACAAATTCTATTCTCATGTTCATGTGTGCATATAAGCATGTATATACACAGTGCCTTGGACAGACAAGACACGATGCCACTATGCTTGGAGCCCACTCTGATGTCGGGGTCTATGGCTCCTCCAGGCCCACATGGCAGCAGCAACAGTGTCCCTCCTAGGACCCTGTGGCACAGGACGGCCACTTGCATCTTCAGAGGACACAGAGAGCCCACACACGCACGAGCCAGAGCACTGGTCCATACTCACCATGCTTCTCCTCATCCTCCAGCTCCCCTGACGGCACCTGAGCGCAAAGGAGAAAGATCAGGGAAGCCTTGCTACTTCAAAATAAATAAAGAACAAAAACACAGACACTAGACAGCTCACTGGAAAATTAGAGAAACTGTGTCTACATAAGCTGAAAAGCCAAGTCCTCACTTTTGAACGTGTGACTAAGAACAGGGCCCTCGGGGGAACTAACCATGTCAATGTCTGCGATTTCTGACAGCTGAGGGGCAGCCTCCACCACAAACTGCTCGTCATCCTCATTGTCAGAGTTCTGGGAGTCGATGATCACACTGGAGACAGTTTTACCACTTCCCGACCTAAGCAGCAAGAGTGATTACATTAGAAGTGACGACCCATCAGCCACCAGTTGTTGTCAGCCCCTTGCATCTGGAAATACCACAGTTCTCAGAAAGGAGCTGAACTGCCATTGCCCCAGACAGGTGAAGGGAAATCTCAGGGAACAGTGGGAACAGGGAGAATATCACCTCCCACACAACAGCCTCCATGTTGCCCGGAGCTCCAGGCCACCCCAGCCTCTACCCCAGCCTTTCTGGTCCTATGGCTCTGCCCTGTTTGCTGACATTGACTCTAAAATAGACCAAGGGTGGCACATGTGGGCCCTGTGGGCCACGTGACTTGGGACCACCACCTTTCACAGGGCCACGCCTCTATCCAATACCTCTGCCGTGTTTTCAGCTCGGAGTACCTGTTGTTTAACTTTTGCACAATCACACCTTCAGCTCTCTTCCTTTTTACGCTTTGACAGTCTTCTATCTAGAGGTCAGGGAAACACAGCCAGTGCTGGCCCATGCGTTCTGAGGCATCCGATACATGAACGCACGTATTTCTCCTTTTTGCCAATCTGGAATGCTTGCTGCTCTGTGGTTTAAGGCAGTGATCTAATCCTCTGTTTCTTCAAAATACATTTTTCTTTTTCCTAGTACTGAGTACTACACCCTACCAAGTACTGAGTACTACACCCTACCAAGTCTTTCAGCACAGGCCCAAGTCCAGCACTGGGGAGCGTGGCTTCAGTGTGACTAGAACCCCCTGGCCAGGCAGCCTCACCTGTCCACCACCAGTGCCTCTGTGCTCTCTTGTCGTTTGACCCTGGGAGGTGCTGGCCGTGCACTCCCAGGCCGAGGTATTCTTCTAAAGAAATATTGGAAGGAAAAAAACAGACTGTGAAACACACACAAATCTTAAAGTGGCAGGACAAACAGCCAGGCCAGCACTAGTGTTCACTCACTTCCATGCCACGGTCGGCATGACACTCAGACACTCTGCAGAGGAACACCAGCCCCATTCAATGGGCACAGCTGCCATTCATCAGAGCACCACAGGCCTTCCCATTACTAGGAACTTCTCCAAACTGTACAATGCTCCAACTCAGGTACAAGAAAACTAGACAGGCAGTTTCCTCTTGCTTTGCACAAATAATTCCTTACGCCACGGAACAAGTGTTGACTGGGCAGCAGATGCTATGGCAGGAAGTCCCACACTTTGTCCTAGGCATGACCACATCCCAAATCCCAGCAGAGGACACACCTGAGGCTGGAGGGAAGCTCACTGGGGACTTCTGCATTCTCCGTCACCTCCGGCTTATCCTGGCCAGTAGGTCCAGCTTCTACTTCTGAACAGGGGACAATCCAATCAGCATTCAAAAGGAATTCAATAGTAACAAAAATAAATTTACAGTAAAAATAAATAGTAACAAAAATAAATTTACAATAAAAAAAATTATAATAATATTTTTATTATTAAAAATAAATATAAATATCAACAAATTAAATATAAACATCTGAAAAGGCATCAATCAAATAATTGAAATGCAAATGAACTCTTCTCACCCATCACTGATGAGGTTAAAACTGACAGACATCAGACATCTAAATGTGGACATTCGGGGACGTGGGCACACTCAAGTTCTGCTCATGCAAAGTGGCTGACCAAGGACTAAAGGGTGATGGAGCCAAAAGAACTGAGCCTGAGGAAAGGAACAGCGTGCACAGACGGACAGACAGACAGACAGACAGACAGTGTGGCAATCGCTCAGAAACTCTAGCCCACTCACATGTGCACTCCTCACAGAGTGCAGTGACAGATCTCAGTCACTCACTCGGGGGCCCCAGGAGTGTGTGTGCTTCAGTTATAAAAACAAAGACCATCAAATGCCTTTCACTTTGTCACGCTGGACTCCATTTCTAAAGTATCCACAATTACACTGGGTGCTGTATTCTTTGAATAGTCAGTACATAATTTTGTTTGTATTTTAAGACAAAGTCTTACTATGTAGCCCCGAATGGCCTGGAGCTCTCTCATGGAGGTCTCCCTGGCTCTACCGCCCAAGTGCTGAGATTGGAAGTGGGCAGGATCATCTGGCTAAAACACAGTGTTTTTCATTTTAATAAAAAGGCTAAGCCAACAAGTCACAAATCAAAATTACTAAGACAATAGAATTTATTCTACTATTTAAAACAAAATAAATTTATACTTAAAAAAACAGTAAAATTAGAATTTTAACATTAGAAATAAACATTATGCTGGGCGTGGTGGCGCACGCCTTTAGTCCCAGCACTCAGGAGGCAGAGGCAGGCAGATTTCTGAGTTTGAGGCCAGCCTGGTCTACAAAGTGAGTTCCAGGACAGCCAGGGCTATACAGAAAAACCCTGTCTCGAAAAACCAAAAACCCAGAAAAAGAAAAAAGAAAGAAAGAAAGAAAGAAAGAAAGAAAGAAAAAGAAACAAACATTATGCACTAGAAAGAATCCTGAAATGTGACCTTTTCAAAATTCAAATGCAGAAATGTGTATGGCCCACATACAAAATGGAAACTTAAAACACAGCAAAATAGATTCATCAGGTATATTTCTTTAAAGTAAAAAACAGTTTTTAAGCACAGAGCTGAGACCCCGTTTGACATGTGCGCATGCATGACAACACCCAACACATCAGAAGTGCTCTCACCTGCGTCGCTGGGGGAGTCACCTAGAAAAGAAGAGAAATTATCAGGAAATTAGCCTTTATGCAAGGGAGCCACAGCACAGTGATCGCTGAGCAATCAGGGGAAATACAGCTGCTAGGGACAGGGGTCCCCGGGCCTTTCTCTAGCATCTCACCACCAGTCTGTTATGGCCAACAAGAACCATAAACACTGCACATTAGAGGGAGACTGTGGTCTGGCCGTGGAGGCCCACACCAGCAGTCGGGAGGCAGAGACAGGCTGATCTCTTACAGCCAAGGCTGTAAGAGAGGAACCTGTCTCAAAAAAATAAAACAAAGGGAAAAAAAAAAGTAAAGGAATGTGAAGGACTACCTATGCCACAGAGCTAAGTGAAGCAAATACTCAAGTCACAAAGCCACAAGAAGCATGCTGGGCCAGCAGGACCGCAGGCTCAGCCCACCCACCAGAACTGACACTGCATCTCCACCAGCTTCCCACAGCACTGTCACTAGGGTCCTTTCTCCTCACATGCTACACTCTGGGCACAAACATGGCCCAATCAGCCAAATGCCACAGGGTAGATTCGAGACCAAAGCTGCAGGCTAGGGATGTGGGAGTGGCACAGCCTGCCAAACATCCAGCAGTCCCTTGGGTTCCAACTGGGGCACTCCCAGATGACAAAACTGAAGGTACATAATCCTTGTGACACACTTAACATCCAGGAGCATGTTTACAAAAGGGCAGCATGCTGAGGGGTGGAGCACCTTGCTGGAGAGAGCAGCACACATTCACATGTCTCCATAGGAGAGCAGCCCTGCATGTGCCACATGAGTACACAGGACATCTTCTCATGAGCACTGCAGCAGAGCTCCTAGACAGAGTAATCTGCGGGAGGCAGGAGTTCTTGAGGCCAAACAAAAGAAAAACTGAGCTAGGATCTTTTCTCTGCAGGCCCCAGGAAACCCCAATGTCTCAACACAGAGAAGGGTAATTGGTCAGGGACTAGACACTAAGTCCGTATGAAACTGTAGTGGACCAGAGACAGCAGTAGGAATCCAGAACAGTGCTCTAGGCAACGGCATGAGGGACTCCACTCAATCTAGGAAGGGGGCACAAGAGCATCCTTAAGTCCTTGCCTGCCCATAGACCTGCTGTTTCCTGCAGGCTGGCTAGGCTCTGCTCACCTCTACTCTGATCTTCAAGCCTTAGTGAACACAGAGCTTTTGAAATCTAACCTGATCTATGTCACCATTACCATAAACGTCACCTTTCCCAGTGTTCCGCACCAAAGCACTGAGACCTCCTGACTATGACTGCATGAAGTCTCCAACCTGGCTGGGCCCTCTACCCTCCCCTGCCCACAGTTTGCTTTTAATGCTTCTACTACAACATGCCAGTCAACGTAACTCTTCCTGGCCGTGAGCTTCATTGGGGACACCTTCCCGTGAGGAAGGATGGTAGGCCCTCCTGTTTCCCAGGTCACCCTCAGTCCCCTACCCCTCTCTTCCAGCATCTCCTGTCTAATGATTTCTCTCTGTGTCTGCAGCCTCACCTCAGCTCCTGTACCACCTCCAGGGCAGGCAGATCCTGCCACCCTTCTTTCCCATGCATTCATGGCCTTGGTCCTGACACAGTAACTCGCAAACACTCTGTATTGAAACTAGTTGACAAACATCATCCTTCACCTGGCTGCACTCAGTAACACAAGGTCAGCCTGTGGGAGGCTCCCAGGCTCTGGGATCACCTGAGGGTGTTTGACCATAGTCCTTTGTAAGGTAAAAGTAGCTGAAGAAAACGTTCATCCAGACTGGAGCCACCACAGACCATCACGCGGCAGCCACATTTTTGGCTGTCTAAAGTCCTCTGAGCAGGAGTGCCCTGCAGGGCTCTGAGCAGTGGCCTTAGAACCTGTTTCAGAGATCATTTGTGACACCCCTAAGGTCACAAATGCCACCACTTCACACTAGGGCCCAAGAGTGTCTTGCCTGTGCTACCAAGGAATGGTCTTTATGGGAAAGATAGGAGTGAGTCCCTTGCCACATCAAGCGTAAGCTCAGCCCTGGCTGCACCCTGAGAGGACATTGGTGCCTGGCAGCTGGCTTCCTCTAGGCTGCTCAGTCTCCTCCCACCAAGAGGTGTGAAGGGGTCATTCTTACCTTTCTGCTTTACGGCTGGCTCTGGCTCAGCGCTCTCCCGCCACAGACTAGCTGAGTTATCATCTGAAATACTCGTTCAGTTAGTATTGGCTTCTCTGATCCTGACATAAAGAGTTCAAAGCTGGGCAAGAGACTGCGCCCTGAAGGGCTTGTGACTAAAGGGCTGCCCAGCACTTACATATCTGTGTTCTCCCACACTACCACACGCCAAGGATGATGACAAGGGTAGCTTCTAAGAATGTGTGGCTCTGGGATTGGTGCAGGAGGAGAGCTCCAAGAACCTGGCCAGGACCTCAGGCCAGCTGAGACAAACAGTCTGGCCCCACATCCCCAGAACCACTTATACCAGCTCCCACCAGCCAGGCCTGAAAGCTAAGCTTCACACAGCTGGCACATCAGGAGGGAAAGAGAAAAAGGAAAATACTTTTGACGTGGTACACATCTCTTGACACATTAAAGAGTCCCAAACACTTTCTGCTGATTACTAATGCTCAAGTGTCAAAAATGGAAAAAAAGCTCATAATGGGTGGAAAATAAAATACTTCTAATATTAAAAGCAAAAGGGAAAAAGAGGTATTCACAGGGCAGGCTACATATGGCAGTGGGCTCAACTCTAAAAGTGACTCGTCACCCAAGGGCCCAAGGAAGAAAACAGTCTGCTTCCTGAAAACCCACCATTCAAAGAAACAATCCCCACCACAACCTGCCACTGTTAGATGACCACTCCAGTTGGGAGGGGCTATATAACCTAGTGGTGTGTGGCTTTACCAGGAAACTTTCCTTCAATTTATAAAAATACTGGCCTAACAGCCTAATGAAGTAAGAAGGTGCTGTAAATGTTTTATAAAGCACAGCTGAAGAATGAACGTGAAACTCTCAGATCTAAGAGAAGTAGGTTCGGCAGCTACGTGCAGCCACTGCACGAGGACCCTTGCATGCTGTGCTGGAACATGAACTATGCCAAGTCCAAGCTGTTGGTCGCACTGGCCCTGCAAGTGCCAGCATTTCTGTTCTACAAAGGCCAGCAGACTCCTGGGAAGTACAAACTCACTACTGTCTGTCCATGGGAAGCCACCACACTATCTGTCTGTTCTGTCTGTCTGCCTTTATTAATTTATTGATTTGGGGGAGTGGTACATGGCACAAACTAGCCCAGCACCGTACCTCTGAGCTGCACCTCTGAGCTCAGATATTTCACACAATTTTACCCTACTCAAGCTCTACTGGGTTTGTTCTGTTGAGTTTTGTCTACTTTTGTTTTTTTGAGGGGGTAGGGAGTTGTTTGGGGGGCATTATTCTGTCTTGTTTATAAGACATAGTTTGTTTGATGTAGCCTAAGTTGCTCCTAAATACAACATGCAGCCAAGGTTGGCCTTGAACCCCAGATCCTCCTATACCCCCCCCCCAAGTATGAGCTAACAACATTCCCCATGGTGACTGGTTTCTACTCATCCTCTTTACAGTTTATAAGGAGGTTTTATCTGTTACTGAGTGAAGGGATGTGACTCCTAAGCATGGGCAAGCATGTGGAAGACAGAGACAATGCTGTGGAGTCAGTTGTCTGCCTATACATAGGTCCTGAGGACTGAACTTCCAGCCAGGCCTCCACCGCTAGCACATCACTCCTGAGCCACACTGTCCCATATTCTGAAGCAGCAGTCTTTACTACGCTGGTGCTGTGTTAGAGCTTTGCACAGATGTCAGCTTAGTAAGGCAGGGCTGCTGTTAAATCTGATGGCATAACCACATTTTCAAACAGTGGGAAAGTTTTTAAATAATTAGAACACAGCTTGGATTTCAAATAATAAACAGAGAATAATTGTATCCAATGTGGCTATGTTAGAGGATGTCTATGTTGGCGTATTAGGCTTGGGAGCTGCCTGCTGAAGTGTTTACAGAAAATTATCAGATGTTTTTGTCGTACATTGTAATCATTTAAAACTCCTAAGCTAAAGAAAAGCAGCATAGGGCCAGGACAGTGGGAACTACACTGTTGTACTTTGCTGTGTTTTTGATAACAGCAACTAAACAAAATGAGTGAGGTAACGTGAGCAAAATATAATGATGGCTTGATGCATAGAAAAGCCAAAAAATTACTAACTCCAGACCAGCACACAGCACAGGCCAAGCTCACATTACACTGCAGCATGCGGGAAGCAGGTGTGCATGTCTGAGGAGACATGGGTGGACTCCTGGTGAGCTCACCACACCCGAAAAGTGAAATGGAAACACACCCACACACTCTCCTCTGGCAAACCCTCAGCAGCACCCGCCCGTCATGTGCAGGTCTGGCCAGCCAGCAGATGGCTGCTTTCTCTGAAAACACAGGCCAGGCATGATGGTGCATACCTGCCATCTCAAATCCTACAGACAGAGGCAGAGGGATCTTGTGTCCACAGCCTGTCTGGGCTACATAGTGAGACCCTATCTCAAAAAGAAAATGAAAAAGAAAAGGAAGAAAGGAAGGAAGGAAGGAAGGGAGGGAGGGAGGGAGGGGAAGGAAGGGGACGGGATGGGATGGGACGGGACGAGACAAGACAAGCCAGACGGACAGATGGGTGATGGGTTCCTCTCTGAAGAACGTGACTTAGAAATGAAGGGCTGTCACAGGGAAAGGACAATTCAGCTGACACCAGGACAGTAAATCTGGAAACCATACTCAGGTAAGACACTGAAGAACTGACAGCTGATGGTAAAGACTCAATTCTAAAACAACTGTGCTATGAGGCAGTGCTAGTGACTGTGAGAGCGGCTAGACAGGCACAGGGCTAGTTCCTGGCTGAGACCTGAACAGCATCAGGACTCAATGGCAGAAGGGTCAGGGAAGAGGTGCCTGGGGCACTCTGGAGCCCAGGCTCTGCTCCTCACCATGGTTATCTAAACCCACAGACAGTATCTGCCCTGTGACCCAGCAGCAGCATAGGAGCCTAACCCTAATCACACTGCTAGAGGGCAATATGGGAATAACACTCTGCTCACCCTACCAGCGGCATCTCATCTACTGAACACTCAACAGTATAGTATACACTTCTTAAAGTCAGGACTTACATTTTCCTACCTGTAGATAAGGTTTATAAACTGTTCAACATAAGCCTAAGAGTGATTTCAATTTATTTTATATTGATGGTTCCACTAAGCTGCCAGTTAAAGAGATTACAGCTTGCTCACTCTCAGAGCAGGTATCTCCATGCCCACGTGCAAAGAGGAACACAAGGGCTTAAGAACATGGCTCAGGAACCCAGCCACCTGAAAGGCTGCTCCAGGCAAAGAGCTGGGTAAGCAGGAGAGTGGGACTCACCCACTGGTCTCAGATGAGGAGTCTCAACTGAACAGACGGGAGAAGCTCTCCCCAAAATAAAACAGTACAGGAGACACTGCATGTGGACCTCCGCATGCACTCCTGTGGACAAACAGACCACGCACACAAAAAGAAAAACAAACTCGACAAAATCTGTTACATACAAGGCAAGTTAGTCCCAGGAAAGTTTTATTTTCTCCTAAAATCAAAGTTGGCACCATGTTTTTCCTTGAGCACAACTCAAGCTTCTCTCCCTACAGTGTGTGGTTAAAGCCACAGCAGACTGCAGGAGCCCGCAGTGAGGGTGAGCCTGCACACTCTTCCTCTCCAGCTTTAACTGTGCTGAGTGTCACAAGCCATGGGCATGCTTAAAGAATGGTTTATACTCATAGTTTGGTGTGTGTCTGTGTAGGCCATGGCACACATGACAAGGTAAGAAATTGACTTCTGGGAGTCAGTTTTCTCTCTTTCTACAATGTGGGTTCCAGGGATCAAACTCAGATCGCCAGAACTGGCCAATGGTATCTTTCCCTGCTGAGATCTCAATGACCCACTCTTTAAAGCCTTAATGGTAGACAGTTCATAATGAAACTAAGTAGAGCCAATGGGGATATAAAAATGTAACTTATCCACATTATCTTATTATCAGTATTAAGACGAGCAAACTGTCTTGACATAAACCTTACATGTTATGCACATACATGTACCTGTCAAACATGTATAGTGTAATTATTATGTACATGTAATATACAGAAAGGCAAGCTAGGTGTGGCATATACCTGTAATCTTGGCATCTGAGATGCTAAGGCAGGAGGATTACTCTAAGTTTGAGACCAGCCTGAGCTATAGAATGAGATGCTGTCTCGAAAGAAAGAAAGAAAGAAAGAAAGAAAGAAAGAAAGAAAGAAAGAAAGAAAGAAAGAAGAAAGGAAAGGAAAGGAAAGGAAAAGAAAAGAAAAGAAAAGAAAAGAAAAGAAAAGAAAAGAAAAGAAAAGAAAAGAAAAGAAAAGAAAAGAAAAGAAAAGAGAAAAGAAAAGAGGTGGTGGGCGGAGCTAATTAAAGATTTACTTCAAGCTGACTTAGTAAAATTATCACATAACTTAGCAAACTAAAACTGAACAGGAAGTCATATCTATCCTCAGTATACAGGGAAAAAATGTGACGAGCATTAAAAAAGTGTTTAGAATACAAATAATCCTTCACTATACTGACATGCAAATAGTCTGTATCCAAATGGTGAAGAATATAGACTGAAGAACTGTTTCTCTCTTAGCATTGACACTGGCGTGGACTGTTTCGTATCGTACCCGTGAGGAATCAAACTGAAGGATGCATTTTTCTTACCTATTTCGGAAGTGGTCGTTTCCTGATCTGGTTCGTCATTTAGTCCCGACACTATGGAGTCTAAAATCTTAGCTGAAATATTATCCTCTTTCCTTCCTGACATAAAACAGTTAAAGCGGGTTAAAACGCTGCGAGGAGTTCTGTATTTGGGCTGCTTTAATTAGGCTGTTTATGAGGCCTACTACCAGGGTCACCAACAAATTGCTGTCCTCTCAGTACTCAATGCTCAGCCGCCCAGGACACCCCTCACAAGACTGGACCAGATCCCCCCTCTCCTCTCCAACATGCCCTTCCTTTGACATTCAGGACATCCTCTCCAACTTTCCTCTGGTCCCCCACCTTCCAATCGGAGTCTTGGCAGGCTCTCTCTCCTCCAGGCATCTGGGCTTACCACTATCTAAAGGCCACACTGTGACCGTCACTGCAGACTAAGCATTCATCTGTGGTCTCACCTCCTGTTTCCATGATTTTCCCTGACATGCATACAGATAGGCATACCTCCACTTGCTTCATGTCTCTCAAACTTGACTGTCCCAGAGCTCTTGGCACTGACACCTAACCCTCCAACCAGCACCTCCACCCCAAGTCTCCCAGAAAGCTCTTCCCTTTGTGTCCCTTCTTTCCTGACTGGTGGCGTCCAATTCACCATCTGTAGCAGCAAATCTACCTAACTCTCCCTGCTCCCACTGTGACTCAGGGGCTGAGCCGCTGTTACTTCTCTATCCTCAGTCACCATCATCTCTCAGTGCCACAAGCTCCTCAAAAGCTTCCAGCCTCCATGTCCCCTCCAGGGCCAACTCTCCTCTCCACTCAGTGAAAACTGCACCAAAGCCTTCCACTCATGCCTGCTGTCCACACAGCCAAGAAGACAGTTTCTCAGGGCCCTACCAGCTGACGTGAACCTTTCTCCAACAACTGTCCCTTTCTCCACTCTAGTCTACAGTGGGACTTCTGCCACAAATACAGGCAAGCCTGCAGCCACTCATAGTCTCTCCTCAGGACCTCTTTCTCCCTAGGCAGCTGATTAGATGCCTGGCTCAGTGAGGCTGTGGTTGCCTGAGTCTCTCATTCCCGCTTCTCTTGGATTTATTTTCCTTCAAAAGAATTATCATGAACACAGGCTTACACTCCAGCAGTCTCTTTATACTCTGAGGTCTGCCCAGGAATGAGAGGAAGGTTGAAATGGGCAACCTCCGTCCATAGCTAACTTAGAGCAGGACCTGGCAGCTCACTGGGGTGGCCCTGACAAAAGCCCACAGTCTTGCCCCATCTACTGTAGCCTGGGGAGACACTCTGGGGCTGAGGCCTGAGGTCATGAAGGGGCAAGCCCTGAGTGGCCCCCCTCCATACTAGAGATCCCCCAGAGCAGAGGGCCAGACGATGACTGGTTAGTTCCATTCTCAGACACACTCCCCAGCCTCACTACTGCTCATGAGATCTTACCAAGCTGCTTCATGCTATGGTCCTTCTTAGCTTTACGGTAGGAAGCCTTATGTTCCTTTTCAGGGGAAGGGTTATTGTCACTGGCTCTAGAGTCCCTTCTTCCTGACATGAAATTGCACAACGGAAATAAGTGTTAAACTTACAAATGCTGCACTTACCAAACAAGTGAACTAAGATGAACTCAGTAAGTTCTGACACCGAGTTCATAAGTATAATATTGTCTTGTAGTCTTCTAAGTGTCATAGGGATTCCAGAAGGGCCTAGGGGTCTATTCATGCCAAACACTTATGCCAGAATCCCTTGTTCTTTGGAGTGGTCACAAGACTCATGGTGTGAACCAAACACCCACGCCCTGTGAATTCTCTTGGGGTCACAGAAAGGAGAATCACAGAGAAGGGAGAGGAAGAAGGAAAGACAGTGACACACACACATACACACACACAAGCATCTACAAACTAGCAAATATTAAAAAGCAAGGATGTGATAGTGTACGCATGTAATCCTAGCTCTCAGGAGGCTGACGAGGCCTGCTGAACTACAACGTGTAGTTGAAGCTGGTTACTTAGGAAGACCCTGTCTCAAACAAAGCAACCAAGAAAAAGCAGGTTGAGGAGGAAAATAAAATTAAAACAGAACAAGGTATCAACAATCACCTCAACTAAAAGACACTAGCACATCACACACACACACACACACACACACACACACACACACACAAAAACCAACTTCCCAAGTTACAGGAGACATAGTTAACTCAAGTCATAAAGACCTGTCAAGTCATCCTGCTCACTTTATGAGAAAAAGCAAGTGTGAGTGATAAAGTGAGGTTTTAAAACAAATTCTGGGGAAGAAAAAAACAAATAAAACACCCCAGGCACACCTTTAATGTGTGCAGGAGACAGAGGCAGAGACACCTCTGAATTCAAGGCCAGCCAGGGCTACATAGTAAGACCTTGTCTCTAAAACCAAAACAAACAGAAGAGCAGTTTAAATAAAACTTCTTTTAAAAGAACAGTAGAAGGAGGCCAGAGTTAACACAGATTTGCAGTCCTGGAAGTCCAGGAAAGGCAGCTGCCCGGGATACCATCCTCAACAATCCAGAGCCTCAGCAACACCATAAGTGAAATAAGGAACTAATCTAAAAGAGTAAATAATAAAATGCCTGATGATAACTCCAGTCTTCACATCTCACACCTCTAGACCTAACACCAAATCCACAAGCAGCTAGAACAGTAAGCCTCAGGCAGGTCAGAAACCACACCCAGTGAGACAGAAGAAACCAGAGGAGAAGAGGACACCATTTAAACGCTGCAGACATCCTAACGAGGGCTGTGTGAAAACACACCCTGCATTGTACTGCACAGAGTCAGGTCGCTGGAACAGGTGCATCAGAGGGAAGTGCTGTTCACCAGGAATCATTCCCACAGGGACCTGAAGCACTGATAAGGGGTGGGGTGAGGGTCCACAGGACCCTGTGGCTGAGACCTAACATCACCCTCCACTCTTGTCAGCAACTGTTCTTGTGGGCATCTCCCAGACAGCACACAAAAAAAGAAGCCAAAAAGGCACAAAATGTCACCCCAGCATCACAAGCTGGGCTAGAAGTGACAGCTGACATAACGACCCAGTTGCCATACCCCTGCTGCTTACAATGTCACAGGTTAGGAGGAAGGTGATTTTTCTAGAACTACTAATTGCTCAGCCAAAGCCACTTTGCACTTCAGTGATGTTAGTAAGCCTTCAACAGTAGCGACTGTCCGAGGCTCCCCAAGGCCCTCCTGCCCTGAGACCTCAGCCCTCAACAGAATTCCTTCTTTAAATGCAACAGCACCTGCCTATGGGTTCTCTGTGTCTGATCTGCAACAGGGTCAAACGCTTTCTACCAGAGCGGAAGGACCAATGAGACCAAGATGACTGACAGGTAACTCTGAAAAGGAAGTTCAATCCACCCTTTAGATTTCAACAGGTTCTCCTGCACTGAATGGTACGAGCTTGCTCACATACGCACACACCGCTCTGTGAGCACGGGCAAAAGCCACAATCTCCAGCTGCAGAGTTGACTCCTCCCCAAATGTGGCAGGGCTGTGCTCCCCAGGGTTCCCAGCTACCACACTCTGACTAGACACAGAAAGAGTAGCCTACATCTCAGCTACGTGCACAAGCAGCTTTGCAGTACCTTCCAGTGAATGCTTCGATCGCCGTTTTGATGGTTTTAACGTCGAGGACCTAGATGCTCCCACAGCCATGTCAGCCTTAAAGAAGAGAAGAAAGAGAGTTAGTTGGCACATTGCACATCAGTTCTAACAGAACTCACTTCCCATGCTCTGCAGGAAGAGTGTGAACAGGATACATCCTTTAGATTGAGGGGCTGTACCAGAGGGTGTGTCCACACCCTCATCTGAGGTGGGAGCTAGAGGACACCTCCCTCCTTGCCCCGCAGTGAGATCTGTCTGTGCCACTTCCCGTGAGATAGTGATAGGACTATTCAGATCATAGTTGCTACACAGCCCTACGGCTCAGAGACAAGACACTTGCTGCATTGTGCTATGTGGTGGGTAATCTCCTCACTGGCTCAATACTTCAGGGTGTAGTGTTTGCACAGACTGAGATGCCATAGTGTTAATGAGCAACATAGCCCTAGCAGGCCACCATCTTAGATAAAGACCATCACTGATCAAGATGTCACTACAATGGATTGGTACAGAACTCTGCAAGTCAGAACTTCTAGGGTGTTTAAAGAAAGAGAGAGAGAAAGGGAGAGGGAGAGAGAGAGAGAGAGAGAGAGAGAGAGAGAGAGAGAGAGAGAGAGAGAGAACCATGATCATACCAGCTATAGGAGACATATTGCATATCCCAAATCCACCTGGCTCTCCCCAGAAGCCACCCCACATCTCCCCAGATGACAAACACATATATGCTTCTCACCCAAAGCTGTGCATAACCCTGGAAATGCCACAGAAAATCATTCCACCTGTTCAGCAGGTGATAAAGCAGATATATCATAGCTTTTGTAACAAGCATCTATGAGACAGCTCTCCTCCCAGCAGACTAGAGAGGACAGAGCACTCACAGCTACAATGCATGTGGAAATGGACAACTCTTAAAACTGTTCTACAGTAGCTAGGAAGATGGCTCAGTGGATAAAGTGCTGGTGGCAAATGATCCTTCATCTCAATTTGCCAACTTTATAGACATGCAATCGCCTGGGAAATGGGCTTCTGGGTATGTCTGTGGGATCACCTTGCTTAGATCAGTGAGATGGAAAGACGCCCCCCACTCCCACTGTTCGCAGAGCCATTTCACTTGGATGAACACTATGATCCGTCCCCTCAAGCGCCTGTGCCTGTCTACCCGGCTGATGGACTGAGCCACACTGAACCCTTCCTCCCCATGCTGCTCTTATCGGGGATTTTACCATGGCAACAGAAAGGTAACCGGAATACCATGCAAGCTCAAGGACCTGAGTCTGGAACTCCAGAATCCACGTAAGAGCTGGAAACATAGCACAGGTATCTACTGTTCCACTGTTCCTACAGAGAGATGGGAGGTGAAGACAGGAGAACTCCAGGAAACCTGAACCAGTTAGCCTGGGGTGTACACCAGAAAAACAACAAAGACCCTGTCTCAAATAAGCTGGAGGCATAGGACTGATATCAAGGATGTCTCCAATCTTCACACAAACATCATGGCACACAAACGGCTACATTTATACACACACACACACATACATATACATGCGTTCGTATACATACTCGTGCACTTGTACGCACACATGCATTGGTGTACACACACATACAACACTGACACACTATACCGGCTTTTACTGTCAACTTGCCACAAACTACAGAAACAAGAGAAGAGGAAGCCTTGGTTTAAGAACTGCCTCCAACAAGAGGTAGATGTGATGGTGTACACCTCTAATCCCAGCACTCAGGAAGCAGAGATGGGCTGCTGGTCTCTGAGGTTGAACTTAACCTGGTCTACAGAGCAAGTTCCAGGACAGCCAGGGCTACATAGAGAAACCCTGTTTCAAAAAAGAAAAGGAAAAGAAATCGGCTCCGTCAGATGGCCTGTGAGCATGTCTGTGGGGCACTTTCTGGATTGCTGATTGAAGTGGGCAGTGCCATCTCTGGCAGGTAGGCGGAACCTACAGAACCCAGCTGACTGAGCGCTTTGAACAGGGCAAGAGCCAGGGCTCCTTTACCTCTCTGTTTCCGTTCCTGCCTCCAGGCTGCCTTGACAGACTGTGATGTGAAAGTATAAGCTAAATAAGCCTTTACCTCCCCTAAGCTGGTTTGATCAGTGTTTTATCATGACAACAGAAAAGCAGAGACAGACAGACAAACAGACAGGCAGACAGACAGTTGCTTTACCTCCATCTCTGCTTTGGCATCTTTGAAAGATCCATCTGACAGCTTTCTAGAGATCTCCCCTGAGCTTGAGGACTATAAAAAGAAGAATCCTTTTTATACTTTAGAGTTGTTAAAAATCTGTAATGTTAACAATGAAAGAAAACCACCAAGATGCTGTGCATAGCACCGAGGAACAAACAAGATAATCTCTCACACAGGACCACATTGCCACTCCATGTCTGACAGCCATGTAATTCTGCCTACAAGTCCCAAGAATATTCCAAGAAAGTTGCAGGAGATCTAGAAACACTCTCAAGTAGGAAGGGCCAGATACCCAAGATCAGCAGAGAGAAGCGGTGTGACCGGAAACCCACTCCTGGCTTCCGAGTGTCTCCTGATAATGAAGCAACTTCAGAATGAAAGGGCTCCTCATAGCAGAAGTGAAAATTTTGTCAGGAACCATGTGAGTACTGTAAATACCATCTTATCCTTTAAATCTGTTCTCTGAAGGATCTGGACAAAAGGAGACAGACTGTCATCGCTAAGTTCATGGTGAAGGTATGTAATGGGGTCACCTTGATTGCTGAGTTCAGGCCAGCCACACAGCCCCACAGAGGGGCAATGAGGAAGTGGCCAGGCCCCAGCTAGGCTCTAAGCCACCCTGGGGCCCTGCTGACAGCATGCATGCTTGCACCTGTCTTCCCACCAGGCAGCTGGAGGCCCTCTCTGCCTCCTCCTAGACAGTAAAGAGCACGGCTGGGAACTGGCGAGGGCTGGAGGGACTTAGCAAACACTAAGGGGGAGTCTCGAAGTAGCTCACATCTGCAGGAACTTCTGGCTACAGTAAACTTCAATGTTGGTTTCCCAGACCTACAGAGCTCAATAAAGGTACCCCCAGATCAACAACAGAAGAGCCAGCCAGACAAAATCACGAGACCTCAGTAAACTGGACGTCACTTGACTGTGGTGGCCCTTCCTTTGAAACAAAACCATCCCTTGTACTTGGTTCTTATGTAAACCCCCCTCTCTGGAACTGCCTTTCTCTGTGAACCATTCACAGCATCAGCAGCTCCAGTGAGCACATCGTGGAGAGGCTTGCTCTGGAGTCAGACCTGAGGAAGGCTGTCCCTATGAGGGACTGCCTCAGAGCTAAAATACACCAGAATACACTAGTGCCTCTAAAAACACAGCTCAAGGAAAACTATTTTCTCAGGCCACTAAAAAGAGGCAATAATAAGATATAGATGATTCCCAAAACTCAGGAAGGAACCCAGGTTACTGTGACACAGGTTCATTATGACCCTGAGTACATTACCCTGGGATGTGTTGGGGAAGTTAAAATGTGACTTAAATAGCAAACACCCAAGTGCCCGGCAGAATGCTAAACACAACTACCAGTGAGACCACAGCAATCTCACTGTACCATGCTACAGACAGGCAGTGACAGAATGCCAGCATGGCATTCTACAGAGCCCACTCCTCTTGCTAACAACCACACTGAGATGCAACCCACAGCAAGATACTGCCACAGACGGGCTTAGAACCAGCCCTGATCTCCACTGCCCTCTGGCCAGCAGCTGCAGAGCAGGTAGCTCTCAGTCCCCTCTAAGATGCTTTGTGCGTGCGTACAGGTTATCTGGAAAAGGAGTCGGGACCTGGGATGGCTGATCTCCACTGGGCTCTAGAGTCACCTGGAAAAGGAACCTCTGGACATACAATGAAGGATTATCTAGATTTAACTGAACTGGGAAGACATACCAACTATGGCGGGCAGTGATTCATGGGCTGGGGTCCCAGAAAGAGAATGAAGGAAAAGGTGAGCTGCTTTTCAACCAAGTCTCTAGGGCCTGCTGTCATGTCTTCTCTACTACAGCGGACTACACCCTGGCACTACAAGCCAAAGGAAAACCTTCCTGGAAACTGTTTCTTGTCAGGGATTTGTCACAGCAATGGGAAAAGTGGCTGGTGTGTAACTCATACACAGGGCTGGTCCCAAAGTCACCAGACTCAGGAAGCAGTGAGAAAGAAGCCAAAGGAATCCCTGGCCAACCTTAATTTTACCTGAAATGCCACTGCGCAGGAATTACAGGAAAATAAGTCTTCTGACACTTGGAATGTGTGAAGACCTTTGAATGTAGCTCTAATTCTTACTAGGCTCAGTCCTGTCCATGCTCCGAGGAGCCCACACATACAGCTGATGCCAGCTGTGTACACGGGATATAACACATGCACAAATGACAGCAGGCGAAGGGCCTTTGAATGATCTAGCAAGACAGAGCAAGGCACCAGTGACAGCTCCTGCTCCCAGCTGCTTTCTCTACCGGCCTGGCAGGGAACTGTCAACCTCTGAGGAAGAAGACATCTGACAGCAGTGTTTACCTGGCCTCCTCTCTGGACTTGTCTTCTAGCACTCCAAACACTTCATAGCTACTACCAACTGATCAACACCATCCAAAGACCCGAGACCTGAAACGCCACCATCCTTTGCCTGGATGTTCGGTTCTCTGTTTCATCTAATGTCTACTGCATACCAACTATGTGCCAGTTCTCTATTAGGCCAGGAACTCAAGAGTGAACATAAGTATCACCCAGAGTGTGTGCTTATGGATATTTTAAATATGTTTGAAAACTGACTAAAGAATACTGTAAATGGTTGCGCTACTATTAGTAAGTGACAAAAAACATTGAAAGTTTTTAAGAACTGGGCCAATGAGATGGTTCCGTGAGTAAAAGCATTTTTCATGCAAACCCAGCAACTTGAGTTTCATCTTCAGAATGTAGCCTAAAGACTAGGAGAGAACCAACTCTGGCCTCCGTACATGCACATACATGCATGTACGTGCACACATCTATACATGCACATACACACATCTATACATACTTCATGCACACGTATATAACAACAATTAGAGTACAAATAAATAAGTTTCTTCAAAGAGACACCTGGTAAGAAACTGGTACCTCTTTGGATTATGTCAAGAAATCAAACACAGCTACAGTTCACAATTCCAAGTTTTCCAAAGCCTATTATAAGGATGACAGATGTCCTAGCTGGTTTTGTGTGTCAACTTGGCACAAGTTAGAGTCATCAGAGAGGAATGAGCCTCAGTTGAGAACATGCCTCCATTAGACCCAGCTATAAGACATTTTTTCAATTAGTGATCAATGCTGGAGGGCCCAGCCCATTGTAGGCAGTGGTCTCCCTGGGCACCTGGGTTCTTAAGAAAGCAGACTGGCCAGGCATGGTGGCCCACGCCTTTAATCCCAGCACTCGGGAGGCAGAGGCAGGTGCAGGCAGATTTCTGAGTTCGAGGCCAGCCTGGTCTACAAAGTGAGTTCCAGGACAGCCAGGGCTACACAGAGAAACCATGTCTCAAAAAAACAAAAAAAAGAAAAAAAAAAAAAAGAAAGCAGACTGAGCAAGCCATGGGAAGCAAGCCAGTAAGCAGCATCCTTCCATGGTCTCTGCATCAGCTCCTGCCTCCAGGATCCTGCCCTGCTCAAGTTCCTTTCCTAACTTCCCCCAGTGATGGACTATGATCTGGAAATGTAAGCCAAATAAACTCTTTTGTCCTCAACTTGCATTTTGGTCATGGTGTTTCGTCAGAGCAACAGAAACCCTAAGTAAGACAACAGGTTCAGGAGCTGGAGAGAGGGCACTGTGGTTGAGAGTCCCTGCTAACTCCTGTAAAGCAGAGTTCAGTTCTCGGCCCCCCACATCAGGCAACTCATAATCACCCGCGTGTCTCTAGTACACATGACATACATTTGCACATACACACAAATAGAAAAAAATTAAAAATAAAAAGTATTTTAAAAAGCAAAGGCGAGCCGGGCGTGGTGGCGCACGCCTTTAATCCCAGCACTCGGGAGGCAGAGGCAGGCGGATTTCTGAGTTCGAGGCCAGCCTGGTCTACAAAGTGAGTGCCAGGACAGCCAGGGCTACACAGAGAAACCCTGTCTCGAAAAACCAAAAAAAAAAAAAAAAAAAAAAAAAGCAAAGGCAGGGCAGATGCTGTTTTACACAGCACACTCTCCATGAACAGGCATCGGAGCTAGAGGGATAGCTCAGGGTTAGGAGTACTGGCTGCTCCTGCAGAGGGCCTGGGCTCGGTTCCCAGCATCCACACAGTAGCTCAGGACCTCCTCTAACTCCAGCACCAGGGGATGGATATGATGCTCTCTTCTAGCCCCCAGGGCCTCCTGCACATACATGGTGCACACACATTCATCCAAGCACACACATAAACATAAGAATAATGAATAAATAAATCTGAAAGAAAAAAAAAGGGCATCTTGATGGTGACCATGCCTTTTTCTCTGGCTTGTCTGCATCTCTGCTTTTCTCCCTGTCAGGATCCCGGGTATGTTCTCCATTCTTCGATTTCCGCCGTTCCCGGTCTTTTCCCTTGTCACGGTCTCGGTCTCGGTCTCGGTCTCGGTCCTTCACCCTCTCTTTTTCTTTCCCGCCCTCGCTCCTCCTGTCCCTTTCTGCCTCTCTGTCCCGGTCTCTGTTGTTTCTGTCCCTGTCCTTGGCCCGTGCTCGGGCTTTCTCTCGCTCTCCGTCTCTGTTTCTGTCCCTGTCGGGGTCTCTGTGCCGGTCTCTGTCGGCCTCCTTGGCCTTCTCCTTGTCCCTCTCCTTCTCCCGAGGCTTGCTGTCTTCCTTCAGTTCCTCCTTCTGTTTGTGCTCTGCACTTGTGCTTCTCTCCTTGGCCTCAGAGCTTCGTTTATCCTGAAGGAAAGCATACAGACATGCCCATCACTTTGAATATCTGACTTTAGTTACACAGACTCGCCGTGTCAGAGATGTGCATCCTACAGCTCACCTCTTTGTGTGTTCTGGACTCTTCCTCCTTCCCACTCTTGTTGTTAGGCTCTTGTGCTTTCGACGTCCGCTGGGCCCGCCCTCTCGCGTCTCCCTTGTCCCCAGCTAAGACTCTCTTCACTGCCTCATCACTGGAGAGCTGGTTGGCCATGCCAGGGAAGGGAAAATGATGTTAGCAAGAACACACACTGCAAACAGAGCACTCAGAGACAGCTCGTTACAGAGTTCTCCCTACCATGAAAGGCATTTGGAGATAAACTAGTAAGCAAAACTGTCAGTGACAAAGCACAATGTTTGAGCACCATTACTAATGACACTGAAGCTAATGATTCTGTCACCCCTCTCTCCAAATGTTAGTGTGGCCATGCATGGGGCTCTAGGAACCCACACTGCACTACAGTGCCATCAAACAGAACCCCAGGATCTAATGAGCACACATCAGTTAATATAGCTATTACAAAGGAAATGTTAAAGTTACAGGCATAGCGAGGGAGCTGTGGAGCCTGTGACCCACTGGGGATGTTTGCTCCGGCAAACAGCGTGGTGCTCCTCCCACTGGGGCGCGCACACACTAATCAGCATGACCCAGCCACAGCACTCCTGGGCTTACACCACAAGAATTAAAAGCTGGTCTAAAGGGGCAGTGGCACTCTGCACTCAGAGTGGCATGACCTATGACAGCCAGAATGTGGAAGCAACACAGATGTCCCTTAACAGACAAATGGATAAACAATGTGGTCTATACACACAGCAGAGTACTGCTAACTAAGCGGGGAGCAAACTGCCCCGGGGTACACTGTGAATGGCCTGAAGACTCCATGCTAGTGCCATGCTACCTCACACATGGAGTGCCACATGTCATACCTACAGCAGCAGGGGAGAGGCTGTTACGGAGTGGGGGGTCAGGGGTGTGGGTACAGAGAGTGAGTTTTGCAAATGAAGAGCGGACCACAGTAGAGATGGTCACACATCGCTAATGTTTTCAAACTATAAAACTTATACCGCCTGAGATAACTGTTACCTGGATTTACACAACAGAAAACTACCTCAAGCCCCATCAAAACCAGCTCCTGGCTCCCGCATCCTCCCTCACAGCCCCCAGGGGACTGAGCAGCTCTCTGTGGCGGTCCTGACCACTCCCACCCCTGCGTCACAGGCTCCACAAGCATGAACACACCAAAACACTAGGAAAGCCTTCCACACCAGCTCTGCAGGTCCAGGACACGCTGCCTGCCAGGCAGGGCTTCCAAAGGCCGGCTTCCACCCACCTTGCTGAGGCAGCACTTGCCAATCAATTGAAGCAGCTCATTGGTTCTTTCAGGTTCGTGCCCAGCCACAATTCTAGCTGGTTTTGCTGCCAAGGGTTCTCCTGACACCATCATAACCACATCTATGGCCTTCTGTAAGAAGCTAATTTTTGCATCTTTATCCTGAAATATTTCCACATAAAAGACAAACATTAAAATAAAAACTTTGGGGCTGGATAAATGGCTCTTATGGTAATTAAAAGTATACAGTACTGTTACAGAGGACCCAAGGTTCAGTTCTCAGCATCACATCAGGGATTCATAAGCATCTAGAACTCCAGCTCAAGGGGATCTGACATCCTGTTTTGGACTCCACAGTCACTGCACTCACATTAACATATACATGGACATACACACGTAGTTTTGTTTTGTTTTTTTCTTTAAAAGGAAGCCAAGAACTCAGAGGGAGACAGTGTACGTAACACCAGAGGACTTGGAGGAAGGCAGTGGTGGGTGCATATGATCAAATACACTGCATTAATGTGTGAGATTTTCAAAAACCAAAAATGTTTTAAAATAAAATTTTAATTTCAATATATTCAATAGGCCCAGAATATTCAATATATTCAATGGGCCCAGAATAGTGCCTTTTATATGAAAAACTATTTTTAGATGTATGACAAATTCAGAACTTCTGACTTTTCACAACCTTTATAAACTTTCATTTTCTTACAACAAAATCTCCTCATTCAAGCTTTCAATGCCAATAATGGGATAGCATTAACCTAAAAAACAATCTGGTTTGGGCATGTGTTTCTGAGACATGATCTGTGTGGCCTAGGCTTGCTTCAAACTCATGACTCTCATGTCTCCGTCTCCGGAGTGCTAGTGCACCATCATGACCGGGCCCTGACCCTGATTTACTTCTGCTTTTTGAGTAGGGTCTTGCAGGCTTGACTGTGGCGCTCACTGTGTAGTCTCTGCTGGCCTTGAACTTGCAGGGGTCCCCCTGATTTAGTCACCTGAGTGTTGGGCTTATAGCTATGCATCCCCACACCTGGTTGTAATACTGCTTTTTTTTACATTTCTGTATGTATAGATGTATAGACGTGTGTGCATGCATATACATGTGGTTGTAAGGGTAGGGACTGTTGCACACACACATACATGTGTGTGTTCATGTGAAGGAAGAGATCCACCTCAGGTATCCATCACTCCTTGGGACACCATCTATTTGGTGTTTTGAGACAAAGTCTCTGTCTGAGTCCTAAAGCTCACCTATTTCCCTAGGCTACCTGGTCAGCAAGTCCTCGCCAGCTCTGGGGTCACAGAAGGCACCATCACAGTCAGCTTTTCACATAAGAGCTAAGGGGTATAACTCAGGTCTGCATGCTTGCTTGGCAAACCCTTTACCAGCTCTCTCCAGCCCTTAATTTTGCTTTTCAGTAGATAAGTCTAGCACAGCAAGCAGTTGCCACACATGAGATGAAACAAGAGTGGGTACACATAACTCAGGAATCAACCAGCCTTGTATTCCACCCACCCATCAGCATAGACATGATACACACACATACACACACACACACACACACACACACACACACGAGTGTGCAGCCTGTAAAATGTGCTCTACTCTGTAAGGCAAGAGTGTGGAGAAAGGGAACACACAGCAGACCTACCTTGACATTTTCTGACTTCATCTCAGCATCTGTGTAGAGGCCCTTCATGAAGCCAGTTATCCTAATCACCTGCCAAACACAGAAAGGGACCGTCATACACACCTCGCTCCGCAGCCCCTTCACTGACCTCATCCACTGAACCCCGCTCTCAGGAGAGGTCAGGACAGTCCATACCTACAGCCCTAATCACTTCATCTCCTGCCTCAACAAGGGTTTGATGCCCACTAAATGCAGGGCCTGGGCTTCAGAGGACGGCCAAGACTATCATCACTGAGCAGGAGCTGGGAGGTTCTCAGTGGGGGAGGTGGGGTCAAGAGATGCTGCAACAGCACCCCACTGAGGCCAGAGACTGGCAGGGAAGAGCTGGGAAGCACATACCAAACAAAAGAAAACCACCAGCAAGTCCAGGCCAACAGGGATGAAAGCCACATAGGGTGGTGGGAGCCTGAACCTGGGGCCACGATGGCCTGACTTCAGTCCCTTTGCAGCAACTTGGGACCAGAGGCCCAGGCACTCCAAGGAGACACAAACAGCTTTTATCTAGCAGAGGGCCTGACCACACAACCCTTCCCCAGTGCACTCAGACCAAGCCAGGGGAACGGACTCCAGAAAGAAAAGGAGCTACTTAGCCTGGGTATCTGAAACCAGGAGTTCCCAACGAGTCCCTCATTTCTACCATCATGGAGTGTTCCCCATCCAATCACAGGTGTTCTCTTCCCACAGTGCCTCCTCCCACAAGTAACCTGTAGCCCTAGTTACCCCTACAGAAGGACAATAATTTTCTGTTCCTCCATGACCCTGCATCCAGCCAGGGTCCTGGATTCTCAAAAGTACATGTTGCTAAAAAAATCAGTAAGACGGGTAACAGGAAGAAAAAAAGGACACCAAGAATGTAAATGTGGTGCTTAGAGAGGACTCATATGACCAGACTTGTGGTACATAGTAACATGTTACCATGGGTACAGGAGGCAGGCTTTAAAAACAGCAGCAAGACATCCCCATGTGAATGTCACTCCTCTGGGATGGGGCTACAGTCACTTTGGCAACATCGTTCTAATCATTAATTAATCTAGAAGAGTCCATCTCACAACAAACTTCAGGAGAAATACATTGCTGGGCTGGCCTGGGCTGTTTTTTTGAGGAGACAGCTGGCTGGCACACAGACCACCAGAGCATCCCAATCTAACATTCCTGAAACTGACTTTGCTCAGGTTTCCCCAAGACACTGGCAGTTTAAATTGTGAGCAGCAACTGTGACAAGAGACATTCGTGTCTGAATGTCGGCTTGATGAAGAAACAGCTGTAGCTACCTCATGGAAGAGACTTGAATGCAGTATTCAGGGACAGTAAAGAGCCTTCAGGGAGGCTCTCTACCTCTGCTCTGAAAAAAACTTCCAAGCACATCAACTCTGACACCCTTATCAAGGAGGTGACGGCTAATGTACGTACCTTCATACCAAAACAGACTGGCTTCACCACTGGATCCAGTAAAGTCTAAAAGAAAAGCAGCCCTCACTCCTCACCTGTCTACCTGTCAACAGTCATCTCCCACTTCTTTCCTCTTCCCTCCCATAAGCCCCACTCCGTTCCTGAGTGATTTGAGGCTGAGTGGCACTCCCCATACGCCATGGGCTGAGGGTACTAACAGAATAAAAACACAGGCTTAGCAGTCTCCACTGTGATAGGCCGGTGCCATGATGCCTGACTCTTCTTGACCCCTTCACTGTTGAAGAGTGGCAACTGCCTGCTTCCCAGGGCTCTCCACACCACCAGTCCCTTCCTCAGACCTTCCAGGATAGGCTACAAACGCCTCACAGACTGGGAGAGGAGACTACCAGGCGGCAGAGCCCCTTGGGATGTGGGTGGATTCCAGAGCATTTCTGGACACATGTAAGATTAACAGACAGGGCCATGTTCCGAGACAGTACCTATTACAAGCTAAGGTAGGAGGGCCAAAAGTAACGAGAAGGGTAGACTACAGTGCTCAACCTACTGAGACGAGAAAGTCTGAGGGTCAATACTGGTAGAGACCTTGAGCTCTGGACTTCTAAGTCCCAACCATACCTCAAGTTCCACAGCACCCTCTGGAGTACCATGCCCATTCTGTGTACCCCCTGCAGTGACACTCTTGGGGTTACCAAGAGCCCAGACAGACTCCACACAATTGTGACTGTTGTACAATGTTATGTACCTCATCCAATGCAGCTTCCTGGAGACTCACTAACAAATGGAAGACAAGCTCTAAAGAGACACATGGTAAGTGCTGGGGGTTGAGAGGAGTAAAGTAAGGCAGGTCCCAAGACCTAGTGGGCCTGGGAACCTAACATGAAAAGCACCACTGAAAGCTCAGAAAGGTCCCAGACAAGGACCTGCACCCTACCCAGGCCTCAAGTATAAGCACAGCCCCCAGAGCCCCAACATACCTCCAGCTCCTAACAGCAACTTGACCCTGAGCCTAGACCCTGTCCCGAGGCTCACCCTCAACAAACCGATGTCAGCCCGGGCCTCCACCTCCTCTCAGCCTCACCTTCTGGCTCCAGCACCCTAACCCACAGAGCTAGACTCTGACCCGGGCTTTCTATCTCCACCCAAACCACTAGACCAGCACCCGCTACTCTACCCTGACTCCAACTGGAACCTAACCCTGACCCTCACCTGGACCTGCACCTCCACCCCTCACCGCACTCTCAATCCAATCAGCACTCGGAGCCTGATTGTCACACAGACCTCACCATTGACCCTGATCCTCACCTTCATCTGAGACTAATCCTCATTCCGACCCAAACCCTGATTGGCATCCTACAACGCCCCTCACACTACCCGGTCCCTCAACGCGATCCTCACGCTACCTGGTCACTCGCCTTGATCCGGCCCTAATTCTGACTCTCACCCCGAAACGAATCCTACTCAGACGCGCACCCTACCTCGACTCTCACCCTACCCGGACCCTCACTCCGACACTCGCTCGGTCCCGCACTTAACCATAACCTTCAACACGGACCCTTACCCCCTTCCACACCCTACCCCAACCCTCAACCCGTCTCGCCACTACCCGGATCCTTAACCTGTCCCGCACTCTACCCCTACCCTCACCCCACCTCAACCTGACGCGCACCAGCCCGCGCCTACCTCGGTGATGATGTCGTGCAGGTAGCGGAACGGTGGCTTGTTGAGCAGCTTCTCGGTGAGCGGCGGCCTCCGGATCACCTTGCCCAGAGCCTCCTGCGTCCGCCGCACCACTGCGGCGTTCATGGCTCTGCCGCCCGCGACCGCTCGCGCCCCTCCTCGCGCGCCGCGCCTCTGCCCCGTGCCCCGAGATGCCCGCCGTCCCGGCGCGCCGGTCTCCCATCCCACAGTGCACCGCAGCTCGCCACCGCGCCTGCGCGTGCCACCAGCAGCCGGTCTCTAGGGCCGCGCGGCCTTGGCAACGGACGCGCGCCCGGCCCCGCCCATCCCCCCCTCTGGCCTCTCTAGCTGCTCTGGAGGACACACGCGCTCCGCCTCTGTGGCTGCTTGAACCTGAACCTAAACCTGCTCCGCCAGCCCGGCGCACCATAGGGCGCTGCACAGCACTGCCCAGAGACCTGGCATTCTGAGTGAGAAAAGAGCGACTATTTGATGTTTCTAAGGAGAGCATTTACAGTAACACCCACCAGGAAAATAACACTTCACATAAACTTGGAAAAGGGCTTGACTCCTTTCATCCCTTCATTCCTGTTCCCTGCCCAGCACCCTCTGCCTTAGGTAATCTTTAAGATGATGCCAAGGGGAAGGGTTGTGTCCTTCCACATTTTCTGTGCCCTTAGTTCATCAGGGCGGGCACAAAACTGTGAAGGAGCTAGGCCCTTAGGCTAGGATGCTGCAGCTGTCTGCTACACACACACACACACACACACACACACACACACACACTTCCCACCTCACCCTCACTGCCACCCGAGGCTATGCAGGAGATGCATCTACTGGATTAGATGCTGCTGCTGTGCCTGAGATCTGGAGGTCCTCCGCCCAAACTGACAGAACCCCAACTAGAACGTTGCCCCTGATCTCTCTACCATGGCTACACCCTGAGAGCCAGAATCTTCTTTAAGAGCCCTCTCACTCTGAGCCCCAGCTGGAGTTGGTCTCTGGGGAAATTCAGAGAGCAGAATTCAGAGAGCAGAGGTCCTGTCTCTAAACACTGCCCCTAAGAACATACCCACCTAGCTCCTACCCTAGAAAGTTCACTCTGAGCAGAATCCTGATGGAGGTGTGGAATGAAAGCTGGTGCCAGCAACTGGCTTGTCTGTGATGCTGGACCAGATGGTAGGAACACAGGGTATTACTTGGAAGATACCTCTGACCTTGGGAATTCTACTGAGGATCTAGAGCCTATGCCATACAACAAAGGGAAGGTGATTCTTTATCCTCTCACAGCTTGTGGAGGAGGGCAGAACAGTAAGTGGATCCAAGAACACACACACACACACACACATATACACACGGAGGCCAGAGTACAGGTTTTGGCTGCCTTTAGGAGTGCCAGCCACCAGAAGATCTTCAGTCTATCTGGGTATCAAAGTTTTTTAGAAGATCCAGGACAGCAAGTATTGTCAACCAACCCTCTGGGGACTGACCTAGGGTAGGCAACTTTGAAGAGTATAGTTCTATCTTCCAGAGCCTCACCCCTGCCCACCCCTCCATACTGAAGAAAGACATTCTTCAGGGGACAACATTCTGGTCACCAACAAAGCAGGTCCCAGAAGATGTAAGCAAGATATCTGGAACCCTGACCTCCCCAGGGGAAGGATGCAGAGGCCAGCATGGAGCCATCAGTCTTAGGGAGTCAGCAGAGTAGGGGCTACTAGCCTACATCACCCCCTGAGATGAGGGAGAGAGCAGGAAAGAGTCATTCACAGAAGAAGGTAGCTGATTAAGAATGGAAAGAGGTTTCTAACTCAAAAGCCTGGCAGGGGAGGCTTTCAACATGAACAGTTTCTGAGTGAATGAACGGAATAAGGATGGCTGTGACTCACCCCAGGAAACAGAAGCCACAAAGCAAAGTGGCTTCCAGGCCCTACCTCCCCCAACTGAGAGGCAAACATTCCCAGAGACAAACTGAACCTCACATCTGCTGAGAGCCCAGGATGTGGGTCAGGCTTAGCCAAGGGCCTGGATTTAGGTAGCAGGGAAGGAAGCAAGAGTCATGCAGAGATGATAAACCTATCTACTATCTATCTGCTCATCCACTCCATCTGAATTTCAGATAAAACAGTTTACCATAAATTTATAGCAGATAGGTTTTTTTCATTCTTTTATTTGAAAGTCAAAACTGAATAACCTGCAGCTTTTGTTTTCTAAGCCTGCAAGCCCTGGTTGTGGCGACCAAAGTGTGTCCATGAAGCAGAGCATCTCCACAAGTGGGAAGCCTCGCCCGTCACTGCAGCTCCTTGCTTCCCAGGTTAGGGGTACAAAGCAAGGTCCCCACTACTAACGTACAGTCCCAGGTGTTGACACCTCCACTGCTGAGCTTTATATCAGGCTTGTAGAAGCTGAAGGGAGGCAGAGAGAGACAGAGACAGGGACAGACAGAGAGACAGACAGAGAGACAGAGAGAGACAGACAAAGACAGACAGACAGAGACAGAAAGAGAGAACTGGAGAGAAACATGTCCCTCTCACAGAGTTCTGCCTGGACATTTTCAGGACTTTGGGTTCTGGATCCCATCACCCCCAAAGGCCTCTGAGCTATTCATAACCAGCTCCCAACATCTTTAAGCTCTGCTGACCACAGCTTCTCTTCAGTGAAGGAGGAAAGCTCTCCTTTCTGGGCACACAGAGTCATGGTCAAAGACCCCACTAGAAAAGTGCTTCTAGGGGTGCCACAAGCCCTGCCCTCTTCTGAGGGGAGGAGCCAGATAAGGGAAAGCTTCCAGCCTTCCTAGGAGGGCTGAAGGGTAGTGATGGCCACCCACTTTTCTCTCAATGCAAGTTATATCTTGTATATTTGTTTTATTTTTTATTTTGTCATTCATGCATTTATTTTTTCTTTTGTTTACTAGGGTAGATTTCACAAATAAAAGCTATATAGCTTTGTAAAGTACAATGTGACATTTGTGGTTTGTGTATATGTGTATATCCATTCGGATAATTACCATATCATTTTTATGATGAGGCTATTAAGATCTAGTCTCAGCGATAATTTGGTACCCAATGTGTTGTTGTGATCTAGAGCCACTATAGTATAAAGTAAGTGTGAAGTCTCTTTCCACCTTATGTAATGGAAAGCCAGACTCCTCCTATAGCCTCTACCAACACCCTTTGACTCTCTGATTCTGTGAGTTCAACTTTAAGCAATTCATTTAAGTGAGATCATGTGACATTCGTCCTCTCTGCCTGGCTTATTTCATTTAACATGATGTTTTCTCAGTTTGTGCTCATTGCTGATTTCTGTGATCTATGGTAGAACAATAATCCTCTGCATCGTATTTTGCTTATTTACTTATCCATCAGTAATTACTTAGATTGAGTATTCTCTTGGTTGGCTTTAGTTGTAATGTTGATACAACCTATAATAATAATCTAAAAAAGGAATCTCAGCCTCAGTTCCCTAGATCAGACTGACCTTAGGGCATGTGAGAGATGGCTCAGTGATTAAGGCTACTTTCAGCTCTTCTCGATGGCCTAAGCTTGGTACTCAGGTATTGCGGGACTTTTGGAGATCATGCTTGAGATTTAAAAGTTAAGATGTGCAGACATCTACATAGTTTAAGGCTTGATAAGTGACTCGGCTTGGAGACAGGAACTTTAAAGAGTTGATTATAATTAAATGGTCACTAGAGTAGACCTGAATCCAAATCCAGTCTAATTGGTGTCCTTTTTTTTAAGATTTATTTATTATTTATTACATATAAGTACACTGTAGCTGTCTTCAGACACACCAGCAGAGGAAGTCACACACCAGCAGAGGGAGTCATATCTCATTACGGATGGTTGTGAGCCACCATGTGGTTGCTGGGATTTGAACTCTGGACCTTCAGAAGAGCAGTCGGGTGCTCTTACCCACTGAGCCATCTCACCAGCCCTGGTGTCCTCTTAAGATTAGGACATGGATACAGACACACAAACACACAGACAGACACACATACCCACTCACACACACTTTGATGATCTTGTGGGGTCACAGGTAGAAGGGAGAGAGAGAGAGGGAGAGAGAGAGAGAGAGAGAGAGAGAGAGAGAGAGAGAGAGAGACTATCCTCTCCTCAGAATAATACCAACCCACCAATACTTCAACTTTAGATGCCTAGCTTGCAAAATTGTGCTCCCAAACCTGTGGTTATAGCAGCAGTTCTGCAGGTTGTCATGCTCTGCAAGCTAGAGCATCCTAATAGGCTCTGTGTGGCCCATTATCTCTGGTCTATAGCTAGCCAGTGGAACTCATTTACACTGGGTAAATAGTAGAAAGGTGTGTTCAGCAAAGCCAAGCCAGCCTCCTCCAGGACACAGAGTGAGACTGTGCCAGGACCCTGGTGAAAGGCAGAGCTTCAAACAATAACAAGGCCCAGCCCTTAAGGAACTCAGAAGTTAGGACAGGAACTCAGCAAATATTTGTGGAATGGCTCACGCATGAATGGATACCACATAATAAATAACTCGCTGCTTATTTAGCCCTTGCTGTGTATCAGGGCCCATGCAGAGTTGGTCTCTGAGACTTGCCCAAACCTGCCAGTGGAGGGATCACTCTTTCCACTTTCCAGATCATGTTCCAAGGTCACAGTGGCTGTTTCTATTGTGGAACCCAGATGGGGAGGTGGATGGCAAATAAATGGCTCATGGGCCGATCAACAAAAGTAAACAAACTCTATCTACATTCTGGGAGACATAGGTCTGTTGGCATAGCAACCCAGGCCATGGCCATTCCTCTACTGGTCTCTTTGCTCATGAGTCGACCTTCACCAGCAGGAGCCCATCCAGGCTTTTTGTATTCTTGATCTTCATATAGATAAATCCTTGCCATTTTCTGAGCATCAAAGGTAGACCATGTTTGGAATGGAGAGCTGGCTCAGGGGTTCAAGAGTATTAGTTACATTTCCAGTTCCTAGCACTCATGTTAGATAGCTCAGGATGGGAAGAGGAAGAGGAAGAGGAAGAGGAAGAGGAAGCCCTTCCTTTAGGTATGATGGATGAGGATGACTTACAGCTGATGAAAAATTTATGACAAAAAGCATCTTTTCTCACAAAACCTCTTTCTTCTAGTGAGGCCCGTTCACACTGAGAGATGAAGGCATGAGAGTGTGATAGAGAAATACAAAAAAATGAATGCCAAGAACTCTGCACACTGCACCAGCGAAGGAGTTGATTCACCTGCTTCCTGTCAACGATAAAAGTGGTGTAATAGCACAGACCAGGGAGAAGCCAGTCTGTGACATCCAGCAAGAAGAAGATGATGAAGAAGAGCTGGAAGTTGAGGAAGAGGTCATTGAAAACCCCAGGCAAGAGCTGAACAGAGAAGAGCATGTGATGGAGAGAAAGAAGAAACTACAGAACAAGAAAATACAGACTGCAACCTTGGCATCTGCTAGTCTATCAGATCCAGAAGTCATTAAAAAAAAAAAAAAAAACTAGAAAAGTTGCATTCCATGCTGATGGAGCAGGACCCTGATGTGACTGTCACTGTCCGGAAGTTGGTTATCATCTCACCTATAGAGCTGTTTAAGGACATCACTACATCACTCCCTCATATAAAATCCGGCCTCTAACCGAAGCAAAAAAAAAAAAAAAAAAAAAAAAAAAAAAAAAAACCCTACCAAGATTCTTAAAGAAACCCAGAAGTTAAGAGAATTTGAAGGCCTGATTAGCCAATACAGACTTATTTGGAAAATCTGGAGCAAATAGTTAAAGTCTGGAAGCAAAGGAAGGTGAAGAAGAGCAATGTGGTGTCCTTAAAGGCCTACCAAGGGCTGGCTGAAGTGGCAGTGAAGAACCCGTGTGAGCTGTTGGTGGCCCTGTCCCATTTTAGCTTTGACAACATCATTGTACTGGCTGTCCCTCTGATGAATGACGAGTCAAAACCAGTATCTAAAATGTGTTGCGAAGCAGTAAAGAAACTCTTTAAACAAGACAAATTAGGCCAAGCTTCTCTTGGTATAATTAAAGTGATCTCTGGTTTTGGAAAGGGCAGAAGTTATGAAGTTAGACCAGAGATGTTAAAAACATGTTTATGACTGCAGAGCAAGGAAGTAGAAATGAAAAAAGATACAGAGGACATTAACAAACCCAAAAGGTTCATGGCTTTCAAGGAAAAGAGACAAACTCTATCAAGAGTGCAAAGAAAGTGGGAGAAAGCAGAGGAGAAAGTGAATGGGAACTTTGGGAGGCTGAAGCTTCAGAGAGCACTGAGGGAAAGCTGAAACTGCACACAGTGACTCTGAATACTGGGTTTGTGACCTACTTCAGAATACTGAAGAAGGCCCAGAGGTCACCTCTTCTGCCAGCGGTTCTAGAATGTCTTGCCAAGTTTGCACATCTTTTGGTTTTGTTTTGTTTTGTTTGTCTTTGTTTTTTGGTTGTTTGGGTTTTTTGGGGGGTTTTGTTTTTGTTTTTTGTTTTTTGTTTTTGTTTTTGTTTTTGTTTTTTTGAGACAGGGTTTCTCTGTATAGCCCTAGCTGTCCTGGAACTCACTCTGTAGACCAGCCTGGCCTCGAACTCAGAAATTCGCCTGCCTCTGCCTCCCAAGTGCTGGGATTAAAGGCGTGTGCCACCACGCCCAGCAAGTTTGTACATCTTATAAATGTGAAGTTTTTTGAGGATTTATTAGTGTTTCTTCATACCCTCATTGAGTCTAGTGATCTAAGCTGTCAAGAAAGTCTTCACTGTGTTCAAACTGCGGTTCATGTTCTTTCTGAAGAAGGTGACACTTTATTGACCCGATGAAATTCTACACACATCTCTCCAAAACACTGTTCACATTACACGCAGGTTCTTCCAGATTGAAGCATTGGCCTTTCAGCAGCTTACTGGTGCAGACTTTTTCCAGAACAGATCTCTTGCTTGATAAGGAGTCTCAGGGCAGCGGGGTGTTTCTACCCGAGCCGGAGGAGCCAGAGTACTGTAATGCATGGAATACCGCACTGTGGGAGCTACACACACTTTGGAGACATTACCATCCCATTGTGTGAAGATTTGCAGTACATCTGCTTGCACCATCTGAAGGCTCTGAGGCCCTCAAGCTGGAGCTGAGCCAAAGACCTGCAATTGAACTTTTTGGAACATAGAGCATGGCAGCAATGACATTCAGTCCACCTGTTGAGTCTTCAAACTCCAAAAAGAAGGATACATTTTTACAAGGAGACTCATTTTTGAATGAAGATTTATGTCAACATCAAAAGATATTGTAGTGAAGCTTCTACTGAGATACCACTGGATCTCACCAAGTGTTTGAAAACATCATTACGGTACTACAAAGGGTCGGTGGGCTGCCTTACACATTTGTACGTGTGTATTCAGACATATACAGATAGGTAAGGACCTGTTTCCTTTTGTACAAGGAAGACTTCCTAAGAATGATTATTTGAGAACTGAAGCAGGGCCACAGAAGACACTGCTTCTTGGCTTGCTTTTCATGCCTTGGTCGGCTTGCTGTTTTATACAGTCCACACCAACTTGTCCAGGAATGGCCCTGCCCATCAGTCATGAATTCTATGAATGCCCTGCAGACCTGCCATAGTCTAGACTATGGAGGCTGTTCTTCAGTTGAGAATTCCTCTTCTCAGGTGACTCCAGTGTATGTTAATTCAACAAAACCTAAAGGAAACACTTGTTAATTCTCTTTAGGGCTGGAGAGATGGCTCAGAGGTTAAGGGCACTGACTGCTCTTCCAGAGGTCCTGAGTTCAATTCCCAGCAACCACATGGTGGCTTACAACCATCCGTAATGGGATCTGATGTGCTCTTCTGGTGTGTCTGAAGACAGCTACAGTGTACTCATATAAAATAAATAAATAAATCTTTTTAAAAAAATTCTCTTTATAACTAACTAAATATTGTTATTGCAGAACACCATAGATGAAAGCAAATATACACATAGTTTAAAAGGAGACCACATTTGGCGCTCCAGCCTTACATCAAAGTATGTGTCTTATTAAAGTAATGCAAGGCGATACTCTTGACACTTGCCTTCTGTCTTCCTCGGTGGCCCTTGGAAAGTGAGCTGCATGGTCAGGGAGCTGGAAAGATGGCTCATCCCACTTGCTTTGCTCACTCTGCACCTCAACACCTCAGACAGATGCAGGCACTTTAGATCCTTCTCCTATTGCTGCCGTGAAACTCTGATAGAAGCAACCTGAGAACGTAAGAACTCGCTGTGGCTCACTCTCTCAGGGTGCAGTCCCTCGTGGCGAGGATGGCAGGGACCCAGAGGCGACTGCTCACACTGTACCCGCAGTGAGGATGCAGGAGAGATGCATGCTGTTGTTCCATTGCTATTTTCCTTATTCAGTCCAGGGTCCCAGGGCACGGGATGATGCTGTCCACATTCAGGGTGGGTCTTCCTACCTCCATTAACCTGAACTAGAATTCAGGGTGGGTCTTCCTACCTCCATTAACCTGAACTAGAAACTCCCTCACAGGCATGCCCACACGGTTAACTCCAGAGTGGTTGTAGAGCTTGGCCTAGTTTGCTTTCCATTGCTGTGATAAAGGCCATGACCAAAAGCATCTTGGAGAGGATGTCCATCACTGAGGAAAGTGAAGGCAGGAGCTCAAGGCAAGAACCTGAAGGCAGGAACTGAAGCAGAGCCATGGAAAAGTGCCACTTCCTGCCTTGCTCCCTGTAGCTGGCTCAGCTACCTTCATACACTACCCGCCCAGGGGTGGCACTGCCCATAATGGGCTGGGCCCTTTCCCATCAACCATTAATCAAGAAAATGCCCCCCATAAACTTGCCTACAGGCCCATCTGATAAAGGCTTTTTCTCAGTTGAGGTTTCCTCTTCTTAGATGACTCTAGCTTGTGTCAAGTTGACAAAAGCAAACAAAAGAACCTCACACAACTAGACAGTACACTGAGCCTTAACCTCACAGGCACATGGCAGTTGTTGAATGGTGGTTAAATTATTATTTGAGATGCTCTTTCAAAGGGTTCTTAATAATCTGGCTATAATTTAGAAGCATACCATGGTTTTAATAAAAAAAAGGGAAAATTATAATGTTCCTTATATAATGTGGCTTCAGTAACGCCCCTCCCTGTGTATGTGTGAAAGAGACAGATAGACAGACAGGATGAATGAATGAATGAATGAATGAAAAACTCAGTCCAGTAGTTTCAGGCTCTTGGAGATTATTTCCCAGTATTGTGGTTGTAGGACAGTTGTTCTAATTCCTTATATTTCATTATACCTTCAACTTATTTCTCAATAATATTAACTATTAATCATTTTAAGTTTGAAATTGTCAGAGGGAGCCAAGAAATAAGGATGTCTTTGTAGGAAACATGATCACAGACCCTCTGATTTCCCATTGTGGGATGACTGTCTTTTTTCACATTCATTTCTGGGACTGAAGTTTATCCAACACGGGAGAGAGCCGGGAATTAGGGAGACAGCTGTCACCAAAAACAGTTGCCTTCTGTTGTGCCGTAGCAAACAAACTACTGGCCTTGATGTCCCCAGTCACCTTACCAGGTAGTGAAGGAGTTGTACTTAAGATGCTTGGGAGAGTCCTGCAACCTCACTGCATGTAGAAGCCTAAACGGAAGCCCCCACCCCCGCTGCTTCCCAAGGCAGGGTCGGGGCCCAGTGCAGTTTGAGCTGAGTTTTTCATACTAGGAGCCCTAGGCTGGAGATCTGAGTAGCTTAAACCCTTGGAGACACATACAGAATCATTTGTTTTGGCACATGCCTGGGTTTCTTTTTTCTGTTGCTATGATAAAAATATTCAGACAGAAGCAAGATATAGGAGAAAGGGTTCATTTGGCTCACAGTTCCAGGTGGTAGTCTATCATAGTGAAATCATAGTGACAAGAAATTGAGTGAACTGTTTGTATATCTATGACTCGACTGTGGACAAGTCACAGTCGAGTACAAAGAGCAAGGATTAATGCACACAAACTCCTGCCCAACTCATTTCTCCACCCTTATGCAGCATCCCTTGCCTATGGAATGGTGCCACCCACAGTGGGCTGGATCTTCCTATATCAGTTAATGTAATCAAGATAACCCCCCCACACTAAATTATTGTGGTGACTTAAAAAGATGTCAATACTGAGTTGTATATCTTATTTATTTTTATTTTTTTAAAGATTTACTTATTATCATAAATAAGTACACTGAAGCTGTCTTTAGACACACCAGAAGAGGGCATCAGATCTCATGGTGGTTGTGAGCCACCATGTGGTTGCTGGGATTTGAACTCATGACATCTGGAAAAGCAGTCAGTACTCTTACCCCCCTGAGCCATCTCACCAGCCCAAGTTGTATATTTTAAAATAAATTTTATTAGTTTGATAAAAAAAAGTCAACAACCCCGCCCTCCCCCCCAAACTAGGCTAGTAACTTGAAGAGGAGCAACCTGTGCAGGGAGGGTTTGAGGAATTATTAAGGGCCAGTGGGAGGAAAGGGAGGAGGGAAAGTCGTGCAATTATATTTTAGTTACAACCTTACTAAATAAAAAGACAGTTGTCGTGAAAAAAGATAACCCCCCACTCACTAACCTGATCTAAACAATTCCACACTAACACTCTCTTCCCAGATAACTGTAGATTGTGTCAGAAAACAGTTAAAACTAATGATCACAGAGCACTCTGCCCTGTGGGAGGGAGGGACAAAGACATTTTATCCTATTTCTCAAATAAAGGGTCAAAACCCGTCTGCTGCTAAAGTCCTAGGCCAACACTTACCAGAAAAGTCTAGTCAGCCAGTGTCCAAAGTCAGCTTAACTAAGCAACTATTTGCCCTCCCAAATAATTATCGAGGGCAAGGCATACAGGTCCATTAGGACACTGTGACCTTGAAGATTTCTGCTGGAGTGAGAAATCTTGGCAGGCAAGGATCAGAAGATGGACCCAGGCCAATGCCAAGACCTGGGGCGCCTCAGACACCACGAGGAGCTCATAGTCTTCCTGTCTTCCAATTACTCTACACATTCTCCTCAACCTTGGCTACCCAAGCCCACAGGGAGTTCTCTTGCCTGGATACCTATACCCTCCATGCCCATCAGCCTGTCATTCATTCCTGATGACCTCGTGGTCCCACCTAGGCAGCTTTGACCAGATGCTCCAGTAGCTGCCTTGGCTGTGTCCTGACCTGTACTGTCTCATCTGTCCGGAATGCAAGCTCCCAAGAAGCAGCTGGGACCCTGGATGTCTCCTCAGGATACCCAAGACATGTCAGCTGACTAGATGGGTGAGGGGCTCGAATAGTGGCCTGGCAGATGCTGTACATGTCACCAGATGCTCTTTCAGATCACAGCCCTTGCTTCCGTGGCTGCCAGGAAGTGTGGACTTCTGGCGTCTCTCCTCTCTGGGGAGACCTGGCCATCGTCCTCTTTCTCAGTTCCACTGCTCCAGGTAGCCTGTGTTCAAAAAATTGGTTGAACTAAAGTCCACTTTCCAGAAGTTTCTACCAGAAGTGGTCTCAGAAAGCGGACACTAAAATGAGGCTTGATAGCTAAATCGGCAAGGGTACAGGAAAGGGAGACCTGACAGTCTGCTGTAAAGACAACGGGGCAACCTTTATTGTGGTGAGGTTAGGTCGGCTTACCAGCAGGGGGCACCATCTCCACGAGTTGAAAGGACTGGACTCTCCCATTCTGTTGAGGATGCCTAAAGAGAGACTGGGGACCTCCATGACAGCACAGACTCTTGCAGTCAAAGAATAGAGCTGGCTGAGAATCAGATATGAAATTAATTCCCAGGGAATGGAGTTCCAGGAAGGCTTAATTCTCACCTCCAAGGCCACATTCTCAGTGGAGAAGCAATACAGCCCTTTGACTGGGAAAATGAGTCTCCCAGATAGGCCTCTGGAAGCTTCCCAGCCCCCTGTGTAGTCTTCCTCCTTCTCAGAGACAGCGAGCATAGATGGTTACTCCAGAATCCAGCCCAGTCTCCTACTGCAACAGATGCCTAGGGTCAAGTCCTAACAGAACCTCTCTGGAACCTTCCTGGCCCAGAGAATAGATGAAGTACTTCAGGGGCTGCTGGTAATCAAGCTGTTATTACACAGACAACAGGAACCAGGGAAGCGACACCCGAACCACACAGAATACAAAGGGGTAATGGATCAGACAGCTGGACCTGACAGTTCAGGGACAGACCTTGACCATGGAAAAGAACATTCTCAAATGGCCACCAGCTATGATAAAGATGGAGCTTATGAAACTTCCTTCCTAGGTATAGCACTGGCTTCACACCAGCAATGAATACTGCGGGGGCTGGGGGGGGGTGTCATGTCCTGCATCTCTGCCAATGTTGTTTCCGTTCTGCAATGGTCCTGATTTGATTCCAAGAATAGAGCATTAGAGAAAGGTTGTTTAGAGCATGGTTGGGGAATGATAAACAGGGTTGTTTGGGAGGCTCAGAGCCCAGCCCATGTGCAAAAGGAAAGGAGAAGGAGTCTGGTAGGTAGGCCAGAGAAGAGAGGCCAGGAATGTTTGGGCCGCCCTGGGAAGCAGAAGGTGGGGATGAGGACAGACACCATCTAAAATGAATTATCAAAAATCTTTCCTGAGTAAGTGGCCTTCCGGAGACAGATGATATGGGAGTCACCATGCGTTTCCTGAGACAACTAGCTCCTCAGAAATTCTTTAGTTTGCTCCCTTCCCTTCCCTTCCCTTCCCTTCCCTTCCCTTCCCTTTCCTGTTCTTTTCTTTTTTTTTCTTTTCAAATGTGTATGCTGTGCTGAATAGGCTGAAGTATTCCCAGACTATCTACAAAGTTTAACCATGCTTTCAAGAGTGTCCATGTGTTCTGTCTCTGGTAAATAAGACTTTAAACTAACACTCCATGTTCCCCCCCGTGCGCCCCAGTTATGTGCAGAGGCCAGGCTGAGGAGAGCTAGCCCAAACCCCGAGAAGTAGGAACCGTGAGGTGAGTAGCATGTGACCCCCTTGAGGCCTGGAAAGGTACAGAGTGAGCAGGGGTGGGAGCCTGCTGGAAACTTCTGCCTTCCATTTTTGCCTCATGGTGTTTGCCACAAAGGCAGTTTCAGGTCTTACTGTTGGCCAGCAATAGCCACCGTGTTCCGGAAGTCACACTGTGAGGATGTCAGCAATTGTCTCATTTAATTCTCAGAACCCCAGGAAAAGACAAGTCAAGAAAACACCCCAGATAACAACAGGCAAAGGGTGCAAACAGACATTCCTCCAAAGAAGATGTGCAAGTGACCAAGTCCATAATAAAGATGGTAGGGGGTTAGTGACTCAGGAAATGTAAATTAAGGAGCCGGGAGATGATTCGGTGGGTGAACCGTGCACAAGCCTCACAACCTGAGTTTGATTCCCAAGAACCTCATAAAAAAGCTAGCTGTAGGTGCATGCCTTTAATCCCAGCACTTGGGAGGCAGAGGTAGGCAGATTTCTGAGTTCGAGGCCAGCCTGGTCTACAAAGTGAGTTCCAGGACAGCCAGGGCTACACAGAGAAACCCTGTCTCGAAAAATCTAAAAACAAACAAACAAACAAACAAAAAAAACACAGAACAAAAAATTAAAAAAAAAAAAAAGCGGGCTGGTGAGATGGCTCAGTGGGTAAGAGCACCCGACTGCTCTTCCAAAGGTCCAGAGTTCAAATCCCAGCAACCACATGGTGGCTCACAACCATCCGCAACGAGATCTGGCACCCTCTTCTGGAGTGTCTGAAGACAGCTACAGTGTACTTACATATAATAAATAAATAAAATCTTTAAAAAAAAAAAAAGCTAGCATGCATCCCACCATTCCCAAGACTAGATGGGAAGCGGAGACAGAGAACCTCCCAAAACCTCCTAGGCCAGCTAGTCTGGAGTAGACAGCGAAGCAGCAGAAACAAGAAAGACAGACTCTGCCTCAATAAGGGTCAGCAAGGAAGGATAGACCTGGCCCTCAAAAGTTGCCCTCTGACCTCCATATGTGCCCTGAGGCAAGTGCTCACCCACACTTGTACACACACATAAACACGTGAAAGCAAAGCAAAGCAAATCATAATGAAATTCCACTTCTCATCCCTTAGGACGGTGGTGTCGTTTGAATGTAGGCAGTCCTGACAGGCTAATGCTGTTAGTGTTTGGTCCCCAGCTAGTGGAACCAAGTCACAGCTCTTCTGTGTATAGGAAGTGGAAGAAGGGATGCTCAATTCCATGCTAGGTGTTTTATCACGGTGACTTTCTCTCTTATCGAGACAGGGTTTCTTTGTGTAGCCTTGGTTGTCCTAGAACTAGACCAGGCTGGCTTCAAACTCACAGAGATCTGTTTGCCTATGCCTCTGGAGTGCTGGGATTAAAGGCACATGTCAGCATTGGAGAGATGCTCAGTGGCTGAAGCTCTTGACATACGGGTGTGTGGACCAGAGGTTTGGATCTTCAGCATCCACATAAATGCAAGTCAGAGGTGGTGGTCCTTCTGCAAGGGATTCTCTGAGCAAAACAGCTAGCTACAGTAGCTGAACTGGCAAACCCCAGGTTTAGTGAGACACCCTGGCTAGATAGATAGAGTGGAGAGTGGTTGAGGAAGAGACTTGGTGTCAATCTCCAGTCTCTGTATGCACACACCCATGTGTGCATGAACACTTGCACTCATGCAAACACACACATACATCCACCACACACACACAAATCCTCAAAAGAGCTGACAATATCAATTCTATTTTATGGAAGAGAACATTAAGAGCTGATAGCAGGTCTTGTCTGGGACTGGATAGGTATGGCCCCAGAGCCTGGGATTTCCAGAAGTTATTGACTCTTGGCCAGTTGGAACATGGCTCCTGAGATGACCCCATAATGGGGGAAGAGGTGCCCATATCTGGTCTTTCCTGAGACAGAGATTCAGACATGTTTTCTCAATATTCATTTAGCAATATAGGCCATTCTCTTTGTTCAGTCCAAATAGATAAATTTTTATATGTGCTTTGCAATTGTTATAAATTTAGGACAGATGATACTGGGCATAATGCTGGCATTGAGGAAAAAAACAGGTCTGCACCATGCAAGAAGCTGCTGAATGGGGCCAGGCTTGTTCTTGGACTCTTGGGAGTCCTCATGAAGGAGGAGCATGGAATGGCTGCTTTTATTGAGTGCAGTGAAATGTTATAAGGGCTATGCTGGGCTTGACAGTGAGCCTGCTGTCTGCATGGTGATTGCACTGGGGTTAGGGTAGGGACAGAAGCCTGTTCCCAACTGACCAGAATGAACCCATTAGCAGCTGGGGGCTCTGCTTTCAGGGTAATCCCATTGTCCACTGTTGACTTTGTGCCTGCAGAGACGTTGAAATCCGAAAAAAAAGAAACCACAGTCTTCAACTTCTTCCAGAAAGATAAAAGGTGAGATGTCACTGGAGAGCCACACCAAAGCTTTCTTCCGACCCCCAAAGACTCCTCGGTGGAGCTAAAACACACCCAGAACAGCTGGAGACCAGCCACAGGGCTCCTATACAAACGGAACAAAGGATTGAATTGCTACAAAAAAACGTTGTTACAGAAAGTGGGTCAGTCATTTAATGATAGTGGAGATTGGAGTCCTTGCACTAGCTAGCTCGCCCTGGTCCTGGCTCCGGCCCCCTCTCTCACACAGACTCAGACACACACACATACACACACACACACACACACACACGCACACACACACAAGGCAATACAGCTGAAAGGCTAGGGCATCTAGGGATAGACACAGACATGACTCTTGGAGGTATCACTGAGGTGGCTTTGGCTAGAGGAAACCCCCTAGTCATAGAGGGACAGTTTCAAGCAAGAGAAGACAGACTTGCAGGCCCAAATGAGCACCAACTCAAGGTAAGTTCCATCCTAGCCAGCACAGAATATTTTACAGGAGAGTTCATCTCTGATGAGAAAGAAAGGAGATAAGAAAAAAAAATCACACTTTGGATACATGGTTCTGTGGTTTGGCTATGGTCTGAGCATGCCCAAGAAGGCCTCATGTGTGAGAAGCTTGGTTCTCTATGTAGGATACTGGGAAAAGGTGGTGCTTAAGATATGGGACCCAGTGGTAGAGAGATGGCTAAATGATTAAAAGCACTTACTATTCTTGTAAAGGACGCATATTCTATTCCTAGCACCCACATGGCAGTCTGTAACTCAAATCCTATTGGATCTGATGCCCTCTTCTGGCCTCCAAGGGCACTGCATGCACATTGTGCACAGACACACATACCAGGCAAACACACACACACACACACACACACACACACACACACACAATCTCAAAAACCAAAACAAAACAAAGCAAACAAAATAAAATAAAAACAAAACTGAAGTCCAGTAATCAGCACTTAAGTCATTGGGGATTCTGTCCTTGAAATGAATTAAGGAGCCCCAAGTTAGTCTCTAAGGAAAGCTATTTTAAAGCCACCTCCTCTAAGTTACTGTGTCACCACGTACTCTTCTTCCTCATGTGTTCCAGCCATAACACCAGCCACCATGATACAGCATAGCAGGAACCTACCAGAGCTGGCAGGACCTCTAGACACCAAAACTTCCAGATGGAACAAAGCTTACCTTTGAAGAAATGGGGAAATAGTTCTTATTTTAAGTGGGCTCCGAATTGAGAAGGACTCTGAAACCTACAGGTTTCATTAAGGCAGGAAAAATGAGGGGAAACAGCAACCTGGGACCCATTTGACTCGAGCTATATCTGCACCCCTTTTTAAACAGTGCACTGCCCAGCCTGGCACCTCCTGCTAGCATCAAACTGCGCACACACACACTCCACTCCAAACAGTGTAATAGGCCTTCCTGCTCTTAGTAACCTCTTGGCAATTTCCCTCCCATTGTTTCTCTCCTTTCAAACATGACCCAGGACTTATGGGAACTTAAGAGAAAGGATGATCCAGCATGAGCCAGTTCTGGGTGAATGAACAGTAAAGCAAACTGTATCTTCTGAATGAACTTTTAGGGGGGAAAGTCCCGCTTACTACTTTATGTCTATGCATAATTGGATGTGCATCTGATTACAACGATATGCATTGTGGGAAAGGAGAAGTATAATAAAGACTTACATAATCTAAACCTGTCAGTCAACGCAGAGACCCACCCACACTACAACCTTCAGATGCCAACTCCTCCTCCTCCTCCTCCTCCTCCTCCTCCTCTTCGTGTCCTCCTCCTCCTCAGCCCCATAAAAGAAGTCCGGGACAATAACCACTGCTCTTGGGCATTGGAACTCCTGAATAGAGTACTTTCTACTGTCTCTTTAAATATGACTTCTTGGCACTTTACTCTGTGTGTGCTTTTTTAATTGCCTGAATGAGACACTAAGAACCTTGAGACACCTGGCCCAGTCTAAACAAAGTCACTGGTTACAAGGTGATATAGCTTAATTACTAGGATGATAACCGACAGCTCTGTAATTGACCTTAAGCCTCATTCCACAAGAGGGAAGCCATGCCTGGCACCGGAAACGCAGACAACTGCCCAGGGATAGTGAAGGGATGGATCCTGGAGGAAAACCTACAGCCACTGCTTTACTAAACCAGCAAAATCCTTAACTACATTCTGAATATTTGTCCTTATACCCTGTGCTGGCTGGTTTTGTGTGTCAACTTGACACAAGCTGGAATTATCACAGAGAAAGGAGCTTCAATTGAGGAACTGCGTCCATGAGATTCAGCTGTAAGGCATTTTCTCAATTAATGACCAAGGGGGGCCCATTGTGCCATCCCTGGGCTGGTAGTCTTGGGTTCTATAAGAAAGCAAGCTGAGCAAGCCAGGGGAAACAAGCCAGTAACATCGCTCCATGGCTCCTGCATCAGCTCCTGCTTCCTGACCTGCCTGAATTCCAGTCCTGACTTCCTTTGATGATGAACAGCAGTATGGAAGTGTAAGCCGAATAAACCCTTTCCTCCCCAACTTGCTTCTTGGTCATGATGTTTGTGCAGGAATAGAAACCCTGACTAAGACACATTGGTACCAGCATAGTGAGGTATTCACGTGACAACCTGACCATGTTTGGGGGAGGACTGTGGAAGGACTTTGAAACTTTGGGCCAGAAGAACCAGTGGGTGTTAAGAGCTCTGTGGGGTGTTGTGTAGGAGCTCAGAAGACAATGTGGAGAACAGGCAGAAGGACATCCCACAACCTACCTCCCCCTACTCAGACTGCTAGTCGGCCCAGCTGTCCTGAGCAGCAAGTCAGGTTCTTCTGCCACGAAGAAGGTAGTCCAGCAGCTCCAGCTGGAGGCCAGAAGGCGTGAAGGTTTCCCAGGCAACTGCAGATTGAAACAGTTCTGTCTGCAGAATGCTCAACATGACCCTGCTGACTGGAGTGTCTTCAAGTACAAATCCCTTCAGACTCCAGAAAGGAGTCTACTTTTTGTAGTCATATATCTTGAGGTTTCTCAAACCACTTTTCACGAACCAGTGAATATTCAATAGAACTAAGTTTGAAGTCTGTACAAAAGCTTCTCTTTAACACGTGCCATAACACACTTGTGTTGTGTCAGTCCTTAATGTCAACCTCTCTTGAATTTTCATGGATTTCTGTCTCACAAGGTTTAACTATTTTATATACACTGGCTGTAGTATACAATAAAGCAGCATACAAAACTTTGGCCTTGTTTAAAAAAAAAAAATGGGCCGGGCGTGGTGGCGCACGCCTTTAGTCCCAGCACTCGGGAGGCAGAGGCAGGCGGATTTCTGAGTTCGAGGCCAGCCTGGTCTACAAAGTGAGTTCCAGGACAGCCAGGGCTACACAGAGAAACCCTGTCTTGAAAAAACCAAAAAAAAAAAAAAAAAAAAAGGAAGGAAGGAAGAACAGTGCAGAAGATGGAGGCCTGGCTTGTGAAATTTCAGAGGGGATTAAAGAATCTTATCAGGGCCATTACTATTTTGATTGGGAAGATTCTGTGGTTCTGGTTAGCTGGGGCTGAAGAATCAGCTGTGATTAACAAGATACCAGAACTACTAAAGCAAAAACTTTGCATTACAGGGACTATTGATGCTGGTTAGCTGGAGCTAAGAAATTAGCGGTAATTAAAAAGAGACCAGCATCATTGAGATGAAGTCTTCTGGGAAGTGTTTTCTGAGAGCACAGAGCCTGTGTTCCAGAGATAGCCAAGGTTGTACCTTGTGCTGTGGCTGAACTTGGTAATGTGTAAGAGTCACCCAGGTGGTACTGGTTTTGAAGGCATAAAGGGGTCATGAAGAGCAGCTGAGGCTTGGCACTGTGAGAGGCCATGGAAGGCCATTGGTGAAGGTGCAGCCTCAGCTGCAATTGATGGCCCAGGACTGAAGAGGTCATGCAAAGGAGTTGAGGCTTAGCACCATGAAGAGAGCCTATGAGAGGCTATTGGTGAAGCCAAGTTACAGTGGAAGACAGCAGTGTTTGGGAGATGCCAGTACCATGAGATGACCACCAAGAACAGCAGCAGCAGTGAAGTACAGGCATATGAACCCTAGAAGACAAGGTGTGTGCTACAAAGGGCAGAGCTGGAGGAGTGACCCAAGTCCTTGGAGGAATCCAGAAGATTGTGAGTGGATTCCAGACATTGGATGGTTGGAGTTTGATTTTGCTTTTGATTGTGACTGTGCCTGATACTTTTCCCTCTTGAAGAAAGAAGATATTTTAGTGGAGCCCACAGTTAAGAGACTTTGAATTTTTAAAAGACCTTGAATTTTAAAAGATATTGGGATTGAACTTTTAAGATGTAAAGACTGTGGGACCTTTTAAAGTTATTTAGATCTTGGGGATGAATAAAAAAGTAAGGGTTGAGGCTTAATAGTGATGTGTTTGTGTGTCAACTTGACACAGGCTGGAGTTATCACAGGAAAAGGAGCCTCCCTTAAGAAAATGCCTCCAGCTGCAAGGCATTTTCTCAATTAGTGATCAAGGGGGAGGACCCCTTGTGGGTGTTACCATCTCTGGGCTGGTAGTCCTGGGTTCTATAAGAGAGCAAACTGAGCAAGCCAAGAGAAGCAAGTCAGTAAGTAACATCCCTCCATGGCTTCTGCATCAGCTCCTGCTTCCTGACCTGCTTGAGTTCCAGTCCTGACTTCCTTTGGTGATGAACAGCAATGTGGAAGTGTAAGGGGAATAAACTCTTTCCTCCCTAACTTGCTTCTTGGTCATGATATTTGTGCAGGAATGGAAACCCTGACTCAATGTTTTCCTTACTGTTTTGCAAGACCTCCATATAGTTTTCCTGATTCTGTTTATAGAGTTGTCTCTCTTACCTGAGATTTTAATTTCCTAGACCCACGCCCATCATTCTATGTTCACCAATCCTAGAGGGGTTTTGGGTTTTGGTGTTTTGGTGGTAGTGTTTTTTTGGTTTTGGTTGGTTGGTTGGTTTTTAGTTTTGGGGTGTGTGTGTTTGTTTGTTTTGAGACAGGGATTCTCTACATAGCCTTTGCTGTCTTGGAACTCGCTCTGTTAGACCAGGCTGGCCTCAAAGTCAGAGATCTGCCTGCCTCTGCCTCCTGAATACTGGGATTAAAATAGGCTTGAGGATTTTTTTTTTTAAACAGGACTATTCTAAGTCTGAGTATTGAATGTCATGAGTCCCTCAGCTCTGACTTTAGCTGTTTGTGTCGCTGCTGTCTCAGTTCTATGGATGTGCACCAAAGGGTGTGTGTGTATGTGTATGTGTGTTTATCATCCACCATTTGATCTGTAGACTGTTTATAATGTCTTCCTAGATTTGGACCAAGAATATAAATTTTGTAATCTCCTGCACCTAGTTGTTTAAAATAGCATGAAGTTCATATTTACCTAATTATTAAAAACAAAGTCTGTAATGGGATCTGATGCTCTCTTCTGGTATGTCGGAAGAGAGCAATGGTGTACTCATATACATAAAATAAATAAATCTTTTAAAAACAAAACAAACAAAACCCAAAAAACAAAGTCTGAAGCTGGGCAGTGGTGGCGCATGCCTTTAATCCCAGCACTTAGAAGGCAGAGGCAGGCCGATTTCTGAGTTCGAGGACAGTCTGGTCTACAGAGTGAGCTCCAGGACAGCCAGGGCTACACAAAGAAATCCTATAACGAAAAAACCAAAATGAATAAATAAATAAATATCTGGGAAATGGATGAAAGCCAAATAAAAGTTTTTGCTCCACCACTGGAAGACATCAGCTCTGCTGCTGGTCACATGACTAGAGTCATCCTATAAGCCATTCTAAGCCTGCACTAAACGTCTGCTTAAAGGAATGTTTTATTTTGTACTTAAGAGTTGATAACTTTTAAAAAGTTATTTTTCAAATTATAACCATACGTATATTATGCAAATGTATTATATACAAAACATACAAACACACATATGAAGTTGTATTTGTTTTTACAATTATTTGTGTGTGTGTGTATGTGTGCCTACATCTGCACTTATGTGCCCATGTGTACCACCAAATCCAGGGACCAGAGACTTATCCCTTGGGAGTCAACTCTTCTTCCATCCTGCGGGTCCTGGGGTGGAACTCGGGCACTTAGGTTTGATGGCGCGTGCATTTACCCACCAAACCATGTCACGGGCCCTACATAAAAAGTTAGAAAATGTAAAGAAGAAATCATGCTTCCTTATATTTCACAGAGGAAGGATGTAAAATTGGGGGTTTCTCTTTCCGCTTTGCTTCTTAAGTATATGCCACACAGAGACAGGTGACCTACACACCTCGCTGGTAAGGTGAACTCGTTTTAGAAGAATAGCTTGCAAACCTGGGTTTCTCAGCCTGATATAGTCTTCAAGGCAGGTGTTTCAGATGGAGGCATTCCACGACAAGCTTTGCTTCCTTGGCTCCTGGAAGGGAGAACGGAACAAGACATTCCAAGACTCCTGATCTTTGACCCCAAGGTCAACCATCTGAGGCCAGAATGGCCAGGTTGGACCAGGCTTGTGACTCTGAGTGCTCAGCTAGTGCACCAGAAGGGTGGAAAGTGGATAAAGGAAACACCCAATGACTTCTGTCAACCTCCACTCCCCCACCCCACCCCACTGCCCTGCAACAGGGTCTCCGTCAGCCTCTGTTGCCTTGAGAGAACATATTGTGTTCTCTAAGAGTAGAAGTGGTGTCCACTCCTTGTCATTGCAACACATCCAAAGCTCTCATTCTGTTGTTGCACCTGCGCTCCAGAGAAGCCTGAGTCCAAGGGGCACAAGGTCTCCATGACCTTGAGAGGTGACTTGTGAGGAGCACTTGACAGAGTATTTCATGACAAGGGTCCCACTTTCAGTCTTCTTAACAGAAGTTGGGAAGATTGCTTTCTAGCTAATGAATCCAAGAAAGCTGGTTTCTCACTGCAACTGAACAGAGACAACTCTTATTTGCTGGGGACATACTCTGGTAGCCATGCAGATCTGAGCCAGGGCTGGAGACTGAGTGCCTCTCCATCTATATGGCCTTGATTGGCACCACTTTGCTAATGGGTCATAGTGGCAGCTGAGATATGGCCACTGTGGGTCTTCTTTCCTTCCTTCCCCCCCCCTCTCTCTGTCTGACTCTCTCTTTTATCATAGAAATAGGTACATGCTGTAAAGCTTTGGCTTCCTTTTTCTGCTCCCCCACCCCCCTCTTTAGCAAACCAGGTTGTTAAACATTCACTACCACTCTGCTGGAGTCGCTATCAGAATTGAGTGGAATTAGTTCCTGGTGCCTCTGCCAGACACTGCAGAGGGCACACTCCACATCACAGAGGAGAGTCGAAAGGAATGCAGGTTGAGCCCTGCTCTTCATCCCCCATGGCTCAGTGAAGATCCATTATCCTACAAGTGCCTGCAGGCCTCCCAGCCAGCTCTGCAGCTCTGTGGCTACTGGACTAGCTATCCTGCCAGAGTGAGCTTAGGCTCTGGCAGGCTCTGAACTGCCCCTAGCTGGAGGCCTGTAACCTGAGAGGTGAGGGAAGGTTAGAGGCTTAAGCCAAATACCACCCTGCAGGCACCTGACCCACAGGAGGGATCAGGCAAGAGCAGAGTCCTCTGGGGAAGTAATGGCTCCTGCTGCATTGAGGCATCAGGAGACTTGAAGGGGTGAGATTCTTAGCCCACCTACCTACAAGGTCTATATCACAGGGTCAGTCACATTTGAACACTGGATGCCTGTCAAGGCTGGGATTTGGGTCTCTGATCCCAGGCCCCTAGTTCTAGGTCTGATTTTCAATAATCTACCCAGTACTATAGGAGATTAAAATTTCCTAAGCTGCCTTAGAGCCCTAAGGTTTTCAAAATTTGTCTTAAATGGGAGATTAACTGTCCTAAGCCCTTTCCTTTCCCATTTGTCCAGGTCCAGAATCAAACACAAGCCACCTTCTTCACTGTCATTGCCATTGTCACCGCTCTCACCAAGCATTGCCCAGTGCCTTGTTCCCTCTTTGCCCCACCCCATTACAGCCGTCTAGAGGTAAAAAGTCTAGTACCTGCAGTGCTACCAATGACTAGGTTATTAGCAGGGATCAGAAAACCTTTCCTGCAAAGGGCCAGAGAGTAAACAGTCTCAGCTAATGGGCTCTCTTGGCAGGGTCACAGTAGCATCCTGGGCTTTCTTCCCTCTCCCCTTTCCCTTTAACTCGCAGGCTATGCCAAAGCTGGCCTCGAGCCAGATTTGACTGCCAAGCCATAGTTTAATGATCTCTGGTGATTATGATCTCACAGGGACAGGTGTGCTTTGGATATGCTTTGTGTCTTACAATGTGACTCGTCCCTCAAAGTTCCATGTCTAGGGAGCCTGGTCCTCAGTGTGGTGACATTGGGACGTGCTGTGCACCTTTTAAGAGGTGGAGACAGAGGAAGGTCCTTAGATCATTGAGGCTGCTGAGGATCAAGGTAGAGGGCCTGAAACGTATTTGGTTATTTCTGGAGTAAGGGCCGTGGCCTTTTATCATCTCCCTGTCTTTATTTCTGGTGATGTAATTTCTCCTTCTTGGGTATGCTTCTGCTACAGTGCCATCCAATACTAGGTTTTCACCAAAGCCATAATCTGAGGGCCACCTGATCTTGGACTTTTGGTCTTCAAATCTATGGGTTACATAAGCTTCTTTTCTTCACAAAGTAGCCTCTCTCATATTACATCGCAGTGTTGAAAACAGATTGGTCATGCATGGTAAGCGGTTCAATTCCGGACTGAGATCTTGGCTAAGAAGATACTTACAGAAGCTTGTCTAGTCTCCAGTGTTTCATCTTGGAGTTCTTTTGAGGGCAGCTCAGTGAGGCCCATTTGTTATTTTCCACAAGCCTTGGTCTGGGAACAGTTAGTGGTGTTTTTCCATGTTAGGCTTTAAGAAGTCAGCAGGAGATGGCAACCCCCAAACCACACGGTACTCAGCGGGCTTGGAAAAGACCTCACTAAAGGGTAGGCTTGTAGGCAGAGAACCAAGCAAGGCTCGCAGTGACCCTGGAGCTTGTCCTGCTAGAAGATTCATGGCAGCCAGACACAGCTAGAGGGATGAGTCAGGGGTAGTAACCCACAAGGAAAACCTTTTCTCCAGCCTTTATAGTTTAGAAGGAAATCAGAAGAACTCAGGGTACACTTTGCCAGCCACATCACAATGAGCTTCCTGCTGGGGAGAATATTCCAGAGACAGACCGTTGGAGCTTGGACTTTGCTCATCCATAACCTGTGCCTTTTCCTTTCCCAGGCTCTGTAGGGTGGAGCGGCGAGGGTGATCATGAGCTCATGCTGCAGACAAAGGTCATCGGTGGCATGATTCCTGCCACATTGAGACTTGGGAATGTCTTGTGCGAAGGAGCAGTGGGGATAAGCATACACCTCATACAGCTGTGAGGATTAAGTAAGAGACAGCACATTAGTGCCAAGCACGACTCCTGTGAGTGTGGGGCAATCACAGCTTTGTGCAGTCAAGGCAGGTCCCTAATAGCCACAGCCATCCATGAATATGAACCTCCAGTCTCAGCCTCCTGCTTTCTTCTGTGTCACCCAGGGTCAAATACCCTGTTACTGACTAGCTTTGATTTTCCTCAGGGCATGAAAGGCCTCCGTTCCTGATGCTACTCCAGGACATCTATGTTAGGGGGAGGGGAGGAGAGCAGAGAAGCTGTCATTCAGTACCACTAACAATGCTGGAAGAAGGAGACTGAGGTGACTCTCTTGGGGACACATGAGTAGAAGAGGATAGGACAAGAGGAACTTCTAGGAAAATCCTATGTCTTAGAAGGAGATCAGCCCTTGACTAATAGGAAAGCCTTTCCCTTGTGAGGGAAGAAGATTCTCATTTATGGGGATCACTTCAAACATGAGGATAACAAACAATGAAATCACCTCAGACATGGAGGATCACCTTAAACTTGAAAGATTATCATAGGTATGGAGGATTACCTTAGACATGGAGGATCACCTCAGACATGGAGGATCACCTCAGACATGGAAGATTACCATAAACATAAAGGTCACCTCAGACATGGAGGATCACCTCAGACATGGAGGATCACCTCAGACATGGAGGATCACCTCAGACATGGAAGATTACCATAAACATAAAGGTCACCTCAGACATGGAAGATTACCTCAGACATGGAGGATCACCTCAGACATGGAAGATTACCATAAACATAAAGGTCACCTCAGACATGGAAGATTACCTCAAATATGGAGAATCACCTCAGATATAGAGGATCACCTCAGACATGCATGCAGGTGTGCCTTTCACCTTAGCTGTGGTGTCACTTTGGACACAAAGTGTATGCAAGTTTCATCATTGTAACAAATGCACAAGGCAGTTGGTTTATAAGGAGAAAAAGTTTATTTGGGCCCCTAGTTCTGAAGGCTTCAGTTCATAACTGATTATCACTGTTACTTTTTGGCCTATAGCAAGGGCGAGTGATCGTGTACCAGCGTGTGGGAAATAGTTGACGTCATGACTGAAACGAGAGGGAGCTTTTCACAGTCCCTTCAAGGGCATTTCTCCAATCACCTAAAACCTCCTCCTAGGACCCACTCCTCCGAGGTCTCACCACTTCCCAGGGATAGCATGTTGGTAACCTACTCTTTAATGTACAGGAGTTTGAAGACATTCCAGAGCCAAATTATAGCAGGATTTCACCTTGAGTATGGGGGAATCACCTGGAATGTGGAGACTACTCCAGGTCCAAGGATCAATCATCTCAGACGTGGGACATTTGATAGTTTGAATGTGATATATTTCCCACCAGCTCTGGTGTTTGAGCACTTAGCCCTTCGTTATTGGTGTCGTTTTTGGAGGTTGTAGAACCTCTGAGGGAACCAGACACATACATGGTATACAGATATACATGCAGTCAAAATATACATACACACAAAAATTTTAAGAAAATAAAAGTAAGTGATACAGGCCATTGCCTCAGGCATTGGGTGTTATATCAGACATGAGGGACACTCAAGACGTGGGGAGCACCTCCTAGGTAGTGCATCATCTTGGACACAGTTGTCTTGTGACAAAATGTCTGTGGGCTCCTTCAAAACTGTGAGAGATATGAGTGGCCACAAAACCCTGGAAAGACTCTCAAACCCTGAAAAGAGTCTCAGAAAACCTTGATCCACAACTCAATTCCCAAGTTCCCAAAGCTTGATCTACAGCATCAACTCCCAGAACTGTCACCCACATGACTACCCATCCCCCACCAAAAGTCACACCTCTTATCTCAGTCGAGCCATTGGCTGTCCTTATAACCCTGAAACTTGATGCTTCAATCTCTTCTTGCATAGCATGGCAGCAAATAGTTTTAGTCTGGGAGGAGGTTTCTTTTAAAACTGTGTCTTCAGGGCTGAAGAGATAGTTTAGCAGCTAAAAATACATATTGCCTTTACAGAGGACTCAGGTTTCGGTTTCCAGCACCCATGTGGCAGCTCACAACAATCTATAACTCAAGCTAGTGTGGGATACAGTGTAAGAATCCAAGCCGGGCATGGTGGCACACGCCTTTAATCCCAACACTCGGGAGGCAGAGGCAGGCAGATTTCTGAGTTCGAGGCCAGCCTGGTCTACAAAGTGAGTTCCAGGACAGCCAGGGCTATACAGAGAAACCCTGTCTCAAAAAAAAAAAAAAAAAAAAAAAAAAAAAAGAAAGAAGAATCCAACCAAGTGAGAAACCAGAGACAAATTAGATTCCAAAGAGTTCTAGAGTCCCCACAGTATTGAGTTTCCAAAAGAATTGATTACTATGTCTTTCTAGACTTACTGGTGAAAATAGAAAAGGCTAAACTTAGGGAGGAACTGTGACATTACATTGCAGGCCAAATGTAGAGCAAGACAAGAAAAAGCTGAGCATGAAGGAGACTCTGCCAGGTGGATGAGCTGTGTACTCTTGTTTCCAGAACAATGTAGCCACCATTGACGTCAATGTAAGCTTGGAAACAAAAGGCTCTTTGGGTGTGTGCAGGGTGCAGCTTGGCCCAGCTCTGCTCAGTGTTTGTGTGTGTTGGGGAGTGTGGTGAGGTGTCAGTGTCAGAGGAACCAGAGGTGCTGCCCTGCCCCCTGCAGTGAGTCAACATCTGGCTTCCCAGGGCTCCTTTGGAAAGGGCTGCTGAAATGAACTTAGTCTCTGCCCCCATCTGCATCTGAGGAATTGCATGCCTGTCCTGCCAGGCAGACAGAAAGAAGTGGCTCCCACACAGGAATTCTTGAATGTGGGTTAGCCGGCTGTGTACACCAGCAGCTCCGTTTGTTAGTAGACTTCTGTTGCTAATGTTTGCTTCCTTTCCATTCCTGGTTCCTAGGACACCCCAGGGGAAGATTCAGAGCAGTGGATGCAATGACAAGTGACCTTTTCACCCTTGGAAGACATGACAAGCTTGCCTTCTCCATCACACCCTGCATGAGTTTTTACGTTGTTCTCTGTCAGACAGGTAAGTCTTCAGCCTCAAACCCGTTCCGAGGAAACTTCTACTCCCTCCTTTGACCCTTTGGACAGGAGCCTGAACACTTAGTAGGCTTCCAGACAGTGCTCTAGAAAGAACCAAATAGCTTCAATCAAGGTTCCACAGGGGCAGGGCTGTCCTATCCCTGGAGGAGCACCCTCCCCTGACTAGCTAGTGTCTGTAGCTTCCACTTCAGAAAAGCCCTGTTGTTCCAGATGCACATCCCGCTACCATAGTTCCTGTAAGGTTATAAACTACACCACCGCATTTGGTTAAGCTTCCCTGTAGAACGACAGTCTTCTCTCCCTATGTGATTGAGGGCAGGAAGAAATCACTTCTTTCCTTTGTATCTCTGCACCGCAATTATGACCTTATTTCCTGAATCAACACTAGCTAGCAACAAGCAGTTTCAGAAAGGCTAAGTGGGAGCTTTGTGCTTTGGCCCATCTGGAATGACGGTCAGCCTGGGGGCCTGTCCGAGGGTCACCCAGCCTGTCCTGGGAAGGTGCTCAGCAGCAGATCCAGAGGGGCCGCCCTATTTGCCCTCAGGCGTCTCGCCATGAATGAATGAGAGGGGAAATGAATGAACTGGGCTGGATGAGCGAAAGGTGTCAGCAGAGAGCTTTCTCGGTCCTTCGGATTACTGAGGCTGGTCATGTCGTCGCAGGTGATAGGCCGGTGGCCCTGGTCTCTGCGGGCTGTGAGTTGCGCAGCAGCCAAGCACCATTCCCCCGCGCCGCAGTGGTACGCGCCACTCCGGGGCTGCACGAGCGGGCCACCGCCGTGCCAGGTGAATGGAAGTCCCGCAGGCCGGAAGTGGACGAGCCTACTCGCCCAGGCGCCCGGGGGCGCAAGAGCGCGCAGCATCTTCATTGAGGAACCGGGGCGGCGAACATGGAGTTCCATGTGCGTCTTATGTAAAGAGAGCGACGGGAGTCTCCACCAATTGACGCGCGTAACTCTCAGGTTCCGCCCCGCCAGTATGCAAATGAGGTGGCGCTCCGACCAATGGCGCGCGCAGGGGCGGGCTCCGCGCGCGCGGTCACGTTTTCCACTATGTGACAGCGGAGGGCGACGCGGCGGCAGCGGCGCTACTGGGACTAGCGGCTCCGGGCGGCTGCGGCGCAGGCCGAGCGCACAAAGTGACGGGCCGAGCAAGGGACAGACGCGCGGGTTGACGCGGCGAAGCGGTGAGTGGCGCGGCGCTGGGCGGTGGCGCGGCACTGGGCGGTGGCGCGGACCTGGACGGCCGTGGTCGTCTTACGTAACCGGCGGCTCGGACAGCTGGAGCTGGGGTCCTGAGCCAGGAGTTGCCGACTGTGCAAAAGGCTGCAACTCGGCAGAATGTAGATGGGACTGCGCGGTGACCCTTTTCCAGGTTCACACTGCTGCCCCCATTTCTCAGGTTAGGCACTGAGGTCGAGGAGATTAGTTAGGCATCTTGTCCGAGGACGCAGAGACATTGAGTGATCACCACACCAGATTGAGCGCGCCGACTCCCATGGTGATGTCCAAGGAAGCCAGGGTCAGTGCAAACTGTTCCTAGGATGGATCCAGAGGGTTCCCTAAGGAGCTGGCTTCCTGCTATGAGTCCCGAGAGTCAAGTCTGGCCCTGGGGGAAGGACCACTGGTAGGCACTGACTCCCAGCGGTGGGAAAGGGGTTAAACAGAGAAATACCCAGTGCCAAGCCACACCTGCCCCTCCCCGCCCCTATGTCAGGGAGACCACTTTGTCCACCCACTTTGATTTCCGTGGCATCCTCCACGCCAGTATTTCCTGTCTCCAGATGAACTAGGAGTATGTCAGGGGAGGGGGGAGAGGTCCACTCAAGCTGGAGCAGTCACATCGTCATCCTTTGAGACATACCTTGGCTGCCAAGCACAGACATGGACCAAGAGGTGGGCGGTGGCCTGCTTCTTCTGCAAGAACCCTGGTTGCCAGGGTTTCTGTAACGTATACACAAGGAACCAGTTTGGAAAGCTGATTCATACGGAACAAGGGAGACAGAAGGCTCCCTGGAAATCATCCAGGGTAACCCCTAGCTTGAAGAGGCACAGCCACAGGCTGGCAGGCTGTACCACTGTAAAAACCAGGCCTGGCAGTCTCAGGATCTGTTTCTCCTCCTTGGTCCACATGCTTACCAGAGGTGCAAACCTGAAGAGGAGCATGTCCACTCAGTCTTAGTCTCTGGAGTCTAGGTCGGATTCGTCTGATAACCAGAGTCTGTCTGCCTCAAGGCTTTAATTTAAAAAATCGTTTGGTTTTTGTGTGTGTGTGTGTGTATGTGTTTTACGATATGGAAAGCACCACTTTTTGTACGTTGTTGGAATCTAAGAAAGCCAGGGACTCCTTTATTTTAGTGGTAGCTGTACAGTGTGCCCGCATGGAATGGTACTGTGGGTGGCTGCAGTTATCTGTCACTGTCATCTTGGTATGATTCATTGGTACATAACTGGTGCAGCTCAGGCTGTGGAGGCTGGAGTACTGAGCAACGAGGGAGCCCTGCATCAGCCAGCTGGCAGCTACTTGGTACCTCGGCTTACCCTGGGCCCCAGTTTCCTCATCTGAGACAGTCTCTGACATCTGGTCCTGTGCACATTTGGAGTTCTGTGTCTGTGGACCCTTTTCTCAGGCACCTGCCTAACTAAGATGTGAGAAGTTTGTAAAACCCCGCTGGTGTCATATAATGTCCCTGTGAGAGACGTAGCTGCTTTGCTTAAATGAACTAGGAGAGGTTCCTGATATTTATACAGCTCCTCTCTCAAACTCCAAACCTTCTAGAAATCCCTGAAAGGTATGGGAGCCTATTATAATGGTATAATTTCCTCCAATCTCAGTGGACCACCGGCTTCAGCTCTGAGGAGCCGGTGAATGGCTGGAGCATGGAGAAAGAAGAAAGAGCCTCACTAGATATTGGAGTGACCCTTGAAAATGACTGTGTTAAGTGACTAGAAACGCATAGCCCACAGCCCTGCGGAACCCTCTTCACCCAATGCTTGTGGGAAGCTGCTTAGCACCAGACTTCTGGGAGAACAAGTAGGTGCAGAGAACCTCTGCTGGCCTGTCCCCAAGCCATGGCACTTCCCACTAGGGACATGACCCTCATGCGAAGCCTTTTGCTCATGGAGTATGATCCTAACAAGCCAGTCACTGTAGGCAACTTTAGAGTCTAGAGCAAGTTAGAAGCAGGGAGAGAGCCACACGATTGACTTTAAAAAATTTAATTATTTTTGTGTGTATATGTATCGTGTGTGGAGAGGTCAGAGGACAAGTTGAAGGCCTTAGTTCTAGGGCTCAGACTCAGGTTGTCCAGTCTCTGCAGCAAGTGTCTTTGCCCCCTGAGCCATCTCGCCAGCCCTCACTTAATTATCTTGGCCCTCTGAGCTTTGTGAAAAACGGGGGGCCTATTCCGTGCAACACCTGGTCAAATAAGATCAGCTTAGGTCCTCGAGGACAAAGGTCTGGACTTCCTAGGCCCTACCAGCATTCAAGGAGTTCCCTCCCACCTCAGCCACCACCAGGGTCTGTCACGTAGTAGGTACATCAGTAATTGCAGCTTGGTACCTCAACATAGGTAAGGACTGAAGAGCCTGTGGGGGAGTCCTAGAGAGGCAGCACCCCGCCCCCACACCTCCTTCCCCTCCTTATTTGGACAGCCCTGGCCACATTTTCCTCCCTTACCCAACCGTCACCATGGAGAGTGTGGCTGTTTATTTAACAGGACAAACATTTTCTTCGGATTGCAGCAGGCGGGCCCCAGGGAGTTGGCTCTTACCAGGAAGTAGAAAACATGTTATAATATTTGAGGTTGTAAAATACTGTGGGGCTCACAGACTCGAGGTACAGGCTGTTGGGGCCCCCTGTTATATAAAGTTGGAAAACAATCAGGAGTTTGCTGGGTTGTGACTAGCCGGGCGCAGGCTGTTCTTGCCGGCTGGTCAGAGGGTTCAGGGACGCATACCAAACGGGGATCTTACAATGTGTGCGTCTTTACTATTCTCTTAAGGAAGTAGGTTCCTTATTCTTTTCCCTCAGAAAACGTATTCATTTCCCTCTTAAGCAGGAGGCAGTGAGGGTGAGAGGCCCTTATGTCTGACCCTGGTTGGCAGTGGAAGCTGGAGCCTTGTTGGCCTGTGCTGCCAGTCCTGGACCTGTTTTGTCAATGTGGCTTGCTGTGTTTTTAACCATTTCTTGTGGAAAGTGTAGCTAGCTGCAGAGGCTGAGAGAGCAATACTGTGAACTCCCAGCAGCCAGCCTGGGGTACCCTCCCCCACCCCAGACCCATGATGTCATCACCCAGGGCTCTTTTCCTCTGTCTGGCTGAGGAGAGCGAACATGGCCAAGTGACCGGGTCAACAACCCCAGCTTAACTCCTGCCCTCAGGCTGGCTACTATCCACGGGAGAGGCTAGTGGATGGATATGGGAGCGTGTGGGCTCAGGCCAGGAGGGTCTCAGCCAAGTTCTCCTTTTCCCTCCCAGACCCTTCCCTGAGACTGTACCCTGTCTCCCAGGGGCTCCTGTCCACCCATCAGAGCTGGGACCGAGCGCTAGACCATAAGTACAGGAGGCAAAGTCTGCTTGGACCAGCAACAGTTTCTGCCAACTTGGCAAATTGATGTCAGTCCATTAAGCTACTTGTGCTGAGCAGTGCATTTTCTGGAATAATGAGGTTTTCAGCGACTTAGTTTAGTTTGTTGCCTTACATTTCTGCCATGTCTGCCTGGCTCTCTCTGTGAACAAGTTTATCTTCCTCTCCAAAGTAACCTGTTGGCAGCAGTGACCCCGTTCACATGGATGCTCAGGGATTGGCATTGCCGGGCACAAGCTAGGAGTCCTAGGATTTGAGCCTAACACAGACTATCCAGGTAGCACCCGGGTGGGGTTGTGTGGAATTTTAGTCCTTTGCATGTAAGCCAGAGAGGTGCTACCAGATGGCTCCACAGTGAACTCCCCCACCCTACCCCAATTACTGTGTGACCTGCCTGCTCCCCTGTCATGACTTAGCCCCAAGATTGAAAGCTGGTATTTGTTTGTCATTTACTGGAGTCCAGACAGATCAGACCATTTAATCTTCCCAAGTGCCAATAAGAGGGAGGGGCAGTTTTTGTTCCCATCATAGAGGTGAGGAAGCATGGTACAAAAAAGATGGCTGCTCATCGGCCTGTGGTAGAGGGGGTGGATGTGGTCTAGAGTACTAGGGATCAGGAGCAATCAACCCAGGGGCTTCAGGAGGACTGGGTGGCCACACTGAACCTGGAGTCAGCCCAAGGGAACTCAAGTGACAAGTCTGTATCAAGTGTGCTGTACACCGAGGGCCCCCTGCACCTTATCCTCCACCACCAGTCACAAGTCCTGGCCCACCCCATCTTTTAAGTCTCCCAGGGATTTTTTATATCCTATGCATTCTAGTTCCTTGATGATCATTTGTGTTCTAGGAGGTGAGCCTGGAAGAGCAGGATACCACCTGTTCTCCAGCCTGCTAGAAGGCCACCCTTAGAGATCCCTGGCACAGTATCTGCAGGTGTGCCCTTGTGGGTTTAGTGTTTAGGACTCCCCCTATAGCACTTTCATAATGGGTACCCAAAACGGTGTGCTGCAGTGTCCTAGGCTCTACTACCCCAGCCCTTCCAGTAGGTGCACATGCACAGAACTCTTTGGTAGATAGTACTGGCTGTGCTAGCCTGTTTCTTCCAGCTGGTACACAGTCACCTGTGGTGCAGAGTCCTAGGCTATGCTATTCCCTCCCACACCCACCCTTACCCCTTCTACCCCCACCCCCTGTCTCCTGGCAGGTGCACAGTGCTCTTCAGTGCAGAGTCTCAGGCATGTGCCTTCCATAGTATGCACTATGCCCTGGGAGTCCAGCAGGAAACACTCAAAACTCCTGCTCTCTAAAGGGGACAGAAACACCATCCTGACACAACCCCCACAGGGAGAGGAGGATGAAGTTCTCTGGGTAGCTAAGAAGAGTGCTGTGGTCCAGAGGGAACAGCAGTACAAAGTCTTTGGAGTGAGACTATATACACAGGCTAGATCGAGGGGTGGGTAGATAGAGGTGGACCTAGGGACAGCTAGACCTCAAAGAGCCTTCAGTCTCTTTTTTAGACAAAGTCTGTCTTCCGATCACAGACCTACTATAAGTGACATATATTCACCAGAGTCACGTGTCCTACCTACCGTGTTGACTGCAGTGGGGCCAGGTGGAGGCAGTAGCTTGGTATGGAAGTTGAGGCTGGCATCTAGCCAGAATGTTCACACTATATCCGTACCATACAGAGACGCCCGCACCACCCTCTACCTACAGCACTGCTTGAGTTCTGTTGTTCCACAGACTAAGTGCTCAGGACTTGTGTAGGGGGTTTGACATTTCTGTGTCTCCGTTCCTAGAAAGAGGAAAGGTCACATGCTCCTTTCAGAGTCTCTGTGGCTTCTTTTGCATTTTCCTTGTGTTGATGGTCTGAGTGTCTCTCTATCATTTCCTGTATTTCTGTGGGAAGCCCCTCCGTGAAGCCTGTGCTTCAGCGTTCTCCTAAAGTCTCCTTTCTTCCATCTTTCCTTAAAAAAAATAAAAAAATAAGGCCAGAACTTGCACATTTCACTCTGACTTTAGCTGAGACAGTTCCTGCATTTGGACTTGAGATACTGACAAACTCCCTCTGGCTGGAACACAGCAAGCAAGTCCCTGTCTGGGGTGTCTTCCCTTCTCTGTGTACCTCTTCCTTACAGAACTGAGGGTAAGCAGTGCCTCCTGGGGCCCCTGCCTGGCACCCCCTTCCTACTTTGTAGGTCACATGTTTGGTTTTTCCTTGATGGATACCAGTACCACTTTCTTCACTCTCGAAAACATAGTTTTAACGGGGCTTCTAGGTTTGTAGTACATGGTACCCAGAGTGTACACAGATCGGCAGATTCAAGCCTGCCCATCTCAGTGTTCTGAGGCTTTTTCCCCTGCACGAAAATGGCCACTTTCCCATTGGTCTTTCTTCCTCTTAGGTAATGTCACCTTCTTAGACAGGTGTGGTGTGCACATCTGCAATCTCTGTAGTCCCAGCATGTAGCAAGCTGAGGCAGGAGGATTACAAGTTCAAGGCTGTTCTGATCTACATAGAGAGACTTTATTTTACCAAAAACAGCAACAACAGAAAGTCACTTTCTCAGGCATCTCCCCCCGCCCCCATGACCAAAGATACAAAGATATTTCTCCCTTTTTGACTGATATGTGTCTTTTTTTTTTTTTTTGGTTCTGATGTCATGTTTTTTGTCTTGGCCTGTGCCATTATCTCCGTTCTTGTCATTCGTTTCATCAAACCTATCTTCTGTAGACGTTCTGTGCATGAGGAGGAGTAGGTACCATCTGCCCATCTGTCCTGGGTTGGTCTTCCCTCACTGCTGATGGTGGTGCTTCTTTGTTGGAGCCTTGTCGAAGGCCCCACTTTAGCTTTTGTCTGTTAATTGTGGACAAACAGGGCCTCATCCCTCATGACAAGAAACATGTTCCCAGAAACAACGTGGCTAGCTTCTGTGTGGTTCTCATCTCCTTGGAGTCAGTCCCTCAGTGGGTAAGACCTGGGCAGGTCCTAGATAAAGGATCCTGTTGGGCCTTATGGTGCCATTGCCAGTGTTTTGAATGGATGTGGGGCCTGCTTTGTTTCCTGCCTATATGGCCATTTTCTTGGTGTGAGCCTCAAGCTCTTCTGCCCCACAGTCTGTCTGCTAGCATCTTCCCAATGGCTATTGGGAAGATGCCCCACTGTTCCACAAGTGGGGGTGATCTGTAGTGCTTGGTCCTCTTCCTTGGGGCCTGGAAGAGCTGGGCAGGATGTGAGACCCCAGTGCCATCCCTGGGACACTATTGCTCCCGTCACTGGTGGCAAATAGTTGAAACCCTTGGAGCTTTCCTGGGCTGCAGAAAACCACACTGTTTCACCAGCAGTTTTAAATCCTTGGTCATTTCACATGAATGAGGGAAGAATGGGATGGAGGACTGTCTAAAAGGCATCCCTGTCCTTTTCCACTGTGGGAAGGGTGAGCACGTGCTGCAGACAGGCAGTGCCATGGTGGGCCATGTCAGCACAGAGAAACCTCTAAGCTTAGCGTGGATACAGAACCCACCAGAGCATCCTGGGTCAAGCCAGTGTGGAGCTGGCTGTTATTCAACCTTATGCATCCCTGGGTGAGTGTCCTACCCCATCACCTCAGCGGTGGCATGGAATCCTACATGGTTGGTTTGTAGTGTGACCTGGGCTATGTGTGTCAGCCTTCCATTGACAACTGGTGTTTTCCTGACTGCAAGGAACCCCGTGGGGGTATTGTGCCTTTTAGGATGCTCTCAGAGAGCCTACTGCTGACACTTGGCCTCCTAGCAAGGGCCAGCAAGTCCCCTGCCCTCCAACTTCCTCATGTGCTTGGCAGAGTAGAGGTCAGGAGGAGAGAGCAGCCAGGCATGTCTTCCTTGGCCTGCTGTGGTCCAGGTTCCCTCAGCTCCTGCTTCTTCCCTACCACCTTGGGTTGTGGTGAACTGCCTCTCCCAGGCCCAGCCTTAACAGCTTTTAGCTGTTTGCATAAACTTAATGTGACCTGACTCAGCTTAAGTGACATCTGCTTCCTTCCAGGGTCCCTGGCCCTCCCTTTTCCTCCCAGCGACATCTAACAGTCTCTTACCTTTGAGCTGTGGCCTCCTGTCTGGTGCTATGCCCACCCTTCCCCATCACTAAGTCTGTGATCTTTTATGGGGTTCAGAGTTCTATGGAAGCCTTCTTAGCGGTGGGCTGTTAGCTGCTTCTGCCCACCTATCCCTAAGCACACAGGTTTCTATTTAGTGTGGCCATGGGATCCGGCCAAATGTAAACCCCGTCATGACTTTGATGCTTAGGCACTTCAGTGGCCCCTGACGGCTCAGGGTAAGCTTGAGTCTCCTTCCCGCTCACACCACCTTATTCCAATGCCAGGCTCCCTGCAGTGCCGGAGCCCCTAGCACCTGGAGCGCTCCATGGCATAGAGGCCTCTTCACCCCTCACCCAACAGCATTACCTCTCCAGGAGACCCGGCTGCCCCCAGCTTCTCTGTAGCACATGCCATGTTGTGATGGAGTTGTTTTTGGACCCCACTGCTTAATGTCACCTGTGGAGATAATAGGATGAAGATTCTCATGCCTGGTTTACCATTTAGCATGACTATATTTCCCCACTGTCATGTAGGGTGAGTGGCTGTCTGTGCCCTTGTCTGTCCACTGGCAAGGCTGTCAGCACCTCCATAGCCCAGCTGAAGCTCTCGGGCCAGCTGCCCTCCTGATCCAGGGCCAGTAGCAGCTCAGGAATCAAGAACACATAAACACTATAGTAAATGGCAGCTGTGCTGCCAGTGATACTGGGAATCAAACCGAGGGCCTCGCACAGACAAGGCGAGTGCTTTACCATTGATCTCTAGCCTCAGCCTCTCTGGTGCCTTTGAACATTTGCCCAACGATCTTCTCCTTCCACTAGCTTCTTCCAGAGCCCGACATGAATGGATACGTGGACTTCTCCCCAAGTCCCACCAGCCCCACCAAAGAGCCAGGGGCACCTCAGCCCACCCAGGCTGTGCTCCAGGAAGACGTGGACATGAGCAGTGGCTCCAGCGGAAACGAGAACTGCTCCACGGGGCGGGACTCTCAGGGCAGTGACTGCGATGACAATGGGAAGGAGCTGCGGATGCTAGTGGAATCTTCCAACACTCACCCCAGGTAGGTCAGCCGCAGACCAGGCCCTCACACACAGGACACTGGTGGGACTCTCAGGGCAGTGACTGCGATGACAATGGGAAGGAGCTGCGGATGCTAGTGGAATCTTCCAACACTCACCCCAGGTAGGTCGGCCGCAGACCAGGCCCTCACACACAGGACACTGGTGGCTCCCTCCATAGTTTGTTACCCATCTTCAAGCAGCAAGTACCAGGACTTGCAGGGTGGCAGTACTTCTTAATCCTGTAGATGGCATTTATTGTTCCAAATAACGATACCACATCATCTTTGCATTTTTGTATCTGATGCACTTAACAGACAGTCCAGTCAGATCTCGGAGGAGCCTGCTCACTCACATACATTCGGTCACAGAATATTCCTTTTCATTTCTGTCTCTCAGTGTTCAAGTCTCCTAATATCTGAAGCTCTTATGTTTCAGTTTTAACATGATTTTTCCTTTTTTAAATTTTAACTTTAAAGTATATGGGTGTTTTGCCTGTATGTATATCAGTGCACCACTTGCATGCTTGGTGACCATAGGGGACAGAAGAGGGCATTGGATCCCCTGGAACTGTGAGTTACAGATGGGTGTAAGCAGCCATGTGGGTGCTGGGAATCGAACCTGGGTCCTCTGAAAGCTCTCTTCACCACTGAGCTGATTCTCCAGCTCTGACTTTTATTTTGAGGGGAAGCATGGAGGCCATACTATGGGTCTCAGGCACTCCAGGCAAGTCCTTTGTCCCAAAGCCACCACCCAGCATATGGTAATATTTTCTTTAAAATCTCTGGTGTGATGTCCCTAGTCAGTTTTATTGGCTGGTTGGGGGAAGAGGCATGTGGAGATCTTATCTATCTATCTTCCCTTGCAGCCCTGATGATGCCTTCAGACTCATGATGACAGAGGCAGAGCACAACCCCTCCACGAGCGGCTGCAGGTGAGACCCACCACAGACCATACCTCTCGCCTCATGCCCTTTCAGTGATGTGGGGCCCACCACAGACAGCCCCCACCTCATGCTCTGCCAACGAGCTGCGGGACTTTCTCTCAGGCTGCATTTGGAAGTCATGTGACCTCGTTAGCTCTGATAAATCTGTTGGTCTGAGCAGCCGGTTAGTGTGACACCTACATGGGCACTGTACTTCTGAGTCCTGGTTGTTCTTGGGGGACCCGGTTCCTGCCTAGCTGCACCCTAGGCAGTCTTGCCTCAGCCCTGTGTATGCAGCAGGAACCTTCTCACCCTTTTGCAACAAATTATCTGTGCATCCACAGACATTTTTTTTTAAATCAGTTTTTGGGGCAAAGTCCGCTCTCCCAGGCATGTGGGCACTTGGCCATTGAAGTCTCAGGGACCTGGCCCATCGTTCTTTGGGTACCTTCTCCTTGACACAAGCCATTTACATCAGCAATTCCTTGTTATCGGGCCTGTCTTTCTCTGCTCACTATCCTCACTGGGATTCCTTCCTAAGAGTCCCCTTTGCTCTCATCTGTTTTCCTGACCCATGCTCATGACTCCAGGGGCTCTTTCTCTGTCCTTCATACCATCCTTGTCCCTTTGCCTGGGCTAGCCAAGGAAGAGCCCTGTGGTGAAGCCTACACCACTGTACCAGGGGTTGACCAACAGCCCTCCTAAATGTGGTCCAGCCTGGCCCCAGGATAAAGATCTAGTTGGAAGACTTCTCTCTCTGGGTGAGAACAGGAATTCTTATCAGTCTGTGGTCTCCTGGAGGAGCCTCGGCTTCCGTGTCTATAGACCTCATTAGTAACTTCACAGAGAAGGTGCTGGCCCACAGTGAGGGAGGCCAGGGGTGCTGGCTGTCCCTGCCCCCACCACTCTTTTTAGAAGGCTCACATTTGATCCCCCTCCCACTTTAAATTTCACAGTAGTGAGCAGTCCGCCAAAGCTGACGCACACAAAGAACTGATAAGGACCCTGAGGGAGCTGAAGGTCCACCTCCCGGCAGACAAGAAGGCCAAGGGGAAGGCCAGCACGCTGGCAACCTTGAAGTATGCCCTGCGGAGCGTGAAGCAGGTGAAGGGTATGTCTACTTTGCACGTCTGTTCAAACCCATAGAAACAAGGTTTTGGTTGGTTGGTTTGCTAGCTTTTTGCATGCAAGCGCGCGCATGTGTGTGTGTGTGTGTGTGTGTGTGTGTGTGTGTGTGTGTGTGTATGTGTGTGTGCATGTGTGCATGTGCGGCAGTCAGAGGACAACCATGTAGAGTCAGGGTTATTCTCTTCTTCTATCTTTATGTAGGTTCCAGAGATTGAACTTGGGTCTCCAGGCTTGCACAACAAAGCCCTTACCCTCTGAGCCATCTCACCAGCCCCAGAAACACGTCTTAAATGTCCCAAACTACCTTCCAGATAATCACAGCTTTCAAAGACTCATCCCAGAAAAAGCAGAAGGCAGCAATAAAGATTTGATCGTGCTCAAGTTGGTTGAGAACCATGGCTCATTGCAGTTTTCTATCGAACTGCAGCTTTTAGAGGCAAAACCAAAAATAGGTAGAAAACCAGGGGACCGGATGCCTCGTGTACTGAGTATGATCAGGTCATTTTCAGAAGTTTAGCATAGTCCAGGCCCTGGCATGTGTTTGGGACTGTGAGTTCAGAAAGATGGCCACACAGTGCCATGAGCTGTGTGGGTGAGGAGATTGAAGTAGAACATTCCTGAGCTCTTGGCTACCTTCAACCTGTAGCCTGAGAAAGGAAGCAAAGGGGGTTGCTAGCTCTCAGCACTCAGGATCTCAGGTAGCCCAGGCTGACCACAACTTGCTAAGCCTGCTGCGTAACTGAGGATGACCTTGAACCTCTACATCCTTTCGCCTGCACCTTTTAAATACTAAGACTATAGGTGTGTACCACCATATCTGGTTTTATGTGCTGTTGGGGAATCTAGCTTAAGGCTTCATGCCTGCTAGGCAAGCACTCTACTAAATCTCAGGTGCTGTGTGTATGTATGTATGTTAATGTGTGTACCTGAACATATGTATATGTACCAAATGTTTGCAGTGCCAGTGGAAGCCAGAAGAGGGCACCAAATCCCACGGAACTGGAATTAAAAACAGTTGTGTGCTACCTTGTGGGTGCCGGGAATAGAACCCTGGTCCTCTTAGCCACCGCATCATCTCTCCAGCCTGCTCACCCAGGCACTTCTTAATTCATGAACATAACTCAAATGACTCATTTCCCGTTGATTTAAAAATGTTTACCCACAAAACATTTTCTGCCCTGCTGGTTATTTCAACCAAGAAGGAAGGCAACAGGGCACACGGCAACACCACCCGTCACTCAAGTTCAGTCACAGGACAGCCCTCACCATCATGCATGCACAATCGGGGCAACTCTGCCATCAAGAGTCCTGCTGCTGATTGCTTGTTTGATCTTTAAGAAGACTATGGTAGAGCATTTTGTCTGGCTCGTGAGCTAGGAGACTGGGGCTACGGAGTAAGAACCTGAAAAAGAACTCGGGTACTTTCCTGATGAGGGAGGCAATGGGTCTCTAGCACCCCCAGTAGACTCAGTCCTCCTTCATTGCTCCTGCCCAGGATCTGCCCGGATCAGCTTCCCCCATGTCCTGGCTCAGGCAGTTACAGTTGTTCTTGACTCCCAGACAAGAAGGGACACTGCCCAAGCAGAAAGCAGGTAGTCCATCTCCCAGATTCAGCCTCAGTCCCCAGGGTAGATCATTCCAGGATAGTCCAGCTGTAGGCATTGGCAGAAAGGCATGTTTAGTCAGTTGCTAGGCACAGGGGTGAGCGAGCTCTGCAGGTGCTCTGCTGTGGAGAAAGTGCCTTCATAAAGCCCTGGCTCAGGGTGCTAAGTATTTAGTCCCTATTCTTTCCAGCCACTGATGGTGGCAGATGTCCCTCGCTATGTGCTGGGACTTGCAGTAAACAGATAGAGGCAAACACCCCATTGGGGCAGGGAAGACAGGTGCCATGGCAAGTGATGTGGAAAGCAGGACCCCCTCCACCACATCACCCATGTGTGGCACTTGTGAGAATACCTCCCCACTGCATGACTGTGCCTTTGATCACAGTCACATACATGCAATGAGGGCTGAGTACTACATGTTACAAATACACATCAAAATAGACAAAGCCAAAAGGCTGCAATCTAGGCAGTGTGGGCTTTGCTGTAAACATTGCTGGCTGTCTTGAAGCCATTAAGCATGTAGGCCAGGCTTGTGGCCGGCAGTCTAGGTATGAGCTTGCCCTTCAGACAGTCTCCTGTTGAGTATCTGGATGGCTTTCTGTCAGTAGGTAGGTTGCTGGTATTAATGGCTGTGCCTAAGGAAGACCCTGCTCTCTGGAAAGAGCAGCTATGTGAATCAGTCAGACCTGGAAGCGGCTCACCCTCCAGGGACTATTGGTTTGCGTGCTTGGCCACAGTAACTTCGGAACTTGGGAGTTCTGCCAAATCAAGAATGTTCCTAAGCTTTCCAGCAGAGAGCATGCTCAGAAACTTACCAGTCTGTGAAGGTGGAGAGATCAACATCAGATAAGCCCCAGCCACGAGTCCAAAGACCTCACCATCACGCTGCAGGGACACAGGCTTGGCTGGATCCCGAGGTCAAACTCCGGGACACAGCCACCCTAGGTTCCGTCTACCTAAGGGCAGCTTGGTGGGGCTTTAGAGGCAGGACCGACTGCGTTGATTCCGTATGCAGTGAGAGCAGCTCTGGCCTGAGCTGCCAGAATCCCACCAGATACAAACTCAGATGAGCGGCCGGAGTATTTGTAGACGCTGCTCACAGCGCTTTCTTTCCAATGTGGCTTCTGGGACCTGTTCCTCTTCCAAGCAGTCGATCCTGCCTGTGTGGACGTTTCTAAAGGGACCACCCCAAGGCACAGGTGGCTGGGATGCTTCTGTGGATCCTAAGTTTGACCATTGTGCTTACGTCACGCTTCAGGGACCTGTTGCACCCTTATGACTTAAAGTAATGTATTTATGAGTTTTAAAATTCCTAACAAAGGCCTGCCTGGCGTGTCAGAGAAACTGCTCCCCACTCAAAGTTCTATCACATCCCAATTGTTCACTTGAGAAAAACAGACCCCACCTGCAGGGGCCAGTGACAGTATTCTGTCATGTGGGCCCCATCTGCTGAACATGGGTGTCGCTTCTCTTATAGCTAATGAGGAGTACTACCAGCTGCTAATGTCCAGTGAAAGCCAGCCCTGCAGTGTGGATGTGCCTTCCTACACCATGGAACAGGTTGAGGGCATTACCTCCGAGTATATCGTGAAGAACGCGGTGAGTGTTTTGACAGGGCACGAGTTCTCCCTTGGGGAAGGCAGCTGGTCCAATGTCAGGAGGCGGATCTCTGAATAAAATCACGAAGGTGGTGATTCTCAGTGAAGTCTTCATCTCTGGCCGACTCTGACTCATAGCTCCCAGTGCCAGAGAAACCCAGCTGTGTCAGAACTTGTTGCTCCTGCTTTTTGTAGCCTCAGGATGAAGAGACAGATTTAGTAGCCGCCTGTTTGTCCATGCTTCATAGTAATAAAGTCTGGGTCCAAAGCCCATATTTCTAAATGTCATCTAAGGGTCTGGGAGAGGAGAGACCCTACCCCCGGATTCCCAACTAGAGCAGACAATAATCTGTGAAGACCCAGCATGTATGAGAGCAGTGCTGAACTTGTGTCAGCCCAGCTCCTTGAGCCTCCCTACATCTTTCTACTTAGCAGCTCCCTCCAAGGAGGCTGGCCTATGCTCAAATGGGCAGGCCACCCCAAGAACCTGAAAGAGGCCAGCTGGCAAAGGTCACTTGGCCAGTTTAGGGAGCACAGGTGCTTAGGAAGGCTGGCCTAATGTATCTCTGATAGTGTTACGTTGGACTTTTGCATTGGAACAGGAAAGTCAGGTTGGACAGGATTGGGAAGGTTCAGGTGCAACCTGACTCTCATGTCAGGATGCTCCTACCAGCCTTAGCGCTATAGTATAGTCCATAGTGAGTATATTCACCTGATCATCCTCTCCATTTCCAGGATATGTTTGCTGTGGCTGTGTCCCTGGTTTCTGGGAAGATCCTGTACATCTCTAACCAAGTGGCCTCCATCTTTCACTGTAAGAAGGACGCCTTCAGTGATGCCAAGTTTGTGGAGTTCCTGGCTCCTCATGACGTCAGTGTGTTCCACAGCTACACCACCCCTTACAAGCTTCCGCCCTGGAGTGTGTGCAGCGGCTTAGGTGAGGTCCTGACTGCAGCATCTTGTCCCCTCTGAGTCAGAGTGTGGAGGAGGCTGGTGGCAAGGGCAGAGGTTGGGAGCTGGCTTCCCTTCTCAGCTATGTCAGAACGACCCACGGAGCCCTCCTGACAGGCTGCCAGCCACTGATCTGTCCAGGGCAAGAGGCAAACAGCTGTTTGTCTCTAGAGTAAATAGCCTCTTTGTAAACTTCAGAGGGTCTTCAAAATTAGGCATTTTAGAAATGGAGTTATTCAGAGGAGAAACCTTGACGTAACTGCCCTGCAGGGAGCTGGGGAGCATCCTGTGAGGCAGAGGAGTGTTCGGTGGGACAGTAGCTACCTGCAGGCAGCAGTTAGTCCCCTCAGGGCCTTAGCTGCCATAGTGTTCAGGGGTGACATTTGTCAGGGTGACTTTCTTTTGGGGAGCTTCATCTTGTCTGGAGGCAGGATCATAAGTTTAGGTTATAAAGCTCTCTGGGCTTATGCGGCTTTCCCCACTCACTAGCAAGTGTGTACGCTGGCTTTGTGACCCACCTGTGCCCAGGCTTCTTGCCCTGGCTCAGCCCTTCTTATCTGGCAGACACTCTGTGTCTTCTCTCTGTAGAGCCAGTTGTGTCATTCTCCTTGTGCCTTCCCAGTCTCCCCCAAGCCCCAGTCAGTCCGCTGCAGTCTGAGTATGGTTTGTCCTCTCCAAAACTCCAGTTGCAATTTGCTGGTATCACACTATTTAAGGTGGGACTTTGAGGTAATTACGGTCATGAGGAGAGACTCATGCCTTTCTCCTGGAATAGACTTCCTTGTTAGGACTCAGCTAGCACTGAGGGAATGGATGGGTTGCTCTAAAATGAGGCTGTCCCTTCTGCACGTGTCCTTCATACCGTTTCCTGCCATGATTTGAAGCAGCACATGACCCTCTCCAGCAGCACAGAGGATCCTTGCCCTGTGCTCTTGGACATCCCCCAGCCTCCAAACCCAGGAGCTAAACTAACCCATCCCCCCCCCCCCAAGTCAGCCTGCGAAGCTTTTCACAGCAATGGAAAATGGACTGAAACAGTTCTGCTGAGAACTGCGTGCCGCTGCAGTGGTCCCTGAAACAGCAGAGAACAGATTTGGAACTTAGGAATTGGGAGCAGCTGAACTGCTTCAAAATGAAAACCAGAAAAGGCCCAAGTGTTGAGGTTCTGTTCTGGTGTTAGAGGGCAGAGGAAGACGGGAAGACTGGGGAAATCTTAAAGCTTTTCTCATTCGCATAAACGGTTATGAGCAGCATGCTGACGGAAGTGTCGGAGGGACTAGCCACAGTCTGACCACGTACAGGGGAGTGTGTTGGAATGCAGGGGTGCAGCCAACCAGGTTGCTAAGGGATTCCATGGGTGGGAGATAAATAGCAATGAAGACCTCCTCATCACAGCGAGGCACAGCAGAGATCTTCAAGAATGCCTCTGATCCCCGAATCACGCATAGCTCTCACCAGCTCTCACTGTGGCCCCAGTGCTTGCTGTAGGCACAACCCCCACATTCTCCATCAGGTGTAAGAAAACCCTTGCCACTGTTCCTGTGGGGATGATTCTGTAGGCAGGAAGGTGAGGCCTAGCTTCCTCTGCCACAGGAACAGAGCTGCCCCAGAGAATATCACCAAGACTGTGCCAGCCAGTGCTGTCAGGCTGCCACCCTGGGAAGCCGAGCCACCAAAGACAAGCCACACATCCCAGGAAAACCACAGGCAGTCCTAACAGTCAAAGCTGGACTGAGCCCAGTAAGCCATGGGGCGGAGCTACTTGCTGCTTTGGGGGTCCAGTCTTACCCACGTGCACCAAGTATGTAGCAGGTGCTGGGGTAACAGGATGATCCCCCAGCTTTAGGACAAGGCTACTGGGACCTAGTTTCAGCCTTTCCTGAGGCCCATTGTCCCATCTTTCTGGCCAGTCTTCCTCTGGAGCAGCATGCCTGTCCCTCATCCTGTGGCCTTGGAGCAGAAGATAGGTTTGAGCTCACAGTTGGACTTTGGATTTTCCGGTTGGCACTGGAGACTGTGGGACGGACTTGATTATAGTTATGAGAAGAACATGAGCTATGGCAAGCCAGAAGGGCCACCTGTGGGCTGCTCTCCTCTCAAACTCATGCTGAATTTGGTCACTTGTGGAATGTGGGATAACTAGTCTTTGAGGGGGTGACCAAGTCACAGAGAGGGATTGGCAGGTGTGCTTTTGTTCTCCTGGGACTGGATTACTGTGACCATTATGTACCTCCACAGGCAGCTCCTCTCTCCTGTCATTTTAGCTACAGGCCTCTTGTGGGTGAACTCTGCAGTTCTGCATTGTATGTTGCCAGCTTCCTCTGCAGACTCTGACTCTAGAAGAGCTTCAGGGCATCCAGGCTCACAGCACTGTCACTGACGGAGGACTGAGGAGGAGCTAGGTCACAGCACTGTCACTGACGGAGGACTGAGGAGGAGCTAGGTCACAGCACTGTCACTGACGGAGGACTGAGGAGGAGCTAGGTCACAGCACTGTCACTGACGGAGGACTGAGGAGGAGCTAGGTCACAGCACTGTCACTGACGGAGGACTGAGGAGGAGCTAGGTCACAGCACTGTCACTGATGGAGGACTGATGAGGAGCTAGCCTCCACCACTACTGACAAGGGTAGCCAGCAAGAGTTCATTACTGTCTGCCCACCAATGGCTGATGGTCACAGCCCATTATGGGCTTTGGATGCCCAGAACTGAAGACTGTAGCTTCCCAGAGCAGAGGAACAAGGACCAAGACAGGATTGTTCTGGGCTTGTCAGTGGACCGATCTGCCATCCTGTCTGTGGCTGGCAGGTCACTGATGTCTGCTTACACAATGGCTTCTCAACCATTGCCACCGCCACCTTGAAGCAGTGGCTCTGGCCAGCTCTCCCGTTGACAGGTGCCCCCCCCCCATCCCTGTTCTGTAGCATCAGAGATGGACACTGCCTTTGTGTCCTTCACCAGCTCAACAACCATATGGCCTCAGTGGGCAGTGGGGTCGATACACCATTTTGTCTGAGGGTTTCCTCTGAAGGGGGTTGTCTACTTTCTCCCTAAACCCTGAGACTGTTAAAAAAACAAACAAACAAACAAACAAACCAAAGTTTGCAGTGTGAATTACAGGAGTGTGGTTCAGGATCAAGGAAAAGAAATGGCTGGGCATGTAGACTGCCAGCTGAGCAGCCTGGGCTGCCTCTCCAGAAAGAGGCTAGCCAAAGTATGTTCTAAATGGAAAGGAGAACCTGGTGACCTCAGAGAGGCCTTTTGCAGGCTGGTAATTCTGTATCATTTTCTGTAACTAGTCATTTCCTGTGTTTCTTCATTTCTTTCGAATGGAAAAAATACTATACCCAAGACAAAGTTGAAGGAGTTTCTAACCTTCAAGCTGTTCTAGAGATGCCTGCTCCCTTCTCTCACTTGAGGTCCAGCCAGCTCACGTTTCCCAAGACACTGTAAATCTTAAAGTAAGTTGGTATTTTAGAAAGTGTTGATATTTTCAAAAGCCTCGAGTCACTTCTGTTAGGAGCAAGTATCTCAGCAGCAATAGCAGTGAGAATGCCCAGGGGTCTATCAGCAAGTACACACATCCGTGTCTTCCAGAGATGAACTGCCAGTGTGTTGGTAGCGCCTCTGCGCCCAGCTCAGAAGTTTTAAACAACCGTGTTTGCTAGCTCTCGCCAGTAATCCCAGCACCCTAGAGGCAGAGGCTGAAGGATAGCTGCAAGTCCTAGGCCAGCCAGAGCTGCATAGTAAAACCCTGACTCAAACCTTTCTAAAGCAAGGCTGTAAACTTGTAGGGCAGTGTAATCTGGTCTATGGCACCCTTTGGCATGGTGTCCAATATGAAAGCTCTATGAAGGACTCACTCTGTACTTGGGCCACCTTGCGATGCACACCTCGGTTTGATACTGTGCTTATTGACACGGGAATGAATGACTCTGGGTTTTTCTTGTAGATTCTTTCACTCAAGAGTGCATGGAGGAGAAATCTTTTTTCTGCCGTGTCAGGTAAGTCCACTGTCCAGTCTTTCAAACTCAGGAAGAAGCAATATAGACGGTCTACCACCTGTACTTGTGGGAGAATTGGGGTATATTGCTTGCCCCTCCCCCGACTCTGAGCGTGAGACCAGGTAGAGCTTCTGCAGAGGCTGTGTGAAAACCCTGTGGAGTGATTTACATGCTACTGTATGAAGGGAGGCAATGAGTCAACCTGCCCTTCCACAAAAAAAGACAGACTGCCTTACTGTTGCTCAGGAAGACATTCCCTAGGGCCATGGCCCAGGCCGTGCCTGTAGCCCCTGAGTGTGCCCCTGCATTTCTTGGGTTAGAGTCACAGTGTACTGTGCAGGCTTTTGGTGACCAGGACATCCAGGGCAATGTCAGCAGTGACACCATGGGAAGCCGGGCCCAGAATACCTCTGAGGAAGCAACCTCCCATTCCCAGTTGCTTTGCCTTAGTCTACCTGCAACGTGCTCAAGAGAAAGGCAGGAAGGGCTCCTGCTGCCCATTGTATGGACTCTGACCGTTGACCATTCAATGTGGGTCTAATGGAGAGTGCCTAAGGGTGAGCTCTAGCGAGCTTCTCCAGTGGGCCCAGATGTGAGCTGCCTTCCGCATGGCCTGGGTTCCCACGAGAGGTTTTGCTGTGCCAGTCTTGCTGAGCATCCTTGGCATCTGGTACAACAAGTGGGGGAGTCACCCAGCCCTCACAGACAGCTAAGAGCAGGGCTCACTAGCAGGCCAAGGCTTCTCTTCGTCATGGCTCAGAACCTTGACCCTCACTCTCTCCACACTCCTCTCTCCACAGTGTTGGGAAACACCACGAGAATGAGATTCGCTACCAGCCCTTCCGCATGACACCCTACCTGGTCAAGGTGCAAGAGCAGCAGGGTGCCGAGAGCCAGCTCTGCTGCCTGCTGCTGGCAGAGAGGGTACACTCGGGCTATGAAGGTATAGCCATGCCTGACCAGGGAGCACATTAGCTCATCCTGCTTGCCTGCGATTGACACATGATGTCCAAAGTGTCCCTAGCTGCTCGTTCGCCTTGGCCTCTCCCCAACCCTGTCAGTCTCCTTCTCTGAATTCAGCACAGTTCTCTTTGCTATGTGGCTCTTCCATAGCAGCTGAAGGCAGCTGTGCCCGTTTGCTTCTTCCCTCCCCACAAAGTGGCACCATCTCTGAGGCCCCGTATCCCTCTTATCTTCATCCCTCACCCTTGCCTCTGCCTCATGACATCTCAGTACCCCCCAGAACCTCCACTTACTCCCTCAGCCTCCAGTGCTGGGCTATCCTTGTCCCTACCTTGGGCCATCTTGACTTCCGTCTGGATTGCCTTCCTCCCAGCTTGTGGTTTCTGTTGAGCACGAGGCTTCGCCTTGCCCTTCACTCCACCTGACTTTCTCTGCAGCACAGCCCAAGGCCATCTAGTTATCCTAATGATGTCCCATCAGTGAGGACTTCTCAGGCCACCTTGCCTCCTGACAGTCAGGTTTTCCCCATGGAGCCCAAAGAAAGCTATACCATCCTGACTCCTTCTTGGGATTTCTCTAAAAATATTGTTTTCTCATCCTGTGGTCCTTATGTCTACTCCAGTGCCTGGCTAGACACTGTTTGTTTTCTGTGTGTCAACTCAGGATACACAGGACTGATGATCCTCTGACAGCATCTTCACCCAGCCCAGGAACATTTATTTATCCCTGGAATTTGATTAGCCATGAGTTTTTTGTTTTGTTTTGGTATTTTTTTTCAGAGCACTTCCTGAAAGTGATAGCCCTGTGTTCTAACGTGATTTTCCTCTCTAACGCAACGATGTATCTCTGCATTCTGAACATTCCCTTTCTAATATTCATTATGAGTATAAAGAGGAGGGACAACTTGTCACCCCAAATCATGAATGTCCTTCAAGAACCAAAGATTTTAGAATTCGATAGTTAGGGAAAACACTGGATATACAACTTCCTATATGGGATGGATTGGCTTTGTCGTCATCCCTGCAACCCCTGGAAACTGTTAAGTTCTCCTGTTCAATGGCCTTGGCAAACCATATGTCATATAACTCATCTTTACAGAAGTGATTTCTTTAGGTTATTGTAGTTTTCATCTTATAAACCATGAAGGTGGTCTTCTGTCCCAGGGCCGCATGTCTCAGCTGGCATGGCAGCTCCCATTGGCTCCCAGAGAAGTTAAAGAGGCTGTGGTGGCCATCTGATTGGGGCCTGCCCTGCCTTCAGCATGGTGGCTCTGTTACTCAGTCTACCTTCCCATTGCCTGCCCATCACTCTCTGTCATTGAGCATTTCCCTAGTTATTGCAGAACTAACTAACCAAGTCAGTTTTAAGAACTAACTAAGTTTCTCAGAAGTGAAACTTCTGTTCTTGCAGCCCCTAGAATCCCTCCTGAGAAGAGGATCTTCACAACAACCCACACACCAAACTGCTTGTTCCAGGCTGTGGATGAAAGGTGAGTAGTGCCTCACTGTTGACAGGGCCTGCTGTTGCTTGTCTAGGAATCAGTACTGTGTCCTCTGTGTCACCAGGTCCTAGGACAGACACTCAGTGTTTCCTCATTGTCTTGGTAACAACCAAAGTGGAAATAATGAACCTTTCTTGCTTTTGACATCATTGCTGAAGGCAAAATTGTGTGTCATTTTCCCTACATGGCAATGGACAAAAATGTGTGACTGTGCTATTCTGTGACACAGTGATGCTTCAGTCAGACCACATACACTATTGTGATCCCATGATCTAGTGACCGGCTGCCATATGCCATGCTCCAGTAGGGTAGTAGCCACAGCTGTGCACAGTACAGCACTGTTGTTTCTGCACTCGATCTTAGCTAAAAGGCTGAGAAGCAATGCACTGTTGTTTCTGGCTTATGATTTACAACTTGTCACTTCCCCTTTATTTCACAAGACAGGGTGTTGTGGTACCCAGCAGCAGCCTCACAATTCTGTATGCCCTGGGTTTCTATATTACACCAGCAGTCAGGCCCGGTGACTGATCTGTGTTGTGGGAGTTCGTCTTTGCTTGCCCAACACTGCTTGTACAACAGAATTGCCTAAGGATGCATTTTTTCAGGCTGTGTCTTACTCTTACAGAACATGTGACTATACAGGCAGTAATACAATTTGAAATTACACTGACAGGTGCACAAAATCCAGTTGCAGGAGCACACATTTGTGATCTTGGCGTGATGAGGTTGAGACAGGAACATTTAGGGGTTCAAGTTCCTACTTCAAAAAGAACGAAAGCAAGAAAACAAACACCACAGTTTCTAAGAAATGAATACTATAAATGGGGCTCTCTGGAAAGCTGGGGACTATTTAGTTGAGCCTGCCTTTCTTGCCCTGTTTAAACTCCTTCTAATGGGTGATAGTATCATCAGGGATGGGGTGCCAAGGGCTGATGTCAGGAGGAGATGCCATTGGCAGGACCTCAGCAGGAGTCTGTCTTCTGGGGTCCCCCTACACCTTTTCTCAGAGCGCTCCTCAGGCTTGTCTCACTGGGTCTGCCATGGAGGGTACTGTAGCTGGTGTAAGAAGTCCTGACTAGATTCAAAAGTGCTTGGTTCTCAACAGGTTGTGGTCAACTGTGTGCCTTCCCCAGGCTCCCTGACAGATGAGGAGTGGGAAATCAAATGGCTGTTAGGAATGGTTTGAAGAAACATGTCTCAAGAAAATACCACAGGAAGTGGACAGAAAAACAGACCAAGTCACCCCCCTAGATTTGTCTACCTGGCCAGGGACACAAGGTCTCCTCTTTTGAGTCACACTGCACTGCCTCCAGGAAGGTTCCACTCTGCCGGCAGTCAGAGACCTGCCACTGCTGGCCTAGGTCCCTTGGGTGTGCCCTGCAGGTCACCTGTGGTCCAGGGACCAGAAAGACAGTATCAGATGCAGATCTTGGGGCCGAATGTACAAAGCCACCTAAAAGGCTGCCATTGCTACATAGACCTAAGGACTGTGTGCAGACTGCCAGCTGTTTTGTTCCAGCTGTGAGGCAAGAGGACAGGCCAGGGCCTGTGCGAGGCAGTCTGCCAAGTTCTCCACAGTGAGTGGAACCTAAAGGGCCCCTTCATGGAACCCTGCGGTCAGGATCAAGCATAGAGCCCTTCCTCCTCAGCGTTGTTCTTCTATTTCCCCCACTCTCTTCCTTTCTTTCTCTTCCCACTTCCCAGCTACTTCTTCCTTTTTCCCTATTCTTCCTCCCCTCCCCCAATCTCTCCAGCCAGGCTTGTGTTGGGAGGGTGCCAGGAACATTCTGTACACTCTGTCCGAAGGGAAACAGGAGGCCTGAGAGTGTGCCTCAGACACTGAGGATAAAGTCAGACTTCTAGAAAGTTCTAGTCTGAGGATGTGTGTAAAAGGCCTTCCACTGAGCAGAGGAGAGTTTGAGGAAACACCTGTTGGGATGCTTGAATGCCTGGGGAAGAAGCGGGAGCTAGCCATGCTAGATGCTAACAGAGGCATAGGCAGCTGCCTCTGTCATCTCTACAGACCAGCCCAGACCACCAAGGGACTGCCACTTTAAAGAAGCATAGACAGGCACTGAACAAGACGTCCAGCCAGTCATGGGGACTTGCTGGGGAGCCACAGGAAATGGCCTGATATAGGGTCTCAAAGTGACAGAAAGGAAGACATTCTTAGAAAGACAGCTTTCAGCCAGAACTGGTTATACAGAGACTCACATTAAACTGGTCAGTATTAGAAACTGATCAAAACAAGATCAATATGTCATGATGTATTCCTGCAGGAGGTTGAACACCACTCTGTAGCTTACAGCCTCATGACTGTCACACCATAGGGATGCTGGAAAGCTGCCACCCTGAGACTCCCTAATGTTACTTCTGCTGTTTCCAACTGGGGGACTTCAGAGCCTGTATCTGTCTCTAGATGAGGAGGTGCCCTGGGATGGCCCTCCCTCAGAGTCTGCCAGCTCTGCCTGACATTTGTATTCCACGTGCTGACTGCCTTGTGTCCCTTGCCTCGCAGGGCGGTCCCCCTCCTGGGCTATCTACCTCAGGATCTGATCGAGACACCTGTGCTCGTGCAGCTCCACCCCAGCGACCGGCCCTTGATGCTCGCCATCCACAAGAAGAGTAGGTCGTCTTCTTTACGCCCCAAGGCCTGTGTGCTCTGGTACTCGGAGAGGTTGGACCCACTGGGAATGCTGAGCCCTGGTGGCTGCCCTACATCTTGGCTGAGACCTGGTGTCATCAGCTATAGGTAGACCAGGGAGAGAAAAACTCAAAGGGTTCTTGGAGACCCATATATAGTATTGGTGTTGGTGACTGTGGGGAGAGCTGCTGAGCTGTGGTGCAGGAAGGTCCTGACCATCCTTGGGAGTAGACAACACAGGACCCCTCCAAGCTGAGCCCTTGCAGACCTGGGTAGCACTGAGAGATTTGCATCCTAATGTAGGAGATGAAACTGCCTCCCCTGGAAACCATCCCTGGTGTGATTTGAAGCAGACACAGGAGTTGAAAGCAGAGGCTTTGAGGAGGTGACCTTGGCCAGCCTGTGTGTGTCTGCTCCCTACTTCACACACCAGCCCTGAGACTCGCTTCTTACCCTCTAGTCCTACAGGCCGGTGGGCAGCCTTTCGATTATTCTCCCATTCGATTCCGCACCCGCAACGGGGAGTACATCACATTGGACACTAGCTGGTCCAGCTTCATCAACCCATGGAGCAGGAAGATATCTTTCATCATTGGGAGGCACAAAGTCAGGGTGTGAGTGCTCCCAGGGTTCCGCTCTGTGGATTTTGGGGGATTCTGGCCTATTCTTACCTCTCACAGCAGGGGGCAAAGATGGGGAGTTATCTCCCTATGGAGGAGCTGCTGGCCACGTGCATGGGCAAGGGATGATCTGCCCAGGTGGGAGGAACTCTTGTAAGCAGAGTTATATGCAGCTGGAGGTCTGTGGGATAGAGATGGAGATTCTGACCCCAGGAGGCCATGTGGGTACCACATTCAGGCCAGGCAGGCCCTTCTGAGGAAACAAATTCCAATCACACAGAGGCCCTTTGAATGAGGATGTGTTCGCAGCCTCCCCGTGCCCAGAGGAGAAGACTCCACACCCCAGCGTTCAGGAGCTCACAGAACAAATCCACCGGCTGCTGATGCAGGTGAGTGCCGAGTGAGTTTCCCTAGCCTTAGAATCATCCGTGTCGCAGCCATGATGCTGAGTAAGCCATTGAAGGGTGCTCATGCCCCACAGCCTGTCCTTCAGTCCTGATAGGATTTCCACTGGTCTAAGTCCTACTCTTTCCCAAAACACTGTCACCAACACTGGGAACTTGGTGACATTACCCTCCAGTAAAATCAGTTTATCTACAGCCAGTCCCACTACTGAGTGGATGTCCCCTCTTGGCTATAGGATTCAAAGAGTGACTATAGTTGAATTGGTTTTGTTTTTAAAACCTCAATAGACTGCAAAAGACCTCAGCTTGCAGTAATTAACTGGTTGAACATCGTCTTAGGGTTTCATTGCTGTGAAGAGAGACCATGACCAAGGCAACTCTTATAAAGGACAACATTTCATTGGGGCTGGCCTACAGGTTCAGAGGTTCAGTCTCTTGTCATCATGGTGGAAAGGATGGCAGCATCCAGACAGACATGGTGCTGGAAAAGGAGTTGAGAGTTCTACATCTTGATTGGAAGACAGCCAGGAGGAGGTTCTCTTCCATACTGGGCAGAGCTTGAGCATTTAGAGCCCTCAAAGCCTGCCTACATAGTGACACACTTCCTCCAACAGGGCCACACCCATTCCAACAAGGCCACACCTCCTAATAGTGCCATTCCCATAGGTCAAGCATATTCAGACCACCACAAAGGTTGCTTTTTGTCTTTTCACTTTTTTTTTCTTTTGGGGGCGAGGGGAGTGTTGAGACTGGGTCTCTCTGTGCACTCTTGGCTGTCCTGGAATTCACTCTGTATACCTGCCTGGCCTTGAACTCACAGAGATCCACCTGCCTCTCTGCCTCCCAAGTGCTGGGATTCAAGGCATGCGGCCCGCCTGTACCACCTAAACATGTTCGCTTTAATGGCATCTCCTTGGTGGCCGCATGCCAGGTTAGGACGCTGTGAATGAAGGCCAGACAACTCAGGGTTCAAGCTCCCCTGCAATCGTCTTCTCTGTGTAACCTTGGGCAGGCTGAGACCACTGTTTGAACTTGACGTATGGTGACCTCTTCTACACCTTTCTATGTGCTTTCCCCCCAGCCTGTCCCCCACAGCGGCTCCAGTGGCTATGGTAGCCTGGGCAGTAACGGATCCCACGAACACCTCATGAGCCAGACATCATCCAGCGACAGCAATGGCCAAGAGGAGTCTCACCGGAGGAGATCCGTACGTCCCTCTCTGTTCCTCTCCCTGAGACGTGCAAGTCCCGAGTTAGAAAGCATGATCAGAAATACCCAGGCAGTGGCTGAACCAGTGGCTCAGTTGCCTTCTCCTCTGGCTCAGTTCCCCTGGGATTTGCTTCCTATTTCCAGTTGCAGCAGCCGGCCTGTAGTTAAATATATAAAGGAAAATGGTGTAGGTGGGCAAAGCAGAAGCTTAAGGAAACAAAACCTTAGTTGGAGGGTGGTATGGACTCCTCAGCAGTTCCTTTACTGTGTCTCCCTCGGGGATCATGGGAGTTGTCGCCAGCTCCATCAGGATTTCCGAGTCTGGGTTAGAAGTAGTGAGTACGCTCTGTGGTGAGCACTCGCCCTGTGTGTGCAAGGCCCTGGACTCCGCCCCCCAGTCATTCTCTTTGTTGCTCCACCTCATGTTGGCTTCTCTGCCCTCACTGTGGGGGGCTGACAGAAGAAGGTCTCCTAGAATGAATAACGTGTTCCTTATTGTTTTTCTTCAAGGGAATTTTTAAAACCAGTGGCAAGATTCAAACCAAAAGTCACGTTTCTCATGAGTCTGGAGGACAGAAGGAAGCCTCTGTTGCAGGTAAAAAAGATGTCCTCTGCCTCTTCCTGGAGCCCTCACTCTTGGGAGCTCTCACTTTTCCTTAAGACATCTACATTTAGTCTGCTTTTTAAAAAGAAAACAAGTCGGGGCTGGAGAGATGGCTCAGTGGTTGGGAGCACTGGCTGCTCTTCCAGAGGACCCAGGTTCAATTGCCGGTTCAATACCCACATGGCAGCTCATAACTGTCTGTCATGCCAGTTTCAAGGGATCTGAAACCCTCACACAGACATACACAGAGGCAAAATACCAATGCACATAAAATGAGAGAGAGACAGAGACCAAACAAGCCTGGTGGTGGTAGCGGCTCCACCTTTGATTCCAGCACTTGGGAACCAGAAGCAGATAGATGGATCTCTGAGTTCAAAGCCAGCCTTGTCTATAGAATAAATTCCAGGACAGCCAGGGCTACACAGAGAAACCATGCTTCAAAACAGAACAACAACAAAAAGAAAACAAGACACCCCACTTTCCTCTGTTTTTGTCTCAGGACAGCAGGGGGTGGTGCTGACTTTTCTGGCTTATTGCTCTATGTAAGGACTGGGAAGGTCTCCCCCTGAGTGTGCTTAACCTCATCCTTGCTCTGCAAAGCAACAAGGGCTGCCCCTCTGTGTCCAGCCAACAAGTGCAGATCCTACTGTACAGAAGGCCCTGGTTACCTTGTGACCCACTAGAGCAAGCAATCTGTGTTTCCCTAGGACCTGCCTACTGAGTGCAGTGCGAGCTGTGGCTATGGGGATTGGGGAGTGTGTGGCTTATCTCCTCACTCCACAGAGTATACACACACACACACACACACACACACACACACACACACAGTTGCCTTGGCAGAGTGTCCAGGTACCCACAGTTCTCAAAAGCAGCCCTACCCGCAGTAGACAGTAAGGTGCTGGCTGTTGGGCATACACCAGTGAATAAAGTATCACTTGTTGCTCAAGATCCCTCAGGAGGGCGAGCATGTGGCTCTCATGGTGACCACAAGCGGCATCCACAGCCTAGTGCCTAGGCACCCATTGCTGTATGATCATTGTCACCAGAATTGTCCCTGATTGTACAGTGCTCTGAGTCTTGAGATATTTCTGCCTTAGATTCTAAGGCAGAAATTCAAGGCAAGCCCAGGTTCCACTGTTTAAAGTCAGCCTGCCTCCTGGATAACTTAGTGAGACCATATCTCAATCAGTCAATCAATCAATAAAAGAAGAAAGAAAAAGAAAAGCCAGGTATGATGGTCCCAGCACTTGAGAGGCAGAAGTCAGCAGATTTCTGTGAGTTCAAAGCCAGCCTGGTCTACATAACAAGTTCCAAGCCAGCCAGGGCTACATAGTGAGAATTTGTTTCTAAATAAACAAACATCGAATGATGCATGGGTTACAGAGGTAGTTCATGGTAGAGTACCTGAGCTGCACATGCAAGGTCCGGTATTCAGTCTAGCCTGCTCTGCCCAGGAGGATAAGACATCTGGTGTCTAACTGGCCACAAGTTCAATATTATAAGGCCCATCCTTTTCTACCCTGAGCTCTGAGTCCTGAGAATGGTCCTAACATGTGCAGTTAAGCCCAGACAGAAGCAGGCCTTGCCTTGCCTGGGTGGTAGGTTACTCTAAGCTCCCACTCCAAAGTTCCACAACTGTCCCACCAACAGGGATTCTGGATGCAGACTGTCTCTGGGGTCTCGTATCTGCACATTATGAATCCTTACTCCTGTCTTTGAGTGGAATAAAATGCTTTATAAATATATATGCAAACATTTCTTTTGACAGATAAAAGGTAGTAAATGAAAAAAATTGTGTATGTGTGTGGTTTTTTTTTTCCAGAAATGCAAAGCAGCCCCCCAGCTCAGGTGAAAGCTGTCACCACCATAGAAAGGGATAGCTCAGGGGCCAGCCTACCCAAGGCCAGCTTCCCAGAGGAGCTAGCCTGTAAGAACCAGCCTCCTTGCTCCTACCAGCAGATCAGCTGCCTGGACAGTGTCATCAGGTACACAGGACACTTCTGATCTTTCCTGCCATTGGTGACCTCGTTCCTCACACCCTCCACCCACCCACCCACCCATGTGATGCCTTCTGACCCTCGTGCAGGTACCTGGAGAGCTGCAGCGAGGCAGCCACCCTGAAAAGGAAGTGTGAGTTCCCAGCCAACATCCCATCCCGGAAGGCCACAGTCAGCCCCGGGCTGCACTCTGGAGGTATACTTTCCATTCAGAACTGTCTAACCTATGAGCCCTTCAATCTCCCAGGGTGGGGTCAGAAGCCATCTGGTAAACCCTCCGGTGTCCTTTCTTCCCCCTAAATTAATTTTTCATAGCTTTGTAGATACACCAGCAATGCTTTTAAGTGGCCAAAGTAGCTAGAAAGTTGATAAATACCCTTCTTGCCGGTCAAAGTGATATCTAGTCACCCCAGCTTTGAGAATAGGGACTTGGGAAGCCTGCCTGGTGACCAGGGGGCAGCCATGAGCTCCACTCCCTCCTGTGACTGTGCTAACCTCAGTGGTTCTGGAGCAAACACCTCATAGTCTATCTAGAGGAGCCCTTGCCTGTGAACACTAGCATGCTCTGTAGCCATTTGAAAGCTCAGCCCAGCAATCTCAGCATTTGGCTGGCAGAGGCCAGCCTGAGCTACACAATGAGACTTTCTCTCAAAAAATTACAAAAAGAAAAAGATACAAGGCTGGCAAGATGACTCAGCATGTAAGGTGGCTGCTGTGCCAGGTCGACAGCCTGAGTTTGATCCCTAGATCCGACCTGGATCCACAGAGCTGTCTTCTGGCACACAAGTCCATACACACAATAATAATGATAATAGTAAAATTTTAAAGTAGAAATAGAGTGTCTCGTTTATTAAACGAAGCACAAGATTGTGAGTGGCCGTGCAAGGAGCAGGGTGGACAGCCCAGATCACCCCCGCCAGAGGGCCCTGGTGTGACCCACAGCCATCTAGAGCAGTGGCTCTCAACCTTCCCAATGCTATGGCCTGGCCCTTAGTACAGCTCCTCAGGTTGTGCTGACCCTCAGCCATAAAGTTATTTTTGTTGCTACTTCATAACTGTAATTTTGCTACTGTTGTGGATCATAATGTAAACATCAGTGTTTTCCGATGATCTGAGGTGACGCCGAAATGTTTTTGTTCCCCCCTACACACACACACACTATACACACACACACACACACACACACACACACACACACACACACCACAAACACAGAGGTCCTGGACTCTGAGAGTGAAGTTCAAGTTGCTCCCGTCATTTCCTCTTCACCTTTTTCCTGAGGACAGAAGCATCCCTGGGGCAGGGGTGCAGCCAGCATGGCCCCATAGGTCCCTTATGTCTCTAGCTCCTTAACTGGACAGTGATATTCATCCTGCATATGTGTTTGCCTCTGTTTTTCTCTCATCAAGAGGCAGCACGGCCCTCCAAGGTGACCAGCCACACAGAGGTCAGTGCTCACCTGAGCTCCCTGACGCTGCCAGGCAAGGCCGAGAGTGTGGTGTCCCTCACCAGCCAGTGCAGCTACAGCAGCACCATCGTGCACGTGGGCGACAAAAAGCCACAGCCCGAGCTAGGTATGTACGCCACAGATCCCTGGGGAATTTCAACAGCAGCCTGAGTTTCAGGAGGCAACTTTGGAGGCTGGGGAGATGGTTTGGCGGGTAAGAGCACTTTCTACGTAAGCATGAGAACACAGGTTCACATCCCCAGCACTCACATAAAACGTGGGCCACAGTCATGAGCATGCCTGTAAGTCCAGAAATGTTGAGGGTGGAGACGAGAGGGTCTCTAGAGCTTTTTGGCCACCAGCCTAGCCCAGGTTCAGTGAGCAGCCTTGTCTCTCAAAGAAGTAAGGTGGGAAGTAACCGAACGGACACCTGGCATCCTCTTCCGGCTCACATGCACAGACAGACTCACACACACACACACACACACACACACACACAAGTGCTGTACACACAAACACACACAGACATCTGACTGAAAAGTGAGAATGCTAACTTCCACTTTGACCTTTTATGCTTATTCAAACTTATCAGAAAACTCCCAGTAAAGGTGTTTTGGGTACTGAGAACTCCGAGGTGGGATATGGCCAGTTAAGGGCCCAAGCACTACTCTCTGCTGTGCTCTGGCGCCACCTGGTGGCGGTTGTCTTCCTGAGTGTCTGTTCCATAAGGCACAGGCCCCATTTCTGCCTCGGGGAAAGAACCAGAACACATAGTAAGAAGAGTGACTGTGACTGAGTGCTCTTCGTGAGACCTTGATGCTGGGGAGATGAGTCAGTTGCTGATGTACCTGCTGAGCAAGCATGAGGACCAGTGTTCCATCCCTGGGATCTACATAAAACCCAGGAACAGTGGACTCCTATGTAATTCTAGCACTAGGGAGGCAGAGATGGGGATTTCTGGGGCTCACTGCCAGTCAACTTAACTAAGTTGGTAAGTTCTGGGTCCCATGAGAGACCATATCTCAAAAAGTAAGGTGGAGAACCAGGGAGGAGGACACTCAGTGTGGACCTACCTCTGGCCCCTACGCCGGCATGTGTACATATGCATACACATGTACTTGAGTGCATGCATGCACACATGCACGCACACACGCATGCACAGAGAATTATAAGCTTGTTTGTTAACAGAAAGAAGGAAATGATAAGAAACAATGTATCTGTAAGAGTCGATCTCCCAAGGGCTTGACCAGCTTGCCCTGACCTCTCTGCTCTGCAGACCACATATCACAGTGGCCACCATGCATGGCCCTGAGATCCGGAAGATGTACTAGTACTTTGGCCCTTTCCCTTATATATCAAAGCTGAAGGCAGCTTTGGAATGTCTTCAGGCCCAGAGTAGAAGTGGATCTTCAGGTGTCTGCCTGCTGCTTGCTGCCTGGGACTCCTTTGGGAATCAGAAGCAGGCATGGGGAATGTTGCCCCCTGTGGTGGGCATCATGAGTCAACAGGGTGTGAGTTGTCCGTACAGTAGGTTGCACTTGACAAGCACATGCTGACCAGAGCCCGCTTCTTGCTGCAGAGACGGTAGAAGATGTGGCCAGTGGGCCCGAGTCCCTTGATGGTGCGGCGGGCGGCCTCAGCCAAGAAAAGGGGCCTCTTCAGAAGCTGGGCCTCACCAAGGAAGTTCTGGCTGCACATACGCAGAGAGAGGAGCAGGGCTTCCTGCAGAGGTTCAGGGAGGTGAGCAGGCTCAGTGCTCTGCAGGCTCACTGCCAGAACTATTTCCAGGAGCGGTCCCGAGCCCAGGCGAGTGATCGAGGTGAGCGCTGACGTGAATTGAGCATGCGGGGGTTTTTTAAACACTTTGTTCTCTTTTTAAGGTGATGCTGGCCTGGCACTCACCATAATCCTCCTGCCTCAGCCTCCCTAGTGCTAGGATGGCAGGTGGGGACTGTCAGGCCTGCATCAACACTGTGCTTGGGAGACCTGTATCCGGTGCTAACGTACTGAGCTGTGCCCAAGTCAGAGGTGTTCATGTGGAGTAGCCACTGCCACATTGCTGGCCATGCAGCATGGGAACTCTTTCGAGGACACAGCCTCATGTTCCCAAGGGAACAATACCATAAATAGTCGCAGAGTGCTAGGCTAGCTTCAGCAGATCTTTGAGGCTACCCTCACCCCCAGTTAAGACCCCGGAGTAAGTTCAACCTGCAAAGAATGAGCATTGTGCCCTGAAACCTTTAGCAGGCAGCTTTGGGAATGGGGGGATGACATTCCCCTTCCTGCGGACGCACCCTCCTGGCCTGGGGCTGCCCTGTGGATCCAAACCTCAGCCAAACCCATTAGCATGAAACGTTTCTTTAGGCCCATAATCCCCAGGTGGGTTGAAGGCTTTCTGTTACAGGGGCCTCGTTCTTGAGTCTGGCCATCCATCTATCCACACACTTGCAGTGGGATCTGGCTCAGTCCACACACTCACCTGGCTCCTAAGACAAACCTCCTTTTGTATCCCAGAGGCAAGGGGCTGCACTGGCCAGAGATAGCAGTTTTTCTCCTGGCTCTGGGGCTCTGGTCCAGGGTCACAGCTAGTAGGCCCAGGAGAAACCACCAGGAGCAGCCCCACAAACACCGGAAGGAACCGAGGAAGCTGTGACCTCTTTTAGAGATCATATCTTTTCTTCTGTCTTTCTTACTTTTGAAGGCAGGGGTTGAACCATCTTCAGGGAGCATGCTGTTCTGTCTGTCTGTCTGTCTGTCTGTCTGTCTTCAGCGAGCATGCTGTTCTGCTTCTGAGCAACGTCCCCAGCCAGGGCTGCTTTTCCCAGGCTCCTTCCCAGTGTCTTCCCAACCCCCTCCCCACAAAGTCTTGCCACACGCAGGAACCTCAGTGGAAATGAAAGGACGCCCATCCATCCCGAGCAGACCCAAGTGTACATAGTTCCATTTCCCACACACCCCAGACCCAGCCGTGTGTACATTCCATGGATCACACAACCTCCCAGGAAGTCCTGACAACAGTCTATACTTAGCACTTCAACCGCTGCTCTTCCTTCTGAGGGGAAACATTTCCAGGAGGAAATGAGACAGAATGAAGAACAGGGCAGTGTGCCTGGACTGGGCTGTTTGTCTCAACCTGTAAGAAAGGTGCGAGGCCTTGACACAAGCTCACAGATGCCTCCTGCATACCTCTTGCTGAAATGGAGAGAAGAGAGGCTCCTGGGCTGCTCCACAGGAAGGCAGTGGGAATACACAAGGGAGTGTCTTCCTGGGCTATCGGGACTGTTGGTCAGCTTCCCAGCACTGTGACAAATACCTAAGAGGACCAAATTATAGGGAGAACACGTTTATTTGGACTCACAACACCGGGGGCTTCTAGGCCACAGTTGCTCAGCTCTGTCGGGGTAGAGCAGCACACCATGGCAAGAGATGGTGACTGAAGAGCTGTTCACCTCAGAGGCCAAGAAGTGAGTCCAGTATCTCAGGGCATGTCCTCAGCAGCCTGGCTTCCTCACAGCTGGGCCCCACCTTCTAAAGGTTCCACCTCCGTCCCCCAGGGGCAGCAACTGAGTCCTCAACATGGACTTTCAGGAGTGCTCTAGGTCCTAGCGGCCACCCTCGGCTCTCTTGTGGCAGGTGGAACATGTAGCCTCCCTTTAGGAAACAGTAGTAGTAGGTTAAGTGAAGCCAGCCATTCTGCCATTTGGGGTCTGCACACTAATATGTATTTTTTTCTAAATATCAGGTAATAGCAGAAAAGGGCAGGGTTTTGTGTTTTCTGTTTTATTTTGGATAAAGAATATTTTTAATTACTAGTTTCTGAGAATTCCATAAAACATATGTTTATATTCACACACACACACACACACACACACACACGCACACACACACTGCTCCCAGATCCACAACTCGCCCCTCCCCCAATCCTCTCACTGAGTCTAATTTGTGTTGCTCATGGACTTCCAGGTTTGGGACCATCTATGTGAGAGTAGTTGGCCTACTGTGGGCAGTGCCTTTATTAAAGAAAACATGCTCTGCCTCAATCCAAAACAATCAACTCTCCGTAGCTCCTCAGTTAGGGGTAGGGTCCCATGAGCCCCTTCTGCCTCCATGATAAAACGTTAGCTGGCTTGATCTTGTACAGGCAACCACAGCTGCTGTAAGTTCACGAGCAGAGTGGTCCTGGCAGACCCAGAAGATTTATTTGAGTCCAGTCCTGCCCAACCTCTGGCTCTTTAAGTCTGCCTAACCCCTCTTTGATGTTGTACCCTGAGCCTTGGGGTGAGGCTTGATGTAGATGCCCCATTTGTGGCTGAGTATTCCACTGACACTTGGCTATGAGTCTCTGTGTTAGCGGCCATGTACCGGACAACTTGTGACGAGCTGCACTAATCTGTGGGTGCAGAGATATGAATTTAGAGGGCGGCTTGCTACTGTATGTAGTTAGCAAAATAATGGTGGTAGATTTACTTCTGGGACCTGTCACCTCCCCGTCATGGATTCTTGGTCAGATCTGCAGGATCAGGCCTGCCTTTCCTCCTGTGGAAGGGGCCTTAGAGCTCATCAGAAAGTGCTGTGGTGTTCTCCCTCCTCCCCCCGCCCCATAACATTGATGCCACTCTTACACTGGGCTGTCTTGTCACAATGCTCGTTATTGGAGTTCACAGAGTTCACAGCTAGATTAGACGGTTGGTGACTTTCCCCCTCAACAGCCCTCAAAGCACCGTTTAGCATTTCAAGAGCTAGGCAGTGGGGAGAAAGTTCCCTGGTCCATGTCAACTTGATCTCTCCATGGACATAGAACTTACAGGAGAGAGGACATGGAACTTCCAGAAGAAATGTAGGACTCTGGCCTTGTAATTAAAGATGATAAAATTTGGTTTTCTAAAAAACCTCCCCCTTTCCTTCAGTTCCTCTTACTGGCCGTGGGTTGAGGAAAACTGAACCTTGTATCTAGGGCTGTGGAACTGAACCACCAGGTGCCTGGCATTCCACATCCCCTGGGAGCTGACACAGTAGGGCTCGTAGCCACTTTGCAATTTTAAATGTGTTTCTCCACATTTCGGCTGCCCCAGGACTAAGAAATACTTCTGGACTAGAGTCATCTTGGAAAAAAACTGGAAAGAACAGGAAACTGAAGTCCAAGCGCGTCAAGACTCGGGACTCTTCTGAGAGCACAGGGTCTGGAGGACCAGTGTCCCACCGGCCTCCCCTCATGGGCCTGAATGCCACAGCCTGGTCACCCTCCGACACATCCCAGTCCAGCTGCCCCTCCGCACCCTTCCCCACCGCAGTGCCAGCTTACCCCCTACCTGTGTTCCAGGCACCCGGAATAGTATCCACACCAGGGACGGTGGTGGCGCCACCTGCAGCCACCCACACCGGCTTCACCGTGCCTGTTGTGCCTATGGGCACCCAGCCTGAATTCGCAGTGCAGCCCCTGCCGTTCGCTGCCCCCTTGGCTCCTGTCATGGCCTTCATGCTGCCCAGCTACCCGTTCCCACCAGCAACCCCAAACCTGCCTCAGGCCTTTCTCCCCAGCCAGCCTCACTTTCCAGCCCACCCCACACTTGCCTCCGAAATAACTCCTGCCTCCCAGGCTGAGTTCCCTAGTCGGACCTCGACGCTCAGACAGCCGTGCGCTTGCCCAGTCACCCCTCCAGTCGGCACAGTGGCCCTGGGCAGAGCCTCCCCACCGCTCTTCCAGTCCCGAGGCAGTAGTCCCTTACAGCTTAACCTGCTTCAGCTAGAGGAGGCGCCTGAAGGCAGCACTGGAGCCGCAGGGACCCTGGGGACCACAGGGACAGCAGCTTCTGGTGTGGACTGCACATCTGGCACGTCTCGGGATCGGCAGCCAAAGGCACCTCCAACAGTAAGGCTTCTCTGCTGTGTCTCTTTCTCAGGCAGTACACATGGTAGTCAGCACACACCCACATGTCAGAGGGGCTGCTGGATCAAAGGCTTCCTGCCAGCCTCCAGGCCTGAGTTCAGCCCGCAGTGCCTTTTCTGGCATGTGCACTTCATGGTTATGAGGTCCTACCATGGGACATTATTTGGAGCTCTATGAGGAGCAAAGGAGGGTGACAAATCATGCAAATGGCAGGACCAAGAATAATGTGTGCCTTTGGGAGCATTTAGGGGCCTCACATTTCTCTTCTTTTTTTTTTTCCTGGTTTTTTTCTTTTAGTTTTTCAAGACAGGGTTTCTCTGTGGAACCTTGGCTATCTTGGAACTCACAGAGATCTGCCTGTGTCTGCCTCTCAAATGCTGGTATTAAAGGCATGCACCACCACTGCCCAGATGGGCCTCACATTTCTAATGAGTCTTAAAATTGTTTTTCCTTTTTCGTTTCTCTTTTTTCTTCTCTTCTCTTCTCTCTTCTTTTCTTTTTTAAATTTGAGACAGAGTCTTACTCTATCCCTGATTGTCCTGGAATTTGCTCTGTAGACCAGGATGTCCTTAAAATGCACGGGGACCTGTCTGCCTCAGCTCTAAGTGCAGGGATTAAAAGCATGCCCTTGTGCGGCTAGTCTACAAAGATGAATGGAACCCAGCACAGGGAAAAGGGCCAGGTTCCAGCCTGCAGTGCAGGATCCTGCCCATTGAAGTCCAGGCTCCCGGAGCTCACAAGGATGAGAGGGGACCTCCGCTTTTGGCTCAGGAGCCAGTGTGCCTGAGAGCCTTAAGGATGGTGCCAAGGGCTTTTCTCTAGTAATGGTTTCCAGAAGAACTACCTATATAGTAGCAGCAGCCCAAGTCAGCCCCATGCACTGTGTGTGTCAGTGTCCAGGGCTGAGTGCTGCCTTCACAAGGGGTCGGTGTTCCTGTTCAGAACATGGGGACATGTAAGTGGGCAGTGCTTCTCCTGGAGCCTCTCTGGCCTCTAAGACACTAGGACCCCGAGTGCTTCTTAAGCCAAGCATCCCCACTGGGGCTCAGAGTCTCAGTCATGGGTGGCTTACTGCCCTGGAGGCAGAGGAGCATCATGGCTCTTTATCCACTGGAGTCCAAGCTATCTGCTGTGACCGTCCCAAAGTCACATTTTATTGAGTGGTATTCATAGGGTACCAGCTACTCTCTCCCCATAACCACAAAATCTGCTCGCCTGACAGGTAAAGGAAAGGCATGTGCTCTGTAACTGATCTTTGCACAAAAGCCACCCTCGGCGCGCCCTTTGTTCCACCTCCCCTTACTGTATTTTGTGTGCTGGACTATCACTGTAAGCCCTATGGTCAGTGGTGTCTTTCCTGTCCCTAAAGTGCAACGAGCCCTCAGACACCCAGAACAGTGATGCCATCTCCACATCAAGTGACCTGCTCAACCTCCTTCTGGGCGAGGACCTCTGCTCAGCCACCGGCTCAGCCCTGTCTAGAAGCGGGGCGTCCGCCACCTCAGACTCTCTGGGCTCCAGCTCGCTGGGCTGCGACACATCCCAAAGTGGGGCAGGTATGTTTGTGCTGAGGACACAGCTGTATGGTAGCCAGTGTAGAAGATGCTCATGGAACATTCTATCCCTGGCCGCTCTGCCTGGATGCAGCTCCTTCTGCCCGAATCAGCAGCACAGCAGGCTCCAGTCATCAGAATCGGGGGTCCTAGCTGGTAGCTTCCAATTTCTGTGTCACTGAAGAGGTTACATTCATGCCAGCCCTTGCAGGGTTAGTCTGTGGGTTCACAGGGCATTGGGCACACATGTGCAGACACAACTAACCCCTACTGGAAGGAATCACCCACATGTGTCCTGGAGCCTCCAGGGGCAAGGCCACCCTCAAAATCCTGATGCCTTTTCTGCCCTAAAGTGAGCTTTCCTTAACCTGCTCCCAGGCCTCTCTGCCCAGGGGCAGCTGCTGGGCACAAGTCAGGCCAACAAGGCCCTCTTAGGATGACTCCTCTCTGGGTTTCTAAAGGACTTGGATTTGTTTCCAGAGTCAACAGACAGTGAAAACCTGGGACAAGGGTCAGGGCTCCAAGAAAGGCACTGCCTGAGTTCAGGTTCACCCCAGGCGAGAGTCACCTTCTCTGTGCTAGCAGGTATCCTGCATTCGAATCATTGAGATCATTAAGATTGAAGAGCAAAGGGGAAGGGGGGCCAGCACAGGCTGTTTCTACCCAAGGAACCCCACTCTCCGGAGCTGCCGTGGCTACACATTAGCACATTGTTCACTCTCTAATGTCACTCTCTAATGACAAGAGTCACTCTCTAATGTCAAGGTTATAACGATCGGCATTTCGTGTATTTGAAGGCAGTAGTGACACAAGTCACACCAGCAAATACTTTGGAAGCATTGACTCCTCAGAGAATAATCACAAAGCAAAAATGATCCCAGACGCGGAGGAAAGCGAGCAGTTCATTAAGTACGTCTTGCAGGACCCCATCTGGCTGCTGATGGCCAACACGGACGACAGCATCATGATGACATACCAGCTGCCCTCCCGGTAACTGTTACACTTCCTGGGAAGCCTGGAGGGCTGGGTAGGCGTGTCCAACACCAAGGTCATCCATGCAGGCAGGATCCCATGGAACACTGGCTAGACTTGGCAGAGGCAATGGAGAGGGGCGAGGCTTCTCCTTCATAACCCCACTGGGCCTGCAGCAGCCTGCCTACTGCCCTGAGGCAGTTAGAACCCAGGAGATCAACCTCTTGCCAGTAGCACACTCTTCTTTTGCCATACATTGGTGCAGTGTTGCCCCTTGAGCTGTGTTATATCACCCACCTTAGGGGTAAATGGGATGTGTGTCTGTCTGAGTCAAAAAAAAAAAAATCAAGGGTCAAAGTGGGTGATCAGCCCATGTCTGTGGTAACCCTGGGCCTGCCAGAGTTACTCAGAGCCCGTCAGAGTGTAGGTCAGGCGTCCCTGTGAAGCCAGTGAGGTCACTGTCTTTGCTGAACAGCCCCAGACAGGGGCTAAGAGAAAGGAAGAGCACCCTGAGGTTCCTGAAGGCAGCAGACCTCTGGTCAGTGACACGGGAGGAAAGGCTGGGGAGTCTCAGACCTCTGGTGGGAGACAGCTGTGCTCCAAGCTGGTGTTGACCCAGGAAGGAGACAGCATGGTCCCAGAGTCTAGATGGTTAAGTCTCCTAGGCTGACCACACAGTGAGAGCCAGCCCAGGGCTTCAGATAGCACCTGAAGATGCCCGGCTCCCCTAGCTAGTTTCATGAAAAACTGAAATTGTGACCTAAAGAATATTCACTAGAGAGATGCAGTTACTTTATCTCAAGGATAATCTACTACTACATTGTTGATATTGAAAAAAAAATTGATGAGTGTATTATCCCTTCGGCCTGTGACACTCACCTATACCTAACTCTTCGTGAAGGGATCTCCAGTCGGTGTTGAAGGAGGACCAGGAAAAGCTGAAGCTGCTGCAGAGGTCCCAGCCCCGGTTCACAGAGGGCCAGAGGCGAGAGCTCCGAGAGGTTCATCCATGGGTCCACACTGGGGGCCTGCCTACGGCCATTGATGTGACGGTAAGTTTGCAGGACCTTCCTTCTCACATAGAACTCCGAGATTATACCTGGGGCTAAGCATGGTAGCACACACCTGCCACCCCAACACTTGGGAGACTGAGGCAGGAGGACTGCAGGTCTGTGTCTAATCTGGCTACATAGAAGATTCTGCCACAAAACAAGAAAAGGTTCTAGGGACCTGTCTTAGTCAGGGTTTCTGTTCCTGCACAAACATCATGACCAAGAAGCAAGTTGGGGAGGAAAGGGTTTATTCGGCTTACACTTCCATACTGCTGTTCACCAAGGAAGTCAGAACTGGAACTCAAGCAGGTCAGGAAGCAGGAGCTGATGCAGAGGCCTTGGAGGGATGTTCTTTACTGGCTTGCTTCCCCTGGCTTGCTCAGCCTGCTCTCTTATAGAACCAAGACTACCAGCCCAGAGATGGTCCCACCCACAAGGGGCCTTTCCCCCTTGATCACTAATTGAGAAAATGCCTTACAGTTGGACCTCATGGAGGCCTTTCCTCAACTGAAGCTCCTTTCTCTGTGATAACTCCAGCTCTGTCAAGTTGACACAAAACTAGCCAGTACAGGACCCTTAGGGGTAATCCCTTCCAGAGGTTTAAGTGGTCGGCTTGAACAGCTTGCTGGCGTCCATGGCTTCCCTTTCCACCCTTCTGGTTTCTGTTGAGCAACGCAAACATTTCTCTGTCCACCTTGTTCTTCCTGCCATGGCTCCTGGGCCTTAAAATCCCAGAGCCATGTGTGCTCCCCAGGCCTCTGCGCCCATCTGCTGGCTCATAGGCAGCGGGGGCCCACTGCTGCAGTCCAATGGCAACACTAGCCGTATCCATGCTCTTCCCAGCTCGCAGGATGGAGGCCCACCTTTCCAAGCTGCTAACCTTAGGGTCATCCAGCATGCCTCTCCTACTCCATCTGTTCACAGATTACAGCACTCAACTTTAACAGGTAGACAGAAGCCAGTTCCCACCACCTCCAACACGGCCCCCTGAATTCCCAGTCTTAGAAGTCATACACTTCTCAAGTCTAAGCACTCTTTATGCGGAGAGAAGTGAGACTCTACCTTTTGCAGGAGGAGTGGCCTTTGCAAAGACTTTGTGGTCATCTGGCCACCCACCCTTGTCCCTCACACTCACATACCCTCTTCACCTGAGCGTGTGCCATGGAACACTTCTGATGGACGTCCCTGGAAAGGGACTCATGACCAGGAGCCAGCTTCGTGAGGCAGGGAGTGCCTCTTTGGTTAGCAACCTCCAGGTGCATGGCTAACATTCCTCCCTATCCTGCTGAGTGGGGATGACAGAGAAGAGTCCAGCTGCTTGCCTCTGACTGATGTCACCTGTTCTCTCTGAAGGGCTGTGTTTACTGCGAGAGTGAGGAGAAAGGCAACATTTGCCTGCCATATGAGGAAGACAGTCCTTCCCCGGGACTCTGTGATACCTCAGAAGCCAAAGAGGAGGAAGGTGAACAGCTGACAGGCCCCAGGGAAGAGGCCCAGACGTAACCCTGTCCCCCAGCCAGAGGTCGGCATTAGACGGTGCTCGGAAGAGGCGGAAGACCTTGTGGTTTCTAATCACATGAACCCATACCTACACTGCTCTTTTTGTTTTAGGGAAAACAAAAAACAAAAACACCATAGTTTTCTGACGGTGGAGCAAAACTGAGGGGGGGGGGTTAGGAGGAAATCTGATTTTGTATTAAAATAGAAATACGGCATTTGAGGGATGGGGTGAGATTCGTCATCGAACTTGAGGAGACTGAGGTGGTCTGTGTTGTCATGGAGGCTGACTCATGGCCCTCAGGAGTGTCTTGACCTCCATGAGACCTCTTTCCAGTGTGCCAATGTCCTCTGGCCCCTATGGATTGTTCTGAAACATAATACCAGGATGTGGCACGTAACAGGGAAGCCACATGAGGCTATCCGCCAAGGGCCCAGCTTCCTGGAACTTTCTCACAGTGTGATTGTATCTCCCAAGCAGAGAGACCATCTCTCCTGACATCCTCTCAGTGTATTCCCTTACGTGGTTTGGAGCATGGTGTAGCAGCTTTGGCTTCAGGTCCTGCCTGTGGTGGTCAACATTCCAGTCTGACATGGCTTCTGTTCATGAACAAAGTTGAAATGCCTGCTCTGGACTAGTGGAGCTCAGTGGCTTCTGCAAGCGACGCCATCAGACTAGCACCCCCACACTGTACATTTCTCTGCTGTTCTTGTATCCTTTTTAGACCATCGTGGCCAGTGTGCAGAGAGAGCTGTGGCATCATCAGCCATGTTGCGTGTCTGCATGGTGGCCTCTGCAAGCCAGGCTTTGTTGCTGTAGAGGACACCGTCATATGTTTGTTCTTTGGTTGGACTCTCTCAGACATCAGCTCCCAGCCGAAAGCAGCCACTGAGCACGGCGGGGAGAGGGCACCCACACTGCTGCCCTGAGTTCTCCAGTTTGCAGGGAGCTCAGCCTCCCACTCTATATGTATATATTCCTAGCTACTGTGGCTTCAGGTCTCTGTCACATCTGTCTGTGCTGCTGGTCCTCAGATCACTGGAACCTGTGGAGAGAAGGGGACCTCTCTGCCTAGCTCTACAAAACTTTATGCTGCATCAGACATCCAAAGATTGTTCCGACATGCTTGCTGGTGACCCCTGGTGGAAAGAGACATCAGCAGTGAGGAATCATTGGACTGAAAAATAGACAAAGTCTGGAGCAGAGGAAGCAGTTTCCTGAGTCTGAAGTGGCTACGAGGAACATGCCCTGCTGTAGTTGGTTTTCATGGGAAAGCCATCTGATGCCTGAATATTACCCCTATTTTTCATAAACACAAGAACTCTATTTTTTTTTATTAAAGCAACACCACCTTTCACAATGATCAGGTAGTAGCCATGTTTTAAAGGAAATTCAATGTTACAGACAGCTGCCTCTCTGACCAGTCTGATCCTAAGTAGATAGATGATGGTCTAAGCCTACGCTTGTTACTTAAACACAAAACTGCCAAAACCTTCTCTCTTCTCTCTTGAATGTTTACCATCAGCGTTATTTTATGATTATTTAATATATAGTCCTTGATTGTTAACTGCTAAGAAGTTGACTTCCTAGGATAATTTTGTGAATCTGTTTACAAGATGCCAAGCATCCAGCCCTGTTTTCTTTAGAATGTGTGCTTACACGGGTGTCCTGAGACGTTCTCTATTTTAAACTGAGCCTTCTTTTTAATGTAAATAAGCTCTCAGAGTTTGTGCGATGATGATTCGTGAGCCTTGCCGGACAAGAGGTTTGTTCATGCGCAAACCAAACGTACCTTCACCCAGTGCAATATATTTGTGTGACTGCTTGTGTCTTTTTATGACTTTTTTGCCTTTTAGAAAATTGTTAAATAAAGCAAGTATATTTTTATTTTCAACTGTATGCTTTGTTTGATGTGATGGTGGGGATTTAACCCAGGACCTCATGCAAATTAAGCGTGTGTTCTACCATTGACCTATACCCTAGTGCTGTATATATTTTTAACATAACATAGGCCAATAAGCCAAAAAGAATGACATTGTCAAAAATAATAAAAAAAAACCACACAAACAACAACAACAACGAAAAACCTTTTTAAGAACTTCAAAATGGTACATTAGGAAATCTCCAGTCCCAGAGGCCCGCAGCTCATTACTTCCCTTGCACTGTGGTCCTTGCTGGCCGATCTCCTGTCTGTGTATCTCTCACATGCTCAGTCTCTGGTCCATGCAAACCCTGTAGGAATTTCCCATGAAGCAGGTCTAGCCAGGCATCCCCAGATCCCTTTCTCTTGGTGTCTTTTTACATGCACACAGTTGTTTAGCAGATTCACTAGGCTGACCCTCAGCTTAGCATGACCCCCCGGCATGCACTCTCCCATTAATCCTGCCTTTGGCTGTTTGCCTGTGTGTTGGTCTCAGGCCTGATTGCAGAGAAATCAGACAAGTATCAGACAAGTACCATGCTAGAAAGGACCTATATACCATTAGGATCAGTATATAGGCATCACTGGGGACACAGGCCTCCTACCTGACCCTTCCTGATTGACAGCCTTGTGAGAGCTACTCTGAGGAGGCCTGCTTCCCCTTCCTCTCTCCAAACCAGGGTCCCAGGGAGAGCAGAGGGGCAACATGACACTGGACCTCACAGTCTGCTTCTGGGTGCTCTGACCCTGTCTTCTGACTGCAAGTACTGGTGCAGTCTGACACAAAGTTCTCCTGGCAGGTAGGACTGCTTCACCCGAGTTCCTTTGGAGGACTCTTAATTGAGCTTTACGGCCAGAAGGACTGCCCCCCTCCTTTCTCTTCAAACCAAAAGGAAATTCTTGGGGTCTCCTGGGCAGATTGCCCACAAAGCCCTTGGAAGTCTGCAGGCCTGCAGCTGCCTTTGTCCCTCTGGGGATTTACAGCCTGTTAATTTCTGCTGCTAACTAGTCACCCTGTGGCCATCATGGCCTTGCCTAGCCTCTGGGGTTCTCTGTTCCTGCCTGGGGGGGTGAGGGGTGGGGATCAAAAGGCCCTACTACTAAGGAAATCTGCATGCAGGCAAACTTTGAAGGTAGGGTATGGTTCAGGGCACAAATGGCAGGAACTAGTAGTTTAACTGAAGGAGGTGAACAGAAGGGTTTCCTGAGCTTGAGATGGGGTGGGTAGTCACAGCTGCTGGGACCAATGGAGTCTAAGCCACCTGGCTAATGGAGTCACTAAAATAAATTGAAGATGGGACCTCAAGTAACAACCCTGCCAAAAAACAACAACAACAACAAAACCACCAAAAAACCAAAAAACCCACATTTCCTGACTCATGCCTTGCCTTGCCCTATCCTTCCAAGAATGCCAATGATACTGAGCTATCCACACCCCCCTCCCCGCTCCCCCAGGGCTCGATCTTTCTTCCCCTCAGTTCTAGACAACACGCTGCACCATACCCCCAACCCACACAGTGTCAGACAAAGCTTTGCAGTCTGTGATTGATTCCCAAACCTAGGAATGGACTAAGCTTACATTTCTCCTCGTGGGTACCTTTGTTTTCCCTAGAGTTCTTGGTTTTCATTGTTTGCTTGCACAATTTGCCCTTTTTTTTTTTTTTTGATCCTTCCCCCCGCCCCCCAGCCCCCCACTTCTAACTCTCCAGTCAGGGGTTCTAGTGAGCCTTGTGTAGTACCAACAGGAGCTAGCCTTTGGCCTTGCTCATCTGGATACAGGGAGAAGTACAACACAGTGTTTAAACTAGGGAGCATACACACACACACACACACACACACACACTATCAAAGGTTATTTTTGTCTACCTCAAAGTAGTGGAAATTTAAAAGTAATCGTTTTGTAATTTCATTTACTGGAAGCTGATTGCTAAACAGTAAAGTCACAAACCAGCTATGACTGGCTTCACTGCGTTCATTCCCACCCCCACCTAGGAGTCTTAGCAGTAAAAGTGGAGGACCCTCAGCAGCCCCTGGAGGGCAGTGGCAAAGAGCCAAACTTTAGCATGTTGGGAATATTCAGAATATTCCTAGTAATAAGCTGGGGGAAATGCCTGGGACCAGCACGCAAAGCAACAATTCAGAGGCAAAGGTGAGAGGGCAGGAGTGGGTCACACCAGAAAGGTGACTGACTCTGGAGACCATCAAACTTCAAACTTCTCACCCAATTCATCCTACCTGAAGCCTTTGGAGGTTCGTCTGTGGAACCACAAGGAGTCTGCCAGACACATCTTTAGGAGGGTAAGGGGTTTTCCTGCCCAACAGTCTCTGCCTGTACTTTCCCTTCCTCAAAGGTCTTCCAGCCAGGCTGACTGAAGCACCAGTTACCAAGACCTCAATGGTGCCCAGGCAGACAGCCACTGAAGTGCTTAGTGGTGTCCAGGCCTAAGGATGGAGTATGTAAAGGCTGATTAGGAGCTGGCTCCTTGTCCTGGCTCTAAAGCAGCAGCCGAAATCCAAGAACGCTGGAGCAGAGCCAGGGGTTCCGAGGGGGCGCGCGATACACACACACACAGACACACACACACACACACCTCCCGCGGCGAGGCAGGGCCGGCAGATGGACCGCCGACGACGCGGGGCTTGGGCGTCTGGCTGACACAGGCGTGCCTGTTGCAGCCTGCAGGACAAAGCCAGCTAGACAAAGGCGCGGCCAACACCTGTCGCTCCTGGCCGGGCTGCCGCTTTTCTCTGCCGAAGCGGCTGCAGCTGCCAACTGTCACGGGCATCAAGTTACTGGGGCCAGACAGCAGCCTCGGCCTGCAGGAACCAAGAATAGAAGGGGGAGGAGCTGAGAGGGACTGGGGGTAGTGGGGATGGGGGACTCTAAGGGGACTCGCGGGGAAGGGAGGTGAGCGTGGAGAGGGATTGGGGGACAGGGATGTGTGAGACCACCGCAAAGGGGATGCGGAGGAACTAGAGGGAAATGAGAGGCGCTTAGGCGGGTACGGGGTGATGAACAAGGAAGGAGAAGCTTGACTGGGGGCAGTTGGGGTGGGGCTAAAATAGACAAGGTAGTGGTTGGGTAAGTGACTTAGAGCACAGAGAAATAGAGGTTCAGTAAGAACGACCGCGGACCTTGGAGTAAGAAGGTTATAGGTGTCTTAATGGGTCCAAAAAGACACACAAGGGTCCTGCTCTTGCTGCTAAATTGGCTCGTACTTTCCCCGGACTTTGCACTCTCGCCACCGGTGACCCGAAGCCCCTTCCAGGTCCCGAGGTCATGGACTTGACTTTGGCACTGCCCTGTCTGAAGTCAGCTCTGGGACTGGAGCGCTATTCTCGAGAGCACTTTTGATGAACCAAGGGAAGCAAATGCCCTGTAAGGATGGATGGGTGAAGGGGTGGGTGGAAGGGAGGAATGGATAGATATACGGACCGAAGAATGTATAGCTAAGCCCGGGCTTACAGGCAGGCAGGTCTGGCCTCATAACTCAGCGGAGGGAAGTACAAGCACATCAACAAGAGAGAAGCCGGAGGTCACTGCCCAGGAGTCCAGCCCGGCCTTAGTGGCAGGAGGTCCGGCTGTGGGCTCCGCCCCGCCAGCTGCCAGAGACCCGCGGGGCCTGACAAAGCGCGCCGCTCTCATTGGCTGCAGGCTGCCTCACGGCTGGCCTCTCCGGCCACGCACAGCCAATCGGTGCATTGACATGTAAATAAGTTGCTATAAAAAGGGCGGGGTCCCGCGGGCCGGAAGACTCGGGAGAGCTAGTGGGGCCTCCGGGCTACGACCCGCCTCGCTGAGTGGTTTGCACTAGGGCGCCGGGCTCCGTAGACCATGGCTCCGTCCCAGGCGCCCAGCCGGGACCGTGCAGGCCAGGAGGATGAGGACCGCTGGGAAGCACGGGGGGACCGCAAGGTGCGGACAGGGGCTGCGGGTGGATGGGCTTCGGGGAGGCTGCGCGGGCCAGGGGGCTCAGTAGCCGCTTCCCACAGGCCCGGAAGCCCCTGGTGGAGAAGAAGCGACGCGCGCGGATCAACGAGAGTCTTCAGGAGCTGCGGCTGCTGCTGGCCGGCACCGAGGTGCGACGGGAAAGGTGCGGAGGGTGGGGGGCGGCTTCAGGGTGCACCCCGGAGCGCACGGCCCGACTCAACTCCCTTCCCCTCTGCGCAGGTGCAGGCCAAGCTAGAGAACGCCGAGGTTCTGGAGCTGACCGTGAGGCGCGTGCAGGGCGCGCTGCGAGGCCGGGCGCGCGGTGAGTGGCTGCGGGGATCGAGGGCGGGGGCGCTGACCGGGCACGCCTGCCACCCAACAGCGGGACACGTCGGCTCCCGGAGCCCCGGTCCTATCCATGGCGAGGGCTCCCCCCAGAACGGGACACGCTACTGTGTCTCCTGGGTGAGCCCCGAACCCGCGGAGCGGATCGTCCGAGCCACGATAGTCACTGCTCACGGTGCGGGACGCTGCTCTCTTCTTCCCACCCTCCTGCACAGAGCGGGAGCAGCTGCAGGCTGAAGCAAGCGAGCGCTTCGCTGCTGGCTACATCCAGTGCATGCATGAGGTGCACACGTTCGTGTCCACGTGCCAAGCCATCGATGCCACTGTCTCAGCTGAACTCCTGAACCACCTGCTAGAATCCATGCCGCTGCGCGAGGGTAGCAGCTTTCGGGATCTGCTGGGGGACTCCCTAGCTGGGCTGCCTGGAGGCTCTGGGAGGAGCAGCTGGCCTCCAGGAGGGTCCCCAGAGTCCCCATTGTCCAGTCCCCCAAATCCCGGGGACGACCTGTGTTCTGACCTAGAGGAGATCCCGGAGGCTGAACTAAACCGGGTACCTGCTGAGGGGCCGGATTTGGTGTCTACATCCTTAGGCAGCCTGACTGCAGCTCGCCGGGCCCAGAATGTGTGGAGGCCTTGGTGACCAACACTTACCAGGGACCTGTGAATGGTGACTGCCATCCTTAAGTTTGCTTCCTCCCTGGGTATCAGATGAGGTGGAGACAGCCCAGGATGCCCCCCAGGTATGCCCTCCCCACTCTCCAACGGATGACTTGAATGGCAACCCTGATGGCCAGCCCCTGCAGGTCCCTAGCACTATTTTTTTTTTTTTGAGGGAATCAATTTCGTGGACCCTAGAGCTCTGGATGGTGGCTGGGGGGACCGGGGTGTGCACTAAAGAAAGATGGGAGACTCTTGGAGAGCTGCCAGGGCTCCCTCATGTTCACCTCTTTCTGCCTTTTGGGCATTCTGAGGATCTAGGGCAGAAGTGACCAATCTTGAGACTGAGTATTAGGGTCCTGGGCAGGGACACACAGGCCACAGCAATCCTGACCTGAATAGAAGTTCAGATTTGCTACTTTGGCTATGAGACCAGGGCGGGCGGGCATATTCTGCAGTCACTGATGCTGCTCCCCGTTTGTAACACAGTTGCGCGCACGCGTGCGTGAGTTTGGTTACCATCCCATCGATGCTTCAACCGGATTAAATAAAGAACTTTGGAGTTACTTGCTCCTGGTGTACTGTCATTGATGTGTCCGATGTGTGAATGTTCAACTGCATCCAACACTGGTGTATACCTTTTTGAAGGGCCCACCCTTTGTTAGCAAATTGTATTCGTTTGGTGCTGATAGAGATGTCCTCACTACTGGCCAGGTCCTCTGTGCTCCCCCACTTTCCTAGGAGTATGTGTCCTTGAGGATTCCACTAGCATCAGGCTTGTCTCCAGGGTAACTAAGCCGTAGGGAGAAGCTCTGTCCTTGTACTGTTCTCTCCTGAGCTCCCAGGACTAACGCTGGTGGCTAGTTGCTAGTTCTTTGCCTTGGGCCCAGGCAAATTGGGCCTGAGGTTAGGTTAGACTCTGGAAGTCAGAATCCTCAGGAAGGAAGAAGTGGATAGGATGGGTATGTAGTATGCCTACAGATAATCAGTTGGCAGCAATCACTGGCACCATTAGAGAGCCTCCTTCCCTCCAGGACCCCAATGCACATGGTTTTCACTAGGCTGCAAGCAGGCTTTAGGATTGTCATCTTAGGTTATGTGCCTTTAAGAGCATCTTTCTCAAAAGCTTCAGTGTTTTAGGATTTTGGGGTTCATCTCTATGCCAGGTTAGAAATCCATGCAACTTAATCTTAGCATTGGGGCTGAGCTGTGGGCATCTGGGGGAATGGAAATGTTATTCCTGGGATTATTTTCTTTACCTCAAACTAGTGTAGAGTTCCAGGGGGACATAGATAATGGGCCCTCTTGCGTGGCTTCTATCATTATCGAGAGGACAAAGCACTGATGTCACTGTTGAAGGCATTGAAGGAGCACCTCGCTCTGATCTCAGCACTTGCATCTTTCCACAGGCCCCTGGACAAAGGGGAGGCCTTACTCCTTCTGCAAGGAGACCTGGAATAAATGTGCCAATGGGCCCAGGACCCACTCAAGGTCAGAAGCCACTGACAGAGCTCCAGCCCTGTGCTCTTCCAACCCAGAGCCAACCTCTTTGTGATCCTTAGCCCACTGTCTCTTTCTCAGAAGTGGAAATGGCTTCCAGAGCGACAACTACTGTTGGCCTCAGCCGGGAAGTGTTTTTACCTAAGGCATGGTCTAGGAGCACAAGTTCTGTTTTCAGCTACCCCATTATTTCATTCACCCTGCATCCCCTCTCTGCAGTCCCTAGGCTTCCTCCCAGGCCTCAGACTTAAAGCATTTGATGCCCTAGTTTCCCCTGAAAAGTGCCACCTGGCCCCAAACCTCTGATCCTTTATTTTCTGTAACAGCCAAAACAAGTGACCACAAACTTGGTGGCTTAAAACACCGAGCATTTCCATAAGTTGGGAGTCCAAATCAGGGTTTCAACAGGCAGGGTTGTGCTGTGTGATGGCTATTCTTGATTGCCAACTTGACTACAGCTGGAATTAATTAAAACTCAAGCAGCTGGGTATACTTCATTTGAAGTGGGGAGACCCACTTTTCATCTTTTGAGATAGGAAGATCCACCTTTAATCTGAGCCACACCTTGGTGGCAGCCTGTGTGAAGGACATGGAAGAAGGAAGCTTGCTTGCTTTGCCTGCTTGCTCTCCCACTCACTGGCAAGCTCATTCCTTCGCTGGCACAAGAACCTTCAGGATTACAGTGTATACTGAAGACTTAGCTGAGACATCCAGTCTCATGGACTGAACAACTGCTGGATTCTTGGGCCTTCTATTGGTAGATAGCCATTGTTGGACTAGCTGAACCACAGCCTGAAAGCCATTCTTAAAAATCCTCTTTATCTATATCAATCTATATAGATTTAGATTCATTCTATATGTTCTGCTCTTCTGCAGTGCCCTGATTTTGGTAGCTGAAGTGGTTCTAGAACAACAGGAGTCTAGGGATGGATTTTCTTAAGTATCTGGAACAGGCCTTCCAATTTGCCAACACCTACAGTTACCAAAGCCTCTCTTCTTACTGACACTTTGGAAGAATGCTGAAACCCCACGATGCAAACTACTTTACAGATTTAATGAGACAAATGCATTTGATTATTCTGATCACCAATTGAGAGGCAACAGATTTGGTGAGCCTACCTGTAAAATTTTAACAATTTGTGGAAAAATAAGGAAAATGATGGTGCCGGTGGGTATTCTGTCATCTTTGGAAAAAGTGACCAAGGAGAAGAATGGGCTCCATGGTCAAACTAAGCAACTTCTAGCGTCTCAGAATACAGCGAAGGACAACCATGAACTCTGTGATAAATTGGCTGGCTCTAGAGGCACATACATAATCTAAAGATTTCTAAGTGTGCCCTGGAAGAGAATCTTCTCTCCGGCAGTGACAGAGCTCAAGTATTAGAAAAAAATCAAACCAGAGCTCTCATTATAAGGTTGGCTGAATTACAGCAAACATTCAAGTCCCAACCTCAAAGAGTGTCGGTGGTTAAGGGGAGGGCATTAGCTGGTAAAGAGGGGGACCCTGTAACGTGGGATGAAGATGTGTGGGAGGGTGAGAACACTGAACCCTCAGAGTTTTACAAAGCTAAGTAAAAATCAGAACCCTAGGAAGTCGTCTCTCCATCCTCAGAAGATGTGAGCCCACCCCTGCCTCTTGAAATACTGTTTTTTCCACCTTTGACTGAGAAAAGTAATCCTTCACTGTCTGCTAAAGTAGCAATGTCGGGTAAGATAATATTGATGTGGCCCTGGTAGCAGTGACAGAAGTCTGTTGGGTTTTTTAGAAAGAAAGAAAGAGAGAAAGAAAGAAAGAGAGAGAGAGAAAGAAAGAGAAAGAAAGAAAGGAAAGAAAGAAAGAAAGAAAGAAAGAAAGAAAGAAAGAAAGAAAGAAAGAAAGGAAGGAAGAAAGGAAGGAAGAAAGGAAGGAAGAAAGAAAGAAAAGACAAGAGAAATAAAAATGAAGGCTGGAGAAATGACCCAGTTAAGAGCACTGACTGCTCTTCCCAGAGGTCCTGAGTTTAATTCCCAGCAACCACATGGTGGCTCACAACCTTCTGTAATAGGATCTGATGCCCTCTTCTGGTGTGTCTGAAGACAGCTACAGTGTATTCATGTACATAAAATAAATAAATAATTCTAAAAAAAAAAAAAAAAGAAGAAGACAAGAAAAGAAAGAAAGAAAAATGAGAGTCAGATGGTGGTGGCACACTCCTTTAATCCTAGCACTTGGGAGGCAGAGACAGGTGGATCTCCTAGTTCAAGACCAGCCTCATCTACAATGCAAGTTCCAGGACAACCAGGGATACACATAGAAACTGTACCTCGAAAAACAAACAAACAAACAATAAAGCAAAACAAATAAGCCAAGCTCTAGGCAGGTCATCAGAGGATGGTCTCCAATGTACCTCAAAACACACAAGCCACATATGCCAACAACAATGGACCCTTCCAGTGACCATGCCTCCCAACCAAGGTCTTCTGGCCTGGCTCTCCCCTTGCTGACCATTGAGTACCTAGCACCCTGGTTGACCTGGCTAAATAGAACTGAGTCTGTGACCAGCTGGCCAACATTCCTCCCAAGGAACATCTGCTACCGAGCCAGCACCGAGTCACTGTCCTTGCCACTAGTGGCTGAGGGTGTGATACCTTGCTGTGCAGTCAGAGTTGCAACTTGATACGTGCCCCTTGTGTCTGTGAGGGAATCCTGCCTGCAGATATTAGTAGCATCACTTAGAGCTGAGTTGCTTGGCTGTTACGATTCATTTGTGAGTCATCCCCTCTTTGCTATGTGTGAATTCAACAACAACAACAAAACACCTGTTTGCATCTCTGTGACACAGAAGTCATGTTCAAGACACAGTCCTATCTCCATGTGCAATGTAACCTCTCCTGGGTTATCACTCCCTTATCCAAAACACTTTTTTTTTTTTAATCTCTCTCCATCCTAAATTCTACCGGTGTAAATGTTGCAGCTCAGAAGGGAAAGGCTCCCCCTACAGAGAGGTATTACAGCTCTTACAGCTCTGCTCCAGCTTGTGGGGGAAGATTTTCCCCTGATGCCAATGTAACAGCTCAGTTGAGGCATGGGGAGGCTTCCTAGAGAAAGTGTTACAGTTCTGCTCAGAGAGGTATCCTGGCAGTCTCAGAGCCAAGGACTACCACAAAGTCACATTGTACAAAAATAAAACCTCACACAAGAGATTTGTTGGGGGTGGGGGAACTGCTAAGGCAAGAAGCAGTAGTGAACTGGACCAGAAGGCAGGGTTTTTTATACTGTGCTTCTGTGGCAAGCTTAGGCAGGACTGGTGGGATTGTGTTTCTTGGCCTTGGGGTTAAGTCAGGGTCAGGGTGTTTTTCCTTCCCTCCTTTTACCTACAATTCCCTACTCTACCTTGTTGCTCTCCCCACCCAAGTACCCCATGAGCCCCATCTATCCACTTTCTCTCCAAACTGGTAGCTCCTTACATCCTGACCACTTACAGCCATGTCAGATGAGTATCACAAACTACCAGGAACACCACTCATGGTTGCCTGAGTGCACTTGCCAGATGATACTTCTTGGCACCTCGATGGTGGGGAGAATCCTGTGGCTGTAAGATGTCCCAGTGGTAAAGGCACTTGCCAGTACAAGCCCAGTGTTAGCCCCAGATGGAAGGAGAAACCCAACTCCACAAAGTTGACCTTTGACTCTCTTTTCTCTCTTTTGTCTGTCTCTCTCGTCTCTCATCTCTCTCTCTCTCTCTCTCTCTCTCTCTCTCTCTCACACACACACACACACACACACACACACACACAATAATTTAAAATATATTTTTTAATCTTGAGCTGCCAGAAATAGTGGCACAGACCTTAATCCCAGCACTCAGGAGGGAGAAGCAAACTGTGAGTTCAAGGCCAGCTTGTTCTACACAGAGTTCCAGGACACCCTGGGCTATCTGTCTAAAACACAGTAATAACTAACTAAACAAACAAACAGACAAACAAACACATAAATAAATAATCTTAGGAGGCTGGAGAGATATCTCAGTAGTTAAGAACACTGGTTGCTTTTGCAGCGAACCCCCAGTTCGGTTTCCAACACTCACAAAACTGCTCACAAACATCTGTAGCTCAAATTTCGGGGCATTTAGTGCTGCCTTCTGACCTCCGTTAGCACCAAGCATTCACAAGACATGCGCGCGGTGAGCAAATATGCAGATATATTAAATACTTTTTTTTTTTTTTTTTTTTTTTTGGTTTTTCGAGACAAGGTTTCTCTGTATAGCCCTGGCTGTCCTGGAACTCACTCTGTAGACCAGGCTGGCCTCGAACTCAGAAATCCACTTGCCTCTGCCTCCCGAGTGCTGGGATTAAAGGCGTGCGCCACCACACCCGGCTTAAATACTATTTTTAAATAAAAAAAAATTGCAGACACTCGCGATTTCCTTCTTTTCCTGTCATCCCACTTCCTGTCAGTCTACCATTTGTAAATCCATCTCCACTGTGTTCCTTGTCACTGTAGTAGCCCATCTTGGGGAACCCGGAGGAACTGAGAGATGGAGGGGCTGTAGAGCCTAGCCAGGAATTAACGAGCCACAGGTTCAGAGCCTCTAGGTGGGGAACCCAAACCTCAGCCCCGCCCCTCCTGAGAGCTGCGGCGGGCCCTCCTGTAGCGGGCAGTTCCCGTGTGCGTGCGCTCCCAGAAACCTGTGCGCGAGCAGGTGCCAACGGTGCCAACGATGCCAACGGTGCCAAGGGCGCCAGAGGAGCTGACAGCCGAAGGAGGAGCGGCCGCGTTCTGCTGAGCTGCCGAGGGATCAGGTTTGCCAGAGGAGGAGCGCGCATGGCACTGCATCTCCGAACTCCCCAACACCATGGAGGTGGTTTACTGTTGGTAGGTGTCCCTCTCATCTCCAGACCCAACCCCTTTCACCTTCAACCATCTTAGCTATGTCTGTAGCTACCTAGGTCTGTAGCCACACCGTGAACCTTCCCTGTGCACTGCCACAACTGAAGCTCCAGCTTTCTTTCCTATCCCTCTACCTAGGAAGCTTGCTCTCACCCCAAATTCCCCTGCTACCCAGCAAGCCAGTCCCCACCCTCCCCCTCCGCCCACGCAATGGGGTGAGCCAGAAGCCATAGTGTAGCCCTTTTAGGGCAGGTGACTTCCCCTGGTCCTTCTGTTGCAGGATCTGAGCAGCCACTCACTGGGCAGCACCTTAGCTGCTGTATTCACCGTGCTGAAGGAGGCTATGGGCATCCTGCCCAGAGAAGCAGGATGTCCAGGATTGTGCCTACCTTCAACTAGGTGCGTGCTCTATGGGAGGAGGACCAAGCTGAAGAGCCTGGGAATGGGAGGTTGAGTGCCCTTCTTTCCTGTTTCTCCCTCCAGTGCTCCCAGTCAGCTTCTGCTGGTCTTGAGTGGTAGTTGAGGAGGAACCACCCAGTCCACAGAACTGAGAGTCTACTGTGGCAGCCCTGGGCATCCTCTCTTTACAGAGGAATGTGGCGATGCTGGGCAAAGGCAATGGGGGGAAGAGAAGGACCATTGCCTATGGGATGGAATGTAAGAGCTTCAGGATTGGCCCTGAGCCCAAACTTCTGTTTGTTTTCTATCTAGGATGTAGTGGGAACTTGAAACCTGAGACTTCCAGACGATGCTGGCCACCAACTGGTGCCTCACACAGAAACCCCACGGGTCCTGCCAGCACTGGACCCTTGCTCTTTCTCCTGTAGCTTTGCCTTGGCTCAAGACCCATCTGCACCAGTTCTATGGTCTCTGGGAGCTCCTTTGGAGGCCTGGCTGTCCCTGTGCTCTGCAAGAGCAGACAAGATGTGGGTCTTGCTGGATTCCAACCAGGCCTGAACTCTCTGCATGAAGGAGGAGACTGGAGTCTCTCCATCCAATTTAGGAATTCTGTGAACAAATCAACTGGAGACAGCCTGTTTTCTCTTTGTGACCAGGAGGAGTTTCAGCAGGAAATTCAGCCTAGTCCTGGGGGCCACAGCATCTGACTTAAGAATGTAGTTTCAAAGGGGATGATACTTTCCAAGCATCAGTGTGTCAGACATGAGGCTAGGGCAGAGTAATGAGCATGGTGAGTGTTGAGGAAAAGCTGAGATGCCCTCCGATAGGCAAGCCCCAAGGAAGGCTGCCTGAAGGAAGCAGCCCATCAGTCCTACAGGCTGTGGTCATGGAGGTGGGCAAGAGTGACAGAGGACTGGGTTTGTCTTTCAGATTTCTGATTTCCACAGCTAATCGCTATAGTAACTTAATCCCTGAGATAAAGCTCCTGTCCTCCAAACGTGGAAGGGAAATGGGCATGAGGGAAGCAGCTTGTCCTTGGAGGGAGGCTGGCTATGTCGGAAGGATTCAGCAATTCTGTCTTTCTGTGGCTCCACTAACCTCCTTTCCCACTGGGTACAGCGCTTGTGCCTTCTTCCCTTGTTCCCGCGAGGCTTCCTGGCAGCAGCTTCTTCAGAACTGGAGGTCTAGGTTGACTCCATCCCATCCAGTTATGTTCCCTACTGTCCTGTGGTGGAGGTGCCAGTAGGGCAGTACCAGAGCAAAGATGGGACATGGCACCTGTGCACAGAAACCCTCAAGGGGTTCACCTTGGGTCAAGAAAATCAGCCAGAGATGTCTGTTGCTGTGTAACAAACTACCCCACAATTTAGCAGCTTAAACATATAGTGTTATCTCTGGTGGTGTCCCACTCACAGGCTACAGTCTGAGTGTGCTCTGGCCATGGTCTCTCATGTGAAGGCCCAGCCAAGAGGAGATGCTGTAAAGTTGACAAGATTTCAGTTCCTTTCCGGAAAACCCACAAGGGTCTTATTTTCTGCTTTTTGGCTGGAGGCTTCGCTGACTTTTTTTCTGCTTTTTGGCTGGAGGCCTCACTGACTTCTTTGCCTATCCACAGTGTGTCTCCCAATATGACAGGTGCCCCCCCACCACCTGTTTAAGCAAGAGAGAGCAAATGAGGAAATGGGCTCTGTCGTCCATTTGACTTCATAAGAGAAATTCTGGAATGTTTTGTTTGAGTTGAAGGCCATACATACTAAAAAGAAGCAGGTCCACACTGGACTACATACACCAGGAAAAGAAAGGTGGAGGACTACCTCATGGGTCATCTCCATAGCCTGCCACGACACCATCCAAACCCTGTTAGTGTCCTCACCTGGGAACACTACTGTGCTCAGTATCTTGCTACCCTAGTGTGTCACTTTTTTAAACACTGAATTGTAATACCCTAAGATATACCCAGGGAGTCAGAGGTACATTCTTGTTAGAGCTGCCGCTGGTATCTGTTGACCCCTTTACAAGGGAGTTGATCCCTTTGAATTTCCCTGTGTGGCATAAGGCATCTAAAGCTAGGTTGCTAGGCTGTTGCTAAGACAAGATTGGGTGCACTCACCCTCAGAGCTCCCTAAGGCTTTGATGAAGTTGGAACTTCCCTTGTACCTGCTCTAAAGCCACCAGTCCTGCAACAGGATGTTCCATCATCCCATGGCAATCTCTTAGAATTTCCCTGTTTAAGGTCCATGAAGCACTGGCACCTTTGGTTATTCTGTCTATAGAAGTAAACTCTATCAAGGCCTTTTTGTACTGGGGATAAAATGTACGAGGGATGAAACCTATGTTATATATGAGAAACCGCATCCACTTCTGCCTGAAGCCCATCTCTTTACTGGTGAACCTCAATCTCTGATTTGCTCTGCTTGACAAAATAGAAATACTGGAATAGCCAGAGAGTTACACTGTACCTTCCCTTGCTCAGTGCCAAATTCCTTTCTGCCTCCGTCGTCCTGCTCCTTCAGATATCTGAACCAGAATCACCTTGACCACCCATCGAATCGGCAGGCCATCAATGGAAGCCAGACATGGAACTGTCTTGTTCCTCGAGCGTACAGCAAAGTTGATCCACATTGTAGGTCTGCACCTGAATGCACCATTCTGCATTTGCAAAACCTAGCCCCGTCACACCTGGTCAGCCCCAGCACTAAAACAGCAATCACTTGTTGCTAGGATGGTAAAATAGCATAGCTCTTGTGGAAAAAATTCAGTGGTTTCTCAGACTACACAATTACCATGTGACCCTGTGTGGTAATCCTAGGCATATATGAGAGCTATAGCACAGTTTTAACATCTGTGTCCACAGAACTGACAGTATGCCAAAGGTGGGAGCAACTTGAAAATGCAACAGGTAAACAGATGTAAGCAAGCATGACCAGTCTATGCAATGGGACATTATCAATGGAGAATGATGTTCAGATATACGTGCACATGGATCATAAAACACTAAATGAAATAAATGCAGGACAAATAGTGTAAGATTCTACTAATAGGAGGCACCTGGGAGGCAAAGTCACAAGGTAGAATAGGACAAACTGTCTCAAAAAGTCAATGAGCGTTACCCGGAGCAGGTGTGGTGGGGAGTGAATATGACATGCATAGCTGCAATTCTCAAAACATTAAAATGGAAAGTACAGGGACAGCTCTGGTACTAGATTGTATGTCACTAGAGTCAGTAGGGCCTGAGAGAATGGAGCTGATAAATGAGGCAGACTACAGTCTCATGCAATAGCCAACTTTACTCAGAGCATCAGTTTATTTTGAGGGTTAAGAATCACGAGTAAAGTGTACACAAGGACAAGATGCACTTGGCAAAGATGTGTTTTTCCATAGAGGCATATAAATATTTAATTGCTAACAGCAGCGAGCAATGAGTGCTCTGAAGTAAACTCACTACACCTGGGAGGAGCTCAAAAACACATTCCAAGACCAATTCTGTGTTTTGAAGAAACCGGTCGCAAGACTTTTCTCACAAGCACTCAGGATTCTCACAGGACTCCATTCTTGGACCATGTTCCTACAGTGATGCTTTGTGACATAATGAATGTGCTTAGCACCATGATCACACAATCAGGGCTGAACTTGTAACTTTGATGTGCACTTGATCATAGTTCACCAGTTGAGATGGTGGCACGTGTCTGTAATCCACTTGGAAGAACGTGGCAGGAGGACTGCTCCAGGTTTCAGGCCACCCTGGCCTACATGTTAAATTTTGACTTAGATTACACAGGACTTCAATAAAACACAAGCCAACTAAGATTACAACTATTGACAATATAGCTCAATATAGTCATAAAGATGGCTTTTGACCCAACAATCCAATCTTTGAGCATTTTCCAATAGAAATGAAAACCTGTGTGCACCAGATGGATATAGAATGCTCATAGCAGCACTGTGGGTAACAGCTCCCAGACAGGTCAGAACCTCCATAAGAGCAGATAGACAAGGAGTGATGTATTTAAATGGATGCCTATGTAAATGGATGGATTACAGTTTCGACAATGTGGGTGAATGCTACAAAGATGATGTTGAAGGAAAGTCAGTTGAAAGAGCATGCTGTATGTTTCCCCGTGGTTTTCCACTCATGCAGTTCAAGTCCAGGCAAATTCCAGGGCAGAGCGCTAACGGCACTCTCCTCAGGAGGTCATGCCTGCTTTGTGTGTGTGTAGAGTGCCAGAATCTTTTATTCTGGATCTTTGTTATATGGCTATGTTTGGTTTATGAAAGTCATTTAGCTTTATGATTCATGTACTTGTCTGTAATTAGAATTTGACTTCAAAGTTTAACCACACACATGTTAGAATGATTAAACTCCAGAGGACTGAGAACAAATGTTGGCATGCTGGCACAGATGCAAAGAGCAGGCACTCCCAGGATGGGTGGGAAGGTAAAATGGAACAGCCACATTGGAACACACTGATAATTTCTTCCAAAACTAAATATGTTTTCACTATACAACCAAACAAACATACTCTTCTCGTCTAGTCAAAGAAGCAGAAAACTTAAGTCCACACCAATGTCTGCACACAGGCATTGTGATGCCTGCCATTGGCTGGCAACTTTGACTGGATTAACAGATGTCTACAGAATTAGTAAAATGCATTGTGGGGGGAGGGCAGGAGAGTGTGTGCTTTCTGAAACAATTAGATCACAAGGTTCTGATCTAGTGAAAGCTTTAACTCATTGGCAGGTTTAACATTTTAATAGATTGTTGGCAGGTGGTGGGGTGGTGGGAAGTGGATACTGAAGAAAGTAGGTGACTGGGAACTTGTCCTTTTGGATTATGTTATCTTGGTCCCTTTCTGATGTCCTTCCACTCTGTTTCCTATACATCATGAACTGAAGTCCCTCCCCTACCACATACTCCTATTGCCATGCTTTCTGCCCAAGTATCTTAAGTCAAGCAACAGACTAAGGAAAACATGTGTAGGAGAGAAAATGAAATCTGTCAGGGAGTTGAGGTACTGTGATTACCCATAACCCGTTCTTGGGACTTAGTGGAACCCAGAGATCTATTGGTGGTAGGAAAATTAATAAGTCATGTCCAAAGGTGTAGCAGTTCAAGCCTGATGTGCATGGAGATTATGAAGGGAAAGAGGACGGAAGAGAACTTAGGGTCAGGTCAGAATTCCAATTGCCAGGGGTGGTGACACAGATTTATATATAGTCCTAGTACTGGGGAGGTTAGGCATTGTGAGTTCAAGTCCAGCCTGGCCTACTGAGCAAGTTCTTGTCTCCACAAAAGATTTTATTTAACAGCCAGAAGTTGAGCTGTAAACCAGGTAGAGATGGAGTAATGATTAGAAGTAAAACCTGGAGAGATGTCCATACATATGAGGGAAAGATAGGCCACATGGCAAACACTGCCAGAATTCATGTGGAATAATGGCCGACGAGTCTATTTGCAGGAGTGGGAAATCAAGTTTAGTGTGGTGATTTGAATATGCTTGGCCCTCAGAGTGGCACTATTAGGAGGTGTGGCCTTGTTGGAGGAGGTGTGATCTAATTGGTGGAAGTGTGTCACTTTAGGGATGGGCTTCAAGACCCTCCTTCTAGCTGCTTGAGGAAAGTCTGCTCCCGGCTTCCTTTGGATGAAAATGTAGAACTCTCAGGTCCTCCAACGCCGTGCCTACTTGAATGCTGCCATGCTTCCTGCCATGATAAAGGACTGTATCTCTAAACCTGTAAGCCAGCCCCAATTGCTGTCTTTTATAAGAGTTACCTAGGTCATGGTGTCTGTTCACAGCAATGGAAACCCTAAGACACTTAGCAAGAGCTGCTTTAAAGACATAGTGAGTGATGTCAAGTTGGGAGGGGCTGAGAAGTGTGTGAGACATATGGACAAGAGACAAAGTACTGTTATTTCAAAATCCTACATCTGTCAAGGAAGAGACAGTTCTGTCTGAGTGCAGTAGAGACTTCAAACAGTGGCTTGGAGGTCAGCTGGGTGGATCCACCTATTGCAGCTAGAGAATATCTGGTTTACATTTGCAAGGAAGCAATGACTTGTTACCTACTGCACCAAGAAGTCCACACAACACAGGCAAAACCAAAAAAAACAAAAAAACAAAACAAAACAAAACAAAAAAACAGGTAAGGTGGTGTTGGAAAGGACTGATAGGATTGGGGTGTGTAGCCAATAAATTTGGGTACCTTTAAGGAAGTGAAGTCTATGTGGATTGTATGGTAGGAAGAGGAATTAATTCCATGAGTGGCTCTTTTCTGAGACCAGGGAAAATACACAGCACAACTTTGTAATTGGTAAAGCGGCAGCAATTTGGTGGCTGAGATGAGGGATGTTTGACACTTTTGTGGCTTGGCCAGTGATGGTGTTTTTTTCTGGTCTCTATCCCAGTGGGACAGCTGAGACCCCGCTGGGCGCCATCCTGCTCCCGGGCGGTCAGAAGGTGCTTTGCCTGCTCCGTCACAGGGAACAGTGGACAGGTGCAGACCCGCCTCTCCGGCCAAAAGCCTGTTTGGATATCAGGCTCGGCGCCACTCCTCCCTTCTTTCCCGGGAAACGCCATAACAATTTATCACGGGACCTAATGCCCAGGCCAAGAGCGCCCGTGCGCTTGCGCAGCCCACCCCGCCCCGCCCCCGCGCGTAGCACTCTGGGGCGGCGGCTGCGCGGCGCGCGATTGGCAGGGTCTCCAGCGGTGAGTGACGGCGCCGCCGCCGCCGCCGCCGCCCAGGGTAGCGCGGAGCCTCCGCTCCACTGCCCCGCCGCCATGGACCTCTTCGGGGACCTGCCGGAGCCCGAGCGCGCGCCGCGGCCATCTGCCGGTAAGCGGCGCGGGGAAAAAGGGCGGCGCCGGGATGCGCTGCCTCCGCCATCTTCGCGCCACCGCCGCCTCAGTCTCGGCCTGTGGCTCCCGAGGCCGCAGCGACCGCGCGGTCCCTGTCCAGGCCTCGCGTGGCACACGCATGAAGTCCCGCGCCGAAGGGTCGAGGCACTCTGGCTTTAATTTGGCCACAGCAAGACTCCCAGCGGAATGTCCTGGTCCCGGGCCTGTTTGCGTCCTGGAAACCCCGAGAACTTAACAAGTTTCCGACTCCCAGCCCCTTGGTGCGGGGCGCCTGCACAGCCAATGCAGGGCGCTATGGCTAGATAACCGGGGCCGGGGGTGGGGGGTGGCGTCTGCAGCCCGCGTTTTGGGAAGGTCTTTGGCAGGGAATAGGATGGTGAAGAGGACCCAGCCTTTGCCTTCAGAGCGTTCAGTTCTGATCGCAGAGGCATAGGTTAAAAACCGTGGGAAACGCCAAGCGTCCGGAGTAACGGTACCCGAAGACTAGTGAGAAAGACCGGGGAAGGAGGCGGCCTTTAGCGAGGGCTTTGGCTGATGGTTTCCAGAGATTCTAGGCAAGGAAACAATGTTCAAAAGTGGGAGGGCTCAGATCACCAGCTTGGCAGAGCGGGACGGGCTAGCGTGGAAGAATGCTGGAGCTTGGGGTCATGAGAAGGTATTGACCTGTCCTCTTCACACCTGTGCTTTGGTTTTTAACCTGCGCACCTCCAGACTCCTGAGATGCTTTGTAGTGTCCTCCTTTTGCAGTTGTTCCTGGTAGTGGCACCGTTATGTACCCCCGCCAACCACTCTGATGGTACAGGAGCTTCTAACTAGGCCTTGAGACTGTGAATTTGATTCAGCCATGCTTTTTGAAGATAACCACCGTTACAGTTGTGAGTAAAGCTGGCCTCATACAGGCAGCCTTGCATCTGTCACTGGAGTATAACCTGTGTCTGAATGTGCTCGGACCAGAGTTTGGATTGCCAGGTGTGCCTGGAAATCTGTCATCATTAGTAGTCCCTATTGCTTTTTATCCAAAGTTATTTTGGGTCTTCTCCGTGGTCAAGGCTCTCTTGACATGACCTAAAATCTTACAACTCAACTTGGGACTTAGCAGATACGTGCAGAGGGTGCATCCTGGTCTCCGTGCCCTCCTCCCCATGCCCCTTCCCTCCCTCCCTTTCTCCCCCTCTACCCCTCAAACATATTGAGTAATCTGAAATAAACTCGCTCCTATCCACTACACCCGGGGGGGGGGGGGAGGGCCACACACACACACAAACACATTCCAAGAATAATTATGTGTTTTGAAGAAACTGAGGTCACAAGACTCTTGTCTTGTTTTCTCACAGGCACTTAGAATTCTCCTCACAGGACTCCATTCTCAGAGCATGTTCCAACACCATACTTTGCTTTAGTAAATGGTGTTGGTTGTTATGTAGTCATAAGAATAAGACTAAATCGGGGCTGGTGAGATGGCTCAGTGGGTAAGAGCACCCGACTGCTCTTCCGAAGGTCCAGAGTTCAAATCCCAGCAACCACATGGTGGCTCACAACCATCCGCAACGAGATCTGGCACCCTCTTCTGGAGTGTCTGAAGACAGCTACAGTGTACTTACATATAATAAATAAATCTTTAAAAAAAAAAAAAAAGAATAAGACTAAATCGCATACTGACCCTACTCATGCATGGGTCAGTATAACAAATTTTCCAAAATAGTACTGGGAGCAATTAAAAAATAAGTCTAGTCATTTTCACATACGATAGGAAGATGTGTGGACAATGGAAACTGCTGTGTCTTCAGATCAAGCTTTGCACTGCCTTTGACCTTCAGGAACCGCTGGCAAATGTGTGTAATAAGTGATGCCTCCTGCAGATACTATGTGGAATAAAGAGAACCGGTGCATTTGGTAGAATGCATGGCCCAGGTTCGATTCTATAGTCAGGGATTTGTAGATGATGGCTGGTGACATCCCTAGGATCTGCACTGTAACCACAACGTAAAGGGGCAGTTGCACTGATTCTGTAGAAAGTATGAGGTGTGTGGCGGATGATGCCACCACTCAGCACAGCAGCCATCTTTTGGTTCATTCTTTTGTTTTTTTTGTATCACATCTTCATACCCACAAGACAAATTTTTATAACCTGGAATAAGTATGTAGAAAGTATGTGTTTTATGTCTACAGATATTGTACTGAATTCCGGCTTCACTCCAGGACTTAAAAGATTTTGATAGTTGAGTATATCAATTTAAAATAACAATCTTTTGCAGAAAGGAATTATACTTATTTTCTATCAGTAGTGGAACTTATAGATACATAAAATGCTGACATAGATTGTTTGGTTACATAGAGTGGTTCACTTGTTTGCTTGTTAGAACATTTTGTTCAAAGCTGCTGGTCAGGCTAGAGCGAGAGCACATGGTAGACACCTACCTACCTAGCATGTGTAAGGCCCTGGGTCCAGAGCTGGTACCAAGACAGAGCACCTGACGATCAGCCTAGTGCTATTACTCAGCACAAGAGCACGTACTTAGCATGAAAAATATTGAGTCTAGTCCTTAGCACCTCAAATAAAACTGATGTTTAATTGTCAAGGGCTATTTGCTCACTAGAGTAACTTAAACGTATGTAATTTAGGAGCTGGGGTGAAGACACATGTCTATAATCTCAGCAATTAAAGTATGCGGACATAGGCTTCTAGCCTTTACACACACTCGTATATACACTGACACGGTCACATGAGTATTTATTTGAGAAATGGAAATACAAACATAAAGGTTAAAATATCAGAAGAAAACATTACTTCTAGAACTTAGGGTATATGCAAGAAAAAAAGTAAGTCATAGTTAAGTGAACTGAGGAAAGAATGACAATATATGTTTTGAAGGGTTAATATAGTTATGCATAATGATTGAAAGATTCACAGGATTAATAAAAAGACAACCCCTTAGTACACATCTTTAATCCTAGCATTTAGTAGGCAGAGGCAGGCAAATCTCTAAATTCAAGGCCAGGCTGGTCTAGCTCTACACAGAAGTTCCAGGACAGTCAGGCTACATAGTGAAACACTGTCTCCAGAAGACAAATGACAAAAAAGGTCTTATCACAATATATAATATCCAGAAGATGTAGAGCCTGGATAAATGATGGGGAGAAGGGGATGGATAATACTAGCTGTGATTGGAAAGGTGCACAGTTCATTCCCGTTGGTGTTATGGATCAAAGTTGCATATTGTCTGGTGGTAGCTGACAACTGTAGTTCACATAGTTTGGATTTCTGTTTATTCAAAACAGTGCAAAATTTGGGCTAATGAAAAGTTCCATAGTATAATATATATGACCCACATCCATTGTCTAAGATCAAATGTAGTATTTATAACCTATAGGACATTTTAAAGGATCCAGATACAAACATGTTTGACCATACTGATGATCTGCAGGATGACTAAAGAGGTCCTCATGAGCCAGCTTGGGGTTGTGCTGTAGAACTGTAAGGGTAAGTGTAGTCTTGGTTGAAGTCTAAGACAGGTGCTCAACTAGAGCCCACACTGGGGAGTCCACCAGCTGGGTTTGAGTCTCCACTCCCCATAGCCCACTCATCTTGGGCAGGCGTTTGGCCTTGGTGTCTCAGCTTCCTTCTCTTGGAGTAGTAACAGTACCTTATAGGATCCTTATAGTAATCAGTTGAGTTAAAGCATTTAGAGCCCTTAATATAGTGCCTTACAAGCAGTGAGAATTTCATCTTACAGCTCATTCTCAGTTGTGGCCAGTAAGATGGGAAGGTAGTCTCTCTTTGTTTAATTAAGTACCTCTGGTGGCATTCTAGGGTGAGAGAGAGAGAGCAACGTACTGTCCATTAGTGACAGTGCTGTTTGAACACTCAGTGTTATGGCTGAAGAGGGACTAGACTGGCATGAAGCAAGACATCTGCTCTGAGGAGTGCCTGTGAGAACTGAAGATACACCTGTTAGCTATGCAAAGACTTTTCCTGTTGGACAACGGTAGTGGAAAAACCATGCTTAGATGAGGAGGGCTGCTGCTCAGGTTGGCCTCCATGCTGTAATTTACACGTCCCTATCCCTAAGAGGCTGGGCCCGCTGCTGTCATGGCCCACTGAATAAGTTGTCCTAATTATCTAATTTTTTAAAAGACTTATATGGGTGTTTTGCCTGTGTGTATGTATATTACATGTGTGTCTGGTGCCCCCAGAGATCAGAGGACAGTGTGGGATCCCCTGGAACTAGAGTTATGGATTGTTGTGAACCACCATGTGGGCGCTAGGAATTGAACATAGGTCTTCTGCAAGAGGAAAATTACTGAGCTATCTCATCATCCCCAACCAGATACAGTTTTGAGTGTCAGGGGAATGGGTGTTTGATTGTTAGACCTTTGGAAGTGAGCTGAGAGAATATTAGGGGTTTGTAGAGGAATTAATACTTAGAGTAAGTACTCTTTAGTGTTCTGCTTCTTAGAGTGGAGTTAGCTCTCTTGTATCTGTGGGTTCTATACTTGTGGAGTCAGTGTACCACAAATTGAAACAGATTTTTAGAAGCTGTAGTAAGCATGTGCAGACTGGTTTCTAGTTATCCTTGCTTAGATGACACAGTCTAGGGGCCATTTTTGTAGTAGTTACTGTGTGCTGGGCACAAGTATTCTAGAGATGGTGTGACATATAGAGGATAATGTTGGTGGGTTGTTTGGGTAAAATGACGTTTGTGTAAGACAGCAATCATCTCTGGTTTTGGATATTAGAGTGGTTCCAGAAGTAGTGCCTCATTGACCCCAAGGGTAGCTGGGGACAGTGAAGGGCAGTTTTGCCCACTGTTTCCATACATTTGTGTCTTGTGAGAAAACTGAAAACATTTGTGATTCCTTAGCTTGTTGGGGGAATCCTGAGGATTAGAATCCTAAGGGTTGTTGTATGACAATAAAATAAAAGAGATTTTGTTAGCTTTAGGGGATGGATGTGTGTGTGTTTAGGCACTTCTTTTTTTTCCTCCCCTTCCCTTCTCCCTCTTACTCCAGCCAGCTTGCTCCGGCCCATAGGATTATTATTATTATTTGTTTCTCATTACGGATGGTTGTGAGCCACCATATGGTTGCTGGGAATTGAACTCACAACCTCCGGAAGAGCAGTCAGTGCTCTTAACCGCTGAGCCATCTCTCCAGCCCTATTTAGGCACTTCTAAATATCCCCAAGACATTTCTTTCTTTGGAATGATAGATTCTACTTTTGTTTTAAAGAAAAGAATTAGGCTACAGGGATGGGTAAGTGCTTGCCACACAGTATGAAGATGAGTTCAGATCCCACTGCCTATGTAAATGTAGGGTGAGCATGATGAGGTCTACATGTAATCCCAAGACTCGGGGGCAGAGATGGATTTCTGAAGCAAACTGGCTACTAGCTGAGCCAAATGAGCAAGCTCTAACTTCAAAAGATCCTGCCTCAATATATAATGTGGAGAGAGATCAAATAAGACAGCCAGAGTCTACCTCTGTCCTCCATACACACACACATACACACACACACACAGCATGTAAGCATACTTACATGTAGACACATGTGTAAGGAGAATTGATACCCATCTCATCTTTATATGGAGAACAAAATCGTGATCATAAACCTCTTGAAGAATATACATTTATTTAAGTGAACTGATATAAATGAGGGTATTTTACATGTCTAAGAAACAGACAGTAGAACGAGGTCTGTCTTGGGTCTGTGGGTGCCAGAAATTGAACCCAGAGCCTCTGCAAGAGCACCATAGGAGGTAAGCATACTGTATAGTAGTCATTTATACCCAGCTATATATACATTCTGAGAACCTATAGATGCTAAAAAATTCTGTAAAACACTATGTTCTTCCCTGTACTTGTGTGAGAGCTTGACAGAAATGAATAATAAAATAATCATGCCATAATAAGAGTGTGTTTTGGGGGCTTGAGAGATTGGCCCAGTGACTAAGAGCACTTCTTGATCTTACAGAAGACACAAGGTTCCATTCCCAGCACCTACATGGTAGCTTGCAACCACCTGCAGCTCCAGTTCCAGAGGCTTCAAAGGCCTTCTTTTGATCTTTGGGTATCAGGCATGCACATGATGGACAGGCAGACATACTTACAGGCAAAACACTTGTACACATAAAATTAAATAAATAATTTAAAAATAAATTTAAATTTGTGTGTGTTTTGGGGACATTTCTTAAGTAAAATAAAAGTTGCTTGAATATAGATTGTGTAATTCTATGGCAGTCACTCTGACAACCCCCCAAATGGCTACTAATCATTAATGGTTTCTGAGGGACTCAGTGACAGGCAGCGGGGAGAGCAGAGATGGCCTGGATGAGGAGATGCACAGTGGGTAGGGGCTAGGGATACCACAAGTCTCTCTACACTAACTTAGAATGGTGTGCAGTTGAAAACGAATTCTTTTGATAGTTTCCCACTTAATACCATTGGGCTGCCAGTGATACTGCATAACTGAGTCTGGGAAATGTAGGTCAGGAGTCTGCTTACCCCTCACCATCAGGATATTTTTCTCTAGATTCTTGTTTGTCAGCTCATATGTTTAATAGTTTAAGTAGAATTTTGGAAGACTTTTAGAAGCTGGGGAGTAAGGAATAATGATTACATTTTATGTGAAAAATGATAATGGGACATAAGACATCTAGAATTTAATCTTCAGCTTTTTGTTTTGAATTTGATTGTTTTTTCGAGACAGGGTTTCTCTGTATAGCCCTGGCTGTCCTGGAACTCACTCTGTAGACCAGGCTGGCCTCAAACTCAGAAATTCGCCTGCCTCTGCCTCCTGAGTGCTAGGATTAAAGACATGCGCCACCACACCTAGCAATCTTCAGCTTTTTAGATTAAAAAGAAAAGAAAAACCAGAAACATTCCTTGGCTTTCTTCTGAGGCCTGTCCTCTTCAGCTGTGAGATAAGCTCTCCATAGACTCATATTGCTGGTGACACCAAGTCATACTAGATTCTCTCCTGTTGCACAAGTCACCAGCTAGCATTCAGCAGTTCCCAGGGGCCTCTGAAGGCACCTCTGCTTCTCAGCTCTGCCTTGAGGTACAAAGTCATCTTTTCTCTTTCAGTGATTCTCTTTTGAGGGAATATTTTAGGAACCAGGGTATATTGTGTGTAGTTCAGTGGTAGAACACACTTAGCATGCATTTTACACTTAATATTAGGGCTAGAAAAGAAAGGGGAGGAAGAGCTGTGGCAGCAAACATAGACCTTTTACCCAACACTCAGGAGGCAGAGGCAAGAGCATCTCTGTGAGTGTGAGGTCAGCTTGGTCTTCATTGTGAGTTTCAGGCCAGGGCTATTGTAAAACCCCTGACCCCTCTCCCCCAAAAGGAAAAATCCAAATATGTTTTAAATTGGGCACCTGCTAGGGTGTCATTTCATTGTTTTTATATGGACTGTGACTGTTGGAAACAGGCCTTCTATAGTAAATAGCTGTCCTGACAAGATTTTTTTAAAAATATGTCTGCTTAACAGAAAAGAGAAAATTGTAACTCACAGCAGTATACCTCATATCAGGAGTGGGCACAGGTGTGTTCCCTGTAGAAGTTTATCCTGGGTGGCCATCTCTCTAAAAACAGGTTTTCTGTTTCAGGGAAGGAAGCACAGGAAGGACCCGTGCTCTTTGAGGACCTGCCCCCGGCCAGCAGTACTGACTCAGGTACAGTCTTCAGGCTTTCCCAGGTGTGTGTCAACGTCTACTCATCCTGGGATTGTAGTTGTCTCAATCTTTCTCCCTTTCCCCCATTTTTAACACACAGATGTTTTAGGTGTTGGCTGTCTTTAAGTTTTGAACCCATGGCCTCAGGTAAGGCAGAAAGACCTGCAGTAGGTAGCTCTGAGAAGTGCTGCATAAACAGGACGAGCCTTGTCTCTGGTTCAGTTTACAGTATGTTACTAGTTGCAGTGAAATTCAGCTCATTTAAGACAGCATTTCTATTTCCTTTGAAATCATAGGACTTTAAAATAGGTTCCGGATATATTATTCCCTGCAGACTGAGATGCACTGGATTGACACAAGTTCTGAATTTGTCTCAATAAGCTGCTGCATAGGTGTCCTGGTGGGATGGATTCTGAACCGAAGCCTGGTTTGTCATCATGGACTCACTCTGGGTTCTTCTGTGTTTCAGGCTCTGGGGGACCTTTACTCTTTGATGATCTTCCGCCTGCTGCCAGTGGCAATTCAGGTAGGCAAACAGTTTTGAGGTGTGGCTGGATAACCCTTATTGTGCCACTATGTAAACTGTGTGCACAGGTTTTAGCAGGATTTTGAATGACGTTAAAGTATAGTATAGATGAGGTCTATTAAAATTGAACAGACATGCTCAGATAGAAGCTGAGATTAGAGACTTCAGTACTGTATCAGCCATTTTGTTTCTTGTCCTTAACTTTGCCTTTACCAGCTAGGCTGATTTTTTTTAAGAATTCAGATCCAGGGGGCTGGAGAGATGGCTCAGCAGTTAAGAGCACTGACTGTTCTTCCAAAGGTCCTGAGTTCAATTCCCAGCAACCACATGATGGCTCATAGCCATCCGTAATGGGATTTGGTGCCCTCTTCTGGTGTGTCTGAGGACAGCTACAGTATACTCATAAATATAAGTACAAATACAATAAGAATTAAGATCCAGGCATGTGACTCCTGCCTGTAATCTCTATTCAGAAGGCTAAAGCAGAAGGAACTTGAGTTCCAGACTAGCCTGGGCTATGTAATGAGACCATGTCTCAAAATAATAACCATCATTTAAAAGGTCAAAAGTTCACTCTGAACTTTCATATTAACTTTTTACATTTTCAGTTTGTTACTCTGATTTGCCTTATGTCCCCACATGACAGTGCTCTGTTTTCTGTCAGAAGGGAAGAGTGATGGGTGCACTGTTATAGCTGCAGACTGATTATTCCATCTAACTGACAGCCTCTTTGCTGTGTGGGGACTGGGGAGAGGCTGCAGGTGGTCCTGTTTTTTTGTGGTTAAAAGTTTCATTTGTTGCCAAATAGAATATTTACTACTTTTCTAAATATTTTTTTAATCCCTGTGAAATCAGTAGGATTGCTTTTAAAAAGAGCATTTAATTGTCTTTTATGAGAATCCCAAAGTTTTCAGGACTAGGGACTCGTATGAAAAACTGCAGCATGCTTCTATCAGTCAGCCTTGAAAACTTTCCTAATAGAGTCAGTGCTCTTAATTATATGAGGGTAATATGCAAATCAAGTGTTTTTGTAGAGTTAACTTTAAAATAATTCAGTCTGTATTGGTCCTCATTAGAAGACTTAACACAGCGTGTATAATTTGGTACTCAGTACTTTGGATTTATTGGAAAACTGATCTTCCCAAGAGGGCAGATGGTCTGTGAGGGTTGACCATGTGCGTCTGTGAGACAGGGCCTAGTGAAGGGTCTTTAACATATAGACCGCGTCCTGTGGTGCAGTGGGGCTCACCTAGAGGCTCTTAATAGCAGTGTACTTCTCTGTTTTGCAATTAGAAAGGATACAGAAAGGAAAACTGGAGCCCAAACAGTAAGCAGGTGATGCTGATGGAGAGACACTGAGGAGACTTAAAATGTCATGACATTTTCTCGTTAAGTTGCTCTTTTTATGCAGTGTGTCATGCATTTTGTAATACCATTGTGGATATGCTCTTTTGCCAGGAGATGAATCTTAGCACAGAGCTTTTTCTTCTTTTTCCTAAGAAGTAGGTTGAATGAATGGCTACAGAGAGCATTTAGGGACATTTGGTGTAACTGGCACCACAGTGGCTGGTTTATTTCTTGTCCCTATCGATGTTCACACAGTCTCTGGAGGGCATACTCTCACCGTGTTATGAAGAAACTGTGGCTGGAAGATTAGAAACTGAAGCCAGACCTTATGGTCTCCCCACACGAGTGCTGCTGGAGCAGCTAGGTTTGCTTGATAGAGAGGTAGGGGCAGCTCCAGCAGCTCTGTGCTTTTCAGGTAGAGCCTACCTTTTAACTCATTTTAAGCCTTTTAGGAGTGTGTTTTGTTTGGACTTGTTCAGGAACATACAAGTTTGCTGCGGCTTTTGGAAATGTCCCTGTTAGTCACTAAGGGTCTGTGGATGTAGTATATCATGAATATGCTACAGGCTAGAAGTTTAAGTGTGTATATAAAGTTATGCTGCAGAGAAATCTCCAGGGCAGAGACTCTTAGGTCCTTGACTCTGCGTGGATGTTGCCCTATCTTCTAGCTTTCTAACCAGAAGTTGTAGCCTGGGCACAGTATGTGTTGGTCCTTGCCTGAAGTGCAGTTATGTCTGTAGGCTAGAGTGGATGGAGCTGGGTCTGCTGGCAACTCTGCAGTCTATAGCTGTTTCTGTCTGGCCTTTACTTCATTTCTAGGTTCTCTTGCCACATCAGGTTCCCAGATGGTGAAGACTGAAGGGAAGGGAGCAAAGAGGAAAGCCCCTGAGGAGGAGAAGAATGGCGGTGAAGAGCTTGTGGAAAAGAAAGTTTGTAAAGGTTTTCAGACAGTTTGAAAACAAATGTATCAGCTCTTATACCTTAAACATCCCAGAGCAAAGCCAGTGTCAGCTTCTAACTGTAGCACTTCTCTGAGTGTAAGAGGTGGGCGTGGCCCCCTTCTGCAAATGATATGTAAGACTGACTTTGCTTTTCATGTACTTGCCTGACCTGACAGGAAACCATGTTGTTCTTCAGCATAGAAAAGGATGGATTTTTTTCCTTTGTCCTCTTCAGAAATGGCTGACTTATGACCATCCATTCTTTCTGACTACTAGTCTTTGTTTAGAAACTCTTGATTAGCTTTGACTTGGAGAAATAGCTGTAGACTTCCTTTTTTGTACTGATGGAGAGAAATGACTGAAAACTTTCATGTCTACGAATAATTGCCTCAGTGAGAGCAGTGGCACGAATGTGGCAGTGCTGCTGGACATGGCCAAAGGCATCGCTTTCGCTTCTAGAAGCTCTGTAGAGAACTTAACTAGGCGGCCTCTGAGTGCGACACCATTCTGCTCCAGCAGACTCCCTGCCCTCTCACTTCTCAGTTGAAGGAAAGTGCCTGCTACCATGGTTGGCAGCCTAGAGCATGCAGATGCATACCCTCAGGGTCTCCAGCAGCATAGTTGGCAACTCTACTGATTGGAAGTTTTTAGAAATGGGAGTTTTTGTGTCCTCATTAAATTGTCACCAGATTAAATTTCTCCTTGGGGACCACTTTCTCCTGACCCTTAGTCCCACATCCCCATTAGTGTGTGAGGCAGCACTTCTTTGACTCTGATCTCCTTAGGTGCAGCTCACATGTCTGTCACAGCTCCAGGCTTTGTGGCAGAACCCTGAATTGTAGCCACAAGGAAATGCCTTGAGGGAATATTGCTTATTTGTACCACTGTGATGTTGCTGAGCTAGGCTGCCGTAGTACCTCTTATTTGCTCTGGGACTAGGGCTTCTAGAGGGTAAGGCACAGTTTTGTATTGGCTTTTTGTTTTCTTTCCCCAGCCTCTTCGGTGATCTTTGGTCTGAAAGGCTATGTGGCAGAGCGGAAGGGTGAGAGGGAGGAGATGCAGGATGCCCATGTCATCCTGAACGATATCACTCAGGAGTGTAATCCTCCACCGTCTCTCATGTGAGTGTTTACATTCCAGCAAGCCTGGTGGTGCTCATTTCTCCTCTGTTCTAAGTTTTGGACTGTGTGAAGATGCTTCTCCAAGAAAGACTGATGCCATGAGTAACCTGCCTTTTGCATCAGTGGATCTTAGATGGGAGAATATTTTTAAGATAGTTGTTACCATCTGAGGATATTTTTGGAATAGGCTGTGGCTATTGGTATTTGGTGGGTAGAGAAAAGAATATTATATTGCTAAACAAGGGACTGCCCCTCAGCAAAGATCTGCCCAGCCTAGATTTCCTCAGTGTTGCATCTGAGTGCCGCTGAGTGGGAACTGTCTCCCCTGCTGTGGACTTGGGGCAGTTGTACTCTCATGGGGACTGATCAGCTTCGGGCTGAGTGCTTTTACTCTGTGTCCTAGAGAGTGGCTGGATTGTAAGTCAGTGAGTAAACTCTGCAGGAAGTGTGGGTGTGGTGATACATGATGGTGGCTCTGTCCTGAATTCCCAGCACTCGGTGGGTGTTGAGTTCCTGGAAAGTCTTAGAACTACCAAAAAGGCTTTGCCTCCAAAACAAACCCGGCAGAGTCTCATGGCATTAGGAGAGGCTGTACAGCTAGATAATCAGGGCCCAGAAAGACCAAAGTAGTCAAAATGACCTGGAAGAAAAAAAGCAGTAGACACATGGAATTGAAGCCTTTGATCAGTTCTCAGACCCAAAAGAAACAGACAATAGCACATTGCATAACTGCCAACATTCTGTTATATACATTGCATAGTTGTATATTTCATCTGTAATTTCTATAATCGAGAACTGCATATTGTGCATGCTGTGGTTTTCCCTGACAGTAGTTGTTCATTAACATACAGTGTGCTAGCAGCTGTCATCCAGCTTGTCATTATGGCTGCTGCAGAGCCAACGATCATGACGGAGACAAGGACATAGTGGGTTCAAAGCCAGGAAGAGCCTTAGGAAGTATCCCCAGATAATACCAATTGCACAGTGCAGGCTGTAAGCCAGATGAGACTTGTTTTCTCATAGGTCATAATGTCTTTTTTTTAATGGTTTTAGAGCTTTATTATAGAAAGGCAGAGGGAAAGAGAGAAGGGAGAGAGAGAGACAGACAAACAGACAGACAGACAGGCCATGGCCAAGAGGAGAGAAGGGGGAAAGAGAAAGAGAAAAGAAAGGTTAGAGAGTAAGAGGAAGAGAGTGAGAGGAGAGAAGAAGACAGAGAGAGAGGAGCGAGAGAGTCGATCATAATGTCTTACAAGATAATGAGGGCACAGAAAGACCAAAATAGTCAAAATGGCCTGGAAGAAAGAAAGCGGTGCACACATGGACCTGAAGCCTTTAAAAAGTGCTCTTACTGATCAAAGGAATGCAAAGAAGCTTGAAAGAAAAGTTCATCTTAACCCTAAATGTCATTTCTCATTAATAGTTTTCTTTCTGATGTAGTTTTAAATTAAAATTATTGTGTGCATTTATGATGCAGGTGGACCTGTGCTGTGTAGTTGTCAGTGGATAACTTTGTGGGGTTGGTTTTCTCCATCCACTATTACATGGGTACCAGGAATTGAATGCAGGTTGTCAGGTTGTCAAGCCAAACTACCCAGTTAACCATCTAGCTGGGTTTTCTGACAAAAGTTGGTAGGAAATAGGAATAAGAAGCTCAGCATAAGCTTTGAAGTTAGATATTAATCAACACTTAAGCGACAATCCTGTAACTTCTCCCTTGTTCATATGAACATTTTTGACAAGTCTTGGATAAGTAACTTTTTTCATTTGTTTAACAAAAGTCTGATTTAAATGGGATAAAAGTTCTGAATTCTAATTTCACTGAGAAATTATATAGCTTAGTTTATAAATTTTATTTATTTTATGTGTATAAGTTTTTACCTTCATGTATGTATATGCACCACATGCATGCTTGGTACCCAGAGAGATCAGAAGAAGGCTTTGAATTCCCGGGAGCTGGAGTAATGGATGCAGGGAACTGAACCTGGGTCCTCTGCAGGAGCAATAAGTGCTCTCAACCACTGAGCCATCTCCAGCCACAGCTTCGTTTTTGAAACAAATGTTTTGTTTTGTGTCTTAAGATAGGTCTCACTCTGTAGGCCAGGCAGATCTTGCAACTCACAATTTTAGCATTTCTCATGCTCCAGCCTCCTGTGTTCTGGGATAACAGGTGTGAGCTACTATACTGGACTCAAATTTGAGCTTCTAACAATTAAAATGGATGAAACTTACTTACATCTCTTAAATACCTTTTCCCGCATGTCAGTGTGACTGGTCTCTCAACAATGAATTTCATGTTCATTGCTTGAGATGAGACTCCAAAGCTTTAATGAAGCTGAGTGGTGAGTAATCTCAGCACACCTGGGCAGGGCACAAGGGTCTGTAATTGGAGGCCAGACTGGGCTAAATATGGAGCCCCCACCTCAAAACTCAGTAAAGCAAGCTTCAGTGAAGAGGTGTGTTCATTGTTTTAGGGATATAATTAACTTTTAATTCGTTCTTCTAGTACTCGGGTTTCATACTTTGCTGTGTTTGATGGACATGGAGGAATACGAGCCTCGAAATTTGCTGCACAGAATTTGCACCAGAACTTAATCAGGAAATTTCCTAAAGGTGAGACTGAGAACTGAACCTGTGGACGTTTGACTTGCCTGCGCTGTTTGCTGGCTGAGTCTGTCGGACTGGGTGTTTTGCTTTGGCAGAGCGTCGTTGATGGGTTTGGGGATATTGCACAGTTGATAGTTTACCTGACTAGCATGCCTGAGGCCCTAGTTCCAGTCCTCAGGACCTTGTATACTGGGTATTATGGTTCATGAGGCAGATGAGCAGTTCCAAAATCATTTTCAGCTGCACAGTAAGTTTGAAGCCTGGGCTACATAAGTCTATGTCACCAAAAAAAAAGTCTTAGGCTTTTAAAGGAGTGAACTTAGGGCTCAGAAGAGGCTGTGTAAATAAAGCACCATTTCTTAGCTTGCTAAGTGTCTGGGATGTGATTAAGTGTCTTGTCTGCCTCCATGCTGTGGAAACCAGTACAACAGAATTGCATGGCACTCCTACAGGTGAGGAAGTAGATTGTTGACAAGGACATGCTTAGAAAATAGTTTATATGTGAAAACGACCAACAGAACCTGAGTGGGCAGCAGCCTTCTCCTCTTGAAAGATGACTCTGTTTGACCCTTCTCTACCAGGAGATATAATCAGTGTGGAGAAGACTGTAAAGAGGTGCCTGCTAGATACTTTTAAGCACACCGATGAAGAGTTCCTGAAACAGGCTTCAAGCCAGTGAGTATCTCCATGCAGAATGCTCAGTGCGTGGTGTTTTCCTGAGCACCCTCAGGTCTTGTGATGCTGTTTAGCCAATGCTTTCTGTCTCAGGAGTACCCAGCACCATGTGTGAGCTCTTACAACCATTAATTAAGGAGGATGTGGGGCCAGCGGGAAGCCAGTCAGGATGATTGCTGCTAATTTTTATTCCCTGAGTTCTGTTCCATAGGGTAAAAAGAGATATTCCCTCCACACACACATGCACACTCACACACTATGCACTCACATACAATAATTTTTTTAGGCAAATAAATTTTTAAAAAGCAGAAAAAAATGCTTTTTAGAAAAATGTATGTTGGAGCTGTAGAGATGGATGGTTCAGTGGTTAAGAGCACAGGCTGCCTCTTCTAGCACTCGCATGGTGGCTCACAGTTTCCTGTAACTCCAGTTCTAATGGCCTCCTCTGGTCTCCAAGAGCAGCAGGTATGCACTTGAATACATGCAGACAAGACACTCGTACATATTAAGAAGGGGGAAAAAAAGATGTGTGTATTTCTGCATCACAGTAATGAAAGCCCTTGGCATGGGCTATGTTAGGAAGAATTGTTTGGTGTTTGTTTTTAGTTTTGAGAGAGGGTTTCACTGTGTATCCTTGGCTGGCCTCAAACGTCAAAGTTTTGCCTGCCTTTGGAGAGAACCAAAGGTATGTGGCCCCTCCATGCCCAAAATAAAGAGCTTTGTTTCTGCTTACTGTTCTGGACTTGAGGCACAGCATAGGGCAGCCCAGTTAGTTTGGACCTTTGATTCGAGTGGCATACTATGGTAGCAGTGAGTTTCAGCATGCGTGCTCATGAGCCAGACAGCAAGAGACAGGGAAAATGGGCCCAAGCTCCACAGTCCCTTTGAAGGACTTTGCAGTAAGATTCCACAGCTCCTTATGAGGAAACTTTCACAGTGACCTAAGATCTCTCATAAGGCCCCATCTCCTAGAGGGCCACAGTACTCTCTAATAGTGTCACCATGGGACCCCAACCTTGACATAGGAGCATCTGGGGACCCTACCCACACCCGAACTATGGAGTAGCTCAGAGGATACAATCTGTTTTACCCGGCAGACTTGCTGCTTAGCTCTATAGATGAGTCTCTGGTCACTCGCCAGGAGTGGTGACTGCGTTTCTGATGTGTTTCCCCAGGAAGCCTGCCTGGAAAGACGGGTCCACTGCCACGTGTGTCCTGGCTGTGGACAACATCCTGTATATCGCCAACCTTGGAGATAGTCGGGTATGTGGCTCTGAGCCACCTGCTTAGGTGACAGCATGTCTCAAGGAGAGAACTTAAGCAAGTTAAAGTGTTGGTGGCTGGTTGGGTCTTCCCTTCTAGTGGGATTTCTGCAAGGAGTGTTCCAGTGTGCACCTGGGACGGACTCAGCAACTGAGCCAGGGTCGTCTGTTCTCCCAGAGGGCCCGGAGCTGGCTGGTTCACACCGAGATGCTGTCTCCCCTGCCAATAGGATTTAGGGTTTTTTTGTTTTGTTTTGTTTTTTGTTTTTGGGTTTTTTGTCTTATTGGGATTTTTTGTTTGTTTTTTGTTTTGTTATGTTTTGTTTGCCATACTGTTAAATGACACTGTGGTTTAGAATGAAATCTGTGTGCAGGTAACTTAGATCCTCATTTTTAATGACATAGTTGGTATTGAATGAAAGTATTAACTCCACCTTTCCAAGGGGTTTGACTGCAGAGTAGCTTGAGAGCTGTGAAAGGGAAGTCCAAGGCCAAGCACTTCTGCAGCACGAGAGCCCAGGGACAGGTCAGGTGCTGTAGGGAGTGGCCTTATGTTCAAGCGTGCTGCTTTCCACCCAGTCCTGTGTCCTTCAGTTCCCAGTGACCACTCACACTCAGCAGCCTCTACAACTCCTCCTCTGGTGCTTAGGGCTGGGACTCATCACTAGAAATGCAGCTGTAAACGGAGGTGACAGCCTGTCCTCAGGGAGCTGAGGTTCCTAGGAGCCTCGATAGACAAATTCTAGTATATAAGTAAACAAGTATACAAGTAGAACAGGTTTAGAACAAGTTACCTAAACCAGAACAGGAGGAAAAATGTGTCACTCCACCCCCACCCCACCCCCCAATCCTTCATACCCAGACCCAGTATGAACCCTGGTTCTTTATGTGACTTTAAGCAAATTACTCCTCTGGGCTTCAGTGTCCTCTGTGAAAGGGACACAGTAACCATGGCCATGGGAGCAAACAGGGAGCAGTGTGTGCTGTGCTTGCCTGTATCCTCAACTCTCAGAAAAACTCACAGACTTCTGACTTTGGCCATGGTATTTGTTAAATGCCTCCCATCTTTGTCACTGATGCCACCAACAATGGCCATTTGAGAGATTGGCTACAGTCAGCCAGCAAGGATTATGACAGAATTGACACCAAAACTGGGGATTTCTCACCCTTAGAGTGAGAACAACTTTCCTATTTGCTATTTCTTTGATGCTGGATTCTCTGAGCTTCTGTATGTCAGCAGGCAACTGAATGTGAAATCATTGTAAGTCTCCCTTTGACTGAGTCCTAGATGCTGCTCACTGAATTCCATGGTTTGTGATCTCTGTCTTCCCAGGCAATCCTGTGTCGATATAATGAGGAAAGTCAAAAGCACGCAGCCTTAAGCCTCAGCAAAGAGCACAACCCAACTCAGTATGAAGAGCGCATGAGGATACAGAAAGCTGGAGGGAATGTCAGGTATCCAGGGCATTTATGGGGTCCCAGGAACTCAGTCTCCACACCATTGAGGATTAATGTGCATAGTAAGGTCCACTCTCAGTCTGGCAGTGCATATGAATAACTTAGTTCATCTGTGTCACAGTAAAGGTAGAAAGTGTCTCCCTGGCTGAACAGAAAGACAAAACCTGTCTCAAGTCAGTACTTACCACCACTCAGCTATTTTCAGTGTGTCTGGGGAGCTTCTCTCATACTGCCCTTGCTTGGTTTTTGTACAGGGTCTCATCTAGCCCAGGCTGGCCTCACCTGAGTCTATAGCCAAAGCTGGCCTTAAACTTGTAATTTTCCTGCCTCCAGCTCCTCACTTCTGGAATTATTGGCCTGCCTTAGCATACCCAGTTTATATATTGCGCTGTGGCACTGAAAGTCTCTAGTGGTTAGTAGACCAGGTTCAAAGCTAGGTATGGGAACACTTGCACTTTCAGGTACTTGGGAGGTTGAGACAGGAGAGTATTTGAGTTCAGGAGTTCAAGGTCCACCTGTGCAATGTGGTGAGGCACTCTCTCTAGTTAATAAAGGGATGCCTTCAGAGTGTGCTGTTGCTGACACAGAGGGTCACGTATTACAGCCGTACCGCCTCAGTTCACTCACCGCTGTCTTCAAAGGTCATGTGACCAGAGTCGATCACTTGTGTGCCCAGAGGTGAAATGAGAACTTCATCCTTCCACTTCATGGACATTGCCTTCTAAATGTGACCCTGTTTTCTGGTTCTTTCTATAATTTGTCCTTAAGTTTTTTTGTTCTGTTGGAGATAAAATGTTCAAAAATGTCCTTTTAGCTAAGCTGCTGGGGTGTTTGAACTTGAAGTCTGAAGGCTTTCTCTTCTCTAATGTATGAGAGCTGGGAGGCTTTGTGCATGGCTGCTGGGCATAGAGGGAGGCAGCCAGAATACATGGGGTCACACAGGATGTGGCACCACAGTCTGTACACCAGCAGGTCCCAACCTATGGGTCATGATCAGAGGGGTCGCATATCAGATATTTACATTATGGTTCATAACAGTATCAAAATTACAGTTATGAAGTACCAGCAAAATAATTGTATGATTGGGGGTCACCACAGCCTGAGGAACTGTACTAAAGGGTCATTAGGAAGGGTGAGAACCATTTCTACATCACCTAAACAGTAGCCACAAGGGGGCAGCAGTGTGGTGTCCATTGACAAATGACATAAAGACTCGCCTGTTAGTAGTGTGAGTTCATTACAATGAAGGCAGTGTGTAGCAGGGCTTCCTTTGGGCGTATGAAGAGATGTTTGCTTTTCTTTTACAAGGAAGGGTCTAGCCTGGCAGGCTTTCTGAAGACAGTGACATTGCAGTACATCGGCATCGTGTACCTGGGACTGGGCTAAGCACTAGTGCCATGGTCCTTGGGGACCAGAGCTTATAGCTGTCTATTCTCGTGTTCACACACTGGCTTTGGGCTTCTGCTGTTCTCCAGGGTGGAGCATTCTTCCCCTTTTCCCACAGCTAAAGGAGAGTGGTCTCTTACTTTCTTCAGGAGTCAGATGAGCCCCAGACCCAGGAAGAGCAGGAGGCTTAGCTTTTGAGAACTTGGAGTAGGAAGGCTCTGCACATAGCTAAGATCTGAGAGCTGCAGAAGAGGGTCTCTCATGGCTCTTAAGTTTGGGGCTGCTTCCTGTATGGGTGCTCTCAAGCCGAGCACCCTCACTGCTCTTGTTCAGTACTGCTCCTGTTAGCACTGCTCCTAGGCACTTCCATTACTCCAGTTCTGTTTAATAAGTTGTATTCTAGAATGCTCTGTTTTCCCCAGGAAACAGCAGAAGTCTTTAGGGATTAAAAAACATTCATTCAGAGTGGCTGAACTGAGTCACTGGGGGTGACTGGAATTAAGGCTGCCTCCAGAACTGTAGCACCAGCCCAGGAGGAACTTCCTGTCCCACCTATCTATCTGTACAGCATCTCCTTTGTGACTTAGGAACCTCAAGGATACTAAACCACCACACTGCTTTGGTATTTAGTAAGTCTTAAAAATTATGTCCTCCGAGCCCAGGGAGTCGATATGAGAGCCTGGGCTAGCATAGTTCTTGGGGCAGTGTGACTGACTACACTGGTTCTCCGTGATCATAGTGTCTGCCTAAGGTGCCTCTTCAATTTATAGGTCATCTGTTTTTTCCTTCACAAAAAAGTGTGAGCGAGATTATCATGAGTGAACTTGTAGCCCTACTGGTGTGAAAGTGCTTCAGCAGCTAGCAACCATAGCCTCAGATATCCTCTGAGCCTAGCTTCAACAGTTAGAGTGCTTACCACCCTCTTTCCTGGCCACCCACACACAGGCTGTGTGCGTAGTCATTTAAGGGGCATAGACTCATACCATCTTGTTAGAATAACTGGGCATGGGAGGTTGGGGAAGGGGTATAGGCATTGCGGTGAGATTCACTGTTGAGTCCATCAACAGTTAGGGTGGATGGTGCCCATTGTTGCTGCTAGTGTATAGCTGTGTAGTCCTCATCTCCGAGGGGAGCAAGACCCGAATGACCTCGGTTTGTGTCTGTGCCTCACTGGAGATAAAGAAATGTTAGGCTGAGTGGTGGTGGTGAGTGCCTTTGATCCAGCACTCAGGGCAGAGGCATGTGGATCTCTTGAAAGGCCAGCCTATGAGTTTTAGGACAGCCAGGACTACACAAAGAAACCATGTCTCAAACTAAACAAAAAGAAATGTCAGACTCAGCTATTGTGGACTCTCAGTTTCTGCTTTCAGGGACCTGTGAGGAGTCAAGTCTGATAGTCTGACGTTATTCCCTTCATTTCAGAGATGGGCGTGTCTTGGGCGTGCTGGAGGTATCACGTTCCATTGGAGATGGGCAGTATAAGCGCTGTGGGGTCACATCTGTGCCTGATATCAGACGCTGCCAACTGACCCCCAATGACAGGTAAAAGCAAACGGTCTCCAAAAGTGTGGGTATACACATACAGGGGCTTGTTTCTCTTGCTGACTTTCCTCCAATCTGTGTTCAGCCTTTGCTGGGGGAAGTTGGGGAGGGGTATGCAGTGTGCCTGGCTCTGTAGTACAGAGACGGGTCTGGTTTCACGGGGTCCATGGTGGTCAGGAAGAAATTGAGATGGATGCAGGGGTTGTGCTAAGAGGCTTTAGAGGCATCCATTCCAAAGAGAGTATCCAGACCATGTCCACTCATTCACGTGTAGTGTGTACAGCCTCCAGGCACAGCCTCCAGACCTGCTGGGAAGAGCCATGTTCTGACACCTGCCTGCCTAGGCTACGTTGTCAGTTATCCTGGGATATTGGAGTGTGTTTCTGGAGGCCCCTTGTACGGTTATGGCATTCCCTGCCCTAGATTAGGACAGGCCATCTGCCTGGGCTCTTCTGGGCTCTCATAGCATGGCACCTTAGGGACAACTATGACAGCAGCAGTGTGTAGTGACAGTGCTGTGCTAAGCCCATGTCTGTGATTGACTATTCTGAGTCTGAAAAATACTGGAAAGAGTAGCCTGCTTAGACTTGTCCCCACCATGTCTCAACCTCAGGTGGTGTGCTCACAAAATATGGCTAGGTATGTGCCCTGTCAGAAAATAGAGACTCTGGACAGGCTAAGAAACAAAAGCAGGTAGCTATTTTAAAGCCAGGCCAAGAGAACAGTGGCTTCCACAACAGAACATAAATGCTCAGAGGCTTCCTCTGGGCATCTCGGGAACAGTGAGCTGTGTTCAGACCAGAAAGTGGGGATGTCCACTCTAGGATCTCAGACCCTCAGCAGTGAAGGATGCTTCCCTTAGGATGCTTGTTCTCCATCCTTGGACCTGTGGTGGCTCACAGGTATGTTCACTACATACCTGCTGCCATGATTGTCCCTAAGGAACCAGAATGCAGCATCTCATTCTGGGGTCTCTGAGATTCTTCTTACGGGTGGGGAAAATGTCCCTCTTGTGGTATACAGCATCCCTCCTTAAAGCACAACTCATTTTAAAGAGTTTCAGCTTCCTTACACAAAATCTATTGCTTTAAAATGTTCTTGGCCATTGAGTTGTTGGACAGGCACAGTGCTACTGGATTGGTTTTGAGGATTTTTGTTTAATTTGGTTTTTTGATTTATTTTCATTTTATTTTTTTTATATGTGTTGGGTGTTTTGCCTGCAATATGTCTGTGTGAGGGTGTAAAGTCCTGGAGTTACAGTTGTGAGCTGCCAAGTGGGTGTTGAACCTGGGTTCTCTGCAAGAGCAGTCAGTACTCCCAACTGCTGAGCCATCTCTCCAGCCCCTTGTTTTATTTTTGTAGACAGGGTCTCACTGTATACACCAGCTTGCCTAGAGATCCACCTGCCTCTGCCAGCTGAGCTCTGGGACTAAAGGTGTGACAACCAAGCCTGGTTGGTTTGGGTCTGTTGAGACAACTTGCCCTACTGGAGTCAAACTTGCTGTGTAGCCAGAATGACCCCTCTCTACCTCCAGAGGATGAGATTACACATATGTGTGCCATTATTCTTTAATTTTTAGGGTAGTGAGTGGAACCAGGGCTTTCCTTAACATTAGGCAGCCAGCTACTCCTCACTGAACTCTCAGGTCACCTTTGTTCAGGAGCTTGTTGCTGAGACCCTTGTTTTTTTCCCTGTATCTTAGGTTCATTTTGCTGGCTTGCGACGGGCTTTTCAAGGTCTTTACCCCAGAAGAAGCTGTGAACTTCATCTTGTCCTGCCTTGAGGTGAGACATCTTAGAGGGCGTGCCACTTGTCTCAGCTGCTTTGTTTCCATTGCCCCGCAACCCCTGAGTCAGGGGTAATCTGTGAACCCTGTCAACACAAGCCCTGTTGTGGAGCTCACCAGGCACTGTCCTGCCAGTCTGTGAGGGACAGAGCAGGCCCTGCCCTGGCTGCAGTGTCTTAAGAGAATGACAGAGGCTGGTGCCCTGTTCACTCAGATCCCATCCCTTTGGTAGGATGACAAGATCCAGACCCGGGAAGGGAAGCCTGCTGTTGATGCCCGCTATGAAGCTGCATGCAACAGGCTGGCCAACAAGGCAGTGCAGCGGGGCTCAGCCGACAACGTGACGGTGATGGTGGTGAGGATAGGACACTGAGGCCAGCACACTGACGTGTGCTCTTGACTTGCAGGTTCATTTTGTTTGTGCACGCTGTGTGTACTCCTGTGGGACTTCCATGGTTGTAAATAAAGGTTTCTTTTTTTCCTAGTTATTTGAGTGACTGGTCCTGAGTTAACTGTGTTTGCTTTAGAATGTGCTCTGGATCTGTCCTTGTCAGAACCACCATGGGCCTCTTGGACAAGCTCATAATGACCTGTTAGTAGTTCACAGGCTCTTGCTGTCATTGTGACCCTTTGGGGAAGTGGGGCCTTGCAGTAGGATGACAGGATAATGGGGCTCTGTTCAGTTTTCTATACAGAGCACATTTCTGGCAGGAGCCCAGGTGTGGCTGAAATGGGGTCCATAGATGAATTTACCACGTGCCATGCCAGTCTTACTAGGTTCCTAGACAACTTCATTCATCTCGTTCCCGTTTCCCTGAAGTGAGCCCTGAGTGGATGACTGTCGTCCTGGCTTACACTCAGCTGTCAATCTCAGGAGTTCTTGGTTCTGCTGCCTGAGTGGATGGTCTAACCCATGGCAGGGAACCTCTGAGCATGATTGGCCCCCGAAGAACTTTCTAACCTGTCTCCAAACACCTTCTGTGTAGGAACATCAGGCTGGGGCTATTTAGTGAAGAGCTCTTGTAGATTTTGTATAAACGCTGGCCGGGGGCTGTAATACTACATAGCTGCCTTTCCAGACCTGTTTTAATGAAAGTCACTGTCTTTCTCCTCCACAGCCGTATCACTGTTGGCCAGTTAGAAAATGTGCTGCAGCCCGGCATGGTGGCGCACGCCTTTAATCCCAGCACTCGGGAGGCAGAGGCAGGTGGATTTCTGAGTTCGAGGCCAGCCTGGTCTACGAAGTGAGTGCCAGGACAGCCAGGGCTACACAGAGAAACCCTGTCTCAAAAAAAAAAAAAAAAGAAAAAAGAAAATGTGCTGCAGATGCTACCTCAAAATACCTGTACAAACCATAGATGACTTCTTAGGGTCTGTCATGGAAAAGCCATAAATAGAAATTGAATGCATACAAATATCCCTAAATTTAAACATTCAAAAGTCCAGCCTGGGCTACATACTAAGACTCTGCCTCAGAAACCCACTCAGAGCTGAAGACATATCTTGGTGGAGGGCTTTCCTAGCATGCTTGGAATCCTGGGCTCCTTCACCATAAACCAGACATGGCAGTACATGCCTATAGCCCCAACACCTGATTAGAGGCAGGAAGATCAGAATTGGAATAGCCAGTTTGAGGCTAGCCTGGGATGCCTGAGACACTGCTCAAAAAAACAAACAACCCCAACATACTAGGGAGGAGGTGGAGCTGGAGTCAGCTCATTTGGTGAAAGTGCTTGCCATTCGTGAGGGCCTGAGTTTAATTTCCATCATTCACATAAGAAACCAGGTGTGGTAGCACACGGCTTATAATCCTGTTCTGGGAATGGTGGGAACAGGCAGATCCTCAGACCTTGCATCTGGGACCTAGTGAGATCCTGTCCCCACAAAACAAAGCGGTTGGCTCCTGAGGAACACCCTAGGTTGACCTCTGCATGTACTACACACAGAGGAATAAAACCTTTCAAAATAACACTGTGGGCCCGGCGAGCTTGTTCAGCTGCTAAAGGCACTTCCTGCCAAGCCTAAGCACCCAGATTCAGTCTCCAGGACCCACAAAGTAAGAGAACCAACTGCTGTGGCTGTCATCGATCTCCATATCTGTACCTCCCAAATAAATGCAATTCAAATAAATTTTAAGTAACTTCAAGAGCATTAGTGCTACCCTGTCGACAGACTGAGAGACAGCAATCTTGCTTGGAGACTAGGACCTGGGCAGCCTGGCATACAGACAGAGAATGTCAACTCATCAGAAAGCCAAACAGTTTAATTTAGCAATTTCATAGCAGCCCAGGAATCATTCAGTGCCCCATAGGCTGTGACCCATGTCCCCAAGTGCTTCTGTCTGGGTAACTCTTGGCACTGTGGCCTTCCTGGTAAGAGCCTCTCCTGCTACTTCAGTAGGAGTCTCAAGACTAAAGGCATTTCTCCCTTACTTTCCAGAGCTTACCCCTCATGGTCTTTGGTGAGATGAGCTGGAAAGAGGTCATGCTTCTTGGGTCTGCCCTTCATTGTTAAGGCTTTGTGTGATCCATTACATAAATATATTCTGCCTAGCAATATGACACAATAAATACTTTTAAGTTGCTGTGTAACACAGTTGTTGGAAGGTAAGATATGTGCTTATGTGGCTTTCTCAAGGGTAGAAGATAACGTCACTGACATGTCTGTGCCCACTGGATACAAAATGAAATCCAGAAAAGGGTGGGGTGTGTCCACCTCATGTCCTTATCAGAGTGCCAGGGAGTCAGGACCCAGGCCAGCACAGTGCTTCCTGGTAGGGTGGGTACCAGCCATACTGAGAATCAGGCCAGGCCTGCTCACGGACAGCTCCCCCAGGAACCTGTTGCTCTGTGTTGGCAGCCTGATTTGGGGACAGGTCCGATTATAGAAGGGCGTTCTGATGTAGTAGCTTCATCCTGGTGTCAGCTGAAAGATGAAGCAACTGGAGCTAACCCATCATCCCAGGCTTGAGCACTCCTGCTAGGCCAAGAGATCCCAAAGCAGCTGGTGGGTGTGGACTGCTGGCTGTCAGCTCTTTCATCAGCAGGCCATCAGGACTTGGAGGGTCCAGCCCTCTCCACTGCCTATTAGGATCTGGTTCTACATTTTGTTAAAAATGGGAAAACCACTGAAACAGGCTGCAGGGTGGCAGCCCTTCTCATGGGAAGAGCCCTCAGCCAGCTTCTCCCTCCCAAGCTGCCCATTCAGCCTGACCACCCACCCCCTTTACAGTGGAGTCTCAGGAGGGAAACTTGAGCAGGTGCCTCGTGTGGATGACTGTGCTCAAACTTTGGTTTAGTGTGTGGGCCCTAGCAGTGAGCCCGAGCCTCCGAGGGTTGGGAAGTTGGCTGGTAGCCTTTGTAGAGGATAAGGATGGCAAAGGAGTGCAGCTCCCGTATGTTAGGGTGCTCACCAGGGGCCTGCAGGTCATCGTGCTAACCCCAGACACAGAAACTGCTGCCAGGCCCAGGATTACTGGCCCCTGAAGTTCCTAGGTCCCTGAGGCTGTACTCTAGGCAGAGACATAGAGAATACTGCAGGATAGGAACCCAGGAACCCAGGTAGACAGTGTATGGTCCAAGAAGGTCTGGGCTTCCCTCTTAGGCACTAAGGACCTACAGTCATTTCCCTATAGTCCTACCCTGTGCAGGCTGAGTTGTCCCAGGTAGTGAGTGGCCTGGCTAGTTTGCTGGGCCGCAGGAAGGAATTTGAGCCTGTGTAGAGCGACAAGGATGCCAGCTCTGTAGCTGGGAATAGAGCAAGTGCTTCCACGTAAGCTGGATGGTCCCAGAAGAGCCAAGCAAGGCTTAGGATATTCACAAATTGCTGCTGGTTCTGGGAGAGCCTGCTTCCATCACCTCTGCAGGAATACAGTGGCTATGGTAAGAGGTATTGCGACGGCCAGTGTGTGCAGAGGTCCAGTGGGCTTCCTTGTGCACAGGGCCACTATCACCACTCTGCTTGGTAAGGGTAAGAGCCTGCAGCAGCTGCTCACAGGCCCAGGAGGATAGCACTGAAGTGAGAGCCACTGCGTACCGTGAGGGAGGAGCCACTGGCATTGTCCAAGAAGACAGAGGTGTAGTGTCCTGCCTGGAGGGAAGAGCATATGTCAGTTATCTGGCCGGCCCTGCAGCAGAGACCCTAGGCAGCCTACAGAGCCCAACAGGAGTCATTTCCATACTGTGACCTATTCTGCCCCACATGGGAGAAGACCACATCTTAGTCCAGAGGCAATGTTTGATAGTCTTGCACTCAAACCCCACACAGTGGCTCTTATTCTATTGCTCTCCAGTGTTTCCATCTCAGTATATGGGAGCAAGCTCCTGCTCAGGGCTCAGATCAGGTTTAAGAGGCAAGCAAGGTGGTTCTTCTGCCACTGCCTGATGTGGCCTGTAGAACCATCGTGGGCATTACTCTGCTCTGGCTGCCCCAATGTGGCATCACATTCCCTGGAAACTGCCAGAATAAGGACTGAGATCCTCCCAGGGAAGTCGCTTCTGAGGACCCACATGTAATGCACACCCTTTGACTTCAATGGAACTCATGCTAACAGCACTACAGCTGGCTTGATCCAAGCCATCCACCCTGGAGCTCAGCAGAACTATATGAGCGCTCCACACACCTCTTTACCTTCTAGTAAATGCCAACCACAGTGACAAAGGAGACCGTCACTGAGGTTCCACATAGAACTGTCTTGGGCCTCCCATAGCCCCAGGGGCTCAGGCCTCATCAAGTTCTATGCCCCCCAGCTTCCTGGCCATGGAGGGCCTGGGTGGCTGGAAGCACCTGTCTGTCACATCAGATTCTTGGAAGGTCTGAAAGGGAAACTACTGTCCCACCAACACAGACTGGGGGATAAGAGAATGGGACCTGAAGCTCGCCTCTTCTCAAGCCAGCATCGGCACTTGAATGTGTCCAAGGGTGCTATGCCAATAGCCCTGAGCATCTGCCAACACCCCCTATACCCCCTACCCACATGGCCAGCACAGCCCCACACACCTGTAGATAGAGGACACCATTTACTGAGATGGTGAAGAGCTCGCTGCTGTTCTCCAGCCCCATCACAGTCTCCAGGGAGCTGCGCCCAAGACAGAAAGAGGGTCAGCCTGTTCCCAGGCTCACCAGCTTCACTCTGCACTCAGCAGCAGGCATTCAGTGCTCAGCCCCATAAGCAGTAAAGTACTAGGTCCAAAGCCATCATCCCTAGGAGGCAGTGCTTGAAACTGGGTCCTCAGGAGGAAAGACAGGAAAGGCCAGATCCATGCAAGGCCACAAAGGCCTGGTTCTCCGAAGGGAAATCAAGATAGGTGACACGCAAAACCAGAAGATTCAGGAAGTCCAAAGCCAGCTTAAGTCTGAGACCTCCCCCGCTGTTCACTCACAGCTCTCCCAACGATGCGAAGCACCTACCCTTTGCCTGGCCTCCATTCCAGGTACCAGGCAGAGGGTCACAGTCCCCGTTCTCATGGACCAAATGAGGCACACAGGGTGGACACCACCAGTAATAAGCAATAAAAGTCATCGGGGCAAATTCACCGCGGAGGAGCGGGAGAGTAACCAAGGAAGGGCTCATGGAATTCCACAAAAGCCCTACAGAGGCTCTCTCTCTGTCCTCTGAATGAGAGTCCTGGAATCAGGAAGGGCCTGTCTCATGGGTCCTGGGAAGGAGTTAGGGTAGGATGGGGTCAAGATCCCCCACGCCCCGTGGTAGTAGAAATGGAGGAGGGTCTTTACACTAAAAACGGCCAGGCCGCAATGCCTACTCACGCATTGTGCTGGCAGAGAGACTGGATGCAGATCAGCAGGCGCAGACGGTCCCGGGGTCGTGATGGTCCCTTTCTTGGCTGCTCCGTGAGTGCTGTGGAAGACAGGTCATGGTGGTCACGTGCACCCTGGCAGGGCCAGGGCAATGGGCGGTCCCTCCCATCGCCACGCCCCGAACCTCACCCACGTGCAGAGTGGCAGCAAGCGCGTAGAAGCCAGCCACAGGTGCAGTGTACTGGCCGCTGGTCAGATTCAAGCCTGGGCCCCGGCGGAAGGCTCCCTCAACTTCGGGCTACGGAGCACACAGACGAGGTCACCCTAGGTCCCCACCCTGCTCCACCCAGCCAGCTGCATCCCCACTCACCAGGTAGTAGATCCCGAGCTCGTGCAACGCACGCCGCTCCACCTGCACATCCCGGCGCAAGCGACAGTGGAACGCTGCCTCCACACGTGGTGCCCGCGGGCCCTGGGCCAAGGTCGCAGCCAGCAGAGCTAACAATGCCCCTGGGTCCTGGCTATCAGGCTCCTGGGCGGCTGGGACACGGGAAGGGCTACCCGAGGCTGGTGTAGTGAGATCCCTGATGCAGTGCTCCAGATGGCTCTCTCGCTGCCGTACTGCGCCTGACACAAAGCAGTTAGTGGACCACTCTACTCACCAGCCCCATGGCCTTAGAGCGTGGTGACTGAGACTGGCGGTCCTGGGGACATTACTGCCTGACCTGGCAGCTGCCAGTTTCCCTTCACACCATTCGATACAAGCTCCAGCAAGTGCATACCCAGCACCCAGCACCCTGTTCGCTAACCTCACCCTCTATCGAGATACCTGTATTTCTGGGAATGTTGTCTAGAAATACTTATTGTGGCTACACTGGAAGAAACATAAAGGTTCGTCACTCTCTGGAAGCTTATTTAAAACCAAACAAGCCGTGGCATGGAAGCAGGAAAGGGCTCCCAGCAGTCCTCCATGGTACAGTCAATTGCAGAAGATAGTGACAGCCACTCCCCAGCAGCAGGCTGCAGGGCTGGTCCTCCAGTGAAGAACAATAAAAGGCCTCCCTCCCTGAGGCTTCCACCTGCCGCATGTCTCCCACCCACAGTCCCGCCCCATGACAGGCAGGGCTGCCAACAGGGAAGCAACATAGCAGGTGTTTTCTGGGACCTGAACTTTACCCTCTAGAGATGCCCTGATGGTTTGCCCACACCAGAACATGTGCCCACAGAGTGGCACCCCTACCTTTCAGCAACAGCTGGAACTCCTTCAGCAGAACCTCAGATGGGATAAAGGGGCCTGGGGGGCCCTGAGGACCTGGTGGCCCTGGGGGTCCTGGCAGGCCAAGCTGGAAGGGAAGGCAGGGGTTAAGAACATTTGAGGGGAGAGGTGACCCCTCTGCCAGGTCCTACATCGAGGCTGGCAGGAGAGCTCCCGCCTTGGCTGTGGGCTCTTCCCTCCGTGGCGGAGGTCCTTAGGGCTCTCATACTCCTCTATCATCAAGCATGGAATGCAGGCCATGGGCAAGGATGGGATTGTACAGATGTGGAGCTTCTTAGGGGCTGTACAGGGCATGGCAGGCTCTGTATGCAAGAGCCCTACAGCTGCCTCTCTGTATCTCAGTCTGGCCTGAGACTAACAAGTCTCCACGGCACTTGGGAGTTTATACTGGTCTGGGTCAGGACCTAAGGGAAGGAGGCAAGCTCCTGCATAGAGAAGCCTAAGCAAGGCCAGGTAGCCTAAGGGGGCAGGGCTGACCACACACACACCCAGGCCCAGTGAATGGGTCAGATCCTGGGCAGGTAAGGCTGACCCTCAATAGAGAAACACAACACACACTGGAGCCCAGCCTGGACCCAGAGTTACTTAGAGGACCTCAATGCAGGAGTCAGCCATCAGGCCCAAGTGCCAGCTTCCTGCCCAAGCCAGGGCCATACTGAGAGGCTCCCATCCTGTACCATTCCAGCAGCTTGAAGCCAACCCAACTCCTAAGCATATGCTGGGCGAGCTTCTCCCTCTGGCCATGAAGGAAAACCTGGCATCCTGAGGGCTCCTAACTCCTGACTTGCTGGACGCCAGCTTCATACTTGATCCTTGTTTCTTTCCATGGCTTCTGCTGTTGGAAAGGGCACTAGGGGGCTCATGGAGGTGGTGGGCACAAGCTGCTCACCTTCAGCCTCCTGGCTTTGGTCCTGCTCCTCCTCTTACTGTTGATCCCCTTGTCACTCTGCTTGACAAACAGCATCCAAGCATCCCGGGGATCCACACTGTGTGCATGCGCAATGGTGGGTTCCTGGAGCACAGATGGCCACAGTAGGTTTGCTTGGTAGCATCTTGCCCTTGTCACTTGTGTTTTCAGAGGTAGTGTCCCACCCATCCCCAGCCCATGGAGGAGGGGAGCCCAGGCTGCAAGAAGGTAGGGGTGGGGCTCCAGAGCAGGTACTCTGGGATGTATCTTCCTGCTTTTCCTTGAGTGTCACCGTCCTTTGACAGTCATTGGAACTCACAGTTACTTAGGAGGTGACTATGAATATATGAATACTGGCTGACAACAGGTCATTTTGTTCCTCCCCACAGTCAGAAGTGTCAGGGAGACCAGCCTCAGGGCCACTGTGGTCACAGGTCATGGGGAGCAGTGGGGCAGAGGAGCCGGATGTCATGACTCCAAGCCTTTACCTTTCTCAGCTTTCTAAAACACTGGCCCAAGGAGCCAAGCTCTGAGAGTGGCCTTGTTTCCTGGCAGAAGCCTTTGGCAAATAGGACAATTAGTGGGCCTCTAATGGTCTGGGTCCCATGTAGGGCTACCAGCTAGGAAAGGAATGAACCCTTCAAGAGGCCTTAGAAGAAGGCAAGGGCACAGACTCCAGTGTCTGACAGAAAGACCCAGGATCTCAGAACTACCCAAACCGGGGTCTTGTGGGTCACAGGCCAGGCTGCTGTGTCAGGAAGATGGAGGCTTCTATGCTTCTTGCTGTGTGATGCCCTCAGTGGACACTCACAGTGCAGTGCTTTTATTATAGGTCAGGACAGGTGTACTGACCCTTCTAGGGGACCAGTGGCCTGTGTACAGACTCACACCACTGTCAACTTGAGGGCAGCACTGAAAATACATGGAGCCATGTTGGTCCGGGGCCCCAGGAGTTGGAGTGGGAGCTGGGTTCCAGCTATCAGGGAACTGGTGACACCTTGACCCTCCCAAAGAGGGTTCAAGGCCAACATTCCACTGGGAAGGTCCAGCCTACTCCCCACTTCCTGATGACTATGTCTGGACCTCATGAAAGTTTTGAAGGCTGATGACTGGGGGTCAGGGGGAGGCTTTAGACAACAGGGACATTTGTACTCCAACCAAAGGAGGCAGAAATGGGATGGTGGAAGGACCCAGGGATGCCTTGCAGAGGGAGGTATTGTAACCATCTCCAGCTGTCTTAGTGGATGTTTTGTTGGCCCCTGGGGTGCTGAGAACTGAAGAGCGCTGGCCTGGGGTTTCCTTGTGCCTGGCCCACACAGCATGAGCGAACAACTAGACCCTGAAATTCTTCCCAGAACTCTCACCAACAGGACTGACCAGCTCCAATGAAGGCTACCAATCCACCCTCCCCAGGCCTCTAGCCACACCCTCCCCAGCCTGCGTCTCCACCCCAGCAGTTCAGGTGGAGACCTTGGGAGGGATCACAGGCAGAGCCTGGTTACATCACTCCTTTCCCAGACGCAGTCACCTAACAAAAAGGAACTAGATCTGAGAGCCCCGCTCTCTCACCAGTCTTCCAGTTTCACGAGGAGCAAGTTAACTGCATTTCACACCTTTCCCAATCTCTCCTACTGGCCTAGTGGAGTTCTGCCGCCAAAGCCACAGTACAGAGGACGCATCCACCCAACCCTGGGTCTCACAGAGCCCCTGAGAGCGACGTATCCCCAGTGTTGGACACTGCGCAGCAAGGGGTGCCACCTTCCCCACCGTCTCGGGGCCCCCCGGGACAGGAAGATGTGGGGCGCGGCTGCGTCTTACCGGCGGGCTGTCGGCTGGCGGGGCGGGCAGCTCGGCCCCGGGCGGCTGCGGGCGTGCATGAGTCCCCACGGGCTCCGCGGACTCGGGGACACCGAGGCCCATGGCGACGAGTAGGCTGGCGCAGGCGAGCAGCGTGCGAGCTCCGACGGGGCGGCGGGTCGAGGCCATGCTGGCGGCGGCGGCGGCAGTAAAGAGCACGGCTGGTCAGGTCGGCGCCTTATAACGCGCTTGAATCCCCCGCCTCGCGCGCGCCGCCCTCGCTGCCGTCGCCCCCTCGCGGCTAGGGCACGCTCTGCAGGCACAGGGGACCCCGAGGAGGCGGGCGCCCGATCCGGTCCGTGCACGCCTCCACTTTGCTGCCTGTAGCCCAGGTTTAGCTTCTCCTCTCCTAGCCCTGCACCGTGGCTTTCTAAGAACCCCCTTCCTCTAAGGACACCCACTGCACCATTCTGCGCGTCTTCTTAGGACCTCCCCGCGCCCCGGGTCTCTTCTTTTCTCCTGGTTCCAGGCCTTAATGACAAGTTGAGTACCTGAGAATATGGCAGCCCTTATGGCTCCTCCTCTTCAAGCTGGGGAACCTGGAGCACTTTTAAGGTTTTCCTGCTCTTCCCCACCCCGGATCTGCACAACTGGGACCTCTCAGGCTCCAGCTACGGAGTCTGCTACTAGCAGCTACAGAGAACTGACCCAGGCTGGCTGAAAGGTCGGATCAACCAGGACAGATGTGGCAAATCCTAAAGGACGAACTGCAAACTGCGAGGAGGCCTTTTCTGGGTGGTTCTCCAGAGAGGCAGGCCTAGCTGCCTTGAGCTGCTGTCATTACATTGGCTGTAGATAAAGCAGTACACCTGGGTTTCTTTGGTGGTTTTTTTCCCTTTGTTTGCTTGCTTGCTTGATTTGTTTTTAATCTTAAATTGTGTGCGTCCAGGTGCCCTTAAAGGCTAGAAGAGCGAGTCAAAAGAAGGGACTTGATTTGGGAAGTATGACCCTAAGATGTCAAGTGACCCTGCTCTGTTCACAGTGAGGGCCCCAGCTGGAGCGCTGACAACCACATCTGTTGCCATGTGAAAGGAGTTATTTTCCCAAACAACGGACTGTCCTAGTGATGTCATGGGCTCTTCCAGAGGGCCCAGATCCAAATAGTTCTGGTACTGGCATGGCTTCCTGGACCCTAGCTCAAGGTAATGACGCGGTCCAGTTCAGGCGCGTAGCCCCAGAGCCCTAGTCATTCAGGAAAGGTTCCCGCATGTTTGCAGGGTCCTGTTTGAAAGCAAGGTCCTCAGGAGGACAGGAGTGCGTGGCAAAGCTCACAGGGTCCACAGCCTTGAAGGAGCGGCAGCTCTGATTCAGAAGTGGGACCCTTGAGGGTGGTGGTGCCTGGGTCTGAGTGAACATGCTGAGTGAGTCGGACCCCAGCAGGAGAGCAGCGAGTGACCTCCCTGTGCCTTCTTGCATGGCAGAAATCTAATCCTCATTCCTGGGACCTCATGTCATGGCCTTGACCCAGCTTCCTGGCTGTTCAATGAGCCAAGCTTTCTCCGTGTCCCTCTTCAAAGGAAGGCTGTAGGCTGATGAGGTCATGGGCATGAAATCTTCCCTTTACTCAAAGACAGTGGGAGCCTGCCTGAGGCTGACTGGCTGTGTGGCCTCAAGAGTACCTGCAGTTAGCAGTGGTGTTGTTAGCTATGTATGCCTTGAATGTGGATGGACCATCAGTACTCAGATCACATGACTGCCCCTAACATACAAAGGAGGAAAATGAGGGCTAGAGCTTGGGAGAATCAAGGAGTCCCCAAACCAAGGCATATCCAGGCCCAGGTCATGTCTTGCAGTCAGCAGCTCTGTAGGCCTTGAGTGCTCCAATGGGCTCTGAGTGCTCCTAGGGTGTGGTGGTCTAAGTAACAAAGCCCCCCATAGGCCCATATATTTGAATGCTTAGTCATTGGGAATAGAACTGTTTGAAGGGATTAGAAGGATTAGGAGGTGCCGCCTTGTTGGAGGACATGTATAACTAGGGGTGGACTCTGAGGTTTCAAAGCCCATGCTGGGCCCAGTCTCTCTGGCCTGCAGCTCAGAGTGTAGCTCAGATAAGCCCCAGCACCTCTTAAACCAGAAGCAATCCCCCAATTAAGTGCCTTTTTCTGTAAGAATTGCCTTGGTTGTGGCTGGAGAGATGGCTCAGCAGTTAAGAGGACTGGCTGTTCTCTCCTGAGTTCGATTCTCAGCAACCACACGGTGGCTCACAACCATCTGTAATGGGGATCTGATGCCCTCTTCTGGTGTGTTTGAAGACAGCTACAGTATACTCATATACGTTAAATAAGTAAGTAAATCATTAAAAAAAATTGATTTGGTCCTGGTGTCTCTTCACAGCATTAGAACACTGAGGCATGAGGGCTCAAGTACTCTTGGACTCTAAGTGCTCCTGAAGGCTCTGGGTACTCCAGTAGGGTCTGAGTGCTCTCCTGAAGGGTCAGAGGGATCTGAGGAATCTAAGTGCTCCCGCAGGCTCTGAGTGCTCCTGGAGGGTCTGAGGGCTCTCCTGAGGGCTCTGGATGCTCCTGTAGGCTTTATGTGCTGCGGAGCACTCTATATTCTAACTAGAAGTCCTCACCAGCTTCAGATGTCCGAGTCCTTGTTTTCCCAGGGATTCTGGGGTATGATTCTTGGGGTGCCTTGTGGCCATCCCCTGCATTACAGGAGCATCTCCTGAGTGTCTGGTGTGCTCCAGTCTGTGTGTTATGCTGGTGGCTGTCCCTCTTCCTGCTCACTTTGTGCCCCCACAGTGGCTTTAGTGGACTCTGCCAGTGTTTTGTCTTCCCTCCCTATGTTCTGATTGCTTTGGTCAGTGGGTGGTTGTCAGGCTGCTAGCAGGAGATGGGGACAGTAGAGTTAGGGACATTTCCACATCTACCCCCCACCCCCACCCCCCAGACACTGTAGCTAAAGCTGTGTTCTCTCAGCATCTGCCTCTTCCCTGGTCTCTGGAAGCTGGTGGTGGTCAGGATACCCTGTTGTTGCTAGCTCCTAGCATCTCCACAGCTCACCTCCACCAGCTGGATACCCTTGAAGCTGGCCCCAGTTGGAGACTTATTAGACTCCCAGCTCCCTAGCTGGAGGACCTTTCCTCTTGGAACACCATTTATGCCACTGACCCCAGAATGACCAGGTTAGGCACAATTCAGCAATGCTGAGAACCATGTCTCTCTCTCTATTCCAGGATTCCCCCAACTCACACTTGCCCAGGGATGTGTGGCCTTTCTAACTCCCTTTTTCTTTCTTTCTTTCTTTTTTTCTTTCTTTCTTTCTTTTTTTTTTTTTTTGGTTTTTCGAGACAGGGTTTCTCTGTATGGCTCTGGATATCCTGGAACTCACTCTGTAAACCAGGCTGGCCTCGAACTCAGAAATCCACCTGCCTCTGCTTCCCAAGTGCTGGGATTAAAGGCGTGCACCACCACCACCTGGCCAACTCCCTTTTTCTGATTAAAGTCAGCGTCACTCTTTCAGCCTTTGCCTTTGGAAAGCCCTGGGATTGCATGCTCAGGGAAACACTATAGGACATCCCCCATGGTATAGAGTCCTCAATTGTTTTCATGGGACAAGAGCTACATCCTGATCTGCAGGCCAAGAGAGACTGGGCCTGGCATGAGACAACTTTTGAAACCTTAAAGCCCACTTCTAGTAACATACTTTCTCTCACAAGCCACACCCCCTAATCCTTCTAATCCTTTCAAACAGTTCCACTCCCTGGTGACTAAGCATTCATATAGATGAGCCTATGGGGCCAACTCTTATTCAAACCCCCAACATCATGGGAGCATTTAGAACCCAGGCATGAGTTCTGTCCTCTTAGAAGTAACATCTCTACCCCTCTGCCCTATTTCATCTCTGAGTTGGCTCAATGATCTCAAAGACAGGCAATGAAGTCAGGTCTGGGAGCAAAGTGAATCCGGACTTGCAAAGTCAAGGCAGAGCCTGGAGTCCTGTCCTCAGAACTCAGTAGTGTCAAGAACCACTCTGAGCCCCTGGGCTGGTCCTAGAGAAGAAGTCTGCACTCAGTGAGAGCTGGGGGCCACTCAAGCTTCGGTGGGCTAGTAGCTGGTGTTGGCCAGACCAACTCCCAACCTACAGTCTAGGTCCTCAGCAGTCTGTAGCAGACAGAGCATGCCACTCACACACAGTGAGAGTCCTTTATTGTTTGTCTGGTTACAAATCTGCTGCCTTGTCTGGAGGAGAGCAAGAGGGGGAAGGGACAGAGATGTGGAGACTGAAAAATGCATGACCTCATGAGACCACGGTCTGAGTCATGTTAAATCATATCATGACTGGCAGGAGAGTCCATCAGATGTTAGCTCCACCCCATCTCAGCAGACCCCCGGGAGCAAGCTTCTGACACACCCCAGGGCCATCCCCAGAATCCCTGCGACCAGGGTGAGGGATCAGGTGTGAGATACCCCGGATATCAAATATTAACTCCTTTATCAGATGACCTGCATATCTGATATTTAGTCATAACAGTAGCAAAATTATCATTATGAAGGAACAATGAAGACAGTGTTATGGTCGAAAGTGACTACAACATGAGGAACTGTATTAGCACTGGGAAGCTTGGGAACCACTCTCCTACAGAATCCTCCACTGTCCCACTCTCCTGCTCTGAACCGCATCCCCTGCCTTCCTAGCCTCTCTTCAGGGGCCGCTTTTTCCTGGTGTCAGAGGTACCCATGGTGGAGTAGAGCCACCTTCCTCCCAGAAGCAGCTATGTAAACACAGTGCCAACACACAGAGGCTAGAGATGGGGAGAGCCCAGCCACCCCATGTGGGGCAAATATGGAATCTGAGGAAAGAGGGGAGAGGGGAAGCTGTGGACATGGTCAAAGAGCATGGCATGGCCTGCTCTAGGCTGGGCCTCAAAGCTTGAGGCCCTGGCTCAGTGTTTGGGGTATTCCATTTTAACTCCCCATTTGCACAGCTCCCCACTCCCCCCCAAACCACGGTAGGTAGAGCAAGAAGAACTGCCACCACGGGGCCTGTTTTCCCTGAGGGTACAGTCCAGGACCCCTTAGTTTCTTTCTCTGGGGTCTTCGGGGACAGCAGAGCTCTTTCCCCCACTGTGTGAGCTGAGTATCAGGGTCTCCCTCGCTCATACAACTGGTCACAAAGTTGGTAGCCCCAGAGCTGTGTCATCTGATACTGAGCCCAGCCCATGCCTTGGAGGGGGCAGCAACTCACAGTAGACAGAGGACATGCATGGGGGGGGGGATGGTGGCATTGTGCAGGACAATGAGGAGCAGAGCCAGGAACTCCTCCCTCCCTAGTGCTCCTGAGGGGCAGTGGGGATGAAGGGCTGTGTCCATTTGGAGACATCCAGAAAGATGGTAGAGGCCCCATGGTACAGCCAGAGACGGGGTAGAGAGCCATGGCGGGCCCAGGCATCTCTTACAGTGTCGTAGGCCTCCATCTCTACATGGTAGTCTCCATCCATGCCTTGCCAGCGGCCACCCGTCACATACAGCAGGTCACCCAGAGGCACTAATGCACCGTTCTCATGTAGGCTGTGTTGAGACTGCACCTGTGGACGGCCATTATCAGGGCCAGCGGCAACGGGAGGGCAGAAACAAGGATGTCCTTGGTGTTAGCATTCTGTCTAAACTCCACCTCACATTACCTGGCAACAGCCAGATAGGCCTGGCCCACTATAAAAGGGGCTGTGTGCCCCTCCTCTCTCTCTTATTCTACTTCCTGCTTGTTTCTCTCTTACCCTCTTGGGCTCTTCCCTTCCTCTTCCCTTCTCCCTCTCTCCACATGGTCATGGTCAGCCTTCTCTACTTTCTTCTCTACTTTCTCCCTCCCTCTGCCTTTCTTTGCCTCCACTATCCTCTTAACTTCCTTCCCCATGCCTTGAATAAACTCTATTCTATACTATACCATCATGTGTCTGGTCCCTCAGCAGGAAGGGATGCCTCAGCAGGGGCCTGCTGAGACATCCCCTTCCCCATACCTCACCACACCCCCATAGAACATATATCTTATATTTCTTTATATTTTCATAATCACAACACTTGGTGGGGCTGGGGACCACTACCTGACCCTGAATCCCAAAGCTCATCACTGCTCACTGTGGCTATACCAGGTTCTCTTTACCAGCGGGGCTCTGGTCTCTCTCCAGCCTACATCTAACAGGATGGCTCCTTCAGGCCCTGGAGTCACAGAATCCAAGTAGGTTGCTGAGGTCTGAGTCCAGAGCTGCCTCCAATGGGGTGTGGGTTGAGCCTTGGCCCCCCTGCATCTCTCTTGGAGGAGACAGATGCACCAGAAAAGGCTGGTGCTGCCTCCACGTGAAGGTGGCCGCAAGTAGCCGTCCTGCCTGCGGGCCCAATAAAGACCAAGTAGGAGCCATACTCCTGGGAGCCTGGCCCAGCTGTGGCTCAGCTGGGAGGCTCAAGGAAGAGCACCTTGGCAGGGCTTGCTCTGTACCCGCTTGGCTACTATAATGGGGCTTCCAGTCAGTGGGACATTGAAGCTAGAGGGCAGCTGTGGGCAAGAGGATGCAGTGGGGCTGCCATCACCAAGCTGACTGGTGGGTGGCTGGGGGGGTTGAGGGGGGTACCATTTTCATCAGAGACTAAGAATCTTGAGGTAGGTGGACTGACCCAGAACATCCAGCCTAGAACTAAGGAGAAAGGCCAGGGCTCTGGACCCCCCCCGCCCCCACCATGGGCTGGCATCTGGGCATTCTCAAATCCCACCCTTTCCTGGTCCTGAAGAACAGGGGCAAGGTAGAATGGTCCTGGGGAGACAGCTACTCCTCACTCTTAAGTGAAGGATCCACCTGCTTGGCTTGATCCTTCCAGAGTGGGACGCTGACTCCCTCCTGGCTAACAAGTGATTCTCGCTTTCTGTCCATGGCTGTCCCAGAGGTGCTCAGCGCTAAGCATGGATTAGATCCCGGAGAAGGAAGACAAGAGCTCGAGGGAAAGCAAACTGACAGTGACCCACAGTCATTGTCTGTGTCACCATCACCACTGACACAGTGGCTGCTCTATAGTCTAGAGAGAGCCTGAAGGCTTGCCTTGGCTCTATGTTGGCCTCTCTGGCACTCCTCCACACACCTCCTTTCTATTGCATCTCTGAGGTGTCAGGAGTCCAGCAAAGCTCCACCAGGGAACAGCGGAGGGATACCTGGGATGGCTCACCTTCTGCCACAGGTTGGCCCCGGGATCATACACATAGACCTTCTTAGTGTTGTCACCGATGAGATACAGGGCTCCATTGAGAGCTGCACAGCGTGGAGAGGACAGGTACTTGGGCAGGAAAGGCGAAGCGATGACACTCCACGCATCTGCAGAGCACATGCATAAATGACGACACCTCCACCCTGAAGCCTCCAGAAACACAGCACACTCTGACAATGGATTAAGCCCAGGGCAGTGTGCCTCTCTGCCTTGCCTGCCTCTCTCACTGAGGTATAGCAGGCAGGAGGGATGGGGCTTTGACCTGGCCACTGTCCCACCTCATTCCCACAGGCTGCTGGGAGGTCCTGAGCCTCTGCATCTGTCCAGTCCACGTTTCCACATGGTGGACAGGTGGCTCTCTTCTGCCAAGTCCAGAAACCATGGCCTCCCTCCAACTGCTGGGCCTTGTCACCTCAGGAATATAGGCTACCAGGGAGGTGGCCTTCCTACCTGTCACAGGGCTGTAGCACTGGAGAGCCAGCATGTTGTACTTGCAGGCACTGGAGCCCACCAGATAGAGGCGGCCTTGGCAGCCGGCAGCCGAGAAGTTGCTGACATACTTGGGCGCCGGGCCGACGGGAGCCCAGCTGTCCGTGTAGGGATCATACCGCTCTACCTCCACTGCGTCCAGGGCGGTGCCTGTGAGAGGATGTCTTAACTGGCAGTATCAGGGCACTGGGGTCTAGGCATAGGCGCCTGAAAGCTGAGGGTCTGGGTGTTCAGAGGCAGCAAGTATGGCTCTAGAGCCCCAGGAAGTGAGGGTGAATGGAGGAGGTAGGACCTTGGGATTCTGTGACCTGGGTCCTGTTGATATGCAGCGGGGCTTATCCAAGACCACACCAAGAGGTGGGATGCAGGTGGGATGCTGAGCACTGGTCCCTCGGGCCAGTTCTGAGAGAGCAGGTTGTAAGGCATAAGACTATGGTGATAGCCCCCCAGTGGAATGGGTATGCCATAAATGAGAACTTATTGTGGGACACATGTTTCCTAGCTTAAGCTTCTGTGAGACCCTGGGGTCCCCATGGTGCCTGGGACTTGAGGAGTAAGTATTTTCTTTGCTTTCTGGTCAGGAACACAGCAATTCTTTGAAAAGAGGGGGCCCTCCCCCCTCATCTATTAGACACTAGACGTGGCTTCCAGGCTGCCTGTGAGTCTTATTTTAATATTCATAACTGGCACTGGGTTGTCTGGATGATGAAGCGTGAAGCCAGTAGCAACGCAGAGGTCGCTGTGGGTCAGTCACCTCAGAGGCTTGCAGTGACCCTGAACTGAGGGCTGAGTCCCTAGTTCCTGGGTGTGTGTGTGATCATTCCTGCTGGCCTGGAGGCTCTGAGTCCTCCAGGATAGAAAACCAGGGGTTGGCTAGTTCCTTGCTACCCAGGATGCCCCAGCCAGGGGTTCTGAGGACTATCAGCATGGGGCTCACTGACCCCTAAAGGCAGAGATATCTCCCTAGTAGCATCCAGTGATGACGTGGGGTAGGGGACCTGTGGCTCTAGGAATAAGGGGTATGTATGGTGCTAGGGAGGGCAGTCTCACCACCGATGGCATAGATCTCTCCATTCAGCGCTGTACTGGCATGGTTCGTGCGGGCCTTCAGCATGGGTGCCACAGGCTTCCAGATAGCTTCCTTCAGTGGGAAGCACCAGGCCTGGGTGGTCGACCAGGTATCTGTTTTGGTGCCCCGTGAGCCACCTGTCAGCGAGAAGTTCAGTAAACACAGTGGTGGCTCCCAGCACCTGGCAGTGGACTCTGCTTTTTAAACTTATTTACCTGTTTTAAAATTATTTTGGTCTTTGCTTGTTTTTGAGTCAGGCTTGCTATATATAGGCAAGGATGTCCCTCAGTTTCTGACCCTCCCATCTCTACCTCTGGAGATCCCTCACTTTCAGAGGTGTAGAAAGGGCGGGAAGGTCTTAGGAGACCTCCAAGGATCCTATTGGGTGGGAGAGTTGGTGTGAGGGCCCCCGTCTTCTATCAAGTCAATCAGGGTGTCCCTAGGAGCTCTGGGCCACCCACCTGTGACGTAAACATCACTGTTGAGTGCTGCCAGGGAGAAGCCCCACTTGTGGTAATCAGGGAAGTCCGGGAGTGCCATCCACTGCCCTGGAGAGGAGAGAGAGGCAGGGGCTCAGAGTGGTTATGCCATTGCCTTTGCGTCTTTTTCAGGAACTGGCTGTAGAAACGTCCCCCTCACTAGCAGTGACAAAAAAGGGTGATGATGGTAGAGTCAGCCTGGAGTGTCCTGCTCATTGTACTCCCACACAGTACCAGGCTGGGGGCCCAGCCTAGACAAGTGTAGCCCAGGATCAGCAGGCTCTTGTCATTCTGACCTGAAGCTCACTGCACTGACCTGAAGGTAGCAACTGTGTGTGGGCATCACTAGTAGGTAGTAACACACTCGTTCACTCCTCCATTCATGTGTCTATCCCAAGCCTCTCTCCATTTCCAAGGCAGTCAAGGGATACAGAGAGTGAGATACCAGCCTTGCAGCAGTAGAGTGAAGTCCAAATCCTGCCTTGTGTGTGCAAGTTGTGTGAATTTAGACAAGGTCCAGCCCTGGTTTCCCTGTCTGTAGAATGGGGATGAACTGGGCCAGAGAGATGATTCAGCCAGCAACAGCACTTGCCATGGAGGTTGATGGTCTGATCCCTGGATGCCAAGTGATAGGAGTCCTGATTCCCACCTGTGCACCATGGCACACATTCCTCCCTCCCATATCAATAAATAAGTGTAAAACACAAATTTAAAAAGGCATGAGATGAATGATGCACGGGACACGCCCACCACGGTGACTGTTAAGCCGTTCTCACTGTTGTCACCACTGTGAGGGACGGAGTGATGGGGAATGTTTGGAATGAAACCATCATGAGACCATAGGCGTGGGAAACTTGAATCCTGTGAATGAACACTCCTTGCAAGTGTTTGTGGGAGACCAGGCTCTGGGGAAGTCCCCTGGACTGTTGACTGTTTATGACACTTTGGGAACATGTAGAATTCTAGGGCTCCTGGTGAGTTGAGAGCCTGGCACCATGGGTAGGAACGGAGTGTCCCCTGATTCATGTCTGTGTCACCCCAGGATGAGGATGGCGCAGCAATCGGCAGGCCACTGTTGCCAGCCAGCTGCTCTCTCCTGACGTCAACTCCAAATCCCCACTATAAGCCTCTGACCTGGACCGCTGGCCTTGGCCTTCCTCCAGCCCGCCAGAGCTGATGCGGTGGTGCTGGCGACCTGCCTCGGCCCTGGAGACAACCGGCCCTCATCAGCACTTTCCCAAGAGCTCTCCTGGGGAGAGGGCCTACGGGGTGCCCAACTACCCCTTCCCCAGGCTCCCTTACAACCATGGAGGGGAGGCATGAGGAACCTATTTCACAGATGAGAAAAATCAAGACATATCCAGGGAGGCTAGATGACTTGTTCCAGGGCTAAACTGGATCCCAATTTAAGCTGACCCAGAAAACCCAAACTCTCACTCCTGGGCTGTTTGCACCCTCTTATTTTCCCCTAGAGCCTTGGTTCCTACACTGGATGCATAGGGCAGGAGAACCTAGAGCAATTGATGGGCTAGGAAGACATTCACCCATAATAGTACTGTCTGGGCTAGGCCCTTTGGTCCCAGCCCCCAGGGCCTAAGAAAAACCAGAGGTGGAGCTCCTACCAAGGGAAGTGGACTGACAGTATTCCCACCCTCCCCCCTATGGCCACCAGGCTCCTCTGCAACTCTGGTAAGGTTCAAAACTCAACCTTCTGGAGGCAGGGCCCCCCTTCACTGGACACCTGACTGGCTGTACCCCAAGGTGGGGCATGGCTCATGTCCAGGACAAACATGGCAGGTACTTACTGGCCTTGGTGTTGTAGAAAGCAAAGTTCCCAGTGTAGTGGCTGGGTTCCTCACCACCGTCCTCGTCCTCCTCCAGCGCCCGTCCTCCAACGACCACCAGCACCTCCTGCATCTTCTGTGGGAGGCCAGGAAGCTCCTGTGGACAGGAGCCAGGTCAGAGCGGCTAGCCATTGTCTGTCTAGCCTGAGGGTCACGTGTAGTCTTCTCTCAGTGCCTGTGCTTGAGGCTAGGTGGGCTTTGGTATGTGTGCACACATGAATGTGTGTATACATCTGTGAGTACCTGTGCATGCATGTCTGCATAGGCTGGACATAGTGGTGCACATCCCCACACCATTCAAACCCCCACCCCATCCACACCCCACCTGGTCCACACCCCCATCCCATGGTGAGCTATGTCTCTCACTAGTCACAAAGCGCTTTCTCAAGTGCTCTTGAGTACCCTTGGGGAACCAGGCCTGTCACTCTCTTAGGACCTGCCTGCTGCCAGCATGAGCAGAGATGGAATTCCATACAGGTTCAGTCAGAACTGCTCAGGAGCACTTGGTGACAGCTTCCAGGTCCCACAGTGCTCCACCCCAATGCAGCTATCCATCATCCTGGATGGTTTTCCTTCATCTTCCTCCTTTCAACTCCTGTCTCCACTAAGGCCTAGCTCTTCCAGGGAGTCCTTCCTGACTGCCAGCCTGTGCCCAATGCCCCTAGCACCCTCCCAGTGGTGGCCTTTCCACCGTGTAGAAAGGGTCTGCTTTTTTGTTTGTTTTTGTTTTTGGAGACAGGTAGCCTTGGCCACCTGAAACTCACTCTGTAGACCAGGCTAGCCTCAAATTCAGAGATTCAGCTGCCTCTAACTCCCAAGTGCTGGCATTAAAGGTGTGTGCCACCACGTGCCCAGCAGTGATGGGCTTCTTAAAGGTAGAGACACTTCTAGGCTCCTCCCCCTGGGCCTCAGATCATGGCACCCTTGAGAGATGGATGGTGATGCTCTGTCAGAGGGCCAGCCTTCAGAAGGGAGCCATGCAAGATGGGGCATGTTGGCGCTCTTTTCTCTCCATTCAGGTGGGGGCTCAGGGGCTTCCCCTCCACTTCTTAGGTGGAAGTCCCTGGCCTCTCACTCACCACACTGTGCCCCTGGGACAAGGCCTCCTGACACGCCTCTGACTCCTGAATCAGTGGCTCTGTGGCGAGCAACTGTTGCACGCAGGGCCTAGGCACGGCATCCAGGTGCACTAGGCTGAGGAGCTCAGGCAGGTGGGCAGCCCGGTCCTGGGGGTCATGGCGCACCCAGCGCAGCAGGGCCTCGAGCCGACTCTGCTCCGGTTGTACCTGCAGCAGGTCGCTGGCCAGACAGGTAGCCAGCCGGTCTCTTGGCAGCTGCAAGAATTCATCCTCTTGGGCCACCGCCTCAAAGTTCTCCCGCAGGAAAGCCCAGGCTTTGGCAGCTACCCCTAGCAGGCCTTGCTGTTCCCCAAACTCGCAGATGCCCAGACAGTTAGTAGCATCTAGCTGCTGCTGGAGATATCGGCCGCAGACCTTCTGTACAGTGGGGAAGTGCAGGCGTGAGGCGGAGCGGGTTAGCGCCTCTACGTTAGTCTGAGTGATGGTCAACCGGCCCGTGTACACGAAGTCCACCAGCTGCCCCACCATAGCCGGCTCCACGTCTCGCAGCTCCACACGTGCCGAGAAGCTCTCAGTGAAGTCTCCGGCAAACATGGCATGGAAGTAGGGGCTATTGAGCGCCAGAAGGCTGCGGTGACAAGGCAGCTCCTGGTCCCCGACCAGCAGTGTGACATCGGCCAGCTTGGGCAGGGAGCGCAGACGCTGAAGGCCTTCCAGCATATCTTGGGCATGTGAAGGCAGATGGAAGTCCAGGTCGTCTAAATTCCTCACCATGATGCAGTGCGCACAGAGACCCCTGTAGCCCACCCTCTTTTCCGGAAGTAGTTCCTGGGGCACCCCTGAAGACCTAAGTAGAAAAGCAGGGTCAGCCATGAGAGCTACAGTCTCGTGCACCTGTGATTCATTGTGTGACTGTCTGGACATCAGCCGTCCTCACCTCTGGCAAGTGCCAGTGAGGGCCACTTTGGGCATCCCACATCCTGCTCTATCCCAGGTCCCCAGCCCTGGTAAGGGAAGCAACTGTGGCTTACACTTTATAGGGAGGAAGCCGAGGGCTAGACTACTCATGGCCAGGTAATTAGGGTAACACAGGACCATAGAGAGCACACGAACCCGGGGCCTCCTATCTTCTACAGTGTAGACCTCCAAGGTTAGGTGTTGCAGGATTTTTCCCATCCAATCACATTAGGGCAGTGGGAGGCTTGTGATTGGACAGGAGAAGGGAGGCGGAGTGAGGAGTTGAGGAGAGAGAGAGAGAGGTCTCAGGAGGAGAGAGAGGACCAGAATGGAGTTGTGGTGTTATCAAAAGGTTAGAATAATTGTGTTAAAACTTTATCAGTATCAATTGGCCCTGAAATTATTGTATTGGCATCTTGTAAATTGTGATTAAATTGATACGTAAATCTGATTGGTTAACTATAAACTTAAGAGACTTGTTTCTGTCGGGTAATTAGGTGTTGAGATGGCTAACCAGGGGTGCGTGGGACGTTGTGTGAAAGCAAGAGGAACTTGGGAAGAGGAGCATCCAAGAGATAACCTGGTGGGAGCCTTGTGGCCTAGCAGGGCTGGCAAGTTGGCAGGCTGAGAGACCGAGCAAGTGAGATCACCTGGTGCAGGGTTAGCTCTAGATATTTCCCGCAACAGTTAGGGAACCTCCCTGCTCTAAGAGCCCAAGAGGCGTCTCCCTCCCAGGGGCCATGTTGCTGGGCTAGCCACTGGTTTTACTCTGCCCCGTTGTTTTTTACTGCCTGTCTGCATGAACTTGCTGGGTGATTGGGTTGAGTCAACTCTGGTTCGGTCACCCTTGGGGCAGCGCCTATGCACAGGTTCCCAGACCTCTTCCTGTGTTCCCACTTGGCCTTGCCACCACTCTGCCAACTGAGTGCTGGTAATTTACAGAGAACCTGATCCACAGAGTTTGAGTCACCAACCCAAGCCCACAGAGCTAGGAAGCAGATGTTGAGGGGCGGGGAGGGGGTTGGGGCGTGGCAACTGAATTCAGAGCCTGGCTTGCAACCATAGAACTCAAAATATAACCACAGCAGCTTCCCATCCTGCTGAGTGCACAGCCTGTCAGCAGATTCCACTTCTAGACCTAACGATAAGAATGTCTGGTATTTTGCCCTAAGAAAACTGCCAAAGATAACAGCCACTGGTCACAGTGGAGCACACCTACAATCCCAAAGCTGAGGCAGGAGGCTTACCAGTAAATTCAAGGTCTGCTTGGGTTACAGAGTGAGACCTTGTAAAAGAAAAAAAAAAATTTTTTTCTTTTTTAGAAAGAAGGCTCAGCGGTTAAGAGCACCGACTGCTCTTCCAGAGGTCATGAGTTCAAATCCCAGCAACTACATGGTGGCTCACAACCATCCATAATGAGAAACAAATAAAGAACCTATGGGCTGGAGCGAGCAGAGTGGGGGTGGGGGATAGGGGGTGGGGGGCAGGGCCGGAGTAAGAGGGAGAAAGGGGTGGGGGTGGGGAAAGAAAAAAGGGAATTAAGGGAAGAAAAAGCATGAAGGGGGAGGGACAACGCTAAGGAGAGATGGGAGGGATACACAGAGTCCCTCAAAGCTGAAAGCCGCACAGTGGTAGTGTATTGTGCTCCCAGGGGTCCCTCACACAGTCATGAGTGATTAGCAAGACTGGTGAATTCCTGGAACACAGGGACATCAAAGGATGGCACTATCCAGTGAACTGGCAAACCACAGGGCCTGTGGCTTGGGGCTGGTTGGGAACTTAAGACCCACACCCCCATCCCCACTGCCCTCTCCTTCCTACAGCACAGGGACCTACCTAAGCATCTACTCAGGAGGATGTTCAAGGAGCAGCCTTGGCTTGGCCTACAAAGGGAAGCTCAGGACCCTCAAAGCCACCAGGAATCCATCCTGTCTAACCTCTTAGGGAGGCCTCTGGTTGGGGTTATGGTATTTTAGCTGAGGCGTGTGCAGGAAGGGCTGTGCCCAAGGCAACACCCACAGGCCTTGCATTCCGGTCACTGCTGGACTCTTTGGCTATCGCCCATAGCTACAATGGTACAACCAGGCCTGTGCACGCTGCACGTCTCCAAGGGACCTCAGAGATACCTGCAAACACCTGCTGCCCTGTAGCTCCACGGAGGCTGGAGGGTAAAGTGGGAGTTCAGAGTCTTACCAGGGCATGCTCATGCCAATAGCTTTAATGCAGCCCTGCTAATGCAGCTCTGACTGCATTCCTGAAGTCCGACTTCTCTCTCTGAGCCCATCCAGCTCCCAGGAGCCCCTTGCCTGTAGAGGACTCTGCTAAGCTTAGCCAGAACTCACCTCCTTATAGAACCCCTGGTCTTACCTGTTAGTAGACTCCCTTAGGGCTCCTTGCTGAGACCATAGACCAAAGGGCAGGACTTAGGCTGAAGTGTGGGCCACAAAGGAGGCCTGCTGGGCTAGGCTGGGCTGGGCAGGGCAGACCACGTGGGAACTTAGGGGTATTTTTAGTCTCTGTATGGGTGAAGGGGGGCGGGAGGAGTGAGGTCACAGCTCTTCGAAGACTGTCTCCTTTGAAAATCCTCACTGTCTCTATCACACAGGAGGTCTCTGGGTTACAGTAGGGGCAGTAGGGAACTTGGACAAGTTGGTGCTTTGATTCATCCCGGGCAGTTAGGCTGAGGTGGGGGAGCCGAGAATGTAAGACAGACACATGGAGGGTGGAGAAAGCAGGAGTCTGTACTGGGGCCATAGAAGGCTGCTCAGGACCTTCTTGTACTGCTTCATGCTGAACTGACAGGGACCCAGATAGCCACGGTCTCTCTGTGGAATGGGACAACATGGCGCCTGAGAGGGAGATGCCTCTTGGGCTCTTGGAGCAGGGAGTTTCCCTAACTGTTGCGGGACATATCTAGAGCTAACCCTGCACTTGGTCCGGGCTTGCACTTAACAGCTTGCACTTGCACCTGGGTGTGCAGGTGGGAGAGCCTGGGATTCTCCCTATGCAATAAACAAAGCCTTGGCCTTGGGCTGCCCTGGTGTTTCCCTCCTTCCTGGGTGCTCCAGGCAGCGGAGAAATAGGGTCATCTAAAAATAAAGCAGCAGAGGTTTGTAATCTTCCATGCAGTGTGTGGTTCATGGGGACACACTTCACAGACAGAGTCTAGGTTACTGATGCCACCCAAGGTCAGGTTGTGCCAGGGAACTGAGGAGGGCGAGAGCCAAGCTTCCCAGGTAAGGGGGATCTTAGTCAGGGTTTCTATTCCTGCACAAAACATCATGACCAGGAAGCAAGTTGGGGAGGAAAGGGTTTCTACCTTCACCAATGGCCTTCCATGGCCTCTTACAGTGCCAAGCTCAGCTGCTCTTCATGACCCCTTCATGCCTCCAAAACCAGTACTAACTGGGTGACTCTTATACATTACCAAGTCCAGCCATAGCCCAAGGTACAACCTTGGCTATCTCTGGAACACAGCCTCTGTGCTCTCAGAAAACACTTCCCAGAAGATTCCACCTCAATGATGCTCTTAATCTCTTCTTAATCACCGCCAATTTCTTAGCTCCAGCACCAGCATCAATAGTCCCAGTAATGCAGTTTTTGCTTTAGTAGTTCTGGTATCTTGTTAATCACAGCTGATTCTTCAGCCCCAGCTAACCAAAACCACAGAATCTTCACAATCAAAACAGCAATAGCCCTGAAAAGAGTCTTTAATCCCCTCTGAAATTTCACAGGCCAGGCCTCCATCTTCTGCACTGTTCTCAACATTATCTTCCAAGCTCCTTCAGAACATCCCACAGAGCTCTTAACACTGAATGGATCTTCTAGCCCAAAATTCCAAAGTCCTTCCACAGTCCTCCCCAAAACATGGTCAGGTTGTCACAGGAATACCCCACTATGCTGGTACCAATTTGTTTTAGTCAGGGTTGCTATTCCTGCACAAACATCATGACAAGAAGCAAGTTGGGGAGGAAAGGGTTTATTCAGCTTACACTTCCATGTTGCTGTTCATCACCAAAGGAAGTCAGGACTGGAACTCAAGCAAGTCAGGAAGCAGGAACTGATGCAGGGGCCACGGAGGGATGTTACTGGCTTGTTTCCCCTGGCTTGCTCAGCTTGCTTTCTTATAGAACTCAGGACTACCAGCCCAGGGATGATACCACCCACAATGGTCCCTCCCATCCTGATCACTAATATCTTACAGCTGGATCTCATGGAGGCCTTTCCTCAAGGGAGGTTCCTTTCTCTGTGATAACTCCAGCTTGTGTCAAGTTGACACACAAAACCAGCCAGTACAGGGTGCTTTAATGCACAGGTAGGATACCTCAGTGCACAGGAGGGACACCTCAGCCTGGGTGAGCAGGCTAGGCCTTATCATCAGTACCTCCCTCCTTCTCACATGTAGAATAACCATAAGTATGCTGCTTTGGGAGGGCACTAGGGATGGAAGTGATGTCCTCACAGACAGGGTCCCAGGTGGCCCTGAGGGACACAGTCCTCCTGGCAGAGTTGGATAATTTCTTAGGGTGCTAGATACATGACATCTTCCTGTCTGGTTATAGCAGCTGGGGACATTCATGTAGCAGACACTCACTACAGCCTCGTTCCTAGGAAGAACTTGTTCATCCCCAGGAGAGCCCTGCAGGGCCTCACACTGGCAGCTTCCATGTGCAGGGCCCCTGCTCTGCGCTTCTCTCCTTACTCACCCCCAGGACCTTCTCCTTCGCCCCGTTTCTTGGCCACAGTGAGACTCTCTCTCTGGTTTTGATATTAAACTTCATGTGGTATAGGGGACCCTCATGGGTGTCCTTGTCTGGGAGGCATTTAGGGGAAAGATACTGAAGCAGGGTGAAGGCTTTGCTTAACATCCCATTTGCAGGGTCAGTGCCTCCCTGCTCTGTCTAGAGGGAGTGAAGGACAGGAATGGTGACACAGGGTTTGTCACAGAGAGTGCTGGCTGTGCCAAGTGAGCAGGTCCCAGCAGACCATGCGGGCATTAGAGGCTCAGTGCATCATCAGATGACAGACCAGGTAGGAGACACAACATTAGTGTAAGGGTCTGAAAATTGCTGAAGGAAACCCCCAGCCTCAGAGAGTACGCAAAAACAAAGAGCGTTTATTCTGCAGAAACAACCAGCATGCGGGGGCCAACCATTTTTTGAAATGGTTACCCTAGATAAAGGTAGGGTACTCTAAAAGGATTAGGTAATCTAAAATTTCCTTTGTGAGTGCTAGTGGGTCACAGGTGATCAGAGGTCTGCATTTCTATGTCATGAATGTTTAACCATAGGATGAGATAGGGCTGCCTAGCACAGGTGGCTCATTCTGAGATATTTCCCCATTTTGTGCTTATCCTTAGGCTGTTCCTGGAGCTGGCACCTATGGCCTTCTTTTCGGAGTCAGGCCTGGTCCTTAAATGGAGACAAATGGGGTTTCTGTTGCCCTTTCAACTAGGAGCTCAAAATGACAGATTTCTTCCAAGGGCTGCACCTTTAAAATAGGCCTAGGGTGATTTGAAAAAAAAAAAAAATCACACACGGGTTTGAAAAGTATAAAGGAGAGCTCTCCAACAGCAAATAACAATATCCCTTACAGACTGTCGACCATGAGTGTAGGGGTGACACGTGCGCATGGTTGGAGGAGCCCAAGTCACTGTTTTGATCACTTGATGGTGAATCATGAGCTTTGAGGAGATTGGTTTGAGAACACAGGTTTAAATTTCATCTGGACATGGCGATACCTTCCTTCCCAAGGCTGGAGGTGACACCAGGCACAGCTCCTATTCACAGGCTTTCGGGTCACTTTCCATTTTGGGTGCTGTGATGAAGAGGATCAGCTATGCAGTTATTTCCCCCAGAATAGACTCTGAGTGTGAATTCACCAAACTAAAATGTGCCACCATCTTTAAAAGGTGCAGCTTACACCGGAGGGACGGGGCTGGGAGGGGGCACTTGCTTTTGCTGGTGTGTGGGTATTGCGGTGGCAATTTTATTTAGCAGACATATATCCGGCTTCAGCTTCTGATGAGACTCTAAAGGCAGAGGAAGCCAAAGGCAGAAAAGGAGGATTCACCCCATCATCTCAGAGCAGGTCCCAAGGTGGGCCCAGGCTGGAGGCAGCTTGGAGCCAGGACCTGTACCACTGCCATTTGTGGCTCCCCAGCACCAAAACCCATGCCCTGTGCCAACTTTATCTCCCTGGAGGTCCCCGTCCATGGGACCCTTAAGTAGTCTTGAGTCTGTACAGGCTCTGCTCCAGCCAACAGCCTTTCTACTGTCATCCCAGAGCCCAAGGTTAGGACTCCCTGCTCCCCCTAGTGGTAATGCGGGGACACGGTAGGAGACTCTTGGGGATGGCCTGTCCCCACTGTGCATGGCTTTGCTCCCAAGAGACTTGACTGCAGATCCCTGGCCCATGCCAATTGTATTCTCCTTAAAAAGTCACTACCCCAAAGTCCTCCATGGATTCCAGGCCAGTTCTCCTGGCCCCCATAAGGTGGGTGGTGGCTCATCCTTCTGCCTGTCACCAGAAGCTGGAATCAAGCAAGCTCTATCTTACAGTCAGCAATCTGGGGGTGGGGAGGGATCCCTCTCTAGCACCTGGCTCCTGTGGCTCTGTATGGTACCTGGAATCCCCAAGGTGTTTAACTCCTTTCTCTATGCCCAAGTGGGAAGGTGACACCCAGATGTCCACATCAACACCCCTGCTATGTTTGCCCCTTGCTGTAAGCTGTTCCCAGCTTCTGAAGGCCAGTTTCCCTTCAGAGGATACCAACCTTTCTATTCGAAGGGTTCCTCACCTCTTGGTGGATGGATATTCTTGGTATCCTTGCTCTTAGGGACCTCCTGTGGCCCAGCCACAGCCTCCATCTGAGGGTCTTGGAGGGGTTAGTCAGCTGGAAGACAAAGGCCTAACAGAGAGCCTTCCATCAGGGTCCAGGCAGTGCCAGAGAAGAGATGCTGCTAGCATTCATACCATAGCAGCTATGCTGACCAGCAGGAGAATCGGGGCAGGGCCACTTGTCTACCTTGAGGCTTTGGGGTCTCAGAAGCTCTCCTGCCAGGGAGATTGGTCACTCTAGACACAGCTCCCTCTGGTTTTAGAGATAGGAAGTTGCCAGAAAACAAACAAACAAACAAACAAGCAAACAATAGAGGCAGGCCCAGAGCTGAGGCCCAAAGGGAGGTGTAGAGAAGGTGGCCGTGTAGCTGAGACCACCTGAGCCATTAAAACTGACACCCACGTGACAGCTGGAAACAGAACCAGCAAGGGGGCCTTGGTGCTTATGTCACCAGCTCCTTGACTGCAGGACCCTCAGACCCATACAACCACTTGAGAGCCTGAGGACTGTGCTCACAAGTGAGAAGGATTTGATCCCAGTCACTGCTCAGAAGAGATGGGCACCAAGGCCTAAGAGACCTCTGATCTCTGTGAAGTCAGACAGAAGTCAGCCCACTTCACCTGTCCCCCGGGGAGCACAAAGAATGAACAAAGGAACCCCAAACCTCCCCCCAGAGTCCTATCGCACCAGGTGAACGGTCATTCTCCAAAGTTAAACATCTCAGCCTCTTTCTCCTTCCAGAATGCGAAGCTGCGGTCGATGTAGCCACAGATGTCTCCGCTGTTGAAGCTGCTCTGCTGGGAATCGGACCCCAGCCTCGGCGCCGCCGCAGGTTCGGGGCCGCTGCCAGGAAGGGCAGCGTGGGGCAAGGACCCGAGTGGTGTCAGGCCCAGCTTGCGACCTGGCTCCACATCCCAGGGGGGACCCTGGCTGGAGCCGAAGAAGCGGGCTTTGATGTCCTCGAAGCCGTCGGTCCAGGTGCGGCGACCCGCGGCCACCTCGTCGGTCACTGCCTTATGGAAGGCTCGCACAGCCTCCCAGCCGTGTGCGCCCAGATGCTCGAAAACCTCGAAGCACAGCAGGTGGCGCATCTTGCGCTCCTCGGCTGGCAGGTCGCACTCTAGGAGCTGGAAGTAGCCAAGCATGAAGAGGTCCAGCGAGAGGCTGTTGTAGGGCACGGGGGCCCCGTCCACGTGCGGCAAGAACTGCTCCGGGGACAGGGGCCCACGCTCCCTGCGGCTCAGCCTCCGCAGCTGCCGGGCGGGCACGTGCGCCATGATGGCTTTCCAGGTGCCCAGCAGGTGTGTGATGATGCCACGCTGCTGCCACAGGTGGCCAAGCCGAGGGCCATCGCTGGGCTGCGGGGAGGACGGCCGGGGGCTACCCGCGGCCTCTGGGCCCCTGGATCGTGCACGCTGAGCCTCCAGGGTCCTGCAGGCGGCCGTCCGGAGAGCGGGCGTGTAGGCCGACTTCTTCCAATGGCCGAGGAAGAGCATGACAATGCGCTCCTTGCGCAAGCTGGCCAGGTCCAGCCCTGGACCCGCGCCGGCTTCTGACGGGGCCTCCTCGCAGCTGATGCCCGAGTCGCTGGCCTCCTCTGTGTCGCCTGGCCGGGGCTCCCCACCCATCGCGTCGCCTCGGGGCTGTGGCGGCGCTGACCAGCAACCTCTCAGACACTGGCCAGGCCGCACCCCCAGCTCACAGGGACCGGAGTTCAAGGCGCAGGGCAGATCAGGGGCAAACTCGAAGTTCCCCCGCAACGTCCGAACTGACACTCCGCACTCCTGGATTTCGCGCTGGGCCTCGCTCCGGGAGGGGCCGGCAATGGTCTCCTTGTCTAGGTCCTGCGGGACCGGTGAGGGTGGTTTCTCCTCACCCTGTGCCAGCCCGTTCATACCCTTCAGCAGCAGGGACATGCTGCGCACCAGGCGACCGATGTGGCTGCACCAGAAGGGCAGCGGCTGCCCTCTGGGCTCGGCCTTCCCGGGCTCCTCGGAGGCTTCGAGTTCAGTCGCCAGGACTGGAGCTTCCTCGTCTTCCAGGCCGGGAGCCCGGGGCAGAAAGTGGCTGTTGACGGTGATGCTGACGAGGGGCTCGGGCAGGAGGGCCTGCAACTGGGCTGCCAGCCGGCCCAACTCACTCTCATACTCCTGGCAGCGGCGCCGGAGCTGCAGGTCGTTGATCTGCTTCTCCAGGTAGACAAGATCATCCTCCGTCAGCAGCTCTCCAAAGGGGCCCAGGATGGCCTGGTGCGTCTGTGAATATCTCCAAGTTGCTTGTTCTGCAGCGGTGGGCCCTGAGTCCTGCCTCTGCCTCTGGTCCTGGGCACAGGAAGGCTGGGTCAGCAGCCACCCACCACAGCTCATACTCACTAGTGCTCTGCCTGGTTCCCTAAAGCCTAGACCTTGGACACCAGCTGGCCCTCCCCCTGGCTTTACAGTGTGAAGCTGATGGCTGGACAATCCAGTCCAGAGTGGGAGGCTGGCAAAGATGGGTACTGCTTGCTCCCCATGGTCTTCTAACACTCGTTGGTGCTGCTGACTGCCAACATACTTGGGCACTCCACTTAACCCTGAGCAGCCCTGCCTGCCTCCTCACCAGCCTGGGGATGGACATTACTGTTCTAGGCAGTGTCTATCTGCAAGGGGCCAACACAGAGGCTCTGTACAAGCCATCACTCCAAACCCCGCAGGAACTCTTATCCATAGCCCAGAACCTCTTGTCTCTGAGGAACCTTGAGCCTATCCTTGGCCTCCAAGGGACTTCCTAGACTGCAGTCCCTCCCACTCCCACCACTCTCCCAGCTCCCTCCCCCATGCTGTGCTGTGCTGTGTAGACCCTTTTGTTGAGGAGCCCTCAGCACCTGGGAAAGATGTGACTGGTATAATGGAATGATCCTACTTTGGTTTTAAAACTTTTGCCCATAGTTCAGCTCTAAACCTGGCTGCAGTACAACCCTTCTTTAGGCAAGATTCTAGTTCTACTTGCTGGGACAGCACCCAGAAGTCCTGTGAATGACCAGGACAATCACAGTCCCTTCTCTGTTCAGTCACAGATGCTTTCTAGATGCCTGCTATCCCCTCGGCATGCCCCTCCCCCACTCAGCAGTCCCGTCTCAGTTGATCAGCCCTGGGGGCTGCTAGCACCATACCTCAGGACCTTTGCACCTGCTTTCCCTTCTGCCTAGAGAGGAGAATAACCTAGCTCCAAACTCCCATGGGTTCCTCCTCATGTTCTTCTAGCTCCAGTTTAAGGTCACCTGCCCAGAGAGGAGCCTCTCTTGAGCACCCCCTGAAACCCCCACTTCATACTGCTTTGCCCTTCGCCACAGGTTCGTTCCCACCTGCCCTCATTGGGTTATACTTTCCCATCAGTATCTCTGCAACAATCTAAGCACCAGGACAGTAAGGCTGGCCCAATCTAGTAGGTGACAGAAACCATGGGCCTACCCCCTTTGAAGCCATAAATGCCTTGCTTGGAGCCCTGCGATCTTATGTATGGCAAAAGAAGAAGCTGGGACCACACAGTAACCAAGAAGAGGACATCTAGTTTGGGTTCCAGATCTGGGCTGGAGCATCCTACTGGCACCTCCCACTCCTTCGTGGCACTTACTCAGTGGCCATGATCCCACCTCCTCACCCCACTCCTCACCTCCATCTCTCCCACCTTCCACCTGCCTATCCCACACCACCCCTCCATCCTACTCTACTTGATCCCCCACCCTATGTCCCAATCCCCAACCCATCTCCCTCTGATCAGCCCCCACCCTCTGTCTGGAGTCTTGCCCGCCTCCTTAACGCCCTGCCCCTCCCTCTGGCCTGCTGACCCTCCTCTGGCTCCCCCTCCCCCTCCTTGCGACACCTGGTCTTCTGGAGGATGGTCTGCACCCAGGCGAGCCTGTAGCTTCCGCACCATCACCTGCCGCTTCCACTCAGGGATGGGCCGGCCACGCTCGTCCTGTGTGGGCACCAGCATGTCAAGATCTCCCGCAGGCAAGCCATCCAGCTGCAGAGTGGCCAGGCCAGCACGGGAGTCCCGGGCTTCCACCTCAGGCCCCTGTAGAGACAGGCAGGTGACATGCCCTCCCTAAGGGGACCTAAGATTGAGCAGTGTGTGATTCCTAAACCCTCCTGTCCCTAGCCTAATTAAGGTGAGGTCCTGAGCGGGGTGTGGTCCTATGCCTACTGGATGAGGTTGCTTAGGGTGTGTCATATAGAAACCACTAAAGAGGGTAAAACCAGCCGTGCAGACGAAGCCTGCCCACCAGTTCCCTAGTGTAAGACTTTGTTGAACTGTGTGCTCTGAGAGGACCAGGACCACTTGGTGACTCTCAGAGTCCTCTGAGACCCAGGGAAAGGTGGGGCTGGAAAAGTGGGGGTGGGCGGGCACAGCTTTCTCCAGAGGAGCAGACTCCAGAACCTTCCTGCAGCTGTGTGGTTGCCTCTTGGGACAGCAGCTTTCAACCCTGAGCCCAGAGGGCAGGTCTCTGAGATGACAGAGAAAGGTCTGCATTTCCTGTGATGGGGCCTGGTTCCTGCTGCCCTGAGATTATCATCTGAAAACTTGGGGTGGTCAGAGCTGTCTGGGCTGAGAGAACATGGGGTGCACTAGCCTTCAAGTGGGCTGATGGGGAGTGAATGGAAGATACTCACCTGAAGGGCATCTGGGGTGGTGACCCTCAGAGGGGCCGTGCAGGCCATCGGTTCCCTTGGGACAGGCTGAGCAGGCCAGAGTGGGCTGAGAGTTGTAGCTGCTGAAGACAGCTGGAGTTAGAGGGGCATCAGCGGGCAGGGGTACGGGAGAACAGAGAAGCCACACCCGGAGCTCCTGGATGCAGGCCAGCCCTACTCTTCCAGGAACACTAGGCTTGGAGCCTAAGACCCTTCAGTTCTGCCCTCTGGGGTCAGAGGCAAAATGGTACAACTAGGACTCGCATAGAAGCCTCAAGAGGGCCTGCCCCAACTTGGCCACTAGGAAAAGTATGTTATTTGATTCTGCCTACCATAGCACCTCCCAACTTCTCTACAGCCTGGGCAGAGCTGGGAGCCCATAAGACCTGAAGGTTCGGGGACCTACACCAGCCCTGTCAGAGACCAAAGCCTGTCCTCTTCCTAATCCATTCCCTATGTGCTATAAACACACACTAGTGCCATGACCCTGAGCTGTGTCACACCCTAGTCAGGCACACAGACCCATTCACAGACATATTCACTCACAGATACACACACACACACACAACACACACACGTAGATTCACACAGGCACATGCATATATATAAGTAGATACAGACAAATGCATGCTCACACACCAGAAACACATATATGCTCACACACACAGAAAAACACAGGTAGACAAAGACACATGCACGCTCACACACAGAGAAACACAAACAGGTTGGCATATATGCTCACACAGACACACTAGACATTCATGTGTAGACATAAAGTACATACACAGACATACATGGAAACATACTCGCACACTCACATAAAGGCATATACTCAGACACATACAGACATAAAGATAACACAGACACACTTGTCTAAGTAGGCAGACATGTGAGCATGTCGCTGTAACTTGTTCATTGGTCAAGATGAAATCTTGTTGTATATGATGCCTGCTAATAGCTACATGCCATCTTATGGCATTTTGGTAACGGTTGGTTACAATCCTCTAAGTGTGGCCTCTCCATCTCCTGATTCTCAAGGATGCTCATTGGCCTGCGGAGGTCTCTGTCCTGGCTCCCACTGAAATCACTTCCTTTTATTTCAGGTTACTGTCATTACTGTCTCCAAAATAGAAAATGTCAACCTTGGAGACTGCAGAAAGTAGCCTGGGAGGAGTTCTGAGAAAGGGGGAGCTCTGAATGCTCAGTTGCCTGAACCTAGCTCCTCTGAGAAGTTCTTCGCAGTTGGGGTCTGCCGCCCTCCACACCTTGCCCAGACCAAGCACTCACATGAGGGGCTCCTGAGTCCCGAGTCCCCTCTTCTTTCCTCTTCCAGAGAGAGTTTTGCAGCCAGCAGTGGAGGAGGTGGAAATGGTGGGGGTGGGGGTGTCATCAGGACCCGCACCTGGGGATGGGCAAATCTGGTTGGTGGAGACTCCGGTGAGTGTGGACTTGGGTCTGTCCCAGCTCTGCCGGGCAAGCATGGGTGGTCTCCTGGAGCATGTGCAACTCAGAGGGTAGGGAGAGAAGTGAGTAAGAGGGAGTCCTGGGACCCTGCCCCTCTTGGGTCTTCCTGCCCACCCATGCCGGGTGGCTGGGTCTTCTAACCATCTGTATCATCCACCCATTTCAGAGCCAAGCTCAGGGTCAGCCTTCCTCCAGGACTAGATGCTGGGTTAGATATGTTCACCTCTCTCAGCCCCACACAGATGGGGTCATGTATGCACAAGCGCACACATGTCTCCCTGCAACAGAGCTTCACTCCTCCTGGGACTCACATGGCTCTCTACTTGACATGGGCCTGAGGGTAACTTGGGGTAGGGGATTCGGTGAGATCCAGTAAGGAGGTGGAGGAGAGTGGCAGGTCCCCATAAGGAGGTCATCAAATGAGGATGTCAGTGCCTGAGCACAGGCCACACAGGGCCCAGGGAGCCTGAGCAAGACCCCTCATGTGCCCAAGGCTGAGGAGCTGTCTCAGGGAGTCTGGTCTTGCAATCTTCCCCAAAGATTGTACTAGTGCACCATTGGTCAGCTTGCCCAGCTCCTGAGAGGACAGATATGCTGGTTGGGCAGAGAGGCAAGATAGGACACTTGAGATTCTTCTTAGCCCACAGTGCCGAGTAGCTGGGACCATATACCTCAGGCAAAGGTGCAAGTCCTGTATTCAGTGTCCAAGCCCCACCAAAACAGTACCAATGAGGACGGGAGAAGCAACCCCTCCATGTTTAAGTTGGGCAGCCAACCGTTCTTGGCCACCTCTACTGGACCAGTGGATGAGCCATTGACCTGAATGCACTGCCCAGGGTAGCCCTGATCAGTCTCAGCTGTGAGACCTGACCCAGGGAAGTGGGGGATCTTCATTCCTACTCGTTCTGGCTAGGAAGAAGAGATGTGAGGTGTTGGCTCACCTCCCCCATATCCTCCTCTACTATACTATACTATATCTATACTGCTCCATATCCTCCTCCCCCATATCCTCCTTCTCCATATCTTCCCAAGTCCTCTAAGCAGGGTTTGGCACCTTTTGGCTGAGAGTGGATGTGGAAAGCTCCTTGACCCTGTCTAGGATGGAGGCACCTGAATTTTGGAGGCATGCATTACATCAATGCCCTCTGGCATGCAGATGCCCAGATCCTGGCTGCAGTTAACGGGACACACATAGCATCCCTCTGAGTATCCACCCCACAGCCATGCCTAGACCTCAACACCTCCCTCCAGGGGGCAGAGGAAGCCAACATAACTGTCAGGCCCCTAAGATAGTGCTGGTGAGACGACCCTCCCCCTCTCCACCCCCACACCCCCCTGAGCAGGAAAGAGGCTCTGGCTTGAGCCTGCCCTAACTCAGAACATGTGAACCCACAGCCAGGATCTGTGTCGGGAACCTGCTGTGGCTCGGATTATTACTCTGTTGTTTTTGCTTTCAAAGTTTTTCCCACATCAGCAGAGATGGCCTTCAGCCTGTACCCCATGGTGCAGCATCCTGCACTGCCCAGGCCAATCCTTGGCTCCTTTGGGGCACTCCTCACTCATGGCCAAGGTGGATCTGTCCTGCCCTTCAGTCCCGTCCCACCCAACACCCTCAGCTCACCAGGTCACAGGGAAAAGACAGCAGCACGGATCCCAAATGCCCCCTTGTGCACCTCATTTATCTTGTGAGTCTGCAGAACCCGGGACCCCACATGTGGGGCTGTGGGGCTGGAACATCTGCCTGCTTCAGCATGGGAGGCTCTTAGAAGCGGGCACTGGGCAGCTGAGCACAGGGAGCCAAGCTTGTCTCAGTCCCAGCTCTCGGGGGCCCGAGGAAGCTGTGCCCCCGGAGTGGGAGGTATCGCATTAATATTTGAAGGTCCAGGTGTCAGGTGGCCATCAGGCTGGGGCCGGGTACAGGATCCTTTACCACGGAGCCTTACGCCCCATAGTAGAGGGCTAAGGGCGGACCTCTGGGAGGTGGAGCACCTAAGATTACCCAGAGGAGCCCAACTTGCAGTTCCTGTCACAGCACACAGTGGGGAACCAGAGGCTTCCAAGGGCTCACAGCTGCAACACGTGGCTGGGGGAGGGGCAGCAGAAGCTCCGGGGTGGGGATGGGGGGCACACAGCTCCTGGGCCTGACAATCTCAACAAATGCTGAGTTTGACCTTTAAAGGAATGACCTCACAGGACAGGAATAATCTGAATGCTGCTTGCTCTGATGTAGAGCTGCCCCATGTTCAGGGCTGCTTGGCAGAAACACAAGCCCACTGAGAACATGGCAGCCTTCTGGGCCATCAGCTTAGCCATTGGGGTGGGACCCTCACCTGGGAGCCTCAGCTTCCCTCCCTGCCATTTAATCTATTGGCAAGAGAATGGGCCCACCTCACCCAAGAAAGATTGTGGGGCTTAGGGGGTCGCTGGTAGCAGCCTCCTCAGGCTAGCAGGACAGAAGAGGTAGGATGTTGGTTTGGCCACAGAGCAGCCCAACAACAGCTTATGGACCTCAGGACCCCATGCTAACTGGGCCCTGAAGCCCTCTTCACCACTGAACAAGAAAGGGAAGCCAGTGTGAACCCCATGTCATGGCTGCATGCAGGTTGTTACGGGTGAGGCATTGTGGGAAACATCTGATTGGATCTATGCAGGAAACCACTAGTGCTGACCCCTCTGACCATGGGCAGGAGGAAACCTGACTGCGGTGCCCCCCCAGGAAGTAGGAGCCCCTGCATCCTTGCCTCTCAGTCTTAGCCACAGACCCTGAGGGTATCCCTGCTATAGGAGGGGGCGAGGTACCCGATTCCACCCTTGAGTCCGAATGGCTGAGCATATCCTGCCTGGGACAGCTGTTCTGAAAGTGGCAATCCCTCCGGCTCCATTGCCCGCCATCTCTTTCCTTGTTTTTGGTGAGATTTGAGCATTGCTGAGCCTGCCATGCATTAATCATGGAGGGCAGCTGTGGCGAGCTGGGTTACAAGCCTGTAATGCCACCCGGGCTGAGAAAATCATGACCTCAGACGGAGCTGGACACCGTTCACCACAGCTGAGATTCCATTACTGTGGGCAGTCACTGCCACTCTGCCCTGAGACAAGACTCTGTCTAAGGAAGTCCCCAGCCCTCTCTAGCTCCAGTTTCCCTACATCTATGAAGGGGCTCTAGGTCCCTCTGCAGTAAGAAGAAGGGAATTAAGCTAAGGCCATTGCGACAGGGCAGGAGAAGAACATTGCTTCTGCCTCCAAACGAGGTCTTCAGACCCACTTTGAGGACGAGGAAGTAGAGGCTGGTGCCATGTGCCCAAGAGGATCCAGCATCACACTGGTGGGAGTGAGTACAAGGTAGGCAAGCAGGGTAACCCAGCAACCAGGGATGATGGCTGCATTTCCCTGGGATTGGAGGCCTGCACAGATAGCATCCAGCCCTTCTTTTTTTTTTTTTTTTTTTTTTGGTTTTTTCGAGACAGGGTTTTTCTGTGTAGCCCTGGCTGTCCTGGCACTCACTTTGTAGACCAGGCTGGCCTCGAACTCAGAAATCCGCCTGCCTCTGCCTCCCGAGTGCTGGGACTAAAGGCGTGCGCCACCACGCCCGGCTGCATCCAGCCCTTCTATGAATGGCTAACATCCATGCAACATCCTTCAGATTCCCACTGACACCAGGGAGTCAGGCTATCAACTAACCGAGAGATGGGTGGGCAGCAGGCTACTGCCTCAACAGCCTTCTGTTCCACCTAGGAAAGGAGGCCCAGCCTCTTACTGTACAGAGGGACACTGAGGTCCAGGAAGCATGGCCTGAATTTCCCCAGGGCTCCATGCAGACCCCACACTCAGCAGAGGGTGTGCCAAGGTCCCACAGACCCCTGATATAAATGCTCACTGAAGGTGCACCCATCAGGTGATAGCTCTTGATACTGACGGCCTAACACTCAAGCTGCCTCTCCTAGGCCCACACTGTCCCCTGGGAGCAGCTCAGGACAGTGGTGTCCGGGGAATAATGGGTTTCACCATCTCCTCGGGCCCACAGGAGAGCGCCGGTGCAGACGACCTCTGCATATTGCATTTCCATCAATATTACATCAGGTGCTCTCCCCCTGCCGCCGGCCTGCAGCTGACAGCCTGTCCTCCCTCATGAGGTAGGTGGCCCAGAGGACAACTCGAGCAGTGGTGGGGTCAGGCCCCCCTAGTTGTCACCATATGCCATCAAGATGACACTATGGCCACCAAGCTCTATCCCTAAACGTGAAGTTCTGAATGATTCTAGGGATATACACCACTGAGCCCACACGAGGCCCAGGGTCAGGCTTGCGGAGCCTGAGAGGGTGGCCCCCATATGAGCAGGAAGGAAGATATTGGGGTACAGGAAGTGGATGGGCTGTGTTAGGCTATAGGAGAGTTATCGTGCAAACTTGGGAGTGCCAAGTACAGCCATCCCCAGGCACAATGGTGAGATGCTGCCTTGGGTCCTATGTAACTTCAAAGACACAGCTAGGACCAGATCAATCCCAAAAGGCAAGATGGGCTGGGGGAAAGGGAGCATGCAGAGACCCTCTCCCTGAGGTGGGCTAAGGTCCAGAGGAGCTGGCTAGCTGTGCCAGGCTATGGGGATGGAAGGTCAAGATTTGCTTGCACAGAGAGCACTGACCTTGGAATTCATACCATGCCTGGGGTAGGGTTTGGTCCGGGACTTCTGGAAGGTAGGTAGGACCTAGTCCGAGGGAGTATGTGTTCAAGCCATGGGCACAGGAAAGCAGCCACCCTTCCTACCTCCTGATCTCTGCAGTGACCCAGGACAGGGAAGATCTCCGTGAGGACAGGAGCCTGGTGTTTTTCAGAAATCAGCCATGTCACCTCTTGCCTCAGTCCCTGCCAGTCCATTTTCAAAACAGTTGAATCCTAGGTTCTGAGACTTCCACCCCAGGAGGAGCCCCACATGAGTCCTTGTGGCCCACATAAACTGCACTAGGCTGTGTCAGGCTTGCCGTGGGTCTCAAGCAGTAAAATTTGGTTATGACTGTGTGAGTACCAAGGAGACAACGAGGACTCTGCTTTCATTGGTTCCTGTCATTCTGAGGGGACATCCCCATGGGAGGAGAAATACAGAATGCCCCTAGTGAGTGCCAGGGGCCCTTCCTTCCTGGACCTCAGTGCCCTCACCTGAACATGGTGAGCCACCTTCCTGAAGGGGTGGTACCACTGATGAAATTCATCATGGGATGGATGGGCAGAGAGGGATTGGAGTGAGGGTACATTGAGAAGAGTTTGGTCCAAGTCACTGAACTTCCTCCATGAGGGATACCCAACCTACCCCACTCCCCTATCTTCTCCCTCTGGCTGCCTGTTCACTTCTCTGTGGACTCTCTTATCTGTTCAATCGGGCAAATCCCTGTTGGATTCTGTCCTGTGTTGGACACAGGAACCAGTGTGGATACTTGAGGATCCCAGCTCTGAGAGTCACACATGACTCTGCTGTCACCGGAGAGTGACAGGTTGCCTGGTTATCTCAGACAGCGTGGGGTCTTGCTTCCAACCTTGAGCCTCCTTAGCTGGAAATAGCATCCCTACAACACAGACAACCATTTCTATGGTCCACACAACAGGCATGATTTGTCCAGTCCTGGCTCAGCCCCTAGCACAGCCTGTCCCTGTCCCAGGAACTGCCATCACAACTCCTGCCCTGGCTTCTGCTTCCTCTGGCTGACCAAGTGACTGACTGGGTCCTTCCAAGGCCTTTGCTCCTGGCAAGTGTTGGAGGCGAGAGATGTGTTAAATGAGTGTTGTAATCAATTGCAGACCCACCTCCCCAGTCCCCCAGGATAGACAGGGACCACGAGGCTTTACCGGCCGAGACATTTCCCGCAGGAACTGGGCACAGTCCTGGTGTCCATGGTACTCTGCCAGGTCTATTGCTGTATACCCATCTTCATCCCGCAGGAAGGGGTCTACGTGGTGGGAAAGCAGGGTCTGACAGCACTGTAGAGAGAGGAATATTCAATGACACACATGGCTCACTGGGTGTCAATGGGGACATTCAGGCTACTTCCCTGACTACAGGCTTGGTCACTCAGCAGCCTGCCTTGGAAGAACCCACTCAGTTCTTTCCCTCATAGACTCCTTCCATGTGACTGAGACTTCTTTCTCAGATGAGTGGACAGCTCCTGCAGAGCTCATGGCTTAAGCAAAGTCTAGCTGAGACATAGGCATGAGGCAGCTATGCTGGGTAAGCTGTGGGAGACTCCTGGTGTAGCATATGGTGACCTGGAGGGGAGGTCACAAGGTCTGCAGAGCAGATGACATGTAGAAGAAAGGGACAAAGCATCAAGTTTGTTCCCCGGTAGTGCTAGACAGAGAAGGCTCAGCCTGGACTGGGTGGCAGCCAGGGTGGGGGTTGGGGGGAGGAGAAGTCTGCCAGTATGAAGGACTTTTGGGTGCTGGGATCAGCGAGCAGAGGTAGCTGGCAAGAGATGACGAGGGTGCATTCCTGGACATCTGAGGAGGCCAAAGCAGAAGACAAGAGGTGAGCACATGGCTCTACTACAGGGAAGAGAAAGGCCAAGTGGAGCAACCAAAGGACAATACACACCGTATACCTTCTGAGAGGGTAAAGAAGTGAGAGGTAACTCTGTTAAGACCAGGAGACGAAGGAGGCCAGAGGAAGGTCTCACCTTACACTCGGTTTCACCCTATCCTACAAAGGTGCTGACAAGCAGGGCTGTTCCCCCAGTAGCCTAAAGAACGAGGGACCAAGGAGACCAGGAACTGAATAAGGAGCTCTAATTGACAACCCCCTGTTGTAGGCTAAGGGCAACTATGAGCCAGCTGACTGCTTCATGCTTTAAGCTGGAGGAACCTCTAGCCTGGAATGAAGATTAAAACAGACCCAGGCTTGTAGCTCTCCTACTTGCCTGGTACAGGAGATAAGAAACCACTCCAGTTACAACTATAGACCATTCTCCAATTATACTGTCCAGCACACACTCAATAGAAACAAAGGATGCATGGGAACAGGAGAACTGGTTGACCCCAACACACGGGTCCAGAAAAACCACCATGATCCTGACTTTCAAAGAAATAAAACCCAAGTGTGAAAATTTAGACATGGTATCATAGACAATAAAAGTGATATGGGGGCAGGGATGGCGAGATGGCTCAGTGGGTAAGAGCACTGACTGCTCTTCCAAAGGTCCTGAGTTCAAATCCCTGCAACCACATGGTGGCTCTCAACTACCTGTAATGAGATCTGACACCCTCTTCTGGTGTGTCTGAAGACAGCAACAGTGTACTTATATATAATAAGTAAATCTTTGGGCCGGAGTGAGCAGGGACTGAGCAGGATAGACCAGAGCAAGCGGGGCTGACTGGAGTGAGCAGAGGTCCTAAGTTCAATTCCCAACAACCACATGAGTGCTCACAATCATCTGTACAGCTACAGTATACTCATATACACAAAATAAATAATAAATCTTTTAAAAAGCCATATGGGGCTTGGAACGTGGCTCAGTTGGCAGAGCGCTTGTCTAGTATGCATAAGTTCCCAGGTTCAACCCCTTGCACCTTAAACAGGTGAGGTAGTGCACACCTGCAACACCTGCGACGCAGGTGGAGGCAGGGCGATCATGAGTTCAAGGTCATCCTCTGCTACATAGTGAGCTCAAGGCCAGCCTGGGATAATTAGACCTTGTCTCAAAATTAGAAAATAAGCAAAACTAAAACCAAGCTAAGAAATAACTGATTCAATGGATTGAAATTGACAGATGAGGCATAAAGACGTGAATACTAATTAAAACCAGAGGCTGGAACAGTAAAGAGAACACTGATCAGAACAGACCCATGGGGAAAACTGTACCGAATGAGGTTCCCAAGGCCCAGAAGGACAAATGCCACATGTGCTCTCTCAGACATGGATCCAGCTTCAAATCTTGTGTGTGCTTAACTTGAAGCCAGGTGGCTAGAAGGGGCCTGAAGGGCCCACATTAAGGAAAGGAGGGTGTGTTAGACAAAATCAAGGAGAGTGCTGGAACACTGGGAGGTGAAAGACTTTAACTGGAAGGGGTATGGGAGTAGGGAGAAAACGATCAGGAAGGTTAACCCTGAGAGACAGCATGTGGAAAGCCAAGCAGAGGCCACCTCACAGCCCCGTAGAAAAAGTAATTGCAGAATACATATGATGTGCAAGAAGAGGAGGGATTCTGGGAGTTAAAGGAGTGAGAGTGGGGGTGGGGTGGGAGGATGAGGAGAGCTGGGTGATAGAGTAAGGGGGGTAGGAGAGGTGGAGGTAGGGGGTTGGAGAGGTGGAGGGGGTAGGAGAGGTTCGTTAACGGAAGAAAGGATGCATGATACTGCACCGAGGGAAATCTCTTGGCTAATAAGCTACATTCAAAACATAACTTTAAACAATGTAACTGAGACATTGCTGAGAGACCCAAAAAGGAAACAAACAAAACGTAGCAGATGTGCATCAGGACAGGTATCCTTCAGGGGTCTGCCTTAGTTTCTAGTCTGTGGCATCATTGAGATACAGTGAGGTTTGAGGAGGCTGGGCCAGTGGGGTGTACTCTAGAGGGATACTGGGACCCTAATCCCTGTTCATTCTCTTTCTCAGAGGTGAGGTACACAGAGCTGAGCTCCATCCCGTGTGTTCCCATCATGATGTGGCCAACAGGCCCACAGCACAGAGAAAGGGTGACCGTGGACCAGAAACTCTGAAGCTGAGAGCAGAACAAACTTTCCCTCCTCTTACGTTGTGCAGTCTCCGTGAGTGAACTCAAACACTGGAGAGTAAAGTCAAACACATGTATAATATGAATCCCAGAAGAAGAGGAGAAACAGTGTGGAGCAGAGATAACGGCTGAGGTCCTTATGAACAGATGGCAGATGCCAGAGCACAAATCCAGGCGTTCCAGCAAAAAATCCCTGGAGGTATAAACAGAGGCCTACCTGCCTCCTGTGCCCTCACAGTAGACAGACTGCAGAAAGTGCAAGCGGAGGGGAGAGGAAGATTTCAGAATGCAGGCCCCCGGCCTTCTAATAGACAAAGGTTAGGAAGCAGCAGATGATCATTTTAAACTACATACAAAAATAAAAAGTTAGAAATTCAAGGTTTCCTTTTCTTCTTCCAGACAGGGTCTCCTAAATTAGCCCTGGCTGACTTCAACCTCGTCTGAGCCCTTGGTCCTCCTGCCTCCACCTCCCAAATGCTGGGGTGGCAGGTGTGCATCTCACCACACCACACCATAGCTGGCTCCCAGCTACCAGTTTATTTCTGGCAAAGGCAGCCCTTACTACTGACATTTGGAGGCAAGCATACAAAAAGAACCGATGGTTCCCAGCCACAAAGCCACACTGAAGGAGTCTCCAACAGATGCACCAAACTGCAGGACAGAAATTCCACGTGGGAGCTTGATCTGCAGGGGGTGGAAAGACGATGGAGACTTGTGGGTTTGTTTCATTCAAACAGAGAAAGGCTGAAGGGTTTCTAAAGCTGTAGAAGCAGAACTGTTGAAGATGGCCTTCCCCAAGTCCCCCAAGACCTGCTGGAGCGAGTTCTCTCTCTCTCTCTCTCTCTCTCTCTCTCTCTCTCTCTCTCTCTCTCTCTCTCTCTCTCTCTCTCCCTCCCAGCTTCTCTCGCTGGTCCACCCTCTATCTGATGCCACAGTGTCCCCAGCTGGAGGCCCAAGTCTGAGCTGGAAGCAGGGAACACACAAGTCCCATGAGCGCCATGTGTACTCCACTCCAGCATTATCACTGTGGGGGCCTCAGCTACTTCGGGTTTGCAGAAGGGGAATGAGGGAGCTAAGAATTTTTTCCAAGGTCATGATGAAGACCACATAGCCACCATCTGCCTGCTCCACGGCTGCCCCCTGGCTCTGGGTCGCTGAGAGTAACCGTCCTGAATCCTCAGCCCCAAGACACCCTGAGCCTTCTGTTCCCAGCTCTTCCTAATACCTCACTCAGTCACTCCTCTAACACAACACTATGTGCGATAGTATCGACCCGTACACATCGCTTCTAAATAATTAAAATCCTGCACTGGAAACCAGGAGGGCCAGATGGCTGAGTCAGACGCAGCTGAGAAAGGCAGAGAGGAGGGTGAAGCCCCAGGTGTCCTAGTGGAATTTATGTGGGGCTCCCTGCTCTGCCTATGCCTCTGACCCCCAGCTCTGATGTCCTGCACGGGACTCCTGCCCACAAGAAGGGTGGTCAGAGATGACCAGTGAGTGGCCATCGTCCCGCATCTCTGCCCAGCTGTGAAGGCCCTCAACATTTCCTGTCTGTGCACACAGGGTCACTGGGAACTGTGGACTCCTCATTAATTAATAAGCTAAATAGAAATCTTTGCCACAGGCTCACTTCATAGTTGCGTCAAGATTACATAAAAGGTGTTTTGTTGTTCTTTGGGTGTTTGTTTGGCTTTTCCTTTTTGAGACAGGGTATCACTCTGACGATGGCCCCCAACTTGTGATTCTCTCATTTCTGATTCCCAGGTGCTGGGATTATAGGTATGTACCACCATGCCCAGGTGACAGGTAACAGCTTGATTTACCTGTATGCCAAATCATGACAAATTTAACAGTCAGAAAGTCAGGCTGCTGTAGTTGGTGATGTAGCTCAGTTGGTTGAGTCCTTGTCTACCATACGGGAAGCTCTGGGTTCAGTCACCAATATCACCTAAACCAGGTATGGCAGTGCATGCCCAAGAGCTCAGCACGCAGGAGACAGAAGCAGGAGGGTTGGAAGTCCAAGGCCATTCTCTGCTACACATTGAGGTTTAGGCTACGCAAGACTCTTTTAAAAACAAAGTCAGCATAATTTTTCAGCCTTTTAGCTGAGAACAAGTGTAGCGTCAAAACCAAGAGGTAAAATAAAATAAAATAAAAAGTGTCAGACCAATGAAGCTCCAACATCAGGCGCAGCAATTGCTGTCACAGGCCTCAGTATTAGAGCTGAGATGAAACAAAATGCCAGTCCCCTCCCTGTCTTCTGTGGAGCCTAGAACGGGAACCTTTCTCACAATCCTCTTGGGTCAGCTGAGCACGTGTGCGCTCGAGATCTACCTGAGACAGTGAGGCATATTGAAGCCTTTGCTCAGATGATCACAGACTGGGTTTTCACACCTGCGTGTTGAGCTTGAGCCCTGAAGAGATTCACCCCTGCAAACGTGTTCTTCACTGAGCGGGGCTGTTTTGGCAGGGCTAACTTTCCAGTCCCTGTCACGAGAACTCCAATACCGTAACCACCTGAGCCAGCCCGGAGTCCGGGACCCTACAGAGGGATCACCACACAGAACCCACGGACACTGATAAACATGTCTAGCCCTGCGTCTGTTGAGAGACTAACTGTGAATGAGGGAAGGTTGGACATGCACTATAGGCACGAGACGCAGCAGATGGCTGAACCTCCACAGGGTATGGCATTAGTGGGCATTCCTGGGCTTCCTCTCTGCAGTTAGCAGGGTAAAGAGCTGTGCTGGCTGGTTTTGTGTCAACTTGACCCAGCTGGAGTTATCACAGAGAAAGGAGCTTCAGTTGAGGAAATGCCTCCATGAGATCCAACTAACTGTAAGGCATTTTCTCAATTAGTGATCAAGGAGGAAAGGCCCCTTGTGGGTGGGACCATCTCTGGACTGGTAGTCTTGGGTTCTATAAGAGAGCAGGTTGAGCAAGCCAGGGGAGGCAAGCCAGTAAAGAACATCCCTTCATGGCCTCTGCATCAGCTCCTGCTTCCTGACCTGCTTGAGTTTCAGTCCTGACTTCTTTGGTGATGAACAGCAGTATGGAAGTGTAAGCTGAATAAACCCTTTCCTCCCCAACTTGCTTCTTGGTCATGATGTTTGTGCAGGAATAGAAACCCTGTCTAAGACAAGAGCTAACCATTAGTTATAGCCAGTCACACATCTGGCCTGAGGCAGCCGTACAGCTGTCCTGTCTTCGTCATTGCCTGTCCTACCGCAGTGCCCTTCTTTAAACAGCCTCAAAGTCATCTGTCCTCATGTCCTAATACAGCCTTTGATGGCCTCCCTACACCATATTTATGGCCTCCTGCCCGTGAGTTCTCTCCCCCAAAAGCCTTGCTGGAAGTACCCTACCTTCTTTCCAGCCCCACCCTCCCATGCCAGCCTTACCCTGTCCGCTTCTTCCCATGTGTGCCTCTTCTTCAGGAGTCTCCTCTTTGTGGCTTTTTATAGACTGGTTTACTGATACAGTTCACACACAGTCTTCCCATCTAACACAAATTAGTCTCCCCACCCTCCACCCCCCCACCCTGGGAATCTACAATAGTCTTCCTCAGACCCCACCCAGGACCAGTTAAAACCAGAATTGGGTTTGGAGAGAGCTGCTGGCACATTTTGAAGTTCTCTTGCGGTTAAGCTAAGTTGGAGAACCACGGCTCAGGCCAGTGCTACAGGCTGCATGGGCCTGTGTCTTATGAAGCCTGACCTTGACCCATTGCACCCGCCATGGGACAGAGAAGGTTTGAAATTGGAAACAGGAAGTACTTGCTTGAACAGCCGTGAAAACAAGGATGCAGCTAAGCAGTGACTAGAGGAAAGGCTGGAGTCTGGAGCAGACGCATTAGACTTACTTCTATGTATATGAGTGTCTTGCTGGCGTGTGTATGAACATAAGTGTGCCTGGTGCCACCCCAGCCCTTGGTCTGCTCTCATATGCCAGGGGGCAGGAAGGCAGGAGCCCAGCTGTGAGCTGCTACGAACATGCACTCTTGCAAGTCCTGGGTTCTGTAAGACTTAAGTGAGGGTAAATTCCTCTGAGGACTCCTTCCCATGGAACTGGCTACTCTTTATTTGCTTCATGGGCTTCTGCACAGTCATATATGGGAAAGTATCTGACTGCTTAGGAAAAGCCCTGAACTCCACTGCCCTGCACATCTCTCCCTAAAAAGGAGCTGGGGTGTGCTTGGGGCCTGATGTCCCGGGGGCAGTGCTCAGAAGGGTACCTGGCCTAGGGCCCAGTAGACTCCCACAGGTGGGGCAGGAGTGACTCCCCTCTTCAAGCTCATTAGCATCTGTTATTCCACCCAGGATGTTTTATCCTCACCAGACGGGACAGAGAGGGGTCCCAGGGACTCTGGCAGGCTCCTGACTGGAGTGAGCTGTGCAGGGCCCTTGAGAGAGTGGAGCCAGGTGAGAGGCAGCCTCTGCCTGGAAGGTAGGGGAGATAGAGAAAGGCCCACGGGTAGCTGCCATGGACTGTCCAGGGTGGCCTTTAGGGAGCCTGTGGTGGCACTGTATAGAGTTCTCTAGTTTGGCATCCTGGAATATTTGGGGATCTTGCTAGGTACAGCTGCCCAAATTCTGACCCATGCTGGGACACTTGCGGTGTCTCAAGTGACGATCCTCATAGATGAGTCGAGTCTGCCTGGAGACTTGCAGGGCAACCTTGGCAAAAATCAGGAACTCATAAGGAATCCAGGAAGCAGGTGGGAGGGGTAGGGTGAAGTTCAAGTTTCGCAGGGCAGGAAGGGTAGGGAAGAAGGAACCTTCGTGGGACCAGACCCAGACAGGACACCAGCAGTTGCGGCCCTCAGAGCTTGGCACTTCCTCCTCTGTGACATTTTCATCCTTGCATGTCCTGAGTTCTGGGGATTCATTCCTAGAAACTGGGCCACCTGGACCAGGTTAGCCCATACAGCCTTCAACCACACATCGCCAAGCTAGCCTGGAGCAGGAGACGGGTTTTTCTGAGCCAATAGCTTCCCCCATAGCTCATGACCTAGGGATGTGCTGTCTGCTGCTGTGCCCACTTTCGCTCTCTATAGAAGGGTAGTACTGGCATCTGCTTCAGAGGTCTTCTGGGAGGACTCAGTGGTACACCGACGCAGTGCCAGCTCCCAGTCCCAGCCCCTCCCCCACTGCAGTGTACCTCCATGTGTCCATTCTCGGCTGCATCATGCAGGGGAGTCCCTCCCCAAGAGTCCCTCATGATGGGGGCACCCATGAGCAGGAGCCGGTCGAGAATAGGTGTGTGGCCCCCCCGAGCTGCAAAGTGCAGGGCAGTGGCTCCTTCATTATCCCGTGCTGTCAGGCCGATGTCTGTGAATGTCACCTGGTGAGAGAACCAAGGAAGACAGGATGTTAGCTGAGGGTGGACCTGGGGTAGCTTCTCAGGGAGGAGAGACAGGAGCACTCAGAGCAGAAATGGGCTTCCCAGCTGTGATCCTCAGTGGGCAGTGGGGATATCCCCAGGAAGCCTTAGGACAGAGCTGGCTCATCTCACATGCCCCGTGATCTCGGTGGCATCCCAGGCCAGGGCACATTATGTGAGGACAGGACTTGAACACTGGAAGCCCACAAGCCAAATGCCACAGCAAGAGAGGAACACCACGTGGAGACTCAGCAATAGGAGAGATGGAGAGGATTCTCGCACAGGCCGCCCTTGGGTGTCTCAGCTCCTTGATGGGTGCTGCCAGAGGCCTGGGTGCTATGACACCATCCCCCCTAGCTCTGGTCTCATCTGCCCTGTGAGGGCATAATGGGATCTGCTTCACAGCACACAACTTGGGGTCCTCTCAGGATGTCCAGCCAAAAGCCATGCCCATGCTCCCATGGGCTTACCTCATGAAATGTGGACACCAGGATTGCCTTTGACTCTGTTCTGTGGGGTCTGCTGTATGATTGGTGACTCAATCGACAGACAGGGGAACTTTGGACATTAGCCCATCTAGAATGGCCTTTCTGGTCCTGTGGCCCTGTGGCCACTTCTTCCTCAGAGCAGAGTGTGCCCACCTTGACACAAGGGTCTCTGTCGATAAGTCACCTGTGCCCTGCTACACGCTACCCCTGTGGTCACTTCTCCAACCACATCCACGACCACATCCATCCACACATCCAGGTGGCAGGACAGCCAGCGTAAGGCTCAGACCTGGGACACAGCACAGGTGATGCTCAGAGTCTAGAGTGACTGAGTTAGATTTGCAAGCAAGGCCATAGGCAGAGCTCCAAGGACAAAAGGCTTTGGGGAAATGGGCAGGCCAGAGCCAAGGCTTTCTGCAGCAGGAACTGGAGTAGCACACACAGTTGACACCAATGGCTGGGCAGGTGTTGCAAGGAAAGCTGAAGACAAGCAACAAAGTCTCTGGGACATCTGGGAGGACATCCCCCCGGTGTAAGGGGAGCACTGCTCCTTTTGTGTCTCCTCATGCCAGGCACAGGGAACCCAGCAGACAGGACCCGACCTCCTGATGGTGGCTGGAAATAACTATGCTGCCAGCCAGATGTGTTGTTGGTCAGGTACTAGTTCCAGGGATGCTCAGGGACCTCAGGAAGGTACAAAGCACAGCATGCACAAAGGCCCTGAGAGGAGGCTGAAGGGAGAGCTGAAGGGGAGCAGGGAGAAAGGGCCCCTTTCTCCATCCACAGTCAGAGTGATTTTCTATCATGCAGGCAGATTTTGGCTTCGGGTCCTCCATGGCTCCACGGGATCCTCCTGATAGAGCCCCTGTCCGCCTAGAGCCTTCTCTGTCTTAACCACTCTATCCCAGGTCCAGAGGCCAGGCTTTCCTACCTTTGAGTGTGATGCATCCTCTTCTGGAAAATTGCCTTGAGTCCTGCCCCACCCACAATACACACCTACCCACCATAGCTCCTCCTCTTCCTCTCCCTCCTCCTCCCTTCCCCCTCTTCTTCCTTCTCCTCCTCCCTCTCCTCTCCCCTCCTCTTTCTCCTCCTGCTCCTCTTCTCCCCTCTTCCTCCTCCTCCTGCCCCTTCCCCCTCCTCCTCTTTCTCCTCAGGGTCCTCCCGACTCATGGACTCTATGGGCTCTCTAATGAACCCATGAAGTGCCCATTTCTGGAGGTGATGGTTTTCTGTTGGGAAGGTGAGAAGTCCCTGATCTACATAGATTCAACTCTGGCTACTCTGGAATTTGGGGTTTCCTTCCTGGGAAAGGTGAGTGGCTGTTCCAGGTTTCTGGGGAAGGAGAGCTTGGATGTGGCTGAGTGGCTCAGACCAAGTGCTGGCACCTGTGACAGATCATCAACACTGAGCCCCAGAGAAGCACCAGACTCCTAGGAAGGGGCCCTGTGTGCCCTTGGGGCTGCCTTGTGTCTCCTAGAGTCCTGTGGGCACTGCAGAGGCATGGGGTTCCACCTGATGCTCTAGGTGCTGTGTGTGAACCCGGTGCCTGAGAGCCCCCTTCTAGGCTTTGCTGGCTCTAGGACCTGGTCCTCCCGGATGCCCCGCTCTCCACAAGGCCCACTTACCAGCCAGACAACTAGAGAGTAGTGGCCGTGGGCAGCCGCAGCGTGCAATGAGCTCATGCCATCCAGGGCTCTCAGGCGCACGTCGGCCCCGCAGTCTTTCACCAGGAACTGTGCCAGATGCAGGTGGCCCTCTTGGCAGGCCAGGTAGAGTGGAGAGGCACCACTGCATGTCCGCTGGTTCACACCACTGTGATGGAGGGAGGCTCATGAGGCTTGTGCCCAGAACTGCCCCAGGAAGGATGAGCGGGGTCAGCATCTGGAGGTTTTCTGCAGGCTTCTCTTGGGCCTGGGTGACTCCTTAGTTCCCAGTGACCAGCTGCAGGGAAGGCCAGTGTCCTACCGCAAACTGACATCATCCTCGGGTGACACAGACTTGCCCTTGACCCCTGCCACCTGACCTTCTTGTCTGAGTTTCCTTAACTCTTGTCATCTGCTGCCTCAATGGGCTCTGTGCACTATGCTGCTGCAACCTGTCTTTAACTCTTTCCTTGCCTGGGTCAAGCTTACTCATAGCAGTTCTTTTAGATGGAGGAGGGTCACAGTCTTGACTGATTCTGCATTCTCAGCAGAATTCTGTAGAGACACAGAACCAGCCCCTCAGTCCTAAGGGTCCCCTCTGCCTCTGTATGACTAGTACTGTCTGCTGCTGCCACAGAGCACCTCTTGCCAGACACAGCTCTATTCAGTGAGCAGAGTCTTTGCTTTGTGCTAGAGCCGTGCTCACTGGGACCGGGAGGAGACAGCCTCCCTTAACAGTAAGCCTTGGCTCTTAACTGCTCCTGGCTCAAGACATGTTTGTCTTCTAGGTCTCTGACTGTGCCTCGGCCTTGTCTCATCTCTGGGGCCCTTGATGAGCAGGGTGCCACCCACCTAGGCAGGGGAGTCAGGAGAGTAATGGCAGCTTCCACAAACACCCTGAAACTCACTGAGTGACTTTGGATCCACCCCAGAGGGGGTCTTCTATTTCATCATGGAGAGGCGATTACAAGCTTCAACTGCCAGAAGGGGAAACTGAGGCTGGGAGATGAATGATTTCCTCAGGGGGCAAGGGTTTGGGTTTCTTTCCTTACAAAGCTCGTCTGGCCACCTTGTTCTAGCAAGGTGAGCTTTGTATAGGGCTCAGACCAGAACACAGCAAAGGAGGAAAGAAAAAAATTGGAAACTGCTTGTTTGCTTATCTTCCCTTATCCACAGACCCTAGAGGGTGCGGCACAAGGCCTTGGTTTTGATGAGGCTGGTCCAGTCAAGGGATCCCCAATGTGGAGGATGAACCCAGTCAGCATGCTGAAGGCGGTTGCTTTTCCTGAGCACCTTGGATGCAACTCTTGCAGGCTCTCCCTGCAAGAGTTCTTCAACCTGTACAAGCTGCACCTATGTTAAAGGCCCTCCCTGATCCACGCAGAACTTGCACCCATACTTTCTGACCCTGCTTATCCTCTGCCTCTGTTAGCACAGGGCTTGTCTCCAAGGCCACCAGCATGTCTTCCTGTGCCTCCCCTCTGTGAAGCCCCCCTCCCCTTCAGTGGCCAGTCCCTGTGGTTACGTAAGGTTCTGGGCTCTCACCTGCTGTGGGCCGCTGTCAGGAGTTTCAGACACGTCAGATCACCACTTACAGCAGCGTGGTGCAGTGGTAAGGCCCCTTCCAGCGTCTCCAGTGCGGCTGCATGGCCCTCACGTAGTAACCACTCCACCAGGGCCGGGTGTCCAAACCGGGCAGCCAGGTGCAGCGGGGAGACACCTGAGGCATCTTGGTCCTACCGGGGCATAAGCAGGACACCGAGTCTATGCAGGTCCCAGTGCAGCCCTAGGACCCTAGAATGTCTGCAGTCCCTCTCCAGTTCCTCCACCCCCTACTGAGACTGAAGGAACACCCTGACTGAGAAAGAAGCTGGATCCCACTCAGCTGCCTACCGTCCTCATCAGCTGAGTCCCTGTACATTCTGTACATGCTCAGAAAGAATTCTATTAGCACAGTGGTTCCCACCATGGCTGTTCCAGGGCACCAGCCTCTAGACCTCTGGGCTTCTCCCCTCTCTCTGATGGTCCCCAAGGCATTTCTCCTCAAGGTGTCAAGCATCCAGTAGACCTGGCCATTCCCTGAGGGTGCTATGATCCAATGTGAATCTAGAGATGGTTCCGTGTCTGTCTGCCCTTTACCCTCGGGGGTCATTGGACGGATCTGTGAACAATGCCGTGGAGGCTGAACAGCACACTGCTCTATGCCACGTGGGGGTGTCTCCATCTCTATCCAACTCTGTAGATTGTTTCGAGCTCTCAAGAAGGCAGCCATGGCTAACAACTCTAAGTCCCTTGCCTGTACCAAGCAGGTCTGGGCATGCAAGCAAGTAGGAGGCTGGTAGCTCTAATAGAAATGTCCTAGCAAGACGGTCACCATACTCGAGAGCTTTCTCACTACCACAGTCTGTGTCCCTAGGGGTTCAAGATCCTGCGTACCCAAAGCCACTTTTTAAATCCACTCCTCGACCCTTTGATCGGGTCTGGTGATCAGGTCTGATCAGAGATGAGATCCTGAACACAGGCAAGGCCATCGTTGGCAGTCCCGGGTGCTCCTTGCTGAGGGAGGTGTGGAAAAACCCCAGTGACTTTTCTGTGCCAGTGCTGGATACATCTGAGGTTGTGGCTGGTGTTTAAGGGCTTTATGCGTTTTTTTTAGGGGGGGAAAGGGATGGGTTGGGAGAGGCAAAGGCACACATCTCTGACTGAGAGCTCAGGGCCTTCTAGGGATCGGACTTTCTGGACTCACCTCACCTCACAAACAGGCACAGAGCCATCCTGTTCTAGCTTACCTGCAGCCCGCAGCCCGCATCACGGACCAGCCAGCACAACTCTGCCAGGTTGCCCGTGGCTGCTGCATCATGCACTGGTGTGGCCCCGTTGTGTGCCTGCTGGTTGCCCGGCAGCTTGGCTCTCTGTACCAGGAACTTGACACAGTCCAGGTGACCAGCCCGGGTGGCATGATGTACCAGGCCAGCCCCCAGATCATCAGTGATGTCTGGTTTCAGGGCACCAGCCTCAAATAGCTGTTCCAAGGTGGCCATATCCCCATCCTTGGAGGCCACCAGTGCCTGCTGTGCCTCCATCCTCAAGTCTGACTCTCAGTAGTGGCTTGTGTACAGGCCCGGCACGGCTTCCTGTTTCAGGCGTGGACGCGGCTGAAGGCTCTGGTTACCTGATAAGCAGCTCCCGGGGCAGATGGGAGGCAGCAAGAGGGGGGCAGGTTCTGGAGACTGGCCCTCAAAGCCTGGCCCAAGCAACTCAGGCTGGGTGCCTGGCCCTTCCAAGCATGAAGAGTGTGGGCCCGGGGGAAGGGTATGCAGGTCAGGCTGGCAGATTCCACTCAGTGGCTGGAGCCCTACCATCTACAGAGTGAAGTGAGAGCACCCCTCAGCAGGGCTCCTGGCCTGGGATGGGTCTCCAGCCTGCCAGCCAGCCAGCCAGCCAGCCAGCCAGCGGTGCTCACAGCTATAGTCAGCTCAGGCTCAGAAACCTGCCCCAGGAAACACTTCAGTGATAGAATAGCAGGTTACCCAGGAGACCCCTGCGATAGCCTTAGAGTCTAAATGCCATCACCCGAGGCACCCAAGACACAGACACACACATTCTCTCAATCTCTCTCTCTGTGTTTACTTGAGACAGGGTCTCACTAAGTAGTGGTCTGGAACTCACAGAGAACAGTGATCCACCCGTCTCTATCCACCCATTGCTGGAATTAAAGGTGTGTGCAACTGTGTCTGGCTGGCTTGTATCTGAAATCCAGTCCTTGGCTGTTCTCAGCACTGACACTGGAGGAGCTTGCCTTGGCTGCTGGATTAAGGTAAGGCTGAGGGGATGACCTCACAGGCCCACATTGCCCCCTCTGGCCACAGCACTCTTGGGAGTCTGGACCATCCATGGTCCTTGGCTGGGGAAGTCAGGACTAACGTGGGGTCACCTTGGTGCCACAGGAAGCTGCTGATCAGAGACCAACCTCAGGCTACCAGAAGTCCCTTTCAAGCCCTGGGGCTGCAGTGTCATTTCACAATGGTACATCAGAAACCTCCTCCCCTTCAGCTCAGACAGACAGACAAGTGTACATCCCTGTGAGCAGCAAGACAGAGATTCTCCCACCACCACCAGAGAAAGCCCAGACCACTTCAGCAGGTGCAGACATCTTTCATTAGTTCATTTAATTTCTGACAACTGTTTTCACGGTTGCGTCATCCTTTGGTCCACAGACCCAAAAAGCAGCCTCCAGGAAGACATTCCTATATTCCTTGGTGCGATGTGTGCCATGCATCCTCAAGATGGCACAGCCTTTTGCAAAATAAAATTAAAATGGAATATGAGTGAGAAATGATCAGATTTCCCACTTTGGCAAAGACTGAGCTCAGGCACCAGCCTCCCGGCACCACGCTGGAGGTGGATCCCTGAGTAGAAGGCAGGGTAAGCTTCGACCTCCGGGGACAAGGCATGGGACATCTGTGGACCATCAGGCCAGGGAGGCAGGTGGGCAGTGGCTGGCTGAAGGCAGACAGAGGCAGGGTTGCACTGGAGAGGGGTGTGTCTGTAGGTGCACAAGGGAAGTCACGGGGGTCGGGGAGGGGGATAAGGAGGGGGAATCAAAATCAACTTTCCTATTCTCACACTAGCAGCTAAGTGACACTGGACCAAGACTTGGGTTTTGTCTTCTGACCAAGGTGCCTTCTGGGGTCAGGCAGTCCTGGCAGGCTGCCTGATAACTTGAATATTCCTATTCCCCTGTGGCCTTTGTCAGAAGGTGACAGGGGGAAGTCCTATGTGACATGGCTGTCCTGAGCTTGTAAGGATGGGTGCTGGGGTGGGATTCTGTGCGGTGGGCAGCCCCTCGTCACTCTGCACCCCACAGTAGGACAAGTCATCTCAATGCAGCTCTTGAGATGGGGCAGCTTAGGGACCAAGGGCTTTTGCAAGCGGTTTCCTATGGATCGAGTGGTCAAAGTCCAGCTGGCTACAGAGAGCGGCTGCTAGTTCTAGAGCCGCCCTTCCAGTTGGGCCACGGCCTGCTTCAGGTCCTGTACGATGAGATCCACGTCAGCCCTGGTGGTACTGCGGCCCACGCTGAGCCGGACCGCATTCCGGGCCACGTCCACAGGAATGCCGCAGCTCAGCAGCACTGGGGATGGCCTGCAGAGGAGGGAGAGCATCGCTGCTGCAGAGGACATACTTTCCTCTGTGCTCCTCCTACCTCTCAGCCAGGCCCTCAAGCTGTGGATGTGCTGGGTCCCCGCAGTGCCCACCTACCTGACCTGATGACACCGTTTGGGGTCTTCCTGTCCCCAGACTCCCTGGCCCAAACATTCCTCCAAGCCGACATAGGTAAGCCCCCCTAACACTCTCCATTTCTCTCTGGTACCCATTTGTGTTTCACATGCATATCGCTCTCTAGCCCTAACACCTTCCTCCCATGCTTCTACCAACTATGTTCAGCTCTGCACTGAGCCCTGGCTCCTGGGCCTTTCCTGTATTGGAGTCATGGTAAACATTCTTTTTTGTTTTTGTTTTTTCGAGACAGGGTTTCTCTGTGTAGCCCTGGCTGTCCTCAAACTCAGAAATCCGCCTGCCTCTGCCTCCCAAGTGCTGGGATTAAAAGCGTGTGCCACCACGCCTGGCCATGGTAAACATTCTTTGAGCAATGCCATCTAGTGCTTAATTGGGGGACCCCATGTGCCCTTCCCATCTGTACCTCCCCCCGCCCCCTGCTTCCCAGCCGGCCTCAGTCTCCCTGCTCCTTAAGGGAGCCTCGGCCATCAGGTGCTGGACTCCAGGCACTGTGTGGCCAGGTCCTTTCTCTCTTCTGTGAACCACTGATTCCGGAGAGCCTGGTCCTTGTCCTCCTCTCCTGGTTAGCACAGGGACCATTCACATGCCCACCTAACTGTCCTACCAGCTCTGGACCCAGGACTGATTGCTGTCTGCTGCCCTAGAACCACGCCCATTCACCCATTCACTCTGATCCACAGGGACCCATACCGGCTCCCAGCCAGGAGCAGAACCCTTCTCCCATGCTGTGAGTCTGTAGTTCAGGGGCTAGGCTCCGAGTTGTCATTAACCTGCGAGTTGAGTGTTGCTAATACGCACCGGTCCTCGTGATCTGAGTGGCATGATGCTCCCACACTGGCCAGCAGTGTCCGGCACTGTGCAAGGACCATGTACCCTGTGAAGACAGAATGTGTCCCCAGATGCAGGACTTGAACCATCTCCTAGCCCTCCCAGCCTTCTGGCCCTGCTTCCCAGCCACCACCTGCTGACTCCCCCAGTGCAGGCAGAACTCCAGGAAAACTACTTCCTGCAGCCACAGAAAGGCCAGCCCTCTTTTGCCTCCTAAGACTGGCTTTGAAGTGGTACTCTAGCCAGCCACCTCAAGGGCACTGGGGTTCCTACAGGCTGCCTTGCTTACAGGTTTGGCACCAGGTAGTACTGAGGGTGGCTATCTACGGCTGTGCTCACCCAAGGCACATTGTCCTCTTCTCTCTCACAAGCCTGGGTTAAACCCTAAAACTCCAGAGATGCTGGTGTAGTTAAACCCCCAAAATCCCTGTCACACTTAAATCAACACAGGTCATCACTGGGCACAGATGGAGAATAGCTTCCTCCACAGGAGGTCTGGAGGGTTGAGAAAGCAAAACTGCTTCCTCTCATCAAGCATGGGCTTCAGCCTTAGGTCCCAGCATGTCCCATCAGGCTCCCCTCTGATCCAGGGAGATGAGGGTGACACCCTCTTCCAAGAAGTCAAAAGCCAAGGGCTGGAGAGATACTCCGTGGTTAAGAGCACTGGCTGCTCTTCCAGAGGTCCTGAGCTCAGTTCCCAGCAACCACATGGTCTCTCAAAACCATATAGAATGGAATCTTATGGCCTGTAGGCATTCCTGCAGACAGCCCTCACAAACATTAAAATAGATAGATAGATAGATAGATAGATAGATAGATAGATAGATAGATAGATAGATAGATAGATCATAGCCTGGCGGTGATGATTCTTTGATCCCAGCACTCAGGAGACAGAGGCAGGTCTCTGTGAGCCTGAGGCCAGCCTGGTCTACAGAGTGAGTTCAAGGACAGCCAAGGTTACACAGTGGAACCCTGTCTCGAAGGAAGAAGAAGGAAGAGAAAGGGGAGAGGGAGAGGAGGAAGAAGAAGAAGAAAGAGAGGAGAAGGAGGAAGAGGAGAAGCCACACATACAGACGTGGCCACCAGGTTTGGGAACTGGGGAGTGAGTGCTCCCAGGATGATGCCACCTGAACTCGGAATCCTGTGCTTTGCCCTCGGCCAGGTGTCACATGGCCTCTGCATTTTCTTGTCTTGACTGAGTAGAAGCAGGCCAGCTTGTTTAGCCTGGACTGCTTTTCTTTGGCTTGACCTGGGCACAGTTTGCTCTCTGCCCTCCTGGCTGCACTAACCAGTGTCTCTGGCAAATGTCCTACACCCTGTTAATGTCAACTGCATTGTGCTGAGAGAACTCAAGGGCGGGATCAGGGCCTGGCTCAGACCCAACTCATGACTCCCCAACATACCCGGGACCAGGTTAAGAGCGGTAGTCACCTGGAAGCCGGGAGCCCTGGATGGAAAAGTTGCACGTGTTTGGAAGCCGCTCCACCCCTGGGAACCGGCTGTTCAAATGGATTCTCTTACCAAACGCAGCCTAAAAGCAAAATCCACACACACACACACACACACACACACACACACACACACACACACACACACACACCAGGAATAATTAGTCAATGATCACTTCAAAGTCACCCTTTCCCATCAACTGGTTGATATCGAGATGTTTTTGGAAACAGTCTCAGCGTGTGTTTATCCTGTAACAGCTTTGCAGTAGACTACGGACCCTAAAGCTAGCACAAGTGAACATACTGAACATGTTCATCCTTCACACACGATCATGTCTGTGAGAAAGAACAGGGTCCCCTTTTGGGATTTCTGATGCCAGCTAACTTCCAGCCCAGTCCTGTCCCCTCTTTCCCTTGGTCCCCAGACTGAGTGTCATTCACAGGGAGAGTGTCTGGTGCCACCATGCTCCCTGCACTGTCCCACCCTAGGACGTCTCCCAGGTGCATAGACAAGGCTGCAGGGCTGGCCTTTCGCCCTCTCACCTCCAGCCTCTCCTCCAGATAATCTCGGATGTCTCTCATGTGGGCCTCATAAGTCTCGCAGTTCTCGCTCACCAGATCAGCAGCCTGGGGACACAGACATGGGACAGTGGGGGACAGTGTGGGTCTCCTGGGGTTGGAGACCAGACAGTTGTAAACAGCCTTCCCAGCCTCTGCTAAGCCTCTGCAGAGTGTGCCAAGATGCCCTGCGTGGTCCCTGCAGGGTCACCAGGTGCTTCCCAAAGGCTCCATCCAGGTGTCACAGGCAGAACAGCAAACAAACCCTGAGGGAATCTCAGCCCCTAAGGCGCATCAGTCCACTAAAGGACACAACTAGCTCAGCAGGCTCACTCCTGAGAAGGGAGTGCACAGGTCTTCAGGTCCCAGATGGTCCAAGGAGATAGTCACCGGGAATAGGAGTTTCCATCGGCAGGCAGCAGACAGCGCCTCCTGGGCAGCTGCCCGCCTTGGTGAAGATCACTCAGAGAGCCTAGGCTGGCAGAATCGGAATGTAAGTGCCTGGTAGGCATGTAATTAGCTCTAGTCAGGGCTGAGATGACCTGATGTGATATGTAAAGGTCATGCTAACTGCTGTACCAGAGGCCCACAGAAACCATAGCAGATACCCAACTAAGGACGAGGACTACTTCATCCTTCATCCTTCATCCTGCGGGCCAGGAAAATGGACAGAGATGGATTGGCAACCCACAGGAAGAAGAGACAGCCACAGCTGTTATCCCAGATCCATGATTGAGGACGAGGAGCCCTAAGGGGTCTCCCAGCTTTGTGAGTGAGGGCCTGGAAAGTGGGGGACATGTCAGGACGACAGAGAACGTGGAGGGACCTGCGTGGTCTGGTCTCCCAAAGCAGATAGGTAGTTTCCATTGTCAACTAGACTGGCATTAGAGTCACTATGGCAACATACTGTGGGTGTGTGGTCTTCGAGGGTGTTTCCAGAAAGACTTAACTTTAGAGGGAAGGTCCACCCAGAATGTGGGCAGCTTCATCTCCTGGGCTGGGGTCCTCGGCTGAATGAAAAGAGAGTGACCCGGGCAATGGCCATCTCTCCCTGCTTCCCTCCTGTGGATGCGAAGTGACTATCCTTGCCCTGCCATTCCTGAAGAGTGAGCAGAGCATAGGCTCCAGAGGAGACAGGCCAAGAGTGCCACACCTGACTTGGGTACCTCACATCCTTCGACTCGCTAGGGGCCAGCAGGCCTGACCACCTGCAACAAGGCCAGCATTGCCATCTCTCATTCAGGAAGAGGCTCAGAGGGTTTCCCCTTAAAACAATTCTATTTAGCACGTGTGCGCAAACACATGCAGAGGCCAGAGGACAAGTGTCTGGTCAGTTCTGTCTTCTCGCCATGTGGGCCTCGGGGATCACACTTGGATCGTCAGGCTGGACAATGTCACCACAGAGCCATCTCGCCGGCCTGGGTTTCCCTTTCAACTGTTAGGCAGGAGCAACTCACCCTACCACAAAGAACGAAAGTCTCTTCAACTCCTCACCCTCCTGCCGCTACCTCCCAAGTACTGAGACGACACGAGTACACCACATCTGGCTCTAACTCGCCAGCCTCGCCAAGGAAATGCCAGGCTTTCTGTCATCAGTACACTCCTGGCATCAGCAGACATACCTTCCCAAGGCCAGCAATCATGGGCGTGTTCTCGGTCCTGCAAGAGACAAGGCACAGTGTAGTGTAAGAAAGCTTGCTGAGCGCTGAGCCTGCAGGCATTCACTGCTCTTTGCTCCTGATAGTGGATGGGATGTGATCATCGGTTTAAAGTTCCTGTAGCCTTGCTTTCCCTGCTATGATGAGCTGTAACCTGGAACTGTGTGTTCACAGAAATCCTTTCTTCCCTGAGGTATGTATGTATGTATATATGTGTGTATGTATCGGGGCAACTCTTGATGTTGTCCGGTCTGTCATTGAACATATTTTCCCAGTAGGCAGCTGGTCTGTTAGTAGTAAAGCTGTTCACAGAGCAACTGTTAAATGCATGTGAGATGCTCCTATGAGTGCATGCAGGGGCCCTGCACGTATGTGTTCATGTGGAGAGCGGGTGTTGAACCAGGCGTCTTCCTCAGTCACCTCCCACCTGACAGGGTCTCTCTGAACCCGGTGCTCACTGATGGATGGGATGAGCTAGTCTGGGAGCTCTAAGGATCCACCCACCCATCTCCATCTGACCCAGCGCCAGAGAGAGAATCAGGCTGCCATGCACAGATTTTACACAAGTGCCAGGGGTGGGATTCGTCTCGTAGCATGAGCTCTGCTGACTGAGCTACCTCTCAGACCAACAAAGCTTCATTTTTGACAAAATCCAGCTTACCCAGGTTTTCTTTAGTGAGTGATTTGCTATGAAGTCTGAGAACTTGCTGCCTTGACTGGGTCCTGGCAGGTTCTCACCTTTCCTTTCCCTTCCCTAATACAGGTTTTATATTTTATGCTCTGTGTTTAAATCATTTTGAGACAATGCCTGGTGTAGTCAGTGTAAGGCTCATTCATGGTTTTGCCTGTGATGTCCTTTTGGTTCTGCAGAATTCTGTTTGCTGACATTCTGATAAATATTTTCTCACACAAACTCATGAGAGACATTGGTTTACTTTGGTCTTTGCCTGTGGTATCGGCTTAATACTGACAATATGAAGTGAATCGGAAGTACCTTCTGACTGTGAAATAGGATCATCAAAAGCTGGCTTTCCCCCATCGACCTCCTGTACTTGTTTGTCACCTGAGTGCTGTATGTCTACAGCGTCCCTGATCTATGCTCTGGGAGTTTACAAAAGAGCTGAGCGTGTTTACTACGTCAGATCTTCTCAGTCGTGAGCTCGGGAAGTTGCCTGTTTGTATCTCCTGGGGTTCTAGTTTCAGCATGCAATTCCTAAACATTCTAGTGGGCTTGGACCTGAGTATTTTTCATTGTAAATGGCCTTTTTAATATCCACCTGTCCACTACTAGTATACACACACATTCTTAAAGCTTCACCTTATACTGCAACTTCATTTGAGCTGGAAGTGCTTTCCTTGGAGGCTCAGCACAGGCAGCCTCGTGCTCTGATCTGGGTTGGCACGTGGCTTCCACTGTTTCCTTTTCCTGCCTGCCTAGAACTTCCAGCAAGTTGACAGTGGTCTTCACCCAGTTTCCAAACACATGGTCTCCATCACAGAGCTGATGATGGTAACTGCAGGGTGAGAGAGGTGAGCCCTCCCCAGGCTAGGAAACTTCCCTCTCACCCTACCATTTGAGAGCTTTTAACACGAATTGGAGTTGACTCTGTCAAATGCTTTTTCTGCATCTAATGAGACAACCACATGTGTTTTTACTCGGGAGCCTGTTGGCACAGTGGATTACACTGGTGGTTTTGACCCTGAGCAGCCTTCCACACTGGTGATACTTGCTTTATAGAAACCCTAAAGTCCCCTCCTCTTCTTTTCTGGAAACAGATCTGATGTTCCTCAGACATTGGACATGATCTAGTTAGAACCATCCAGGGATGGAAATTTCTTTTGGGGAGGGTTTATTTATTTATTTATTTTGGTTTTTCGAGACAGGGTTTCTCTGTATAGTCCTGGCTGTCCTGGAACTCACTCTGTAGACCAGGCTGGCCTCGAACTCAGAAATCCGCCTGCCTCTGCCTCCCAAGTGCTGGGATTAAAGGCGTGCACCACCACTGCCTGGCTTCTTTGGGGGAAGTTTTAAAGCTACATTCCATTTCCAAAGAGTCATGGTTCCAGTCTAGCGATTTACTAACAACTGCGGGGCAGTTCCTTCCTTATAGGGCTCTGATGTTGGCAGGGTCTGATGTGACCTGTCACTCCTGGTCGGGAGTTTTTCCTTTCTTCTTTGTCACTCTTCCTACAGGGTCACCAAGGTAGCCTGAGCTGTCCATGTAGCTGAGGCTATCCTTGAATTCCTGGTTTTTCTGTCACTATCTCTGAAGCACTAGAATTGGAGATTTTGTTTGTTTGTTTTATAGAACCCCTCTTGGCTTCATTGATCTGTTTTCCCAGCTGGAACTTCTTACACTTCCAGGGCTCATTTTGCTCCCCACTTTCTGGTTCTTCATACAGGAGCTTAGGCCCTGTCTTCACATTTTTTCTTCTCAGCTATTTTTAGTCATTTTAAGATACACACTTCCCTTTCGGCCGCTGAGCTTGTGGTCTTGCTCAGTTTTCTCAGGCCTGCAACTCTCCTTTGTTTAGAAGAGGGTTCTTTGTTTGCAGCTGTTTGGGGATTTTTTGGCTCTGTCATTGCCTCAGGCACCAATGGCTAGAGAGCACTCTCTCTAAGTTTCCATTTTTAACTGCCCTAAGGCCTGCTTAAAGGACTGTGAGTGATCCCAGTTCCTGGCTACAGTTGGGGGGGAGGGGGGAGGGCATGTGACCCCATGTGATGCAGCACATTGGCCAAGGCACTTGTGGAGATGTCCATCTCCTTCACTGTCTAGTGGATGAAGCCGTGGTGGAGAACACAGTCCTGAGATTTCCAGCTGTAACCAAGGAGTTTTCCCTTCCTCCTTCCTCTCCTGGGCCTCACAAATGCTGGGCCAGTTCACCACCGAGCTCTCGGCCAGCTGTTTCTTCTTTCACTATCTGTCCGGTGCCTGTATGCGCTCCTTGGTGGACTGGACACGGTGTCTTCTCTGCCTGTGCTAGGGAGTCTATTGCAGCGAGGATTTGAAAGCCACACCTGCTTCCCCAAGGTAGCCTGAGCTGTCCATGTGGTGGGGTATGTGGACATGAGTATAGGTATCTCAGGAGCCAGAAGAGAATACTGGGTCTCCTGGAGCTGGAGTTACAGATGGTTGTGATCCAGTCAAGTTTCTTGGTGCTGGGAACAGAACTTGGGTCTTCTCTGAGAATAGCAGGTGCTTTTCACAGATGAGGGATCTCTCCAGCCCATAAGAATTCTTTTATGAAATGTGTTTAAATCGTTTACATTTGACATCATTATTGAAATGGCAACTGTGATGGTTAGTGCTAGTTTTCACCTTGATAGGGTCTAGAATACCCTAAGAGATGGGGCTCTGGGCATGCCTGGAGAGATTATCTCTTTACATTCATTGAGGTGGAAAGGCCTGCTCACTATGGGCGGCACCATTCCCTGGTTGGGATTCTGGACTGTGAATGTGGAGAAAGAGGACAGAGCAGCAGCAGTCATCACTCTGCTTCCTGGTGAAGGCTGTGCCGTAACAAACTCCGGCTGCCTGGACTTCTCGCCATGATGGACTGCGTGAACTCTTGAACTGTGAGCCAGGAGAAACCTTTCCTCCCTCTAGTCGCTTTTGCCAAAGTGTTTTATCACAGGAAAGTAAACTAAGGCAGCAGGACTAGAACCCGTTCCCCCCACCCCCTCTTTCTTGTGGCGCTACCCAGACCACAGCCTCATGTATTCCAGGTGAGCATCCTATCAGTGAGCTATTCTTCCAGACACTCCTGCTTGCTTTTGGGAGGGGGGTACTGCACAGTTTTTAAAGTTTAATTTTGGGATACATCTCTTTGTAAAAGATCCCCGCCCCCAGGGACTATGAAAATGATATGCATTATATTAATATATTATATACTGCTATGTGTTAGTAAAACTTTTCAGCCTATTGATATTACCATTTTACCTGATCAGATGAGATATAGAGTCAGGTGAAACATGCCCTGTAGAACCAGTGCTTGAGAGGTAAGGGCAGGAGGGTCAGAGTTCAAGGCTAGCTTGAGATACATGAGTCTACAAATGCCAAACATATATAGGAATATCCCTTCTTCTACGGCTTCTCCTTTACACAACTATTTTAAATATTCACTTTATATACATTGATAACTGCATCAGACACTGTTCTAATCTTTCATATGCCAACAAATCTTTTTTTTTTTTTAATGCTTCAAGAAAAGCCCAGAGGAGAAGGGCTTCCTACTGTTTGTTTTTTCTCAGCTTCTCTCAGTTTCTCTCCACCTGGCCACACCTTGACTTCCTCTTCAGACCTAAAGACCTGCTAACCAGGTGTGAGATTCTAGCTTAACTGTTCTCAGCAAGGTGCATAACCCCGGGAAGCCAGTGTCATTCAAAGCACTTTCCTCTTGTCTGTCAGAAGTCATCTGTCTCTGGTTGCTTTCAAGGGTTTATCTTGCACTGTTACACATTTAAATGTCTCAATATACATTTCTTTAGGTTTATCCTGGCTTTTTGCTTGTTAGTTCTGTGCTTCAAGTCTTCTGAATTGGTGGGATGTCTCTTACTACATCTGAGGGGCTGGCTATCTGTCGTTATCTTCATCACCATCACCATCATCACCATTTTGGTTTTGATTTTTTTTTTTTTTTTTTTTTTTAAAGACAGGGTCTCACTATGCAGCCCTGGTTGTCCTAAAACTCTCTGTAGACAGGGCTGGCCTTGGACTCACAAAGCTCCAACCTGCCTCAGCCTCCTGGGTGCTGGGATTAAAGGCGCAAGCCAGTATGGCCAGCTCTATTTCCTCAAGTGACATTCTCGAGCCAGTATGGCCAGCTCTATTTCCTCAAGTGACATTTTTTAGCCCTGTTCTGTCTTCTCTCATTTGGGGAGATCAATAGCGTATGTGTCACACCATTTTTGATGGCCTCCGAGGTCCTTGATGCTCTGTCCAGTTTCCTATCCCTGGTGTCTGCTTTCTCTCTCTCTCCCCCCTCCCTCTCATTCCCTTGTTTCTTTCCTTTGACCCGCTGTCCTGCAGGACGATGTGAGTCCATCCACAAAGCCACCCTGGTTACTACAGACTTTAGTTTGAATGTTTACTTGGATCTTCACATGGTGCTCCCATCCCTCACTCATCTTGAGTGCTCCCAAGATCCCTTGCTGTCACGCACGTCATGGAGTCTGCTGTCTCACCTTGTTCTCTTGGGGTTGGCATCCATTGGCGATCTCCTTACACTTGCTTTAAGATCTCTCTAGTCCTTGTCAAGATACCAGGACATTTTCACATTTGTATCTTGGCTCAGTTTCTGCTCTTCCTGATTTGCTCTGAGTGCTGTGCAGAGAGAGGGCTTGCATCCCAATGCTGCCAGTGAGGAGGAGCCATAGCTCTCACTTGATATCCAAAGAGGATGTGTCCTGTTGTAGAGGCCTGGAGACTCCAGGGGCCCTTTAGTGTCTCTGTTGACACCATGATGAGGCCTGAGGTGTTCACACAGCCTCTGGGTGGAAGCCTGGGGGTGTATTTAGTGATGGCTGGCGAGGAGCAGCACACTGTCCTATCCTAGGAGGATGTGCTACAGCAGATGTTGCCTGGTGTTTCTTCTTCTTGATTGGCTGGCCTACCTGCCTGTGGGCTTCAGATGGAGGCAGTTCTTGCCTTCCCTTAGCAGTGTTTCTGGACAGCTGGTTCTGGCTGTGGAGCTCGTGCGTGCCAAGGAGCCAAAACTGTCTCCACCTCCTCAGACATCCTAACAAAGGTGGTGCCATCACTGATTTGAGGGTGAAACACCATGCAAGTAGTGGAGTCCCGGGGCTCTCACAAAGGAAAACGGGGCACCCTCTGTGCCTGCTGAGCCCCCACTGCAGAGAACAGTAGAGCGCTGCAGCACACAGGGAACCCAATACTCTGAAGCATTTATGAGAAGGGGACTCCTATTGCATGCTCTGAGTCCCCCCCAAGACACTACAGATCTGAGTTCCACTGTGGAAACCAATCAGTAGGACCAATCCTGGTTTGGGGTGATGTAGATTGCACTTCTGAGAGAGAGAAATGGTGAGATGTCGCAGACTCCTCTGACAGGAGCGTTTGGTCAGCTGGACAGAAGCTCATGGACTTTTAACCTTACCCTGGCCTGAAATTCCGCTCTTGTCCACCTCCAAACAGCATGGGGTACAGGGGGGTAAGTTTACCGACCCCTCGTACATACAGAGCACCGATCCTGGGGCCGTAGAACTGGAAGGGAGGGAAAACCAGTCATTCACTCACTGGGAGCTGCCTGGCCGGCCACCTGCTCCGTTCCTGTCTGAGTGCGAGAGGCACAAGGTGCTCTGGGCAGCTCTGGGAGAGCATGCTCCCTGACATCTCCTCGTGGCCTGGGCTGGCTTTCTGCTATGACTTTGGTGTATGAGAGTCACAAGAGCCCTCAGGTTCAGGGTCCAGCCCAGCCTAAGGACTGGCAGGTGTTGCATTCCTGTTCCAGCCCTGTGTTGAGAGGAGCCTGTACATGACACAACTGGATTGTGAAGGATGATGGGGCCAGAATGGCAGCACTCTATGCCTCCCAGTGGTAAGAGGCAAAGGGTTAAGTGTCATTGTGTGAGGCCAGCTTGTGTGCTCCTTTAGAGACCAACTAAGGACTGTGCTGCAAAACTGAGGACAGAACGTCTCGGTCCTTGTCAGGTGCTAGAAAGCCAAACAGAAGCTCTGGGGAGGGTCTTTGCTGTGACCTTGTTTCTGAACTGCACTTTGAAGAGTCACTGAGACCAAACCTTCTTGCTGAGAAGTCATAGTTCAATTAAGTTAGAGGAAGCAACAGATTCCTGGACCCATCTCTCCTATGCTGGCAGGGTCCTCCATGGGGGCAAATGAGGCCTCTGCGTGTTTCCCCGGCAACCACAGCCATTCATCCCCCACACAACCCGTAGCTATGTCCTTCCCCGGCTCCGTGTGGGTTGGGGTGCCCTGCTATCTGTGTCACCGATTGTCAGAGGTCATCCTAGCTGTTACACACCTGCACCGAAAGCTCTCGGGGACAAGGCCCTTCCTGAGTTGCTGTCACTGCATCTTAGCACCTGGTCCCTATCGGGCACCTGGAGCTCACTGGATAACGACAGTGACATATTCAGTCATGGACAGCGGTGCCGAGGGTTCCACCCTGCCGAGACTATTAAGTCAATATGGAGGGAAGGCGGCCCGTGTGTACATACCTTATGCCCCACGATGGTCAGGAAGTCCACGCCCAGGTCTTCGACATCCACTCGCCTCTTCCCCAGTGCCTGAGCAGCGTCTGTGTGCACCAGGACTCGGGGCAGCCCCGAGGCAGCCCGGATCTGGTTCAGGGCTTTAATACGACGACTGATCTCGGAGACAGGCTGAAGCAAGAAGAAGCAAGCATCGCAATGAGTTTGTGGTTCTGACTAGATGGGGGCAGAATGAATGGCGTGAGCTGCCAAGGGTGGAGCTAAGCTACCTACAGAGTCAAGGACAGAAAAAAGGCCAGGCCTGGTGCAGACACGTGGAAATACTCATGTCAAGTACTCATGTCAAGGCCACCCTGGGGCCTCCTTGAAAAGAAAAAGGCCAACTCACCATGATGACGCCCGTCTCATTATTGGCCAGCATGATGGTTACAAGACATGTGGTGGGACGGACAGACGCCAGGATATCCTCGACCTCTGCCTGCCCATTCACCTTCGACACTGGGACAAAAGTGACCTCTGAGATACAAAACATACATACTAAGGTTAGCCATGCAAATAACTCCACAATTCTATTTTTAAAACGAGGAATGTATCATCCAAGTTCAGACGCCATTAGAAGTGCTGTCCACTGAGAAGTTCAGGCCTCACAACAGCAAGGCTTGGGTAGTGAATAGCTACAGGAAGTTAGCCTCACCATGGCAACAGGCAATACCTTAGGTGACACATTAGCAGATGCATCCAGGGAGAAATAGCAAAAAGAGGATTTTCCAGGGCCAGACAAAAGGCCCACAGAGAACTGGGATAGGTTCTAGCCAATTTCTGCCCACAGTTAGTGGAGTCTAACAGCTGGCTGTCCCATCATCTGCAGACAGACACTCCTTAAAGAAGTCAGAACAAAGTCAGCCAGTGTGCGCAAGTCCACCCCAGACTCTGTGTCTTGGGATGGATTTGTGCATGACCATGGCTGTGTGCAAAATATGAGATCAACCATGTTCCATCTCCAAAGAGAGAGAGAGAGAAAGAGAGAGAGAGAGAGAGAGAGAGAGAGGAGAGAGACACAGAGAGAGAGAGAGAGAGGAGAGAGACACAGAGAGAGAGAGAAGTCTTCTTCAGCATGTCTTGCTCTTCCGGGTGGCACATTCATTCCTTACATAAATCCTTTTATTTATTTATTTTTTTAGATTTATTTATTATTATAAATAAGTACACTGTCGCTGTCTTCAGATGCACCAGAAAAGGGCATCAAGTCTCATTACGCATGGTTGAAAGCCACCATATGGTGCTGGGATTTGAACTCAGGACCTTCAGAAGAGCAGTCAGTGCTCTTACCTGCTGAGCCATCTCACCAGCCTCGCTTACATAAATTCTTATAAGTGAATCTGTAAGAAAATTCACTTTTATTTTGAAAAATTATTTTAAAAAACGCTACTGTGGCAAAAGATAGAGGGACAACAGGCCAGCGCACATGGACCAGATAGAGTCAGGCATCAGAAAAGACACGACAAAAGGAATCCATCTGAAGCCATTTCTGGGGATCCGGAGGTGTCTCCCACTTTTCTTCCTACCTGGGCCAGTGTTGGGGTCTCTCACAGGGCGATCTGGAGAGAAGCACCCCTGGAACTCTGTGAACCAAAGCTGGGGTTCCACCATACTAGAGGACACACAGACCAGCCCCATGGGATGTCTCAGTGGCCCTTATGGCTGTCATCAACGGGTCACCTTCCATCTTTGAGCAAAATGTCAGATTTGGTGATACAGAGATTGGAAGCAAGAGGTTAGATAAAACAAATCATTCTACTAGAGCGTTGCTTAATATCTCAATTGCACTGCTGTACATAAAATCTAGTTTTCAAAACATAAAACAGAGAGCCAATCTCCAAAGACACAAATTCTTACTCCTAGCTCACAGTGCACCACAGACTTAACCGTAAGAATCAAAACTGAAAAAGGCGCTGGGATGGCATCTTCATGACATGGGGTAGGGTGAAGTCTTCTTATATATGACACAAGACAGAAAACAAAAATAAAGACCAAAAGCAAGTAGACCTCATCAAAAGTTAGTTGGCTTGTGTCAAATATATGTGAAATTCTTGTAAGTCAATAAAAAGATAAGCAGTAAAACTTAGGGCAAGGGACTGAGGCACTGTTAGTGGCGGAGTACTGGCCTAGCACACTTGAGGTCCTGCGATCAATCCCCATCACCACCAAACAGCAAAAATAAAACCAGAAAGGCCAAGAACATGAGCGGACAGTCCTACAAAGGAGACGTATACAAAATAGCCAAGACAGCGTGAAAATACGGTAGGCACCGAAAGACCACAGAGGTTGGCCCTATGATGGTGACTGCGACAGAACAGACAGAGAAGAAGCTCCAGCAAGGAGAAGAGACTGGTGGTGGTGGTGTCAGATGGTGACACTGGCTGGGAAGCAAAGGCTGAGGTTAATCAAGTCTACCCAAGAATCTGTCAAACATGGTTTCAAGACAGGGTCTCTCTGTGCATCCCTACCTGTCCTTGAACTAGCTTCATAGAAGGGTGGCATTGAACTAACAGAGATTCGCCTGACTCTGCCTCCCGAGTGCTGGGATTTAAGGCATGCACCGCCACCACCGCCACCACCACCACAGCCACTGCTCAGCTTAAATTCGGTTTCTGTACGACCCAGCAATTCTGATCCAACTCCCACACAAACACTCTCCCTAGGCGGTTTATGCAGCTTTATCCATAACAGCTGAACGTAAGAACAGTGGGAACAGCCATCAGCTTCTGAAAAGGCCAAAACGATTCGGTACACACGTTTGTAGGGTGTGTGAACCGGGTTCTGAGTGGCCTCTCTATCTCCTCACTGAGGTCCAGGATGGTCCCCACGGTCACTAACCTGCCATTTGATTTTCCACCAGGTGCTCCAGGGGCAGCCGGATGGAGTCGTGTTCCACTGTGCAAGTGATAAAATGGGGCCTGGTCCCCTCTTCCGGGCTGTGCTGGTCAACCATGTTCCCCTTCAGGGTCTGCTGTTCATGGAAGCATCTTACCATAGAGTGGATTACTAAATTATTTGACTGCAGAGACACAACAGGGAGAGCCTTCACCAAAGCTGCCAGCAGAGAAAGAGGAAGCTCTCAATCGCTCATTACTTTCCTTCCTGCCTAACACAGCAAAAGGAAAAACCCAGAGAAAACCAACCTCCTGACAGACCTGCGCCTTCAGACAGCTCCGAACATTAAATACTCTAGAGCTCACTTCAAGTGTGTCTGTTTTGTTAGTAAGCCCAAACTTTCATATTACATAAATCTGACAAGAAGAAGAATTCCACCCCACGCTGGAGGAACACGATCTGGAGGGATACACAGGCACAAATGTAAGATGAAAGAAAAAAATAAAAAGTCAAATTAAAGTTAAAATATACCCCTGCCATCGGAGCGCATGTTATTCCACACACAGTACTTGGCCCCAGATCACAGCCAGCAGAGCCTGCCTCAGAGTTTCTTTGCTCCCCTGAGCCTGTGAGTCACCTGATCTGCCTCAGGGTACATGACTCCCAGTTAGCACTAGTATTTACACTTCTGCACTGGTCAGGAGAGGCTGGGAAGGGTAGAAAGCCCTGGTGCTCCCCTCATGGCTGCACCTGTGTTCAAATCTGTAATGGCTATTCCTGGTGCTCAACTTGACTATATCTGGAATGAACTACAATCCAGAATTGGAAGGCTCACCAGTGATCCTAATCTGGAGGCTGGGAGATAGAAGTTTCTGATCTGGATCTTGGTATGGAGATCTTGAGGCATAGTAGCTATGAATTCCAAACATTAAGACAGGGAGATGTGAGAGTTCAAGGTCATCTGGGATTATAGGCGTGGTAGCACATACCTTTAATCTGGGCCACACCTTCTGCTGGAGACCTACATAAGGACATTGGAAGAAGGAAGATTTACACTCTTTCTCTCCTTCTGCCTGCTTGCCTTGTGGGATCTGCCTGCTTGCCTTGTGCTTGCCTGCTAGATCCTTGGACTTTCATTCACAGCTGCTGCTGACCATTGTTGGGAGTTGGACCTCAGACTGTAAGTCATCAACAAATTCCCTTACTATATAGAGACTACCCATAAGTTCGGTGACTCTAGAGACCGCTGACTAATACAAAGTCTCTGACTCGCTGGCTGTTATCCCCCTGTGAGTTGTGTGAGTCCCCCAGCTGTCCTGGGTGCTAGCTGTTGGTCAGCTCTGTGAGATGAAAGCCTTTTCTAAATGCTCTTTGACTTTCCTCGAAGTGTTCTCCGATAATGCAAAGTTTATCTGTTACTGTTTGCTGGGACACAATTCAGTGTCTCCCTGGTTGGTTTTGGCTCATACATGTGATCTTCCTGCCTCGTCTGCCCAGCCAAATGCTCTCCTTTAAAGTAGATGCTATCCACATCTGCTTTGAGAAACCTTTTGTTGTCAGACACTACAGAGGAGCTGAGGCAGCAGCTAAGGACTTTCTAATGTCACTTCTTGGTCCCATCTCTGCTGAACAGCAGAAGTTGACTCCTGGGTCCAGTGGCAGCACCATTCAGCAGGGTTCCCTACTATCCGCCCACTCAATCACATGACAATCTTATGCTCTACTACTGTACGAACAATGGCTGTCCAGGCCTGTCCTGAGCAAGCAAGATGTGCGGCCACCTAGTCTCGCAGCAAGTGTTCGCACTGACACACTGTCTCTGACCAACTGTCTATCCTTGCTAAAGCTGTCTGCCTAGTTATGGGAGCTCTTACAGTCTTGGTTTGGGGCGTGTCCACCCTTCTCATTGGGCAGCTAATCTTCCAGAAGCCTTGACTCCTGGCTTCTACATGAGTTAATTTGTGAGGGTTCATTGTCAGAATTTTAAGAGGCTGTACTGAGTCAGCAGATGGGTTTTAAAAGAACCCACATCCTTCAATCTGCAAAGCAGGGTCAGAACTTCTTAGGAGGCCCCATGAGATGTCTGTCACTTCCCTGAGAGGTCTCACCAGTTCTTTTCTACTGGATCTATTTCCTAAGTGACATTTTTATGTCCTGGTCAATGCCTATTACAGACACAAAACAAAACAAAAAACAAGAAGCAAAAATCAACCAATCAACTAACCAACCAACCAACCAACCAATCAACCAACAAATCAAAACCAACCAACCAAACAAAAACCCCCAAACCAATTGACTTTTAATCTAAAAACTGCTGTGGCTGAAGTAACCTGTGATCCACAGCTAACAACTGTCCCTGATGTGACCCCACCCCCACCCCACCGGTGCTTTACCTCGGTGCCCCCAGAAGTGAAGATGATGTCCTGGGGCTTTCCACCTATCATCTTGGCCAGGCTTGCTCGAGCTGCATTTATAATGTCCTTGGCTTTCCTACCTTGAAGGACAAAAAACATGGTCATTACTAGCAATTCCACATCTAACAGAGCAACCAGATAAGGGAAGCCAAGGACTGGGATGATTCTAAAAGGAGACACACCCACTAAAAGGAGCACACTTCCCTACCACTTGGCGGGGCATCAGCAAAGGGGCCACACTGAGAGACTTAGGAAGTCAGTGCCCACCACCGGAACTCAGCGAGAGCCAGGGGCAGCTTGGTTGGGGGGAATCTAGGCTCCCCCAGCACAGCTTTTCTTTCTTACTGGATGCCAGAGGAGGGGGTGCTATGGCTAGCCACCCACCTTCCCACCATTCAAGATAGGCCAAGGAACCACAGAAGTAACCAAACAGAACGTGAGGCTTTACACACCCGGTCAGCCAGTGCCTTTTCTCAACTTCAGGTCAGCCTTGGGAGACACAGGAGGAAGGTTGATTAGGTGTCCTGGCTGCTGCCCAGTTGCACTGGACACTGTGTCAGAGAAAGGTGGCTCTACGGGGCTCTCAGCCAACATACCAGTGGTCCCTACATTTGATGCTGGGTCCAGACCAGCTTTCCCATGCTGCCCAGTAGGCCAGAATCTCTCCCCTCCTCCGCTCACTTCCAAATGTTGGCTGTTTGGAGCAAGGCCACATCTGGAACACTCAAACTCTTCCCACAGAACCTCAGCACACGTTGCTGTAGATTTTAAAACCTAATACTGTGACACACTGAAACATCTGTGATGAGCTGGGGTGGTGGTACGTGCCTTTAATCCTAGCACTCTGGAGGCAGACACAGGTGGATCTCTGTGAATTTGAGGCAGACTTGGGCTACAGAGTAAATTCCCGGAAGCCAGAGCTACACAGTGAGATCCCATCTGCCTTGAAAACAGACAGGCAAACATTTGTGATTCATGATTTTCACTTTTCTTTCCCTTCTTGGCATTCTACTCAAATATCAACAGAAAGCAGCTGGGATGTCACCCAGGCCAGCAACGATCTCCCACTGTGTGCCCCACTTCCTGTTTACCCTTAATTTTCTTGGCCTTCTCTAGTGTATCCTAACAGAAATTTGACTATTCTACAGGGGACATTAGGCAGATGGCAATGTCCAGAAATAAGGCAACAGACAAGTTAATGGGTGACTAGCATCTGACCTGGAAAGTCTGTGTCACCGAGTTGCTGGGGAGCTTTCAATAAGCAACTGCTATGAAACCCAGCAAACCCCTTACGGAGGGACAGAGGTACCAGTAAGGCCTGGTGGCACATCAGTTAGCTTGGGTCATCTTTAGTCCCCTGGCTGGCACTCAGTTCCCAATAAACCATCATTAATGTGGTTTGTCTTAGTCACCCTAATCACACAGTGCAGGGCTGGGTGCGGGGCCCTTGCCATTCTGCTGATAAACATTAACTAGGAAGGCAAAGCATGATTAGCCTCCAAGTCCGTAGAGAAAATGTGTTATGCTGTCTTTTTAACTACTGACTTGCAGCAAATTATCACCCAAAAATGCAAAAATTTAAAACTCTACACCACAAAGGCAAACTAGAAAGAAGTAAGAATATAATTATAAGCCTGGCAGTGGTGGTACACACCTTTAATCCCAGCCTGTCAGATGTGTAGTTCCTAGCTAGGATATCATACAGGGACAGAAGACTTTAAGAGTCAAGTCAGGTGTATAATTGTAACATGATGCTAGTTTACATAGAAGACACTATGTAGACTTTAGTGACACAATGCTTAAAGATTAGAATGTAATTATTTTGTTTCCATTTTTCTAAAGTGTGCTTTAAAAAACTCTTGGGAATTCTGTTAAGCAATATAGGCATTGTACTAACTTTAAAGTTGAAAGAAAAAAGAAAGTTCACCCCAATCCCAAACAAAACCACCTCATGTAAGCATACACTTTATACATCTTTATACATGCCCCCCCCCCCATTTTTGTTTGTTTGTTTTGATTTGAGACACAGATTCTCAGTTTAGGTAGCCCTGGCTGTCCAGGAACTCACTTTGTAGACCAGGCTGGCCTTGAACTCTCAGAGATAAGTCTGCCTCTGAGTGCTGGGATTAAAGGCACACTCCACCAAATCAGGCTAGTATACACTCTCTCTAAGAGGCATGGATTCTTCTAGATTACCTGACACGTAGGAGCTGCTGGGGTTTCCCCAGGCTTCCTTCATGGCCTCTGTCACAGCCTGGATGACTTCGGGCTCTAGAGGTGTGGTGGCATTATAGTCCATATAGACCTTCCTGGAAGACAGAATAGCCTGTAAAGTTTGGGGAGGCAGTGTATAGGCAGCAACACTCTTTTGGGGTACCACAGGGAGGGTCCTCTGCATCTAGAGTGAAGGCCCAGGTCAGCCATTAGGCCTCAGCTCTCCATGTTCTCCCTCCTGATGGGAGACACCATGGTTTCCAGTCACCCAGTAGCTGCCCCATACAAGATGGCCATAATCTCCCCTAGCACGAGGCTGACTGATGACTGGAGGCCAGAGATGCGCCCAATTCCAGGAAGGGAGGGAGGAAGGATCTGCCAATGGCTGGGGAGCCCCACATTCCCCTGGGTAATTTCCCAACAACTTGGAGCCATCTGCCCCTTCCAGTCCTCCAGGAACTGCCTCTAGGAAGGAGCTTTGTACTCGGTCTTTGCTGGAGGCTTCCCAGGGCTATGGCTGTCCCCTCCCTGGCTTTTACTGGGCAGGTCTCTCCCTGGGGCAACTTGCATTTTCAGTTTTTCTTGCCCCACCCCCACTCTACCTAAACTTTTTAAAGTCTGTGCTTCAGCAGATCTGTTTGGATGAGGCTCTAGGGTTCGACTGGAAACTGTAGGCTGCAGCCTGGCCCTCTTCCTTCCTCCCTCCCTCCCTGTCTTCCCCTGTGGTCCCATTCATCATCTGACCCAAGAGTCACATGTTTAGTGTTCTCTCTAGGGAGCCAGTGATGAGCAGCTCCAGGAGCAAGCAGGCTTTGTCTTCCTATGTAGGAACTTCATCCACAGGACACAGAGTTCAAAGCCCCAGAGACCCTCTCTAAGGAGAGTTATCTGCTTGTGCTCTCACCAGGGTCCCAGACCTTTGGAAATCTCTATGGTAGGCAATCAGGCCTGAAAACCGTCATTATTTCACTTGGTTTTAAATCAAACCAGTGTTCAAGCCAATGCAGTGGTGAGCCGGAACACACTGCCCAACTATGTCCAGGAGAGCACAGCAGATCAGGCAGGAAGAAGCTTTGATCTCCTATCTTTGCTTTAAGTGCCACGGAGTCACCTGATCTTGCACGCCTGGGCCTTGTAATGTGGACCTACCTGACCACCCTGGGGCTGGAATTCCCATTGCTGCAGGCTTTGCCTGAGTCCCAAGTCTGTTCCTTCCTAGTAATAAAGAGCCCCCAAAGTGCTGCACACCCACAGGCCCGCCGAGTGACTGGATTTCCCACCTATAGCTTGGCCGAACTGGTTTATGGTTTGCATTTTATCAGCGACTGACTCTGTTATTAACGGGCTTCTTAGAGAAAGTGAAACTGCTTAATAAACGTCTGGTATAGGCTCAAGCCACCAGGCTTAGGCCTTTATGAGACAGGTTCTCACTGTGTGATCCAAGCTGGCCTCCAAATCACAATCCTCCTGATTATAGGCAAGTTCCACCTCATCGGAGGAGGCAGGAGTAGCCTGGACTACATATTGAGGACTTATGGGGCTGAGGTGGAGGAGGGACCGGGGGTAAAAGAGAAAAGAGAAAGAAAAAAAATGAGATGGGGATGGAGAGGGGGCTTCTGATATGACACATTCCTGGGTGGGAGAAGGCTGAACCAGGACCTCCCGTTCCTTTCGCGCCAGGGGAGGAGGTCCCACAGCCCAGTGGACCGCAAGAGAAGGCCGGTCTCCCCCATTGTCCTGGTGCCCCTAGGGCTCCCTCCCCAAAGTCCACTTTAAACCTTCGGGTGGTCAAATGGGCCTTAGAGATCGTCCCCAAAGTTCCCTCACCCCCACCCCACCCCCGTCCCACAGCCACGCCATACTAGACTCTAAGCAGCCGCGATTCTTGTAAAATGCAGATAATCGCGATTCGGCTGCCAGTTCCAACCTCCAAGAAGAGCCCATTCCCTGGAAAGAAGCCCGAAACACGGGAGGATGATGTGGCCACACTCGGCACAGTTGTCACTCGCGGGCCCCCTTCTGCCCTCAGCTTGGGCGGTAGCCTGTCCTCTCCCGGTTCATGTGGCCGGACACTTCTGCGTGTCCCTTCCTCCCGCCTCACCATACCCTCACTGAGGTCCACCAGGTGTCCCTAGGCCCTGCGGGCTCCTTGAAGGGAGCGCACCTGTCGGGTAGGCTCTCCACACTGCCACTCGCGCCATTTCGCGCTGCGTCCATCCCCCTGATCGCCGGCAGGTCACCCCAAGCCTGAACGCCCCGAAGTCTCTGAATGGGCGGAGCCTCGGGTCTCCGAGTATCCGCATTGGCTGCGCTTCGCGTTTTGGCCAATTTGTGAGCCGCACGGGCCCTGCCTCCGCCCCTGACTGGTTGATTGGTCATGCGGGGTCAGGTGGCAGTGGGGCGGAGCTGGAGACAGCCTCAGTTGGGCCACCGCGCTGCCGGTCCTATCTAACCGGTCATCCGCAAAGCGCGCGCCGCTAATGGCGAGTCATCTGGGTGCTCCAGCTACTGGTACCGTGCTCAGAGAGCCCACTTTCCTGGGCTGTCACCAGTGACAGAAGGACCAGTGACTTCACCGGTCGCCGCAAAGTTGATGGAAGTAAAAGCGTTAGGATGCGCGGTGCAATGAGAGGCACCGCAGCAGCCAAGACTGAGCGCCTGGAAGGGTTGGCAGCCAGTGCTCGCTGGACATAGGATACCCCAGATCCGCCTTCGCGGATGATTTAATTGCGTGAAATTATTAAGTTATGTGTTGATACTTTTGAGGCGATCTGGATCAGAGGTGAGCTAAGCAGGGCTGTTAAAATTATGGAAGGTTATAGTCACTAGGCACGCACATGGTGCTCGTAAGTAAGTGCAGACAGATACACATACACACAGACTCATACACATAAAAATCTTTTTTTAAACACTTGAAAGGCGTGAAGCAGGGCAGTAGTAGTACAGGCCTTTCATCTCAGCCCTCCAGAGGCATAAACTGGCCAATCTCTGTGAGTTCCCGGCCAGCCTGGTCTACAAAGTGAGTTCTGAACGTGTGTTTTGAAGTATCACATTCACTCTGAAACCCACCCAATCCTCGTCAGCACGCAGAACTGAACACCTGTCTACTTAGCTGAATGATGGTTAAGTGGTGCTGAGCTGACTGCATCCCAGGCAGTCCTCTATGAAATTAGACTCGGGCTCCAGCTTCCCCTTTCTCAGATTCTTTATCTTAGATCATGTGGACCATCCTGGGCCTTCACTTCCTGTCCTAACGTTGACTTTGTTATCACACAACAGCAATGTAACACACCTGTAATAGCTCCCTGGGACAGTTTGACACATTCTTGCAATTCCTGACACTAGACACACATCATAGCTTTCATCACGTGGCTTGCGTGTAGTAGCCAATCGTCGCGCTCCAAACTCCTCCCGGATGCTGGTGTCCCATACACTGAACTTTGCCAGCTGTTGCAGAGGCCCAAGAGTGGCACCATATACTTGTGGAACTCCCTGATCAACCAGGTCTTCATCACCATCCCCCTGGGCTGTCAACCAACAGGAGGACAAGTGGTTTCGCCTGTTGCTGCTAAGTTGGTGGAAGAAAAGTGCTGGGATATGTGGGACAGCGACGGACACAGCAGCAGAGGAGCTCCAGGAAGGGCTGGCAGCTAGTGCTGTGCTTCCCACCAGGGGGCAGTGACGGACACAGCAGCAGCCGAGTTCCAGGAAGGGTTGGTGGCTAGGCTAGTACTGTGCTTGCCCACCAGCCTGAGCTTGAACTGGACCCGCAGCTCTCCCAGTAAGGCTGTCTTGCTGATCCTGCAGGATAGTGTGGGTAAGGCAAATTCACTCCGCAAAGGCTGAGGGGGGTGGGAGAGTGCAGTATGGATGGCTAATGGGGGCTACCTCTCTGCTACCTTCCAGAGCCAAGGACACAGGACCGATTTTCCACTTTAGATCTCTTGTCTCTTTCCGCAGTGCTTTGCAGTCCTCAGGGCATAATACTTGTGGTCTTTTGATTATTTTTGTGGTAATAGTTATGGAACCGAGAGCTTTGCACACACTAAGAAATCCCCAGTGTTTATCAAATCGACAACTACTCTGTTCTTTTAACACTGCTATGGTGGAATTATTTTTCACCATTTCACTCATTTAGTGATAGTGTACATGACTGATTGGTGCTCTATACATTGGTCCGTCATGTTTTGCAACATAGGAAAAAAAAACATCGCTGTCCTTACTGAACTGATTCAAATCAAAAAAAAAAAAAAGGCTTACACGTGGATTCATCCAGGAAATTACTAGGTTTGTTGAAGAATGGCACATTCCTTTGGGAAGAGCACCCTCAACATTCTGCCCTCTCTGGTGGCTGTAAAGGTGAGCTGCAGGGCCCTAACACTACTGTGGAGTTTCCCCCAGTCTTAAATTAGAGATGCCATGCCTCTGTTCTCGCTGAGGTCTGTGGAATCCCCAAGATTGACACAGCCTTTGCTTTGTTTTTTCTTTTTTTCTTTCTTTTGCCAGTTAATTTCTTGGCAAGTGGTCTCAGAAGTCCTTTGCCATCCAGTACTGTCGAGCATCCTTCTGGGTGCTCATTGGCTCAACTGGGGACATGTCTCAGCTGGATATGGCAATGTGCAGCTGTAGCTGTAGCCACATCTGTTCAGGCTGTCATTTCTTGTATCTTTGTAAGCAGCTTTCAGAGGTTACTGTGGGTGCTATGATACACATGTGTGAACTAAGTCTGCTAGCACCAATGTTAACAGCACTTTTTAATTATGTCTCTCTCTCCGTAAGAATGGGTACGTGAGTACAACATGCCCATGAATTCCAGAGAAGGGCTTTGCATCCCCTGAAGCTGGAGTTACAGGTGCTTTTAGGCCACCTCGTGTGAGTGCTAGGAACCGAACTTGGGTCTTCCAGAAGAGCAGTACATGTTCTTAGCGTCTGAGTCATCTCTGCTTCCTGGTACTAACATTTTACCATTTTTGATGAAGTGAGGGAATCTTACTTGAAATTGGTTTGTTTCCTCGTTTTTTGGGGTGGGGGTGGGGCAGTACAAGAGGTGAAACCCAAGGCTTAAGTGCTCTCCCACAGCTGGGCTTACCCCAGCTCTTCTTTTTAAAATAAAAATTGCTGAGAATACATAAGTGCTGTATTTGTGTAATCCCTTCCTCTCGTGATCCTCCTGTTGCCCCACCCTCTTCTCTACTTTCAGCATCACTGTGCTTGAACATGGTGGGAGGGGGTGTGGGAGGGTGTAACTTCTATTTAACCACCATCTATGACTTCTAAAGGTTCCATTATTCCCTGTGTTTGAAGAACTTTGATTTTAATTAATTTTTGAGTGTCTCATTATGTAGCCCCGACTGGCCTTGGACTCACAGAGATCTGCCTATCTCTGCCTCCTGAGTGTTGAGTACTTCAATATTGTAGCAGTACTAAAGGTTTTAGTCAACCTTTACAAATAGGTCAGTAATTCATCATTTTACTTCATTTGCTGAATGGAGCTGACTCTTTGTTTCCAGAAACAATGTTTTCCTGAATATAGACTTGCCAAGTACTCTTTCAGCACTTAAATGGCATGCATCTTCCTTCTGGCCTTGTATGCTTTCTGTGATGCCCATTTTTTTCCCTCAGACTTTTAACTTTTTAATTAATTAAAAATTTAAAGACCAGGTCTCACTGTGGAATCCTAGCTGGCCTGGAACCATGTAGACTGCTGGTCTTGAACTTACAGAGATCTGCCTTTCTCTGCAAGTATCTCTACCTGCTGAGCCATTTTGCCAGCCCAGTAGGTATTTAGTGTTCAGAGATTGATGCTTCTTGGCGCAGCTTTGCACTTATCCAGCTCAGGGTCTATTTCTCCAGGGATGTGTATGCTCGAGTCCTTTATAGAATATGAGTTTTCTGTTTGGTTTCTCTTGTGATTCCACTCTCTCTTCTCTGGGTAGGGCCTGGGTCTGCTGTTCCTTGTCTCCAGGCCTACATGCTGTGGGGATTCGTTTGTCTTACTGACTCAACTTGTTGTTTCCACTGAGTCCACCTATAAAAGTTTTAAACTTTGTCTTTAGCTTTATGATTTTGATTTTCTTTTAAGTTCTGAATATTCTGTCCTCTGGGTTTTACCCACCGAGTCATCCCTGCCATGGCGTGGCTTCCTGTTGCCTTTCACTTTGGCCTGTTTTTCCCTGAGTCAGCATGTTACTTACTGGGCCTCCTACATTTTTTTCGATCCTACATTTTATTTCTCTTCATACTAATGGGTAACTCTGAGCCTCTAGGATAAGATTTTTCTGTTGTTCTTTTCCTGGGCTCCTTACTCAGGCAAAGCAAAAGCTCTCTCATTGGTGGGCAGGTCTCTTCGGTCACTGTATGGCTGGCCAGGGCACCCAGCTTCTGGGTAGTTCCTTGGGCAAGCACCTCTGGTACACTCTCCACATTCTCTACCTCGTTCCATAGCGAAGAGTGAGGTTATCTCACATGGCCAAGGTAAGGCTCCAGGTGCTCACTGGTGTCATACCAGGTGCTCCCAGAGGGACAGGAACACACATAAGGCCATGTGACATTCCCATTGTTTCCTGATGGCTGGGCAAGACTGGGGCCCTCACAAGTGCCTATCTACGTGTAAAAGCAGCCAGAGTACTTAGGAGTATGTGAACTGGATACGGACAGAGCCCCAGGAGGAAAGCAGAGACTGGATTGAACAGAGTAGATGCTATATCTCAGGGCGTGAAGGCACTACTTTGAGGCCAGGGACCTCAATGACTGTTTCCTGTGGGGCTGGCACACTGTGAGGGCAATGGAAACACTGGACCTTGGCCTATGTCTCCAGATTCATCTAGAGCTCCTAGCTAGACCTCCATCATTTCAGACATTAGTGTGAGGCCAAGCTTCTGAAGTAGAAGAAAGCTGTTCACCACAGCTCAGCCTAGCACAGACCCTCAGCTCCCACTGTTCAGTAAGGAAGGGTATGGGTTTTAGAACTGGATTTTTTTCTCTAAACAGAAATGTTTGCTAACACAAATGGCTGCCTTGATACCGAATCTCCCAATGTCATGAGCTTCATGAGTGAGGAGTGGCTAGAAAGTGCAGCAGGGATGCAGAGGTGACAAACTCAGTGTGGAGAAAGTGACAGACAGCCTAGACCTGCCGGCACCCAGGGCTTTACAGTGTGGTGTCAGCTACCGCATGTCAGCTATAGGCCTCAGGAACGAAGTCACCACAGCTCCTTTCTTTTCTGAGTGGACACCTGCCGCAAGTGCTCCTGTCTGAGGCTGTGCATGAGGCCCTGCTCACACTGTACCGCAGCACCCAGAAGGCAGGTACTGCCTGCTATAAGCTAAAAACCCACAACATTTTTTGGAAAAACTCTGGCTCAGAAAATTTAAGAATGAGAGCAAATGAGTCCAAAGCTGAGATTTGAGATAATTCAGTTCTTTATGCCACTCAACATGTACAAATACATTCTTAGGTAAGGCCTCCATTCTGTGCTTTAAAAATGTTAATTCTTTCAGTAAGCACTGACAGTATGGCCTCCTGCATCAGCCCTCTGTGCTGCTGAGTGCTTGATACAAGTCATGGAAGGAAAGTTCTTCTTTGGCAAAAGCATGCCCAGCAACGTTACCATACTGGCATTTTACTCAGCATAACTTATTTCATGAACAGTGGGACTGTAATAGTCTGAATCTTAGATGAATAGCTGTAAATAGCTGAAGCTGAAAACCACCCTGGGCCAGGCAATGAGAAAGTGCCTACTCGGGATTGTGGCTGCTGGCTTAGCCTTTTCTGTTTTAAAAGTTATTTTCTTTATGTGTGAGCACATGCCATACATGTGGAAGCCAGAGGACAGCTCTGTGGAGCTGGCTCTCGTTCCACCCTTCCAGGGGCTGGGAGGAGGGCAAAAGAGGATCACACTCAGGTTACCTGATGTACAAGCACTTTTGCCACTGAACTGTCTTGCCCATTATTTGGATATTTTTAACCAAAAAAGGAAATTCTGCTTGGTTGTCAGCAAAAAAACCTGATGTTGGGACTAGAGAGATGCCTGTGATTGAGAGCACTGGCTGGCTCTTCCAGAGGTCCCAAGTTCAATTTCCAGCAATCACATTTATCTATAACGGGATCCAATTCCCTTTTCTGGCATGCAGGAGTACATGCAGACAGAGCACTCATATACATAAAATAAATAAACAAACAAAACAACCCTGGTGGCCACAGGAACTTTTAAGGTCTAGTAGAATACGAAGTTCAACTAAGGTTAATCAGAACAGAACCCGCCATCACAGACATCACAGGGGAGGAAAATCAAAACAACTCGTGGCTTTGGGTTGCTCTGAGAGCTTTCACTTTCAGCAGTGGGTGGAGCTAGGGTAGCACAGTGGTGTTCCCTGGGATGAAACTCCACAAAGCTTCTCTACAGTGTCTGCTCTTGCAAGTGCACACCTTGCAGGCTGTGCTCAGCGCGAAGGACAGGCTGACTATGGGGTTCTCAGTGCTTGAACAGAATGAAAAGGGAGGTCACCCACAACTGAAGACCCTGCTTCCTGGGATGTGCTTGTAAGCTCCCTAAACAGTGGGTATTGTGACACCTGCCATCCTAGCACTGAGGAAACAGAGGCAGAAGGCCAGCTTGGACCAAGCAGCAACAAACAAAACAAAACAAAACAAAACAACAACAACAACAAAAATGAGCGAGAGCAGGGCTAGGAGGAAAGAGGCACAACGGTGTGCAGCCAAGACCTGGACTCTACCTAATGGTACCCCTGCCTCAGCTCCTTAGAAAGGCTGCAGGTGTAACCTGCTGGGGCAGGTGTTTAAGGGACAGTTAGAGAGGCAACCCTCCTTCTGAGAGGCCACCCTGCAAGTGCTTCCTTCTCTGAGCACTTGAGAATACACCACTTTCACTCAAGCTGAGCAGCAGCCTCCAAGGCAGAGCCCAGACTCAGGACGCAGAGACTGATGATAGTCAGCAGTGTGTTCAAGCTACCAAGAGCTTCCATGCCCATAGCAGACCACTAGCACCAGTTTCCCATAGAGGGTTGGCCCCACCTCTTCACAAGTTTGAGGATCATACTTCCTTGGCAGACTAGAAACTACCAGCTTGGCTGGGGTAACAAGAACTAGTTAGAACGTTGCTTTGGCCAGGGTGGGGAAATCAAGAAGCTGGCAGTCTAGAGGTCAGGTAAGCACCACTGCTCACTGTGAAGGGTGAGGCTATGGAGTCTGTGCATTGGGGAGAGTGGTTTCCACTTAACAGAATGAGAGGGTATCCTCTTACCTGGAAATGTATCATAAACTATCTGACCTCTAAAACGCTACTGTGTGGTACCCTGAGGTTAGCACCTTTCTCACAGTGCAGGCAGGCTGCTCTCCAGCACTGTGTACACTGACAGGCACTAGTGTCATTTCTTCCACTGAAGCATTCTTGTGAGGAAGTCCTATCTGTGATGCTAGCACTGCCTTGGTCAGCTGCTGGGCACCAGCCCAATGACAGCAACACTGGCAGAGGGTTAAGTCACAGCTTTCCCTAGACTCTGGGAGGAGGATGCCAAGGCTCCTGGGCAAGTCCTAAACCTAAACCACCGGAGGGAGTACTACCATTCGCCTTTTTAGATGTTGTCCTTCCTGCTCTGTTCCTCTAGGTATGTGGCTGCCAGCAGAGACCATCCTCATGGCTAATTGGCACAATTCCTGATACCAAATGGGGAACAAAACTGATCTTGTTTGCACACTAAACCCAGAAGATGACAGGCAGGAAGACTGGCAGTTAAGTGTGAATGCTAGGCAGGCAGTGAGTAAAACCAGACATGCATTTATTTTGCATTAGATTTCACTGGTTCAGATGTCTAAAGCCAGAATAAGCCCACCTGTCTCTCCAGGGCTGACCCTGAAGTGCAGTACCCTGATTATGGCGTATGCTGCAGCTATGAAACTCCCCCACTTGGAACCACTGGCAAATTGGAAGACAGTCATAGTGGAGTTGTGGCAGAGTCAGAGACTGGGCTGACTCCCCAGGCAGGATGGCAATGACAGAGTCCGTTAAGGAGCCCTGGCTCATGCTATGACCATGGCAGAATCATCCACCAGCCTTGCTTAGAGAGCCCTAGCCTGCTGTGTCTGGGTAGCAATCGAGGGAAGCCTCCCTGCCTTTGGTTCTGATGGTCCAGGTGTAGGTTCTAAGGCTCTAAGACATCCACATGCAGACCTGAAGGAAGAGCTGCTGTCTAGGAGCCAGACTCCTGCTGCGTCTGGAGAAACTGAATTATGTGCCTAGCATGGTCTCTTTGTATTTCTCTTCAGTAGTTTCTTGACTCAATGTCTTTGTGTTTGCTCTATACAATGAATACAAAGTAAATAAGAATAGAAAAAATAATTAAAGCATCAAATTGTACAAATTACAAATCTGTTCCAAAATATACTTACATTAAATAAAATACGCATTTCGGTAAGATCTACAGTGAATGACTGCATTCTGGGAAGCTTCACATCTAGGTAGGGTCAGCGTTCGTGGAAGAAGCTAAGAGAGTGTGCATCCAATCACAGTTTATAGCGGGTTTCTTATTGCCAACCTGCCAGTCACACGGAACAAGTCATTACATCACCTGTGCAGGACACCGAGTGTTGGGGGAAAGGAAGCAAGCGCTATATCCTCAGTGGTGAGTTCATTACAACTTCGGAGGGATTCCACCAGACAGCCTAGACAGTAGTTTCAGTAAACATGTTAAGGGAAGCAGACAACTCTCTCCAGGCCCAGACACACTTTCTTGCTGTATTATGTTGTTCGCCACCTATAGTGGGCAGTCAGGAGGGTCTTCTTCAGGACAGCATGGTCGCAGGACTGGGACAATCCCAAGGGGCTGACAGGGAGTATGAGGATGGGGAGGAGGGCTACCTCGAGCTGTTTCACATCAGAGACAACTGTGACAAAGTCCTCAGACCTGCGATCTCTCCTCTTATCATCTGGCATAGCGTTTGATGTATTCATCCACTTTGTCCCTAAAATCTTCCTGCGGAGGGAGAGGACACAGCAGAGTGAGAGAGAACAAAGTGACACTTCAGGAACATAGCAAAACTCCAAAGTGAAGGACCCTATGGAGAAACCTGGCTTCCTGTCACCAATGGCCCACCTCTCCATGACTGCAGTGCAAACTGTGCAGGAGGCAGTACAGTGGAAACGCTAAGAGCCGCTCACCCACACAGGACTGCTCTGGTTTTCTGCAGGAGACCCTGGTGCAAAGTCATTCCAGGTGCATCTCCCTCAGCGCTCCATCCCTCCCTTCCCTTCCCTGAGGTTCTGATGCTTCATTTATGGACCTATATCCTGCTTAGACACAGGCCCCGGAGTATAGTCACAGTGCACTGTGATGGCAACACTTACACTGCTTCGGGAGGCTTGGGTATTTGATTAATAGGCTTTTTCTCAGAAGCACCTCATACCCATCTGAAGTAGGTAAGACAGAAAATGTTTGATATACAAAACAAAGCTCTGCCCCCTGCACGTGCAAAATGATGGCCAGAGTCAGGCCCTCAGCAGGCACATCAGAAAAAAAAAAAAAAAAAAAAAAGAAAAAAAAAACACAACAACAACAACAAAAAATTCAATCTTCTGAGAATGGCTCAAAAATAAGAGCAAACTATTCAGAAGCACAAAGCAAGCAAGCATACTCTGCAACACTTGATCTGCCTACAAGTTTCCCAGGCAGTATATACAGGCTCAGGGGTTGTGTCCATTGAGCCTCAAAGATAAACAATCAGCCCACAATTCACACTAAGGATATACAGTATCTCGGATGCAGTAATCTGCCTGTAGGAGCAAATCAAATACTTCAGGATGTAGTTGTGTTGACTGACTACTGTGGGGAACCTGAATGATCAAAGACAACCACCCAGGAGGGAACATATGGACTGATCAGAAAGAAAAAGAAAGACTAAGCGTAAAATGTGGCCTGATGTTACTCATTTTCCTTCTCTACCTCTGTACCACTGTGGTGGAGTTTTGCTGTTTTGTTTTGCAGTGCTAGACAAGTGCTCTTAAGATTTAACTTAGCCGGGTGTTGGTGGCGCATGCCTTTAATCCCAGCACTCGGGAGGCAGAGGCAGGCGGATTTCTGAGTTCGAGGCCAGCCTGGTCTACAGAGTGAGTTCCAGGACAGCCAAAGTACACAGAGAAATCCTGTCTCAAAAAACCAAAAAAAAAAAAAAAAAAAAAAGATTTAACTTAAGATCACAAAGCTATACCCCCAGCCATCCCTTACTGTTAATGAAGTAATGAAATGGTCACCTGGCATCCACCACTGAAACCTCACTTACCAGCTGAAACCCCTACGAACTTTTACCTAGCATGCCTACCTAGAAGCAGCCCATTTGTCAGCTCACCTTGTCCCGCAAATGATGTTCTGCAGCTTCAATATTCAGTGGATCATCAAAATTCAAGAGATCCTTTAAAAGAGAGCAACTCATAATGAGTGTGGGAAAGAATCTCATACACTGTAGCAAATCTTCTCTTCGAAAAGTCTTAGTGCACCAGAGCTGGCAGAGCAGCTTCCAAGAGCTCCAAGCACTCCATGTCCCTTACTGCAGAGTGCTTAGCAGGGGTGACTTTCAAAATGGTGAATGAGGGTTCAGTAAAAGGTAAGTGTGTGTTCACACATGAATATCCCCCCACTCTGGGGAAACTGGAGATAATAGTAATCACATTAATTTGAAGCTATCTGATAACTAGTGAATGACAATCATCTTAAAAAGATTTATTTTTATTTTCTATGTATAAGTGTTTTGCTTGCATGTATGTAGGTGTAGTGTGTGTGTGTGTGTGTGTCTGTGTGTGTCTGTGTGTGTGTATGTAAGCCAGAAGAAGGAACTCAAGTTACAGGAAGTTGTGAGCTGCCATGTAGGTGCTGGAAATAGAACCTGGGTCCTCTAGAAAAGCAGCCAGTGCTTTTAACCACTGAGTCACCTCTCTGGCCTTGAGTCACCATTCTTTGGAAGGTGGGGGTGGGGTAGTTGAGACAGGATCTCTCTGTGTAGTCCTGGTTCTCCTGGAACTTCCTCTGTAGACCAGGCTGGCTCCAAACTTAAGAGCTCTGCCTGTCTCTGCATCCCAAGTGCTGGAATTAGGGTGTGTGCCAGCACTGCCAGCTAGAGCAACCATTCTGTTTGTTGTTGGAGACAGGATTTCTTATTGGGACCTGGAACTCACTGATTAGGTGAGGCTGGATAACCAGCGAACCTCCAGCGATCCTGCCATCTGCAGTGCTGGAATCATAGGCACAAACCTGTGCCTAGCTTCTTTATATCAGTTCTTGAAATTGAACTTGGGCCCTCATGCTTGTACAAAGCATTTCCCTGACTCAGGTATCTCTCCAGTTCTACTGTTTCCTTTCTTGCAGTATTTATGATCATGCATTTTCACAGTTAATGCATGTATATACATGGTTACAGGACAATTTTTAGGAAGTGGTAGGTTTTGGGGATTTAACTTAAGATTATCATCAGGCTACATCATTAAACCGGCTCTTCCTTTCTTTTACTTTTGGAGACAGTATCTCTGTAGTCCCGGCTAGTGTGGAACTTACTAGACATACATACATCAGGCTGGCCTCAAACTCAGAGCTCCATCTGCTTCTGTAGCCCCAGTGCTGAGAATTAAGCCTACCACACCCAGCCCCATTTCCTTTTAAAAGCATTCACTTCTCTAATTTCCTGTCCCCTCTGGGTACAAAGTTTCTCTTTTGACCTTGCCTGATTGGTCTTATTCCTTTCTGACTTCTCTTCAAATGCACTAACTCAAAAATCCAAAGGGAACAATATCTGGTGTCCCCAAACTCAGGGGAGCAGACTTTTTCTGTTGGGGCCCAAAAGCCCCTGGCATCTCAGTTTCTATCTTGTCCCTGGGCCATCATCTACTGACTAACACTCTTTTGTTTCTTCCACCATCTTGCTTCTGTTCGTAATTGACATTTTATGATAGCAGGCTTTCTGGACCTTTTATATCGAGGACATTCCTTTCCAGACTTTTTACAATGAGGACATTTTACAGTGGGGACATTCCATTTACATTATTGTGTAACTAAGAGATAATACTGGTTTGGCCCATGCACCTTTGTGGTTTGTAGCTTTTTAAGCCCTTTGTTTCCCTAGAGTAAACTGAGACTTAAATAGAATTTTTTTTCTTGTCTCCTTCCTTTGCATTTCCTGATCCCAAATTTGTCGTTGTTGCTCCCTTCCCCGAAACCTGTTGCTTAAGTCCTGAAGGTCAGGTCATCTTTCCACCTCTTCATGTACACCCAAGCTCAGCACAGAGGCTACAGCTGACCTGCCCAATTCTTGTAAAAAATTAGCCCAGATATACTGTTCATATAATTATTGCTTCTCAAAGGACACCTGAAAAGGCCTTGTTGCAGAGACTACCATATTCCTCTGCAGTACTGTGTTCCTAGTGAGAAAAAAAAAACATATACAGCTGTGAATGTTAATTCCAGCACTTAGGAAGTTGACCAGGAGGAATGGCATTAGTCCATGGATTCCCTGGACTACGTAGTGGGCTAAGGCCTACAAAACAGGACCTTGGTTCAATTCCCAGCACCTACATGGTGGCTTACAACCACCTATAACTTCAGTCCGATGGCCTTTTCTGGCCTTTGTGAACACCAGCCACATATGCAGTGCACAAACTCAGACATAGGCAAAACACCCAAAGACAATAAATCTATTTAAGAAGACAGTGAAGCCCAGTTGTGAATGAGACTCAGCCTCCAGGAATACAAACACTGTGTTATTTCACCAGAAAAGCCATCTGAGTGGTATAGGTGACTTCACAGGAATCAGGGAGAACCTGAAATGCCTGTGAATCCTGGCTTCTCTGAGGCACGTGCTGCCCAGAAACACAACACTGGGCAGGGCCTCACAGATTAGTAGCAGTTCTGCTGTTTTTTTGTTTCTCTGACCATTAAAAACAAGCATGTTGTGCCCCACAAGACAGGAGGAGCAGGTATGCTCTAGAAGATAGAATCCTCCAAATGTCTCTAAAGCCTCCTAAGGCTCTTGCATCAGTACAACATCTGGTCATAAAGAATGGAAATGAAGGCTAGCTTCTAAGACCCATGGTCTTTAAGGCTGTGTTTCAAGTCAGCAGCCAGAAAAATCAAGAAGAGGGTGGATGGGCAGTTAATAATATACTTACGGTAAATAAAGAGTTTAATCCCCAAACAACATCCTGAAAAAAGAAAGAAAACAATTCTCAGGCTCCAATCCACTAAGAGTCTTTTCAACATATAACCAAGAAATATGCATTACAGACTATCAAAACATGTGTCACACTGTTTTCCTCAAGACAAATAAGTGCACTTTCAAGTTTAACTTCTAACCAACTTCCTGTCTTCCCTGCTCAGACAGACGCAGGGACCATGAGCCACAGACCACACATGTATGCTCGACCTGTTGCTACACAGACTAGACTTTTGATATTCACCTCACAACAAAGCCTGTTCTTTTGTGACATTACCACCTTTTGGGATTCTCAGATAAATTACTCCACTACACCTTTTTAACCTTCTCTAGTTACTTAAGAATTAAGGTAGACTCACATTTCTAAGATCATTAATTCCCACTACACCATTGTTTCTCTGTGCTCAGATATCTGACTGTCAGATGGGAGCCATGATGCTCCCAAACACCTCCTCTACCTGATTCTTCACCCCCACTCTTGTTCCTTTAAGCTGATTCTCAGGGACATCCCACCTATTTGTCCTGTCACATGTGACCTGGTGTGAGCTGGAGGTGAAGATAAGCACTAAGCCTGAAGGAAGGCAGTAGACATTTGATCCCCAAACAGGAGAGACTGCAGAGGAAATGGCAGCTATGCCAGAGACTTGTAGGAGCAGTGTCATGAGTGGAGAACTGGGGGGAACTGCCTTCTAGGTAGTGGGACAAGCTGGCAGAGCTAAATCCTAAGAAAAGGACACAGGGAAAGGCTGGGCAGAAGGCTGTGTGGTTCATGTGTCAAGAGAGCTCAGTTGGGGAGGAATAGAGCACAACTGCATGAGTCTGCATATTCTGACAGTAGACTCTTCTCTCCTATGGTGCCTATTCAGCAATAATCTACCTATCATCACGTCACAGACCTTCTGACCAGGAAGTAACTATACACACTGCAGCTCTTCCACACACCCAGAAAGACTCAAGACAGCCCTGTTGAGTGAGTAAGATCGAGAGTCTTTTTCTTGTGGTTCTGAAACCTGCAGTTTGATTCTCGAATGATACGGTGCTGGTCAGCAAGGACTCTCATCCCAATTAGAACTGGCTAAGCAATACTGGGTAGAGCAGCCTTAGAAGGTATGTGGTTGTCAGAGGAGGAGCAAGGGTGTACGTTTTACAGGAGGATGGTTGCCTGAGGTCTATGGGAGGAATGCTCTCACCTTTAATGTTCTAGTGGGAGCCCAGCCAGTGCCATCAATTGAATGTTCTCTTAGTAAACTGGAAGAGAGAAACACGTGTTAATGAGGAGCCGCAGCTCTGCTGCAAGTCTCTATCCACAATAAAGGAAGGAATTCCATCTGTGAAACCTGTCTCTTCTTGGCTGCCCAATCTCCTGTGCTGGCCTCCTGAGAATAGTCCTCTTCTTCAAAGCTGTAGTTCAGTTACAATGTCTATTATTTTGTTTATTGACTATGTATACACTATTCATTCTTCACGTGAAATTCCTAAGCAAAAGTAATTTTTTTTTTTCTTTTTTAAGACAGGGACTCTTAGAGTCCTTGCTTGCCTGAAACTTCTATATATTCCAGTCTAGCTCAAACTTGCTATATATTCCAGTCTAGCTCAAACTTGCTATATATTCCAGTCTAGCTCAAACTTGTGGTAATTCTCCTCTATCTGCCTCAAGTACTTGTATTACAGGTATGTGTCATCGCACCCACCAGAAAAGTATTATTAAAACAGTATACACACGTGTTGACTAAAAGCCAGGAAACAGGGAAGTAACAGCAACAACAATTGTAGAAAGAATGACTGAGGATTGGAGCCTATAATTCATGTGTCAGGCATAATCCAAACATAATTCCCTCAACAGGAGGACTACTTTATCTGTGAGAGAATGATGCATTTGCCCAAAGTCTGTTACTATCTGCAGCTGCCACCCACCCAATGCCCCTCACGGTGCTCCTGCATGTTTCTTGGTTGCCAGTGGGTTGAGCACCTTACAGGCTGGCTGCTGAGTGGTGTCCTCCTGTGCCCACACTCCTTTGTGCAGTGTCAAGTGCTTAGCTTTTTCAAAATGAGTGACTATTTACATACAATGATAGTAAATAGTCTAGAGATCTTCTTTTTCAATTTTGTGTTTATGGTTTGTTATTTGTTGTTACAGGGTGTTTGTTTTTGTTTTGATACAGGGTCTCACTATGAAGCCATAACTGGCCTAGAACTCAGAGATCCTCTTGCTTCTACCTGCTAAGTGCTGAGATTAAAAAGCATGCACCACCATGCCTGACAGTATTTTAAGGCTTTGGTATAGGTTGACGGCACTAACTGAATTTCTCAGACAAAAAAGAGCAGAGAGAGAGGCATGCAGGTATAGCTCCTTACGAAGTCACTAATGCTGACTAAGGAGACTGGAGAAACAGAGGAGCCCTAAGAATACCCTCAGGTCCCAGCACATTATATGAACATGAGAAGCCTGCTTCCTAGGGTAGCTGAACATGAGGCAGTGCTGTGATAGCCTGTCCAAGTCCTACTGTCAGAGAGGATCTGCATCAAATGCAGCTGGCACAGACCAGACACCCATCACTAACATCCTTATAGTACTAGAAAGTGGGGGACAGGACAAACAGAAAAACAAAAGTCAAATGCTTTGTCTACTATGAAAGAAGCCCTCCATTTTCTTCTCCAGCTCTTTTCCTTGGAGAGCAGTAACCTTTCAGGGAGAGCTGGAACTGCTAGGCCTTGACCTGTGCCACTGTGAAGGCAGGACATAGTTTACAGCTGACACCACAGAGAACCTGCCTGCTCTGAAAGGGCCAGTATGCAAAGTATCCTTAGTGAAGGTACCTGAGATGCTGAAGTCAGGCTCCTGTAGTTTTCCCTCCTGGGTTTTACTAACTGCAGGTTAGCTAACATCAGTGGTAACATCATTGGGACTATGGTTGCTCCCTAATGGAGGAGGAGACAGAGAGCATCAACTGCACAGTGAGGACTACCAGGGCCTGACAATGGTGGGCAATAGAGGATGTGTTCCAAAAGTAGTTGTATCAGCTTGGCGCGGGCATTTCTGAATTTGTAGCCAAACAAGATCTCCTTACAAAAGTGAATTTGAAGAGGTTCACACATGCACAGGCAGAAGAGAGGTAGAAACTCACCTTAGACATATTTCCCCCGTTTCTGTGATGTTGGGGTGCCAGATTTTAGTCAAGCATTTCACCTTGGGAGGCTGTAAGAGAGAGAGAGGTGGAGGGAGTCACAAAGCTCCCTAGTCCCTATCAGCAATGTGTGGTCTTTCTACACCCCAGTGAGTCACCAAACACATGGCCTGTCCTATGGAACTAGAGAACAGAATAGCAGGTGGTAGTGTATGCACACATAAATATTTGCAACAGACATGGAGATAGACAGACAGACAGACAGACAGACACATACACCACCTCCCAGTCTAAAACTCCAACCTGGAGTCCAAATTGCTATGCCCAAATCACAGATCCACAGCTGAACATTACTGCTCCATACAGAACCCTTGGTCAGATGTGTTTGTAGACACTAGTGCTAAATAGTTTCCCAGACCAGGGTTAGTATACTTTATTCTTTCATTTATTAACATGTGTATGTGCACATGAATGTATATGCACATTTATGTGCATGTGTAGTGCTGGATTCCTCAGAGGTGGAGTTACATTCCACAACTTAGACCATAGTTCCACAACAGCTCATGTCACCAGAGCTCATGGCTCTGCCATGTTGCAAAGATGGTGTTTGCCCCTTCTCTACTGAATCCCTATAAATCTACTTCCTATTTACCCATCTGTCTAGCTACTTAAAATTTTTATCACTTCAACTCTCTATATATCACCTTACTTCCCTACTGATCTAGCCTCAAAAACAAGTCATGTGACAGCCTCTAGTATAATTTAGTATATGGTCTTTAAGGAGCTAACATATAGGTATAGATTATTACCTAAAATTCTAAAATCATTGGTCCCTGGAATTTTGGTATTATAACATAAATAGAATCAGTCTTTTTTTTTTTGTTTGTTTTGTTTTGTTTTAATTTTTAATATTTTTATTACCTATTTTCCTCAATTACATTTCCAATGCTATCCCAAAAGTCCCCCATAGCGCCCCCCACTTCCCTACCCACCCATTCCCATTCTTTTGGCCCTGGCATTCCCCTATATTGGGGCATATAAAGTTTGCAAGTCCAATGGGCCTCTCTTTCCATTGATGGCCGACTAGGCCATCTTTCGATACATATGCAGCTAGAGACAAGAGCTCCGGGTTTCTGGTTAGTACATCATGTTGTTCCGACAATAGGGTTGCAGATCCCTTTAGCTCCTTGGGTACTTTCTCTAGCTTCTTCATTGGGAGCCCTGTGATACATCCAATAGCTGACTGTGAACATCCACTCCTGTGTTTGCTAGGCCCCGGCATCGTCTCACAAGCTATATTTGGGTCCTTTCAGCAAAATCTTGCTAGTGTATGCAATGGTGTCAGCGTTTAGAAGCTGCTTATGGGAAGGATCCCTGGATACGGCAGTCTCTAAATGGTCCATCCTTTCATCACAGCTCCAAACTTTGTCTCTGTAACTCCTTCCCTGGGTGTTTTGTTCCCAATTCTAAGAAGGGGCACAGTGTCCACACTTTGGTCTTCATTCTTCTTGAGTTTCATGCGTTTAGCAAATTGTATCTTATATCTTGGGTATCCTAAGTTTTGGGCTAATATCCACTTATCAGTGAATACATATTGTGTGAGTTCTTTTGTGATTGTGTTACTTCACTCAAGATGATGCCCTCCAGGTCCATCCATTTGGCTAGGAATTTCATAAATTCATTCTTTTTAATAGCTGAGTAGTACTCCATTGTGTAAATGTACCATAATTTCTGTATCCATTCCTCTGTTGAGGGACATCTGGGTTCTTTCCAGCTTCTGGCTATTATAAATAGGGCTGCTATGAACATAGTGGAGCATGTGTCTTTTTTACCGGTTGGGACATCTTCTGGATATATGCCCAGGAGAGGTATTGCTGGATCCTCCGGTAGTACTATGTCCAATTTTCTGAGGAACCGCCAGACTGATTTCCAGAGTGGTTGTACAAGCTTGCAATCCCACCAACAATGGAGGAGTGTTCCTCTTTCTCCACATCCTCGCCAGCATCTGCTATCACCTGAATTTTTGATCTTAGCCATTCTGACTGGAGAATCAGTCTTAAAAACATGATTCACCATTTTAAAATCTTACATAAAAAATACAGGCAGAACATCTGCATGAAGAGCACCTGTCAGACAAATGAGTTTCTGTACTGAAATTTTCATACTGCTGCCAAGGCCACAAGACAAACACGGGTTTGCATGGGAAGCATGGCTCCCAAGGTAGTGCCCCCATGTCTCTCTCTTGCCTTGCCCCTGGTGTGTGTATGTATGTATGTACATACATGTGTGTATACACACACACACACACATGTACCCTCAGAGAAAAAGGGCAGAACATGGCTCCCAAAGCAGTGTCCCCCATGTCTCTCTCTATGCCTTGCCCCTGTGTGTGTGTGTGTGTGTGTGTGTGTGTGTGTGTGTTTGTGTGTGTGTGTGTGCAGACAGGGAGGTTTGCAGGCTACTCACCACCATGTTGTAGGCATCGGGAACTTCAGTTTCAAACTGAAATTTTCCACCCTGGTAGTAACCCTCATCTATTAAAAACACAAAACAAAACAAAAAAATCTTTAAATAAAAAAAAAAAAAGGAAACAAAAGCAAACATGAAGTTAGGATACGGCAAACACAGATTGAAGAGGTTAACACTAGGACCAGAGTACCCAGGTTCCTTCAGCAAAGCTGCACAGTGCAGAGCCTTGTCCTGCCAACACTGCCACCATCACCACCTGCTCCAGGGCAGAGGCGCCCTCAGAGAAAAAGGGCAGGGCATCTTTCAGGATGGCTGGCTTTCTTCAGGGCACTATAGTCACTGTGTCCCCTCTTAACCATCCCCTGCCTTGTGTGAGTTACCTCTTTACAGGACAGCTTCCAGATTCCCTACGAGGATGCTATTTCTGTGGGAAAGCTGATGAGATCTGACTGCTGTTTCCCCAGCACCTATGTAAAACTTCCAGTCATGCTTAACCAACAGCCCTCCCCTGCTGGATGGCTCAGGGCTTAGGAGCAGGCACAGTGGGGGAACTGGAGAAGTCTACCCCTCTGCCTCAGTGAGTGTATGGTGAGATTCCTTAGGAAATTGGTGGGGCAAAAACCTACAAGGATGTCCAGGCTTCTTCAGGTCTGCTAACACCATAGCACAGTCTCTCTTGCCTAAGCCAGGTTCAAGAAGGAACTGAAGGGGCTGCTGCCAGCAGAGGTGCTGCAGCCTCTTAGTCTCACTGTGGTTTGACTAGCACTGTCTTCATCTTTACAGCTACAACACTAAGGCCAACTGCTTCAACTTTCTACATAAATCAGATACATAAAGCAAGTTTTATCAGTAAATATATCATTACTAAAAGCAGGCTTCTTTAAGAATTTAGAGGCTACAGGCTGGTAAAATGGCTCAGCAAGCAAAGGTGCTTGCTTCCAACCTGAGGACCTGAGTTCAATCTCCAGGACCCACAAGGTGGACAGAACCAATTTCTGCAAGTTATCCCTTGACTTCCACCCATGAATTGTTGCATACATACATACAAAAATAAATGAATAAAGAAAAGAACTTTGAGGCTGTGCCAGCATTATGTTATCCATAGCCATTCCTGGATGGTAGCATTCATACTCTGGTAATCTCATAAGACTAAGCACTAAGTGTGCTTTACGACACAATCCTTGCTCAATGCCAGTAAGGCTGAAATAACTCAGTTTACTGGTTATTTATACTTCTTCCATAAGAACTGTGTCCAGCTCTTACTAGCAAGACAAATTTCTCTCTCTCTCTCTCTCTCTCTCTCTCTCTCTCTCTCTCTCTCTCTCTCTCTCTCTCTCTCTCTCTCTCTTTCTTTTTTGGTTTTTCGAGACAGGGTTTCTCTGTGTAGCTCTGGCTGTCCTGGAACTCACTTTGTAGACCAGGCTGGCCTCGAACTCAGAAATCCTCCTGCCTATGCCTCCTGGCAGAGGTCCAGATTTACTTTGCTGGGTCCGAGATTTACTTTTGCTTTTGTAACATTTTAATTCATGTGGATGCTTGTTGCAGGGGTGCCCATTGAGCCTCTGGAGCTGGTCTTACACACCATATGAGCTGAAGTGGGTGCTAGGATCCTCTAGAAGAGGAGCAAGAACTCTGCATCATTGAGCTGTCACTCCAGAACACCTTTGGCATTTTATTTTGGGGAATGGGGTGGGGGTTGAAAAAGGGAGTTAGAGACAGGGTATCCTAGAGTAGCCAGGGCTGTCCTGGAACTCACTCTGTAGATCATCTCAAACTCAGCTTGGCCACCACACTCAGCAGTTCTACTTCATGGACTTAAGTCTCTGGTATAGTGGTTTTAAAAGGTCTTTTACAACTAAGATGTCTTAGTAAAAAAGTTCATTCATTCATTTCCCAGTATGTGGTATTTTGTTTTCTTCTCTTCCAATTGGCTGCTTACCTATTACTCTCTTTCCTCTGCTGACACATTACTCTGATGTCAGTTTGGCTGAATTGAGAACATGAGAGATAGTGAGGTACAGCTTTGGGAGTCTCTGTGAGGCCTTTCCAGACAAATCACAACCTAAGGAGTTGTTCGTTCAGCTCAGGGTTTGAATAGACAACTGGGAGGTTGGTGGGGCTGTGGAAGTAGGGCCTGGTTGCAGTGACACTGTGAGGCACCCAGGGCCTTTCCTGTACTGCTTTTCCCCAGTTTGCCATATTCTAAGGTCTACCATACCTTCCTACATAATGAACTGCCACCCCTAAAATGGAGAGCAAAACAAAGCCTTCCTCTCTTAAGATATCAGGTCATTTATCTTTTGTAAATACTCCCGGATTTGTGACATAGTAACAAGTCTTGGGAAAAGACAATTGGTTTGGTAAATTGTTTAGTATATTTACTCCTATATTTAGCTCCTAGTTCAGTGATCTTGCTCCCTTGTAATTTGATTTTAATCACCATAATACAGGATTTTTATGTCAGGTTTTTTCACTCTGCAGACCACATAGCCCACTCTAACTTCCCTTCAGGAGTGAGTATGCCCCATACAAGACACACTGACCCACTACAAAGCTGTGCTGCAGCCACCCCTCCTGCCACACTGTATTTTGCTGGCTGGCTCTGCACTGCACTGATACTATTCCGATTTTTGAAGATGTTAGTGTGTCTAATGTGTTTCTTTTACCCTGATACAGAATTATGTCTTATAAAACTAAGATTCAAGAACAGACTGCTCTATTTTTTCCCCCTTTAATAGAATTCGTCTCTTCAGAAAATGATGTGTTTCTTAGCTAGTTGTTCCCTACTCAGAGCTGAGTCAGACTTGATACACCCTCTTCCCTTTACTACTGACTTGCAACGTACAATGCAGCCAAGGAGCAGACTACCCTGCATAAAGCCTGAGCTCAGCTCGGCCTCAGGGTTCAAGACCACTTAGTGAGCACCCTCTGGCTCTCTGCCCCCACAAACTCAGCTCAGCTCCACAGCCCATAAAGCCCAAGAAGGAGGCCTCCTCTCCTCTGGAGTTGACAAACAGAAGACTACATTGTACATTGTACAATGTGCTATGACTATGTACTATGTGCCAACTCTATACCACAGTTGCTGAAGTTAAAAACATTTTACTTCTTGGCAACTGGGACTGCATTTTGAAGTACAGCAGAAGAAAGCTGCTGGCTCCGGCCACCGTCACAGTTAGAGGACTTACCCTTCCTTCCTCTGGAGCTTTACAGCCTGCTCGCTCTCTCGCTCGCTCTCGCTCTCGCTCTCTCTCTCTCTCTCTCTCTCTCTCTCTCTCTCTCTCGCTCTCGCTCTCGCTCTCGCTCTTGCCTTCAAGGCATCCCAGTTGGAGGTGGCTCCTGGGAAGAGATTCTCTAGGGATTCATGGACACTAACACTTGCCCTATACCAGAACGAAGTCTCACCAGCTCCACTTTTGCTCCTCCTCTTTCACAGCCTGTCTTTACTTTAAGACATGCACATGAACACACACAGAGAGCTGGCAACTTGGATGTTCTACATCATCATCGTACAAACAGGCCTAGAGGGCTGAAGAAGCATTGGGAGTTGAATCTCTGTCTCCATAGTGGTTTTTCAAGACAGAGTGACATTGGGCATACCATATCCCAGTATCTGCCACTGGTTCAGACACCACACAGAAATGATTAATGTTTCATTTAGGCAGTTTGGTTTCAAGCTATGTGACTTGTAATCCCATCACTCAAAAGGTACAGGCAGGATTATCAGAAGTTCAATATCCTTGGTTACATAGTAAATTATGAGACCACCCAAGCCAAATGAGACTCTGTCTTAAAACAACACAAAATACAAAAAGACAACTCCAACCTTAAACTGTGAAAGGCATTGCTTCCAGTTGCAAGAAGCAAACAATATGCTAATATGCAATCACCAGGGTACCTCTTAAACCCAGCAAGTCACAACTCCCAAGGGACAAAGCACTCAGGAGATTCTTTTTGTTTGTTTTTTTTGTTGTTGTTTTTTTCAAGATAGGGTTTCTCTGTGTAGCCCTGGCTGTCCTGGAACTCACTTTGTAGACCAGGCTGGCCTCGAACTCAGAAATCTACCTGCCTCTGCCTCCCAAGTACTGGGATTAAAGGCGTGCGCCACCATGGCCCGGCAACTCAGATTCTTGGAAGTGAGAAGTGAAGGTAGAGTTTACTACAGAGTAGGAGGCTTTAGCAGGTAATGAAGATGGCGAGCAACTCTGCAAACCTGAAATGACATGAGTCTGCAGTGCCAAGCTTCAGATGAAAGTATAAAGAATGTGGTCATTAAGACCCACTATGATACCAACACTAAATGAGTAATCTTCAATAGTTTCATCTCAGAGTTTGATCAAAAAGGGTTTGATTAGGACTCAAGAAACTTTACCAATGTGTTCAAGTGCCTGGCTGGTGAAATCTCCTTTAATCTGCTTTCAACATAGCCTAACAATGTACTAGATCTAGCACTCAATTCCAAGATCATGAAAATACTATAACTTTTGGTTTTAACTTTGAACATATCTTTTGCATAAATTTTCTGTTGCTATGACCAAACACTATGACCAAGGCAGTTTATAGACGAGTTTACTTGGGCTTATGGTTCCAGAGGGATAAGAGCTCATCACCATCATAGCAGTAAGCATGGCAGCAGACAGACATGCAGCTAGAACAGAGAGCAATGGGAATGGTAGGAGGCTGTAAAACCTCAAGGCTCACCCCAATGGATGTACTTCCTAAGCCTCCCCAAACAGACCCAAACAACTGGGGATTAAAATGACTGAGCCTATACATGGAATTCTCATTTCAAACCAGCACATTCAACTCCCTTGTCCCATAGGAACGAAATGCTCAACTTCAAGAGTTCTCATAGCCTTTCAACTTCAACCCTGTTTAAAAGGCTGAAGTCTCTTTTGAGACTCCAAGCAGTCTCTTCACTGTAAGCTCCTTATAAAATCAAAGGCAAATTACATATTTCCATTATACAATGGCACATGACATTACAAAAGTGTCAGGAACCAAGTAGAAGCTAAAAACTGAGATGGGTCCATCTTGGATTAAAATCTATGACGGATTTGCTCCAGTAGGCAAAGCCCAGGAGAAACCCATTCTAGGAATGCATTTAGTCCTGCTATTAATATGCTTTTCCTGTTATTGTTAAATATATATAGCAGTCACTAGGAATTAGCCCACCCTTTTGAGCAGATCTCTGCAGAACAGTGAAGATATACTGTCTTACAGTGATGCTATATAGACAAATAGATGATTTCCTAATCCTTGATGAACCTATAAGCATTCCTAAAACTATAGTCATTATTAAGCTCTTTAATAATACACTGCTATTAAATCCATTGTGACAGTCAGAACAGCAACAAGAACTCTATCATTCTTTAGTATTATGAGTTAATTGCTTCTGAGATACTAAGCAGGCATCTACTACTCAGAGCCCATTCCAAGAGGTTGTAAAACCAGTCACCAAAGGTCATAAAAAGTCATAATATTGACTGAGTTTATCTATACCAAACTTCAATAATACCTTGGTCACAAAAGTTATGGTTTTTAAATCTCTATGAACCTGCAGAGCTGGTGACAGGAAATATATGTTTAGCCAGATAATCACTCCTAGTAGATATACATGTAAACATTCTGTCTAAACTTATTTGTGACTTGAATTTATATGTAAACTTATGATAAACTTTTTACCATGTGATCATGTATTCTGAAAGATAAATAAGTGCTGAGGACAAACAGAGGAGGGCACTCCTTTTCCCCTTTTCCCTTAAGGCAGATCCCCTTAGAGCTATGCAGTTCCTATGGAGGTAGAAAAAGGTTGCTTTGCTTAACCTCAGCCATTAGGCTACAGGTGTTAATCACCTAAGCCAGCAGCAGCTTTTAACCCTCAGAAAGAGCAAGCAAGTTTTTAGGAGCTTTTAGAAGCTATCAACAAGCATTTAGTATAGTTAGAGCTAGAACATGTGAAGATCGTCAGTCTTTAAAGCTATACCTGAGTCCAACTCTGTGTCTTGTTTTAACCTGCTCCAGGCTGGGAGACTCACGGCACAAAAGAAATCTAGCTACAGTAAGAAGATACTGGACCAAAAAACTTACCACTTAAAAGCCATGCTACTTTTGGACACAACATGTATTATTTACCTTGATTTTTTAAATTGCATTTATTCATTTTACTTATTTACTTGTTTCCTTACTTTAGTATGTTGTGGGTTTAGTGTGTGCTAGTGTGCTCACATGCACATAGAAAGGTGAATTTGGAAGTCAGGTCAGTTTGTAGAAGTAGGGTTCTCCTTCCATCGTGTGAACTCCAGGGATTAAACTCAGGCAGTCAGCAAGGGCCTTTACCCAATGAGCTATTTTACTGGCCCACACTGTATATTTTTACTGGTGACCACCAGAATGTCCTAGGAATGCTGAGCAAGCACTCTTACTACTGAGCCATGACTCAGCTCAGAAGCTATTTATAATGATGGTACTAAATGGCCTGAGAATCCTCTAAAAAGTATGTAACTGGAAGACATGTGCTAGGGAAGGGGAGAAAGCAGCATGAAACAGATGACATGCCTGTCCATCAGGTATCTCAGTGGCCCATTGGGTACCACTACAAGCAAACATTACACCAATAGAGTTCTTGAAAGGAGCAAGGAAAGAGCAATGAGGGTTTTCTTCAAAGTCATAAGACTGCTGGCAGGCAGCTCACACATTTCTAGTACACATAGAAGACAGCAAATTGCCACCTGTCTTTAGAGTTATTTGAAAGAAGAGACTCACTAAGGGGGGAAAAAAAAATCTGTTCTTAAAATTTTGTTTTCTCATTGTGGTTAACCTCACAGTGAAATTAAAAATCACTAGAAAGAACTAGGGGCCAAAATATGAATGAGACTCTTAAGTATCATGTCTGAAACTGTGACATGTCACAATCACCACATACCCTAGACATTAGCAGGATAAACAAATCATCCCAAACCTACAGTTCAAGTGAAATGAATCAATTCTGCCAAAGAACTGTTTCAAAGATGACTTAGAAAAAAAAACAAATCAATGCTAACACTGTGTTCCCTAAACAAATTCCATTCATAAATAAAAACTTTCCTGGAAATGAAGTTCCAGGTTCACCACTGGTAATCTACCAGTCACTTCAGAGAGAAATAACACAAAGTTACTCTGAGGAACACATCTAACTTATTTTACTACTGATAATAAAACCTAAGAAATTATAAGAAAAACAAAACAAAATAATCTTCATGATTACTGATACAAAAGTTCCTAAGAAAATACTAATAAATGGAACCTGGCTCTTGCTCTATGAGGTGACTGCAAGCACACACTGAGAAGTAAAGGCACACATTCTCACACAGAACAAATATTTCTACGATAGTGGTCACAGAAGCCAACATTACCTTTTTACATCTGTTTATTTTGTGTATGAGTGTTTTGCATCATGTTTAAACCTGGTATATAAGGAGGTCATTAGAGGGCATTGGATACCCTGGAACTGGAGTAATGGATGGCTGTGAGCTACCATACAGTGCTGGAAATTGGACCTGGGTCCTCTGCAACAAGTGTTCTTAACTGGTGAACTGTCTTTTCAGTACTCAACACTATTCTTAAAAGCTATTAGAATAAACAAGTAAACTTAGTCAGGTCGTAAGTGAAATAAATATTTTTAAAATCTGCTATTTTTATATGGTGTCAACTAAAGTCTTAAATACACTCTACTGTGGTGTGGTGGCTGAGCTTTGTAGTGTCAGCATGTAAGAGGCCAAAGCTACGTGATGGCTTGTTTACTTGTTTATTACCAACAGGTAAAACAAGCAGGAGGGAGAAACACTCAGAGGAAACCATAGAAACATAACTATGACACTAACCAGGCTGGTAGAAATATGAGTCTGTAAGCAGCCAAGGACTGCGGAAGTGTGCTCAGAGTGTGGCTGGACTGTCAGAGCCTAGCTCATTATAATACAGCAGCCTGAGGTACTTAGTGAACAATGCTCTTCATGGTAATCCTAGGATGAGAGAAGGTACCTATGGACTCCTCATCCCTCATCAACAACACAGAGAACAGAAGGTGTTTCAGAATGGGCATGGCCTTTACCATCTCACCTGATCAAAGATACCAGGCATGCAAAGCACCCAATTTCTAAATATGAGGTCCCGATACCAACCATAACTGATATCAGACCAAAGTTACAAGTGTGTCCCAGGGCACTCAGTAAAACCTTCACATAGGTTTAAGACAGGTTTTTGCTTGGTAACTCAAGCTGGCTTAGAACTCATGACCTTTCTGTCTTAGCCTCTTGAGTGCTAGGATTGTAAGTATGCACCACTGCAGCTAGATGTAAACAGAATTACAAATTATCAAGAACATTTTGAAATGGGATACTTATCATTATAAAATATTTTCCACAAAAAATAAGTGACTCTCCTTGCAGAGGTAGAAGTCCCCGTTTATTCATGGACTCATTATCACATAACAAAATTCTGTACCTCTCACTTAGTTCATGACTCATTATTCTCGCTCCTTATCCCCACACTCCAAATAGGACAACACCCTCTATTTTTGCAAGGAAACTGTCCTGTTTGTTTTCTTCTTTTTCTGTGCATCTTAAGTAACAATATGAACCTTACAGTTGCCAAATAACATCAGAAACATCTGTGGACTAACTGCCCCAGAACAACTCTGGACACACACTCATGAATCCCAAAGATCAGACTACTCCAGCCTTAACAAGTGTCACGTTACCTTGTCAGCATGACCCGAACACAAACCATCCCTCTCCCTTTTCTCTGCATCATAATCCTTTGAATAATTGTCACATCTTTGAAGTACTGGTAACATCTTTTGAATAATGTCCTCCTCTGGCTACTTTAATATTTTCACTTCAGATACAAAGCGTAGCATGGGAGCAGCAGTCCCTTCAGATACAAAGTGTAAAAGGGATGCAGCTCTCACTCTAGCACCCTTTACAAACATCTACAAGCTGGGTTTTTTGGAGAAACCTTGCGAACTGATTTCCTTACTCTTCCTACTCCACCTATCCTGAAGTAGCATGGACTGGCTACCAATGGTTGGCCACTGAAGGCAGACATGGGTTGATGATCAGGAACTCCTTTAATCGCACCTTCATTTGAAAAGTCTGACCAAGGATAGATGCTGCTGCCCCTGTAGACTAGGCACTTGATATAGTCCTAAGGAGGACAGCTGGTAATCTGCTAAAACTGGGGCCCAAGTGGTGTGCATACAAAAATCCATTTGATCCCGACATTGTCTAAGACAGGATTCATGACTCTCCTCCCGCAGCTAAGCAATCACACCTCAGTCAAGCTCCACTGGAGTATTACCAAAACCCACTTCAAAGCCCATACTCAGAGCAGGTTGCCATCAGTTTTCCTTGGTGTTGGCTGCTTGGCTTTCAGTCACCTGGACACTGCGTGCCTCAGACCTGCTGTACTTTATCTGGCTGCAAGACATGGGCCACATCATCCTACGGAATGGGAGAGTGCTAACAGACCACAGGACACATCCACAGAAAGACAGATTTGAGCAGATCTTTACACTTGCTGCTTGAAAATTACATGAACACTGAAGTATGCAGTATTTATTACCTGGGCTTACAGTCAGCTGAAAGCAATGAAGCTTGTTTGGATCAGGAAAATGTACTTTACATGTACCTGAAAAAGAAAAAGCCATTAGGAAGGTCAGGAGTGAGCGGTGTCCAGGTGCTGAGCTAACCTCCAAACACCGCTCACAAGCGGTAATCATGGAGTATACCCAATGGCAAGCTAGGGGTTCTGTTGTCTTTCCCATTCACCCACTTAGTCTTACTAGTTAATTCCAAATCAAGGATTTACTTCAATTTTTACATGGTCACTAAAGAGTTCTCTTCTTATAGAATTGTGCTATTTACAATGAAAGAGACTATCCCTCAAAGACATTAATGTATGTGGGTAAAGGCTAAACATGGAAAAACCAGGAAAAGAAGCACATGGAACTTCTGTTCAAATCAGTCAGAAGCACAGAGATCCACACAGACATGCAAGCCCATCCGAAGTGAGGTTACAAGTGAGATACTAAGAGTTAGAGGCCACCCAGGATTACTATAACACTGGAGGAAAAGAAATCTCAGAAATCCACCTGCCTCTACCTCCAGAGTGCAGGGTTGCTCATCTTTAACCTCAGCACCTGGGATGCAAAGGCAGGCAAGACCTCTGAGCTCAAGGCCAACCTAGTCTACGTGAAACACTGTCTCAGGAAGTGGGTTCACAATTTTACTGTTGGTCTTGTTTCATTTTGATGTTTAATGAGCATGTCAGACTAAAACATTGAGATAAAAAACACAGAACAGAGCCGGGCGTGGTGGCGCACGCCTTTAATCCCAGCACTCGGGAGGCAGAGGCAGGCGGATTTCTGAGTTCGAGGCCAGCCTGGTCTACAAAGTGAGTTCCAGAACAGCCAGGGCTACACAGAGAAACCCTGTCTCCAAAAACCAAAAAAAAACAAACCACAGAACAGTTTAAGACTCGTGGGCTTTCTTTTTTAGAGTAGGGGGGAAAACTCCTCAATCTATAGGGGTCAGGAGCAGTTTCTGAAATACACTACCACATTCTTTTTTCTAGAAATAACCTTCTGAATTAGTCTTCCAAGAATACAAAAATTAATAAGACAAGTTTTAAAAATTAACAAAACTACCAAAATCAAATAACTAACCTTAAAGCTCAGGAAAGGATAAGTTAAAAAAATATATATATATGTATATATATATATAATGTTTTTAACCTATCTACACATATTTTTAATGTATCCTTATACACACACACAGACACATATATTTTAGTTTTCTCTATATACAATAGCATCTATCTAAGGAAATGTCCATTTTCAGGGAGATGTTTATGCATGTGCATATACGAAGCTCTGAGGTCATTCCACAGTCTCTAATCACACTGCCAAATAAAAAGCTATCCTTATGGCTCTGTAAATATTTTAGAAATGTTTTAAAATAGACAGCAAAAGCATGAGCATGTGGTAGCTTGTTTCTTCTTTAGAATGATGATATGCAGAAAACATGGGAAAAAAGAAGCATGTCAAACAGTGGATGCTATCTGAGAGCTTAGCCACAGGAGAGGAAAACAGGCTAATGTCTTTTCCAAATCCTACAAGATTCACATCAAGCACACGTGCTAGCTCTAAGGGGAACTTTCTTTGGTCTCTGATGAAAAGGCACTTTAAACAAACATGTGAGTCAGAGACAGTGGAAAGACTTTATTGGACTGGAACACAGAAAATCACTGTATGATGCTTTTTAGAAGGAGATGCCCTAACACAGGCAGTGAGACAGAGGAGAGAGAGCTCATCACCTGGCTTCAGCCCTTTGCCACCTGCCTGGGTCACACCACTCACACTGACTTCCAAAGCATTTTAAAGAACACCCTTTTACTTTTGCTCTCCTCTTTTATTTCCCCACTTAGTGTCTGGGATTGAAAACAGGGCATTATGCATGCTAGGCAAGTACTCTGCTACTGAGCCACCTCCTGAGCTTCAAAACTGACCTTTCAGTAACATTCCCATACAATACCTTCAGTTTTGAATGGAAGCCACTTTGAGGTCAAGCTACAGAATTGGGAGGTTTTAGATGAGAGCCATAGCAGAAATATATTTTCTATCATAACCCACTCTTCCCCCACACAAATGTCAGGCATCAAAAGTAATTGTTCAGCCTGCCCAGGAGGCACACACCTTTGATCCCAGCACTTACCAGGTAGAGGCTAACAGAGCTATTTGAGGCCAGCCTGGTCTACATAGTAAAGTCCAGGCTAGCCAAGGCTGCATAGTGAATTTTAACAAACAGCTTGTCTGTGCCCTCACAAACTAACTTCACAACCACCCTCAAATTCAAAATGACTTTTAAACCACATATTACAATAAAAAGCTTAACAACAACAACAAAGTAAAATAGCCAAAGCTTTCAAGCTCTCTAAAATGTGTAAAATATAAAATATTTGGTGAAAGGTTAGTGATAGAAAAGTAGAACTCTGATACACATTATCCAAGTGCATTTCTCAATGACCAGTGCACTGCTGGGCCCATGTGTGTTTTCAGGAAAGACAGAGTGAGGGAGCACATCTATGGGTGAAGGGCGTGCAGCTGCTTTTTCTCAAACACAAAAACAAAGCAACAATAAACATCTCTTGAACCCAAAGGAAGCACACTAACAACAGGGCTCCTGACCCCCACTCCTTTCCATTCAGGGAGAAGGTGGAACCGAATCAAGGGACCAATCATGCCTCCGCTACACCTACACAGACAGATTCCACATGTGCGACTCAGGACTAGACTCTTTCTGTTGTTTGTTGAGACAGGGTGGCTCTCTATCACCCTGTCCTGGAACTCACTGTGTTGACCTACCTAGCCTCAAACTCAGAGATCTGCTTGCCTCTGCCTCTTAAGTGCTGTGGTTAAAGGCGTGTGCCACTGATACCTGGCTAGAACCTCATTTTAGATTTTGCAAAAAAACAAAAAACAAAAAAAAAAACCCAAAAACCAAAATGCCTCTTCTTTTACAAAATTAAAATCTATTCATAATATACACATAAAATAGGCTTTTGCTATGCAAAATTACTAGAACAAAATGAGTTTTCTTCATGTCATCAGTATATAGTAATAACTTGACAGGCATGCTATACTTACAAGGTAAATTAGCTTCAAGTTCTGCAACCTCTGTAGAAATAGAGAGACTGTGGTTAATAGTATAATCTTCATAACATCACCAGTTTTAAATGAGCAATTCCTCCTAGGTTACAGAAGAAAAAAATAAGCTAGATGAACTGAAACCTGGTCTAGAATTTATATTTTAAGCCTAACTTCACACACATACACCATGCATTTATGTTCTCTCCCATGAAGCCTCAGACCATCTAATCCACATCCTCAGTTATTTACTGTGTGTTTAATTCCAGCATCCTTCTGCACATCAAAATTACAGCTCTCCTTCCCCTTATCACACTAACTCTCTCCCATAAGGTATAGACAAACACCATGCCTACTCTCACCACTTCTATCCCACAGAGAATAAGCAGTATTAGAAGGACAGTCAGCTGTTTACAGAAGACTATTATACCAAAAAGGCCCTAGAGATTCCAACAGCAAGGAAACAAACATTAAAACTAATACATTGAAAACACAAAAACCAATCAATTACATTAATACTGGACTACTTAAAAAAACAAGTAATGCCAAGAATGGCAGGGCACACTTGTAATACCAGTTCTCTATGAACTCAAGGCCATCCAGGTGTTCCAAAGCCATGCTCTTTCTTTAAAAAAAAAAAAGTATATAAAAAACAGGAGGGGAAGGGAGGGGAAGAAGTTGGGAAGGAGAGGAGAGAAAAGAAACACAGAGGGCTATAGGTATGTTAGGGAGAAATACTGTTAGGGAGGGCCCATGTTCAGTCTCCAACACTGTACAGAAAGACAAAAAGAAACTAAGAAAGCAAACCCATTTACCAAAAATATTATTAAGGACCAAATTTAATTACAGAGATGAAAGATTTGTACTCTCAAATTATAAATACGGAGGACAGAAACTACAGAGTGAATAGAACCCATCACCCAAAGACTCTCACAGGGCAACTCCATCACAACCTCAGTGGCCGTCTTCACAGAGCCATATGAAGATCCGCAGAATATTGAGAATGGACAAAGTTAACAACACTGTTTCTGGATTCAAATTATATTACAGAGATATAATAATCAAAACAATAATAGTAATATGGGCATAAACACAGGTCAGTCTAGACAGAACAACAGGGAGTCTAGAGCAAACCTAATAAGCACAGTCAACTAGCACCCAAGAGTACCAAAAAGACCACACAGGGAAATGAGAGCCTCTTCTGTGGAGAACTAGGTGCCCTTACACAAATTATCAAAATAAATAAAAGGCTCAAATGTAAGCTCTAAAATCCATAAAGGTGGTGGTGGAGTAAATTCCCAAACCTTGCTTTCCCAGTGATTTACATTTTATTTAACTGCTTATTACTTTAAGTATGTGTACTGGAGGGAGTGGTATGTGCACATGAATGCAAGTGCCTACAAAGGTCAAGATGTGAGGGTTCCTGCAGCAGAGGTTACAGGCTGCATACAGGGGTATGCTGCCTGATGTGGAAGCTGGGAATCAAACTCAGGTCCTCAGGAAAAGCAGTATGTGCTCTTAACCACTGAGCCATCATCTCTCCCTGCCCCAGTTTATATATATATATATATATATATATATATATATATATATATACACACATACACACACACACACAAACACACACACACATATATAAAAGCAAAAATTAAAAGTGAGACTACATTAAACTAAAATGCTATAGCACAAAGAAAAGGTAGTCTATATAGATTGGGGATAAATGTCTGCAAATCATGTAGCTGATAAGCGTTTAACATAATATCCAACACAGACACAATTCAACAGGAAAGGGAGGGAGGGAGGGAGGGTGGGAGGCAGGGAGGGAGGGTCGAAGGGAGGCAGGAAGATAGATCAATCAATCAGGCAGAGGACCTGAACAGACGTTTCTCCAAAGAGATAAAAGTGACCAACAGTTTTATGAAAAGATATGTAGTGTCACCAAGTATCAAAACAAGATCATGCCTGCTATCTCCAATATTTCCAGTTGGCTACTAGAGAGATAAGAGATAAGAAGTAGCAACTGATGGTTAGGATACAGAGAAAAGGGAACCTTCACACAATATTATAATATATATTAAATATTACACAGAGAGAGAGATCCCTCAAAAAGCTAAAAAAAAGGGAAAATACAAAACAACTACCATATGATCCAGCAATCTTTGTAAATAGACATACTCAAAATAGCACCTTTTAGAGTAGCAGTTCTCAACCTGTGGGTCACAACCTCTTTGGGGGTTGTGTATAAGATAGTTACATTATGACTCATAACAGTAGCAAAATTAGTTATGAAGTAGCAAGGAAATAACTTTATGGCTGAGGTCAGCACAACCTGAAGACCTGAATGAGAGGGTGGCAGCATTGGGAAGGTGGAAGACCACTGCTGTACAGGAACAACCACCCCATGCTCATTGCCCTTATTTTTCATGATAGCCAAGATATGAAATCGGCCCAAGTCTAAACTGAGTAATGAATGAAGAAACTGAGATGTGTAAGAAACACTATTCAGCATTAGCAGAGATGAGCCTGCCATTTGTAACAATGTGATGGAGCAAAGGACATCATGCTACGGAAATAAGACCGACAGAGAAGGAACAAACTGCTGAATACCCAGAAACCAAATGGTGACAAGGGATGAGGGCAATCACCAAGGGTACAAAGTAACAGTACAGAGTAATAATACAAGGTACATTACTTAGCTAAGTAATGTATGCTAATGTGACCACATAGGAAATGTATATGAATTCACTTCGTTAGTATTGTTTTACTATGTACACACCATATGGATATGTAAAATCATAATCACAAGTACAATGTTGTGTGTAGGGGACAACAGGGGGGACACAGGATATGACACAATAAATAGGCCAGCAAAGCTGTCTTCACCTTGGACAGAGAGTAACACACTACCAGGCTCTACCCAAAGGCTCTGTCATTTCATACATAATTCTAATACCGGAAGCCCAAGGGTCTCCAAACCCTGAGCCCCAGCTCCCACTCCTACTGATGCCTTCAGCATTCAGCAAGTCTTCCACACTTATCTAAATGATTCTTTTAATAATCTGGGTTCTACAGCTAATCCTTGAAATCCAGTAGCTACAGAGATTCCAAAACCCTGAATGCCCTAGTCCACACTCACTCACTCCAGTGCCATTAAAAACAAAACAAAACAAAACAAAACCCTAAATTAGTGTTATTCTCTAACTCTTGTTCTGTGTGGCCTGCTACAATAAAAATATTTTACACACATTGATGGTTTGTACACAGACACTAATTTTTTAAATAATTTTGAAGGCTGCCTGGCCAAGACCAAGGCACCAGCGGATTCTGAATCTGATGAGGACTCAGTGCTCTTACAGATAACAATTTCCTGCTGTGTGTTCAAACCATAGGAGAGACGAGGAAGCTATCTGGGATCTCTTATTAGTGCACTAATTCCACTCACAGGAACTCTACCATCATGAATTACCTCCCAAAGGCAATTACCTCCTAATACCACCCAGGTGTTTAGATTTGAGCATACAAATTTGGAGGACAGTCTTTCAGACTGTTTAAGACCACTGCCTATGAAAATATGATCTAATAACATTTTTTATAAATACACAAACGTCATAAAAAGTTCTAACTTTACATAACAGTCAATAATTTAAATTTAAAGGTTTGCTTGTAAACATCATGTTCAGTGTAACTCACCCAAGAAAGGAAGACAGGGCTGAGGGAAGCCCCAGATACAGCCTGATGGCTACACCAGGAATCCTATCAAGATTTCTTGGTTTCAACTGTCAGAGCAAGCAAGGAATAGAATCCTTGGAACATGGGATTTCAATAAAGATGATTGGCACTTTGTCTAGCCCAGTGCAGAACCTAAAATACCTGGCTAACTCTGCACAGTGTTCCTATAGGAGAGTTGTCAACCATGGCAAGTGGTTTCTCAATCCTTCAAATGATGGCATACCAACGCTAACATCAGTAATGACAATCTTAGTGTAAACACAAATGAAACTAAGCCAAAGTAGCCAGTCAGCGGCTTGGCAAGCCTGAGGGCCTCTGACAAAGCAACACAACTCAGGCCTGACTAACACTGACTTCCCCACAAAATAATAAAAAGTGACAAGTATTTTTAAGCTGCTAAAGGCTTGCTTTCATAAGACGACAATGCCTCTTTTGCTAGGTGGCCTAGCAATTCTGGGAGGCACCTGCACCTTGCATAACTCAGTGGCTACATAACTTCCTTCTGAGAAATTAAATTCTTTTCCTTTCTAAATAAGGATCAAACCACAGTCCACTGGAAGCTTGACCACAACCAGATTACAACATCTACCCAGTTACCACAATGATCCCCACACCTCACAAATTCACCTCCTCTTATTTAGGCAGCTCACAATACCTGGCTCTGTATCCTGATCTGCTACTGCATCTGCATATCCTTTATAGACGTCAGCCCCTCTAGAAAGCACTGACACAACTAACTAGCTCAAAGGTGTTTTAGTACCACTCTAAAATGCAAACTATAATCCCGAAAAAGCATCTTCCTCTAACAAGAGTCAGGGATCACTGAGTGTAGCCCAGGACCTCATGTAACCCACTTATGACTTGAGCACAGAAAATATGAAGGTGGGTGTCTATGGCTTCTAGAGGCCCTCTGTATTAGTCAGGGTTTTACTGCTGTGAACAGACATCATGACCAAGGAAAGTCTTATAAAAAACAACATTTACTTGGGGCTGGCTTACAGGTTCAGAGGTTCAGTTCATTTTCATCAAGGTGAGAGCATGGCAGTATCCAGGCAGGCATGGCGCAGGAGGAGCTGAGAGTTCTGTCTTCATCCAAAGGCTGCTAGTGGAAGACTGACTTCCAGGCAACTAGGGTGAGGGTCTTATACCCACACCCACAGTGACACACCCATTCCAACCAGATCACACCTATTCCAACAAGGCCACACCTTCAGATCGTGCCACTCCCTGGTCCAAGGATATACAAACCATCACATCCTCTTTCCACATAAGGCTGCTTGGTGTACTTATGGTGACTGTCCAAGTTCCCCAATCTCACTGGTGTTTAACTTCCAACAGAACACATAGGCTGTGTTTGGTCAACATCTGACCCCCTACTTGACTTAGCAGGACTTGCTAGACTACGCCTCAGACTCATGTGCTGTCAAATGCTGTGAGAGCATTGGCAGTGTGGCAAGTTGGCTTAGTGTGGGAGAAGCCTTGGTAGAGAGTAAAGACCCAATCACACATGAACACACAATCCCTCACAGTCTTAAGGTGCTTGGCCAGGGCTCAAGGAAGACAGGAGTGGGCACCCAGCCTTTCTTGTTCTGCTTCTGCGCTCCTAGAACCCGCTAGTTATCACCAGTAAGTGGCAAGACCCCATGAGCCTCTCCCCCATCAATAAAAGCACTCATTTTTTGGCCTGTTAGTGTCTGTAATCTTTCCCTTAGCTCTTGGGGATGCCAGTGTAGATGAGACTTCTGCCCTAGATGCTATCACTGGGGCTCTGGACACATAGTCTTTGTTCTAGACTTTTATGGCTGTACAGACAAGCTAGATACCTTCCAACACAGCTCCCACCTGACTAAAAGCAGAACAGGAAGGACTGAGCCTTTTGGCAGCCTAATGACAGCTCTAAGAACTGAGCAAAGGCTATACTAGGGCACTCTCCTCAAAGTGAGCTCATCCCTCAGCCTCCTGCTTCCTTCACCTCCCTCCACTGTATTCTCTCAAGGTACTTTTTAATTGCTCTGCATGACAGACTCCCTGCCTCTCCCTTTCGGAATGCAGCTTGCAGCAATAAGTCCTAGACACAGTCACACAATTTCCTGTAATGTGTTCATATCCATGAAAGACATCTTCACACAAGCCTACTTTACTGCCCAGGCCAATAATCCCAATTACTCAGACTCTTTCAAAGTCCCTAAAGAGATTTTTGTCTGGCAAGTTTTTCACCATGATCACCCTGTAGCTATCTGAAAGCTCCCAGGTTGAGTCCCTAGGCACAGATTTGGTGGAGACCTCTGCCCAAACTCTTTTCTATTAACTTGCATTTCTGCTCTTAAAATTACATGTTGAATCTGTTCTCCTAGAGCCTGCTTCACCCCTAAGATGTGGGTCTGGCCATCCTGCTGCAACTACTTCAGGCTTCTTAGCCCAAGTCTCTCAGCTTGTCAGGTAGAAAATGAAGCTCCTGCCTGGCAAGACTTTAAAAGTAAACCAAGAATTACCCCTGAAGTACCTGCTATGACACAAAATTCCTGCTATGGTCTGAAGGTGCCCAAACTTCTTATTAAAACCTGATGCCCAATGCAGGTTTTAAGAGGTGGAGTCTTTGGGGTGATTAAGTCACGAGGGCTCTGTTCACAGTCAACGTTTGTCTCTTTCTTCCAACACGACCAGTGACCCTTTCCTCCTAGGATACACAATGGAGGCTTCACCATGGAAGCAGATTACCCTGGCACGTGTGAGGGAAGTGCCTTACCTCTGAGGCCAACCCTGCTTGCTTGTTTTTTTCTTTTTCTTTCCTTACTTCCTTTCTTTTTTTTTCTTTTCTCCCCCCCGCCCTTTTTTTTGGAGACAGGTTTCTCTGTGTAGCCCTGACTATCCTGGAGCTCACTCTGTAGACCAGAGCCAGCCTAGAATTCAGAGATTGGCCTGCCTCTGCCTCATGAATGCTGGGGAATCCTACTTCCTTTCTTTCTTTTTAAAAGATTTGTTTGTTTGTTTGTTTGTTTAATGTTCATTGGTGTTTTGCCTTTATATACATACATCTTCATGAGGGTGTTGGATCCCCTGGAACTGGAGTTATAGACAGCTGTGAATTGTTATGTGGTTGCTCTTAACCACTGAGCCATCTCTCCAGGCCCCAAATTCTGTACTCTTAACCTTAATCTTCTATCTACACTGCAGATCCTGAGAAAGATACTCCTATTGTTTACAAGGTTTACAATTGTTTAGTCATAGCAGACAATGTCTAACTTGGGACTTGGCCCAAAGTGCTTGGTGTACCAAGGCTGTTATTAAACATGAGGGTGGGAATATAAAGGGACAGTTTATTCTCAGCTGATACCCCTAGACTGCTCTAAGTGCTGCAACTACACCCCAAAACTCCTCCGCCTGGCTTTCCTAACTCTAGGCTACCTCTACAGGCAGAACCTCAAGAATTCTGAAAAATCAAATGTCATTAGGTTCATCCAAGTGAGGTGTTCCAGGTCTACCCTCTGAAGTTTATGATCTAGGTTGTTCTGAACTTACAGACAAGAACAAGATGTGAACAATAATTTTACTTTTAACCAACCATCCATAAATTTGTCAAGATTTAAGCTAATTCAAGATTTAAATACAGGAAGTATACAGAAGACCCTATTAAATCTGCACAAACCCACAGCCTTCAACCTCTACCTCTACATATACATGCTTCCACATATGTACATCCTTGCCCCCATCCCATGCATATAAGAACATGCATGCCACATATATATGCCTATGCACACAAAAGGGAACACCCTTTATCAACATAATTTTCCCTTACAAACATGGACATATGACCTTAGGAGAATTTTAATCATAATTCTGTGAATCCTAATAACAAAATTATAATATGTATTACATATAACATTAGAACATTATAACATTTTATCATTAACAGTTCATATATTTTGTGTGTGTGTGTGTGTGCGCGCGCGCAATATGTGACATAATTCTTTGAAGACACCAGATTTTCACAGGACTCCTTAGGCTATGTCCCACATGAAACAGAAGGATCCTAAGAGTCCCTGTTCCAGGCTGGAAAATACTGCTGTGCATCCTACAGGAAAGGGGAGAGCAAAGGAAAATAACAGCAGCACCCATGTGCCTCCGTCCTGCCAATTCCAACTGTCTTACTCTTTCCACAACACAGAATAGCATAGCAGAGCCAAAAAAGAATATTGCTGGAGTGTCCGACACCACAGTTCTAACACCATATCCTTGCTATTACAATCCTGCCTGGTATAATAAATTCTTCCACTCTAAGTGACAATCACACTTTTTTTTTTTAAAGACAGGATCTCTTCATTCTACACTCTGGTTGTCCTGGAACTCACTGTGTAGACCAGACTGGCCTTGAACTCACAGAAATCAACCTGCCTCTACCCAAGAGTGCTGGGCTTTAAGGTGTGCACCACGATGCCTAGCTGATTATACTTTACAATCATTTCAAAGAAATATTCCCATTCAACAGACTACTGTACATCCATCCCAAGGAGCCTCCAGACAGCTTCATTTTGTTACAGGGTATAAAAACAACTCCCATGGGTGATGATTACCTTTAACAAGCAACTTGTCTCTCACAGAAACCCTCCGAGTAGAGTCAGATGTGGAGGCTGATGTCCGGGATCCTTTGAGACCATCATCCCGCTTCAACTTGCTTGCCAGCGTTAGCATTCCTGCCACCTTTCTTCTGGAAGACAGGCAAGAGCAGGGTTAAGGGCCATGTCTCCAGACACTAGACAAGAGAAATATACAGTTGTTTTTACTTTAGGGTCTCTAAAATTAGTTAAAAAAAAGTCTCCATATATTAACAAAACTTGATTTCTTCATAGGAATCTGAGTAAGTGATGTGATTCTTTTGAGTTTAGGGGAGCCGTAAGTTTCATACTCACTAGGTACAGTATATGCTAGTTCAATCACAAGCAAGCCCCACCCAGTCCCATGCTTCCCAACAGGCACTCATTCACTAACCCCACTGGTTTCAAATGAACTAAGAGTCCCCACAACAACAGGACCCAGGTGTGGCCTGGGTGTACAAGTCTCTAGGGCAGAAGGGACATCTGATGCTTTGCTTTCCTTTTCCCTCAGAGGAAAAGGAAAATAGAAATTAGAGCAAATTAGAACACCCCAAACTGAACTCTTCCCTGGTTGCTTCCAGACCGGGTAAGTTTCAGGCTCTCAGGCTGTAACCTCCCTGGGAAGGACAGCAAAATAGAAAGGCAGGTGAGGTAATACTCCCGGCTGCCTGCAAAAAGGACTGCTACTCACCCTGTAAGCCTTCAACTGTTTAACAGCAGCATTAGAGCAACAGAACTGTTGGGCAGAAGGTACAGGCACTTCCCATGCACTGCTCTCTCCATTCTCATTATCAGCATTCCCCACAAGGTTTTATTTGTTCTAACTGATGGACCCTAGTGAAGGCATTATCACTCAAAGTACAATTTGCATTAGGATGTCAGCAATCCCTACCTCCACAATCTGCCTTCTGTTTTTATTACACACTTCCATCAGTCAGACACTCCTCATACCAACACTCCAGCAAGAATAAGTAGTTTAATATTTACATAATTTCCTTTCTTGTTTTAAAAGCATTTCCTTTCAATAAAGGTCTGATAATTTCTCAGTCAAACAAAATCTAAACCTTACAGATGAAAAGTTTTACCTGAGAGGTCAAACTTGAGGCTAATACCATGAACACAAGAATATTCCTCTCTTCAGAATTTAAAAAAACCCTCAAATGCAACTCTCCTGTCTAGTTTCTCATGCCACCTTCTGTACACAGCATCCCTAGTGAAAGGTAGATTTCACTTTGTACCACATGTCACAAAAACAAGAAAGTGAGTATGATCTTCCAAACTATACATGACCCTGCCACACTAAGGACTCGTTACACTGGGCACAGTGGCATACACCTATAACATCAGTATTTGGGGGAGGGGCTAAGGAAGGAAGACTGGGCTACAAAGTCTAGCTTGGGCTACAAAGGAAGGTCATGTATCAAAAAAGCAAAATAACAAAACCAAAAAAGTAGCACCAAATAATTCTTGTATAGCATGTTAGTATGCACAAGCTCATAGTACTGAAATCTGGGAAAGATTCCTAACACTAATACACACAGGCAGGCAGGCAGGCAGGCATGAACACACTCACACCCTGGAACAGGCCTGGAGGGTGAATGTCCAAGACACAAGAAGCACTCACCACAAAAAAAAAAAAAAACCCTAGTTTTCCTTTAGATGTGTTGTAAGTGTGGTCATGGCGTAGTCTATACGAACACTGATCAGTCATGAAGTGATGGGGCATTCAGTCCTACTCTATAGTGGCTTCTCCTCAGGGGCATCTATATGAAAAGATGAGCCTAGTCAGAAAACAAGCATCCTCAAGTCTTCACTAAGTCACTTCCCCCAGAGGGGCTTCAGCCCACAAGTACCAAAACAGCTGAACATATATAACAATGCTTTCCTGTCTTGGTTGCCACCTAGAATGATCCTGTCAGAAATTCCTCAAGCAGGATCATGAGGTAGTGCTTTCTACCTTGGCCAAGTCTAAGCCCACTGCTACATGCTCAGACCTTGGGACATCAGGGGTGTCTGACAATGGTCCAAGATAACAACCCGACGTACTACTGGGACAGGAGTATGTTCCACATGAGGGCCATCAGGTTTTCACCTTTGATATCAGTAAGGCAGATGGTGAAGAGGAAAACAGAAAAGCATTCAGAGTTTGGTAGGCAGTCCCCTAGTGGTCACAACAGAGCTGCTCCTCACCCTGTGGACCTGCTCTGTGCTGCTCAGACCTGCCATGGCTGCCCACGGGCTCTCTTAATGCTCTCCACTGCTCTTCTACACTGGGCTTTATCAGAGGCAGAGGATGGGTGTACCCTGCTCTACTCTTCGAGGTGTAGATCCTAGCTTGTAATCTTCAGTAAGCTGTAGGCTTTTCCAATAGAACATGTTGTGCAAAGACTGTGCAGGGTAGAAAACAACACGAGTGGTGTCTCCACAGAAAACCCAACACGAATATTCTAAGGCAGGTAAGACTAGAGTATCCACCTATTTTTCTATCATCTGTATCACTTTCACTAGCATGAGAGGGAATAAACCAAAGTCTCCATTTGGAAATGTCCCCACAATCAGAAAATTAAACAAAAAAAAATTACTCAAACTATCAAAAGGGTAGAAGTTGCCTCAGAATTCTCATTCCCTCCTCAACACGTCCCACCTCTGGAAAACCCCACTTTGACCCAAACTTCCCTTTGCTCGAAAATCACACTGTGACTAAGGCAGTATTTTGGGAACAGATCAGCTATTCTGAACAGCATGCTCAGTTTCCAACTCCACAAGTTGTATTTGGCCCAGTTAGTTCCTCCTCTGGGTGGGACCAACTTTTAGGGCATCCAAAGAGGACTGCAACTTGTTATTTAGCAGTCTCATCAAGTCATGTTTATTCAGCATTCCTATGCGCTGTGCTGAAATCAGGCCGGTGTGACCTATGCAGGGCCAGTTGGCTCACAGCGAGGATAACTCCTCACTGACAGCTCCAATCTAAGCCATTTAAGAGCCACTAGGGACGCTTAACCTCCCAAGCCTAAAGAAACAGATCAGGACCTAAACCGTACAGCATGAGTGTCCAAGGGGTCTCTAACCTGCCAGGCTTACTGACCACCTCCGGAGCTCATCTTTGGTTTTGGGTACTGAATATCAAGTTAATTCTGTCCAGGTACTCCTGTTAATTCTGTTCCTGAAGCTCCCCCCCCAGTCACTATCTTTAATTTCCTATGACTCTGCCTACTGCCGAGCTCCCCATATTCGGCCCAAACAGCTAGGAAGCCTCGGCACCAGGCCCAGCCACCTCACTGTTTTTCAACACCACCCTGCTCATTTCTGGAACCTTCTGTTCAATCTGATAACCAGGTCTTGAGATGCCCTCTTTCCCTTCACCGCCAAGCCCGACCAGGTTCTTAAGGAGAGCAGATTTTTACCCACAGGCCAAGATCCCCTCCGGGAAGCCTTCCCCAGCAACTCCAACCCACCGGCAGCGCCGAGGAGTGGGTCCAATGCCCACCGGAGACGGAGGAAACTGAGCCGGCCGAGGAGAAGGCCACACCCCAGGTGACACGCCGCGGAACCGGGTCAGGGACCGAACCGGGCCAGGCGGGCCGGCCGCCCCTCCTCCCCGCCGTCGCCGTGGCGGGCCGCGTCCACCTCCCGCCTCCCTTCAGGGACAGCGGCCTCCCCGCCGCGGCCTCGGCCTCCCGGACGGCCCGAGCTCCGCACCGTGACCTTGCGGGCGGCGGCACGGGGTCCGCCTCGGCCCGGCCCTCTAGAGCCGCCGGGGCTCGCTGCCCGCCCAGCGCTTCCCGTCAGCCGCCGACCTCGCGGTCCGGCCTGGCGCTCGGCGACAGGAACCTCGGCCTCAGTCCAGCCCGCGCGACCAGCTTACCTGAGCACCGCGAGTCAGGCGAGGTGAGCCGGCACCCAAAACCATGCCCAGCGAAGCAGCGGCACCGAGTCGCGCTGGCCTTCACAGCCGCACCGGCTCCCGGCGGCGAGACCGGAAGTGGCGGGGCGGGGACTGCGCCGTGACCGCAGCGGGCACTTTAAAAAAAAAAATTCAAAGCTACAAAGAACTTTATTGGCAGCTCCACGCGTGGACAGTCGCGTACACAGGCCAACTAGGCGGCCCTCGTTCATTGGTGAAGAGCACGGCCTGAGGGTGGGCCATGTGTCAAGACCTTTGCTGATTGGTCACCGAAGCGCCAGCATCCCGGACCGCCTAGCGGCCTTCCGGTTTGTTTCCATTCATTTAGCCGCTTGCTTCCCTCGGAATACCATACTAGTGCGGTGCCTGCTGGTGGAGCTATGTCCCTGTGCCCGGCACCATTCCTGAACGCAAAGGATCCGACCTGTTTGCATCCGTGTTAGGGCCATGGGATAGTTAGAGGTGGCTGCTGGGTGTGAGGGCACTCTTCCTGCTCCTTATTTTTTTAATTTCTCATATTCCTATGTGCACTTTTAAAAATCTACTTCAGGCCGGGAGTTCCGGCGTATACCTTCAATACCGGCGCTCCGAGACAAGAGGAAGGCCTGGTCTACATAGTGAAATCCAGGACCGCCAGAGATATGTAGAGAGATCCTGCCTCGTGAGGCCTTGGGGTTCCATGTGCAGCATCCTACTTGCAGCTCGTGGGGTATGAGTTCTCTGTCCCTGTGGGACTGGAGATAGCCTACTTTGGGAGAGAGTTCGGCAAGACTCCTAGAGAGGTAGGGCCTTGGAAAGAGGATATTTGCTGTGGAAAAGAACAAGGACCGTCAGGTTTCCAGTGATTTTTCTTGGCAATTCTGGGGAATGAATCTCAGGAGGTCTCACAAGCAAAGCACTACCTTTGAGCTATACCCCCCACACACACACACACACAACACACCCTAAGATTTCTTTTGAAATGAGGCACTTGGGTTCAGCGAGTAAAGCGTTTGTCAGCATGAGGACCTGTTTCCAAACTCGGGAAGATGTGAGGCTGAGGAATCCTCAGATTAGGACCAAATACCTTGACTTCCGTAGAGGGGAAGAGATCCCCCACAGAGCTGGGTTGCACATTGGAGTTGGAGGCCAGCCTAGATTACATAGAGTTCCAAACAAGCCAAAGTGACTCAATGAGATCCTGTAAACACAAACAAACAAAAAAGTGGAGGAAAGTTATCCTTCGACCACCCCATGTGGCACATGGCTACACACTTCTCTCAAGCTTCCATTAGATATACACTCGTGCACAGATAGAAAGGGTAAAAGGCAGCCAGGCATAGTGGTACACGGCTTTAATTCCAGCACTTGGGGAAGCAGAGGCAGACCTGCCAGACTGGTCTACATAGTGAATTCCGGGGCAACCTGAGCTACATAGTGAGACCCCGTCTCAATAAACAAACAAACAAGGCTTTTGATCTAAGGGAGGTTGCAAACACAGAACAGATGGTACTTGTATTAATCAGCGTTCTCTAGAGTCACAGAGCTTATGGAATGTCTATATTAAGGGATTTTCACTGTGATCCAGATCAGAAACTTGCGTCTTCCAGCCTCAAGATCTGGATCACGGGTGTGCCCTCCAATTTTTGATTGTAGTTCATTCCAGATATAGTCAAGTTGACAACAGGAATAGCCACTACAGTACTCAGGTGAACTCTTTATGACAAGCTGCCTCATTCTCTCAGGCAACCAACACCTTTGCTCAGCTAACTCTTGTCTTGTTCTCCTAAACTTAAACAGCACTTTCTTACGGCTCCTCCCCCCCCCAGCCCCCCATTGCTCTCCCCGCTCTTCTTTGGACCCATGGCAGGTGTTCAGAACCAATGTTATTGGGCAAGAACTGCATGAGTTTGTGCAAAGTTCTGGTGAAGCCAGGCTACAGAGGCAGAGACAGCTGGAACAGCTGGAACCAGTATCTCACCAATACGCCTGAATCTCAACATTGCAAAGAGATGAGTCACTTCTAGGTCCATTTCATGTGCTCACCTAAGACTCGCCAAGAGCCTACCGGTTTACATAGTCCTCACAACAGCCCTAGTTAACAGTTTTCTGTTAGCTCCAGCTTTCAGGAAGCACAGAAGTATTTTGCCCAGCATGGCTGAACTTGAATGTGAATCCGGCCCATCTGTCTCTGGCATTCAGTCCCAGAGACAGGCTACTAATGAACAGCAAGGAAAGAGATAAGCGACTCTTAGAAACAGGCTGAATGGATCTCTGTGGGTTCAAGGGCAGTCTGGTCTACAGAGTGAGTTCCAGGACATCAAGGGGGGTACACAGAGAAACCCTGTTTCAAAACAAAACAAAGAAACAAACAAACAAAACAAATAAGAAACCAAAACAAACAAACAAACAAAAAACCCAAAGCAACAACGTCAACAACCCCAGCAGCAGCAGCACAACAGCCATGCCACCTTTCACAGTTTAGTGGAAGACTTCAGTTCCTTAGGGGTGGGAAGTGACTGGCAGACTGCTTTAAAAGCATGCTTGTCAAGCCGGGTGTGGTGGCATATGCCTTTAATCCCAGCACTTGGGAGGCAGAGGCAGGTGGATTTCTGAGTTCAAGGCCAGCCTGGTCTACAAAGTGAGTTCCAGGACAGCCAGGGCTATACAGAGAAACCCTGTCTCGAAAAACCAAAAAAAAAAAAAAAAAAAAAGCATGCTTGTCATATACTCTGGATCCTTGGGATATGTTGGTTTACTGGAGAAATGGGCTTTGCAAATTTGAATAAATTGAGGCCCCTGAATTGGGTTTCTCTTGAACTTTTCAAGTGGGTCTAGTGTGACTTCAAGGGTCCTCATGTGACAGAGGCTGTAAGTCAGGGCAGCAGGGGGAGATGTGAAGATGTAAGCATAGTTGTTGCAGTAATTCTCCAGCCCAAATAACATCCGGCAATGAAAACATGACTCAATTAATATGAATACATGCTGTGCGCCTAGATTGGGCAGATCTATCGCTACACTACCATCTTCCACACCTAGGAGACCCCTTAGAACTTGCGGTTTCTCCAGGCTCCCCCTTCACTTTTCTTCTTCTTCCTCCTCCTCCTCTTCATCCTTTCCCTCTCTCCCAACCTTCTGCTCCACCTTCCCTTATCTGCCCAATCGTCAGCTCTCCCTTATTTTACAAGTTAAAGTGGGAAGCAGGCTTACATGAAATCACTTGGGTGCTGATCCTTGTTCACAACCCCTCACAGGAGAACAGAATAACATCAAATATAATCAGCCCCAGGGCTAGCTGCAACACAGAGTTGAGCAATTTAAGGGGCATGGAGTACAGGTAGCTTCTAGAAGCTAAATCAGAAGGAACGTGGCTCTCGAATGCTGTGGCCTGAGTTGTGTGTTCTCTAAACACTTTGAAGTTCTAACTCCATTTCCTCATAATAACGGGACTTTGTGTGGGATTTCCTTTGGACACAGGGCCTTTGGGGTTGAGATGGGAGGTAAATACTTCCATGAACAAAACAGGAACATGAATTCTCATCCCTGGTCCTGAGTATTTGAAACTCTCCCAGATGTATCTACATAGTCTACATGTCTATGTAACCTCTAGGGGTCTTCCACTGTCACTGGGGATGGGGGGACTGGGGAGAAGGGACAACTCAGATGCAGCAATCCCTCCCTAACTAAAGCCACACAAGCAGGACTGATATTAGGGTGCAGCTCGGGTGGCATCCATGAAGAGGAGCAGCCACCACTCAGACGGACGTGCTGGCATCAGGAGACTCCGCACAACCACCTAGGAAGTTGCTATCAGCTTTCTGACGCTGTGAGCCAAATGGTAGGAGGAGAGAACGGACCACCCAAAGTTGTCTTCTCACCTCTACACTCAAACTGTGGCATGCACATGTATCCACACCTATACACATTCAAGAAATAGCTAGGCCGTGGCAGCCCACACCTTTAGTCTCAGCACTTGGGAAGGAGAGGCAGGCAGATCTCTCTGAGTTCTGAGGCCAGCCTGTTTTACAGAGCAAATTCCAGGACAGCCAGGGCTACACAGTGAAACCCTGCCTTGAAAAATCCTAACTAATGAACTAACTAACTAACTAACTTAATTAATTCATTCATTCATTAAAAGGGGAAGGTGAGATGGTTTTAGAGCTAAAGGTATTTGCCACCAAGCATGATGATCTGAGTTTGATTCCCAGGCCACACATGGTGGGAGGAGAGAACTGACCCCTACAAGAGAGAACTGACCTACACACACACACACACACACACACTCACACATGTACATGCCTGGGCACGGGGGTGGGGGCAGACAGACAGACAGACCCCCTTTGAAACTTTGGTCTAGGCAGGGAAACCACAGCAGGAAGATACGAATTGTGTAACATGGAGACTTGGAAGGCCCTCAGGGAGCACTGGGCATGGTTCACTAAGCAACCGTGAGTTTGCCTGTGGGAATAATTGAAGCACTGCAGAGCCATGTGCTTCAATCACTATGCAGACTGTGTGGAGCCACAAAATTGCTTATTAAAGTTAACAGCGCCATTCACCTTGCATAGAGTCAGTGACTGCAACCTAAAAAAGACAAATTATTTTTAAAATTATTTTTATTTTTAATCACATGTAGGTGTGCACGTGTCTGCACATGGCTATGTTCACATGAGGTCAGGAGCCCATGGAGGCCAGAGGCATTTGATCTATAATTTCCTGGAACTGGAGTTACAGACAGTTGTGTGCTGCCTGACATGGGTCCAGGAACCAAAGCTGGGTTCTCTGAAAGAACAGCAAGTGCTGTTAGCCGCCTCCTTCTCCTCCTCCTCCTCTTCCCCCTCTTCTTCCCCCTCTTCTTCCTCTTCTTCATCCTCCCCCCTCTACTTCTTCCCCCTCTCCCCTCCTCCTCCTCTCCCCTCCTCTTCCTCTTCTTCTTTTTCATGACAGGGTTTCTCCTGGCTATCCCAGAAGCTCTCTAAGACTAGGCTAGCCTGGAACTCAGAAATCTGCCTGCCTTTGCTTCTGGATTGATAGGATTAAATTGGTAGGCATCCACCATACTAGCTTTTTCTTTCCTTTTTAACTAATTTTTTTATATTGTCTTTATAATGACAATTGTGTTTCTTTTAAAACAGGACTAGAGATTGGTTGTAGCAGGATAGATACACCTTGAGTTGCAGCATTCAAGAGGTAGAGGCAGAGGCAGAGGCAGAGGCAGAGGCAGAGGCAGAGGCAGAGGCAGAGGCAGAGGCAGAGGCAGAGGCAGAGGCAGAGGCAGAGGCAGAGGCAGAGGCAGAGGCAGAGGCAGAGGCAGAGGCAGGTGGATCTCTGTGAGTTCAAGATCAGCATGACCTAACAAAATAATAAACAAGCAAATAAACAATAAATAAAATACGACTGGGCCGAGGCCATAATTTGGTAGTGGGGCATTTTGTCTGGCTTGGAAGAGGCCTTGGATTCAAACTGAAACAAGAAAGATCAAACTTTATTCTGGAGCACAATTCTCATGTCAAAAAAGTAGAATTTCAGTGTGTGACATGTGACTTTACTTGGAAGGCTGAAACAGGAGGATTGATGATTGTTTAAAGTTAGCCCAGGCTACATATAGTGAGACTGCGTTTCCTTAAAAGAAGGAAGGCCTGAGAGACAGTTCAGTTGGTGAAGTATTTGTCTTGCCAGCATGAAGGCAAATGTTCCAGAATCCGAGAGACAGAAGAAAGAAAGAAAGAAAGAAAGAAAGAAAGAAAGAAAGAAAGAAAGAAAGATCCTCACATCATATATGCAAACACTCTCTTCTAATCCTATCTCTGGGATAGCCATTGAAGAATCTGAAAAAAAAAAAAAAAAGACAGTTCCTGAGGAATGATGAAACCCAGTGCTTCCTCTGGGCCCACATGCATGCGTGCATACATATGTAGGAGGCATGAGAACCTGTGTGGGTATTTCACAGAAACCTCTCGAAAAGATCAAGGATACCAAAGGTCCTGGGGTAGGCATGCTTTAGCCCTCTCCCGTGAATGTTGGTATCTGTTCATTTTCTGAGGCCTCAGCAGGGACCCCCAGAATGGAGGCATGCCAGATTAGCCTCTCCAGGTGGGCTCACTGCAGGGTGTGCTCCTTGCTGCCTCTGTGTAGACACATTGCTAACCCAGCTCCAGCTACCCTTTGTATGGAGAAGCATCACTCAGACAGAAAATATAAGCTTGTACAGACATTCTCTTCAGCAATCCTTGACAAGAAATCACACCAAACCTCTGCAGAATCAGAGAGAAATGCTATCCAGGGATCCAGAATGCAAAAACAAGAAAAAGAACATGAAAAAATATATTATTTAAAAAATTTTAAATGCTATAATTATTATAATTGCTGCTGTTATTATAATTGAGTCATAGTCTTAACAGTATCTGGATCCAAAAGACTCCTGAGTTCTCAGATTTTGTATGTGTCACTATATCCTGCTCAGAATTGCACTTATGCCAAGAGATACAACAAAATACAAAATGACTGTATTATTTGCTTAGGAGCCTTCTTAAAACTGGACATTTGTATAAAAATTAGCCATGGAACACATTAAAAGTACAGTTTTGTTATTTTCTTTTATTTAGGTTGTGTTTTGTTTGTTGTTTGTTTGATTGGTTGGTTTCTTTGGATTAGGAACTGATATATGTGTCTGGATGAGAAAATAGGAATATTGGAAGATTGGAAGATTGGAAGATTGCATTTTTCTAAATATCCACCGGATTAGATTTTTAAATGCAAGTACTATTCATGAAGAAATGTGATGAGAACACTATCTAAAGAAATTAACATGTGGAGAGGGAAGACTCAGATGGCAATAGAAGATAATAGAAGTGTAAATTACTGTTAACAAGATAATTCAAATACAAAATTCATAGGTAAAACTGCAAATAGAGCAATATGAAAAAAAAAAAAAGGAAAAGAAAGCCATGCATATGTATGGACAGTCAAACCCTATCCAAAATAGTCCTCAGAGGAAGATAAAGGATGCTTGTAGACACTAAGAATCATGGCCTCACAATGATATTCTCAGAGTATGCAAAGAGGGAGTCCTTCTAAGTTCCCTATTGCTGTAATTACTACTTTGCTACCTAAACCTAGTAAACACTTAAAGAATATAGAATTATTAACCAATGTTATCATGACAACAAACTTAAAATATATTAGCTGTGATGTACCCAAAAAACAGAGAGTATCAATAGTGGCTGAGTAAATACAACATGTTCTAGTGTAATTCTTTTAAGAGTGTTAGTGTGAAACCGGGCGTGGTGGCGCACGCCTTTAATCCCAGCACTCGGGAGGCAGAGGCAGGCAGATTTCTGAGTTCGAGGCCAGCTTGGTCTACAAAGTGAGTTCCAGGACAGCCAGAGCTACACAGAGAAACCCTGTCTCGAAAAACCACAAAAAAAAAAAAAAAAAAAAAAAAAAAAAAGAGTGCTAGTGTGATCTAATATGTAAATGCATTGATGTACCTCATTATACATAAGAAGATCAAATATGAAAACAGCAGAAATGTGAAAATATTTCACAAATTATTTAACTAAATATATGCTAATACAATATGATTAAATGTAAGTATTGACTCCAAAATGATGTTTCTCTTTTTACATATTTATTTTTTCTTGTATATTACATCCAGACTGCAGTTTCCCCTCCCTTTCCTCTTCCCAGTTTCTCCCCTGACTTGCCCCTGAGTCCACTTCTCCTCAGTTCCCTTCTAAAAAGGACAGGCCTCCCAAGGATAGCTACCAAATATGCAAATCAGATTGCAATATTATTAGGCACCTCTCTTCTATTAAAGTGAACAAGGAGAGGCAGAGTGGGAGGAAAGGGGTCACAAAAACAGGCAAAAGTGCCAGAGATAGCCCTATCCCTACTAGGAGTCTCACAAGAAGATTACACTAGAACAAGTTGTATTTACTCAGCCACTATTGATACTCTGTTTTTTGGGTACATCACAGCTAATATATTTTAAGTTTGTTGTCATGATAACATTGGTTAATAATTCTATATTCTTTAAGTTTTTACTAGGTTTAGGTAACAAAGTAGTAATTACAGCAATAGGGAACTTAGATCCAGCTGGGTATAGGCACTCCCTACCCTTCCTAGGTCACAGTGACCCGGCCTGAGGGTCAGTCAATGGGAGAGTGTGGTGATGGAGGAGCAAGAGACACGAAGAATGGAGACAAGACAGTCTGTCTGATCAAGACTTGTCTATTGAAAGGCAGCTATGGGTATATAAGCACAAGCTGGGGAGTGCAGCTGGAGACACTTAACCACAAGTCCAGGATGTGTCTGAGAAAACCAGGATGTTATCAAAGTGTGTTCAGCTGTGGTGGGCTGCTTGCAAAAACATCATGCTTGGAAAACAAGTCTCTCATGAGGTGGAAAAGTAACAACCTGTAAGCAAATAGCTCAAGATGGCTGCAGAGATGGTAGCCTCTTTCTGCTAGGAATCGGCTCCCAACAGTCCAGGGCTAGGAGGAGAGTAGACTTCATCAAGGTAGCCCCCAGGGGTCACAGGTGTGTTGGTGATTGCAGATCTCTGCATCTATATGGGTATGGTAAGGCCCTGCACTGTGGGAAATGGTTGTCCCTTCTGGCTCCTTTCTCTGCATCTCAACCTTAGTCATGATGGTCCTACTGGTGTGGAGCCCTTTGTGAGCTCTGGCTCTGTGCTGTGCTCTCCTGAGATTCCAGAGTCCATGCTGTGGACTGTCCTTGCTGAGTCCTTCCCTGGGACACAGCATAGTGGCAAAGGGCAGACAGTGTCAGGGCTGTGGGGTGGGGTCATGTTTGAACAATCTAGGTTACTTCTGCCCCTCCCAAGCCCTACTGTTACTAGGGACCATCTGGTAAACACAGGTCATGGCTGGGCCAAGCAAGGTTACCAAATGAGTCACACTTGGCAGGGTCTAGACATGGGTGGGGCTACAGGATTGAAGCAGGGGATTGCTATATACCTGACACTTGAGGCAACTTTCCTCTGCCTCCCTCTGGATCAGCAGTTCTCAATCTGTGGATCCTGAGTGACCCCTTTGAGGGGAGTTGAATGACTCTTCCATAGGGGTCACATATTAAATATCTGTATGTCAGATATTACCTTATGATTCCTAACAGTAGCAAAATTACAGTTATGCTGTAGCAACAAAAATAATTTTATGCCTGCCCCCTCCACTCCTCACCACCTATATGGCAGGCAAGTAGGCAGAGGCACCCAAGGGTATGAGATCAGGAAAGCTGACCCTGCCCCTTGCTGGCTGAAACATTAGATGAGCTAGCCCAGTGTCTTAGTTAGGGTTTCTTTTCCTGCACAAACATCATGACCAAAAAACAAGTTGGAGAGGAAAGGGTTTATTCCCCTTACACTTCCATGTTGCTGTTCATCACCAAAGGAAGTCAGGACTGGAACTCAAGCAGGTCAGGAAGCAGGAGCTGATGCAGAGGCCATGGAGGGATGTTCCTTACTGGCTTGCTTACCCTGGCTTGCCCAGCCTGCTATCTTACAGAACCCAAGACCACCAGCCTAGAGATGGTCCCACCCATAAGGGGTCCTCCTCTCTTGATCACTACAGCTGGATCTCATGGAGGCATTTCCTCAACTAAAGCTCCTTTCTCTGTGATAACTCTAGCCTGTGTCAAGTTGACACAAAATCAGCCAGTACACTCAGGCAGTGCTAGAAATCTAAAGTCACAGGATCTCCACGACACTGGGCAACAACAGGATATCCAAGAAGAGTCCCAGTGAGGATCCAGCATTGATAGTGTAGCAGAAGCCTGAGGCTTCAAGCCAGACCAATAACTCATTGTGATGAACATTTGCAAGATGTGTAGACAAAAACATATAGTATGAGACACAGTAAAGCTTCCACAATAAGATTATTTTTCCTCTTGGGAGTTTAGTTGCAAGGGCAGAGGGCAGTTATGAAGGGACATGAACAGGATTAGGGTGCATAATGTGAAATTCACAAAGAATCAATAAAAAGTTAAAAAAATATATGCGCACATATGCATATATACATACATAGATACACATATACATATATTAACATATACATATACACATATATGTATACAGGTATACACATATATAGATATATACATGCTTGAGGCTCACCACAGCATGAGGAGATGTGTATATATTAAAGGATTGCTACATTAGCAAAGTTGAGAGCCACTACTCTGGATGGTGACCATTGGTGGCCTCACCCAAGATTCAGGATGAAACAAGTGAGTAAGGGGACTGTGTTCCTTTTAAGAAGGTGCAGGGAGTGTGTTCTCTGAGTAGTTCTGGTCCCTATGTCCTGTAGGGACTGCTGAACTTGCTCTCTTGAAACCTGCAGTGTCCGTGGGCAGGCTATGACCCAAGCTGCTTCTGCAATGGTGCAGCATTGTTGAAGGGCCTGGCTGTAACACAGCTCCAGCCTCCAGGGGGCATCCCAAGGACACGGACCGAACAAAGCCCAGAAATAACCTACTTGTGGAGGGGTTACACTTGCTTATGGGGCTCTTTTGGTTTGAATCTCACGCCTCAGGCCCCCTCCACTCACCACTTCAAGGCAAAGATTATGAAGGGCTCTAGTTTCCAAGTAGAATGTAGATCTAAACACAAAAGCTAAAACATCAAGTGTTCTGTCTCCTGGAGAATTCACCAGAAGAATGCTGTCATGGGGAAGACAAAGATTCCTACACACACACACACACACACACACACACACACACAGTACAAGGACACAGTGGATGTTGAATTTAAAGCTTCCCTTCCAGAGCTAGGGATTTAGCTTAGTTGGTAGAGTACTTGCCCATCATCCTGGCCTTGATCCCTAGCAACTATGATGAAGGGATTGAACAGGCCTATAATCCTGGCTTTCGGGAAATGGGAGGATCAGAGGGTCAAGGTTGAGGACTGAAAGGACCAGTATCGGCTCAGGACCCCAAGGCCAAGTTCTCAGCACAAAGGAGATGTATTTGCCCAGATGGATAGAGGGCAGGGAATAAGAGACAAAGACAGAAGGTAGCAGACAAGGAAAAGGGGAAGGGAACAAGTGAGGGTAGGGATAGAGAGAAGCCAGATGTGGCATATAGGAAAATGGCAGTTTATAAAGGTAAAAGGGGAAACTCCATGTTAGGATAAGGTTTTTAATTTTAATTGATCATTAGATGAGCTGAAGGGGACTTTTGATTGCTTGACCCCAATACTTTGATGGCTGAACCTTGGTAGTCAGCCTCCGGAGGAGGAAGTGGCCCAAGAAGGGAATAGACCTTGGTGGCTAGCTTTAGGAATATAGTCTAACAGGTTTATGTTTTTTGTATTTTAGGCAGAGGAAATGATGGAGAAGGACAAGGCCTGCCAGAGCCACAATTGCCATGCTCAGGCTGGGCAGCGTCCCTTCAAGATCAGGCTGAGATAGTGAGATTCTATTACAAACAAAAACAGAAATAAAGAGAAAGAAAGAAAGAAAGAAAGAAAAAGAAAGAAAGAAAGAAAGAAAGAAAGAAAGAAAGAAAGAAAGGAAGGAAGAAAGAAAAGAGGAAAAAGAAAGAGAGGAAGGAAGGGAGGGGAGGGAGGGAGGGAGAAAACTTCTTTTGACAAAATGACACAATTAGGTGTTACAGGATATTTGGTCACACTGTGAACCTCGAGATTGTGTTATTTACTGGGAAAACCTGTTTCTAGTTGTGGTGTGACTCAGCTTTAACACACACCTTTAATCCAAGAGCTCTTTGTTTTAGGACATCAATTTTAATGTAGCTCATACAGGCAAGACAGATAAAATGTCTGAAAAGAATGAGATAGTGGACACATTGACATCGTATTTAATTAAGACTAGAATAGTAGAATTTGCCAGGGAATAAATTCTGAATAAATTAGCAAGAACGATAGATCGCACATTTGAATATTTGCAAGTTTACCCTTAACACTAAAAAGTTTCCCCTTTTACCTTTATAAACTGCCATTTTCCTATATGCCACATCTGGCTTCTCTCTATCCCTACCCTCACTTGTTCCCTTCCCCTTTTCCTTGTCTGCTACCTTCTGTCTTTGTCTCTTATTCCCTGCCCTCTATCCATCTGGGCAAATACATCTCCTTTGTGCTGAGAACTTGGCCTTGGGGTCCTGAGCCGATACTGGTCCTTTCAGTCCTCAACCTTGACCCTCTAATCCGCAAACAGGATTAAATAAAGTCACCTATTGAACTATGGAGACCAATGTTGTGGGGCCACAGCATTTGGTTAATGCATGGTTTAATGATGATTCATCAACCACTGATGGAACCAAAACTAACGGAAAGCAGCAGCCTATAGACCAGGGGATGGAGTGGCCAATCCTGAGGAAGGAACCACAAAACCAGTGCAGCCCTATGGCTGTAAGAAACAACTAGGAGAGCGAAGGGAAAATCTCTATCTTCCCAATTCATGGTGCCCGTGCACCATGTATAGGTCATCAAAATGGAAAACCTCAAAACTGGCAGATAAATGGTAAAGATATCTGGTCATGGGAGGTATGAATGGAAATAGTAAAACCTAGCCAAATTTAGCAAGGACATCAATTTTAATGTAGCTCATACAGGCAAGACAGATAAAATGTCTGAAAAGAATGAGATAGTGGACACATTGACATCGTATTTAATTAAGACTAGAATAGTAGAATTTGCCAGGGAATAAATTCTGAATAAATTAGCAAGAACGATAGATCGCACATTTGAATATTTGCAAGTTTACCCTTAACACTAAAAAATAAGGGAAGATGGAGAACCAAACTATACCAGGACAACCCTCTGAGAATAACTATCATAAGGAATCCAGTGGCAGGCAGTGGTTCATACCTTTTATCCCAGCACTTGGAAGGCAGAAGCAAGCACACAGGAATTACAGTGATTTAAATTTAAAAGCTGCTCACACACACACAAACAGGTTGAAAGTAAACCTTGAATTTATATATAAAAAGAAAAGGGAATATAGGTATATTTAGTTTCAAAATTACAAAATAATTTTTTAAAATTTTAATTGAAAGATACTTTCTCTGTTGCTCCCCCCCCCAAAAAAAAACATTTGCCCTAGGAAAGATATAACCTACCAAAAAAGGAAACCCACCCCCACCCCCAAGAATTAGAGTTGGGGTAAGATTTTGTTTTTATCTTTCCAAAATAATAAAAGCACCCAACTAAGGAATCTGGAGACTACTGGACAAGTGAAACATCTGAAGAAAAACAACGATCGTCAAGAGAAAACGCCCTCCTCTAAAAACCCAAACTCCGGCTTGTCTCTGCTGCCCCTCTACAGACATAATAGCAAATGGTCTTTTTGTGGTCTCAATTCAATGAAAAATTAAAGCTGACTTTGGGGTTAGAGCCTAGCTCTCTCCTTCTCTAAACCCACACATGCTTATTAAAGGAAAATCCAAAAACTCTGTCTCCTATCAGAAGAGCCACCCAGTCGGGGACAGAGGAACACAGAAACTAAGGGGCTATTGCCACTAATCTTAGTCTTTTGGCTTTCATGTGACTCTGAAGGTATAAATACTATTTCCAAGTCTATAAGATTATTATGTATATACACGCTTTCTGTTGTGATAGGGTAGTAGTACAATAATAGAAAGTAATCATACAGAATACTAGCTAATTCTAGAAATAAGCTTCATCTAGCTTCCTGTACACATTTTCAGGTTTGAGTCTGGAGCAGACACCTTGGAACAAAGTTTGTGTACCTGAGATGTACTTAACAGACTGTGGTCCTCCAGCCTTTCTGACATCTGCTGAATATGGCATTGAAAGTGTTCAAGTTTCCTACCATTCCTAACAGTAACCTTTGAGGTCTCCAAGAAGATGATGGGGCCCTGAAATAACACATCCATTTGGGTTGTGGTAGAGCTAACCACTGGGAAAATCTGCCCCATGCCCCTTCTGCCACTATGTTCTATGAAAATAGTGAACATCTTTGGGTTGACTGGTGTGTTCTACCTAGCCAGGATTGCTGCTAAGAGGACAAACACCACCCAATGATCAGCTTCAGACTACAAACTGCTTGGGATATTCAAATCGATGAGTTCAGATAGGAGTCAGACACAAACATTTTACAGAACTTTGAACTAAAAAAATACTTCATCCTAACATTGCCAAAGATGGACATTGTGGAAAGTTTGGTAGAAATAGCTTCATTATTGCAAATAGTTCTACTGTGTTAAAAGTTAAGGTCTTTCCTTTTTATTTAAACAAAAAGAGGGGGACATCATGGGATACTTGAGTACACTGTGAAGCCCAAGATCATGTTATGTACTGAAAAAAAAAAAAGATGTTTCTAGTTGTGGTGTGGCTTAGTCCTAGCACACATCTTTAATCCAAGAGCTTTCTGTTTATTAGAAATAAGAATAAGTAAAGTCAACCATAGGTCAAGAGGCAGAGCAAGCAACCAGTAGACAGGGAGAACAGAAAATAAAAAAAAATAAACCAAGAGAGTAAGAGGAAGTCAGGAGGACAGATAGAGAGACCACAGCAAGTAAAAGGGAGGGACGTTCCGTTGGAGGGGTTTTGAGATGAGTGTGGTGGAGGAGAGCTTCCTTTTCCTTTTGGCTCAGCAGCTGTGGAGGAAGGTCAACTGGGTGCTTTCTCTGCCTCTCGAAGCTAGCAGGTTTTCACCCAGCATCGGGCTCCTGAGTCTTTATTGGCAAAACTGAACATTTGAGATTTTGTTTAAAAAAAAAAAACAGGAAAATAAAAAGATAGCCTGGAGTCAGGACGTGTTCCGGGACCTACTGGACCTACTGTGAGTCGGACATCAGTCAAAACTCCATTAATCACCTGGCCTCCATAAGCCCCTACTTTAACTGGAGGGCCACAATGTTTCTTGGGATCTCCTGAGATCAGTGTCAATTCAGAACCAGTATCCAATAGACTCCTGAAAGTCTGATTATTTCCTTTTCCCCAGTATGCAGTTACCCTTGTAAAAGGCTCTCGGTCCCTCTGGGGAAAAACTGGAGAAAGGCTAACAGCAAAACTTTTAGGTGTCTTATCAAGATCCTTCCTCAGGGAAACCTGGCCACCCCTTCATTCAAGGGGCTCTGGATCTGCAAACTGGCTCAAGTCTGGAAATTGATTCACTGGCTGAGATCGCCTTTTGCCAAGATCCAATGTAGCCTTTCTTTCATTTGTTTGAGAATTTTTCTGCTTATACAGATCAAACAGATATGCAGTAGGCTTCCTATCTATTTCATGCCTGGAAACACCATGACTGATTAGCCAGTATCAAGGTCCGAATGACTCATACCATTATAAATTTCACCTCTCCTGTGCTGACCATTATGGAGTGTATGTCATTATAAACATTGTTTTGTTTATGCTGTCCATTATAATAACTACGGTCACTTTGTCTCTGGCGATTCAATGCTGCCACCTGGCCCTTGTTACCTCAGAGCCCAATAAAATCCATTGCATTTCATTCATCTAATTGAGCAGCAGCATCTACAACCCTAAGGTCTGGCACAAAGAAAAGGGCAAGAACAAAACTCTTCAAATGTGCTGGTGCCCATCTGTACTGGCCAGTTTTGTGTGTCAACTTGACACAGGCTGGAGTTATCACAGAGAAAGGAGCTTCAGTTGGGGAAATGTCTCCATGAGATCCAGCTATAAGACATTTTCTCAATTAGTGATCAAGGGGGGAGGTCCCCTTGTGGCTTGTGCCATCCCTTGGCTGATAGTCCTGGGTTCTATAAGCAAGCAAGCTGAGAAAGCCAGGGGAAGCAAGCCAGTAAGTAACATCCCCTCATGGCCTCTGCATCATCTCCTGCTTCCTGACCTGCCTGAATTCCAGTCCTGACTTCCTTTGGTGATGAACAGCAGCATGGAAGTGTAAGCTGAATAAACCCTTTCCATGCCAATTTGCTTCTTGGTCATGATGTTATGTGCAGGAATAGAAACCTTGACCAAAACAAATTGGTACTAGCATAATGGGGTATTCCTGTGACAACCTGGCCATGTTTTGGGGAGGACTGTGGAAGGACTTTGGAACTTTGGGCTAGAAGATCCATTAGGTGTTAAGAGCTCTGTGGGGTGTTCTGTGGGAGCTTGGAAGATAATGTTGAGAACAGTGCAGAAGATGGAGGCCTGGCTTGTGAAATTTCAAAGGTAAGATTAAAGACTCTTTTCAGGACCATTGCTATTTTGATTGTGAAGATTCTGTGACTTTGGTTAGCTGGGGCTGAAGAATCCACTGTGATTAACAAGATACAAGAACTACTAAAGCAAAACCTTTGCATTACTGGGACTATTGATGCTGGTGAGCTGGAGCTAAGAAATTAGTGGTGATTAAGAAGAGACCAGCATCATTGAGATGGAATCTTCTGGGGGGTGTTTCCTGAGACCACAGAGGATGTATTCCAATTCCAGAAATAGCTAAGGTTGTACCTTGTGCTGTGGCTGGACTTGGTAATGTGTAAGAGTCATCCAGGTGGTACCGGTTTTGAAGGCATGAAGGGGTCATGAAGAGCAGCTGAGGCCTGGCACTGTGAGAGGCCCTGGAAGGTCATTGGTGAAGGTGCAGCCTCAGCTGCAATTGATTGCCCAGGACTGAAGGGATCATGCAAAGTGGTTGAGGCTTGGCACCATAAAGAGAGCCTATGAGAAGCTGTGGGTGGAGCCTAGTTACAGTGGAAGACAGCAGTGCTTTGGAGATACCAGGACCACCAAGAACATCAGCAGCAGTGGAATACAGGGCAGCTGGAGCTTAGAAGACAAGGAGTGCGCTACAAAGGGCAGAGCTGGAGAAGTGACCCCAAGCCCTTGGAGGAGTCCAGAAGATTGTGAGTGGATCCCAGACATTGGATGGTTGGAGTTTGATTTTGCTTTTGATTGTGACTGTGCCCTGATATTTTTTCCCTCTTGAAAGACGAAAGTATTTTAGTGGAGCCCACAGTTAAGAGACTTACAATTGTAAAAGACTTTGGAGTTTAAAAGATATTGGATATTTTAGAGGGATTGAACTTTTAACATATAAAGACTGTGGGACTTTTAAAAGTTATTTAGATCTTGGGGATGAATAAGAAAGTAAGGGATGAAGCTTAATAGTGACGTGTTTGTGTGTCAAGTTGACAAGGGGTCAATTGTACTGTCTGGTTTTGTGTGTCAATTTGACACAGGCTGGAGTTATCACAGAGAAGGGAGCCTCCCTTAAGGAAATGCCTCCATGAGATCCAGTTGTAAGGCATTTTCTCAATTAGTGATCAAGTGGAGAGTGCCCATGGTGTCATCCCTGGGCTAGTAGTCCTGGGTTCTATAAGAAAGCAAGCTGGCAAGCTGAGCAAGCCAGAGGAAGCAAGCCAGTAAGTAACATCCCACCATGGCCTCTGCATCAGCTCCTGTTTCCTAACCAGCTTGAGTTCCAGTCCTGACTTCCTTTGGTGATGAACAGCAACATGGAAGTGTAAGCTGAGTAAACCCTTAACAAAATTACATAACAGGATAGCTCATGAAATTCCAAGGAAAGCAAAATTCTTTAAACGAACTACCCAGGCTGGAGAGATGGCTTAGCAAGTAAGGCTGTTCTTCCAGAGGTCCTGAGTTCAATTCCCAGCAACCACATGGTGGCTCTCAACCATCTGTAATGGGATCTAATGCTCTTTTCTGGGATGTCTGAAGACAGTGACTGTACTCACATATAATAAAATAAATAAATCCTTTTTTAAAAATAACAACAACAACAACAAAATATAAAGAAAGCTGAATTTTGAGTATAACGTGAACACGGTCAGCTGGTGAGTGGAGCCCTCTCCTAAAGAGAAGACAGGCTTGTTTGTGCTAAGAATCGATGTAGTAATTCACTGAGACTTCCTATGGTCAGTAGCCACAGGAGACAGATTGACCACTCAGCCACCAGACGTGCATGAGAACAGCAACTGAGAATGTCTTCCCTCACCTAATTGTCTCGTTTGCTAGAGAAAAGAAACCATTGTCCCTTTTAGGCAAAAGCTTAAGTTAAGTAGGAGTTCTAGTTGACATTGGTGACGTGTGGGTGATGCAAGCACTTTTAAGGGACCTGGCAGTGTTTACTCAGAGGGCAAGGATCCCCTTGACCCACCAGTCTATTTCTAAACATTCATTTTAAGGACACAAGGAAGTACTCATCGCAGCATTATATAAACAAAAAGGGTAAAACCCTTCCTCTGGGGCTTCTAAAAGCTCTGTGCTCACTTCTGGAAAAACTGATATATACCCATCATAGCAGAATATAAACAAAAAGGATAAAACCCTTGCTTCTGGAACTTCTAAAAACTCTGTGGTCACCTTTGAAAAAAATGATATATATTTTTTTTCCAAGACAGGGTTTCTCTGTGTAGCCCTGGCTGTCCTGGAACTCACTCACTAGACCAGGCTGGACTCAAACTCAGAGATCCACCTGCTTCTGTCTCCGAAGTGCTGGGATTAAAGGAATATACCACCACTGCTCACCTTGATATATCAAAATGAATGCTAAACGTTATCTGAGTGCTGAAAATTAAGGCTAGGAATTCTGTTTTGTTGTTTGTTTACCTGTCTTTTGCTCCATTTGTAGAATATTTCCATTGTAAACAAAAGGGTCTCTTTTAGTGTGTGTGTATATGTATATGTGTGTGTATATGTGTGTGTGTGTGTGTCCAACAGCTTGCATGTGGCATCAGAGAACAATTTCCTTCCACTTTGTTTGAGGTCAGGTTTCATGCTGTCTGTGTACACTAATCTGGCTGGCATTCAGGCTCTTCCTGTTTCTGCTGGGATTAAAGATGGGCGTCATTCCATCCAGCTTTACATGGTGTTGGGGAGCATTGTGACTGTCTTCGTTTAGAGTTTCTATTGCACTGAAGAGACACCATGACCAGGGAAGCTCTTAAAAACGAAAACACTTCATTGGGTCTGGTTTACAGTTTCAGAGGTTTAGTCCATTATCATCATGGCAGGAAGCATAGCAGCATGCAGGCAGACATGGTGCTGGAGGAGCTGAGAGTTCTACATCTTGATCTGAAAGCAGACAGAGACTGTGTACCACACTGGACACAGTTTGAGCATAGGAGACCTCAAAGCCTGCCCTCACAACAAGGCCACACCTACTTAAACAAGGCCACACCTCCTAACAGAGCCATTCCCTATGGGTCAAGCATTCAAACACAGGAGTCTATGGGGACCATACCTATTCAAATCACCACCACGCCCTAAGCTTCCACAGTGAGTGCTTCACCTATCAAACCACCATCCCAGCCCACGAGATTCTTTTTATGTAGGATTTTGGATAACAACAGGAAATAATGTGTCACCCCAGTTAAATGTCTACCCATGGAGGGATGAATGGCCAAGCTGTGGCTGCTGACATATTACTTACCATTAATAAATGCACGCTTTCTGAGCACCCATGGAATACCATCTTAAGAATTAGAAATTATTTGACAGTTCTGTGTTGTGCTTATGAATGTCTTTAGTTTAGAAAAATAGAAAATGAGAAATTGAAAACAAACGAACAAAACAGAGAAAAAAGGAGAGGGAGCAAAGGAGGCGTCAGTGCCCGGCCGGGCTGAGCTCACCTCCCTAATATCCCTGGGAGCTCCTCAGCCTCCAGTGTTCTAGTAGACAGCCATGGCAGAGACTCTCAGGCTTCCCTGTGCTCCGAGTTTTCCTTCCAGGGCCTGTCAACCAGCAGCCAGGTGGAGCTGTAAGGTCCTGAACAGCCTCTGCATCCAGGCTCCCACCAAAATGCACTTGGCCATGGAAAAGGCACTCCAGACCCAGGAAACAGCTGAGCCAGTTGAACTAGCCTATCTCTGATGGCCCAAATCATTCCCAGCCACTCCTGGACTTGTGCACAGTCAGGACTTCAGCACTAGAACACCCCTTTATTGTAAAGCTACAAGGAAAGGTCCTCCACTTATCGCCAGGAGCTCCCTATTCTGCTGGGAACAATTGAAGAAATCATTTTTAAAAGAAACTATTAATTGGGAGGCTGGGAAGAAAGAAAGTATATAGGCAGAATGGTTTGGTGCATATCGGGTCCCAGAGAAACTCAGGACAGATGTCTAACTATCTTAAACCTCTCCAGCTTCTTCTCACTTCCCTTACCCCAGCTTTCCTATATAACCTGGACATTTTGGCCATGCATCTTCTTGGCTTCTTGTTCTCTTGGCCTCTTGATCCTTGGATCTTCTCTTGGTTTGCGTGCCCTCTCTCCTTTTTCTCTCTTCTTCCTCTCTCATCTCCTCTTTCTCCTCCCATAGCCCAGATCGGTCTAGAGAATTCCTCTGACTACTCTCTCTCTCTCTCATATCTACCATAACCGCTTCTTAACCATATCTAGGAGTGATTGTTGGCATTTTGTCTAGGCTCCTCCCCACAGTTACCTGGAAATTGCCAGGTGTGTCTGACTCACTATAAAAGGGGCTGTGTGCCCCCTTCTTGCTCTCTTCTCCTCTTGCTCTTCTCTTGCTCCCTTGCTTTCTCCTCCTCTCTCTCCATTCCTCCCCCCACCCCTTCACACTCATGGGCATTCTCTATTCCTCTACTCTCTCTCTCTCTACCTTTCTGTCTACTTCCTCAACCCCCTCCCCATGCCCTAAATAAACTATTCGATACTATACCATAGTGTGTCTCATATCTCAGGGGGAAGGGATGCCTCAGCATGGGCCCACAGAGGCACTCACTCCCCCTACACCATACTGCGCCTCTACCAAACATGTCCCTGCTGCTTTTCTTTTTATAAAACACAACAGTGATCATGTCCTCATTTTCATTCAGTGGACAGTCTTGGGTGAGGTGTTGGGTTAGGGACAGTGAGTCTTAGGGTCAGCATGATGCTGGCCCGGGACTGGACTCAGACATACCAAATGGCTCATTCTCATTGGGCTTCCAGCCCTTCAGCCTTCCTGGGGCCAGCAAATGGAGGCAGAAAGCATCACCAGTAAGTATAGGTGAGGCTTCCAAGCATATGTGAAGCTTGCAGAGGTGATCCCAGGAGAGCCTGGACAGAAAACCCTGAACAGGAAAGACCTGTCACCCTGTAGAGGGAGACCACTTGGGCTTTTGGTACCTGGGTTGGAAACACTCAGCTAGTCAGGAAGTGGTGTGAATGCCTTTAATTCCAGCATTTGGGAGACAGAGACAGATAGATCTCTGAGTTTAAGGCTAGCCTGGTTTACAGAGTGAGTTCCAAGGCTACACAGAGACAGCCTCTGTCAGAAAAAAAGAAGAAAAAAAAAAAGGAAGGAAAACACCCCCCCCCAAATAAAGAAAGAAAGGAAGAAAGAAAGGAAGGAAGAATATACCCCCTGTTAGCATTTCCTCTAGCCTCTGCCCAACAGTTAGGAATGAGTCTAGCTCATATATAAAAGGTTTGGGCCTCCTTCTTGTCTCTTCCCCTCCCCCTTTCTCTCCCCTCTCCTCTTCCTCTCCACCCTCTCTCCCAATGAATTGGGAGATTCTAAATTGGCCTCTTTCCTTCTTTTTTTCTCCTCTCTCTTTCTGTCCTTCTCTGTCCACTTTCTTTCTCTCCCTCTCCTCCCTTCCCCAGACCTCCTTCTCACATCCCAAATAAACTTCCTTTTATACTAGATCTGATACCTTGTTGGGGGTATGTGTGATGCCTCAGCTTGGGCCCCTGCTAAGGCACCCTGCTTTATAAAACTTTAACAGCTGTGGTTCCCTAGAGACACCCTAGCTGGGGCAGCCAGACATGTCACCTTCACTCCCTGCTGAGCCCAAGAGGAAGGCACAGCACAGGTTCATGATGGAATGGCGCTTTGGGGCTGGAGAGTTCAGGCTTCCCAGCCAGACCCTGCCATCATGATTCGGGACACCCAAGCCTGTGCTTCAGGCCCATCTGTGCCTCAGTCATCCTATTGAGTCCGATATGGCCTCTGAGTGAGGAAGACAGAGCAGAGGGGACAGAGGCCACAGCTCTCCCTGGATAATTGAAACTGTGCCTTCTTCACTGCTGATCCACAGACAGCTTTTCTTACTAATAGCATGACTACAGGTCTCCTCCAACACTCTCCAGATCCATAGACCCCCTCCACATTCCTGAACAACCTCCACCCCCAACCCCTGCTTTCCCGACAGCTGACCCAGTTAAGTAAAGAAAAAGAATTTTCTCTTTTTTCCCTACACCCTCATCTCATTGTATTTTTGTGGTTGTTGTTGTTTTGTGTCTACGTGGAGGGCGGGGAAGAAACATTATCAGCTCAGGAACAAGAAACATTATCTAGTCAGGAACAGGCAGCAGGAGAGGAACACCGCCTGTTTTTCTGAAAATGAGACAAAATGAAAGCCAGGAAGACGGGTTCTGGAATTTTCCGAGGAGTCTCCCCCGAGACCCTCCCCACCACCCGCCTTCCTAATTGAGCCTGGCGTTTTCCAACAAGAATGTGTGCTGATGGGCTTTGATGAGAAGCAGGTTTTTGTTCCCTCTTGCAATGATGTCTCTGCAGCACTTCTGGCCAGAGTTGTTTACCCCTAGTTTTCATGGAGATTTGTGACACCGGCCCATAACCGATTTAACTGGCTGCAGTGAGCCAGCTGGCCGTTGGGGAGACAGGGTTTTGCTGTGGGTAAATTGTCCGCCCCCCTATTCCCCAACCCAAATTCATATGCTGAGGTCCTAAGTCCCAGGATCTCAGATCCCCACTTAAAGGGAGGGTCTTTAAAGAGGTAATTATGGCCAGGCAATGTCACTGGGTGGGCCCTAGCCCATGACTTGAATCTGCAAGCCCAGAGAGGGAGAGCCAAGCCTGCTGACACCTGGAGGCCAGCCTGGAGAAGTGAGAGAAAGCAAGTTTCTCCCAAGCAGGGGCCTGTGAGGTGATGCAGCTCCAGGGAGTGTTTCCGGTCTTATTCAGAAGGGAAGAAAGTGCCCACTTGGTAGTTCCTACTGTTACCGCAAGTGTTCTCTAGTCACTCACCGTTTAGCCTGTGGATAACAGAAAAGGACATATCGAGAGGCAGAAGTGTGTGTGTGTGTGTGTGTGTGGTGGTGGTGGGGGGCGTTGTCAGTCACAGTTGCAGTTGTCCATTCACAGGTCCCTGTGCCTAGCTGAGTCCCTGTGGCCAAAGTGAACAGACCGTTTGTGAAGTGCTGGGGCACTGTCAAGGGCTCTCCTTGCAAATACTGAAGTAAGGCCCATAGTCATCCCTTGGTAGGTAGGAAACCGAGGGGCAGGGAACCACTGGTTTGCTGTCCCACTGGCAGAGGTGAGCTGGTATCTGGTTTGATTGGCTTGCCTCCTCCTCACAGCAGCTGGTGTCTGGTTTGATTGGCTTGCTTCTCCATTGGTGAGCTGGTCTCTGAATTGATTGGCTTGCCTCCTCACTGCAGCAGGCGTCTGGTTCGATCCAGGCTGTTTGCTAGAAGCTTTGTACACGCCACAGATATGCACATGGAAGTCTCATTGGTTCGGGTTGGCTCACTGGCCAGTGAGCCCAAGAGAGTCACCTGTCTCTTTCTTTCCAGCACAGGGATTACCAGTGGACACCTCCCAGCCTCTTTGTTTTTTTGTTTTGTTTTTATTATGGAATCAGAGGTTTGAACTGAGGTCTCTATGCTTGCGTGACACTTGACTAACTGAGCCATCTCCTTGTTCTCCCTTTTAAACATGGAGTTCCACATGTCTCTGTGCCTTAGCTGGGATGGGCATGTAGAGCATGTAGACATGACCATAACAGCCTGTACTGAACATGAACAGTAGTTGCCACCTGCCCTTGACATCCAGCTACCCTGCCCACTTCCTGCCCTAACACCAGGGGTGACCAGAGAACAAGAGTCCCCAGACTCTTGACAGCGTGTTGGAGAAAGTCCTGCACGGTAGGTGGCTAGGCACGACGTGTGGCTGCTGTGGGTTCAAGAAGAGTGGTCACTTTTCAAGCTGCCTGTCTCTGGAACTTTCTGTCTCTAACGTGTGAATAGACAGAGTAAAGTCGGCAACCCCTTAGCCCGTCTAGGCTTAGTCCCATAAGGAATTTGCTGTTTTGAATAGTTTTAAAAATGATGGGCTGTAGGTCTTCTTACGTTCACCACACAGGTGAACCCCCCAAGAAAAGCGTCTCCGAGCTAGAGAGATGGCTCAGTTAAACACTCTCACTGCTCCTGCAGAGAACCTGGGTTAAGTTCCCAGCACCCACATGGCAGTTCCCGGCCATCTGTAACCTCCAGAAGATCTGACACCTACTCTGACCTCCAATGGCCTATGGTGCACATACATATATGCAGGCCAAATGCTCGAACACATAAACACATAAGTTCTGAATTCTTTCTTTAAAATATGTATTTCACATGCAGGAGACAGAGGCAGGCAGATCTCTGTGAGCTCAAGGCCAGCCTAGTCCACAGAGCTAGTTCTAGGACAGTCAGAACTAAGAAACTCTATCTTGAGAAAAAAAAGTGTGTGTGTGTGTGTGTGTGTGTGTGTGTGTGTGTGTGTCTGTCATAGTTCCAGGACAGCCAGGGCTACACAAAGCAGCCCTGCCTTGAGGTGGGACAGAAGGAGAGGGTCTCATTGCTAGTCTTTCCTTGGAAACATGCTTCCTGCCTTGCCCTAAGGATGAGGCTCCTCTGACTGGCCACTTGGTCTTTCAGGAGATCAAACACCATCCTTGGGATAAGGCAGAGGGCTTGCATATGCCAGGTCATCTCCCCCATGGCTACCAGAGCTGAATTAGTTGTTCAAGTACACACAGCTAGAACAGCCATTTGGGGGTCTGACCATATCACCCTTCACCGGGAAGTGATGCCCAGCTGCTGGGACGGTAACAGATGCAGAATTGAGAGTGTTGCTCTGTCTTCTGAGAGGCCTATTACAGGACTTTCCCCCAATATAATGTGGCCTGGGGAAAGGAACTTTGTGTGTAAACAAACACAGCATAAAGGTCACCTTGATTTCCTGTTTTAAAATCTGCATTTTCAATGAACTGCACACACTGGGAATCCCCCACCCCACTCCCAAGGATGCCATTAAGGAAACCATTGCCTTCCATCATCTGGAGTTAATCTGATGGAGCAGTCCTCCAGTTGGACCATCGAGGGTGTCTCCTCTCTTCCGCTCCTGGTCTCCACGGGCCCTTGTGCACATGGTAATTATGTACTTGGGATGAGTTCCTACAAGAGAAATGACTGCAAACAGACACTCAAGACTTCTGCTCCACACTTCTGAGTTGTTTTCAGGAGGATACCGCTAATGCTCATTTTTAAGGAACGGATGGAGATCCACTCCCAGCGGACCAGGCTTCCCTGGAAGGCTGGTGTACAAGCAGTCATCCTGTGAGAGGGGTCATGTGTGAGGGGTCTTGGGCTCACTGCTCCCTTGCCTGTCCCCCTGCTTAGCTGAGCACAGGATGGCCACGCTCTGCAGATGACCTCAAACCCCAGCCTTCTTAGTTTACTGGAAACCCTGAGAACTTGTTAGTATGCGCAGTTCCGGGAACGAGGCACTGGGTCAGCTTCATCTCCCAAGTCAGCTCCCTGGTTCTCTTGCAGCGTTAGGATTCTGTGACTTATGAATGTCTTGTTTTCCCATCCTTTGGATTTCCATGTCAAAGTCCAGGAAGGCAGGCTGGTCTCTGGTCTCCAGTTCAGCTCACAAATGAGCCCAGTCTTACTTTCTTTTGCATTTTTCTTCTGTCTCTTCTTCATTCTTCCCCGCCCTTCCCCCTCATTTTTTTTAAACAGGCTTATAAAGCCCAGGTTGACCTCAAACTCACAGCAATCCTTCTACCTCAACACCCCAAAGTGCTTTGATTCCAGGCACACGCTGCCATAGCTCAACCCTATTTTTCAAATTAATGCTGTCACTACTGTCCATGGCTTCCCAGGGACTTTTAGAAGGGACAGTGCTGAGTGGAGGAGAAGGTCACATCCCTGGCACCTCTTGGCCTTCACTTGTCCTATGCACTAGGGTTTCTCAGAGAAGACAGTGTGACCTTTAGGGAAGGGGACACAGAGACAGCACCCTCTTCACGTGCTACTCAGCCAATGGTTCTGGCTCACGGTAGGTATTCTCTCGCTAGTTGTTAATTTATGACTATTTCCAAGTACTAAGAGCAGGGGCTGTGCCAGTCAGTGGTGGTCCACGCCTTTAACCCCAGAACTTGAGAGACAGAGGCAGGAGGATCTCTGAGTCCAAGTCCAGTTTGGTTTACAGAGCAGGTTCCAGGACAGCCAGAGCTACCTGGAGAAACCCTGTCTCAAAAAACTCAAGAAAGGCAAAAAGAAAGCAGGGACCATGCAGTAGAGGCCAAGGGCATCAGAATCATTTGGGAACCCCCTCAACAAACTCAGGGGACCTTTGACTCAGTATCATCTGGTTAGAGACCCTGGGATGAACCCCAATCAGCAAAAGACAGATCTCCAGGAGTGGCTTGATTTTCTTCCAGTCTTTGATTTCCTGTAGCGGTTATTTGTACCCGGAATTTAGAACACGTCCCAGGTTTAAGAATACTCTTTTAATCACAAATTGTGCATCTACAAACACATCTGTGCAGTCAGAATGCCCACAGTGGTGATGAAGTGTACCAGAGACCTAGTGCTTAGAACAATCTCAGAGGTCAGCAGAGGCAGGCCCCTGCTCCCCTGATAGAAGCCTCTGGCTAGGGCATATTCAGCTTAATGCAGAGCCACTCTCAAGTCTTGTGCTAACTAGGCTAGAGCAGGATGCAAGGTGGGACCTGCTCCTGATGCTGTTGCTGGGCTAGGCCCATGGTTCCCCAATCCCTCATCACCTGGGATACCTACACGATGCCCTCTGTGTGCTTGCTCCTCCAGACCACCAGTGCAGTCATGAGCAGCGTGACTGTAATGGGGAGCGCAATGAAAGGGCAGAGGATGCTGTTGGGAGGGTCCCGCAGGGCCCTGCCAGAGATGGGGCACTTGCTGAAGTATTGATGGTGGACAGCGATGAAGAATCTGTCCACTTCCGGATTGGGCCAGAAACAGCCAATCGTGTGCGCCACTTGCTTGGTGCAGTAAGTGAGCTCCCCATAGTTCCTGTGGATACAAAGAGAGGCTGTCAGGAGACCCAGCTGGGACTCAGCTTTGTCTGGCCAGAGCAAAGCAGTCCTTTCCCTCCCCCACCCCAGAAGCTCAGGCCTCAAGGCAGAGTTCTGGCTCTGGCAGGTGAGGACCCTAGATAGCTCACACCAGTCCCAGAAATCCAGCTGTCAGAAGGTGAGGTGCCCAGTGCCTGCTGGAACCTTAGGCCATAAGACTGAGGACCAAGCTGACAAGCCCTGTGGCCATTCATGTTCCTGTTAACAGCCTACCTAAAGGTCCCCATGAGCTGGTCACCTACAGGACTCAATGACAGTGGGATGTGGGGGAAGCAGATGCTATGAGCCAGGATCTGAGGGAGACCTGCTTGCTTAGGCAAAGTCCTTGGAGTTCTTTCATATTGATTGATTGATTGGTTGGTTGGCTGGTTGGTTGGTTGGTTGGTTTAGTGAGTGTGTGAGAGATATCATGTGTATATGTTTCAGGTGGATGTCAGAGGATGACTTGCAAGAATTGGTTCTCTTCCTATGATGTGGGGTTTGGGGATTGAACGTGGGTCTACAGACTTGGCAGCATGGGCCTTTACTCTCTTGAATCATCTCGCCAGCCCTAAGTCTCATGGCTTCTGTGGAAACAGTCCACAGAGAGCAGTGGAACCCATGGCTCCCAATGGGGCTTGGGGCTTGGGGCACAGCTGATCTTCACGCTTCATCCATAAGTGTGTGAGACTCCTTATCTGTAACTGTGTATAGCACTTTATGTGTGTGTTATTCTCACTGGCTGTGTGGGACCCTGTTTGTGTGTCAGTGACTGTATACATAGGACTCTGATCTAGTTTTGGTAGGTGCTGTTATGGTTGGTGGCTTTTTCTTGTCAACTTGACACAGGCTAGAGTTATCTGGGAAGAGGAACCTCAATTGAGAAAATGCCTTCATCAAGATTCCTTGTTGGCAAGTCTGTAGGACATCTTCTTGATCAATGATTGATATGGGTGGGCTCAGTCCACAGTGGGTGGAGAGAGATGCCAGCCCTGGGCAGGTGCTCCTCTCTTGTATAAGGAAACAGGCTGTGCAGGCATGGAGGGTACACTAGTAAGCGGTATTCCTCCATAGTCTCTGCTTCAGTTCCTGCCTTAAATGCCGGCTCTGACTTCCCTCAGTGATGGCCTGAGTGTGTGACCTGAGGAGCTGTAAGCTGAAAGAAACCCTTTACTCTCCAAATTGCTTTTGGTCATAGTATTTCTATCACCACAATTGAAACCCTAGGAAGTGGAGAATGAGAGAGGAAAACACGTGATATTGACCTCTGACCTCCATATGTGCAAACACAGGCAAGTGTACCTGTATCCACATGTGTACACATGCATATACCAAACACACACACACACAGAGAGAGAGAGAGAGAGAGAGAGAGAGAGAGAGAGAGATAGAGAGAGAGAGAGAGAGAGAGAGAAGGTTTCCAGTTAGGGTGTACAAGTGCAAGCATCTGGTTCTCACTGAACAACCATAAAACCTCATGCTTGCTGGGATCCATCGGAGTTGGGCTATAGAGCTCCAGGTCACTTAAATTTCATGAGTGAGCACAGAGCTGAGACCAAGAGGAGGAAGAGAAGACTACTGAGAGAAAGTGGGGACCAGCTCCAGGTAGCAACTGATAGCACCCAAGTTTGTGCCTGCGTGACATTGCTGGGGCCTGCAACTCTGGCAGGGCTGCTGACTTGCTAGTTTCCCATGAGAAAGGTTCCACTGGATGCTGGATAAGGATGGGGAGGGCAGGGCACAGGCACACCACACCACACAGTTCCCAAGTCCTCTTGGAGCAGCAGCAGCCATTGCCCTCCTGTTATGGGCATAGCACCCTGCACCATGCCTAGTAGAAGCTTTTCTAATATGAGTGGTCAGGAAACTCTGCAAAGGCCAGCAAACCTGCTGTACCTCAGTTTCTTGGCCCCAGACATGAGGTAGAGAACTGCTGTTGGAGATACCATGACTGAGGGCACAGGTTCATTTAAACTGAGGCTGGATGGGGACAGAGATTTCCCCATTCCCTAGTGACTCTGGCAGCAGCTGAGCTGTGCTACGGACAGCTGGGGAACTTCTCACCTTGACACAGGCAATCAGGTGTTATGTAACAATTTCCTCTAAAGCTAGAAGCCCATGAGACACAGGAAGGTCAGGGCTGGAGAGATGGCTCAGGAGTGATGGCTCAGTGGTTAAGAGTACTTGTTGCTCTTGTCAGGGACCCAGGTTCATGTCTCAGTACCCATGAGGTGGCTCACAGCCATTTGTAACTATAGTTCCAGAGGATCTTACATCCCTTTCTGACCTCCATGAGCACTGCATGTACATGGTACACCTACACATATGAAGGCAAATACTCATACACATAAAATAAATAAATCTAAAAAAAAAAAAAGCAGAAAAGTTTGCAAAAAGGAAGGCAGGTGGATCTTTGTGAGTTCAAGGCCAGCCTGGTCTTCAAAAGCAAGTTTGAGGCCAGCCAGGGCCAGCAACACAGTGAGACTCTTTCTCAAAAGAGATAGATAGATAGATAGATAGATAGATAGATAGATACAGATATAGATGTAGATGTAGATATAGATGATATAGATAAGATATAGATGAATGGATATGTAGATAGATAGATAGATAGATAGATAGATAGATAGATAGATAGATAGATAGAGGAAGTTCTAAAGACAGGCTAATTAGGACTCAGGAAGTCCTTGAAACCAGCCAGACACACTAGGTCCCTCTGTCCCCTAGCTTAGACACACTATAAAGCCGCTGAGGAGACTTAGCTCAGGCTTAGGTCATCTAGCCTGTCTAGAAGTCTCTCCCTGACCTGTCAGACTGCTTCTGAGTCATGCTCCAAGGTTGCAGCCTTCGTGAGTCAGCGCCAACTCTGGGTGGGCTTTGGGTAATGCAGCTGCCTCTGAGTCATCTACGCTCATGAAGTGACCCTTCTCCAGGATTCCTGCGTGAAACCCCAGTAAACTCCCCACCACCATCACCAAACTGGAGTTTGGAGAGAGCCCTACTTTGGTCTGTTGTTTTCCTCTCTGGGGTGAGTAGACGTTTGTGTAGCATCTCCACAGGAATCGTGTCACAGGACAATAGGGAATAGTTGGAGGCTGAAGGACTGTCTTTCTGGGCCTGTTTCCTGAACACAGCAATGACAGTTGTCTGCAGGGGGATCTAAAGTCTGTGGGACACTGACCACAGCAACAGAAAATCAACCCATCTCAACTCTTGACAGATTGACTCGAACCCCACCTAGCCGACTGCCAAAGGAGGCCTGCCTGCTTCTATACACAGATTCTTTTAGTTGGCCTCTGACACACCTGAAAGCTCATTAGTGAGTTGAAAATGGTAAAACTCTGCCTGAAAACAGCAAGAACCAAAAGATGATGACCCGGTCTGTGACTATCAGGCCATGATGGGGTATAGAGCTATTTAGTGCTGGAACTAACCTCTGGGAGGTGGGGAGCTAACCTTGTGGTGTTGGCTCAGGTCAGGGATCAGGGTAGTCTCCTGAGAGCCTGAACTGGTCCCCCAGCCTCTCTGGCTTTCTCTCTGGCGATGGCAGCACGTGTTTCTCAACAAACCCTACCATTGCTGTGTGCCACTAGTTCCTTGTCACAACCTCTGAAACTATGGGGTAACTAGCCTACCTTAGGGTTTCATCGTGGTAAGGCTAGACGGGGGCTTTAAAATGACAATGTCAGGTCTACCAAGAAAGGAAAGGATTATACATAAATAGATGGGGGGCTTCATCGGGGCTCAAAGCCTAGCGAGTCAAAAAGGTCTGGGTGTGGCACACAGCCTTGTCATCCCAGCACTTACAAAGCAAAGAAAGGAGAATCTAGAGTCTCAGCTCAGCCTAGAATACAAAGGGAGAGCCTGCCTTAAAACAGGGTGGGGGGAGAAACAGGAGGAGGACGGCAGGAGGTGGAAGAGGAGGAGGAAGCTATAGCAAGAGAGACTACTGGGATTAGAAAGCATCAAAGAGCATACTTTTGAGCTCTCGTTGCATTTTCAGAGGACTGGGATTCAATTCCCATCACCCACATGGTATCTCAGTATCCTTATTTATTGGGGCACCAGGCATACATATGCATGCATGCAGGCAAAACAGTCATATAAAATAAAATGAACAAATCTCATCTTTAAAAGGCCATTCTTTTGCTGCACTGCATGGCAGGTGGAGGGGTCAGTGAGGTGGAGGTCAAGTTAGGAGAACTTACACAAACTGAAAGACCGAGGAAATGAAAGGAAGGCATTGCAGTGGGCTCTGAGAGCTGTGGGCACATCGTACCATCACGTGCAATAAACTCCAACTTATCCATCACTCCAAGAAGCAGGAGTGGGATGCAGCAGAAGAGATATTTGAAAAGATAATGGCCTGAGACTTGCCCCAATTTAATGAAAGACGTTAAATAAAAACACTCAGGGTCAGAGAACCCCAACAAGGATTAAAAACAAAGCAGCAGCAACCAACAAATACACAGAGACTACCAAACACACACCAAAGCCTAAATGATGGAGAGTCTCAGTCATAAAAACAGAGAGGGCTCAGGATGCCCATGGGAACTAATGCTGACTTCCCTCCAAGGTTGGGCAAGCCAGAGACCACGGGCCAAGGAAGTCCCACTGCTGGCGGCCTAGAAGCCAACACTCAACATCCTTTAAATATGGGGATAAAAGAAGGGCCTCTTCATTTTCATTTTAAACAACAAAAGCAGCTCAGAGAGTCAGCAGGCCTGCACTTTAAGGAAGGTTAAAGAAAGTTCTTCAATCGAAAGATAGACCAAGGAGGACTCTGGATCCATACAGAACAGGGAAAAGCCCCAAAATGGTGGCGAAGAGATTAAAACTATCTTTTCTTACTTTAATCTAGAAAGTCTATCAATGGAGCAAAGGCCAGATATCAGCCCTGAGGGCATCTAAAAGGCGTCTTCTTCTTCTTCTTCTTCTTTTTTTTTTTTTTTGTCAAAAGTGGAGGCTTTCCAAATCCAGGCATTCCTCCACCCAGTGTATCATGAGATCTTTAAATTGCTAGGCCAGTTTGCCCCAGGCCTCCCCCACCCTCAGCTGCCTTTGTGTCAGGCACCTTGTCCAGATCTTTCAGCCCACATCAGTGATAATGCGGATGAGACACAGGGAAGGAGAAAGTGGACAACCCCCTCCCCTGCTCACTGGCCCTGGGGTGCACGGTCTGAGTAAGCAAAAGACCCAAGGTTCCGTTAGAAAACACACGTGGGAAAAGCTGTAAGAGACAGCCTGGATCTCATCATGAAAGACTCCAACACAACAAGGACTAAATGTGTTCTTTAAAGTCAAAGGCCACATTTGCAGTTGACACTGGTTAACTGAGCACTGGTGGTGTAGACTATCCTTCTCTACCCAAACCCAGAGATGGTTTTGGTGACAGAGCACCCAGAACAATGTCTTCTGTAGCCTGGGAGTGTCTCTGGCAGGAGATGCCTTCTCTCTCTCTTTCTCAGCTAACCAGAACAGTTCAGAGTCCCTGATTCTGGAAGCCAGGTCACCACAGATTACATTCTACGGCTGTCTGGGGCTGAGTGTGTAGCCTGCTATTCTGGGACAAGGACTCTATTTTTGATTGAAGCCACCTATGCCTAAAAATATCTGTGGTGCAGGGATGGCTGCCCACTGGATCCCATTTGTTTAGGCAGAAGTGACAGCTGAGGTTTTCAGTAACAATTGTGCATGCTCTGTCAGTTCGGATGAGATAAAAGGATTCCCCTTGGAGGTTGGACATGCCTCTGCTAAAAGAACACAGAGATAGCCAGAGGACCCAAAATAGTTAGGAAGCGTGTCCTGGCTCTAACTCACTAATTTTCAGTTCTCATGTAACTGAATAATTATCCTTTTTAGGCTAGGACTTGCTATTCTGGGTTTCTAAGCAAACTTTGCTTGGAATGTCCCAGAACACTTCAGTGGGAGTTTTCCAAACGCCTGGATCTCGAGTCATGGCTCTGGGCTCCTCGGTATGTGGCTGCCCACTGATGCACATAGTGAGGCTGCTCCTCTGGGGATAACTTGAGGTTGCAGTTGTCCCCACTTCTGGCCCCAACTTCCCCTAACAATGAGTATCTGAGCCTGTGTCCTGGCACACATCATCTGGGTTTGAGTCCCAGCTTCCTCTCTTCTCTCAAGCAACCCTAAGGACTTCATCTCACATGGCCATGTGTTGGTAGCCTCATCTTAAAAAGAGGATTGGCCCCCTCCCCAAATGACTTGACGGATCTAATTAAATGAAGTAAAGGGGCAGACGGAATGGGCCCCTCAAAGCCACAAGTTTTCTCCTTGTCTCTTCTCTGACAACCACTAGTGTGAGGCTCACTGTGTGTGCTTTGTGTCCTATAAACTTCTGTCAAATCTCACTAACAAGGGGCATCTAATTCCTCAGAAACTCCAAGGAGAAACCCTGAGGTTTGGTTCACTGCCTTGGCATTTGCCTTTGCCTCCCATCCCCAGCATGGTCACAGCTTGGAAGCTCTAGCAGCTTCTAACACTGTTGAGACAGGATGCTGTCCCGCCCCCAGCTGACCCACTTGGGGCTACCCTCAAGATCCTGGTGAGATGCCAGCTGACACGAGTTGATGGGGGCGGGAGGAGCCAGCAAACAAACATGCAGACAGAGAGGTCCGTGGCTGGCCGACTACGTATTTCTTCTGCAAATAGAAATAATTGGTGACTACATCAGAAATGCTCTTGGGCAGAAACTTATGTGGAAACAAAGGAAGCTAGGTATGGAGGGATGCCTGCAATCCCAATACTCAAGAGGCCAAGGAAGGAGGATCACAAGTTCAAAGCCATACTATACTACCTAGGAATAGCCTGCCTTCAAAAAAAAAAAAAAAAAGTCACAAGGCATGGGTTCCACTCCTAGTATTGCATAAACCGATCCATGTGGTCCATGCCTGTATCCCAGCACTTGGGACACAGACAGGAGGATCATGAGTTCAAAGTCATCCTTGGCTACGTACTGAGTTTAAGGCCAGCTTGGGATACCTGAGACTCTATCTCACAACAAAACGAAATGTATGAAATGTGGACAAAGGCAGCAAGACGAGGTACACACTGAGGTCAAGATGATGAAAAGCAGAAACCAGCACATGGGAAAGGCACTTGGAGGGACCTCTACTAAGAAGTCAACTTTCAGAAAGAATTCTAGGGTGCAGGTGCAGCCAGGCACATCTTTCCATGACGATGCTGAACAAAGCAAGTGGGTTGGTCCACATGGCAGCCTAAAGCCTGCAGATCTGGTGGAGTGCCCCTGTAGGAGAGCCATCCTTCAGGGGCTATTCCCAATGCAGGGACAGTAGGCTATGCTTCTCTGTACTTAATATACATTATTTTCATGGTTGGTTGGAAGTTTATTTTAGGAAGAAAACTGCAGCAGAGGCCACTGTATTTCTAATCAGTGCCTCATTTCTGGGACAGCAGAAAGTGGGCGGTGGCATACCACATGGGACAGCCTCCTTCCTATTTCCTGGAGGTTACTGTGGCCTCCTGGGCATTGTAGGGACTAGGACTGTCTGGGATGGGGCACGGCAGGGCCCTGTAGGTAGGAGGTGGACCGCTATGACCCTCACTTACAAATGGGCTCTGATCCACTTTGGATATCTCAGCTCTTCTTTCCCTGTTGTACTGCTGGGACCTGATCCTAGTTAGCCTGTTCAGAACAGTCACCATCAAAGCAGAGGGGAGCGAAAGCAGAGGTCCTGGCAGGCAGGCGAGCAGGCCTGGAGGCTGCTGCAGGGCAACACAATGCAGTGCGGAACAAACACAGGCAGAAGGGCATTTATAGCACCGTGGCCCAGAAATCCCTGTGTGTGTGTGTGTATGTGTGTGTGGTGTGTATGTGTGTGTGGTGTGTATGTGTGTGGTGTGTATATATGTGTGTGTGTGTGTGGTGTGTATATGTGTGTGGTATATATGTGTGTGTGGTGTGTATGTGTGTGGTGTGTATATATGTGTGTGTGGTGTATATGTGTGTGTGTGTGTGTGGCATATGTGTGTGTGTGTGTGGGGGTGTGTGTGTGTGTGGTGTGTATGTGTGTGTGTGGTATGTGTGTGTGGTGTGTGTGTATGTGTGTATGTGTGTGGTATGTGTGTGTGGTGTGGTGTGTGTGTGTGGTGTGTATGTGTGTGGTGTGTATGTGTGTGGTGTGTATGTGTGTGATGTGTATGTGTGTGGTGTGTATGTATGTGTGTGTGTGGTGTGTATGTGTGTGTGTGGTGTGTATGTGTGTGTGGTGTGTTTGTATGTGTGTGTGGTGTGTATGTGTGTGTGTTGGGGGTTGGGAGTCTGATAGATATACACAGCTTCTCATCTTCCTTGGGGAAGGGAGCTGATCATGCCTCCAAAGTTTAGCCCAAAAGTATTGCAAAAAGAACAAAAAATATTAAGAACCAACAATCTTGTCAAAAGTCTCCAGATCCATATTAGGCAGCAGGGAAAAGCCAACAAATTCCCAAAGTAAAAGTCATAAGACAATAAATATTCCTTGTCTACAATACTGAAAACTAAAATGCTAGCAAAAAATAAAAGAAAGAAAAGAAAAGAAAAGAAAAGAAAAGAAAAGAAAAGAAAAGAAAAGAAAAGAAAAGGTCGGCTGGGTGTGGTGGCGCACGCCTTTAATCCCAGCACTCGGGAGGCAGAGGCAGGCGGATTTCTGAGTTCGAGGCCAGCCTGGTCTTCAAAGTGAGTTCCAGAACAGCCAGGGCTACACAGAGAAACCCTGTCTTGAAAAAAAAAAAAAAAAAAAGAAAAGAGAAAAGAAAAGAAAAAAGAAGGATACTTTTAAAGAATGCACTCTACAGAAATGAAAGGTGACAAGCAGTTCAAGGATCACCAAGCTAAAACACTCCATTAGGGCGGCCATGGAAATTTGCATGTATGTAAATGCTAATGAAATCAGCTCCAAAATGAATTCTGAGAAAAATGTAGAATTGTGAATTATTATTATTATTATTTAATATAATAGTAAGCAAAAGTCAGGAGCGGTGACACAGGAGTCCTGTAATCCTAGGACTCCAAAGGCTAAGACAGAAGGAGGTTTGATAGATAGACACATCTTCTCATCTTCATAGGGGAGGGGGGGCTCCCTAGGAGTTGGAGGCCAGCCTGAGTTACTCAGTGAGGTCTGTGTGGGCTATGTAGGGAGAACTTGTATAAAAGAAAATCACTAAATATCCAAATCAAGACTTTAAAAAAGAAAGAGCCAGTGAGACAGACAGGGAAAGCCCTTGGCTCTGCAAACCTGGCAGCCTGAGTCCACTTCCTATGGGAAAGGTGGAGGGAGAGAAAGATACCACCAGGCTGACCTCTGACCTCCACATGCTTGCTGTGGACTTGCACTCCCCTCCCCACCAGCATTCCTGCCCTGTGGGAGGGGTGTGTGTGTATTTAAAACCAATAAAAAGGAACTTACTGATGCATTAAATACAATAACATGGATAGGAAAATTCAAAAGCTCTTTCTCCCTTCTTTCTCTTCATCCCTCTCTGTTCTCACAGGTTTCCAGCCAGCTTCTCTTTCTGTCCTTTTCTGTCCCCTCCTTCTCTGCCCTCATGGCTCTGCTCCCTCTCTGTCTACCTCTACCCCTTCTCCAGGTCCTCATTCCTTTCCCTTTCCCCAAATAAAGTGGTTCATGACTTTAGTCCCACCAACTGTAGGCCACCCTGTTCTATACAGGTCCAGGACAGCCAGGGCTACACAGGGGGTGGGGTAGGTGGGGGAATAGGCATGATTCTTAAGAGCCTAATCTAGGGAGAGAGAGAGAGAGAGAGAGAGAGAGAGAGAGAGAGAGAGAGAGAGAGAGAGAGAGAGAGAGAGAGAGAAGAAAATATCAACTATAAAACCAGTAAGTTAGAGTAGCAAGTTAACATGTAAATAATATACAGTGCCCTGTGCATAGGGCTGCACGCCTTTAATCCCAGCGTCCAGATACAGAGCAAGTATATCTCTGCAAATGTGAAGCTAGTCAGTCTTCTTTATGAGACCTTGCCTCAGAGAGAAAGAAAGAAAGAAAGAAAGAAAGAAAGAAAGAAAGAAAGAAAGGAAGGAAGGAAGGAAGGAAGGAAGGAAGGAAGGAAGGAAGAAAGAAAGAAAGAAAGAAAGAAAGAAAGAAAGAAAGAAAGAAAGAAAGAAAGAAAAGGAAGGAGAGGCACAGAAGGCCTCCGCAAAGTGCCCACAAGCTTCATCTAGCTGTACAGAACACATTAAAGTCTGTCAAAAAACCACATTTCAACCTGTCAAGAGAGAAAATACCATTTGATGTTGAAAAGCTTTTGATAAAAAGTCACTTCTTCTTTCCCTCCTCCTCCTTCCTCCCCTACTTATCATTATTCTGAGACAGAGTCTTATTATGTAGTCCAGGCTGGCATCAAACTCACAATCCTCTCTCCTAGGCATGCACACCATCCTAGCACACACTTAGTTCTGAGACCTCCTCTCCCATAAAGACGCCCTTTCCCTCAGCAAGCACATGCTTCCATTCCTTGTGGGGCCTGAAACCATCCCATCAGCCAGGAAGGGGCCTTCAGGGCGGTGATTGCTGCCTTTGGTGGCAAAACTCAAGATCCCCAAAACAGATGGTAGGGACCTTCTGCCATGGGCAGAGGCTGCTCCCTGGACTGCAGAAAGTCTTGCTCAGTCCAGCACGGTCAGACACTGAGTGAACAGCTAGGGCTACCCGGGCAGTCAGTCTGCACAGAAGGTCTCCACTCCAGCGCAGGAGAACGCAGCCCACCCCAGCTCATTGGTGGTGTTCAGACAAGCTAGGGAGATGCCCAGTGCTATAGGAGGCAGCAGACACCAGGGCACCTTTCCCTGGGTTCTGGGAGATGTATGAGGGAGCCTTGCTAGTTGTTGGACTAAAGCACTTCCACACTTTCCTAGGCTAGGGAAGCGTGGGCAGCGCCAGTGGGATCTGAGCCAGCTGTGTCTCTCTGATAGTCGCACGCACGGAGTGGCTGGTCCGCTGGGACGTGCGGTGGGGGGAGGGAAAAGAAGGACACTCCACAAGTGATCCCTGGCTGTGTTGTGCCACTCAGAGGGGAGCTGAGTGTTAAGAGGTCTCTATGCTCTACCAGCCTGAGTCTTCCATTAACCATGTGGCTGGCAAATGAGTATTTTAAGATGATGCTGTCCAGAGCTCCTGACATTTGGAGCAAAGCCATTTCCCAGGCAGTACAAGGGAGTTGTTCAAGACATGGCAGCACGGGTGAGGTTGCCAAGACCCTGGGGTCAGCAACCAGCGACAGCACTACAGGCCTGGAATAGAGCCTCTGCAGCCTCAAGTCACTTCCCCACTCGTGTGCACACGACACTCGCTGACCACCACTGGGCATCTCTTCTCTCTTCTCAAAGCCGAAAATTGGAACAAAGATGGGAGAAGGAATTCTGGGAGGATCTAGGTGGCAAGAAGGAGACTCCCTACTGCATCGTGGATGCCCACCCAATGCATGCAAGCACTCAAGAGGCAGAGAACAATGATAAAAATGGCATCTGAGATTCCAGTGCCCACCAGAGGGCACCACTCACTACAGCCTTCAGACCTAGGCAGAGGATCCCTGGGGAAGCCTGGGGTTTCTGTGTGAGCACCTGGTCTGCAGGTGTGAGTCCTCACCTCACCAACCTATGGGAAATGCAGCCCACACTCTGTACAGTCAGAGCTGGGACTCTCTCTTTGATCCCAGGAGAAGGAAGATCTGAGGGTGGGGGGTGGAGGTGAGGAGACATCGGGAATGTGTTTCTCAGAGGGGCAGTTTGACACATCTGTGGGCCACATTGTTTGGAGAAGGCTGTCCCTCTTCTTCACAGGGCCCTGGTCTTGCTCGGTTAACAGAGTTTGCTGTTATCCATCTCCACAAGTGATGTCATCTGCATGACTGCTGAGCTGTGATGGAATCCCCACTCCTACATGGCCATCTGGGATAATGGTCCCAGAGCTAAGAGGGAGTGCCACCAAGCAGCACCCAGGACAGCCTCCACTGCCCCCAGAGAGAGAAATGCCCAGCCAAGGGGACTGCTACAATCCAAAGAGCCTGTAATTTGTTCTTAACATTTCTGGGGATTGAGACCTAACTTGTAGGAGGAGAGTGTGGTACAATAATGCCACACACTCCAGCCCAAACCCAGGCCTGGGGCTCCTCTGGCTAACGGCTGGTCGTAGTTTAAATATTTGCTCCTCTCCTGAACCTTGATGGCCTCTTAGGCTTCCATAGCCAAGACCAGCCTGCAGAGAAGCAGGTTCCATGGCAATGGGGGATGTGGAACAAGGTAGATGTCAGGATCCAGGAGGGCTGCTGAGACCAAGACAGGTCAGACCAAGTCCCCACCACTTGGAAACCATAGACACCTCATGTTAACTAAAGGCATATGAAATGAGGCTTTAGGTTACAGTCTCTTATGGCTGGCTTGTGCATGCATGATATGCCTAAGATAGCTGAAGGCTTGCTTGCTTTTCAGAGGGCAGGAAACCATGGTACCCTGCTATCACAGTGGGCTAGCCTTGTGACAGTGGGCATATGTGTTCCCCCTACAGACCAGGGTACTTGGTGAGGAACCCTATAGAGAGATCACAGAGGGTGAGTGCAGAGCTGGATGAGCCAGAAGACTTTTCATCTCCCATCCCTGCAGCTCCTTCCTCTCTCCCCCGAGAAGTCTCCTCTGTCCTGGCACCGTGTCCCTCTGTCCTTCTTTCTCCACCATTTCCACTCTTCAGGTTCCGGGCCAGAGAGAAGTCTGGGCACCTCTGCCAGGCCGGGAGGAAGAGAAGTTTCTAAATCCATCACTGGCCCCACATGCAGCTGGCTCTGGCACAGATGCAGCCCATCGCTGCCAAGCCAGCTCCCCACGGAGAGGCCCCACCAGGAGGGTGGGCACAATGCCACTTCTGAGAACAGGCCTGGTCAGGCACCAGCTCTTGGGGCTGTGAGATGAGGCAGTGTTAACATTCAGCAAGCATCCGAGGCAAAGTCACAGAATTCTTTGCCAGTGCTGGCATCAGGGTCTGGACGGGGGCTTGTTCTATGCCAGTGAGCCCAGCCCTGGGGGCTGAGGACACAGGGCACAGTGGCTGACTACTGAGGCACAGGGAACATGTGGGTTGAGTGTGATCTACCAGAGATCTCCAGGGACCCTCTCATGGGGACCCTCTGTGTAACTAAGAGACGCTGACCTTGACTCCAGCTTAGTGGGGGTAGGGTATACTCAGACAGGGTAAGGCCCAACAGCTCCCACACTCTTGGTGACATGCCTTTGTCCAAGCCTGGGATTAGGCGTGACAGCCGGGATGCTATATTTGGATGCTGCCATCCAGGGTTGCTGTTGTCCTTACAAAGCACGCGATGGTAGCTGGAAGGAGGGGGCTGTCTCCTCCAGTCTACCCTCCACCCTGGCTTCCAGGCAGCTATCCAAAGCTTGCCTCTCCCCATCCCTTTCTTCCCAAGAAACTGTGACTCTTCCAGCAGCCAGCAGACTTACAGGGCCTATCTGCCGGGCTTCCTGAATGTGTCCTTGAGCTGTCCTCCCTGCTGTACTCCTGCACGGGACAACTCATCACACAGGTTACCAACTCACTGTACCATGTATGGCCCTCCTGTCCTAGCCCAACCTCTTTCAAGGGATTAGAGAAGGGAAGGATCTGGAACATTCTACTCCTGTAGTGTCCACTCTCAATGCGACTTTGCGATAGCAAGTTACTGTTCACAAAGCCTCCATATTTGCAGCTTTAAATGGGTCCAGGTGGTTGCCAGCAGCTTGTACTGACAACCTCCACTGAGGATCCCGGCTTCCTAGGAATGCCCCTGAATGCTACTTGTGATGCAGCCTTCTGCCTCTTGCTAATTCAAGGGTTCAAGGGTCACTGAGACATGCCAGCAGGTGAGATCATTTGTCCCAGGACTTGGCACCGAATTGGCCACCACAGATGTAAGAAGCGTCCATTGTCAGGTGTGTAAGATGCCAGACCAGTGTGAAGGACATGGGACAGGATGTGCATCAAGAGTTGTCAATCTATAGCGAGAATGGGAAGAATTGAGGCAGGAACCTCCCGGTGCTTGCTGTCACTGCAGGAAACCTTACTAATTGGATAGATGGAGGGACTGTCCTTGACTCTGGTTGAAATCTGGGACATGAGACAGGGATGAAGTTATGGCTGAGAGAAATAGGAAGGGACTTGAAGTTGAAGCTCCCTGAAGAAGGGACAGTGGCTATGGCTTCTCTGTGTACTTTAACTTCCTGTCTTGACCTTGTTCCAGGCAGGAGGCTGGTGGCATGCTGGATGCTGGTTAGGAGTGATGTCCATTCCTACCTGCTATTGGGTTAGACCCCAAGGAAGAACAGGGGTTCCTTTAAGGGGATACAGCTCTAGGAGGACAAAGAAGGCCCTGTCCTGCTTAGTCCTTGGTGGCCAGCACCACTGGCCACGTGCCTGTCACATTCCCAGCAAATAACTACTGAGCGGAGTCAATCACTTGTCTTAAAGCCTTCTCTCAAATACTTAGACCCTTAACTAACTTGTCAACGGATACCCTCTCCAAACGGGATAATAGCCATGCCACACTGGGACCTCAGCTCCTGCAAAGGTCTCTGTCTGTTCAGCCTTTGAACATGCTAGGCATGGTGTGGCAGCTACTGTCCCCACTGGAAGGGAGAAACCAACAGCTTCAAGGAATGTCTCCTTTATTCAAAACCATCCTGGTTGTAAGCCTGGGTCATAGAATAGCTGCTATATACCAAAACCTACAGAGCCTCAGACTCACCTGGCTTGGGGGGTGTACTCCCACCCAGGGCCAGCTGCAGAAGGGGACTCAGGTGCCCATCCATGTTCTTTATCCACAATTGGCCTCGATGCAGGCACCAGGCTCTGCTTGCACCTCCCACTTGGCTGTGTCTCCAGGAAGGAGTCTTTTGAAATGCTGCCACCCCTTGGATCCTGGAGTCATAAAGACCAGGCAGAACTTCCACTGTGTCAATGCTCCAGGTGGCCAGGCCTGGTTCCATGTGACAGCAATGGTGGCACTCTGGTCTGCTGAGGGAAATTATCCTCAGACCTAGGGAGTGGCAAAGGTTAGCTCCTGGCACCATGGTGTCAGCTGACAGTCATTGCAACATCCAACCAGGAAATGTTTTTTACAAAGTGAAAGGCCAGAAGTAAAAACAGACCTTCTGGAAGAATGCAGCCAGAGAGAGAGTGTAGCGGCCAGGAGTAAAAAAGGGTGTAAATGTGATCAAAAGATGGGTGGGACACAGTCCTTGCAAAGAGCAATAGGTGGAAGAAGGTGTTAGATCTGCAGAGTCCATGACTGACAGTGTGAGGACACTATCCATCCTTCAAAGACCAGACCTAAGAGTTGCTACACGGGCTGATGTCCACATAGTTGAAGGGAAGCCACCATCATAAGGTTTCACCAACACTTTAAGCTGAAAGTCAGACTTCCAGCCACATATCCATCAACCAGCCAGCCAATCAACTGTAATTGCTCCATCTTCTCACCTAACATTGACACCAAAAACAATGGAACCCAGGAATTGGAACTTCAGGGAACATGCAAACTTGTTACCCTGCCAAGCTGTCACGTGAAGGTGGCAGGAAGCACCTTAGGCAATCTGAATTCTGTGAATGTCTTAAACGCACAGCTTATTTCTAATAATAGATTGAATTTTAAGAATCTGTACTGAAGGGAATGAGGGCGTTAAAAAAAATAATAAGACACTTGTAAATTAACAACCCATCTGCAAAGCAAACAAAAGCCAGATGAGAGCCAGGGTTGCTAGCATGAGATGCCAACTCGATGATATGACTGTCCAAGAGAGACACAGTAAAACAGTCAAACCAAATAGAGAAGACAGAGGGAGGGGCGGATTTTAAAACATAAAACTGCAGGCAGTGAGGAGTGAGTGGGAGGGGGAAGAGAGATGTAGGGAGAGAGGAAGGGAGGGAGAAGGGGGGTTGGAATCAGAAATTGCTGCTTTTGTGGAGAGGGACACAACTTGTATGGATTGTCAAGAAAATAAACACAAGGATACAAATGTGTGTGTTTCACACATCTGGGTTGGCTGGGTGAAAAATAGCTTATCAATATTACAGTCTCACTTAAGAAGAGAAAACATATTATATCTCAACAATAGGGGGAAACAGTGTAGAAAGAGGGGGAACACCTAAGAAGACAAATGGTGGAGTGTCTGAGGGAGCAAAGAACACATCCCTCTCCCCATAGATGCCTTTGAAAGGAGACTCATTGCCATCCACCATGGAGATGAATCCCAGCAATCGTGCAGGAGAAATACTGACAACAGGAACACAGAGGACCATCAGAGAGCCAGCAGCCAGCAGCTGAAATGTCGGCTACCAATGTCAGTAGGAGGCTAAGCATCACCCCAAGCTGAAGCCAATGAGATTCTGTGATGAGAGTTAGGCGGTAGCCTTGACAATACCAGGTCACACCGTGGCAGGCCCAGAACAGAGTGGGAATGTGCATGCAGATCCCTGATAGAAAAAGTAAGACAGAAAATGATTCTTAAATGTATTAGAATTGGAGACTCTAATACCCATCGTTATGTTCAGGGACCGGCGCTCACTGGGTGAAGTGTTTAAGTCCCAAAAGTTCCTTAAGAGAAAAATGAAGCTTCAAAATATACCCAGGGAAGGCCATTGCTGTGTGGTGCCACACTGAGTGCTGCTCAGAGGATTACTAAGGTTCCATGCTGCCTGCCCCTGAGAAAGGCCCACCGAGTAATGGATGAAGGGGGAGATTTGGGTTGATTTTGAATTCTGGCCTGAGGATGGGTGGAGTGACAGAGCACATGGAGGGACACTAGCTATGACCTCTGCCCACCCAGCTATCCCCCACGACACACAAGATGCGGCACCAGGTGTATGTGTTCGTCTCTCGCTCACCACAGAGCCTCAGAAGGCAGCCCTGGAGAAGGCTCTCAGAAGCTCAGTGTGAGTACCTGGCTATTTCAGTCTGCACAGCCTGGATGGCTCAGGAGCGTTCTGGGCCAGGGCCAGGAAACAATATGTCCACAGGGAAGTGGTATCCAGTTACATCACTGGATACATTCCATCTGCTTGCCTTCCACATGGTAGGGACTGTTGTGGTGTCCCAGGTCTGAACTTTTACTTTTGAACACATTGTATGGCAGCATCCTGCCTCTGAGGTTTTAAAACAAGGCAAGTGGAAATGACAACAGCCCACAGGAATGGCCACCATGCCTTGGCCACCATGCCTTGGGGTGCTACTCCCCTGGCTGTATTCCCCACAAGGAAGATGCCCAGGAATTGGGACAAAGGGGAGTAAAAAAAAAAGATGCAGTGGTTATTGGACATAAAGGAGTGGCTGTTACCACCCCCTTCAATAACCTCCCTGGGGGTGGAGGAAGGAAATAGCCCGCTACCCCCCACCCCTGCCCCTGCCAACCTATCCAAGCAGGCTGGCTCCACAGACCTTTAGTTCTGAGAATCTTTGATGGGACTTACTTTGGGGCAGGCATTCAGTGTGCAGCCAGCTGATCCCAACTGAAATGCCATTGCAGCCCGAAACTGCTTCCTGCAAACTCTCAAAATGAAGACAGTTCCTTCAGTGTGTGGAATAGAGCAGCAGTTGCTAAGATGGCTCTGGGTGGGCAGACTGTGAGTAGCTGACCTCAGCTTGGGGTTTTGCTCTGTACCATACCATCAGCTATTTCTACAGCTGTCACCTTGGAGGCAGGTAAGGGTTTTTCCGTGACCTTTACTTGCTAAAGGGAAGTAAGAGTGTATGGTGGTGGGCAGGGAGTAGCCTTGGCCCATGCAGTACCTGCTTTAGATCCTGAAACACTTGACCTCCAAGGGTACCCAGCCATTGGTCCTACTAGGCCAGGAAGCCCTTCCAGTTTCCTACCATCACACTTGAGGTCATCAGCCCCATAGCCACCAGGCTCTGGACAAGTGTGACCTCAGGACTCACTTGGTACACAACAAGTTCCAGGGTGGGTGCCTCTGTGGGTACATGCCCATGGTAAATGAGGTAGCCCCACGGTGGCAGGGTAGGGGGATGCAGGCCAGTAAGTTGCCTTCTGTGCCAGGCTCCTGGCAACATGGCTGCCCTATAGAGTGTAGGGGGAAAGTATACCCCACTAGTCTGTGAAGCAGGCAAGCAAATATGCACTGGGAGACGCTTGTGCCTGCCTGCTATTTTAGAACCTTTGGAAATCTAAGAAGCAGCTTTGCTCTTGGTTCCTGTTGAACTTCCAAACATAGGTGCCTCCTCCAGACCACTAGAAGCTGAGAGAGTTTCCTGCCTCAACTTTTGCCCTGGACACACAAAGGAGGCTGTGTGTTCCAGCCATAGCAGGGCAGCCATTAGACCTAATCAAGACAAAGGGGTCATCGCACCCTGCCTAAATCAATTATTAGTTCCTACTCGGATCACAGGATTCTGGGTAACCTTGCACGGCAGGTCTTAGACATTTGTCATTTGGTTAACCAATGGCATGGCCACCTTTACTCCTGGGGTCCCAGGAAGCCCTACCCATAACTCCACAGCTCCTCAGAGAGTCTTCGTGGCTCAGACTGAGGTCAGCAAGTTAAAGCTACAGCTCTGGGAAGCAGCCTTGGATCCTCAGCCTCACAGACCCTGACAAGTCCTTAGAGAACTGGGCCCCTAGAATGCAGGACAATGTAAGATACTAGGAGGTAGGGGCAGATGGAGCCTGCATTTACAAACACTAATGGATTAATGCAGAGAGCAGAAGCCTTGTGGGACAAGAAGGTAAACAGTGCCCTGGGGTGCCAGTAAATTCTGGTGACTGAGACATGTGGTGGCGGCCCTGTCTAGATTGGCATCTGTCTGTCTTTAACATCTTTCTCCTGCCTAAGTTGACATCTCAGAGCCTGAAGCTGTTAGCCAACTGTGCTGCTTGGCTCTTTTGTCAGTTTGAAACTAGGTCATCTGGGAAGACAGAACCTTAACTGAGAAAATGTCTCCATCAGATCTGCCCATAGGCAAGCCTGTGGGGGAAATTCTCTTGATTAGTGATTGATAGGGGACCCAGGCCATTGTGGGTGGTGCCAACCTGGGCAGGAGGACCTAGGAGGCATAAGAAAGCAAATTGAGAAAGCCACGAGAGGGCAAACCAATCTGCCATGGCCCTTGCTTCAGTTCCTGCTTCCAGGTTTTGGACTTGGTTGAGTTTCTGTCCTAACTTCCCTGGATGATGGACTGTATGCTATAAACTGAAATAAACTCTTTCCTCTCTGGGTTGTTTTCGGTTTTGCTCTTTATTATAGCAACAGAAAGCAAAACAGGACACCAACTTAGCATTTCTCGTGAGGTGGGAAACCAGCCAGTGTCTTTGAAAAAATTGACAACAGTACCATATAGTCCAGTCGTTCTATTTCTTAGTTATATAGAAATGAGGTTCACTTGTGCTCACATGTTCTCTGAAACACTGATCACAGCAGAGGAGAAGCAGAGAGAGGCTAACTGTCCATCACTGGATGACTGAGTAAATGCATCATCATCATCATCATCATCTCTCTCTCTCTCTCTCTCTCTCTCTCTCTCTCTCTCACACACACACACACACACACACAACTGGACACTATTTAGCCGTCAGAAAGAAGTAAGCACTGTCCATTTTTGACAGGGACAGAAATGAATTCTTTAGTGAGGGAAGCCAGGCACAGAAAGAGAAACACGGGGCGTCACATATACATAGGATCAAACACACTGGCCAACAAGACAGATGAGAACAGGGGCTCATGCTGGAATAGTGGGCAGACAGGGTGGGGAGGAATTGGGAGAGGTTGGAGTTAAGTAACTGAGAGGAACAAGGAAAGCTGGCCTGAGGTTGCAGAGAGAGACGAGAGACAGAGACAGACAGACAGAGAGACAGAGACAAGAGACACAGAGAGAGTAGTACCCACAGTACTGTTTAAAGAGAGGGAGGAGCGGTTTTGAATGTTCTTACTGTAAGGATAAATGTTTGTAACAGGATGTTTAACCTGACTTTAAACATTGCACAAAGTGCATGTATATCCAGTGTCACACGGTCCCCATCTGGTGTGTACAATCCCTGTATGTTTTTATGTACTAGTTTAAAAATTAGGTTAGGGCAGACAAGCTGGCTCAATGGGTGAAGGTACTTGCTACCAAACCTGATGACCTGAGTTCAATTACTGGGGACCCAAAAGGTAGAAAGAGAGAACCAATTCCAGAAAGTTGACCTCTGATCTCTATAAATGGGTTGTGGCATATTTGCTCCACACACAATACTAATGAAAAAATAAAAATGTTAAAGTAGGCTAGAAAGAGACAAAGCATCTACTTTCTAGCTGGATCTGGAAACTTCCAGATCCTTCTGTGGTTTCTGCCTTCTCTCTCTCCCAATACCTGCAGTGAGGTGGTAGGGAGTTTCCCATGACACTTTTTTCCATGTTCTTCCTACCTTCCACAGTTAGATAAGATTCCTAGTTAATACACCAGATGACATTATGTTTCCATTAGCAGACCAGGACTGTGGTTTAATGAGATAACTCTAGTAATGACAGGTTTCAGCCCAGCACACGGCGAGGTCATGCACTTTGCAGGTTCTTGCTGGGTGCTGCTGACCCAGAGATGCCCTGTGCTGCCCTCAAGGACTCTGGGTAATCTTGAGCCTCTCTTCCAACAAGCATCCTGACAGATCCCCACCCCAGGAGAAAACAGGTGAGAAGCAGAGCTGTGGGGGTCACAGTCAACGTGGAGGGCGGCTATGGAGTCCTGGGCCAGTGTGAGGACCAGGCTCTCGGGTGCCCTTGTTACACACCTTGCTAGGTATCCATTGCAGCACTCAGGGCAGAGCTGAGAGGATGGCCACAAGTTCAAGGCCAGCCAGGCCTATGTAGGATGTTCCATGTCAGCTTGGACTTGAACATCAAAAAACAAAATTCAAAATTGCTGCATACCATGAGCATGCAAAAATCAAATCTGGCTGGTTTGAAATCATCCCAATTCTCCCAGTCCAGTCTCTGTGTCCTCTAGACGGTTAGGGTGGAAGACAGACTTTGTGATAAGTGGAACAATCAGGGAAAAGATACAATTTGATTCCTTCTTCCTATATGTAGGGATGTGCTCCAACCTGGCATGGGTGTAGCTGCAACACAGCAGGACTATAGAAGCCCAAAGAAAAGCCAGTGTTGAACTCAGACATGAGGAAGAGTGACAAATCTGAGGTGTTTTTTTTTTTTTTTTTTTTTTTTTAATGCATGTTGCCGGGCAATGAGACATTCACCACAGGAAGTGAGTGGGAATAGAGAACGAGGAAAAGGGTGGAGGGCAGGAGAGAGCTCTAACTTCACCCAGTGTATCCACACGGCCAGGCCTGGGACCCATTTAGAAAATCAAACACTAGTCTGGATACTGTTGGGGGAATTTGGAGAGAGGGTGTAGCATATACCATCAAGAGAATGGGAGGTGAATGGGCCTTACCGGGTCCATGGAAGAAATTCAATCCTGAGACTTAAGAACCCACTGATATGCAAGCCCTATTGATTAGATTCTCAGTCTGCTGCCTGTCCCGCAGAGTCTGCCAAATTCTCCAACTGTGAAGGCCAATTCTTTCATGTGTGCATGTGACACATGTGTATGGGTCTCAGAGGAGGCCAAAAAAGATGTCAGATCCCCTGAGGCTGGAATTACAGGCAGCTCTGAGTGGATGTGGTGCGTCTGAACCCTCAAGAAGAACAAGTGCTCTTAACCATGCACCATCCCTCAAGCCCTCCAGTTCTGAGCCTGTTTTTTCTAACAGCTAAGTCAGTAGCCAGCAAACCCTAGCAAGTTCCCTGTCTCTGTTTCTTTCACCACTGTGGTTACAGGTGTGTACAGATCTCTCTCTCTCTCTGTGTGTGTGTGTGTGTGTGTGTGTGTTAGAGAGGCCCTGGAAATCCAAAATCAGGCCCTAACACTTGCCCAGCAAGCACTTTTACCCACTGAGCCAACTCTCCAACCTCATAAGCCAGTTCTTAAAGTCCCTATAAGGAGGGCCTACCCATGTTTTTTTTTCTAACTCTGTGTGGTTATACTGGTTCCATGTAATCCAGTGTCTGAATGTGTACACACATGTATGTATGCATTTGCATAATATGGGGTTGTATATGCCTAGACTCTAATATGCGTATCTGAGTTCCTAAATTTCCTACCCTGATAGAAGCAATGGGGCCTCATTGGAGAAGTGGCTGATTACCAGCCTGGGACTTAAAAGATAAATGTGGGAAGTCAAGGAAGTGTTCAGATGAGGACCAACTGTGTCAAAGAGCAAAGGCCAATCTGAAAGTCCTGCAATGCAAGGACCTGAACGAACTCAGGGAGCTGTGAATTAACCCTGTCCACCTGGGTAATCCAGGATGCTCTCTCCACATTATGGCCGCCGGGCTCCTGTGTTCTGTTCCACCTGCAATTTAGCTTCCTATCACCACGGAATGCAATGGGCTCACAGGACCCAGAGAGGAAGGCAGCGATGTGACTAGGGCATAGACCTGGAGCTTGCTGGCCGGAGATGACCTGCTGAGGTGCTGTGTGATGTGGACCCTCCCTGCTGTGCAACCTGGAGGCTCTGACTGTGGTCACCTCTCCTCGGCCTGGTGCTAACCATTCCTCATTTCACATCTACAGCCAATGGTCTCTTGTTCTTCAGAGCATCTTTGTGCCGCCCTGTCCACGCCCACCATCTTGCCAGTCTTCACCTTGCTGTCATTCTGCCCAGGCGAACAGTCACTGAGCTATGGGGGCAGGCGGTGAGTGCTTTCCCTCAGGGCCCTACTGTGTCTTCCCTGGATCCTAATAAATGAAACTTGCATTTAAATACAAACTGCTCAGCTGAGGCTGAAAGCCAATTAGCCCTAAGAACAGGCTGTTCTGATTTTAACAACCTGTCCCTTCTCCTTTTCCAACTTCGGATTCATTCCTCAGCTTAGCAGAGGAGGCCAGATGTCTCCAAGCAGCTCGGTAGGGCAGAGTAAGGAGAGGTTGGATGAGAACCCCGACTGGCCCCCACTGTACCCTGTGTGGTTTGTCTGGGGGCGGGTGCAGGGGTTCAGGCATCTTGTGCGGTGATGATTGCTTGTTGTTGTTTTTTAAAGATCGATTTATTTATTTTATACATATGAGTTCACCACCATTGCTCTCTTCAGACACACCAGAAGAGGGCACCAGACCCTATTACAGACGGTTGTGAGCCACCATGTGGTTGCTGGGAACTGAACTCAGGACTTCTTAACTGCTGAGCCATCTCTCCAGCCCCCATGATGATTGGTTTTAACTGTCAACCTCACACAACCTAGAATCACCTGGGAACAGAGTCTTAACTGAGGCCTTGTCCAGATCAGGTTGGATGAAGTGTGTGTGTGTGTGGGGGGGCAGGAGGGCATTATCTAGGTTGTTAATTGATGTAGGAATACCCCACCCACTGTGAGTGGCATTATTCTCTAGGCAGGAGGTCCTGAATTGTATGAGTGGAAAAAATTGAGTCGAGCACAAGCAAGCAAGTGGGCATGAATGTGTCCATTTCTCCCCGCTCTGACTGGATCTGACAGGGCCAAGACTTCCCGTACTGATCCCTGTAACCTGGAACTGTAGGCAGAATAAGCCCCTCTCTCCCTAAGTTGCTTTTTTGTCAGGTTATTTTATCACAGCAATAAATAAATAAAAATAAAACTATTTTTTTCATTTTAAAGACTGTCTCTAACAAGTGTGTGGGGACCATAGACTCTGCTGTGGTAAAGGCTCTGCCCCCAGAGGGCAGGGAAGGACAAGGCCACTGACCTCACTTAGCAAGAGAGAAGGGGCAAGAGGGGCCTGAGGGGTGAGGTAAGTCTGAACCCAAGCTCACAAGGAAAAGTGGGCCTCACCCTCTCCCAGGGAGCTTCTGGTGCTCACACGAGAGCTTTATCGTCCCACAGGACGCGCCCGACCTTCAGCAGGAGCCCAGGCGAGTCCCATGCCTTGGAACATCACCACCCATGCTCTTTGTGAATGATACTGGCTTCCCCTTTGCCCTGTGGAGATCCTCCCAAGGGAACCTTCCTGTCCTCTTCCTCTTCTCCACCATGGGTCCTCAGGACTCCCTCTTGTTTCTCTCTGGCACTAGAAGAAAGTGCTGGTTATCACAGGGCATCAAGTTTGCACACCTACTATGTGCTGTGCATGGTGATGGAGGAAAACCTCGTTCTGTGAACTGTTCCTCAGTCACTCTCAAAATCCATTCAGACACCAGGCAGCTCATAAGAGCTGGGTCACAGCCCATTCACTGTGAATCTCTTCCTTGTGCTACCAGAGAAAAGTCTAGATAGACCTCTGAACTTCCCTGGCTTGTAGCTGGCTAGATGTACAGTTTGGAGACCACACAGTTCCCCTGAGCTCAGCTGAAAATGGCTGCTCTGCTGTGTTGGTGGTAACTGCTGCCTAGGTGACTTCCCAGGAACACGAGGGGCTTCTGATGACAACACTGACTTCCCATGACCTGTAGATGTCAAGGGTCTGGGTCTGGAAAGGAGGCTTGGCTTCTCTGCCTTCATATTGCATCTGTCTCCTTTGCTGTCTCCAACGCTGGGTCAATTTCCTCTTAGCTCTACACATGGATGGTATGCAGATCATTTGAAAAGCATTTTGTCCAGGCCATGGTACAGCGTGAACTTAACCGAGATTTGCCTGGCTGTTGACTGCCCTTTTGAGGCTACCCTGACTAGAAGCTAGGAAAGTCGAGGTAAAGAAGAAAGAGGAGGAGGAGGAGGGAGAGGAGGAGGAGGAGGCGGCGGCAGCATCAGCATCAGGGTTATCTGAGTTTCTAGAACAGCTTGCTGGTTCCCAGAAACGACATGAGCATCCCCACCCCTTATCATATCAGTCTCTCTCTTTGTTGACATTCCTTTCCTGACTCCCTGGGCTGAAGGAGCTGATCCTTTTTATCTGTTCCATGGCTAAGAGTCAAAGACTCTCTTCATCTCTAATGTTCTTCTCTTGAACAATTTTTGTCTGAGAGCTTCTGTAACACTCTAACCCCAGATGAAGCTGACAGCACACACACACACACACACACACACACTCATACATACACTTGCACACACATTCACACATATGCACACATACATGAACACACACACATATATATACAGGCATACAAACATTCATGTATTCACACTCACACACACATACACACACACATATGCATTTACCCACCCACTCTCTGTAACTCCATGATGCTCCCAACCCCTCACAATGAAGTAGAAACGAAGCCTAGAACATTTGTCTTGGACAGGCTAAGCTTTGAGCCTTGCTCCTGCTGGTGGAAGGGCTCTACCAGGGAGAACCCCCAAGCCTGTTGTGGGTCCCTAGAGCCTGAGAGACAGTGAGAAAACACTGCCTTAGGAAGAAGGGAGGGCCTCTGGGTTGAAAGACTAGGTCTCATGGGAGAAAGGTCCAGTGGGTGCCACCCTCGGTGGAGCTGTGGGCCACCCTTTCAGTGACAGCCTGCCCCAGCAGTTCTGAGGCCTGAGCAGGGTGGGCTGGGCAGAGAGTTGGGAAGGAGCTCTGGCTTGACAGCAGGATGGAAGGAGCCAGCAGGGAGATCCCTGAAGGCCTGGCTTCTGTCACAAGACAGTCACTCAGGGTTCAGACACTGAATGGGGCTCAACCATCCCAGGTGCCTACACTTGGTTGCTATATGGATATCTAATCTGAACCCTTCATCTCCTGCTCCCCTGGCACCCATGGCTACCTGGACAGCCATGGAAGACACAGCTCCTCCCACCTACACGCTCATAAACATCTGCCAATGACTGAGACTCCCTCTCCCCTCCATCCTGTCCCTTTAGACTCTGGCTTTTCCCCAGACCCAGTGGCCTGATGCCCCAATATAAAGGAGGGGGCATGTCTCCCAGCTTCCTTCTCTCCTGACAGGACTCACCCTATGGTCTTTCCCCAGTCACACCATAGTTTCTTCCCGATAGTCTCCATGTTCTCCTTGAAGCGGCTGAGGCACAGCTCCTGGATGAGAGTCCCATAGTCAGGGTCCTGGCAGGCAGTGACCATGAAGAGATGGTAAGCTGTAAAAAAACAAACAAACAAAAAAACCCATACAGGGGCTGTTACCTACTGGCTCTCTCTCATTGCCTCTGGTAGCCTCTCCCATTGCTCCCCGCCTCCATTCCAGCCCATCTCAGGGCCCCAGAAATGTGTGTCTGTGTGATCAGGAGATAACACCTGTCTGAGTTTCATTTTGTTGTGAAAAAAGCAACTCAGGGAGGAAGGAACTTAACACAGGTGGTCACACGGCATCCACAGACAAGAGCAGGGAAAGGTGAATGCATATGTGTTCATTTGCTTGTGCTCTACTCAGTTTCTCCATTCTGACACAGTTGTGGACCCTCTGCCTAGGGAATGGTGCTGCCCACAGTGGAGTTAAGACAACCTCCCACAGGCATGCCCACAGGCCAACCCAGTGTAGAAGAGATCCCCTTCTCAGGTAATTCTATGCTGTGTCAGGTTGATAACCAAAACTAGCTAACCACTGTGCTTTGAAAAGGCAGCAGGCCTCAGGCACAACTGGCTGGGATTGAGCCTAGGCCTGCCGACTTCCAAACAAGGGCTGACCTGAGTCAGGTAGTGATCTAAACATGACAGGAGGAACTACTGCAGCTCCAGGGTGGATTGCAGGAGACCGTCCTGGCCCACCTTGTTAATTTAGCACCTAGAGGTGTACCACATTACCCAGCCCTGGGCATATTACCTGTGCCTGGGTGTTTAGCAACCCTAAACCAAGCTGGCGAATTGCAATATGAACTGTGTCTTTCCTCTGATGAAAATACGAGATCAAAAATAATCCCCGAAGCTCCACATTGCACAAACTCGAAGGTGACCTATTTCCCCGGAGCGGAATGCTAGCTGTGGTTGATGTGAGCTGGTAGAGAGGGCTTCTTTCTCTGGTTCCTGTCCTCATGTCTGCCTGATCTCTTTGGGTGGAAAGTCCATCCTCACCTCTGTGAGGGGAAGCTAAGGGTACAGTCATCCTACACATCCTTTGCTCAGAGTCTGGCTGCTTAGCCCCCATCCATCCCTCTCCTAGACCTCACTGGGCATCTTCTCCTGATGGGGTCCAGCTCTATTCACCAGCCTAGTCCTTATTCCTAGAAGAGGCTCAGTACAGGGATCTGCATGGGGCACTGTGGGATCCTTGCTGGTCCTTAGAAGAGGGATAGGGGAAAGCCTAGTCTTGTTTAGCATCCTGTCTCATGAGAATATCAAGTTGTTCCTCACTGCTCTGGGGACCAGGGAGCCCACTGCAGCAATGGGCAGAGTGACCCAAGGACTGAGCCCAGGTCCCTGGCTCAGGAACATGGTCTGGAGAGGTTGGAGATGCAGGGCCCATAGGCTCCAGACAGCACAGGGGAGCCAGAGCTGGGCTCTTCAGAACTGTTGGCTCCATCATGTTCTACTGAAGGGTGGTCCTATCATAACTATCTATTTACTGATGAGAAAACCGAGGCCTCACATGAGAAAAGAGTTCAAGTGTCAGTGCCAGAGGTGGTGCAGACCAGAGCTGAATTTGGTCCTGGCTCTCATAGCCCAAGATGTAGCTCTGGTGCTGGCTTGAGATAAGACCCCAGAGAAGCTTGGAGTGAAGTCAAAGGGCAAGGCCTGTCCTTTGAAGTTGTCATGGTGGGGCAGGTAAGGAAGAGCTGAGGAGCATAGAGAGGGTGGGGAACAAAGGTACCACCCAGTGCCACCCACAGTACTGCCAGGAAGGAGACATTACTGGGTGGACCATTAGAAGGATACAGATCTGGCATCTGCCAGCCCAGACCCGGATACTAAGGCCATGGACACAGCAGAGGCACTGAGTAGCTCACAGAGAGCCAGAGGTTTCAAGTTGGGTGGAGAATAGGAGGAGAAAGGGTCCTGATCATAAGAACAGAGCCATCAGCTGCCTGACCAGGACAGATGGACCCCAGGGGACAGGAGATATCCATGAGGGCTGAAGCCCAGCTATGCAGCAGAAACTGGAGCATCCCCTAGAAAGTGATCTCCACATTCATGTGCTTGGCCCACCATGGTCTAGGGAAAAGGGCTGGCATAGGACTGCCTGAGTCTGGACAGGGTACCCAGCATGGCTAGAATCAGTGTTTCTGAAGCCAGGGCAGTATGGCACAGAGCAAAACTTCACCAAAGTGAATTCCCTGGCAGGGAGTTGGATGTGGGACCATTCTTGTATGGTAATAACAGACCCTGGAGCATGCATCTTGACAGTGAGGCCAAAGCAGTGAAACTGAAGCCCTATGTTTAATTAAAAATAAAAAGCCAAATAGCACACCGGAGCCCTGTTCCCAGCAGCATGTGGAGCCACGTGAGGCCTGGTGGCAGAGCTCTGCAAACCTGAGCTTGCTCTCACTGCAGGCAGACATGCCACCAGGCTAGTGCCAGCCAGTCTGAGACTCCCCACAGGCATCACTAATCAATAGGTCGAGACTGGATAGGGTAGGATACCCTGGGAGGCTAGCCACTCAGGAAGAGGTTGAAGGAGGTTGTGTCAGGATGGTAGGCTTGGCACAGAGATGGCCACAACTCTGAGTTGGGGCTGGTGAGGAAGGGAGCTAGGTGCTGGTACACACCAGAGTCCTGAGAACAACGCTGAGACCTGGGGACTTTAGGAAAAGCTAAGGAGTAGCCGTTGTGAGTGGAGACCTGTCTAAGGGAAAGGCTGACAGATGGAAATCGCTCTTGGGAGGCACTCCACAGTCTTCAGTGAGAGACCTCTGCTCTTGAGGGGCCATGGAGGGGCTGCTGGAAGTTTTCTGGGCCCAACCTAGAGCCCTAGGAAACACAGAGGACAGCAAGGCACCACCCCTGCTCCCCAGCAAGTACTTGAATTGCACTTGAACTCATGAAGCAGCCAGTATATGGATGCTCAGGCCACAAGAGTACAGTGAGCACACCTGGGGACCTCGGAGCCAGCAGTGCACACTTGAGGATCATGTCAGCCACAGTGGAGACTGGGGAAAGGGTAACACCACCCCTGTCCCACCAGGATCCCCCGTGGAACCCTTCCTGTGGTAGACAGGAAGCCTCAACTGTACAGCAAGCTCCAGAAGCTGGGATGAGACCTCGTGTGAGTGTCAAGGGTCCTCTCTCCATTTATCCCCTATACTTTATGGCTCCTGGCACCCAGACCTGCCTTGTACCTCAAATGACTCCCCCTTTCATGAACTCCGTGCCCCAAGCTGTCCTCCTCCAGCTGCCCATAGCTGCAGGAAGACAGCACACCCTCCACAGACATAGACACAGCCACATCCGGGGTGCTCAGGGTGAGGGGGCAAAGGCTTTTTTTTTTTTAACCACATTTGCCCTGCTTTCACCTCCCACTGCTTTCTGACTCACAGGGGCAGTTGTCCCTGGCACGCAGCAGAGTGGCACATACATTTTCACCAAATGTCTGAGATACCTACACACCACTGCCAGGAAACACAGCTAGGAAAGGAAGCCAGGGTACCTGGGGTCAACGCTGGTGCAAGGTACTGGCCAGGCAATGGAGAGGATCAAGAGTGACTTGGCCTTCCTTTCTGTTCTGGAAGAGTCAGTTTTAGAGCAGAGAAGGGGGTGCCTCAGGGAAGGTTCTGGGTGCCATGCATTAGAACCCGGTGTGTGCTGATGTTGGCACCAAGGATCAGCTAAAGAGATCTGGTGTCTCCAAGTCCCCTGTGAAGGGGCCAGGGAGGGGGATCAGGAGATACACTCCTGTCCTGCAGAGCCAGTACACAGGAGAGACTGTGCTGCCTCTGTGGAGAGATGGTCCCCAACGAAAAGGGCACTAGGAGGCTGGGGGCCAGAAGGACCAATCGTGTCCCCTCCACACTTCCAGGGGAATGCTCCCCCCCCCAGCCCCACTCCACCCAGCATTCTGCCAAGACAAAGATCTCCTGGATAGTCTTTGGGCCTCCCTGGTCTAGCTGGAGAGCTGACCCTACCTGACCTGGTCCTTGTACCTCCCATTCTTCTCAGATCACCCCTCCACCTCCCAAGGGGGAGACCTGCTATGCTCAGCCCCATTTTTCTTCTGCTAGACTCGTACACTCATCCCTTCCTGCCTTGGAGAGTGTAGAGCCCCCTCTGGATTGGGGCCATGGGCAGCTCCGCAGGCGGAGAGTAGTTTCATTTTGTAATTGAAAGAGCGTCCTAATCTCTCATAAAGAAGAAGCAACAACAAACAGTAAAACCGCCTCAAACTTTAAGCTTTGGGATCAAAAGGCCGACACTGTTTGCAGGCAAATGTAACCACTGGGGACTGCTGCCTTCTGAAACCTAGACGGAGACAATGCTGCTGTCTCAGCTGCCTGTCAGGACAGGCGTGCCCCTCGGCTGTGCATAACTTCAGAATTCAGCATCGCTCCTCTGCTCCTTCTCTCTACTACTGGAAAATGCCTCAACTGAGCACACATAGCATTACACACAGAGAGAAGCCATCATGCCTGGATGACATCAGAGTGCTAGTGCTGGCCACCATCCTGAGCGTGCTTACCACAGACGCTCTGGAGATGTGGGCTCAGGACTTCTCAGGTAGCAGTAACCCACAGGGGGTTCCTAGGGGAACCTCTGTTCTCAGAAGCTCTGAGACTCTAGGGCAGACCTAGCAGATGATGGTCCCTGACACATCACAGCAATGCCCAGAAGTAACCAGGCACCTGGGAGCAGCATTTGCACGCCACTACATCAGTGACAGATGGCTCCCACAAAGGAACTTGAGGTGAAGAGAGCAAGGACATCCTGAGAACATGAGGGCAAGCCGAGAACAATCCTCTGCACCATCTCTCCCCCCACACCAGGTCTTCAGGGCATATTCTGTCTGTGTGGGTGACTCTGAAATCCCTACAGCTCATCCTACACAGTCCTAGGAGAACAAAGGGTTTTCATTGTTTGACACTAATGGTGGCACCCCAGTTATTTTTGTTTGTTTGTTTGTTTTTGTTTTTTAAAGCTCTGTCTGGAACCTTTTACCTAGTAGAGGAGGTAAAATGTACATCTTGGCAGCCAAGGGTCTGTCTCAAGATTAGACCACCTTCTAGGCCACAAAGCATGCCTTAACAAATGTAAAAGAGACAAATGTAAAAGAGTCGGGAATTTTCTAGTGTCTTATGGGACCACAGTGAAATAAAACTAGAAATAAGTAACAAAACCAATCGCAGAAACTACACAATCATTCGAACTGAAGAACACACTTTTATATACCTGCCCTGTAGACCAGCTGATATGTTCAACCTCTAGTCTGACTAGACTAGAGGAGGCAGAGGAAGGTGGATTTCTGTGAGCTCCAGGCCAACAAAGGCTACATAGTGAGGCCTGCTCAAAAAAAAAAAAAAAAAAAGACTATTAGTCCACTTTCCCTGGTGAGCATAGACATGAAAATGGTCAATCAAATACCTATATATAGAATTCAAGCACACACCAAGACCAAGGTGAGTCATGACCAAGGTAACCAGGGGCTACACAGTTGCTTCAGCATATGAAACCAAGGACTGTAACACAACATAGAAACACTCTTTAGGGGTGCCAGAGAGATGATGGCTCAGCAAGTTCAATTCCCAGCAACCACATGGTGGCTCGCAACCATCTGTAATGGGATTCAATGCCTTCTTCTGGCATTTCTGAAGACAGCTATAGTGTACTCATATAAAATAAATAAATAAATATTTAAAAAAGGAAAGAGAAAAGAAACACACTGTAGGACAGAAATCACCTGATCACCTCTGTAGATGTGGAAAAGGCCTTTGAGAAAGCTCAGGGTCGCTTCATGAGGGAACTAAGAACATAAGGAGTAGATTGTAATGTGACAAATGACAAAGGCTGTATACAGAAAACTATAGACAGGGAAAGCGAAAGCATTTCCTCCAATAGCAGAATAAGGCAAGTGAGCATTATGCTCACTCTTCTTTTTCCTGTATCTGCCTGTGTGTATATACACATGACACACGAAGATGCATGTGTCCAAAGCAGGCACACACACACACACACACACACACAGAGATGTATTCACGTATGCAGTGGCTGTGTGTGTGGAGAGCAGAGGATGCTTGGCATGCTTCCCAGCGACCAGACACTGCACACAACACAATTGCCCCTTGAGGGGCCCTTCCTGTTGCTCCTGTTCACTATAGCACTTACACTCATAGAGAGGGCGATAAGAGAAAGAAACAAAGATACAAACAGGAAAGGAGAAGTCTGAGCATCCCTATTTGCAGCTGACATAGACCCGTACTTAAAGACTCAGAGGACTCCCCAAGAAAACTCCTAGATCTTACCCATCCGTTCAGCAAGGCACCAGGAAACAAAAGCAACACACAACTCAGTAGCCTCCCTGTACACCAACAATCAAAATCCTATCCCTGTGTCAAAAAAGAAAGAAAATTTAAAAAGAGAAAGGAATACATACAAAAAACAAAATCGACCAAACCAAAACAAAACAAAAAGTGCCAAAATTTGAAACGTGAAAGGAAGAAAAGGAGGACAGATGGACAGGATGGACAAATGGACAGGATGTCTTCTACAAGTAGCAAACAATGGGAAACAGAAAACAAAACCCCAAGTGCAGTTCTTCTGTTTGTTTATTTGTTTGTTTGTTTTTCTGAGACAGGGTTTCTCTGTGTAGTCCTGGCTGTCCTGGAACTCACTCTGTAGACCAGGCTGGCCTTGAACTCACTGAGATCCACCTGCCCCTGCCTTCTGAGTGCTGAGATTAACAGTGTGTGCCACCGTGTCCAGCTCCCAAACATGTCTTAAAACCAGAAAAGCAAACAATTCCCAGAGACCGCTGACAGTGCCCCAGGTCCCACCAGGCTCTGCATGGGGGCAGCATCCTCACAACTGTCCCAAGGGATGTGACCCTGTGCTACCTTCATTCTGGTGAGGAGCCTAGATGATAGGGAGTAGCCAGCCCAAGGTCACTAGACCCAGGCAAGCAAATGCAATGTGTCCTCCCAGTTCTTGGAAATGTCAGATGCTACCTGGGTCTCAATGCTGCCAGGAGAAGGAGAGTTAGCCTTCTCCCAGGGATGAGCCCCTTCCTGGTTCTCTAATACAAAGTGGTCCTTCCAAAAACCATATACATACATAAACAGCAATATCAAACTCAGTAGGTTGTACTTACATAATTGTGCACACTTGTACATAAACCACACACACACACACACACACACATGTAACAATAATAAAGAAAAAAACCCTATGGATTTAAGATAGACCTGAAAGGGGTTAGAGGGAGGAGACCTGAGAGGGACTGGAGGGAGGAAAGGAAAGGGGCAATGTGATATAATTCTATTTTAATTACAAACGTGAAAAACCTTTCAAAGAGATTCAAAGGAGAACCACAATCAAGGGACTCCAGAACACCCCAATGATGAGCAGTGCTTAGTTCCAGCAATCTAAGACTTAAAAGTGATAGATCATAACATGGTCCCTGACAAAGTGCGGTTCCACCCACAGAGTAATGGATGCGATGCTGTTCATAGCAGCCAACCCAGAAAATAACGCTTGCTGGTGAGGAGGAGGTTCTGTGCGCCATAGACACAAGTGTGAGGTGGCGAGGCTGTGGTGGAAAACAGCACGGTGGCTCCTAAAAGAATCCAAGATAGAATCACCATGCGGTGATGCAGCATGCAGCAACCCTTCTAAGTGAATATCATAGGGAACTGAAAGAGGCGGGGACCCAAAGAGGTGTTTGCACACCACATGACCAGAGGGAACCAAGAAACTGCTCCACATCTCCCTGGATGGAGAAATAATCTGGAAGTGATATGTCCATACAGTGGAGGCCTCTTTGACCTTCACAAGAAGGAAAACTTGACTCACACTGTAAATTCGATTAATCTTGAAAACACATGCGGAAAGTAAACTCCACAGGTTCCGATTCCATAAGGCACCACTGAAGCTAACATCTAGATAGTGCATGGGGTGGTGGCTGCCAGGGGTTGGGAGATGAAGGAGGAGGGCGTCAGTGTTTAATGAGAACAGAGCCCAAGGCATTCTGGATGTAGCTAGGCTGAAGACTCCACTCCATGAATGTTCTTTGCACACTTAACTGTACACTTGAAAGTGAACTCCAGATGTCCTTTAGGTTAGTAACCTGACTGGATGTGAAATCGACTAAGAGACATGCTTCCAGGCAGGTCTGTGTGGGGATTTTTTTTTTTTCTGAAAGGGATAAACTGGGGAAAGAAAAGTCTCCCCTCAGAGTGAGCAATGCCTTCCAGCTGTGGCCCAGATACAAAGAGATCCTCAGGAAAGCCACTTCTTGCTCACCTGCCTTCCCTTCTTGCTGGTGTGTGCATCTACGCTGCTGCTGCTGCTGCTGCTGCTGCTGCCTCCTCCCTGATCGCCATCTCTCATGGACATCAGCCTCCAGTTTCTTTGACTTTCTACTGTGGACTGAAGACCAGGGGCTCTCTGGGGATTGCCTAGGCCTTCACTACCAGACTGGGACCGTTGAGGCACCCAGCCTTGTGAACTAAGTAGCTATCAGGTTCTTGGTTTCTTCAGTATGTAGTCAGCTGTTGCTGCACTACTCAACCCACGTGGAGCACATCAATCTAGCAAGTCCCCTTTCACAGTATGTATTCACTCCTCCTGTTCTGCTCCTCTAAAGAGCTGTGACTAAGACAAGCACAATTAAGAATAAAATGTCAAAAGCAACGTGTGGGAAGAGGAGGCAGTACTCTAAGTAATCTGCAGCAGTGACTGGCAGGGCTTATCTGTCTCCTGCACACAAGGCTATGGAGAGAAAGAGTGGATATCTCCCAAGTGTGAGGTCTATCAAGTGCACAGATCTACACAGGTGACATGAACAAGGACACAGGGGACTTAGGTGACATGAACAAGGACACAGAGGACTTAGGTGACATGAACAAGGACACAGAGGACTTAGGTGACATGAACAAGGTCACAGAGGACTTAGGTGACATGAACAAGGACACAGAGGACTTAGGCTCTTAACCTAACACAAGGAACACCTTATCCACTTGTGTGAGAGAGCCTGCTCCCTCAGTCCCCTGCTTGGCTGAATTGTGTTAAGTTTTTGTCTGTCTTGTGCCTGCTGTCAGTATCTTCAGAATTTTTCTGTTTGTGGTTTCCTATTTCCTCTTTGACATAGAAAGCATTTGGAAAAACGGCTTTTTAAAGATGGTGGTTGAGGGTTTTCGTCAAATGGCTAGAATCAACAGAAAACTGTGTTGTGGACTGAGTGGCTCATGGCCAGTCACAAAAGTCAATGTGCCAGGCTCAGGAGTCATCTGAAGGTCATTCTATGTGGGGAGTCATGGCAGATCTGTTGTCCCAACCATGGTGTAATAAAAAGCAGTAGTGACTGTCTGGGATCCTTCACCAATGGGACTTTAAAATCTATTTACTCTCTGTGCCAAAGAGGAACTAAAACCGCAAACAGAAAAGTCTAAAGATATCAACAGCAGGCACAAGACAGACGAAACCTTGCAGAATTCTGCCAAGCTGAGGACTGAGCACGCTCACTCGCACAAGTGGATACGGCAGTCAAAGAAAACTGACCAGCTGCTCTCCAGCACTGACTCTTCAGAGGGAAAGGCACAAAGAACATCAGGCGATGTCCCTCTGTCCTGGTCCTGAAACATAAAAACACCAGCTCACAAGACTGGACCAAGAAGATCCCCACAAATATGGAAGGAGTTAGAGATGTACCATAGCCTACACGGAACTCCTAGCCATGCAATGGACTTAGAGCTTTACAGACAGAGGACATGCTATCCTGAAATGCCTCAGACTAGAGAACAAAGGCGCTCCCTTAATCTCTGTGCTGGAGTTTGGACACAGAATATCCTGATGATGGATGCTGAAGGCCCAGCACTACAGTTCCAAGGCGGGGCTTTTGGCTCTTGGGGTTGTATTTTAATAGACTCTTGGGAGGTAATTGTAACGTTGAAGGGAGTAGATTCTGAGAGGCTAGATTCTGTCCCTGGCTCCTTTCCTCTACACCCCCTTTGGCCTCCTTTCTGTCGTGAGCTGGGAAGCTATGTGTAATCACGTTTTCCTGCAGCCATCCTCTGCCTACCACAGTCCAGAGATAAGACAACCAAGTGACCACAGACTAGAACCTCTAGGAACCTGAGCCAGAATAACCCCCTACTCTGTTCAGTTGATTTTGTCAAGTATTTTGTCCCAGGGGTGAACTGTTGGCAGTGTTGGCTAGTTTGATGTCAACTTGACACAAGTCAGAGCCACTGGAGAAGAGGGAACCTCAAGTGAGAAAATGCTTTACCAGAGTCACCTACAGACAAGCCTGTGGGGCATTTTCCTGATTTCCTAATCGATGTGGAAGTGCTAGCTTATTGTGGGCAAGGCTATCCCCGAGTTGTTGATCCTAAGAGTCATAAGAAAATAGTTCATGCAAGCCCTGGAGAGCAAGTCCGTAAAGCAGCACTCCTCCCTGTCCCCTGAACCAGTTCCTGCCTCCAGATTCTTGCCTTGACTTCCATGGATGATGGACTGGACTACAGGGTGTAAGATGAAACACATCCTTTCCTTTCCATGGTGTCTTTGGTCATAGTGCTCTATACAGTGTTGACTGCTCCTCTGAGATTGAGGGCTGATTGGAGACTGTGCTTGCTGCCTGAGAGACTGGACCACTAATTGCTAATTCAGCAAAGGGTCCACATTAGAAATCTGAAGTATGGTTTCTACTCAGTGTATGTTGGGGGAATAACCCCCCCCCCAAAGAGCCACTGGGGTGGGGAATCTTAAGACAAACTATGGTATGTCAGGAACTCCCTGAAAAATATGATGGAAGGGAATGGACACAGTCCTAGGAAATCAACAGATGTGACTACAAAGATGATACAAGATTCCAACTAGCAAGACAGGCAAGGAAACCCCTCCAAGGTAGTCAGCTACAGTTCTGACTCGAGGGAGGAGTGAGGACTCTCAGGTCCTGCAGGAACTGTCATCCTGCCTTGGTACTCGGGGACAGAGGTGATGCTGATGTGGTGGTTAGTGTGGAAAGGAACCTCTGTCCTAGAGAAAGCCACAGGGGAAAGTGGAGGAGTGACCTAACTTAGGAATAATGAGTGAGAAAGACCCCTTTGGGCACTTTGGGCAGAACAAACAGGCGCCTCTTGGGCGCTTCATCCAGGAAGGGAGAAAGCACCTGGTGGCTGTCTCTATTATTACTCTCGGCAGGCCAGCAGGGCAAGCTGCTCTGTGTGTGTTAATATTTCTTCCTTAATGTGACAAAACATTTCATCGGTGGAGAGACCGAGCATCCTCCATCCTTCCGTCCTGTGCTCATCTCTATAAGACAATGAGATGAAAGTCCCGTACTACAAGAGTAAGGCAGGTGGTTAGCAGACTCACTACCACAGTTTACAGAAGAGGAAGGCTGCTGAGGCCAGCCCCCCCACTCCAGTGTGAGAACAAAAGAAAAACCATAAAGCCAAGAGGCCCTTCCTGGACGGACTGTCATAGTGACCTGTTGGGAAAGCTTAAGAAAGAAGCTCAAATACCGAACAAGAAACACAAAGAGAAGAGAGATACCCACCCCTGCCCCAAGGACACACAGAGTGTCTGTTGGGCCTTAGGACATGGCTTGGTATGCAAAGGTGCTTATCAGCAAGCCTGTGGACAGGAGCTCATTGTCAGTACCTATGTGGCAGCAAGAGAGCACCAACGCCTTCCTGCAAGTTGCCCTCTACCTCCACCTGTGAGCCATGACATACTTGCCTACACCCATACACATGCAAGCAAATGAATACATTTTCTAAAAAAGTGCTTTTTAGCTTTAGTTCAGACAGTTAGGAACCAGTTGAGGGAGTGCATTCCATTTGTAGCAGCAGACAAAAACCACGGGACTCCAAAGGGATAACCTTCAGAGAGGAGCCATTCAATGAGACTTGGCTGAAGATTCAATGGAAGCATGGTTTCTTGAGCAGCGGGTCTCAACCCCAGACTTTGCTGATGTTTAAGTTCAGTGGATTCCCACTGCACTGCTACCCCCCACTCCCACCCCCCTGAAAGGTCTGACAACTGAGGGCATAACTAGAGAATCATGGGTAAAGGAAATCAGGGTGGGAGCACCACCGAGCAGCATGGAGCACCACCAGGCGTCATCCCTTTCCACGTGTGATCCAGTTACCTGTTTTGATCCCTCCTGACTTGTCAAGGCGCCCAGTGGAACTGGGATTGCCTCAGTCTATCCTTGCATGGCTGCTGGGGCAGAAGTAGAACCTGTGGACACTCAGATCTCCGGGGCCTTCACATGGCTCAGTGGACTTGGCCTCTCCTTCCCCAGGATTTCACAAAAGCCAGGGTCTGTCTCCAGCCTCTTTGCAGCTGTCCCCTCTGCCTGAGGCTTTGGCGCTGACCCGGACAAGGCTCCTGCCCTAAGTATCTTCCTGCCATGCCTCTTTCTTGTGAACCCTTGATTGACATAGATCACTGTCTTCCAGCAATCACCCTACTGTCCAAAGGCACCTGACCCTAGGCTGCATGGATAAATTATCATTCAGCATGCAAATGACAGGAATGCCCCACTCAATTAAAATTTAAGAGAATCTTAGAAGTATGAGGATATCCCTAAATATTGTATAACATATGCTTATACTGAAATTGTCTGAAAAGTCCACTTTACCCAAGGTTCCTGTCCTACACCTTTTACCTTGGGGCTCCCTAGAGTCCTTCCCCACCCAAATCTGGCCAGCTCTAGCCCCTGTAGGCCACCAGCCCAAGCTTGGATGTAGCCCAGGGCGCTCTCTCCTCTCCTCTCCTCTCCTCTCCTCTCCTCTCCTCTCCTCTCCTCTCCTCTCCTCTCCTCTCCTCTCCTCCCCTCCCCTCCCCTCCCCTCCCCTCCCCTCCCCTCCCCTCCCCTCCCCTCCCCTCCCCTCCCCTCCCCTCCCCTCCCCTCTTCTCTCTCTCTCTCTCTCTCTCTCTAGATAGGGGTTTATGTGTAGCTCTGGCTGTCCTGAAACTCACTCTGTAGACCAAGCTGGCCTTGAACTCACAGAGACCTGCCTGCTTCTATCTCCCAAGTGCTGGGATTAAAACTATGCACTGCCCCAAGCCTGGGGTTTTTATAAGGCACGGCTCAGTCAGCATCCATTTCCTTCAAGCTCCCATGGTCCTCTAAGTGCCATGGAATCTGGCCTTCCTAAAGTTTAACTTCAGCTCAACAGGCTCTGACTCCACTTCAGTCAATTTGGCTCCCAGGACCAGGTTCTTTGTATAACCCTGTAGTGAGAATTTTAGTTTCTTTAAAAACCCAGTTCCATTACATGAATACATTTTTGTTTGTTTGTTTGTTTGTTTGAGTCCCAGGTATGAGATACGGAGCTGCCTCAGCTTGTCCACGGCAAGTACCTAAAACAGAGTGGTGTTTTACATACAAACCACAAATCCAGTCATCTACTGTCTTAATCATCTCCAAGTGGCTTAGAATGCATAACACAATATAAATGCCATGGAATAGTTGTTAGGCTACATGTCTTCTGTCTGCACTTTAGTTGCAGCGGCAGGTGTGCATATGCACTTGTGAGAGCACACGTGTGTACGAGCAGAGGACAACCGCAGGCAGTGGCATTTTACGAACTTCCTGCACTGAGGCAGGGACTCTTGGCTTTTTTTTCGGCTGCATCCACCCGACGCGTGTGTCTGACAGCTCCCTGACTCCCTCGTCTCTCTTAGAATCCGCCCTTGGGAGCGCTGGTGGGACAGGCCTCGGAGCTGGATCTCTTGTGGGTTCTGGAAGTTCAAGCTCAGTCAGTCCTCAACCCACTGAGCTTCTCCCTCCAATTCTGCCATTATTGTTGTTGGTAACATTTTGATTTTTGATTTTTTTTTTGAGACAAGGTCTCCTTAAGTACTATGTAGTCCAAGCTGTTTTATAATCCGTCTATCTCAGTCTCCTGACTGTTGAGATTATACATGGGAGCCACCATGCCCAGGTTAAGAACCCTTTTTGACTACGTGGCTGGTTGTAGCGGAGACAGAGGCGACCGCAGAGGGGCAACTGCCTGGTTAAAATGGGGACATTCTCCACCTTGTACCATTGGCATTTGGGGACATGTCACTCTTCACAGGAGTGGGGCATGTCCTGTGCTGTAGGGCACAGCTAAGGAGAGGTATTTACCAGGCTTCTAGCTGTCTTTTGTGTTGACACCATTTGACCTCTGAGATATGGGAGGCATAGAAGGTTAGACACTTGGCTCAAACTTGATGGGTTCCTGGGGTGGATTCCAATTGGGGCTCAAGAGTTATGAGAAGCGCATCTGTTTCTCTCACAGGACAGGAAGCCTGTGGCCTGCAGGCTGCCCACTGGCAACTGGCACTCAGATCACCCTAAAAACTGACCCACCTTTTCCGGGGCTCCAGCAGAAAACTAACCGTGCAGCCTGCAAGCATCCCAGGGACCAGGCTTCAGCCAGAGCTCTAGGGAGGGTACAGCCTAGCAGGACACATGGAATCTCAGAAAGGAGGGGCTGCAGGCCCTAGGGAGGGGTACGGCAGGGTGAGCCTTTGGGGAGCCACTCCCTTGCTCAGCACTTTCACTGGGATTCATACCACATGTGGCGTCCCTGTCACACACTCTCCCAGATGCCAGTTTGGATTTGAACAGAAACTATCAAACTGGTTAGTTCAGGGGTATGTGTGAGGAAATCACAGGAGACTTTTCCAAGGAGTCATTTGCCCCAAGTGAGGATTGCATCTAAAATGTTACTGCAACCCAGCATGGATAGAAAAACTGCTCTGCAGCCCTGGGCCGGACTGACAGTCTGAACACAGACCCAGCATGCGTGCAGGGAAGCTGGACAAACACCAAAGAATCACTCTCTGTCTCCAAGCTCACACTGATGGCAAGTAAACACAGTGATTCAATTAGCAAGCTGGAGTCCCTGGATCTGGACTCCACAACAAGAACCGCGTCCAGATAAAAACAGCAACACACCGACTTCCTGGGATGTCCGTTTCACTTGTAGTTTATATATAGTTCAACAAATAGTCCGGAGTCTCAATTCCCCAACCCCCTTCTAGATCCCCAGCATGACAGACAAGGAGAGCATGCGTTCTCCAACACAGACGATCCAAGAGCTGATCCACTGCTGTGCCCAAGTGAAGTTTGCAAAAACAGCAGCTTGCAAAGCAGTCACCAAAGCTGTCGGAGCTGGCCTGCCTCATACCCACAGCTCGCCTTTCCTGACTGCTCAGAGCCTTTTGATGGTTATGCATGAAAATGTTTTAAAGTGCACGTGGTCTCTCAGGAGATGCTTTGTAAACACAACCGCACACAGAGGAAAGTCACAGGGAAGAGAAAAAGACGTATCTGCTGGGATTTCCGTAACTATTAATGAAGCCAGCAGGTTGACTAAGAGAAGAACCAGCTGGTTTATAGAAACATCCCGGATCAAGATCTCTCGTCCTGCAGATTACTATACTTTAAAGAAAAACAGAACCCTTCCACATAGCCATGCAAGATATCAAAGTCTATCTCCAAGGAGATCTGGCCAGTAGCAGGGCTCGTGAAGAACACTATGAGCTCAGTGATTCCGCTCATCACAGCTGGGCTCCCAAGTCATTAATTCACCGATAACCTCATAGAGTTGTGTTTGTTCTCCCAAGACATAACATCAGCCAGACCGCTCGGGGCTACGTCAAGAGCACAGGTCATTGGACTGAGAGCAGAGCCCTTTCCTTGGTAAACACAGGCGGTCCTTACATGTGGTCAAACATAAGTGTTCTATTTACACAAGCCTTCCAGGGTGCAGCCTCTGGTGCACGGGTAACGAACCTTAATTTATTTGCTTATTCTTAAATAAAAGGGGGCGGGGAGGGGCCCAACCAGCTCCCTGTGTTGCTCATGTTCTCTTAGGAAACTGAAGCTAAAATTTCACATCAAGTCGAAAGGATCTGAACATAGCCAAAGACAGCAACATTATTATAAGTTTTTGATTTTCACGCAAGTTTAGCCAACACATATAAGGGGCAGGATCCACCTTTAGATTCTATTACCCAGAAACAGATTTTTTTAAGTGTAGATCTGGCACTCCCTGGCAAGGATTAAAAACAGGAGAGCTCTGCCTCGCAAACGGTAGGTGTCCTGTGCTGTTCCTGCCCAGTCACCGGGGACAGGCCACACTGCCCCAAGCTGCTTCCTTGGCTATAAACAGCACTAGTGGGCAGCCTTTGCCACCACCAGAGCCTGTGCAGCAGGTGCCTCTGACCAATATCATGGGTATGGGAAAAGACCACAAGAATCATCAAGCCACAGGCCCTTCCAGGGACACTTGGACCGACTCTTTGTTTGCTTTCGTTAAAATGTAGCTGTGTATCTGAATTATGTCCAAGAGGTGTGACAGTCCCGGGCCCTGAGAACGTTACAGACAAGGGAACTGAGATGGGCAGTTTCTTGTTGGTCATCCCTGGGCTACAGTTTCTGATCAATCTAAAACAAAAACCCAAGCAAGTCTGCCACCTCTAATATTTATTAGCCACACACGCCAACAACAACCACCCGTCACCCCTAGCCTCCCACCCCCCGTGGAAATAATAGTCTCAACAAGCAAGTGCTGTAGGTGAGAGTCAGGCTTCCAGTTGTCCTTAGATCCCTAAACTGTGGCTCTGGTTGAAGACTGCACATCTGTAAGCTGCTTCTGGCTCAGGGAGCTTGCATCAGTTTGGAGAATTGAAGTGCCGACAGGGGATCCCCGCGACCCTATCCCTCCCGGAAAGCAAGCTGCCCATTGTATGATCAAAAGTTGCTGATGCCTTCGGATGGCCCGCTGTGATGATGTGCCCAAGCCACCTCGTCTCGTGGCAGCGTAAGGTGGTGCAGCCCCCCTCCCCCCAACACCACTCTACTGTCTTGCCCAGACCCCATGCCCTGAGTAAGGTGCGTTCAGGTGCTGCCCTCCCGGCCCCAGGTCACCACCAATGCTGCAGCCCGGGCTACTCACCCAGCAGCAGCCAGAGGCCGCACCGCGGGAGGCCCCTCAAGCCCGGGGCCATGGCAAGCAGAGCCCCACCGTCCCAGCGCCTTGCCGAGCTCTGCGCCCGCAGGAGACGCGCCGGGGGCGGGAGCTAAGGAGAGACCGCGCCCGGCCCACTGCGGCTCCCACGCCCGCGGCTGTCGAGGGCGGAAGCTGGCGGGCGGCACCTGAGGCTGGAGCGCGGCTGGGACTTAGAGGGGAGCCTCCTGGAATGTCTGCAGGGCCGGATGGGCTTGGAGGGTCTCCAGGTCCCCAAACTCAGCACCTTGCTCTGCCAGCTGGGTTCCGCAGCTATCCTGTAGGCTCTGCAAACAGCCCGTGGTCCCATCTCCTTTTCCCCGTGGGGTGCTGGAGTGGTGGGGCCAAAACCAGCCCTGACAACCAACGTCTGTAGGACAAGAAGTGGAGCCTCAGGAAAGATGGTCAGTGGGAACAAGGCTCCTTGGAGGGACAAAGGTGCGCTTGTCAGCAGGTGGTGACAAGCCAGGGTAGGTTAGCAGAGTCCATGAATTCCGAATTTAGGGACAAAAGGAATTGCTAGGTAAAAAGGTGAGACTTCTGTTGGGGTTGGCTACTGGTCATGACTGTACACAGGATGGACCAGTAGTGGTAAGGGAGACTTGGGTGTGTTAATATGAGCAAGAAAGGCCGTGTAACACCAGCAAGCTGAGAACCCTGGGGCAGATACCCCAAGTACAGGCTAGGCCTGACCTGGAGAGTCAGGGATGCAGCAGCTCAGACTAACTCTGCACACTGGCCCCCCATACACAGGCAGAGACTTCACTCAGGCTGGGCAGGTTTACAATACTGCTGGGTGAGCAGCGTTCCTCACAGCAAGGGGAACAAGGCTAGAGGCTGCTGCCACCTTCTGGCCAAGCGATCAGAACCCTTAACAGCAACCTGGTATTCATCCTGAACACAGGCCAAGCCAACATTTGGGATTCATAAACCTATGTCTTGGGGACCCCAAATGTGCTAAAGTCAAGGGGACATGGGAAAGGGAACACATTCTTTTGGCTTGGCTAGCCCTTTGTTTTGAACCGTATGAAGCCCTACCAGGAGGCCAGCCTCCTTTCATGGACAGATATGGGAGTAAGGGCAAGTCATGGCTGGAAAGCAGCTGAGCCCTGCCTCGTTCAGTCCTTCTTTTCATGTCTGCAGCTCAGAATCTAGGCTGTGAGGCTCCCCAGTAATTGCCCTGAGTTTCTCCCAATTCACACAGAAAGGATGCAACTAGTTGCCACCCGGCCTTAGTGTGGCTGCCCTAGGACTGCAGGTTGGCATCTTCAGTCTGTGAGATTTACTCCTTTCTAACTGGTCATCAGCAACATTGGATCCCCTCTCACATGGGCATGTGCTGACACTGTGTTAAAAGACTGTCAGAGGGAGAGAGGCATTAAGGTAGAAGTCAGCAGGTCTACAGGTCAGTACAACACCTTCAGTGGATACAGTTCCCATGTATACACAGAAAAGTAACCAGATCTCAGCAATTGCTACAGTAGACAGTTCAGGGAGCCCTGAGAACAAGAAATCAAGGCAGCCTGGGGCTGCCTACTAAGTTTCCAGACTTCAGCAGGATGAGGGAAGCCATACTCCAGAGAACCAATCTAAGAAACAGAGAGAATGCCCCGGGAACACATCTGAGAGAGGCAGAGGGCAGGCTTCACACTGTATGTAAGGACACTACCTGAAGTGCGCAGCAGCAGCAGCACTAGAGCATGTGCACACAGTCTGGAACAGCACAGCTTCTGCTACCGTAGAGGGAAACAAACTGCTCAGAGCAGCTGAGAGTGAGCAGGACTAGCCTTAGGCATCAGAGGAAAAAAACCCGCGGCTGTCCCAGTGCAGCCTGAAGGAGAGGGACAGTAAGAAGCAAGACCACACAGCATACGGCAACACGTAACCACCACAGCCACACAGGGCTATAAAAACAAAAGGACAAAGCATCCTAGAACCATGACCCCACTTTGGAGGGGCCTAACTTATGCAACTGTAGTCCCGGAGGAAGAGTGTGAAAGACACCCACAGGGCTACAAACCCAAGAATATCAATAACCCCTAGATAGAAAAAGACTGATCAGGAGAACTGCAGTTGGAGTTCGTCAAAAGACCCTTACCACAGAGACCGCCACCATCATTGCAAAATGCATGAGGATTTTTATTGATCCAACATGTTGGGGACTCCCCTCTCGGCACGCAGGCCAGAGGAGAGACCCAGAACAAAGAAAGAACACACTTTTTATACCTTTGTAAGGGGCAGATTTGAGCAACAGGGTTCTCACTGGTGTAGCAAGTAACCCTTTCAGGCATTGGTTGGTTTGTATAGTGACTAACCCTTTGTCCTAGTGACTCACTTTGCCTGCCCCCATGGTGGGTTACTATGATTTGGTCAGCAAAGTAGTAGTCCATTAACGTCACAGCTATTAACATCAAGGGAATTCTCGCAACAAGGTCAGGGTGGTTTGTGGTCTTTGTCAGAATTCAGTGTGGGGCAGGGGGCAAGAGAATTGCTAATCTTGTTATGGTTATTTCTCTGAGAACAGCTAATATTGTTTTGGTAGCTGCAGGCTTAGTCATTTTGACCGCTAAAACTATGTTTTTACACTTGTTTAGTCAGCCAGCTTCCTTATCTGGCTCTGTACTTATCTGGCCTGCTAGTGCAGTTTGGAGAGTCCTTTTCGAAGGGGGAAGGGACTGGGTGGTCTTGAGTTCATTTTGGGTATTATACTACTAACACCAGCCACAGCGGTAGCCTCACCAGTAAGTTGCCAGAGGAAAGGGGCACAGGCAAACGGGGGCATCTTCACGTGCAGCTGGCAAGAACACCAACTGTTTTTAGTTTGCCATTCTCTGCTGGACAATAGGAGGCTAGACTCTGGCTACTGTCACTGGGCCAGTTGTTCTAAAGCACAGCTGTCAGGTAAGGACTAACAGAAGGCACCTTGGGAACAGTCAGCTTTAAGCATTAGGTTGTCAAGTCTCTCAAGGGAGCTGCTGTTAAAATGCAAATACTCAAGGCTTTCGAGCATCTTGGAACTTTACTCCCTCAAATACACCCAAGGGGAAAACATGCAAAAAGCTCGCAAGAAGTGAACTGTCCATTTGACAGAAGATGATGTGTTCAGCATCACTGGGATAACTGTGTAAAGTAACCCATTGAAAGGAGGGAATTGCAAGCTCTGGCTCTTTGTGGTCCAGCCCACCCTAAACCAGCTAAATGCTTGGCAGAAAACAGGGACAGACTGGAAGACAGGAGACAAGAGGCTGGTGTATGGGAGATATGGAAATAGAACTAAAGAGTTAACATCTCAATGATCTAGAAATGAAGACAAAAACAGCACCCTCAAACCATGGAGCTGAATAAGGGAAAAGTCAGCTCTACCTAGACCTATCACAAACGACGAAGTGAAGTTTCACACATGGGATGGAAGGGACCCTACACACACACACACACACACACACACACACACACACACACTATTACAATTGCATATGTGGGCCAGGCGGTGGTGGCACACGTAAAATGTGTGCTTTTTATTTATTTATTTTTTTTATTTTTATTTTTTATTTTTTTTGGTTTTTCGAGACAGGGTTTCTCTGTATAGTCCTGGCTGTCCTGGAACTCACTTTGTAGACCAGGCTGGCCTCGAACTCAGAAATCCGCCTGCCTCTGCCTCCCGAGTACTGGGATTAAAGGCGTGCGCCACCACGCCCTTAATGTTTCATTTCCTACCAACAGTAACCAGTTCTCTTAACTCCCTGCCAGCCCTCCTTCCAGTTTCTAGCCCAGCCCCTTCAAATGTTTCCCCCAATCCTTTGTTCCTCCCTCAGTTCCCCAGCAGTCTGCTTAAACAGTTCCTTCTCCCAGTTTTCCCAATACTCGCAGCTCCAAACCCAAACAACTGTTGCAGCCTATCCGCTCAGCTCAGCTCCTCCTGGCTCAACTGTCTCCAAACAATCTCCGGCTCAACTGTCTTCTTCTCACTCAGCTAGCCCAAGGCTCTTTCTCAGCCTCAGCCTGCTTTTTTATATTCTTTCTCCTTTCCAGAAATTCAAGAAGCCACCAACACTGAAGGTCATGAGGGTCAAGTAGTTCAAACAGCTAAGAATTCTTAAATGGCCAGTTTACGAGCAACTGGGGATTCTTGAAAGGGCCAGGCACACAGGATAAATCACACTATAGGGGCATACTTCTCATGCCAGTGCTTGGGAGGCAGAGGCAGGCGTATCTCTGTGAGTCCAAAGTCAGATGGTCTACAGAGCGAGTTCCAGGACAGCCAAAGCTACACAGAGAAAACTTGTCTTGAAAAACCCAAACCAAAACCAAAACATAAGCCAGAACAAACAAACAAACAAACAAACAAATGCCTATGTGGCAGCATGTGCCTTTAATCCCAGAGCTCAAGAGGCAGAAGCAGGTGGATCTTTCTGAAGTCAAGGCCAGCCTGTTTTACATAGTAAGTTCCAGGCTAGTGAGACCTTGTTTCCTACAAAGGAAAACAAACCCTCAAACAAACCAAACAAATGCTTGACAATATGATAAATATATTAATGCACAATTAAACTAGGGAACAGGGGACACTAATCCATGTCAGTTTAGAAGCTCTTTTATGCTTTGAAAGGCTAACAATGAAAGAGTTTTCAAATACCTATTTGCATGTTTCTCCCAAGACAATGGTTTGAAGGCTGCAATGGTCTTGTGTGCAGATGAGGACTGGACAGATAAATGGTAGCTATGAGCCACGTTTACAGAAGGGACAGACATGCAAAGCATACATGACGCCAACGCCGGTTCCAACTATGGAACAAGTAGAGGACACATGGCCCAGCAGACACTCAGCTCCCCGCTGTGGCTTAAGAGAGTCTCAGACATCCAACAGCAGTTAGTGCCATGAGTGCACCAGTCAGCCATTCTCCATGACAGACAAGTTACAGAGCCAGCAAAATGCAGCAACAGGTACTGGACCTGGTGAGCAGAGATTTTAGATTCTTGTAAAGCGTTAAAGAAGGCCCTCCGCTACAGAAGAATTCAACCGCTCTGACTGCAGTCCTCACAGCTGGGTGGGAAGGATAACATCTGTAGAGATGGGGCACACATCCCAGATGTGCTGGGCTGAGGGGACAGGCTTCTGAGTATAGTCACCAGTGCATAGCCAGATAAGAGGATTTGGATTGATTCCTGGCACCCGGTCGGCAGGCCATAACCAGCTGTAACTCCAGTTCCAGATACAACTTGTGAGTGTGTGTGTGTCCCTGGGCTAACATCCTGGAGTGTGTAAAATGGAGAAAGTAAGCAGTGGAGTGTTCACAGCTCTCTGACTGCAGAGGTCATATGGCCTGCTGCTTCAAGCTCCTGCTGCCTCCACTTCCCACCATGATGGTATGTTTCTGCTTGGATGGAAGGGCATCTTGGGACTCTCAAGTTCAGAAACTACACAGCTCTGAGGTGGGACAGTGTCCCAAGGGAAGGGCATCCTGAGACACAGGAGTTGAAGAACCACATAGCTGAGAGGAAACCTCCTTAGCAGAGGCATTGCAGCCTCCAGGGGAGGGGATCCCCAGCTGAGCTGAGGAGCTCAGACGCCTCAGCCCGGTTGCTTCTCTTCTTCTCTTCATTGCTTCTTGTCTTCTTCTGACTAGAGTCATACCAGGCAGGAAATCTCATTAAATGAGATTGGAGGGTCTAGGGTGTGGAGGGGTGAATCCAGGGATGGCTGTCCTCTGCTTCCAGGAGCAGACAGAGGGAATTAGATAAGGGGCAGGGCTTACATAGGATTTCTGAGGGGGCAGAGCTTTTCTGGATTGAGGACTGGTGAGATTTCAAGTCCTGAGCGTGGGGAGCTCAGAGATTGGTGGGTTTTCCTGTTCAGGGATTCGTGGCCTTTTTTTTTTTTTTTTTTTTTCACTCTCATTCCCCTGTATCAGGCCCATGGGTTAGGGTGGGAAGTCCTTTCTGGCTGCAGCTGCCTTTTGCCAAGGTATCATCTCTGTGGGGATGCTCAGGGAGGCTGGAGAGGAGAGGCTGCCACTGTGAACAGCTCCTGCATTGCTCTCTGACCAAGGCTGTAGGCTGAGGCAGGAAAGCTATCACCTCCATGGACAGCTCTTGAGGGGCAGTTCCTGCTGATGTGGGAAAGGTGATGTGCCACTGTGGGCAGCTCCTGGGAGGGCTGCAGGCTGAGGAGATGTGGTGCTGCCATTTTGACAGGATCCCACCATTTTTGATAGGGGCCACCATTTTGACAGCTGGGGTGGGGAGTGTCACTGTGGTTGTAGGCTGGGATGAGAAGGAGGGGTTAGCTGCCACTTTGATGGCTTTTGCTGTGTTCTGCTTAGGGACTGCAATTGTAAACTGGAAAGGGCCCTTCATCCCTCACTCATCTGGTTCTTCAGAGTTTCATCATAGCACCAGGGGAAGGTGCTTACTGCTTTCTATAGTCTAAGGATGGACCATAAACTGGTGGCCTAAGCAATTCAAGTGTGTTATACTTGTGGACCTGAGAAGCCTGGTGCAGGTCACTTGGCTAAAAACCAAAGAGCTGACAGGGCTTCCTTCTGGTGCTCCAAAAGAGTATGTTCTCAGGCCCCTCCAGCCGCTGGAGGTGACTGCAGTTCCAAACTCCTGGCCTTTCTAGCTGCAAAGGTAGCATGTGCAATGCTAGCCCTTACAGCCTCTCTCCTGTTTCATCTGCTATTTTAACAACTCATAAAAGGACTGAGCCACCCAAGCCAACCTCTCCATCTTATCAACAGGCTTCCTTGCATTCACACAAAGGACACACCATTCTGGTAATGGTGCTAGGACACCTTACAAGTCCATTCTCCTGCCTACAAAGTGGACTTCTATCACCCCTTGAAGCATAAACAGTGCAGGGGCTAGGAACCAAGGTTGTTGTACTCAGGCTAGGCAAGCACCCTACCACTGAGCGGCCCTACCCCCAAGCTCCAACATTTTCCTCTGAACCAGGCTTCCATGTGATAATGAGCAGCAATGGTCAACCGTGAAAATGCAGTACTTCCCAGAATCCTGGCTGGGAAGGGCTTTCTAATATAACTATGTCCTATCCGCTCACGATCTCCTGTGACCAGAATCAAGGCCAGTACCAGACACAGTCAATATGGCGATTTAATCCCTTTTGACAACAGTTAGGGAACTCTGTTAGCTGAACTTACTAGGTGTTCTTTGTTATTCTGAAACTATGATATCAAAGGAGAGCCAATTTGAACAACCCTGAAATACACTAAAGTTATGTGAAATTTCACCTTTGATGTGACTTGGAAACATCTGCTCAATTTTTCTTCTTGGCCAGTCTTTAAAAATCCAACAAGAATAATTATGTATTAGAGACTTTAGAACTTAAGTAAAAATTGATTTTTTTCCTTAAAAGATTGTATTTATTTATTTTATATACATGATGAATACACTGTAGCTGTCTGCAGACACACCAGAAGAGGGCATCAGATCCCATTACAGATGGTTGTGAACCACCACGTGGCTGCTGGGAATTGAACTCAGGACCTCTGAAAGAGCAGTCAGCGCTCTTAACTACGGAGCCATCTCTACAGCCCAAAACTTGATTTTTCACTCGAGATTCCAAAAGAATCCATAAAGAATCATTTGGATACTTTTAAATTTAATGACTGTAAAGATTTACTAGATGTATTCATTTTACTTCATGTGTTTTGCTTACATGTATGTTTGTGCACCACATGTATGCATAGTGCCTGCAGAGGTCAGAAGGGCTAGCTGATCCCATGGAACTGGAGTTAGGGATGATGTGAACCCCATGTAGGTGCTAGGAACCGAACCCAGGTCCTCTGCAATAGCAGCAAGTACTCTCTCTCCAGCCCTTGAGTTTCTAATTTAACCTGTGAAGAGACTCTGGGTGCTCTGCAGAGGCCTCTGGAACACACAAGTTGCCAGATCTTTACATTTAGATATCAGAAAGGACTTGTACACCCCTGCTCTGGCCATGGCCACACTGAGGGTCTATCCCAAAGCCCAAGCCAAGGTGGATGTGTTCCATGAAGACCTGTGTAGCAAGACAGAGAACCTGCTTGGGAGCTATTTTCCCAAGAAGATCTCAGAGCTGGATGCGTTCTTAAAGAAACCAGCTCTCCAGGAAGCCAACTTGAGCAATGTGAAGGCTCCGTTGGACATCCCAGCACCTGATCCAGTCAAGGAGAAAGAGGAGGAGGAGGAGCAGAAGCAGCATCATGAGAAGGAAGAGAAGGATGAAAAGAAGAAAGGGGACGAAGATGACAAAGGCCCTCCCTGGGGCCCAGTGAACTGCAATGAGAAGATCGTGACCCTCCTGAAACACCTAAAACCCGAGATCAAGGATGTCATTGAGCAACTCAATCTGGTCACTATCTGGTTGCTGCTACAGATACCTCGGATAGAGGATGGGAATAACTTTGGCGAGGCTGTCCAGGAAAAGGTGTTTGAGTTGATGACCAGCCTTCATACCAAGCTGGAAGGCTTCCACACGCAGATCTCTAAGTACTTCTCCGAGAGGGGTGATGCAGTGGCCAAAGCAGCCACTTAAGTAGCCCCACGTGGGTGACTACCAGCAGCTGGTGCACGAGCTGGACGAGGCAGAGTACCAGGAGATCCATTTGATGGTCACGGAGATCCAAAATGCTTATGCTGTGTTATATGACATCATCCTGAAGAACTCTGAGAAGCTCAAGAAGCCCCGCGGAGAAACCAAGGGAATGATCTATTGAGCCCCCCTCTCGTTCTGTGATGGGTTGAGCAGAAACCTTCCTGCTCTTCACCAGGAACTCTAGACTGGACCCAGTCTTCTTCTTGCTGGGGTTTCTCCCTCACTCTGCTTCCCAAACACAATACATACCATAGTTGCCCGCCAAAAAAAAAAAAAGAAAGAAAGAAAAAAAAAGGACTTGCTAACTCAAAACTCCCGAACATTACTTGAAATGGCCTTTCTATATTTTTTCCAAATGAAATTCAGTAATTTTGTCTATATGTAAAAGCATATATATCAGGTATTTGGTTGAGAAACAAATGACTACAGGTTTGCTAATCTCTCCAAATACATTAAAGATAATGTCTAGTTTGTATTACAAGGCTATTCTGGGTCAATTGTCAATGTAGCCTTTTAATAAAGTGTTAAGTGATTTTATTTGTAGGGAAATCTCCAGGATTTTATAATTTTACTAAATTGATGTGTAGACCAAAACAATTACTTTTGAGTTTAGGTATACACGCCCTGGGGAATCTAGCTCTTGGCAGATAGCCAGTAGTTATCATCTTTATGTATTCATATAAAGACTGGCAGGTGGCTTACATCTGGGAATGCCCACTTACAGAAAGCGCTGGAGTGAGAGAGGAGCTAACCACCTTTATTAAACACAAAGGCATCAAACAGAAATGCTTAATGGGTAATTTTTAACCAAGCAACAACAATGAAGCACTGGGTAGAAACAATTTAAACATCTGAAAAGTACAAATGAGGCTTTAAGCAGTGTGTTAGTTACTATTAGAAAGGGAGGCGGTGCTAAGCTTCCATTCGATACTGCCGTGAGACAGAGCAGCACATTCAGTTTATACTCTAGTACAACAGAACATAGCAAACCCCAGGCCAGAACCTCTCACACTGCAGCACCTCTGTGCACACTACACTCAGCTTATCTGAACCCCGTACTCCAATCTACGTCTGAAAAGCTGAAACTAGCTACATAAAAATCCCATTTTTCACATAAGAATTGTGTAAATATTTCACATAATTTTTACATGTGAATGCACTTTGAAACAGTGGCAATAAACTTTTTCTGAACAATATTTTTCAAATGAACTTATTAATGATGATTTACAAATGGACATGACCACATTTTTTTTTATCCAAAATACAGCTTGAAGTCTTGAGTAATAATTTTGAAATGAAGTTTATAAACATAAAACATACATATAGATTTTAATACTACATATCTATCTGTTGTCATCAGATTTTAAAGGAGCACTATCAGAATACTTAAAGGGTTAGGTCCAATTACAGAGCTGTCTGATTGTATTACCCTCAGCTTTTTCTAAATTGCTGTAGAACTTCCTCTGATGAAGGGTTCTCATACTTTCCAAAGATTTTCTATAGGATCAAGAACAGGAGAAAAATCAACAATAAAATTATGCCAAATACCATAGTCCAGAAAAACTTAGCTAGCAATATTCTTTATTACTATGCTAATCATTTCATAACTTACTCGGTATATTATATATGTATTCCTTTTTTCCCCCCAAGACAAGATCTCATTATTTAGCCCTGGCTATCCTAGAATTCACTCTGTAGACCAGTCTGGCCTCAAAGTCACAGAGATTTGCCTGCCTTTGCCTCCCAAGTGCTGGGGTGAAAGGCATAACACCACTACTGCCCAGCATATCATTCATTTAAAATCTATACATTGATGAATCCTAACACTAACTGCATTACTAAGTCAGTAGCAGAAACAGGCTGGCAGCTGACACATACCAATGGCCATCACAGCAGTGAAGTTGCTGCAGTTCTGAGTAGAGTCCAGGGAGCCAGCTGCTAGACTGCATCACTGTGAGGTACTCAGCATGGGTCTGAGCACAGCCCACCAGGGACTTTCTAGTCCGTGTTTCTCTTTGTACGGTTTGCACTCATTTGAAAATATCCTTGTTGAGTTCACAAGACCCCACGTGCCTAGGAGCAGTGCTGTCTAGAAGGGTCTCTGAATTCCTAGCTGCTGACTAGCTAAAGTGGGTAATTGGGGGTGGGATAGGCCTTTGAAGGATGCAGGCTGGGTCTTAGTGTTTGCTTCTCTGCTTCATGGTCTGGCTGTCATGTAAGGAACTTATCTACACACACCTGTCACCATGGAGCCTTTCTGCCATGTCACCTCTACCATGAGGCACTATACTAGCAGAAAATAGAAGTCAAGGCAACCTTTCCCTCTTGTAGATACTGGTTTTAAATTAACAGTTATCATGGCATACTTGTTTTAAAATGGAATATTTTCCTATTGTATTACCATTTCAACTTAAGATCAACTATTTTATATAAGGAACAAAAATCTTTAATACTGAAGTATAAAAGCATATGATGACATTACCTCTGTATTCCTTCATTTATTTCAGAGCAGAGTTTCTCAGAAAAGATGACGCCATTTTTACAATGGTATTGATGGACAAACCATTCAGAAAACCTTTGTGATTTATCCTCACTTCCTGAAGAGCCTTTATAATGTGGTCTCTATCCAAGAGAAACACAGACATAAGCAATTCTGCTTCTAAAACAATCGTGTGTCAGAAGTTCCGAACACTACATTTTATATACAAGTATATCATCCAGTTCCACTTTAGTAAGTACCTGCTGATGTCTGGATGCAGTTCAGCCAGTCTCTTCATGATCTTGGTGAAACTACGAAGGTTCAATGTATTTGGGGGTATGAACTGAAAAGGTGTCTCAGGTAATAACTGACCAGATTTCATCTGGTTAGAATTTTTCTTGATACCCTAGATAAATGAGATAAATGTTGAAAATATGAGCCAAAGAAGAGCATAAGAAACCCCCCGCGAGGTGAGGGAACTAAACAGCAGGAGCTTCTTTATACACTCGCAGCCAGAGCCTGCAGCTGCTGTCTTTACACTGTCCTCCACCAACCCTAATGCCCACAGCTGACAGGACCAGAGAAGGTTCTCTCAGACTACGGAGCACTGGGCTCACAGGTCAGGCCAAGCCAGCTTCCTGCCTATGGAACTAGAACATAAGAGTAAACAAGTTCCATTAAATAACCACAGAGCCTGACTGAAAGGGCTACAGCTAGAGTCATGTGAAGTGCAGAAATGCAAAACTGAGCACAGAAAACCTCGGTGAAGAAACAGAGGGGGAGCTGCCAAACGCAGCAGCAATGTCCATGTGTAGTGTAGCGGGAGAATCGTGGTTCCCAAAGCGCCAGCTCAGATCCCCATATATCTCATTTCCTCCTTTCCTACCCAACAGATAAAGCGACCTTTTAGAGAATGAAGTCAGACTACAGGATGATCAATGAAGACAATGAATATAAGCCACTTCACAGAGAAGCTTGGTGATGAAAACACAGGACAAGTAATGGCTAAGTTCAAAGGGATGCAAATGAAGTCCTGTGGGGTTAGGAAGGGCTGGGGTGCCTACTAGCAGAGAAAGGTGTAAATGGAAACTCAGCAACAGCATCTAGGAGACAGGAGACAGATGACAGGATCAGGAGGGCTGGGTGGAGGACAGTGGACACACATCAAGCATCACACAAGAGAGTGGTTTGGACGTGTGGGTGCTGTTCTCTCACTTTAGTGTAAGGGCCTGTGTCTGCTCATGAACACCAAGAGGGAATTTTACTGCATGTAAAAAAATAATGGACTGCCCACTGGACAGCAGACATTCTGTTGAGTAAAACTGTCACGTATCAGGAAGTATTTAGAACTGCAGTGGGGTGACGATGAGGGCTATCTATCTATCTATCTATCTATCTATCTATCTATCTATAAAGCAGGGTGGTGGTGGTGCACACCTTTACTCCCAGCACCTGGGAGGCAGAGACAGGCTGATTTGAGGCCAGCCTGGTCTACAGAGTGAGTTCCTGGGCAGCCAAGGTTACACAAGAAAACCATGTCTCAAAAACAAACAACAAAAGAAAATGATATACATATATACATACATACACACATACACAATATACATACACACACACACACATATAGTCTATATACACACATACATTGATGAATGAATAACTTCTATAGTGGTACTTTTCAAGAGTAAAGAGACAAGGACTATGGGAGATGGCAGGAAACCCAGCAAGAACGGCCTTCCTGACCTTTGTGCCAGCACAAGCACAGCTTGTTACCACGGCATTCCAGCAGTGTGGCACACCCACGACCACTGCTCATCCATGAGGAACACTAACCTGGTCCAAGGAAGAAAACTCACTGTCTTGCTCAGATTCCAGCTGCCTTGACTTAGCTCTGGGCAGTCTACAAGTAGAAGAGGCAGAGGTGGCATCTTTGTTGGTATTTTTCTCCAAATGATTCATACTAGTGCTATTCCCAGTTGTGGAAAGAGGTGGTGGTGTGTACTCTCCAGGGATTTTCACAAGCTGCATGGTCACAGATTTTCCATTGATTTTGACTCCATTCATTTCCTTCACAGCCATCTTTGCATTACTGTTTTTTGCAAAAGCAAGAAATGCGTATCTAAAGCATGAGGGCAGAGAAGCAGGTTCTTTGTTAATGAGCAAGTTCAGCTCCTCTTCTAAACACTAAGATAGCTTTCACAAGGCCAGCTAGCTGCTCTTCAGAGGGTTTTAAACTTGCTTGGGATATGTAGGTGTTGTTTGTTGTTGTTTTTGATTTTTTGAGACAGGGTCTCTTTAGTTCTTTGAACTTGCTAAGTAGACCAGGCTGGTCTTGAACTCAGTGATTCACCTGCCTCTGCCTCTCAAGGTGTGCACCAACAAATAAGTGTTATTCAGGATAACTGAATACAGAACAAATCAAAGGGGAAATAGGACAACTTGTAATAATTATGCATTATTACTTTAAAATTTAATGTTTTAAATTGCAAACACACACAGTTTTGAGGCTTAGGGCCAAGTGGCTATACATTCTAAAATTTAAAGTCAATTTTTATGCACAAATATAAACTCTAGGAGGCTCAAAGGCTTCAATGTTAAAGACAAAATTTGAAAATATTTAGCAAAATATAAGAAAACACATTTATAGTCAGTAGTGAGAAAACATGTAGATAAAAGTTAAGATAATCTAATCAGAATTTGATCATGTAATTGAAAAGCTGGGCCAGAATAATCCCTGTTAAGCCAATAGCTCTAGTGTTAAAATATCCTTATATTTTTGTATTTAAGTGCATTTTCTAAATTTATTCACAGAATAAATATTTTAAAGAAGAAAAAAGCATCACATTTTTTAAGGGTTCAGGTAAGATTAAAAAAAAAAAAAAGACATGAAGGATTATACTCCTAAGGGACTCAACCCTAGTTTAACCTGAGAAAAATACATTAACATCCTATCAATGTGCCATATACAATCTATGTGACTACAATTTCAAAAATTAGTGCCTATTTTTACAAATTTAAAACCCAAACTACAAGCAATTCCCTCTTAATGTCTTGCTCTCTGAAATCAATAGCTATCATTTTATGACAGAACAGCATAGTGCATCCATGAAGTAATTATCATTGTTAACTGGATTCTGCACAGTCTATAAATGTCAAAGTAGCATCTCTCTCTCTCTCTCTCTCTCTCTCTCTGTATGTGTGTGTGTGTGTGTCTGTCTGTCTGTCTGTCTCTATGACACCATAGACAGGCAATGCAGCCACCTACCCCAAACTATAAAGCAGAAGTAGAAAATGCCGAAGTAACTAAGGTCAGCACTAATCAGTGGTGCTTTTCGAGCCACCTCTGTCTTTACTGTTGGTGTGACAACAATGGTTATTATCCTTACCCTCATTTTACAGAGAAGCAAAGACTAAGAGGTCAAGGAATGCAGTCAGATTAATTCTAATTACTGAAGGAGCTGGGGTTGAGCCAGTCCCATTTCTAGAGTACATCTTCTACTTAATGTACTCTGCTTCTGCTATGGAATTCTGTATAGTCAGAAAAATATACAAAGATCAGTTAACTCTACTAATCACCATGGAGGCCATGTGTGACACTGCATGCTGTAATCTCAGGACCCAGGATTCTGAAAACAGGATCAGCAGTGACATAACCAAGTCTCTGAAGAGAGGACCACTGCAGAGGTCCCGCCACGATCTGTTAGTCTGGGTACACCCCTCCCCAGTGGAGTGGCTCCTGCTTACTGTATCTGTTGCACAGCAGATATATAGTAATGCACACCTACTGAATTTGGGTAACATACCTGTAATTAGTAGAATCATAAATTGAAATTTCAGAAACTTGATATTTCTGGAAATGAGACCTTAAATCAGCCTAAAAGAAGAAAAATAAAATAAAATTTGTAAAAGGTTGAAAAAAAATCACAATAATTTACAAATTTGAAAGTGAAGCCTCCCACAGACCTTCTGGGCATACCTCAGACACAGAAGGGCAAAGACCACCGACGTGTATCAAAAAGCCCTGACCTCTTCCATGCAGTTCACTATTCTTCAATTCTGATTACAGAAAAAAAAAATCACAGAAATGCCCACAGTGACGGCAACAATGTTACATATTTCATTTTATTTCCAATTACAAAGCTTATTGATTTGTGTGTTTGTACTGAGTGTGTGTGGGTTTTACGTGCAGAAGACAATGGGCAACTCATAGGAGCCGGTCCTCTCCATCCCAGATGGAGCATGGGAGTAAGACTCAAGTCATTATTAGTCTTCATGGTGGGTAGATGCACTTGCTGCCAACTTGAGTCCAATCTTTAGGACTTGAACAGTGGAAGGAGAAAATGGACTGTCAAGCTGTCGTCTGGCCTCCAAAAGCATGCCATGGCACACGGGCACATCACACACATGCCCACAAAATAAATACATTAGAAATCATGAAGTTAGAAGATATCAGCATCACACTAACCCTGTTGGTACACATCTGTAATCCCAGTGTTGAGAAAACTGGCATGAGGATCGTAAGTTCAAGGCTAGCCTGGACTACATAATGTAACCTTTTAAAATGAAAACATAATCCCAAATAGAAAAACCAAGCACCAGAGACTGAAGTCAAGAGGCTTACAATTTCTGCATCTTATGCATGCCACCCTAAAATAAAGAGGTTGAGTTACTCGGTATCCAGTCCCTTGGAGCTTGAGAGTTTACCACATGCAATGAAACCCAAAGCATTTCTCTCTGCTTCAAAGAAGAGCTTAGAACAGGGATGCGCACGAGGTTTCAGTGCCCGGTGTCATATGGCCAGAGTATGGCCTGTAAACTAAGCACAGCAAGGAAACTTTTGTATTAGACATGAGCAATGGCAGGCGGAGACCTTGTTACTATGGGAGGATATATAACAAGAAAATGGGAAGCAAAACACTTGATTTTAGGTAGCATTAAGCTAGGACTTAGTTTCTTCCTATTTGACAAAATTATGCAAAATGTATATGCTCTATTTTCCTGGTTTTCAGTGTGAGGAGACTGGATGTGAAGTAAGTTCCCACCCTAAAAGCCCTCACCCAGGACACAGACAGTGGACACATACTGTCTAAAGACTCCTTAGTTTCTACCTTTCATAATTCTTATGCAATAATGGAAGACCTATGAATTCCAGTTCTTCTCAGTTGTAAAAGTAGCTTAGTTTCTTGAAATGGCTATGAAAATTAAATGGGGCTACAACTGTTATTTCTGTCTTACAGAGGAGGACATGTACAAAGGCCTGGGCAGTTTCAGTCCCTCATCTATTAAGAGGTAGTGTTGGATCCAGGCACAGTCCCTCATCACTATTCATACCTTGCCTCCTTCTTTCATTTGCTAATCTGTTTACCTATCTGGAGAGTAATGTGTGTGTCCTGGGGAGAGAACAGTGAAGCTCTCTCTTCACAGTTTAGATGCCGACAGAGCAGTGACTGCGTTGCAGAAACAGCTCCTACCATCTCTTTTCCTTTCACAGTCCAGTAAAACTGCTCAATCCTGTGGGCTGAGCACTGTGTCTGAAGAAATGAAGACTTAATAACTACTTGTTCTTTAAAACTCTCACCTCCAAATGGCCAATTTTCTCACTTTTTAAGAATAAGGAATACAAAAGGAATAAAAGTACAAAGAGGAACAAAATACTTTTATAGCCCATTCATCCCCCAAAAGAACATAGACAAAGTAACCATCATTTTCAGGTAAACTAGGTTATAATTTTTCTGTACAGCCTTACAAACCTAATGGATTCTTTGGCTCCCATTCCTCATATTCTGCTGTGTTTTCTTGAGTTTCTGAGAAGTCAGCTCCAATCAGCCTCTCTGTGGCATCAAACCAGTTTTCACTTGCTTCCTGGACAGTTTTACACTCTAAGGCATAAGCACAAGGAACCATAAACTGTGCGTGTCTACCTCTCAGAACACATCTATAAACACATCTGCCAAGACAAGGGTAACCTTTATGTGTGACCTAGAGATGGGCACGTGGAACAGCGAGCCAGGTCTCTGACCTGGTCTTGTCGAAGGCACTGAGTACAAAGCTCTTTTAGTCTAAGGTTTCCAGTCCCCAATTTCCTTAACTGAACACTGATGCCCGGTGTATCAAAAGTGTCCCTCTCTGACTTTTGGGAGTTACTCTTTATGGATGAAATATTTGGACATGACAAACCCAGTAAACACACTGCATTTCTGTTTTTATTTTATTTTTATTTTTTGTCATATGTAGCTCTTGTCCTGGAACTCACTATATGGATCAGGCCAGCCTTGAACTCAGAGCGCCTGCCTTTGCATCCTGAGTGCAGGGATTAAAGGTGTGCATCAACATGCTCGAAACATTCTTTTCTGGAAGTCACACAAACAATATCTATATCTATATCCACATATAAATAAATGGATATAGACATACTAACTAACAATAATATATGAAAATACATGTCCATCCATCCTTACCTTTGTCATTGAGCTTCAGGCGATTAAAGTCTATGTCTGTATCACCATTTTTACAAACATTGTTCATGGGTGATTCATCTTGCTTAGGATGACTATTGTCAGGTATAAAAGACATCTGAAGATTAAATAAAAACAGAAACAAAGATGAGGACTAACCATCACTGCATTCTACTTGAGGCAGGCATTTTTCACATGTATTATTCTGCCCTCCGAATAATGAGGGCTATGACAAAGAAAATCATTATCCTCTGACTTTGTAGTAAAAATACTCAGAATAGCTTGTTGGTTTACATAAGTATGAATTTGGGTTTTAATTCTGTTTATAGTGATGGTATAAGTACAACTGTTATTCATGATTTTTGAGATAGTAACTTTTAAACATTTCAGAGTATATGTTTTTATCTATTGGAAATAAAAACCCTCTATGTAGACCTGAGTTGTTCTCTACATTTAAGTTTACTGAAAAGGAGACCACTTATGAGCTAGGGCGTACCTCAAGGGTGGTATGTACTTAGAATATGTGAGGGATTACATTTGATTCTAATACCACAAAACAAGACAAAACAAAAAGCCCTAAAACCAAAAACCTAATCCAAATCCCAACCCCCACCACACACAAACAAAAATCACAAAGTAACATCGAAGGTGACATGTCACTATGCTAAACTGTTAAGACCGTACCTGACTAGCATACCATCTTTAAAAACAAGCAATTAATTTACTCTTACAGGCATCATAGAACTTCAGGGCTGGCGAGCTGGCTCATGGGGTAAGAGTGCTGGCCACTAAGGGTGACAACCTGAGTTTGATCTTTAGGACCCACAGGTGGGAAGAGGAAATGACTGACTCCTAGAAGTGTCTCCTGACCTGAATATGTGCCCTGGGACATACATACACACCTACACACAATAAGTACAAAATGGAAAGGGAACTATATTGCTTTATATCCAAAACTAAAGACTATAAAACTGGATTATACTGCATTTTAAACTTATTGCTTAAAAGATTTTTTTTTAGTACTAGGGATGGAGCCTTATGCATGCTAGACAAGAGCTCTCAAGAACTGTATCCCCAGCAACACTCCTTGTATTTTAGGCTTTTTCCCCTGAGTCAGCAGGCTGTTCTACAGCTACATGGCCATCAGGATAACAGCACAGACTGCTAGATGGCTAAATTATTGTAAAAATTCACGACAAATCTGAGCATATAAAATTTAGCTTTAACTCTATTATTTCTTTTTTTGTTTGTTTGTTTGGTTTTTTTTTTTTTTTTTTTTTTTGAGACAGGGTTTCTCTGTGTAGTCCTGGCTGTCCTGGAACTCACTTTGTAGACCAGGCTGGCCTCGAACTCAGAAATCTGCCTGCCTCTGCCTCCCGAGTGCTGGGATTAAAGGTGTGCGCCAGCACCGCCCAGCTCTATTATTTCTTCTTAAAGAAGAGTTTTCAGTGGGATGCTCTTTCAGTATCATCTGTTTGTATACTCTCTTGGTAGAAAGCAACTATTTGAAGTATTTTACTTTCATTCCAAACTTCAGTCAGAGAAGCGGGACTGGCTGCCATCTTACTGGGTAAGAGAAACTTTGGTTTCTGTGGACCTCCACAGCTTTCAGTGTGTTCTCTGCTACTCATTTCTCGATGATTCAGTCAGTGTCTCAGCATGGACCATGACTACACTGGCCTTAAATTTGCAATCCTACTGCCACCTGCTCCTGAGTGCTGAGATTATGGGCATGCCTGGCCCAAAATGTGCTCATAATAATTAACCACTTTCCTGTTTGTCAAATGACAAATATTTCCCTGGGGTATGGGCCAGACTAAAAGAGCCCAAGACATATTTCCTAAGGGAAGAATGAACATTTTCTTTGCCCAAAATAAAAGAAATACTACTTTACCTCACAAAAACCCAGCAGTGTGACCCTCCAGTTCACAATGATATTAGCACTACATCATGGCTTGCCTGGACAGCCTGGGTGTATGTACTGGTGAGCTGTAAGTTACCATTCCTGATTTTTCTCTCCAGTGACTGTCTAAGACAGGACCAGCCAGGAGCACACAGGCCACAGAAGCTGTCCACTCTTTCCCTACCTGTTTAATATAGTACTCCAAGTCCTAGCCAGAGCAATTAGACAATAAAAGGAAGTCAAAGGGATAGAAATTGAAAAGGAAGAGGTCAAAATATCACTATTTGCAGATGATATGATAGTATATATAAGTGACCCAAAAAATTCCACCAGAGAACTCTTAAACCTGATAAACAACTTCAACAAAGTTGTTGGATATAAAATTAACTCAAACAAATCAGTGGCCTTCCTCTACTCAAAGGATAAACAAGCTGAGAAAGAAATTAGGGAAACAACACCTTTCACAATTGTCACAAATAATGTAAAATACCTTGGTGTGACTCTAACTAAGGAAGTGAAAGATCTGTATGACAAGATCTTCAAGAAATCAAAGAAGATCTCAGAAGATGGAAAGATCTCCCATGCTCATGGATTGGCAGGATTAATAAAAATGACCATCTTGTCAAAAGCAATCTACGGATTCAATGCAATCCCCATCAAAATTCCAAATCAATTCTTTATAGAGTTAGAAAGAGCAATTTGCAAATTCATTTGGACTAACAAAAAACCCAGGATAGTGAAAACTATTCTCAACAATAAAAGAACCTCTGGTGGAATCACCATCCCTGACCTCAAGCTTTACTATAGAGCAATTGTGATAAAAACTGCATGGTACTGGTACAGTGACAGGCAGGTAGATCAGTGGAATAGAATTGAAGACCCAGAACTGAACCCACACACCTCTGGTCACTTGATCTTTGACAAAGGAACTAAAACCATCCAGTAGAAAAAAGACAGCATTTTCAACAAATAGTGCTGGCTCAACTGGTTAGCAGGTAGAAGAATGCAAATCAATCCATTGTTATCTCCTTGTACAAAGCTCAAGTCCAAGTGGATCAAGGACCTCCACATAAAACCAGATACACTGAAACTAATAGAAAAGAAAGTGGAGAAAAGCCTCAAGCACATGGGCACAGGGGAAAATTCCTGAACAGAACACCAATAGCTTATACTCTAAGATCAAGAATTGACAAATGGGACCTCATAAAATTGCAAAGCTTCTGTAAGGCAAAGGACACTGTCAATAGGACAAAACGGCAACCAACAGATTGGGAGAGGATCTTTAGCAACCCTGTATCTGATAGAGGGCTAATACCCAATATATACGAAGAACTCAAGACGGTAGACTCCAGAGAACCAAATTAAAATTAAATGGGGTACAGAGCTAAACAAAGAATTCTCAACTGAGGAATACTGAATGGCTGAGAAGCACCTAAAGAAATGTTCAACATCCTTAGTCATCAGGGAAATGCAAATCAAAACAACCCTGAGATTTCACCTCACACCAGTCAGAAGGGCTAAGATAAAAAACTCAGGTGTCAGCAGATGCTGGTGAGGATGTGGAGAAAGAGGGACACTCCTCCATTGCTGGCGGGATTGTAAGCTGGTACAACCACTCTGGAAATCAGTTTGGCAGTTCCTCAGAAAACTGGACATAGTATTACCTGAGGATCCAGCTATACCACTCCTAGGCATATATCCAGAAGATGCTCCAACATGTAATAAGGACACATGCTCCACAATGTTTATAGCAGCCATATTTATAATAGCCAGAAGTTGGAAAGAACCCAGATGTCCTTCAACAGAGGAATGGATATAGAAAATGTGGTACATTTACACAATGGAGTACTACTTAGCTATTAAAATGATGAACTCATTAAGTTCTTAGGCAAACGGATGGACCTAGAAAATATCATCCTGAGTGAGGTAACCCAATCACAAAAGAACACATATGGTATGCACTCACTGATAAGTGGATATTAGCCCAGAAGTTTGGAATACCCAAGATACAATTCACAGACCACATGAAGCTCAAGAAGAAGGCAGACCACAGTGTGGATACTTCAGTCCTTCTTAGAAGGGGGATCAAAATACCCATGGGAGGAGATACAGAGATGAAATTTGGAGCAGAAACTGAAGGAAAGGTCATTCAGGACTGTCCCACCTGGGGATCCATCCCATATACAGTCACCAAACCCAGATTCTATTGTGGAAACCAACAAGTGCTTGCTGACAGGAGCCTGATATAGCTGTCTCCTGAGAGGCTCTACCCGTGCCTGACAAATACAGAAACGGAGGCTCACAGGCATTCATGGGACTGAGCACAGGGTCCCCAATGGAGGAGCTAGAGAAAGGACACAAGGAGCTGAAGGGGTTTGCAGCCCTATAGGAGGAACTAAGATAAGAACCAACCAGTACCCCCAGAGCTCCCTGGGACTAAATCACCAACCAAAGAGCACACAAGGAGGGACTCAAGCCTTCAGCCGCATATGTAGCAGAGGATGGCCTTGTGGGACATCAATGGGAGGAGAGGCCCTTGGCCTTGTGAAGGCTCAATGTGCCAGTGTAGGGGAATGCCAGGACAGGGAAGCAGGAGTGGGTGGGTTAGTGAAAGGGGGGAAAGAGGGATGGGATAGGGGATTTTTGGAGGGGAAATGAGGAAAGGGGATAAAATTTGAAATGTAAATAAAGAAAATATCCAATAAAAAAAAGGGGGAAAAAAAAAGAAAAAAAAAGTTTCCATTCCTTTCCCCTTGGGTCTCCCATTTTATGATGAATTACACATTACCTTCCTCGCCACACTGATGACCACGGCCTGACCAAGGCTGGCCCTAAGTATAGCACCCACTCCTTCTGCTCAGACTCATTCCTCAAATGGGAGTTCAAAGAGCAAGTCAGCGGAGTGGGAAGGAGGGTGCCAGCCAGGGCTTCTGAGAGTTCCTGCTTACACAGAGGCTATCAAGATAGATTTCAGAGATGAGATTATGGACGAGAGCTTAGCTGGGTTGCTTGCTATGTAATCATGAGGCCCGAGGTTGATTGTGCTTCTACTTATATAGAAAGCCTGGGCATGTGGCACATCTGTAGTCCCAGCCCTGAGATCATCTTCGGATGACCAAAACCATATAAAAGCCAGGCAAGATAGTGTAGGTCTGTCATCCCAGATCTCCTACTGCAAAACAGAAGGTGGAGACCAGAGAGCTGCCTGAAAGTCTGCAGGTCAACTAGGCTGACACACCACATAGGAGCCAGAGACCCAGTCTCAAGAGGGAGGGTGAGGACTGACACTAGAGGTTGTCTTCTGACATCCACATACCAGCCCTAAAGCAGGTCTGCTGCGACAAGTGTCCTCTCACCCTGCCCCCACACATGCACATGTGGGTGGCTCCGGAAGACCCACACCCAAGGCCGAGCTCTGCCCTCCACATGCATGTTCTCCACAAGCACCCAGGTCTCCCTCTCCAAATTCTTACTTGGGACAATGTTTTTAGTAGGCCTGGAGAAACATCAACATCAGGTAGGCTCTGATTATCCAGCTCAGAATTTGCTCCTGAAAGGCTGAATAAATAAACATTCTTAGAGAACTTATCCATGCTCTCAGAAAGAAAAGAGAATTTACATATATGGCTTACGTAGTTTTTAAGAGCAGGGAAGTTCTACATTAGATAAACTATAATCACCTGCATGCTTCTTCTTTCATTAGCTGAAAACAAGGGAAAACCAGATTTAGTATATTTTCTGTCAGAATGAAGTAACAGTTTCATTCTAGAACACATACGTACCCTGGAAACAAAATCGGAGAAGGCAGATAAGAGTTTGGACTCCACCGACAGCGGAGGCAGCTCTTCCAGAGGTATGCCCTTGTGGACTTTTCCTTTCAAGTTTATGTATCTAAGTTTCAAGTCTTCCAGGACAGACAGCAGTGCTGCGCCTAACTCCTTCTTAGCAGAATCAGTTTGTAAATTCCTGTTCAAAGTTAAGTTCACAGAACTACATTACTCAGGCTCAAGTCACTCCCCTAACACTAACATGGAATCATACATTCAGTTCTGCTCTACCAGATCCTAGACTTTACCTGTTAAGTGAAGCACAGTAGATACATTTTCTAGGGTCAGTATCAGCAACCACAACACGTACGCCAGAAAGAATGTGGCAGAAGCCCACGAAGAAACCCCAACTAACTTTACCTTACTCAGGTAGTAAGCACATGCATTTTACTGGATTAATTACATAAACCACTATTCACTGTGACATTTGTATTTGTGATGGTTTGTATATGCTCGACCCAGGGAGTGTCACAATTAGAAAGTGTGGCCCTGTTGGAAGAGGAGTGTCACTATGGGTGTGGGCTTTAAGACCCTTATCCTAACTGCCTAGAAGCCAGTATTCTGCTAGCAGCCTGCTCCTCCTGCACCATGCCTACCTGGATGCTGCCATGTTCCCACCTTGATGATAATGTACTAAACTTGAACCTTTGAACCTGTAAGCCAGCCCCAATTAAAATGTCCTTTTAAGAGTTGCCTTGGTCATGGTGTCTGTTCACAGCAGTATAACCCTAACTAAGATAGTATTTTATTTTTGATTTTTGAAACAGATCTTAAAATGTAGCTCTGGCTGGCCTGTTATTCACTAGGTTAGCCTAAGCTAGCCCCCAACTTAGTCATACTCCTGCCTCTGCCTCTCAAGTGCTAGAATCATAACCACACTCAGCAAAATAAGTTTTTTAAACTTATTACTTTTAAGGAAGCTGTCTTTCAAAAGTTAAAATTTCTAGAATAAAGTCAGTGATAAATTTTAAGAAAATCTAGATTTAAAATTGATGAACACCTATTGAGTCCCGCTCTACTTTCCATTACAAGTTTGTAAATGTGGTGACAGTGTCGATGGCACATCTGGTAGCAAACATCCAGAAGGTGCATCTCTGCCTTCACGGCCCTCTCAGTGGTCTTCTCACAGCACTTGGATGGCACAGCCTTCTCTTCACAAAGCTGAAATGCCCTTTAAAGTAAAAGACAGTATGTTAGAGTCAACATTTTTACAGTAGTGACAACCTTCTTTCTAGAAACAGAATTTTAATTTCTTTTTTTTTTTTCTTTTAGTGTTTCAAGACAGAGCTTCTCTGTGTAGCCTTGACTGTCCTGGAACTTGGTCTGTAGACCAGGCTGGCCTTAAACTCAGAGATCTATCTGCCTCTACCTCCTCAGCACCAGGATCAAAGGCATGCATCACCACCACCCAGCTACATTTTAAATGTCTTACATTTCCCTGTCAAGTTTAATTCAATTCCTATTAAAAAGGGGACATGATAGGAACATGTTATCAGGATCAAAGCCTAACAGCTCCATATATTCTCAGAGCTGGAACCCACTTCTGCACTGTTACTTCTCTCATAAGCCGGGTCCATCCCCAGTGGGGACCTAGCTCATCCCAAGGTGATGGATCTGTTTTCAGTCTCAGTCCAGGTCTGGCCAACTTTTTATAGCCATAGGCATTTAAGGTCCAAACCATTGTTAGATGTGTTATTTAATAGAAAATGGACAGGACCTACATTTTTTGTAGTTATTGAGAGTCATTCATGTAAGCAAGTATTTTGCTCTATTACAAGCCCACGGCAGCCCAGTGAGAAGGCTCCGTGGGTGAAGATGCTTGTGGACCGGAGACCCACACCGTGGAGAGAGAATCAACTCTTCCCAGTTGTCCTCCAACCTCCACAGACACCTGCATTTCCACATAAAGAAATGCAATTTCAACTTTCTTTTCTTTTTAAAGTTCAAGTCACTAGAGTTTTTGAGTTATTAAGAGTTTTTGGAATTTCCCTCAACTAGCAGTTCCTATATCCCGCTGTTTTGGAAGAATAATTTTTAAATTTAATTTTACAGTTTTGAGATACAGACTAGTCATTAGAAAGACAAAGAGAAAAACAGGCCCATGGTTTCAGAGCATGGCAGTGTGGCTTTCTTTCCTTCCACTCTTGCTTTACGGCTCCAATTGTCTTTTGGATTACTAATAAATGCAAAATAAAACCAATGATGACGGTTTAAAAATACTTCACTGTGTAGCTAGTTATCTCTTCAAATGTATGGCATTTTCCTGAAGGTGCTAGCTTATATAATAATCTATGTTTAATTTATTCAAAAGAAAGAAGGGCAGTGCGTCCAGATGAGGCATGAGGGAGGGGTGGGAGAGAGGAACTGCAGCTCTTCCTGGTGAGTGCTGACATTCTGTGTTGCTCATATCTATATGCTAGAAAGAGTGGCCAAAACGTAAAATTTCTTAAAGCCCCTTTAATGCTACATGTTTAAATATGCCACACAGAAAATAAAGCAATCTTGAGCTTTTCTTTTCCATATACATGTGTGACCTACCTGTTAGGGTGTTTCTGTCTGTCTGTGGTATCAAATACTTTTCTTAACTCCAAGGAATTCTAGAAACAATATAAAATTACAAATATATAACAAAAAATGAACACTATACACGGAGTTCCAAGACGTGAAATCTTCAAAACAATTTTGTGGCAATGTCTGCCAGCAGAAGATAGAGCTGTAGCATCCATCATCCACCCCCTTGAGTTAGCATCTCTCCCTGAGTCCCCAATACATATTTGCACAACTTAAAATCTGTAGAGGAGATGAAAAGTTTGATACTATGGATTTTACCTCATTCAGGGAGTTCCCACTAGGCTTTAAGCAGCCAGTTGAGAGAGGCCTTCCTGAGTCACTCCCTGGGGGAGCTCTCTGTGCGTCTCTGCACTGCTGCCCACACGACCAGGCGGTGTTACAGGCCACACTTCGTTTGTCACTTTGCCACTCCTCAGGTTGACTCTGCCTCACCATCTTTGTCTCTGTGATGCTTGATGCAGACACTATGGAAGAGCTTGCGTTCGCTCTGCTGCTCACATGCAGTGTCTGCTGAACTGCAGCTACACATGCTGCTGCATCTGGCACTGACGTGAGACACACTTCTTTCATCAGAGAGCATGCCTTATTTGTGGCACTGCCTTGTACATGGTGTAGGCAGCTGCCCTCTACTTCTGCCTGATTATCTGTGACTGGAGAGAAAAGGCCTGGCTCAGGGAGGCTTTTGTATTGTGAAGAGCCACAGAGAGAAATGACCGAGTCATCCAGAACACAAGGCCCAGATGGCTGGTGAGCATCATTAGCCTTCAAGTGTGTCTCAAGGGCTTGGTCTTGGGGAAACATGGTAGCATTCTCAGGGCGCTGTAACGCTTTGTTCTGGAAAATTCTATTTCCATAAAGGTCTTTACTTGCAGTTGCTTGAGATTTCATTTCTTTAGTATTCACTTGAGTTTCAGGTACTTTCTGGTGGTTTAAGGGAGAGCTGCTTCTCTGTAAAATGTCATCAAATGCTTTATGAGATGTTAAATCAACCTCTTGTTCCTTACATTTTTCATATTTTGGCTCATGATATTCTTGTAACTTATCAGAACTTTGAGATGTAGAGACTTGGGGTGAACATTCTTGTGCAAAACCATTAAGTGACTCCAAAGAGGGGCTAGGACCACTCTCTGATTTACCACGATTATCTTTGAAATTGCCACCGCATTTAAAGTCATAGCTTGATGTTTTCAACTCACTAACATCTAGACTGGACCTGCTTACTGCCTTCGATAAGTATGCACTTATGCACTCCAGCTCTGCGCTGTGGTACTCCTGCTGCGAGTCTTCGTCCATGTCACTCTTCTGCACGTCTCCACAGTCAGCACCTGAAGCCTCGGCGCTCCTTCCCAATCCAATGCTATTATTATCTTGAGGTCCTAAAGTGTCAAAAATCATCTCTACTCTTTTGTGCACTTGGGGATGTAATTCTGAATATAAATGCAACATATTTTTATCCTTGAGTTTTGATTCTGAATAATGGATAGAATAGGTCTCATTCAAAAAAGCATAGTTAATACTGTCTTCAAACTCGCTTGACTGGGAGAAAATATTCCCTCTGTTAGAATCTTGATTTTCTGAAAAGGATAGTTCTGATAAGTCTCTCTGGTCAACACTGCTGTTCTCTTTGTCACTAGCTTGCTCTTCTGTTGCCAAGGAGTCCCCTTTACCATCAGGGAAGGTCAAAATAACTTCGTTGCAACCATTGGAAAAGAACATATTTTCTTTCTTAGGATTATAAAGTTTATCTGTTCAAAACAGTAAACCAGAGAGTATGTTAACAATACTGTGACACTGAACACTGGGAAAAACTAGACAGAGTCTGGTCCTAGCTTCTCCAAGTCTTGGACTACTTCTACATCCTCAACGACAAACACAAACATGGCTTGTAGCAACTAAACAAACTAAAACCCATTCCAAGCAAGCACACTACAGCCCTAGGCCCACTGTGATGATTGTTAAAGGTGGGCCATTAGAGATACTTAGGATTAGATGAGACCATGAGGGCAGGCCCTCAGGATAGGATTAATCCTCAAAAGGTAACAGAGCGCTTCACTTTTGCCGTTAAGTCCCACACCACAATAAGACACATTATTTACCAGTTAGAAAGGGATTCCTCAGGAGGCTCTGACCATCCTGGTATCTGAACCTCACACTTGCGGCCCTGGAACTATGAGAAAATAATCTGCTTAAGCCTCTAGCTGACGGTGTTTTGTTATAGCTGTCCAAGATGGCACACTAGAAAGCTTCCTCCTGAACTCTTGTCAGTGGTGAGAGAGCTTTTCTTTATAGGGCAGCCACTTTGCTTGTGGCTTTGCCTAATAAACTTTAAAATAAAGAATCATTTAATAAATTATGGGCTATCTACTGGTGTCAGTTGCATGCAGTGTGTAAATGAAGGCAAGAGGATTCTGGGCTATACTTGCAACTTACGGCTTTCCTAAGGCCATAAGCACACAAAAACTAACCACAGTTAAAAGAGAAGTACTGACCATTGTGCTAATGGGACAGGTGAGTCTGAGGAGAAAGGAGGGGCAGAGTTTGGGGAAAACTTCAGCTAGTGCAGCTGGCTGTGTGACTGCATCAGCCCTTGCAGGAATTTATAATCCAGCCTTCAAGGAGTAGAAGAGCTGTCTGAGTGGAGTATATGGAGCTGGCAAGGCCTTTTATAAGGTGCTAAGACATCTGGCTCTTATCCTAAAGGAAGGGAAAACCAGGGCAAACCCCTTCAAAGGGTAGTGACTGAGACTGAGTTGTAGAGACTTCTTGTGAGGAAGATGCATGGGAAGTGATGGCAGGTAGACCAAGAGCACAGAGGCTAGGGAGGGCACTGAATAACAGGCACTTTGTGTGCACACGTGACACAAAACTCTTAGAGGATAGTAACTGCTCTTGTTCCAATAAATTCTGGAATTTTCGATTTCACTTTACTAAAAAGCATACTTAGCTCACTTTATTTCATGACCCACTGACTGACCACTACCCGCTTAAAGTAAGATTCACTGGGCACTGCATCTGAACTGGAATATTTATCACTAAAGAGAGGGAGTGCCATGAAGAACAGGTACAAAGGAGGAAGTAGAAAGTAAGACAGGGGAGGGGAAGCAAGAGTACAGAGCAGGCAAAGGGAATCTGGAGTTAAGATAAAGAAAATCTACATGCACATGCCCAGCAAGCTGCAGTCAATACTAATTACACGTTGCATCGGGGACACAGGATTTGTTTTGCTTATGATATAAGTGAGTTAATGTATTCCTCATTTTAAACTTTTTGGTTTTTCTTGGGGGGGGGGGGGCTCGAGACAGGGTTTCTCTGTGTAGCCCTAGCTGTCCTGGAACTCATTCTGTAGACTAGGCTGGCCCCAAACTCAGAAATCTGCCTGCCTCTGCCTCTGCCTCTCAACTGCTGGGACTAAAGGCGTGCACCAACAATGCCTGGCCATTTAAAATTTTGTATACTATCATTATCATATTACAATTTTAAGATTAAACAAATTGGTCTTCCACAGACTTACAAGGTTTGTGTCTTTTGCCCTTCCCACTACATAATAAAAGCAATTTGCCCACAGCTACCAAACACTCATGAGGGAATTAGAATAGTTAAAACTGTTGCTGAGTTGTCCCAGCTTGCTGTTCCAGGCTTTAAAACAGCCACCCTGAAGGAAACCTTTGTTTACAAAATGCACCCTTCATCAACAGGTGTGCATCCTTACCATTTTGGAAGTGTCCTCCATTTTTGTGGTAATTTTTATCAGAATCTGTTTCTAACGCTGCCGTGGCTTGCATAGTTCAAAGATGTATGCTCTACGAAAGGTATAACATTGAGCTATTAGTATACTTGGCACGGAGTTATAAAACTTAGAAATAAGCAAAGCAGCAGTTACAACCAAAGGTTCTAGTATCATAGAGCCAATAAACAGTAAAACATTGAGTAGCCTTTATTTACTTTTTAATTTTTTTTGAACAAAGTCTAATATATCCCAAACCGGCCTCAAGTTCACGATGTGGCTAAGGATGACCTTGACTCTTTGACCCACTGTCTCCTAACTGTCAAGAACTGAAACAAGAGGTATATCTGACTTATAGGGGACTGTGCATTAAATCCAGGGCTTTGTAGAAACACTATTAACTAAGCTACATCTCTATCCATTTTGAATAACTGATTTAGAAGTATGAATTTATAGCTATATAAAAAATGTAAGTAAGACATAAGATATTCTTTCAAATTTCTACAGTACAATATAAGGTGAAGTATCTTAAGCCTTAAGTATCTGTAAGCCTGAGGATCTACATTCAGATCTCCAGCACCTACGAGCATCACAGTCACTTCAGACCGTACAAAGCTGCTTTATATGGTTTGCTGCAAGCGACAAAGCCAAAATTTAAAAAAAAAAAAAAGTGTCTTGTTTGATATTTTTAACTGGTTCTTCTTTTCTTTTCTTTCTTTCTTTCTTTCTTTTTTTTTTTTTTTCACCCAAAGCAGCAAAGCAGCATAGGTAGGATATTTATTGAGATATTTGTAGGCCTGCCTAAGGCTTTGGCCTACTGCAAACTTCATTTGCATATAATGAAGAAAAAAGAAAACAGGAAGAGATGGAGATGGGTCTAAAAAAACTAAAAAGTAGCTGGGCAGTGATAGCACTCCACACCTTTAATCATAGCACTTGGGAAACAGAGGCAAGCAGATCTCTGAGTTTTAGACTAATCTGGTCTACAGAGTTCCAGGACAGCCAGGGTTACAAAGAGAAACCACGTCTCAAAAATCAAGCCAAGCCAAACCAAACCAACAACAACAAACTCCAAACCAGCCAACTAACCACCCCCACCCCCACCCGCAAAAGGGCAAGTAGAATGGCTCAGCTACTAAGGTACCAGCCATGCAAACCTGACAGTCTGAGTTAGAGCCACAGAGCATTATACCACTAGCATAAAGGTGAGAGAACCAACTCCATCAAGTTGTCCTCTGCCCCTCACCGGTGCTGTAGTCTGTATGCACATCTATTGTCCTTCTTTGTCAGTTTATCTCTTACACACACACTCACACACACACACACAAGCAAAACTGATTCTAGAGATCTCACACTAATTGTATCTCTCCTTTCACAATCCTTTCTTTCAGAGAATACAGGAACTGGTAAAAATGTCAGTCCAAGCTGCCACTGCTCCTGACTATGAGCTGTCCACTTTGGAGCGAGAAGTATGGTCCACCATGGAGTGGCCTGAGTGACACAGGAGGTTGGGAAATGCTGTAGCTCTGGATCATTGAGATTTCATGGCCTTCATGGCCATGCTGCTGTTGCATTTTGGTGTACTGCAGGGTCTATGCTCACTGAAACCAGCAGGATTTCCTTGAGAAATACCTCAGAGACTCCTTTCATCAGTACCCGACAGAGCCACTGAATTCTCTATGGCTAATTTTCTCTCATGAGAAGCAAATATACTGGTGGCCCTGTGTTTTCTATAGACTAAAAGCTCACCTGTTTGTTACAAAACAAAGTTTCTCTTTAGTATATGTCTGCTTGTGATTTAGAAGGGCACTGGAGGACAAGTTCTTCCCGCACGGTGTATATCAATGTTGCTTAGCCTGTGGTGTGGCTGGCTGGGCTGCTAACAATGATATCGAGCCTGGAGACATGGTTGTCTTAGGGTTACTATAGCTGTGATGAAACACCATAACCAAAGCAACTCAGAGAGGAAAGAGTTTATGTGCCTTATATTTCCATATTGGTGCTCATCATGAAAGGCAGTCAGGACAGGAACTCAAATAGGGCAGGAATCTGGAAGCAGAGCTCATGTAGAAGCCAAGGAGGGATGCTACTTACTGGCTTGCTCAGCCTGCTTTCTCAAAGAACTCAGGACCACCTGCCCAGGGATGGCACCACCATGGGCTCGGTCCTCCCACATCAATACTAAGAAAATCACCTGCCTATAAGACCAATCACCTGCCTATAAGCCCGATCTTCTGGAGGCATTTTCTTGATTAAGGTTCCCTCCTCTCTAGCTGGGAGGTGGTGGTGCACAGCTTTAATCCTAGCACTTGGGAGGCAGAGGCAGGCAGATTTCTAGGTTCAAGGCCAGAGTGAGTTCCAGGACAGCCAGGGCTACACAGAGAAACCCTGTCTTGAAAAAACAAACAAACAAACAAAACAAAACAAAACAAAAAGGTTCCCTCCTCTCCAGTGACTCTAGCTTATGCCAAGTTGACATAAAACCAGCCAGAACAATGGCTGAGGGGCTGACAAATGGAACTTCAATTTTGACAAAGAAGAGCTGTGCTTAGATAAATGGGAGTCCAGTACAACTTCTGTCCCAGTGTGGTTGCTCTTGCAATACTCAGTCTTGCTCCCAACCTGAGACTTGAACTTGATACTTTAAAAAAATCATTTTAATTGAGAAATAGAAAACATCTTAAAAAGAAAAACACTAAGGATGTTGTTTTTTTTTTTTTTCTTCATGAGGAGAAAGCACTCAGCCACCCACAATAATGGTATTTATAGTAATACGGATCGGTTTCACAAGGAAGCCAATGAATCCCATTATATCAAATCCTATTGCTATGGCCATGGCTATCTTCTAGGGTTCTGTTCTATCAGGGCTGGTGCATCTTTTAACAAGTCAAATGGAGTCTTTTACAAACTGTCAACCTGGCTGAACAAACTGCACTACCTGATCCATGACTGTTTTATGGGATGGCGGCTTAAGAAGGCAGAGACACCAAGCACCGGAGTGGAATGAATACAGCAGAGCCCTAGACTTGGTACTTTCTATTGGCTATTAGCTAGAAATACTTTCTTGGAAAAAGATATGGTTTCCATGGAATCTAGAGTTTGGCTCTGATAACTCCTGGTTGCTCATGAGGGAGGACAAACAGCTGAGCAAGCTCTTGCTTCCTACCAAGTTGTCTTATTGACTGTGTGGCCACTATTGATCCAAAGAGGGAGGGGACCCACATCCCCACCTTTCCCAAGAGCATCTAGGAAAGACCTTGCAGTGAACCTATGTGGGTGACACCAGGTGGACGTTGGGAAGTGGTGTGCAGACCTTCAAGTGGCCACTGTGCAGGTGTCCTGGGAGCTGACTTTATTTATCTGTGCTGATGCTGTCAGCAGATACACTGTAGAACAGATGGTACCTGCACTGCCATTTTCACTGACTACAATGGACTTGGAATTCATAAAAGTCACAGGAATCCTCCAGCAGTAGTGTTAGGAATCTAGCAAACCACGTGCATCTGAACGTGTTTCTGCAACTACTTAGGAGGAGACAGACAATTTAGTGAGACTCTGGTTCAATATAAATATTTTAAAAAGGAGCTCAATATTATAGCACTTGCCTTGACTGTATTAGGCCCTAGGGTCAATCCCCAATTTGGCAAAAATACATACCTACAGCCCTGAAATTTCTAGCTAACCAGTCTTTCTAAAGTCTAAGCTCCATCTCAACTCAAAGATCTTTCTATTTAAAATTTCTATCTTGATTCATGGTCTGCAGCATGCTTCTAAGAAGGGAGTCTGGCCATCACAGGGGTTCAGACCTTTTCTTTCCTCAGAAACCACAGCTCTAAACTGTCCATTGTATTATATTATAAAGCATTATTTTCACACAATTTACCTAGTTTTTTTTTATGGCAAGGCAATAAGCCTAAATATGTTTATGTTCTTGGATGTGTAGTGAATGCCGTTAGTATCTATCTACACTCAGGAGGCAGAACCCGATGAATCTGAGGCCAGCCTGAATCTCAGAATGAATTCCAGGTCAGTCAGAGCAACATCCTAAGACCCTGTCTACCCAAAATAAACAACAAAAAACAAAACAATAAAAGATGCTACTTCCTTAAGATTTGGAAATGAAGCATCACATTCATCAAAGTCCCTGGGTGAAATAAATCACAATGGAAATCAGAAAACATTTTGAAATGTAGTATGTAGTATGCAGCTAAAATAGCACTTATTTACAGCTTTAGGGGTTGGGCGCTCTAAGTCAGTGGTAGACTGACCACTTGCCTAACACGTCTCATACAGCAAACCTGGGTTCAAGACCCAGCACACACCATCAATAGAAAATAGTATTGAATCCTTTCACTACAAAAGATTTACCAGAGATGCCTGAAGGTTCTGAAGAAACAAGAAAACAGGCATGTGCTGGAGAGATGGCCCAGTGGTTAGTCGCACTTATTGCTCTATGAGGGTGCAAGTGGGATTCCCAGCACCCAGAGTGGGTGACTCAGAACCAAAGTCCAGCTCAGGACTGATGGCCTCTTCTGTTCTCTGAGGGCAATCGTGCATGCAAACAAGACAAAAGTTGTTTCTTAAAAACAAATGGAATTGATACTCTTTATAAGACTTAGTCTGAGAAAACATAAACCATTAACCTATTGGCAATATTAAAGCGATAATAGAGGATTATAACATTTTCTCTAACAAATCTGACAACTCTTCAATGGTCTCTGAGCGCCTAAGGAAATTAAATCTCTATTTACAAACTTCCCCTCAAAGAAAATGACAGGTGTGGATTGTGCTGATGAATCCTTACAATCCAGAGATAAACCCAGGATGTAATCTTATGATGTGAGGAAAAAGGCAAGACTTACCGCATGGGTTTTTTTTTTTTTTCTTTTACCAGAACTAGCATAGTCATTTTTTTCTTTTTTAATCAGATACGTGTACTGATGTGTGTCTGCGTGTCTGTATGTGCACCATGTGTGTGCAGACGCCAGAGAACAACCTTTGACCTCAGTGACAACACAGTCACTGAGTGCCCACTTGTCTCTTTAGTCACTATCACAGTACTTGTGGCGAACCTGGTGACCTGACTCAGTGGCAGAGCCCTTGCCTAGCATGAAGGAGCCCCCTGGGTTCCATGCCCAGCATCTAACCAATAGGTGTGTCGATGCATAGGGTGACTTCCAGGCTAGCCCGAGGCTACCTAAGCCCCTGTCTTAAAACCAAGGAAACCGCTACAAGAGCGCGCAAGAGCAAATTACTACTGTGGTGGTGGGATTAAAAAAAATGCAACTGAGCGGGCGCTTTGCTGCAGGGCAGCACAGGTCAGAACAGGCTCCCACCGGCCCCTGCTGCCCAGGGTATGGGTGAGGCTAGGGTGTCTCGCCTCCATTCCGGGCTCACCGTAAGTGTCGTCTGTGTCCCTGCCGTCAAACCTCTCCTCCAGGTTGCTCTCTCCTCCTCCTCTACTTTCCAAAGAGTAGTGTCCTGGGGTTTAGCGGGTAACGGCTGCCGGAGGCCCACCCACCGCTCGAGGAGAGCTCCTATTGGCTTGTGCAACAGGCTGGCACCATGATTGGCCTGGTGGGGCTTAAATGCGCGGGAAGGAGCTGCGCGGGGCTTGGATTGGATGCGCTGGGAGTATCTTCTCGCGAGACTTAGAAGGCGCTTTGCGCGTGAGTTCCTGTGGTTTGTAGAGCTGTGTGTGTCCTAGACATGGAATCCCATGGCTTGCGCTTAGCTGCATCCTGCATCCTCTTTGCGGGGTGAGGGGGTCTAGACTGGGGCACTTATTTGCCTCTGGGACAAAATGTATGGGCGTACAACAAAATTCAGAAAGCCAGAGATTGTTTCAGTACAATCATTAAAAACAACAGAAAAAGACTCAAAATGAGAAAATTATCCAAACCAGTATCCTTTTTTTCTCCTCTCTTACGGCTCCATGGAGAACACTGTTTGTGATCCTGTTTTTATTTAGTTTGGTATCATGGATCTCTTAGTATTAATTTTGATTTTTATATGACTGCTTTTAATGCAGGCGGTGGTGGTGCACGCCTTTAATCCCAGCACTTGGGAGGCAGAGGCAGGCGGATTTCTGAGTTCGAGGCCAGCCTGGTCTACAAAGTGAGTTCCAGGACAGCCAGGGCTACACAGAGAAACCCTGTCTCGAAAACAAAACAAACAAACAAACAAAAAAACAAAACAAAACACAAAACAAAAGATTATTTGATTGCTGAGGTTTTACATTTTCATTATATACATATTTTTTAAAGCTTTTTATTTGTAATTACACCTATATGTGTGTTTCTTGGTGGGTAGGTACAAATTGAGTGCACTGTCTTTAGGGGCCAGAAAAGGGCATGGAATTCTCTGAAGTTGGAGTTCGTAGGAGGTTGTGAGCCCTGACCTTGGTCCTGGGATTCCAAATGGAGTTCTCTATGGGAACTGTAGGTACTCTTAACCACTGAGCCATCTCTCTAGCCCCTCCCACATACATCTTTTGTTTGTGTTCTCAGTACAGATACGGTAGATAATTTAAGCTTGCACAAAATTAGACGATCCAGGAGGACCAACACCTCAGTAATATCATTGGTGACTTTACTTGTCTGAACATAATTACCAAAGAGTAGTGGAGGCCCTCTCTTAAATAAGGACAAAATGGCTTAAACCTGGGTCTACCTTCAAACTGCTCCATCAGAGACAGAGGCCTCTTATTTGCGGATCATTTATTCTTTTACTAATAAATTGATTCACCAAACTCATTGACCTACCAGCAGCTGGGTGCTGTTCAGTGATGAATTGGAGACTGTGAATAAGTTTGTGGGCCTGCACAGTGTCACTTTGCAGTAACTCAATTGCTCATGCAAGTCTCCTCTTACCTATAGTGAATTTGTATTTAGTTTTTGAAATCACCATTTCATTCAGAGATGCTACCAAGATAATTAAGTCTGGCGTCTGTTCTACCAATTGGTTCAGATGAGGCTGGACACTATACCTTGCCTGGGCAGGTGTCTAGTTCGGGGCGGTGGATGCCCTGTAGCTGTGGAAGTGTATGGGGAGGAAGGCACCCTGAGGACACTGCAGACCATGTTCTATACCTGGCTACCCCCACTGACTGCTGTAGAGCACTTAGATATTTTGGAAATTTTTTTTTTCCTGGGCTGGCAGAAATATGTCAAATGCTCACTCTGTCCCCTTCTACCCAAAGAGACAACGCAGAACGTGTCAGCTTTCATGGGTCTGCGTTTTAGACCGTAGAAGACAGCGGATCATCTAGGTGAAGGGTCTCTGGGATCTGGGGAGATGGGCTGTCGTGGCCCTAGAGGGCAGGGCCCACACTGTGCATGGTCATGTTATATGTTACCAGGCAAACTATATAAACAGTGAGGGTGGCCAGCGCAGCTAGATCCTATCTCAAGATAAAACAGACCACAAACAAACAAACAAACAAAAAACAAACCCAAAGTGATGGCGCTCGGTTCCTTCTCATTGAGAACAAACACATCACTCCTCAGGGCAGGTTTGGCTTCCAGACTCTTTGTTTGTTCCTCCCTCCTCACCTCCTTCCCTCCCTCCTCACCTCCTTCCCTCTCTCCTTCCCTCCCTTCCTTCTTCCCTCCTTCTATTCCCTCTTCCAGATCTTTCTGGAAGAAGCAGCTCAGACGCCAAGCCTGGAGCGCCCAGGCTGGATCATCAGGGCCTTGAGCCAATGGTCTAACAGTAAGTGATGGGCACCAGCAAGTGTTTGAGTTTGGAAAAGAATCCCGGGGAATTTGGGATCCTGAACCAGAACTATCCAGCTATGCCACCCTCAGACTCCTGATACCACAGAAGCTGGGAGGGAAGCTATGGGTTAGATTAACTTGTTACTGAGCAATAACTAACTCACACTGGGAACTTAAGAAACTTCCTCACAGTCGTCCAAACAGAACAGACAAATTTAGTTACCTGAGTTCAGAATTAAATGTCTGGGAAAAAAATTTATATTTGGGGTGCAATACGGGAAAAAGAATGTAGGGACTCTACATACTAGACAAGTGCTTTCCTACGGAGCTACATCCCCAGCCTTCTGGGGTTTTGATTAATTTTGGTTTTGTTTTTTGTTTGTTTGTTTGGCTGGGTTTTCAAGACAGGATTTCTCTGTGTAGCCCTGGCTATCCTTGTTAGCTTGCTTTGTAGAGCAGGCTGGGCTAGAACTTGGAGATCTGCCTATCCTGCCTCCTCCTCTTCCTCTTCCTTCTTTTGTAATTTAATTTTATTTGTAACTCACTTTTTACACTCCATATTCCATTCCCCACCCCTCCATCCACCCTTCCACTGCTCCATATCCCACACCTCCCCCCCACCCCACCCTGGCTCCACGTGGATGACCCCACCCCCCCATGCCACATGACCTCTGAACTCCCTGGGGCCTCCAGTCTCTTGAGGGTTAGGTGTGTCATCTCTGAATGAACACAGACCCAGCAGTCCTCTACTGTATGTGTGTTGGGGGCCTCATATCAGCTGGTGTATGCTGTCTGTTTGGTGGTCCAGTGTTTGAAAGATCTCTTGGCGGGGGGGGGGGGGGGGTGTCCAGATTGAGACTGCTGGTCCTCCTACAGGGTTGCCCTTCTCCTCAGCTTCTTTCAGCCTTCCCTAATTCAACAACAGGGGTCAGCTGCTTCTGTCCATTGATTGAGTGCAAATATCTGCATCTGACTCTTTCAGCTTGTTGGGTCTTTTGGAGGGCAGTCATGATAGATCCCTTTTTGTTAGTGCTCCATAGCCTTAGTAATAGTGTCAGGCCTTGAGACCTCCCCTTGAGCTGGATCCCACTTTGGGCCTGTTACTGGACCTTCTTTTCCTCAGGCTCCTCTCCATTTCCATCCCTGTAATTCTTTCAGACAGGAACAATTGTGGGTCAGAGGTATAAGATACAATCCACAGAATTCAAAAGGCTCAACAAGCTGAAGTGCTCAAGTGAGGACACCTCAGTCTCACTTGGGAGAGAGAAGAAAGCAATCACAAATGGGGAGGAAGGGAGGGACTTGGAAGGGAAAGTGGATGGGGTGGAGGAGCAGTGTGTGTGGTGAACCTGATCTGGTAATGGGTGAGGGAAAAGGACTGAAGCCCTGAGGGCCAGCAGAAAGAACGTAAACAGGCAACCTCAGGAAATAGGTTGAGGGGACACACACACACACAATGCACCATACACCTGGGAGGTGAGAGACTCTCAGGACTCACAGGGAGGGCCCTTAGATGAAATGCTTGACAGTAGGGAGAAGGAAGGAAGGAGAAGGAAGGAGAAGGAAGTAGAGCCCACCTCCAGCAGGAAGACAGGACATCAAGTGAGGGATGGGGTTGCCATCCCACAATCACACCTCTGACCCATAATTGTTTCTATCTCTGCCTTCTAAGTGCTTGTATCAAAGGTGTGCACTACTACCATCTGCCTGATTAATTTTGTTTTTAAGGTGGGTTCTTTTTTTTCTTGCCTTGGCTCTCTTGGTCCTCCCTATGAGAGACAGCATCTACCTGTTACTGCTGCCCAAGTGTGGGGACTAATGGTGCCTCTTAGCACGCCTGACTTTTTTATTGTGAGACAAGGTCTTGCAAAGTTGCCCAGGTAGACCTCAAAATTATTTTTTTTTAAAGTGTGTGTGCGTGCCACAGAATAGTTGTTGGAGGTCAGAGGACAACTTCCAGGAGTGGATTTATGGTGGTTTGAATAGGTTTACCCCATTGATTCATGTGTGTGAATGCTTGGCCATGGGAAGTGGCATTATTAGGAGGTGTGGCATTGTTGGAGTAGGTGTGACCTTGTTAGGAAAAAAAATGTCTCCATTGGGGTAAGCTTTAAGGTCCCTGTACTCAAGCTCTGCCCAATTTGGAATGTGAGCCTCCTCCTGGCTGCCTGCAGAAGAGTCTCTTCTGCCTTCGATAAATATGTAGAACTCTTGACTCCAGCACCATGCAGGACTGCCTGGATGCTGCCATGCTCCCACCATGACGATAATGGACCGAACCTCTGAAACTATAAATCAGCCCCTATCAAATGTTTCCTTTTATAAGAGTTGCCTTGGTGATAGTATCTCTTCACAGCAATAAAACTACAACTAAGACAGAGTTCCAGTGAACAAACTCAGATCATCAGACTTGGTGGCAAAGCATCTTTTCCCCTGAGGACCTGAGCTTTCAATCCTCCTTTAGCCTCCCAGGTAGCTGTATGACAGGCCCGTGCCACCTGGCCTGGCTCAGCCTTGTAAGCGATGTTCTATAGGACTTGTGCTTTGTAACTTTAAGGAGAGAGAGAGAAAAAATAAAAGGCTCAGAAAGTTGCCAAACATAAAATACCTTGAACTGGAAAGACCAGAAATCACTTCAGCTGTAGAGAATGTTAGGGAATTATGAAAGACTAAGATATTTCACTGAATTTCTCAACATATAGATCAGCTGGCTGAAAGGTTTTCAGTTAAAATCACTTTTCTTTAGTTTCAAGTGAGTCGTTGACAGAAAGACAATCCAATAGATAGCTTGGATCCATTTTAATTCAAAGGGCTTTCAAATTTTCAAACACTTATAAAGAAGTGTCAGTTCAACCTAACAAGAATGGACTCAGGCTATGGCTATCTATAAACCCATTATGTCTGTTAATACATTTCAGCTAGAGATAGAACCAGATGTAAACCATGAACGTCTGTCATGATGTGGGGTTCCAGATATAGAGAATTAAAATAACAAAAGAAAACTATAAAAGAAAAATTAAAAAGGTGGTGGTGGCACACATTTTTGATCCTAGAACTCAAAAGGCAGAAGCAGTCAAATTTCTTTGAGTTGAAGACCAGCCTGGTCTATGGAGTGAGTTCCAGGGCAGCCGAGGCTACCTACACAAGAAAACCTGTCTTGAGTTCTCCCTACCTCCCCAACCACCCCACAAAAGGAGAAACTGATGTTTCCTTACTGCTTCATTTGACCATATGATGCGAAAGGATTGGTATCAGCTCAGGACTCCCAAGACCAAGTTCTTAGCACCAAGGACAGGGAATAAGAAAGATAGGACACAGAGGACAAGGGAGGAGGGGAAGGGGACTAGGGACGGGGGAGGGGTATTAGTCCTGGGGATAGAGAGGAGATAAGCATGGCCCAGAGGTAAATGGCAGTTTATAAAGCAGAAAGGGAAGCCCGGTGTTAGGATGAGGTGTTTGATTTTAATTGGGCATGTTAATTAGGTGAGCAAGAGTCTTTTGGTTGCTGGACTTCAATGCTTTTGATAGGTGGACCTTGGTAATCAGTTTCAGGAGGAAGAAGTGGCCAAATAAGGGAATAGACCTTGGTGGCTAGCCTTAGGAATGTAATCCAATGGTTTTTAGCAAGGCAGAGGGAATGGGGGAGAAGGGCAAGGCCTGCCAGAGCCGTGTTTGCCATGCTCGGGCTGGCTAGAGCCCCTTCACTATGTATTGTAAATATCTGTGCGTGGCTTTCTGCAGTCGTCTCCATGGAAAGGACCCATGGGCACAGTTGTTTAAACTGTTGAGAAAGCACACAGAGATGCTGTGAATCACCCGTTTATGAAATGGCTGAGACAGAGAGAATAAAGGTGATGGCTGTGCATGAGCTCTGGGCTCACGCTTGTCATTGAGTTTTACTGAGGGTTACTGTTGGTTAGTTAGCTCAGGTCAAGATTTCCTTGAAACAAAGACATGCTTGGCAAATAGTTAAAGTCAAAAAAAAAAAAAAAAGAAAAAAAAAAAGAAAAAGAAAGAAAAAAAAGACAGCATTCTCTGCTGTCACATTATATAAGAATGTACTAAATTTGAAGTGTCAAGATGTTTACACCTGGTCAATTTAAATGACGAGGATTCATATGGCAACGTATGTCAACTTTTCTGATCACAAATAGTTGTATGAGTATGCATGTATTTGCATGTGTGCCTTCCCCTCCCATTAGTCCCCTTGTTCCCCTGTCCCCCGTGGCAGTTTGACCTCTACTTCGATGTCATATATGCATACACGATTTCACGCCTCTGTGTAAGCTCCAGGAGCCACCAGTGAGAGAAAACATACAGCATTTGTCTTTCCAAGACTGGCTTGATTGACCTCTCTCCACTTGCATCCGTTATCCTCGAGATGACGTGACCCTGCTTTTTGTAAGGGAAGAGAATCCCGTGTGTGCCTACCGCTCCTCAACTACTCCTCTGTTGCTGGACCCCGAGGTTGGTTGTATGACTCTGCTGCCGTTATCAGTGATGTCTGTATCTCACAATTCTTTGCGCCGTTTTCTTAACCCCCTTTGCTCTGAATTAACCGCAAGGCATTTCTATGACCTATTTAGCCTGTATAAAGACACAGAGACCTTATATTATTATTTTGCTGGGCAGGTTCTAAGCTATCTATTTCCCAGCCACGTGGCCCTTTACCTTCAATCTGAGGCTTATCCTGGATTGCTCTGCCCCATGTGTGTCGTCATGGTGACTCTCTCATCAGGACCGCATGGTAAATCCTCCTGCTCCCACTATATAGTCTCCACAGCTTCTCTCCTCATGGTCCTTCTCTACTTCTCTCTCTCTCCCTGGGCCCCCTGGCTGGGATCAGAAGTCCAGCCTTCCTATCTCCTCTGTCCAGCCATAGGCTGAATCAGCTGTTTATTGGCCAATCGGAGATGGTAGAAAACAATTTTTTATATAACATTAGAATCAGAGATGCGTGACCACGCCCACATCCAGACTGTAGACAGATGTCTGGGTAGAGAAACCAGATCTTGAGGCACAGAAACCTGCATCTGAACACACAGTAAGTACATACAGGCCAACCCCAACACATGTCCATTTGTCTCTGTGGTGTGCTGGTATAGGGCCCTTGAGGTTCTAGGAAGGCTCTATCTGGATCATGTGGAAGATTTATTGTTAGGTTTTTGAGAACCCTCCATACTGGGTTTTATAGTAACTGAGTATATTCCCATCAGCAGTGGGTAACAGAACCCTTATGTCTATGTCCTGGATAGTAGTATTTATCAACTGTATTTTTAAAAATCACAGTTAGAGATTGTAGACTGCTCACAACTCAGTAAAGTGCTTGCTTTGAAAGCATGAGTATGTGAGTTTTATTCCCAGAACCCATGTAAAAATGCCAGACTCATGGCATGTGTTTGTAATTCTAGTGCTGCCTGCCTCTGTGTGTGTGTGTGTGTGTGTGTGTGTGTGTGTAAACAGGTGGATCCCTGGGCATGATAATGAACCAACCTAATCTACATGGTGAGCTCCAAGCCAGTAAGAGACAATGTCTCAAGGGAAAGGTCGTTAGTATTCCTGAGGGATGATGACACATGAGGTTGTCCTCTGGTACCTTCACACACATTGTAGTGAACATAGCAGATCTCTGATGCCTGCAGGGGTCAGCTCTGCTAATGACTTCCTCCCTGACTGGGCATCCTCAGTGCTCCCCCAGGAAGCTCCTCCCTGACTCATTATCCTCAGTGTTCCCCCAGGATGCTCCTCCCTGACTGGGCATCCTCAGTGCTCCCCCAGGATGTTCTTCCCTGAGTAGACATCCTCAGTGCTCCCCCAGGAAGCTCCTCCCTGACTCATTATCCTCAGTGTTCCCCCAGGATGCTCCTCCCTGACTGGGCATCCTCAGTGCTCCCCCAGGATGCTCCTCCCTGAATGGGCATCCTCAGTGCTCCCCCAGGATGTTCTTCCCTGAGTAGACATCCTCAATGCTCCCCCAGGATGCTCCTCCCTGAATGGGCATCCTCAGTGCTCCCCCGGATGCTCCTCCCTGACTCATTATCCTCAGTGTTCCCCCAGGATGCTCCTCCCTGACTGGGCATCCTCAGTGCTCCCCCAGGATGCTTCTCCCTGACTGGGCATCCTCAGTGCTCCCCCAGGATGTTCTTCCCTGAGTAGACATCCTCAGTGCTCCCCCAGGATGCTCCTCCCTGAATGGGCATCCTCAGTGCTCCACCAGGATGCTCCTCCCTGAATGGGCATCCTCAGTGCTCCCCAAGATGCTCCTCCCTGAATGGGCATCTTCAGTGCTCCCCCAGGATGCTCCTCCCTGAATGGGCATCCTCAGTGCTCCCCCAGGATGCTCCTCCCTGAATGGGCATCCTCAGTGCTCCCCCAGGATGCTCCTCCCTGAATGGGCATCTTCAGTGCTCCCCCAGGATGCTCTTCCCTGACTAGACATCCTCAGTGCTACCCCAGGATGCTCCTCCCTGAATGGGCATCCTCAGTACTCCCCCAGGATGCTCCTCCCTGAATGGGCATCCTCAGTGCTCCCCCAGGAAGCACTCTCTTCTCTGATATCAGCTTTAGTGTGCTCAGCAGATCCGTTCACTTCTGATCTCCATACCCGCTTAGTTCTCCTTCATCCTCCCTGTTGTAACTGTAACTTACAGTGAGTCCCTACCATCAGGACTCATGTGTGTACCCATTCCCATGTTTCATTGCTAAATTCCAGCTATGCTGACTCTTGAGGCAACTTGCCAGGCTATCCTCACATGTGGGGAAACAAAGCTAGTTTCTTTTGTCACAGTCATTCCACATTACCCAAACGGTCTGTGAGAGGAGGAACAATACATTTTTATGGTATTGATATGACATTAGATCCACATTTTTCAAAAGAATGTGGGGGGCAATATGAAGTTTTAGACATGGAAATACATTACACAAATATTTAGCAAGATTGTGGTAGGTGAACCTGTGTTCTTAGAAGCCGCCAACTTCCACACCATGGCAGGTGAAGAAAATTCAAACAGGTCATAGTAGTACAACAGAGATGACCTCTTCCTGGTTCTCCATGCTGGCAGCTGGGCACAGGAGAGAAGCAGAGAGGACCCATCCCACCTGACCTGGGCAGGCATGCCTTGCTTAGATTAGGGTTGGGCATAGGAGCTACTCTTAGAAGGCAGAGTTGATGACCTCCGCTGACCCTGGGAGGGGTTAGTGAATCCAGAGCTAGAGGAGAGAATTAAAGACAAACCTGAGGCATCCTCTCTTCCACTTTGTTGCAAACCCCTCCTGTGGCACCTGGACATGAAATCCATTGTTTTCCCTTATCTTTTCTCGTTTAATTTCTATGATAACATTATGCAGTGAATATCATTGCAGAAACTCAAGAGTCTACATCACACCCAGAGGAACCTAGAACACAATTTCAGAGTTTATCCCATAGTTTATGCCTTTCCTGCAGGTGATGCTCTTCGGGAATTGCTGCTAGCATTTATCTTCCCTGAGACCCAGCCTTCCTCTACCGTGGCTCTGTTTACAAGCTGGTGCATGCTTGTAATCATAGTATAGGGAGCTTTGGGAACGTAGGACGTGCTCACCTGAAGCTTCACACGGTCCTGCTTCTGAACCCTCTCCTTAAGTCTCTGCTGCTCTCACAACTGTGCCACCTAGAGTGTAGCCTGTTGGAGATAGAGCCAGACACTCACTCACTTCACCAAGACCCGTGGTATCTGCCAAGCACTCGGTGCCCCTAGGAACCAGGTAGGACCAGCTAGTGATGTGGCAGCTCTAGTATAGAGCGGGAAGAGGCAGGGAGGAGAAGTTGGGGACAGCACACAGATAACTAGTGGCACTAGACACAAGCCATGACTAGGCGACAACTGTCCAGCCCTTACATGACGAGGACTGGGAACATTGTCCCTGAAGCTCCTGGGTAGGACTCTGATTCCTGAGTAGGGATCCTCTAGCCCCAAGTATCTTCCACACCAGCGATCAGATGGCAGCTTTGTGCAGCTGCAGGGAAAGAAGCCAGGCATGTCAGAGACAGCAGCTCTATTACCCTTAAACACTCAGGCAGGCTTATATACATATGCCACATCTGCTTGTGATACTTAGTGATACAAACAGATCTGATTGGCCCATTCCAAACCTTCTGATTCCACCCAGCCAAGTTCTGACGCTTTTCCATCCCACCATGGGCAGGCTTTGAGATGGCCCTGCTCACCACTGAGAACAGTCTCCTGTAGTGGGTTGGTCTGGTGCTGCTCTGTATTCAAATGCTAAACTCTGTACCTCAAGATCCGGTTGCTCCAAGATGAGGAGGTCCTCACCTATTTTATTTTTTTGAGGCCATTTCTCTGTATAGCCTGGCTGTCCTGGACTCACTTTGTAGACCAGGCTGGCCTCAAACTCAAAGAGATCCACCTGCCTCTGTCTCCCACCACACCTGGCCCTATTTGTGCTATTCAATGGGCTTCTCTGACTTAAAGCTATTTTATTTCTATAAGTCAATATAATTTATAAAAAATAACAGTGGTTCTGCTGCAAGATTTCAACTCTCTCTCTCAGTTTTTAAAATCCAGTTTACAGCATTGGTTCCCAATGACAGTAGGGATTTTAAGTGCAGTCCAGTAGCATCTGAGGGTAGACACCCAGGACACAGCTCAACATTCTATAGTGTTTGGAATATTTACCTCAGTGACCAACCATGCACCAGCTTGTAAACAGAGCCACGGTAGAGGAAGGCTGGGTCTCAGGGAAGAAAAAAGCTAGCAGCAATTCCCTAAGAGCATCACCTGCAGGAAAGGCTTTCCTATGGGATAAACTTTGAAATTGTGTTCTAGGTTCCTCTGGGTGTGATGTAGACTCTTGAGTTTCTGCAATGATATTCACTGCATGATGTTATCATAGAAATTAAATGAGAAAAGATAAGGGAAAACAATGGATTTCATGTCCAGGTGCTACAGGAGAGGTTTGCAATGGCCAGCACTTTATGAATTATCCAGTCTTCTTTAATGGTTAAATGAACTTATATTAAGATAGTGTGGGAGAACCCACAAGACAGTAAAACACACACTGTCCTACTGCAGGTTGGCTGGCCCAGAAGGGTTAGGAGAGGTTCCCCAGGGGGACTGATAGGCCCCTCAAGGCACAAGTGTCCAGGCCCCTCCCCTGAGCACCTCCAACTGCCAGGTTTAATGGCTAGACCCAGACCCCACCCTACAGAGTAAAAAACCCAAGCTTAGGACTTGAAATCCCACCAACCCTCACCCTGGAAAGCTCCCCATCCCCACCCGGCCACTCCTGAAACCCTATCTAAACCCTGTCTTCTGTTCAGTTCTCTCTTGGCTTCAGGGATAGAAGTGATGGCTCTGTAGTTCAGAGCACAGGCTGCAGGACCTGGGTTCAATTCTGGTGACTCACAACCAGCTGTAAATCCAGTCCTGCAATACAGCGCCCTCTCCTGGCACTGCACACATGGTGGTGCACATACACACATGCAGGCAAACACTCATGCACATAAAAGTAAAATCTTTTTAAAATAAAAAACAAAACCCACACAGCTCTTTAACGTTTCATTTTTAAAATGTTTTTTTTTTCCTAGCAGTACATTCTTTAAAAGAAGTTAACAACTTCAATTCCAAATATAAGGATTAAATAATGCAAATGAAAAGCTGTTGTTTTCGGTGAAGCTACCGCCTAATGACCCTGGGAAAAGTACTCTTATAACTGAACCGATGCAAAAGTCCCTTAGAAAAGCTTCATTTGTTGCCTGGGAAGAGTCTTCTTAAGGTCACTTTACGTCTAGACCATCGCCTCGACTCCAGAGGAGGAGCTTTGCTTGGTAATGGCTTGTGGTTCCACAGTGTTTTGTGTATGGGAAGCAGAGACTAAGAGACACTACTGGAGTCATTGGGACTGTAGGTTCCACCACGGATCGTCCCCAACACTGGGACATTCTCCCTTAACCTTCAGCAAGACACAAAAGGAAAATCAAGGCCCACCTTTACCTCGACCTCCATCACCCCTGTTGGTGGGATTAAGAGGCCCCTGCGCATCAAGTCCAGAGCTCTCGTGAGACCCAGTGTGCTTATGAAGAAACCTGCAGGCTCTGAGTATCATCCCAGCCAGGGCAAGGGTCTGCAGACAGAGGCATCTGGTGCTGCTGTGCTCCCCGGGTGACCCTTGCATGGAAGCACTTCTTCCCTCGGAGGCAGGGAAAGATGCAATGCTCCCGACAGTACAGATAAAAGCTCATGAAGCCAGGCTGGGCATCTGAGTCCCCAGAGAGGTGCCCACTTGCTGCTGGTATTTATTGCTGGGACAAGAGGGCGCTGCGGTTGGCTTTCATCTTTTCCAGTCGCTTTACGAGGTGGCCGTTGCTCACCTCGAGCTCTTCTGTTTTGTCCAGTGCAGAGCGAAGCTGGAAGAAGGAGAGAGGGCGATGAGCTTGCTTTCTCCCAACGTGGCGGGGTTTTGCATGGCCACGCAGCTAGCCCTACCAGAAAGCACTGCAAAAACCCAGCCACACTGGAATCTGAAAAATTGTGTGTGTGCACGTTTCTCTTTTCTTTTTCCCTTTTAAAAATATTTGGTCACATTTTTACTTAGGAAAGTTATTTTATTTATTTTGTTTTGATTTTATTTTATTCTATTTATAAGCTTATGTCTGTGCACCACATGCATGCAGGTACCCACAGAGGCAAGAAGATAGGACCAGAATCCCTGAAAGTGAGCTGTTGTGTAGGTGCAGAGAACTGAATGTAGGTCCTCTGCAAGAGCAGCCAGTACTCTTAGCCATAGAGCCATCTCTCCATCTATATATGTTTCTTTTCTTTTCTTTTCTTTTCTTTTCTTTTCTTTTCTTTTCTTTTCTTTTCTTTTCTTTCTTTCTTTCTTTCTTTCTCTTTGTGTCAAAGAAAAAGTGTATTTACTCTTCAGGATGTAAAATAAATTCAAATGATTTACAATAAATGTTGCATGCAAGAATATTTTTCTAAACTTAAAAAAAAGTTGGTGCTGGGATTTGAACATGGGACCATGTGCATACTCAGCGTGCACTCTACCCCTGACATGGGTCTCAGGCTCCCAGAAGACTATTTTTATTAGTTTCATGAATGGTTTAAACCAAAGGAATGAACCAAATATCAGAAGTATGACCTATATTTTCTTTTCTTTTCTCTACCCCTTCCCTTAAATAATTGTTAATTGGCTGTGGGGGGAAGGGATGTTAGCTTTCACAGACAATACCACACACCAGTCATGGGGCAGAAAGATTGGAGAGAGCCTGAAGGTCCCTCTTCAATAGCAAGTGGGTAGGCAGGGGCCTGGAGTGTTGATGGAGCAGCATTAGATCAGCTCTGGCTAGTAGGCATGGTTAAAGATGAAGAGATATTCACAGGCTGTGGCTCCAGACTGACTGCTTGGGATCTGTGTGTGTTTCTTAACTGAATAACAAAACATGACTCACTTCAGGTCTAGCTTCTTAACTAGGAGATGCTCCTCATCTGGAACGACTCCAGACCTGCCCTATCCTGTGGGTCTTGATGGACTCAGAAATGATGAATGTAGTGAGCCAACAACTATAGATGGAGCAGAGCCTGGACCAGCTAGAGAAGGTAACTGTCTGGTGTGGGGGAGCCGGGACCAAGGTCTCTGCAATTGGAAATTTAAAGCTTGAATGTCAAGAGTCTCAAACAGTCCCAGCCTAGAGCCAGGGGCAGAGGGCTTGGGTATCATAGAGATAGCCATGTGAGCAGGTTGCTCCGAGGCCAGCAGACAGCAGGGCAGAAGGCTGGCCCTAGGGAGGGAGTTCTAGAGGAGCTGTCAGTTGATGGGGCACAATCCATGGCTCTGCTTTCCACACCAGCTGCCATGCAGGTGGCTGGAGTTCCAGGACCTAAGATTCCACCTCCTAGCCGGGTGGTGGTGGCACACGCCTTTAATTCTGAGTTCGAGGCCAGTCTGGTCTACAAAGTGAGTTCCAGGACAGCCAGGGCTATACAGAGAAACCCTGTCCAACAAAAAAGATTCCACCTCCTACCTCCTTCCTCAGGCTCCCAAGCAACCTCACAAATCACTGAGCTTGGATAGGGAGAAACCATGGTGATGGTGGTTGGGTGTCTGTCTGGTGAGTGGGGAGAAACCATGGTGATGGTGGTTGGGTGTCTGTCTGGTGAGTGGGGAGAAACCTTGGTGATGGTGGTTGGGTGTGTCTGGTGAGTGGGGAGAAACCATGGTGATGGTGGTTGGGTGTGTCTGGTGAGTGGGGAGAAACCATGGTGATGGTGGTTGGGTGTCTGTCTGGTGAGTGGGGAGAGCAATGATCAAAGACTGAACACACGTCAGCTGTCGGGACGGAACAGAGAAGGCTGGGTTTATAATATATATGGGAATGATTCACTTATTAACCTCGACCTCACTCCAGCATGCAGCCGCCTGCCGAGCAGATGCAGTATTTTCCAAGTGAGCAACTTGGCCTGATCTCCTCAGGGAAGTGAAACATTCCGTTTCCAAAGGAGTAGAAGCAGGGCCTGGGAAGTTTACCTCTCTCTGGAGCTTCCGTTTTTCTGCCTTTAGTTCATCTTCTATTTTTTCTGCATTTTCGGCGGCTGATCGATAGCGCGTTACTTGGCTCTCTAACCTTATTACCTGAAAGGTAGTAATAAGAAAGCCACTGACACAAACTCATTCACTGTTTTCTTTTGCTGTTTGCTTTATCTGCAATCAAAGGATGCAATTTAATGAAACTGAAAATATGCGGTGTGAGTGACAGTGTGGCATTCTGGACATTACTTCAGCTCTCTCTGAGTAACTCGTCTAGTAGCATTTCTGAGTGACCCCTATCTTGAGAGCAAAAGGCCCCAGTCTAAAGGGTGGCTGTCTCTTTGCTTTCATAACCCCCTCGTGGGACTTGAAAGTGCTTGCAAAAGGACCCAAGTTCAAATCTCAGAACTCAACAAAAAAGCTGGGCGTGAGGGCAAGATACTGATTGCCCTCTGGCCTGTGCTCACTGGCCTTGGCTGAACGGAAGGCAGATGATGCTGGCAGGACCTTGGTTCATCTCCTAGGCTGCTGCCAGGGAAGGCCAGTAATGACAGCGGAAGAGAGGAGGGAGGCTTCGTGTGGACGTGAGGGTGTGTCCATGGCTGGACGTGAGGGTGTGTCCATAGCTGGATGTGAGGGTGTGTCCATGGCTGGATGTGAAGGTGTGTGTCCACAACCCAGAATTTGGAACGCAGAGGTAGGAGGATCAAAATTCAAGATCAGGCTGAATATATGTTTTTATGAAAAGGTCTGGCATGTATATCCACATTTGAGAGGATAGTGCCTCCTTTGTCCTCCTCACCCTAGAATGGGACACAGACTGCCCCTCAGACCCAGGATGCAGAGGTGGGAGGGCCCCATGTTTGTTCATCTGGCTGTGGGGAGAAAGGCTAGAAGCTCAAGGAAAAAGATGTGTGGGCACAAAGTATGCTGTGATGGTTTGTATATGCTCCGTCAAGGAAGTGGCACTATTAGGTGTGGCCTTGTTGGAGTAGGTGTGTCATGGTGGGTGTGGATTTTTTTGTTTTGTTTTGGTTTGGTTTGGTTTTTTGGAGACAGGGTTTTTCTGTGTAGCCCTGGCTGTCCTGGAACTCACTTTGTAGACCAGGCTGGCCTCAAACTCAGAAATCTACCTGCCTCTGCCTCCCGAGTGCTGGGATTAAAAGTGTGTACCACCACACCTGGCTGGGTGTGGACTTTAAGAACCTCATCCTAGCTGCCTGGTAGCCAATATTCTCCTAGCAGCGTGCAGATGAAGATGTAGAACTCTCAGCTCCTCCTGCACCATGCCTGCCTGGATGCTGCCATGCTCCTGCCTTGACAATAATGGACTGAACCTCTGAAGCTGTAAGCCAGCCCCAATTAATTGTTGTCCTTATAAGAGTTGCCTTCGTCATGGTGTCTGTTCACAGCAGTAAAACCCTAACTAAGACATATGTTGAATAAACAACTATTTAAATTAGTTTATGTGTATGTGTATTGATGTGTTCGTGATGCGGGTGCATAGCACTGGGGGTTGTTCTTCAGGAGCTGTCCACCGTGTTTTCGTGAGACAAGGTCCTCACTGGCCTACAGCGAGGCTGGCTGGCTGCAAGCACTAGCAGGGAATGGTAGGCTCTGGCCACTGTGCTCAGCTTTTCATGTAGGTTCTGAGGATCTAATCCAGGCTGCCTTACAAGTACTTTACAGACCGAGCCACACCCCCACATAAATAATACAGTTTGAAACATCTGTAAGCCCCATTGACACGAGCTGTTTTGTTATTACAGCCATTATAAAACATGAGTACCACTGTGACAACTTAGATTCTAATAAACAACTTGTCCTGAACTTCCCTTCCCGACTCTGCAAGCGATGTCTTGAAAGCCAGGCACGGGGATGGATACTCTTGTAATCTCAGCACTTGGGAAGCAGAGGCAGGAGAGGAGGATCAGGAGTTTGGGGTCACCCTTGGCTACAGAGTGAGTTTGAGGCCAGCCTGGGCCACATTGAGACCCTGTCTCAAGAACAACAAAAGACTAAAGCCAATAGATGCCTTAAGAGACTTACTTCCTTAACCCACGTCCTCAGGACCTGTGGGTATGTGAGAAGACCAGAGGGTGACATCAGGCACCCTCCTCATTGGCTCTCCACCTTATACTTGAGATAAAGTCCCTCGCTGAGCCTGAACTTCATAGATTAGGTAGCCTGGCTGGCCAGCACACCCTGGGGATCCTTCTGTCCCCAGGTAAGGAATACAGACATGCTGTGCCATCCCTACCTAACTTTCACATGGAGCTGGGAAATCTGAACTCAGGGTCATCTTCCTGCCTCCCTAGAACAACATTTGATTTGCAAAGTCTCTTGAAGAGGTTCTCAACCTGCAGGTCATGACTTCTAGGGTGTTGAAGGACCCTTTCACAGGGGTTGCATCTCAGATATCCTGTATAGCATGTATTTACATTAAGACTCATAACTAACAAAATTACAGTTATGAAGTAGTAATGAAAACAATTTTATGGTTGGAGGTCACTACAACGTGATGAGCTGTATAAAAGTGTCGCCATGTTAGGAAGGTTGAGGACCACTGCTCTGTTGCTTTTGGCCCTCGGCCATTCAGACCCCACACAACCACCCATCCATCCATCTGCCCAGGACTGCGGAGAGTCCACATACATTTTGTTCTAAGGCAGTTATCTCTTGCTCAGATTTTGCAAGTTTAAATTTGAGGTCGCTGATCTGTCTGTTGGCATCTCCTAAAGGGTGACAAAGAAAGGGACACGGGTTAAGTTTCTCAGGCTCTAGAACATTCTGTTCCTGGGAATCATCATTTCACAAAGTCTTCACAGTCTAATCTCAGCCTCCACAGACTCAGACAAGGCGTGCCCTCTCTGGGCGTTGGCTGGGAGCATGTCTGTACTTCTTATGTGTACGTAGAAGACCAAGGTAAGAAGGAACCCCCAGAGATGTGACAAAGGAGACGAAGGAGAGGGGCTGAGTATACTCTCATCTCCTGCAAGTCTGTTTTAGTCGACTAGCGTAACACGTGCCTATCACATGAAGCAAAGCAGATGTGTTTCTGACCACACCCACTTGTGCATCCTGGGACACCTGCTCCATCCCACAGGCTTATGCCGTCTTCTCCCCACTTTGCTTTACTCACAGAAAAGGTCTCCATGCTGTGGAACCCAGGAGCTTTCAGGGACAGGAGGGAATGCCAGGTATCCTTTACCACAAGCGTTTACAATCAGCACACACAAAAGCGTGCATTCCCACACAGGGCTCAATACTCACTTTGCAGATCCATGACATGTGCGTCTGTCCCATTCTCCAAGATACCGTCCTCGGCTCGAAGAAGGTCCAGCTTGCTGTTCTTCTGTCTTCCCTCTAGCTGCCCTTTGAGCTTCTTAATCTGAAAACACCCCAGTAAAATAGATTTATTTCTTTTTTTTTCAAAAGGAAACTAAAGAGCTGAGTTTAGAGCCTGTCTTAGCCAGAATAAATACATCAGGCTACTGCCTTGCTGCTAGCATGACCCTGGGGGTCATGTTAGAGGCAGGGGTTGCAGGAATATAGGGGAGAATGGCATGGAAAGGTTACAGTCTAGCCTGTGCTCCACCGGCCAGAGGGATTCTCTTTAATAAAGGCCAATCCAAATAAACTAGCAAAAAGCATCTGAGGGCCAGCACTCATCTCAGAAGGGAGTAGGCGGGGCAAAGACTTTATAACTTCAGCATGAATTCTTTTATAACCTAGTGGACAATAATTTTTGTGTACGTTGTATGTATGTGTTTGTAAGAGTGTCTGTGTATGTAGGTGTGTGCTTATGGAAGCCAGAGGTTAGCACTGAGTGTGTTCTGCCATTATGTTCAACCATATTTTTCTTCCTTTCATTTCTTTCTGTCTCTGTTGTTTTTGTTTGAGGTAGGGTCTCTCACTGAACCTAGCTTAGCTTATCCACTGGTCAGTCAGCTCCAGGAATCCACCTGTCTCCACTACGCCAGCACTGGGATTATAGGTGTGTGTGTGTGTGACTACATCCAGCTTTAAGGGGATGGCTGAGCTATCTCCCCAGCCTCTGTGAATAGTTATCTCTAAGGGTGAAATTCTTCTGGGACTCAGAAGTAGACTGCAGACACACACACACACACACACACACACACACACACACACAGACTTGGAATGGTGATTTAAGAGTTGGTGGTAACTCTTCATGATGCTGATCTATGCTTATTCACAAAGATATAAAAGAGGCCCCTACGTGCAGAAATATGGGAATGAAGTCCCCAGTAAAACTGTATGCTTCTGCATAGAACCTGGTCAAGCTGCTCGGTGTCCCAGAGGCACTGGTCAACCTTTAAGGAGGGGGTCTTACAGGACTCCTCTCTCATATGGGGTCAGAAGAGCAGCTGACAGTTTAATTTGATTCCGAAAGGATAACAACTGTAAAAGGTGAGCAGACCCATGTGGCTATGGGAAATGTTGGAGGAGAGGGTTCCCTGGGAAAAGGCTGGGGAATCATTTTAACTATCCCACAGACAGGAAAGATGAAACAGAGCCTTCAGCATTTCCTGAAGTCAGAGAGGGATGGAGATACCTCAAGGTTTAAACAATACTACCTTCTACATGTTTGTTAATACTTATAGTCCCGGGGCTGCGCTCAGGCCTGGTCATAGAAGCATCTATTTGCAGTAGCAGGCCTCGATGCAGACTCAGAGCTGGTCAAAGTGCTGAGACTGACAGCTCAGCCCGAAATGGAATATCTTTATAACCTGCCACTCCCCAAAGCACAGGGAATGTCACGTAGAGGAGGCAAAAAGAATGTAGGAACTGGGCTATGGGGGGAGGAGCGCATGAGATGCTGCCTTCTGGATGTGAGATAGCTCTCCCACTCGTGAACTCAGAGCAGCTGTGTTGCCTGCACCAGATCTAGCCAGTCAGAATTTCAGCATAGGCAGGGGGAGGTGCTCTCTAGGCCCCAACCCTTACTGTAGAGCTATTGGGACTCAGTGATAGCGTCTGGGGAAGAATCATTCAGTTTTTTAGGCTGTTCCTGCTGCTAGGTTTCCTGTGCTCCGATGGCCCCACATTCATGCACATAAAGGCAGCCACTAATTGACCTTAGTGCATTATTGGGCAGGGAGAACATAGAGTTCAGAGGGGGCATGTGGGTTGAGTGTGAAGTTGAAGGAGGGAAATTGGAGGTGGCTATGATCTTATTTCCTTGCATAAATGTATGAAACTCAAGAATAAAGAGAAAATGATAATTCAAACCAATTTTGATCAGTTAGTCAAAGACATGCCTGCTGCACAAAGCCCAGGTACAGGTACAAGTGGACGTACATGTCCCATCCTGTCTCTCAATGGAGCATCTCCACCCTCCACAGCAACGTTCGTCTGAAGCAGCAATGCATGTGAAATGTCCCAAAGGCTGCCCTATGGCTCCAAGGCCTCCCTAAGCCTTGTGTGACAATGCTGCTCTATTTGGATCGAATCATCAAGCCAGCCTTGTTCTCAAGTACATATTTAGGGGTCTCCAGAGTGAGCAAGAAGGAAGCTGGGAGGAGGTGCATGATTTCAGGTACCCCACTCAAAGTGTTTTAAAACAATAGAAAGACGGTTACCTGTTCCAACAGACATTCCCGTTCATCAATGAGCTTTTTCAACCTAACATCTGAAGAAATCAGAAAGACATATAGGTGAATCTGTATCCTGGCCTCTCAGCATGCCACTAACAGAATAACAGACGGATCGGTTAGTGGAATGAGGGATGGAGTGTAGGTTAAACACGTACCACGATGGATGAGGCCACAGACAGGACGGGGAGGAGCTCAGCCAGAGGGTGGTGCCAGCCTCCCGACATGCTTCTCATTGGGGCAGCCTCCGGGCTCATGCAAACAGGCTGCTCTTCTATTTAGGCTAGCATGCAAGAACGCTAGGGAAACACGCTGCAACACAAGATCTCACAGGCTTCACGGTTTAGCAATGTGCAAGGTTGCTGTTTCATGAGCGCCAAAGTTTCAAGGAGAACTCTTTCCAAATATATACTCCACACCTATTGTTCACACAGACGCACCTGATGTCAGAGTTTTAACTCTCTTTACACCCCCACTCCCAGCCAATGACACCATGTCCACCAAGCCAGTTATAATATGCTGTTATTATTTTTTTTTATTAAGAAAAGCACAGTAATGGCTTTAATTCCTGTAACTCCTCCCACCTCCAACAGGATGGAATAGAAGGAGTAGAAGGAAGTATATGCGTGTGTCTGTCAGTCAGCCCCCCAAATCTCTCTAGAAGAGTACTAAATAACCCTCTGATCTACAGGAAGAACTGACCCTGAATACCTGAAGGCAAAATCAGGATGTTGGATGCTGATAGGGATGCTGAATGCCTATAAAGACCCTGTGGCCACTTCCAGTTTATCTGCATTGACCTTCAGAAGAAGGGGAGGCCCAGTGTGATGGATAGGTGATGCTCCTAATGCCTAAGGGATCACAGCCTTAGGGCGTTCCTGACCACTGCTGTCCGTGGGCTTCTCAGGTCACGACTTGAACCTCTCAGTGGAACCCTTAAAACCTGGCCTAGAGCTCCCATCCCCAGCATGAATGTGACTCCACATTGCCTCCTTCAGAACTGTCCAGAAAGTAATTAACTTGGCTTAGTTGTGGGTGAAAATGCACACATGTGAAACTCGCCTTCGTTTTCATTTAAGGGATCCTAATCCAAGTTCACCATCCTCCCCAAGCCTCTAGAGCTGGTACTTGTCAAGAATTAACAACTATCTGACCCTTTCGTGTTCTACTTTAACTTACTCATGTTAAAATTAGTCGGTTAGATATTAAAGTTATCTTTAGCTCATTAAAGGTTTTTTTTAATCTGTTTTTTTTCTAGTATGTTAAATTTTAGCAAACTTTCTGCTATAGTTTTGAGACCCCAAATGGGAAGCAGAGAGTTAGCACCTTCTAGAAAATTCCTGAGGCACCCAAACAAGTGCTGGGATTCTCCAAACTCCTGATTGCTTTGGTCATCTTGAAGTCTGGGTATCTTAGACACTCCATCCTAGGATCACTCAAGACCAAAGTACCCCATCCACAACTCTGAAAGCTGAGACTCCCATCTTCCATAGGCAAAAGGAAGCTTTCCCAAGTCTAGTGATTTGTTTGTGACGAATGTCTTCCCCATGTACTTTGCACTGTATGGGATAATTTTAGCCATCACGTCCCCCACCCCCATTGCCCAAGGGACTTGTCCCCCTGTATGCTCAAATGTGATGGTGGGGGCCCAGGAAACACACTGGCTGAACCTTTCCTGGAGCCCCCTCCTCCTACCTTCTCTGATAGAACCTAACAATGGCAGTTTCCACCTTTCCCAAGGCTGCCTCCTTCCAGAAAAGAGAAGGGTGACTTAACTGGTTCTCTTTTCTTATCACAGCACTCAAGACGTGTGCATGGGCAGGGGACTTTCCTCCTTCAGCCACTGGCCATTATAGCCAAGTGTGTGTAAAGGGGCAAGCATGTAAGGGGCAGCAGAAGTGGTGAAGGGGTGGGTGGGATGCCTTTCCCTGGAAAATGGTGTCTAAGCATAACCACCATGCTGCCCCAGCACAGAAAACACCTCTCCTGGCTTTCAGAGGCAGGCCACTGGGAATATAGTTTACCATGTGCCCCTTGGCATAAAGAGACCAGGTGGTATTCTGCACAATGTGGCCTCTCAGAAAGTTAGCAACCAATAGAAAACAAGAACCCCAAGCCCTCTAAACACCCCTAGAGGTAGCTTTCCAGGCACTGAGTGAGAGTAGACATTTGAGTTGAAGTATAACTGGGGGCTTGGCCGAAGCTGGAGCCACTGACTGCAGCCTTCTGGCCCTGCAGAGCCCTGGGGCACAGCCTGCAGCCTCCCTCCTATTTCATGTTCATGGCACAGGCGTAGAGCATGCAGCAGCAGCTCACCTGCCCTGTTTCCCAGGACATGCACACACAGCCAGTCTTTCCTCACTTTCTCTTCGGACACACAAGAAGAGGGCACTGGATCCCATTAGGGCATCAGATCTCATTACAGATGGTTGTGAGCCACCATGTGGTTGCTGGGAATTGAACTCAGGACTTCTGAAAGAGCAGTCAGTGCTCTTAACCATTGAGCCATCTCTCCAGCCCCCTTCCTCACCACTTTTATCCTCTTCCACAAACAGCTCTATGCACTGGCACATTTTAGCAGAGCACCAATGGAAACCTTCCCTAGTGGGGAACACATGGGCATGTTCAAAGTACAGTGATGGGTTTGGGGCTGCTCTCTCAGCTTCCACACCAGCGCCAGGGCAGCCTCTCAGCAGTGGGGCTCACTTGCTAATGATGAAGGCACTTGGAACTGGATTTTCTAGAACCCCTGAGGGAGCTTGAAGCCAGAAGTGACTTCATGTGAGCACCGAGCAAGCAGCTACCAGGGTTAGAAGTCAAGGGTCTCAAAGACCAGAACAATCAGTAGGCTTGTAAAATTAGAAAATGCTTTTATTTCAATGATATGACTCTTCAGTTTAACTCAAATTTCACTGAGGTTTTGGTTATTTTGCATTCCACTCTACCTTGTAACAGTAGTACGAGTTCACATGACTCCATAACATGTCAACAGCAGTCATATAGTGCATCCGCTTGTGATTGTATATTTACTAATACTTTTAAATTCAACTTTACAGTCATTTTCTAAATGCTTCTTTACATAGAAAATACATACTTCCTTCAGGCAGATAAAATAATAAATTTCCAATAAGAAAATATCGAGAAACAACAAATAAAAATATTTATATCAAACACAAAATGTCAGGTTATAATCTAATGAGTCCTTTTGTAGTAAGAACAGCCTTTTGCAATTTTTAAGTAGACATTCGGGCAGAAAGATAACTTTAAAATTAAAAAGAAAATAATGGCTGTTTCGCCTCGATACTAAAGTAGGAAATATAATTTCAATGTGTCATTAGCAGAGAAGAGTAAAAATAAAATATTCAATATAAAATGAATTTATTACATCACCCGCATAAAATGAAAATAAAAGTCTTTGATAACATTAATTTGGGTACCATTGGCAACAAGATCCAAGAGCATTGGTGCAAAATAAAGTATTTATGTGAGGTAAAGGCACATGGTCTCCCTGTGTTTTCTGGAACGTATCTGAATCTCTACAGTGATTAATCTCCACCCTAGATGTAGCTCCTCTCACCCACTGACCTATATGCTACTTATCCGTCTACTCCTTTAAATTTAATACCAAATAGGCTATGGTGTACATATTAAGATCAAATATGAAAATACATCTATTTGAATAACACATATTTGAATATTCACTGCTTATAATGCAGAAATCTACGAACACCCCATTTGGTCATTTCAACCAGATCCTGATGCATTTGGTCAAGAACATCCACATTCGTCCTGGCCTGAAGCAAACGCTACGTTTTGAACTTCAGGCTGGAATGCACACCTGGTGTCCCCTGATGCTAATGGAATGTTCTCAGCTAGAACTGCTAGTAAAAAACCATACTGGCTCGGCGATCAGTGGTTCAGTACAAATCTACAGGTAACAGTCTAAGACTTAAGTAGTTGATACTTGGTGATGGACACATGGAGCATCCACAGAAACTGGAACATTCAATGAACCTCAGCAGGGCAGTGGAGCGGAAGGATGGATATAGTAGGTGGCTGAGGGATGGAGCTTCCTGGGCTAAGTCTCCTGCTCTGCCTCCTCACGACATGGTGCAGTCCTCCTTACTCTTGCTATTCCCAACCTCCTCTCTTGCTTGCCCTCCACTTTCTGAATTGAAGCCCCCCAGCTGCCCTGACAGGTCACTGTTATCTAGGTTGTGGTTCTCAACTGCCTGACCACCGTGTTGGGAGGTCCCATGTCCCTCTTCACTACCTATCTGAGAGGCATCGCACTGGGGACCTTTCTCTCCCACTGGGGAGATCTCCCTGTCTTCACACTGGGGACTGTTCTGATCCAAGATGTCTGTGGGACCTTCCGTGGGACCATCCTCTTCCACTTTGTTCTGTTTTCCACTCGACCCACTTTGAGGATCTTCGACAGGTTCTCTGCTTCCTGCTCTGATTTTCTGCTCTGGGCTTCCCGACGCCTGTTTCTTGTCGGTGACCTGGAGCCGCTCTTCCTCCTCCATGTCACCCACATCTGGGTCCTGACAGTTCAACTCTTCATTGGCATCTCTGCAGGTTTCCGCGGGAGTTGCAGCTTTCTTCTTCTTGTTCTTCTTCTTCTTGTTCTTCGTCTTCTTCTGGGGTGAATCCAAGGCCTCTGCCTGCTGCTCGCTCTTCCCTTGTTTCTTGCGCTCTTTTGCATGAGGTGGTGTGCGCTGGGCATCGGTGCTGCCTGGTCCTGTTGTGTCCTGATGGCCGCTCTGATCTATGGGAGCTCCAGGGCTTGCCTGGGCTTCTGCCTGGATGAGCTTCTCATCCCTTCCTTCAGCATCATCTGCCTCAGTAACAGTGTTCTCTCCACCGGCCTGTGGGGTTTGAACGAGGGCTTCCTCAGGCTCAGCTACTTCTTGGATGAGTTCTTTCTCTGAGCTCTGTCTCAGCCCATCCTTCAGACAATTTTCACCATGATTCTCGGTGCCTTTGCTTTGCTTTGCAGGTCCAGAAGCCACTGTCCCTACTTGGTCCTCAACTGTGGTGTCCCCTGCCTGTACCTCATCCTCCCTTTGGTTTCCACCTGTGCCTCTTGAGTCTGTACAGGTCACCTTGTCAATTTCAGCTGTTTGCCCCAAAATGTAGTCTGGACATGGTTCAGAGCTACCTTTCCCCAAATCTGTTTTCCAATCCTCAGTAGGCCCTGGCACTTCACTGTCTAGACCTCCCAGGCTGTTCAGGGAGTTACTGGCCCTACCATCTGACTTGTTTGTGACATTGTGTGACTCGATCTGCTCTGGGTGTTTGAGGTCAGAAGTATTCTCTTGATCTTGGCTCTGAACCTGTTGCTCACATTTGGCCCCTGCTAGTGGTCCCGGGGACAGGGCACTGTCTTCAGCGGGTCTCTGGTTCTCAGCCTTCTCACCAGGATGTGACACCCCTCTGTCCACACAATCCTTTCCTGTGTTGGGTTTGGGCTGTTCTTGCTCAGAATTCTGTAAGGTTTCTCTTTGCCCCACTTTCTCCACAATTTCCTTTTTCACCTCCACTTCTTTGGCTTTTCCTAAAAGACCATTGAGAGAATTGAAGGGACCCCATGATGTGGTGGGCACTTAATATATATTTAAATGCAAACACATGTTCTAGTTACCACCCAACTTTCTCCAAGAGAGAAAGAGAGAGAGAGAGACAGACAGAGACAGAGAGACAGAGAGAGAGACAGAGAGACAAAGACAGAGAAAGAGACAGACACACAGAGAGACAGACAGAGAGAGACAGAAAGGGGGGGGGACAGACATACACACAGAGAGACAGAGAGAGACAGATACAAAGAGAGACAGACAGACAGACAGACAGACAGACACACAGACACACACAGAGAGAGAGAGAGAGAGAGAGAGAGAGAGATTGAGAGGGGAAACAAGCATTTGCTGGGCCTGTGTGTCAAAGCAGCAATTGCATTAGCTTGTTGGTTTTGGTAAGCAGAGGGCCACTCTACCAGAGTGACTGCTACCATCTGGGAGGAATGACTTTTAAAGGTGAGGTTCTGACTTAGCTGGCAGACAGAGCTGTGGAACAGGCAGGCAGCCACAAGCCAGCAGCCACACAAAGTCTTCTCGAATGCTCAGTCCTCCTTCCAGTCCCCTAACCCTAACCCTGAGTCCCAGCTCCTCATACTCTCAGCTACTCGAGTACTCAGAATCTCACAGCCCTAACAGTAGCCCCCCACATTTTCTCAAAAGAACATTCCATTTAGGAAACTCAGCTGGAAAGCCAGTCTCAAGAAGATGCTGCTAGGGTAAAGCCTATGAGGTAGACAGCAGTCCAGGTCCTGCTGCCTGGCATGTCTTCTTCAGATAATGTTCCCCTTCGGGCACATAGGATCTTTCATCCCCAAGAGGGTGGTAATCCCAACAAAAGGCAAAGCTAGATCAAGATGAACGCTTAACTCATCAAGAGCTCAATAAATCCCCAGTGTCACGGACATTAATTTGCTGGAAGTGAAAGCCTGTCATTCTAAGAACTGGAAAATCTCCACAGTGGATCTCTGATGCCAGGAAAATGATGGAAAAATATCTGGCCTTTATTTAGAAGCCACTTAACTTCGCCCTTTACATTTTTCTACTATCGTGTATGATTATTGATGTAGCAACCCCACATCAAAGAAACATTGGTAAATCTAAAATAAGCAGACCAGGATGTCCCCACAGCACTTGTCTGACTGGGTACAGCATCAAAACCCTTTGCAGGGAAGATCACTGACAAAGTGGCATCTCTTCTTTCAGCCATGTTACATGACTACCAGGGGCATGTCAACTGTATATGGAGGTAAGAAGAGCAGGACCAGTCCCTAGTGGGGCTGTCCTGGAGGAATGGTGGAAACTACAGACTCTTCCTGTTTTGACAACTTACACTGGTTAAGAGCACATTGCTCTAACAATCACAAGGGCTTGTGGAAGCTCCTAGGAATTGGTCCTGAGGAGCGAGGCCTCCAGACTTTCACATGGTCACAAACACCAAGAAGACAAAAGAAAAGCCTCTGCCTTGCAATATAGTCACAGACTCCAGCCTTGGGGGGGAGGGGGATCTAGCAACTGAATTTATCCCAAAGCCATAATTTAGGACTAACATTAATTTGTAAATCATTTTATCTGTGAAAATTATAGAAACTATTTCTATAATCCATTAGATTTCACAATTGTATATATTCTTAACAGAAGCTAAGACGGTGGCATACAGAGGAGCCCCTCTGAATAAGGTGGGTGAATTCCAACCCCTGGTGAGCACACCCCACTTACAGCAAGGAGTGCCCCACTACTGTGGCTGCCTTCCATTGTGAGGGTGGGGACAGCAGCATCAGGGCTACCAGGTTACCCACCAGGTGTCTTGTGTCCCACTTAGGCACCTCACATCCTCCAAATGTTTGTATGGTGGGTCCCCAAGTGTGCCAGGCTGGAGGGAAAATATGGCCTGCTCACCCATGTCACAGCCTCCACAACTCCATCACAAGGTTAAGAGGAAAGTCGTAATTGGAACACACCTGGAGAAAATCCAAATTATTGAACTCTCGACTCTACCACTGAACTTTGAGCCTACCTCTTTCTACTCAGCCTTGGGAAGCAAAAAAAAAAAAAAAAAAAAAAAAAAAAAGAGAAAAGGAAAGGAAAAAAGAAACGTGCCCTTGAGCCATGGGTGGAAAGCGCTAGACAAAAATACATGCTACACAGCACTGTGGGTGATCACGTGGTTTGTCCAGAAGAATTACTATAAGTGACAGAATGAAGGGCATGCCGCGTGACTATTAATCGATCAGTGACAATCACTCCAATCTGATGGTGTACAAAGATGAATCAGTCCTGGCTGACCAAACAACGAAAGGAGCCAAGGAAAAGCTCTTACCTAGGGTCCCCTCCCCGGCCGACTTGAGGGCATTCAGCTCTTCTTTTGTTATCTTCGTAGGGGCTTGATACCCAACGTCATTTACTGTGTCTGAAGTCTCTCCGTTGGTGGCTATTTCTGAATTTAGGATTATTCCATGTTTCTGGGAGCAAAAACAGATTTAACATAACGCTCAGTGAGACCAGGTTAAACTATGTCAATTATAAAGGGATGCTGTTTCTCCTGATGTAGATTCTAACTCTACAGGGATGGAGAAGTGCCTAGGTACCATGTTCACAGTCTTATCAAGGCAGGGAGATCTACAACAGCTTTCCCCCTTATTTGTTCCAATCTGCAACCAATTGTCTGGTGAGAAGAGACTTTAAAAAGGCTTTCTTTTCACTAGGGTAATGACCTGTGGGCTGCCACGAAAGTGGAACATCAAATAAACAAAACTTTCAACATAAACTTTGTCTTTAAAATAGGAGAGCAGACGAGATAGGGAGTGTTCAGGGTGGTATGGGCTGGAGAGATGGCTCAGTGGTTAAGAGCACTGACTGCTCTTCCAGAGGTCCTGAGTTCAATTTCCAACAACTACATGGTGGCTCACAACCATCTGTAATGGGATCCAATGCACTCTTCTGGTGTGTCTGAAGGCAGCTACAGTGTGCTTGTATAAATAACAATAAATAAATAATAACAAAGGGAGAGCAGGATAAAGAAGGAATATGTAAGTGTTGTGGAAAGACAGAGTGCAGTTTACATAAAGATGGCATTTGTAAGGGGACAGAGTGCAGTTTACATAAAGATGGCATTTGTAAGGGGATGCTTCCTATCTTCAAACAATCATTGTGCCAAGGACATGGCCGACCCCTGGAAAGCAGCTTCTTGCCTCTGTTGCAGAGTACCTCCTCGCTGTCTACTTGGTTCACGACACTTTTTTTCCTGGTTCCCAACTGCTGCACACAGCCTGGACTAGGAGCCTCATTTAGATCTTAGCTGTAAGCCTGTATCCCGCTGCTTTCCTGCTCTGACTTTGACTGTGGAGTTCAGGAAATGACACTGATATGTGTGTCTGGGGGCTGTTGGGATGTTGCCATAGCCACACCCCTCTCACCACTACTGCTGCAGCAGTCTGGGAACCCACCCTGGTCTGCTTGATTCCCCTTGACATGGCCCTTAGGAGATGTAAAAACTTGTCCTTTCTATGATATGGTGGAAAAGTAGAATCCCTCCACTTATTGTTCAGCTAAGGAAGTCCTCGACAAGAGGCTTAATCAAGGAAGTACATACATTCTAATGAGGGTTAAAAAAATATTTAGATGAACACCAAATTCAGTGCTAGAAATTGGAGCTACTTTGCAGACCTGTTCAGCTTGGAAAGATCTGATGGTCCCGGCAGAAGCACATATGGGCACTGGCACACCTACTTCCTGGGGATAGTTAACCGAAAGCTCGATTTTATTAACATGACAGTGATGAAAACAGAGCCAGTGCCCATGGCCACAGACCCACAGAAGCTAAGTTGTCACCGTGGCGCTGTTCTTAAGCTGCACTTCGGTTTCGTACCTTCAACTCCTCCTTCAGCTTGACTGTTTCTTCTCTAAGGTCATCTCGTTCGCTCCTTATGGAATCAAAGAACTCTTTCTGTCTTTCTAATGCCTGAACGTGCAGCAGAGGAGAGAGGGGGATCAGCAGGGGGAGAGAGAGAGAGATGAAGAGAGGGAGAGATTAGCCCAGATAGCAAGGTAAGTAAGAAGCAGGGACTAGGAGGCACTGTCATCCAGGGCACCAGTGAGAAAAAAAAAAGCTGTTGGGTTTATCCCAGGCTAGACCAACTACTGTTCACACATTAGGGTTTCTAAGCAAGGGATGCTATAGAGCAAGGCTGCTTCATAACTTCCATTTTTGCCTTTTGTTTTCTCATTGCAGTACTGCACACTGAACCTAGGGCCTCACACATAGGATGCAAGTGCTCTACCACCGAGCCACATTCCCAGGATATCCCATTACTGTTTAGTTTGGCTTTCTCTTCTTTTCTCTTTTCTTCTTTTGGAGAGGGGTGTTGTTTGTTTTGTGATAGGGTCTCAGTGTGTGGCCCTGGCTGGCCTGGCACTCACCTCCACAGTGCTGGGATTAAAGGTATGTGCCATCACTGCCTGGCATGAGCTCTGTTTGCATCTTACAACATGGTGCTGGAGAGTTAACGGGAATCACATAGGCCTTTTAGTGAGAGATCAATCAGTGCAGAACGAGAATGGCTGCTACAGAACCCTACTCAATAATTTTAGACATTTTTGTGTTTATGTTCCTGTTCACATGTGTGCATGTCTCCATGTGTCTCTGTGTGTAGCTCCAAGGACAGGACCAGGTGTTATTCATCAAATGCCATCATCTTTGTTTTAGAGACAGAGTCTCTTACTGTCCTGGAGTTCCCTGTGTATGTTGATTGGTCATCAAGCTTTAGGAATGTCCTTATCTCTAGCTCTCCCTCCTCCCCAGTGCCAGGGTTACAAATATGTGTCACCACGTCTGGTCTGGTGATTAAATGCAGGTCCTTGTGCTTGCATGTTCCTGGGCAACCCTGTCCTTTGCCCCTAAGCTATTTTTAGACATCAATTATGTGTATTTGTTGTCTAAAAATGTTCTGGAAAAGTATGTTTGTACATGTGTGCATGCATACACACACAGAGACAGACAGACAGACAGACAGACAGACAGACAGACAGACACAGAGAGAGAGAGAGAGAGAGAGAGAGAGAGAGAGAGAGAGAGAAACACACAGTCTCTTAGCCAAAGAGAGAGAGAGAGAGAAACAGTCTCTTAGCCAAAGCTTATAAATTTGTCAAAGTAGAATGGTGGGGCTCCATATTGTGATCATTTCTATGATCACCTCTGGACCTGTACTGGGACCCTGCCACATGAGTTGCTGTTTTTTAGGTGCCATGTGCTACTCTGAGTCAGCAGTGACTTGGTGGGGTCCACTCTTCCTATTTATCGCTCCTATATGTGGTCGGGCTGTCTCTTCCTCTCTGCTGAGGATGGAGAGAGATCCAATGGGAACCTGTGGGGTGTGGTATCTGCCACCCACAGCATCACATGACCTCAAGGGAAATTCTGGAGTTTGATCCTCCACACTGAGCTACCCAGAGCCTCTCCTTGCCTGGTCTGCATTGCATCTAGGCTGCTCTGGTGCAGCAGGGAGGGAGACAACTGCAAATACCCAGCTCTGGTGCCATCCAACTGGGTAAGCTGGGGTAGCCAACAGGCTATTCATGCTGCATCACATGAGGGTCACACGCACTCTCATGCAAACATTTTTTTTTCCAAACCAAAGCTTCTGCAAGAGCCTCATTTGCTAAGCATCCCCCCCCACCCCCCGGAAGCGTTTGGTGAAGGCTTGAGACTCCTACCCCTATCTTTTTGTCTTTCCATTCTATCGTTTCCTGAAGATCAGAAATCTCCCTGATAAAACCCGCCTGTTTCTGCTGCAGCTGTCGGATTTCCTGAGGAAAGGAACAGACAGAAAGAAAGCAGACAAAGAATTAAGCAGAGAACAGAAGTCGGCGCTGGATGGCCGGGGTAGAGAGGTTGACCAGTAGGCAGCCAACAAGCATCTCATCTCACCAGCCCCAAGTTCATTAGCACGTGAAAAATTTTCTTCGTTCTACTCTCAGTTCCATTAAGAAAACCAGCTTGGCTGATATCTTACCTCAAGCCAATTACAGTCCTGATTGTGTTATAAAAACAAAAAACCAAACCCTGCACAGTCATGTTTTGCTTAGCAGTAGGACAGCAGTCTGAGAAACAGGTGAGGAAATAGGTGAGTTCGTTGTCCTGCAAACATCACAGAGTAAGCAAATGATGGCTGCAATGTCACTAAGTAATATACTCCATGGGACCACTGTAGTCCCTGTGTCCCACTGCTGATCAGCATGTTACCTGGCACATACCTGTGCCTGTTTCCTACAGCCATGATAACATATGACCACAGCTTTCATGAAATCACATAAATATACTTGCTGACAGTTCTGAGACTGGAAAGAGTCTACTGGGGGAGAGGATCAATAGCTTGTCTCCTCTGGTTCCTAGAACCTGCCCACTCTCTCTTGTGTCCCTTCTTTACAAACTCTAACCACCCCCACTGCTGTCAACAGAGCTCCCACCGCAGCATCTGACCTGCCTCCCTCTGGTGGGTACCCTTGGGATTATGTCAGAGTCACACAGATGACCAAGGTCTTTGATCTCACCCTTGAAATCTTTTTTCCATATTTACAACTTCTAGAGACTAGGATGTGGACTCTTTTATCACATCTCCCAAGACAAACACAAGAGCACCAGAGTGCTCTTTACCAGTGGGAGGTGCTGGCTGCTCAAGAGATGGAAAGTTAGCCCGAACCCTGAATTGTAAGCAAAGCTATAACGGACTCCCTGGCCTCCAAGGTAACTGGTGTTTGGGAATAAGAAGTATTAAGGTTAAAGGATGCACGAGGGTGGGTCCCAGGGTGGATAGGATGAGTGCTCAGATTCAACACTGAAGGTGCTGTGCGAAACCTCGACCTGGCCTCTAATACCCAGAACAGAGAGGGAATATGCATTTATTTTCAGGGCCACCAGGTCTGTGCTATTTTGTCATAGCAGCCTGGGCTAAAACAGCAAGGGATCCACAGGAAGGGAAGAAGGCAGTGGCTCACCTCGAGCATCTCTTCCCTTTGCCGCAGGGCCTCTTTCACTTCGGCAAACTGGAACTGCAGGATGCTGTGGGCATGCTTCTCCCTCTCGAACTCCTATGGGTGAGAAACGGCGCTGAGGGTGCAGCTCGATGGCATATTCCTGTCTCGGGGCTCATGTTCTCATGAGCCACACTTCCTTCAGGACAAACATGCCTTTACTATGTCACTGATGTTTCCAAGGCATGCAATAACACAAACTCATTCCTCTGCCCTCCACAGAGGACAACAGGACAGTGTCCTCTAAGATTAATCTGTGGAGTGTGTGCAGGTGAAGAATGTTTCCCAAGTCCTCTCTTGCTAAGATACAGCCTGCGGTCTTTTTCTAGGGGTCTGCTGTGATCCTCATGGCTGGGCTGAAGGCTGGGAGTGTGTAAGAGCAAAACCGCTCCTGTCTTGTGAGTCCCAGTGGATCCTGAAGTGCATGCAAAGCTGCCCTTTTCTGGGCTTAGAAGGTGTGAGTATCGAAACAGAATAACTACCTAGCTTTTCCAAATGAGTAGGTATAGCATATGCTTTGTCTAAAATCTTTGTTGTTTGTAATTAATACCCTAGGAAGCTGATGTAAAATCAAAGGCAGGAAATGAATTTCAGCATGAAAATCTGGAAGCACCTACTTGTGCATTATTTAAGCATGTCTGTTCTTTGAAATACATGTCTTTTCATGGTTGTTTTATTTTCATGCAAAATACCAATATTCTAGTAAAAGTATTTTAGTAAAAAATAGTTTGCACATTGAAACTATGCATACTGACATTTCAAGAGCACAGATTTCTGAGTTCTATAAGCATATATATGCATATGTATGTATATATATATATGTATGTATGTATATATATGTATATATGTGTATATATATACATACACACATATGCCTATTTGTGTGTTTGCATATGTGTGTCCATACACTATGTGCACAGGTATATGGAAGCCAGAAGTTCACTTTGGATTGGGTGTCATTTCTTAGGAGCTGTCTATCTAGATTATTTTCCTTTTCAAGGTTTAGTTCATTATTGTTTAATTATGTGTACATGTGTGGATCTGTGCACATGTTGTGGATGCCTGTGGAGGCCACAGCCATCAGATCTCCAGGAGCTGGGGTTACAGGCACTGGTGATCCATCTGACATGAGTTCTGGGAACCAAACATGGGCCCCCTACGTGACAGTATGCATTCTTAAGCCCTGGGCCATCTTTCTAGACCTCACCTTGGCCTTTCAAGTCAGGAGCTAGCTGATTAAGCTAATCTGGCTACCTGGTAAACACCAGAGATCAATCCCCCATCTCTGCCTCCACAGCACCGGGATTATAAACAGGTAACATCTCCAGAGATGCTGACGCCTGAACTCCGCTATGCAGCAAGAATGATCTCCCCCACCTCTGGGGTTGCTTCGTTTTGTTTGGTGACAGAGCCTTGTTATGGAGCCCAAGCTACCTCAGTTTCCTACATGCTGGGATCACAAGCATTGCTACCACATGTATGACAAATGCACAGTGTTCTAAGTCTCCATCTCTGAGCTTTCCGGACAAGTGGGGAATCACTGCTTTAAAAAAAAATCACAAACACAGGCTGGAGAGAGATGGCTCGGCTTTTAAACCCAAATACTGTTCTCATGGTATTTAACATGAGTTCGGTTTCCAGCACCCATGTCAGGAAGCTCACCACCGCCTGTAACCCAGTGGTTCTTCACCTTCCTAATGCTGTGACCCTTAGTGTAGTTCCTCATGTTGTGGTGACCCCCTAATCATAAAATTCTTTTTACAGCCACTTCATAACTGTACTTTTGCTACAGTTAGGAATCATAATGTAAATATCTGATCCATAGGACATCTGATCCGTGACCCCTGTGAAAGGGTCGTGACTCACAGGTTGAGAACCACTTCTCTAACTCCAGCTCCCAGGGATCCAACACCTTCCTCTGGCTTCCACAAGCCAGAGTACTCATGCACATACTACCTCTGCCCCCACCCCATAATTAACAAAAATAAAAATCCCTTAAAAATGTAATGCACACAGTATTTACACAGTCCCCTTACATTCGTGAGTAGAGTGGGCGGTGCATACCTTGTTCTTCTCCTCATATTGCCGCTGAGACTCGGCCAGCTGCTCTTCCAGCTCCAGCAGCATGTCCTTCAGTGTGTCCACCTGGTACATGAAGTTGGTCTTCTCATTGTCTAGCTGGGCGTTGGAGACCATAGCTTTCTTGTACTTCTCCTCAACTTCGGCCAGCGAGTCCTGCAGAAACCAGGATGGTGTTTCAAAATTGCCAAAGGAGACCAAGTCTCTTTCCATTGAGAAGACAATGTCCCATCCCTGGGACAAGGACCTTTTAGCTGTCGGGGAAGAACAAGTATAGCCTATGGCTTGCCTGTTGACTATGTTAATTGAGCCTGGAAGACCCACCCTAAATTCGGGCTATCCCTAGGCGGGAATCCTGGCTTGCATAGGAAGAAGGGGAATACCTATACAGCTTGTTCTCTGCTTGCTGACTGCACAGGCACTGTGACCAGCTGCCTCACACTCCTGCCACCAGGGCATCCTGCCACGATGGCCTGGATCTTTGAACTGTGAGCCCAAACCCCTCCTCCCTTAAGTTGCCTTTGTTGGCAATAGGAGTAACTAGGACAGCAATGTCTTTTCTTGTTAAGACAAGGAAGCATGTGGGACACCGGGGTTGCTTGGGGAGGCAGCAGAGCCAGCGACTGATTCAGCAGCCAGAATCTTCCCACCACAGGCCATGGCAGCTCAGTGCGTTTCTGAAGTCATTACTCAATGTGAAGGAGCCAGTTACTGATGGAAATAAAACCCTGCCACAAGCCACTGCTGGGCTGGCTTCAGGCTTGGGAACCAGGAAAGGAGCTGTGATCCTTTCAGATTTCTGACTCATGGGAAATAAAACAAGGTGCACAGGTCTTACTGGGTAGTTCCTGGAATGACCAAGGTCATTTGTTTGAAAGGACAGCCGTGGGAAAGAGGCTGTAAAGATAATATTGGCAGTGCCCAAACTTGGCTCTCACTCTTGCAGGCTCTAAAATTTAAATGTCAGGAGAGTGAAGCCAGGAGAGCAAGAGGGGGCAGTCACCAGCTTGAGCTACGCAGAGTCTATGAAAGAGGTTGCCAGCTCAAGGGTCGGAGCTATGAAGAGGCCCTGTGGACTCCAGCACTGGTCCCGCTATGGGTATACACCATGACAACCCAAAGTGGTATCATTGGCTCCCAGTTGATTTGTGGTTCCATTTTTAGATGAGTGAAAATCCAGGGCCTTCATTTTTCTATTATCTAGAAATGATTATGAACACAATGAATTAGTATGTGACTTATGCCACCTGTCTGTCTGGTGTATGTTGCCATGGAGTTTGGATGACTTCTTAGGCCCTTTCTGAGGAGACAAGAAAGAAGGAACCGATCTGTATTTACTGCTCGATCCCAGACTTGTCTTGAGCTTCTTCTGGATATGGCTGCTGTGTGCCTTGGCACCAGCTTCCCTGTGGCACCTGTTCACCTCAGTGTTGTTAAGGAACAGGGACAGGACATTTCCTGTTGGCATGGCGATGTCCTTCACAGTCTGAGAGTAGTGCACACACGTACACCTTCCGATGCTGTTCCCCTAAGTAAACGTTGACAGCATGCAGTAACCCGGATGCTTCGGAAGCACGTGCGTTAGGGCGGCTCTAGTGAGCTCAGCACAGCAAACTGGGAGGACACTTGTATGTGAGAACCGTGGAGAGCAAAGAGAAGCAAAACTCTCTAGTGTCTGTCTGCTGTGCTTTCAAAGTGAGACATTGGCTCTAAGCCTAGGGGGAGGGTGTTAAGGACCATCCCATATTAGGGGCTTGGTCCATCACCTTCTCCATTGGGGACTCACTGTGTTCAGACACTGCATTTGGAAGACAGGGACAGATGCATGCCATGTTAGAATTCCCATGACCCTACCCTTTCCACAGCCGGTGCCCTTCACAGTGAGCATGCTCATGGGACCTCTGTGAGGCTTTTTAAAGTTAAGGTGGGTTAGTGTCATGGGCTCAGACTTCCACAAACTGGTACCTTCATCTCTTTCAGTCCCTGCATGTATTTGCCTTCTACATCCTGAATCTGGTCCTTTAACTCATTAAGTTCCTGAAGGAAATGCACAAAAGGCAAACGACATCAAAGGAGAGAATTGGCAGAGCGTGCGCGTGCGCGCGCGCACACACACACACACACACACACACACACACACACACACCCCTATGGCTTTCTTATGTCTGGGTCCATCATATTGGCAGTAGGAGGCATTGTTCCTTCTGTATTTTATTAGGTGTTAAAGAAAAGCAAAAATAAGTTTCAGTGTTATACACATTAAAATTTATGTAATTCACGTTTTTATACATTGTTATAAAATCTAGGTGTATCTTGCACTGTTTATAAATTTTTTAAAAATGGGCAAAATGTTGGGGTTGGAGAAATGGCTCATGGGTGAAGAGGGCTTGTTCTTGCAGAGGACCTGGGTTCAATTAACAACATCCACATGGAGACTCAAAATTGTTTGCAATGCAGTTCTAGGAGATCTGATACCCTCTTCTGGTCTCTGTGGGAACCTGGTGTGCATGTGGTACACAGGCATACATGAAGGCAAACCCCCATACACATAAAATAAATAAGTCTTAAAAAAAACCAGGCAAGTGGGGGCTGAGCTTGGATAGATGGCTCAGTGCTTCCGAGAGCCTGCTGCTCTTCCTGCTTCCCAGCACTCGAGTCAGATGGTTCTGTGACCACCTGTGACTCCAGCTTCAAGGGATCTTTTTACCCTCCTCTGATCTCAGCAGCACACACGTGGCACAAATACACACACACACACTAATAAACCTTAAACAAAAACTAACCAAAAGAACTCTGACAGTGAGCTTCTGTGGGCAGAGGCCAGCACATCCCAATTACAGAGTCCTCAATATCCACCCTGCTTCTCTCCATGTGCCTGGTACCCAGGAGAGTATCTGCCTTGAGCTAATCTCCTGGCAAACACCTGCCAGGCAAATGAACGGTATTCATGCCCAAGAGCAGAGTCTAAATCAGACTGCAACGATTCCCTCCCCTCCCCCTTCCAGCCCATCGAGAAAACAACAGTGCTGTTAGCTGAGGATGTTCAGGTCTGGTACACAGCATTTAAGGGAGCAGACAAAATAAAAAAGCCATATCCTCATACTCCTAAACCACAGTAGCTGCAGTTTAGGTCTAACACCAGCAGCTGCTCCAGGCCCTCTTCTGTTCTCCTGGCAAATGTCACTGCCAGTGGAGCTGGGTCCCTGTGAGCCAGATGCGAGTATGAGGAAGTTCTCCCACAAAATTAGCCAAATCCCGGGCTCTCACACCCTCTGTTTGACTTGACTCTGTTCTCTGAAGGACACAACATCCTGGTCACCTGCCCTCAATCCTTCCCTGTTTGGGACACAGCTGCACCAGTTACCTAACAGTACATGTAGAACTAATAATTAACAAACGGCACTGGGCTGTGTGTCTTTCCAATATACAGAGGAGTTCATCAAATACATGGCACCAATCTCAGTGTCAAAGGTTTAACAGAGAATAATGCCTGTGTGTTATGCTAAGAGAAAAACCATCATTAAAATCCAGTGATGGAGTCTACCGAAGGCATGCTACAGACAGAAGGGAGGACATACTCTCCAGGCAAGGGGAAAAGATGCTAGAGGATGGGCAATCTCTGTGGTCCTGGAACAAGGATGCGGGGATAGGGGACCAGAATGTTAAAGTGTCTAATGAAAAGCAAATATCCACATGTTAGCACATGGTGAAAGATGGCATGGCCTCCGGAGAGCACGGCATGATGGCTGGAGGAGGACTCCCAGGGATGCTGCCTGAGCTCAGTCCAGTGTTAGGAGAACACGCCACGTTTTAGGCAGGCAGAGGAGATGGGACTGATCTTGAACCTCACAAATGAAGTCTCTGTAAATCCAAAACTAATTGTCCAAGGGGTTCTGTCAAGTCACACGTGAGCCCAGTGTTTTACCTTGATTTCCCTGATGGATGCTTCGGTGTCCATGGAGATGGAGGTATCTCCACTCCCTCTCCGGGAGGAAGTCCCACCCAGAGATGCCAGTGTGGCTGCAGACAGGCTAGGCATGTTACGGGAGCCCTGGAATGGGTGAGGATCAGATGTGATTAGGTAAAACCAAAATTACCAATGAGTCGAACATCTCAGAACCTTTTGTGTCAATTTTAGCTTCCACAGGTGATCATGTTTGTGTATGAGCATGTGTGTGAGGGGTGAGCTAGATGGCCAGCTGCAGTATTGGGGCTACAGGTCTGTGTAAACACACTGTGGGCTTTTTACATGTGTGCTGGGGATTTGAACTCAAGCTGTCACTTTTGTGCAGCAATCACTTTATCCGCTGAGCCATCTCTCCAGTCCCAGAGCACCCTTTCTTTAACTCAGTTTCTCTACTGGACTATCTCCTGTGGGCTTCTTGCTAGTGATAAAGAGGGTTCATTCGGAGTTGTCTCACTGGTGTCTGGTTAGCCATGAGCTCTTCGCTGTCCCTCATATTTCAACTCATGATGGACTCCTTTGGGGATATAACATCATGTTGTGTGGCCCACTTAGTAGCCTCTGTCATTCGATTACTTTATTAAGCACCAAGTAACTAGGTTCCTGTCAGCCTCACCCAGGACCATCTCGTTTCATAACTAAGCTAAGGCAGAGGCTTACAGAAATCCTTACCTTCTCAGCGAAGTCTTTGTCTGGTCTTTCTTCTACCTGTGGGGGAAATGGACAGCTGTCAAATATTACAAAGCACTGAATTACAACTCCTATGATCATTTCAAAGACCCACATTGATCTGGAGATTGATGCTAAAAAACAAAAGAAACACAACAACAACAACAAAAAGTCCAAACCAACTGCACAAATCAAGAAACGTTAGCTTGTGCTGTAATTTAAAAAGTAAAGAGAAACTCTTATTAAACTCTGGCTCTCCCCATCTTTCCTGCCTCTCTGAGGCCCTTCCTTCCCTCAGATCGAAGCCTCAGTGGGACTTGGAGCAGCCTAAGAGGCTGAAAGCAGTGTGCATTGGTGCTGAGTCCCAAGGGATGTACACACCTGGGGTAGAGGGTGTCTTGGGGACAGAGGCCGAGTCTGACTTAAGGACTATCCCTTCCTTTGCTCAACATCTACTATGAGACCAAGTTCCATTCCTGGGCCTCTGGGAAGTCAGTCACACAGGCACCATGCTGAAACACCATCAGAACCTGCTGCCCTCTTAGTGCCAAGTTCAGAAGTTCTTAACTTTGACCCCAAGAGTTTTCACCAAAAGAGGAGTGACACTGCATCTCAGTGTCAGACTCACAGATCTGAGTGGCCTGGGACTCTGTGGATGCCTGTGCAGGTTTACAATGGTTACCACCATGCTCTGGGGTTACAGAGCACAGACAACATGAGTAGCAAGTGAAAATGGTCACCAAACACAAGACCAGTGGGCACCTCCGATGCCCGTTTCTTTTCTAGGTGTATCCCAAGTCTAACTAGCACATGGCAAGGACTCAGGGGCCCTGCTGCACAGACCAGTGGAGTCACGGCTAGCCTCTGCTCATGTGTGGAGTTATTACCAGGTGTGAAGTTCACACTAGCCTAACTGTACAATCTGGGGATGCTAAGGCAGGCCCTGATTGAGACAGTCATATCTTACTGTCTGCAGAGTTAAAGAGCCCTGCTCCATTTTCCTTGGGGGGTGTACGCATGTATGAATGTTCACAACTGTGAACATGTGTATGCATTTACAGAATGGAAGAGCCCTGCTCCCCTCTCCTTGGGTATGTATGCGTGTATGCATGTTCATGTTTGGGAGCACGTGTGTGCATGTGGAGGCCTCAAAAAAAAGCCAATAAAGATAAAAATATAATTTGTATGGCCCATAGTTTTTTTTTTTTTAAAAGTCTTTGCTCTAACATATATAGTTAATGCAGAATACGAAAACTTGGGGAGGGGATATAGAGACCATGTGGAGAAAAATCTAAAACTGTGTTCCTGCTCTCAATACAGATACATGAAATGTACCCTTCAGCATATAGTGCATCTAGTTTTGTTTTCAAATTGACAAAGTGCATCTATTTATCAGCCTTTTTGAAACAGCCAGGGGCCCCAAAGGGCCCCAACAGGTCTGCTATTCCCGCTGGCTCCACTAGATGGCGGTCTAGCCTGGTCTGTCTATGGTTAGGTTGGCCTCAGGTCAGGCCCAGAAAGCAGACAGCTGTACCCTTTTCAGAAAGCCCCAGACACAAAGGGACAGATAAGTAACCCAGACGGAATGCTTCACTCTGAGCATGTCACTGCCCCTCTGAAAATAACAGACAGCACACATTCATGGCTGTACCATGACCGGTGTGAAGGCTGCCATGAAGACAAGGCCACCAAAGGTGGCCACAGAAGGGTGGAGCTCAAGGGCTGCTGTTGGACACAGCAGGCACAAGGGACAAGCAAGTCATGGGACTCTTGTGACCCACTGAGTTGTTCTATCACCATTCCCCAGTTCTCCGCAGTTGAGAGTAACGCCACACTAACAGGATTCCAGATGGCATAGTCTTTTATCATTGCCACTAAGTGTATTCAAAGACATCTAAAATTTACCAGGCATGGTGGCACATGCCTGTAATTCTAACATTTGAGAGGTTGGGGAAGGAAGGTTTGAATCTGAGGCCATGCTTGGCCCCAGAGCAAGAACTAGTCTCAATTTTCTTCCTCTAAATTTTTTCCCCCTAAAAACCAGTCCTTTCTAAGAAACGTCAATGGGGGCAAAGACGGGCAACTTCCCCCCCCCTTCCAAAACCAAGTCCTCTACAGGAAGACGGTAACACAGTGAGTCCAGTCCGCACCATCTCAGTGGGTTTCTGATGAGAATCACATGATGACATTTTAAACATCAGCTTGCATGTCACCATTAGAAGATAGAGAGACCTAAGAAAGAGCTGGGTATGAGAGAACCTAGCCTCATGGTCCCAGCTCCCAGGTGGGCCACAGCAAGACCCTGGAAAGCAAACAGGCTCCCATTGCAACGACCCTCTCAAAACAAGGGACACAGCAAACCCTGCTCAGGGAGCACCGGTTTTAAGGACCAATTTCCTCCGAATGCAGGTAACAGTGGGGCTTACTGTTAGGGTGGGGGTTTTTGGTTTTATTGTGTATTATTTATTTGGGGTATGTGTGCATGCCATGGCACATGTTGGGGAGGGGTCAGAGGGCAACTAGTGGGGTTCAGTCTCTCCTTCTATGTGGGTCTTTGGGTTCTGACTCAGATCATCAGGCGTGACAGTAAGTACCTTTACCCACTAAGCCATCACACTGGCCCTAATTCTATTTTTAAGACAGAGTTTAAGTAGTTGAGAGTAGCGTGAGATTCACTGCGTTGCCCAAGATAGCCTTGAAATCAGGCTCCGCCTTTCTCAGCCTCTCTAGTATTGGGATTACCATCATGAGCCACCATACTTGGTGGATCATAGGTTTTAGATCCAATCTCGTACCCATAGGTGCAGGCTTGCTCTCCACCTGAACCCTGCCTTGCCTCTTTAGACAACATGAATCACGGGGGTGGGGGTGGAGGGGGTGTCTTTGTTTTCAAATTCGAATGAGCAGACAGCTAGCTCAGCACTTTTCTATGAGTACACAAGACAGCACGAGTCCTGGCTCCACCTGAGACATTCCTGAAGGATGCTTCAGATCTGTGGAAGCTCTCTTGGATTCCAGTGGGCTGTAGGGCTTAGATGAGGAGGATGCCCTAGGTGTCACCTGGCTCTGCTTGGCTGTGGTTCAAGCCTAGATCCTCTAACCCCAGCTTCTGCCTCTCTCCATGCACCTGCCCTCATGGCTCGTGCAGGTGCAGCTGATGTTTATGTTATTTATTTGATGAACATCTTCTAGCCCAGTCTGTGTATCCCATGAAGGGCAAGGGCAGGTTTGCATTGCCTAACACTGTTGACTCATGACCAGACTATTCTAGGTGCTCAATTAACATGAGAAAAATATGGTGTGTGTGTGTGTGCATGTGTGTACACATACGCACTTCCTACATTTCTTTCTGTGGCTTTCCAACCAAAAGCAACTTGGGAAGGAAAAGCTTTATTTGGCTTGCACCCCCCAGGACACAGTCTGCCATAGAGGGGGCACCAGGGCAGGAACTTGGAGGTAGGAAGCATGGCTAGCTTTTTTATAAAACCCAGGACTGTCTAGGTATGGTATCACCCACAGTAGGCAGCACCTCCTACAGCAATTAAAATAATCTTTTACAGACCAACACGGTAAAGACAATTACTCCATTGAGACTCTGGTTTCAGGTGATTCTAGGCTGTGCTGACAGTTAACACTAATTAGGATGGAAAGGCTAAGTGGAGGTGGGGACGGAGTTATAGAAGGGTGGGAGTGGGGTGGGGAGCGGTGCTAGAATGAGGTGGAACACCGTCCCCTGCCACTTACATTTGGGCTGATGTATCTTGGCTCTCCTAAGAATTGTATCATTGGGAGCCCCAAGCCTTTAGTCTTAGCCCTTGCAGTAGCCTATGGACACAGAGGTATATTCACGTTTTTTAAAGGGGAATGAACGATCACTTCCTTTGTTTGGTGACTTTTGCTCTTCGGTTGCACCACCCTGCCCCCAGTGTGTAGCACTGCCTCACTTCCTGTCTGACAGATGTAAGATGCAAAGCCTTGAGGGCTGCTGCTGGCTTTTGGATTTTCTTCTGTCTTTGGCTCCTGGTGAAATACTAAGCCAGGGGTATTATCCAAGAACCAATATGGACACCAACAACTGTGTCCTATTATGGCTAGGGCAGCTCAAACCAAGCAAAAACATATGCCTTTCAGGGGGCTACTTTGTCTGAAGGAGTTTATCTCTGCCTACTTGCCCCAAGTCAGGAACAGGAGCTGTGACGTGGTGTTAACTCCATCTTTTAACCCCTGCCTCGCTGCACATCCTACTGCATGGGTCTCCCACAGAGGCCAGGATGGAAAAAGGTCACTGTATCCTTGTTTGTTCCTAGGGAAGAAGGTGACAAACCCAGCATCCTGGTGCCTAAAGAAGCATAAAGAAAGAATAGAATCAGCCCTGTTGTTTCTAAGATTCAGGTCCAGCATTAACATAATGCTTTTCTGTGTCCCAGGGCTATCGATGCACTGGGAAGGTGGGTGTGCAATTTGGATCGGCTTTTAACAAAGTGTCAATGAGCATGTCCAGCCTTGCTGGTGGGAAGAAACCCAGAAGTTCCTGTTCAGACTTGTGGGTCTTCCTGCCTGAGAGGGAGGAGCAGGTCAGGAGCAGGCCTGGGAGAGGGACCTGGCAAAGGCTAGTGACCCTCCCACTGACTGAAGAATTTCCTGGAGGCTGCCCTGCATTTGCAGAGGGGTCACTGCACCAGAGAACCATACCCAGGAGGCTCCCCAGTTAGTGTGGAGGTACCTGGCTGTTGTGAGGTGCCAGGTTGAGTTGGGAGGCCAGCCAGTTTTCCACACATCTTTGCACTGACCTTCGCTCACTAAATGACAACAGAAATAATGATCGAAAGATCTTTAGGGCAACAAATAAACAGGTGACTGGAGAAGGGAAGGGGGGACATCTACTGATTATCTCTGTGACAGACTTAGCAGCCATCACCGGAGGGAATACAGAGCTCTGCTGGATTGATGCATTTCTCACAGTAGCACAGAAGGGAAAGTATGACCACACCTCCAGTTCCCCACAACACAGAGATCACTTCTCTTGCCTCACAGGCTGCAGAGACCAAGACATACAATGCACGCCTCTGTGAGGAAATAACAGCCAAACTTGTTTCATGTGTGTAAATTTTCCACAGATCTGGAAAGTGCACACACAACAAAAGGATCCGAATCCGACTTCAGTCTTTCCAATCACAGAAACCATGAACATTCCCACATCATGACCTCATCTTGATACTTAAATAAATCCAAGGGCCACGCCTAGTGATGACAAATCAGCCACCCCAGACAGTCATTGCTGGGGCAGCGGGGTGGGGTGGGGTGGGGTGGGGGAGGTGTTGTTAAGAATCTTTGAAAGTAAAGCTACAGACTTCTTTTGATTGCAAACACTCCACTTATTCCTCAAGTGTACAGTTGACTATTATGCACAAGGAAGAGGACTCTACACTAAATTACCATGGGAAAAAACATTGTTCTGAGCAATTTGAAGGCTCTGCATGGATTAGTTTGTATAAGTTAGACTACCACAGAACCTGAGGTGCTCAGGGTAGCCATTCTAATGAAAGGACAGACAGATAATGGGAGAGGGAATGGGGCACTAGGCCATTGAACTCAGTGAGGAGGCAAGGGATCCCAGTGGCTCCTTCTCCAGGGCAAGCAGCTTCTAGCAGGAAAACCTCACAGTTGTAAAAGTCTGCAGTGAATTGAAAAAACAAATCCAATGAGCTCATCTAGGCAAGTGCTATATCTTGGGTCTGCTGCATTCTGGGATGCAGGAACCAATCTTGGGCAGTATAGTGTTCGGGAACTGAGTTCTAAACTATGTATTTATGTCTGAGCCCAGCAAAAGAGATTGGCCTGGACTGTCTGCACTTTCCACTCATGGCTCTCCAAATGTGGGCCTCCCTCCACCCACACCGATGCTATAGCCTGGGTGTGTCTGTCTCCCTACCACAGCCAAAACTGTCTGGTCAGGTGTGGTGCGTATGATACACCTGTAACCTCAGCGCTTGGGAGGTGCAAGCAGGAGGGATAGGAATTCAAAGTTATCTTCAACTATATAGTGAATTCAAGGCCATTTGGGGATAGAAGAAAAAAAAAAAACAAAAAAAACAAGGGGCTGGGGAGGTGGCTCAGTTGGTAAAGTATTTGCTATGAGGCATGATGAGGACCTGAGTTTAATCTCTAGCAACACATTTTAAAAAGAAGAAGAGGGACGGGGAGAAGGAAGAAGAAGAGGAGGAAGAAGAGGAGAAAGAGGAAGAGGAGGGAGAGGAGGAAGAGAAGGAAGAGGAGGAGGAGCAGTAGGAGAAGGAAGAGGAGGAAGAGAAAAAGGAGGAGGAAAGGGAGGAAGAAGAGGAAGAGGAGGAAGAAGGGGAGGAGGAGGAGCAGTAGGAGGAGTAAGAGGAGGGGAGGAAGAAGAGAAGGAGGGTGGGGGAAGAAGAGTAGGAGGAGGAAGCGGCAGCAGTAGAGGCAGCAGCTGGCTTTGTGGTATACAGCTGTAATTCCAGCATCCATGTAGGAGTATTCCGGGTACTTGCTGACTAGCCAGAAAATCAGCAAGAACCAGGCCTGGTGAGAGGCTCTGTCCCAAAATATTTATGTAAACAGCAATAGAGCAAGATAGCAGATATCTCCCCACACATCCCACAACCATACACAAAACAATTCCTTGGTTAGATAATGTTAAAGTAGCCTCAAAGGAAGTCACCGATCGGGTGACGAACTGTGTTCTTTGGCCTTGGCTCCTTCTGCCATGTCTGGCATGTGGTGAGCCACAGACAGGAGAGCAGGGTCCCAGTGACACTTTCTAAGCAGTTTTTGAGCAAATGTGACCTCAGGTAACCTAAGCAGTAATGAGAACGGCAAGACACTTCCAGGCTTGTACTTTACTTTAAAACTTGTCAGTGTCTGATCTGATAACCTCATTACTTTAAAGGCCATGCTAAATTCCGGAGTCAAGCCTCCGAAATTTTAAATTGTAAAAAATAGTACATGTACACATGTAGCTACAGTCTATGTATGCTACAGCCCAGCACGGACTCTCCCTCTCAAGCCTCATTTCTGAGCATCACGAATAACTTCCCTTCTGTTACAGTCCTTGAGACACACCCTTACCCCCAAGAGCATCTTCTAAACTCAAAACCATTTCCCAATCCCAGACCTGAAATAAAACGAGAGGCTTCTAGCTTTATCTTTTGCTGGTTTTCAAAGACAGTGGTCATTTCTAAGGCACAGAAGGATAAGGGGTAGGGGCAAGAGGAAAAGAACAGGGAAGTGGAGGGGAAGAAGGAAGGAAGGAAGTGGAAGGGCAGCAGGGCAGGAAGCATACTTACCACAGGACTGGCCCTTGCAGAGCTGGCCCTAGAAGAGGCCCGGGAGCTGGAGTTGAGGTGGCCGCCATATTCTGAGGGCTGTCACCGAGCCACCACAGGATGCACAGATAGAAACAAAGGAACAGGGTCAGCAAAGAGGCAAAGAGATTAAAAGCCACCAAGATCACACTTCAGTCAGTGTGGGGGTTAGCCACACACATAAGCAGAAAGGAAAGAAAGGTTAGGGTTAGGGGGCAAACCAGGTTTGGAAAAGGAGCCCATGTCTGCCACGTGCTCAGGTAAACTTCTATCAAAGATAAGAAACAATTGCACAGGGTAGAGATGCAGGAAAACACCAAGCATCATCCTACTTGGGTAGGTACCACATTTTATGTGTTCACCAAACTGCCTGCTGGATGGAAACATAGTGGCAGTTTTTGAGATCCCGAGCTGCCTCCCAGCTCAGAAATGAGCAAGGACGGGAGCTGGCAGGGAAGGTTTTGCTTCTTCATCACCTTTCCAGGGAGGACCTGTTTTCTGGATGTGCACCTGTCTTCCTGGCCACTCAGTCTTTCTAACTTCTGATGAAGGAAGATGACAGCCACCAGGCTGTAGCCTCTAACAGTTTGTATTCAGCCACCTGCCCTGGGACAGATGCTGGACTGACCTCTGGGCTGAGAGGCCAGCAAGCATCATCTTCATTGGAATCAATGACTCTGGATCTTCAAAGGTGCTTCTGATCCTATTTCAAGTACAAGCTCTCAGTCTGTCTGTGTCTGTCTGTCTGTCTTCCCACCAGAGAGCCAGCCCCAGTGAGCAGAGCAGAGCACGCATCTAGTCAGTTTCCAGTGACTCTCCACTGAGCAGATGAAGCCCAGTGCACTCCAGACATGCTTGTTGAGTGAACGGACAAATGACTCTGGCTGTTCACTAGCCACAGTAGTGACAGACTACGCCTCCTGCTGCTTCCTGTCAGCCCAGGACTCCTGGGTGAGGACCCTTCTCAGACTAGCTGACCTCATTTGACCTTCCTGAAAGTTAGCAGCTAGACCATGACTGCAGGTTCCTCATGTCATCTTCATGCCCAGCAGTCACTGAGGGTTAAAAAAATGCACCGGGTGTTTTAAAGGCTGTGGCCAGCGTGCTCAGGCCTGCAGAGGTATCCCAACCAATCACAGTTCTTCCCTGGAGAAAGACAAGTTTGCCCACAGGTGTGGGACGTACAGAGACCCAGGGACTATGGCATGTTGTTCCTCCCACTTAAGGATCCTTAGAACAGCTCTCTAACTAGCTGGCCTGACGTGACCCCTTGGAAGAGATGCACTCATGTTGCCTGGCGTCCTGTGTCACCTATACCTAGGAATCAGGGTGGCCAATGGGGAGCTAATGTGAACCAGAAGGCTCTGAGTTTGAATCCCACCCCCACCTCACTGACCAGTGAAGATTGTTAGGACAGGCCCACACAGGGGTGCCGCCATGAAGAAGAGAACATGCATGCAGGGCTTGTCTCTACTTCCTGTTAGAAACAATCCTCCTAGATCTGGACTAAGATGGCTGGAAACTCCTCCCAGAGTGTCAAGATGAGGTTACTACACACGCAACTACCAGCTGTCTCAAGGGTGTGCGGGGACAGTGGTAAGTCCTGCAAAGTGGGATCACCACTGTCACAGCAACCCTGAGGGTCTGTCTAGCCCCCCCCCACACACACACACACCGGTTCCTTTTCTCAGGTCCAGAAATTCACTACTCACTACGTTACTCCGGTGTCTCGGGGATTGAAGCAGACAATGCCCAGCTAAGGCCAGTCTCCCCCTGACCTTAGAACAAACCAACGAGTCAGGAGGACACGGAATTAACAAGCGAAAATTTCCTGATTCCATCATCCATGACCTTTGTCACAAAGGAAAACACAGACAGTGTTTCCTCCTGTGACATCAGTCACCATCCAGCAAACACCCCTGGGTCGTGCAGCACACAGTGAGGCATGATGGGAAACATGAAAAGCGCCTTACTGCTCGAGAACCACAGGCGCTTCCCCTTCGAGCCCCATAGAGGCTGCTCTCATCCAGCATGGACGCCTGCGATGGGAACAGACCGTCAGAACAGGGCATTCCTTCAAAGGACCACACAGAGCACAGGGAAAAGTAAGGTTAGCAGGGGTGACAAGTGCCAGGGAGAGACTCAGGAAAACACCATGCAGGCTCTACACCACTCTCTTCAGCTCTTCGGAGAGCCGTGGAGAATAAGCAGGTGTGGAAATCAAAAGAGAGAGAAGTCTAAGTGGCCATTGGTTGGCATGCGATGTTATCTCCAAGAGAGCATTAGAAATGGTTGTTCTGAGAGACATTCCACACGGGAATGGCCAGTTAAGATTGAAGACAAGTGACTGAAACATCCTGACATTCCTCAAAGCATCCTCGAGAGCCTTGTGTACACAATAATTCTTGTGGGAAGTGGCTTGGGAACAAAACATTACAGTAATTATCGTTTTTTTATGTTAGGTATTTTATATTTCTTCAGGACTGTTACACAGGAAACAGTAGTTGATTACCTTGAAAATTATATGCAATTAATCATAATCACAAGGTCTCGGGCCGCGGTGCCAAACTCTGTTCCATTTAAAAACACTTTAATTTTCCTTATTCCTCTTCAGAGAATACTGGCCAGCTTAGCCCTGTATACATACCTAACCCTTCCTAAGAGTGCACTGTGGTGGAAATTCACAGCTATTATTAATACAGTGACTTTGAAAACCTAGTTTACTGCGGAATGTAAGAACCTGCATTTAGAACTGGAAATTTCCAAAGTACTATGGCAAAGTGGATTAGAATCTGTTATGGCTGTCAATACACTCAGGAGCCATCTGTCTTTCTTTTACCAGGTAAATGTTGTCATTGTTTCCTTCCTAAGAACCTTCAAAAAGTCTTCCAAGAGGAGAGATGGAACGGGGTGACAGCTATTGTCAGCAGTCAGGAGTGGGAAAGCCCAGATCTGACTGATGAGATCACAAGGGTAGGTAAACTGTGAGTTAGGAGCCGCTTTCCCAGCAGGGCAGGAAACGGGAGCTGGGTGCCAGAGCATGTGCAACGGGCAGAGGGGAGCACCCACGGCAGGGGTGGGGAGCACACACACCCGGTAACTCCCAGCAGGCCAGGCAACATTGCACAGAACGAAGGGCTGCAGGAGGAAAGCAAAACCCAGGCTTTAGACCTTGGGAAAACAACAACAGACAATAGCAATAAGACCTCCAAGCCCAGAGGGCTGGTAACTAAGTAACTATAGTAGGGTGGTTAGAAAAAAAAGTCAAAGTTAAGGTATTGTGTTTTCAGGGGATCAGACAGATAGAAACCCAACATTTACAGGAAAGGTAAACGATACAGTTTCTAACTTTAAAATCACAAACTTCCCCAGCATCTTTGGAATGTTTTTTTCCCCCAGTCATTTCTTTTCAGATGATGCTGGAAGAAGACCTGAAGCAAAGCCAACAGGTGTACACAGCCACCAGGTTAACTGCCATTCAGGTACCTCATAGCTCAACCCCATGTCTGGGGTTCAGCATTCCTGGGGTTCAACTAACCAAGGATCAAAAACATCTGAAAATCAAATAAAAAAACAAAGCAAGCAAACAAAAATCCAATCTGTACTGAACGGGGCTGAGTCTGCCTGCATCAGCCTCTGAACACGGCGTCCCAACAATTCCACACCATTCACATGTTAGGCATCACGTGTGAGCCAGGGGTGATTTCAAGTCCCCAGGCAGGTGTGTTATATTATGTAAGTGACACACCACTTTATTTGAGGGGCATGAGTGCCTTTGCATTCAGATATTAGAAGTGGCACAAGGACCTTGAACTATCCCCTCAGGTACAGAAAAAAAACTACAGACAGAATGTATCGTATCGGAATGGGTATAGCTGCCTGGCTGGTCGGGGCACTCACTTAATCCCAGCACTAGGAGGCAGAGGCAAGAGGATCTGAGTTCAAAGCCAGCCTGGTGTAAAGAGCAAGGACAGCCAGGGCTACAGAGAGACCCTGTCTCAAAGAGAAAGAGAGGGCATGACTACTGCTATCAGGGTCACAGGCCCAGTTAAGACACAAAGGGGTGGCTAAGGCCGCTAGCTGCTCAGGGATGAGCATTCAAGGATACACACCTAGGATACAGAGTAACACAGAGCACAAGGGTGATGCTGGGATGCAGAGGCAGCCCTCTGAGGTACAGGATCTAGCCACAGAGGTGAGTCAGGGCTTATGTACAGACCCGAGACACTGGGCTCAGGTGAGAGCAAGGGAGGGTGCAGGGCCAAACAGCAGACCTCCCAGAGGCTGAGTCTGCCTGCAAAGGAGAGAACAGTTCAACTTCCCCAAGTGTGCACTGGGATTTCTAACACGGCTCCCTTGTGCCGCAACAGAGCTCAAAAGCCCAAGGCAATGAAGGCCCATTTTGGACCTGAACCTCAGCCTTGAGAAAACAGGAAAGAGACAGAGTCCAAGAAATGCCCAGTTCTGCCCAAGATGCAGGAGGTGGAGTGCATAGGGATCGGGAAGATTGTTTCCTGGACACGTTTACAAAAGAATAATATTTTTTAAAAAAAAAGCAAATCGGAACCCCAAATGAGGAACAATTGCTGGAAACAGAGAAACCCAAGAGACCAGTTCTCTGGGCTTGAGGGTTGTTTTTTGTTTTGTTTCTTTGAGTATACATTTCACAGAATCCTCCTATTTTTCCATATTAGGTCCTAAATTACATTTTTTTTTTTTTAGGAGATAGAGAAAAGTCCTAGCAAGCTAGCCAAGCCAAGCCAAACAGCCCTAAGCCTGGCCCCGTGACTACACACTGAAGGGGTTGAACTGTCCTCTACGTTCATCGGCCACAAAGTGCTCTGCAGGGAGAGGGCAGCGGAACAGACCCGGGATCCATTTTGGGTAGACAGGGGTTTGGAAGCAAGGCCACTGCTGGGAAGGCCAAGGTTGGAGCAGGAAAGTCCCTGTAATCAGAGAAAACAGTTGAGTCAGGTCAGACAGATGGGGAGAGGTGAACTCACTCCATGTCACAGGTGGATTAGCACTGGACACACCAGGCAAAACAGCCTTTGTCATGCACTTGCTGGGCAGGGGGAGGGAAGGATGGTTAGAGAAACAGCAGCCCACTGACAGAACCAGAATGGTTATATCAGACATACTTAGAACTTTAAGTCAGTGTATGAGTGAATGACACACACACACGCACACGCACACCAAGATCATGATGCGTTTTTTAGTCTTTGTAATTTGAGATCTGATCTTTAAGATTTGGTGGAGGAAACTCTGAACCAGAAACACACAGGGACCTCAGCTTCTGCTTAAGAAATAGCTATCTCACCAGGGACAGCCTCCTGTCTCATCCCCTTGGTTAGGCATTACACAGCAAAAGTGAATCAGACAGGCACACTGGCAAGCTAAGCATCGGGAATCTGAGATCCAGTCGGGAGAATGGCGTGTTCTATGTCTGAGCAGCCAGCTCTAGTTCCGACATAATTCCCGGAGTTTAGATGCTTTCAGCTCCGTGAGTTGAGTTGGTCGTGGGCTCTGTTTTACCTAGGGATAGCCTTTAATCCCTTAGGGATTTTTTTGTTTCCTTTTTATTTCTTAAATTAAAAAAAAAAAAAGATTTACTTATTTTTATCGTATGTGTTTGGATGTTCTGTCTGCATATATATAAGTATATTATGTGCATGCCGGGTGCATATGAAGGCCAGGAGAGGGTGCTGGATACTCTGGAATAAGAGTTGTAGACGGCAGAGAGCTGCCATGTGGCTCCTGGGAATGGAACTCTGGTCCTCTGCAAGATCAGTCAGTGCTCTTAACTGCTGAGCTGTCCTCCAGCCTCTCCTCTTTAGTAAGGCTTATATCAATTCTGATGACCCTTTCCTGGGATAGTGGGACCTGGCCAGTGATGGGCTGTGTTCTAGGAAGAAGATGCAGGAGGGGTTCCCATACTGCTGGCTTATCTGGGCCCACTCACTTCCCCTCTACCTAAACTGGTTCCCTGGTTTGGTGAGTGGATGAACCTTAACGGGGACACGTCAGCCCCCGCTGGTAGGACTCTTCAGTAAATAGAAATCACCTGTCCAGGTCAACGCCTATCAGTGTATACAGACAGCTAGACCAGACTGGATTTCCATGCCAAGGTCAGACCATCCCTGACAGAGTGCACAATGCCTAGCATCATTTTCAGAAAGAAGGTAAGAAGGTCCAGGCTATTTTAAGTGTTTTCCCTTTGGATCAGTTCTAACTGGAAGACAATATACACAAACATCCCATTGGTTCACTCACGGTAGGATGCAACAGTTTACACTAAATACAGGTCAGTGGGGTAAGGTTGAATGTTAATCACGCCTCAGAAGATCAGTAGAACATCATTTCAAGAGCAACTTGTGAACTAGGTTGGGGGCAGGGGAGGCAGAAGTCCACGTACAAGGATGCATGCTACAGAACCTGCAGTCTCTGAAGAGAGGATGTGAAAGATTTAAATGGAAACCAACCAACTTCTCCTCCCTGCAGGACGACAAAGTAGAGACTCGGCCATCACCGCCGCTGAAGCTGGAATTCTGAGCACCAAAGGAGAGAGACTGTGTAAGCGGTGAGTGCTTCCTTACGCTCACACGGGAAGCGCAGGCACACCAGTGTTAGGACCTAGGAGCTCTCTGGCTCGCATGAAGAGTCTGCAGGGCAAACTCTTAGCAAGTGAGTCTGGGCAGCATTTCACAAGTCAGAGTGAAGTTGAATGGCCTATTATTAGCCAGTTGCTTACTGAATTTCATGTCAAACCCTTGTAGGCTCAACTCTCTCCTTTCTGCATATCTCCTTAAGTAACTGAAATTCTTTCTATTGCAAGAAACGTCAACTTTTCTTCAGCCTAGCCCAGCACCTCGATGAAGAGAGGTAAGGGAGGCTGAGAAGCTCCCAGGCCTGCAGCAAGGGGGTGGGGGTGGGGGTAGCGAGCCTTGAGTATACACTGTAAAGCATCAGGCCACAGAGAATGTGGGGGAAGGGCACAGGAGCGGTGACATTACACACAAAGGATCAAGCAGAGAGAAGACAGACATTCCCAGGCTCTTATCAGGCAAGTGTCTGTGTCTTTCACATCTGCCAAGCTCCTCCATCCCACTCACTCTTTCCTCCAGATTGCCCTGAGTTTAGTTTCTTAAGTGTGACTTAGATGAAGTAAGGCGTCAGTCATGTGACTCTTTCTAGCTCCTTGTTAAACCAATTTTACATCTACTTTCACTCTGTGAAGTTTTATCATCAGGCTATTTTGGATTTGACTTTTAGAAGCACTGCCTAAACCTTAACTAACTCATAAGGCAAATTAGTACTGAATATATGTATGATCTACAGCTCGATGTCACCCCGAGGAGCCACAGACAGGGTGACAAAGAAGGTAGCATTGGAAGGAAGCTGGATCTAAAGAGCTACCAAATACCTTCAGTTATGGTGAAACTTGGAGTTAAAGTTACAGCAGTCAATATGGAAACATTGTGGCTGTGGTAGCCAGCTCTGCAGGCACAACTTGGGCACAGTCAGCAACACTACTGAAGGCCCTGCACAGGCAGGTGACTCCAGGCTTCTGTCCCCGAGGTACTTTAAAGGCTCAGGTGTCAGTGTGAAGGGTGACAGGATAGAAGGCTTGGACTAGGAGGTCTCTGAAGTCTGGAACTAGAGAAGCTTAGAAGGGGACATATAAAAAAAGCACAGGCAATCCTAAACAGGTTTCCAGAAGGCTCAAGTAACCTGTTCAGCCAGTTTGGGAAAGCCGAGACTGTTGGCTTACTCTCTATCTCTGTGTGTATGTGTGTGTGTGTGTGTGTGTGTGTGTGTGTGTGTGCGTAATCTGAAGCTTAGAAATGGAATGGAAGTGACTAAATGCTATTTTAATATAATTAAAATAAATTAAATCTTATACAAGAAACTTATTTCCAGAAGGGGAAAAATGACATTAAGAACAGGAAGGTATTAGGTCATTTAACTCAGATTAATCTGTTTGGATCATGAGGCTTAATTAAAATGTGCCCAATTTAACCTTCTGAAAGGCCCAACAATCCTTGACAGATCCCAGGCCTTCCCCAGTACTCTGAGCCTCCCTCTGGCTCTGGTTTCTTCACTAGGATGTCTGCCCTCACTCTCTCCCTCACCCTTCCCGTGAGCACTCAAAACATCAGAATCCTGACCCCTCTTCCCTTCCTTTTCCTCATCAGGAAAGTACAGGCTCTCACGCATGCATTTAAGGTAAACATTAGACTCGCAAGCTTGAAATTTGGGAAACTGAAAATGGTGGTCTTCCATCCACGTGAGAGCTGAATCACCAACGGACACATATAAGGGAGGCCAATAGTGGACGAGCCAATTCTGCATCCTGGGTATTTTTAGGAATGCTTATCAGCTTCTTAACGTTAACGTCTAGAATGCGAATCATGCTAAGAATGCTTGAATACTAACATTTGAGAATGTTAGAATGCGCTGGGGCGGGGGGTAAAAGGAGCCAGGCTAACACAAAAAGAGCAAAGTAACTAAGTTTAGCAATGTATTTTAGACACACAGAAGCAGCGACCCCTCAGAGCACGTGCCATGCAGGCTCGCTGTACTAACCCTGCCAGATCTTCTACTTAGGGACTGGGATCCACAATAGTCTCCGTCATAACCGTTAGTCTGTTTCAACAAAGAAAGAAGAGGTCACATCAGTGTAATTAACAGGGCAGGTACAAACCATAGAGCAGCACTTATCCAGGAATACACTGAGCCTTCTCTGCAGAGGAACTGAAGGGAATGAATGGGGGTAACCCCAGGGCAACAGAAAGCACTCCCTCCCACACACGTGTGTGTCTCTCTCTCACACACACACACCCACACAACCTGCCAACATGCCTCCTACCCCACTACAACTCATCAAACGCCCAGCAAGCATGGTGCCTGTGCTATTCCCTCCTGTGGCGTGAGGCCCATGGCTTGATGTAAACTGCTTCTCTGGGCAGTTTTCCTGTGTTCAATCTTAGGTTAGTGCCATGGAAACTCGAGATTTCAAGAAGGCTGAACGCCAGGCCAGAGGATAGTGACCTGCCCAGCTCAGTTAGATTCTGGGTAAGGATTGGACAATGCAGCCGGAAGAAGCTGTGTCCCGAAGATTCATGTCTGCGTAACTCATGTCAGTGTAACCCACAACGGAGTGCAGAAGTCTCCCACGAAGGACTAGCAAACCTTAGGGAGGCAGCTCTTAGTGATCCACTCTTCCTGCTTTGTTTTGATAGATGAGAACGAAGATATACTCAATGTTCATGTGTCCTCCAGGAAGAAACCAAACCCAACCAAACCATCCAAAAGTTGCCTGGCACTCTTCTCTCCCTCTGCCTAAGCCAGTGGTTCTCAACCTGTGGGTCCCAACCCCTGGGGTGTAAAATGTGTGAGCCTTTTACAGAGGTAATACAGCAGATGTTTACATGGTGACTCATAAGAGTGGCAAAATTACAGTTATAAAGTAGCAATGGAAATAATTTTATGGTTGGGGGGGGAGGTCAACCATAGCATGTGGAGAGATCACAGCACTCGAAGGTTGGGAAGTGCCGCCTTGAGCCAAGGCACGGCCATCTGGAAGTGCTCTCTCTACAGGCAACGGTCTATTTTATGGCACTAGGAACCATGTTTGAGGAAATCGTTGTTGACTCAAGGTAGAACCCACCAGAGACCAAGACAGCTTCAAACACGGGAAAAGTAAGAGTGGCTCATATCTGGTAGATGGAAGAGGATTTATCTGTCGCAGACCTGAGTCTCAGACTGCAAATGCAAGGTCTGCCCTGTGCCCTTAAGTTAAGTTCTTCAACCGCACCAGCACTTCCACAGCTCTGACAATATTCACGAAGAGGAAGAAAGTTCAGGGCCACGATGAGGGGCATGTGAGTGTCTGTGAGTCTCCTGCACACCCTGGTAACCTCTGAAGGCACATGTGGCTACCTGATGGGCACACCAGCAGTCAGGAGGGTGTGGCTTGTGGAAGGTACTGGGTGAGCCTCACTCCAGTGTAGCAAGAGTACGGTACTAATGCAGGATAAGTAAATGACAGACGGACTCTAACCCCACAGTCATGTAATCTTCATTATAAACTATAGGCCTGCTTTTGCAACAACTCAAAAAAACAAAAAAAAAAAACTAAAAAAACAAAAAAACAGCAACAAAAAACCCCCACCCCAAATACAAAAACAAAGTCACACAATTTAAAGTTTCTAAGTGAAACAGGAGCATGTAAAAAACCTTCCAAAAAACATTTCTGAAATGTGTTTAATGTGTTCTAAACTCTTTGGAGCTGCTATGCAGCCATTTGGATAGACAATGTGTGCTGTCTGTATCTCTATGTAAGTCACGGAGCTCAGTCAGAGGTCTTTAAAATGGTAAACGAAACAAGAAAGGATCGTTGAAACTTGTGAGATGAAGCCAGTGGCACACTTGAGGCATTCAAGTTAATTTTAGAAAGAAGACACTGTGAAGTCCAAAATGCCTTGGGCCACTGCCTTGGGCACATGAAGCCCAAGGATCAGCTCTCAAAATGGACTTTCAGTTGAAAATACAAAAGATGAGGTCTAGAAACAAGTTCAAATACATTTGATTCCTTAAAGGTCCAAGAATGTCTCCTGTCACGGTGTGACTGCACAGGTGCTCTGTGGCTAGAGGATGGACACTGTGGGCACATCTGCAATCTCGGGCCTTATCTTGTGCTTCTTCCTAGCTGGCCTGCCTCACCAGGCTAGGACTGTTTGAGCAGCTCAGTGTGTGAGACAGGGGTGGGAATTCCCACGCCCAGTAGCTCTATCCAGCTTTCCGTGGACCTTGAAGGATTCAAGCATGCTCAGCAGACGCACAACACTATTAACGATGGCCATGAACATAAAAGTAAAATTTCCAAATAATTCTAAAGTGGAGAATAAATGAAGCCCAGGGGCTTTAGAATAAAATCGTCTCTCTGCATAATATCAGAGAAGAGACTATAGGTTTGCAAAATTCATTGGGTTTAGACCAAAGGGCTTTATTTTTGTTGCTGGAACGGAAATCTTTCTCAAAGGTAATTTTCCCAGGAAAAGTGCCAGCCGGTCCTCTTAAATTGAATAGATACAGATTAGAAAAGAATGGGGTTTATTAAGTAAAGGGATTTCTTCACACTTAAGTCCTTTAAAAGGACACAGGAGTTCTTAGTTCATGGTTGGTGACCAACAGCCAATACTCAGCTCCTGCTGGTGATTGGGAGCCAGGTACTGCATATAATCCTGGTTTTAGGGCCCCATCCACAGGCCAGGAGGCTCACTCTAGAGAGAGCCATGCCCTCCTGACTCATAGTGAAGACCAGCAGATGGACTTGGCTTTTTGGAAAAGCATCTAGGAAGTTAGTAAAAAGCACCATGGTTATGATCTGTCACTGCACTGCACACAGTTAGAGTCACACAGCAAAATGATCTGACCACCTCACCCAGGCGTAGGGACTCCCATACTCCAGCTCGGGCTGTGCCTGTTGGAACAAGAGTGGAGGGGGGAAACAGAAACAGGAGCGGCAGAAGTGAATCAGAGAGAAGTCACAGGTAGAGGCAAGAACCAGGCAACCTTGAAAATCTTAACACTAACACATTTCCCATGACTTCTAACGTCTTTACTTAAAAGAAAGACATATTATCAGAATGGCAGTCATCATAAAGTCTAGGAACATTAAATTGCTTCTATGCAACAGTGGTATAGGTCACGAAACACAATTTGAGCCTTACTTCCTTCATGACATAGGTAAAGTTCTAATTAAACTATGGAAAAGTCTGGAGATGTATGGTCGTCAGATTTAAATAAAGATAATTAAAACCTTAGGATAATTCTCAGGAACCATGCATGGTAACCACCTTCCTGGCTGTCAGGGCTTATCACCACTGCCAAACTGTAGAGAGGGGGCTTGGGCAGCTGAAAGAAACCATCTTAGGAATTGCTAAGTAAAGGCTTCAGAATATTAAAATGTACTAAGCGGCACAGTCCAGCCTCCATAGACATAGAGGGAGATGTGTCTACAAAGAAGGGCTGCCAGCTGCCTTCCAAAGCTGTACCAGCCAGCAGGAGACAGAGTTTTGGACACCTGGCAGGTGTGAAAGGCTCTGGGGAAGGCAGGAGCTGGCACTGTCACTAAAAACTGTGACCTCAAGTGGGTCCCTAAACGCTCTAGACTTTGTTCTAAAATAAGTGAGAATAGCAGGTTTGATTTTTATTTCCAAGATCCCAGCTCTCAAATTCTTTAAAAAAAAAATTAAGACTCTAGTTTTTTAAAAACAAAACAAAAAAAGACATTTCTAATTTGGGGGGGTGGTCGGCATGTGCCAGGTATAAGTGAAACTCAGAAGAAAGCTTTCAAAAGTCAGCTCTCACTTTCCACCATGTGGATCCTAGGGTCTGAACTCAGGTTGTCAGGCTTGGTGGCACAGGCTTTTCCCCACTAAGTACACCATGGGAGAGTCATGCAGCCAATAGAGGCTGATAGTGACATTCAGTGACTTTCTCCCGTGCTCCTCCTCAGTTCACTAACCGTGGACTTCCTGTGGGAAATTTCAAACCTTAGGACAGATACCCTGGGATCTGAAAAAAGATGTCCAGGATGGGGACTCAGTTCACTAGAGGCCAACTCAGAAGGGGAATGAATGAGCACCCCAGCACTTGCTAGACTTCAGCAAACTTCAGCAAACTCTTTGAAGTTAGGACACACATCTCTACCCCACCCTCCAGGAATCTTATAATGGTGAAATTCCTCCCTGGGGGAATCCTAGAGGACCACGGTCTGCAGATGACACATTGTCCCAGAGACTTGGGTTCTGCTTCCATCTCCTGCCTATTCTACCTCAGACATCTGTTCATCCGGCTTGGGCTTGCTGTTTCTGGGAAAGGTTCTCTTGCAAAGTCACCACCAGGAGGCTACGTCCAAGGGTCAGCTTTCTGTTCTGCCCTTCCCAGTCCCTCCCCTGGTCCCCAACTGTCCTTCCTCCTCTTGGTTTCAAGAGCCAGACCTTTGATACCTCCCACTGGCTGGGCCTGGTCACAGATGTTGCAAGCTGAGCTTGTACATATATTCTGCTTACGTAAACCTTGCTTCCTTAAAAACAGACCGTGTCTGAGGGAGGGCCAGTGAGGAAGTCACAGCTGCATCGTCTGTAGCAGGAAAGACACACAGCAGGAACTTCCCAGTAGCAAGGTGTCACCTCCCTTGTTTCACATGTAACTGTCCAGAAAAGCCACACAGGGTCTGCTCTTAGTGCTAAGAGGACAGGGCCAGTGATGGTGGCTAAGCCACAAAGCTGGTGTGCCCACCTCAGGGCCTTATTGCTACATGCCAAGTTAAGCATACACCTGGTGCATGCTTATTCAAGGGGTAATATTGTGTGTCCTAACTGTCACAGTGATAATAAACCAACTCTTGGCTCAATAGTCTCTTAGCAAAGCAGAGCAGCTCTTAGAGACCTAGTTATGACATCCTAGAGATCCCGTGTCCACCCTGCAGCTAATCACAAGGGCATTGCTTACTAAGCTAAAGCACAACCGTTCTGCCTCGTTTCCCAGAGCACACATTTTCTTCTAATGCAGCTATAAAGGCTGTATTTATTAGCCATGATGTTGCCCATGAGGAGCGTTCAAGGCTGGGGCTGTAACTCAGTAATAGAACATGCCTAGAACATGGGAGGCTTTAGGTCCAGTCTCCAGCACCGCAGAGAGCCTTCATTATAGCTTGAAAGGTTCCATAGCCAGAAGGCTCCAGGGGAGCCTCCAGCTACTGTAGAACCATCTGAAATGACTCATGGCTACTTCTGTGCATGCTTTCTCACACATGTTTATGCATGTGGAGGTTAGTGGATAACCTTAGGTGTCATTTCTAGACATGCCTTTTTTTTTTTTTTTGACAGTGTTTCTCGTTGGCCTGGCACTTCCTAAGAAGGCTAAACTAGGTAGCCAGAGAGCTTCCCAAACTGCCCTCTGAATTACTGGAATTATAAGCACCTACCACCACACATGGCCTCCTTCACAGGAGTTCTGGGGGTGGAACTCAGGGTCCTCATTGACCAACTGAACTATTTCCCAAGTCCAACCAACTTATGGATGGTTTAACCAAGGTTAGCGTTCCTGGAGAGCGTGTGGGCATGTGGGTGGGCGGGCATGCAGTGTGCCTTCATGTTCCTGTGTATCATACTGACTCTGAGACAACCATTAACCAAAGTTTCATAGTTTCATGTTGTGGGAAAACTATTGAAAGCATAAACCTCCGCCCACCACTCTCTAGTGAACTACAGCAATAAAGTAACACTCCATAGTCTCCCCAGCGCAGCCCACCCTGCCCTTGGCTAACTTATATACATTGTTACATGTATACATTGTATATGTATCCATACATATCATACATATTCATCAGTTAGGTGGGGACCCACTAAGCACAGAAATTGTGATCTGAGGACTAAAAGCAGGGACGGGGATCTAGCCCACACAGTGTGCCATGCAGAAGCAGTCACGCCCCGTTACTGACCCTTAGGCTGCCGCGACTACCCACGGACAAGCGCTCGTCTTCGTCAGAAGCCTAATAAAAGAGGATGAGAACACAACCATGAACGGACCGTAAAGAAACCTGCTGACCCGACTCCAGAGCAGTGAGTGGACCAGCCACCCTCTGAGATCTCACAGGATGTGACCTCAGGACCTCAGTATGTCTCAGTTTGCCTAGGGCTGTTTATGGAAACACTGGATGCCACAGGTAGCTTTTAAGGAGGGTTATTAATAAGCTTCGTGAGTATAAAAATTATCTACTGGTACTTAACAACAAGAAAAGCCATTTACAATGTCATGAACAATATATTAATAATAATACTTAAACACATCCTAGCAGAGTAGGAGATAAAGTTTCGTGGTAGAGTACCCAAACTCAAATGAGGCCTTGGTTTGATATCCAGTTTTTTGTTTTTGTTTTTTTAAAAATCGAAACACACTTTTTTCACTCAGCTTAGCCCAAAATGCTGAAGGCTGAGTTACGGTCTTTATTCAGATAAAGATAGCAGTTGTACATCAACAATGGCAAGTCTCTCTTAAGCACTGTATCTATTTAAGCCACTAGAGGAACTTGTCCTTTGCAGTGAAGGAGCATGGTACAGAGCGTGGTACTGACCGAGGTGTTTCTCCGGAATCTACGAGAGTAGCGCTCGCTGTCTTCCTACCGGAGCACATGGAATGGCAAAGAGAGGTTAGCGATAGCAAGGCAGAGAGCTTAGAAACCCCACAAGGTCCCACTGCCACAGAACCTAGCATTTCCGATCTAAATGGCAAGTCAGTATTTGCTGCTTTGCTTTTGTTTAAAAGTTCTGACTACAGGACTGTGGGACATAGCTCCTCTGGGGAAGTCCTTCAGAACTGGAATAACTGGCATAGTTGGTGGCTTTAAAAGCAATGAGGGGGTGCTTGGGCAGAAATGAAACCCTGCTTTCTACTCCCCCACCCCCAACTCTGGAATCTGATTTTAAATCAGCTCTCTTCCCCTCAGGACTGACTCTCCTTCGGGGAAACAATTTCCCCAGAGAACCTCAACGTGGATGTCACCCTGCTTGCTTTATGGACTCTGGGACAAACAGGGTTTTGCGTGTTTATCTCTGGAATGGATGTGGGAGGTACTGAGCTGCTCACAGCTAATTACTGTTCTGTCAAAGTGGCCGCCTTTTAACTGTCCTTAGGATCTGATGAGAAGACAGACATCTCAGGGACGTACAATACTGAGACCGTTGACACGGGCTGGACGAGATGAGTCTTTCAATAGATATTTATATCGCACATAGCATCTAAGATGGTAGAGATGGCCTTGAATCTCCCTCGGGCTGTTCAATAGTGAGAAGCCCTGATGAAGACATTTCCAGGTCTCCAATGCCAAAAGCATGCGTCAAGTTCAGGACAGCAGCCAGGATAGAAAGAGGTGGGCGGCTTAATAAAAGGCCTTGCTTTGGGGATCACTGGAAAGCACCAGAGGGTGCCTTGCCCATAGCTTGGCCACATAGGCACCTCTCCTGAGAGGCCTGAGAGCAAGATAGGCTCCCTAGGGCTGAGTGAGCCCTGGCCTGTGCTGGGAAGGCAGACAGGTTCTAAAAGAAAAGTTATTTGGGAAGGGAGGAGAGCTGGGGTTTTCAAAGGCACAAATGAGACAAGAGGAGGCAACAGGGACAGTGTGGAGTGTGGGGCTTGGGGAGATAGGGAGCTGGCTGTGTATGGGGGAAGCAAACAGACTAGGGTGCCTCTTCAGGTTCTAACTATAACAGCGAGATGTTCTGATGGTAATGTGAGGTTCTCTGGGAAGTTCTTGGACAAGGGCGCATGCCCAGCCCTGGGGAATCTTCTGATGTAGAGAACTGGGGGAGCAGCTGTGGTGATGGAACCTTAGGCAACAGCAGCCTGCAGACACCAGCAGTCCTGCAGAGGGACAGGTCACATGCCTGGCCAGGCCTTTTCTAATAGCACCACACCAGATGCAAAGTGCCCTGAGGAAGACCTCTGAGTATCAAATTACAGTGCAGTAGGAATCTCCTGGTGTAATTAAACTTCAGTCAGGATTAAGTTATAAACCATTTAAGTCTTAGAATTATATTCAGGGCCTACCATCCACTGCTCGATGTCGCCCCATTTTGTATCCAGCCCATAATATTTCTATAGACAGAAGGGAAAGAAAATTAGGCAAGAAATGAACAGTTAAAGGCTTAAGAAATGGTTCCACCAGGCTCCCACCCTCCACCCCCCACACACACTCACTCAGGGAGGCAGCATGCCTGGCACAGTGGCTACAAACCTGGGGTCTGCACAGAGGCCATTTCCTAAGCAGCGAGGTAGTGGCCTGAGATGAGGCCTGCCTAGCCGCTCCTGCTTTGCGGGCCTCTGGAGCCCAAGGCAAAGCACTCATCTGGCAAGGGTGGCCTACCAAGATGTCAGGAAAGAAGCCCATGTGTAGAACCACTCACTGTAGGCCCCTCTGCAAAGCTGTTCACAGCTTTGGGGCATCCTTGCAGGAGGAACAAATGCTATCTACTAGAAGCCCAAGCTGAGAGCCATTCAGTGTCACTGCCCCAGGAAAGGGCCCCAGAGAGGGAAGGGAGAAGCGATGTGCTGAGCTGGCTTCTAGCTGCAGGTTCCTGCTGTCTGACACCTGTGCCCAGTGCAGGCTGGAGAACCCATAACTGCTGGCAGATGTCTAGGACCTGTAGAGCAGGCCTTTGGGTGGGAAAAGACTGTAGCCAATGGCTCTAGGTTTTACTACCTACTCTAAGCCATGGTGGTCCCAGTTAGACTCAACTAAGTAGGTCAGAATGGCTGCTTCCGGGTAAGAACCTGGGCTTAACAACCTGCTTGACCTTTCCCCTTATTTTCTTCTCTATTTCTAGCAAGAAAATCACAGAACCAGCAGCAAACCTGTAAACATCACATTTTACACACTTTAAGCTTATAATCAGAAATATAAACCTGGGTGCCAGAAGTACAGGGATGTTTTTAAATGGTTTTCTAATTACTCGAGCATGCTGTGGTTATATTTGGTTTAGTTCCACCTTGAAGGAGGGCCAGATTTCGGATGCATGGTCCTGCCCCTTCCTCAGAGAGATGATGGTAAGTAGAAAACCAGAGGGAGGGAGAACTTCACACAGCCTTGAAAAGCCAAGCGTGTTAAACTAGTGCAAAAAGCCACACAAGCAGTCTTTCCCGCTAAGCTATGTGGAAAAGCCATGGCTGGAAAACAGTGGTTCTCAACCTGTGGGTCGAGACCCCCCATGGGGTTCAGAGATTTGCATTACAATTCATAACAGTAGCAAAATGACAGTTATGAAGTAATGAAAAAAAATAACTGTATGGTTGAGGGGGGGTCACCACAACATGAAGAACCATAAAGGGTCGCAGCATTAGGAAGGTTGAGAACCACTTGTGTAGAAGGTTCTGCAGGCTGAACCCATTAGAGTGTTGTGATTGTGAAGGTTAAAAGCCAAAATTATCTTTCCTGTCTATAGTTCCCACTGATGTCCCTTATCCACCTGGGCATCTGGTCCTTTAACAAAGTCTTCGGAATGTATTGACTTAGTAGATCTAACCTCCAACTAACAAAAGCCTAAGAATGCTACCAACTAGCACCTAAAACCTATAATGAGATCTCTCTTCTCTGCTCTAACCCACCTACCTACATGGTTTTCCTATCAATGTCTATGGAAAAATCCCTCATGACTTACTTTTGCCTTTGTAACTATTAAAAGTTGAGGTATTTGTAGCAACCTGAATCTATGTTCCCTGGCCATGGTCATTCATTTCCGGCTCAGAATAAACTCTCTCTGAGTGAGAGCTGTCTTTTGCATTGACACAGATTTCTTTAGAGTACACATTTGTAAAGGAAGAGAAAAGCAAATGCTCTGGGCTGGAGAGGTGGCTCAGTGGTTAAGAGCATTGACTGCTCTTCCAGAGGTGCTGAGTTCAATTCCCAGCAACCACATAGTGGCTCACAGCCATCTGTAATGGGATTCAATGTCCTATTCTGGTGCGTCTGAGGACAGCGACAGTATACTCATAAAAGTAAATGCTCTTCAAAGTGTCCAAGTCACATTTTAATTACAATTCCAGTGGATCCCTGGTGCTAAAGCCTCCTCTGTACTCAGCCAATGCTAGCTCCACACTCACCTCTGACATCCAGATCCTTATTCATGTGTACCACAAGGTGCCTTCATTTCCATTTATGTTTATACAAACTCTGGTGGGCTTCCAGGGCTCTTCCAGTTACGCCCTGCATCTGAGCTCACATCTGACAGTTCTCACGGCACATCTCAGTCCTGTCAGCAAAAATCTAACCTTAAGCTGAACAGGAAAGGGAAGGACAAGAGGGGAAATAACTAGATCCAGGCCCTTTGCTGGGTTTGGGACAGCGATGTCCTGTAGCCTCACTGGCCATCAGAGGGCTTTTCAGCCTTACTGGAACCTGTCAGAATCCTCCTGCGATTCTAGAAGACAGGGGGCTCTGGCTCCAGTATCCATTCCCATACTAGATGCACTAGGCCACAAACAGTGCCTACAAACTCAGTTGGCTACCCATTGGATCTTTGTGTCTCTTCAGAAGAGATCTCCCACTTGAGGCAGGACTGGATGGGCTGTGGGTCATCATACTGAGCTCAGGATTGTCTGTAGCAGGCTTACTGGTGACATGCTTAAGAGGCCAGTGTGCTTTCGATTCTGAGAGACTGTATTCTGACTCCGACTCTCTGCTTTAAAAGACACGGTCATTCTAAGCAGAAACTGAACAAGTGCAGGAAAGAACACAGGCTCTCCCATAGGAAATGCTCACACGTAGGAAAGGCTCACCGAGCCCTGTAACCACTCTCGGGGGCCACCCTGGCCGAGTTGCAAGCCTGTGGAAAGCCAGTGCTCAGCATGTCCTGCTCACCATCCTCACTTCTGCGGCTGTCATGGAATCGAGAGGACATTATAGGGCATTAGCCTATAATGCTGTAGTTCCGAATGGGGAGGACAGTGGGACTTTTGTTCTTTCAGCTTTGTGTTTTTCACATTTTATTAAGACTTTCAAATCTACCTCTATAATCTTTCACTCTCTTCTTCTAGATTTTTATTCTTTTCTGTCCTGAAACTTTCGATCCCTCTGTCTTAGTCTCCTAAGTACTGGGGGCTACCATACCTGGCCTAATATCTAATTTCTCCATCTGTTCGTCTGCCCATCCTATCTATCTATCTATCTATCTATCTATCTATCTATATCTCTCCTTCTCTTCCCTCATTTTTTTTTTTGAGACAGGGTCTTTATGTAGACCAGGCTAGCCTTCAAATAACCACATAATCCCAGGATAGGCTTGAACTTTCAGTGATCCTCCTGTCTCCACTCCCTGAGTACTAGGATTATGGAATTGCAACCCAATAATGTCTTAAAATGTGGCAATTTACACTGGTATCTTACAGTCATCTAGAAAAAAAGACTTTTATCTTTAATATGCAATTTAAAAAAGCGTCTTCCAGTTCTAAAAATGTGGTTTGTGTTAGAATTTTTTTCTCCTTTGGAGACAGTTTTCCAATTCCTTGAGGCAAAGGGATGGAGGGATGTGTTCCATGCATGGCTACTGCCTCATGTCGGGAGAGACTGGTTTATCTGACAAGGGCACGGGGTGGGTGTGAACACGGCAAGCTCAGCGAACACACTGTTCTGCAGGTGGCAGGGCCGCAGCACGGGAAAGCAGCACATGCGCAGTAGGAATGACGGACAGGGCCTACCTTTTGGACTTGATAGATCTACAGGAAAGGATGGAAGAGACAAGCAGAGGGAGAAACAGAGAATTCAGTTAAAATTGTGGGAATATGAGAATGGTTCTGTGACAACCAGAAATGCAAACAAAGACTATACTACAGAAAAACAAAGATTGCAGATGGAATATAAAGAGAAAATGCATTAAGGTCCATGTCTTCACTCGTTTGGTGCTGTCTTAAATGACGGCTGATGGTCACTCGCTCCACAGCAACGCCTGCAGATCCCACTGTTACCAGATGCACAGCCCATTGCCACAGGAGGCAATAGGAATTAAAGATACCTTTTCAGACTTTAAAGGAGATGGGGACATGGAGGGAAAGCGACTCAGGAAGGAGTGGGAAGGGAGAGAGGGGAATGGTAGGGGGTTCTGATCAAAATACATCATATATCCATGTACAAAATTGTCAAAGAATAAACATGAGGTTATCTTTAAAAAGAAAACTGCCTTTCACACTAATATTTAACCAGAAAAGTGTCAAATTTTAAGTAGGAAATTGAGAGATCAGATTCAGAAAGGATTAATAGAGAGGTTTTAGCATCCTGGTCCATGCAGATTTATAGGAAAGAATATTCCGGCGAAATACTGCAGCCATGAGATTGTGCTGAAAGACAAGACGGGCTCCCTCTCCCCAACACGGTGCTTTGCTTTGGAACCATCTTTTAATTTCAGTCTCCACTAAGACAGGGGATACTTGCATTCATTCGACAAACCGTGAGGTATGTCAGACCTTATTAAGGGTCCAGGACTAGAACTAGAAATCTGGCATTTGATTTATACAGGAAAGCACAAGTAAACACAGTCAGCGTTCAACTATAATAACCGCCAACCAAAAATGAATATACAGTCAGTGGCATCAAGACACACGTCTTTCCATCAGTCCGAGGACCCCCACGATCTCCCTACATGCTACTCCTATCTGGTGCGCCCATTAATAAGTTCAGATCTACTCAACCAGTCCTGAAGCACAGCTTGAGGTTGCTGCTGCACTGGCTCCTGCCATCTGTGTGACTGACGGTCCTTACCAGGGACACCTAGAGTAGCCTGGGTCTGAATACCGCTCATTGTCCTAAGACCTGGTGACAGACCTGCACCCCAGCACATATTTGCTCTCTGCATGCTCTGCAAGCTCTCCTGGGGGACCCCAACTTTGGCACGGGCTTGAGGCCTCCTCAGCTCGTCCAGGCTGCCTTAGCTCCAACCCCCTCCTCTATGAAAGCCATTCCCTCTCAGCAGCAGCGTGACCTGGAGAAAGCAAGGATCACATTTCCCAGTTTTATAACAAAATATCAACCCCGCTGGCTAAACACTGGTCATCCAAAGCATATTCATTTCTCCTTAATCAACAACTTAGAATGCCAGTGCCCTGGGCTATCAGATGGTATGAGCTCCAGCCGGGTCTGATGCTGCTAATAATAGCCTGAACTGAGAAGGCAGGCAGAGCAGTCTGTGAGGGGCTGTGGGGTTGGGCTGGAAGCTTGGGCTGTTAGCTGTTCCCTCTCTTCTCTATAGACTTGCCCGCTGACACTGAACACACGTATGTATGTAAGCAAATATGTGTACCGCCTGGACTAGGTCAGATCCAGGACAGCTAGATGGACAGCTATTGTTTCTCTTCCTATGTGGTCCCTGCTACAGGTGTGGACTCTGTCTGGCAAATTCTACTTCAAACGCAACATGAGAAGATATTTGGTGTCCAAGGCGAAATGTCCTTCTGCTCAAATAAAAAGTGTAAGGACTCACTAATTTCTTCTTGGTGGTGGGCACTGCCACACGCACAGCTAACTGCCCAGGGGGTTGTAGAAGCTTTAAAAAATATAATTGTGCACATATGCCAATCAATGCTACCCATCAGTAAGAATGGATACAGTTTCAAGTATTACTTAGTAGATGCATGTAGACACACCACACAACTCACCTTGACCTTTGTGGGAATTGTACATCTCGGTGAAAGTCACCTAACCTAACCGTATGAGCATGACATGGGGCCAGCTCACAGCCTCATCGTATGCCACTGCCCGGAGTTCTTGGTTTGTCTCTGATAAGAGTGGAAACAGACAGCTGGGAGGCACATCATGCACTGGAAGGACAGTGAGACATGAAGTGCAGCTGACCCCCAGAACTAGCAGAGCAGCAAAACACCCTGGGAATTTTGGCAGATTGCTAGGGCTGGGTTTGGGGCTCAGTATAGAATACCTAGCATATATGAGGACCAGGGTTCAATCCCCATTGCTGCCAAAAAGGAGGAAAAAGAGAAAGAAAAAAAGAGCAAAGGACTGTGGGAAAACCAGGGTGAGGGGATAGTTGAGGAGCCTAGAGCATGGGGGAGCAGCCTTGGAGGGGGTGCTCCCACAGGACTCTTGGCTCGGCAGATGACAAGAGCTACCCTGTGTAACCCTAAGAAACAGCAGCCTCCAGCCACAGAACTATCTACCTCTCCATGCAACTACACTGTGGCTCCCACAGTGAATGGGAAGGGCTAGCAGGGCCCTGCACACAGTAGGCCCACAAGTGTCTACTGAACGAGCAGAAATGTTTCACAGAGAAAATGATAGCCGGAGGTCTGAGAAATAGCTGGGACTTGGTTATTAAAATAAAAATTAAATATTCAGTCCAAATAAATGGCCCAGTTTGTATGATGCAGCCATGTTAGCCAAGGAGCTCAAGTTGGGATGGTTCCCTGGGCCTGGGTGGGGCCCGCTCAGAGGTGCGTGACCGTGGCCTACAAAGCAGTAGGCTCTTTTCCTATTTTCCATTTGTGGGCTCAGATATTTGTCTCTGATGAGTTTCCTGAAGATGTTTCCTGGTGGGAGCAGCCAGACAGGTGTTTACCTGGTCCTGACTCCCCTTAGGCCCACATGACCCTCGGCCAAGAGACCAGGAAAGGGAGGCACTTCAGTTAACTCGAGGGGCTGTTAATCACAGTTCATGTGGTAAAGCCCAAATAATTAACACAGAACCTAGGACCACTTATTTTCTGATTTTTAAAAAATAAACCTGCTCAGAAGGGAGACAGATGCTAGGAAAACACTGACCCCAAGCTTTTCCCAGAGAACTAAAAGAAAATAAGCTATTAAAACACACATAAGGCCAGGCGGTGGTGGCATACTCTTCTAATTCTAGTACTTGGGAGGCAGAGAGGCAGGGGGATCTCTGTGACTTCGAGGCCAGCCTAATCTACAGAGGTATTCCCACGACAGCCAAGGCTACATAGAAAGACCTTGTCTCAACAAACAAACAAAAACCACACAAAAGTACCAACTTCTAAATGTAAAATCACAAAGACTAAAAACACATTACACTTTTGAAATTTTTCCATTTGTATTTGTAACCGGAAAGAAAAAAATGAGTCATTTTCCAATACTGGGTTACTTTTCTGCTCATAGCTTAGCATAAACGAGACGCTTGCCAAACCTATTTACAGGTCACTCTGTAATCACCACAGGATAGGGGTGAGGTCCCTCACTGTGGTGACTTCCCTGACTGCCTTCGCCACACTGGGGCTCTGGTACCCCTTTTAGGCTGTGGCTCCCAACACTCTACGACTACCCACGCGATATCTCCAAGTTTCCTTCCCCAAATCAAATCTGGCCACATCCCCTCTTCTGTTGGTATATTTCCTCCTGGGATGGCAAAGCCCCCAGGCAGAGGACAGTGAACATCTTAAGCTGTGGATCCGCCACGCCTATAGTACATGTGACAGGTTTGGGACTTGCCGATCTGGAGGAGGAACCTGCTGGTCTTGAGAGAATTAGGATTCCCAAGCTTCCATCTGAAGTTACACAGACAATGAGCATCAGCTGGGCTGCATTAACAGAACCAGAACCTGCACATGGAGGACGACTCAGGCAGCTGGTCTCAAATCTGCATGGCCAAGCTCAGTAGCATGTGGCTGAAGCAAATACTCCCCCAGAGGGATCATTTATCAGTTACAGGAAAGGTTGTGAAGAAGCCAGGACCCTAACGTACTTACAGAGCCCACACGCTGGCTGTTGGAACAAAATTCTGACTCAAGGTTTTAAAAACCAACAGTAGACAAGATGAAGGGTTGAAGGTACTGATGACCACCCTGGTCCCCAAGAACACATTTATTTGTTCCTGTGGCTACTTATTCCAAAGTTTACACTAACTACTGATAGATACTATATAAGCCTCGAAGCAATTTTGTTTTTAAAGGAAAGAAGTTGACCAATTAAATTAAAAGAAAATCATTTTGGTCTTTTCTGGTTCTGAGAGGATCCAGACCCTACTCCCCCGCCCTCCCAACGCCCTGTTAGAAGCCCAAGCCCAATCCTCTCAAACTCCTCTCAGCTAGAAAGCTGTCCTAGGAACTACGACTAAAGGGCAAGCTCGCAGGCTGTGAGCATCACTCAGGCTCCATTAGGTCTCCAGTTGGGCAGCCATGCCTAGCATCTGTGCTTTGTGCACACCAGGGCTAACCTGGAACAGATGTCCAGCATTCATGCTATGTGCACTCTGGGGCTAATCTGGAACAAGAACTACAAGGAGCACACGCATTCCAAGCAGGAGCAACACTAAGGTGACAATGACGAGAGCAGATGCCCAACAGCAGCAGGTACGCTGTCTTCACAGTCCTGAAAGAGAAAGAGCCAACCTCGGAACACTCAGCCCCCTTTACCTCTTTCTGCTGCCGTTCCAGCTCCTTCATCCGGATCTCTCGAGCCTCGGCGCGGGCTGCACGCTTCGCTGCGAGCCTGGCCTCCGCCTGAAACAGACCCAGAAACCTTGTTAGAGAACAGACCAGGCCACTTCCGGGCATGTAGTTAAATGACACAGCAGAGAGAAAATCTTGTTTAGGGCTTAACAAGCACACCGTGTGATTCACAGATCACTGGAGAGGCCAGGTTGTCAGGAATAGGAAGAAGGGGAGCTCCGCCTTTATCTAGTTTCAATTAGCTGGGTGGGGTCCACCAAAGTCCAAAACCCTTACATGAGAAATCTCAGAAATAAAGGATTCCTATGTGTTTAAACATGTTCGATGCTGAGCCGCGTGATCAAATCCGGCACCATTTTGTTCTGCCTCGCTTTGCCCAGAGTTTCCACATCGTATGTACCATCTGCCTGTTAGTTACCGTCAGCTCCGCGCCAGCAACAGCCAGAACCTGTCTTGAGGTTGCCTGCCCTCATTTCACTTAGCAATGGCCCCCAAGCACAGGGAACGGTGATTCTGACAGTTTCCATATGCCAAAGAAGAGGTTAGAAGTACTTCCCTTTAATAAAGACGTGAAAGTTCCTGACGCCAAAAGGAAAGGAAAATCCTATGCTGAGACTGCCATGGTCTGCAGCATTGTTGTTACTGTGCCCGGCTTAGACATAAAGGTACGTCATAGGCACATATGTCCAGGAGAAACACAGCTCAGCAGAGTCTGGCACCATCTGCTGTCCCCTGAGGACAGGAGGACAACCACTGAGCCCTAACCAAATGCCAGGTGGATGTTGTCCTAAGAGCTTCTTTTACGTTGTATGACACACTCCTTAGCCCTGTCTCGTATCAGAGTCAAGGGTTCCTGCAGGGCCCCAGTCTGATAGCCTCACAGACAGACAGATCTACTCTGTGAGACTCCTGCCAATCCCTCGTGGCCCACCCTGCTGCTCTATGACATCCCTCTCCCCTGCAGTGTAAGAAGCTCGGGTTCTCCCAAGGGCACAGTGGAGGGCTCTGGATGGTAGAGCCCCCGGCTGTCAGAACACATCTGACTAGGCCAACTAAGGGGTTATAGATGGCATTTTGACCCCGTTGCATGTCTATAGACCATGTGAATGTTCTTATCTCATACATCCCAGCATCGAAGGAAGTACAAGGCAAAATGTTCCAGAATTCAGGTATTCTCTGGGATCAAGTCACTCCTCCTTGGCAGGTAAGCTCCCTTGATACAGTCAATAATTCTTCTACCACAACTCTGGAGTTTTGCAATGTCTCACTGATTCCCTAGGTCATTTTAAAACAGCACTCTCTGGGCAGTCCTCAACTGGCTAGTGGGGCTGGCCAGGAAGTGGCAAGAGCCTCAGCGTGCCTGGCTTCCCCAGAGGCACACTCCCATAGGTGATAGGTACTGACGGCTGACCTGCATACTACCTCCCTGACTGTATGTATGTATGTACACACACATATACATGTACACACACGCACACACACAGACACACAAGATATATATATATATATATATATATATATATATATAAGAAGACAAACTAGTCTTTCCTTTTCCCTTCCTTCCTTCCTTTTTTTTTTTTTTTCATTGTTGATTCTTGTACTTGTAAAAGACCAAGGTCTTGCTATCTCCATAGCCCAGGCCAACCTGAAATTCACCATCCTCCTGCCTCAGCCCTCCCACACCTTGGCATGCTGGGATTTCAGGAGTTCACAATCATACCCATCCCTGATCTCAATCAACTCTAATCTAAGTTGAATTCTAATCTAAATTGAGTCACAAGGGATTTCTTTCCGACTTCCAAGGAGTTGACTTCATAGCAGACTTTGTGTGGCCCCTTATCAGTCCAAGCCCAGGTTTTTCAAATCAAAGGGTAATTAACACTGAGGCCTGGGCTGGCTCTTGGTGTCGTTTTAAAGGTTCCACACCAGTTACATTGGTTACTTGAGGTCTGTAAGAGCCAAGGGTGTGTGTGTGTGTGTGTGTGAAGAAAGCTCCTTATGTGTGTGTGTGTGAGTAAAGAAAGCTCCTTAGATTCTCACCCTTGAGTGAGAAGGTATGTGTGAGTGTGTGTGTGTGTGTGTGTGTGTGTGTGTGTGTGAGTGAAGAAAGCTCCTTAGATTCTCACCCTTGGGTGAGAAGGTACATGGTCCTGGGCCTGTTCCCTTCTAAGAAGGCAGAGACTAGGGAAGAGTTTTGACAGCAGTATTAGTCCATTAGCTTAGACATGGAGGAACAGGAAGGGTTTGTGAAAAAGACCAAAAGGATAAGAGGGAGGCAGAGGGAGAGAGAATTTAATTGTCACAGTTCTAGAAAGGCCTACAAATTCTAGGAGGGTCCCCAGGACTGTGCTCACTGGTATATAGATGCTCTCTCTCTCTCTCTATGTAGGCACCCGATAAGGAGTTACCTCGAGTGTATGTGGGCAGAGTTGTGAACATGATAAGGTCACACCTGTCCCTACATAACTTTATATGTCAGAGAGAACTGTACAAATTAAGGGCTTTCACCTGCTGACCTTGAGTTGAGCAAAAAGAACATGCCTGGTGGGCTTAGATGAGGCCTCTAAGAGAAGGCCAGGGCAAGCCTCTTGCTGGTCTTGAGAAATCTGGATGCCATATAAAAGAGAGGCGTGTGAGTAGCTCTCAGGTGACAGCCAGTGGGAACAGTGGCCACTACCCTATAACCTCCAAGAAAGTGAAGGGTCTGGAAGCACAAATGAGCTCAGAAGAGGATCCTGGGGTCCAAGAGGACCCAGCTTGGCTAGCTGTTAATGATAGCCCATTAGACCCAGAGCACAGCAAGGTTGAGGTCCACATTCCTGACCCCTAGAGCTAGGAGGTCAGATGAACACTACTCAAAGCTGTGAGTCTCTGGGTAGTCATTACATACCAACAAATGCCCTCGATTCTGAGATGACATTTGCCCTTGCTGGCCTCCTCTAAGCTGGGGACGCTGGGTACCACATACACATCCCATGCATACCAGGATGCCTGGCCAGCTAGCCCTTCATCCCACCTGGATTAATTCTTGGCACTGGAACAAATGGGGTGCACATGCCACAAGAACCTCCCCCTAGGACACAATTCTCATTGTAGTATACTTTGGCCATCAAGCACCTTGTCCTTGAGGGCATCAGTACTAGAGCCTGTAGAGCCACCAGCGCTGCCTTGAGGAGACTAGGCATGGGCTGACAGAGGAGCCACACGAACGAAGCCTATTATGTGCCAAGCTGCTCCTGATATCAGGATTCAGAAGACTAGTCTGAAATTCAATACATCTGTGGGTCCTTGTAAACTCCTCCACTTTTGGCACCCACATCTCTTACAGTGCTCACATGACTTGTGGGGAGACAGAGCCTCACACAGTACAGGAAGTGAAGGCAGTCATCTTGTTTTCTGGAACCTGCCCAATCAAACACCAGCAGACAGAGGAGCCAAACACGGACACCAATCCAAACCCTCTACATGTGACTAGGCATGCCTTCCTGAGACAAACCCTACCTACACTCGGTGCAGCTCACATGAGCTTTGAAGCCAGAAAGGAACAGCCAATGCCTCAGTGGCTCACTTCCTCCTATTCGGCCACGTTGCCAAGAACGGCAACATGCAGACAGGAGCTAGAGGATGACGGTCATGAATATGATCCCTACGGAGTCACCAGGGAAGGCTGGATGTGACCCAGTTGTGAAATGAACTGAAGTACAAAGCAGCCAAGGTCCACCGTGTGGCACCCAGCCTCCAGGGTCATTCCCTGTGCACAGTGCAAAGCCCTGGGCTGTCCTCAAGTGGTTCTCGGGTCATCGGCTGCCTTGGGCAGGTCCTTCAGGGGTGTAGCACAAAGCTTTCCTGGACAGATGCTTTGCCAGAATACAAAACCATAGCATGAGGTCACAGACAGGTTTAAAACTCTCCAAGGCACAACCTTCCCCTTACCGGTAGCCTGTAGGGAGTCTCCTGAGGAGCACCAACAGGGACCCTCTGCCTCTGCTCCAAAGACCCAGACCATCGGGGCTGCACAAGTTCCTTGCAATGCTGGTGCTTTCCCAATGGCAAGAGGAACCTTGCCCTGTGGGAGTACATGTAGGCCTTGGGATATTAGGCCCTTCCTTTTCAGGAGGTAGAAGGGTAGAAAAGGAAGGACAGGGTGGTGGCAAGGAAGGAACCAAACCCCAAAGCCATGTTCACTGGTTGCTGAAAAGTGCATATGGTTCTGTTGGTTGCTCTAGAAACAAACTGTCCATATATAAGCCCATCATGGCTCTACATCTTGGTTCATGGGCAGGGCAGAGGTAAGAGGTGACAGGCCCAGTCTCCTGTGACAAGCCACAGGCTGGCTAGCTTCTTGGGAACTCCCAAAGCTACTGGTTTAGAATGTGAGTTTCCTCTCCCCTTCTATGGGCCTGTGGCTGGCACTCCCCTAGCAGCTGTGGGCCCAGGCCTGGGATCCTATAAACAGCTTTTATAGGCTGGGCTTTTAAATTGAGGCACTCCTGAGGGTGGGGACAGCCAGAAAGGTCCCATAGATCACCAAAGCTGCCTAAACAATTCCACAAAGCTGATCTGGCTCCAGACTCCTCTTGACACCCCATAAACCAGATTCAAATCCAAGGGCACGCCTACCTGGGTGAGACAGACAATCCAGGAACACATCCACCCCGGTGACACACACAATCCAGGGACGCACCCATCATGGAGGAGACACACACAACCAAGGACACATCATGTACCCTGGGTAAGAAGAATGGCAAGGAGAGCCCCAGAGAAGCACAAGTCTGACCCAAGGCCTCAGGTCTTCCACCTACTGCCCCTAACACCAGCCCTCTGGCTTGCTGCAGGCTCCCTTGGCCAAATGTCCCGTTCACTGGCTAGCTGGAGGCATCATGCCCAGTGGAATGCCTTTGATGGGCTATATAGTTGGATATGTGGCAGCCCCAGGGACAGGCTGGCAGAGGAAGCTTCAGAGACCTGTGTAAGAAGTCAGTGGCACATCTTGACAATAGGTAAAGTATGCACTGTGGGTGTCACTGAGCAACCTCGCTACCCCACATAAGTATTCCTGAGGCTCCTGACGGAAGCTCGTCTGGCCATGAAAGACTAGACATATGATTTGTGCAGTGTGCTCAGCTAAGGTAGGTCTGCAGGAGGTCCACCCCTCACCCTCAGGGAGTCCTCTAGCACCCAGGCTCAGTTCATGCCAGCCCTGGGCCTTGGGGACTTTCCTGAGACTCAGGCCTAATAAGAAAAATATGCATGCCAGACCCTCTTCCCCTCTGGATGTGGTACTGACACCAGGGGTCCTACAGAGTCTACAGAGAAGAATTTACATGCAAGTGTCACAGCTCTGAGTAAGTTCTTGAGAAAGGGGGTTGAGACAGTTTTGGTCTCAGATCACTTCCTCCAACAGACTGAGGAAGCCTTAGGGCCGGCAAAACCAGCTCCCACCCCTCTGTCCACAGGCAGACTCCCTGCACACGGCCCACAGGCAGCTCAGTCCTGCAGCGGAACTGGTGGCAGGATGCAGCAACTCCAGGGGAGCTTGACAGAGAGACCTCTGGGTCACAGATAGACAGACAAGGGGCCCCAGAGACACCGGCACCTCCTTGGTCTGTCTCCTATGGAAATGGTGCCCCATGGGTCAACTTAGATGTAAAGATGCCAGTACTGGGAGGAAGTGTCTGTGCTAAGGATGTATTCATTGAAACACCCAGGCTTTAGAGTTGAGTAGAATTGATAGCATTTTCACCTGGGCATACTGCATCATGACATTAACTATAATCTACAGCCATTTCAGAAAAGTTCTAGGGATGCAGTGGAAGGTCACTCGTGTGAACACAATGGGAATGTCATGGAGCTGAAGTGCCCAGGGTGGCACCCCCAAAATCGCTGGCTTGGTTTTGAATCAGGCAGGAGCCTCTGTCCTGGTGTGTGCTCCATCCCTGAGAGAAGGAACAAAAGCCTTCTTCCATGGGAACTTGGGAACCCTGGTGTGCACCCACCCACACCCACGTTAGCGTGGCTGACAAACCCATGGTGGTTTCCAGACCGGGGTGGAGGTTGCAGAGTGACAGAATCCCTTTCCTGAGTTGCCTTGGTTACAGGAAGCAGCAGCAGCTACTGACTTTTGTTTCTAAGGAAACCCCCACAGCTTATATTCGGCAGCCTCTAAAAACAGTCTGCCATTGAGTGCAGCCAAGTGAGTGCTTGTTGTGGAACAGGAAAGGGCAGGCATTAGCTGGGCACCTCTGCAACGGTGGCCAAGGCCGGCCTGTTCCAGGGACTGACTGCCCATGTCCCATATGTGTCTCATCCCATTCTTTAAAGACATGGTCTTCTTTCCAAAACCTATCTCCCCCATGGGGTCCCCAGGAGCAAGTAACAGCTGTAACTGTGAGTGAGGACACCAATCACTCTCCATTTTTTGATATAGGGTCTTTCACTGAGCCTAAAGCTCATGAGTTTGACCAGACTAGCTAGCCAGCAAGCCACAGGGAGACTCCAAACTCAGGTCCTTGTGCTTGAGCTATAAAGCATTTTGCCGTGTCCCTGAGCACAGCCTTCTGATGGCCCTCAGCTATACTAACATACCTGCCCTCATAGAACTCTAAGCTCTGGCCACAAGATTCGTGGGATCCCAGCTGGTTCCTCAGTGCACTGGAAGGGACGAAGGGCATAGAACTAAGGGCCAAAGCTCAACCTCCTCTGCAGAATGTCTTTAAAAACACGATCAAAAAGAACTAAGGTGAATTGAAGGCTCTAAAATGATCCTTTAATGAAAAATCAGTTACTTTAGCTCCTAGCTAGGCCTACAGATCCAATGAGGTATTACGCTGCTCTGTGCTTGAGGGCACCCAGTAGGCAGACCCAGAGGTGCCCAAGACTGAGTCAAATATTCTCATGGGAGAAGAGTTCCTGAGTAGAGGTAGAGAGGGTGTCTGCAGTCCTGGCCTGGAGTGTGAGTTCTACCACAGTTCTGGGACAAAGCTTGGTAATTCAGTTGCGGACATGTTCTCTTTTCCAGAAGTAAGAACCAGGCGACACCATTTCTAAGAGAAATGGGCTTCTTGAGGACCCGAATGCTTACCTAACAAACATGACATCCTAGGTCATGTTTGGCACCAAGGGGGTTGGATACAATACATACCACACTGGCAGCAGCAAAGCCATGACTTAGGACTTGCAGGGTCGACCAAAGAGAGCTGCTTCCTCTTAATTTAGGGGTTCTCTCCAGGCAGACCCTCACCTCTCTCTGTTCCATTCTAGACTGTTCCCTGAAACCCACTCCTAAGGTTTCACCAACTGTTGACACTGTTCTTTCTAAGAATAAGCCTGAAAAGTGCAGACCCCAGACACAGAACAGCTTGTGACAACTTGTGGCAGACTACTGTCCACCAAGCAAAACAGCTGCTGCCTTCGTCAAGTAAGCTGGGCCTGCAGGCAGGATGGAGCTGAGTGTTGACACTCCTTAATGGGAAGGGGGTGGAAAGTCACTGGAGATCTCTGCCTCTCCTCCCAGCCATGCATATGAAATTCTGTCCCTAATTGCTCATGGCTGTGGGAGTCTCAGAAGGTGCTAGAATATATAGGAAATATATAGGCTAGAGGAGGTTAATCTAAAGGGGCTCCCATCTATGTGGCTTTAGGGAAGCCATCATTCATGCTGAGTAAGGTCCTTCTAGGGCAGCTGCCTTCTAGTCAGCCATATTCCTTCACCCATGATCTCTATATGTAAGCTAAATAAATTCTTTGGTTCTCAAGGTTGAACTGTAGTGAAATGGTACTTTGATTTATCGACGGGACCTTGGGAAGAGTGGGAAGACCTCGTTAGATCTCCTTAGGCAGGGAATTCTCACAGCACACCCTTTCTCGTATTTGATCCACATTCCTGGGAACAGCTATGGAAGAAGCCTCATTCTAATGCAATGAATCTGTCAATCTGGGTTGGAGGAGGAGAGATGCCATGATCTACCAGATAAAGCCTCACTCACTATGATGCCTGCCTGACAGGGACTTGGAGTGTACCTCAGCATTACCAGGGCCTGACATTCAATCCCATAAAACAGATTCACAAGTAACATCTAATATGTCAGCATAACTTAAAAAAAAAAAGCAAAATAGAGGCTCCTACCAATCTTCCACTTCCACTATTCTCTGTCTTAGTTAGAAAAATAGAGTCCAGTCAACAGCCTCCCTTGTGAAAATTACCAGACACAGAAAAGGGTAATAACCTGGGTGTGGTATCACATGCCTGTAATCCCAACACTCCGGGGCCAGAAGTGGGAGGATCAGGAAATCTTGTCAGCTATATGAGACCTGGTGTCAAAAAAGGAGTGTGTGGGGGTGGGGGGTCACCCACACAGAGAAGAAGGGGAGCGGGGAGGAGGAAGGATTGTGTTTGGGAGGGGTGACTGGGGCGGGCAGTGAGCGGGGATATAAAGTGAATAAGTAAAACAATAAATTAATTAAATTAAAAAAAATAAAAGCAAGCAAACACAGGAGTGGGTGTACCTGAGTGATGGAACCCCACAGCTGAGAGAAGCTGATGTCAGTGGTGACAGCAACTGCAGTGGAGGCAAATGGTGACATGTCTGCTCCCTGCCAGGCTAGCCTGAAGCAGGCTGTATACAGTGGTGCCACAGTCAGCACTAGTTTCAAGCCAGCTGACCAGGGGTCTGACTCCTCCACCCCCTGTCGGATGGGGCTCAGCAAGCCTCCTGACTTCCTCAGTCCCCATTTGCTCCTTATCTGTAAATTGGAGATAGCTAACGGTCTACTCCTATGTAGTAATGGCTGACACTCCACCAGGCTGATTCAGCAGGGGGCCTAGTAAATTTAGCTACTTTTACGACTTATGGAGTGTCTTCTATGACAGCTACTGATGGAGGGAGAGACACACGAAGGCAGTTCACACGAAGTTCAGCAGTGCAAGAGACACATAGTGGCCCTGGGGAGGTTACACAACGGAAAGGTGCACTCCACCTCCACCTCGCACCCACTCAGCCTTCTTCCTCTAGGAAAATTCTCAGTAATTTCTAAAGCTGCATCTACCTGTGCATTCCTGTAAAGGGTGATCAATCAATCTCTCTCTCTCTCTCTCTCTCTCTCTCTCTCTCTCACACACACACACACACACACACGGATCTGAACTGATGTTGTGGACCTAATATGATGGCCTTTATCTGCAATACGATCCCAGCACTCAGGAAGTGAAACAGGAGGATCACAACTATGAAGAACGTCAGGCCCACATAGTACAAACCTGTGTCCTAAAAAGTAAAATAAAATAAAATAAAATAAAATAAAAATGGTGGATCACCAGGATGGCTCTGTGGATAAAGGTACTTAGCATGAAAGCCTGGTGGTCTGAGGTTGGTCTCTGGACCCATGTGATGGGGGTAGTTTACACAGTTGTCCTCTGGCCTCTGTACATATGCTGTAGCACACATCTCCATCCCCCTCCAGTGAAATAATAAAAATATCACACACACACACATATATATACACACACACACACACATACACACACACATTGTTGTTTGTTTGTTTTCCTGAGACAGGGTTTCTCTGTGTAGCCCTGGCTGTCCTGGAACTCCATCTGCAGACCAGGCTGGCCTCAAACTCACAAAGATCTATCTGCTTCTGCCTCCCAAGTGCTGGGATTAAAGGTATGATCCACCCCCAGCCTGGCCAAAAAAGTCACAGAGGACTAGAGTTTGGATCCAGTCCCCACATTAGGCTGAGAGGGTGAAGAGACCCTCACAGACACCTGTAACTACAGCTCCAAAAGACCTGATGTCTCCTGGCATCCTGCACTCGCACACACAATGCTTATACCCACACATACATATACACATAATTAAATAGTAAAAATGCTTTTAAAAAATACTCGTTAAAACAATAAAAAGAACTGCTATTTTGAAAAATATTTCCACTAGACAAGCAAGTCTCCATTAAAAGTAAACTCTCCTCCCATGACTTAAGGTGAATTCCTTCTTTTACGGCTTTTCCGACACAGGGTTTCCCTCTGTAGCCTTGGCTGTCTGGGAACTCAAGACTGTAGACCAGGCTGACCTTGAATTCCTAGAGATCCACCTGCTTCTGCCTCCCAAGTGCTGCGATCAAAAGCATGTGACAGCACAGCCCAGCTGCGTTGCTTCTTTATTACAAAGTGGCCATACTTTAGATTTAAGGGAAATAAACCAACCACGGAATGCACACCGGCAAGGAGAGAGTTTAATTGTTTTTGTGTTGTCTCTGCCTTTATCAGCTGTTGTGGAATTTGCTCCTGGGGCAAGTGACTACTGCAGTGGTCAGCAATCACCTGGCAATTCTGAGTTACTTCTTGGGTGTAGTCACACTAATGTTGGGTTCAATCTGAGAGACAGATGTAAATCCACTCAACTATATAGCTACTATTGCAATAAGTCCAGTAAGCCCATCCTATAAAGGTAAGCTAACTTCTGTAAAACACAAGCCAGAACTGCTGGCCCCTGGTAAAGGCAGTCAGGTAATAAAGCCCTCCCTTTCCCACAGCTGATGAACAGGGCTCTGAGCTCTACGGTTAATCCTTTAAATTGAGTGGAATTTTGGGAATTCTGGCATCTGAGTAACGGGTCACAAAAGGCTTCAGTGCTGACTCACTGAGGCTGATTTTTCTGGGATAAGCTGTTCCGCTCTGAGCATTACCTTTTGAGGAGCCAATGTGGTACCAAGGCCTGACGCGCTTGCTTCTGCTTGAGAGCAAGTATCTCACTCTAAGCAGGTTCAACATCAATCAGCTGCACTAAGAAATGGCCACCAGAAATAACTCAGTTTCCTGCTCTCACCGGGGTAGGTGGGGGCTGAACCTCGAGTCAAAGGAGACTTCCGCTATGTAACCGCTGTTAAGACTGAACAGAAACTAACCTAGAGAAAAAGGGAAATTCAGACTCCATTGTCACCAAAGGATGATACTACTTGAAAAGACACTTGTTTCCATCTTTAGCTCAAGGTCTTTGCTGCTGCATTTTCTGGTCTCCTGTACTGAGAGGTTTGAGCTCAGGAGCTGATATTGGAAGAGCCTGGTAGCTGTGACCTCTGGACTGGGATAAGTCCAGTTCCCAGCAATGACGGGGAGCTGACCTGTGCCCTGGCCAGTACTGTGGGAGCCGGTGACTGATCTCGGGGCTTTCAGATCTCTGTGCTTCCCCAGCCAGGAGGCCCATGAATTCAGTCTCAAGTACAAGTCTCTCAAAGTCAACCTCCATCGGTTGGCAGCAGTGGCTGAGAGGTGCCTTTGGACCCAAAATGACAAGATGGGAAGCAGGAGCAGTGACAGGAAGCAAAGGCTCCATAAAGGAAGAATCCGAGATGCTGTCAGCAATTTGTGATCTTTAATCACTTAGGCCAACGAGGCAGCCGAAATCAACAGAGCTGAGGATCTGGGGCTGGGGCCGTTTAGGTGAAGCGATTGTTTGACATATGAGCAAGAAACAGAGTCAGAGAGACACAGAGAGTCAAAGAGAAACAGAGACAGACACAGACACACAGAGAAACAGAGACACACAAAGAGAGACACAGACAGACAAAGCAAAGAGTATGTGTGAGAGAAACAGAGACAACAGAGAGACTGAGACACAGAGTGAGAGGGGGGGGAGGGGAGGGGTTGGGAGGAAGAGTGCAAACATGTTTGGGTCAATGACACAGTTTTCTAGTCAGGCTAGAAAAATGAGGCAAATGGCCTCAGACCTACAACTCAAAAGGAAAGAGCTCACTATTTTTATCTTTACATGGAGAAACAACACATTTAAAATGTCAGTCCATACTCCAGGTTTCAGGACCTTCGGATTGTGTGGGGTACAGGATCCTGTGAGAGGGGCTCCACTGTGACACAAGGTCACTTACAAAGCCCTGTGACTGAGTTATAGTAAGTTCATGCTCTGTGCAGGGCTACGGTCACAGCCTGCCTGCATTCAGCCATGTGTGAGCATGACAGACAGGGCTAACTTTTACCCCTCTATCTGCATCCTGGCCCTGGTATGGACTGGCCAGCCTCTTTCAGGGTAGGTGCTCATCAGTGTGTGGAAAGAGACCAGAGGTGACACAACCCGAGTGACTCAGAGAAGTTCCGGAAGTTGAAGAAATGCCACTTTGGGGCTGGAGACATGGCTTAGTTACCACTGGCTGCCTTTCCCAAGGACAGGGATTCAATTCCCAGCACCTACACAGCTTGCAGTGTATAACATCAAGGGATCTGAAGCCCTCTTCTGGTCTTCACTTGGATCAGGAAGGCAAGTTGGGCACAGACAACCATGCAGCCATAACACCCATACATGTAAGATTAAACAAACACAAACAAACTGAACGCCAGTTTCCTCTGTGGATGCTGAGCCTCTGAGACTTCTCACCAGCAGACCTGCTTAGCACCCCTTCAATTCTGCTTTCTCAGAGCCCTCCTTTTTCCTTTGTGATGCTGAGGCCTTGAACACAGTGTTAGGTAAACACTCCAGCTCTGAATTATATTCTCAACCCCTGTATGTTTGTTTTGAAGCAGGCTCTTGCTAGATAGTCCAGGCTAGCCTAGAACTGGAGTTCCTTCAGAGCAGCCTCTGAGGGCCAGGGTTGCAGGTGTCCAGCCCTGCACCATCACACTCTGCTCCAGTCTTGCCCATTGTCTTAGACTGAGGAGACCAAGCTGTCTGTCTGTTTCCTCTTACCCTCATGGTCCTCTCACAACTATTCAACCCGGCCCTCATCCACTAGAGACGCCCCTGCTCCTACAAGCCAGGGCCACTTACTGAAGAACACAAAAGCCATTCTGTAACCACCTCTGCTGGCCTCCAGCAACATGCTCAACCCAGGGTCCACGGCAGCTGGGTGGCCCCCCTTCTAACACACCGGCCATTGTCATGCCCTGGACACTTCCTGCCCAGAAGGCCATTAGCCTCATAAACAGGGGCCACACTGTGTTTCTTTTTCTGTGTTCTTTTAACAAACTTTTGCTACTGTTTTGTAAACCTCTTAAAGATTCATAATTTCCTTCTAGAATCTTCTGGAACTAAAAGCGTTCAAGAATCCAGCGTTGTTAGATTTTAGACCATCTTTTTGTTAGGTATCGGGCCTCCATCAGATGCACAGAGAGGGCTACAGAGCAGTGTGTGAAGGTTATATTACATTAAGAGAGAGAGAAGGAAAGACTAAAAATAAGCTCATCTGGGGCAGGGCAGGGCTCATTGCTAGATGAATTCGGCCATAGCCTTACATGTAAACACTCACAAACTATTCAGCACTCTGTGCTTCCTGGATTCTGGAAGAGGACTGATTAGCCCGATGAGCGCTAGGCTGAATGAACACTGCTTCCATCCTCTTACTGCTGGGCTACAGTATCTTGCCTGGATCCCAGGCAGGCTCCAAATGTTGAGTAGGGGGACCTGTGGCTGGTATCTTGGAGTTGGAAGTGGATTCCCACCTCTTGGGCCCCTCCTCATCTTCTTTATATCCCTGTTCTCAGGGTTTGGTGTTTCTCCTTCCTTTGCCCAGGATGCAGGCACTTGGTTCCTGTCCGCTAGAACCAGCCCAGGGCTGACTTCCTCCTGCTGCTTGCCTTCTATGGTCTGCCTGGGCCTCTGTTCTGAACACTCCTGTCTCAGAAGCTTTCTCTCCTCCCTGAGCCTCCCTTAAGAGGGCTCCAAAGTGGCCCTGCAGGTTCCCTCCCTAGGCCTACAGGTTACAGCTCCAAAAGCCTCCTTGACTGCCAAAGTTTAAGTAGGGACATAGAATAAACATTTTAAAACAGACAGGGGAAAAAAGCCCAGCAATTCTCAGCAAGGAACTGACATTTTACAAGTCTGTCATTGGAATAAAAGTTTACTTAGCCTTCCTAGCACTTGGAGGAAGCTCCCCCAGTCAGAGCAGCCTTACCTCAACTAGTCTTCCTTAAAGACCAACTACAGGATTAACTCCTACCTGGAGAATGAGTGACTGAGGCTCACGTTTTTATCAAGGTCTCACAAAAGCCTGCTAAAATGGGAACCTTGGGTCTCCCTCTCTCTCTGGTATTAACTCCATAAAATACATGGTTTCACAGAGTACAATTTACTTTGAAATATTCCCACTAATAAGCAACCACAGCCATGGATAAGGTGGGGGGGGGGATGCAGGCTTGTAAGCCCAATAGTGGAAGGGTTGAGATATGAGAATCCTGAGATCAAGGCTAGTTTGGGTTATGGATCCTGCCTGAACTCCCAGACCCCAAAACTATAAACTACACAGGGTGTAACAACCAAATATCCCCCAACTCCCCGGTGCCCAATTTTCAATCACCGTCCTCATCCACTGTCCCGACACAAGTTCGGGAAGTGAAACATGCGTAAGCACCTTGCCCAGACACAAGAGGCTCCTAGCACCCGCCAAAGTGGCTCTGGAGCCCTGGATCCTAGAGGGAGGTGCTCCTGAGATCAAGAACCTGTAAACCCTCCAAGCCACTCAAGGCAAGGTGGTGCGGCTGGATGAGGACCCAGGTGCTGTACTCGGTAAAACACCAAACCAGCAGTTCCCTGTGAAACTCTACACCACCCTCAGATCTCAGACCTCGGTTGGGTCCTGGCCAGAGCCAGCCAGCTGGGCAAAGCCTGCCTAAAGACCATCACTAGGGGCGGAGGGAGAGCCCACTCTCCTTTTCGTCCTTGAGAGGAACATTGGAGCATAAAATGTACTTTTCAGAGCTCCGCCTACGGACACCTTACACTCAGCCAACCACCTGATGGTAGGCAGGAGCTGCCCTATATCAGGATTTTCGAGTGGCCCAAGCCCACTCGCCTCTACTCCAGCAGCACCACGGTAGCTGAAGGGGCCACTGCCCTTGACCTTTGAGCCAACGGAGGGACCCAGGCTGCGGTTGCTGGCAGGCACAGGTCTGAATCATGTCTCCCTCTTACCAGTTTTTGCGCCTCTGGACTCAGACAGTCGATTTCCTTGTTTTGCGCGCCCTCTGGGCTGGTCATGTTGCCGAAGTGCAGACCAACTTCCCACCCAAGAGTTCGCGTGGAAGACCCGCTCCCTAGTCCACAGGCAGAGGGTTCTCAGTGAGGCCACATTCTGAGATCCAGGAAAGCCGACCAGGCAGAAGCAGAACTTTCAACGATCCCCTGGGCGCACACGAAGCTCAGACGCCCAACTCCGAGGTTCCCTAGCTGGGGTGCGGCCGGCGGGGCGGGGCGCAGGTGGCTCCCGGCCGGGGGCGGGGGTGGCAAGAGAGGAGCCGGGGGCATACTCCGCCCCAGCCCCGCCCAGCCTCTCCCCACGCCCCACCCACACTATGCCCGCCTCTCCTTCCTTCCCAGCCCCTTTCCCGCGCTCTTTCCAGGGGGTTGTACCCCTTCCTCTATGGTTCCACCCAGCCTGTGTCCCTCTGCTTCCAACTTTCCTTCCTCGCAGCCACATTCTGCCACTTTAGTCGTCGGCTTCACCCACGATGGCACTTTCAGCCAAAGCACTCCTACCATGAGGTCCACTCGGGCCCGCCTACCCGGGACCCCAGCTCCTCCTCCGTGGCCCCACCCACGCTCCTCCTCTTGCACCGCCTCAGAGCCTCCGGAACCGCCTCCCTCCCCTCCAGACCGCTCCTGGCCAGCAAGCTGCTGTGCCATCAATCACCACCCAGTCCCTGCGGCAGACACCGGAAAGACTGAGGGAAAGACCCTGGGGACCCCACCCTTGGCCACGCCCTGGCCGTCCCCAGCTGAGTCAGCGCGGGAGACCAGCCCAGGCCTAGGGAGGCACGCCTTCGGTTAGGACACGCGTGGCTTTAGCTGGAACCACACCGCATGAGCCTCTGCCAGAGCGCAGCTGCGCCCGTCACTACTGTCTTCCGGGCCGGCGCGGCTTTGGGGACCACAAAGCTACCGCCCATGACCACGCTGGACAGGAGCGAGCATCAAGCCGAGGTGACAGCTGCGATCCGATAGGGAGCGTCGAGGACCTAGTCTCCACGCTGGACAGTGACCTGACTCGCAGCACGCGCCTTCCACGTCCACTGAGCAGGAGGACCCCTGATTTAAAGTTAAAGCCAAGCGGGCAAGCAACCAGACGGTTCCAGTGTTGTGCGCTATGGACAGGAGCACATGGCCTGTGCTACAGACCTGGGTGACCTGTTTTCTCCGCCCTAGAAGAGCCTTCTTCTGGCTCAAAAGGAAAATCAGAGGGCCCCCTGCCTTGTTTCTCTGTCTGGCGACTTCAGAAAGATTCTGGAGAAGCCAGTCACATCTGAGCCCGGCTGACACACTTTTTTGGTAACAAGGAACCAGTGTGCGCTGGCTTATGCACATGTGGGGCAGCAGCATTCTGGCACTAGGTCTCTGGGTAGTGCTTCGAAGGACTGGGTAGGCCAGAGAGTAGACACAGAAAGGCGAGTTCTGTGGGGCAGGAGGGCCTGGCCCAAAGGGATGAAGGGGGCCTAGTTTGAGGAGTACTATGCAGGCTGAAAGAAAATGGGTACCAAGCTTTGGTGAAGTGTTTCAGATGAGGAAAACCTCCTGGGAAGGAGAAGACCTGCTCCCAGCAGTTGGTTTCAGCATTACGGTTTACAAACAAAGCTCAATCAATCAGAGAGAATAGTTTTGGATAACACTGTAACGGTAAGGGCTGTGGAATTTCTATGGGGGTCTAAGTAGTTTTACTAGGACTAACTTTACAGGTGAGAGTGGAATCCAGTTAATAACACAGCCTGAGAGAGTCGGGTTACTGTATTCTGACCTAGATAGGGAGAATCTAAGCCTCTGGCCATGTGGAACCCTGGGACTTCCCCACCACAGCAGCCCGGGGGCCAGCTTGCTTTGCTCTGCATGCCCCAGACAATGCCTGAAGAGATTTGTTATTAATTTGCAGAGCATATCCCCAGAACCATGGTATCCATTGGCTTCTAGCAAGCTCATAAACAAGCTCTGTCTATGCCTGGTGTCTAGGAAAGAACATCACCCTATACTGTCCTAGCGGCCCTTCCAATCTTCCAGCCCACTCATTGCTGCCTCCTCTCGCACAGAAAGAAGGAAGCAGGGCCATAAAACTGAAATGGCTGAGAACTGGAACTGGGCTGAGCCAGAGCAAAGGAAAATTTCTCCCCTCACTCCTCCGACCCCGGGAGGGGGGGGGTGGCGGAGTGGAAGGAGCAGGACAGTGAGATTCCTAGCCTCAAGGGTTGGGATACACCGCCAGCCATAGAATAGTGATAAAAACAAAAGATTTGCGATTCCACAGAATGGCAACATGTTATGGCAGCTGGCACCCTAACTGCCTGCTCTCTCAGGTGCCACATTTTGACTCAGGTGAACCCAGTCTGTCCAGTTTGGTGACAGATGTGGGCGGTTCCCAGCTCCAGAAATCTGGAAATCTGTATGTTTCCTATCGACCCTTGGCAGTGCCATTTAAATCTAAATGCTATGGCCTGGTTACACTTGCATGTAATCTACTTGGAGAGTGGAAGCAGGAGGATTGAGAATTGAAAGCCAACCTTGGCTTTTACACCAAGTTTGAAGCCAGCCTTGACTACCTGAAACACTGTCTCCAAAAACAAACAAACAAAAAAATCCCACCCAGTTCTAGGGAGGCAGCGGCAGGCATCTCTCTGAGTTCTCGGCCATCCTGGTATTCAGATAAAGTTCCAAAACAGACAGGGCTGCAGAGTTTGACCCTGTCTTAAAACTAAATAAAAAGTAAATGAATCAACCTATGTTCTGACAAAGGGTAAAGACCCCAAACTGCCTTTCATTAATTCTTATGCCAATCCCTCTCTGATGCCCCTCTTTGACAGCCTCCCACTCCAACATCAGCCTCTTTAATGTTTTGCAAGGCACAGCAAGGGCTATGAGTGTGAAGGGACTCTACAAACTTCTGGAATGTGGGAAGGTATGAAAATTGACACCCGGTAGAATGGGCGTCTACATAAATGTTCACCTCAACAGAACTCTAATGGTGCCTTGGCAGAGCAATAGGAAAGCCTCTGCTTGGAAAAACTCAAGCCACCTAAGCACAGGAAACATCAGACAAGAGGCCCCAGGACACCTTTGAAAGTGCAAGGGGAGCCTCACCCACTGGACTGACATCTTGAGGGTATCAAAGGTCTTTGTCTTTCCTCTGTTCAGATGGTGTCATGTAGCCAATGCTGTCCTTGAACTCTGGACTCTCCTGTTTCCATTTCTAGACTGCTGGGATTACAAGAGTGTGCCTCCATGCCCTGTAGGGCCCAGGGTCTTCATATAAAAAAGCTGAGGTCGATGATGCAGCTCAGTTGTCTCCTTTTGGTAAACATGGCCAATAGGCAGCCATTTCTAATAAGCTGGCTTTGCATTTGCAGCCCCTTCCATATGGCCAGGCCCTGACCGACCTGTGAGCTCACAAATTTGTCTTGGTGATACTATTTAAGCCCTGTATCTCTTTGTTTGTTTGTTTGTTTGTTTTTGTTTTTCGAGACAAGGTTTCTCCATATAGCCCTGGCTGTCCTGGAACTCACTTTGTAGACCAGGCTGGCCTTGAACTCAGAAATCTGCCTGCCTCTGCCTCTGGAGTGCTGGGATTAGGCCCTGTATCTCTTTCTGTGAGCACACAGTAGGTTTTAGGAAAGATATGTCCCTAGCATGCTTATGGTGTATGTGTGGGTATGTGTATATGTGTGTGTTATATGTGTGTTGTATATATACATGTTGTGTTTGTTTGTGTGTTGTGTGTGTATGAGGTATGCATGTATGTGATATGTGTATGGTGTATGCATGTGTGACTGGTGTGTGTGTGTGGTATGTATGTGTGTGGTATATGTGTACATGGCATGTATGTACGAAGTGATGTACATATGAGTGTATTGTGTGGGTGTGTATGTTGTATCTGTGTGTGGTGTATGTGTGTGGTATGTGTGTGTCGTGTATGTGGGGGGATTGGTATGTGTCTGTGTGTATGGTGTGGGTGTGTCCTCTGTGATCTCAGAGAAAAATAAATGTCTGGAGTCTCAACGTGAGTTCTCAGGTGCACAAGATCATGTCCAGGAACCTAATAAAGAACTCCTGAGAACAGAACAAATGGTAAAAACAATGGCCTGCATTGTTGGTCGGCCATAAGGATCACAGCTCAGCCACAGAGTGAGCCAGACTGGGGCCCCACCCAAGCCCCGTTTACTCTGTCTCCCTGGCATCTGTTGCTAGGCTCCCTAGCTTTGTCTTCCTCTGTGGTTTGGGCTGCAGGGTGACCACAGAAAGAGGCAAAGGCAAGGCACGGTGGCTCTCTGCTCCCATTAATCAGGTAACCAACTTAAAATAATTTCTCACCATCACAACCCCGGTGCTTATTTTTCGCAGACATGAATCACCAGCCCCATCGACAATGGGCAAAGAGCAAACACCTCCAATGGCTTGCACACACAACGGGTTTACATATATGTTCTTGCTTTGTTTGGATCCTTAGACAATTCCCTAGAAGCCATAGCTGGGATTATATGCTATAATAACTGGGGTTTAGGCCATCACCCAGGCTTGGTGTGATGCCTTCTGTTTGCAAAACACTGAGGTTTACTGAAGTGTTGCGGGATATTTAATCACACCGGGAACCCCAAGACTGTTTTACTTACTGAAAATACCTGTTTCTAGTTATGGTGTGGCTCAGCCTTTAGCACACACCTTTAATCCCTCTGGCTGGAATACAGACATGCCCTTGGCATTCACCTTTAACCCCAAACAATGAAGTAAAGTTGGTTTGGAGAGGTAAGCCCCATGTTTGAAAGTGATATCTAAATTATGTGACAGAGTGAGGAATCAGAGAAAAATAGGACATGCCCAATTCCAGTGCAGAGAGAGGGAAGGAGGCAGTTTTACTGGGAGAGTTTTACAGAGACAGGCTGCAGAGAGAACAAGCTAGACACAGGTGAAGATAGAACGAGCCAGAGAATGAGAGGAAGCCAGAAGATTAGAACAGATTGCTAGAGTTAGTCTGAGGCAAGCAGAGCTAAAAGAGAAGCCAGATTGAGTCAGTTTGGAGAGGGGTTTGAGCCAGAACAGCTGAGTTGAGCCAGTCAGTCCAAGTTCAGAAACAACAAGAAAGGGTGAGTTTATTCAGCAGTAAAATCTCAGAGGTAGAAAACATTCTAGGCCTAGATTAGATTATACGGAGGCTAGAAGCTTCCAGGACTAGGCCTAGGTTACCAGACTGAGGCAGTAAGCCTTGGAGATCACAATAAATACAGAAGAATAAAAGTTACTATTATATACAAGGGGTTTGACTGGTCCACAGACATGGGGAGCCAGGTTTCAAATCCAGATCCTTGCTGTAAGTCCTGAATATCTTATCATGGCACAAGCCCAACATGCTGTATGACACAGAGGTGACCCCCAACACAGAGGTAACTCATGCCAGACACCTACAGGACCTCACTTGGGAGCAGTCATTCATCAGACTCAGTGAGTCCTTGGCTGTCTCCCTGAACTTAACTTGAACCAGTAAACCTGTAGAAAGCACAGCTTAGAAAAGGCACTGGAGAAACCTGGACTGTCAATCACGCGGGCCTATATTCTTCATCGGAAGGAAATGAATGACGCCTAGTCACCTGGGAAAGTGGTCCATCAACTTGGTGACTCTCAGCCTCTACCCGAATCCCCCCAACATCCTGAGCATCATTAGGCCCAGATCCTGCAGTCAATAGGAATCCATCCCTATGAAAGACACCCCATATGCTTTGCATCCTCCGCCAATAAATCTATTCCTAAGCTTGTCACAGATCCATCCTCTAGCCTCCAGGCTTGAGTTCTGTCTATCAGCCAGTAGAATTCATTCTTATCATAAGGTCACAGGTCACAAGTCCTTAAATGTATAAGAAATGTAAACCTTCAGTGTCTGGAAGGCTATGTATCTATCACCCAGCACCTGCAAAGATGGTACTGGGCTGAGTTTCATTCTTCACCTCTTACAGATTGTCACCCCACCAGACACAGGCTTGTGTGGGGAAGGGTCCCCAACATAACCCACTACCTATCTAAAGCTGTTGGCATGGCAGTGAACATGCTACGGTAAGAGTGGAAGCGAAATCTCCCGAGAATACTAGGGACATTGCTAGTAGTACCATTGAATGGGAGAATGGGCTCCTTCCACGTGCTGTCTGAAATGAGTAGTACCCCAAGCCAGCACCCCACACAGACTAAAGTACACTTAGCCTATGACCCATGCTCCTGGCCATCTCCAGTGGACAGATGTTTCTAGAACTGAAGAACTAGAGAACCACAGCAAGCTGGCTGCTAGCGTGCCAACCAGCTCTTGGGCTGGGCTTCATGCAAGCTCAGGCTACCCTGTGCCTCAGTGTTAATTTAGCCCCTCCCCCAAACAGGCTGCAGTGGGTTCCTCGGTAACGGCTTCATCTTTTCATTGTTTGGAACATGTTAGGTCTCAAACCTAGGATAAATGGCTAAGATGCCTATTTCACATATCAAAGTGGACCAGGCTGCCAGGATCTCCCAGCATCCCTCAGTCCCTATGTGTTACAGGGTATAGCTGGCATACCCTACCCCTTACTCTAAACTTCCCCAGCCCAGGGACTGGGCTGCCCTCCTAGAGCCGCCCTTCACTAGATGATCCAGCCATGTTGGTTACCTAGTCCTTTTTGTCTGTTGTTTACCTTCCCAGGCTCCCACTTCTCCCTTCCCCTCTCCCCTGTCTCTCACTGGTCAGCCTCAGGGTCCTGCTCACTCCGGACTCTCCCAGGTGTCTCTGCCTCTGGCCATGCTCTCCCTTGTATCTATAATATAAATCTTCCCTGGACCTTGGGAGTAGTCACGGCCTCCTCCCTTTCATCCCCTCTTTCATGCATCTGACGCAGAAACCTGAGTTTGAGACCCTACAGAACATCACGTCATTTCATAGATGATATATAGGTGGACAGAAGGACAGATGGACAGATGGATGTGTTCCTAATAAAAGGGAGGTTTTTCATAGGTTATTGTGAACTCTTAGATTTTTTTCCCTTTTTCTTCAGACATGGTATAGCCTAGGGGACTAGCCTGCAACTACATGGCTTATGCTGGCTTTGAACTTGTGGAAATCATTCTGCCTTAGGCACCACAGAGCTGGGATTACAGATGTGAGTCACCATGTTCATCCAGTTCCTTGATCTTTAAGTATTTTGTTCTGTTGTTCTCTCTCTCTCTCTCTCTCTCTCTCTCTCTCTCTCTCTCTCTCTCTCTCTCTCTGAAAGAGGAAACAGAAACTTTTATACGTTAGCACAAAGCACCAGCCAGTCAAAGGTGACGACAGTGACTGGCCAGTGATGAAATGAGAAGAGTAATTTGGAACTCCCACATTTAATGGCTAAGGAACAAGCCAAGGCAGAGAAGGGGTAGTTAAACCGAAAACAGAAGTGTCTCCTGGAAGCAGAGAGAACAAAGTTGAGAAAGCCTTTAATCTGCAAATAGAAAAACAATGATTACCACGGTCTGCTGTTAGAGCCTAGGACTGAAGCCTGGGAGAGAGGCAGGGCTAGAGGGAGGGTTTTCTAAAATGTATTTTATGTAGGTATATTGGCTATGTGGATGGCTATGGACTACATGTGTCCCTGTCACTTGAAGAAGCCAGAAGAGGGTGTCATATATCCTGACACTGGAATTATGGATGGCTGTGAGCCACCATGTAGGTGCTAGGGATCAAACCCATGTCTTCTGCAAGAGCAGCCAGTGCTCTTAACTGCGGAGCTGTTTCCCCAGTCCCCGGTTCCATAGTTTCTTAAGGATGGAAGAGACTTGAGTCTGTTTGAAAGCTGAGAGTAAGAAAAGATAGAGCTGGGATTGTAGGGAAGAGTGAGAGAGAGAGAGAGAGAGAGAGAGAGAGAGAGAGAGAAAGAGAGAGAGAGAAAGCCCACAGAGGGACAGGAGGAAAGCCACAGACACCGGAGCTACCAGGTCTGAGAAAGGCTCTACTTGAATGGGGTTGGGGCAGGGAGAGGGGCAGAAGGTCAGAAATGGAGAGTTGGCAGGGATCTGACCTGGCCAGCGGGTCACTGCATTGCCAGTACTGGGAAGCAGAATCCTTTCTGGGGAGCACTATCAAGTCCATCAAGTTGCATGGGATGATGGAGGAGCCACCGATATAATTTCTAAACCATTTCACTCCAAGTTCACCACCCCCCCAAAGTGTGTGGGAAGTGAAGTGTGCTCTTCCAAGCCATCCTTCAGGACTGGTGGCCCCTGAAGCCAAGCCAGCGCTCTCACAGAAATAATTCCCTTTCACTGTAAGACCCAAACATCCAATCAACACCTCCAAGGAAAGCCAAGTCTGCTTTTCATGGATACAATGTACTGTAAATACCAAGCAATGCTTTTCTCAAAGTATTGAGAAAAAAAGCCTTACTAAACTCTCCTATGTATTTCTCTGCCATATAGGCACAGGCTCTAAAATAAAGCCCATTAGGTCAACTTGATGGCAGAGGGAAAAGCAGCTATCTCTGCTCAAAGAATAGTCCACTCAAGGTATTTCAGCCCCAGGGAACGGTGGCATGGGAAGACAAGCTTTTCTGCCCAGGGTTGTGTTCATCAGATAATAGACTACCCAAGGACAAGAAGTTAAAAACTTGTAGCTGGAATAAAAAACAACTATCTCAAAACAGAAAGAAAAGGGGGAAAAAAAAAAAAGAAGTAATACGTGTTTGTCCAAGTCCCATTTAGTTTGCCTGCCTAGGAGCTTGACAATCTAGAAAATATGTAGACTCTCCTTAAAAATCCAGGTCACAGAGGAAATCTTTCCTACCTGAGCTATGTAGAAGTCAACCAGGCTACACACGAGGTTGGTAAGTGCCCTTCTCAGAGAGGAAGCAACGGAGATGGAGGAGCTCATTTATAATCTGACTTTACAGGGTATCCATAGCAACCAAGGAGCTTCAAGGGTTCTGAAGATGGAGTCAAGGGTTTACAGAAAAAGTAAGATAAGTGTGTAGCCTTCAGCTGAAGGTTCTCACACCTAAAATAGCATCCTTAAAATCTACCCCCAAAGGAAAACAGACTGAGCCCACTTCAGCAGATTCCTATGAGCGCAAGCCCACGGTCAACTCCATAAGGATTCCTCTTGCACTCTAGCCCTGAAATTATAGTTTAGACGAGTCAAAACCACCAGACTACGGAAAACTCACTGACCTGTACCTTTCTGGCTCCTGCGAACTGGATGTCTGTGGAGGAAACTTGGCGCGGAGGGAGGGGAATCACTTCACCATTGGAAGATGATGGCTCTAGGTGAGCCTCCTGAGCTCTTGGACAGGGAACAGCATCTGGAGAGGCATGCTTGGCACGGGAGTGGAAATTCTGGAAAAACTGGAGATCAAATAGCTACTCCTGTCCACGTCACCTTTCCGCCTGCCCGGCTCACTGGGGCAGCTGCCTTTGCATAATGGAAGGGCGTGGCCCTGAGCCCACAGGAGGGTTTCCAAATGGAGGATCTCCTCTGACCATCTTGTCTAACTGCAGCTATTTAGAGTCTGAGGCACCCCTCCCAGGCGTCCTGTTCCAGGAGCACAGCCATGTTGTATGGGTGTTGAACTCTGGGGAGGCCAGCATAAGGGGAGCACCTGGCTTTCCCAAGGTCAACCTTACTGACATTTGATGGTCAAAAGACTTGTTATTGTTGTTAGCAGCTCCATCCATCCCAGCACAGCAACCCAGACTGTCTCTAGATATGGCTTCAGGTGAGAACCCCTGATAGAGAGGAGAGCCACATTTACTTCCAAATACCCACAGGGTGGGAGGACATTGACTCCCTGGTCTCTACAGAGGTGCCAGGGTCCTGCACAGCCATGGCTAGACATAACTATATTGGGTGGAGAGGCAAAAGACATCATTTACATCTGCTGTTCTACCCTACGCGGAGTATGGACTCCAAAGCAAAGCTGTTGTCAGGAAGAGACAGAAAGCCAGCAACTCGCTGAGAACCCAGCAAGGGGTGGCTTAGGGTAGGGAGCTGAGAACTGAGATTTCCCAAGTCTTGAGGCCATGGAAGTTAAGGATGTGATTTCACGGAGCAGGCTGATAGAGAGAGGATTGGAGTGAGGAGTCGGACATTTTGGCTTAGCTTCCTGGCACCTCAGGCAAGGCCTGACTGGAGAACAGAGGCTGAGCATTCAGTCCAGCACCTTAACAGAGACTATGGGGTGCCCTCAAACTTCCTCATAGAGTTTGGCAGTCAGGCTTGGGAGTCCTGTTCTGCAGTTGCTTTCTGAGAGTTAATGCTAACCGACAGCAAGGCACAGCTGGGAGGACAGCAAGGCACAGCTGGGAGGGTCAGACAGAGCAGGGACCTGATTACACTCAGGTGAGAGAGTTGGGAGGGGGGGTGGGGGGGTGAGGTCTGGCAACAAATCCAGTGTCACATGATCAGTTTGGATGTGAGCTTCTATAGGCCTTGGGGGCTCTTGGGGGAGCTCTGGCACCTTTTCAGGCAGCTGCCATTGTTCAAGCCCAGAAGGCTGCCGTTGCTCTGGGCTACTTCCAGAGCCTGGTGTCTCAGTTTCTGAACAAGTTATGACTGACAATGTCTGCATACAGCGGCCAAAAGGAAATGCGGGATAAACAGCAGGCTACCCTAGGTACATGCAGAGATGTGAGCATTTGGCTGTTTCTGTGACTCCCTTAGATACTGTTAGGTGGCTCTTTTTACAGTTCCTCATGCCCAGGAGCTTGAACTTCATCCCAGAAGCCGTAAAGGGCCCACCAAAAATGTCTGAATAAAGGCAGGAGAGACTGAGCAGGGCCTAGCAGCTATAATACAATTGAAAATCATCCTCCCTGTTCTTCTGCAGCCATGTCTTGGCTGCATTCTTCTTCTAGATTCAGTTGAGACTCTGTTAAGCTTTAACCAACCCTCCCTCTAAGCTGAGATTTTTATTTGCAGTTCATCATATTTATAAATTATTTATATTCATAGGTAAACATATAAATTATTCATGGATGGATTAATAGTTTTACCATAGTGTTTGTTACTGAGGAAGAAGATTCGGAACTCTGGTGCCACAGTTCTAAAGCTGCTGAGAGTCCCAACCTCTTTTCTTTAAGTAGAAACTCTTCAATTACGGACAAGAAGGACACAGTGGCCTTGAGAGCTAGAGTAGGCACTGTTACAAGGCAGGACAAGACTTGGAGCTGTCAGAATTAAACAGCATCTAAAATCGCTGACCTGGCAGATAGAGTCATGTACTCAGGCTCCCGAAAGAAAACAAATTACATGTCTCTCAACAAGACACTCTTGCTGAAAGGTGAAGTTCTAATTTTGAACAGTAAAAGAGAAACACTTGAAGCAACTTGGAAAGGGAGCCACCCTTGAGTCGGCGAGTCACTGGACAGTTGAAGTTAGGCTGCCTCTGTGCTCCGCAGAGGGGCACTGCGGTCCACAAGAAAGTGCATAGATCCTGGGGCCACCAGCACTTGCTGGAAATCTCTAGCTCAGGGCAGGTTATATGACCTCTCTGTATGCCTCAGTTCTCTTGTCTGTAAAATGGGAACAACAATGGTACCTAGTTCACAGGGTTTACAAGGACCAGACAAGCTGTTGTTATAAATATAACAAGGCATAAGTACACATGAGGCCAGTTGGTCTGTGTTATTCCAGCACAAAGCAGCTGAAGGGAAATTCAATCTGCGTCCATTATACCAGACACAACTTACAAAGGATGTGGTCGTAACCTGTGTCCCAGACAAATCTGCATCGTATTCCCCCAACACCCAGTGAGGCTCCTGTCTGGCCCTCAGCTCAGATCCCCAAACTGGGGGAGCCCCAATACCAGCAGTGCTGTGAACTGGTGAAACACACACAGATCTTTAGCATGAGCTGCAGTCAAGGCTCCAGGCTCTAGTGGACAAACCACACTGTTTTTCTTGAGTAAGAGGCCTGAACTTTGTGCTGGTTTCTTCGGTAAGGCACCTCACTTCCTTGTGGCGATGCAATCTCAAAGGCCACTCTTGGACATCGGCAGCCAGATAAGAAGTTATGACTGTGTTTCTAAAGAATGAGGTTGGGTAACAGGAGCTCAGGAGCTCATAACTTCCCCCTTCGGGTGAAGAGACACCCCCACAGCCCAGATGCTGTGTACAACATTTGCATGTATGTGTGTATGTCAGTGCATGTGTGTATCAGTGCATGTGTGTAGGTGGAGTGCCAGAGCTCACATCCAATGTCTTCCTCCATTACTGTCTTTCTCAGTTACAGAGTGAAGCAGGGTCTCTCAACATACCTAGAGCTGGAAGACTCACCCAGTCTAGCTGGTCAGCCTTCCCGGGGGAGCTTCTCTCTCCACCTGCAGAGCTCTGGGACCAGATCCTCCACACCCACATGGCTTTACAGGGGTACTGGGGATCTATATGCTGATCTTCACGCTTGTTGGGCAAGTATTTTATCCACAGAGTCATTTCCCCAGCCTGGCAGAGGTTTACAAAGGGGGTGGTGGGGTGGAGGTTACATAGAGACATAATCATTTCAGACTGGGAAAAAAAATGAAAACACTTGAATTTTTAATTCTAATGGTCTGTGATTATTAAAACACACATCACACTCATGCACACAAAAACTACACACACACACACACATCACACCACATATGCATGGACAGATGCTCTTGCCACACCATGCATGTCTATGGAGGTTAGGGGACAACTGTAGAGTCGGGTCTGCCTTTCACTGTGGGTTTGGGGAACTGAACTCAGGTCACCAGGCTTGCATGGCCAGAACGTTGTCACAATGCCCAACTCTTTAATATCTTGTTGTTGTTGTTGTTAATTTCTAATTTTAGCATATTCAACTCCAGGAGTTTCAATAAGGCATGCACAGCGATAAAACAGAAATAAGGGAGGGGGCTTAACAATATCAGGTTCTATAATAGCAAGGAACCCACATTAAAATGTCAAAGAGGTCACATTAAATGCAAAAGCTGTAGATGGGTGTGATCCACAGATAGATGAAGAACAGATGGTCCATAGACCGGGATGCTGTTAGCCTTAGAAAGGAACCTGGAGGTCAAAGTTGTACACACTACGAGGACCTTAAGGTCTGTCTGTAAAGTATCGCATGGCTGCACTTACATGTGGTTCTGAGAAGTTTTTAATTTTGGTTTGGGGTTGTTGGGAATCAAGCCCAGGGTCCCTCTTCTGCTCAGCACAAAATGCTATGTCACACCCTAGCCAGGGTCCCATTGGTGGTCAGAGTCTCGGGGACAGAAGGTGGCACTGTTGGGGCAGAGGCTGGGTGAGGAGAAAATAGGAAGCCGCTGTTTTTTAAGTTGTGCAAGAAGACAATGGATGCGGGAAAGATGGTCGAATTTTGTTGTGCTTATTTCGTCACAATTTAAGGAATACTATTTTTAAAAAGCAAGTGCACACTCTTGTTTATTTAACATTACAAAGAGAGGAAGAGGCAAGCCAGGCAAGGTTTCCCCTAGAAAATAGGGGGAGGATGGTGGAATCCCAACTGATTCCAGATGAAATCAGCCACCGAAAAAACTAGGAAATCTTGTGGGGGAGAAGTGCTCAGAGAGTGCAGGCAGCCAACCTCTTGGCTCTGGACATCTGATCCCCAAAAGCAGAATCTCACTGAGACTCCATGTGCATATTCAGGGAAATAACAGCCAACTGGGCGTGGCCAGCTGGTGTGGCACATTGGCAACTGCCAATTTAACTTGAAGATGAGAACTAAGGATGGAAGACCCCCATCCCTTACCTAGTTTGTGAAAGATGTTGAGCTATATCCCCAGCCAGGGGAAGAGATTATCAACATTGCCTTCTTTCATTAAGCAATGATGGGGTGTGGAGAAGGCTCTGTGGGCAGAAGTGCTCGATACACAGGCATGAGGACTCAAGTTCAAGTCCCGTACTCTATATAAAAGGCAAAGCTGTAGGGTGCCTGTCACCCCACACTAATGGACATGGAGACTGGGGGATTGCTGGCCCTTTCTAGTCACCAGCCTAGCTCCAGATTCAGTGAGAAACCCAGTCTCAAAGGCATATGCCATAGATAGGGCAACACACACACACACAGAGCAATGGCATTTATGATAAGACTATGATAGATGCAACCTCCCCATCCATCCAGCTTCATACCTTCTCTCTCTCTTCAGAAAATAAACAAGCAAAACCAAAATAGATGAGAGAAAGAGAGAGCAGGAAACATCTCCACCTCACCCCCCAAACACACCCAAACAACACCCATAAAAACACAAACTTGGAAATCATAATACACAGGCAGAAGATGAGGGAGGGGAAGAAGCCCCAAAGCAACATGAGAGGAAGCATCCGCAAAATCACCATGGAATTTATTCTGAGTTGGCCATCTACTGCTGGGCACTGAGCCTCCCCGTAACTGTCATTTGTATATCCGGTGAGACTCCTTTGCAAACATGCATCAATTGGAGCGAGCTTCTTGGTTGAGTGCCCTTCAGCGCTGGGACCCTGTCTGGCTTGACTTAGGCAGGCCCACATGCCACCACAGTCTGTGAGTTCACATGCATATCAGTCCTGTTTTGTCTGGAAGACTTAGGAGTCCTCCATCTGCCTCTGGGTCTTCTTCCCTGAGTCCCGAGGGGAGGGAGGGCTTTGATGAATGGTAGGATTCATTCACTGCCTTTTCTCTCGGATATTTTCCATGAGCTTGAGGATGTTTTTTTATTTTAAAAGAGGGATGTAATACAAGGCTCATTTGCCTCCGTTCTGTTCTATGAAAAAGAAGAAATAAAAATTGGAAGGAAAAACCTTTCCTGTGTGTTTCCAGAGGCTTCCAAACCTTCTCTGAGAAAGAGAAAAAAGGAAAAACAAGCCGACCACAGGAAACTGCAATTAATTAATTAGGCTGCAGCTGTTTTTAGTACTTGCCTGTTTCCACCTGTGTTAAGGATGCTTCTGGCTCCTTAGGGAAGAAGGGGCCCTTTCCGAATAATGTTCTAATTTACAAAACAAAACGGTGTTACACCCAAATCCTTTTGCAAACTTTTGGCAAACATACTTGTGAAGTGTGAGACTTACTAAGTGTATCTTTTCAATCCTGACACAGTGTAACAACCACTGTCTAGTCAGCACAAGAAAGCCCTGGAGCTATTTTTAAAGAGGCGAGCAGGTGCAAGCAGCTTGGTTGCCCAAGGCAAAAGGCTCCAGGAAAGCAGAGGCAGTGTTTTGGAAACAGCTAAGGCTAGAGACAAGCCTTGAGTAACTGGACCCCAGGAGCATGGAGTGTGGACCAGTCTCTGAGTACAAACTCCAACAAGTCTTGGTAAAACCGTTAGTGGGAGGATGTGAAACACTAGAGAGGTAACCGACAGGAGCTCCCCGTTGCTAGAGTAACGCTGTGAGAAGCAGGAAGCAGGAAGCTGTGCTGGGCAATTCTCTTCTGCCCTCTAGTGTCAGGTTAGAAGAGCCCTCTGGGGGAGGCTGGACTGCAGGGAGGCTGCGCAGAGCTGGAGTTGGGGGAGGAGGAAGGGTTTGGAGCAGAAGTGCTTAGTAACGAAGTGCTTAGTAGGTTTGACTGACTCTAGCAACGTCGGAGGAGGTGGGAGGATTGTTATGTAACAAGTCCATGGCCAATCAGGACCACCCAGCACATTCCATGCTAAGCTAGGACAGAGTGTGAGATCTAGTTTCAGAAACACATTACAAGAAAAATTATGAGTAATTGTTGCAAAATCGTGCCTTCCTGCTAATCACTATAATCACTCCTGCAAGCGGCTTGGAATAGCCTTCCTGTATTTTTTTGCAGCGTGCCTGCTTTTGAACATGACAAAGAAAGATAGCACAGAGGTGCCTTTGCCTCCCAAGCCCACTCTGGTAGGAGCACTTCAGAGTCTTCGGGCTCTGCGGAGTATATTCCTATATTGCTCTTGTTCCCTGGGCTCTCATGGCCCTGCTTTGAACATGGCCTAGATGACACTGTATGCAGATCTTCTTTCCTAATTCTAAATTCTAGGAGCTTCAGCACCCGCCAGCCGGGCACCTCAGCCTGGCCCAGAAGTCCCAAAGGTATCTCAAAGGCCACAAAAGTCCAAAGCAAGCTCCCATCCCTCCACTCCCAGGGTCTTCTTCCTACACACCTTTCTTGGAGCACAGAGGGTGCTACTATCCAGTACCAACTCAGAAGGCTGTGTGTAGCTACTCTATTCTTCCCCTCACCAGGAGGAAGAGGCTGTGTAGAGACAACTGCAGAGGCTTGGCTAATCACAGGAAAGCGGAGGTGATACTTGTGGCTGGTACAACTCAGAGCCCACACATGCAGCGGATATGGAGACTACTCTCAGTCTGTCCCCTGCATCTTCTCCCTCTCCGCTCATCCCCAGAGCAGCTTCTCCATTCATACCACACCACTGCATCCCACAGCCAGTGTCTTTCCTCAGGTCTTAGTCCATCTGCTCAGAATGACTAAAGCACTCCCTTATGCAGCCGACCTGTTCAATTATTCAGTAGACAAATACGGACATTATTACCACAAATACTGTCACACATCACACTGAATGTTAATGACAGATATAGGAATGACACTGAGAGCCAGTAGGTAAGAAATTAGATGAGAGGAAACCAAGGAAAGCTGCTGAAAGTCTGGTATATATGTCTTCTGGTTAGGTAGGAAGTCAGATGTGAGGGAGCCAAGGAAATTGTATCTTCCTGTCAGTCAGGATGCCCCCTATGGTTAACCATCCTTGAAATTACAGTTAGGCTATTCCTTCTCTATCAGAAACACAGTCAACGGATGCTTTCCCATTTGCCAGGGACCTCAAAAGTTGGATAATATGATTTGCTTTGTGGTTTTGAGGCTTTTCAAAAGGATTATGGGAAGAAATACCTTAAATGGAAGATCTAGTTTACCATGGTTTGGGAGGAGAAAAGATTATCTTACCTTGTGAATATTCCACCTGACTTATAAATAGTCATGGAACTTCTTTTGGGGCCAGAGAAGTAGCTGAGCCCATAAAGGCACCTGCCACCAAGCCTGATGACCTGAGTTTGATCCCAAGGAAGGTAGAATGGAGAAAGAGAAGTGACTCTGGAAGGGTCATGTGTGCATGTGTGCATTGCACATAAAATAATGCAACACAAGTAAATAAGTAAAGAACTTCTTGTAAATCAGGCGTGGTGGCACACGACTTTAATCCCAGCACTCGGGAGGCAGAGGCAGGCGGATTTCTGAGTTCGAGGCCAGCCTGGTCTACAAAGTGAGTTCCAGGACAGTCAGGGCTATACAGAGAAACACTGTCTCGGAAAACAAAAACAAAAACAAACAAACAAAAAATAACTTCTTGTAAATACACAACACATAAGCTTGCTCCCCAGGGTTAGGGTCTGACTGCTCTAATCTCTCTAAAGTGGACTATCACTTTGCTCTGCTAAACAGTCTTGTGCTTCATATCTGTGTCTCTAAGTCAAATTCCTTCCTTTGAGAAGCCAAGAACTAAGGAAAACCATTATTGAGTAACTGATAGCCAAGGTATACACCATGACCGGAGACAAGTATTCCCCTTCCTGGTGGGGTCTAAGCAGTGTGGGAGTGGGAGCTGGAGAAGGCTCTATCTGGAGCCTTTGAAGGGTGTGACCTAGAGAACAGGGCTCAGTCCAGCTCCCCTTGTGTCACTGAAGAGTTTGCCTTGCTATGCTGAGCTCTGCCAGGGCTGCCCATCATTGTCCTGGGGACTCTCAGACCTTGGCAGAAAGGTCTACAATGACTGCTAGTGGATAATTTCATGGAGAGTGAGTCTGGAGATTTCCCTTTTCCACAGTAATGTATAACAATTCAATCATATTTGTATGACAGAAGACCTACTCATAGCTGGGTAACTTGGTGACAGATCAACAGATTCATGTCAGAGCCATTGATGGCAGGGATGTGATCCCACCCTCACTGTATCATGGAGAGTAACTCATGTGTCAATCAGTCTGCCTCTCATCCAAGAGTTTGAACATGTCCCCTTTTCCCTTTTTATTGAAAATAGATTTTTTTCACATACTATATCCTGATTATGGTGTCACCTCCCTCTATTCCTTCTCTCGGATCCTCCTACTACTCCTCCCAGCTCCTTCTCCTCCTTCTAGCTCCTCCCTCTACTCCTCCCAGCATCTCCCACTAATCCTCCCAGCATCTCTCACTCCTCCTCCCAGCTCCTCCTCCCAGCTCCTCCCACTACTCCTCCCAGCTTCTCCTTAGCTCCTCTCCCATCCGGATCTACCTCCTTTCTGTCTCTCATTAGAAAACAAACAGGTTTTTGTGGGATAATAATAAAATTAATGTAATACAATCAGATAAAACAAAAACTAAGCCATGAGAATCGGGCAAAACAAAGAGAAGGAAAAGAACCCAAGATAAGGCACAAGAAGCAGAGCCCCATTCATTTACACAACGCACTCAGGAATCCCATTTAAAAAAGACATTAAACTGGAAGCTATAATTTATATGCAAAGGACCTATAAGGTAAGAAGAGAGAAGAAAGATATATATTAAACAAAAAAATTTAAAAATAGGATAATTAAAAGAGGAATAGCCCTGACATGAATTTTGAGACAAGGGGCTTGCAGATCTGACACTGAGTTCCTTCTCTGTGGGCATCTCCTGCTGGGCATGTAGCCTGCCATGAAAAGTGGTTCATTTCCCCCCAGAGACTCCGGTGGAGAAAACTAAGTCTTCATTTGCAAGTGATTATCAATTGGAGATTGCATCAGGTTAGGACTGGGGACGCCTGTCTACTTCTCCTTTTAGCTTTAGGACCACCCCACCCCCCACCCCCCTCCCCACCCCCCACCCCCGTGTTCAGCCCTGTGCTGTCCAGGCTGTCATAGTCTCTGGAGCACTTCCCTTTTATTATGGGAGAATTTCATCATGTTTTAGGGGGAACTGAAAAACTGAAGCTATTTATTAAAAACACTGAGCCTTAAAATCTCCATGGCAAAACTTAAAGCACAAAAGTGGATGTCTGAGAGATTATGATTAGACTCTAATCTAAAGGGATATTTGAAAACAGGTGACCTCCACTTTTAGGCCTCTGTAGGATCTATTTCAATAGACAGTAAAGTGTTTATCTTCTCACCCTCATCAGAAGGAAACCAAGTTTGAAATACTACTTGAAGGCTGGCCATGGTAATCTGTACTTCCAATCTTGGCACTCAGGAAGCACAGGCAGGGGAATTACTATGAGTTTGAGGCAAGTCAGGGCTACGGACTGAGACCTTGTCTCAAAAACAACAGGGGCTGGAAGGATGGCCCAGTGGTTAAGACCACATGCTATTCTTGCAAAGGACCTACATTCGGTTCCCAGCAGCCACGTCAGGGAAGTTACAAGCCTATAATGTCTGCTCCAGAGAATAGGATGTCCTCTTCTGGACTGGGCAGGTACTTGCACTTGGTTGAACATACCCTGCCTGCCTCCCCCCCATATACATAATTAAATATAAAGTAAATCTTTAAAAAAAAATACCCTATATGGTGGTTTGAATGAAAATGGCCCCCATGGGCTTATAGGGTGTAGCACTATTAGTAGATGTGGGCTTGTTGGAGTAGGTGTGGCCTTATTGGAGGAAGTGGCTTTGGGGTTTCAAGTACTCAAGCCAGGCCCAGTGTCACCCTCTCTTCCTGCTGCCTGCAAACCCACATGAAGAACACTGGGCTCCTTCTCCAGCACCATGTCTACCTGCATGTCACCATGCTTCCCACCATGATGATAATGGACTAAACCTCTGAACCATCAGCCAGCCCCAGTTACATGTTTTCCTTTGTAAGAGTTGCTGTGGTCGTGGTGTCTCTTCACAGCCATAGAACACTGACTAAGACACCACAGTTCAGTACTTTTTCAGGGTGACATAGTTGTTACCAGGTGCAGAAGGGTCCCTGCTACCTGTTTTGAATAAATACTGCAACTATAAGAGAAACCTGAGTATTATTATAATATTTCATTTGCTTTAATTTTTAATCTTTTGAGTATTGAGTCCATCCCGAGCATGGAATGCAACTCTTTGTTGACTGGCATTTCTCACCCCTGTTTGCAGGGAGACAAATGGCCAGTGCACAGCTACATGCCATTGCCTGCCTGAAGGAGCAGAGGAACAGGCAAGCATGCCACTCACCACGCCAACTACCTCCCCTGGAGTGACATGAAGGGCCGTAACTCGGATGGAATCATGTGTTTCCTCATTTACAGCATGAGACAAGCAATAGCGATCTCTGGGGGGTTGAGGGGAAAGAGTCCTCCACATAGCTCTAGGATAACTTTGGGGACAACAGACTGATTATCCTCAGAGACACTGTCAGTCTCTCTAGAGAAGAAGGAAGGAGTGGAATGAAGCGATCAAAGGCAGAAGCTTCAGGCTGCCTAGGATGGTATTGGCACCACCCAGTGACCTTAATGGAGTCCCAGGGAGCTATTTCTAAGGGGGAAAGAGGAGGACAAGGAGAACGAAGAGGAGGAGGAGAAAGAGGAAGAACAGGGGCAGATAACGATGGCTGCTAGGCCTCCAGGCCAGACATGACTGAAATGTCTGACTTGTCTAACTTGTCACAGCAGCCCGGTGGGGAGAATGGTCACAGTCATCCAACCTGCGATAAAGACATCAGGCCTCATGGGACAGCTTGTTGAGGCCCTACAGCTGATAGGCAGCAGAGCAGAGTTCTCCCACACATACGGAGCCCCGCCCCCCGCCCCAATCCAGGACATGAATAGGGGCTACTCTTCAGACATCCTCTGGGTACACAGAGCAGGAGCACCCTGATAGCTGCTTGCTCATATCAGCCTTGACAGCTGCTATGACAGAGTTGGTGAGGTTATGGCCTTGCAACATTGTGTAAAACAGGTGCAGGGTGAGTCCTGCTCTAGAGTTGATGTGGGGCTGAGTTCAGCAGTAGGCAGTCAGATCTTTCAGCTCAGCTCCAGTGTGAGCCCTGGGATGCTACTTTCTGACCTCATTGACAAATGTTTCCTCTCTTGTTTAAAATCCCGGAAGACAAAAAATTCCCAAAGGTGATCTGGCAGAGCCACACTCCTGAGCAGGCCAGTGCCATCATTCCAGTCGTGACAGGTGACCTGCCTGAGGCCACCAGCCTCATCTGTCAAGCACTGAGGCTGCAGATGCTAACCCACCCTCTCAGTGAAGCTGCCTGTGTCCCACCCCATGGTGATGCAGAAGGGACAGACAGGGTTACATTTCAGAGATATTCCTCTGGGGGGCGGGGAAGCCAATTGAAAATTTATCCTCAAAGCAAGTATAACTTTTCCTTCTTTAAAATCATGACCAACAGCCTAATGCATGTCAGTCCCACCTTCAAACCCTGAGCTTACTTCTGGCAACAACTGGGAAGGTGTACAAAAAAGATCACAGGTGGATGTTCATCCCAGTGTTATTTAGAAGAGAAAAACAGCACCTTTCAATAAAACCTGTGGGATACACAGACCACTCAAAAGCCATTGGGAGCTGGGCGTGGTGGTGCACGCCTTTAATCCCAGCACTCAGGAGGCAGAGGCAGGCGGATTTCTGAGTTTGAGGCCACCCTGGTCTACAGAGTGAGTTCCAGGACAGCCAGAGCTACACAGAGAAACCCTGTCTTAAAAAACCGAAAACAAACAAACAAACAAAAAACCAAACCAAAACAAAAAGCCATTGGGTAGGAAAAAAAATTAAAAAACATTACAAAAGATTTCCTCAAAACATAAAGATTCAACCAGGAAAGTCCTAACAAAGTTGCAAAGCAGGCTTCCAAACACTAGGCCACTTGTTTTCCAGAGTCAGCCTAAGCATGTCACTGAGCCATGATTCTTTCTAGAAGGTTCTCCCTGGAATACACATAACATCCCTGACTGCTTCCAGAGGTGGCCCTGTTCCAGCCTTGAACATGCTGCCCCATGTGCAGATCCCTGTTGTCTGCTGGTGGGCAACTATCCGATCAGCACAACTACAGAGAGCAGAATAGCAGCATCTAGTAGACGGTCTGGGTGGCCGCCATAGGCACAGCTGTAAGCAGACGACTGAGAATGCAACCAGCCTGTACCAAAATCCCAGCTCCAGGCATGAGGCCTCCCTTTCCCATATGCAGTCCCACTGAAGGCCCAGCTGCTACTGTGCTCAGTGGCCCTCCTGTGCCCACCTGTACACAGCACAGAGATTTCTCTGGGTGAGGACCCTGGGACTTCAGTCCTGTAAGTCACAAGTGATGTTCTTTTCTGTGTCCTCTGATGATTTCCATTTCCACCCATCCTTCCTCCCCAGGAAGCCATTCCTCTACCCGCCCCTCTGTCCACCCTCAGTGCCCTGATCTCCTGAACATTTTAAGAGAGCTCACAGCCCCATGTGGATGAACCTTCCCCTGTGGCTTCCTGCTCTCTCTTATTTAGATCTATATATTGGGGTGATCTCTGTTAACATTGTATTAATGTATATTTCTGGGTTTCCAATGGTTAGTTCTGTAAGACAGAGAGCTAAGTGCTGGCAGGACTTTGGTATTGTTTCTATGGCCCATCACTGAGTTTTGTATTTGTAAATGCTTGCCCTTCCTTGCTCAAAAGATGAAGGTGAGGCAACCTTCACTGCCTAAAGGCAATCCAAAGAGGCGGATTAGGTGTTGCCTTGCTGTTGATCAGTTATAATAGAGATCCAACAGCCAGTATTTGAGGCAGCAAGTAGGCGGGCAGAACTTCTGGGTAGGGACACAAGCAGCAGAAGGGAGATGGGAGCAGAGCAAGGAGATAAAGAGCTAGCCACATAGAAAGGACAATGCTGGGAAGTCAGTCAAGTTGGAAGCTGGCTTACAGTTTGTCCCCGCTAAACACCACAGACTTTAAATAAGACATTTAAAACTATATGCAAGTCTCGTGTCTTATTTAAACCACAAGCAGGTCTGCAGAGGCCCCCAACATCTACAGATATCTTAGTTTATTGCCATGAGGAGACACCATGACTGCAGCAACTCTAATAGAAGAAAATGGCTGGCTTGCAGTTCAGGCGTTCAGTCCATTATTGTCATAGAGGGAAACATGGCAGCATCCAGGCAGACACAGAGCTAAAGAAGGAGCCCAGAGTTCTACATCTGGATCAGCAGTCAGCAGAAACATCTGGCTTGAAAATCTGCAACCTCAAAGCCCACCCCTGGTGACACACTTCCTCTTAACAAGGCCAGACCTTCCAATAGTGCCAATCCCTATGAGCCCATGGGACCATTGAATTGGCAAGTTCTGGGCCAGTGAGAGACCATCTCCAAACAAAACCAAACATGTTGGACCTCTCCTGAGGGTTGACATCTATAGCTGTTCCCAGATTTTCATACACACACACACACACACACAATGCCTGGGTGGCTTATTAACGACAGCAATTATTTGCAGGCTAGAAATCAAACAGCAAGGTGTTCAGTGTCTAGGAAGGGCCCTGTTGTAGTCTTAAAAGTCGCCCCCATAGACTCAGATAGAGTGGCATTATTGGAGGTGTGGCCTTGTTGGAGTGGGTGTTGGAAGGTGTGGCCTTGTTGGAAGAAATGTGTCTCAAGGCAAGGTGGGCTTTGAGGTTTCAGATGCTCAAGCCAGACCTAGTGGCTCACTCTCTTTTATGCTGTCTGCGAATGGATATAGAACTCTTTCTCTAGTACCATATCTGCCTGCATGCCGCCGTGTTTCCTGCCATGATGACAATGGACTAAACCTCAGAACTGTAAGCCAGCCCCAATTAAATGTTTTCCATTATAAGAGTTGTGGTGTCTCTTCCTGGCAACAAAACCCTAACTAAGGCAGGTAGGTCCCTTTGTGGTTTATGGATGGGGTTCCCATTGTGTCCTCACATTGTGGATGAGGCTGGACATCCTCCCGTGGACCTCTTTCTAAGCTCTCTGTTCACTCATAAGGATTCCACCCAGTGTGAACCCAGTGGGAAGATGCCACCTGTCCACGCTGTCACCTCTTAGGTTAGGTCATCAATATGGACTTTGAAGGACACATACACATTCAAACTCTAGTGACCTTCCCCTCTCCATCCCACTGACCAGTCATGATCTTTAACAACCATTTGCTAAAATCCCCAAATGCTAATCATTTTAGTTAAATGGGGTTCTAGTTTCTAATGTTAACTAATGCATTTTAATTCAGGGAAAATAGGTTTCACTATAAATAGCCAGGTCAAGAACAGACTGGGAGCCTGTCCCAGTTACAGGTAGTATTAATGGATCTTTTCCTGTGGAACAAAACATTTCAGGTCAGTTTGTGACATTATGTCATATATCTTCAAATCCCAAAAGGAAAAAAAAAAATATCTAGTATTTGGACTGGAGACAACAGACAGTTGTGTGTTGCTATGCTGTTGTTGAGAATTAAACCCAGGTCCTCTGGAAGAGCAGTCACTGCTCTTAACCACTGAACCATCTCTCTCCAGCACTGATATTTTAATAAACGTAATAAAGCATATACCTCATCAGTGCACCAGGAACAAAGGCATCCATACAATATCAGCAGAGCTAAAATGTTCAAGTGTCTTAAAGTTTATATTTCATTCCTCTTCATAAAATTACTCTTGACTTAAAAAAGAAAATGTTCTTACTATAACCTAGAAGAAGTTATATAGGCAGCACTGATTTGTTAACAAAGCTTGATTTCTTTTAGATTACTTAGGTCATTTAAAGTATACAAGAAACATTGGTATCAAACCCCAACCCTTTAAACACACACACACACACACACACATTTAGGATAGATATGTGTGATGTGTGGTGAAAAATGTTCCACTTCTGTCTTAGTTAGGGTTTTACTGCTGTGAACAGACACCATGACCAAGGCAACTCTTATAAGGATTACATTGAACTGGGGCTAGCTTACAGGTTCAGAGGTTCAGTCCAGTATCATCAAGGTGGGAGCATGGCAGCATCCAGGCAGGCATGGTGCAGGAGGAGCTGAGAGTTCTACATCTTCATCTGAAGGCTGCTAGCAGAATACTGTCTTTCTGGCAGCTAGGATGAGGGTCTTATAGCTCACATTCACAGTGACACACTCCAAGGAGGTCACACCTATTCCAACAGGGCCACACCTTCTAAAAGTGCCACTCCCTGGGTGGAGCATATACAAACCATCACAACCTCTTACCACCCCACCTGCCATCCCTGTGTTCCTTTGGTAACACAGTTCAGGTTCAGGGAGATGAGGCTCAAAGCATTCACAATAACAACAAATGTCTTACCGCATGAATGAATGGCACACTGGAAGCTAAGGTTCCCGTTTGAGACAATGAGAGCAGAAAGAGATGCTAGAGGTGTGCAGAATCTTGTGGGACTGCATGATGGTCCTGCTCAACAGAAACCTGGTGGTTTCTAATTGCAAAAAGCAACACTTCTTTTGTTCTTGTCTATAATTCATGTTAGTATCTTTAGATATTTTTCCTTTTGTTTGTATAATTGGGTTTTTACCCAGTTTAATGTGTTGCTTTCTACATGAATAAACAGAACTGTTTTGGGCTTTGTGTGTGTGTTTGTGTGTCTGTGTGTGTTTCTCTGTGTGTCTGTATGTGTGTGTGTCTGTGTATGTGTGTGTGTGTCTGTGTATGTGTATCTGTGTGTGTTTCTATATATACGTGTTTGTGAGATCAGATCTGGTCCTTTCTCTGTTGCTTTCTACCTTTTACATTTTTAACTTTTATTATTAATAATTATTTAGTCACATGTATATGCATGTGTGTGTGAAGGTTATGTGCATATGAGTGCAATGTCACTAGAGGCCAAAAGAGGACATCAGATCCCCTGAAACTAGAGTTAGAAGTTTAAAGCCACCTAATGTGAGTGTTAGAAACCAAACTTGGGTCCTATGTAAGAGCAATACATAGTCTTAATTGCTGAGCCATTTCCCTAGTCCCTCTACTTTTGGGGGAGAGGGGCAGGTCTCTCACTGAAATTGGAACTCACCAGTATAGCCAGGCTAGGTGGCCAGTGAGCTTCAGGGATCCTCTAAGCACTGTGTTCCCAGTGCTAGGGTTATAGGCACATGCCACCATGCCTGGTTTCTTATGTGGGTACTGAGAACCCAGATTCAAAAGTGCAGCAAGCTCTTTACTGATGGAGTCACATACCTCCACCAGCACCTGTCTCTCTGTGGATCTCTCTCTCTCTCTCTCTCTCTCTCTCTCTCTCTCTCTCTCTCTCTCTCTCTCTCTATCTCTATATATTTTGAGACAGGATCTCACTAAATTGCCCAGGATTGGCTCCAAGTCCTGAGCTCAAATGGCTTTCCAGCCTCATTCTGCCAAGTAGTTGGGACTATAGGCTCAAGCCAGCTGTAGTTGTGTCATTTCCTGTGTTATTATTAAAACAATATCCTAATGTCCTATACATACATATTCAGATAGAAAACAAGTGAGCACATCAGCTTTAATTAATTTAGATTTATAAAATTTTAAAAATATATAAAATAAATAAATATAATAATATATAATAAAGGAAAGTTTTTAAAAAGGCTGGTGTACTAGTTTGAATGAGAGTGCCCCCCGTAGGCTCATATGTTTGAATACTTGGTCATTAGTTAGTGGTGCTGTTTGGAGAAATTTAGGGAGTGTGACCTTGTTGGAGGAAGTACTTCACTAGAGGTGGGACTTGAGAGTGTCTATAGTCTCACCCCACTTCCTGCTTCCTGCTTCTGCCACCACGTGATCACACTTCCCTACCATGACAAAACTCACCCCTCTGGGACCGTAAGTCAAACTAAACCCTTTCTTCTGTAAGTTGCTTTTGGTCATGGGGTTTTACCACAGCAACAGAAAAATCACTAATACAGAAGTTGGTATTAGGGAGTGGGCTATCACTGGGAAGTACCTGACCATGATGCTTTTTTGAAGGATCCTGGAAGGCTTGAGACTTGGGATAGAAATGCAATGGAATACTGTAAACTCGGTTTAAACCAATGTTCTAGTAGGAGGCTGGAAGACAGTCATGCTGAGACCGTGGGTGGTAGAGGCCAGTTAAAGAGGGGTCGGAAGAAGCAGGAATTGTAAAAGTGACTGAGTTAGAGGCTAGCCTTGTGCTGCTTTGGCAATGAATCTGGCTGCCTTTTGCCCGTGTCCTGAGAACTTGTCTGAGACTAAATTTAAAAGTAATGTGCTAGTTTCTTTAACAGAGAAAATTTGAAGATGGCATAGCATTGAATCTGCATATTCATTGTTGTTTGAAACTATAGAATGAAAAAGAGCTAGTGGGACAGGAAGAAACAGAAAATGTACAGTTTGGAGAAAAAAGACACTAGGAAGTGTAATGTTACGGACAAGGCCCGTGCTGGCAGAGAGTCTGGGATTATTACAGAGGTGCATGCCCTAAAGAGAGGCCTGCTCTGCACTGCAATGGAGGGAAGGGTACCTTCAGGACGGGACCCACCCAGCTTCCAAATTCTGAAAGGCAACCAAAGGCATTTTCTCCTCCTAGAAAGAAGCTGATTAAAACCCTGCTGCTGATGAGATCCAAGGGGGTCAGGGGGCCATCCCAAGCTGGCAGTGTCACCCACAGGGTGCTGGCTTTAGATTCTTGAAGGATGCAAGAGTGAAGTCTTTATGGATTCTTCCCACACAGTTTTCCAGAACCATAGAGGCCATGCAGTGTATGACCGGGGAGTCCCCCATGCAAAGGTCTGAGAGGCATTGAGAGAAGATGTGAAAGAGAAGCCTGGGTTGTAGTGAAGGTCTTAAGACATCAGAAATGCTGGAGTGTTGAGACATCTTCCAAAGAGAGCTATACACAAAGGGTAGAACCAGAGGGGGGGTGGGCAGAGAAACAGAGACAGACAGACAGACAGAGACAGAGAGACAGAGACAGAAAGACAAGAGAGACACACAGAAACAGACAGGTGCTTTAGACAGCAAAGCTGGAAGGGGGAGCCATCTAAAGTCCATCTGTAGTTTTTCCTGGTGGATTCAGCGTTGCTCAGGTCCAGTGTTTTCTCGCTGTGCCCTAATCCCTCCCTTGCAGGATGGTAACACATATTCTGCGCCAGTATGTAACTTATGTAACTGACTTGCCTTTTGATTTTACAGGAGATAAACTGAGAGACTGCCTTGAGCCTCAGAAGACAGTTTGGACTTTAAACAGCATTGAGTTTGTGAAGACTATGGGTGTTAGGCACCAATATTATGAAATATAGTGTGGCAAGGGGGTACCTGGTGGGCTCATGCCAAGGTTTGCCTGAGTGATTATGCCATGCAACAGGTCTGGTATAAAGGGGATTTACTGAGGGAAGGAAGAGGACTGAGGACCTGGGAAGGGGAGAGGCAGATGAGTGCACAGGCAGGCAGACAGACAGACTGAAGGGAGCAGAGCCATGAGGGTAGAGAAAGGGGATGGGGCAGTGAAGGACAGAAAGGAGGAGAGAGAGATGGGCTGGCAAGAGAGAGAGGGAGAGAGGGAGAGGGGGAGAGGGGGAGAGGGAGAGAGAAAGATGAAGTGTGAGTGCGAGAGAGGGAGGGGGCAGAGGGGGCAGTCCTTTTATGTACACCTGGCCCACCTGGTGGAGGAGGCAAGTGATGACATAAGCTGTTGCTAGGTTCCTAGGGGGAGCCTACTAAAATCACCTGTAAGCTAACAATGGGGACTTTTTGAAGCAGAACTAAATGCATTTTGTATTATGATATGGCTGGCCACAATGTCCCCCATAGGCTCGGATACTTGAAACTTGGTCTCAGTTGGAGCTGCTGTTTGAGGGGCAGGGGGGTTAGGAGGTACAGTCTTACAGTGGGAGGTATATCATTGGGGCAGGATCTGAGTGCATCCCTGGGGGCCAGATCTAGGAAGTACATCACTAGGGGCAAGGGTCTGAGTGTTTGCTATCTCACTGTGTTCCTTTCTCTGCTTTATACTTGCAATTTGCAAATGTAAGCTCATTAGGCGTTGGTGGCACACATCTTTGATCCTTAGTACTTGGGAGGCAAAGGCAGGCAGATCTCTGAGTTCAAGACCAGCCAAGTATACAAAGTGAGTTCCAGGAAAACACAGAGAAACCCTGTCTTGAAAAACAAACAAACAAACAGAAAGTGAGCTCTAGCTTCCTGCTGTGGCCGCCAGTGCCTGCTGCTTGCAGCCACGCCTCCCTGCTGTGATTGACTCTTCTGTCTCTGTAGTACAGCTGACACACAATTCAGTGGTAGAATGCTTGTCTAATATGTGTAATGTGAGGTCCCTAGTGCAGTTCAATCAATAAAGCAATCAATCACATACAATGAAAAGAATACTTTTGTCTATGGGGATCTGGATCTTGAATAGGTTCAAGAACAAAACACATCCCCTGATAACCTAGCTGACCACACCTTGCCTGGATACAGGAGACTAAATGAGGAGACTCTGAGCTGCTAGCTGAGTGACTCTGGAGAGGGTGGGTCTCAAAGACATCAAGGGTCACGTCCCCCAATAGTGACTCATACTATAAAATAACGGCCAACATGTTGAAATGCCTTCACATTTAAGAAGAGTTATTCATAAACGAAAACCATCTAAATATCTAAAAAACCGGAAACTGTGGAAACACATTGCTCTGGCATTCATGGCCGATGTTTTGTCTCCAGTCGTCCCCCGGGTTAAGATTTGACTTCCACTGTGCCAGCCTTTCCTTCACTAAGTTCCTGGATGACTGAGTTGTTTGGTCATGAGTGTGTGAGTCATTTCCTCTGTGAACAGACTGGCCTTGAAGTTAAAGAGTGTCAGCACTGTCAGACCAGAACAGGGGATCAAAGGCAGAGCCTGGAAAGGGGGAGCGTCCTTTATGCGCAGAGATATGCGGTTCTTGGGGTTCATGGGAGTAAACTCAGTGTAAACTCTCAGGCAGGTCATAGGCCGCCTGAATTGAATCCCAGTTTTCAAACAGAAAATGGGGTGGACATAAATACACCTTAACACTCCTTTCAGTTCTGCCTTAAAATGAATCTTTCACTTAAATATGGCCAGTATTGAGCAAAAGTCCCGTTCTGATATGAACAGGTGGCTTGTGATATTCTTTTCTCTCTCCTCTGCTGGGGATCAAACCTGGGACCTTGTGCATGACAGGCAGAGTCTCTAACAACTGAGCCACATTCTCTGCCTAGAATGTTTTTAATTTCTTTCTTTTTGAAATTGTGTGTGTGTGTACATGTGCAAGTACACAGGTGCCTGCAAAAAGCCAGAGTTACAGGCAGATGTGAGGCCTCACACTGGTGCCAGGAACTGAACTTGGGTCCTCTGCAAGATCAGTGATCTTAACTGATGAGCCATGTCTCCCATCTTCATAGGATGCTTTTTAGTGGGTTTTTGATGGAGTCAGGTAGTGGGTAACAGCTGCCCTCTACCCAGCACCCAGCATGTTCCTCTGCTCCCTTTACCAAGACTTGGCCACACCCTTGGAAAGTAGCCTCTAATAGCTGCCACTATCCAACACACCCCTGTGGCAAGCCAGGCTGGGTGACAAAACTCAAAGGAATGAGGCTGCAGTTACATATGGCTCTAAACACTAAGGCCGACTCAGAACTGTTTCTAGAGAGACACTTCTTGCAATTGCTTCTCTCCAGAGGCGCCGGTGGGGGAGTCAATATACTGGCTGGTCCTTGAGACTTGGCTTAGGAAATAAGAGCCTAGGCCAGGGAGACAGGCTTCCCTCCAGGTGTCCTCTAGGGCTGCTGATCCAACAGTGAGCACATGTGGCAGGGTAAGATCACCTGCTGGGATGCTATCAATGACCCCATGTCACTACCGAGTGGAGTGGGGCCACATAGGGAGCCATCGCTGTGGTGGTCACCAGATCTATACTAAAAGGCTTCCGTGTTATAAAACTGTATCGATGGGGCATGGAGCAGGGCACGGAGCAGCACCCTATTCCCCCCTTTTCATGGCAAACCAAGTAGCACTCTCCTTGGAGAGTCCCCAAGGAGAGTGCAGACACAGAAGAAAAGGAGGTAGAAGACATGAGCCTGAACAGCTTTCAGAAGTACAACTGGCCAACTCTCACACCCATCTTCAAGCATGTAATTCAAGAACTTTCGGTAAATCCATGAGTGGTGCACCACCCCACACGCCCTGGTGGCAAGCCTGGCTGAGTGACAAACTCCAAACGCATGAGGCTGAGGTGACAAATGGCTCTAAACTCCAAGGCTGACTCAGAGCTATTTCTAGACAGCCACATCTTCTGCAGAGGCCCCAGCAGGGGAGTGGGCATGCTGCCTGACCCTGTCCACTGCACACAGAGGTCTAACACAGAGGTGTAACTGCCCATTAACAGTCCCTGCACTTCAAGGATGCAATTCAAGGGCTTTTAGTGGATTCATAGTGGTGCCATCTAATTCCGGATGATCTAATTCCAGACATCTTCATCCCCACAAATGCTGCAGTTTTGTGGGCTGCTCTGAGCACTCTCTATAGCCAGCTCTCTCTTGGAAGTCCTTTTGGGGTGCAGAAGCATCCTGGGCACTGCCTTCTTTTCTCAGCTGCACAGCATCTCATCTCATGAGAAAGACACTACACTCAGTCCCAGAACACCCTCCCTCTCAGGCACTGCTAATCACAGTTCAGTTCTCTGCTTTTGTGAGCTCAGCATTTTCTTTTCCTTTCTTTTTTTTCTTTTCTTTTCTTTTCTTTTCTTTTCTTTTCTTTTCTTTTCTTTTCTTTTCTTTTCTCTCTCTCTCTCTCTCTCTCTCTCTCTCTCTCTCTCTCTCTCCCTCCCTCCCTCCCTCCCTCCCTCCCTCTCTTTCTTTCTTTTTTTTTAAGACAGGGTTTCTCTGTGTAGCCTTAGCTGTCCTGGATCTTCCTCTGTAGACCAGGCTGGCCTGGAACTGACAGAGATCTACTGCTGATTAAAGATACGTGCCACCACCACCCAGCCTATTGCACATGGACATTCGGATTCGCCAATGCCATTTTTAAAGAGACCATCTTTTCCCCATACTGTGCCTTGGCATCTACATCAAGTGTCAGTGGACTGTGAATGCAGGAGTTTCTTTCTGGGTGTTCTGTTCTGTCCATGGGTCCGGTTTTATGCCGGTATTTTTTGCTGCTGTGACTGCAGCTTTTCTATAGGTTTTGGAATCAGATGGTGAGAACCTCTAGCTTTGTCCCTTAGTTCAAGATCATCTTGGCTCTTCTGGTTTCCTTGTGGTTTAGTACACATTTTAGGATTCTTTTTCTATTTTTTGTGGAAAATGCCAGTAGAATTTTGATGGATATTGCATTGACTCTATAGATTGCTTTGGGTGGTATTGATATTTTAATAATATTGATTCTTAAGAAATGTTTACATTTATTTATGTCTGAGAGTGCTTTTGCTTGTATGCGCGCGCGCGCACACACACACACACACACACACACACACACACATATACAGTGCATGCAGTGCCCATGAAGGCCAGAAGAGGGCGCTGGATCCCCTGAAACTGGAGTTATGGATGGTTGAGTACCACCATAGGATGCTGAGAACTGAACTTGCATTCTTGGCTAGTACAGCAGAACTGCTCAGCTATCTCTCCAGCCCTAGTATGAATTATTTTAACCCACGAGCACTGAAAACCTTTCCAGCCATTAGTGTCTTTCTGGAATTCTCTCCTCAATGTTTTATAGTTTTGAATGTATAGATCTTTTTTCCCCTTAAGCTTATATCTAGGAAGTTTTATGACTTCAGGTAACAATTATACATGGGACTTTGTCTTAAGTTTTCCCCTAGGTAACTCCTTAAGGGAAGGCTGCTGAATAAATATCTCCTGGAAACACTGTTTCCAGAAGTGATATTGAGAGAGTGCAAAGTAATTCTGTGTTCAAGTTTTTGAGGAAAATCTCTTTCTGTCCCAAAGTTGCTTCAAGCAAATGCTCAGATGCTCTGAACTCCAGCAAGCTAACCCTCCTTCAGGGGAAACACTTCAGTATGCACACCTCACTCGAGGGCTGGACCCTGGCTCATTTGACATTTCTTTCTCCTCTAGCCTTCATTCAGTCCTCAGCAAAGCACACGGGGCTGTACAATGCAATCTGATGAGGATGCAACTTGCCAAGCTTCCTGCTCAGCCCCCCAGTGGCTCTTTCAGGGCCACCTTGCCAGCCTGGTCTCCTGCTTCAGCACTGACCACGCCCCTCAGGTCTTCATATACTTAGCCTGGGCAAATGTCATCTTCACAGTGGACAGATGGGTCATTGAAGGTGAAGAACCCTCCTTTGCTTCTCTTTCTCTCTCTCTCATTCTCTCTCTTCCTTCCTTCCTTTTCTTTCATTTTTTTTTGAAGCTGCTCTTTCTCTGTAGTCCACGCTAGACTCAAATTTGCTTATGTAGCATGGCCAACCTTAGACCTCCTACTGCAACCTCCCAAGTATGGAGAATGTAAGTGTTTGGCACAGGTGCTGGCTGGGACTATAGCCTATTGTCTTTCTTTCTTTCTTTCTTTCTTTCTTTCTTTCTTTCTTTCTTTCTTTCTTTCTTTCTTTCTTTCTTTCTTTCTTTCTTTCTTTCTTTCTTTTTTCGAGACAGGGTTTCTCTGTGTAGCCCTGGCTGTCCTGGAACTCACTCTGTAGACCAGGCTGGCCTTGAACTCAGAAATCCACCTGCCTCTGCCTCCCAAGTGCTGGGATTAAAGGCGTGCGCCACCACACCTGGTGCATATCTCCCACTCAGTAGATAAGTATGTATCTCCTACTTAATAGATAAACACATATCCTTCCCACCTCATAGTAGATAAACACACATTGCCACTCAGCAGATACAACTGCCTTGCCCTCTACTCTGTTGTCCTTTCTTCTGGGGATCTCTGAGGAGCTGAGGTAAAGGAAACCAGGGCTGGCACTAAGGAAGGGCTCCATTCTGAGCACTCCTGGACCCTGCTAGGCCGCTAAAGGCACCTTACACAGGGAGAAGCACAGTCTCTGCCATCCACGTGTGCCCTTTTGGAGGCCTCTCTGCATCTGCTTGGCTCTCCCTCTCATTCACTGCTCACTGTTAATTTATGAAAAACTCCACTTCTTCCTTCCTGCAAGACTTCCCTTAAAGTCTTCAGTCACTGTTTTTGGTTTGTTTGTTGTTTTGAGACAGGGTTTCTCTGTATAGCCCTGGCTGTCCTGGAACTCACTCTGTAGACCAGGCTGGCCTTGAACTCAGAGATCCACCTGCCTTTGCCTCCCTCAGAGCTAGAATTAAAGGTGTGTGCTACCACTGCCTAGTTCACTGTTTAGTTTGTTTTCAACATGCATGTGCCTGTGAGTGTGCACGGGTGTGTGCATATACTGCGGCATGCAATGCATGCATAGTCTGTGGAAGTCAGAGGACAACTTGGAGTTGGTCCTTTCCTTCTACTATGTGGGTTCTAGGAAGTGAACCCAAACAGTCAGGCTTGGCAGCAGGTGCCTTTACCCACTGAGCCATCTTGCCAGCCATTAAAAAATATTACATCTATCTATCTATCTATCTATCTATCTATCTATCTATCTATCTATCTGCTTGTATATGGAGATTAGAGACTAGTAGACTCTATTCCCTTCTTCCATCATGTGGGTGTTGCGGTAAATCTGCTTTTCTTCTTCTTCCTCCTCCTCTGAAAGGAGGGAAGGTGGAGAGAGAGAGAAGAAAGAGAAAATGGAAGAGGGAGAGGACACAGAGGAGAAGGAAGAAGAAGAAAAGCAGAGCAGAAGCACATGGCCTGGAGAAACCACAAGTTCTAAGGGGGCTCATAGATGTGGAAGATGGTAGTGTAGCATAGATCTGCCCAATCTAGGCACACAGCATGTGTTCATATTAACTGAGTTGTGTTTTCATTGCTGGGACATATTTGGGTTGGAGACTTAGCACAACATGTGGGTCTTGGGGATCAAATTCAGATAGGTTAAACAGATGCCTTTCTTTTTCTTTTTCTTTTTTAAATCCACTGAACCATGTCATTGTCTCTGGTTTTGTTTGTTTGTTTGTTTTATTTCGGCAACAGGGTTTCTCTGTCTCTGTAACTCACTCTCAACAAACTTACCAAAAAGCCCAGGCCAGGCTCCAATTCAGTAGAACTCCTCCTATTGAGGTTACAAGGATGAACCACATACCACACTGTCTTTATTCATTTTAACAGGAGGCAAGAAACAAAATTATTAAAATAATAATAATAACAACAACAACAATAATAATAAAAGTGCCAACTGAATGGTAGGCGTTCGTTCAGATTCCCAGACCAAATGAGCTGTGGCTCACAAAGGTGTTCACTCTCTGCCTTTGGGGCTCTTTTTCAGTGCACGCCCCCCCCCCCCTCATATGCTCGGATGCTGGGGTGAGGATCCGAGGAGAGCCCTGGCTTGCGGTGTGAAGCCCCGAGTTCCATTCCCCAGCACTGCCCACGGGGAAAGCCTGGTCACTTCAGCGGCACACTTGTGCTTTGGAAACCTACAGTTCCATCTCAGGCTGAGTGAGTTAATGAGTGGATTATGAAGTGACAAGCAGGGAGGGTCAAGACAGCCATCATTATTTCTACTCATTACCTTCATTCAAACAGTGGCCCACTCCCACCCCGGGAAGAAAATTAGGTCAGCAGAATGACCCGCCAGGGCAACATTCTTGCTTCTGCGCAGTGGGAGGCAGAGCTGCAGTAGCAGAGGCAGAAGCTGGAGCACAGAGCTGCTGGGAACCCTCTCTTCCCTGCTGCTGGCTGGGCGTCCGGTGGGGAGCACAGAACAGCGGAACAGCTTAGGCAGGAAGAAGTCCGGGAAATCTGGGACCATAGTCGTGAGCAGGAGGCTCCAGGGAGTTGGAGAGACCCAGAGGCCCATTCACAGCCCAGCAGGGAGGAATTAGGATAAATGGTCAGGGCTGAGAGCCAGGCCCTGAAGCAGCCTTCCAGGGCTTCCCACACTTCCCTCTGTAGTGGCGACACTAGATAACCCACTTTTGCCACTGACACTAAAGGAAAAAATAAACAAGAAAGCGACAGCACAGAATTACATGCAGATGAGCAGAGTGGTGTCTGTAATCTCAGCCCTTGGCAGGCAGAGGCAAGTGGCTGAGTGCAAGCTGGAGGGCAGTCTGGGCTACACAGCAGCAGGGGCTGGTCTCAAAATGAGTAGATGAAGGGGGCTGGGAATGTAGCTCAGCGGCAGAGCGCTTGCCCACCATGTGTAGGTTCTTAAGTTCGATTCCCAACACAAAAACAGCTGGCAAGGGCTTTAGGGAGGCACGGGCCATTGGCACAGCCTCCGGGATTGCTTTCTAAACCCACTAAACACACCACTGAGATATGAGCTTTATAGCCTCTTCCCAGTCTGGGCGCTGGGTCAGTAACCTGCTTCCAGGTATCAGAACTGCTGAACAGAGTTGGGAGAGGGGCACTAACTTTCCAGTCAGAGAGCTGGGCATTAGTGTGGCACTTTACTGATTGGAAGAAGTGGGTTACAGAAATGGGTGCCCGAAAAGGGTTCATTTTTCCCCGGCCCTTCCTCTCCTCCATTCCTGGATGATATGAATGGGGGCAGAAACCCTCTTTGCCTTCCTGTTATGCTGTCTGTCTTGTTCTCAGGCTGAGACTCCACAGAGCCAGCAGACAACCGACTGAGATCTTGGAGACTGTGAGCCAACATAAACCTTTCCTTTGCTTACTCCATATTTTATCGCTGATTAAAAAAAATGAAGTGGAATAATTCTAAGCTTAAAAAAAAAACAGAAAGAAGAAAATAAACATCTTGCCTAAAACAGGTTATGTTTTGCCTTAAAGATCAGTCTGAGGTTGGGGCTTGAGGACACAGTCCTTGCCTCTGGTGCCAAGTAGGTCCAGGACTCCACCCCAGCACTGGGGTTGGGGTGGGGGGGTGGGAGAGTGGGGGCGGGATGGGGTGGGGTGGGAGGGTAGGGAGGTGGGGTATGGGGATGGAGTGGGGGTGGGAGAGTGGGGGTGGGGTGGAGGGTAGGGGTGGGAGGGTGAGGGGTAAGGTGTGAGGGTGTGGGGTGGAGTGGGGTGGGAGGGTGGGGAGTGGGGTGTGGGGTGGGAGCGTGAGGGTTGGGGGGTGGGAGGGTGGACTAGACTAGCTGATTTTCTGCTTTCCTGAGACACATCTTCAACCTTTTGTTCATTTTTTTTTGTTTTCTTCTGCGGGGCACAGCCCACCACTGCCTGTCTCTCACAGGGAGACCCCTCCCTCATATGCGTTCTGTTACTGTAGGGGTGTGCAGGGCCTCTCAGAAGCTCAGTGCCATGAGAGGTGAAGGTCGGGCAAAGGCAGCTATTTATTGCACCTGGCAGGGTCTATTAATACATTGAAATTCCTGCGATTCAAGTGCTTCGCCCCAGCAGGGCAGCCACACAGGAGAATGTTCCATACAGGGTCCAAATGACTTCAGCCCCTGGGTGAGTGCCACCATCTGAGGCAGGAGCCTTCCTGAACACAATAAATGCCTTTTTAGGGTGTGGGATCTCGGCACACTGGCAGCGTGCAAGGCGACCTGATCACCCACGAAGCCCCTAGTGAGGTCACAGGCCCCTCCCCTGTGTTGGAAAGAATTCCCCCCCCCTTCCCCCCGTGTGCAACATTACCAGAAAGCCAGCGGGGCAATGCCAGGAAAGAAGTCATGGAAATGGGGTGCCAGGAATTTTAGGAGTGGACAAAAAAGGGTTAGTGTCTTGCTATAACTTTCCACTCTCCATCCTATCACAGGAAGGGGGATGAGGTCACAAACCACCTTCTAACATGCAGTGGACCAAAGCACAGGCCATAGAACCGGTCCTGTACCAGCTTGACTCCTGCTACCCTAGGCTCCTGGAGCATCTTCAGCTATATACACAATACACAGCTGGTTCTAACGAAGTAGAGCCTTCAGATGTTACTTTGAAGTAAGGCTTAGTCTGCTTATTCATTCAGGAATTCATTCCCTCGAGGTTCGCTCAGGGACTCAGCATCTGCTGGGTGCTAAGAGCCACCGCAAGGGTGAAGTCCACCACCAAGCTCTGCCTCAGAAAGGTGCTGTGATTGGGTAGTTCCTCAGCAGGCAGCTTTTGGCAGCTTTGGGTCTATGGTCGCAGCAACAACCATAAAGGAACTCAGTGCTGAGCAAAAAGAGGCTGCATCAATTCATGGAGATACAGGATGATGGAGATACAGGATGATGGAGATACAGGATGATGGAGATACAGGATGATGGAGATACAGGATGATGAAGATACAGGATGATGGAGATACAGGATGATGGAGATACAGGATGATGGAGATACAGGATGATGGAGATACAGGATGATGGAGATACAGGATGATGGAGATACAGGATGATGGAGATACAGGATGATGGAGATACAGGATGATCAGGACCTCCATCCACCCCACGCAGACAGTCCTGATGGTCAGGGCTCCTCACACCCACTGCACAAGCCCCATCCCACCCAGGGCTCTGGATCCAACATGACTAGCTGCTTTCAGGTGAGGGAGGCCCTGTGCTTGGAGGTCACATTTTGAGAACCATTGGGTCAGAAGTGCCAGCCTCATCTCTAGGCTTCCTTGCAACATGTTTTGCTTTCTCAGAATTGGGCTAAACAACTTTCCAGATACTGTTTCATAGATGCTCCTGTGACAGCCACATCTAAGGGATAGAATTGTCTAGGAGACACACTTGCAACCCATCCCAAGCAGAACATGTGGTTTTGATATACAATTTACATCTGTATAATACATGAGAGGAGGCAAGGAGACAAGGAGGAAGGAAAGGAGAGGAAGAGAGGAAGAGGGGGGATAAATGTGTGCCAGGCTCGGGTTGGTGGGGGCAGGACCCTGTGGCTCTCATGTGTAACACAAGACTCATGCTGTGTTCCTCCTCACGTGGTACAGACTGAACAGTTACACAGAAGGAGTCCCACCAGGCAACACTGAAGCTTGGAGAGATTCCATGGAGGCCTGAGTGGGCTGAGGACAGCCCTTCCAGCCTAACTGAGGCTCCTCCCTGACCAGCTAATATAACCCTGATGTTCCAGGGCATCTGCAGTCGTCATGGAGATGGCAACTCCAGTGCATTTCTTCCCCATCTCCACCTGAACCTGAATGGACCAGGGCCTCCAAGACCAGGGAAGGCCATACATAGGCATGTGCAGGCTTTGGTGTTTCCTGCCACACTTCCAGCCAGCCCGTCTTCCTGAGGGACATTCCAGCCCTGGACCGGCTTTTCAGCTACAGGAAAAAGCAAGAACATTGCCAAAGAAGCTTAGAGAGTGTGCTTTGTAAAGAGCAATGAATGCAAGCTGGGAGTGGCAGGCAAATCTCTGTGAGTTCAAGGCCAGCCTGGTCTACATAATGAGTTCTAGCACAGTCAGAGCTATGAGAAGAACAAAACCTCTGGAGCCAGTGAGCATGCTGTCCATGCCTAGCAATAGACACTGGCGAGCGTGAAACCTCTGGGGCTCTTTAGGGCTTGTATGTGTTAGCCCAACAGTGTTCCCTTTTGGACCCGTGTGAATTCTGGGAGGTGAGCAGGTGGCTGATATCCCACCTCAAAGACACCTTTCCCTAACTCAGTCAGACAGCCTGAAGCCTGAAGCCAAGTCTGAATTAGAACCTGAAACCCAAAGCTTGAAATCTTGAAGGGAACAAAGAGTCTAGATTCTACAGCAGAACCTGCAGTAGCAGAACCTAGGTCCTAGCGTAGAACCTATAGCTAGGAGTCTGAGGGAGAACCTGGGTGCAGAAACCCGGAGTCTCAAGGGGAAAGAGGCACCAGGAATTTGCAGTCTTGAGAAGAGTTTTGACCTGGGAACAGGTATCAGCCCTCTACCTCTTTAAGCACAAATGACAGGCAGGTGACCATTGCACACACACGTCTGTGGCCAGCACGATGTCTGCTGCAGTTTCTGAGGGTGTGCACGGAGAGGAGGCTTACCACACGTATGACATTCACCCCAGCTCACATGCACCATGATTTTATGACAGCCTCCATCCCTCAGGAGGGAGCACTGGGGCTCAGTGACCCTGTGGCTTCATTGGAGATGGCAAAGATGGCGCATGGGAACCGTGGAGCCCAAGGTGAATGGTCAATGCTGCTTTCTCCATGAAAGATTCAGCATGACTCAGGGAGTCTCTTAGGGGACGCTGCTGGGCTGGGAAGCTGGGAGGAAATGTTCTCACAGCAAGAAGAGCCCAAAGGCCTTGGCCACAGGGATGAGTGTGGTCTCTGGGGTTGCTGGCCCTTTGCTGGTAACCTCTGAGGAAGCTAAGGGCACAGGGTCTACAGTTCCTGAGTGTGCTGTGAACTGAGGAGCTGTGACGATTAAGAATGGGCTAGCCATAAAAGCCACTCCATCCACCCATGCATGGACTTCGACAGAGATTGGTTAATTGCCTGGGAAAAGAACAGTATACTTATAGATGTTCCCAACATATGTTAGTGTCCACAAACTAAACAGGAAGCCACTCTAAGCCTTTGACTGCCTTTCTCCCACCAGTGGTACCTTGGCAGCAGGAGGCCCACCAATCACAGGGCTGGGCAGCCTGGAGGGCTTAGGGTGCTGGTGGGGGAAGGGGCAAGAGGGGACAACAGCCCACTAATCAAGGAGAGGAAACTGGGGAAGAGACACATTTCAGGAGGAAACCCAGAGGTGAAGGAGGGAGCAGACAGTGTATTCTTTGACTAAGACAGCCCTGGGATGTGGATACACGTCAGTCATGAACCCTCTTAGTGGCTCCTGCCTTCCACCTACAGCAGCAGACCCCAGGGCCTCCAGGGAGTCAGAGATCCGAGATACACACATAGCTAGCAGCAGATCTGGGCTCTGTTCACACACTGAGAAAAATCCATCGCTATGAGACCCTGTGGAATTCAAAGGGAAAGCTATTGAAGATGAGGTATACGAAGGCTTCCGGGGTGGGGGTGGGAGATGGTGGGCCTCATCTGAAATCACTCTGGACTTTAAAGAGCAGAATAAAAACTGTGTGGGAAACAGAGTGACCACCCTGAGGGTCGTGGCCTGTTTCCATACCTCACTCCTGAGGAACACTTTCAGAGACTGCTATCGGAGGGCTAGCCGCTGGGATGTGGCCCTCATCCTGTCCCCACAGTACCCAGTAGCATTGATTATTAGCCCTCCTGCTCTAGGGAGGGAGGCCTTGGAAAAAGAAACTAAAGCTGAAACAAAATTTAAGTTTTTAAAAAAAGGAGGGAGGGGGAGGAGTGAGAATCAGCTTCACACTGAGGCAGGGTTTTTCAGTCATTGAGAGGGAGAGCGGTGTGCGCTTCCCTCTCAAATACAAGTGATCAAGGCAAATGTTCTAGAGGCAGTTCTCAAAGTGTGGGTTGCAGCCCCTTTCACGGGGGTCGCCCAAGACCAGCAGAAAACACGGATATTTACATTACAATTCATAACAGTAGCAAAACTACAGTTAGGAAGTAGCAACAAAAATAATTTTATGGTTGTGGGGGTGGGGGTCACCACAACAGGAGGGAACTGTATTTAAAGGATTGTGGCGTTAGAAAAGTGGAGGACCACTGTGGAAGAGCATTAGCAAGGCCTTCCTGTCCCATTCAGCAGCCCAGTCAGGGTGACTGGCATCCCATTGTCTAAGGGAATGGACAGACAGCCCTGGGTAGAGCAAGGGTGGGTCTTCAGCCAGACAGTGCTGTATACACAGTCCCGTCTTGGCTAACAGAAAGAGGGGTGGAGGCTGCACAGTACATTCTGGGAATATGGAGTCATGAGGAAAGAGCTAAGATGGGATATGCAGGGACTCCAGGGTGATGAGGCGAGGATTCTGGGAAGACACTAACCCAGCATCTATTTTAAGAAGCTCAGCTTTGTAGCAGGCATGGGGACAATTTTAATCCCGTGTGGAAAGGTAGCTGTCATTGATCATTTGTTGTCCCGTTTCTGTGCCCTGCTAATTCTGGGTTGAGTATGAATGGCCCCTCGGCCCCACCATCATATGTCACACTGAGTTGGGACATGTCCCATTTTTCCTCTGCCACCATACCTGGATTTCATGTGGGCAGCTGACATAGCAGACCAAGGTTGTACCTGAATATGCCTTGACCTTGAACCTGCAGCATCCAGGACTGTGAACAGTCAGCATCCAAACTACTCCTCAGTCTGCAGTGCACTGCTCTACCAGACCCCCCAGGCAAGGCCTCCATACTTCTGCAACACAGCCAAGTGCCATCAAGTTCGCAGCTGAGGCCTCCACTTCCAGAATCCAAAGCTGACTTCTAGAACCACCCAACCTCCCTCCCAGCCCAGCCCACTTCCTGACTCTAGGGTAATGGTTCCTTCTCCACAACTTCCACGAAGAAGGTCCGATGGAGGAAATAAAAAAAAAAATTAGCTAGCCATTCTTCCTGCACCAGAGAACAGCCACTCACCCTGACAGAGTAGAGCATCAGGTTTCCATAGTCTCTGGACTCAAGGCACACACTTGACAGAAGGGAGGCAGTGCCTAAATCAGCATCCTTCTCCCCCAGAAGCCATCTGACAACATCTGGAGACATGGTCACCTATCACCACCAAGGAGATGGAGTTACTGGCATCTGCTGATCAGAAACTGGGGGTGTCACTGAGCCTTCTATGGTATATACAAAAGCCCCCACAAGAGGGCATGAGCTGGTCTCCAAAGCCAATAGCATCTAGACTGGGGAACCCCAAAGTATGAGACATCAGAAACCGAAACGAGGAGTTAGAAGGCCATCACCTCCTCTCAACCCCTCTGGCAACCACGCTGGCTGGCTGGAGGCATGGGTTAAAAATAGGGAGGTAGTTTGGTAACTTCTAAGAGGTCAGATAAGCCCAAAGATAAACAGTTGTGAACAAGCCTGGCCCGTAAGGTCTGGGTCTTCAGGAAGTCACTCAAGACAGACACTCACCTAGGCTACTTGAGGATGGAGTCCTACAGGGAACCTGAGTGGATCCTCCTGCTGACTTAAACTGAGGACCAAGAAACAAAAGTGATACTAATACAGTGTTGAGACTGAATACAGGGGTCCTTTGTGCAAAGGACAGCATCGGTGGGCTTTGACTAAGACAAAATGCCTGTTATAACAACTTAAGGGAATGAGGAAGACATCTGGGGAGTTGGGTCATGAGCCTTGGGCCACGATTCTGAGGACAAGCATGTGGTGGCGGCACTGTGTACTCAAAGCTTCCTACTTCACGATAGACAGGCAGCTAACAGAGAGTAAGAGACAGAGGAAGACCCTCAGACAAAATACGGCCTCCAAAGACACGCCCTTCTGCTCTGCTCCTTTCAGCTAGGCCCTGCCTCCTAAGGCGTCTAAGAAGACCCTCCTCAAATATTACCAGTAACTAAGGATGAACCCTTCAATATATATCAGCCCTGTGTGTGAATGTGTGTATGTGTGTGTGTGTGTGTGTATGTGTGTGTGTGCTCATTCTAAATCCAAATCATAGCTGTCTCCAGTTCTCATACTCTGAGCCAGGGAAGCCCACAGGTACATGGACACTAAGATATGTACAAAGTTAAACCACAGCCATGAAGCCAGATGCAGTGGTACGTGCCTGAGATCCCAGCATCCTGAAGCAGAGGAGGCTCTTCAGTTCAAGATCAATCCGAGATCAAGTGATCTCTCTGACCTCACCCTGCTCTATCCTTTTACTTAGGAGGAAGAGTTTCTGCCCTGGCCCTGGATCCTTGGCCACATCCCAACTGGATGCAAAGCACCAAGGCCACCTGCTTATCTGCCCGAGCCACATGCAAGCAGGAAATGTCCACCACCCTTTCAGTAGTAGTACCTGCTAAGTGCTACACAACACACTCCTCCACGTTACCATAACTGTACCCGGCAGTACTATTCCTCTTTCACTGAAGGGGTGGGATGAAGACTGTCCTTTCCACAAGCGTGCCTCAGGCAAAGCAGGACCGCAGGCTAATCCCTCCCACCTGTACATCATTTTCCTCCACTTCTGTGCCAGATCGTGAGTGATACATGGCTCGATAAAACTCAGTTGGGATTTCAAATTATGGGCTATGCCTATTATAATATAGCACCATAAGGGATAAATCATTGCTCCAGAGCTATGGGGTCTTTGCCAGCACAGTGGCTGCTGGCTACATGGCTACTTCGATCTGTTTCAAAACGATTGAGAATGGAGGTCCTCAACTGCGCTGCCACACTGCCACTGCTCAACAGTGATCAAGGATGGACGGTGGCTCTTGTGATAGCCTTCAGAAACACAGACAATTCCCACCACAACCAGGATGACCCACAGGCCAGGCCACTCAGAATGAGAGATGGCAAATGTGCCAGAGGCAGCGAGAAGCAGCTCAGGATCTTTGGGATAGCCATGTTCCCCACACAGTCTGCTTCGGGATCCCACTTCCGGGACTGTCAGCCTGGATATCCCTGTATCTTCCCAGATGAGGAATGTCATAGAAGATGGTAGGAAGTAAGAAAAAAAAAAAGAAAGAAAGAAACCAAGGACAAAGGTAGCAATGCAGCATGGGAAAGGGTGAAAAGCGAAATGGACTAATGGATGTTAGACTGGACTGGATGGCGTGTGAGCCCCCTGACTGTGTGTGAGCCCCCAGGTGGCGTGTGAGCCCCTGGACTGGACAGTATGTGAGCCCTGGATGGTGTGTGAGCCCCCTGACTGCGTGTGAGTCCCTGTGGTGTTCTATACAAACAGGGTCAGAGCTGCTTGGTGAATCATACCAAGAAGGGAGTGGAAATCCTGATGGAAGGCAGCAGCAGCTCAATGCTGACTGTTCCTGGCTCTCACATGCTGCTGACCTGAGAGTTTACCCCAGCCAAGGCTGGATCACATTCTGCCTACCCAACCCCAGGTGTATCTCAGGTCTTAGAAAACTTGACAAGCCAGTGAAAGAATTGATGATTCTCAATGCCTAATGTCAGAAAAATCTTTTTTTTTTTTTTGCTGTTATTTTGTTGCCCCCCCCCCACATTATTCTATTTTGAGAAAAAGGTCTTGCTAGATCACCCTGGCCATCCTAGAACTTGCTATGTAACCCAAGCTGGCCTTGAGCATGTAGCAATCTTACTACTTCTGCTTTTCAAGGGTTAATATCACAGGTGTGTGTTTATCAGTTTTGTAGGCAGATAGTGAGTTCAAGACCAGCCTAGACTACATAGTGAGACTCTGTATTTGTAGAAAAGAAGAGAGAGAGAGAGAGAGAGAGAGAGAGAGTGAGTAAAAGGAAAAAGGGGGCTGGTCAGATGGCTCAGTGGGTAAATACACTTGCTCCTAGACTCACAACTTGAGTTTCATCCCTGGAATTTGAATGGTGGAGAGAAGTGACACACACGTTGTCCTTTGACATTTGCCCTGTGGGTTGCACATGTGTGCATTCTCTCTCTCTCTCTCACACACACACACACAAAATAAATCCGTGTGATCTGAGTACAGCGGCACACACTTCTAATCTCAGCACTTAGAAGGCAGAGGCAGGAGGATCTCTGTAATCTCAAGGCAGATCTGATTTATGTCTCAAATAAAACAAATACACAGAAAAACAAAATTTAAAAGGAAGAATCACAAAGTGGGGAAAAGGATGAGGGGCAGGAGGGAAACCTCAAGAAATCAAATTTAAATATAGTTCAGGTATCTTTAGTAGGAGTAGATTAACTTGAATGCTGTCCCAGATGATCTAACAAAAGACAGAGATGTAGAAAGAACAAAAGGAAGATCAGGCGTCTTGCCAAAAGAGAGCTGAGGGCTGGTTGGTGGGGTGGGGATACCAGAAATGTCACAGAACTTTTGGATAGTCATTTCCAGATTCAATGAAGCCAGTTATACTCTATACATATGGGAAAAGCCTAGGGTAGGAAGAACAGTGATTGCTACAGGGTCCAGAGAATAAAAGCAGGTTATGAAGCTGACCACGGGAGAGACTAAAATTCTCAGAGCAACCCTCAATGCTAGAATAAAATAGGAAGAGGCCCTAAGATGACGGCAGAAATTCATTTTTAATTTTGCTTTTCCACATTGACTTACTGGCTTGGTAGGTAATACAGGCGCGTCCCTGACAAACCTGCTTTCGCTACTTCCCACGCTCCTCCGCTGTGGCTCTGCCGGTGTTTCTTCAAGTGAATGCCGACAAATTGCAGCTTTTCCCCCACAGAGGACCGAGTGCCACCTTCACTTTCTGCACAGGGTTCTTTTCAATTAACAATGCCAATTGGAAACCACTTCAAAGGACACAGAGAAACCACTGACATTCTTTGGAAACTTATTTTTAACCTAGACCTCTATATACAACCAAACTATCAATCAAGTGGGAGGGTAGGATAGGAGGCTTTTGTAGGCGCGCAAATATTTGGAAAAGGGGACCCTTGTTCAGAAGGACCTGTTCCAGCAAAACCAAGTTTAGAGCCATAAAAGACAATTACAATCCAGGAAACGGGGACTCACACTCCCTCATCCCCCGCCAAAAAGGTAAAAGGATCCATCCTTTAGAGCTGTAAGGAGGGAGCGAGAGCTGAGGGGGTCAAAGCCCGAGGACACCCAGACCTGACTAGGAGGATTGTGGGGAATAAATAAAATGGGATGATGGCCTGACTTGTCTAATTATATTACAAATGGGACCATAAGGGGTTTGTTAAGACTTTGAAGACTTACAGATCATAGACATGGGTACAGGCAAGCAGTTTAAATAAAAAGAAACAGCTACTTGTGCTGGCTGGCTCCCAAAGTGATGGGTGGCATGTAATATGGTCACTTCCACTGGCGTTTCCTGTGTGCACTTTGGCCATTGCCCTGAGACCTTTACCTGACATCTTTCGTTTGCTCTCATAATCACCTACCTCATGGGAAGTGGACTGTTAGTATTTCCCTGCTGTACTTATAGGAGATCCAAGTGCTCATATAATTGCTTTTGACCATGGAACAAAGGACAAATCTGAACTCATGAAACCTGATTCTAGCATCTAATACCCTCAACCTACCATGACATTATGCCAATGAGTATATTATTAAACCACAATAGAAATACAGGATGAGGATGTGGGGGAATGGCAACTGGTCTCCACGGATACCCACTCTCAATCTTCTACCCAGGAAGGCAACAGACAGCATCTAAGCTTGATAAACCTATGAAGAATAGTTTTATAAGTTGCACTTTAATAATGGAATATCTACATATATGCATAATATTTGTGAAAACTGTGGCACTCCCCAGGACATTCAGGGACTTATGGGCCCATTAAAATATTTGGCTTTTATGGGACAGTGGCAATGGATCATTTATGAAAGTATCTTTTACATTCTAGAAACTGGAACTTTTGCTGGACCTCACAGTCATATATGTGTGTATATATATATATATATATATATATATATTTGTGTGTATATATATATACATATATACATATATATATATATATGTATATACATATTTAATAATGTACCTTGAGGTCATGTAAGACTCAGGACTGACTGACATCCTGCTGTGGACTCAGCAGTTTGCTTGATCTGCCTTTAAGAAAGCAATGTAACAGGCTGGAGAGATGGCTCAGTGGTTAAGAGCACTGACTGCTCTTCCAGAGGTCCTGAGTTCAATTCCCAGCAACCACGTGGTGGCTCACAACTATCTGTAGTGGAATCCGATGCCTTCTTCTGGTGTGTCTGAAGACAGCGACAGTGTACTCACATATATCAAGTAAATAAAAATCTTAAAAAAAAAAGAAAGCAATGTAACAATCAACCTGACTTGCCTTGGATTTCCCATGTAACCAGCTTTTATAATCCAAGCTAATGCATAACTACAATCTTAAATTATGCATTCTCCCATGCTCCTGCCCCAGAGAACAATGTGTGTGTTACGCTAATTATTTGCTGAAAACAGCAAATATAGGTTGAAAATAATCTTATAAACCAAGTATCCACCATTAATGTTGCCAACAATATTTGTTTATTGCTTAGTGAAAAATAATGTTTCTACTACTGTCTGTAAGTTGGGGTTAGTTGGAGTCTGTGACTTAATCCCTTGTAAAACTCTGTTAAGAGATTTCTGTGGCATGTCCTTCATTCCTTCCCCTTGTGATGTTTTCTGTGCTAGTCAATAAAAGACAGAGCAAAGCCCTTTGTGAGACACATAGAGACTAAGACACAAGGACAGATTCACAGGACAGTATTCAGACAGGCCCAGATTCAGACTCATACCACAGGCAGACAGGGATAATGGGAGACAAAAGAGGGCAAAATAGAAACTTGCAATCTGGACAGACTCTTGGTTAAATGACACCAAGGGGGCAGTGCCTTGATTTCTCTCCTTACTGTGACACGGAGGCAATACTGGTGACTGAGTTCATCATTAGTGCTTTCAAATCAATACACACAGCAATGTAAGAAGCGATGTCTCACCAGAGAAGTGTCAGGGTCTGACAGGTATTGAAAGAACAGTTCAGGATCCAAAGAGACAGACCAGCGTTAAGACCTCTAATTGCTTCCACAGTAGACCAGGTTTGGTTCCTGGCACCCTGAATGGTGGCTCACAGCTGTCTATAACTCCAGTTCCAGGGAATCCAAGACTTTCTGGCCTCCTCCATGCACATGGTGCACATAAATCCACCCAGGCACACATAAATAAATAGAAACTCTAAAAGAAAACCCTAAATTTACAAAACAATTAAGAGAACCGTCCAGCTGTGTTGGTAATGGCCTGAGAACATGAGCAACAGCAAAACTGCATATTCGTTTGCTGAGATAAAAATGAAAGCTTTCCAGATGGGGGCGTGAAAGGAGGAAATCCTGGATACAGGAAGGCAGAGAGCACTTTGTGTCTGCCTCATGAAAGGTTACACTGAGGGCTCACAGGTCAGTTGGGGACAGCTGTCCCAGGGATGGGTGAAGCTGACCTGAACGTAGGCTGTCATCTGCAATGAGGTTTTAGACAGGACATTAAATGAACGCTCTGCTCTTCTGATGGGACTTGGTACGCTTGTGGGATGAAGCTTCTGAGAATGGCTTGCTCACGGTTGTCCCCTTCTTCCTTTTGTGTCCCACACTTAGATGAGACTTACAGGTGACAACCTTGACTACAGTCCAGGACTGTGGTCTTCACCATTCAGTCTAAGGTCTCTTCAGCCTTTCATAGGAAAACCCCGACGCTGAGCATGGAGCTAGGAGTCACTTAGACGTTCCACAGATGGAGGAAGAGACAGCTGGCTCTGATAGAAATAGCTATGGGTGGGGCCTGGAGGCCACCAGAGACAGCAGAGCGGTCCAGATGAGACTCTGAATCCTCTCAGCTTCTTCCATCTTTCAGAAATCACATCAACAGTCCAAGCTCACAGACCCAGGAACTCCTGCTTTGGCCATTCATAATACCTCACAGATGATACCCAGCCCCCAGATCTGTGTCTCTCTTAGGAGGGCCACCCAAGATGGCTATATTTGAGGTGGGGCAGCTCTTCACATTGGACAATGAACAGCCACATGTTCCCCGACCCTATGGAAGGTGGGGTACCACCACTTCCTGATTGCACAGTAATAGCCTAACCACCCTGGGTGGCACAGCCAGCCAGTGTCCACTAGGTTTTTATGAGCTGACTAGTCTTGGGAAACAAAGGCATCCGACTGAAGTTAAGTGGCTGGGTGGCAAAAAGGACTGTTGAATTCAGGCCCTAGTGTGCTGTCACAGTGGGGGTGGGGTAGGGCATGGGAACTATGACAGAGGCCAGGAGTCTGTCATGATAGCTGAATTCTTCCCAGATCCCTCAATCCAAGAAAGCCTCATCACCTTGGTGCCAAAGGTAGCAGAGGTAAGGGTCTAAAATGAGCTAGACTAATGAGCACACCGCAACCTATCGATATCCCCATGGCCTTGAAGCTTGAGCAAGCAGGTATATAGACAGGCTCACCTTACACAGGTAGAGTCCTGAGGTCTGCTTGGGAGGACGAGCAGAGCACGTGGAAGGACTATCTCAGTAGGATTGCCCAGCCCAGGAGTGGCGCTCACAGCAGGTCTCCCAGGAGACAAGCCTGCAGCCTGCACATGGCTGCACGTGGTTTCCTGCAGAAGCCCTAGAGGCAAGCAGGACGGAGCATGGGCTCAGCAGGGGAACATGGAAGGTACCATCAGCCTGTGAGTCTAGGACAGGAAGTCTCCAGGGTGGGAGAGTGACATTCTCTGTTCTAACATGTGTGAGCTAATGGCTGAAGGTTTGCCTCTCCCAGGAGCTCTGCTGGGGAGAAGGGGGGCATCTTCTATGTATCAGGAACTTTGGTCCAGTGAAGGTGAAGCTGGGGGTGGGCTCTGAGTTTTCAACATTCAGGGCTCCTGGCCCACATGCTGGGAGGATCCCCTCACAGTGGGTTCTCTGGACAAGAGGCTTCAGAGACAGTTATGGCCATTCTTAATACCTTACAGATGATGACCAGATCTGTGTCTCTCTTAGGAGGACCACCCAGATCCCCCTCCCCTTCCCGTCTTGTCCTGCTGGATGTGGAAAGGCATCTCGTGTAGGCCACACAGGGAGGAACCCACTCACCGCCCAAGATGATGGGCAAACCCAAAGGAAGCCAGCTGCTGCGACTGTGGCATGGACAAGCCTTGGAGAGGACACTGAACAACCTTGGACAGAGCGCTGAGGGGGAAGCCCAGGCCCCCCTAAAGTCCCTGGGAGAAGGTCTGCATGGGAGGAAGGAAGACTCAGCCTAGAGATTCACCTTCTGAAGACTTCAGCAACACCTCTGCCCAGATGTGAGACCTGGCACTCCCAGCCTCCTTACTGTCTGGAGACTGATGGCCGGCCCCTTCCCCCAACATCATGCTAGAATTTCACCTCCTAAAGATGATCCAGTCAGTACTGATATGCCAAAAGCATATTAAATGACAACCTGTCTACTTGCTGGGCTGGAGCCAGATAGGACCTGTGGAAATGGAAAGAGACAAGGCAGACTGTGGGGGAAAGGGCACTGAAAGGCTCTGTTCTTTCTCAGAGAACTTCCTAGCTCCAGGAGAACTGCACTCCTATTCCACGCCACTGAGTGAGTCTCTTGCCTGTATGACCCAGGTCTCCTGATGACCTTGGCCCAGAGTCTCCATTTGTCTCCCTGAAGGCAACGTTCCATTCCTCCTACCGCTCTTAGAACCACTCCACCTCCACTCAGGCCTATACAGCTTCCTAAAGGATTCGGGGCAGGGATGCCCCGTCCTTAGTTGGCATGTGCACAGGACAAGGGGCCCTCTCCAGATCCAGGCCTGGCATGGATAGCCCTGTCTCCCTTTGCCACAGGGACTTCATGGAAGCCAGTCATCTGTGGTCTCAGAATTCGGAGCAGGAGAACTCTAGAGACCTGCAGAGGTTCCTCAGAGAGCTGTAACTAGGTCTCTAGAGAGATGCAGACGGGGGGACCATAATTCAGGGATCCACCCTGGAATGACCCCTTGGCCGAGGCTAAAGTCAGTGAACTTCTACACAGCACCTCTGCCTGTGGATGGGGTCAGCATACAGGAGCCTGTAGTACTGAGATACAAGCACTAGCATTCTCGCCTGGGATTCACATACTGTGCTGCTATGTGTCCCCTGTCAAGTGGTCAGGACTTTTGTCTGGCTGGTAGATACATCCTTCAAGAGCTCAAGATACCATTTCCTCCAGGAAGCAGCCTCTGATGTTATCTGCTAGCTGGAGTTCTCATTCCAAACCTCCAGACCCTTCCATGACCCTTCTGATCAGATGGGATCTTCTACAGGGCCTGTTGATCTACAGGTTCTGACCCACTCTTCTTTTTTTGTGAGACAGCGTCTCACTTTGTAGCCCAGATGGCCTCCAAGTCCGCAAACATTCTCCCAGCTTGCCCTCTCCCGTGCTAGGTGACAGATAATTCTACTCACATTGCCAGACCCCCTTTTTGATCCAAATCCTTTCTAGTTTTCCTGCTAACTCTTGGCTGTTTAGGATTGACTGTTGGATACCATGATCATGGATTAAAGAGTGAATTGGAAACCAAGCTGGGGACAATTTTACTAGTGTCCATAAGAACATTAAATTATTCAGGGCATAGATATTTGCCATCTGAATACTGATTTAGCTTCACAGTTGGCCAACAGAATTCAATTTGTACCAGAGCAGACAGCATCACCTGCTCCCTCCAATCTTTTCATTGAATGCCCCTGGCTCTGGGTAAGGGCCACGTCTGTGGTTGATTTTCACCGTTGGTTTGTCTTATTCGGGGGGTGCACTAATTTCATGCAGTTGGTTGGAAATACTTTGCCTGCTGTTCCTTTGTGTGTCCCCTAAGCCTCAGGAAATCTGCCTCTCTTTCAGAGATAAGAACAGGGCTGGGGGGGGGGTTGTGGGGGCTGGGAAGCTGGCTTTCCTAGATCAGCACAGTTAGTACTGAGTGGTCCGACCTGTCTGGAAGCTCAGGTCTGACTCCTGCCTGTCTTTATAACTGCTGACTGCGGTTCCCTGGGTGTAAGGCAGAACCATCCCCTGGCCTCTGCTTCCAATCTATTTTTATACCAACCACCCGATAAGAGGTTGGCTTACGAGACTCCCAATCTTCTCATTCCTTTGTCCTGCAACCACCAGGATTTATGGGGCACTCTGGCCCTCCCAGGGACACTTATTTGCTGGGTAGTCACAGACCCACATAAGAGACTGTTGTAACCAGGAAATTATATTCAAACCACTACATGTAGCAAGGGTCTGTATTTAGCCAAAGGTCCTGTAACCAACACCATTAATCACCCACTGTGCACCTGTCTCTAATGAGCTCCTGGTATAAGATATTGCCTGCCTGCCTGCCTGTGTGGCGCCTTCTACAGACGACCAACTAGCCTCCGCACATTCTGCCAACCGCGCCAGGTACAGGAAGGGACTTATTCCTAGGGTGACATGGGAGAGCTACCTGTCAAAGGGCTCAAAGAGGGCAGAATTTGTACACTGGGCTTCAGGGGATGGGTAGGAGTTTGCTGGAAAGTCCTCTCCAGTCTTGTACAGAGAAAACCACTTCTTTACACAGTGTTCTGCAAACACAGATCTAGGTACCAGTAAAACTGAAGCCAGGCATTCATAATTACAAACAAGAAGACCACAGCCACTACTTCTCCAACGCAACCGCAGCCTAAACTGCTGGGAAGTGTTTCCACGCAGAAATAATATGTAGGCTAACTCTCCATCACAACCTGCTCGGAAGAGATGGGAGGAGCCTGGGTTTCACCTGCATGGACATTTAAATTTTTTGAAATCATTATTATTTTAGTTAGTACGGGCACAGGACGATCAACTCAAAGGGAACAGAAAGGCAATTCAAATGTCTCTGATTCCTTTGTCCATCCTACGTCTTAACCAGTTGGCCCCCTCCCCCAGAGCGGCTGCTACCAGTTTGCTCTAGTCTTTCCACGTGCCACGCATGCTGCCGCAGCCTAAAGGTTGCATCTTTGTGGGAGAAAACCGGGCGTTTGTGCAGACACGCACACCCATGCGCCCTCCTTTGCCACAAGAGAAGTTCATTAGCAAACGCGTTTGCCGTTGTAATGAACTGTCCAGGAAACTTTTATCAAACGTCCAAACATGCCCTAGCTTGCTCTCAGGCTGGTCCAGACACGGGACCCCTAAGTTACTCCCAAGCTGATCCCTGTGTGGCAATGGTCACCAACCAACTGGGGCCATTTCAGAAAGACCATGTGGCTTCTGGGGCCGCAACTGGTCAACAGGGTTGGCCTAACCTCCTTTTCCGGTACAAGGAGGGGCACTGGACCCCCCCACTGGACTGGGACCCTGCCACCTTGAGCCCCGGGTAGCCAGACCGAGTCAATCCCGGGGACTAGCGGCCCACAAGGACCAGGGTCTGGAGCTGAGGGCAGTAGCGCCACCGGCGTGCGGCGGGTGCCGAGTAGTCCGCAGGCCGTGGATGAAAGCCGGGGCCCAGCACTCCTGGGGCCCGGCCCAAAGCGCGGCCGCTGGGGACCACTGGGGACGGGCTGGGGACCGCGGGGGACGCTGACAGCTGTGGCCGCGCCTCGCTCACCTCGCGCGCGATCTGGTTCAGCGCGTCGTCCTCCGCCGTCAGCCGCTCCCGGTTGGGGAGCCGCTTGCGCCCCGATCCCTGCGTGCCCATGTCCATCGGCCACGGCGCACAGCTGCTGCGGGACCGGTCTTGGAGCCGCGCTTGTCCGGCCGCCCGCTCCGCCCCTCGCTCCGCCGCGGCGTCATGGCGTCAGCGGCGCGGGGCTGGGAACGTGGGGGACGCGGGAGGCCGGGGCCAGGACCGCGGGGATCCTCGGGTACCCCGAGACCGCGAGGTGGGATGCAGGGACGCATGGTGGTGATGGAGAAGCTCGCTCAAGCGGTGGCGGCTGGTGGCGGGGAAGCTGAGGATAGGGACACGGGGACCCCGGGTGGCTCTCGAAGCCAAGACTAAGCAAGACAGAGGATACTGAAAGTGGAACCCACAAAAGAGGCTCCTTCATAGGGGCGGGCCAGCGGTCAGGGACCTAGGAGTAGCATACTGTGGAGGCAAGGTGTTGGAATATCAGAACACTGGGGACATTGGGCAGGAGGGGATACTGTGAGACCAGGGGAGCTGTTGGTGGTGTTTGGGGGCGTGAGTTGTAGAGGGCAAACTGCTGGGAACTGCATGCCCACCATTGGAACAGTGGGTAGCTGAATGGAAACCTCTGCTGGAGTCATACAAAGGTTTTCAGGGAAGTGGATGGCCCAGAAGAGTTTGCACCTAGCAGGGATAGGCTGGGGTTATAATTTAAGCCAGCATCCCTATCTCAACCAGTTGAGATAAAAGTCCATCCCCAAAGAGTGAGAACCTTGCTCTGGAACAGTTCCAGGTGGCTTCTGATGGCAGCCCAGGTACCCGGGACTCCAAGCACTGCAATCGTCCTTTGAGAGTACTCAGTTCCGTTCGCTCATCTTTCTCCTCACAGTGCTGGCTGGGGTGCCTCCTGACTGGCCACTGGACTCCAGCCTCGGAGAATGGGCTCGGCATATTCCCTGCCATCCCTGGGAACTTCATATTTGAAGCTCTCTATGCCCCTCCTTGTCTCCTGGCTCTTAGTGGACTGTTTCGTATTAGACAGGGCACCAGCAGAGGGTCAGGCTGGCAAATGCACTGGGGTGTCTGAAGTTTGGGTGATATTCGAGGTGGCTGGACCTGAGGAAGGACAGGAGGGAGGATGGCCAGGGATGAAGGACAAGCCTTAGGAGGTCATGGGTAGCAGCTCCGCCCCCATTGGGATTGGAGTGGTTAACATTCTAATGTATGTCCAAGCAAGCCGAATGACCAATGGGTGTGAGCCCTCACAAACATCATGTGGAAACTGAAGGGGACAAGAAGCAGACCCCTCAGTTACAGAGAAGCTGTTGGAAGTGTATGCCAGGGAATAGACAGTGAGTGGAGGGACATGGGAGGAGCAAGAGATTCCGGTTACATTGCTCGGGTTACAACCTGCTTGGCAGACTATAGGCAGAAGGGAAACACCTGTTAGCCAAATCTCCTAAGATAAGGGCATACTCCTTAGTGATATAATCCTGCCTGGGCATGCCATAGGCATTATCTTTACCCAGGCCAGCTGGGTACTGCTCATCATCTCCTTAGCCAAGGGGCATTGAGATGACTCTATGTCTGCCAAAACTGTGTCCCGCCAACCTGTTCCTTCACTCACATCTCTTCCACACCTGCTACCTGTCCACTGATTGCCCGGGGCTCTTAGACACAACAGGAAAGGAGGCAGGCTGAGTTGCTGCCCTCTTAAGGCTAAGGAAATACTGGGTGCTCCTTATCCAAAGCCAATTCCAAGATCCAGCATCTTCCTTCTGGGTAAAGCCTGCCTGGTGCTTAGGATCTTTCCCTCTGCCCTGGATCCTCCGCCCTGCCCACCTGGCATCCGAGGAGTCTGATCCTTTTATTCTAAGGGGCATTCCATCAGTCTGGCTGGCACGACCTCCTCCCAGGAGCTCTCTCTCTTTCCACACAATAACATCAGTAGACTGTGTCACAGCTCTGAGAGGACACATGATATTCAGGGCCACTGTGTTCATCTGCAAGACCATCTCTGAGATCCTCCTTAAACACAAATGATGCCTTTAGAAAGCATTCAGGGGAGAGTGAAGGAGACAAGGGCAGCCTGGGTAATGGACACTGTACGTATGGCTGAACCCTATAGAGTTTCCCTCCATGAACTTACTTTGTTCACTGGGCAAGCTCTGCAGGGGGCTGGGAAGTTATCAGGGATCCAGTTGAGTTAGTGTGAGGACTCAGAGCTTCTGGGGGAGAAGTCCACAGGAGCTGTCAGAGGGATCAAGCTGGATGTATTGAGTCATCATGGGGTCCTTCCCTGGCCTCCTCTACTGTCCCCCACCTGGACCTCTCTTGGAGAGAGTCAGGGTGAGATACAGCCCCTCCCAGAGATGGCTGGCAGAATGGAGCAAAACCTCTTGTGGTAGAACATGGGGCCAGTGGGACTGAGAACAAGTTCTGTGTCCTGCTGGGGGATGGGGGTGGGGGGCTGGTGGCTTGTCTCCCATGACCAGCCAGCATTTTCAGTTGCTTCTTTCAATGACTCATACATGTATTTCCAATAGAGTAACGTGGTTTAACTCACCCCCAATTGGCTTTCTTAAATACCTGTGGACAACCTGATACAGTTCAGGTTTCTATTGCTGTGAAGAGATATCATGGCTACAGCAACTCTTATAAAGGCTTATAGACCCTTATTGTAATGGGGTGAAGCATGGTGGCAAGCAGGCAGCCATGATGCTGGAGATGCTGAGAGGTCTCTATCTGAATCTGCAGGCAGCAGGAAGAGAGAAACACACTGGGGCCCAGCTTGAGCATAGGAAACCTCAAAGCCCACCCCCAGTGCCGTACTTTCTCCAACAAGACCACACCTACTCCAACAAGGCCACACCTCCTAATTGCATCACTCCCTCTGACCAAGCATTCACACACATGAGTCTGTGGGGGGCCATTCCTATTCAAACCACCACACAACCATTTCCAATAGACTTCAGGTTTTATAGAGAAAAACCTCGTGTGTGTGTGTGTGTGTGTGTGTGTGTGTGTGTGTGTGTGTGTTGGGGGGGGTTCTCAGGTTTCTTTCTTGTATTCCCAACTAAACCCAACCAGATGCCCACACTTGACTTTTTTCTTCACCTCTGATCAGTTTTCCTACCCCTTCTTCATCCCACCATGGCTGGTTCCCATCTCAGTTTGACTCCTCTCTATATTGCTGGGGTGGATGGTTTCCTGAGTGGACTGCATGAAACAACCCCAGGAGGTTCTGTAAGAAAATACTAGAAGTCCTGCAAGATCGTGATGCAAACCCCCTTACAGGACAGGGAAGGGGCTCATGGGCATGGAGTCCGTGTAGGACTTCATTGGGTTTATTATGAGGTCCAGCATGGCTGTCTTAATGTCACAGAGACTGATGCCATTCAATGTGTCATTCTAAGAGACCTCCTCCATCGAGCTGCCCACTCAGATCTCCAGAATGGCATCACTATGGCTGTCAGAGGGGGGTGGGTACCAGATGTGACTGCGTCCCTACCAACTTGTGACTAGTTAGAACGCTGAAGTTCTCAAACTATTTCAAGTGTTGTTCCTGTGGGATCGCATGTTCCCAAGTACCACCTAGGTCAGGAATTTTTTTTATAGAGAAGGAGGTGGAGTGGGAGGGTGATTCTTGGACATGTCATGCCTGTCTCTGGGTACCTGTCCCCCTCCCCTGTGTGTGTGTGTGTGTGTGTGTGTGTGTGTGTGTGTGTGTGTGTGTGTGAGAGAGAGACAGGCCATGCGTGTACGAGAACTGGGAGTTCTGGGAGTACGAGAACTGAGGTTGACAGTTCTGCACAGAGCCAGCTCCCCAGGAGACCTTTTTTCTTCTCCTCCACTCCTCCTCTTCCTTCTCCTCTCCCTCCTTCTCCTTCTGGGCTTTGATCAAAGTCAAGGCCTGCTAAAATGTTGCCTGTCACCCTTGTGGCACTCTTCTGTGGCTGTCTCAGGGCAGCTTTCTGAAGCCTAGGACCAAGCTTGCCCTTTTGTTCCCCCAAGAGCCTTCCTTGTTTAGGTTTGTGAGTCCATGAGTGTTTAGAAAATGTACTTAAGGGGCTGGATAGATGGCTCAGCAGTTAAGAGCACTGGCTGCTCTTGTAGAGGACCTGGATTCAGTTCCCAGCACCCACAGGGTGGCTCCCAACCATTTACAACTCCAGTTTCAGGGGCTCTGGTGCCTTCTTTTGACCTCCTTGGGCACCAGGACTGAGCATAGTGTACATACACACATAGATACAGGCAAACCACTCATACACATAAAACAAAACAAATCCTTTAGAAAAGAAAATGCTCTGGACCACATAGAGCCTTTTATATGTGACTGTGTAGAGTAGGATATAATAAACAATTCTCTTTTTACTTCTGGAAGAGGAATGCTACAAATGCTTATTGACTAGTGATGGAATCAACTTTCTCCAGTGTGAGATTTACTAGCTGTTAAATCAGTTGGCTTAAGTACACACACACACACACACACACACACTCGACAGGTAACTTTCAGATCCTAGCCATGGAGGTGAAGCTTCATCAAAAACCCATTCTTCGAACAACCTGTCTGTACACAAAGGAGCCATTTATGAGTACCAGGGAGTCAGAGGCAGACAAAAATCCAAGTGGACATGGCCTTTGCAGTAAGGGACACAAATGAGGTGACATCTTCCCAGTGAGCCATTTGTCATCATTGAGATATACCAGGAACAGGTCTCAAGACCAGAGTTAAATGTCTGAGTCTTGGGCTACAAAACCAGTGGGAAGAACCCTGAGGAAGGAAGTTGCAAGAAGCTAAATATCCACTCTATGGTGCGTCCTGGACAGCATATGTGGATGGCTCTCCATGAGACCTACAAGAATGCACCAGCTAGAATCCTGAAAGAGCTGAGCAGAGAGTGTTAGCACCTGCCTAGTGCTAGGGAGATAGCTTAGGTCCAGCTGACCTACTGGGGCCTGGGGCTCTGGTTTGGAATTATCTCCCAAAGGCCCATGTTTCGAAAGCTCACCCAACAGCTTCCGACACCATTAAGGTTGTATAGTTTTTGTCAAGTTGAATCATCTGTGAAGAGTGAACCTCTATCAGATGGGCCTGTGGGCTTCTTTGTCAGGCGTTTTCTTGACTAGTGATTAACGTGGAATGGCTCAGACTACTATGGGAAGTACTGCCTTGGTTAGGGTTTTACCGATGTTAACAGACACCATGACCAAGATAAGGACAACATTTAATTGGGGCTGGCTTACAGGTTCAGAGGTTCAGTCCATTATCATCAAGACAGGATGCATACAGGCAGGCATGGCACAGGAGGAGCGTAGTTTTTACATCTTTATCTGAAGGCTGCTAGCAGATACTGGCTTCCAGGCTGCTAGGGTGAGGGTCTTAAGCCTACACCAACAGTGACACACCTGCTCCAGCAAGGCCACACCTCCTAGTAGTGCCACTCCCTGGGCCAAGCATATACAAACCATCACAAGTGCCATCTCTGGTCCTTGGTAGTATAAGAAAGGATGAGCAAGACATGGAGAGAAAGCCAGTAAGAAACATTCCTCTATGATCTCTGTGTCGGTTTCTGCCTTCAGGTTTCTGTCCTAACTTTCCTCAATATGACCTGGGAGCTCTAAGATGAGATAAACCCTCTCCTTCTCTACACTGTTTTGGCCAGTGCTTTATCACAGAGATGCAAACTATAACAGAGATGATGGAGCCTTTAGAAGGCTGGACCTGATGGGAGGAAGTTAGGTCATTGGTCCATGTTCTTGAAAGGCATAATGGGACTCTGGACCCTTCTTTTCTCTTTCTTTGCTTTTGATCACTATGAGGGGGAGCAGTCCTGTCTACACAAGATGTGTTGTTCCCTTGCCATAGGCTCTAATCCAACAGAACCAAATGACTATAATTTAAATCTTCTAAAACCATGAACCCAAAGAAACCTTCTTCCTTACACATTGTTTCTCTGAGTTACATTGCCATAGTGACAGGATGTTGACTATTGCACCTGGCAGACCTTGAGCTCTCACTGACATCCCAAACACTTCTTAAGGGTGAGGTCACATATTTTTGCTTGAAAATATAATAGGAAAACCCAAATAGATTAGGTTTTGCACTGTGACAAAACCTAGAACCAAGTCTCAGTAAGACCAAGGTGACAGTCATGGCTGTGGAAAGTTAACTTACTGCCAGGATCCAACACCCTTCAAAAGAAGACAACAGAATCCAGAGTCTGCAAAAACAATACCCTCAGTAGACACTATCCTAAGGAACTACTGGGCAAGAAAGAGAGTCACAGTTATGAGGAGTATAGTCAATTGGGGAAAGTTCAGAGATGACATAAATGCTGAATTTATCAGTATAAAGCAGTATAAAATAACCATGAATGATGTGGGTATAAAGGATGGAGACACAGGATGCAGAAGATACTTGGGAATTCCTAACATGAATGGACCAAGACTCCCTGTCGTGTGTAAACACCCCCCGTTTGTCATGAGCTAAAGTGGAAGACCTGCTTGAATCTGTGCTTGTGTGCATGCATGCCAAGTAAGTGTAGGTGCCTGTGAGGGCCAGAAGAGGGTGTTGGGTCCCTTGGAGTTACAGGCAGTTGTGAGCCACCTGATGTGGATCCTCTGGAAGAATAGCAACCACTCTTAGCCTCTGGGTCACCTCCCCAGCCCCAGAGAAAGCATATTTTGAAAAGGTATATGAAATAATATTATTAAGAGGCTGGATAATATATAAGAAAGGATTAGTCAACTCGAAGAATGATCAATAAAGTTATCTAAACAGAACAACACAGAAAGACAAATTAAACTAGCAAGAGCGAGTTCAGGGGATTTGCGCTCCTATTGTGAGTGCACAGAGACACAGTGGGAATTCAATGAGGAAGAGGGCCTGGAGCCACTAGGGGTCATTATGGGCGGGGGTGGGCACCTTGGATTTTACCTTCTCTCACACTGGATGCAATTATGCTATGTAGACATTGGACTCATACCTCGAAGTATCTAGAAGGAAACGTTACAGGACAGCTTTCAGAGCATACAAAAGACCCACATTTCATAGACTACCATCTACGAACACGCAAATCATGAAATGGAAATTGACAAACATTCTTTTAAAAATTAAAACGCTGCTAATTTAAGAATTTCATTGTGAAAATGAAAAGATGAGCCACAGACCCAGAGGCAATTTTCACAACATACTGTAACTCTAAACAACAACAACACACCCGTTTCCGGAACAATGACTTCAGAAGCCAGATTTTCACACTGAAGCGATACCAATGCCAAGAAGTAACTGAAAAGGAGTTGGGTAGTATTGTTGTTAGAGAGGTGAAACATAAGAAGATAGTACCAGTTTCTTGTTAGAACATCTGATAAGTCCAAATGGCGAGGATGCTGAACCAGGGCGGGCATAAACCATGCAGCCACTTTAAAGGGCTGCCTGGCAGTCACTTAGAAACACTGCATTAGTTCCTTTTCTCACTGTGCTGAACAACACACCCGGGAAGAGCAGCTTAAGGGAGGAGGGGTTTATTTTGGCTCACAGTTGTAGGGATCCAGTCCATCAGCGCTGGGGAAGGCATGGCAGCAGGGTTGGAGGCACCTGTAGTCATCGAGCAGAGGGGGCGGTGTGGGGGAGAGATGGAGGCTGGAGCTCAGCTTCCTTTCTGCCTTTCCCTCAGTCAGGGACTTTAGTCCCTGGAATAGAGCCACACTTTTAGGGTGTGTCTTCCCATTCTCATTTAACCCAATCTAAAACTCCCCTGGAGACGTGCCCAGTGGTTTGTCTTCGAGATCCTCTCAATTTGACAGTACAATCACACATAAGCTGTCATGTGATGCAGCCTTTCTACTCCTAAGTATTTATCCAAGACAGAAGACACTATGCCCCAGAAGACACACACCAGAATGTTTGTGGCAGTTTGAGGCACAGAGGCACAGAGGCTGAGACCAACCGTCTGTTAACAGGTGAATGGACAAAATGCAACATAGAATACACAGATCTTTCCACTAACAACAAACATAGTAATATAGACAATGATGACGGGTTCTAGCATGTCTGCTTTGCTACTAATCCCAGGGGGTACCACACGCACGGGGATCCCTGCTGTGGGCTGGCTCCTCTCTATCCTTAGAGCATTCACACATAGCTGCACACCTGGATACAAACCCACCACTCCTCCAAGGTGCCTGGGTACCCATCACCAGTGAAACTGTGCCCAGGGCATCATAGTATTTACACACAAAGTACCGTCCTTATCAGTTACATAGCCCTGTCCTCCACAATGGAAACCGAGCACAGATGTTTTAACTCTCTTTTCTGGGTCTGGAAGATGCTTCTCATATTTTTGGCAGTGACTTTTAAAGCACGTCATGTCCTTGATTTGGCAATTTTAAAATAGCACAAACATTTCATCAAGTTTTTTGTTCACTGAATAATGCCCTGGAGACTTTTTTTTGTGAGAAAAATCACTGGAAATTTCCCCACATTAAGATAGTGCTGACGACGCAGCCACTCTGAGAGCCTGGCTCTGCCTGGTTCACTCCGCCTAACTCCAGGAATGGTCCGAGGTGAAGCATTCCACACCAGCATCCGATCTATTTTAAGAGCATTAAAAAAAAAAAAAAAAAAAAAAAAAAAAAGCTCCTGGGGCTGGAGAGATGGCTTAGCAGTTAAGAACATTGCAGTGTCCACACTTTGGTCTTCGTTCTTCTTGAGTTTCATGCGTTTAACAAATTGTATCTTATATCTTGGGTATCCTAATTTTCTGGGCTAATATCCACTTATCAGTGAGTACATATTGTGTGAGTTCCTTTGTGATTGTGTTACCTCACTCAGGATGATGCCCTCCAGGTCCATCCATTTGCCTAGGAATTTCATAAATTCATTCCTTTTAATAGCTGAGTAGTACTCCGTTGTGTAAATGTACCACATTTTCTGTATCCATTCCTCTGTTGAGGGGCATCTGGGTTCTTTCCAGCTTCTGGCTATTATAAATAAGGCTGCTATGAACATAGTGGAGCATGTGTCCTTCTTACCGGTTGTAACATCTTCTGGATATGTGCCCAGGAGAGGTATTTAAACGCATGAAACTCAAGAAGAACGAAGACCAAAGTGTGGACACTGTGCCCCTTCTTAGAATTGGGAACAAAACACCCATGGAAAGAGTTAGAGATAAAGTTTGGAGGTGTGACGAAAGGATGGACCATCTAAAGACTGCCATATCCAGGGATCCATCCCATAATCAGCTTCCAAACGCTGACACCATTGCATACACTAGCAAGATTTTGCTGAAAGGACCCAGATATAGCTGTCTCTTGCGAGACAATGCCGGGGCCTAGCAAAAACAGAAGTGGATGCTCACAGTCAGCTATTGAATGGATCACAGGGCCCCCAATAGAGGAGCTAGAGAAAGTACCAAAGGAGCTAAAGGGAACTGCAACCCTATAGATGGAACAACATTATGAACTAACCAGTACCCCAGAGCTCTTGACTCTAGCTGCATATGTATCAAAAGATGGCCTAGTAGGTCATCACTGGAAAGAGAGGCCCATAGGACTTGCAAACTTTATATGCCCCAGTACAGGGGAACGCCAGGGCCAAGGTGTGGGAGTGGGTGGGTAGGGGAGTGGGGGGGGGAGTGTATTGGGGACTTTTTGGATAGCATTGGAAATGTAAATGAGGAAAATACCTAATAAAAAAAAGTAATTAAAAAAAAAAAAGAACATTGCCTGCTCTTGCAAAGGACTGGGTTCTTGTTCCCAGTACCCACATGGTGTGTGTGGGGAACAACTGTTTATATCTTGTTTCAGGGAACCTGGTGTCTTCTTCTGGCTTCCTTGGGCACTGCACATGTATGGGACATCTATTCACAAGATAGATAGATAGATAGATAGATAGATAGATAGATAGATAGATAGATCTTTTAATAAAAGAAAAATAGCTTGTCAGCTATTCATTTACATGGGATGTTCAAATTGAAATTTCTTGTAGTAACCTCTCCAGACCCAGAACAGTTCATAAAATCTCCTGTGACTTATCAGATTTAGAACAACTCAGAGCAGAGGGAAGGTCATGGAGGTTCCTTGGTGCAGAAGGCTTTTCTCACCGTGGAGCATCACAAAATACACGGTGTGGTCACTGAGGAGATCTTGGGGGAGGAGAGTTATCTGAAAATATCTCACGCCTTTAGAAATGGAATGTCTGCCAAATCTTGAGACCAAGCTCATCATATGTCTGAAAACCATTTAAAAACTATGTACTGGGTCTGTTTAAGTTGTATTTAATGAAACAATGTAACCAACCTTACTATGCCCTGGACTTCCTATCTAATCAGCTTTTACCATCTAAGCTAAATATGTGGCTTTAATCTTGAGCTATATACTCTTTTATACCCCTGTCTAAGAACTCTGTGTGTGTGTGTGTGTGTGTGTTTTGTGGTAATCATTTGCTGAAAGCAGCTAATAAGTTAAAAGGAACCTTAACATGTATCCACCTATCAGTGAGTCCATTTCATGTGAGTTCATATCATTTGAGTTCTTTTGTGATTGGGTTACCTCACTCAGGATGATGGCCTCCAGGTCCATCCATTTGCTTAGGAATTTCATAAATTCATTCTTTTTAATAGCTGAGTAGTACTCCATTGTGTAAATGTACCACATTTTCTGTATCCATTCCTCTGTTGAGGGACATCTGGGTTCTTTCCAGCTTCTGGCTATTATAAATAAGGCTGCTATGAACATAGTGGAGCATGTGTCCTTCTTACCAGTTGGGACATCTTCTGGATATATGCCCAGGAGAGGTGTTGCTGGATCCTCAGGTAGTACTATGTCCAATTTTCTGAGGAACCTCCAGACTGATTTCCAGAGTGGTTGTACAAGCTTGCAATCCCACAAGCAATGGAGGAGTGTTTCTCTTTCTCCACATCCTTGCCAGCATCTGCTGTCACCTGAGTTTTTGATCTTAGCCATTCTGACTGGTGTGAGGTGGAATCTCAGGGTTTCTTTGATTTGCATTTCCCTGATGATTAAAGATGCTGAACATTTTTTCAGGTGTTTCTCAGCCATTCAGTATTCCTCAGGTGAGAATTCTTTGTTTAGCTCTGAGTCCCATTTTTAAATGGGGTTATTTGATTTTCTGGAGTCCACCTTCTTGAGTTCTTTATATATATTGGATATTAGTCCCCTGATGCTCAGAGTCAGCTATTGGATGGATCACAGGGCCCCCAAAGGAGGAGCTAGAGAAAGTACCCAAGGAGCTAAAGGGCTCTGCAACCCTATAGGTGGAACAACATGATGAACTAACCAGTACCCCCCACAACCCCAGAGCTCGTGTTTCTAGCTGCATATGTATCAGAAGATGACCTAGTCGGCCATCATTGGAAAGAGAGGCCCATCGATCTTGCAAACTTTATATGCCTTAGTACAGGGGAACGCCAGGGCCAAGAAGTGGGAGTGGGTGGGTAGGGGAGTAGGGGGGAGGGTATGGGGGACTTTTGGGATAGCATTGGAAATGTAAATGAAGAAAATACCTAATTAAAAAAAAGAAAGAAACAGGCAGAATTGAAGAGAATCTTTGTGGCATATATTTCTGACAGAACATTCAGAATATATAATGAATTAAAAGAGAATCAAGAAATAAATGTCTCATTTAAAAAATGGATGGCATATCTGAACAGAGCACTCTCAATGGAAGAAATAAAAGGTGGGAGTGGGTGGGTAGGTGAATACCCTCATAGAAGCAGGGGGAGGGGGGATAGGATAGGGAGTTTCTGGGCAGGGGACTGGGAACGGGAATAACATTTGAAATATAAATAAAGAAACTATCCAATAAAAAATTTTTAAAAATTGCTAAAAACAAAACAAAAAAATGTATCCACCATAAAGGCTGGAAATAGGTTGGTAATATTTGTTTCCAGTTTTGAGTGCTTTTCTGTGTCAGTTGGGGGTCAGTAAAATGGCTTCTTCCCTTGTGTGACCGAACAGGATATTTGTAGAAGAATTCATCTTCCCCTACGCCATGCTATCTATGTTGTTCAGTGAGTACAGAGCAAACCCCCTTTGTTGGGGACAGAGGATGGATAGACATCAGACATATATGATCGGCAACTCACAGGTCACAAACCTTAGATGACAGGCAGATGGAAGGCACAGGGAAAGGAGTGGAGACTTATCTTGGCTCATTCTTGTTTTAAAGTACTTCAAGAAGGCAAGTGGAAGGACAACTCATTCTTTTTTTTTTAAAGGTTTATTTATTTATTATATGTAAGTAGACTGTAGCTGTCTTCAGACAGTCTTTCTTCTCGATCGAGCCTTGCTCACTCACTGTAGCTCTCTTCAGACACCCCAGAAGAGGGCATCAGACCTCATTACGGATGGTTGTGAGCCATCATGTGGTTGCTGAGATTTGAACTCACAACCTTCAGAAGAGCAGTCAGCGCTCTTAACTGCTGAGCCATCTCTCCAGCCTGAAAGACTCATTCTTTAGCGCTGCACTAACATAGAATCTGATAAAACTAATCCTGTCACTTTTCCGATGACCCAGAGCCTAGCACACTGTAACTGCACAGCAGAGTGTCTGTTGTGTCTGGGATGAGCAGGGCACATACCTGTCTTCAGTGTGTCTCAAGGTATTGAAGCAGAGTTCTATATGAGGAGAATTGGAAATGAGCCCTTGCTGGAGAGAGGGTCAGGTAGGCTCTGAGGCAGGGCGATGAACGTTGCAGTCTTGGGTTTACTTGGCTCTTTGTACCTAGCTTTTCCCTTACAGTGGCACCCCAAAGCCGTTTGTCCCAGATCAGGTCTTGGCCTTGTCAAGAAAGCATGACAGGATCCTCACTCAGCCTGACACCTCAGCTGCTGCCCAGCACTGTGGCCGCTTTGAAGGAACACAGAAGAGATGTCCTTTCAGGAAGAGAGCTGCTGGCCCTGGAAAAGAGCTAAGGGTAGATGAGGAGGACCAGACCTGACTCCAAGGAAGAAGATGGCCCTCCAACAAGCGAGATAAGAAGATGAAGACATATCAGTTCCTAGATAAGAAAGAGAACACACTGATGATGATGGTGGTGGTGGTGGTGGTGGTGGTGGTGGTGGTGGTGGTGGTGTGTGTGTGTGTATAGTAAGTCTGCTTCTTCCTTTTGTTCAAGAGGTTGCTTTGCTGTCTCTTGAGGAATGAATGGGCTGACAGTACATGAAGCGTCATTCACTGACCCACACATTCCCTCCTAGAGTCACTTAGCTCTGTCAGGCCATGCACACTTCAGTGGGAATTCTAACTTATGATTCATTTTTTTTTCACGCACCCATCTGTTCACTCACTTCAAATTCTGAATGCTTTGGGGACAAGGCAAAGGCTTCATCCTTCCTCGGCCAAGTTTAAGGTGACATCTGAGAACCATTTCTTCTTCCCAGTCTATCATCAAAGTCGTGGAAACCTTCCTGCCTCAGTCCTCCAAGTCCTAGGGTTCCATGTGCAAACAATCACTCTTAGCTCTGCTTTTTGGAGATTCATCTCTCACACTGTAGCCCAGGTTTGCCGTGAACTCACTATGTAGCCCATGCTGGCCTCAAACTCAGCAATCTCCCTTGCCCAGCTTTCTGAGCCCTGGGGATTCAGCGGTAAATACCTCATCCAGAGCTTTCCCCCCCAGGGTCCACTTGGGTATGGATTTGGAGGATATTCTTCAACTCAGGACAGGTTTGGAGAAATGTAAAACCTTCCTCTCCCAGCGCACGAATCCTCAGAGGACAGGCCCTTGGGGAATGTGCATGCAGGCTCATCTTCTCATGAATATTGAACACATCATGAATATTTATCAATGGAATTGTGTCTTCCCAAGATGATCTTATTTGAATTCCTAACATGTGTCCCTTAGAATATGACCAGGACCTCAAATAGGGACTTTTCAGAGCTAACCAAGTAGTGATGCAGTCACTAGGGTGGCCCTAATTGAGTGGGACTGGTGATGTCTGTCACAAGAAGGGAAGTTTGGGGACAGACACCAGCACAGAGAGAAATGTGTGAAGATGAAGATCAAGATTGCAACACTGCTTTGACAAGTCAAGGGTACCTGGGTTGCTGACAGTCTCCAGGGAGAAGAATGGCTACTCTCTAGAGCCTCCAGATACCTTGATCTTGAACTTCTGGCCTTCTGGCTCTGAGGCAATGGAGTTCTGCTGTTAAGCAATCCATTAGTGGGGCTTTTACTGCTGTTTTAGCAAACACACACACAAGAGTTGGAAAGGAGAGCATAGATTCTCTACAGGAGACAGGGCTTCCTTTATTCCGGCCCTTCTTCTCTCAGTCCCGTATGGCTCTCTGTGACCTTGGCTGTGAGCATCATTCTTTGAGGAGCCCTTGTGTCCACATTTGTCCTTCAGGTGGCTACAGGCACAGCAGCTCTGGCTATTCAGGAGTGAGTGTGGCTCTGTCCGCCCACCCTCCAGGTTTGGGAGGGTCACAGGTATTTGAGAAGACCCACTCCAGAGCCAGCCTGTTAGGTAGCTTCGTGTGGCAAAGCCTGTGACCTCAAGGCTCAGACCATCATCCGTTCCTCCATCTAGTTCCCAGGTGATGACTGCAACCCAGCTGGATCTGAACTCCCACTCTGCAGCCTGATGTGGCTCCCTGCACGAAGTTTCCAAAAGGACTTCCTAAAGCATGATTTGTCAGGCAGGCATGAGGGTGAGCAGTGCTGCAGTCAGCATTAGGGAAGCTAGGAGCAACAAAAGAACCAGAGGACTGAGTCACTGTGCCCGCTGGCCTTTCCGGATACGCTGGAGAGCGTGACCACAGATGAGGACTGTTTCTCCCTGGGCAACTGCTGAGTCAAAGGCTGTATTGTTGCCGGAGCCCATTGATGGACATTCCCGTTTGCCTCTCAGCAAACAGCTGCCCTAATGCGTGAGCTGCAGCGTGTAGAAGTGCTATATGCCCACTCCCTTGCCAAGCTTGGAGACGATGGATCTGCTGATGCTTCCAGTGGGGGCTGGACCAGGGCTGTGCACACGAGGGGGCTTGTGCTTACTGCCCGTCTCTGAGTTTTCAGTGAATTTTTTTTTGTTTTTTGTTTTCTTTCAGGTTTATAAATTAAGGATTCAAAACACCATCTCTCCAGAAGTTATTTCCCCCAGGATTTTTTTTGATTGTCATGAGCTCATTTCTCCTTAGGGTTGCCTTGTGCATTCAGCTACATGGTGTAGTTGCTAACGAAGATGAAGATGTGACTCCTGCAACAATATAGGGATTTCTTGGAACGCTGGGAGGGCTCTTTTTATAATTTATGTCAACACTGAGCTGAGCGGGTGCCAGTGCGCATGAATACATGACGCCTTCCTATTCTCTAACTATAATCCAGCAAGTCTCGCTGTGGGTTGCCCCCTGCTCTTTAGGTATCCTGCAAACAGGACTTCAAGGCAAAGGCGCTGGGTTTGGAGGTAAAAGGAAGAGAAAAATAAAGTTGCTTGGGCAGCTTGTTTCTGCCTTCTTGACAACAAGATTGGGCAGGGTCATTAGCGTGGAAGTGAGTGGCAAGAAAAATGAGACCATGAGCAAGAAAAACAACGCCCAGTGTGGTACAGTGCTTGCCCAGCAGGTGCCAGACCCAGGGTTCCATCTTTAGCACTGCAAGAGCAAAATCAAAGCCAGAAACACAGCAAAGGAAACAGACCCATAAAGCACACAGCTACAGTTACTGGATAAGGAATTTGCAATACTACATTCAGTACAACAACAACAATAACAAAACTCTGTAAGAGAAATGTATACACAGCAGGTGGATAAGTGGATTTCAGGAGAGATTTAGCAGCTTGTGAACAGAACGCAAGTCAGCTGACCTGTAACACCGTAAGTCACCACAACCTCCCAGTGTCAGAGCTCAGCAACCGTCCTCGCGGGCGGGCTCTCTGTTCCTTTTTTCTTCCTTTCCTTCTTTCTAGTGTAAGTAAATATCCTTCTTGTCCATTCCATCTCCTTACCGGATTCTTAGGTGAACCATGTTGCAGATTTCCAATCTCATTATTTCTATATGGTACTTGGAACTACTTGGATGGGGAAGTCTTTGGTTCCAGGATGTGGGAGCATGACTGGAGTTGTGCTGTTTGGTCCCAAGTGCTCTGCACCCTTTTGCTTACAGCATGGACACAAGCTTGGACAAACCATCTGGGCCCATTTTTGTCATCTGCCTTTTTTTTTCCCCCCTAGACAGGGTTTTTCTGTGTAGCCTCAGCTGTCTTGGAACTCTCGCTGTAGACTAGGCTGGCCTCAAACTCAGAAATCTGCCTGCTTCTGCCTGCTGTGTGCTGGGATTAAAGGTGTGGGCCAGTATTGCCTAGCTGGCACCTGTCATTCTTGTTGCCTGTTCAGCTCAGTTCTGCCTGCTGATGGCATCCTCTGCCTAGCAGGCAGTTGGCCTTACCTTGCTCATTCTGCTCCCAGGAAGAGGGCACCCCTGTCCTCTTGACTGTGCCTACATAAGCATTTCTTCCTGGGAGAGGTCTTCTCTGACCTTTCCTGATCCTTTCTGGCCTGGCCTGCAGTGTTCCTCCCCTGCGGTAGGCCCCTGACTGGGGAGTGACTTGTTCCTCTGCAGGGCTTTGTCTCCCCCTGCTGGGGTTACCTGGGACAGCACTAGTTTCCTTTTCCTGACTTCCTTCTGCTGCGCTGGCTGTTAGCCACGTGCAAGCATTGATGACTGAGCAGAGGAATTTAGCCTGGCATTCAGAAACCACTACTGGAATTTTACATTGAGATAAGCAGGGTAAATGTTTTGGGGAGAGACACTCCCTAGCTTCTGTTTATCTCAAGGCTAGGAGATTAGAACATTGCAGAAGAGGGGACTGCAGATGATTATCAGTCTGTTTGTCCTTAGCCACTGCTCTGCAAGGAAGCCCAAGCTCAGCTGTCCCCAGAGGAGCACCAGCATGCCTGGCTGGCCAGAGCTGGGTCATCTGGTTCCTACTGCTAGAAAGCTGGATATATTGGCAATGGGGCCCACAATTATGGGCTGTGCACAGAGAACAGGGGTACATGTCCGTGCAAGCAGCTAGCTGTTCTGCTGCAAGCCCAGAGAACCGCTTGAAAGTCACAAACAGATAGCTAATAAGATGGCTCAGGGGGCAAAGGCAATGCCAAGCTTTGTGGGCTCCATCCCTGGAATCCACAGAGGGGAAGGATCCCTTTGACCTCAATAAATGCACTGTGGCATGTGTGTGTGCAAAAACATATATGTTCATGCATGTATGATGAGTGGATAATAATGTAATAAAGAGGGGCTGGAGAGAGGACTTGGGGGTTAAGAGTGTTTCCTCCTCTTCCAGGGGGCCTGAGTTCTTCAGATCCCGTGTTGGGCTTATAACGTCAGCTGTGGGGGATCTGAAGCCCACTGCACGCACATGCGAGAACCCACACAGAGACTCATGGGCATGCATATATTTAAAAGTACATTGAAAAGTGTTCACAAAACTCTCACACATGTTTAGGCAGCAGTAGGTCCAGCGGTTCCTGTGGGGAATGGGGTAGGAAGTTCTAGAGATCATAGGATAGCAAGAAGCTCTCATAGGGTAGCTGTCTCTGAAAACAGAAAGTCTCTGTCATGCGGTGTTTGAACGGAGGTTGAGAAGGGTTTGCGTAGGCTCTGCATCCCTTGCAATTGTACCCAGTTTTATAATTTTGCCTTGTTTATTGTCTCACTATGAACCCAATGCTATCTTGACCCCCCCCCCAACCCCCAACTCTGTTTCACTCCCTGAGTACTGGTATTACGGGTGTGTGTCCCCAAGCCTGGCATAGTTCTGACTTCTTTTGAAAGGTGAATGGGTACCCTGGAAGTTATGTGCATGTCCATGTGACATACTAACCTGGCTTAGTGAGAATTCTTGCCAGTGTCCAAGGTTTTGATGAATTGTCTGGAAATTTAAAAAGCACTAGAATTCTATACTTATGGCCACACACACACACACACACTCGAATGACTTAGGAACTGCTCTGTCTTGTTTCCACCGCCAGCAGCAATGGTTCGAGTTACAATCTGAATTTTGGAGTTGTGGGTCCTCATCAACGCTGAAGTAGAGTTTATCCCATGTTAGCCCAGAGAACACATCCTTTGTTTCTTAGAGCCCTGAAAATTTCTCTCCCACAGCAGGCAACTCTCAGCATCTGAATCACACGTAATCACACAGGCCAGCCAGGCAGGGGCTGCCTTTCGGAGTGGGCAGACAGGTGTCCAAGTGAGCAGACAGGCTGGTCCAAGAGAGGATCTTGCAGGAGAAGACTACCCAAGTGACCTTTGGCATGGGGTAATTCGGAACACAGAGAAGGAATGCACCCCCAGCTCTTCTCAAATGTCTGGATTCCGGCTTATCCTGGTCCACCCTGGGAGAGGATCGGGTTGCTTGAAATCATCCGGAACACCAGTATACTCCTAGACACAAGCCCAGTGGCAATGGGGGAACCAGAACACCTGTATACTCCTAGATACAAGCCCAGTGGTAATGGGGGAACCAGAACACCAGTATACTCCTAGACACAAGTATACTCCTAGCCCAGTGGTGATGGGAGAACCTGGACTCGAGGTAGCAGAATCCTGGGAAGGGAATTTGGTGCATACGCCTCTTCCTGCTCAAGGCTTCAGGCTTCAGATGAGGTCATGTTACAGGGAAAAGATGAAGATGTATTGTTAAAGTCACTGGAGCCCTTGTCAGCTGACCCTGAGTTGAACAAAAAGAGGATTGTGCTTGTTAGGCCTGTCTCAACCAGGCAAACCCTCTAAGAGAGGCTCTAGAGGTCAGAGAGGGCCTCTTCTGACTTTGAGAACGTAGGGTGTCATGTGAGAGGGGCCTATGAAGAGATCTGTTACCCCAAGAACTCTGAGCAGCCAATAGAAATGGGGGGAGGTGTCTCAGTGCTTCCATTCCGGGAAACTGAAGGTTCTGCGAACATCGTGTAAGCTCAGAAGAACTGTCCTGATTGCCTTATCTATGTGGGAAGACCTGCCCCAGTCATGGGCAGCACCCTCTGCATAGCCCATATAGAAAGGGCACAGCAGTAGGAAGATTTTTTGCCTTTTGCTCAAACGGCCTTCCCTCTTGTCTCTGAGTTGATTTCTCTCGTTGCAGCTATTCCTCCACTGATGTCAGAACCAGCGCTTCCAGCCTTCCGATGTGGACTAGACACCAACAGTTCTCCAGAAACCATGTAGATTTGTATCACCCCCCTGAGACGGCAGAGGTCCCCAGCCTCATGAACTGAGCAAATACTGGGTTGTTCGCCCCTCCAGAGGGAGACAGTCACAGTGGGATTGTATTTCACTGGTGAGGCAACCAGCCTCACAGACCAAACGGCTTCTGGAGTCTCACTCTTTCAGTGGGATTCAGTGTTTGTTACTGTTTTTATGTAAGTTGACTTAATACAGTCGGCACATATAAAGCTCTTTCCATTGCTCCTTGTGCATGTGTTGCAAGGGCAGGTCCAGCCACCCACAAGTCTGTCTTCAGGGTACTGAATCGAGATTAGAGTTTAAATAGAGGGCCAAGGATAAGCCCCTCTATTCTAATCAGTCTCAGACAACGTGTGGTCCCGCCCACCACGGATCCGTCATTATAACAACACGAGAACTTCAGTCTCATTGTAAGGTAGTCCGACAAGCTGTTAGAAATGCATGAAATCTCTTCCCAGGCAGTGTACTCCCCAGTACGATATTGCTGGGAGAATGCCCACTCCTTTGGGCTCGCTGTTTCAACAGTCTCATAGTTGAACTGAGCTGTTACCCTGCTGCTCTGAGACTTGACCTCTCCTTACAGCCCCCGAGCTGTGGTCTGTCTGTCCATGGGGTTAATAACTCTTTATAAACCCCTTTGATAGCTATCTCAGTGTCCCCTTGAACTCCAGAGACCTGGAAACCTTTGAGTCACTGTAGCAGTACCATTTCCAGTGTAATCAGAAGAGGCCATGCCCACACATCTCTACCCACCACAAGGAGGATAGAAGCGGTGCTGGGTGCCACACCTTGGATGCCAATCTAGGCACAGGGAATCAGGGTCCTCTTCAGAGATGGAGTGAGGTTCTTGGTCTTCAAGTTGTGGGGGCACCCAGACATGAGGACAGGGTGTGTGTCCTGGAGGACAGGGTGACAACAAGAAGGCCAGTGGCCTCTTCAGAGAAACAGGTTCTTCAGAGAGTATTGGAAAGCCTCTTGGGAATCCAAGACAGCTGCCCCCTCCCCCACTTAAATGGTGCTGAGTTCCCCATTGTCCCGTGCTTTGGGAACACAAGCTGGTTATCCAGGTGAGTTCTGAGCACAGAGAGAACACACGATTGCCTGGGATTCGTGGCTGAGCACAGGAGAACTGATTTCCATCATTCTTCAGCCTAGAGTTTCTCCTTCTGGGGATCTTCCAGCCCTGCCCAGGCAATTACCTGCTCCAGGGCACACCCATTCCAGGCTCTGGCCCCTGGCCCTGCCCACCTGGCATGCTGCCTCAAACTGGAGATGTTTACATAAATTAAGAAGTGAGCTTGCTCGCTCCTGTAACGGAAGAGCTGTTCTCTAAGTCTGTGATGCTTTCAGGTGTGAGGAGCTGGGACAGGTGAGACCTGGAAAGGGCTGAAATTCAGGGCTGCAGCTAGGTGAGGAGGCAGAGAACCACCAGAGTGTGACTTCTAGCTTATGCTGACCCAGGTGATCACATGATCATGTGGGGACTTTGCACCGGAGTTTACAGGAAGAGAAGAATCCTGCCGGCTGGGGCCTTGGTGGGAGCAGGGGACCTGCTCACTTCATTTGCTCGGCTGCTAGTGGTCAGTGTGCACTGCTCTGCCCACCCCGCCCCTGGCAGGACCCTGAGGAGTCATCCAGCACCCAGGGGCAGCACAGCCAGGGGAAGAGAGGGGAGCCAGCGGCCCTGTGGGATGATGGTCTGTAGCACTCTTCCAAAGTGAACAGGTGTGTTGTGCTGCGTGTGTGTGTGTGTGTGTGTATTTGTGTGCTGTGAGCATGTGTGTGTGTGTGTGTGTGCACTGTGAGCATGTGTGTGTATGTGTGTGGGCTGTGAGCATGTGTGTATGTGTCTGCTGTGAGAGTGTGTGTGTGTGTGTGTGTGTGTGTGCGTGCATACAGATGTGTGTCCCTGTGTTCTCAGGACCTGAATCAGAGGCGAATCTGAAACAGTAGACGCCTTGAGTTTGTTCAGCACCTACAGTGTTCTTGTTCGGGTCACAGGTCATATTCTGGGGAGGAAATTCCATTGAATTTTCCTTGCAGAAAGTTCCAGATAAGGGTTTTGAACGGAAAAGGCGAGTGCGAGTGAGTGGGTGCCTTGTAAGGAAGCCTTTTCAGATGGCTGCAGAGGCTCCAGCAATAGCATAGAGCTTGGCAGACTCTCTTCTGCAGCTTGGTTTCCCTCTGCTGTCAAATGCCATGTTGTTCTGAAGTTCGGTGTCTGGAATGGACAGCTTGGAGGATCTGGGTGAAGAGGAAGGGGTGCAGCCTTCTGGGGTTCCCTCCTTCCTTGAATGTGTTTTCTTAGGTGGAAGAGAGGCAGGCTTGTGATTGCTGAAGAAGGACCAAGTCAGGATGGAAAGAGATTCCCAGTTGCAACCTGGCAGCCACTGCCTTCAGAAAGATCCAGATTCTAGAAGAGGGGACAGGTACCAACCACACTTCCAACTTTCCCTCAGAATAGAGGCTTCTGCCTGGCTGCTATTGGAAACTTGCAACACACAGTCACTCAAAAAGCAACATGAGCACATCTGCTGTGGTCTTAGCTATTACAGAGAAAAATAATTAATACCAGGGAAAAAATTGAGTAATAGGGGAATGAATTATCAAAGCGAGGTAATTGTAGAAATCTGATGCAGCCACGTGGACACTGCGTTTGATGTTATGACCATTAGGGCAGAGTGTGTGATCACATCAAAGCTGAGGTGTTGTTGTTGTTGTTGCTGCTGCTGCTGCTGCTGCTGTTGTTATTAGAGATAGGGTCTTACTCTGTAGCCCAGAAAGGCTTGAATCTTGTGGCAGCCCCCTGCTTAAGCATCCCAAGGCTTACAACAACTATTGGTGGTGTTTTGGAGGTACAAAGGCAGCATTCCCCTGTACCACCCCCGAGGCATATCCTGCCACCATCAGTGCTGGGCCGAGCTAGTGCCTCCGGGGTCCTGACAAGCATAAAAACCCATCACGCTCCAGCCCTGAATTTCGTGTCTTTGCCTTGGAAAGCTGCTGGGCCTTTGGCGATGATGCCCAGGCCCTCAGACTTCCTGCTCAGCTTTGGCAGATATTTTTGTTCGGGAGCAGGTGGGCTCAGAGAACTTACCCACTCTGTTCTTCTCTGGAGGACCCTGGCAGCTGCACTCTTGACAGCTTTGTTTGTGCCATGTATGGGTTGGCCCTAGGGTGACCCGTGAAGGTCCTTCAGTGCCTGCCAACAGCCCTGCCTCCCTTTCTGCAAGCACACTAGGCATGTTTCCAACATGCGTCAGGGTATGACTGGCATGGGAGCCCTGGGGGCCGAAGGCACATTGATCCAGTTAGAATCCGTGGAGCTGCTTCCGGGTTCATTCAGGAGATAGTGAGCACCTGCTGTTCCCTCGCTGGCTTGACTACGGCAAGCTCACTGAAGGCAATCCAGCTTCAGGGTGGCCGTGATGACCCAGTGAGAAAGCTGAGCCGCTGATAACATAGGCATACGTATTTACAGGCCATCAAAAGTCAAGGTTGGTCCAATCAAGGGAGACAGGGAGTGAGGCTCTGTGAGTGTGGGGTCTGTAACTCTCTGCTGTTGGTTGTTGGGGGGCAGACGCATGATGGAGGGGCTAGGGTGGCAGAGGTGGCACCAGGCAGGCTACTGCAGAGGAGAGCAGCAATGACTCTGGTGGTAGGGCAGAGGGCTAGAGCTTCACTGAAGAAGGGATGTGACCTGTTTGCTGTGGAGTTGATGGATGGCCCTTGGGAGTGTCCCTCCTGGTCCCTAGTCAGGATTCTGAACTCTGGCCATGCCTTTAGGCTCAAAGGGTGGAATTTCTGGGAGGAGGCTGCACATACCATTCCTGGAGGCTCTCTCTCTCTCTCTCTCTCTCTCTCTCTCTCTCTCCTCTCTCTCATCAGATATTTCAAAAACACAGATGCTGGATAAAGTGTTCTTCCTGCCTGCCCACCCTTCAGTCAACTAATTAATCCATCCATCCACTCATCCACCTATTGTCCACCTATTGATTTACACACTCATCCTTACACACTCATCCACTCACCTCCATCTCTGCACCTATGCATTCGTGCATCAAGTTTCTGCATATCACCCATCTGCCTACCCCTAGATCTACTCACTCACTCACACATCCACCTGCTCCGTGCGTCCATTCATTGCTTAGGTGTGTGCTGAGCAGCTACTATGTGCTAGGCGTTTTTGCCAGCGCTGAAGAAACACAGGTAACAGAAGAGTGGCTTTGGTCACCTGTATTTTAATTTACAGCCAATTAATTTTGTGATGTTGGGTAAACAGAGCTTTAAACTGCTTGAAACAGACAACTTAGGGTGTGTGTGTGGTGTGTGTGATCTTGCTCTGTGATAAGTGTATGGGAGAAGCTCTAGAGGTCCCTGTGGGATGGGCCATGCTTAGCTGTTGGTCACTGTTGTACTGTGCTGCTGGCTTGGGGGAACCCTGGAGCCTTCTCTCCCAGACTCCAGCTATTGCTCTCTAGAATGGCGCCTTGGTATTAGGCCTCTGTGTGAGACCTAGTGTCTGTGCTATATTCTCATCTTCTGTCACTACAGTCTTAGGTGGTCTGTGTTATGGTTCCTGTCCATCTTCCCTTTACCCCTCCTCTGTCCTTACTCAGCCTTTGCCCACTGTAGGTACTGTGTGGTAGGGAAAGGCTCTATTTGAGAGTCTAGCCGCCCATAATGGGTGTAGACATCAATAAGGGGACAGATGTGGTCCAGATAATAGACACCAGGGATAACACCCCAGTCTCACCATTTTTCATTCCCTTCATGATACAACAGACCCAGGGGCTCCGGCGACTGAATGTAAAAAAGAGACAACCGGATATTTATCTTATTTCTGTGGAACATGCATACCACACTCAAAAATTCTTGTTCCACATGGTCTATGTGAGATCAGCTCTCTGTCCTAAACCACAGCCCCATACAGAGTGCACAGGGTCAGCCGAGTCAGCACTGGGAGACAGATTGTCAGCAATAGCCTGGGGCACAGGAAACCTGATGTCTTCACACATGGCTTGTAAAGAGAGAGAGCATATGGATCTCTCTGGATTTCCTTCAGGAGCTTGGGAGTTCCTGTGAGAGTGAGCGCTGGGCACACAGCCCCACCTCCTGTGACATGTACCTGGAAGCTGCAGTCACTGACCGCTGCAGGGTTCCCATGTTGTTTCTATAGAGCTGGGCTCTGAGGTATTAGGGACAACAGAAAGGACTCGGGTGTGTGAGGTCCCAGAGACACAGATATCTCTCCCTCCCTTTTCTCTCTCCCTCCCTCCTCCTCTTCCTCCCTCCATCCTCTCTCCTTCCCTCCTCCCTTCCCTTTCTCCTTTTCTTCCTCCTCCCCTCCCTCCAATATTCCCTCTCCTCCCTTCCTCCCACCTTCTCTTTCTCCTCCTCTCCCTTCCACTTCCCCCTCTACTCCTCTTCCTCCTCCCCTCCCTCCCACCTCCCCTCTCTCCTCCTTTCCCTCTTTCCCTCCTTCCCTCCTCCCTCCTTTCCTCCTCCCCTCCATCCCTCCTCCTTCTCTTCCTTTCCTCCCCTTTCTTTTTCCCTCCTTTTTTCCTGCTTTCTTTCCTCTCTCCCTCCCTCCTTTCATTTTCTCCTCCTTCTTGTTTGATGGAGTCTTATGTGTAGACTCACATTTGATATCCTCCTGTCTCAGCCTCTGGCATGCTGGGATTGTAGGTGTGCCCCACACTCCTGGCCCTAGGAAGATTACCCACCTCCCACCGCAGAGCTAAGTTTTAATTGGAAAACAGAGGGTTTGAGGAAAACCGGAACTGGCTGAGTCTCCAGAAGCATTGGCTGACAGGAAGAGACACCTCCCTGGGGTCTAGAAGATCTGGGATGTTAATGAAGGTGGCTTTTGTTTTTAAAAATCCCCTTTTCACGATTTGGAGACACCAAGTTTAATCCAGGAACAACTGAGAGGTGCTCAGGTGCTTTTGACCTCTGTTGGGTGCTTGGAATAAATAGGAAGTTTGTGAGCAGTGAGAAACAGGGCAGTGAATTAGGACAAAAAGCTCATATGATGCTGGCGGAGGCCATTGCAGAGCTTCTTGTCACACAGACAGTTTCCTCTGTGTGTGTGTGTGTGTGTGTGTGTGTGTGTGGTATATGCATATGTGTGTGTATATGTATGTAGTGTATGTGTATGTGTGGTATATGTGTGTGGTGTATGCATATGTGTGTGTGTATGTATGTGGTGTGTGTGTATGTGTGGTATATGTGATGTGTGTGTGTGTGTGGTGTATGCATATGTGTGTATAGGTATGTGGTGTATGTGTGGTATATGTGATGTGTGTGTGGGGGTGGGTGTTAGACTCACTGAGGTGGTTTGACCACAGGTTTTCCACCCACTTCTATCTTCTGTGGTTGTTTGCAGGCCATGGCGCAGGCTGCTGGGCTGCCACAGGCCAGCACTGCTTCTGGCCAGCCCTATGTGAGCAAGCTGGTTCTGCTTGGAAGCAGTTCTGTGGGCAAGACCAGCCTGGCCCTCCGGTACATGAAGCAGGACTTCAGCAACGTCTTGCCGACTGTGGGGTGTAAGTGAGGAGAGCCCTGGTAGGGGCAGATGGGAGTGTGGTCTTCATCGAATGGCCCTTGCTCTGCAACCCAAGGCTGGAAATGCCAGATTGCAGGGTGGGGCTAGATGTCCATCAAGGGCAGGCAGGTACACTGTCTGGAAATGCACATAAACAAGCTTTGCTAGGGGTCAGGGGACAGGCTAGGGGTCATCTTTCAGCCCAGTTGGCATTTGTGAGTGTGTAGACCCAGGGGTAGGGGCTCTGTTCCTAGAAGGCTTCAGTATGGGGGACTGGCAGTGAGGTTGGGGCATGCTATAAGGGAAGAAAAGAAAACAACTATCTGTGTGCTTGCTTATGTATGCATATATGTAAGTATATATATATATATATATATATATATGTGTGTGTGTATACACACACACACACACACACACACACACACACACATATATCTTTGTATGTCTGTGGTATTTGAGACAAGGGCTCACTATGTAGCTTAAGCTAGCCTGGAACCCTCCATCCTCATGGCTCTGCTTCCCCTGTGCTGTGATGATAAACATGTGCTACCACACATGCTATGTTTTAATTTGGAGCAAGGACAGATTAGAGAGCCACCCCTACCCCATGCCCGTCATTATTGTTATACCCGTTAAGGATTTCTCCCTAAAGGATGCTCCTCCTGCTTCCAGGCAGCTCGCCCTTGCTTTTTTTTCCTTTTTTCCTTCCAATCTTAGAAGTGACAGGAAGCTAGGTCCTCAGTGGACTTGAGACTTGGGTCTCTCCTCTCATGCTCCATCTTATTATGTGTCCATCCACCCGCCTCCTCCCACAAACTCACTGCCTCAGGGATTGCCAGTTTGTGCAGACTGGTCTGGTGAGGTAAAAGCTCCCTTCTCTCCAGGAAGGCTCAGCTCTGTGTTGTATAAACATCTCAGCCCTGGCTAATGGGTCATTGCCTGTGTGTGCCCTGCCCTTGTACCTCTGCTGGGATTTGAGAACTCCCAGCCACCATGTTTAAACTGGAAAAGAAAAACCGAGGGAGAGCAAGATTGTATGCAGAGAAAGCATACCCTGCGCCCTCCTGTAACACCAAATCCACCTTTACTCTGAAGATATTTTCCCTTGAACTTTGCTTCCCAATATTGAATTTTTACTTTTAGTTATGTGTGTATGTGTAGCTGCAGGGTGAGTTTGGGCACATTCATTCCTCCCCCTTGCCCTCCCTCCCAGCTCCCTCCCACTTTGTATGTGCTTAGGATGGGTGCATGGGTGCATGCTTACATAGAGGGCACAGGTGGATGCCTGGTGTCCTGCACTATTCCTCTCTACCACTTCCTCTTGAGAAAGGGTCTCTGTCACTGAACCTAGAGCTAGGCCAGCAGTATGTGGTCCTCTTATCTCCCCTCAGCCTGTACCTTCACAAAGGTGGTATACTTGGGCTCCTCATCTATGAAGGTTGAGATCTGGGAATCAAACTCAGGTCCTCTGGAGCAGCAGTGGATGCTGTTAACCACTTAGCCATCTCTCCAGCCCCGCAGCTTGCCTTCTTAGACAACCCAGACCCTCCTGCCTAGGGATAGTGGTCTCATAGTGAGCTGGGTTCTTCTATATCAATCATTAATCCAGACAATCCCTTACAGACACGACCACAGGGCGAGCTGAGACTCTTTAAAAACAACTCTAGGCTGTGTCCAGTTGACAGTTGAGGCTAATCAGGACATCCGTTAAGACCAGAGCCAGGACTGAGGTGGTAAGCCCATAGCCAAGGATCACCACAGGTGGCTGGAGTCCCTGGAGGTTGGAGAGAGGTGGGGGTGGGCTCTCTCTCAGATCTCTGAGCAGGAACAGGCCTTGCCTACAGCTTGATCCGGGGCTTCTGGTTTCCAGAACTGAAAGAATGGATGTAAGGCACTCAGCAGCTGGTGTAGCACTGCACTGTCCTTGAGCTGTGAGTTTCATTTCATGCATGGAGGTCTGTTTGCCAGAGTCTCCCCAATTGGTTCCAAACCTACCCCGAGTCTGTGCAGGGAAGTGGCTCTGGGTGAAGCCTCTGGTCTCTGCTGACCCTTCACGACCTGGGCTCCCTGACTCTCCCTGGCTTCTAGTACCCTACTAGCTCACACACTTGAAATAGAGGTTGTTGGTACCATAAAATAACTATTTTAAAATCCCATCAGGGCCAGAGAGATAAATCACCAGTTAAGAAAAACACATACGGCTCTTCCAGAAGACCCGAGTTCTTGTTCCCCGCACCCACACTGGACAGCTCATAACCATCTGTAACTCTGGCTCCAGGGAATGCAATGTTCTCTTCTTGTCTCCATAGGCACTGCACGAATGTGCCCAAACTCACCCTGCAGCTACACACACACACATAACTAAAAGTAAAAAATTCAAAATTGGGAAGCAAAGCTCAAGGGAAAATATCTTCAGAGTAAAGGAGGATTGCGTGTTACAGGAGGGCGTAGGGTCAGTCTCTGTGGTTTGGCTAAGGGGGTGCAGGAATGAGGAAGGGAACACCTGGAGGCAGCGTTGAATGTTCAGGGGAAGGTGGGGGCCCTGCAGCTGCTTCTGCAACTGACACATGCAGAATTAAGTAACTTGTGAGAGATTTCTAGGTGCTGAAGTGAGGAACAGTATCAGAGGAGTGAACAGGGGAAGGAGCTGAGGCGGGTGGCTTCCAGTGACTGAGGGTGGCTTCAGAGTGGAACGGGTGGCTGAGTGGCCTGCGCACCAGAGGGACTGAGGCACAAAAATTCTCAGAGTTCAGTGGCGTTAGTGGACACTGTGGAGGCACTGCGGATTACTCATTTCTGGAGGTCCATCCCATGTCATTCTTGTTTTTTGTTTGTTTTGTTTTGGTTTTGGTTTTGGTTTTTTGAGACAGGGTTTCTCTGTATAGCCCTGGTTGTCCTGGAACTCACTTTGTAGACCAGGCTGGCCTTGAACTCAGAAATCTGCCTGCCTCTGCCTCCCAAGTGCTGGGATTAAAGGAATGCACCACCACCGCCCGGCCCATGTCATTCTTAACTCAGTCTTATACATCACCCCAAGAGTTTAGTGTCACCCTAAGGAGAAACCTCTAAGGGGCACAAAGCAGTTTGCCAGCTACGCTTTGCTTCATAGAGAAGCTCCAGCCTCTGGAACAGGCATTTACTCAGCCTCTGCGAGTGTGGGCTTAGCTGCCTCTCAGGGAGCTGCTAAGCATAGGTCAGGATGATGCACTAGGAGCCACAGATGAGCAGCGTACCCTGAGCAAACCCTCCCTTGGTCCCCTTATTGCAGGTGCCTTCTTCACAAAGGTGCTGGACTTGGGCTCCTCATCTCTGAAGCTTGAGATCTGGGACACAGCCGGCCAGGAGAAGTACCAAAGTGTCTGCCACCTCTACTTCAGGGGTGCCAACGCTGCGCTCCTGGTTTATGACATCACTCGGAAGGTAGGGCCACTTCCCGCCCTCTTCCCTAGGCAACTGCACGTTTACTGCTTTCTATAGGGGTCCACAGCGAGGAAACAGGATTGGATCCATGGTTTATAGTAACGACTACATCAACCAAAGGAGCCAGTGAGCCCATGCTGCTAGCTTCATTCAGAGAGTCCTCTTGGCAACCCCTGACACCCAAAGCTGGGCTCTATTTCTCTGCAATCTCCTGGTGCACTCCTTATCCCCACAGCACCACCATCAATGGTTCTAGTGTGCTGCTGAGATAGTAAGGGACTGTTTCAGAGCCAGCCCACCTCCCCAGACCAACCAGCGTGTGTCACCAGGGGTTGCAGAACACAGAGCATGCATGGGATTGATATGGAAGGACTGGACTCACATGCCCGAGTGTGTCCAACCTGGTCCAGGACAGGGTGAGCTTGCTGCTCACAGGAAATAGGGAAGTGGGGAGTAGTCATATTGGGTAGGAGGCAGGAAGGTGTAGTAGGTACAAGAGGCTTGAGGGAGGGTCCTGGATAAAAGATTGCAGTGGATCCAAAATGTATGTGTTGGGCATAGGTCCAGGAGTGTGGAGAGATGGGACCCCATATCAGCCTTTATGCCAGGAGTCAGGAGACAGGTGCCAAAGGACACAGGGTCAAGCCCCTCACCTGACCTATGAGGGGCTACAGTTAGGAACTGGGTTTGGGGAGATAACAGTTCTCTCCTGCACAAAATGGTGTCCAAAGTGGAGCTCTTGACTCCAAATTCCCTGTGACATCCATGTCCTTGGCTTTCTGGTGTGCTGCCTGGCTGCACAGCTCTCCCTTAGCAGGGCCAGCCCATCCTGGATGCCCTGTCAGGGGACCAGAGCAGCCCTTTGACATTGCATTCTGGGACAAGGTCTTGATGTGTTATGCACCCACAAGGGAGCTTTGCTCTTCTGGTTCAGCAAGGAGAACTCCAGCACGGTTTCCATTCTGTCTCTTTAGGATTCCTTTCACAAGGCCCAGCAGTGGCTGGAGGACCTGGAGAAGGAATTCCAGCCAGGAGAGGTGGTGGTGATGCTGGTCGGCAACAAAACGGACCTGGGCGAGGAGCGGGAAGTGACCTTCCAGGTGCCACATGGTGGCAGGCAGCAGGAGGGAGTTCTTGATTCCGTGGACTCAAGTACTTTTGAGGCCTGGAAACACACACACACACACACACACACTCTCTCTCTCTCTCTCTCTCTCTCTCTCTCTCTCTCTCTCTCACACACACACACACACACACATACACACACACTCACAGCAGATACCCCTGTGCCTCAGGCACTCACATACTCACCCATATACTTGCACTTGCATGGATACCCATGATCCCTCTACCTCATACGTCATAAACACACATGCTCACGCACATGCCCAGAGTCGTTCTTCATGGATGTATATTCATGAGCACACACATGTGCCTCCAAAGTCACCACATGCAAACCCACATGCAGATGCATTTGTGTGTGTAGAAATGCACAAAGATTCTGTCTTAGTTCCTCTTCTAGTTGGAGATTCATATAGAAGGTGTATGTACACATATGTACAGAGGGTGTGTGTATATCAGGTGGTCTGTATGAAGAATATGTGCACATAGATGTCTTTTTCTATTGTTTTGAGGCAGGGACTTATGTGTCCAAGGCTGACCTTGAACTCATAATCCTTCTGCCCCAGCTTCTTGAGTGCTGGGATTACAGGTGCATTTCTATTTACTTTTGAGTCAACCACAGTCTTTGGACTTTGTGAGTCTTTGGAGGGGCTCTCATTAAACACACTGACTGTTTCCTTCAGGAAGGAAAAGAGTTTGCAGAGAGCAAAAGCTTGCTGTTCATGGAAACCTCCGCCAAGCTGAACTACCAGGTGTCTGAGATCTTCAACACTGTTGGTGAGTTAGGGCCCCTCCACAGGAGTGTGAGAGCTCGCTGCTATGCCTCCACCCTTGGGGTTGACTTCTGGTGTCCTTGGGGCAGGGAGGGGTATGAGGAAGACTAATAGGCAGTGTTTGGTTAGGGTTCTGGGTGGTGCGACTCCCTCTCCAGTACACCTCCCTGTTTTCCACAGCTCAGGAGCTACTGCAGAGAGCAGGAGACAGGGGGAGCAGCCGCCCACAGGAAGGTGAGGCTGTGGCTCTGAACCAGGAACCTCCCATCCGGCAGCGCCAGTGCTGTGCACGATAGTCGCTGCCACTGCAGGAGAGCTGGCAGAGGACACATCTCAGCCTGTGCTTCAGAGGGTCCCCAGCCCAAGCTACGTCTTCCAGCAACAAATCTGCCGGGGCTGCCTCTTTGTCCATTCATGTTCTCTGTCAGAGATGGCTTATGCTTGAGCCCTGGAGGCTTCCAGGCGTTGGTTTTCTCTGTAATCACTGCTTGCCAAAGCTGATGAGAACTGTCTCAGGGAAGATCTAGTGTCCAATGGCTCCCAGAAGACTGTCAGCCCTACCTTACCTGATACCCAGATACTTGGATGCCCTGAGCCAAGTGTGTCTGCTCCTTGTGGGCTGTCCCTTTCAGCTTTCTTGTGATCAGCACAGAAGAGCTAAATGAAGCAGAGAAGAAGCATGGACTGGGAAAAGCCTTTGATCCATGGGATGGGAGGACAGATGCTTCCTCCTGGGGCAGCATCCATAACTAGACCACTTTCGTTCTAGAAACTGTCAGGGGAAGAGAAGGGGCATCAATGCAAGGAAAAATGCAGAGATGAGCTCAAGAGAAAAACGAGCCCAAGGTGCTAAGTCTCAGTGAGGTGATGCAGGAGAGACAGAGTCTGAAAGGGTGGCTGGGATGGAAGTGTCCCCCTTCCAGCGGTGGATGGACAGAGCCAGGTTTCTACCTAGTGATCTGAGGACTCTAAAGCCCCTGTCCCAAGATGAACACCGTGTTGTCTCGTGTCCTTCTCTCCAAATATTAAATGTCTTGACAATCCGAACACTTCATGAGGTTGTATTCAGACCCATGGCCGGACAGGTCACACCTGTTCAGTTTTTCTGCACACATTCTAGATGGGTTTGTGGGTGTAAAACATGGTGAGGGTTCATGGGGGTGAGTGTAATGAGGGTGGGCACAGGCATTGGTCTGGGGTGGACTGTGAGTTCTTCTGATGGTGATTGTGTGAGTTCTTATCTTTATAGAGAAACTCAGGTCCTTGAGCAGGGAGGAAAGCCCCAGAAAACATGTTCCTGTTAAGTCTTCTCTCTTGACACTTGCTGGGGCAAGGTGTGGCCATTTAGGGAGCAAATCGCTCTCTCTCTCTCTCTCTCTCTCTCTCTCTCTCTCTCTCTCTCTCTGTGTGTGTTTAATCCTTGCTTCTGGGAGTGTGATTAGCTGTTGAGTCTGAACAATGAGACATTGTTGTTGGGTGTGGTCCCCAACACTTGTGAAGCTGATGCAGGAGAATGGCAAGCTTATTCTGGGCTGCACAGTGAGAAAACAAACAAGCAAACAACAAAACTAACAGAGTCAAACAAACCCTAGAGAACATCACAGAGTAGAACATTGTTATCTCACCAAGGAAGATGGCTTCACCATGCCCACTGTGAAGCTCAAATGGATAAAAGTAAACATGTCTCCAGGCTGGCCAGGAGCTTGTCTGTGCCTGGGCTGTAACTCCTGCTCCCATTGGCTTTGCTTGGACAGGACCACACCAGCTATCTCCCTTCAAGTTTCACGTGGGGCTCAGACCAGGGATTGGAGGGAACTTTCTGGCCCCGCTGCACTTCATTCCGTTCTGGGGCCTGGTAACGATTGTGAATTTCTAGGAACTGATGTAGTCCTGACATGACCTGAAGGAAACCCTGTGACCACTGGACAGATGTGAGCCAGACACCAAAAGGCTTGTTCACATCAGGATCAGTGAGCAGATGTCAAGGGCCGCTTAGGAGGTTTTCACTCCCTCTTCCCTGGTCGGTTTCTTAGTGAGGCCTATTGATGCTGGGCAACTGCTTTTCTGACAGCTAGGGAAGATACATTGTTGCCACCTGATGACTCGCTCACATGTGAAACAGGGGAAGTGAATATTCAGCATCCCAGGCTGTCCTCATCATCCCTAAGGGCTGGGAATCATTAGGCAGGTAGGCAAGCCTATCCTAGAGGGGGAAGAGAGGCCGGTTACATATGACCACTAGGTGGCGATCTAGTATCACTTAAGACAAATCCTTCTGTTGGGTCCTGGGTACCTAGACACTCCGGTGCATCTCTGGAGGGCAAAATCACTGCTTTGAGGAAGCAGGGATACAGCAGGTAGATTTGTAGGTGCCTGTCTGTCTGGTTACCAATCTCTCCTTTCTCTTGACTGATTAGTAATGCTACCTTTGACACACCCCAGCAGAAAGCCCAAGATTGGATGGATCTGGAACCACCCAGCTTCACCAGGCTTGTGAAAGTCAGTGGTGCCCAGGGATGGAGAAATCTCTTACAGCTGAGAGGCAGGGCCCTGAACTCAAGGTCAAGGGCAACATGTCAAGGTGGGACCCAGGACTCCATCAGAGGACCCAGGACTCCATCAGAGGACCCAGGACTTTTGGACAGCAGAGTATAGTGTCCAGCTAAGGCCCAGGTCCTTTTCTGTGACAGGAAGTGCAGGAGCAGCGTCAGGCTCACCACTAGGTGGGATAATCAGCAAGGATCATTTTAAAGAACAGGCCACTGGGCGCTTCAGAAGGTCGATGTTATGATGTAAGATCAGGGACTGAGAAAAATACACACATACACACACACACACACGTACATATGCACATATGAGTACATGCACACACACACACTCACATGCATGCACACATGCAGGGGGGGGGGAAGAGAGGGGAAGGGAGAAGGGAGGGGGAGGGGAGGGGGAGAGAGAGAATAGAATAACTGGCTTTTCCAGGCTTACATTTTGTGTTATTCTTGGGAGAAAGGTTTGAACTCTTTGAGGCAATGTCTTGGTGTCTGCAGCTTGCCATCAAGTGTAGGTTGACAAGGATGGGAAGTGGGAAGCAGGCAGACAGGATGGCTGATGAGTCTATGTAGATTGAGCTAGTCCTTACAATGTTTTGTGAACTTTTCTGTATGTTTTAAAACCGTTCCCTGACTGTGGAAAAGATGAGTATCCCTCCATTCATCTTTCCAGACGAGGAGCTGGTCCTTTCTGGATAAGAGCTGTGGGAGGATGTCCTCCAAGCATGGCAGCCATTGCCACTGCTGTCAGAGCAGCAGCTATTGCCTGAAGGAAACCCTCAACAAGATCCAGCCTGTTGCTGTTCCTGCCCGGGAGGAGGGATGGGGAAGGTCATGAGGCCTTCATCTGAGATCCCAGCCAATCCCCACTTATGCCTTTCACCGCAGCCACATGTCACCATCCCAGGAAAAAGTGGCTTTGGAAGGTGCTGAAGTATACAGGGAGTAGAAAGAACTGGAGGGGAGTCAGCCTGTGACAATAGTCATAGCAGCCTGTGACAACAGTCACAGCAGCCTGAGGGTAGCCTGAGGGGAACAGCATAGACAGCAGCCAGCCAGATGACCCCCAGCTGCTAATCGTCTTGATCTGAGGGTAAGATGGCACCTTCTGAGCTGGGAAGAGGCCAGCTCAGGCTTCTGTGCTGGTGGGTGAGGCTGCTGGCAGCCATTGGCACTCCTCTGTGCAGGTGAATTTCAGCTGCCCCGGCTTCCCACGGTGTCTCCCTCAGCTCCTGTCTGACTTTCCCCCCTTTTCTGGGGGCACCAGCTGTGTTATGTGCCAGCCACCTTGTGTTTGACAAAGGGCATAGGACATCCCAAGTGACTTTAAAGGAGGCCTATAGGATCAAAAAGAATGGGGTCAAGTCTCTGGGATTCTCCTCTGAGCAGGAAGTAGGTTAACATAACCATGTGTGTTGGTAGCTGCAGGATTCTGCAAGGGACAAGGAATGGGGTGTGTTCAGGGTGATGAGGGACACTACATTGTCACTGAACTGGTGGAGCCAAGTAATACATTTGCCCAAACAGCAGACACAATGCCGAACATGCACCTATGGATAGCATAGGTCCTGAGTGATGACACTTGGTGGCTTCATAGGCTGTAATGAAAGGTGTCCTAATGAAAGGTGAGTTCTAGGACAGCCAGGGCTACACAGAGAAACCCTGTCTTGAAAAACCTGTCCTGGGTGCTGGGAACAACACTTTGATAGCATCTAATTTTTGCAGCAAACCCCCAAACAGCTCTAAATGTTAAAAATGCAGCCGGGCGTGGTGGCACATGTCTTTAATCCCAGCACTTGGGAGGCAGAGGCAGGCGGATTTCTGAGTTCAAGGCCAGCCTGGTCTACAAAGTGAGTTCCAGGACAGCCAGGGCTACACAGAGAAACCCTGTCTTGAAAAACCAAAAACCAAACCAAACCAAAACAAAACAAAACAAAAACAAACAAACTCCAAAAAACAAACAAACCGAACCCCCCCCCCAAAAATGCCAAGAGAAGGACGTGGGCCATGCCAGGGGCATTGTGCGGCTTTTCTCTGGGACCAAGTATCTTACATAGGGTAGTGTGTGGTTACCCTGGCTTTACGCAGTATGCAAGCTGAGCATGTGTTCAGGGTACCTTGGGTAGGTGGAAGCTTGTGGGAACAAGTGACCAAGAAAAGGGCACCCCATTTCTGGGCAGTGATGTGGTTTTGGGGAACAGGAATTTACAGGAACACTGAATCAACATTCACTTCCCCCACTGCAGGGTCTTAAGGGACCAGGACAACCTCTGTGGGCCTGGTAATGAGCCATCTCAGTTGTTCTATTGGGGGCAGGTGGGAGCCTCTTCTTTCCAAAGAGGTTACTGGGTTCTGAGCTTCTTTCATGGTTACCCTCCCCAGAGAGAAAGCACCTTCCCGTTTGTTACCACATAGTTACAACTGTACAATAAACAAAGCCAGCACTTTTATTAGATCAGAGGGAAAACCGGAGAGGGAAGGTGGAGGAGGGTGGAGGAGGCTCTGCCTGGGATAGGGAGGGTGGGCTTGGGCTCGGCATCACTGTCTTCATGAGCTTCGAGAGAACTTGGTACTTCCATCCAATGGGAGGCAGCTTAGCCGGCACCGCAGGCCAGGTCCGGTGACATCCCTCAGGGCTGCCCTCCTCCTCCCGAAGCGGCCCACAGGCCTGATCCCACGGCCCGTGTACCAGGCAGGATTGATGTCAGGGGCTGGAAAAGAAAGAGTCAGAGCAGCGTATGGGACACGGGAGCCCCTAAGCTGATGGAAACCTGGCACCAGGCCATGTTAGCACCCACCCTGATTACACTGGCTGGGCATATCTGGGCAGTGGTGTGGCTTTAGGGAATTTATTTAGACATATACCAGGACCAGTATTCTCTTCCTGTCTGACTGTCATCCTCCAAATTCTTAAGGGACCCCACAAAGATGAGTAGGGGAATGATGAGGGCAGGAAACAGGACCATTCTGGGGAGAATTTAACAGGCCCATTTAACAGGACCAATCTCCCAACTGACTGCATGGCAAGGTAGCTTTTGCTTAGATCCCAGAGGCTCTCAACCTGTGGGTTATGCCCTTTTTGTTTGGGGGGGCGTGTATCAGACATCCTGCATTTCAGATATTAACATTATGATCCATAACAGTAGCAAAATTTACAACTATGAAAACTGCATCACAATAATTTTCTGGCTGGGGGTGACCACAACATAAGGATCTGTATTAAAAGGTTCTGCATCAGGAAGGTTGGAAACCACTGGCTTAGGAGATGGCTAACCTCCCATTCAGGGGCTAGGTACTCAAGGCATTTGGGAAGCATATGGATGGGAGGTGACAGAGGCTGTCCTCCATATGCCAGGCACTCACTGCGGGTCTCCATGGAGTGCTGGTGGGCTCTGCTGGAAGCTCCTGGGAGGACTAAGCCTAGCAGCAGCAAGCACAGAAGCCAGGTCCTCGGTGCCATGCTTCCGGTTTCCTGGACGATGGCCTGGAGATTGGATCCTGAAGCCTGGGGGTAGAGATGCAGGGTACATTGTATGCACAAAGCCAGGAGGGACCCTAGGTTGTTTGTACAGATGTACGTGTGTGTGTGTGTATGTGTGTGTGTTGCTTGTCCGTGCCTATGAGGTGTGCAAATGCATATGTTTAGTGCACATAGCTACAATTATCAGGGGAGAGGTGTGAGCTGTGCGCAGGTGGCTGTCTTGGGACATCCTTGGGTCTGTCTGTCCATCTGTGTCAGGAGCTGGGAGGTAGACACCCAGGCCTTAGTGGGAAGCAGGTTTATGGGGAGCCTTGTGGTCAGCAGAGGTGGAGAACAATTTGCTCAACCTCAGAGGTAGCTAAGAGTTGGAACATATTGGGACCTTAGTGTCCAGGCTTTCCTCACACTTTGTCTGGGATCTCCTGACACTGAGAGCCAGGCAGGCAATGGACGACACTTAGCATCCCACATCCCCAGAGAGCTCACACCTCACAGCCTCTACAATAACCCAGGACTTTAGACTCAGTTTGCTGAGACTCCAGAATGGGCCTCTCCTCACAGAGCCCCCCTGAATGACATGGGAAGGCTGCCGCCACTGTGTCTGGGAACCGGTACCCTGCTGATGGAGTGTTCTGACCTACCACATAGCATCCACCTGTGATACTTCCTGCAGGGGACCCTTTTCTTCCTACCCCTGACATTTCAGGTCCTATTAGAAGATGCTCAAGGAAGACCCCCTAGCTGACTTTGACTCTCCAGCTCCTCCTTGTCCACACAGCGCTGTCCATCAGAGCTCTTTAAATGCCTAGCCTCTCCTTCTCCTCCTGGGATGTCCCACATAGTGAAGGGGAACCCTAACTAGAGGAATGGAGGAGCCACCATGAATAATTGTAAAGACTGCACCCACTCAGACTGGGTGATGGGGACTGAGAATGCTAGCTGATCCTGATTCCTGAGCCTTGGGTACCCACTTTCTGGAGGGTGCCTTCTGGGCTCTGCTTGAGAAGGTGTCCCACTGAGGGCCACCTTCACCTGCCCTCCATCATGGACAGCCCTTGAGTGTCAGAGACCCCAGGATGGTGTGTGGTCCTAGACCACAGACCACAGGTAGTTCTCTCTGCTTGCCCTGCTTGGTGCCCACACCTGGCTGCCCAGTAAACCTGGCAGAGAAAATACTTGTAGAGAAGCTGGAAGTCACAGCAACACCCAGCCCTCTCCAGCACTGCCAAGTTACTCACCCTCTCTCTGTCCCTTGAGTGTGGTGATAAGGCGTGAGGTGAGGTCTGCCTGCCTGCTTATCTTTTATAGGCCAACAAGGAGGCAAAGGATGCCCCCAGACCCCTCCTTGAGATGGCGTCTTTGCTTATAGCCTGCAGTTTCCACTACGTCTCTTCTCTCACCAAGACACTCCGTCTTTTTTTTCTTTCCTTTCTTTTTTTACCTTCTTAAAAAAAAAAAAAACCCAAACCTCTCATCAGTGACGTTATTTGTTCCTTCCTGAATTATATAATTTCATTTGGGCCAAGTGGCTTTAAAACACATTAACCCCCTCCCCCGCCCCCTCTTCATGCTCGCCTTTGGGCAGACTCCACAGTGACGTGTCCACCCGACCTCTCAATGTGAACCTCTTCTGAATACTTGTCCCACCTGAGCCATGACTTCCTGGAATCCTGGCCGGGAAGTCCCTTGAACCCAGGTGGGTGCCTCCTACTCTGGTTGTCCCCTCAGCTTGCTTAGTCACATGCACGGTCTCTAGACACATTTTCTCTGGTTCATCCTGAGTCTATGGCCGAGAACACACCAAGTTTATTGATACAATACAATCAGAAGCCTGGCACTGTGGTACATGACTGTAACCCTGGGTCTCTGGGAAGTGAAGCAGGAGGATGGCTATGAGTTCAAAACCAGGCTGTCTCAATAAAGCAAAACAATAAAAAACTGAAAACGAAACAGAGAGTGCTACTTTTATTGTAAGGTAGGTTTAACGGCAGAACGTGGCAGCGCCGGCTTATAACCCCAGCGCTAAGGTAGAGAGAGCAGAGGTGCGGAAGACCCCTGATGCTCACTGGCCAGTCAGCGTAGCCAAACTGACAACCTCCAGGATCAGTGTCTCAAAAACAGGAAATGGAGACATGACTGAGGAAGACACCACATTAATCTCTGGCCTCTATGCACAAGTGCACAGCGTCCCCTCATAGATGTGTACACACCTCACCCCATACACGCAGGCAAAAAACTTTTAAAAAGGAAGTCTATTATGCTGGAAAAGTAATTTTCATGTAATGAGAAAGAATAAGTGCACACAAAAATAGAAGAGCCCAGATCACGTGGAAAGGCCAGTGTTTGCCTTTCAGAGTGCACCTTCTGGGAAGACTCCTGAGCCTGCTGAGAGATGCTGAGCCTCATTCTTTCACCACCATATATTCTGGAAGTGTTAAAGTATCTGCAGGTCTGTGCTGTTGAAAAGGACTGTGCAATATTCTGCCATTTAACTCACCCGTCATCACCATAGGTACAGATTATATGAAATATCATTGAGGTGCAATAGAACATTCTTGAAGGAGCTATGCACCAGAAGAGTCCAGGCAGGTGTCTCCCCAGGATCACCATTTCCTGCCCACCACCAGACTTGTAGAAAAGCTTTAGGCTGCCCCGTCATCCTTTGGACATGTGGTCAGCGTAACATCTGGGTTCTCAAGGAATGGCTGTCTCTTCCTTGGAAAAGGGCTCTGGCCAGTGGGCTCCTTGGGAGGTGGGTATGGTAAGGAACTCTAGAATGAGGAGGAGGAGGAGGAGGAGGAGGAGGAGGAGAGTGTAGCCTGATGATTAGGGCCAAGGGGAATTTTAAACTTTTGCATGGTGCCTCGGTTCTGTCTGTGGCTAGCTCAGGCATTAGCAATGGTGAAAGCCTGGTCTTCTACCTTGGTGAGAACAGAGAACATGCTTCTGTCTTGTAGAAAATTCCCCTGGATGGGTGTGCTCAGCCCTAGGGTCCATGGGCACTGCTGTAAGACTTTGGGAGCTGGACTGGGTATCCTGAACATCATCGTGGATCTAGGTCTGTCTGTCCATCTGTCTCTGTCTCTGTCTCTCTCTCTGTGTAGAATCATAAGTCCTTTCGGCAAAGTAGCTTTATCCAAGTGTGGTATGGACACATTGTCCCTTTGAGGGTTCAAATGGGAGCCAGTAGGCAGAGTGGGAGGCAGCCCAAGGATCTTGGTCTCACCCTAGTCTCCTTACCAAATATTTGATGACACCAGGCAAAGGGTGTGCAGACCCGAGGGCTATTTTGGATAGCTGGAGATGTTCCAAAGGCAGGTGGCAAAGTGCAGGCGAGATGTGGTCTGTGATGCTCTTGTAGTGACCCACAGAGCTGGAGGTATCGCCTGAGTACCTCAGAGCTGAGAAGTGGGTTACATGGAGGGTTTGACCAGAGGTCAGGGAGCTTTTTCCATTTCACGTTAATGGGTTCCTGATCTCAGGGCAGAAGAACCAGTTTAAGCACAGCAAAGGGATTTCTCATCAGGCATAGGCCCATTCTATGTGGCTGTCTAGGTGGCCAGGATGGAGGAAGCACATGGTTCTAAGTAACTGCCCTGGGTTCTGAGATAGAGAGCTGTCCCTGGCAGAGAGGCCTAATCACAGAGCTGTGGCTGAAGAGATCATGACCATTGGGGCATCACCTGGAATTCTGAACAGCTGACAGACAAACTGAAGATCAGGGTCATGTAAGGAGGCAGAGGCTTGAGGGTGTCCCCACCTCATCACCTGAACCCCCTGAAGCTGGCTTGCTTGTGTCCCTAGGCTGCGGGAGAAAGCTCTGTGCCTTTCCCAACACTCCTACTTAAATGGGTTTCTGCTCCTTGCAGTGAAGGGAGCCTCATTAACAGGACTCTCTGGCCAGTCAATGCCTACCCCTTGGTTTTCCTCAGGATTTCAGCACAGCCATGAGACCTTTCTGTCTTTTGGGGGTGCACTGCAAAGTTTTGAGGTCTTTGAACTCTCATGCTCTGTAGGGGGGGAAGGTCAGACAGTATCTCCCCAGGTCACACCCAGCTAGAGCCCCAGGAAGAAAGAGTCAACCTATGGAAATGGGGCCTTTGCAAGTGTATTGACTGAGGCAGGCATGCTGGGTAAAGGTGGCCCTACACACAGCAAATGTTACCCCGACAAGAGGACATCTGTTCAGAGATGTACAAGGCAAGGTGACACAAAGGCGTGTACAGAGACTGCAACAAAGCTGCGTGAAGCCAAGGTACACTGGGATGGCTGCAGTCCCTGGAAGCAGGCAGACGCCCCAGCTCTTAGAACTGCAGACTCCACTGACCTCTTGATTGGACTTTTGTCCTTTGAAATGCAGGAACACTGGGGGCCTGCGCAGTTGCAAAAGCATCTCCTATAGGAGGACCTAATTGAGGACTGCCTGAGAGACCAAGGATTGCTGGTGTGGATAATGTCAGTCAGTCAGGAACTGCTGTTTAGAGGAGATGCTTTCCTGGGACCAATGGGGCGTGGGTGGAGGGTATTAAAGGAGCTTGTAGCATCGTTCAGATGAGCTTGCTGCAGCGTTTCTGTTTCCCATCACCTCCCGGAGTCTGTGTTGTTGACTCTGCGCCACCTCACCTCCAACCCCCAAGGGCAGGTAGGGTCAGGTGGCAAGTAGTTCAGGGCACAGGTGACACAGGAGGACACATTTCCTGCATCAGGTTGTAACAAATATGGCGCTCCTGAGAGGAGCTCTGAATGAGTGAGAGGCTTTTTCCTGGAGTTTATTTTCAGAAGACACTAGGATGTTTGTGGCTCTGGCCTGTATGTTCTCTAGCCCAGAACAGGATACAAACCAACAGGAAAGAGGCAGCGCTGGGTGTGGGTAACAGCCCCCCTGTAGTGGTGGGATGGCTGTGAAGGGCAGACCGTGCAGACACCAGCAAAACTGGCTCTGATGGGCTTGACCTGGAAGATCTGAGTTCTTGATAAATCCCAGTCATTTGTGTGTGTTAGGAGCCTGCATTTGAAGACAAGCTATCTAGAAAGCGAGGTCTCCATGTAGTGTACCCCAAAAGCCTGTGTTGGAGGCTTGGTCTTAAGTGTGGCATTGTGGATAGTGGTTATTGTGGTGGGAATGCTGGGGTGGGGTGGTCAGTGTTATCTGCCCTCATCTAGAACACACAAGGAAGTCTGAAGAACAAAATCTGTCAGGTAGGGGAGGAATCCACCCCTCTTCACTCACCACCTGCAATTGTACGCTCTCTCATCGTGACCACAGATTCTCTTTCTCTCTCTCTCTCTCTCTCTCTCTCTCTCTCTCTCTCTCTCTCTCTCTCTCTCTTTCTCTCTCTCTCATGCTCATGCATAGTCATGGATGTGTACATGTTCAGGGCTTCCTCTGAACCAGCTCTTTTCATCCCAGCTGTGAGGGTGGCCCAGCAAAGTCGATGACTGGGTTAAAGAATCACAGCGAGATGGCATCTGAGTGTCCTTCAGCAGGCAGAGAACATCAGTTGAGGGGAAGTCACAGAGTTTGTGTTTCCCAGGTCAGAGGCTGGCAGGTGCCTGGTTGGTGACCTGGTGACAGCTGGAGGTTTGAGATCCTGCAGTCTCACAGGTAGAGACACACATAAAATTCTTCTTACTCCTCACTGGAATGATGACTACAAGCAGCTGTGAGCATCACAAAGAACAGAGCCCATGGGGAGGCGACGGTCATGTGGAGGAAACTGTGGGGTGCTTTGTGGTACTGTCCTGTGCCATGAGCCTCCCTTTAGGGCTGCTGGGCCATCACGGGTTTCTGTAGGGCACAAATACACATGTTCATTTAGGCATGCACATGGGTTCGTGTGCAAAGTGTTTGCGCAGAAGTAAACAAATATACTAACAATTATATGACAGATACAGATATAACAGAGACACACACACACACACACACACACACATATATATATATATATATATGCATATGTGTATAACACACACAGGTGGGGAGACAGATACAAGCTTAGATCTATGTATATATATGTGTGCATGCACACATAGATATACACACCAACAAGTGCCATGTAGAAATATGTATATACAGAGAGACATGTGTGCTGTGTACACAGACACACACAGGTATGTACACTGATACCCACATGTACATGCACAGACACACATACTAGCATGTACGTGACACATGGATACACACATAGACACAGACATAGGTATGTATGAAGAAAAATGTGGGTATGTATACAGATAGACACAATCTCAGCCATGTTAGTGCACACACAGGCACACAGGCAAGCCCCTGACTCTGTGGATTCATATGTACACACAGAACTCAGTTGCTTGTGTTTGCTTTTCACCAGCCTTTGTTTGGTTGTGTTTTGTTTTTGTTTTGAGACAGGTCTTTCCTACATAGCCCTGGCTGTTCTGGAACTCATTAGGTAGAGCAGGCTGTCCTTGAACTCACAGAGATCTCATGAGTATCTTCCACTTTTCTTGAATCCCTACCTTGTGATGCCCTGTCCTCTAAACATGGAGTTCATAACCATGAGAGGCCACGATTCGTGAGGGTCCCCAGTAGAGCCTGTTTACTAGGAGGGTAGTTCAGGGGCCCTGACTTCCTTCTGTCTCCTGAGGAAGAGGAGTTTGCAGGGCGTGGCTGGTTTAGTGAGCTCCTAGGTGGAAGCTTTCTGCAGAGCTGCCCAGCTACCTCTGCTCACGGTGGTTTCTGCTCTTGGCTGCAGCTCTGCCAGAGATGGGGAAAGGAATGTAAGAGATGCTTGCGATGATCTTACTTGGTCTCATTCTGTCCATTGGGTTTATAGAACACGCAGGACAGTGTGAGCAGAGGCCTTCAGGACACAGTTACTGCTTCTCCTGGAAAGGGCTCAGGGCCTCCAGGCCCAAGCACTTATCTCCTAAATGACAGGGAAGGGCTGGCTGGGGCTTGAGGGCTACACCCCCTCAACATGCGATACCTACAGAAACTTGATTTGGATGGGTGCTAGGTGTAGAATTCAGCTAAAATTCGCTCACTGGGCACACATTACATTCTAAATGACAGCAATGAGCTGGATATACACAGAGAGGAAGGAGATCCATCAGAGGAGGTTCAATTTGAGATCCAAGGGACTGTGTTGTCATGAGCTATGAATATGATACATGACCTATATGCAGACCGATGTTGTGAGGAGCTGCTTGCAGAGGACAATGAATGGCAAAGGCCACCGCTGATGCTAGCCAGTGAAACCTCTTTCCCAGCAGTCATTAATATTCAGCCTAGAGAGCAGGCAGATTCAGATATCCATTCTAAAGAAATGCTTAGACCATCCAGAGATCACTACTGCTTTCCCTGTGGCATGGGTGACCAACTCCAGGGTATCATGTATGTTAAACTGACAGTCTGCCACCAAGCTATGCCTCCAGTCCAAGGCGTCTTTTAAAGAAAAGAATACATTTAGAGCTTAGTCTTTCTGGACAAAGTTCGAAGAATTGAGTCAGGCACGCCTCTGCTCACCCTTGGAACTGGAAGTAAGCAAGGATGAACATTAGACAGTGTGCTAAGTTGGTAACGTGGGGATGGGAGAGAGATAGGGGACAAGGGTTGGTACAGCTTAGATGTAGGGTATCCCCCAGTGGTCATATATTGGAAGTTTGGTCCCAGTGTGGTGGTGGTGGACCTCGATGGGCAGGGCTTAGTCGGAGCTCTCTAGGTCACTGGGGACATGCCTTTGGAAAGGATAAGAGACATTCTCTTGGGACCTGGTGTGTTCTTACTACAGCATGGGGATGGAGAGATGGCTCAGAGGTTAAGATGCTTCTGGCTCTTCAAGAAGACCCGAGTTTGGTTCTCAGCACCCATATCCAGGTGGCTCACCAGGTTTAACACCAGCTCCAGAGGATCCAATGGCCTTCTATGCTGGTGACCACACACATAGTACATCCTGACACACACACACACACACACACACACACACACAGTCGTATTCTTTATATGTAGCCTGCCTGCCTAGTGTATTTCCCCCCAGTAATGAAATAACAGTAACACAAAATGTGTTTGGGCCTTGATCAAAGGTACTTTGTCACCGTCACCCTGAGTATCTCCAGGATGAAGGCCACAGGCTTGTCACCTGATATGTCACAGTGTCATATCTGAGTGGAACCACTGGGCATGCCCCTGGCTCAGTGCAGAGGCCTAAGGTGGTTCACAGCTGTCCTAGTGTCTAGTGCTCATGTTGCTGAACTTGAGGGCCTCAAGGGTCAAATGAGGGTGTTCAGGGTCTACCCTTTGTATCTAGTGGTCCTGCCTGGCCTGAGGGTTCAGCCTCATAGCACCTGGGTAGGTCTCTGTTCAGATCTGAGCCTGCCCCTTGCGTGCTTAGTGAGTCTGCAGGTTTGCCATTACCATTCTTTCTCTCATTAATGTACTCACCCCCCGCCCCCTTTTTGTATATGTGCTCCCGGAGCAAGCACATACTCAGGTATGTTTAAGAAATGTTTTCAGTTCTCTTTCTGTAGATTGATGACTATTCTCCCCCCGCCCCCCCAATGACTTTTGCTTTTGACTCAATATCAAAATGTGAAGCTGACAGGACACACACACAGAGGAAACATTACCGCGAAGATGTGTCTGGCTGTCCCTCTCCTCCCGTTAGGGTTCCTCTGTGTCAGCGAGCCACGGTACACTGATTTCCGATCAAAAGAACTACCGTCTATGCCTTTGGGAAAATAGAGGGGAAACAATGAATCAAAGACCTATCCAAACGAGTCCTTGTCTACCTCAGACATTGGACAGAGTCATAGATGTGGACGTGTCTTCTGTTGGGAAGGTTTCGCACTGTGGCACACTTTGCAGGGCACACTCAGTGCCTGTGTAGAAAGCAAGTTCAGAAAGTGGCTCTCTCTTTTAAGAGGAGGAGCCACTGAGAAAGGAGGCGGGGCCAGTAGGAAAGGGTGAGGCCAAGAAAAGGGGTGGGGCTAGTGAGCAGGAAGCGCGCGGGGGGGGGGGGGGGGCAGCACGAAAGAGATGGGGGGGGGTGCTGTGAACAGGAGGCAGGGCCTAATCTTTTAGGTCACTGGAAGTAGAGTTTCTATCCTTCTTTTCTGGGCCCTGGAAGAATAACAGGGAACTTAGGACACTAGAGTCAGGAGCATATGCATCTGTGTCATGTAATTTTGTGACAGGACAATGGGCCTGAGGTGCTGGCACTCTGATCCTCAGGGCAGAAGTTTTTTTAGGCCTGTGGCTGCAGAGCTGGGGGCCTTGGCCTCGATTCTTAGCCAACTGTTTGTGTTTAGATGAAGGGGTTGTGGACAAAACCTACGCCTGCATGGCTCTTGTGGGAATCTCTTGAGCTGGAAGGAAGTAGGGTTGGCTCGCAGCACCTCAGAGTGTTGACTATCTTTCTAGACCCATATTCAGTGATGTGCTTCAATCAGGCCTGACCCCTTCTCCTCTCCCTTCCCTTCTCTCCCCTCCCTTCCTTGCTTTCCCCTCCCCTTCCCTTTCTTCTCGGGAGCTGACTTACAGGCACATGGCTGTCCTGTTATTCCATTCCCAGGAGGGAATTGAATCCCACCTGACAGAGCCGACCCAGGGATGACAGCACTGAGTGGAGAGGATGAAGCTGGCTTTGCAGGCCTATAGAGAGCCCTGAGGACCCGCTATGGTGCCGTGCTGGCCCTGGGACACCCAGTGAGGGGCTGTTTTGTCTTCATGCTGGCACTGAGATGGTGGTAGTGAAGAACTGGAAAGCATGCTCAGAGCTTGCAGTGGTCTGGCTGTGAGATGCTCAGAGCTCGCAGTGGCCTGGCCGTGAGATGCTCTAGCTTTGGGCTGAGTGTGAGTGGCCTCTTGGTGGGGCTCAGTCTGTCCTTGAAAGCCAGCCACAAAGAGGACTCTGCTCACCTCTGTCTTCTTGTTCCAGAAGTCCCCAAATGTCAACAGGCACTCCACACCATCCCCTCTCTAAGTTAACCCTGACCCTGAGGGTTCCGGTGAACCTGTCTGAGTACCTGGGATACCATCCATATTCTTCCAGAGAACCTAATGTGTGCTAGGACCTCAGTGGATGCAAAGAGGAGTCTCTTCCAGGTCTCTGCTTCCCGTCTGGCAGGAGGTAAGGACCTTTTCTCCACCATACACTCCCACCACTCTGGAATTGTGCTATCTAAGTGTGTGGGGGAAGCCCAGACTTGATCCTTTGAAACTGTCAGCCAAAATAAGCCTTCCTCCTTTGAGTTTCTCAACAGGAGTTTTCATAGTGATAGAAAAAACAACTAGTGAACATCTGCATGCCCAGGGCAAAGCTGACATCCTTGTCACCAGGGAGACTTCAAGGTCTTCTTATGGTCTGATATTCTATGCTTTCTATAGGGACCCTTTATACTGTGACCATGGGAACATTAGCACTACCAGCACTGCCTGCACTTGCTTAAAGCCACACTGAACAGCACGCATGGACCCCAGGGTGGCACAGTGGCCCTTCTGGGTGTTCTTCAGAGACAGGGTCTAGGGTGGGTCCTACAGATTAGGGAGGAGTGTACAGAGCCTGGCTGGCTGTGCCCCTCCCCTGAGCTCATTTCTCAGCTATAGCGGAGCAGAGTGGGAGCGGGTGGCTCTTACCTTGGCTGCTGGGAGAATACTTCCTCCTCAGGAGAGAGGGCACAGCCGTTGCCTAGGAGGAAGAGAGCATCTCTGGGCATTCCTGAGGTGTAATTTGAACTAATTTGGGATTTCTTTTTGATTCTGACTTTAATTACCAAGGTCACCTGCTTCCCCGTTCTCTGCCAAAAGTCGAGCTCAACGATACAGGAATATACACTGTCTGTAAATTATGCACCAGTGCCTACATGGACGGGATGCCAGGGAACTGCCCACTTCCAGTGGTGGGTTGGAAAAAGTACAGGGGCATGGGTTCAACATACAGAGCTGTTCCTTCCTACTGCATGCTCGCTCTGAACTCACCCTTGGTGACACAGACTCATGGCTGTAAATCGTGCTCCCTATTGGCACTGGTGTTCTTAGCCACTGCCTCCTCCCTCCTTTCCAAGTTACCACCTCTCTTCAACACTGGAAGATATTCATTCTCTGTTTGCTCTTTTCAAGAGTAGAGAGACCATATGGCCCAAGAAATATTTCCCAGGGTCCAGGATTCTCCCGGTGTGTCTAGCTGCCTTTCCTGTAGGTAGAGCTTGGGGGCCTTGGAGGAATCCTGTGGATGTCAGGAGCCAGCACCCAGTCCCAGTCAGGACCCTGCTGTCACTCTCACACATCTGACCTTTGCCAGACACCTCCCCCCACCCTACCCCTAGAGCCTCAGTTCATGTGTCACTATTAAAAGATGTCACACACACAATCCCACACAACGAGGCTCTGTTACACAGGTAAAGCGTGGACAGAAAACAATGCCTGGAACCAATGGCTGACATTTGGATGATACATGGCTGACACATGGCAGGACTTGCCCTGTGGCTTAGTGGGTATTTGGGCCAGTGGGGACAGGCCCTGGAGTAGGCCTGGGAAGCGCACCCCAATCCTGTTCCTAACATCCCTTAGACACATGGACCTTTCTCCTGAGGCCTCTCTTTCACTTTCACCCAGTCACAGTGTCTTCCCTGTGCTGAACTCATCCTTGGGCTATTTTCCCAATGCTTTTCCCAGACACCACCCAGCTCCTCTGTATCTTCATCCCCAACAACCAGCACTCGAGTCTCTCAGAGGACAGGTTCCAGGCTTCTATGCCTGAGCTAGATGGAAAAGTATCTGGGAACACATGTGACTCTAGCAAGACCCTTACCGAAGTCTGATGTGTGTGGAAGGGTAAAAGCCCCACCTATGTTACCCCTGAGTAGGCTAAGTGGGCTGTCACATTCCTGACCTCAGAGCTGCTTAAAGAATTGAGCCAAGGAATCTGAGTGTGCTTGACAGATGTTCCTTCCACCTGTCCTCATCTCTGCATCTCGCTGGGATCTCTGGGTTTTCCCCATCAGGAGCCGCCGGGCCCTGCCCCACCCCGCCCTGCCCATCTGTGTACCCTTCAGGCATCGCTGAGCTGCCAGCTCACTCTCCACACCCTCCCTCAGCACCAACTTTTCTGTGAGAGTTGCCTTGGAAGGTGGTGGTGGAGCGTACCTTGGGCATCTTGGCTTGGTCGTCAGGGTCTGCAGGTGGAGTCTTTGGGATCCTGTCAAGTTTCTCAGTAACCCGGGGAAGAAAGATCTGGAGACCGAGGAAGAAATGTGTCTTGTGGAACCATAACAGTCAGGGTGGGAGTCAAGCAGGGCTGGCATGATGCAGGACAATGGTCCCTGCAGATACTGGTCAAGCTGGGACAGAGCATGCCCTCCACCCCTCAGACTACAACCTTGTTCTAGACAAGGCTATGGACTCAGCAAATTAAAATATACTTCCCAGTGGTTCCCATCACCAACAAGCAGTTTCTTGCCGTGGTATGGACTTGAGGAAGTCAGTTTTATTTTAATCTGAAACACCACATTGACTGGGCAGTAAGGATGTAACCACGATTCCCACCTAGGGACCTCGCAGATCACTCTTCATTCTCCTATCCCAACACCCACAGCATTGCTCTTTCAGAAACCTCGGACTGGACTTGGGGACAGATACTAGGTTCTGGTCTCTCTCCTTCAGTTGTTCCAGCCACACCCACCTCAGAATGTCAATGTGTCAGGTCCTCCATCACCAGGTGAGGTTTGCCTACTAGGGCTGTGGTTCCACATAGGGAGTTTCAGGTACGAATGGGAATGCACGCACCATGTGTATAGGCCAGAGAACAACTTGGGTGTCAGTCCTCAGATGCTAGCCACCGTTTAATTAATTAACTAATTAATTAGCATATTGATTGATGTGCGGTCTCTTAACTGTGCCCTAACTCTCCAAGTGGATGAGGGGAGCTGACCAGGGAGCCCCAGAGTTCTTCCTGTCTCTGCTTGTCCAGCGGTGGGACTATAGTGTACACCAGCACTACTGTACCAGCACTACTGTGCCTAGCTTTTTTTTTTTTTTTCCTTCCTTGTCTTACAAATTCTGAGGATTGAACTCAAGCCATTATGCCTGTGTGTCAGGTACTTTATAGATGTCCTATCTTCTCAGCCTATAAGGAGTTTTTAAATGATTACTATTTCAAAGTAATAAATGATTAAAAAGCTCTCGCAGGGGTCCAGCTCACCAACCGGCTGTGGCAAACATGATTAGCGGCATCAAGAGAATCAGACCCGTTCCTCTCTAGGTTCCTGGGAAGTATTGAGGGGGCACTGTGGGCTACGGAGGAGGTCCTTGGGGCTCGCGATGCTCCATTCCTCTACCCTACTCACCGGGATGCCTGACTTTCTCCGAGGTTTTCCCGAGGGCTTCACTGTGAGTCCTGCGGCTCTCAGAGCTGCGATCCTGGACTCGATGTCTGAGATCTAGGAAAGAGGGATGACAGATGATGGGAGACAGGTAGACAGACAGATGTCACCCAGCATCCCCTCTCAGATCATAAAGATGGCCAGCTCAGAATCCCAACCACAGCTTGGCCCTGGGGTTCCTCTGCCTCCCTCCCTGGTTGTCAGAGTCTCTCTGGATGTCTCAGGGTGCTGGGCACTCTCTGGAGGCACAGCTGGAAGGCACAGCTGGAGGCACAGCTGGAAGGCACAGCTGGAGGCACAGCTGGAAGGCACAGCTGGAGGCACAGCTGGAGGCACAGCTGGAAGGCTGGCTCCTACGTGTAGGATGATGTGTATGTGGGGCAACTTGGATTAATCCTGACCTGGCCACTCCCTCCTGCCACTACCAGAGCCATCTTGGCCTGTTCTCACCTCCTTGGCTACTCTTCCCACCGAAGCTAGAGGAAGCATCCAGATGCGGAAACTAAGTTAACTCCTTCCTCTTCCATTTCATTTTATCATGGAACTAGGGATGAACTCGAGGCTTCGCACGGGCCAAGCACATGCTGCACCATTTGAATGACATCACCAGTCGCTCCTCTCTGTTTATTTTTGGGGTCCTCAGGGCTCTCCATACATCTTCTCCTGGAACCGTCCTCTTCTCCCCTTCCCCATCACTCTGTTTGCATTTTGGGGTTCCACGGCCAATCCACGAGCTTACTAAGCTTGACACTACCCCAGTGCCTTTGTATGATATGTCTTCTCTGCCTGGGCTCCCATGCCCTAAAGCAACCCTTGGGGGTCGTGACCCACAGGTTGAGAATCTAAGACCAAGGGACCCCCCCCCCACAGATATTTACATTGTAGTGCATAGCAGTAGCAGAATTACAGTTATGAAGTGGCAATGAAAACATTTTATGGTTGGGGGTCAGCACGACATCAGGAACTGTATTAAAGGGTAGCAGCCTTAGGAAGGCTGAGGGCCACTGCCATAGAGTTTCCATGTTAGTTTCTCTTCACATAGTCTGTCCTACCGCCAGCTCTAAGCTGCCCTTCCTGGGCACTTGCTCTGTGGGATAAACCACCATATTTCCTACTCACTAATTTCACTATTGAGTAACTTTGTTTCTTTTCATGTTTTGTTGTGGAAAGAGACACTTTTTTTGTTTGTTTGTTTGATTGTTTTTTTTTTTTTTTGTTGTTGTTGTTGTTGTTTTGTCTCCTCCCACAAAGAGTCTAAGTTGCAGAGTCAGGCGCTTGGGCTGAGGTCTTCAGAGCCACTGGCTGTGCGATTACCCATGTCAGCCATGTGTTAGAAGGGAACCCTTGAAGGAAAGGCCTGGGCCTGCCTCACTCCTTGGCTGTGAGCAGTGGCTGGCTCACACCTCCCGTTCTTGGGTACTGGCAACCATTTGCTGGGTGAAGGCAGGGATGCTGGCTATCTCCATAGCCTGGGTTTAGACATTTTTTTTTTAACAAGACTCCAGGGGGGGAAGACCTTGCAGTTGTCCCTGGAGAAGACACTCCATCTGTCCCTGGAAGGCCTGCACATGCTGGCTTGCACGGGGCCTGTGCACTGTTGACATATCTCTCTCCCAAACCCTGAAGTCATTGCTCAGGCTCCCGAGGACCCTCTGCCAAGTCCAGTCATAAGCCCTGCTATCTTAACCTCTCAGCCTCTGTCTAGGTGCTGCTCACAGGATGGAAATAGTGACAATGTATACCTTTCTCATGGCCGAAAAGCTTGTCTAGCACTCCTCAGGTTGAGCAGGGGAGTGGAGAGGTGAGAAAACCCCCCAAACTTGCACTCTGCTCCCCTCCTGGCTGCCAGGGAGGCCTCTGTGAGCCTGTAGGTGGGCTGTTGGGTTGTCAGGCCTCTGACTGGGTCCCGTTATCAGGACATTGTCATTGGGAACATCCAAAGGAGTAGGGTGGGTGGGCTACCTCACTCTCAGCCTGCTGAACTTCAGAGGCTGTCATGGCCACTCTATCCTCCATCTCAGATAGCTCCTCATCTGTGCTTTTTGTAGGCCGAGCAGGGTTCCCAGGGCTCCGAGGGTTCCTTTCCTGTGTCTCCATGTGCCCTGTGTCTGTGCACACCTAAGGACAAGACGGTGTCACTGGTCATCCATTGAAGTAGAGAACAGGCTGCTGCCACACTGGTGAATTCCCATGGCTGGGCTCCAACCTCATTACCTGTGTGATCTTATCAAGCCCCATCCCCAAAGCCTGAAGCTAATTAGCTGCCCTCTCTGCAAGGGCAGATAGCTACCTGGGATTGTCCCTCTTGCCCTGTGCTTGGCCTCACCTTTGGGGACCCTCCAAGGAAGGTGCCATCTGGCTTGGTCTCATCTTCTGATGAGGTGCTAGAACCACTGATGTTGCTGGTCAGCTCCTCCAGCCTCCTCCTGAGTGTCTCCTCCTCTGTGTCAGCACTGGGGTGTGTCTCCACAGTTGGCTCCTGATGGGGTGAGGCAGGGCTTAGAGGCAGCCTCGGGAGGTGAGCCAGCTTGAGAGAACTCCAGCACTGGTGTCCATTTAAGACCCACCCTTTGTCCTGCTTCCCTGTCCCCCAAAATGTTCACTGGGATAAATGTGCATATACGTTTATCATCTTCACTATTTTAGGGTATACATGCAGTTTCTGATGCACGCAGCACTACCCTCTCCCACGGAACTTTCCCTTCTGCTATACTGAGACTCCATCCCTACTGAAAACTCACCCCCCCACCCCCCAGTCCTCTGCATCTATCTCTCTCCTTTCTGTCTCAGTGAATCTTTCCTTCCTGGGCTCCTTATGTGAATAGCATCAGAGGCTCTGCTCTCTGTGGGCAGCTGCTTTCACTCAGCTAATTTCTCCAGGTTGAGCCATGTTGGAATACGGGGCAGAACATCTTTCTTTTTATGGATGACCCATTAGACCACATGGCTTGAGCTTTCTCTGGGGGAAGTGCTCAGAGGTGGAGGGCACATCCTCTCTCCACCACCTCTATCCCCCACTGAGCCCACAACCCCTTCCGTTTGTGTCCAAACTCTGGTCCTATGTTTGCATCTCTTGGCGTTTGGCTGGGGCTCAGGGGGCTGAGGACAAGGGTCTCTGGTTCTCTGAATTTTCTTTTTGTGAGACTGAGGTGAGCCACAGCAGTGTTATCTCAGCTCTACCTAGAAATTCTGAGTTCCCATGGGGCTTTGGTGTCTGTCCTGGACTCACATAGCAACAAGGACCCTCCTATTCTCAAGTTATTGTGAGTCCGGGGACAAGGTTGAGGTGTCCACATTGTATCCTCATGTCACTTTTGCAACAGGGACTAACCCCTCACAGGCCAGCGGCAAGTTGCAGAACTTTGCTGACAGAGGATAGAGAAGGCTGCAGCATGTGGTGACTCAGTGGTACCACGGTTGGTCCGTGGCCAGTCTTCTTGAGTTCAGATCAAGGGTGGCAGACTGCGTGGGAACCCATCTTTTTGCCTTAGATGAGGTTTTTGAAGGACCCAGAATAGCTATTTGCTTTGGTCAGGGGGGAAAAAAAAGTCCAAGAAAACCCACATACATATCTCAGGTGGGCTTTGGATATGAGACAGCTGCCATTTCTTGGATGCCTGAAGCCACTCTCCAACATGATGTACTTAGGCCACAGAACCTGTAAGTGGCATTATGACTTGAAATGAAGTTGGATCATGGAGGGCTAGAAAGGAACTACCGAGAACGATGTGACCACTAGCGACTGGCTACTGTTCATCTGTCCTGGGCTATGCTTAACTTAGGGGTGGGGAAGAGGAGTGACAGTCAGGAATTTCTTCAGTGAGGAAGTGCAGGCTGGGGATGCTGGTCCAGTTTCAGCACCCGTGATGTCTCCACCTGGCTGAGGAGTCATCTCATCTACCCATAAATGACCACATTGTATCACCTTGTTATTGTGCATGAATGGCTTTATACAGATGGCCTATGCAGGAGACCTCACCTGCCCATCCTTGGAGCACTGTGCACCAACCATCTGCAAGATCTCTGAGACTCTTCTCTTGAAGCCATACTTGGGACTTCAGCCTCCCTTAATGGAAGGCTATGGCCTCATCTCACTTAGCCCAGGGGATTACCTGGGCTGAGGGTGGCAGAACCGCATTCTCCAGGTGGACTAGCAGGTGCTCCACAGCTGACATTCGCTTGTTCAACTCCAAGATCTGCGGCAGAGGAAGAGGAGCAGTGGTCTGGTTATAGTGGAGGGCCTCACCGTAACCCCCACCAGCACAGTGTCTTCCTCCTCTGAAGTCCAGCTAAGGCCATTACCTATGACAGGGCCCTGGAGGTTAACTGTAAACAACCTCTTTCTGACACCAAGGGTACTGGAAGCAAGAGGGAAGGTCAGTGGGTGGGTGGGGGGGTGGAGGTAGGGGGGATGGGAGGACCATGTAGGAAAGGTGAGACACACCCAGCCAGACTAAGTGGCAGAAAGCACTGACTGTGGCTGTCACTGGGTGGCTCCAGGTCACTTAATGCACAGGAAGATGTGCATTAAGCAGGACACGGTGACCAAAGTCATTAGGTAGCAGAAGCCCTGGGTCACTTGTGACCCAGAGCACAACTTTCTAATCCTTTGAGTCACCAGGCTCTTGAGTCAGCCAGTCTATTAGCTCCCAGACAGAGGCAGGAAAATCGATTCCTCTTTGCTCGGCCTCCTCGCAGGCGGCCTCTCTGTCTTACATTATCTCATTTACTGCTCATCCGGCCTTATGAGAGGGAAATGACACTTACAGGGTCGGGAAGCTGCCATTGTTGGTGGGTAATTACCATAGCACTGAGAACTTGGAGTGAAGGAAGACGGGCACACTGGAAATGTCAACATGGGTGTCTTTGAGCCCTCTGCCTATGCTTGCCCTCTGTGGACAGCCGTGACTTGGGGGTTATATGGCCTGGCCCATTTGTTGTAGGGGGTGGTGGCACTGATCGATATTCTCAGTAGGTTGCTCAGCACGTGGCTTGGTCTAGTCACCCGTGAGGTAGAGGTGGGGGCTCAGAGAGAGGAAAAACCATTGCCTACCCAGTGCTGAAACTGTCATTGTGAGCCCCATAAGGAATGAACAAGAAGGGAAGCCACTAAGGAGGCTGGGTAGCTGGGCCAAAGAGCAAGGCAGAGGCTGGGAGGGACCAGCAAAATAATAGATGGGGCTGTTGGCTTAGGGTTCAGTGTGGCTTTCTGATGAGGCCCTGGCTGCAGCTAGGGAGAAGTGAGGCCCACCAGGCCAGTGAGACACACAAGGAACACAGTCAACTCCAGCTTCTATCTGGTGTCTGGAGCCTGGAGCCTCTGGTACTTTGCAGACAAGCTCACAGCACAAAGGGTCTCCTGAGGGGCCACAGTTTCAAGGAGGGCTGGAGTCTCCCATGTTTCCAAGATGGAGGCCAACTCAGGAGGGAGCTAACCTCATTTCCCCTGTGGAAAATAAAAGACCTGACTATGGCAGGGCTACTGTGTCCCTGGACTTGAGAGGCTGAGGCAGGAGGATGGCAAGCTTCAGACCAGACTGAGCTAAACAGAAAGAGCTTGTCTCATATACCCAGGGCTCAGCTTTCAAAAGCTCACCCTGCATGTGTGACTCAGCTTTCGAAAGCTCACCCTGCATGCTTGAGGCCCTGGGTGGGATTTCCCCCTGACTCTCACTTCAGAATTTCTCTATCCATTTCATATGTATGTAAACCATCATGGCAGGGTAATTAAGTCCTGTCTAGGCTCCAAACTCTGCATCCATTCTTTTCTAATACAAGTGTCACCATCCCCTGCAGGAGTCAGCAGAGTGTGGCCCAAGCCTTGTTTGACATGGAAATCTCTCTCTGTCTCTGTCTCTGTTTCTGTCTCTCTCTTAATTGATTTATTAGTTAACTAATTAAAAATTTTGGAACTCTCTTTTGTCTTAAGGACAGAGCACATGAGGTTCTTCCCTGGCTAAAACATACAGATTGCATGGCTGTCTCTTGGGGGCTCTGCTTTCAATCTTGGTGAGCGGATAATCAGAATTCACGATCGCTCTGTGTATGATCACAGAAGAACCAGGCGGTTGCTGTAGTTTTACTTCTTAGAGACAGATTCTGGATATGAAGCCTCAGCTGGCTTTGAACTTGAGCTCCTTCTGTCTCTCAGGCCGTCTGATTAGCCACAGGCATGGCTCTTTTCTTTTCCTCCCCACCTCTTAACATTTTGAGGCTTTGCCATTCTTAACCTTTATGTTGTTCAGATTCACTCCAATAAAGCATTCCTATGCTATAGGCTATTTTCTGTCTAAAAGTGCTAAAAGCTTCAGTTTCTTTAAACTGACCTGGGAAGAGAGAGAGAGAGAGAGAGAGAGAGAGAGAGAGAGAGAGAGAGAGAGAGAGAGAGAGCATCCACACAGATAGACTTCTTCCAAGCCTCATTACCTGAGTCTCAGGCACATTCCGGGCCCTCCTCTTGCTATGCTGGGAGGCCGCCCTGGGACCCTGGATACTGTCTTCATCAGAGGTGTCCACATCAGCCAGGTACTGTGAGGGCAGATGCTTGCCCCTGACATCGTCTGTTCCTTTGGAGAAAGACAGGGTTTGAATTGGAGTGAAGCATCAAGAGCTTAGGAACATGTCTGCCTCAGGGAAGCAAAGTTAGCCATAGCCATGCTCCATTAGGGTGTGTGTGGTCACAGGACCATGGTTCCCACACCACACACCTCCAGGAAAGAGGTCCCTCCCACCCTGGATGGGGTCGTGGCATAAAGCTTGAGAAGTTGACAATGGGTAGGTGTAATATAATTCTAAAGTCTAAATTGCAATGTGTAGGGCACGGGGCCCTAGCATGGCCTTTCCACTAATGGAGGTAGCTTTCCAAACCCTTTCCACACACACCCATGTGGCCACTGAGGGTTCTTTCTTGTTCACAGAGTTTTGTGGTGAGAGACCCTTGCAGTGTGGCTTGAATAACTATTCTGAGCCCTAGCAGGAGGTGACCCCATCATATTGTGTCCTCACCCACAATTACCCACTACCTCTGCTTGGCCCAAATGGTACCTCGAGCAACAACAGAGAGGCCAGGAAGGAAGTATACAACAACTCCCCTCCAGAAAGTTCAAGGCACACCCCATATCCTGTGTCTGATGCTCAGCAGGCCCCACCCTGCATTATGAATCCTGCTCAGAAACTGTCTGAGTGACATTACACCCCTTCCAACACAGCCTAGGAGACCCTCTGCCAAATATATCCAAACCCAGCCCATGCTCTGACTCCTTAGGAGTTGTTAAGTTGCTTTAAGATGCTCAGTTGGTCATATTTGTCAACAGATGTGACCATCTCATTTAGTCCCTACAACGTTGGGGTGAGCTAGAAATGGCTGCCAGTCCTAGCAAGAGTGAGGAGGGACAGAGAAGCCATGTGACCTGCTGGTACTCCCTAGCATCATACCCTTGCTCCATCCAGAGAAGAGCTGGCCACACTCTGACACTCCTTACTTTACATTCACTGTCGTAACAACCCCTCCACCACTCCCCGTCTAGGAGATGCCGTGTGGAAAGTCCTGTGTGAGAATCACTGGCTGCCAAAGCCTAGGTTCCAATCTCAGAACTTCCCAAATGAAAGGGCCTTTGCTGGGCACTGCTAGGTCTCTAGCTCCTGGCTTCCCTCTTCTATGTGTCTCAGGGTCGTAGCATCATGGGAGGAAATATCAACTCGTGTCACTGGGCTGGCTTATTTACTCAGTTTTGGGAACAACTGGAGCCCCACCTTTATCCAAGACCCTAATCACTGCAAGGAACATGAGGTCACACTCTCTAGAGACCAACAGGTCTCCCCGAAGCAACTATTTGTGTGTAGTCTCATTTACTCTAATGTAATCTGTGTCTAATTTAACTGCTGAACCCAGAACATCAGCCCCCTTGGGCACAGGCTTGGGGATTTCATTTGGAAGCTGAAATTTCTGATAAAATCTAATGGAACCAGTTTCCTTCTCTTGCTCTCTGTCTCCTGATGAGTAGCTTACAGGCTCCTAGATGGGACCTGTTCTACTGATCTTCCAGTGGAACTTTAGACTTGGTGGTACCGTAGTTGTTTTGAGGGAATGACAGTTCTCTTCCCTATACCAGAGGCAGTGATCTGGGGATAGTTTAGCCCCTTTCCTGATAGTTCCAGGTATCACAGGGAAGCACTGAGCCCAGGGAAGAAAGGGTCTCTGAGGTTTGCTGGAGGCCAGTTACACTAAAAGAATTAATCTGCCTATGTAAACTAGGGGAGGGGCTTGCTTCTTAGGGATGCCTCCCCTCCTCAATGCCCCCTCCCCATATCTCAGAAAGAGGTCAGCTGGAGTACCTACCAGGCATAGCTGTGGTCCCAAAGGCACTCTTGCAGGATGCTGCAGGCGAGTCCAGGTCAGCGTGAGCATCCTCCCCAGAGGGTAAAGGGCTATATGGCTGCACGTCAGGACTGGGACGACATCCCAAAGCCCTTGCACCAGTCTCCTCTAGGCCCTCAGGCTCCAGAGAGGTGGTGTCCTCAGAGTAGGGCTCACCTGAGAGGGACTGAGCACACATGCTGTCAGCTTTGGCTGCTCCAGGGTTACCGACTGAACACTAGACAGCCATCTGCTCTGGCAGCATGCTATTCCTCTCTATCTTCAGTCACTGCCAAGAGCACTTAACACCCTTCTGCTTCACGTCTGTGACACTGGGGTTCTCTGGGACACCGTGCCCAGGCATCATACAGGAGACAGGATGTATTTCTGAACATCCAGGGGCCCAGGCTCATTTAGGCTGAAGCCTTGAAAACACTCTTGTGGAGATTTTTACTTCTTGGGAGAGGACATGGTAACTGTGCCTACTTTAGCAATCCTTGATGGTCAGAGGTCAAAGGGTAGAGGTGAGGTTTCCTGAGCAGCTTGCTCTTGGACTGAGGGGGTCTGCATGGTGCCACCATCCTCATGGGATCTTGGTATTCAGGGCTCCCAGAGGCCTCGGTTGCAGCATCTTTACAGTTTGATCTTGGCTGGGGGAGTGACATGGCTTCTGGGGGAGGGAGGGTTGGAGGGTAGTTCCCTTAGGGGCTGACTTCTGTGTTCCAGCTCAGTCCAGCAATGCTTGAGCTCAAGAGCTACTGGAGGGGTCACAACAAAGCAACCTACCATGGCCTGGCACTTATAACTATTTTTACTGCTTATCAGAGTGTCTCATGCATGCTGGGCACAGACTCTTGTGATGGTTTGTATATGCTTGGCCCAGGGAGTGGCACTATTAGGAGGTGTGGCCTTGCTGGGCTTAAGATTCTCATCCTAGCTGCCTGGAAGCCAGTATTCTGCTAGCAGTCTTCAGATGAAGATGTAGAACTCTCAGCTCCTCCTGCACCATGCCTACCTGGATGCTGCCATGTTCCTACCTTGATGATAATAGACTGAATCTCTGAACCTGTAAGCCAGCCCCAATTAAATGTTGTCCTTTATAAAACTTGCCTTGGTCATGGTGTCTGTTCACAGCAGTAAAACCCTGACTAAGACAACTCTCATCTCAAAATCAACCATGAAAGGCAGAAATGAGGGGGATAAGGTTTCAGAGAATTTCCTGGAACCAAGGTCACATGGTTAGCAAGTAGCATGTGTAAAAGGGGGCATTTTCACTTATGAGACTAGCTTAGGTGGAACAATGAAGTGCATGAGGCCTAGGTAAGGCACAGGTGGAGCTCAGTGCTGGGTTCTGACTGGCTCCTCAGTGGACCCCGTTGTCCATTCTGCCCTCCTGAGTCCTTATTTCTAGGCTGAGCATCACCGACCATATTCCAGGCTCCAAACTCATCTGCCCGGCCTTACATTTCCATTTGCCCCAACCTCTCCAAGTGTTTTACTCAGTACCCTACGAGGTTGGTCTTGGGAGGATGTACAGTTTCTAAGTCCTATGCTCCCACAGCCTGTCCTCAAAAGTCCCTTTGCCTTGAGAGTCTGATGTGACCACCGGGCTCTGTGACACTGCATCCCCACGTGCAACTCCAGCTGGTGTCTGAGCATCGCCCCCTCAACTCAGGTTCCTAAGGGGGGAGGAGGATGGGCAGACACCAGAGTACACTGACCTGCAGGCTGTGTGCAGACTCAGGAACTGAGGACAGGCCCAAGGTTTGGCTGCAAGGCTGCACCGAGTGCTCTGAGTCTTCCTCAAAGTCCACATTTCGGAAGGAGAGCAGGCGCTTTTTCTTCTTGGGTGTGAGATAAAACAAGACTGGTCAGACTCCAGCCCCACGCTCAGCCTCCAGAGAGTCGGCAGACCCCCCTAGGGACACCTATCTCTAGCTAGAAACTAATCCAAAGGAGCCCTGAGATGGCTGTGGGACCCACGGGCCCACCGTGTCTGCGTCATCAGAAGTGACATTGTATCCAGGAGCTCAGCTGTGCTCTAAGAAAAATGAGTTCTCTCTCGGCCTGCCTGGTGCTGCCTAGGGTGTGAGCTGCAGCAGGGCTGAAGGTACCTCACACAGAGGGCATCCTGGGACTTTAGGTCTATGTAGCTCGCTGACTATGGGGTAGAGGTAGGTGAGCACTCCATTTTCTTTAGATGTATGATCATTAATTTATGAACCCCACCACTCAGTACAGTGACTCTGATCCTTTAAATGCATGTTTTATTGTTAGAATGTTCTAGACATTGGTGGGGTTGCATGCTGTGAGCTCAGCAAATGGTGTGAATTGGATCCTGTGCAAAGGACGACTGTGTGCGTGCCTGGAGCGTTTCTCAGATCTGATTCTACAGCCCTGTCACCTTCAAAGGGTTCAGAGCACAACTCACACTTTTCAGCCTACTTCCCTCTCTCTGAATCATCATTACCATCCTGTCCCCAAACCAAAGCACTGACCTAGCCTGTCTCCACCACAGGAAGCCAAATGAGAAGAGCAACAACCACTTATAAAGACAAGACTTATAATCTGAAAGGTGCAAGGTCCGCTGCCATGCATGTCCCTTGAGCCATCTGGACACATGTCTGCCCTCCTGTACACTTTGTCACAGCACCTCGGTGTCCCAGAATGCCAGTCAGTCAGGACAGGCCTTGCAGTAGGTTTTGTCTATCTATATCCTTTTTTTTTTTTTTTTTTTTTTTGAGCTCTGAGTGAACACTGAGCTCCCACACTTGGGAGCCAGGGGCTCAGAAGGGAGGGGCTCAGGAGGAAAGAGTTTAGGGATCAGGGAGAGGTTTAAGAAAGAGCTCAGGTGGGAGGGGCTTAGACAGAAGGATCTCAAGAGGGAGGGAATTGGGTAGGAGGGAGAAGCTCCGGAGGGAGGGGCTTAGGGAGGAGGGAGTCCCATGCTTAGGGATGAGGATCCACTGTGGACACAGGTTCCCAGGTGGGAATGGGGTGGGAGCAAGAGAGAAATGCAGATGCCTGTGTTATGGCATGTCTGGGAGAGATGTAAGGGAGATGGGGGGCATGAGGATGGGCAGGAGACCTATGGGATTTATGGAAACAGACAGTGCCTGGGCAGGACTTACTTTGCTGTTGAGGGGCTGGTCTCTGGCCTCTGTGTCCAGGTCTCCATCCTCATCCGTCTGCTCACTGTCTCCATTTCCTTCTTCCAAGCTTGGCTCAGATCCACCTGCAATTTACAGGTGTATGGCTCCACCCATAAAGGGCCAAAATGGGAGACCACTTAACTGTCTCTGGATTCATTTTTCCACTCACCTGCCAACTACTATCTGTGGAGGTTTGAATGAGAATGGCCCCCATAACTTCATATGTTGGAATACCCAGTGCCAGTTGGTGGAACTGTTTGGGAAGGATTAGGAGGCGTGGCTTTGGTGGAGGAGGTGTGTCAAGGGCTTTGAGGTTTCAAATAACTCCTACTATCCTTAGTTTCTCTCTCTCTCTCTCCCTGCCTCTTGCTTGTGAGTTCTCAGCTCTTGCCCTAGTGTCAAGCTTGCCTGCTTTTCTGCTTTTGTGATTCTCCATCATGATGGTCATGGACTCTGAACTGGCTGGTTTTGTGTGTCAGCTTGACACAGGCTGGAGTTATCACAGAGAAAGGAGCTTCAGTTGGGGAAATGCCTCCATGAGATCCAGCTGTGGGGCATTTTCTCAGTTGGTGATCAAGAGGGGAGGGCCCATTGTGGGTGGTGCCATCCCTGGGCTGGTAGTCTTGGTTCTATAAGAAAGCAAGATGAACAAGCCAGGAGAAGCAAGCCAGTAAGCAGCATCCCTCCATGACCTCTGCATCAGCTCCTGCTTCCTGACCTACCTGCTTTGAGTTCCAGTCCTGATTTTCTTTGGTGATGAACAGCAATGTGGAAGTGTAAACTGAATAAACCCTTTCCTCCCAAACTTGCATCTTGGTCATGATGTTTGTACAGGAATAGAAACCCTGACTAAGACAGACTCTAACCCTCTGAAACCACAAACCCCAAATAAAGTCTTCTATAAGATGGTGTCACTTCACAGCAATAGAAACTAAGACATCCTTCCCCCCTCTCCTTCCTGCCTTTCTTCTTTTTTCTATTTTTGAATCCTTCTACCCAGCCAGTCAGCCTGTTTACCACCATATACTGGCTCGTCTTTCTTTCCTATCCTTCTGTCTACCACTGACCCATCGATCCATCCAGAAACCCCACATAACATCTTCGTCACTTTCACAGCAGTGTACTGTTCCAAGGTGAGCCTGGGCTTGGTGTCTCAGGCTGTGTCCTAGGCTACAGCGGCCTTGGTCGCTTTACAAACCTTTCCATCCCTCATCCTGCCTGCCACTCCGCTGCCTACAAACAACCACCTGCTGGAGGGACAAAGGGACCAGCTTTCCGATCCTGTACGGCTGGGTTGCCGGGTTATGGGTCTGGGAGGCCCTCAGATCGACTCTGTCCTTCCCACTGCCACCCGTGCCTGCTCAGTCTGAGCCAGAGCCAGCAGATCAGCCTCAGCTGGCTTGCTGAGAATTCCTGCAAGGAAGTGCTTCAAAGTCGTTGTTTGTTGTCCCACAGCGCCACCTCCTGGTAGTAATGGCAGCAGTTTTGAAATTGGCAGGTAATAATGGCAGTCCGGAAGCTTTAATTCCCATAGTTCTCAAGATGGCCAAACTTCTGAAACTCTGTAAACTTCTAAGTGATTGACAGCTCCCTGGCCCTCAACTTGGTGTGCACACGCGCGCGCGCGCGCGGACACACACACACACACACACACACACACGACTTTAAATACTTGAGGATGTTTCCAGCAATCTGGTAACCCAGGGGTCTGGAACTACGTAAAGGGCACCAAACAGGCGCCACCCAACCCCATTCTAAGGGTTATTCAACTTAAAGCGCTCCTGGAACATCCCCAGACCAGCCCTCCCCTTACCTCCACCCTGCAGCCGCCCGCAGAGAGACCGGATCACTTTGGCACTCCCGAAACGCTTGAAGCGAGCCCTCACGTGCTGGTAGTACCACTCCAGGGAGCCGATCTTCACGACCCTGCGGGGAGATGGGTGCAGCCTGAGGCAGTGCCTCCCCCCCTCCCCCAGCCAGTCCCCTGAAAGGGACACACCAGGCTAAGACACCATTAGGGACGGGCTCTGCCTCCCCACCCCTCACCTGGCCAAGTGGCAGGGGTCGCAGAGCCAGCCCTGCTCTTCTGGGTGGGCGTGGCTGCAGCTTTTGCAGACGAAGAGGCTGCACTCTAGGCACTGTCGTCTGCTGTTCAGGAGCAGCCGGTAGGGCTGCAGGCAGCGGGCACAGTGGGTCTCATTCAGATGGGCTGTGTCCGACAGCAGCTCCCTCTTGGAGCTCTCCTTTTGTATTTTGCCCTTCAGCCCCCTTGGGGAAAAAATGGGATAAGAAATACATTAGACAGTTTGTTTCTACAACCGACCAGTGAATGCACGAAGTGTGAATGGACACAGACAGAGGGTCATTTCCATAGACAGAGGACAGTGGCTGAAGCTGAGTGAAAGCATCACAGGCTCAAGGCAGAGAGCCATCTTGCCCTCTTTTTGGAGGGGACAAAGAGGTTGGGCTTAAATCATTGGTAATTTGGGTAGGCTAGAGACGAAACCTATGATTTTTCACTGAAACGGCACAGCCCTTAAGCATGCCTGTGGCATTTATGATTGAACCCTGTGCTCTCTCTTGTGGGTAACAGAATCCCGAGGGCAAGGCCAGGTGATATTTCCTCAACAAGTGGTTTAGGGCGTCTTCCAGCAAGCACCAAGCCGAGGCCCAGGACTCTTCCTGCGGAGCTGCCGGGACTGAGTGCTTGGCTTGGAGAGGCTCCAGACAGGAATCACCCTGTACCCGGAAGTTCCAGGAGAAACCTGTTCTTCGAGACTATCCGGTTTGAAGTAACCCAGCTTCTGGGTGAGCCTGCCAACTGGAACCAGCTGCAAGGATGGAAAATGTCCCCCAGACCCTAATGAATGTACCCTTTCTGTTCCGAGTTTCACGGAGTATCTGCCAAACACAATATTTTTAGTTTTACATGGGATAACGGTAATCTGTCCTTAGTGAGGAAAATTAGCAAGACACGGGGTCCACTGTCTCCTGAGGACTTGCAAGGTTTTAGTTTCCATGGGGTGCAGGGAGGTGACATCTGGTGTGAAGTGGCAATGGCCCACTTCGATGGCCAACAAGGAAAAGAAGGGCGTGGATAGGAGAGAGAGACACACACATAGGGAGACAGAGTGGCAGAGACAGAGACACAGACACAGAATAGTCATAATTTTCAATGTTACATTGTTTTTTTAAATACATATTTTGAATTAAAATACAATGTATTGGGCTTCATCATGGTTTCTTCATTCTTCATTCGGGTCACAATGCTCTGCTCTCAGCTGCTTCCTTTCCCTTTCCTGGTTAGTCCCTACATACGCTTTCCTTTCCATGGAATCCATCACCCTTTCTACTTGCCACTTCACTTAAGAGCGCTTCCTCCAGCCAGCCAGGCATAGTGGCGCACACCTTTAATCCCAGCCCTTTGGGAGGCAGAGGCAGGCAGAACTCTAAGTTTGAGCCTGGTCTACAGAGCAAGGTCCAGGACAGTCAGAGCAACACAGAGAAATCTGGTCTCAAAAACAAAACAAAACAAAACAAAACCAAAAATAAATCGACCAACCAAACAAAAACACAAAACAAAACACCCCCCAAACCAACACAACAAGAAACCAAACCCCTCCCCCAAACAAATAAACAAACAAAAGTTCTATCTCTTCCTCCCCTCTCATGACCCCTTTTCTAGTTTTGTGACCTAGAAACACACCAACATAAACACACATAGATGCATAAAAATGTAAACTCTTGTCTTTCTCAGTCTGCCTGCTTTCACTTAACAAAGATTTATGGCTGCACCCATTTTTCTGCAAACAACATGATTTAAATTTTCTTCATGGCTGCATAAAATTCCATTGTGTAGATAACCACATATTCCTTATTGATTCATCTGTTGATGGTCATCTAGACTGGCTCCATTTTCTGGGTATTTCAAACACGGAAGCAGGCACACGGATGTGCGAGTGTTTCTGTGGTGCTGACTGAGAATCCTTTGGCTATGTGCCCAGGCAGGTCTGGCATAGCTAACTGAGATCTTTTTAAAGGAACCTCCATATTGGCTTCCACAGTGGCCACAACCAGTCTATGTTTATGCCAGCAGCAAACAAGGGCGCCTCTTCTCCACAGCCTTGCCAGAGCTTGCTGCCAGTTGTTTTTCTCAGTGGTAGCCATTCTGACTGGGATGAGATGGGATCTCAAAGCAGTTTTTGTTTGCATTTCCCTGATGCCCAAGGATTCGATCACCCTTTTGAAGTATCTACTGTGCTTACAGTTCCTTTGAGAGCTCTCTCTATAAAAAGCATTAGCCCACTTAGTGATCGCTGATTTGGTTTTTGGTATTTAATTTTTATAGTTCTTGTGATGTATTTTTATAACTATTCTATTCTATTCTATTCTATTCTATTCTATTCTATTCTATTCTATTCTATTTCCTATTTAGCTATGCTGTTAATCTCTTCCTGTCCCTAATCTATGGACTCGATTGTGTCTCAGGCAGGGACCTATAAGAAGAGGCACAGTGTCTACAGACTTGACTCCACCCACCATTTCAGACATGGGAACACATCATCACTGAATAGAAGTGACTAGCTACTTGTGCTGGCTAGTTTTTATGTCACCTTGACACCTGCTAGAGTTATCCGAAGAAATGGAACCTTAATTGCCTTCATAAGATCCAGCTGTGGGGCACTTTCTTAATTAGTGATTGAAACGGGAGGGCCCAGCCCATTGTGGGTGCCACAATCCCTGGGATGGTGGTCCTGGGTTCTATAAGAAAGCAGGCTGATCAAGGTATGGGGATCAAGCCAGTAAGCGACACCTCTTTCTCTCCATGGTTTCTGCATCAGTTCCTGCCTCCAGGCTCCTGCCTTGTTTGAGTTCTTGTCCTGACTTTCTTCAGTGATGAACAGTGCTTCAGAATTGTAGGCCAAGTTAACTCTTTCCCCCTTAATTACTTTTGTCGTGGTGTTGCACCAAGCAATAGAAACCTTAAGACAAATTGTTACCAGGAGTGAGGTATTGCATTTCTGTGACAGACCTGGCCATGTTTTGGGGAAGTCTGGGGAGGGGCTTTGGAACTAAAAGCCACTGACTGTTGAAAATTCATCGAGCTTTTCTGTAGGAGCTTGGAAGTACGAGTGTTGTAGGGAAATGCAGAAAACTGAGGCCAGGGCTAATGTTGAAGGAAATGCAGAAGATGGTGGTCTGCCTTGTGAAATTTCACGGGGACGTTTAAAGACTACTGGGGGCCATTTATTCTTTTGAATTAAGATTACGTGGTTCTGGTTAGCTGGAACTAAGAATGAACTATGATTAACAAGATAGCAGAACTACTGAAACCTTGCTTTGCTGGGATACTTGATGCTGGTCAGCTGGAACTGATAAATTAGCAATGATTAAGAGGAGACTAGCATTGTTGCCGTGAAATCTGCTGGGGGAGTGTTTCCAGAGAGTCAGCATGCAAAGGCTGTGCTCCAGAGTCAGCCAAGGTTTTGCCTTGCACGGGCAGCTGAACTCCATGACTGAAGAGGGAATCCACGGCTAGACCAGATAATGGTAATGAGTCACTTGAAGGAAGGAATTGTGACCCTCAGAGTCTGCCTTAGGAGGCAGCAGAAAGGAAAGAGTAAGGGGTGGAGGCGGAGACTTGAAGGTAGGAGGTAAGGAACCCTTGTCAGGGATGTGAGGAAACGGGTGTGGCAGCCTTCCTGAAGACTCTGGGAAAGGAGTGGTCAAAGTGGAAAAGAAACTGCTGGGGAGGATGTAGTGTGTGTGTGTGTGTGGGGGGGGGGCATGTGTGAATGCAGGAGACAGAGGCAAAGTAAAATCCCGCTGGCATCTCACACCAATGCTAACCTCCACCCTGGCAGACAGTTGACTTCCTCTGTTAGCCATTGCTCTTTGCTGCCCTGGCTCCTATTGTCCGCAGGGATGATGGACCAGACTTCATTTTTCTTAGTTTTCTCTTGAGTTTTAATTTTATTTCAAGAGTATGTCTGCTTTTTATCTCAGTGGCCGTCTGTGTACCATGTGCATATGTCTGGTACCCATGAAGGCCAGAAGAAGAGGGCTTTGGTGCCCCTGGAACTGGAGCTACAGATGGTTGTGAACCATATCGTGGGTCCTGGGAATCAAACCCAGTTCCTCTAGAAGAGCAATAAGTGCTCTTAACCACAGAGCCACCGCTCCTGCCCCTTCTGCTGATTTAAAAAAAATTATTTATTTCATGTATGTGAGTACACTGTCACTGTCTTCAGACAGACACACCAGAAGAGGGCATTAGATCCCCGTTAGTGACAGTTGTAAGCCACCATGTGGTTGCTGGGAATTGAACTCAGGACCTCTGGAAGAGCAGTCAGTGCTTTTAACCGCTGAGCCATCTCTCCAGCCCCCTTCTGCTGCTGATTTTTAAATATGCCCATTTGTCTGTCTGTGTCTCATGATGACAAGTCTTTCATGGATTATCTCAGGAATTCCTGTGTATTTGCAGAGATCAAAACTGTACACTACCACCTATTTGCCTTTCTGGGAAGGTTAGCAGGTCTAATATTTGGTTATTGGGCGGCACCATTGGACAGGATGTATCATTTAAGTGTACTGCAGTTACTCCCTTCCCAAGAACCTGAGTCACGGAGGCTGGCTGCTCTTTGTGAGTTTTGGGACCATCCAGTGATTTCGGTCACAGCATCAACTGAGCGTTGGACCTGACACACAAAGCAAGAGATGTTGAGAGGAATTCCAATATTCATGCACAAGACAAGGCAGTGCACAGGCTCCCAGTCCTGCTGAGGTCTCCTTTGTACATAGTACCAGGTAACTCAGGTCCAGGATGGGGGTGTCCCAGGAAGGAGGAGCTCACAAGTGGAGACTTAGCTGGCTGTTCTCACCAAGGTTTGCTTTGGCAATGTTATGTTTGTGTAGTATAAAAATAATAACAAGTGATTATATTTTCTCTGCTCAAAGCTTTTTAAAGACCCAGGTGACTCATGCAAATATGGAATGCATGGAAGATAAGAGACACACCTCTGGAATTCTCTCTGGGTTTAGGAAAGTGGGACAAGGGGACCTAACTGCAAAGGTCAGAGGGGCATGGCTGGGAGACATCAGATTGTGGAAGGCCATGGAATTAAGCAGCCAGCTCCTACAACAAGCTTTAGAGGAAAGAGAGAGGGAGAGCAGTGCGTGTCCCTCTGTGTGTTGTGTATGTGTTGTGTGTAGTGTGATGTGTGTATGTGGCGTGTGTATATATGTGGTGTGTGTGTGTGTGTGTGTAGCTTACAGACTAGAGCAGACTAAAAAGATAGACAATTGAGCGGGGCATCCTGTAATTCCATCACTGAGGAGTCTGAGGCAGGAGGACCCTGAGCTTCATGCTGGCTTGAGCTACGTGGTGAGACCACCACCAGAAGTAAGAGAAGCAGAAGAGGAGCAAGAGGAGCAGGAAAGGAAAAGGAGGCAGGGAGGGAGAAGAAGGGAAAAAAGGAAGGAAGGAGGAGGGAGAAGAGGACGATGAGGAAGAAGAGGAGGATGGAGAAAATAAATCACCAAATACAATGTCTGGCCCTTATTTGAAGATGGGACCCTCTTACACCATTCTTCCCTCCCAGCCTTGAATTCTGGGGTTCAATGAGCTGCGCTTCCCAACCTTGAGACCTCCACATCTTCACCCCCAGAGCCCATGTGTCTAACCCGTTCGTTCTTCCGGCTTGCCTTTAGTTACCTTCCTTTGCTCAGAGTCTCTGCCTCACTTCTCCAAACACCGACCCAACCCACAAAAGACACAGAGGGAAGAGAACAGGCACCAGACAGGCCAATTGCCTTTCCTTGTGGGAAGAGACAGAAATGAGGCAGAGGGAGGTGTAAGCAATGAGGTAAACCAAGGTAGATCTTGGTTCGGGAGTTGGGGAGAGTGAGGAGCACTAGCTGGGCTCATCCAGGAAGAGGGGTGCTCCTCTAATCACTGAACAGGATGGACACCAACCTCTGCCTGAATCCCTGCAGAGCCAAACCTCATTCACCAAGTAACACTGTTAGCTTTTCTCTCTTCAAGGTGGGGCCTCAGGACCACATGACTCATGAGACAACTCCCAGAAGTGGAGTTGAGTCCAAAGGCGCTCTTCAGAAAACAGAAAACCTCATTCCATAACGAGGAAGCCAAAGCTTGAAAGGGAAGCCACTTCCCAGATCATGGCATCCCATCCACTCTGGCCACACACCCACCTATGACACCAGAGGTGACAGCCGCTTGGGACATCAGAGGGCCTGAACTCCAGCCAGACACTTACTGGAGTCTTTCTTCCTCTCGCCTCCTGAGGTCGAAGTCCCGCTGAACCACTGCCCACACGTGCTCAGCCTCCTCGTCTGTGAGCGTGGAAAGGTCCAACCTTTTCCCCATCTCTGCGCCTCATCCAGGCCACACCTAGAAAGTCACAGGGCCACAGGCGATCAACTCCAGGAAGCCCCCGGGACACCAAATAAGCCACAGAGTATGGGGCAGATCAGCAAATCCACCCACAGAGATGTACTGGGCCAAATAGTTTTTTTTTAAACCTATGAATACCAGTCTGGGGGCTAGGGCCATTTAATAAATTTTGAACAGTTAAATGAATGGAAGTAGATATGTAAGTTAGTTCTTGCCCCCAGGGTATGCATACAGCCATCCTTACACTTCTACTGTAAGATGTGCGCCTCATCACATTTGCTCATAAAAGAGAAAATCGTGTCTAAACCCACCCCAGCTCATAGAACAAGGGTATTTCAGAGACTGGCTCTGTATGTAGGCATGATGGCTACTCCGCTGTCATGTGCTGGATTTAGAGTTATCTAGATGATACACCTCTGGGTATAAATACAAGAGATCTGGATGGGGAGGAAAGACCCACCCTGAATGTGAGCAACACCATCCCTCAGGCTAGGATCCCTTGCTGAAGAAAAAGGATAGAAGAGAAAGAGCCAAGAACCAGCATTCATCTCTCTCTGCTTCATGACTGTGGAGTTGATGTGGCCATCTGCCTCATGCTCCTGCCACTGTGCTTGTCACCCATGTCTTCTGTGTGACAAAGAGCAATCTTTACCTCCTTAGGTTGGCTTTGACAAGCATTTTGTCATAGCTACCAGGAAAGTAGCCAACACTGTAGTCAAAGAAAGGTTGGAGATGATCCCTTACTATCTGAAAGGTTTACAGCCTTCCAGTGTTGGGGCTTCTTGCTTAGGGATGTCACATGGTAGAAAGACCCCTGGGAATGTCAAACTAGCACAATGCCAAATGTGCTTGCTCCAGGAATATTCATGCACAGCCCATGGTGACACTACAGGAAGAAATACCTGCATGGCTAAGATGGTTAGGGGCTGCACACTTTGCTCACTGGGAAAGGTCAGCTGAGGGGACTGCCCAGTGGGAATTCCTGTGCCCAGTGACTGTTAAGGTCACCCAACAATGTCAATAGCCAGCACTCTCAAGGGCTCTGAACGGTTCAGTTGAAATCAGAGCATTGAGCCCCTGAGTATACTGGTGTACAGTGATTCTAGATGACTCAACAGCATGGATATCCACTGGATTTTTATTGATGAGTTAATTGTATTAAGGTATAGTCTTGCTGAATAACTCAGACTGGAATGAAACTCTCAATCCTCCTGCCTCAACCTCCTGAGTTTTGACATTATCTATTTGCACCTTCACATGGACTCAGGCTTCATATTTTGAAGTTCTCCAAACCCAACATCCTTGTTCATGTCAATGTCAGAGAACACAGAAAGAAAAATTCAGATATCAGAAGGAAAAATGGCAGAACCTGGTGACTTCATTTCTCTAAGTGTTGTCCGTACTGACAACTTCCTTTAGAAGGTGGTTAGGATAAAGATCACCAAGCTCTGCCCAACCCTGAAGACTTTGGGAAGTTCATCAGGCAGGTTCTGTGCATGTTAGAGTGGACTAGCTGGTCCAGGGATCCCTGTGGGTGGCAATACTGTGGGCAGAGAGGGGGGAAGGGATTAGTCACTAACAGCTTTGATCTGTATGCTCTGTAGGGTGGGCAGTGGGTGTGAGGCAGGCCAACGAAAGTCATGGTGTAGATGAGCAGAGGAAGATAGGCTCTCTTATTGAGTTTTGTACAGAGATGTCCCATGGTTCTCACAGGGCATATTGATGTGACATTACATCTGGGTATAAAACTAGAGGCATCATTGGCAATGGAGGACCTTCCCTCATGCATCCTCACTGAGAACATAGCACAGCACCACCTCCCAATGGAGGGCTTCTGACCACATAGTGAGCTCTATTCTTTTGCTGGTCACTCCCTACAGCCACCCTTCTTAAGTTTCTTCATCCTTCTCAGTGGTCAGTGAGGTTATGGATGCTAATGTTAAGCTCCCTGGGGACAGCAACTCTGTTTGACCCTGGTATATAGATAGGTTCTTTCTATGCTCCTCACTGTTTGCAGCTGGTCATGCAGGACAGCTGATAGGTGACTCCTAGTCCAGCGGCTCCAGAAACCATGTGGTCCTAGGAAGGACAGAGTTTAGATGCTAGAAAGACCTGCTTTGGGAGGCTGCAAGTTGACTAGCACTGAGAGACTCCAGCAAGTCTTCCCTGAGGATTTGACTTAATTTCTTGGGAACATGGAGAAGGGGATCAGTCAGGTACTCTTATGAGGAGCATAGAAAGGACCTATGTTCCAGGGTCATACAGAGTTGCTGTCCCCAGGGAGCTTAACAGTGACATAACCTCACTGACCACTAAGAAGGATGAAGAAACTTTAGAAGGGTGGAAATAGGGAGTAACCAGCAAAGGAATAGAGCCCACTGTGTAGTCAGAGAAGCCTTCCTTTGGGAGTTGGTGCCATGTTATCAGTAAAGATACATGAGGGAAAGTCCTCCATTGTCAATGAAGATACATTCCTGCAAACCTGGAAGTCTCTAACTTGCTTTCCATTTCCGAGATTCACCTTCTACAGTCACCAGTCAGAAGCAGTCAGTACGAATGTTTGAGAAGAACTGGCTCTGTGTCAGAGAAGTACTTTAATTTGGCCACATGGAGGTTAATTGTGGCTCCTAGCCTCTGCACTCATTAGCCTGAGGCAGGAGGATCTCTGCTTGGAGTTTAGCTTGGGTTACATAGTGAGATCATATCTCAAGAACAATTTCACAATTAACAACAAGAAAGGCTATGATGATTAATCCTCATTATCAAGCCTGACTTGATTCAGGATCACCTAGGAGATACGCCTCTGTGCAGGTCTGTGAGTGCATTTTCGGAGAGGTTTAATTGGGAAAGGAAGACTCACCCTGAATGTGGGGACCACCATCCCATGGGTTGGGGTCATTAAAGGAGAAGCTGAGCTGAGTGCCTGCACTCATCCCTTCTTCTTGGTTTTGGGTATAGTGTGACCAGCTGCCTCAGGCTCCTGCTGCCACAGCCTGAGTCCGGAATCACCACCCTGCCTTCCCCACTATGACTGCCTCCTAAAACTGTGGGCGAAAAGAAACCCTTCCTTCAGTGGCTTTTGTCAGGTATTTTCTTTTTCTATGGTAGGGAGAAAAGTGAAATAATAACAGGTTAATAACGATAAGTTAATAACATCCAGGCAGATGCTATTAAAGTGAATTTCCAGAGTCCACCGCTGCCAACCAGCATAGCCCCTAACATTGTGTGCCTTCAAATCGGTGAAAGATAACTTCTCCCTAACATTTTGATCACCCCTTAATATTTCCAACCTGGAGCACAGTGATAATTTTGAGGAATGCATTCAGAGGGTGCCTCGGGGTGGGGAAGAAAGTGTCACAGGAGCCGGCGCACTCCCCAGCCTCCACCCTCAAGACACGTGGTGTCTGGCTTCTAAAGAACAGAACAAGAAGTTCTTATTTGATGGGTGACTGGGGCTCATTCATCCCGAATTCTTGTCGTTTTAGAGCAAGTGCCTTGCCGGGACTCGGAGTCACTCAGGCCCTATTCTTGGAGCAGATGAGCAGTGTGACTCTCAGCTGAGGGCTCTCACCCTTTCACCTCCTGAAGTAGAAATCAAAGTCCGTCCGTGGGCGCTTGCATCCTGAGTGTGAAGGAAAAGCCAAAGGAGAAGCTGCCTCCTTTCTCATCCTCAAAGCTGGACTTGACAAATCATTTTTTAAATTTCTAGTTTTTGAGGTTCATCAAGGAATCCTCATGAATATTTGTCATTATACACATGAAGAATTGGCTTGATGACAGTATTTTAAGATGCACAGGATGTTAGTAGCATTTTGAGAACATGTTGATGGCTTCACTGTCCAACCCAGTCCAGCATAGGATGTGCTCAGTTGAAGTAGGTGAAAGGCTAGCCCCTTGGCCAGGCATGGTCCGCAGCCTCCAGCAAGCCAGTGCTCCCCGCCATCCCTGCCTTGCTTGCTCCTCACCAATAGGTCTGCTTTTGCAAATTTGTTCTCAAAACAGTGAAGGGCAGTGGATGTGCCTGACACTGGAAGGCTTGGGGCTGCCCCATGTCTGGCCAGGAAGGGGAGGTGGGTACTTGTTAGGGCAGGGCAATGCCTCCAGGCTCTGACTGTTCCTTGTCTGTGCTGATAACCCAGTCACGAGCTTCCTGAGCCCCAAAGCACTCACAAGTTCTCTTTGCTCCACTGCTCAGCTTTAATCCTGTTTCAAACCTCAGAGATGCCAGCTGTCACCAGTTACTTAGTGATTATAATGGGGAACAGGGAGGCATCAGACAGAGTGGCCAGCAGGAAGGAGAGAGAAGAACTAAGAGGGACCGCTCAGACCTGACTGTAGAGTTTCAAGGGACTGCCGTCTTTATGTATTAAAGGTTTGAATTAACCCTTAGGCCACACTAAAGAGAAACTTGTAGATAAAGCCCTGGTTTATCTCCTTTTAGGGCCAACTGACCCGGAACCTAGTGCATCTGTGATGGTGAGCAAACATACTGGGGAACAACTCATCGATGCCAGCTAGCTGGCATCATTAGCCCCTGACGGGGCTAGGCAAGTCCTGCTGGTAAAGGTGTAAACAGAGGTGTCAACTATGACTCCTTTGGAGCTGACTCCAGAGCTTCTGGGTGTGGTTATGTGTGTGTGTAGATAGGGTTTGCACCACAGGGGTACTGGGGCCTCAGACTCCAGAAGAAGGATGAACACACTGCCATGCAGAAGCACCCCCTTCCCCGACAGATGTGCCAGGTGCTACCATGGAGCTCTGGAAAGGCTCCTGCAAGCCAGACTGCCTGGTATCGCTTCTAGCTTGATCTCTTCACCCTCATTGGCTCTGGCCATCGGTTCTGACCTACATGCAAGGCTTCCACTCCAGGCTGTGGCAAGAACTGAACCAGGTGCAGCTACAGAGCCTGCAGCTGGGCTTCCAAACCAATTCAGGCATAGGCAGCTTGGGTGCTTCAGGTCTCTCCTGCTCTCAAGATCTCAGTGTCTACTGTGAGAGGTTGGGGCCCATGGGTGATCCTGCCACACTGTCAGCTGGCATATGCTGAGTTGTCCCTCAGTTTGTTTGCTCACAGTCACTGATGTGCCAGGTTCTGGGACAGGTGGCACTAGAAACAGATAAGCCGGCCTTTATCTACAAAGGTCTCTGGTCATCTCTAGCCCAGTATGATGCTGGGATCTTAGACTTAAGAGGCACCATGGTGGTAGGGTACAGGGTACATACATGTTAGGGATGTGTGTGTCTTCTTTCAGAAGTCGCTTTTGAAAAGAACAAGACAGTGAGCCCTAAAAGGTGCTTTGACTGCATGGCCAGCGCACATGGGCGTCCTGCATCCATACTGAGGGAAGGGAATGGTATCATTAGCCTACAGGCTCTTTACCCCTCCCTGACCTCCCCCTCCCCCAGTGCCCCCTCCTTGACCTTCCCCTCCCCCAGTGCTCCCTCCCCAACCTCCCTCCTCCTCTAGTGCTCAGCAGCTTTTCAGAGTCACTAATGCATCAGGGTGACCCACCAGCTTCTTATGCTTGTGCCTGGACCAGGTTCCAAGTCCTGTAAGGCACCTGCCCTGGTACCCACTTTGGAGATGGGGCACTGATGCTGGGTGAGATGGAAGAGCTCACCTCCCCACCTTGCCTGGTGATGCTCTGATTCTAAGAAGTGACACCTTGGAGACCTGGGGCTGGAGGGGTGATGCTCGTGGCCAGGAAAGCTGTTGCCGTGTCTTACTAAGGCCTTGTAATTAGTTGGGAGATGGGTGTGTGTTAAATGACACACATCTGGGCCAGGGAGCCATCAGGCTCAGGGGTGCACCAACTTCAATGCCCAGCTACCCCTGGTCTTTAGCCCATCCCTTTTCCTGAGACTTGTACCTGGGTATCTAGGGAAGTCTTGAACCCTGGTTATCACTCAAAGCCCTCAGAAGGAAACAAGAGCAATCCTTGTGGCATAGAAATAGAACAGACAACAGCACCAACCCATTTCAGATGAAAGCAAAAACTGTGTTTTTAGTTCAGGTCAGTAGGACATAGGTGTGTGCTCTGTGAAATCTTCCTGCATCTGTGAGACTCAGCTCTCTCCCAGGCTTGGACACAGTGGGGGTGACACCCGAGATGTTAACACCTTTCCTCTCACATCTTCATAATAAGAAGGAGGGCCTAGAGGACCTATGGTCCAACAGCAACAACAACAACAACAACAACAACATGATTCCACTAAGTCTGGAGGAGGGCAAGTGCCTCCTTCATGCACCTATCTGCTTTCTTCTTGCTCCCAGAAGACTAGCTGGGCAGCCAGGAGGAAGTTTCTTTACAAATAACATCTCACCCTGGGCTCCGCTCCAAGTCTCCCGAAGGCACCAGCTTTTAGCTCAAAGGAAGCTTTTAATTAAAACCAACTGTTTAGCCCCAAATGGGCTCCCCAAGGATTTAGCCCATTGTGTTTAAGGCATCCAGAAGAAGCCCAGAGTTCAGAAGTAAGGTGTCGCTGCACCCTCCCTGAGCCAGATTCCCTCTTCTGGGAGTTCTGTAAGCCCCAGGTCCTTGGTGCACTCACCAGCCGCTCTCCTGGGAATGCCCAGCCTGTAGCTCTGGCTCCGTGGGTCCTGGCCTCTGCTCCTTTCTCTTAGCTCCTGAGAGAGAAACCCCAGGCACCGAGCGAGGCCAGTGTCAGGGTGCACTGAGCTAGACAGAGCTGTGTGTGGGGATCCAGGCAGCTGTGGCGCCGGTCCTGCCCAACTTGCTGCTCAGATCACGTGGGCTACTCCTGACCCGCCCAGCTCCGGTATCGATGTGCACCCCAGGGTGCCTGGACAGGCCAAGAGCAGAGCGGACACCAGTGGCCCTCCTGGGAGGCGCTGAAGTGGGTGTGGAGGGCAAGCCACCTTGTCCCCAAGCCGGTTGAGAGCAGAACACGCGTTGGAGTTGTGCGCTCGTTTCCACCACTGGGTTCTGGTCCCCCAAAGGAGGGATCTGCTGGCAAACCACATCCTCTGAGAATGCCGCACCTCCGCAAATACCCATTTTAACTCTTTACTTGGCTTCACAGACAGGGAAACTGAGGATCAGAAAAGCGCCCTACCCAAAGTCACCAACTTCTTAGTGAGACTTTGAGCCCAGGTTTCCAGCTGGAGTCGCTGTCCCCCAGGCCCTCAGATGGACTCACAAGCGCCCCCCCCCCGCCCCCGCCCCCCAGTCCGGCCAAGGTCTTGACTACTGAAAACAGTCCAGTAGGTCTGTGGTCTGAGAAGCTCCACCCAGAGATCTGCCCTGGATGTTGAAAGAACATCCCCCCATGCTGCAGCATAAGAGCACCCTGACCCCTTCCCTATGGCTATATTTAAAAACCGAACAAACAAAAATTCACTTAGCCAAGTGTGTACTAGTTCACACACAAAATCCCAACACTTGGGAGGCTGAAGCAGGAGGATTGCTGAAAGTTTCAGACAAACCTGTGCTAGTATTGAGTTCCAGCCAGGCCAGCCTGAGCTACAGAGAGAGGCCTCTACTCTTTGAGGACAACTTTTACAACTCAGTGCTGGCATCTGCAACATAGAGACAGGGACGTAAATAATAAATAGCTCCAGGGTGGACAGATGTGATAGTAGCATTTATTCCCTGTCGGCAGGAGAGGAAAGGGAACCTTAGAAGACATGCTTTGGGTCATCTGCAGATGTGTGTGTGTGTGTGTGTGTGTATGTATGACTGAATATGTGATTGTGTATGTGCATACGACTGAGTATATGACTCTCTCTGTGTGTGCATATGACTATGTGATTCTCTGTGTATGTGTGCATGACTGAGTGTGTGAGTCTCTCTGTGTGTGCATATGACTATGTGATTCTCTGTGTATGTGTGCATGACTGAGTGTGTGAGTCTCTCTGTGTGTGCATATGACTGAGTATGCGATTGTGTGTGTGTGGTTAAGCAGCAGCTGTGTGACTTGAGATCCTTGGGAGAAGAAGCACGACTTACTGGCTGCCTCACCCTGAACAGGCCGCCCCCGCCCCCCACAGCCTCACTGCTGTCCGGTACCTGGTGTTAGTAATAAACTCGATACAGCAAGTTGCTTTGGACTCAATATTCACAGCACACCGCCACATGAGCGCCTGGCAAACACTCACGAAGGCCAGCAGAAATCCATTTCATCCTGTCTGATGATGTAGGCTATGTACTGCACAGTTGCCTGATGTTTACTGGTGGACAGATTCTTTTTGAAAGATAATTCTGCTACAAATCTCACTGTAGATAGGAATATCAACACTGTGTATTTAGTGTGACTTAGATGGTGCAGACATGATTGCAGCCCTCCTTCCACACTCAGAGCATGATCCCTAGAATAAAAATGAAGTTCGGAATTTCAATTTGAGTCAAAGAGGACATGGAATGTAGAAGCAATTTTAAAACGGATGAAGCAATCTTGAAGTGATAAGAAGTCGCTGGTGTGACACAAAGGACTCCTCGTTCCCCTCAGCCACTTGTGAAGGACGTATGGGTAGACAGGTGACAGTGTGTACTGAACCAGGATGGCCCTCCTGAAGTTCAGATTTCAATCAGCGAAATGACGCTGCGTGTCAGGACCTTTTGCCTTTGGTAGACTGCCTGTCTCCATGACATCCTCATGGACATGCCAGAGGATGGGCTCCAGCTTCAGTTACATCTAGCAGTCATCCCCCCATGTATATGTATGTGTGTATACACAATTGCATTGTGCTAGTGTGATATATACATGTATGTGTATGTGAGTGTGCATGAGGAGGCCAGAAGACGACATATGGACCCTTTTCCATCACTCTCCACCTTATTCCTGAAAGACAGTGACTTTTACTGCCCTGGAACCTAGGCTGGCAGCCAGCAAGCCTGGATACACACACGCACACGCACACACACACACACACACACACACACAGAGAAACACACATAGTATATATAAATAATATAGGGCTGGAGAGATGGCTCAGTGGTTAAGAGCACGGACTGCTCTTTCACAGGTCCTCAGTTCAATTCCCAGCAGCTGCATGGTGGCTCACAACCATCTGTAATGGGATCTGTTGCCCTCTTCTGGTGTGTTTGCAGACAGCTACAGTGTACTCATCATATATGTAAAATAAATAAATAAAAATCTTTAAAAATATAATATATAGCATGTTTATTATATGTAAATGATGAATGGACACATCCCTCCTCACAAATAATTTACTTATTGCAAAGAGGAAGAAAGGGGGTTGACCTCAGAGAAGCCTAGAATGATCAAGTCTTCATGCAGGGATCAAAATGAACATTCAAAGCAATGAGACAAGTTGAATCTCTCTCTCTCTCTCATACACAAACTATATATATATATATATATATATATATATATATATATACACACACACATGTATATACATATATAGTGTGTGATTCAATTTGTATGTAATTCAACATATATAATGTGTATATGTACACACACGTACATACATACACACACACACACACACATATATATATATGTATACACACACACATAATACTAAGACACTCTATGTAGTCCTGGATGGCCTGGAACTCACTATGTAGAGTAGTCTGGCCTCTGAACTCACAGACATTCACCTGCTTTTGCCTTCTGAGTGATGGGATTAAATTATGTGCCAACAAGTGATGTGTTTAAATGTGTGCTACCATGCCTTGTTGTGATTGGCTTAGGTGGATGCTGGGGATTTGAACTCAGGACCTCATGCTTGCTATGCAAGTGATACTGAGCCATCTCTCTAGCCCCATTGTCTCTTAATATTCAGACTGAATTTCCTCCTTAGATTTTCCCTGGCTTCCAGGCGATGTTATGCATAAATTGTATGGGTTGCTTACTTTATAGATTGCCCCCTAACTTTGGATCTGCCTGGCATTTCTTGTAAATTGGAAGGAACCTTTCAGAAGCAAGGCTGGCTTCTCTCTGCTGTCTGTCAGGTGGTGCGTAATTAGACTTCTGTCAATACTCTGGCTCTGGAAATGTCAGGAGGTGGGGCCCAGCAGAGGAGGAAGTCGGTCCCCAGGTGTGGTGTCTCTGCTCCCAGTCTAGAAGGTGGATAGCTTTAAAACATGTTTCCCACCACAGTGCTCAGCCTCAAGGAGCAATGGAGTCAAGTGACTGGACGGAAACGTCTGGAACTTTGAGCTACACCGAATTGTCCCTCTTTGAAGTTACTTTCTCATCTCGTGTCACAGTGACAGATCTCACTAACGACAGTTATCATAAATGTGTTTCACAGACTCATATCATAAAATATCCCAACAGCCAATTTTAAACCACCAACTATCAACTATTAATCCCTAAAGCCAGGAGGCTGGAGCATCACCATTAGCTGTGCCTCATTTGCTCTGTCTATAGAGTGCAAATCTCAGCCTTCGCCTTGGAGGCAAGGCCCAGCATAGAACAGCACCATGCAGCACCCACCAATGACGGAGTCCCTTCTGGACTAATGGAGGGATACAGCCCAATGAGCATCTGTTTCCCTCTCCCTTATAGGAGGATGCATGAGACACCTTCTGTACAGAGAAGGAGAGAGAGAGAGAGAGAGAGAGAGAGAGAGAGAGAGAGACCTGAGGCCAGTGTCCCTTCAACTAGAAGAAAGTTCTTTGCTATTCTGTGCTTTTTCATTTTTCTAGCCTGGAATTCAAGAGTGTCTGGCAACGCGGAGGAGACAAGTGGCTCCCCTAGGAGAAAGAGGTAAGACTCCTGGGTGGAAAGACAGGCTTGAACCCCTGTGGTATCACTGATCTGTCTTCTCGGTACACAGTCAAATCTCCAAACCCTTTGTTTGTTTGTTTGTTTTTTTTTAAAGATTTATTTATTTATTATATGTAAGTACACTGTAGCTGTCTTCAGACACTCCAGAAGAGGGCGCCAGATCTCGTTACGGATGGTTGTGAGCCACCAGGTGGTTGCTGGGATTTGAACTCTGGACCTTCGGAAGAGCAGTCGGGTGCTCTTATCCACTGAGCCATCTCACCAGCCCCTCCAAACCCCTTGTTATGGCAACAAAATTTACAGCTGGTGTAAGCCACTGTCAGATGGGTTCCATGTCGCGAAAGTGAATGCAGGCGACTCCGTGAAGATGGGAAGGAGGAAGGCGGATCTGTGGGTTCCCTCAGTCTTGCAACTTGCAAGTACAGTGGACTCCAAAATAACCCCCAGTGAGGACAGACCTTCCTCCTGCTTCCTGCTCTTTAAGACACAAGGGAGTTTCTCTAGTTGAAAGTACTTTTTTTGATTCTCCTGCTTCAGCCTTCCCAAGGCTGAGATTGTATATTTCCCCCTTGCTTGCTTTGGTCTTCTATTTGCTGTGTACCAGGAGATGAAGGTCTGGGACACCTTGCAGGGCCAGTCCCGCCCTTCCTAGGTTGCTATAAGGCCAGGTTCCTTTGAGATCCCTTCCTGTCAGGGCGCTCCTGGGATAATATGGAGGAGGTTCTTCTGGCTAGCCCCAGGGACCCAGTCTTGTTCAGGATGAAAGCAGTGTCCTGCTGTGATTCCGCCACACCGAGAGGGGGCGACAGAACCACAGCTGGCGGAACTGGACTCAGTACCAAACCAATCTCCGCGCCCCCCCCCCGCCCCCCAGAGCGGGTGGTCAACTGTCATAGTCAGCTGACTGGAGCCAGCCCGTCAGTCTCCCTGCATTTAATTCAGGGATCCCTTTGCAGCCCGACACTTTTCCTCAGCGAGGGTGAAGTCCTTGTTTAGCTTCTCGCCCTCTGCCTCCCTCATCTCTCAGGGTCCCCCTATCCGTGGCCCCCTCCTTCCCAGCCTGCCTACCCTCGAAGCCTTTTGGTGTGCAGCCAGCCATCGTGACTCACGCAGTCCAAAGGGCAGGGCTGCGGCTTCTGTGCAGGGCTCCCGCCCTGTCTGTCCCCACGGCGGTGGCCCGGAGCCCACCCAAGAGGGTGGGGGAAGACACTGGGGTTCAGGCCACCCACTCCTGGGACACTTTTGTTAGAAGACCTTCCTCTGGAAGCCCTGCACTTCAAGCATAACCGTACCAAGCCACAATTGGGTTACCAGCTTGGGACCCCATCCAACAGTTTTCATCCACAAACTTCTTAATGCTCCATTTTGTTCTCCTCCCTCTTCTTCATCCTTTCTGTCCCCTTCCTCCCCCATCCCTCCTTTCCTCTCTCCCTCCCTCCTTCCTTTCAGTCTCCTCCCAATACCAAATTAAACAAACAGACAAACTAACAGCACTCCTGATGCTCTGGTCTTGGTTGTTGGCCAGGCTAGGGGACTGCTTTGCAGAGCCTGGGAACTGGCTCCACTCCAGTTTTCTTGGGGAGTCCCTTGATAGGGGTGGAATGCTGGGATTTCCCACCACTCAGGATCCCTAGCCCATTGCCTATCTAGATGCTAGGACCTCTAGGCCTTCAGGGACCCACCCACATAAGGCCAGGAAAGCCCCCATCTCTGCTTAAAGCAAATTCTGCTGGGAGGGCTGGGACCCCAGCTGGGCTCTGGGCCCTGGGAAAGTCCTGCTCCCTACAGGCCAGCCTTGGGGCATTACTTCTGGCAACATTGTGGCAGGTAGGACATCACCCCAAGAGGGCTGATGCTGGGGATAGGTGCAGTGGGCTGTGTGTGGGAGGGGAGGGACAGGCTTTATTTTCTAATACGAGGTCAGGTAGAGCGTGGGGTGGGACCCAGCTTGCCATTCCTAGGGAACAGTAATGAATACAGCATGTAGCTTTGGGACAGCCAGGAAGCCACCATGGCTTTGGAGAAGTTCTAAGTATCACATGGTGAAGAGCACACACTGGTAACACACCTCTGGTCTGCTCACACCTCTAGGGGCTTTCCAGTGGAGGCATTTACATCTGGGGCTGAGGTCTGGAAGACTCAGCCTTCCTTCTGGATGCCCTGCGGTTTTCTCCTTTCCTGGTATCCAGCTTGCTGTGGCAGGATGAAGTCAGGTCCTCGAGGAAATGAGCACACTGGGGAACAGAGCCCAAGACCATTCAACCCTTAGCTCCTGGGGGCCTTGGTCTGTGCATCCCAGCTACAGCCTGAGATGGAGACAGGGCAGAAGAGTGGCCAGGTTTTCTCAACAAAGGCGTGGTATAGTTAAGCCAAGCAAGAGAGACGTCCCCTCCTTTCATCTGGCTACAGCAAAATCCACCTATCTTAAGGCCAGAAAAACAGAGGCTGTGGTTTCAGGACAGTGTAGTTCTGAGGCTGCTGCCACAGAGCTCTGGGACACAGTGCATCTACATCTATCATGGCTTTGTTCACCCATGAAGTCCTTTGGGGTCCTCACTGACTGAGCCCAGTGAGAAGAGAGGCCGAGGATGGTGGTGTTGGTACTGCCAGGGAGACAGAAGAGAGGAGAGGAGAGTACACAGACGTTTCTGACTTCAGGAAGACTCTGGCCTTGGATTTCTTGGGCCTTTGGGGATGTCACATGTCCTAATTAGGTAGCAGCTGGTAGTGTAACTGTCCTGGCAGGGTGATGGCTATTCTAGAGAGAGACATTCGAGCTGCTCCATCAGACTATTAAAACAAAACCCATACAAAATAAAAGTTTTCTCGGGAATCTCATGCTTAGTAAAGCAAAAGGCTGGGACCCCAGTGCCAGCCAGAGGAGGAGCTTGTCTCCCAGGAAGAGATTTCAGTTTGAACTCAGAACAACTTCCGGGAGACTGGAGCCCAGAGGACGATGGCCCACCTTGATGGAGACTGCTTAGTTATGTGTGCTTCTTGCTCTCCGCTTAAACCTGCATCTCATGCCAGCACCTCAGGCTGGACTTTCAGGGGCCACTAAACTTCTTGATCTCTCCATCCCCCCCAGTGTGGCCACCCTGAGTGAATCTTCTTTTATGCCTTACATTATTAAATGTCTCGATAAGCAGCCAATTGGTGAGCAGTGGCAGAGCCTGGCTTGTTAGAGCTGTGAGGACCCAGCCTTGTGCTCCAGAGCATAGCAATGGTGTGAGCAGCTGTCAACTCTCTCCTAGGGCACCTACGCCACAGGCTGCGTGGGCTCTTGGCATTTTGGAGGAAGAGGTTGAGACTAAGGGGATTTTCAGTGTAGCCCCAGCACCATGCAGTTACAGTTACACTCTCAGCATCCGTGTCTGGCCTCAGCAATGGCTGTTGAATAAGTAAAAAGAGCCCCCAGCTTCTGCTGTCACTCCTAAGTCAGGTGAGTTCTGGGTAGCATATCTGTGCACCCGGGCAGTTATTAATCCTAGGAGAAAGGCCTCCCCTTTAGCAGTGGAAAAGGGACCTTGAACTTTAGGAGATGGTCTGCGCCCCCAAGATCGAGAGTGTGGGAGGGGGGTGCCAGCCACCTGGGCGTCATGCCAAGCCCATTCTGTTTTGCAGCCCCAGTTGAGAGCTGCTCCCCTGCTCATGATGCTTAACACTGGCTTCGGATGACATGGGAAATGCTATAAGCCTTAGACTATATGAGGCTCTGCAGGAGGCATCCTTTCTGTGACCTGAGCCAGTCTCTACAGCTGGCCTGTGGGCAAGTGGTGCTTCCGATACACTGTGATGGCAGAGGATGTCCTGAGGTTCAGAGAGGTGGTGACTTTACAAAAGGGCCCTGGGCAGTGCATGGTGGGGCAGTCTGAGGCAAGCAAGACTTTTGTGTCATTTTGCTTCACAGTATCTCCTCCTTAAAGGCCACCAGGCTACTGAGGTCTCTGAGTGGCTGGAGGCCATTAGTTTAGTGATGCTGAGCTAGTCTCTCGGATGGAGTCACCTGAACTCCTTCAGACACCAGCAGTCCCTTGGACTCTGCCTTTTGAGATGCCTTTTCCTTTCCTGGTCCAGGCAACAGGCATCCTCATCTGGGATACATATTTCAACCATCCTTCACTTCTGTTTTCTACCCTGCAACCAAACATCCCCTTTACCTCACCAGATTCTTGCTTATCCCTAGAGGAAGGAGGCCGGGAGAGCCAGGGCTTCAGGGCCCACAGCCTTAGTGGTCCCTGCCTACAGGTTTCCCGGGCGCAGGCCTTAACTGAAAGGTCTCCCTGAGCAGGATGGATGGTTGCTTCAGGCATCTGGTGCCCTCTTCTGGCTAGTTTGGGTTACTGCATGGGCTCTAAGGGCCCAAGGGACCTAGTAGCAATTAATGTCTGCTAGTGAAACTTCCACCCGTGGAGCCAGATGTCCAGCCCCTGTGATGATAGCCCCACCTTTGTATCCTGTGGTAGGTGGGAATCCTACTAAGCTCTCTGTTTCTCTCAAAGATTCAATGTCCCATCCCTGTTGTCTTCCATCATGGCTGGGTTCTGGACCAGCTGTTGCTACCTTCTTGATTCTAACTTGGGCTTCATTTTCAAAAGTGTTGCCTCTTTATAAATGAGCAGGTTACAATGTTAGGGGTTAGGGCCACAGGAATCAAGATGAAGGGCTATGGCAGGATAGATCCATGGGTCATGGTTCCCTTCAGGGAGTGAAACATCTACCGAGTGTCCTGGTGCTTTATGTCAACTTGACACAAGCTGAAGTCATCTGAGAGAAGGGAACTCCAATTAGGAAAATGGTCCCCAGAAGATCTGGGTGGTAGGCAAGCTTGTGAGGCAATTTCTTAATTAGTGATTGATTGGGGGAGGGCCCAGCCCATTGTTGCTGATTCCATCCCTGGATTCTATAGGAAAGCAGACTGAGCAAGCTATAAGGAGCAACCCTGTAAGCAGCCCCCACACCCATGGCCTGCATCAGATCCTGAATCCAGGTTCCAACCCTGTGTGAGTTCCTGCCCTCACTCCTTTTGATAACGAGCTGTTTTATATGGAACTGTGAGCAAAATCAATCCTTCCCTCCAAAATTGCCTTTGGTCATGGTGTCTCAGCACAGCAATAGTAACCCCAACCATGACAGGGAGGTTTATAGAGCTGCCTGGGCTACGAACGGGAAAGAATGGAGGTGCTGTGGCAATATGGCTCCTTGAAGGATCTTTGTGACTGATCTGGGTCTTGACTCAGGTGGCGTTCACATGAATTACACCTGCAGTAAAACCACTAAGAACTCAACATGTGTGTGCATGCACACACGCACACAAACACACAGGTACAGAAACACCCACCCTCCACCCCCACACACATGCACACACATAGATGCACACAGATGCTCAGAGACTGATACATACAGATACCCAGCCTCTCTCTCTCTCTCTCTCTCTCTCTCTCTCTCTCTCTCTCTCTCTCTCACACACACACACACACACACGCACACAGATACTCAGACACTGACCCATATACCTAGTCTCTCTCTCTTACACACACACATACACACACACACACACAACACACACACAGAGCTGTGTATTATGTAAGATTAGAGAACCTAAGCCAAAAGTGCATTGATTTCTGCTATTTACCACATGTGAGTTGACAATTACCTCAAAGTAAAAAAAATGTTACTATGTAAGAAAGTTAAAATGTAAGGGGGTTCTGAGAGAAATGGAGCTTGTGCACAAAATGTCTGTGGGAACTCAGCAAGAGATGGTCTACAAGTAAGTGGGGAAGCACATTGTCACGCATGCTTATCATGGAGCCTATGTTGCAATAGAAAGAGTAAACTGCGGGCTTGCAGAGCAGCTTTGTGAGCGCCACCTACATTGTCCCATGTGAAGGAGACACAAAGCGCCATAGAGGATGGTTCTGTGAACCTGAGTCTTACAGGCTTACAGCTTAGATACATGGCTGCTTGGACTCAGGGTCAAGAATGGCTGCCACAGAATTGCAAGCATCTCCTAGGTTGAAGGAAGTGCCTTGCCTCTTGCTGAGGTGGTGGCTATGTGTTTTAACACATTCGCTAGACTCACATACAAGAGGGTCGGGATTCACTGAGCTAGACATTTCAAGCAGTGCATCTTGCTGTATGTGAATAATATCCACGTGGGAAGAACAGTTTATCCAAAATCCAAGTGGGAGGTTTTGGCTCAGTGCTGGAACAGGTAACTGATGGTAATTTTATAGGAAACTTTCCCATGTTCCATGGACAACTGCTGGAGATTTATTGCTTCAAGTATTTCTCTGTCCTGTGTAGATAATTTAACTCATCCCAGCTGGGCCCTAACAATCCCATCCGCTGTGGTCTTGTGCGGCTCATCAGCTATTTAAAAACTTCCACAGCCAAGAGACTTCTGGCACTGGAATTATATACATCAGTATCCCGGGGTGAGCCCCCACCCCCCTTCTTGTTCATTTCTTACTCACACGAAGTTCCTTCAGGATGGAATCAAGATGTGTGTGACTTAAGCTCTTTCTTCCCCCCAGGGATGAGTCTGCTGAGGCGGATATGGCGGAACACCACTTAGATCTTTCTTCCAAAAGAACATGCTGGAAAGCTGGAGGCGGGAGTTGGCTGGCAGCCTCTGCTTCAGCACCCTCAACATCTTTTGTGGTGTGTGAGCCTTAGCCCTTTCTGCAGGCAACTCCATAATAGTACTTCTCTGGAAACTCTGGGACCAGACAGAGCAGACAAGAGTCTGGTGCTTCTGCCCAGTGCACTCCTCTGCAGGGGCTGCTTGCTTAGCTCACATAGCATCATGGGCTGAGACTCTCTTTCCAGAGCCAGGCTCCATGCCATCAGAAGCCTTCTTTCTCTATACCAGCTTTTTTCTTCTCTTGTGGGCTTTGCCCACTGCAATCTCTGCCAGCGTTATCTGCCTCTGCTGTGCCTCCCCAAAGACCAAAACCATCTGCCCGTTAGATACTCTTTGTAGCCAAGGTCTGAATGGAACAATAAAACATGACCCAGCAGGTCACCTGGAGGCCCAAGATGCAGAGGTATTTCCATGTGGTGTGGAAGGAGGTGGTATCCAAAGTGGAGGAGGGGAGGGGAGAGAGGAGGGACGGACAGACAGATAACACACATGCACAAGAGGCAGGGGGGAGGGAAAGGGAGAGGGAGGGAGGGAGAGAGAGAAAGAGAGAGAGAGTCTTCTTCACATGTCTTCCCCAGACCTCCTCTAGTGCCTGTGTGACTGAGCCACCCAGAAGTTAGAAGACAATGGTTTGGGAACAGTTATCTGTCACTGCCAAGCATGGGAAGGGAAGCCCAGATGTGAATCTAAGTGAATCCCAGTGATCAGGACACCTCCCAGTTTCTCATCCTGCTAATATACTAGAACCTCCCAGGATTCTGCATAAGGTTAGTGGCACACAGTCCAGAGGTAGTCCTGGATAGAGATGGTGATGTGCAATGTCCACACTGAATCCAGAGGAGGACAGGAGGTGTTTCTCCATGGCTCTCTTCACACTGCTCTATGCTTGGACATGTTCATGAGAAACATCTCAAAATGGGGGGGAGGGGAATCCCAAACCTTTAACTGGAATGCTCGTCTTTAGTGAAAGACACAGGCAAGATTCTGCCTGCCTTACTTCTTCCCAGAACACAATCAAACAGCCTCCTGTTCATCCATGCAGAGTCAGCCATCAGGATGATGGGACCCCCATCTACAGCATCCTGCCCAGGCTGCCATCTTGGTGGGGATGGAGGCTTGAGCCCCTGGCAGGCTTCCCTTCATGATCTGCCGTCTGTGGCTCATCCCGTCTTACAACTCCCGAGCGAACCTCTCAAGTTTAAAACATCTGACCCTGGGCATGCCCAGCTACTTGGTTGGCTGAGGTAGGAGGGTTGTTGAGCCCAAAAGTTTAGGGACAGTCTGGGGACATAATGAGACCCTGGAGAGAGGTGGGTGGCAAGGCATGGAGGTGGGGAGGATTGAGGGAGGGAGAGAGAAGGAGAAGGGGAGGAGGAGGGGAGAAAAGCTTCGAAACATACACATGTCTGACAGGCTTAGGGCGTTGTGACTTCCTTGCTGTAGTTGGGTGACCATGACCTAGCTCACAGTGCCCTCCACATTGTCCTGCAGCCTCCACTGCCGCTCCCCACTGGTTTCTGGAGACATCTGGACTTGGAATGCTGGACTCAGCCACTTACCTCGAGAGCTCTGGCTATCTCACAGCTGTTTCCGTCAGGACAGGCTAACCCATGACTCATTTTGACATTTGCCTTATCTGAGGGCCCAATCTATTTGCTTACAACTTTGACATGGTTTCCTTAGAAGCAGGGTCCTATTCTGCATGTTCTCCTCAGTAGCAGCTGCAAAGCTAAGCACTTGGGTTGCTTTGAAAAGCTTCCTATGACACAAAACCAAACACTCTATGCCTACAGCCTCAAAGACTGAGTGCATTCTCCTCCTGTCGTAGTTAAGGTTTCCATTGCTGTGAACAGACATCATAAGCACAGCAACTCTTACAAAGGGAAACATTTCACTGGGGCTGGCTTATAGTTAGGAGGTTCAGTTCATTATCATCATGGCAGGAAGCATGGCAGAGTGCAAGCAGACATGGTGCTGGAGAGTTCTACATCTGGATTGGCAGGCAGCAGGAAGGAAGACTGTGAGCCATTAGACCTGGCTTGAGCTTCTGAGAACCTAAAGGCCAATCCCTAGCGATGCACTTCCTCCAACAAGGCCTCACCTCTTTTGGGCCTATAGTAGCCATTTTTATTTGAACCGCCCCAGCTTCCATTGCAGCACCCATCCTTAGGTTGATTGCCAGAGTTACTGATCCTGTGTCATTGCCTTTGCTCTCTCTCCCTCCCCAAAGCACCCCACCTGCCTTCCAACAATCCCAGGTCACATGTTCTGCTGAGCCAGGCTGTCTTCTAAGAGACTTGGGTATACTCAGAGCACGAAGCCTGACCTTCACTGTGTGTGTGTTCTCTCCAGGAACTTCTTGCCCTTCTGGTCTCAGCTCTTCAGCACCTCCTTGGACTCTGTACTTCCCTGGGCTGTTCAAGCTTGCTCAGGCTGCTTGTTGAGTGTACAGACATTCCATAATCAGCCAAACTCAGGGGTGTGCATCCATAGATGGGGTATGGGGTATGAGGTAGGTACAGGATGAAAGAGAGAGGCGTGGCTAAAGCTAAGGCTCTTCCGGTGAGGTTTGGGCTGCTGTGTCATTAACTATTAAGGTTTCTTTCCTTTCACTTAACCCAGCCATGCCATTCCAACAGAGGCAGGCATCGGAATAATAATGGACTGACTGTGTTCTTTGTACCATGGTGGGGAAACCTGACTGGGAATGGGGAGGGAACAAAGAAAGGGCGCACGTGTGGAGTTAGCCATTCTCCTAGGAGATGTCTGTAGGTGCAGTTTCAGGCTGTAAACTCCCAAGAAGGAGGAAGCTGACTTTGCTAGTTTTTACACACATCAATCAATCAATCAATCAATCAATCAATCAATCCATCAATCACTTATAAACATTTGCACTTGGACCAGAAGAAGACTTCAGCAGTTCTTGAACCCATGGCTTTGCTAATCACTCATGGGTCTGGGACATGGGGAGCTTAACATATCTATGCCCATTTCTGCAATACTCACCCACTCACGGCTCCCTTGGCTTCCCACATAACAGCCACCAAGCAGACATTAACCAGGCTTCTACTGGTAGCCTGGCACCCACTTTGTCTTTCCTGGTCAGAAGAACACAGAGAAAGCTAATGAGACTGCTGATTTTATAGATGAGAAAAGTGACATTCAGAGAAACATGACGAAGGCCCAGGGCTGGGAGGCGACGGAGTCAGTGCCCTTACCCAGGCACATTACCCTCCATGTCCTTGCCCTAGATGGCCTGGGACATCTGATCCTGAGTCATTTCCTGTGCCTTTGGCCTGTTTTAATCCTGCTTCCTTCCACCTTCACTTATAGGTCAAGTGTCTTGTTGTTCTTGGATTTCCCCGTGGCGTCTCTGCCTTTGCTCTAGAATGGGCCCCTGAATCAGGCCCCGTGTTGTAAAGAGTGTACCAATCGACCAGCCCATGGTGGCCAAATATGCCACCCACAATGATGCTGTGTGTTCTCCTAAACTAGGTGGGAACTGTAGCCCTCAGACGAGTCTCTCTCACACAGCAGCATCCACCCTTGAGTGGAATGAATTCCTTCCCCGTCAGCCAGCACCACAGACATTGGGAAGGAGATGGGAAGCTGCGATTCTGAGGTTACTAAGCCTTTATTTTTCTTTGGCTGAGTAAGACTTACTGAATCTTAGAGTCAGAAAGTCCCTGGGTGTTATGTGGTCCTGTGCTCAGTCTAGCGAGCGAGCCCAAGGGTGGGAGACCATCCTGTCTGTTCTGACTTCATTTCTGATGCTGTGATAAAATATTCTGACAGAAAGCAACTCAGGAGGAAAAGCTTACAACTCCAAGTTTAATCCATCACTGTGAGGGCTTTACAGGGTCAGGAGCTTGAATCAAGCCAAGCCACATCCATAGTGAAGAGCTGAAGGAAAAGGCATGCGTCCTTGTCTGCCCACTTTCCTATTTTCAGCTAGCTTTCTTCTTTCTTATACTGTTCAGGATAATCTGACTAGGGGATGGTGCTACCCACCATGGACACTCCCACAGTACAATCTGGTAACTTCTCATTAAGATTCTCGTATATCTTGGGGCTGGTGAGATGGCTCAGTGGGTAAGAGCACCCGACTGCTCTTCCGAAGGTCCGAAGTTCAAATCCCAGCAACCACATGGTGGCTCACAACCATCCGTAATGAGATCTGACGCCCTCTTCCGGAGTGTCTGAAGACAGCTACAGTGTACTTACATATAATAAATAAATAAATCTTAAAAGAAAAAAAAAGATTCTCTTCCAGAATGATTCCATGTTGTATCAAGTTGACAGAACTAACAAGCACACGGCCTTCCAGGAGAGGGTGCCCCCTACTCTCACCTATAGGGTGTGAGGTTGTTGCTTGTGCTCAATACTACTGGCCATACTTCTGTATGGGAAGTAGGAAGCAGACAAGAGACAGGTTAGGCCAACTCAGGAGTAAACATGGTCTCACTTCTAAGGCCTCCTTAGTCAAGTGAATGGAATGTGAGGAGAGATGGTGTTTCAGTTCTCAACTTAAACACATGCTCTCTCTCTCTCTCTCTCTCTCTCTCTTTCTCTCTCTCTCTCTCCCTCTCTCTCCTCTTTTCTCTGTCAGACTGACTCTAAATTCCACAATTTAAAAATATTAATGGCTAAATTCCACAATTTAAAAATATTAATGACTAAATTCCACAATTTAAAAATATTAATGACTATGGGTAGCAGAGGCTACTGACTGCTTGAGGCTGTATGGATTGTATGGAAGCTGTATAGGAGGACGACCCCAGTGAATCACAATTCCAGATGTCCGTGGCTTTGAAAAGCTATCTCCTGCTCAGTTCTCCATTGAACCAATGGAATGTGGCTGAAATGATGCTGTTTCTATTATGGACACAGTTACAGTTGATGCTTTCCTACCTTTTGGAAGCACCGAGACACCACACAGAGAAGAGAGAAACTCAGACTAAAAGAAAAGGGCAGAGGCTTCGCTCAGCAAGCCCAGTGCTAGGGTTTCAGATGTGTGTGAACCATCTTGGATGCTCTAGGGCAGTGAGCTCCTGGGTGACTGTCCCAGCCCACACTCAATGCAGCAGAAAACCACCCAACCAAACCCACAGAATCACAGCCATAGAATGAAGGCTGTTCTTAGCCACTGAGTACTGAAGGGGTTTTCAGCAGCAATAGACAACAAAACTATGAAAGAGAAGCTGGTAACATGTCCATACTACAACTGGGGAGTTTGTTGGGGAATGCTATTAATGTTTTATTTTGTTTTGCTTTGTTTTTCATCGAAAGAGATCAGTGAGTTAGAGCCAACCAGAGACAAACTTGAATTCAGGCAACCTGGAAGGAGGTGCAGATACAATGTCTAATCAGATGGGAGGAATCCGTGGAAAGGAAGGAATAGGGACTTCTGTTCCTAAGAATCTGCTACTGGGAGGGGATTATAGTTGCTAGGGAATGGAGACCAGGGATGAAATGCTTGAGGCAGGAAAAATCTGTAAGAGGGACTCTGGGTTTGTACTTAAGGTACTGGTGGGGCCTAAAAATGAAAACCGTCACCAGGAGGACTCAACTTGACTTTGCCTCTCAGATAAGAGACCAAGGCTGGTGGTGTGTGGGGAAGTGAGAGCTAGCTTCATGGGAGAGTGATATTCAGAGGACGCTGGAGGGAAAGGGATAACTGGGCTAAGGAATAACCATGAAAAATGCCTCTATGGACATGGCCCTCGGGACTGCTGGTGGCAAAGAGCCTAGAGAAAGGCTGGAGCAGAGAGATGACGCCTCAGAGCCAGAGGTCAGGCAATTGTAATTAATAGATAGGATTCAATTGCATCAAGGACTGCAAGCCTGTGGGTAGGGCTGGGAGTAAGTCTGTGATGGTTAGTATCTGCAACCTGACGGGATCTAAAATCACCGTGGAAACAAGCCCCTGGGTACATCTGTGAAGGATTAGATATTCCTAGACACATTAGGTTAATCGTGGAGGGAACACCTACCCTAAGTGTGGGCAGCATCTTTCCATAGGGCTGGGGTCAAAGACTTCGCTAAAAGGAGAAAGAGAACTGAGACTGAGGCTTCCCTGAGTACTGCTTCCTCACTGTGGGTGAAATGTGACCAGACCAAGCTCCCGCAACCACGATTCCCCATCATGATGGGAAACACTCTGAGCTAAAACATGCCCTCTCTTCCTTAAGTAATTATTATGAGGTGTTTTGTCACAGCAAGGAGAAAGACAACTGATAAAGGTCTAAGAGAAGGGTACTAAACTCAAGCTAGTGGCAGTGGCTCAGAAGACAGTATGTTCATGTTCTACATCCACATGTCTATCCTTCACTCTGTCTGTCCATCCATCCATCCATCCATCCATCCATCCATCCATCCATCCAACCATCCATCATTAGATCCTCATTACAGAATGCCATAAACCAGGCATGATGATCAGATTAAGAAAAAAAATAGACATGGTTCATCTTTTTGTTATTGCTTTCCTTGAATTCTCTCCTCTGTGCATAAAAGTAGAGGCAACAGGCAGTGCTAGTCAAGCACTGTTTCTTTCCAGTGCTTAATAACATCAAGGGCAATAGCACAAGTAGGGACTGTTTGCGGGAGAGGTGAGCAAGGCTCAGAGATGGTGAGTGTCTTATCAGAGTGACATAGCCTTGGCTTTCACAGTCAGCTTAGGACACCTCTCTCTACTTACCTGCTCCCGGGAACCTGTCCCAAGTTCTACTTACTGAGGTGGGCGGTACAGAGGAACAAGAGAGAATCTCTTGTTTTATTTATGAGCATTAATTTCTCACTGAAGCAATGATGCATATGATGTAGAAGGACTGGGAAGAGTGAAGCAATGATGTCTTCAGTTCCTTGCGTAGTGGAGAAAGCTCTTAGTGGGTTAAGTTTACCGCCAGTGAGCAGTTTCTACGGGAAAATCCATCCCAAACTCCAAACAATTACCTTGGAAACAGCCCTGGAATGGAGCCTGTGTGTAAATCAGAGCATGTGTGACTGTGAAATCTGGTCGTTGTGGACACACCTCCAATGGGGCTGCTTTCCCTCACTCTTGCTTTCTCTCACCTTTCTCTGCATTGTGCTGTGCAAAGACCCTCGGCTTCCTGTTCTAGTAAGCTGGCCAACTCCCTCCCCGAGGCCTGCACACATTTCTGTAACTACCCCCCAGAGGCTTCCTTCATCAAGTAAGGAAAACCGAATTCTGTTTTCCTAAGTGACGGGATGTGTTTATCCAGGGACTCCAAGCGGGCTCCAGTGCCTGGCCAGATGGTTCCAGATATGCTCAGCAGAACGCAAGGCGCCGGCCCCAGGGCTCTCCACAACCATGTGACTCACAGGAGGCCAGTGCCAAAGACGTGCACTGAGTGTCCTGCCCATGCTGGGCTGCACATAGGGTACACCACAGGCTCCTTGGCTGCCTTAGGTGGTGCTGGGGCGGGGGAAGGGGAGGGTGTGCTCTTGCTGGAACTGAGATCCACCCTCTAAGGCCAATGTGACTCACGTCTATTTTTAGTTTACCACTCACCCAGGTGGGCCAGGTTCCATGCTAACTGCTCTAAATTTTGCATCTCTGTCTTTTTTTTTTTTTTTTTAACATGGAGTGACTGATAGGCTTTGGTGCCTGTATTTCAGCACATGTGCCTCTGGCAAAGGGGAAATTAGCTTTTGGGGACCTAGGGAACTTACAACAGGGGCATCTGCTGATGGCTTTGTGAGCCTGTTGAGTCCATGAGCTGAGGGGCAGGGATGACAACCAGGATCATATCTGTCACTATGCCCAGTATGCTTTGCTGGGGTAGACATGACTGATGGGTTTTGACACTCTCCCACTGGCTTGGACATTGCTTTGAAGAAAGGTCATTGGTTAGTAGCCACTCCTGTCTCTGAACCCCTCTCTCTCTCTCTCTCTCTCCCTCTGTGTGTGGTCAGGTTAGCTGTGCACAGCCCTCTGCTCTCCTGGGTTAATGGGCATCTTGTATGATTGATCTGGTATAGAACATTTACTTAGATCTTTTTATGGCCATATTGTCCAGAATGTGCCAGATTACCTCAAGTTAAAGCAGGGCCAGGCCTGCTTAGTCTTTGCATGTGAGACTTTATTCACACCTGCTTGCTTGGTTTCAGTTGTTCCCTCCTCCTCTTCCTCCTTTTCTTCTTCCTCTTCCTCCTCTTTTTCCTCTTCCTCCTTTTTCTTCATCTCTTCCACCTCATTTCTTCCTCCGCCTACTCCTTTTCTTTCTCCTCCACTTCCTCCTCCTATCCCTACTCCTTCTCCTTCTATTCATCTTCTTCATCTTCCTCCTCCCCCTTTCTGAGATATGGTCTCATGTGTCTCAGGCTAGCCTCCACAGCTTTGACATTCTGGTCCCCCTCCTTGAACCTCCTGAGTGTTAGGATTACAGGTTTGCACTACCACACCTGGCTTGATGCTGCAATTTGGATGGGGCTGGGATTTTCTGCCTATTAGCCTATTAATTAGCCTTTCTGCCTATTAATAGAATTACATCCCTAGCCCTTGACTTACCAGTTTAGTAGTGTGGATGGATAATCTGACTTAGAATTCCTTAAAGCCAGACTGAGAAAAAGTGAGTTTAAGCCAAGTATTTGGGAGGAGGTCTTGGGAAGAGCTTGGTTGGAGCAGCAAGATGTGTGGTGAGTGATCAAGTGGCCTCTGTGGCCTCACTGGGGACCTCTTGGTGACTGTCTTGGTGCTCTGTGAAGTGGTCAAGGGATAGACAGTGGATTGCTTGCTTCCTAGTTCTGGCCTGTTGTTGACTGATAGATGCTCAGGGGTCCTTAATACCCTACATCTTTGTCTGATCAGCTTGCCAACCATGTGGTCTGGAGCACCAGAGAAGCCCTTAGGCTTACAACTTCAGGCTCTTCAGCAGGGACAGAGGGAAAGGGGAGAGTGGGTTCCAGGGCTATTCTCTCAGCCTCATGTCTAGTATCTAGCGGAGGAGAGAGCCCCTGGCCTGGCTCCACACCCCCACACCCCTGCTTTGCTCTCTTGCACTAGACACACTGTCCAACTTCTCTGAGAGCTGTAGTTCTTGTCCAGAATTGTCCTCTAAGGGCTTGCTATGGAGTGACATGAGGTAATGTCTATGAAAGGCTGTGTGAATTTCAGAGGTCTTGGGAAGTCTGTGCTATTGGCTACCTTCCCTCCTTTCCTTCCTCCCCCTTCTTCCTTCTCCTCTTCCTTTCTCTGTCCCTTCCCCTTCCTTTCCCTTGCCCTCCCTCCCTCTCTCCCTCCCCCTCCCTCTCTTCCTTCCTTCCTTCCTTCCTTCCTTCCTTCCTTCCTTCCTTCCTTCCTTCCTTCCTTCCTTCCTATGGATAGAGGAGAAATCTGAGCCTCTTCTTGGGGTTGTATGCATCATTAATAAAACAATTTAAGAATGTATTCAAACAGAAGCTCAAGGACAATTTTATTAGAGTTTAAAGGAAACCAGCTGTATCTGAGCTGCCATGCAGAGGAGAACAGAGGAGAGGAGGAAGAAAGCCAAGCCACTGAAGCGGCATGGGAGGCAGACACACAGCAGACAAGCAGCCACGTGGTGCAGGGGGGAGCTATAGAGAAAGCAAGGAAACCCAAATGTTGGGAAAACCAACGTATTAAGTAAAGTATGCTTAGAAAAGAGATAGAAGAAAAGTTTCTGAATGACGCAAAAAAAAAAAAAAAAAAAAAAAAGCAAGCAGACTGGGGGTGGGATTCTGGGAAGAATAAGTATGGTATCTAATGAAAGGACTAATTATTCTATCTGTTTAGTATGGCTTAAGGTCAATTTACCTTCCTTAGGGTTTTGTCTCTATTCAGGCCAGAGATTCTACTATTGTGACCAGAAGTATTTTCTTCTAACTTGCATAGAGACTCCCTCCCCTCCCCTCCCCTCCCCTCCCCTCCCCTCCCCTCCCCTCCCCTCCCCTCCCCTCCCCTCCCCTCCCCTCCCCTCCTCTCCCCTTCTTTTTTTCTTCCCATCCTCCATGTAGTTCCAGGAAACCACTGACTCCATCTATCCTTTTCTATTCAGCTACATGGAGGCATATGGCCAGGTTGTCCCAGTAAAGAGTTCTTTCCTGGCTATAGTAACTGGCTCAGAAGGGGCACATGAGCCTTGCAGGACAGATCAGAGTCCTTTTTGAGATTGATGTATTGGCCCAGGAGATAAAATCTTGGAGAAGAGTTTACTGTGTTATATTAGAGAGAGAGGAGTCTTCCTGGAGGGCATATCAAGGAGTTAGGCACACACAGACACAGACACAGATACACAGACACACAGGCACACAGATACACAGACACACAGACACACAGACATACACACACACATATACACATACAGAGAGACAGAGACAGAGTCAGAGAGAGGCAGAGGCAGAGGCAGAGGCAGAGGCAGAGGCAGAGGCAGAGGCAGAGGCAGAGGCAGAGGCAGAGGCAGAGGCAGAGGCAGAGGCAGAGGCAGAGGCAGAGGCAGAGGCAGAGGCAGAGGCAGAGGCAGAGGCAGAGGCAGAGGCAGAGGCAGAGGCAGAGGCAGAGGCAGAGGCAGAGGCAGAGTGGACAAACCAACTGATCTTCTCTGTGTCCCTAGACACAACAGTTATTACATGTGGTGATTGGTGTGTGTGTGTGTGTGTGTGTGTGTGTGTGTGTGTGTGTGTGTGTATGTGTGTATGCCTGTGTACACTCAAGTCTTTTGTAGGAGGGAACTTCCACTGATAAATTGTCTCCATTAGATTGGTCTGTAGGCAAGTCTGTGGGGACATTTTCTTGATTAGCGATTAGTACAGGAGGGCCCAATTCACTGTGGGCATTACTGCCTCTGGACAGGCGGTCCTGGTTTATATAAGAAGATATCTGAGAAAGTCATGGGAAGTGTGGTTATTTGAATGAGAATGGCCCCAGAGGCTCATATATTTGAATACTTGGTCTCTTGGTGAAACTATTTGGGAAGGATTAGGAGGTGTGGCCTTACTGGGGGAGGTGTGTCCCTGGGGGTGGGTGTTGAGGTTTCCAGTTAGCTTTTTCTCTGTCTCATGCTTGTGGACCAGCTGCAAGCTCTTAGCTACTGCTCCAGCATCATGCCTGCCTGCTGCCATGGTCCCCACTATGGTGGTCATGGACTCTAATGGTCTAGAACTGTAAGCCCACAATAGACTCTTCCATAAGTTTCTTTGGTCATAGTGTCTTTTCACAGCAATAAAAACGTAAGCAAGCCAGAGAGCAAGCCATTAAGTAGCTTTCCTCCATAGCCTCAGCTATGGTTCCAGCTGCTAGGCTCCTGCCCTGTCTTCTTTTCATGATGACCCCTGGTGGTGGGTTTAACAATAGACTAGCATTATATCAGAGCATTCACTTGGCTCCTGTGTTTAGCTGATCTTAATTAAGGGTTGTTCCTATTCTCAGTTGTAAACATGGCCTGGTTCCCGCTATCTTTTTATGTATGCATTTTCTTTGTTTTGTGTTGAGAACCAGTGTACCTTGACAGATGTATTCGCCCAGCTTTCTTGTTTTTCTTCTGTATTAGAAGACTGGTGCTCGCTTTGAGAAAATACATTCAGATACACACTCCCTTGTGTCAGTATTTGTTTGTCATTTGTGCCAATTCCTTGCTCGCCTGTAACCAGAACCCCATTTCCTGCAGATCGAGGATCCAACTGAGGTTCTTTTGCAGCAGTTGGCACCCGAACAGGGACTCCCAGACTTTATCTCTTTTTTCTTCTTTTTCTTCTTTATTTCTCAAGCAAGGATAGGATCTCGTCTTGGTGCTGCAGACTGATAAAGGCTCATCAGTTTGAGGAGGACAAGTAAGTTTTACCATGGGGCAGTCTGACATTAAAACATGTTTAGACATCTCACCAGCCGTAGAAAAGGCCTACGCTGTAACAATAAAGAGACAGAAACTCAGCGCCAATTTTTTTTCCACCAATTTTAAGAACACCTGTGAGAATGAAAACCATTCTCAGGGGAATAAAGCTGCATGTTTTGGTTGTAAAAAACCGGGACACCTGAGGAAGGATTGTAAAAATCCCTCGGGAAACAAAAAAAGGGCCTTCCTCCAGGTCTCTGCCCACACTGTGGTGAAGAGAACCTTGAAGGAATGAATGTAAATCAAAGTCCCATAAAGATGGGACTCTGTTCACTAAAGAAGTGGGAAAAACAAAAACTAGATAAGGGGCAGTCTCTTAGCCCCGTTCAGGAACTGTGCACCTCGTCATAGGACGCAGCCCCAGTTATAAGAAAAACTTCAAGTTATGGATTCTGATACTTTAGGTGAAATTAAAAGTTATGGTTAAAGTATAAAAAGAGACTTCGTAAAGGTCAAAATATAGCTCAATTCTTACTGTTACCGTATTTACAACTTCGAAATCCTACATTGTGCCAAAAAAATTCATAGATAAGGCTTTATTGGAAGTTAGGAAATCATTTCCTCAAACATAAACAATTCATTTTGTGGATGGTGTTTTGTTGGTTGCAGAAAGTGGAGAGCAGGCAGAGCAGGTTTTACAGATGGCTGTGAAATGTTTGACTAAGTGTGGGCTGATGGTGGCTTCAGAAAAGATTCAGCCTGGTAGACCTTTAAGCTATTTGAGACATTTAGTGTATAGAGATTGTGTGTTTTCTCAGAGACTTGCCCTCAGATTAAATAAATTGGAAGTTTTAGATGCTCGCCAGAAGCTGTTAGAGAATTTTGGGTTTTAATCCTGGTTTGACAAGCTGCCTCGTATAAGCAGGAAAGGAAAGGAAAGGAAAGGAAAGGAAAGGAAAGGGAAGGGAAGGGAAGGGAAGGGAAGGGAAGGGAAGGGAAGGGAAGGGAAGGGAAGGGAAGGGAAGGGAAGGGAAGGGAAGGGAAGAGGAAAATGGATTTTGGAGCTCTCCCAGGGACAGAAGGAAATCGGGAGACGTCCTGTTAATTCTCTCTGGCCCCTACAGAAGCCATCCTTAGTTTTGGTTACATCAAGTTCTCTACCCTCTTTGTATTGTCTATGTTTGGTGCACCAATCTGTCCACATGGCAATTCATGTATGTTTTTGTTTCGTTGTCTGAATGACTGACTGTTCTGTGTTTCATGTTAAAAAAGAAAAAAAAATGGTGAGGAAGATGGCCTGTCTCCACTCAGCTCCTTAATACTGGGGGAGGGGCCGCATTGTCCCCCCCCCCACCAAGAGCCTTATGTGCACTCTGCAGTCTGGGTTTGCAGATGTTTCTCAGCTGTTTTTCATTATCTGCAGGGGAATTAAGAGGAAATGGGTGTCTGCAGCATGGTGTGTGGGGGGAGTGCAGTGCATTGCCTCAGAGACAGGACAGGCTCCTTTGAGGGCATAAGGACTCAGATCCTGAGAGAGGGGTCAGAAAACATAAAGTGGGGGGTTGACCTTAGACCTTGTGGCCTGACCGGGAGCTCAAGCACATCTTCCCCTAGCAGTGTCTTCATGCTCTCTTGTCCTCTCCCTCACCATACCATTTGCCCCGTAGTCCCAAACCCCACAGCAAAGGTCTTACACCTCGACTGTGGCAATGTGTGCAGGTTCAGACAGCTTTGGCTGATCTGGATGGTTCTGGAGGGCTTGTGTAGGGCCAGTCACCAGGAGAAGAACTGGTCTGGGGGGACTTTTCTTCTACACAGCTCCACACTGTTCATGGATGCTCTTGCAGCTTGTCAGAACCTGACTCGAACTACAGAAGCCACCTATGGAGGTTAAACGCTCCCACCAGCAGAAAATAAATCAAAGCTTAAACCTCATCTTATAACATATGACTATCCAGGTTGTATCATTAAACGCGGAACTCAACTCCATGAGCTGTTAGGAAATAAACACAGGACAAAGTTCCTGGGACCCAGGACAAGGTGAAGACCTGGGCACCAAGACACACTCAACTGTCCTCTCATCCCTTATGTGTGGGTTCCACCCACTGGTAGAGCCTCCCTGAGGGTGGTTTTCACCTGTTCACTCCCTTCTCCCAGGACATGGAGCAGAGCCAGAATATAGTAGCATCCTGATACGGCAAACACTGGTGAACACGGACTGGAAGCCACTCAGAAGAGCATGTGAGTTTCTGGCATCAGAGGAGTAGACTTGATCAGTGTTAAAGTGAAGGTGGTGGTGGTGGTAGTGGTGGTGGTGTCGTCTGTGTTCATGAAGGCTTCGAGGAGAGGCAGGTGAGACCAGTGGGCCTTGCTTTGCAATGGGAAAAGAACCTCGATGGCACATCTCTTTTGGGCTTCTGCAATCTTGCTTCCAGCCACCTTCCTGGTAGCACAGCAGAGGCTTCAGCAGCAACAGCAGAGCAGAAAACACCAGCATTTCCTGGAAAGACTTTTTCATGGTCTTTGACAGAACTGTAACACAGGGTAGGGGATTTTGCTGTGGAAATTGAGAAATGGGTGAAATGTCAAAGATGCCACAGGAGTCTCCCAGCCTCGCTAAGGACAGGCAAGAAAGTGGCTAAGCCCAGGTCTCAAAGGAGGAGGAGGAAGAGAAAGAAAAGGACACACAAAGGCTGTGCTCTTCAGGAGAAACAACAGGGAAAACAGGGTGCAGAGCCTAAGGAAAGTGGAGGAGGAGAGTGAGGGAGGATGGAAGGTGAGGAAGGAGAGAAAGAGGATGAGGCTGAAAGGAGGGGGAGGAGGAAGGAGAGGTGTGGGGGAAAGAAAAGGAGGAAGAGGGAAAAGTAGGGAAATGGATGAAAAGGAGGAGAGTGATGGTGAGGAAGGAAAGGAGGGGAGTAAGGAGAGGAGGGAGAGGGGAAAGAGGAGAGGAGGAGGGAGAGGAGGGGGAAGGAGAAAGAGGAGGGGAGGAGGGAGAGGAGGTAGGGAGGAAAGAGAGAGGAGGAGGGAGGAGGGAGAGAGGAAGGTAGGGTAATGGATAGAGAGGAGGGGGAGGGACAGGGAGAAGGAAGAGGATGGGAGGGAAGGGGAGGAGGGGAGGAGTTGGAGGAAGGGGAGATGCTTTGGGAGGGCAGGTACAGGTCTCTGCCTGCCCAGCTCTTCTCCAGCTATAGGGTTCCACAGATCACACTTGTGTTCATTCTGTCCTGGTGGGAAGGAAAATAACAAGAAACAGTTGAACAAATAAGACTCCCTATTCAGCGATGGGCTGCGGAGATCATATTTTCCCTAATGGTCCATTTTGGCATGCCGAGGGTGCATCTCTTCACATTTTTGAAACGTATTTTTTTGAGAATGTCATCCATGTGTACATTGTGTTTTGATCAAACCCACACCATTTCCTTCCTCCTCCCCACAGCTCCTCCCTTTTAACCCAGGGAGTCTGTTAGGTGCTGTGTGTATGTATGTGTATGTGTGGGGTGGGTGGATGGCTGTATATGCATGTGAGTATGTGTTGTGGATGGGGGTATGTGAGTGGGTATGTGTGAGTGTGTGTGTGTGTGTCTGGCAGAGTGGGTGGATAATTGGCTGTGTAAGTCGGCATCCTCCAGAGAGAGAGCCTGCCAGGGACTGCCTCCCTTAAGAAAACTCCCTTACCTCCCCCACTCCACAGGCATTAACCCCTCACCTGGGAGAACTTTCCTGGGCTTTCTTCTAGCCTTCCAAGGAACTGCTCAGGTCAAGAACCATCCAGGGACCAGAAGGAGCACTAGTGCCTCACATCATGCACGTTCAGAGGAAAGCCTGGTCCTTTGTCTGGCTAAGTACTGTACAGACCCTTTGGTGAATTAGTGCCTGTTTTAGTGAGTGATGGATGTAATCACCATGACTGCAAGAATCAGTTGCCCATCGCTCCTGTGAGATGTATAGGAATTAACATGTGAAGGTGTAGTGGTTTGTATATGCTCGGTCTAGGGAGTTGCCGGTTAGAAGGTGTGACCCTATTAGAGTAGGAGGGCTTTAAGACCCTCCTCATCCTAGCTGTCTGGAAACCAGTATTCTGCTAGCAGCCTTCAGATGAAGATGTAGAACTCTCAGCTCCTCCAGCACCAGACTTGCCAGGATGCTGCCATGTGTTGCTTGATGATAATTGACTGAACCTCTGAACCTGTAAGCCAGCCCCAATTAAATGTTGTCCTTTGTAAGACTTGCCTTGGTCTGGCGTCTGTTCACAGCAGTAAAACCCTAACTAAGACAGACGTGTTATTTTGGCTCCAAGTTTTGAAGGTTACAACCCAAGATCAGACAGGCCCATGGCATCAGGCTTCTGGAACATTCTGGGTGAGAATGGTGGGTTATGACAGAGCAGAAGGCTCACCTCATCCATGGAGATAAGAGAGAGGAAGTGACCAGAGTGTCACGGTTGCCTTCAAGGGCAGGTACTTAATGACACAAGACCTCACACCACCCCATCTCATAAAAGTTCCACTACTTCCTGGCAGTATTGTGCTAAGGGCCAGGCCTCACCATACAGGCCTTGAAGGACATTTACCAAACTGTGGCTTTCTCCCTCACTTGAAGTCCAGCATCACAGGGTTGGAACCTCAATATCACTGGGTTGCTAAGAGACATTCTCTTTGGTCAGGATGTCCTGAAGTTGGGTGTTCTCTGTCTTAAAACCCCTTGCCTCAGCTTCATCACCTAATTAAGCAATGTTCTGTGCAGTGAGGCTCCATATGTCCAGGACTTTATTTCAGCTTACAGTTCCAGGTAGCAGTCCATCATTGTTGTTGGCTTACAAACAGTTCTGCTAGACTCCTCCCAGTGACCAAGCAACAGTTACACCATCGCCTGCCACCATTACTACCTATGTTACTGCCATGTGTGGATGGCCTGTCAGTGTATAAGAGGGCTGGTCACTACACCAGCCCCTTCCTTCTCTCTCTCTTCCCTTTCTCTCTCCCATTTTCTCCTCTCTCTCTCTCTCTCTCTCTCTCTCTCTCTCTCTCTCTCTCTCTCTCTCTCTCTCTCTCTCTCTCTCTCTCTTCCTATGTGTTCCCTGCTGGCCTCTTTCTGTTCTTCTCTATCCCTGCTTCCTCTGCCCTCATGGCTCTGTCTGTCTCTACCCCTTTTCCAAGTCCCTGCTCCCCTCCCTTCCCCTCAAATAAACCTCCCTTATACTAGTACTGTCATATGGCTTGACTCCTCAGAGGGACACCTTGGAGTGGGCCCATCAGGTATCCCTTACTCCTGCCACCATTGCATTATATTTCATAACAATTGTGGGGGGGGGATGGTAAGTGCTGGCCTATAATCTAGGGAGGAACTTCAGACAGCTGGTCATATCACATTCACCATGGTGAACAGAGAAGAATGCATGTGTGCTCACTTGCTTCCGTGTGCTTAGCTTGATCTCTATAGCCTTATACAGCTTACAACTCCATGACTAGGGAATGGTGTCGTCCACACTGTGCTGAGTCATTCCACATCGTTTAGTTAGGACAAGCTTGCCCAGACTTGTCCACAGGCCAACCTGATGGAGACAATCTATCATTGAGATGTTCTTCCCAGGTAATTCTAGGTTGTGTCAAGCTGACAATTAAAGGTGACCTCCAATTCTAAACAATCAAGTGAAAGATCTGTACAACAAGAACTTCAAGTCTCTGAAGAAAGAAACTGAAGATCTCAGAAGATGGAAAGATCTCCCATGCTCATGGATTGACAAGATTAACATAGTAAAAATGGCCATCTTACCAAAAGCAATACACAGATTCCATGCAATCCCCATCAAAATTCCAACTCAATTCTTCACAAAGATAGAAAGAGCAATTCTCAAATATATCTGGAATAACAAAAAAACCCAGGATAGGGAAAACTATTCTCAACAATAAGAGAACTTCTGGGAGAATGACCATCCCTGACCTCAAGCTGTACTACAGAGCAACAGTGATAAAAACTGAATGGTATTGGTAGGTAAATCAATGGAATAGACAGGTAGGTAAATCAATGGAATAGAATGAAAGGCCCAGAATTAAACCCACACACCTATGGTCACCTGATCTTTGACAAAGAAGCCAGAACCATCCAGTGGAAAAAAGACAGCATATTAAACAAATGGTGCTGGTTCAACTGGTATAGTAGTCAGTATGTTGAAGAAATCGATCCATTCTTATCTCCTTGTACAAAGCTCAAGTCCAAATGGATCAAGGACCTCCACATAAAACCAGATACACTTAATCTAATAGAAGAGAAAGTGGGAAAGATCCTCAAACACATTGGCTCAGGGGAAAATTTCCTGAACAGAACACCAATGACCCAAGCTCTAAGATCAACTATAGACAAATAGGACCTCATAAACTTGAAAAGCTTCAGGAAGGCAAAGGACACTGTCAACAGGACAAAATGGCAACCAACAGATTGGGAGAAGATCTTTACCAACCCTACATTCAATAGAGGGCTACTATTCAATATATACAAAGAGCTCAAGAAGTTAGTTAGACCAGAGAACCAAATAACATTTTTAAAATTGGGGTACAGAGATAAACAAAGAATTCTCAGCTGAGGGACCTCGATTGGCTGAGAAGTACCTAAAGAAATGTTCAACATCCTTAGTCATCAGGGAAATGCAAATCAAAACAACCCTGAGATTCCACCTCACACCAGTCAAAATAGCTAAGATAAAAAACTCAGGTGACAGAAGGTGCTGACAGCAAGGGTATGGAGAAAGAGGAACACTCCTCCATTGCTGGTGAGATTGCAAGCTGGTACAGCTACTCTGGAAATCAGTCTGGTGGTTCCTCAGAAAACTGTACATAGTACTGAGGACCCAGCTATACCACTCCTGGGCATATATGCAAAGATGCTCCAATATAAAACAAGGACACATGGTCCACTATGCTCACAGCAGCCTTATTTATAATAGCCAGAAGTTGGAAACAACCTATATGTCCCTCAACAGAGGAATGGATACAGAAAACGTGGCACATTTACACAATGGAGTACTACTCAGCTATTAAAAACAATGACTTCATGAAATTCACAGGCAAATAGATAGAACTAGAAAATGTCATCTTGAGTGAGGTAACCCAGTCACAAAAGAATACACATGACATGTACTCACTGATAAGTGGATATTAGCCCAAAAGCTCGGAATACTCCCAGTACAACTCATAGACCATATGAAACTCAAGAAGAAGGAAGACCAAAGTGTGGATGCTTCAGTCCTACTTAGAAGGAAGAACAAAATAATCACAGGGAGGGGTAGAGAGAGGGAGGGACCTGGGATGGAGAGGGTGGGGGAAGAATAAAGGGGGACAAGATCAGTTGTGGGAGGAGATGGGGAGAAGTACAGAGGGTTAGGAAATTGAACAGAGGTGTGTAGCAGTGGAGGCTGGGGAACTGGGGCAGCCATTAAGAAGTCCCAGATGTAGGGAAAGCAAGAGGCTCCCAGGATCTAAAGGGGTTGAAATTAGCTGAAATACCCAACAAAGGGGAGAGAGATCCTGTAGAAACCATATCCAGAGGTTAGGCATGGCCCCCAGTTGAAGGATTGGGCCATCTATCCATCTCAAAAATTTTAGCCCAGAATGGTTCCTGACTATAGGAAATGCAGAGAAAAAGAGTGGAGCAGAGACTGAAGGAAAGCCCATCTAGAGACTGCCCCACTTAGGGATCCAGCCTATCTGAAGACACCAAACCCAGACACTATTGTTGATGCCAAGAAGTGATTGCTGACAGGAGCCTGGTATGGCTGTCCCCTGAGAGGCTCTGCTAGAGCCTGACCAATACAGGTATGAATGCTCAAAGCCAGTCATCAGACTGAGTCCAGGGACCACAATGGCAGAGTTAGGGGAAAGACTGAAGGAGTTGAAGGGGTTTGCAACCCCATAGGAAGAACAATAATATCAACTAACCAGACTCCCCAGAGTTCCAGGGACTAAAACACCAATCAAAGAATACACATGGAGGGACCCATGGCTCCAGCTGCATATGTAGCAGAGAATGCCATTATCTGGCATCAATGGGAGGGGAGGCCCTTGGTCTTGTGAAGGATTGATGCCCCAGCATAGGGGAATGCTAGTGACGTCAAATTATCCTAGGCAGGAGTGGGTGGGTGGGTGGGGGAGCACCCTCATAGAAGCAGGTGGTGGTGGGGGGGAACGAGGTTGGGATAGGTGGTTTTTGGAGGAGAAACCGGGAAGGGGGATGGCATCTGAAATGTAAATAAATAAAATAGCTAATTAAAAAATAAAAAGCTGACCTTCATAGCCACTGTGGCTAGAATATTTGTATCATTCTCAATGTCACACACAAAAATCCCAGCCCCAAGGCGATGGCAGAGTAGAGGGGCGCTTAGGGAAGTAGATGAGGCCATCGGTGCCCTCGCAGACCTCGAGGAGTTGAGTTTCCTTCTCTGTCAACAAGGATGGGGTGAGAATGAGCCATGTGTCTATGAACCAGGAAGCATCCCCCAACTGGCACTAAAATTGCTGGCGACCGGGCTGTGGGCTTTGGGCTCTCATTGATTCTAATCCACGGAGCTTTTGTGTGAGGCAGCCTTAAGGAGCTGTGCTGAGAGCCCTGGCTGTGCACCTGCAGGATCCAGCTGGACCACATTTGGAAGCCCCTGGGAACAGCCTTGCAAAGACCTTGAACTTTCCTCAGTACAGCTGAATTCTGCACTGTTAGCTCAAAATAAGGGTGCATGACTTCCTGTCAAATCTCTTTTGGACATCTGTAACTAAGGATTTGTTTGACTTGGAAAGCTTGGCAGAGACAAAACAAAAACAAAAACAAACAACAACAATGACAACAACAAAACACCAAACCCCAGAACCAAAAAAGATCCAAACTTGCGGGGAATCATGAAGTTGGCCTGGCCTAGCTGCCTTGAGAGGCATGCCCATGCATTCTAGGTTTTTCAGGTCAGAGTTTGTGCTCCTGGAGCACTGTGCAATTTTTAGTTTCTGAGAAACTGAGGCACTCGCTCCCTCAGGCAGCAAAGGATTCAGGCCACCTGTGTTTCTCTGTATATGTTCCCTCAGAAGTCAAGGAAGCGTGGATGCTTGGCAGGACAATTGGTCTTAGACATTAATCTTGTGTACCCTGTATGGCTTGTAAACTTCATTGTACACTGGCAACTACAACTGTATTGCTCCTGGCAACTGTCATTCTATTTTACTTAAAGGTATAAAAAATTTGATTGTGCTCAATCAAATTGTCACAACCTCAGTCTTGCCCCTCCAGGCCCCTCCACCCTGAGCCTGGTTTAATTTCTGGCCATCTATATCAGGTAACCTTGGCCTGGTAAGTGTGGGTGCTTACCAAAACCCAAACCAAACCAACATGCTGTTTTGTGTATCACAAATCCTTGGCCAGCAAGAAAGAAGCTGAGAGTATCCTCAAGGGTTCAGATGGCCATTCTCTTAGCAAGTGCATTAAAAAAAAAAATTATTTCGAATTATGTGTATGCCAGTGCAGGTGTGGGAGGAGATCGGAAGAGGGTGTCAGATTCCCTGGAGCTGCAGTTAGAGATGGTTTTGAGTTTCTCAATGTGGGTACTGAGACTCGAACTCAGGTCCTTTCCAAGTGTAGTATGTGGTTTTGATTGCAGAGCCATCTCTTTTGCCCCTTCCAGTTGAGTTTTTAAAATACAAATGCGTATTTTCTTGTGTGATATCAATCAAGCAAAAATCTAGGTGCTTCATATTCTAACATGGTGAGTTAAGTGTCCAGGGTTTTGATATAATGTGTCCTATTTTCAATTTTTAGGATAATTTGACGTCACTAATTTGACTCTCTTTTATTTATCTTTTCCCACTAGTGATATGAATTGAGCTCAGAGCCTCACTCCATCAGGTGATGTTTCACTGAGCTTGACCCAAGCCTCATTCATTCTTTCATTAGACTGATACCCGAGTACAGTGTGTCTCTGGGCCTTGAAGAAATGTCCTCTGGGTAAGGAGGCAGCTGGTCCAGGAAGATGAGTTTCTTCGGTGGGAGGTACTCTGAGGTGCTGTGATGTCACCTGAGGGTTCCTCAGGTGGACCCATGTAAGTAGCAGTGGGGGAGGGTGGGAGCTAGGCTAAGAGGCTGCAGAGAGAAGCAGCCAGGGTGGATGAAGGAGCAGGTCTGGGAGCTGTCCACACACACTTCCTGTTCTGCTGTTGCTAAGGCATTACTGTCCCTTGGGATGTCCAGCTGGCTTCTCTAAGGGCACACTTCATGAGGACTGTTTCTAGCCCAGAGTGACTGTGTATGGGGTCCTGTCCCCAGCCAGTTCCTGTGAACCTTGAGCTCCTTTAAAATAAGAGTGGCTGGAAGATTTTTCTTGGAACTGTATTAGAGTCCAGCCTCCTCCCACCCAGTGCTCCTCCCCTCACCCCTGCTCCACCCCGCCCCGCCCCCTCAGTCCCCCACCCCTGCCTAGCTAGGTATCATACCTAGTGGGGCTGTGGGCTCTCTTGGCCCCTACCCCTCTCCCCTTTGTCCTTCTTGGCTCCCCTGACCCCAGCATATTGCTTGCACAACTCAACTCTTTTTGAGGATCAGAACCAAGAAGCCCATTGCAGTTAAATGCATATTGTGCAAGTGTCCTGTGGCCATACATACCAATTGTTCTCAGGCAGGGGACATTTGATCTCTGTCCAAATCCCAGAGCTGACTGAGTGAGAGGTGGCTGCTAAATCCTGCACCTACTCTGAGTCTCACTGTTACATGGTGCCCAAGCAGACATTTTTTTCTGCTTTGCTGCTGTTTCCCCTTCCCTGCACTCACCTTTTTTCCCTTTCATCACTTCCCCCTCCCCTCCTTTCCTTTCCTTTTCCTGTCCATACCCCTCCTTCCTTTCTCTCCCTTCCCTTCCCCTGCTCTTTTTTCCCTGTGACATTTTCATTCCCTCCTGCCACTCTTCCTCCCTCTTCCCTCCCTCTCCCTTCCCTCCCCTTTTCTAGCAGAGAGCCCTACTCTAGGATTTTTCTCCATGTAGGTCCTCCACTCACACTGTGGATGCTCTGAACGGGTATATTTTGGGGGGACTGTGGGCTCCCTGCAGGCCCCTGAGTACCTTTGTTCCACTTCAGCTGCCTTGCAACATTGTAGCAACTGCACTGCGAACATCTGTGGATACTCTGAGAAGTCAGGACTGGGTGTTGCTCAATATGTAGACGAAAGAGAGTCGTTCCCCTGACAAAGAATGGGAGCCATATGGTGGAGGGTCTGTAGCACTTACGGAAGCCTGATGAGAGTAGGCACTGGGATGGGTGCCAGGGCCCAGCCAGGCTCTGCCTACCTGTCCTCTTTCTCTCTTAGGCTCTACAGGGACATCATCTGCTTCTGGCCCCTTCTCTTAGTAGGGGTGATAATGACCCAGAACCTTTCAGGGAGGCAAGTGAGGTCCTATTTAGCAAGAAGCCTATGTTCAGGTTACAGGGGTGGGACAGCAGGTGCCACAGCTGCTGATTGAACTCAAAATCTAAGTTCAGGGTGAACTGTGCCTATTTCCTGCCTGGCCATGCAGGCTAGCTCGGTGATGCTCAGGTTCAAGTGCTTTTCTTCTGCCCGGCACTGGTCCTTGGCATGCCATCACATCAGAGCCACTGTCTGCCCAACACTGGTTCTCATGGCTGGTAGGTCAACCAAAGAGTTCTCTTCGAGGTCAGTTGTGGGACCCAGAGCTGGCTGGCTGTGCTTTCCCCTAGGGTTGCAAAATCCTCTCAGGCTGGTAGAAATGGCTGCTGATGTAGATGGATGCTGATGTGAATGGACACAGGTGTAAGTGGCCGCTGGCATCTCAGACCCTGTTTATTCTTAGAGAAAAGTGCAAACCCAGTCTCAGCTGGTGTGGGAAGAGGTCGGAAAGCGGGAGACTGGGGGAAATCCATAGGAAAATTGCTAAAGTTGCTCTATGGATCTGAAAATCCCTTTCGGCTTGAATGTGCTCAGTCCTCTCTGAGGGCACCGCTCCCAGGCCCCACCTGTGTCCCTGGAGATGCAGAGTTGTTACAAGTTAGGTAATTAATTGTTCATAAGCTTGGGGATCCAGACAAGCGTGTTGCAAGGCTTTGACGGCAGAGATCTTTTAGATGAATGGTTTTGCAGTTAACAGTTTAAATGCTTCCCTAATTTTTAATAAAAATTAAAAATTAAGCAGTAGTGATGGCTTCCTAGGGTGTGGTGGTAAATGAGGCCCAGGTATCACTTCTCTCGCAGAAGGAAACACGAGGAGGCCCAGCAAAGGCTAGTGGCTGATGTTTCCTAGACCTTTTCTTTCCCCCTATGAGGTCTCATTCTATTCCAGACTGACTCTTTAGCCCAGATTGGCCTTGAACTCACAGAGAGCCTCTCATCCCCTTCTCCCTAGTTCTAGCTTTACAGGTGTGAGCTACCACAACTGACTTCTAGATTGTTGTTCGTCTGCCTGCCTTTTGCCCATCTATATCTGCTATGACATCTTATTATAGATCAGGCTAGCCTTGAACTCACAGACATATGCTTGCTCTTGCCTCCTGAACTCTAGGATTAAAGGCATGCCCCATAATATCTTTGCTTTAAGGCTCTACATGAGTTCTAGGGACTTGAACTCAAGTCTTTGTGCCTGCACAGCAAGCTCTTTACCAGCTGTGGGATGGTCTAGGCTGCACTGTAGTGACCCGGAGACCAGCTGACATGCTCACCAGGGACTAACAGAAGGTGGTTTCTGAGACTGTTTTTACTTGGGGTTGGCAGATTTTTCTAGAAAATGGCCATCTCCCTGCCTCTGTGGCAGAGACATCACCACTGGCACCCTGGGCTATGGGACAGGACTGGTGTTCTGTGTCCAGTGTCCATGACTTCTTTCCTCCCTGGTTCTCAGCTGGCCTCTTTGGAACTGCCTCCTGCTGAGTCTCTGCACCTTTGCTTGTTGTGCATCGCTTTCCCCAGGAAATAAGCGGCTCATGTCCTTGTAGCAGGGGTATGGAGCCTGGTGGAGGCTCCTTGTTAGACTGTTATGCTGTTCCCTGGTTCCGGGAACTCTGGGTTGTTGCCTGGGTGGAGGTGGCCTCTGTCTGTGGCATCAGCAGCTTCCATGAATCTGCCTGGGTGCTGTGGCATCGGGGCAGCTACCCATACAAATCCTTCTCTCAGGGCCTTATATCTCCATTCTTTCTATGCCCCTCTCAAGTCTTGCTTCCAAGTTGTGAATTTAGGCTGTAAATACCTCCAGGCTTTGCTGGACTGTGATGTTTAGGGTTTTTATTTTCTTGATGTCTTTGAAAAAGGGTGGGTTCTTTTTTTTTTTTTTTGAAGTGACAGAAATGGGAGGGAATTTTCCCCCTCCAGGTTCGTAAACTAAAGCTCCTCTCTATATTTTCCTTTGAGTTTAAAATGTACAAGTAAACTGTAACAGGGCGCTTGTTCCCCTGGAACTCCTTCCTACTTAGAAGTGTACTGGGCTCCAGTCAGGCCCCAAAGTCCAAAAACAGCAGGGTCTTTCTTTCCCCACCCCAAGCATGCTGTGCCCTGTGATGTTGGGGTCGAGGGCAGCCTGGTATGAACTCAGATGAGACAGGGGCCCCAGTCAGCCCATGTTCTACTGGATGGTGCCAGCATGCAGGGCTGGAAACCTGTGCATCAGAAATGACCAAGGACCCAGGCAGCTCACTTGGAGAATCAGTAGTGTCACCAGGCTTCTCATAAAACAGAAAGATCTGTGTCTAATCCCAGGGGCTTCGTGGGATTCACAATCATCCCGGAAGCAAATCTCTGCACATGCGTGTGAGAGAGCGTCAAGATTAGGACAGACGTACCCTGAATGTGAAGGGTACCTACCACTCAACGCTCTGCCATCTTGAACTGAATAAGGAGGAAGATATCTGGGCAAAGGCATGCATCTTCCCTTCTTCCTGACTGTGGCTGCAATGTGACCAGCCGTATCCCGCTCTGTATCCTACCAGTGTACCTCTTCCTCCGTGATAGCCTGTGTGATCCAGACATGTCAGCCAAACACGCCCCTAAGCTGCTTTTGCCCGGTGTTTTATTGCAGCAGCAAGAACTATAATCAATACAGTGGCTAATATAATGTGCTTCCCTGGACCACTGGAATTGCACTCAAGCCAGTGGCCCTCCTCCTGTTGAGATTTCATCCAGGGGTGGCTTTCTCTGAGTGTCCAGTAATAATTAAATTCAAGCCTGGTGGCTGAAGCCAGCAGAAATGGGTTTTCCAGTGTCTGGGAGGCCAGAGCTCTGAGATCAGGGGCTCTTGTGGTCCTTCATGTGAAGGACCATGTTCATTTTACAAACTCCAGGGGGCTCTCGTGGGTGGTTTCATCTCTTTAATTTATACCTCTATTTGCACATGGATTCTTCCTCTAGCTGTGTCTGTCTCCTATTTTTATTTCTTTAGAAGGTTTATTTTAGTTTAATGTATATGAATATGTATCTGCATATATGTGCACAACATGAGTGTAGTGCCCATGGAGGCCAGAAGAAGGCACCAAATCCCCTGAAGCTGGAGTTCACAGATGGTTGTGAGCCTCCAAGAGCATGCTGGGAACTGAACCCCAGTCATCTTTAAAGTCAGTAAGAGCCCTTAACTGTTGGGGTGTCTCTCTAGTTGCCTCATGCTTTGATTCCTTCTGAGGACATTATTTACTGGCTTTAGGCGTCAGGCAATAAAGACAAAATTGTCTCAAAATCCTTCATTGTATCTATGGAGATCCTTCTATTTTTATTTTGTTATGAAATAAGCCCATATTCTGAGATTCAGGGGAATCAAGCCTGGACATAACATTGGGACCACCATGTGGCTTCTCACATTCCCTGTACTCCCGGAACATTCCCCTCTTTCCTACCTATTTATCTGTGGGATGAGTGCTCTGTATGCACTCCAGGCCTCTAAAAGGAGGGACAAAGACCTGCAGGGGGAGGGGAGCGAGTATTTCATACTTTGTATTCATTAGAAAGGCAAAGGCATGGTGTGGTAGGATGTCTCTGTAGGTGGGGCAACCAGCTACTCAAAGGTCCCCAATTTCTGATTCCTTAATTTATGGTCTTTCCCCCATACGATGACATGCATAACACAGACTCCGTAGAAACCAAACCTCAGACCTTGATGTTGACCTTCCCATGGGCTAATGGTTCGTGGTCTGATCTTCTGGTGTTTCCCAGCAACGGCCATGAGCACAGATCAGTTGATTTAGTGACCACAATGGGAATATGTGACGTCGGCTGTGGGCTATGTGGCTGAAAGGGCATGTTCAGTCTGTTAGAGCACTAAATACAGTTTCCACACTCGCTACTTTTGAGTGAAGGTGTATTAGGGGATTGGACTTAGTCGTAAGTTGGGTAACATCTATATTTGTGTTCTGTGTAGCAGAGAGTGGGTACCATGGCCAGGAAGCTTGCGATGGACCCACACCCACAACCTCCGTTTGTTCTCTCTACTAGTGCCTGAATCACACTCCCAGCTCACAGACCTTGGCATTGGCTTTTCTCCCAGGGATTCTTCTGAATTTGACCAGTGATCCTTCCTGACCTCCTGCTAACATTGACCCCCAAGCACCCCTGGAACAGCCAGAGACCTCGGTAACAAAGTGGGGATTCATTGCTCACCTCAGGTGAGCATTTTGAGATCAGACAGCACCATATTTCAAAGAAGAGGCCAACATGATAAATTTAGACAATGTCACCAGTCACAAAGGACCATTGTAAGGGGTGGGTGCTACTTAAATTATAGTAATAAAAGCACACCAGACACCTAAAGGTAATGTTAAAAATAACACAGCAAAGAAACTGGATACGGGAAAGTGGTAGAGGGAGAAGGGACCAGAAGAACTGCATCTGTCCTCATAAAGGCTAGCATGTTCTGTTTGGAGCCCGTTGCCTAGTGAAATTCCACAACGGGAGTGTCATTTCTACTGGATTCTGACTTGTCCAAAACCCTCCAGAGACCAAAGGCTTCTGCTATTTTAATATATGGGTCAATGGAAAACAGTCAGAAATCTGTAATTGGTTAAAGTTTTACTTGACCAGACTCTCATTTGAACAGACACATTTATAATTTAGTTAATATTCTAATAAATGATACCAAGAGTGGCTAAAAATATAAGTCTGGATATTTTGGGGCCAGGGAGGAGAAGCAGAGAGGTCAGAAACCTGGAGCTGGGGGGAACCTGTGAATCCTCCCCTGGACTCCTTCTTCCTTGCTGGCAAACAGGACCAGACGCAGGCCTGTCTTCCATTTTCCAGACTCCAGCTGTCTCCTTTCTCTGGGGAAGGTCACAACTAGAGAGCTGCAGGATGCGTTTGTTTCAAAGAACACTTCCTACAACATCTGAAAGTCATAGTTTACACTGGAGTGGGATGTTGGGCTTCTCTGGCAATGCTGGAGTTCTGCTGCCTGGACTGGCGGGGTGCTGGGCTATTCCATGTGGAACCTCAATGTTCCCAACTTTTCCTTAACTAATGACAAGGGAGAGAGGCTTCTGGTGAGAAGTGAGACCAGAGAGGAGACCTGTCAATCTTGGAGTGACAGTTTTACAGATACATAAACACACACACACACATACACACACATACACACACACATACACACACACACACACATATATACACACACATACATATACATCACACACATACACACACACATATATACACACACTAATATACATCACACACACACACACACACACACACATAGGGAAAGTGTGTATGGATGGAGGAGTGGCTTTAGATGTTATATGGACCCATTAAGGATGAGAAGAATAACCTTTGACTCTCCTGGCCCCCTGGTGAGTCAGACAATGATACTATGGCTAAGGGAGGAGGGGCATGCCCATCTCTGAGCTATAGAACCTTGTATATATGTCTCAAGACTCCCAGAGTTCCAGAACACTACAAGACACCCACCTCATCCCCCTCAGAGAGAAAACATTCCAGTAAAGATTGCTCAGACTTGGTTCTTGAGAACTGTCAACTGCAGACACAATTCTCACTTCCAAGAAAATAACAGTTTATTCTAGAGTGAACTTTCAGAGAGCATAGCCTGGGAACACAGATTTAGGTTACTCTAATACTATGTTTTAATATGGAAGAACAGTTTCATGAAGCTTTTACAGTATCAGAGCAAAGAGAGTTATAAACCAAGGGACTTTCCCAGTACACTAAGTAGGAGACTGCAGCACGGTGGGGAGATCTCAGCTAGAGGTTTCAGATGCTGGCTGATGCCACTCTTAGCTCTTTGATTGATGGAGAACAGGGCGCTGCTAAGTTATACATTCCAAAGTTCTTTAAGTTTAACAGGGTGTTAGGTTTGACACAGAGGTGGGCAAAGGGGCAAGGTAGCCCAGGGTACGTTGCAAGCAACTAGATCCTGGACCTGCAGAATTCCAAACTCTCTGCAGCACTGAAATGTTTATCAGTCAGCTTTTGCAGACACCTCTTCTTTCCAGGAGTCCCCATTCACAGACTCTAGATACTGTATTTAAAAGTCAGCCAATAAATAGACAATACATAGCCTTTCTTTTCTAAAGTGATGAGAGATTCCTGACTGTAAGTATACACTTTGTTTCTACAGGCAATCATTAAAGTAAGTAAAAAGGAGAGATCAGCTGGAAAAATACTTGGGGTCAGAAGGGAGACACTTAGAATTAGGAGGGGTCATTGCTTTTGAAAATTAGGCAAGATTCTTGCCTGGAGCATCAGTCTGTAAAAATGGTCTTTGTTAGGTATGTTTTACAGCCTGGCCTGAGCAACCCAGAAAGCATTCCACAGTGTGGAGCCCTCTGCCTCTGTTTGACATAGAGATGGAGATTGGAATGTGGGTGTGAGAGGTGTGCACCCCACCTCTAAAAGGCACCTTGGAAATTGTCATGCTCCAGGAGGCTCTGAGAGTCAGTGTCACATGCTATTTCTTCTGGATGCCAAAGGCAGAAGGTCTGAAGAAGCACTGGCCTCCTGAGGGTGGCTAGTACCACCCCATGGTATGACAATGGGCTCAGTTGCCCTCAGGGAACTTGGATATGAATCCTGTGATTATGGGGAAAAGCAGTCCACCCTTCTGTCCTGCTCCATCTTAGCCAGCAAAGACGACATCCTGTAGGTCCCAGAGGACTGAGGTATGACCATTTGGAGGATTCTAGAAGTTGCAGACTCTTGTTTTGTGAAGTCCTGTCTGATAAGCAGCTCAAGGCTAACTACCTGCTCATCGCTGTCTTGAGGAATGAGTGGCACCTTTAGACACCTTTGTGGGTCCACCCGCTTTACTGTGGTACCATATTCAGTCTGTCTGTGGAGCACCCTTTCAGGCAAGTGCTACTATCAAGCTTACATTACAGAACACTGCAACCTGGGAAGGTGGAGACCCTGGCCAGACAACGGATGCATCTGGGATTTGGTTCAGACCTCTGGCCCACTTTATCTTAGGTCTGGAAACAGAGCCAGTAGCAGGCTCTCCTGCCAATGACTGATCCAGTGGGAGGCACTGGTAAGGAGGGTGAGCCACAGGAGAGGGTAGAGAGTGTGGAAGGGGTTCATGTTGGGTGCAGCCCAGAAGCTCTAGAGCACACAGTGAGATGCCCTGCACTCCACTTCTGCCAGCCTTTGGTGCTGGGCTCTTTTCTGGGGCCATGTGTCCATTGCTCAAGGACTGACTTCTGAGACAGGGGATAAGATGGGCTTTCCTATCCGTTGTTGAAGCTTCTGAGAGATGGGTTCTGTTAGCCTGAAAGAGGAATGTGGGGGTAGTAGGAGATAGTGGTGTGGTTGCGCAAACTCTTGGTCTTAAATTAACCACAGTGAAGAGCTGTAACATGTGCCAGACTCAATAGCTCTAAGCTTAGTGAGAATGGTCCTTCAAGTGAGATTCTTCTGGGCTGGTACCCATGAGTGAGTACAGTTAGTGGGCATCTCTGTACAGGGTACTAGGAGGGATTCATCTTTTTGGGAGAGTGAAGGTGACAGCAGGTATAGAGGCTGTCCTAAGAGTCTGAAAGGCTTTCCCCACACACTGAGAACCACATGTGTTTCATTGGGATTTGTATCTTTCATTCCTGTCAGGGTCTAGTATGTGGGAGGAAGGAGAATGGCTTGGTTATATGAATGAACGAAGAAATGATACAACCAGGCTAATGGCCTGGAAATCCCACCATGGGAAAGACAGGCCTTCTTACATGATCCATTTCAGTGTCTCCAGGAAACGAGCTGCAGTCTACCCACCATCTCTCAAAATCCTGGCAGCAGATTTGACACATGCCTTGTGTACCTTCCAAGTCCTAGCTAAAGATGCAAGCTGTGCAGGTGAGAAGTGGTGGGGTAATTTTGAGGTCCCCAGTGACCCTGCCCATGTCTGGAGAGGTGAGTTGAGGAAACGTTGAGGTGAGGAGAAGGCTCACCCATGGTGACACTTGCTGTTTACAGCTTCTTGGCCATCCGTAACTGAAACCAATGGAAAAAGCCCTTCACCGGTGCTTATAAACCATGAATCAGTGACTGCTCTCACTAACGCCTTTACTGAGTATCTCATTTACTGTGCCTGAGGGAGGGCTGAGGTGGCAGGTGGAACAGAACACTCTTGTGCCAGTTCCTATGAATGGCCGTTGGGCATGCCTCATTGACCCCCCCACCCCCGTCTGTGGCCACAGTAGGAGGGTGGGATGTGTGAGCCTGGCTCTCCTCAGTTACTCATTGCTATGTCATCCACCCACACAGCTACTGATGGTCCTTTGTTCCAGGACAGCTTCTGTAGGGCGTCCTCTTTCCAGAGCCATTTATGCCTGTCACCATTCCTTCCTGTGGGCACTCACCTCTGCAGTTCTGTTTATTATCAGGGGTTGACATGGCTATCATGTCACATGGCTATCATGTCCTATTTAGGAGCAAGGTCTCATCACAGTACATAGAGACTTCACCTGGAAGCACCACATGGACTTGACATAGCCCTGGCAAGAGGCACTTGCTTTGTCTAAGGTGCCAATGAGGCAACTGTGGAAACCGTTCTAGGCTAAAAACAGCATAAGTGGCTCTGGCATCCCAAAGCTCTGTATAAGTTGTGTCTGCTAGAGCACTCTATGGTGTTTAAAACATTTCTACTTACTCCTCTTTATTGGTCTCCATGGTAACCCTGTGAAACCAGCAAGATAGGTGTTATTCTCATTTGACCATAAAGGGAGCTCAGGAGTAGCTGGCCGGTGTCATATCTGAGCCCTCTCCTAGGCATGCATGTGTCCCCTCCTGGGCATGCATGTGTCTGTCTTGCAGCTCCTCCATGCTTCTCCACTGCTAGGTGATGTACACGACCTGTGTTCTCTCATTTCTCTGACCTATCCCATCTCACTGTATTCTCCTTCCCTGCCTTCTAGTACTATGTGACCATGCATTTGTTTGTCCCTTATCAGACAATAGATTTTCCTTCTCAGACAATGAGTACAGATGGTATCTTACACTGTATAACCTTTTGTTCCTGGCTCCTATCACTCAGCATGAGGTCTTCAGGGGAGGTTGGGGAAGAAAGGGTTTATTTTGCTTACATGTCCACATCATAGTTCATCACTGAAGCAAGTGAGGGCAGCAACTAAGGCAGGAAGCTGGAGGCAGGAACTGAAGCAGTAGTCATGGAGGAGCGCTGCTTGCTGGCTTGCTCGGCATGAGGTTTTCAAAATCCACCCAAGTCATAGGATTCTCTTTCTTATAGATGATTACTATCACATAACTGTCATATTTTGTTTATGTGCTTATCACTAACATTTTTTATATTTATATTGTAATGTGTGTGGTGTCTTCAATAGAGTTAAATGTCAACTTGCCATAGCCTAGAATCACCTGAAAAAGGAATCTCAAGCCAGTAATTGATTGTCTTTATCAAGTTGTCTGCATAGGACTGTTTTGATTATTAATTGATGTGAAGAGGGCAGTCCACTGTGGGCAGGACCATTCCCTAGAGAGGTGATCTTTGGCTAGGTTTGAGATGGTAAGTGTTCCTCTCTAGTTCCTCCTTCAGGCTTCTGCCTTGAGTTCCTGTCCTCACTTCCCTTACAGATAGACTGTGCGCCAGAAGGATAAACCCTTTCCTCCCCTAAGTTGCTTTTGGTCAATGTTTCATCACAGCAACAGGGATGTAAGTAGGATACTTTGTACACACATTTTTCATGGCACATGTGTGGAGGCTAGAGAATAACCTGAGGGAGTTGATTTTCTCTGCCATGTGAGTTCCTGAGACTGAACCCAGGTTGTCAGCATTGACCACAATCACCTTTACTGGCTGAGCTGTGTTGCTGGACCTTCACTCACTGTCTGGTGGACATTTATGTTGCTTCCACATTTTGGCTGTTAGTGATACTACTGTTATGAACATTTGTGTACAAGCTGCTGGACACACACATTCTATGTGCACGTCTCTTGGGTGTATAGGAATGGGATTGCTGAAATGTGGTAACTAGCTTAGTCGGTTAAAGAAACACCGGTCAGCTTTTGAATTTGTGCACTGTCTTCTCTTTCCACCACAGGGTTATGTGTTCCACCTTTTCCTATCTTACCAGTGCTTAGCATCTGAGTCAACCTAGTGTATGTGAAGTGGTACCTCACTGGGGGTTGCTATGCTACCCTAATGCCTTCCCACCGCATAACCTTCTGCACCCCTCGCCCATTGGCTTATCTTCTTTGGGGCAATGCCTGTTCATGTACCTTTTACACTTCTTAAATTGGGTTGCCTTTTTGTTACTGAACTGTAAGAGTTCTTGATGTATTTTTTGTTCAAATTCCTTGTCATATGTATGCATTTCACACACACCATATCTTTCTAAGGTTTCTTTATTTAAAAAAATTTTTTGAGAGAATATTTGCTTTGAAATCTGATTAAATCCAATTGATATTTTTTCTTTTGTTTTTGTCTTCAGGTATGTGTCACACTTAAGTCATATTGGCTGATCCAAGGCTATGCAAACTTCGTGTGGATATCTCTGTCCTCAGAATCTTATAGCTTTAGCTTTTGCATACTAGGTCTTCTACTCATTCTGAATTAATTTTTGTATTTGATGTGAGTTAGAGATCTAACTTAGTTGATTGATTTTTTTTGATGTGGCTATCCAGTTATCCCAACATTAATAATTGAAAAAAGGAGTATCTCCCCCTTGGAATTATCTTGTTGAACAAGTTTGTTAACTGTGGATGTATGTAAGGGTTATATATAACTGGACATGGAGATAAGGGTTATTTCTAGGCTCTGTAGGGCTATCTTAGGTTTCACCTATTACAATATAAAACCTACATTAACTTGATGTTTTTTCTTTGTAGGAACCTTTGAAGTCAGGAAGGGTGATCCTCCTCCCAGCTGTAGTCTGTTTTCCAAGATACTTAAGGTCTCTTGTATCCATATGAATTTTAAGTCAGCTTGTTAATTTCTACAAAGAAGCCAGCTCTTTCTTTCTTTCTGTAGATCTAAATTCCTGATAGTTGGGTCTTACACCTATGAGACATGCTCAGGCTCACAACAGAAGTTCAGAAATCCAGTTGCTGTGGAGGCAGAAGGTTGTGGAACAGAAGTGGAGGGAGTGTCCAAAAGAGACTCCAGGGGTGCCATGGGGACAAGCTTGCTTTGGTTGGGTGTCTTCTCCTGGGATGTGAGCATATTTAAGGCACCAGTATATCCCAGAGTTTAACATGATGCTTCATATTCTCTGAGAAACAGTCTCACCAAGGTAGGGACAAGCTCTTTTGGGGCCAATGAGAGGAGAGAATTTTGCTTTCAGCCCTGGATATATTCTGCCTTTATTTTTCATACACCCAGCTTGGTATCCTTGGATGCTTATTATTTTGAAAGCTTCTTATTCCAAACACCTTCCTGAAAAACAAGGCAGAATTAAAAATGTTCTGATGTTGGGATGTGAGCCAATGACTGGTTATGGGATGTGATCCAGAATCACTCAGATGATGAGGATGACAAAAGCAACCAGCAGAGGTTGATTTACTTCACAGAAGAACAGTCTCACTATTGCATCCCTCTAACAAAGAGCTAAGCAGTAAAAGGTTGCCATACTTGGAGACTGGAAGGAGGAAGGGCAGAGGAAAACTCAATGTTGTTTTCAGGAAGTTTATGTTTATGCTAGTTGATTTTAAATGTTAAGATGTAACCTGTAATCCCCTGAGAAGAGAGTCTCAGTTGAGGAATTGCCTGGATCAGATTGGCCTGTGGACATGTGTGTGTGGAGGACTATCTTCATTGTTACTTGAAATAAGAGGCTCCAGTCCTCCATGGGTGGTGCCATTCCCTAGGCACGTGTTCCTCATCTGTATGGGAAAGCATGGACCTCCCTGCCAGCCAGTAAGTAGTACCTTCAGTGGTTCCTATTGTGTTTCTTTGGCTATGAAGTAGTTTTCTTGGTCAGAGGTAATGCTGTGTGGGATAGCAAGCAGGCTTGCTTTCAAGTTCCCATCTTGATCCCCTCAATGATTAAATTATAACTTTGAACTGTAAATGAAATAAAGCATTTCTTCCCCCAAATTGTTTTGTGTGAGTTTTTTTTAAATCACAATAGCAGAGGTAAAACTAGAATAGTAGTTAATGCAGAGACTGTGCTAGCCCACAGAAAAGCCACAGAAAAAGAGATTGGGAAGCCTTGGAACTTCCAGAGGACTTCCAGAGTGAGTCCAGCCCTGATCTTTTCTTACTCCGCTTTCCTCACCTGTAATATGAAGTCTTTGTGTGTGAAACTCTCTTAGGAGGTTGTTGTCCAATTCTGTGGTTGAACCCAGCTTGGTGTGGTATAAGGCTCTGGCATCCATTAGACCAAACAGCAGGCTAAGAGTCCGAGCTGGTTTTCTCTGCCACCTGACATCCACTGTATTGACCATACATATCTTCTTGGTTAACCATGCAATCCACTTGACTGATCATGCATATCCATGTGGTTGGCAGTGCACATCTGCTTGGCTGAGTATGTGCATCTGTTCTTTTGATAACACACATCTGCTAAACCGTGTATATCTGCTTAGTTGACCATGTACATCCACTTGATTGACCATGCACATCTGCTAGGTTAGCCAGGTATAGTTGATTGGATGACCATGCTTGTCTGCTTGCACCTTCCCTAGATTAGTCATGTTGACCATGCACATCTGCTTCATTGATCATACACACCTGCTAGGTTGACCATGTATATCTGCTTGGTTGACTACACACAATGTCTAGGTTTGCTAGGTAATTCTACTTGGTTGTCCATACATACCTGCTTGCCTGACCATGCACATCTGCTTGGTTGTTCAGGTGTATCTGTTTAAGCATACTCATTTGTCTGACTGACCATACAGTAGTGGTGGTTGGAATAAGAATGGTCCCTATTGATTCCTATGTTTGGATGCTTATCCACCAGGGAGTGGAACTGTTTCAAAGGATTAGGAGGATTAGGGGGTGTGTGGCCTTGTTGGAGGAAGTACATCACTGAGGTTGGACTTTGAGGTTGCAAAAACCCAAGCCAGGCCCAAAGATCAGCATGTAGCTCTCAGCTACTATCCCAAAGCTATGCTTGCGATGATGATGATGATGATGATGGACTAACCCTCTGCAACTGTAAAAAAGACCCCAGTCAAATGTATTCTTTTATAAGAGTTGTTCAGATCGTGGTGTTTCCTCACAGCAATAGAACAGTGACTAAGATACCAGGTACATCTGCTTGGTTGACCTGTCATGCTAGAAATGAGGAACCTTGTTTTTCATCCAGTTGTCTTGCAGAAGCTCATCTTGTAAGATGGTGACGACATTCTAGAGGATGGAGGGGAAGAAGAGCCTGGGGAAAGGTATGAATTGGGAAGGATCTGTGTGAATACCCAGAGCTGTGAGACACTTATGTGCTGGAAACCCTTCAGGGCTGAACTGTAGGGGCTATCTTCATCTCACTCCTTGGGAGGCTATGCAGGGTTCCATGATCTGGGTCCAAATCTTAAACCACTTATGGGAGAGTAGACATGAGCAGTTTCTTAGTGGATGGAAGTTTCGGTTTCCTTATCAGCATGTGTCACTGATGTCAGCCATGCCTTAGAGCTGCTGTGAGGTTAGCAAAAGCATGAGGTGTTAACCAAGGGCTGATCATTGTCACCTGTGGAGTATCAGGGATCACACAGAGCACATAGACCTAGGCAGATTTAATTTTCTGACATCTTCTAGTGCTCACAGGGACTCATACAATGAGTCAGGAAAGCACCTGGTGGTAAGGATAGAACCTGCATTACTGGGCACTGGATAGACTCAGAACCAAATTACAAGTTAGGGGCAGCCTGTCCTGATGCCCTGCTGTCGACGAAGCAGCTGAGTACAACAGGATGGACACAAGAAGAAGGCACAAAGGAAACACTGAGAGGCTCTGGGGTGGGATGTGAGGGCCAGGACAGCAGCATATTGTAGCCAGGACAGGGTAGATCAAGCATTTCTTCTCAGTTGTGTTTCCTGTTCAAGCACATTTTATGGGTTGGTGTGGACTGGCAGGCCCGCACCAACTGTCAAGAGACATGAATATTATCAAAAGGATATGTGGCATAACCGATGGGATTATAGTTTCCCATGATCCCCATTCTCCATCTCTCATCTCAGGGGTCATCTATAACAATGGTGAAAGAGTTATTCAGGTTTCGAAACATGCTATTTCTGTGAGAGCTAAGTTAAATTTTACAGGACCAAGAAAGGCAGCTGCCATAATGATCCTGATCTGTAAGGCGGTCTGCTTCTCCTTTGTGACCCTTGGGTCATAGTGTGACCCTTTTGCCAATAGGGGAAGTGGACAAAGGGGTTGGGGGTCACAGAAGTGGTTACTATAGACAGGAAAGAAACAGTTAGGGGTTGATCTCCAGAGCAGCAGCCCCCCACCCCAGTTGGTGAAAATGGAAGTGGCCTCAGGTTGGTTTTTGAGAAAAAAGGCAGTAATGGAGGGAGAGGAGGAGCCATGTCAAAACTAACAGGCAGCCTCATGGGAAGCCAGACAATGTCTTGAGTGGCAGCTAGCCATTGTAATCTTCACTTTCCAAACCCTGCCATGCCAACTGATATCCTGAGGTCATGCCTTCCCACAGTACAATTTTAAGGAGGATTTCTCTAGCCATGGGATCAGAAATTTTGATTTCTAGGTCCATTTTTGTTCTAAGAACAAAATCAGAGAGGGGTTCCTTGTTTTTTTTTTTTTTCCCAGAGGAAGAGGAGTGGGGAATCCCTGTCTTGGGATTTGGAAGAGGGTACCTATGCAACCTCAGACCTGAAGAGCACAAAGAGGTACTTGATCAAAGTACCCTGGAGTTCAGGTAGCCTGTTATGCTCATTTGGACAGGTTACCTTGGCCAAAATGCTCATTAAGGCCCCAAGGGATTTGATTTTGTTGGATTTGATTTTGATTTTTCCTGATCTATTAGAGGCATTCATTCCTATATAAAGCCTGCCATTAAGGGAACAGAGGGCTAGGCAAGGAAGACCAGTCCTGTTGTATATTAAGAGTAGCATGAAGGCTCAGGAGAATGGATTTGGTCCAGGGAGTAAGAATATCACCCTCTCCTACCTCTTGTTTAAGTTCTTTTAATTCATTGGTCTGGTAGGGGACACCAGTCTAAGAGCTGAGAGTCAGTGGGTTAAGCATTAAAAGGGAAAGCTAAGGTGTTATTTCTATTGTGGGCAAGTTTGAAGGAGTCTCTAATCTGGAATAATTGTCAGGTGGTAGTTTGTAGAGAAGTGGAAGGCATGGGACCTCCAAGAGTTTTATGAGTGTCTTTAGAGCACGGTGAGGAAGGAGGGACATAAAACAGTAGTGGGAGATAAAGAGAAGTGGGTGTGTGGGGGTTGGGGATTATTTTCTGTCTAATGTATTCAATGGTTCATTCAAGGGCAGTGAGGTCTGCCATAGAGAATTCTTCAGGGCTTTCCTTGTCAGAGTCATCTCTGGAAGTAAGGAGTTTGGGTTCCTCTTTAGTTTCCTTCTGGGAGGGAATCAAACATTGCTGAGTAGCCACAATGATGGGCATGCAGGAGAGGAGGGTCCCTTCTTAGACCTCTATCTTTCATCTGAGGTAAGACACCTGAATCCAGACCTCAACTTCATAGGGGTTGCTGGAGATCATCCAAGGCTAACTGAGACACCTCCTCCCAGAGGGAAATTGTTTCCTTCTGGGAGAGTTTAACACCTCTGCAGCTTGAGGGAGGCCTGAAGGCTCCTAATTTGGGACTCCTTCTGGAGAGAAGCAGGCTTTTCCATGTCAGAAAAGGATGGAAGTGTTCAGTCAAAGGGGAAACATTCCCGGAACTGCAGGAGTTCTGGAGGATTCTACCAAGGCCAGGACACAAAGCCTGCCTGCAAATTTAAGAAGACTGGCTAGCTTTTAATTGGTCATTCAGGTTCTTTCAGAGAAAGTGAGAAAGTTGATTTTTACCAATGTTCAAAGAGATGTTGGGGTCTGATCAGAGGACTAAGGGCCAGAGAGTAGGCCCAGCTGAAAGATGTCAGTTACCCCTTTGTTGTAGTTGGTCTCTCACATTGGTTCAAACGAAAGTAAAGGAGTGTCTTAGTTAGGGTTTTACTACTGTGAAGAGACACCATGACCAAGGCAACTCACAGACAACATTTAATAGGGGCTGGCTTACAGGTTCAGAGGTTAAGTCCATTATCATCAAGGTGGGAACATGGCAGCATCCAGGCAGGCATGGTGTAGGCAGAGGTGAGAGTTCTACATCTTCATCTGAAGGCTGGTAGCAGAATACTGGCTTCCAGGCAACTAGGATGAGGGTCTTAAAGCTCATGCCCACAGTAACACACCTACTCCAACAAGGCCACACCTCCTAACAGTGCCATTCCCTGAGGCAAGCACATACAAACCATCACAAAGAGTAAGGAAGAGCCAGCCAGTCCTCAGGCTGAGATGGCAAGGAAGGCAAGAGCGGGTGTCCCTCTGAGGGGAGTACTCACCCTCTTCCATGTATCTTGGAGGGTCCTTGTTCAGGCACCAGATGTGGGTCCCCAGGCCCTGACCAGCCATTGTGCAACAGCAGTCTCATGTAGAGGAGCTGGGGATGGGGCTGAGGGAGGGACAGGGTCTCCAGCAGCAGTGAGTACAGCAGGTATAAATGACCCTGAGTCAGAGGACAGCTCATTTATTGGAACAGAGAGGCTGGACTATAGAACTTGAGTCAGGGGGAGGGGAGGAAAAAAGGACAAGGGAGGAAATGGTGCAGTCTAGGGGGTGGGGGCAGGGACCTTCCAATCAGATCATCGAGGTTAGCAGGCTGACGAACACATGATTTCTGAGAAGCCAGTTCTCTTTCTGAGAAACAGAAGTTTGGTTGGCTTTATCTTGACATGGTCTTTGTCTCTGTGGAGCTGAGTAGGTCCAAGCCTGATTTGGGGAGGGAGCGACCCCACTGCCACCGTGTTCACTGAGAGCTGTCTGAGGTGTGGGCCGTGCTCTACCATCACTCATCTATCTTGGGAACCCGATATTACTGGTTCCATCACATGCCAAGCTCTTTAGGGTCTGTTGATAGCTACCCTACATTTTCAAAGAAAACCTGTGAGTTTCAATGATAGAATATGGAACTTTTCCGGGAGTAGCTCTCAGAATTACCTTTTGGATAATTGATGCAGAAGACCTTATTTGGAATATGAGGTGATGGTTTGTTTGGAATTAACAAAGCATAGATATACATAGTAACATGGACATTTGGGGATAACGTTTGTTTATGGTGGTTTTGTTATTTCAGGCTTGTGTTGTCTTGGGAATAGAATTCAATAGCCTTTTTGGTCACAGGAATGGAAGATATGATAAGTACGTTCTCAGCCTAATTGTGTGTGTGTGTTTGTGTGTGTGCCTTCCTATTGAAAATCTTGTTTATTTTTATTTTGTGTGTATGTGTGAGCTTCTGCATGTATGTATGTATGTATGTATGTATGTATGTATGTATGTATGTATGTGTTCTTGCATCCGTGTATGTGTAAGTTCTGCATATAAGTATGTGCAGCACTTTGCATGCCTGGTGCCTATGGAGGCCAGGAGGGGGGTTGGAGCCTGTAGAACAGCAGTTACAGTGGTTGTAAGCGACCATGTATGTGCTGGGAACTGAACCCTGGACCCCTTCAAGAGCAGCAGGAGCACTTGTCCACCGAGCCATTTCTCCAGCCCTTTTGGTTTGTGTTTGTTGGCTTGCTTGCATTGTGTTTGTCTTTGCAGTGTTAGGTTCCATGTGCTCTAGCACTGAGCTACCTCCTCGGTCTCTGTATTCTTTCTTATATTTTGTTGTTTGTTTGTTTGTTTTTGTGAGACAGGGGCTGGCCTGGAACTTGCTATACAACCGTTGGTGATTTTGACCCCCCTACCCCCAACTGGATTCCTGAGTGCTGGGGTTACAGGTACAGCACCTGGCTTGGCATTTGAACGCTGTGGGAACCTTTCTTCAATAACTTCCTAATCTCTGAAGGATCAAAAAGTCCTTTCAAGGGCTTTATACACGACAAAGTTGTGATAATAGTGCCTCCTGATAGTACAGCTGGCTAGCCAGCAGCCCCTGCCTCCCGGTTCCATACTCAGTGAAGCACCCACCTCGAGCAGCCTGCAGACATTCCCACAAGTCACCGGGGCAGAGGTCATTTTGTGCAGAGACTGGAGTTAGTTTGAGAAAACACAATCTATCTTTTAATAATAGTAGAGGCAGAATAAGAATTGATGGAGAATATAAGAAGGCCCCCACACCTTTGGCATCTGATAGGGTGGCTTCTGAAACACACCACTGCCATTGCCCACAGTCCCTCTCTGAGGCTGCCCTGGAGGGGGCTGTGGATTTTGAGAGTGTGTCAGGTTTTCTCTCTTCCCTTCTCTTTCCTTTGTAAATGTTAACGGAAAGGGAGAAGCCATTGTATATTAAATTATGCCTGAAGGTTTTAAACTTTGAGCCAAAAAGTCTATTTCTTCAAATTGAAAAGTAGTACTTTGAGACCAACACACTCAGTGCTGTTGCTAGGAAACCCATTCCCAATTTTCTACCCTTTAATCATCTTGGTGAATTTGAAAACGGTATCAAAGGGGAGCTAAGCTGTTCGGTTTGCATTCTGATTTTGTGTTCCTCCTTTTAAGAATAATATGTTTCCCCCTCCCACCCACCCCATCTCTTTCCAGCGAGTAAATCCAACTCTACCAAGCTCCTAGCCCATCCGCCTTCAAACCCTCTCATCTGCCCTGGCACATGCTCTGGTTTGGCCCCATCTGTCTGTTCCTCCAGCCTTCAGTCATCCTTCTCTGGACACCAAACCCTCTCTGTCTTACGTTAGCCACGCTCCCCTCCCTCACAAGTGTGTCATGAGTTTTAGTTATGTAACTCTTTAGCTCATGTGCATCAGAGAATTAACTATGACCCCAGGATGGGTTTTAATGTGTATATATGAATCCATGTTGATCCTTCAAACACTTTCTCCTGTTCCGCCCAGCTCCCAAGCCTCCTTTAGAGCCCTGACCTGGTTTTCTTTTTCTTTTTCTTTTTTCTTTCTTATCCGCCCCCCAACCTGGTTTTCCAGACCCTGGCACATTGACCCAACCCTGAGCCTCTTACACAGGGCATCCTTCCTCTGCCTGGAGGCTGTTTCCTGCAGCTTTCCCAGGCCCAACTCCTTTCCTTTTCCTTGGTTTCCATCTCAGCCTGCTGGAGCACATCGTTTAGTGGATCTCTGACCAAAGTAACCAACAATTTTTTGAGAGCTTCCCTAACAGCATCTTTCTGCTGACTTTACATTTGATTAATAGTTGGTTGAACACAGAATTCAAATACTTCCCAGGCATTTGGAGGCACTGCTCCATTGTCTCCTTGCTTCCAAGGTTACTGGGGGTGGGCGGGGGGGGGGGAAGAGGGAGGGTCAGGTATATATTCTGATCCAGGATCTTTTGTACAAACCCCGACAACATTGTCTCTTGTTGCTGTGGCAAGGTACTTGAGAAAAACAACATTAAAATAGAAAGCGAAAAAGCCCATGAAGTGACAGGTACTGGCTCAGGACCCCCAAGACCAAGTTCTCAGCCAGCATAAAGGAGATTTATTTGCCCCAAAGGGACAGAAGTCAGGGAATAAAAGTCAAAGGCAGGAGAGACAGAAGACAAGAGAGAAGAGGCTGGGAACAAGAGAGACAGGGGAGGGGCATTTGGGGGGTGGGACAAAGGGCTGCCTCAGGATAGAGAGGAGTCAGATGTAGCCCATAGGAAAATGGCAGTTTATAAAGGTATAAAAGCAATCTCCATGTTAGGCTGAGGGGCTTAATTTTGATTGGGTATGTTGATTAGGTGAGTGAAAGGTAGCTTTTGATAGGTGGACTTTAACACTTTGTGATAGCAGGTCCTTTGTAGTCAGCTTCAGGAGGAGAAAGTGGCCCCCACATAAGGACCTTGGTGGCTAGCTTCAGAAATGGAATGGGATCTAATGGTTTTTAGCAAGGGAATGGGGGTGAAGGGCAAGGCCCTTCTGTCAGAGCCGAGTTTGCTATGCCTGGGCTGGCTAGAATCCCTTCAGACACTGAGATGTATTATTGGGAGTAGTTTATTAGAAGAATTATCAATTCCATGGGCAGACAGGCAAGACAGACAGACAAAACATGGCAGCCTTCTGAAGAGTTTGCCAGAGTCTGACAGTAAGGTCTATGAAGGAGAATCATGGTCTATGACCTGGTCTGTGTAGCCAAGTCAGATCCTTTCTGCAAGGAAATATTCTCAGCTGGAGCCTGCAGCTAGACTTCCTAATTCCACAAAAGGCAGGGAAAGGGATTTGGAGCAGGGTGGGTGGCCACTAGTATCCCTTTGATGTAAACTCGATTCCAGCCCAGAAATCTGGGCACCTGGAAACCTGTTAGCTAGAGGATCACACAGCACTCTCAATAGGGTGCAGGTCAGTACCCGTAGGAGGGCAGGGTCTGCTGCAGGTCTTAGGGTCTCAGCAGAAGTCTGCTCTGGATCCTAACATTGAGCAGAGGTTTGTTTTGGCTCAGGCTTTCAGAGCTTTTAGCCCACAGTCTTGTGGCTCCATTATTTTGGGGGGGCATTAATGCATAGAGCTCCGTAGTGTGGAACAAATCTCACTGTATGGCAGCAGCTAGGAGAGAGAGGGGAGAGAACACAGAGAGGAGAATGGCGACAGAGAGAGAGAGAGAGAGAGAGAGAGAGAGAGAGAGAGAGAGAGAGAGAGAGAGAGAGAGAGAGAGAGAGAGAGCAGAGACTGTGTATGGGCTTGTGTAAGTGCCCTTGGATGCTAGAAGCATCAGGAGGCTGAGTTACAGGCAGTTGTGAGCTGCCTGCCTGCCATGGATGCTGGGAACTGACCTCGGCTTCTCTGAAAGAGTATTGCATGTTCTTAATTGCTGAGCCATCTCTCCAGACCAATATCTTTTCTTTAATCCCTGTGAATGTTCACTACTACTCAACAAAAAAGATTTCATTTCTATAGTAACTTATTTCCATGTTCCTTTATTTGTTTTTTGAGACAGAGTATCACTATGTAGCACTGGCTGGCTTCATTATATAGACTAGGCTGGCTTTGAACTCACAGAAACCCACCTACTTCTAGAGTGCTGGGTTTTAAGATGTACACCATTATGCCTGCTTCCCTTAATCTCCTTTTCTCTTCTTCCTTTTTTCTTTCCCCTCCCTCTTTCCCGTTCCCTCCTTATACCCTTCCTCCCCTTTCTTGCTCTCTTTTTCTTCTTCCTCATTATCTTAGGTAGGGTTTTATTGCTGTGAAGAAACACCATGGCTACAGCAATTCTTATAATGGAAAGCATTTCATTGAGGCTGACTTACAGTTTGGAGGTTTGGTCCAATATCGTCATGGCAGGAAGCATGACAACATTCAGGCAGATGTGGTACTGGAGAAGGAGCTGAGAGTTCTACATCAGATCTGCAGACAATAGGAGGAGAGAGTAACACTGGGTCTGCCTTGAACATTTGAACCTCAAAGCCTACCCTCCACGACAGACTTCCTCCAACAAGGCCACACCTACTCCAACAGGGCCACACCTATTCCAACAAGGCCACACCTCCTAGTCATGTTACTATCTATGCACCTATGGGAGCTGTTTTCATTCAAACCACCACACCCAGGCTGGCTTTCTTTCTTTCTTTCTTTCTTTCTTTCTTTCTTTCTTTCTTTCTTTCTTTCTTTCTTTCTTTCTTTCTTTCCTGCATTCTCTCTTTCTCCTTTTACATTCTCCCCTGTTTTCATTCTTGCCTTTCTTTCTCTATTTTTCTTCTATATGCCTGCTGTTTACATTTCTGTCACTTTCTTAGGGGTTTTCCTTAGAGGGCGTGATTGGTTGTTCATATCAGGGAGGAGGCACTGGAAGCTACTTGGAATCTCTGCATTATGGAATAATTTGTTGAACAGTGAAGTTCCCAGTTGAGTGAGGGCTTATCCATTTTTCCAATGGCCTTATATACCAGCACAAGATGTCTTTGTTTAGGTCCAGCCTTTTATAGGGGAAGCCTGTGCTTATGCCACCAGGGCATTTACTTGGAAGCAGAGCCTCAGTTAAGTAATACCTCTAAGAGATCAGGCTGTAGACAAGCCTGCAGGGCATTTTCTCAACTAGTGATTGATGAGGGAGATTCCAGTCTATTGTGGGTGATGCCATCCTGGGCTGGTGGTCCTGGGTTCTATAATAAAGCAGGCTGAGCAAGCCATGATGAGCAAGTCGGTAAGCAGCACCCATCCATGGCCTCTGCATCAGCTCCTGCCTCCATGTTCCTGCCCTGTTTGGCACCCTGCCCTGACTTCCCTCAGTGATGAACAGTGCTGCGTAAATGTAAGTGGAATAAACCCCTTTCTCCCCAGCTTGCTTTGATCGTGGTGTTTCATTGCAGCAATACAAACCCCAACTAAGACATTGCGAAATCTGCCCCTTGTCTCCATAAATGCAGTTTCTAGTTTTCAAGTCTCTCTAAGGTCAGTCTCCACAGCCATTACTTGTCCAAGATGTAAAATGCACATGCCCACTTTTGGCATTTTCAAGCAGGGGTGCTGGACTTTCTGGGTACCCTTCAAATAACATCAAGGTAGGTCTTGGAGGGAAGTTTCCATGGAAATTTGTTCAGGCACCACCTTCTGGTCCTTAGTCTCCACACACAGATTCTCAGGGCACATCTGTTAAGTAGAAGCAGGGGCTAGGATGACATTAAGGAATAGACTCTGGGCACGAAGAAAAAAAAAACTCAACCCTGAGATTACTAAAAAGAGACTGGATCCACCTATTTTTTGCAAATGGAAATTCACATTTCAAACTGAAAAAGAGTAAAAAAAAATTGGAATTTTCATCTCACCATATAATTAAAAAACCAAACATCTCTTTGCTAAAAAAATCTTTGAATTCCAATCAACTACAGAAGGTTTCTTGGCTCCTCTCATATTGAGGCTTGTGACATCCTTAAAATTAATCAGCTGAACCTGGTTTACGGCTCACAGACTTCTAGGAAGACTGCTATATTTTTAACTGTGTGATCTTGCAAGATTTTCCTAGAGTCGGCTCAGTGCTGATGTGCTACTTCTGGGTCCCACCATCTTCTCATCTCCCTAGAGGAGGGGCTAGAGTATCCCACAAATTTACTGATTTGAGATAAATGCTGATGCCCTCAGTACTTTTCTCATTGGAAAAAAAAGATGTGTTTTGTCAGAAAGGGTTTCCTATCGTCTTCAGGTCAAAGATTGGTTGTAGCACCATATTATAACTTGGATACTCAACGTTCCTCTAATGGCATGGAAAGCTTTATCCTTGGTGAGGGAGGTTATTAGAAAGGGGCTTTGAAAGTGAGTGGGACCATGAGGACTCCACCTTCATCTGTGGATTAACCCATTGAAGGATTTATAATTAGTTAGATGATCAGGAGGTGATGGGACTCTGGAAGGTGGGTGCATAGTTGGAAGAAGTGAGTCACTAGGGTGTAGGAGGAATGGCCACGGCCACCTCTACTTAACACTAACTGCTCCCCAGTGTAGGAGAATGCCAGGGCCAGGAAGCAGGGGTAGAGGGGATGGTGAGCAGGGGTAGAGGGTAGGGGATAGGGGGTTTTCAGAGGGGAAACCGGGAAAGGGGACAACATTTGAAATGTAAATAAAGTAAATATCTAATAAAAAAATTAAAAAAATATACTAGCTGCCTGAGAGACCAAGGATTGTTGATGCAGACAATGCCAGCCAATTGGGAACTGCTGTTTAGAAGAGGTGCTTTCTTAAGACCAATGGGGCACTCTGTGGAGAGTCTGTGGAGTCTGTGTTGTTGACTCCAAGCCCCCTCACCTCTAACCCCCAAGGGCAAGTAGGTTGGGCTGTGGGTAGTCCAGGGCTCAGGCAGGACAGAGACATTCCCCCTCCACAGTTCTTTCCTATTGCTATTATACTGTTATCATGAGGTGACTGAGGTAAGCACCACAGCACCTCCCCTTCTTCCTTAGTGTAGCAGCAACATAGCCAGCTGGCCATGGGCTGTTGTGCCTGGAACAGTCTCCAAATACTTCTCCTTGACGCTGCCTTTCTTAGGTCTTAGACAAAGTCTGACTGACCCAGGCCCCAGGTCCTGACCTGTCTTGGGTTGACGCTGTGGGGAGACAGCCTGCCTTGGGTTTACTTTTGGGGCTTTCACATCACTTCACTTATGTCTCCTTTCCTCAGAAGACCATTTCAAGGAACACTTGCAGAAGGGGTTACAGCATTATAGAGGGAATTATTGTGCGGGCCTCACTGACCTGAGGGCTCAGGGCACATTTTGTAATTTGTCTTTTTGGAAGGCATCATGCAGGACACATTTGGCTGTGTCAGGAACCTAACTTGAATTGCTGCAGAAAATGAAGACACTGTAACGAAAGGTGGACTTGAGGTGGAAGAGGGTGAGACCAAACTCTGGGGCAGGCCTGTCATTCATGTCAGGAATCAGAAAGGAAACTTCATTCTGTCTCTCACCTGCTCTCTGCTCTCTGCTTGGCTTCCTCCAGAGGGCAGCAGACGGACAGCACCACGAATCACATCGCCCAGGGTGGAGGCTAGCTGTGCACAAGGTGGACACCCAAGGAGGGTCTGGATTGGACGCATCCATCCTGTGTCTCCCAGAGGAGGCAGCATTGGGAGGATCTGCAGGAGGAGGACAGTGTTCTGAACCGATTAAAGGCGCTGGAGGGAAAGAGCTGTCAGCAGCCCAGACCCAGCAGAGACTGTTGACTACTGTCCGCGTGGCTTCCTTCACACCTAGGTTTCAGTGGGTTAAAGGAAAGGGTCATCTGATTGCTCTGTTCGACATTGCTTAGGGTGGTACTGCTTGTGTAGCAGAACAGAGCCCTGGACAATCTGTGTAAACCTAAGTGTATAGCATGCTTAGGGACTAGGAGAGGGGCAGCAGAGACTGGAGGGGTCAGAAGAGCCTTAGGAGGAGATGTTACTCACCTGCCCCTGTCAGGTTCCCGGCAGGAAGGAGACTCTGAGCTAGCTACTGAGCATCACCTGGTTGGTGCTTGGAGTTGGGGAGCCTCAGAGGAGAAGCCTTGAGCCAGCTCTCTAGCCATACTTCCTAGGAACTCCAGCACTAGCCTCTGCTCTGTTTCAGGATGTTGGAAGCAAGGTTGCTCCATGGTTGCAATTAGGAGCAGACCACACAGTTGTGAACCAGGGCTGAGGGGGTGAAGAACAGTACTCCTCAGTGACTTCTGGGTGCTGGGATGTGGACTCTGGATGTCCCCTCAGTTATCAAAGTTTCTGGGAACTGGGAGGCTAAGCCCAGCTCCCATGGCCTGTGACTGTCTTTTAACACCCAGAGGGTGGAGTTTTTGCTTCTCTAAGATGGTGTATCTATGCTCAAGTGTCCTTAAAACAAGGTGCCCTGTGCAAGTGATTGCTGAGGGAGAGTACCCACCTCATGAGGGCAGACAGAGGAGGTGAAGGGCAGGACAAGAAGCCAGGGTGTGGCCGAGGAGATCCCAAAATCTTAACGGGCCAGAGGGTCAGGGTGGCCAGCGTGTGGGTTAGAGGGGGAATCATAACAGGGCTGAGGAGATTCATGGAAGCTCAGAGATTCATGGAAACTCAGAACTGAAGGATTCTAGGGAGTCAGGGTACTCTTGAGGGTAACCCATGGGAGTCCAGTATGTGGGCTGGGTTGGTCCCATCAGGGTCCAGGCTATGGGTGTGGACTGTAGGATCCCATGAGGCCTTGGAGTGTGAGTCATGACTGGACGTTGTCTGTCCCAAGGCAATGACCTGGAGTGTTGTGCCCACATAAGCTGGTCCTCGATGTGAACCACCCCAAAGGAGCAGTGCTAAGCCCTGCATTAGTCATGGCTGTGCTGTGTAACAAATTATCACACAGTACCTGCCTTGATATCCTGGTCTAGAGTTTGGTTGTGGCTTGGCTGGGTTCCCTACTTGGGTTGGCATTTAGCTGGCTGAGGTTCATGTCTTTCTGAGCTTAGGGTCTCTCCATGGTTTCTGTGGTGGGTTTCAGGAATCTGTCATGGTGGCTGTAGGATTTAGATTTACATCCTGCTCCCTTGATGACTGTTGGTATGGGGCTGTTGGAAGCTTCTAGAGACTCCTAAGTTTGCTTGCCATATGATGCTCTCATGAGACAGCAGCTGACTTTGTTAAGTCGTCGTCCACTGGGGATGCTGGCTAAAACACCATGAATTCACAGCTCTTGGTGACAAAAGTTTTCACTTCCACAGTTCTGGGGGACAGAAACCCAACAGCCTTGATGTTCAGTGAGGTCTGCATCCTGGCCCACAGACAGAGTTTTGAATGAGGACTCCACTCTCAGGGTCTAAACTTCCCAAAGGACTTTTTACAGTTGGTTTAATGTAAACTTGCCACAAACTAGAGTCACCTGACTAGGAAGCTGCTCAGAAAGAAGTGTCTATGTTTCATTATTGATGTGGGAAGGCCCACCCTGATCGTCAGGGGTACCTTCTGCAATCAGTCCAGAAAAACTGGGACGGTAGACAGAAAACCATCTCTCTTTGTGCTTTCTTTGCCTTCATCCAGCTGCAGAGTTGACTCGCCCTGTTGTTGATGCCACCGAGTCCTCTGCTGATAGCAGAACCAGTTTTTTGTGAACTAGCAACTAGCAGCTCTCTGGGAACCTTGCTGGCTTCTGACACCTGATTAGGACTGCTGATGTACCAAGCTTCATGGACCAAGTAACAACTAATTGTCAGGTGACCTGTGAGAGGCAGGCATTGTGGGTCTGCTCTGACTGCTCAGGAACCCAGCCTCAAGCACAGAGTAACAACTACCATGTTCTCAGCCTCTCATGTGTAATTCTGCTGTTGGTACTGTTTTAAAGCTGACTTAATAAGCTCATGGGACACATAAAATCACCCAGGGACTCAGGAGTCCACCACATGAATTTTGAAAGAACTCAGAGAAACATTCAGGCCAGAGAAGCTAAGGAGAGACAGAGCCCTCTGAAATGGCGAGAGACGGCTGGGGTGATTGTCTCGCCACCACTTTATACAGTGACTTCAGTGAGGGACCCACTGTCCTTGTCAGGTGCAAGTGATGCTGATCAAGATTCAGGTTCCATCTGCACTCAGGAGGTGAGATTAGACAGGGTCTCCCTTCACTGGAGGCCTTTCTAGGACTGTGGCTACCTCACCCATGGTATCTCTAGAATGTGCACCTCCTAGAATCTACAGAAAGTGTCCCCAAAAAGAGTATGGGTGTAAACCAGTAGACACCTCCTTTACTATGGAGGACACTGGGAGGGGCACCCAGAGCATCTGCTAAATGACACTGTGGGTCTGTAGAAACAAGGCCAATCAGAGTGGTCACCAGTGTCCCGGGTTTACCTTTGTGCAGCAGCCCAGCGATCAGTAATGTGTCTGAGGTACACCTAACCCCCACCCAGCTCCTGAGCACAAGGGAGCCTTGGAGATGGGTCTACTAACTCCTTGTCAGGGAAGGCAACAGGGGTCTCCCCTGGAATCAAGTGGTAGAGTAGAATACCAAATATGGGTGGCTGGGAAAGAAAGACATAGGGGTGGGATCGCCTTGCCAGTACAAGGGAGATGTGTCACGGGGTGCCGCCAGGTTCCAGAAGGCTCTGCAGTCACATGTGAGGTGGGAGGGGGGAATCTAGATCATGGTAACCATCACGTTATAAAGAGTTTAAGTCCTTGCTGTGCAAAGGTATTTTCTTCTTTGCTCCTCATCATAGCTGGCCTAGCACCCGTCTAATAGTGAGCAAGGAAGTAGCTGTTTTGAAAAAGCACAGTTGCACTTGGACTTGACAGAGAGAACCACCGGTGGCATCCTGTGCAAAGTGCTGGTTCAGTTGACCTCAGGGGGTGAGCTGCTCACAGTATTCAGCTGTCATTAAAAGTTGTCTATCTGTAGCAAAGGCAAGCCATGGGCTAGATGGTTCTCCCTAGTGCTAATCTTGAACTCCACACAAAGGAGAGGCAGCAAGCACCTTGGTGTTCTGTGAGGCCAGGATCCATGCCTGCATGGTACAGAGAGGACTGTGAGCATGTGACAAAGAGAATGCTGCCCCCCATGTCACATGAAGAGCATGGTTTAATGCCTAGAACCTCTACTCCAGTTTTTACTTAAAGGAGGTGGATGAGGGAACCCCCTCCCTGCCCCCTGCCCATTCAGGTCTGCATGCCCATTGCCCACCTCACACCCAGCAAGTGTATTCTCAGCAGCAGAGCATAGGAAGCCATGGAGATGCAGGGTTGAGATTCTCTCTGGGGTGTTGCCTTCCTGTCTCCCCTCTATCAGAAGGAGGTAACACATGGAAGGAGTTAATGATCTCGCTTTCTGCACATGGCTTCGATGGGATCTCCTAGTAAAATACAGATAGCTCTCGATGTTTTGTGACATCTAACTTTTCACATGAGCCACTGGATGGCTGAGTGGTGAGAAACGTAGGGGTATCCAAAGTTGGGGCTCTGACTCGAGTTCTGCTACTAACTCAGTGGGGATCATAACCTGTCCTCTTGGGATGTGGCTTTACTCACCTTCGAAACAGGAGCATAATTTCATGTTACCTAAATTCTCATGGGGTCTGGAGAGATGGTGGAGTGGAGAGCACTTGGTATGCACTCGGTATGTCAGTATCAGGACCTGGGTTTAAATACCCAGCCCCCACTTAAGAAACTAGGTGTGGCCAAGTGTGCACCTGCAGCCTCAGCCATGTGTGTGTGTGTGTGTGTGTGTGTATGTGTGTGTGTAGGGGGCTGGATGGATAGAGACGGGATTGGATTGCCAAAGCTTGGCAGCTGACAGCTGAGCTCCAGGTTCAGTGAGAGGCCTGTCTCAAGGGAATAAAGTGGAGAAGGACACAGCAGGAACCCATGTTCTTCTCTGGCACCCAAGTGCACCCCTCTTTCCAGTATGAAAGGGTTTCAGGTTGGGGAGATCCTTGAGGTTTTTGAGAGATGTACTTTAAAGTGCTTTGAAAGGTACAAAGCTCTGTAGAAACCCGTGTTCCCACTGGAGAGTTTCTGTAGGAGTCTGAGCCAGAAAACCGCCCCCACCCCAGTGTGCGTCCAGAAGGAGACCGAGCTTCACAATCAGGATCATTATGTATAGAACTCTAGCCCTCTTGCCTTTCGTGCTGGCAAACAGAACTCTGGTTAGCGGCAAGCCAAGGAGACGACGCTAATTGCTGGGTTTGATATTTGAAAAGAGAGATTATTAAGCGAGGTCTCAGTTCAGAAACTTCAAGAAGAAATGGGAGGGTGTGGTGAGGGTGGAGGGGGGGAGATTGCATTTCCTGTTTTTCTTTCTGATGGTGGTTGAAAACCATGGATACCCACGGAGAAATTCCAAAACTCATTCTTTTTCCTGCTAGAGGCCTGGCCCAAAAGGTGATGGGTAGAAGTGGCAAATTCATTAATTTTTTTTTTTGTAGCTATTGAAGTGCATTTAAACTATTTAATTTTTTTTTTACTTTATGTGTATGAGTGCTTTGTCTGCATTTATGTCTGTATACATAATGATGGGGGTGTCAGATCCCCTGGACCTACATGGTTGTGAGCTCTCATGTGGGTACTGGGAACTGAACCTAGGTCCTCTGCAAGAGCAGCCACTGAGCCATCTCTCCAGCCCCTCCATCTTTCTCCTCCCCTCCCCTCCCCTCCCCTCCCCTCCCCTCCCCTCCCCTCCCCTCCCCTCCCCTCCCCTCCTCTTCTCTGTTCTTCTTTTCCCTTCCTTTCTCCTTCTCTCCCTCCTTCCCTTCCTTCCTTCTTGTTGAGATAGGTTCTCTCTGTCTTTATTTGGTACTTACTGATTCAGCTAAATTCACTGACCAGTAAGACCCAGGGATCTGCCTTTCTCTGCCTTCCCAGTGATGGTTTGACACCACATTGGCTTTTTAAAAAAAACTTTTAATGTGTATTTTGGGGACAGACCTCAGGTCCTCTTGCTCAGGCATTAAACATTTTATGGCCTCTGGCAGTTCTCAGTCTGTGGGTTGTGACCCCGATGGGGGTCGAATATCCAATTCATAACATTATAATTCATGACAGTAGCAAAATTGCAGGTATGAAGTGGCAATGAAATAATTTTATGGTTGGGGGTCACCACAGCATGCATTAAAGAGTCGCAGCCTTAGAAAGGTCAAGAACCATGGGGCTAAAGCTGTTTAGGTCTCACTCTTTCAGGTCTCATCTTTACCACACTTTAGTCTTACCTCAGTAACCAATGACTGAAAAATCTAATTCCTTCTAGCTCATGGTCCATTTCCTCCCCCCACCCCCTTCCTAGAGCTGGAGTTTGCAGGAGTCCAGCTAAATGCTTGTAAGGCAAAGACGGCCTTCATAGGTGACATCAGCTTGCAGAGCAGGCCAGAAGCAACAGAGCCCCAGGTCTGGTTTTCATTTACAGTTTGGGTCTGTCCTATGGCAGGGAGGGGAGAAGAGGGGTTTGGAGGAAGGAAGGAGAAGGAGGAGGAGAAGAAGGCAGGGGAGGAGGGAGAGAGAGGCGGGAGTGAGAGGAGGAGCAGGAGGAAGCCCTGACTGTACCCCTGGACCCTGTCCAGTTTGGAGTTCAGCCTTTCCCCAAAGGCTGCTCAGTTCTCTAGGCTCCAGCTTCCAGCGAGGATTGCAAGAGGAGACTGTGTCTTCTGATTCTGGATCCTCTGTTCCGTGGTGGAGAAGGGTTGCAGGAAGAAAGGGAGACTTAGCAAGAGAGAAGACTATGCATCCTGGTGAAGCGTGATTGAGTTTAGAAGCCCAGGGACACGCGTCTTCAGGTCCGCTCAGGGTAAGTGTGAGTTTTTACTTATTCGTTTCCTCTGTGGTGTGAGGGAAACACTTCAATCAGAAGTGAGTTAGTGGCTCTTACGGTCACCCCGTCACTCAGTTTTCTGGACATACTTTAGGAGTCCGCTGCTCTTTCTTTCCTTTGTGGTACAAGGGTTTCTTTAACCTGCTGAAGGTCACGGATTGCCTGATTGCCCCTAGGTTTGCTGCTGCGGGGAGTGTCCTGTGTGTCCCTGCCTGCATGTTATGCACTTCTGACTGGTGCTCTCCTCCTGCTGGCTTGTTAAAAGTCGCTTCTCCTTCCCCAGACCAGCTGCTTTGTTTGCAGAGGCATCTGATGGGAGCATAGGGCAACCTGCAGAGTGGACCCCAGAGAGAGCTCATCTCTTTGGGTTCTCCAAGAGTCATGGGTAGGGGTATACTCTTAAGTGCAGAGGCTGGTCAGGCAAACTGCTGTCTTCCGAGTTTGGAGAGATACTGGTGCCAGTCGCAGGGCTGGACCGGAGCTACTCAGCCACAGCCATCGAGGCTGCTGCTTCATCTTTTTAGGAATCTGAAGTCACTGTTGTAGGATCTGTCCTTTGAGGATGCTTAAGGGAACTGCAGGCCTAAAGCATGCGCAATGTGATACTAGAGCAATTTCCTCAGTGGATAAGGCAAGGCTCGGGACTGGGCTGCCGTGGGTTGTCCAGATGGGAGGCCTGTGCCAAGTTGGGAGGCCCAAGGGCTATTCCCTGGCCATGAGGATGCAGGGTGGGGTTCAGGCCCTCTCTCACTGAGGATGGAAGAGAGTTCCTGGATGGTTGCCAGACCATTTGGGGACCTATTTCAAGCTACCATGGGATCAATGCAAGGGTGGGGCCAATGGGAAGGGTTCATTGGAGTACTGGAGAAAGGCTAAGAAAAATGAATTTCACAAAAGCCCAGGCAAACTTAGGGACTGGTGTGGACTTCAAGCCAAGCTGTTATGAGCACCAGTGGGCACACTACACCCTAGAGAAGCCATTTCTCTCCCTACCCAGAGCTGACTCCAGATGAAAACCCCAGAGTTTCAGAGCTTCAAGGGGACTCATGGGACCTGAGGACAGTTTTCAGCTTCCCAGAGCAAGCTGAAATGTGGAAAAGACTTTAAAATAAAAATCATATTGCTTTTAACAAAACAATATGGGACCAGCTGATTGCTGTAGCTTCCACTACTGGGACTTTTTGACTTCTTTCCTGGATGATTCTGAGCTAGAAGATTCCAGTGCTGTCATCCTTGGCTTATGGGTGAAGAGGGAGAAGCTCTGAGATGCTGGACTACTGGCCGGGCCCACCTGAGTGGCTGACTTTCAGTAGCATCCTTTTCATTGATGGAGCCATGGAGTTGATGAGTCAGCAGTAGGGGACCCTTTAGACCTCCATGTGGGATGGGCTGACAGACTGATCCCCTCTGAGGAGACTGTTCATCTGTTACAATCTGTTCAAAGCCATAGGACACTTGACTCAGTCTTCACAAGGGTACACAACTCATGGGGAATGAAGGGAGGCCCACGCAGGATTCCACTCGGGAGGCCAGCTTGATGGCACGGAGGGCTTACAGTAATAGCCTGAATTTTGTGCTGTGGGTTTCTGCTGAGGCTGAAGGAATGGGGTGTAGAACTTCTTTGAGAGAGATTTATGATTGGGGACAGTGGTCCAATGTCTGGGCATCTTTCATCAGGCAAAACTTTACATTGCCACAAAGAGAATTTCTCTCTCTCTCTCTCTCTCTCTCTCTCTCTCTCTCTCTCTCTCTCTCTCTCAGCAGGGGAAAGCCATTCAGCTGACACTGGGTGGGGAAGATGGTCAGGATGGGTGACAGAGAATGGCTCTCCTGGATTTTTTCAGTCTGGGAACTAGAGGGTGTGGCCCCAGTGCCTTCCTTGAGGGTGACTGAGGTATCCTTTGGCCTAAGAGCATATCTTACCTTGGAGGTGTGTACCACACCCCGTTCTGGTGGAGACCGTCAAGCTTGGGAACCTAACGATGTATCTGAGACAAGATAAGCATGGTTCAGAGCAAGCATCGTCTGTGTTTCTGCACTGTGCTTTATCCTACGATAACTGCAGTTTTGTGACTTCAGACAGTACAATCTACAATGTATCAATGACCACAGAGTACGGAAAATTCCTCTATTCACCCAGCTTCTGGAGCTGTGAACTCTGACCTTAGTTTTGGAGTAAAACCTACAGACCCCAGGACTCAAGGCTACGGTTTCCTCCTGAAACCACCTTCCTCCTTTGGAGTGGGTGGAGACATGTACCATCCAGGGCTCGGTTTGCTTTCCCGCTCTTTCCAGACATTTGGTGACTTGGAGAAAGAGTGGCTAAAATAGAGCGCTGCTGTCTGTGCTGTGACACCACCTGCTTTTATGCGAAATTCCACATTCAGGATTGAAAACTCACTAGTGAGTTGCCAACTGTGTTGTGTAAGATGCTCTTGCAGGCATGCAAACAATGAAACTGCTGTCACGTCTCTGTGGAAGAAGCTGCAAATCTGGTGTCTCTTGGGGATGGGCGGCAGGTGATGTCCAGGGCTGAAGGAGGCACTGTGTACTGAGGAAGCTTTTCTCCACTGACTGACCCACAGGCAGGAACTGCACATGGTGTCCTGGCTGTGGCAGACAGGCAGTAAAAACACACATAAATAGTTGGTGACTTGGGAAGTGACATTTTAAAATCCCGTCGGTAGCTCAGCCAAACCCAGAAAGTGCTTCAAATTTTAAGATTTTTAAAAAAAATTATTTCTAATCATGTACGTGCACATGTGTGGGTGTGAACACGAGTGTAGGTGTCTGCAGTGGCCAGAGGCGTTGGATCCCTCTGGAGCTGGAGTTGCGGGTGGTTGTGAGCAACCTCACATCGGAGCTAAACTCAGGTCCGGTGCAAGAGCAGTGAGTGCTCTCACTGGCTGAGCCCTCTCTCCAGGCCTGCTCCAGGTTCTAACACATGTTGTTAAAGTACATGAGGACATTTCTCTCTATTCTCCTGCTTATCCTCTTATAAAGCTTCTTGGTGCTGCTCATGGTCCAAACCCCAAGTGATAATTCCCCATAAAACCCACTGCCATCCCCATCATGGCCGTGAGTGTCTTGATGGGGAGTGCCAGCCAGGTCCTGGTTTTTAAAAAGAGAGATCCTCTGTAGCAATGAATTTTATGTTAGGTTTTAAAACTGAAATTCTTAATGCATCCCAATCTCCCGGGTCTGTTTTGGGAAAGGAAGTTTGAGTGGGCACATAGCTGCTTCTGGGAATGCATTCTGGACTCTTTTCTCTAGAGGGCAGCGTATCCCTTGGCGTGCCTGGAAAATCCAAGTTCCTGGCGGTTTCCAGGGTGGGGTTTCAGGGCTCATAGGGAGTCAACAATTTACACCCCAGCTTGTGGGTGGCAGCTAGGATTGGCTGTTCCAGCCAAGTCTCTGTGCCGGGCATACATTTAAAATTCCATTTTTCTTCCTTGCTTGTGTATGAGCATACAGAAATGAAATTATGCCTTCATACAACACATTCTCTGCTCTTAAGTAATTCCAGGTCAAGAGCATCGGGCAACTGGCAAATTTTAAAGGAAACATTGCCTGAGTCTAAGTTATAAGCGCTCCCATAGAAAGCCTGGGGACTAAAGCAGGCAAGCACACATACTGTATAGTCTCGTATTTGAACACCGGAGAAGGTAGTAACGTCCCCTAATCTGATAGCTCTTGAAGGGTCCACAGCCTGCCCTTTGCTGCTCTTCCCAGCAGAGAAACATATTTGAAAGAATTTCACATAAATATCTCATTTTAAGTATTTGTTGATGAAAACACATTGTTGACTCTCTGACTTTTCATTATTTATCAGAGAGGCCCCGAGGCACTGAATTTCATCTCAGAGCACCGCTACCTTCTCTTAGGTGTCCCACGACATGGTCTCAGGATTGCTTATCAATCAGGCTCCAGGGTGCTAAGCTTCAAGATCAGGTTGGCAAAATTCATGACTTCTGTTTGGCTATTGAGATAGCGCAGAGAACATTGTCTTGGTGTCCTTCTGGGGACATGGGATGTGTTACTCAGAGAGGTGACATGCTGGTGTGTGGCTACAGTGTTAGGAGCAGTAATAAAGCCAGCCCCACCCAATGTTCCGCACCTGCCTGATGGATTCCACCAAGCATGCGCCCAGGACCCAGGCATGGGGGCAGGGTGGGGTGAATAGGCCTTAAGAAATCCCATGGGAAGAGAGGTATCTTACGCTTCCCAGGTTTTCTTTGGAGTAGATGTGGCAGAGGAGTCACTGTTGTTTGAAAAACTCTGGAGGATCTGGGATCTATAGCTCCATGGGGGGAAAGTGGTTCCCTGTGCCACGGAATCTAGAAGTGGTAACCCATGTCTAGAATCCCAGCATTTTGAAGATGGAGATGGGGGATCAGAAATTCAGGGCTAGTCTTGGCTACAGTGTGAGTTTCAGGCCAGGCAGGGTGACATATGTGAAACTGTCTCAAGAAAAAAAATATTTGGATGTTCAAAAAATGGGAGAAATGAAACAAATAGAGAATGCTTTGCCAAGTCACCATCCACCATTCACCTTGCAGCGTCTGGCTGTGTGGTGCCCAGTGCCATCCTCTCTCCTCACTAACTTTAGCAATCAGGAAATATGGGGAGCTGTTTGTGAGCTGGAAGTGACCAGGGAAAGCCTCACTGGGAGCCATCTCTGTGGAACCCCCCCATGTGCTCTGTATCCCCGATTTCCACAGTCCCAGTGCTTTGGGAATTGTCCACTGGCAGGAAGAGCTCATGGGCCACTTTAATTTCAGAATTGACCAGCAGCTGGAGATGACTCAGGTCTCAGGGGGAACTATTCCAGGAAACTGGCTTTTCACTTCTGGAACCTTCTCTAGTTGAGTCAGCAACCAGCACTGGCATCTGGAATCAGCTCCACTTAAACCCACCTATGGCCTTACAGGGAATGTGGAATGTCAGAGACCTGCTCAGTCAGACGTAGTGGCTGCAGATATAACACAGGAGTCCGGAGTCCGGGGATCCCTGCCAGGTCACACAGTTTTGTTTTACTTCTAAGTAGTAACTCTAGGAGAGGTTACTGGTAGAGACAGTAAGGAGGTAGACAAACTGATACAAGATCTGTCTACCTAGGATGAGTTTTTCTCTCACACCTGAAAGCCAGCAAAGACCGAAACTTTTCCTTGGGCTGTGAGATGCCGTGGCCGCTCGCATTCACGATTCTGTGGCGGCACACATGGTTTTCAGAGGCTGGTGGAACTCGAGTCCCTGGCCAAGAAAGGAAGAAATGGGATAAATGTGAGACGTGCCGCGAGCTAGAGCCAACTGTGGCCTGTGTCGTGGGCTGGGAAGGAGTGGCTGCTTGCATAATTGCTTGTGAAGCAGTTTGTAGCAGGCTCTCTCTCTGACTGTTAAAACCCAGCCAGTCTCTGCCTAATGGTTATAATTAGCTGGAGAAACGGGCACAGCGTCTCCTCATCTGGTTTCCACACAGTTCATAGAATGCCTTTTATGTTCCACGGTGGCCTCTGGTACGACAGATTCAGAGCTTTCTGCTTCATGGTTATTTTTGTGTATTTTAGGAGTATATTTTCAAGCCCGTTTCTAAATATCTGGTTAGTCTGGAGTTGGCTCCGCTCCCTCTTTAGGAGACAGGGGCTTATGTAGCCCAGGATGGCCCCTCTAACTCACCATGTAGCTTTCTCATCTTGAATTCCGGAAATTCTTGCCTCTGCTTTCCGAGTGCTGCTTCTAGAGAAGGAAAGAAGCTAACCCCCGAGGGGCTTAGCATGCGTCTGAGGGGCTCCCTGTTTTCTCTGGGGAGGTCTCACTGTGAGAGGTGGCCACACCCTCTTTCCAATGCTTCTCAGTAGCATCCCATGATGGCTGCTAAGCATCTGGGCATTGCTCTGTGAGGTCCCACCAGGAGGAGCCAGCACCCTCCCGTGCTGTTAGGTGACAAGGAGGGGGGGTTGCTCATGTAGGATCATATAGGATCAGAAATGTTGAAAGAATTTGTGGTCACAGGAAAGATGTAGATTCAAATTGTTGTTGAGCACTGTCACAGAACAAAACTGCAAGGCAATGGTTGTCAATCAAACAGAACAATCTCAATTTCAGATGCGTTTCTTTAAAAGGTGTGTCTCAAATCATTTGCTTTTAAAGGTTTCTGCAAAGTTGTACCATCCAGTGCCATAGTAAACCCCACCCTCTTCTCTTAGGCTTCACCATAGGATCTCTGCAACTAAGGAGTCTGTGAGAGGCAATGAGGGAAAGATTTCTTTTTATCCCTAAGTGGTGGCTTCCCAGCCTGTGAGAGGCAGAGGCAGGTGCATCTCTGAGTTTAAGGGCAGCCTGGTCTACAGAGCAAATTCCAGGACAGCCAGGGCTACATAGAGAAACCCTGTCTGGAAAAACAAAATAACCCTCCCAAACAAACAAACAAACAAACAAAATCCAAAAACCCCAAACAAACAAACAAACAAACAAACAAGCCAACCTACATAAAACAGGCCCTGAAGCCAGGGACGCCCCTCACGTGGCTGGATGATTGCTCAGCATACTCGAAACCCAAGTTGTACCTGCTCTGAGTCTCTAGCTAGTATCGAATACACCATGGCCCTGTGTGCCTAGAGTCCCAGGGCTCAGGAGGTGGAGACACGGTGGGTCTTAGAGTTTGAGGCCAACCTGGTCTATAGAGTAAGTCCCAGGATAGCCAGGGCACCACAAAGAAATCTTGTCTCGAAATGCCAAAAACCCCCTTTTTAAAATTAATTAACTAATTAATTGTGTGTGTGACCATGGCCCACAGAGACTCTTGGCACTAGAGTTTCAGGTTGTCATGAGTTGCCTGGTACAGGTGCCAAGAACAGAACCTGGGGCCTCTGCAAGGACAGTGCATCCTCTTAACTGCCGAGTCCCCGCCGCCCGCAGTCCCTATTTTGATTCTTAAAAGTCCAGAAACGAGGGTGGTAAAGGCCAGGGTAAGGGAGCACCCCGAACTCTTTTGCAATTTGAGATTTCATTCCACAGTGGGGAGGGGGGAGGCCAAGGGAGGCTCTGGCCGCGGCCCCAGTTTAAGCGGGACAGTGAGGTGTTAATGGAGGCTTCAGAACTCTATAGGAGAGCTGCCTGGTTTCATAAAGCGTTGCCTGGAGACAAATGAAATGAAAGACTTCAAAATGGGAGCTCTGGATGCACTTAAGTCTTTGTTTCAAAATTACTTCCTCATGTGCGTGTGTGTGTATGTGTGTGTGTGTCTCTCTCTCTTAAAAAAAAAAAAAAGATTTCCAAACATGGAAAATGGAAATGCTTTTGAGGAGGCTTAATGAAAACTAATTTAACAGAATTGCAAAATGGCCTGGGAAAGTCTGTGCGATACACTTATGACTGCAAGCTGAAGACTGTGTAGGGCAACCTTGATGAGAAGGAGTCTCTTGGGACCTCAAGTAGGTAGCAACCACCTGGGAAAAGACACTTCAACTTTGTGAAAAAGAGACAGAGAAGTGGCGCACTTAGACATGCTAACCAGAAAGGGGAGGATACAGTTAATATTGTACTTGGGTTTTTTGAGTCTGTCGCCTTGAGGGCACAGAGTCTCTGACAAAGGACAGCCCACCCCACCCAGCACAAGGGTCCCAGGCAGCCAAGTCTGACTTTTATGTTTTCATACGGGGAAGAAAAGAACCAGACATTCACCAACACCAAGGACATTTGTTCTTCCTTCCACCATGACTCTGGGAGTGTCCGGGAGGTCCCTGCCAAAGCCTGCCTAGCTTGTACTGTTTCCTAGGCTTCATTCCTTCCTTGGAGCTGTGGACTTGAGTTTGGATGCTGACCCTATCTTGTTTTATCTGTGTGGCTTCTGCAAACCCCCTTTCCTCATCCTGTTTTAGTTTTCCTGCTTTAACATGGGGGGAGCGGTGCACAGCCCCTGGATGCAGGGAAGGAGGTGGGAAATCCTGCCTCTAAGATAGAAACCCAGTGGCTGATTTCTTCTGCCCGGTGGTTACTTCTCTCTCTTCCCTGAGAGTAATGAGACTGGCAGTGGGAGAAGAGAGGGTGTGGCTACCTTTGTCCCCCCTCATTAAAAAGAGCTATCCAGGGCACTGTCTGGGAGCTGAGGCTCGACACCTTTAGATTAGTGCAACCTCAATAAAAGCTCCTTTCCTGCAAGTGCTTCTTGCGCTCATCACCAAGAGGATGCAGTCCAATGATGTAAGGGGCTCCCACTCCTTGGGTGAATATGTATTAATGACTCCATTTACCCTTAACTCTACTGTGTGGCTCATTACATCCCAGAGCTTAGATTTCCTGACAGCAAACCATGGAGACAATTTCTTTTCAGTTTCACACCTGAGGATCCAGCAGCTTTGTTGGACCTCAAGGACACCTCAACCCAGGGCATCAGCTCCTGCCCTGCTTCTCAGAGGTGAAGGGGCTTCTCCCATCCTCCCCTCTCCCTCAACATCTGGATGGAGTCTGGGGAAGAAGCTTCTATTTGGGCTGTGTCTCTTTCGTCTCTTGGAGCCATCAGGTACCTAGGGAGCTGCTCTTCCGAGATGAATGCTCAGGCCACTCACGTAACACGAGTGCCATTTCCTTAGAGAAACTCAATTAGCTGGTGGCTTCAAACATCTTCACAGAGCCATGGCATCACCGCTTAGGGAGCACGGAAGGCTAGGAAGGAGCTTTAGGGGTTGCTCCAGAGTGACTCATTATGTGACTAACACATGGTAGGATTAGTGTATTCAAAGGAGTCCCCTGTGTGAGGGGCAGGGATCGTTAGCAAAACGACTCCATATGACTCACCCACAGTGAGCTTTCTGTCCATGTGGCTTGCAGAGCATTTCCTGTCCTCAATGTAGACTCAACAGTGGTCAGACAGCCCTTACCTCAGGCCCCACCTATCCCCTTCCATAAATCCCACGACTATTGCCTCATAGCGAGGTGCTAGAATATTCTTGTATCCTAATTCTCCCACAAGATACTCCTCGAAAGATGAGACAGTGGCTCAGCTAGTGAAGTCCTTGCCTTGCAAGCTTGGGGACAGAGTTGTATCCAAGACCCACATAAAGAGCCAGGTGTGGCTGTGCACACCTGTTGTCCTGGCTCTGGGAGGCAGAGGCAGGATTCCTGGAGGCTTGTAGGTCAGCCTAGCCCAACCGGTGAATGCTGGGTTCACTGGAAGAGATTTTGTCTCTAATCATGAGGTGGAAACCAGTTGAGGAAAACACATAACACTGACCTCTGTCCTCTCCACACATGAACACATATGCACACATATGCACATATATGCACATGCACACACATGCACACATACACACCCATTCACACATACATACACAATGTTACTTAAAGCCTTACATTTCCTGAATGAATTAAATATCTGAAATCATTGAACTGGAATGCTAGAAGACCTGCATGCACATCTTTTGATTGAAGTTGTGATGCATAAAACTAATGGAATATGGTGGCAGGCTGTGGCATAGCTGGGTTTAGAGTCACAAAAGAATGCACCCTGTCCCTGGGGCATAGCTCTTTCAGAGATGTAGTTTGGTGCACAATGGTGGGAAAGTTTCAGAGTTTTCACATATGTTGGCCTGTCAGTAAAATGCAGCTCTAGACTAATTACAAAGCCATTAGGGACTCTGGAGGAGCAGACTGTGTGTCTGGAGAGGACCCAGAAAGATGCAGGTTCTCCATCAAATGTCTAAAACCCAACCAAAGTAGAATGAAGACTAGCATGTGTACAGTGTCCTTTTGTGCTGTCCTGAGTTCACATCATCAGTTAATTTAACACACATAAACACCCGCATCCCCCAGAGAGAGAGAGAGAGAGAGAGAGAGAGAGAGAGAGAGAGAGAGAGAGAGAGAGAGAGAGAGAGAGAGAGGATGGGAGAGAGGAAGAGGCAGACATCTTTTTTTTTTTTTTTTTTTGGTTTTTGGTTTTTGGTTTTTCAAGACAGAGTTTCTCTGTATAGCCCTGGCTGTCTTGGAACTCATTCTGTAGACCAGGCTGGCCTCGAACTCAGAAATCCATCTGCCTCTGCCTCCCAAGTGCTGGGATTAAAGGCGTGTGCCACCTTAGAAAGGTATCTAGGGTGGAACATGGGGTTGGCAGTGTTCTATAGAGTGAATGGGGTAGAGATGGGGTAGTGACAGGGTGAGAGGGTGACCAGCCCATCAGCAGTGGTTTGCATACTGGCTGTGGGCAGAGTCCCAGCACCACCACTTAGGTTACATCAAGTCTTGGGCACACTGTGGAGTCATAGTGCTGAACACCACAGACTGCTTTTCAGAGCTGTGCGTTTCTGAGTCTAAGAGGCAATGAACATGCCAAGCCACGAAAATGGGACCGGGTGTTTGTACTGTTGCCACAATCTGACTACACTGAGGAAACAAATGTGCTGAGAGCTTGCCTGATGTTATGGGGCCGTGCCTCCTTTCCACTGCCGACACATTGGCCAGGGTAGTTGTATTGACAGGTGGTTCAGTCCCTGAAGGCTTGGAATCTGAGCTACAAGGCAGGTTCTGAGTCACAGGTGATGCTCACTGTTAACTTCTCTTGGATCCAACCCATGGTGGGTCTGGGAATTGAGTCTCTTGATTACGGTTTCATCTTTGGGCATACCATACCTCAGTCAGTGCTGTGTCCCATTCTTTAAGGCTGGGCTTGGCCTCAGGAAGGAGACTTGATGGCAAATCTGTGGATGAGCTGCAAGTTTCTATGCACTTTGCTCTATCATCAGGTGGCAGCCTCAGAAATACCCTTCTTTCCTAACCCCTGCCCCTCCCGTTTTGCCAAGTGTCCCGCCTTCTCCTCACTCACAGCAAAGCTCTGCCACCAAATAGTTGGCCACAGTATCCTCTCCCACCAGTCTCCCAGTGACAATTTTGGGGCCATGAGACCATCTCATCTGGGAAAGTGTGCACTTGTGTTTGTTGGACAAGAAGTAGCCAGGGAGGATCACAAGACCAGAGCTGAGCCTGTGGGAGGAAGGTCAGGCTCAGATGCACAAACTTTGGCCTTAGCCAGAGTCTGTAGCATGTTAAGATACCAGATGGGGGAGATGTGACCCTGGTAGCAAGTGTACATGCTCATGCTAAATTCTTATTTTTCATAAAACTCACACCTTTCCCTCAAACATCATCATCTTGCTACTTCATGCTTGCCTTCTTTCCCACGTGTTAGTTACAAGCAGAAACAACAGTGGTGTTATTTGAATACCAGGACACAGACACGTACGTTGCTTCTGTCTTCAGCACAATGTTTGGTTCTTGAATGTCTTCTCCTGCTATTACACTTTCCTGGTCTCATGGAGTCTTGTTCTAACTGCATAATGGCGGAGGCTCTTGTGCAAACCATGGTACATGACCACTTTGTTCTCCTTCCTCGTTTCCCCATACACAGACTCAAACCTTTCCCAAGACAAGGGATATAGAAGCAGTTTACAAGTATTTGGATTTTTTAATATAATGAGAGAGAGAGGGAGAGGGAGAGGGGGAGAGAGAGAGAGAGAGAGGAAGAGAAGAGAAGAGAAGAGAAGAGAAGAGAAGAGAAGAGAAGAGAAGAGAAGAGAAGAGAAGAGAAGAGATGGGAACAGAGGCCCTGGATTATAGTCCACATTGATTCAAGATAGAGTTTTAATTCACTAGAAGAGCCTCTTATACTATTTAATATCCTAGTAGTGAAACATAAATTATGAAGTAAGCCAAATATCCCTAGATTAAATGATTTTCAGTTTCTTAAACCAGACAGACATTCCCCTTTAACCATAGACTATTCTAGGCGATTCCCACTATCAAACAGTATGTTTTCAAACTCAGTACTAAAGAAAAAAGGTGAGATTCTGAACTAATACTGATGGTATTATTGGCTCTGGTCCCTCCCTGGGCCTCTTTGAAGTACCCTTGGTCGCCAGCATCTTTCAGCCTTTTCATTTACTCACTGGGAGAGGCTGAGTCCCACCACCCAAGGCCATGGGTCTCTAATGGCAGGAATCAGTGCTTTGGGGCACAGGGAAGAGGGGGAGAAGGAAGGAGACCTCAGCCTGGATGGAAATCTCCAAGCATCAGTGCGGAACCTTGAGGGATACTCCAGCCCCAAGCTGATTCATGACTGGACAGGAGAGGAAGGGGAGGCTGAGGAGAAGCCTGAGGGGGAAGAGATGATCTTGACAGACTGATGACAGAGCCTACTAAACATTCAGAACCTGAACTTGTCTGGAAGTCATGTTTGTAGCTGCTAGATGGTGCATCTGAACTTGTCTGGAAGTCATGTTTGTAGCTGCTAGATGGTGCATGGTGGGAAAGCAGGCGATGAGCACTCTGCCCTCAGCTCTGGCTTCATTGTCTCCCAAACTGAACCTTCCTTGGTTTGTTCTATGGTGATGAGATTTGTGGTTGACAAATGACAGGGAAAGTGCTGGTTAGCAAGGGAGGAAGAGGAATAGGAGCTGGACGCAGGTCTCACTGCCTCTGGCTAGGCAGAGCCTATTTCAATCAAGGGGGCCAGTATCCCCCTGCATCCCCACACCCTCTGTGTATGCAAAGCAAGCCCTTTACTCTTTCATCACTCCATTTTCTCAGGAGCATGCTGTCTTCCAGTTGCTGCCTGGCTCAATTTGGAAAAACAGTTCGTTATATAGTTCCTGACCATGGCTGATGTATGTAGCGATTAGAGTTAGAGATTCTCCCTTCGAGGGTCAGTTAATATGACTCTCAGAAGAGGGTGCCCACTTAGATCATTCCCTAGTAATGAGAGTGAAGAAAGAAAGGACTCAGAGGACTCAGCTCCCATGACCAGAACCCACATGGGGCTTACAACTACCTATAAATCCAGTCCCAGAAGGATCTGACACTTTCTTCTGACCTCCAGGAGCTCCTGCATGTACATGGTACACATACACACACATACTTGAGCATACACACACACACACACACACACACACACACACACACACACACACACTTGAGCATACACACACACTTGAGCACACACACACATACACACACACACACACACATTCAGGCACATATATACACATATATGATAAAACAAATAATAAAGTCTGTGGCTCCTTGGGAAGAGCTCCGTATACCCACCCTGTCTCTGCCCTTGACACCCAACTTGTATGTAGAACAGAAGACCAGACCAAGGGCCCCACACTCATTAGGCAAATGCTTTATCTCCAAGCTGTATCTCCAGCTCACCTTTCATGTTTTATTTTGACACAGGGTCTCAGTGAGTTGTTCAGGATGGCCTTGAACTCATTTTGTAGATCAAACTGTCCTTGTATTTGTAAATTTGTGATCTTTCTACATCAGTCTACAGTAGCTAAGACTATGGGCCTACACCACAGGCAAGTGTGTGTGTGTGTGTGTTTGTGTGTGTGTGTGTAGTGTATAGTCATATATCACTTAGAAGTGGGGGCCCATTCTGAAAACTGCATTGGGTGGCTTTGCCCTTGAGGGGGCATCAGAGTGCATTGTGAGAGAACTGTAACATGACTCGGTAATAAACCTTGAGGGACTACTGTTGTCTACCCACTTGCCTGTGTATTTATTGTCTACCCATTTGTTGCTGGTTCAAACACTAATCACACACAAAGCCTGTTCAGACATCAAAAAGCACACAAAAACCCAAATGGATTTCGGAGAGCTAAAAACCAATCATTCTCTTCTCCTTGTCCTTTCTTTTAGGTTCACACTTGGTGCTTAGACCTTCAACATGAGGAAACATCGGCATCTGCCCCTAGTGGCTGTCTTTAGCCTTCTCCTCTCAGGCATTGCCATGACTCGTGCCCAACAGCATGGAGGTAAGGTTTAATTTTGTTCAAAATAAAAGTTACTAGCTGTGTATTAGCAGTGTTTGAATCTAGAGCAAATCACCCAGAGCTTCACACGGGGCCTGGGGACGTTGAGAGTTAGCAGCATGCGGGTGGGCTTTAAGGCCTTTCGGATGCAGTGGCCAGGGGAGGTGGCTTTTCTGTTTTTCTTTTTTCTTTTTCCTTATCTTTGTTTTATTTTCTTTTTCTCTTTCTTTCTTTTGTTTTCTCTCTCTCTCTTTTTCTTTCTTTCTTTCTTTCTTTCTTTCTTTCTTTCTTTCCTTCTTTCATTTTTCCTTCCTTCCTTCCTTCCTTCCTTCCTTCCTTCCTTCCTTCCTTCCTTCCTTCCTTCCTTCCTTCCTTTTGTCGTCGTCCTCTTCAACTTCAAATATTAAGTTGCTTGGTAGCAGAACTATCTTCACATTGGGTCTGAGTAGCGTCTCCATCCCACGAAGCTTGCCATCTGAGGGAATTTCCCACGTCTTTGGCACTGGTCTGCAGAAAGAAGACAATTATTGTGATAAAAATTCTTCCCTTAAAACAAGAAAATAAGAAGACACAAAACCCAACTTCCTGGTCTCTCGCCGTAGGCACAGATGATAGTTACACATGGGGCAAGCACAGTACTGCTCAGGGTGTAGGCAGGCTCCTCTGGGATGGAGAAATGTGCTACCTGCTCAGAGGGCTCATCTTCATGTTCAAAAATCCAAGAGAAACTGGACTTCTTCCTCTAAATATCCCTGGTTTCCCCACTTACAGAGTTGCTTGTCACATTACATTTCTTGCAAGTTTCCTGAAGCCCTGAGGGTTGGGGGTGAGTTCACAAGGCATCAGTGGGCTCCTTCTGCCTCTGTTGGGGCCACTCTCTACCTCACATTGAGGAACGGGCTGCTCATGATGGTCATTTACCAAAGAGATCCCTTTGGTCTGGTCAGATGGACATAAGAGGGTCAAATTGTCACAAACAGTCATGCCTCAGCTCAAAGGCACCCAGGCTTGTTTCTCTTCTTCTGGAATATTCTGCTGACCCCTGACTTGGGGTGACTCAGTATGGAACATGGGCGATTGCTGGGTATAGCAGCAGCTGTGTCCTCTTTCTTGGCACTGCTCTGCAGGTAAGTCCCCCTACTTGCCCTCATTTAACTGAGATGTGTGACGTATTTGGTAATAGCAGCAGATCTGCTTTAGGTTATTTAGGAAGAGGTAAATGGACAGACAGGAGGCCACTGAATCGGTAGAAAAACCTGAACCAATGTCTTTTTTTAAAGATGTCAAAAACGGTGCGGCGGCTGACATAGTGTTTCTAGTGGATTCTTCTTGGAGTGCTGGGAAGGACCGTTTCCTGCTTGTTCAAGAGTTTCTGTCTGATGTTGTAGAGTCTTTAGCTGTGGGAGACAATGATTTTCACTTTGCTCTGGTCCGGCTCAACGGAAACCCACATACTGAGTTCCTGTTAAATACATACCACTCTAAACAAGAAGTCCTTTCTCATATTGCGAACATGTCTTACATTGAGGGAAGCAACCAAACTGGAAAAGGATTAGAATACGTAATTCACAGCCACCTCACTGAGGCTTCCGGAAGCCGGGCTGCTGACGGAGTCCCTCAGGTTATCGTAGTAATAACTGATGGACAATCGGAGGATGGCTTCGCTCTGCCCTCAGCGGAACTTAAGTCTGCGGACGTTAATGTGTTTGCAGTTGGAGTTGAGGGTGCAGATGAAAGAGCCCTAGGAGAAGTAGCAAGCGAACCACTCAGTATGCATGTTTTCAACCTAGAGAACGTTACCTCACTGCATGACCTAGTAGGGAACTTAGTGTCCTGTATACACTCCTCTGTGAATCCAGAAAGGGCTGGGGACAAGGAAAGCCTTAAAGACATCACAGGTAATGCCTTCACTGCCAGGCTGCTCCCTGCCTTGCTGCTGTGTGGCTGTGAGCTTGGCAAATACTGGCCTAAAGCAACATAGTGCCTAAGACACGCTGGGGACTTAGGGAAGAGATGTTCTCGAACTTAAAAACAAAGGCGTGACTATCCTTCTTCAGTCTCCTTCAAACACAGCCTCCACCTGTATCAAGAGAAGGCTTTTGAAACAGCCAGCGTTTGAACTTTAAACCCCACATCCTGATGTTAGAATGTTAGAATGTCCAGGGCTAGTTTACCTTCCTTAAGAAGAAAGCCGTCCTCAGATGGGCATCCACCTAGGGGCAGAGAGCACCAGGAGGCACTGAGCTGAGGGAGGAGAGGAAGCTTGTGTTTGCTTTAAAGATTTTATAGAATCAGAGGAAAGTGTCTTAGCTGTGATGTGATTCAAGTTTTTTGCTTGTTCGTTTGTTTCTGTTTTAGAAGAAATTGAGTCCTAAAGGGTGGGTGAAAGCTTGGGAAAGAGCCATTACTGAGTTGTGGTGTTCCTGCCCATGGTCTACACTGTTGTGTCTTTTGTGAGACTCTTCAGCTTCTAATGCCCTACTCATGGTCACCCTGGGAGTATGCAGCAGCAGGTGGCCGTCGCATCGTATGTTAACATTACACAGGGCGACAGGTCGACCAGGTGACTGAGAGTCTTTAAATCAATCAAGACTATTGATTTTCTTTCCATGGATAAGTACCCAAAAGACTGAGAGGGAAGAAAAGAGACAAGAATGTAAATTCTACTTCTCAACAGCAGTCTTGCCTAGTGGCCAGGAATAGCTTTCTCATCAGCCAGGGGTGGGGGAGGTGCAGGGCACCCTGTGCCAGAGCACAGGTCCTTGAAGGACACAAGTAGGAAAGAGTGGTGGGGAGTAGAGAGGCATGCTGGGAGAGACTCACCTCTCCTCCAGAAGAGGAAGGGTCTGCATCCCTAGGATTCTGGGATGGGAAAGCTGAGCTCCTAGGTAGAATGGGCCAGAGTGGAGGAGGAGAGTGTCAGGTCTGGGAGCCTGGGGTTGGAGCTATTTGGAACAAAGATCACAGAGATATGATGAAGGCTCTTACTTGGGAAATGACTGTGGACTTGCAGGAACACTCACTAAAAGCCAGAGCTTGCCAGCCAGGGGGCATCTCATCAGTGTGCCCCTCCGCTAGCTTGCTTCAAACTCCTCAGGTACATTCAGAAGCAAAAGGACTCCCAGACTGGGAGTTTTGAACGAGAGAACTACTCAGGTAATGTAGAGTAGAAGCTACTAGAACCTTAGCCACACCTTCCCGGGGACTCCCAGCAGGGTGGAGAGGGAGGTAAAATGCTGGGGCAAATGAGGAGAATTCTGAGAGTCACAGAATGAGACACCTGACTGTCCTTAAGACAGTTGAGCATGTATGGAGGGTACAGCCAGTATGTAGTTAAGAGGGCGTTTGGAATCATGGAGTTGGAGAATTGGAGGGGTTGCCCATGAGGTTGGAAGGGCAACCTACGCCCTCTAGAGAGGTCTTCTATGGGAGGGGCTGAAGAACACAATGGGTTCTTGACTAGGGAAAGAGTGATCTTGCAGCCAGGACTCAGGAGGCATGGCACGTACAGCACAGAGGAGGTGGTAGAGGAAGCCAAGTTCACAGGCAGCTTTTCCCTTCTGCCAAAAGAATGGCTGAGGCAGGAGGCTGGAGGTAAAGCATCCGGTGAAACCAGTATCCTTCAAGGAAGATGCTAAGGAGTGAGATGAAGAGGCAGTAGAGAGGTAGAGACATGAGTCAAGCACTCTAAGGAGTGTGTGGGGGACTTAGGGGAGACAGACAGAACAGGTGGCAAGCCTTTGGGATTATAATCAGATCAATAGGCAGCTCTAAGGAAATAACGTCAGTCCAGTTTCATCACAGGGATTTAGAAAAAGGCAGGCAAAGAGAGAGGTGGTATGTGTCAGCAGAAAGAAACCTGTTGCCATGGACATGCAAGGCTTAGGTACATAGGGCTTTGGGAATGACACATTCTAAGGAGCTGTTTCTGAAGGCTGGTCTTCCTTTGGCTTCCCCACGGTTCCCCATGATCTCAGCCTTGGTAGGATTGGGGTCACCAAGGTCTACCAAATGACAGGGAGGAGACTACCCGGCCCACTTATCTGTACTACTAGGGTTCCCTGCTTCGGGGAGCAGGGGGCGTGCCTCTCCTCTGGCACCACTTTACAATTGACAGGTTATAGGAAACAAATATGTATTCTAGGGATCACCCTGGATGGTATTCCAGTTTCAGAGGGAATGCCAAGGGGGCACTTAGGGCAGCCGTGTGTGTCCACCAAGAGTCTCTGACCCACTCCTTTCACAATATGGGTATAATGACATACTCATTTGAAAAACGTGGTTAGTAGAGAATGGCCCGTTTCTAAAGTTAATGTGTTGGCAAACTTGCAAACACAAATAGATGATGAAGTCATTATATAAATGATAGAAACTGAAATGGCCACAGCGAGAGCAAAGAGTCTACCCACTGCATATTTCTACACAGCTAAAAACCTTTGTTTTTATGCCAAGAGAGCATCTCTGTCTTCTCTGTCTAAGTCACTGGCAGCACCGGGGTGGAGCATTATCAGTCTGTGTTGTCTTTTCTGATTAACTGCACTCTGCAATTCCTCCGTATCACATCTCACTGGGTGTTCGTTCCATAGCAAGACTGAAATAAGATAAAAGAAGCAGCCAGGATCATAATCGTGAGCCCTGCATAAAACTCTGGAAAAGGCACATGGGTGGTCCGACTGAGGTTGCTGCAGGGACCTTAGATGTTCCCTGTGGACTGTTCTTGATTCTAACATGAGAGCATACACACAAAGGCTCAGGGATCACCATTCTGCATGGACTGCCCTGCTAGTTAGTTTTGGTTGTTTTTAATTTTTTTAAATCCCTTTGTCACCCTTTGGAAATGGGTGCAACTGAGATGCGAGACTTTTATTCTAAAACAGAAGCTGAAGGCAATTCTGAGGCTCCCTGCATGCATTTTCTTTATAAATTGTGTTTCTCACAGGAAATAGGAACTTGATGTTTCTTGGGTGCCCGCGCAACTAGGGCTTAGTGATCTTCCATGGACATCTTGAACTCTTTCCATAGAAAGCACCACAGAGGGTATGACCCCGAGACACGATATAGACCACCAGCCAACTTCCACACTTTACACTTTCAAGCTGATCTTGGAATTGGTGTTGGCCGTTGGTGCGCCTTGCTGCACACAAGAATCCGGGACCCCTGCCTGGGTCTCTGTGTGGCTTCGGCTCTCACGGCTAACAAAGCATGCTCTGTGTGTTCCATTATTGTGTGTGTAAGAGAATCATGGTTCTGACTCAGTGATGACAAATTATCCATCATTTTATGATCTACCACTGGTGATGTTCAGCCCATTCTCCCACCCAGAGAGCTCTTGAGTGGTATATACACCATTAGAAATTGCTACCAAAGAATGGTAGAGGTAGATATAAGGAAGGCAGAATCATGCCACACGATGACCGAAGATCTGTTTATTGTCCATCTTGAATGTAAATAAACTTCTTTTAAAATGTCTAGATAGGATGTGTAAGAAACAGGCCCTTCTGTGTTCTTTGAGGCCATTGGCTTAGATCTGGAGACATGGAGGCATTTTATGGTGCTCTCCATGCAATGGTGAGAGCCATTTTTATGATCTGTGCAATTCACACCCCCTGGTTCTGCATCATCTTGCAATCCCTTCAGAAGTCTGGCTGAAGATGGGTGAATACTTTGGAATTCGAACCCAGTGTCCGGTCTTATGTGGATTTTGTCAGACAGTTACTAATACATAAGATCTCAGCCACTGGAACAAAGCAATTGTTCTCTTGGATCTTGTCAGGACAGTGGCAGCAACATTCCAAGTCACTACCTCTCTCCATGCAAAGGGTTAAGCCCTGAAGGGGTTGTCAAGGTCTTTGCAGTAAGGAGGGAGGGAAGATCGGAAGATCTTGCCTAAGCCGGGCACTCCCCACTTCTCCTCTCAGGAGAACACTGCCCGAGAGAAAAAAATCCAACGTGCGAGCTGAGCTTTCCCCCAGTGAGAATATAAATGGATTTTCTGGCACAAGGAAAAATTAAATTTAATTAAAAAATACTCGCTGGCACTCAAAACTCTGAATGAATGGTCCTTTCTTACATTCCGGTGTGATAACTATGCTTCAGAGCCCTAGAGTATGAATATTCATCCTCATGCAGCGGTCCCTCTTGTCCCCCGTGCACCCTTAATTCATTAAAACATTTGCTAGGTTGATTCTTCCCTTCTCCTAGTATAAAACTGTTTGATTTTAGTGCACAAGTTGAGCTTTGGATTCCCCTGTTCTGGTTTGTAGGTTCACTCACTGCTCCACTTTACCCAAGCCTCAATGGAACCCCATTTCCAGTAATGGAAAGTTCAATTTTCCCTCACTGGGAAAAAGAGGTCTTTGGCAGCCATTCCTATGTCCTTCAACGATGACAACACTGATTGGCTTAGGGTCTCCCAGCCAATCTTGGTTCTGCTAGGCAATCCACTAGGATGTCATAAAATGAGGTTGGATAATTATGTCATGACTGGCTTCACATCACTGCTTAACATTGTTCTCCATTATTTGACTGAATACAGAGGCAATGCCAAACCATTTCTGATCCTAGTCCCACCTTTGGATATCATGCAGCCAAGCTCCCGAGAGATGATTGGAGGATCCGACACATGTCAAGGGATCTGAAAGTTAAGACTTTAACTGTATCTGAGTTTTGGATCCTAGACTTGCATGGGGTCATCCATTTTGATTTTCCAGAAACAAAATAACAATAGTTACCCAGAGAATTAAATAATCTGGAACTATCAGTCACTGGGCCATGAACCTGGGTTTTTGTTTGCTAAACTGTGCACTTGCATCAAAATTTTCATAATCCCGTAAGGAGTCTGGAGAAATGAACACAAATTATAAACAACCTTTGAATTTATGTCAACCTAATCATCTCTCCTGCAACATAGTATCCTATAATCAGATACAATTATACTTCCCTCTAAATTTAGAAGAAAAATCCATCCAGAATGTTGATTTCTCTTGGGGTATGATGCTTTGAAGTTTAACTGTGAAGGTATCACAGACAAAAATTTGCTATAAAGGCTCCTACTTCAACCACGATCCCTGAAACATTGCCTCTTATCCACTCAGAATGCAGAACTGAAAGAGACTTCACATTCCTTCATTGACATTGTGTTTTGTTTGTCTGTGTTTCGTGTTTCTTGTTGGTTTCCAAGGAAACACGTCTGATAGCCGGGATGATGCATGTTGGTCACTTGTTCTAATGCTTTCACTTTTTTTTTTTTTTTGCATTTCTTTCTTTTAAAGCACAAGACTCAGCTGACATTATTTTCCTTATTGATGGATCACAGAACACCGGAAATGCCAATTTCGATGTCATTCGAGACTTCCTTGTAAATGTCCTTGAGAGACTCTCAGTTGGAAACCAGCAGGTCCAAGTGGGGGTGGTGCAGTATAGTGAGGAACCCATAACCATGTTCTCCTTGAATAGCTACCCCTCCAAGGCTGCAGTTCTGGACGCCGTGAAAGGGCTCAGCTTGGTTGGGGGGGAGTCGGCCAATATAGGCCAGGCTCTTGACTTTGTAGTAGAGAATCACTTCACTCGGGCAGGTGGCAGCCGCGTGGAGGAAGGGGTCCCCCAGGTGCTGGTCCTCATAAGTGCTGGGCCTTCTAGTGATGAGATTCGAGATTCGGTGGTAGCTCTGAAGCAGGCTAGTGTGTTCTCATTTGGCCTCGGAGCCCAGGCAGCCTCCAGGGCAGAGCTTCAGCACATAGCTACTGATGACAGCTTGGTGTTTACTGTCCCGGAATTCCGTAGCTTTGGGGATCTCCAGGAGCAAATACTGCCGTACCTTGTTGGTGTGGCCCAAAGGCACATTGTCTTGCAACCACCATCTATTGTCACACAAGGTATGTATGCCCTTTTTTTTGCCATCTATACAGGAATGGGGGGTGTGTTATATGGTATTTGTCATGAAAGGAAAGTGGACACTGGAGTGATTCACCTTGGGAGAACCTGTAAGTACTCACAGCCAGTCGGTCATCATTCTGTGATGTGCTGGCTTCTGTATGGCCTGTGTGTGGCCATTGCATTGTCCAGAGTGGAGCACTCTCATGGGTTGTAAGGAAAGTGTGGTCTTTAGGCTAACAATGTAACAAATATAAAATGTAACAAACACACTGCTTTGAGCTATTACATGGATACATTATCTGTTCATCATACAGTCATCTTGAAAGAGGCTTAAGGGATTCATCACAATTCTGAGAAAGCCACTCCAGGGTAAAATCAGTGTGTTAGAAGTACACTCATAAATAGTGTCTTCCCAAAGGCAGTGAAGGGGTGTGGTTTCTGCTCCCGTCTCAGTGTAGTAGACATGAGGTACATCTCTGAAGGTAAGACTCAGCCAAGTCCCTGCTGAATGGGGTAGTTACAGAACATCCTGGTCCTGTATGGAACAAATTGGTTTGCATGACATGCTTCAGCAGCAAAGTCAACTAGAGTCACTTAAGGAATGCAAGCCAACCAACATCATATGAGAGATGCACACTTAAACATAGGAGGTGTGGGGACACCAGAAGGCTGTCAGTCTGGGATTCCATCACAGATTGTGTCATTTTCATGACCCTAGTCAGGCAGGGCAAACTGTCCAGTAAGTGGGGGACACAGCTGCTACCAAAGGCTTCAGTATCCATAGGTACCCAATTCACCTCTTCCGGGTCTTCGAGTAGGGATGCACTCAGATCAGTCTTGAACACAAGACCCTGTTTCCCATCGTTGTTCAGCAGAGTACAGGCTTAGTGAAAATGAGCACATGAAAGAGACTTATGGGAGACTCTGGTTAGTGTCTGCAGCCTAGGATTCTAATTTTTCTGTACAGGACTACTTGTGTGTCTAGCTACGTTTGCTAACTCTATAAAGAGCCTGGACCTATGAAATGACTCTTGTCATAAGCAGTTTTTACCTGTTTTATCCCCCAGGGTTCCAGGCTGGGTTTTCTTAGCCAAAGGGGTAATTGTGGTCTTAAAAACAAATGTTTTGGTGAACATGTCACTATACGAAATGAACAGTCAAACACTTTAAAGTCTGAATGAGACACTTTAAGACTCCCCGCTGGCTCGTGTATGGAGCTGCCCTCTGCTGCCCGGCACTTGGTTAACTGGCAGTTCTAATCATAGCATGGTGGTAACAGAGACCTGGCCACACCTCCTCAGTGTGAAATCCATCCAGAATCAGGATAGCTTCCTTCAGATAAGTTTAAGACAGAGCTCTGGTGATAATGGCGGTTGTGACAGGAAGCTCAGGGCTCCAGGACATTTTCACCTAACTTCGGCACCAGAACTGTTAGTGAGAACCACTTTCCTGGGAAGGCCTTTGGTAAATCTGGGTTCAGATTCTCTGAGGGGAAACATGGAAGAAAGAGTACTCCAGGTTCGAGTCCTGCCCAGCTGTGGTTTGAGCTGCAGCTATCCATCCAGCTGCCTTGCCCTGGCTCTGATGGTCAAGGAAACAATGATGGGGAAATACACAGCTCACTGATGCTTCTCTGAGCCTGCATGCACTGGAAGCAAACCATCGTTCTAAGGTTTAGGAATAGGATCAACGCCATGGCTACCTTTGGGAGGACTGTTTTTTTTTTTTGTTGTTGTTGTTGTTTTTGTTTGTTTGTTTGTTTTGTTTTGTTTTAAATGACCCTGGATAGATCATACAACATCTCTGGGCTCTGATTTCTTAAAATCTCATTCAAGAATTTACTGGATGAAGATATCTTTGCCTTAAGAGACGCTTCAACATCTGTATTTTTAAATAGGTAGTATGCTGCCCCTTGTATTGGATTTCTTGTGGTTAACTAGCATTTTAGCCCCTTCCTCACAGACATCACGGTGAGTCTCAGTGATGAACTCATAACTCATAACTCTTTAGCACATATTTGATATGTGCTAATCACTCTGGCAAGCACCGGAGACACCGGGAGGAGAAAGAGAGATATAGTCATTGGGTCTGTCACATGTGAGCTAATGATGAAACAGCAAGCCATGTCTCAAGTGTGACAAGCTACAAGGCCACTAAAGAGGGGCTGGGATAGAGAGGATGGGGGCAGGGGACTTAGTAGAATGGTTTGCAAAGTTATAGGACAGAAATGATCAGGGTAAGAAGAGTTGAGGGAAGGGCATTCTGGACAAAGGGATGAGCAGACAGGGTGGCCTGGAATCAAAAAGTGAGGTCCCCACCCTGACCTGATAGACAGATGACAGCTCAGCTGGAGTGAAGGGGACACAGGGAAGGGCTTGAGAAGCAACGGGCCTGGGGGAGGAAGAGTTGGCAGATATTGCAGTTTTAAGTGGGAGATCAGACCCTTCTATGGCAGCAGCAGAGGAGGACTGAGCAGAGAGCAGAGTCCTGAGGTACTCCTTTTGGAGAACGGAGAGACCAGCTTCCTGGGGGGTCTCCCACTGTGGCACGTTGGTGTCATCACCCATGTGTGCTCTGAGGTCCCAGCTGTAGAGCACAGGCTTTCTGATTGTGCATCTGTTTGCTGGATGCCGAAAGGAGAGGAGGGAAGAGCGCCACGGTTTTTCTGCCAGGAGAGTCTGGTGGGGAGATGGGGACAGGGCAAGTGAGAGCTGGTGAATCAGAGAGCACATGAGGATAGGCCCAGGGCGGGGGTTGTGAGGCTGAGAGTGGTTGCCTGAGGGAAGAGGAAGGGTTGAAGATCAGATTTGAGAACTCAGTAGATGAAGAAGTGGGGGTTTCAGTTGACTGGAAGAGAAGAGGCTAGGCAGGTAGCAGGATGTGGGAGATTTCAGGGGTGTATATGATCTGTGGTGACCATGGGTAATAGGCACCACCCCAGAAACAGGGATGGGGGATGGGAGGACATACTCATGGCAAGTCCTGGGGGCTTCAGATGACCATTCCCAAGTCCTTTAGCAGATATAGAGAGAAGAGGATGGGTAGATGGGGTTCCAAGGACAGGGCATAATAGTATCACAGAAGGAAAGGCAGTTCCTAGGGTGGGGACAGAGTGGCTATTTGACAGGATTTGTTTGGTGATATTAATGGGAAGAATGAGGATACCCTTTTCCAACTCACAAGCTTTGGGGAGGTATAGGGGTCTTGGGGTGTCCTGTTGTCCATCCCAGGAGTAAGGGCTGAAGAGGTTCAGTCATGGCTGAGATTAGCTGGCCCTTCAAGGACACTTCCTAAGAGACAATGACACCTCCAGTCTCTGGGGAAGAGATTGGGGGCAGGGTGTGGATGGTGGTGGTGAGGAAGTGTTGGTCATCCTTGAATCATGAGGTATGATAACTAGGTGTGAGATGGTCCATGAAGCAGCTCCTCCATCCCACAGAAAGAGGATTCCAGAGAAAGGACCGGTCCTAAGACGGCTCATCAGCTAGTGTCAGAAGCATGAAGCGAACATAGGAACTCAATCACTCTTTGAGTGGTTTGGGACTTTTTTTCAGTCCTTATTACAGTTGCCTACGCATCACTCCAGGTGTCTCCCTGTTATCAGCTTCCAGAACTTTAAACACAAACCAAAACAAGTGATCTCTCCCATAATCCAAGAGGACATGTCTTATGGAACCTGGGAGCCCCAAGGCATACTGTAGAATCATCAAAGCTGAGTCTGTGGTAGATAGTTTCCATGTCTCCCACACGTGGACATTTGTCCTTCTCATGGACCACTGGTAAAATGTACGGCAAAGTGTTAAAACTTGTGAGGTAGTAAGTGTGACTATTATCAGGTTATAACCTGGAGATGTTCGTGAAGGAGCATGCCTCCTCACCATGGAGTGGCCATCCCATGGATATTTGTCTATCAGTCTGCTGTGTGAGAGAGGCATGATAAATATGTGTGCTACAGATATGGAGCATTATATGTGCAACCTATATGTGTGTACACTTGTGTGCATATTGTTCCCAGTGACACAAGAAACGAGAAGTCCACTATTCAAACACATGTGTACTAGGTTTATCTGCAAAAATATTTTATATTACAATCAACGTTGCCACCCCATGAGACTGCATGTTCCAAACTGAAGGAGAAAAGAGAATAGGTCATCATATCCATGTTTGTGGCCTAGGGAGCAAGGGCAGGTAATGTTGCATACACGTTGGCTCCAGCAGGTAACTGGGCTTCTGAGATCCAAGTCTTATGCAGAAAGACCTCCCTCCTGGCAGAACTCAGCTTTGTCTCCTTTGGGTACACAGAGTGTTAGAGGAGGCTCGGTCACACTAATGCCTTTCCTTATGGCAGCCTGAGTGACCCTGGCCCATATTCTTGGCCTCTGGTCCCTGTGACTAGGAATGAGCTGTGTTTTAGAACATGTCATGAGAGGTGGCTCTAGTTCTTAGGACGCTCTTCCTTGCCTTTATTTCTAACGTTCTTTCTTCTTCTGGGTGTAAAACACTAAGTTGTTTGGCACAAAGGACCTACAGATGGTTCTTTGTAAGCACGCTCACCCCAGCTCAGCTTACTTAGACTCCTTACCGTCTAGGAGGAGCCTGAGACATCAGCACTGGGCTTCAAGTCTGGTAGGGGCATTGTTCCCATCCCTTGGGCAGGTTGTACATGTTCAGAGACAGTGGCTGGGTGAACTCACAGCCGCTGCCAGTAGTGATCTGGCCAAGGTGATTGCTTTCGTGGTTTGTCTACGTAACCCAGATCATGACATGTCATTGACTGCCATTCCCACCCTGGGCTGTGAAGTAAGTGACAAGCTGTGCCTGACTTTGGTGGGGTAGATGCTGGCTCCTTTTCCAAGATTTATGATAAGCCAGTAAACCTTTGTTTTTGCTTGCCAAAGGAAGCCATACAATATTGAACCATAGAAAATGGAGCATTCCTGTTCCATTTCACGTTTGAGTGTGGATTCCACGCTAGTGATACAAAGAGTTTTCTGAGCAGACACGAGTATGTTTTATTCCTTTAAACTATGTTGGGCAATAAAGAGTCAATTACCTCTTTATTGGTGGCGTCTTCTATGAAGCTACTTCTGAAACACATCACAGGTAGGTGGGGTCAAAAAAGGAGCCGGTCCCTCATATGTGACAGTTCTCCCACGGGCATTGACCAGGGCAAGGGAGAGTATCCTGGACATAGTAGGATTAGAGTGTCTCTGCTGAACCTGATCCCTGAGGCCATTCTGTTCATCCTTTATTATTGCTATCTACAGTCATGGAAGTCAACAAGAGGGACATAGTCTTCCTTGTGGATGGTTCCTCCAGCCTGGGGCCATCCAACTTCAATGCCATCCGAGACTTCGTTACCAGAGTCATCCAGAGGTTGGAAATTGGACAGGACCTGGTTCAGGTATCAGTGGCTCAGTATGCAGACACTGTCAAGCCTGAGTTCTATTTAAATTCCTACACCAACAAAAGGGATGCCATAACTGCTGTGCGGAAGATGAGGGCCCTGAATGGCTCAGCCCTGTACACGGGATCTTCTCTAGACTTCGTTCGAAACAACCTCTTCACTAGCTCAGCCGGCCATAGGGCCGCTGAGGGGGTTCCTAAGCTCCTGGTGCTGATCACAGGCGGTAAGTCCCTCGATGAAGTCAGCCAGCCTGCCCAGGAGCTGAAGAAAGGCAGCATCATGGCCTTGGTCGTTGGCAGCAAGGCCGCCGATGAGGATGAGCTGAAAGAGATCGCTTTCGACTCCTCCCTGGTCTTCATTCCCGCTGAGTTCCGCCCTGCTCCCTTGCAAAACATGCTGCCCAGCCTGATGGCACCCCTCAGGACTCTCACTGGAACCACGGAAGGTATGGCGGCTGCGGATTACACAGGCAGGAGGGGGCTGGTAGGCAGAAACTTTGAGAAATACCCGCTGGAATACTGTTTAGCCGACAGACTGCTGTTTTGTGTTGAGAACAACCATTTAGTTCTCCTGCAGGGTTGAAACAGTAGAGTTGAAAATGTCCCTCTGCACATGCATGTGATTTTAAACTGTGGCATCATAGGGTCACCTGCCTGTACAGCTTTTGGCCACAGAAGTCACTCTCAGTTCTTTGATTGACATCCCTTCTATTTTTATTAGTGACTCTTTCCAGGAACCTCCCCTCAGCCAGGACTTTCCTTTCCCGAGCTGACAGGATCTCTACTCACAGATGGTGTAGCACCCTCAGCTCTTAGCCCCTGTTTCACCCTCTATAAGGGAGCCTCTTAAACAGGAAAGCATACTGATAGATGGGTGTGAAGATCCAGCCCATGGTCCTTCAGCTCCCTCACTTAATATGATGGACAGTGCAGAGTTATTTCTAGAGACACTGAAGCTCTCAGCCTGTGAACTGGGTAAACGCAAACCTTCATCCTCAGTGAAGAGAAGATGAATATCCTGGAATCCAGCTTTCCCCTCTCACAGACCTCACATCACACAGAAGGGCTGTGCAGTGCATGAACCTACTGCATGGGTGCCTGCTTGCTCCTCAGACCATCTGGTCTTGAGAGTCCTCAAATTCTTCTCTCTCTCTCTCTCTCTCTCTCTCTCTCTCTCTCCCACTCTTTTATAGCCAAAGTTAAACGCATGAACATAGGATCCAGTTAGTCTGAATTACAATGGGGCATGGTGGGGGAGTAGTAAGTCTATGTGTCCTTCAGTGTCCATAGGAGACAGGCCAATTCCCTCCATCTGTGAATATAGAAATCCACAGATGCTCAAGTCCCTTCTTTAAGATGGTACAAGTGCCCAAATGTCATTTGTATATATCCTACTATATATACTGTAGCAAATGCAAGGCTAGCATTGTAGCCAATTATATAGAAAGTACTGAGAAGGGACAAATATTTTTTTTCCCAAATATTTTGAGCAATGGTTGAATCCCTAGATATGGGACCCACAGATAAGCTTTTCTTCATGGCCAAACACAGGATACAATCTCTTTGTCACCCAACTTCTCTGCGACAAGACACATGACAAAGTCAAACTAGTGGAGGAAGGGTGGTTCTGGCTCACAGCCTGAGGATGCTGTCTGCAGTGGTGGAGGAGTCCTGGGAGCAGGAGCTTGAGGTCATATTTGTAGTCACAAAGCAGAGAGAGAGACAGATGCTGGCACCCAGCTGGGATGTTCTCCTCCTTCCTCTCGCCCAGGAAGGACCCCAGCTCACAGAAAGATGGCATCTCCATTTAGGGTGGATCTTCCCACCTCAATAGCTCAACCTAGAAACTCCCTTACAGAATACACGGAGGCCTGTCTCTTAGGTGATTTTAGATTCTAAGTTGACATCTATTTTAACTATTTATGGTGCTACCAAACCCATAATTCTGCCACACCTCCTTGGAGGCTTTCTCCTGGGTACTCTATTACTTGGTACTGAAATGACCCCTAATCAGAAAGGAGGATAGGGGGATGAAGACTCCAGTTGTAGGACCATATCCTTTGATTGGCAGACATCCTTTGATTTTATCTTTGATTAAAGAAGCTGTGTTCCGAGGTCCATGTGGGCTGATGTTTCTTGAGCTTTGGGGTAGAAAGATCCCTCTATGTGCACCCAGGTGAGTCCCAGAGGGTCCAGTCAGCATAGGCGAGCATCCTGTGACCGGAGCTCTGGAGACAATGAACAACAGAAGGGACAGCACCCTGTGGACTTCAGTTCCAGGGAGGAAACACTGTTTTAGGACTCTTCTAGTGATGTTGGTTGTAAACATTCTAACTAGCACTTTGTCTGTCTGTGAGCTATCTCGGTTTTGTACACTTGGCTATCAGTGTGCCTCACAAACTCCAGCCACCGCAAGGGGAAAATATGCAGCCGCTTGCCATATTTTACCAGATGACCCGCTCTGCCACGTTGACTCCCTCTGTGTTCTGAGTGTGCCATGTGTGCCCATGAGGGCACACATGGGAAGCCCTCTCAGGGGCGTGTCTCACTGTGTTTTCTGTGCTTCACTGCAGTTCACGTAAACAAACGGGATATCATCTTCCTTTTGGATGGCTCCGACAACGTTGGGAAAAACAATTTCCCTTATGTGCGTGACTTTGTAACCAACCTAGTTAACAGCCTCGATGTTGGAAGTGACAATATCCGTGTTGGCTTGGTGCAGTTTAGTGACACTCCGGTCACGGAGTTCTCTCTAGACACTTACCAGACCAAGTCCGAGCTGCTCTCTCACCTGAGGCGCTTGCAGCTCAAGGGGGGCTCCGGCTTGAATGCAGGCTCTGCCTTGAGCTATATCCATGCCAATCACTTCACGGAGGCAGGAGGCAGCAGGACTCGTGAACATGTGCCTCAGCTGCTGCTCCTGCTCATGGCCGGGCCTTCCGAGGATGCCTATTTGCAAGCTGCCAATGCTCTGGTGCGCTCAGGCGTGCTGACCTTCTGTGTGGGGACCAATCAGGCGGATAAGGCTGAGTTAGAGCATATTGCTTTTAATCCCAGCCTGGTATACCTCATGGACGATTTCCGCTCCCTGCCATCTTTGCCTCAACAGCTGATTCAGCCCCTAACCACATATGTTAGTGGAGGTGTACAGGAAGTTCCACTATCCCAGCCAGGTAAACCTCCCAGCAGTGTGGGCCCCTTTCCCTCTCCAGATGCCTCTCTGGCAGCAGTAGCCAAAGACACCTTAGAGCCTGTGACTTGTGGATGAATGGTGGGTTCATTTGGGCTGGGACTGGTTAAAGACAGTGTGTTGGCAAATGTAGACCCTAAGTGTAGAACATTCAGCTATGCCCTGTTCATGATGTCTCACATTTACTGAGAAGCTGAACAAGGTGGACATTCTAGAGTTCATGAGGGAGAGGGGGCGGGGGAGGGGAAGGGAAGGGGAAAAAGAAGGAAGGAGACAGAAAAATTGATTGGCGATTGATTGGCTCTGTTACATGATTATGTATTGGCATCCTTTAAAGCTCGAAATCCTTTATTCAGACTCGGCCATGTTTAAAAAGCACCTGCATACAACAAAGAGTCTGTGTCGCTTCTACTGTGGCAGGTGGTTATTATTATGTCCCTTAGTGGTGGGTACACAGGACCTACCAGTCAGATGGGTAGCAAGCCTGAGCCAATGGCTACCTCACTGAAGTAGTTCTCAGAACTGTTTGAGATATTTACATGATGGTGTGCCCCCTGCCCCCTTGCTGTCACCTGTGTTTTCTACTGTCCAGTTTTGGTAAATTGGAAATGTTTGTAGAGTTTGAATTGCCCACTTCCCAAAGCACCGGCAGGTATTATTTTGAGTCTTAACTCTTGACCTTACAGGGTCAGAGGTTCAGTCTATTATCATCAAGACAGGAGCATGGCAGCACCCAGGCAGGCATGGTGTAGGAGGAGCAGAGAGTTCAACATCTTGTTCCAAATGCAAACAGACAACTGGCTTCTAAGCAGCTAGGATGAGGGTCTTAAAGCTCATGCCCACAGTGACACACTTCCTCCAACAAGGCCACACCTACTCCAACAAGGACACACCTCCAAATAGTGCCACTCCCTGGGCCAAGCATATTCCAACCACCACACACATCAACCCAGATGTCAGTGGGAAGTTAGTCTGTAACTGGTCTCTGTCACAGGAGATAGAGGACAGTCTTCAGGGAGAAGTATAGAAAGGAACAGTTTTGATGGTTTTATTTATAACAACAAGAAAACATTGTCTATTCTCAGTGGTCTAACCTGCTGCAAGAACAGGGTGGGCAGGCTTTCTGGCTACTTGCTTTGTCAAGAATGTCTGGTGGCTGTTAGAATGACCAGGCCAATCCCATTCCTTTGCAAATTTGTGCTGCTCTGGAACAGCAGAGACCATTGGCAGGGCTTTGTTTCCCTCCCTTGCTGGTACTGTGATGTCATAAAAATCAGGTGAACTCTCACATCGTGGCAGTACGAGGCAAAATGTCAGGGTCTCTTCGCTTACTGTGTCCATCTGTTTTCCTCGTAGAGAGCAAGCGGGACATTCTTTTCCTCTTTGATGGCTCAGTCAATGTCTTGGGTCAGTTCCCTGCTGTCAGAGACTTTCTCTACAGGATCATTGAGGAACTCGACGTGAAGCCGGATGGGACCCGGGTAGCAATAGCTCAGTTCAGTGATGACGTCAGGCTGGAGTCCCGCTTCAGTGAGCACCAGACGAAAGCTGAAATCCTTAATCTCGTGAAGAAGATGAAACTAAAAACAGGCAAAGCCCTCAACCTGGGCTACGCTCTGGACTACGCGCTTAGGAACATCTTTGTGAGGTCGGCTGGCAGCCGCATCGAGGATAATGTGCAGCAGTTCCTGGTGCTGCTGGTTGCTGGAAGGTCGTCAGATGCTGTGGCCGGGCCTGCAAGCTCCCTGAAGCAGAGAGGAGTGGTACCTTTCATCTTTCAAGCCAAGAATGCCAACCCCAGTGAGCTGGAGCAGATTGTGCTGTCCCCTGCATTCATCCTGGCTGCAGAGTCACTCCCTAAGATCGGAGACCTCCAATCACAGATTGTGAGCCTTCTGAAAGCAGAACAGGGTTCAGGTCCTGTATCAGGTATGGTTCACCAAGATGCCCCTCCCAAACCCCCTTACCCCCAGCCCTGACCCCCTGCATCCCAGTCTCTAGCTTCAGATCTTTAGCAGAAGCTGCTGGCTCTAGGTTCTTAGATTAAATTCTTCTCCCAGGGCTTACATAGAATGTGGAAATTACAGGCTATTTCTAGGCGAACAAAAGAACAGAACTATTCTCTGATTTTCTAACTTGTGTCTTGGAAGGATACTGGTGAATAAAGGCACTAGAATATTTCACAGTAAGATGCCTTATAGAGGTTTAGATACCAATAACTTATGTCTTGAAAAAGTTCCTGTCTGATAATAAAGCCATACACCATGGCTATGCTTATCACTCAAACAGCCTTCATTTGGACATAGTGTCAAGCAATTCACATTAAGTGGCTCTTACTAATGTAAGTCATGTATTTACATTCGTTAAAAGCTAAAGACGCCAGAGAAGGCAGATGAATTCGGGGCCACTATCTGCTGCTCCCAGTGCTGTGCGAGTCACCAGATGTTTCCCTTCAATTTCAGGTGAAAAGGATGTGGTGTTTCTCATTGATGGCTCCGAGGGTGTCCGCAGTGGCTTCCCCCTGCTAAAGGATTTTGTGCAGAGGGTTGTGGAGAGCCTGGATGTGGGTCCTGACCGGGTGCGTGTGGCACTGGTGCAGTACAGTGACCGGACCAGGCCAGAGTTCTACCTGAATTCCCACATGGACCAGCAGGGTGTCATCAGCGCCATCCGCAGGCTGACACTGCTGGGCGGCCCGACCCCCAACACAGGGGCGGCACTGGAGTTCGTGTTAAGGAACATTCTGACCAGTTCTACTGGGAGCAGGATAGCAGAAGGTGTTCCTCAGCTCCTGATTGTCCTCACAGCGGAGCCATCAGGGGATGACGTGCGAGGCCCTTCAATAGTCCTGAAGCAGGGCGGGGCTGTGCCCATTGGCATTGGCATTGGGAATGCTGACATCTCTGAAATGCAGACCATCTCCTTTATCCCTGACTTTGCTGTGGCCATCCCCACCTTCCGGGAGCTTGGGACGATACAGCAGGTCATCTCTGAGAGGGTGATCCAGCTTAATCGTGAGGAGCTGAGCTCGCTGAAACCCATTTTGACGCCCTCAACAGGTGCAGGTGAGGGGTTGGGAGTGGATTCTTTTAGTTTCTCTCCACATAATCACCCGAGCTACTTCCTTGCACTGTGTGGCACAAAGCACTTTCAGGCTTGTTTCCTCTGCCACATAGCATGTGTGGAAAAACTAGGAACATTTTTGGGTTTTTTTTGGAGATGCCAAGCAATAAAGTTAAGATTCATGTCTGTGGTCAACTTAAAGCATCCAAGAGGGCATGCACATGATGTAGATCCAGGCTCTACAGAGAGGCCTGAGGAGGACCATTGATGAGTGTCCAACCTAAGTAGCAAGCAGTGGCTTCCTGTTGCCTGGAGGAGCTTAATCACAGGTGCTCTGCCCTGACAAGAGGAATGGAGCCTCTGAAATATTTTTATCTGTAGCACCCATGTGTGACATTTGCTTGAAGCTTGTTCATAAGTCTGAACAAGGTCTGAGCTCAGGAAAGAAACCAAGATGCTTTCACCCACAGTACAAGCCGGCCTAGGGATGTGCCTCCTTCCTGGCACTCAGGGCTGAAGGAGACAGATGTCGCTCAGTGTTTTCATGAGAGGGGACATGAGGGAGTAGGGCAAAGAAGACAGGGAGTAATATATGTGAGAGAAAGTCAGAGGCAGGATTTGTACAGTGGATTTGCACACCCTTGAGGGGCCAGCTTCCCCCTGGTGTTCGGGAGAGAGCAGTGTGCTCTTTACACTTACATGGAGTGACTTAGGATGTTCACACTCACGTACATTTGGGGGGGGAAGTCTCTGTCTCTCTGTCCCTATCTCTGTGTGTGTGTGTCTCTGTCACTCTGTCTCTCTCTCTGACATAGTAGAGGACCGCAGCCATTCCCAAACCCCGTTGCACCACAGGAGTGTCTGTTATGATGCACCTCAAGGCCTAGGGCTCCTGCATGTGTGGGTGCATGTATGGGTGTATGTGTGCATGCTCACAGAACCCCCTTCTTGTGAATCCAGACCTATGCTTCCACAGTGCTTGCTTCCATTCACTCTTCCACACGTCACACGTCAGAGCGGCCACTCGGTGCACGCTCCCCTCCTCCTTCCCATCAAGCTCCCTCCACCCGCATCTCCCCGTGCCTTGCTCTCAGCTGCAGACCTGAGTCCCACTTCCTAGAGAATGTTCAGAAGCTCCACTGGGTCCCTTCTGGTGATGGCTTCTCTTCTCAGAGCATTCTCTTTTTCTTTTCTTTTTTTTGTTTCTCTTCTCTTCTCTTCTCTTCTCTTCTCTTCTCTTCTCTTCTCTTCTCTTCTCTTCTCTTCTCTTCTCTTCTCTTCTCTTCTCTTCTCTTCTCTTCTCTTCTCTTCTCTTCTCTTCTCTTCTCTTCTCTTCTCTTCTCTTCTCTTCTCTTCTCTTCCTCTCCTCTCCTCTCCTCTCCTCTCCTCTCCTCTCCTCTCCTCTCCTCTCCTCTCCTCTCCTCTCCTCTCCTCTCCTCTCCTCTCCTCTCCTCTCCTCTCCTCTTCTTTTCTTTTCTTTTCTTTTCTCTTCCTGGGAGGGCCTGTCTCTACTTCTGCCCTTCCCTTTGAACTTGCTCAGCACACTCTCTTCATGTCTCATCTGCTCTGTCCCCATCACTCCTGTGCCCATTCTCCCCTGTTCTGGATGATTTGTCTCATCATAAGTGTGCATTGCTCAGACCGGGTCTCTCAGTGCCCTACGGAAGAGCCTGCACCACTTACATGTGCTCTGCTCAGAGTCTCTCCTTCCGTGCAGTTCATTGCTCATCCTTCCTCAGAAAGTGCTTTCTCCAGAGTCCCCTGGCCGTCTGCCACAGTTGATGCCTGCTTCCTAAAACATCATCCCCAGTCTGATGTAGGCACAACTCTTTGGTTTCTCCATCCCTTGGGCTCACCTTTCCATGCCTCTGGCTGGTTCTTCTTTTGTCTGGTGCTCAGATGTGGAAATACACAGGACTTGCTTCTTTGCTTGATGTTTTCCCTATAGTGTCTGATACTAGAGTCTCTCACCTACGGGACACAGATCCAATGACAGACTAGGAAGTGGTTCAAGGGTGACTGGGGTCTGGCACCCTTGAAGCTGAAGCTATGGTCATGTCTGCTTTTCAGGTGTTGGCAGCAAGAAAGATGTGGTCTTTCTCATTGATGGATCCCGAAATGCTGGCCCTGAATTCCAGTACATCCGTACCCTGATTGAGAGGATGGTTGAGTACCTGGACATAGGCTTTGACACCACCCGGGTAGCCGTCATCCAGTTCAGTGAGGACTCCAAGATGGAGTTTCCTCTGAACGCCCACTTCAGCAAGGATGAAGTACAGAACGCTGTGCGCAGGCTGCGACCTAAGGGTGGGAGTCAGGTCTACATTGGAAATGCCCTGGAGTACGTGCTGAAGAACATCTTCCAGAGGCCACTGGGGAGCCGGATAGAAGAGGGAGTTCCACAGTTCCTAGTCCTCATTTCCTCTGGGAAGTCTGACGATGAGGTGGACGACTCAGCCGTGGAACTCAAGCAGTTCGGTGTGGCCCCTCTCACCATAGCCAGGCACACAGACCAAGAGGAGCTGGTGAAGATCTCCCTGAGTCCTGAGTACGTGTACTCCGTGAGCACCTTCAGGGAGCTGCCCAGACTGGAGCAGAAGCTGCTGACGCCCATCACCACTCTAACCGCACAGCAGATCAATCAGATCCTGGCCAGTACCCGATATCCCCCTTCAGGTAAAAATCATGGAGGCAGGGCTGCTCGCGGAGGTGGGGAGGTGGGTGGTGGGTGGTGGGTGGGCTGCTTGTGTGCGCATGCGTGCTTGCGTGTGCATGAGTAGGTGCCTCTCTCTCTCTCTCTCTCTCTCTCTCTCTCTCTCTCTCTCTGTGTGTGTGTGTGTGTTAACGTTTTAGCACTAGTATATACTGTAGGCTGAGCACATCTCCCCATATTAGCTACTTTCCCTTTTCTTCCTCTTCTTTGCTTTTCTAGATAGGTGGTTCTCAACCTTCCTAATGCAGTGACCCTTTAATATAGTTTCCCACGCTGTGGTAGTCCCCCAACTGTACAATTATTTTCTTTGCTATTTCATACCTGTAATGCTGCTACCATTATGAATATTAATGTAAATATCTGTGTTTTCTGATGGTCTTGAGCAACTCCCGTGAAAGGGTCGTTCAAACCCTCAAAGGGGTCATGATCCCTCGGTTGAGAAGCACTGTCCTAGACAAGTTAACTTTGATCTTTTGTGTCATATAGACCTCTATGGCTTGTTGTATTTTTATAAACTCTAGAAACCACAAATAAGAGAAGATTGTCCTTCTGAGACTGGTGTGACTCCCTTAACATTAACTTAGGTGCATCCACTTTCCTGAAAACAATGTCAGTCACTTTGTTCTTCATGGCTGAAAAAGAGTTCCACTGTGTGTGTGTAAACCACATTTTCTTGAGATTCTTACCCCAGCCACAATGACCATAAAGAAAAAAAAAAAAGAATAGCAAATGCTGGTGAAGTATGGACAAATCGGTGCGCTCCTGTGTGCCTGGCGGGAGTGTAAGCTGGTTTAGCCACGATGGAGACCTTTATGGAGGTTTCTCAAAAAACTGGGAAGAAGTCTTCATACAATCTGGATATCCCACTTCTGAGTACTTATTTGAAAGACTCCAGATCAACATACCAGAGTGTGTACTTCAGCACTCTGTGTAACAGTGAGTAAATGGACCAACCCAAGTGTTCACTGACAGAGGAATAGAAAGGAAAATGTGTGTATCTCCTGCTGCAGTATTTTTGATATAAAATAAACCAGGCTCAATGAGCCCTATAATAATGTGTCTTAGCTTGCTTCATTTTTGCTGTGCTAAACACTGGACCAAAAACACCTTGGAGAGAATTATTTTTATTTGGCTTATATGTCCTGACCACAGTTGATCATTGAGAGAAATCAGGGTAAGAGCTCAAGAAAGAGCAGAGACAAGAACCATGAAGGAATGCTGCTTGCTGATTTGCTCGCCATGGCTTGCTTGGCTTGCTTTCTTATACCACCCAGGACAAATTGCCTAGGTGTAGAACCACCCACAGTGGGCTTAGTCCTCTCACATTGATCATTAAATTGAGAAAATGCTCCCAAAGACTTGCTCAGAGGCCAGCCTTCCCTCTTTTCAGAGTGGTTTTAGTTTATGTCAAAAACCAACCAGCACATAAAAGAATTAAAAATGGAGAGTCCTTCTTTGCTTTCATGAAGTCTCCCCTACCAGCCTAAGAATAGCAGGATACACTGTAATTAGGTGGCTCTTTTTTCTGTCAGTACAGAGCAGGGAGATGGGGGCTGGCACTGAAAGGCATACAGGGTTTGAGCTTGTATTAGAGAATACTGTGAAAGGCTCAAAGCTGGGGTTCCTTGGCCCGGATCTGGGGTTTCATAGAAGTCTGAGGTAATTCTGCATGTGGCCATTGCCATCAGTCTTGTCTGGAAGGAGGAAGACTTTGGGAAAGACTGGAAATGTGTAGCTGTCACCAGAACAGGGGCTGTGGGCCGTCCTTGGGGTCTTAGACAGCACTCTTCTGTTTGTATTTAGACATAGTTGGTGGAATGCTCTTATCTTTATCTAATCCCATCATAGTGAGAGTCTGCCTGGTGCTGAAGTCCTGGGGTGGGGTGTGCTCAGCAGGAGACCCTAAGGTTGTGACCCAGCTCAGCTCCCCAGCTTTCCTCTTCTTCAGTGATGGCTGCATCTCGTAACCACTCAGCACTTCACTTTGGAGCATTGCACTGTGAAAGCCAGGAATCAAAGCAAATAACAGGTCAAAATTCACCAAGGCCACCTATTAGTTTAGTTTAACTTCAACAGGAGTCTCCAACAGGAGAATGTGGCTCGTCTCTCCCAAGATATTCTGATTAATTTTATACAAGTTAAATCTCTTTAATTCAAAATGCTAGGGGCCAGAATTGCTTCAGATTTTGGATTCATTTCTACCTTAGTATATTTGCATATTCATAATGAGCTAATGTGGGCATGGGACATGCAATTACTTCTGTTTCTTATAGACCTAGTGTAACAGTCTGCAGGCAATTTTGTGAAACAAACAAACAAACAAACAAACAAAACCAAAACAAAACAACACCTCAGGATAAAGTAAAAAAATTCCCAGTCTTGAGTTTTCCACCAGTTAAAAACCATGTCATGTGGAAAAAGAAAATAGAATAGTAAAAAGAAAAAATTAATAATTGCTATGGATTCTCTAAAATACAATTTAACAAGAGCCAAGTAATGTAAGAAAGCCAATATCCGGAGCAGTTAACATGACCCTTGGCATACAGCATTGCATTGTGGGAACCCTTTCCCCCGTGGATGGAGGTAAGACAGCAACAAACGCTGAAGAGCCACATGGGGTTCATCTTAGAGCTGGGCATGGCAGCCAAGCGAGGGCAGTTGTCTTTCTCTTTTCCTATGATGAAGATGCTGGCCCCAGCGATCCCAGTCTCTCTGGTGATTCATAATCCTGTGGCTTTGGTAATATTGGATTAGTTTTCAACACTCTCCATAAGTTTTAAATTAGTAGTAACCCAGGCCTCAAGGCCAAAACCAGAAAAAAAAGTTACCTTAGAGAAAGTTTTGGATGACTTAAAACATTTGAAGTAGTTATTAGCTGCATTTCGAATACCAATTTTTTGTTTAAAGTGTGTGTGTGTGTGTGTGTGTGTGTGTGTGTGTTTATACCAGAGAACAACTTTTAAGAGTGATTTCTCTTCTTTTCTGGGATCTGAGTGTTGAACTCAGACCACCAGGTATGTTGTTAGGTACCACCAACCTGGAAAACCCAACTTTTAACAACTAACTGACAAAAGCTCAACACATGTGTTGGAATATCACTTTAGTGTTGGGTTACCATGGGTGCCACAAACACAAGTTCCAGAAGCTGATGTAATGGGAGTCAAAGCAGGGCTGCTAAAGAACTAAACTCCACTCTCTCTTTTGTCCACAGTGGTTGAAAGCGATGCGGCTGACATCGTCTTTCTGATTGACAGCTCTGATGCCGTCAAGCCAGATGGCATCGCTCATATCCGAGACTTTGTCAGCAGGATTGTTCGCAGACTCAACATTGGTCCCAGTAAAGTGAGGATTGGGGTCGTGCAGTTCAGCAATGATGTCTTCCCTGAGTTCTACCTGAAGACCCACAAGTCCCAGAACAGTGTGCTTGAAGCCATACGGCGTCTGAGGTTCAAAGGAGGATCTCCCCTAAACACTGGCAGAGCCCTGGAGTTTGTGGCAAGAAACCTCTTTGTGAAGTCTGCTGGGAGCCGGATAGAAGATGGGGTCCCTCAACACCTGGTCTTATTCCTGGGTGGGAAGTCTCAGGACGATGTGGCCAGGCATGCCCAAGTCATAAGCTCATCGGGGATCGTGAGCTTAGGAATAGGAGACCGGAACATTGATAGGACGGACTTGCAAACCATCACCAATGACCCCAGGCTGGTCTTCACAGTTCGGGAATTCAGAGAGCTGCCCAACATAGAAGAGAGGGTCATGCTTTCCTTTGGACCCTCTGGGGCTACTCCTCAGCCTCCTGGGGTAGATTTACCTTCTCCTTCCCGGCCAGGTAGGAGCCATTTGACGCACGGTTCTCGAATGTGGGGTCAACTGTTTGGAATGAAACACTAACCCCTTTCTTTGTAATAATTCTCTCCTCTCAGGGTTGTGGCTGCAGATATTAGAAACCAAATACTGGGGGATATAGTTCATTTGAAATTGTAGAGGGAAACATGTCCCCCAACGTGTAAGGTCATCAATCCTTCAATTTTCCTGAGGTTAACTGTCGGGCCACTGAAAGGCTTGAGGTCACTGTCTCGGGGTATCACATTCATTGGCTAGAGCCAGTCAGTCTGTGCACCACTGGACATGCCTTGGCGTCAGGTGACTCACCCTCGTGGTGAGTTATGTATTGTGGTCAAGGCACACTTTATTCTTTGGACTGGTATGGTCACCAGGATTGTTCTAGTTACAGCAACCTCTCCGTGTTTCCAATTTTCACCTATGAGACTAATCCCAGTCCCTCCAACTCCCCCCGCCCCCTTACCTTGCTCCTCTGGGTGACGCTCATTCAGACACTCATGCAGTCAAACAGTGCTGGCTTTTCTGAAGGACCCACAATCCCTCTTTGTTCTTTAACTGCCACTTCAGAGTTAGGCGGCACATCTTGCATCCCTCATACTGTCCCCAATCTCCCACAGTGGTCTAGTCTTGATTAGCTGACTAGAACTGGAAAGTGGCTTCCTCTTGCTACAATCTGGGGTGTCTCCCATGCTATAGTAGGTCTCCTCAGGCCCTTCCTTGCTCTGCCCTTAATTCATCTTTCCTCATTCCTGCCAGAGGATAGCTTTTACTTTTTGACCAAAAAGGTAAGGTTCAGTGACATTTTTCTGAAACACCTGAGGTCACAGGTTCGTAGTGGAGACATTAGTTACTTGGATTTGCATTGTGTGTATTCATATTTTTTGGAGGCCCGGGCTCTCCTCATTTTCCTTGTGATTCCCTTGTAGAGAAGAAGAAGGCCGACATTGTGTTCCTGCTGGATGGTTCCATCAATTTTAGGAGGGACAGTTTCCAGGAAGTGCTCCGTTTTGCATCTGAAATCGTGGACACGGTCTATGAAGACGGCGATTCCATCAGAGTGGGACTGGTCCAGTACAACTCAGACCCCACAGATGAATTCTTCCTGAAGGACTTTTCTACCAAAAGGCAGATTATCGATGCCATCAACAAAGTCGTCTACAAAGGAGGGAGACATGCCAACACCAGGGTGGGCATCGAGCACCTGCTGCGGAATCACTTCGTGCCAGAGGCTGGTAGCCGCCTGGATGAGCGGGTTCCTCAGATCGCCTTCGTGATCACGGGAGGGAAGTCAGTGGAGGATGCTCAGGATGCGAGCCTGGCTCTCACCCAGAAAGGTGTCAAGGTGTTTGCCGTTGGCGTGAGGAACATCGACTCTGAGGAGGTGGGCAAGATAGCCTCCAACAGTGCCACAGCCTTCCGGGTGGGCAGCGTGCAGGAACTGTCCGAACTGAGTGAGACAGTGCTCGAGACTCTGCATGATGCAATGCATGAGACCCTCTGCCCTGGTGTGACCGATGTCTCCAAAGGTAATTGTTGCATGCACAGCTTCCCTCTTCCTGCTGATGCTGAGAGCCGCCTTAGTGCCGCCCTGAGGGTTCCTCAGCCTTGTGGTTGCTTTGGACATTTATTTGTGTCCTTAGTACTCATAAGAGTCAAAGTCTTATAAGCTTTGCTTTTTTCTCCCACTATTTGAGTCCCCAGATAGTTTAGACTCTTATCTTTAAAAGCATATTTTTGAGACATAGTCTATTTTGGAGCCTAGACTGACCTGGAATTCATGAAATTCCTGAATAGGCTGGTGCTGGGAGTATAGATAAGCCTCTCAATATGTTTATTGGATCGGTTGCTCGGATTGGGGTATTTATGTTCTGAAAGTACTTTCAATTTTAAACACCAACTTGAGTAAATACCAGATGTACACTATTTGCCCAAATAACTAACTCCCTCCACAAAAGAGCAACCATGTTGAAATAGCCCACAGCTTTGGATCCTGGTAGAGTCAGATCTCCTTGCTTCTCTGGGCTCCCACGTGGGAGATCTCATTTTGCTCTCTACCTGCCCCTCTCTTCACTAGCCTGCAATCTGGAAGTCATTCTGGGGTTTGACGGATCTCGAGATCAGAATGTGTTTGTGAGTCAGAAGGGCCTTGAGTCCAAGGTGGACATCATCTTGAACAGAATCAGCCAGATACAAAGGATCAGCTGCAGCGGCAACCAGCTGCCCACTGTGAGGGTATCCGTGATGGCGAACACGCCCTCTGGGCCAGTGGAGGCCTTTGACTTTGCGGAGTATCAGCCGGAGCTGTTCGAGAAGTTTCGCAACATGCGCAGTCAGCACCCATACGTCCTCACAGCTGACACGCTGAAGTTGTACCAGAACAAGTTCAGGCAGTCGTCGCCTGATACTGTGAAGGTAAGCAGGCCAGGGCCAGGAGTCCCGTGCAGTGCTCTGAGCTTCTCTGCCTTCTTAGAGTCTGTCCTGAGTGATTAGTGTCCATCACAGTGGGTGGGCCAGGGTTGTTAGAACCTGACTTCAAGGAGAGTTACTTTGCTAAGGACTGGTCATAATTTTATATATCTTCTTCCTCTTGTTAGCTTCTCTTAGCCTTCCCCACCCCAACAAAACACAAACCACACTACACACATCTCCATACCGCCCCCGCCACGTAACATATACACTCATCATATAGCACAAACACATAACAGACACACAGACATACACACATCACGCTATACTGTACATACATAAGACATACACACTCACCACAATGCACATATACATAACATATACATATATGCACACACCACACTGCACATATATAAAACAGACACATTTACCACAATGCACACACACACACACACACACACACACACACACACACTATGTTATAGTACGTGCACTCTGTATTTTTTTATACTAACGCTGCCAAACAAAACACCACAGGCACGGTGCCTTAAACCACAAGGGTTTCTTTCTCCCAGTGCTGGAAGCTGGGAGGCCAACCTCGAGTAAGGCCTGGGCAGGGCAGCTTAGCTCCAAAGCCTGGCTGCCTGACTTATAAATGTCAGCCTTCTCCTTGGGTCCTCACATGGTCATCCTTTTGGCTGCTTGTGGCCCGGTCATCTTCTCCCAGGAGGTCACCCGTTGGACTAGATTAGGGGCCACTCAGATCTCACACAGCTTGGCTGCTTAAGGTCCTGCCTTCAAGTGCAGCCATCTAAGGCACTGGAAGTCAGTTTTTGAGGGAACACAGGCCATCCTAGGACACACATGCATACATACACATGTACACACTCACACATGCAGACACACAATTTCTAGAAACTGTATCTTATAAGGATGAGAATACAATAAACTACTTTTCTTGTCATTGTTGCTTATAGTTTTAGAATATCAACCAAACACAGATGTACATTCCTTTATGCTCCACACTGCCCCTGGCCTTGGCCTCCATTCTCCTCGGCTGTAGAGGAGGGATTTGAACCTTCCAACTGTCTATGATGCTCCCTGGCAGTATGGATGGGATTTGACTCCTCTGTTGCTTACAGGTAGTCATTCACTTCACGGATGGAGCAGATGGAGACATGGGTGACTTAAACAGAGCATCTGAGGAACTCCGGCAAGCAGGTAGGTCCCAGGCTCCCTCTGTGTGAGAAGCCCCTCCCGACTGCCCGAGGCGGACTGGCCACTGTACTGAGAGAGATCCATCAATGCAATCCTGAGGTGTGGACCATCAGAAACTCTTGTCCTGCTATCTTGGCCCTTCTTTCCCTGCTTGGATTGTGACATAAGGGTACTGAAGTTACTTCTGAGCCAGGAACAGCTTTAGTGCCAGGCTAGCTTCAGACACACTGATCAGGAGGAACACCCAAAATGCATGAGGCTTTTGCAAGAGTTCAAGTGTTAGTTCATTCAAGGCCGTCACAGACACTAGGGATGAGCTGAGCAGAAAGTCATCACACCATCAGTTAGCAATGATCGCAGCTTAGTATATAGGCCACTAAATTAATATAATGCAACCAGTGTTGATCGCTTAACTTAATGTGCACATAATTAGTATAAAATAAACCATGCAGGCACTTTTCAAGCAGACTTGCCAATGGATACATGAGCAGCCTTGCTTGTGTACATGAGCTTGAGAACATCCCAGTGCTCATTACCAAACAGTTGCCAATGCCAAAGGCTCTAGAGCCAAGGTTCTCAACCTGTGGGTCACGACCCCTCTGGGGGCGCTAAGAACCCTTTCATAGGGGTAGCACATATCAGATTCTTGGCATATCAGATTTTTACACTATGATTCATAACAGCAAGATTACAGTTATGAGGTGACAACAAAATTAATTTGATGACTGAGGTCACAGCAACATGAAGAACCATATTAAAGGGTTGCAGCATTAGGAAGGTTGAGAGCCACTGCTAAGAAGTTAAGGAAGCAGAGCTATCCAAGCACATTATCTTTAAAGAAGACTTATTTATCTGTCTGTCGGTCTGTCTGTCTGTCTGCCTATCGTGTGTGTGTGTGTGTGTGTGTATGTGTGTATGTGTGTGTATACCAAGTGTGTTCAGGTGTCCTCAGAGGCTGAGGAGAGCATTGGATCTCTTGGAACTAGAGATACAGACAGTCGTGAGCTACCCATTGTGGGTGCTTGGAACGGAACCTGGGGCATTTTCCAGAGTAGAGCACAGACTTAGCCACTGGAGCCATCTCTCCAGACCCATCTAAGCACATTCTATTTATTAGCTCATCCTTCCCCAAACAGTGGAGTGGACACTGCTGTGGCCTGACTTTAGATGTGTTAATGCTTCAGTTCTTCCCATGGCACACTTCCCAGTCTGCAGGGTCAGAGGTGGAGTGGTGTCACAGATGTCACTTCAGCTACTCAGAGGACTTCAGAATCCCAACTGTTCCACAAAGCACATTGCTTTCATTAAACACATGTAAATTATAGCAAATATTTAACTGTGACATTTTCTCTAAAAATAATGATATAAAGGGCTGGGGATACACCTCGGATGTGGGAAGTGTGCATAGCATGCAAACTTCATGTTCCCAGTTTGGTGGTTTGATCCCTGGACCACCAGAAAGTGAACAACATGGACCAGAGAGACGGTCAGTGGGGAAAGTCAACCACGGCCTAGCCTGTTAACCTGAGTTCACTTTCCAAGGGTAGATGGAGAAACGAATTCCTGAAGGTTATCCTCTGACTGCCCTGTGTGCACAAGACACTTGCATTCCCCTACCAAAATGAAAAAATAGAGCTGAACAACATTTCCTCCCCGCTCCCCCAAATCACCCAACAGAGTAAAACCAGAGCCAGGAAAAAGTGACACCCAGCTCTCCAGTGCCTAGGTGAGGTGCGTTAAATGGTTCCTTTCTCACAGGTGCCCAAGCCCTGATCCTGGTGGGTCTTGAACGTGTGGCTAACCTGGAGCAGCTGATGCATCTGGAGTTCGGGCGGGGCTTCATGTATGACAGGCCCCTGAGGCTCAACCTGCTTGACTTAGACTATGAACTGGCAGAGCAGCTTGTGAGTCTTTGTATCTTTTAAAGAGTTTTACACACACACACACACACACACACATATACACAGTTTGAAATTTTTGGCATCTCAAGACAGCAAAGCCAGATGTCTTACTGGCCTGGTGACTGGGGGAAGGGCATACGGATTTATCACAGACTCCGTCAAGGCTTGCTTTATTGCTGTATGAGTCCTGAATATGCCATCTGCCTTTGTCCATGATGGAGTCGAGAATATGCAGGGAAAGAGATGGAGCCAACGAGCAGGTGGAGAACTCCTCTCCCTGACTCCCTTCCTGGGCTCTTCTCTCAGTGAGAGCAGTTGCCTCCTGGGATGGGGAGTTGGGTGGGGGTGTGGCCAGGGATTCTCAGATAGTGTGACTAAGGCTGTAAGGGTGGGAGGGAGTGCTGCCCTCTCTTCCTCTTTCTGTCTTAAAAACCGGGGTGTTTTTATTGGGTAGAAGCAGCTTCAGGCTAGAACAGGGGAGAGCGCACACAGTCAACACTAATTCAGTGAATGGCACTGTGTTTGGGATGTGTAAGGTCAGGGGCTTGGCAAGGCAGGGATACAGAGGTGGCTGGTGACCCAGATTGTGGAGGTCCTGGCTCAGAGCCCAGGGCCCCACGTGCTGCCTACCCCTGGCTTCTCCAGGGACTCCCTCAGGCAAGTCCTGATTTCCACCATCCCAACTGTGGCTCAGAGAACCGCAAGGTGTTGATTTCTAATTTAGACTGCTCTTTGACCTCAGGTTGCTTCAATGTGTTGATTGGATTTTATATTTGAGGTTTGGACATGGGGAGGTTGTCTTAGTTAGGGTTTCATTGCTGTGAAGAGACCCATGACCAAGGCAACTCTTTTAAATGACGGCACTTCATTGGGGCTGGTTTACAGTTTAAGAAGTTCAGTCCATTATCACCAAGGCAGGGAAAATGGCAGTGTGCAGGCAGGCAGGCATGGTGCTGGAGAAGGAGCTGACAGTCCTATACGTTGATCCACAGGCGGCAAGGAAGAGACTGTTACTGAGCAGAGCCTGAGCATAGGAGACCTCAAAGCCCACCCCCACAGAGACACACTTCCTCCAACAAGGCCACACCCACACCTCCTAACAGTGCCATTTCTCATGGGCCAAGCATTTAAACAAGTGATTCTATGGGGACCATGCCTATTCAAACCACCACAGAGGTTATACTGAAAATCCAAACCTTGAATGTCTGTATTAGAAACGTCTGGAAAATGAGCCTAGTTTAGGATAAGAATGATCACAGTTGATTTTTCTTTTCTCTTCCACCAATGACTTCCCACCCTATGGGAAGAGCTGAGCCCTCAGCTGTACCTGGCCTTTGAGGGAGTGGCATGAGGTAGCTCACTGTGGCAGATTGAGACTAATCGCAGCCCCTTGGTGCTTCCCTGTTTTCTCTTTTTGATATTTATTTACTTTTTTCCTGGCAGGACAATATTGCTGAGAAAGCTTGCTGTGGGGTTCCATGCAAGTGCTCTGGAGAGAGGGGAGACAGAGGGCCCATTGGCAGCATCGGGCCAAAGGTATGGCAATGGTACTCTTCACACCATAGGCTAGACTTTACACCACAGGCTAGACTTCACACCACAGGCTAGACTTGTGGTCTGACAGTATTTGGCTGGGTGACTGGATGGATATGAGAGAGGCAGAAGGACCCTGGCCATATTGCCAGTTCTGGGCTCCAAGGTACTTCTCACTGACCAATATCCCTAGTGTCTTGCTGGTGATGGAGATGGCCCAAGCACCTGCTACGTTTCCCTCTTCCACTGGATGGGACGGTCTGCTCTTTAACATGTGGGTCTGTCATTCCATAAAACAATGTGAAAACCCGAGCATACCTTGGCAGCCTCACAATGTGGGTCAGTGGGACCCTTAGCAGTTACCTTAAAAGTGAGCCACAGCTCTCTGGGAAAAGAAAGAGCCTTAGTTATCCCAATGGGAAGATCATCAATGAATAGAGAGTGAGTAGGAGCATGCTCAGCTCGAAGCAACGCCCACTGTCACGCTTTGTGTCACCACAGCTCCACTGAGCAAGGCACTGCTGTGACGCTTTATGAAAAACATGGTGACATGGGGACCCATGTGTTTTATTTCAGGGTATCTCTGGGGAAGATGGCTACCGAGGCTACCCGGGAGACGAAGGCGGACCTGTGAGTAAAAGCTTCCCGCCCCTTGAGTTTTTACTGCTTCCTGTTCTTCCCATGTGGGGACTGGATGGTGGAGTTTGTAGCCTGTCTGGTGGCCAGGGCGTTCTCATGAGGAGAAAGATTTTTCTCTTAACTTATGTAACCATTTTCCTTTCTTTCCCACACTAAGGACAGTGAGGTTCTTTGAATGTGAGGAGTATGTGTGTGCGGAGTGCATGGGGAGACTTGCTCTGTTTCAGAGTGGAGGAAGGTGAGGCATGGTGTGCCCAGTGCCCACTAAGTGTCTGAGCAGAAGTCAGTGGTTTATGCACTGCTAGTCCCAGCTTTGAGAGGCTGGGGCAGGAGGATGGTAAGCTGCTAAACTATTATGTAGTGAGACTCTGGTAAGTCTGCGAGGCTCTGGGACCATAGGACAAGGCCCTTCTCTGGGCTATGGAATGGAGGGGATCCTGGGGGAGTAAGCGAGGTCTTCAGGTGTCCAGACCAGATAAGGATGTCAGTGGTGGCCCTGTTGCCATGGGACAGCTGGAAACCATGACAATACAGTGCAATGGTCAGAGGAAAGAACAGTACCCCCGGACACTGCAACCATCCCAGAGTCTACTCCCCAGCCTGTGAAGTTGTGAATTCTTGCTTAGTCAGGAGCTGGGGGGTGGTGGTGGTGAGGAAGTTGGTACATGTAGCCTGCTTACAGTGAAGCCCTCTGTGTGCTGCATGCTATTCTTTGAGAGAGAGAGAGAGAGAGAGAGAGAGAGAGAGAGAGAGAGAGAGAGAGAGTTAGAAGAGATGGCAAACAATGGATTCCAACTTGCAAAGTGCCTTTGTTCTCTTTACAGGGTGAGCGAGGTCCACCTGGTGTGAATGGCACACAAGGTTTCCAGGGCTGCCCAGGCCAGAGGGGAGTGAAGGTATGGTATGGATTCATATGTAAGGGAGTCAGCGCAGAGCATGCTGGGAGGATATGAGGTCTTCATGGGCCTCGGGGAGGGAGGGTAGCAAGCTGGGGGATCTCCATGCCCAGAGCCCAGTAGCCAGGGTCTCTCGCCGAAGGTAGCTCTGCACTGGGTGGGTCAGGAGTCCAGAGCACAGACTATCACTGGAAAGGAGTCTGGGTGGAGACATAGTTTTCTATGGAAACATTTAGCAGCCAGGAGTCAGTCGTGAAGGCAAGGTTCTGGCCAGGCCCTGGGAGGAGCCGGGGAAAGAGGTTGGGGAAAAAACTGCGCAGGATTCCAGGGTCTGCTCCTTGCTGATTTGAGAGCAGGGCTGAGAAGGGAAGGACCAGCCCACTGCAAATTATGAAACTGGCCTTCTGTCTTTGGAGTTGCCTTTCCTTTCCAGGGAGAAAGACCACCCAAGTGTTCACCTCCAGGCAAATTCACTTAATAATATGCCAGCTGGCAGTGAGAGAGGAGGCAAGCCAGAATGTATGTTTAATGTATAGATCCTCAGAACTGGGGCTACTCAGACACAGGTGAAGGGGCATCCCTTGGCTTCTGTCCCGAGGAACTAGCTCTATATCACTCATGTTTCTGCTGTCCCCTTACCTTCCAGGGTTCTCGAGGATTCCCAGGAGAGAAGGTACTAAAACATTTGTTTGTTTTAATGACAACTCCTCTGATGATTCTTTTCCCTTGCTGGGATAACTTGTTCCACTCACTGTCTGCCCTTTTCTACTCAGGGTGAATTGGGAGAAATCGGCTTGGATGGTCTGGATGGTGAAGAGGTGGGTGCTTTTAACTCCCACGTCCCAACTTCTTCTATTCCCGAGGTCCTGGTCACCAGCAGTCCATGGAGCTGTCACCACTTTGTACAATCCACTCTCATTGTCTTTACAGGGAGACAAGGGGCTGCCTGGTTCATCTGGAGAAAAGGGGAGTCCTGGAAGAAGGGTAGGTGTGCTCTTTTCTCCCTTCGCCAGCGACCAGTTATCACTCTTCCCATGGTTTCCTGGTAGATGTATGAGTGATGTCCCCTCTCAACTGTGATACCCTATATGTCATTTCCTTGTTGGAAAGCATGCCCTACAGGGTGGTGACTGAGTTTGTTTGGTTGAAAACACATTTCTCAATGCCTGGGGCTGAGAGGCTCTCCAGGAAACATTTGTGGACTAGCCAAACACATCAGAAATATTTTGACATGATTTGGGAACTAAAGAGATGGCTCAGTGGTTAAAAACATATATTGATCATACGGAGGACCCCAATTCAGTTCCTAGCTCTCTGACTGAATGTTTCACAACTGCCTGTAACTCCCACTCTGGGAGATATGATGCCCCCTTCTGGCCTCTGCAGATACTGCACTCAGGTCTACACACACATAGACACATATACATACTTATAAAGAAAATAAATCTTAGAAAATAAGGGATCTTTTCAAGTTTCATGCCAAATGGAAAAATGGCAACAAGTGTTCTGATGAGACTTACAAAATGAGGAACGTGATTTTGATGAACAACGTAGAGGTCTAAGGTGCAGCTTGAAGGTTATAGTTAGCAAACATCACTGTATTAGAAATTCTGGTTGGAATAGCAGGCACCAACTAATTGATCACAGAAACAAAGTAATGGGACAATAGATACAATCATTTTCTTCACCATAGCAACCACCCATATATATACAATGTACATATATGTATGTATATGTGTGTGTATGTATGTATATATGTATGTATGTATGTATCATGGCATCATGTTATAGATCTCAAATACTCACTAAAATACTTGTTACCAGAAATATCTAGTTTTAAACTTCCACTGTGTGATTGATTTAGGGTGACAAAGGTCCCAAAGGAGACAAAGGCGAGAGAGGAGATGTCGGGATTCGAGGTGACCCGGTAAGGAAGATATCTTGATTTTGGATTTAACGGGAGGAGGCTTATGAGGAAAGAGAAAAGGGGTCATTTACATTTTGAAATTGCTGATAAAATACAAGATTTATCCTGTCCTTTCAATTTGGAGATCATTGGGATGGTTTGTTTCCAATACAACAAGGGTTTTCAAGTCACTCAGTAGGTGCATCTTTAAGGGTCTTCCTGAGATGCCTTCTGGACATGCTTGCCTTAGGATGTGTCCTATGCAGATTTCTGGTTCACACATTTGTAAACCCTTTAAGCAAAGGACCACTGCTGAGATGACCTGTTCTGCAGGTCACCTCCTCTGTGGGAGAGGATGGAATGTGAGGCTGAGTGTCCCCAGGAGGGAAGGATTTGTGCTACTCCACTGGGGCCACCTTTAGACTCTGGGTATTAGCTGGATAGGAAATGGCTTAAAGGACTGCCTTTGAAAGCCTTCCCTTCAATCTGATACTAAGAATTCAAATAGCTGCAGCTTTCCTTATATGGGGCTCATTGGACAAATCCTGTTGTTTTCAGGGTGACTCAGGACGGGACAGCCAGCAGAGAGGACCCAAAGGAGAGACGGGAGACATCGGCCCCATGGTACAGTGATCCATACCCAGAGACCCTATGTGCCAGGGCGGCAAACTGACTCTCACATCATTCCTGCGTCACCAGCTGCAGCCCCCATGAACTTCAGAGTCTGTGAGACCAGCAGCAATGTCTCCCAAGGCTGGCACTGTGCCTGGAAAGGCAGCCCCTGTGGGACTGGGCATCAGGGCTGCTCGAAGGCAGCTGTTGTGCCCTGCAGCTGTGTGTAGAGAGCTCTAGTGAAGCCAAAGTCTTAAAGGGGTGACAGTGACCCTACCAAGCCTGATGCTTCCCAGGAGTGCCTGGAGCTCTGTCCTCCTGTAAACAGACCCTCTCCTGGGGATAGACCCCTCCACCCCGTGTCTCCAGAAACACACTCTGGGGTTTAATGTGCTTCTCTGCAGGTGAGAATTTCATGTTAACTTTTTACCCCCACTTCAGGGTCTCCCAGGCAGAGATGGCATCCCTGGCAGCCCAGGAGACCCTGGGAAGGATGTAAGTACCTTGGGATGTTGGGTTCTGCTCAGTGGCAAGTGACTGGTGCACAGTGCCTGGTACTCTGCTATGGTCCAGCTCCCTACCAGGGGCTGGGGGGGGGGTGGGTAAAGCCATTCCTGAAACCATTTGTCTACTTTATGCTGTACAGGCAATACTAAAAACAAGGCCATTTGTGTCAATATAAAATAAGTAGGCTTTTGCCTTTGACTTAATGTTGCTGCCCTAGATTGTTTGTCTGAAGAGTTCAGGGAGCATGGGTAGTGAGCACGGCATTCATGCTTGTCTTCCCATGGAGGGAGGGAGGGAGGCAAGATGTGGGTCTTTACACCAGATCTGTTGCTGATAGGACATTTTCATTCTTAGCTTCCTCTAGCACCCATCGCTTACCTTCCCTCAGTCTTTTCTCTCTCCTTCAGTCCTTTGTCCTTTCCCTCTGTAGAGAACATTGAACACTTTAAAAAAAAAAAGGTATCTGCTGTTTTCAAGTATTTGACCAACTCTTGCCCACTAAGTAGCTAAAACATCAGAATGGAAATGTTAATTCTGGCTGGTGGGGGAGACAATGAGAAGAAGGATGAAGAAACAGATTTCTGTAGCCCATATAATTACTTCTGTATTTGTGCCACTCACAGAAGGGAACTGAGCAGTGTGGCTTAGCTTTTGTGTTTCCAATACATTCTGGAGTGTGTTTCGCTGAAAAGCTTGTTCCATACTCACTGAAGGAATTCAGAAGCCAAGGTGAAGTCTGTAATCCTGTATGAAGCTGCTTGAAAGGGCCCAAGTAAGCAGGGCCCAAGTAAGCAAAGAGCAGGGTCCTAGTAGCATCGAAGAAGAGGATGAAGAGGCCAGGAGGTTACAATCCTTAGGGGAGTCCAGGAAGTTAGTGGGTGCCTAGGGTGGGTCTCTGCTCAGAAATGAACAGAGCAGAAAGCATGGGGGGCAGGGGTGGACTGCTCAGGACAGGGTCCTCAGCATTGCTGGGCTCAGTAGCTGACCATCACAGAGAGTTCCTGAGGTATGAGGCTTCCCAGAGGAGTGACTCCCTTGTGCTCAAGTGGCTTCTAACTTTTTAAAAACAAAAATTAAATTATTACCTTCAAAAGTTTGAACAGACTTGAAAGCTAGCCCAGTCCGCCAAATGCTTAGCAAATAGGCTTGAGTTTGTTCCTCTGCATGAGTGTAGGTCTGGGGTGTGGCGGTAGGTTAATATGGTTAAGCCACACAGAGACAAGAACTGTTCTACACGCTTTTGTAACACTGCTCTCAAAATGGTCTGAGGACATGACTGAAAGTCCAGCTGAGGGTAAGGTCATGTTCGCTACCATGGGGTGAGGCAGAAACTCCTGTTGGAATCAATTTAGAGGCTCACTAAGTGGAAGGAGGTGGAACACAGTAAATTTGCCTCAGGGTGAGGACCAACAGAGAGGCCTTTTGTCACTTTTCTCTCTGCTATGCCAGACACAGACCAAGATGTGCTCCAGGGTGTTAGAGCCTTCTCAGCTGCCTCTTCTGGCCTCTGCAGGCTGCCACTGAGCAGTGAGGCAGGAGCCTGATGGAAGAGCATGTTCCTTAGGGAGGGGAAGGGCTTGGTTGCTGCTCTGTGCAGGACCCCGAGCAGTTCTCAGTGATTACACCGACCCCAGGAAGGAGGCCAGCACTGTGGTGGCTGCAGAGTGGCCAAATGCTGGGCTGATCCCCCTAGGGGTAGGGAATGTGACTCTTAGGTTGACCAAGTCTCTGGCCTTGCAGAGACAGCTTAGCATGCCCGCAGATTCCCTCCCCCAACTCTCCTCTGGAACATTCATGAGGTGGGGAATCCCTGGGTCCTCCTGCAGCCGGCTCACATTTTCAAACTAAGGCTCACCTCTGGAACATCCACAAGAAGCTGCCAAGACATGAGCCCAACTTTCAGGTTCACGTGTGTGCGCTGGGGTTGCTCTTGTTGTGTTTGGCTGGGAGGGTTGAGAGCCCAGGACTCCCTTCACAGCAGTGAAGCATCTCAACTCTGCTAAGTTAGAGCAATGGGCAGGTTGGCATTCCTGTTTCTCATTCTTCTCTGGGAACTGGCTGGGATTCTGCAGCCAGAAGCCATTATTTTCCTTGGCAGGTCAGAAGTCATTCCCAACTGTTCACTGGAGTAACTCACAGGCACAGCATAGAAGTAGAAACTGCTGGGGAGTGGGGAGGAGGGATGTGCGCACCAGCCTCCTAGGTGTAGGGACTAGTCTCTGGCATGGAGTTTGCACTACAGTGGGTGGATACATATGTCAGGATTCAGCATCCACATCTCCCCCTCAAGACATGTGCCTTCTTCCACAGGGTGGCTCTGGCCGAAGGGGCCCTGCAGGAGCTAAGGTAGGCCGCCGGATTGGCTTGGCATGTCTCTTGTCTCTTACCTAGACTTCCAGGAGTCTCCTGGACACAGTCAGCCCAGGGATTAAGGTAGTGTCCCTGGCCAACAGTTTATAGAACCCTCCCTTTTCCCTATCATTCGCTCAAACTCAGCCTCTTCTACGATAGATAGAAGGTGTTTCATGTGGTTTCTGGAGTGAGGGGAGGGAAGGGAAAAGGCTGACCGGCCTCAGATGTCTGGGAAGCTCTCTGCCAGGAATGTCCGTGTGTGTCCCATTATCTTGCCTGTGCCAGAGAGAATTCAGTGCAAAACATCCTTATTTATCAAAGCTGTCCCGTGAAACAGGCGAGTGACAATTTGTGCAGGCTTAGAGAGACAGGCTGCTGACCTGTGTGAGGGTCCCCTTTCCCCAGTCCAGAGCAGAGAGCTGGTTTTGTTTACCTGCTTGTCTTGTTTCCAAGGGCAACAGAGGCGGTCCTGGCCAGCCAGGCTTCGAAGGCGAGCAGGGTACCAGAGGTTCACAGGTCGGTATCCTGGCATGACACGTGCCTTATAGTATCTCCTAGACCCTTGGTGGCTTTGTCTTAAATTAAGGCGATGGTCACGTGACACAGATTCTGCCTCTAGCGATGATTCCATAGCACTCAGAGCACTCACTGTATTGTGTAATAATTTTAAAATGTTTTATTAACCCCAAAGGAGGCAATGTATAGTTGCCGTCTATTGCTTTCTACCTCTGGGGCCCCCATCAACCCCAAATTGTCCTCCTCCACCTCTGCCATTCCCACATCTCCCCTCACCCTTATAGACCCCACACCTGTCTCCCTAACATCTGTCACATTTAACCCCTAGTGCCCTCCATCCCTATTGCCCTCCATTCCTACTGCCCCACCCCAGCTGCCCCTAATCCCTACTGCCCCTCCTCTTTACTGCCCCTCCCCACCCCAGTAACCCTCAACCCAACCCTGATGCTCCCTACCTCTGGCCCACACTGGTCTCCCTGTCTTCGTGGATTTGCCTGTTCTGGACATTTCATATAAATGGTATCACTTGATAGGTGGATTTTATGTTTGGCTTCTTTCACATAGTATAGTTCCCTGAATTCAGGACATGTTCTGGCAGCTGACATAGTGGTTTTCCTCTCACTGGCTGAGTAATAGTCCATCACATGGATGAAGAACAGCCTTTTTCATTCACTGGTTACTTGGCATTTGGGTTGTTACCACTCTGGTTACTGAGACTCAGATCAACCGCACTCACCTGTGACATGACCTTTTCCTCCCTAGGGCCCACCTGGTCCCATTGGTCCCCCAGGCCTGATTGGGGAACAAGGAATTCCCGGACCTCGAGTAAGCATCTGAGTGTAGCAACTGGACTGTGTTGGCTGGTGGGGCTGGTGTGGGGGTGGCTGACGGTGTGGAGTCTGCAGGAGTCGCTCTGTGACTCTGTGGGCTTAAGTGGGCAGTGCTGGGCATCATTAAGTGCTTGGGACTTGTGGGTGAGCCTGGCCTGTGACTGGGGACAGTCAGGGTCTTTAGTCTGGACAGTTGTTGCTTCATGAACATCCCTTTCCTTGCCTTACAGGGAGGCGGAGGTACGGCTGGGGCTCCTGGAGAACGTGGCAGAACTGGTCCGCTGGGGAGGAAGGTTTGTCTGGGGAACAGTAGGGCTTTGCTGAACTAAGTGCTGCCACCTCCCTGTTGCCTGCCCTCTCCTCTGCCTCTTTACCTTCAACCTAAGCCCTGTGCATCAATGGTCACAGACACAACCCCAATTTCCCCCACTGTTCACATACGCATGTTACAACTAGTGGTGGTCCATGCCTTTAATCCCAGCACTTGGAAGGCAGAGGCAGGTGTGTCTCAGTGAATTTCAGACCAACCTGCTATACATAGTGAGTTCCAGGACAGCTAAGACTATATAGAGGTCCCAAAACACCCCTCCCCAAATGAAACAAACAGAAAGGGCAGATGCAGAGCCACCTGTGGTGGCTCAGGCCTGTAACCTCAGCACTTGGTCAGAACTTGGGGCAGGAGGATTACTCTAAGTTTGAGGTCAGCCTGGTCCACATGGTGAGATCACACACACACACACACACACACACACACACACACACACACACACACACATCAGTAATTTGTTTTATTATTGGATTTTTACTAAGTTTTTTAATCTGTCTGTCTGTCTGTCTGTCTGTCCGTCTGTCTGTCTGTCTGTCTGCCTGCCTGCCTGCCTGCCTGCCTGCCTGCCTGCCTGCCTGCCTGTCTGTCTATCTATTATGTGTGTGGTTGTATACATACCATACTGGATATGTAAAAGTCATTAGACAGTTTGGTGGGATTTGGTTCTCTTGTTCCACCACATGGAATTTGGGGCTTGAACTCAGGTTGTCAGGCTTGGCAGCAAAAGCCCTTTTACTTCCTGAGCCATTTCACCAGCCCCTGCATTTAGCATTTTAAAAATATGTGTATAGCAGTGGCCGTTTATAGGGCACAATGTGTGTGATAATTTCATAATACATATAATGGTAAGGTCATAGAAATGGGTGTTTCTTTGCATTGGGGGCACTTGAAACTCTCTCTTCTGAATATGTAATAAGTTGTTGTAAACTAGAGTCATCCACAGTGCCCACTAGATCATTCCTCCTGCCTAAACTGCATGCTGGTACCTGTTACACAATTATGCTCTGTCCCTACCAATCATGGGTGTCCACTCTCTCATGATGTCAGCCTTTGCCGCTTCATGTGTGAGACAGCATGTGGCACTTGTCTTGCTGTGCTTGGCTTATTATGATTAAAATTTGATTTCACGGAAACCTAAAAGATGACATATGAGGCACCTATCCCTAGACATCACTACCCCCGACATCAGTACAGCAAGTGTGGAGCTTGGGTCCCCATGAGCTGGCCTCCACTTAGCGAGGCATCCTTGTTCTCCCCATATAGGGTGAGCCAGGAGAGCCAGGGCCGAAGGGAAGCATCGGGAACCGTGGACCTCGAGGAGAGACGGTAAGGCCACCTGGTGACCTATGGGGCTCACTGACTGGGATGAACGACGCAGAAAGCACCTTAGACTTGGAGAGGTTTGCAGCTCTGTTTGGATGATTGAGAATATGGCTGACAGTGGTAAAAGCTGCTTATTTCAAAATGAGTTTTATTTCCCTGGCAGCTTTGTGAGTGAAAAGGAAATCTATAGGCTATTGGGAGTTTTCCTAAAATGAGTCGCTCTTCCTGAAGATTCCATAAAAGAACCAGACACCAGATCATTATAATCTCAAGCTTTAAAATACTGATATGTCTTCCCAACACGTTCTTCTCATTGTGGGACAGTTAACAGCGTTCACTGTGAATGCCTCACACAATGGTGGGCACATAGCTGAGGATACAGAGCCCAGGGGTTTGGAGGAAGGCTGTCTGGAAGGGGTGTCAGTCTAGGACAAGAAGGGGTTGGGGACTGGAGAGTAAGACCTTCGCACAAAAGACTCAGGATATCTGAGAGGTTAAGTTCAGAATTCCTGTTTTGAGAGAGACTCACAGATAATCCTCACATAGATCTGAGTATCTCTACAAACACGACTTTGTTCACACTTGTGGAAGAGGGCACAGAGATGGAGGCTTCTTTCTCTTGCCCTTTGGTCCCCAAACACTCATGCACTCCCCCTCTGTTGAGGGGAGAATGTGACATGGTGGATGTGAAGTGTCTGATGCAATGGCTTGCGGTAACACCGTCTCTATTCCTCTTAGGGAGATGACGGGAGAGATGGGGTTGGCAGTGAAGGACGCAGAGGCAAAAAAGTACGTATCTGTTGAAGCTTCTAGAGACGCCCTCATTGTTGCGAGTCATCAAGAATGGCTTCTGACATCTTGTATTAGAATTGATGGCTTTAAGTTGGGACCTGATACTGAGGTGTTTGTTGTCTTTTACAGGGAGAAAGAGGCTTCCCTGGGTATCCGGGACCAAAGGTGAGTGATTGGAGTAATGGGGTGTCTGCATGGTTTCTGGATAAGCCTGAGCTGTCCCATGAGCTGAAGTCAGAGTACCCCAGCTTTAGTCTTGGGTCTGCCACTCATGACAAAGCCATGCTGGGAAAGTCTGAGCATTCTAAGATGCTCCCTCCTGTGTGGACAGAGTTGGCAGTGCTTGCTGTCCATGGTGCTTGTTAGTTATGTGGACAGAGGAAGAATCTGAGACCTGTAAATGCCACAACGCATTTGGCAGTCATGCCAGTGATGACATAAAACCAGGCTGTCTGTAAATAGCACCAAAACACTGCAGCCATGTGTAGATGTGAACCTGTTAACTATTTAGAAACTATGCTCCAGACACTCTGTTGGAGTCCTACCCAGGGACACCCACCTCTAGCAGGACCTTCTGTTGAAGACCTTGATGTGTCACTTCTTGGCTCTCTTCCCAGGGCACCCCTGGTGAGCCAGGGGCAGATGGACCACCAGGACCCAAAGGCATCAGAGGTCGAAGGGTAAGTTTGCCCACGCCTTGCTGTGTGCGAGTGGGAATGAGGAGACTCATGGCCACATTATGGGATGCTGAGACTTTTAAAAAACATCCTCTTCCTTCTCAGCCTGATCAGTGACAGCCCCGGTGGCAGAAGGGAATTCCAAGCTTCAAATTAATGTCCTCACAGCCCATGAGGGTTGTGTTCTGTACCTGCCCTCCTTCAGCCATGATCTCTTGCGGGGAGGGCTTGATAGCTCTTTCTCTGGCATGTCTTAAAAGTCATTAGCCCACAGATTACCCCATCATGGTTCTGGGGAGGCTTAGGTATTGAGCTGGATGGTGTAATGACTATTCAGATGTGAGGAATCCGGGCTTAATGAGGCCTTCTTAGGAAGCCTGTAGCATCCCTAGCCATGCCTGGACCACAGGCTCCTCATTCCCTGGCTGATAAGATCTCTCTTACTTTAACCATGGTTGAATCTAGATTTCTCTCTTTAATGATCATTCACTTCCCCTCCAACATTAATTAAACAGAATCTCAATTCATAGTCCAGACATAAATAATGCTACTCACAGCTGTTTTCAGCCAGAAATATAGTTAATAACAATAACTATGCAGTAGATTTGATCAGTAAAGACAGTCCATATAGATCATTTTGAATAGGCGAGTGATGTCCATGAACTGATTGGCAATTACTTACTCCCTTGGATACTCAGAGGGATTTTAGTGGTGGTTTGGGACAACCGTGTATCTTATGCAAGCCTGCCAGACTGTACAGAATAGGGACTCAAAGAAGCTCTTTGGGGTCCTTTATCCTTTCACCTGAATTTTGGAGACTTCTCATTGGTGATGGGTAGTTTGGAATAAATTCTTTCTACCACTACTCTCCCTACAGAGCTAAGAATGTTCCATCTTTTACCTCCTCTAGGGAAATTCAGGACCTCCAGGGGCAACTGGACAAAAGGGAGACCCTGGTTACCCAGGACCATCTGTAAGTATCCATCCAATCGCTAACAAGTCACTAGGTGGGAGAAAGCCTGATGGGCTCCTTACATCTAATCTCTGAAAATGCCCAACCATCTTCTTTCCTCAAAAAAAAAAAAATCCCCTACATATGTGTTATCTGTTTACTAAACTTATTACCTCCTGACACTGCAATGGATAAAAAGCAGACGAGTTTTGAAATAATAAACTTTGGAAAATGTTTTATGGGGACCGGGAAGGTAGCTCAGTGGCAGAGCATGTACCTGTCATGGGCAAGATCCTGAATTTTCTTCCTAGAACCATAAACAAGAAAAGAAGTAGCATGTTTTTTTTTTTTTTTTTTTTTTTGTGGTACTAAGATTTGAACCGGAGGCCCCATTCCTACCAGGCAAACAGTTTCCCATTGAGCTAGAACTATGCTTTATATGCTATTCTGTGAGCTGGGGAATAGTATAATATTTGCCTTTATAATTTCTCACTGTAGGTTTGTTCAGAGAGAGCAAGCTGCAGTACAGTTGCTTGCACCATGTAGAAGCTGCACAACAAGACCAAATCTGGGTTTTGGGGGCACTTTCTTTGTTTATAAAATTCCTAAGGGAGCCACTGACTCAGTGTTTAAAATCCATCAGTCATGCGTTCCCCAGAGCCCAGGAGGAATCTTTGTCACGGATACTACATGGAAACTGATATATCAGTTTCCATATTTGGTTTGCCCCTCTACTGAAATGCATGAGGTTCGAGGAAGAACGGACAAGACAAACCAGGAGTGGGCCAACCACTTTGAGGGACTGGGTTGCTCAAAGGCAAGGGTAGAAGGCTGAGCTTTTGCATGTGATGGAGGCAGGCTGAGGGGTGATGCAGTTAACAAGGTGTGCTGAGCCAGTCATTTCAGGTCACTAGCCGAGAGAAACGGCTTCGGGGAAACCCAGCCAAGTATCTCCAAAGCTTGACCATCAGGTTGACAAAACATGGGGATAAACCACAGAAGTCGGTCATGAGTCTGTGCCTAGTGCCTAGGGGATGAGGTGCTTTTGACATGGAGGGGACAAAGTGATAATCCCTTACCTATGCTTCCTCAGGGGCAGGCTATGCAGAGTGAGCATCAGAAAGGACGCTGTGTCTGCAGGGGAAGCTGTTTTGATTGCCCAGAGTAGTTGAAAGGTTGTGGTTAGAGCCATGGGTGAACAATGAGCTACCAGGTGGGCGGAGTAGCGCTTATTCAAAGCCAGCTCACCTCTTAGGGCTTCTTCTGCTCCAGTGGTGGAATCCAATGTAGACAGAGGGGGCGTGGGAGCTCAAGGCTCTGCAGTGTCTGCTACATTTCTATTACTTCCCATTCTGTTCCTGTGGCTAAAGAATGGCCTTTTTGTTTCTTTATTTTTCTCCTTATTTGTTTTTTTTAAAGATTTACTTATTTATGTTATGCATACGAGTACACTGTAGCTATCTTCAAACACACCAGAAGAGGACATCAGATCCCATTACAGACGGTTGTGAACCACCATGTAGTTGCTGGGAATTGAACTCAGGACACTGAGTCATCTCTCCAGCCCCTTATTATAATTCTGAACACACACTCATTGTACAGGCCGTTGAGTTCCACACATGCTGTGATTCGAGTATGCCCACCTTCACTTCTCCCGTCCCCTTTCCCTTCTTAAACCACACCACATCCATCTGCTTCCTCTCTGAGACTTTTGTTGCTTGGTTTTACAGGGTCACAAGGGCAACCGAGGCGACTCCGTTGATGTAAGTAGTGTGTGTCCAGAGCGAACTGTTGTCTTACACGCCTGTCATCTGCTCTTCTTAACACTCTGATTTCCTCCCCAGCAATGCGCCCTCATCCAGAACATCAGAGACAAATGCCGTAAGTGCTCCCTCTTCTGTTGCCTGGGGCACATCATGCCTTCCTTCACCTTAAACCATGCTCACCCTGCAGACCTGGCTCTCATCCTCTCTTCTCTTTGTTTCCTTTATAGCTTGCTGCTATGGTGAGTATTGGTGATTTCACATTCTTCTGAGGAGAGACGGATCCTCTGAGGTGAGTAGGGCTTATCTCTGAACCCTCATTTCCCACAGGGCCCCTGGAGTGCCCTGTATTCCCAACAGAACTCGCCTTTGCCCTGGATACCTCTGAGGGGGTGACTCAGGACACCTTCAGCCGGATGCGAGAGGTGCTTCTGGGCATTGTAGGAGATCTGACCATTGCAGAGAGCAACTGTCCACGGGGTGCCCGCGTGGCTGTGGTCACCTATAACAATGAGGTGACCACAGAGATCCGGTTTGCTGACTCCAAGAAGAAGACTGCCCTCTTAGACAGTATTCAGAACCTCCAAGTGGCCTTGACCTCTAAGCAGCAGAGCCTGGAGACCGCAATGTCATTCGTGGCCAGGAATACATTCAAACGTGTGAGGAGTGGGTTCCTGATGAGGAAAGTGGCCGTTTTCTTCAGCAACAAGCCCACCAGGGCATCCCCCCAGCTCCGAGAGGCTGTACTCAAGCTTTCTGACGCAGGGATCACACCCTTGTTCCTTACAAGCCAGGAGGACCGACAGCTCATCAACGCCTTGCAGGTCTGTGCTCCATGCTTTGGCTCCCCCTCCCTCTCATCTTTGAGAAAGCTCTAAGGAATGCCATGTTCTCTGTGTAGAGTTTGTGTCCATTGGCTTCTGAAAAGTCTGAGAGAGCTGGGACAGTTGAGATCTCTTGTGAGGTGTCTAGGGCAGCCTGTGGCTTCAGCATCAGCACCAACCTCTGCAGGGCTGTAACTTACTCCCTCCAGGTCCTGCCATACATGGTGGTAGCGCTGGCTAGGTAGCAAGGCTCTGTGTTCTTGCTGGCCAAGTAGGGGCTGTTGGTGTGGGTGGATTCTGTTTCTCACTGGAGAGGGACAGTTCTGGCTCTTCACCAAAGGGCTAAGTTTGAGTTTTGCATGGCCCTGTTCTGACTTCCTAGAACATGTTGTTAAAGCTTTTACTTATTTTTACCTTATGGGTTAGAAGATCTTGGAGTTAGTGAGGGTCTCAATTATGGAGAAGCAGCTGGGCCACTAGATCCTGAGGCTCATGCCCTGGGCATAGCCCACCCTGCTCTGTTCTGGAGGAGACTCTCCTGAGTGCTTAGCCATTAGGAACCACAGGCTCTCAGTGAGGTTCTCAAAGTATGAGTGGCCTCAGGCTCCTCCCTACCCTGCACTATGCAAACCTTTCCTTAGCTAGCTCTCCCGGCCAGTCTATGCAGAGGACACATCCTGTTCTCCCTTGTATATCTTTCATTGTAACTGACCAGAACTATATTCAGGGCCACTACTAGTGACACTAGTCAAGACACAGGGACAACTGATACAAAGTACAGGAGCGCTTGGCCAGAATTAAGTGTCCTTAGTCCCCATTGCCACCTGCCTTAAACCGTGGTATGTAACCCCTTTCTGTGTCTTGGGTTTCTCTCTTGTGAGGTGAGGCTGTGTGATTTGGGCTCTGTGCCTTGCCAGTTGGTAGCACTACTTTTTGTGTCAGCAAGCTATGGCTTGCTCAGTGCCTCTGTCCCTCAGTGTATATTCTGCCAAACTGCTGCCTGGTTTGGGGCCAGACACTGGGTTTGGAGTTCAGTATTAAACTTGGGCTCCTGGCCATGAGTCCTTGTGAGGGAACAGTTTTGCTCATTTTATTTTGTGTGGGCTGAGGGACATAGAAGCATATGTGACCACAGATCAGAAAGGAATCCCCTTGCCCATTCGTATCAGTCACTTGTTACCTGGATGCCACACACCCATCACTGTGGTGGGCGAGATGTTTTCATCTCCAAGGAGGGATATTCTTGGTTGCCTTGTCACTGTCTAACCTGGAGAGGATAGAGAAGGGGCAGATCAGTGTTTGCTGCCACTGTTAAAACCACCACCATAATATTTTAGCCCCCACTGTTCATCAGAGGCATACCAGATACTTTGTTTAGTGTCTAATTAATCATCTGAGCAACCGGAGTCCAAACAATAAGACACTGTGCCATGGGCAAGTTTATCTCATTTTATTTTGTTCTGCTGTTACTCTGTTTTTATAATGGCTCCTTCTGTGTGTATGCATCCTGACATCTCCCTTTGTCTAAACCAGATCAATAACACAGCAGTGGGACATGCCCTGGTTCTGCCTGCAAGGAGGGATCTCACAGACTTCCTGAAGAATGTCCTTACCTGCCATGTTTGCTTGGGTAAGCTGCTCTTCTATCTGGGCATGGGGATTTATCCAACCATAGCCACCAAAGTTGTCACTACAGAGGGACTTTTGAATGAAGAGTGATAATGTTAAGTTAAGAATCAAGGCTCATTGCATTGACTAATGTAAAGACCACTCGAGGGAGTTCTGATCTTGGAATCTAGAGCCCACATGTTTGTCCTAAAGTACTTTTATTTAAGGCATAGCAAGTGACAGGAATATTTTAGTCTCACAGAGCACTATGAAGACTTTAAGTCATTGAAAAGTTTCATTTAGTGAAATGAGGGAACAAAAACTGAAATCTGGGCACAATTAAGGCAGAGAGGCATAGTCTAAGTATATATCCTAGGTTGTTTCAAGCTAGTGATTCTCCTGCCTCTGCCTTTCAAGTGCATGGATTTTGGGCGTGCAGTGAAGTTTCTATCTCCTCTGATGATTGTAGTCACTTGAGTCCCAGAAAATTGGGACACTGCTGGGACCACATGGTAATTGGCCACTGTGATTTTTTTTTCCTAGACATTTGCAATATCGACCCATCCTGTGGCTTCGGCAGCTGGAGGCCTTCCTTCAGGGACCGGAGGGCAGCAGGCAGCGATGTGGACATAGACCTGGCTTTCATCTTGGACAGCTCAGAGGCTACCACACTGTTCCAGTTCAATGAGATGAAGAAGTACATAGGCTATGTGATCAGACAGCTGGACCTGAGCCCAGACCCGAAGGCTTCCCAACACTTTGCCAGGGTGGCTGTTGTGCAGCAGTCAACCTACGAGTCTGTGGACAATGCCAGTGTGCCGCCTGTGAAGGTGGAATTCTCACTGACAGACTATGGTGCCAAGGAAAAGCTGTTGGATTTCCTTAGCCGGAGGATGACCCAACTCCAGGGAACCATGGGCCTGGGCAATGCCATTGAATACACTATAGAGAACATCTTTGAAAGTGCTCCAAACCCACGGGACCTCAAAATTATGGTGCTGATGTTGACCGGTGACATGCAGAGGCAGCAGCTGGAGGAGGCCCAGAGAGCCATTCTCCAGGCCAAGTGCAAGGGTTACTTCTTTGTGGTTCTGGGCATTGGCAGGAAGGTGAATGTCAAGGAGGTCTACAGCTTTGCCAGTGAGCCCAATGATGTCTTCTTCAAATTTGTGGACAAATCAACTGAGCTCAACGAGGAGCCTCTGATGCGCTTTGGGAGGTTGCTCCCATCCTTTGTCAGCAGTAAGTCCTGTGCCACACGTAGTGTGTTCTGCCTATGGCTTTATTCTGGCTCATACTCTCAGGTCACAAGTCTGGGTGAACAGTCATAGAAAATACATCTTCATGCTGATGTGACTTTTTCATTCATCCAACACACACACACACACACACACACACACACACACACACACACATACACACACACAGAGTTATACATGTGCCTACCTTGTGCCTTGAGTTAGGAGCTAGAGAGTCAACAAGGCACACACAGACACATCCCTTGTCTTTCTTTGCTCACCTATTATGCCCGTTTGTCTGATGCTTTCTATCCATAAGGCACTGATGCTCGTCCAGAGAGTCCACAACTAGGTTCGAAAGTGGACCAAACACACATTGACTATGCATGACCTAGAATGCTGGTTGTGCCATAGGGAAGCCTATCCTGTCAGGGGGCTTGAGGGAAGCTTTTAGAAGGGTTTGCATTGATTTAGGATTTGCTGCCAAACCCATGCTTGCCTTTGGGCAGAACTCATCCTACCTTCATTTCTTCTTCCCTTATGAACTTCCTCTTTAGCAGCTGTTCTGCAGTTATCCAAGGAACTAATTTTCAGTTGTCCCCACCTTTGGACCGTAGGCTTAGGGTATCTGTTAATCGGCTCATGGGTCTTTTGTCCCTGTACCTGTGATCTCTTGAGACTGTATCCTCCCTGGGGATAGTTCAGACCTGACATAGTTCATGTCGAATGAGCTCAGGTCACATATTAAACAAATGAGGGAGGCCTATAAAACCTAAGACGGCATGTCTATGCTGAGTCATCATCGCAAGACAGCATGCCCATGCTGAGTAATCACTGCTCAGCAGAAAGCTGAGGACCACGAACAACACACTATTCACATCATGAAAGTCTGTCCTGCAAAAGATTTAGGAGAAGATGTGAAGGAAAGGAGAGCCTCAGCTTTACCCAGGGATCCATGCTTCTGTCTTAAGAGGATTAAGCAAGAGTGTACCCCAGAAAGCATTCAGAGAACCTTGAACATAACTGGATTGTAATTTGATGTTCAGCGAGTGTCTGGAAACTGTCCTACTATCTACATAAAGTTCCATCCTAGCCTGGTCTGCTCTTCCACATTGAGGACATATTACCTTTAAATGAATCATCCAAGTAGTTATGCAACTAACTCATCAAGCTGATTTTAATTTCCATATGATTCACATGAAGTTTGATTTTTTTTTTCCCCTCTCTAGGTGAAAATGCATTTTACCTGCCTCCAGATCTCAGGAAACAGTGTGATTGGTTCCAAGGGGACCAACCAGTGAAGAGTGGCGTGACGTTTGGTCACAAACAGATGTAAGTAGTTATGACTGTCAAACCAAATATCATAGCACTAAAGTAGCTGTAGAGGCTCTCCAGCCAATCCCTAGCTTCATGGACTGAGACATTGAAATATAGAAATATGAATTCCCTAAAATAGTGTGAGTTCTTATTACATTCTTTTGTATTGGTTAGCTTTTGTTACATAATGAAGTACCCAGAATTTAGTATCTTAAAACAAGAATAATTTGCAATCCTGTGGGTTAGAAATTTCTGACTGGGTTTAGCTGGGTGGTCTGTCTGTCTGTCTGTCTGTCTGTTTGTCTTTCTCCCAGCCTCCTTTATGTTGATGATGATAAGTTTCTCAGCTACAGACAGGCTGGTCTAACCTGGTCTTAGTGGGAAGATTCATCTCTGCTCTACATGATTTCTTATCTTCCAGTGGCATAGCCTGGGCTTGTTCACAAGTTGATCAGGAGCGTTTTCGTTAGGAAAGGACTAAATATAAGTTCTCTTGAGACATAAGCCAGGCCTAGCACATTGTCATTTTAAACCACATTTTATGGGTCAAATATGCCCAGAGCCTAGATTGAAGTGTGGCAAGTGTGAACAGAGTTGGGGACTATATTACATTACGCATCCCTTCCCCTGTCTCTATCCTTTCTTTTTTGTCTTTTTGAGATCCTACTGACTAGTCCATGTTGGCCTGGACCTTACTTGGTAGCCCAGGCTGGTCTCAAACTCGTGGCAATTCTCCTGCCTCATCTTTCCAATGTGTTAGGATTACAAGCGTGAGCCACCCACCTCACCTAATGAGTAGATACTTGATGGTGCAAGCAAATAGTACTGATTTTGTTGTGTACGACTCAGTTGATTGTTTAAATTAAAATGTTGTTAAATATTTATTCTTCTCCCTTTTACTTTGCACCTTTTCTTTTCCATTGAAAATAGAGTATCAGATTTATGAATAATTAATGTAATCATTTCAAATAATTCTATTTTAATATTCTGTTCAATATTTTCTTAGAGGCAGATTCTGAAAGTAAGAGCTGTAGTATATATAATATTATAGAAGGTTTATAGAAACCAGCACCTTCATGTTGCTAAACAGCAAGTTCCCTGTAGATCATAGGATTATGACTCTAGAGCATGCAAAAGTATGGCTATAGGTAATGTTTGATTTGTTTTCTACAGAAACCCTCCACATACTGCTAACTCAAGTCTTACATCCAAAGTTGTGACCACAACGAAGCCAGTGACAACAACCAAACCAACAGCAATTGTAAACCTGCCACCTGCTAAGCCAGCCCCAGCGAAGCCAGCCCCTGCTCAGCCAGTTCTTGCTAAGCCAGACCCTGCAAAACCAGCCCAAGCGAGACCAGCCCCTGCTAAGCCAGCTTCTGCTAAGTCAGTGCCTCCTCAGCCAGTCCATGTTCAGCCAGCCCCTGCGCAGACAGCTTCTGTAAGACCAGCCCCTGCTAAGCCAGCCCCTCCTCAGCCAGTCCCTGCTAAGCCAGCCCCTCCTCAGCCTGCTGCTGCTAAGCCAGTCCCTGCTAAGCCAGCAGTCCCTGCTCAGCCAGCCGCTGCTCAACCAATGCCTGCTCAGCCTGTCCTTACTAAATCAGCCGCTGTGAAACCAGCCTCTGCCAACAAGCCTGTGGCAGCCAAACCTGTGGCCACGAACACAGCCACAGCCACAGCCAGACCTGCATTAGCAGCGAAGCCTGCTGCAGCGAAGCCTGCAGCAACGAGACCCCTTGCTGCTGCCGTAAGGCCAGTTGCTACCAAGCCAGAGGCCCCCAGGCAACAGGCCAAACCAGCTGCCACCAAGCCAGCCACTACTAAGCCCTTGGGTAAGAAAGCCTGCTTAGAGACACCATCTTTTATGCCTGCATTTAATACTCCAAGGACATGGCCCTGGAAGCTGGTCTACAGGGTAGGCTGATGACCCAAGGTGGGCATAGTTATATGATAGACCTTAGAAGATGCTAGCTAGGCAAAGGATTGTCCACATATTGCTTTTCTCTGCACCGTGAAGCAGTTTTCCCTTGTACAACCTCTCAAGGATGCTGGGGTCCTGAGGAAGACTGATGCTTCCTGTACGTTCAGGCCTGCTTCCCTGGCTGTAGCTTCTCTGCTGTAGAGCCCCATCCTGGTTCTCTGGCTCTTCAATATTTCTGTCCCTATCTTCCATGGAATTCCCTGAGCCTTAGGAACAGATGCTGTGTTTTAGATGTTATCAACCAGAGCAGGGCACTCTATGGTCAGTTGTTCTCCCAGTTTTCTCACTGTGATGAATTGTTTCTGCTGCAAAAAGAAGCATCTTTGATGAGGGGTGAAAGCTATGCTTATCTGTGGGTATAAAGATAGGTGTTTAGTAATCACATGGCAGCATAGTAGGCTCTTCTCTGGGTCCCATGGCCTCACCCTCCATGGGCAGCTGGCGAGGTCCTGTGATGCTCTCTCATCTATAAAGTGCAACCTCAAGAACCCTGTAATAGAGTCATACGAGAAATGTTTTGAAATATTTTAAGTAAGCTTATGACTTGATGTTGGGCCATACCCATAGGTATCCTTGGTTGCATTGTGGAATGTGGGTCATGCGTTGGGTGCTCCTGACTCCGAGTGAGAGAGAAAGGAGAAGCTTGCTATTTTGTTCTGGTTAGGCAGCAGAGTGGAGGCTTTCTCTCTCCCCCACTCTGTCCCTCCTTCCCTTCCTCCCTCCCTCCTCCCCTTCCTCCCTCTCTTCTTTTCTTTTATCTTTGCTTCCTTCCTTCCTTTCTTCCTTCTTTCCTTCCTCCTTCCTTCCTTCCTTCCTTCCTTCCTTCCTTCCTTCCTTCCTTCCTTCCTTCCTTTTTTTCTGGAACTAAACTTGCTCCCCTTCTAATGTGACTCAGGAAGATCAAAGCTGGTCCTGTGCTAATCTATTCCTTCTTTCCAAAAGGGATGTGGTCACAGAAAGGGGCCCTACACTGATTATTGTGGCAGTATCAGGGGTTGGTTCAATAAAGTGAGAAATGATACCTCAGAAACTCAGTTCTCCCTCAGAGGCTGACCAGCATGTTCATTCTGACCCAAGAAAAGCACATTCCTGACTTTGTGTGTGTGTGTGTGTGTGTGTGTATGTGTGTGTGTGTGAGGGGGGGTGAGTTAATGAGACTCAGGGGGTATAATTGTTAGCTTTTCTGAGAAGATGTAAGAAGATTCTACAGAATGTCATAATCTATAAAGGAAGATGAATCTAGAATATATGTGCTCATGAAAAAGTAGGAATTATCTTTACCTATGAGCAGACAGAAAGCTGAGACAGTATGTTCTTGTCATAGCCTACAACACCATGATTTTTCATGTTTGCAATCCTTGAGCTGGTCTTGTACTGCCCATGTAACTTCCTGCTAGCATGCTGGAGCTTACATTTCAAAGTATCTTCTTCACAAGGGGTTTTTGGTAGAAAAATGAAAGTAGTCACTTATGTACCTTGTTGATGAATAAGGATGTGTTTGAGTCACTATGCTCTTACATGCCAGGCAGGCTGGTGGAGGAAGTGACTGGTGAAGGGGACACTAGCTCCCTTTCTTGGCGAGCTTCAGGCCAGCTGTCCACCAACATCTCCCAGATCTCTTCTGAAGCTCCTACATGTGCTCCTGTTGTGAGGAGTTTTAATTTTATAAACTCTGCACTCTGATCTTTCAGCGAGAGTGTCCCGAGAAGTCCAGGTCTCTGAAGTCACGGAGAACAGTGCCAGACTCCACTGGGAGCGGCCCGAGCCTTCCAGCTCCTTTTTTTATGACCTCACTGTAACCTCGGCCCACGACCAGTCCTTGGTTCTGAGACAAAACCTCACTGTCACTGACCGTGTCGTTGGAGGCCTACTGGCTGGACAGCTGTACCATGTCGTAGTGGTCTCCTACCTGCAGTCTCAGGTCAGGGCCATCTACCAAGGAAGTTTCAATACGAGTAAGTACTGATGACTTGAGAGCACTTGGGTCTTAATTTCTACATGGTATACCAAACAGGATATAAAACAATGATGTCTTGAGTCCATCCTGAAGCACAGACACAATTAAGTACAATCCATCAATCTTGGGTACTGAGGCTACACCCTGAAAATCGAAACCACAGCAACAGCATAGGAGACAGCGTTCCCTGTGCCATATGCTCTCATTCTTGGTTCCTGGGACCCTTTAAGGGGGAGACCAGATTTTCTCTGCCTTAGCCTATCATGTCCAGGTGGCACGTGGGAAATGGGGACCTGGATCCTGGCAGGGAAGACGGTGGGATCTCTGTTGCCACTTTTAGTTTCCGAGTCAACTACTAGTTGGCTGTATTTTCTTTTCTTATAGAGAAAACCCAGCCTCCACCTCTTCAGGCAGCACACCGAGCATCCAGTTCAACCATCAACCTCATGGTGAACACAGAACCATTGTTTCTCACTAAAACAGGTAAGCCGTGGCAGTACTAGGTCCCCTAATGGACTTCAGAAAGCATTCTCTCAAGAATTGCAAACCCTTTGAAATTGAGGTCACCTGCCTGAGACTAAGTCACATGACTTCCACGGGATCAATTCCAAAGGGGTCCTCAGCTGCTGGGTTTCATCTCACTCTACATGGTCTCGGTTTCAAAAGCAGAGGAACCAAGCTTGTCACCATAGTGTTAGAGGAAGCTGGCAGGAGCTGCTTCTGAGCCCATGGCTATTATGCATGGCTCCACCAGTCACTTCCTCTGTGTTATGTTGAAACTGGCTAGGGTTGACTTGTGGTCTGTGGTGCTGCAAAGAATAGTTTCATTCACTTACCGAATCATCTATAAGACACTGCTGAGGAGACCCAAGGTAACCAGACTGGATCCTACAGAACATGTGGGTTCAGATATATTCTCAGTTCTCGAAACGCCACATCTAGGCTTGGTCTTGTATACCACTTTCCTGGGTACCTGAGCACAGAGTGTGTCTGTTAGTGACAGGCAAGATTGCTGTTCTTGGGACACAAGTCTGAGAACCTGTAACCCTCCCTCCCCCTATATAAGTTGCTTTTCTATTGCTACGACATGTTCTTGTCATGTGGTCACTTGGTCATGACCAAGGCAACTTATAGAAGAAAGAGTTTATTTTGGGGGTCACAGTTCCAGAGGAATAAGGGTCTCTGAAGATGGAACAGAGGTAGGAGGCAGCAGGCAGCTGGAGTAGCAGAGAGATCCTATCATGATCCACAAACAAGGGGCTTAGAACTCATTGGGGCTGATGGAAGGCTTTTAAAGCTTGAAAGCTTACCTGTGACACACCTTCTCCAGCAAGACCATACCTCCTAATCTTTCCTGAGCAACTGGGGACTGTCTTAGGCTGGGTGACTGTTGCTATGATGAAACACCATGACCAAAGCAACTTGGAGAGGAGAGGCTTTATTGGGCTCACGCTTCCATATCACTGTTCATCACTGAAGGAAGCCAGGACAGGAACTCAAACAGGGCAGGAACCTGGAGTCAGGAGCTGATGCAGAGACCAGGGAGAAGTACTGCTTAATGGCTTGCTCCCTATGCATGGCTTACTCAGCCTTCTTTCTTATAGAACTCAGAACCACCAGCCCAGGGATGGCACCACCTATAATGGGTTTGCCCTCCACCATCAATCACTAATTAAGAAAATGCCCTACAGGCCTGCCTACAACCCTATTTTATAGCGGCATATTCTTAATTGCAGTTCCCTCCTTTCAGATGACTTCAGCTTGTGTCAAGTTGTCCCAAAACTAGCCAGACCAGGGACCAAATACATGTTCAAACATTTGAGCCAATGGGAGCCATTCCCATTCAAATAACACTTTCATTTAGCAGAATGGAGGCTTGGCTAACTAGATTTGAGAAAGTGACTACACAGTGATCAATATGCTTGACTTAGGCACCAAAGGCGCCATTAACTAACATGAGAACTCAAAATCCTGGGAGACTTTAGTTATGGTACTGTTTCATAGTCCTCAGAGTGCAAGCCCCTGCTTAGCATGGAGATTGTCTGATGCCTTCTGGCCAGTCAGGAGGAACAGGATGCCTCTCAATACGTGCTTCCTTTCTGTGAGTCATCATTCATAAGCAGCCTTTGTAACTGCCTTTGTAACTGTACTAGACGGAAGAGCTACCACTGTCATTTAACAGCAAGCGACTGCATGGTGTCCAATGTCTCTAGCCTTTCCTGTGAAAGGCTAGCAGAAGAATAGGGGGTTTTCCCAATAGAAATTCTTGGGACTGAGGGAGGTGGGGCTCCATACAGGTGGTGGTAATTAACTACAATGGCTGAGAGATTCTATATAAAGCCTTGAAGAAATTGAATGCTATGGTGTAAATGCAAACTGGAAAAGTGAAGTAGGTGGGTGAAGTGAGAGTTGGTTGGGGGAGGGGGGAGGAGGTAGAGGAGGAGGGGGAGGAGATGCCACTGCTCATCAGTTTCTGCTGCCCACACCAAAGACTACAGACAGACTTTTGTTTCCTGCCTGGTTCTGCCCTGCAGCTCACAGTCTATTCTGGTCTATTCTTAAGCCACCATGGTAAGGATGCCCCAACATGAATGCTGACCTCAAAAGAAAGCCACATCTCTGTGGCTGGGGTTTCTTGGATTTTCCTTCAAGATACTGTCACAGGGTCAGGGAGATTGCTCAGTGGGTAAAGCACCAAGGGTGTAAGCTTGAGAACCCATGTTTGAACCCCAGAACCCCTGTAAATGCGGAAGGAGAGAATCAACTTCACAACATTTGCCTTTGGCCGCCAAACTCATGCTACGGCCTACCCCTCTCCTGTCATGCTCACATGCACAATAACAAATAAAATTAGGAAAAAAAAAAAAACAGAAAACCAAACACCAGCCAAAGAAGATCCAGAATACATTCACTTCAAAGACACAGAAAGCTGTGTGTTTAATCTGATTCCCTCTTCCTAGCTTTTGCCTCTGAGTGTGGAAAATGTAAAATTTCCAGCAAACTCTTGTTTCATTGAGAGACTTGGAGGAACTCCTAGACAGCAAGATTTAGGGATAAGTTGGTTTCTTTATGTGTGCCTCTGAAGGCTGAGACTGTATAAACAGTGTTTAGTTAGCGTAAACAACATAATCTTTAAACACAAATCTGGGTCAGGCTGTTCTGTTTTTAAATGTGGAGTTGCTGCTTCCAGAATCAGGGAAGGATTTTCTCCACAGACATGTAACACTGTCTGACAAAGAGGGCTGATTTGGGTTTTGTTTGTAACGGGGACCCACGTTCCTGTCAAGGCCGCAGAGCATTTGTTTGCGGGTGAATCTAAAATCTGTCTCCGTCCCGCTCATGGCAGTGAGGCAGTCTGAGGATGCAGGTGAATGTTTGTGTCTTCTTGACAAAGCCTGACAGGGGAGAGAAGTCTGACTTTGTGTCTCCCAGCTCAAGCCTGTCCTTTTGCTAGAGAACTGTGCTTCCATAAGACCCTGCCTCGAGGTGAAGGTTGATTCTGCTGGTAGACCTCCAACAGCATCCACACCTTGCCTTTCAAGGTTCTAGACTTTGCAGCATTACATTTGAAATGGTTAGAATTTGTATTTTGAAAACCAAGCAAAGCAGACCTTCCTTAAAATCTCCACTCTACCCTTTGCTTCCCTTAGCTCTCAAATATTACAATGCAGCTGCTTTTAAGTAGTAAGGTTACTGTCTGCTAAAGCCACTTAGCAATGACTGAATAAGTCCTTCAGTATTGTCTTACTCGAGGAAAGCAAGGAGGGGCACTTTGTGAGGGAGAGCCTTGAGTCAGGTTGGTAGCTACTCCCACAAACATGCAGATTAGCTGATCCTGAGCCTTTGTTGAAAGAAGGCTTAGACTTTCAGACTTTTAGATTAAAACATTTTACATGCACATGTCTTTCCCAGCAAACTCCAGCATTTGCCAGAAAGTTCTGTAAACAGAAGTCTTGCTGTTCTCAAACTGTCAATTTACCTCTGTAGGCATCTGGGGGACCCAGCCTTATTTTGCAACTGGCTCCAGCAGGAGTGTGCATTCAAACCCTGAACTTCCTTAACTGGAGACAAACCAAGCTTCCGGCCCCCACACAGTCCTGCCCTGGGGCATTTCTGCTGCCCGAGAAGCTTCTTCTCCATCTTAGTTTTATGTGAGAGGGAAGAAAAATAGTCGGCTATACTTGTGTCTGCACACACACTTAACACGATGAACATCTGTTGAAGGCCTGGCAAAAAGGCCTGGTGGTTAAAAGTGGTTGCTGATCTTGCAGGGGTCAGAGGTCAGTGCTAGCACCCATGTTAGGCTGCTCACAACTGCCTCTGACTCTAGCTCTAGGGGAACTGACATAGAATACAAGCATAAACAATAAAGTGTATATATTTACTTTTTTTTCAAAAAAAGAATACTCAATTACAATTTATATACACTTTCAATCTACTTTCTTCTTGAAATGTATAGTCTAACAGAATTTAATGCCATTTACCAAGGAGTATGAAAGTCCATGGTCTGGAAAGTCAGTGGTCCATGGTCTGGACAGTGTAGACAGAAAGAACTGGAGAGCAGATGGCCTGGAAATTGAAATGGGGAGAAGTTAGTCATTTTATTTTTGTTATTCAGTGACAGCTAATAGTTGAGATTCTTGCTGTACTTTTTGTTTATTCTTTGCAAACCTGAGACTGACTGCTATGTCAGTTTAATAATGAAGAAACAGAGGCTCAGGTAAGGTTAAAACCTTCCCACCAGGAAATTCTTCTCTACAGTAGCATTGAGATCCAGCCACAGACTCCAATATGGAGTCTGGAGGCTGAGGCGTTGGCACAGACCTACTGATGCTCCTTTCTCCGTTTGATCCTGTAGATATATGTAAGCTGTCCAGAGATGCTGGGACTTGTGTGGACTTCAAGTTACTGTGGCACTACGACCTAGAGAGCAAAAGTTGCAAGAGATTCTGGTATGGAGGTTGTGGGGGCAACGAGAACAGATTCCACTCCCAGGAAGAATGTGAAAAGATGTGTAGTCCTGGTAAGTGGCCCCTCTCTCCCTGGGGTTTTATTTATCTATTATGCATAGAGAGGAGAGATCGGGGTTAATTGCCTCACCGCTGAGAAATGCCTGAATTACAATGGTTATGGAAAACCTGAAAACAGTTAAATCAAATCCTCAGATAAGATGGACCAATGAACCATTAAAAAGATAAAATTTTTAATTTTACACACACATGAAAAAAAAGCCACAGGAAGTTAGTGATTGGAATGACTGATTTGTTTCTTGAAAGCATATGTGTATCTTTGGTGGTTGGGAAACCCAGAGCCAACCAAACACATCAGGAACATTAGCACATCCTTGTCACTTTAGAAGTGTCACAGTACACATGATGGTTAGAATAGAATAATGATCAACAACAGAAGACTAATGATAAACACATATATATTCATTTTTAAATAGCTTTGCCTCCTATAAACAGTAGTGTTGACACCGAGGTTATCCAGTCTCTCTATCATAGTGAGCAGTTCAATTAGTAATGGCACAGAGTTCAGATTCCGCATGGCCCAAACCTGAAGCCACAAGGACCACAGGAACCAGTAAGGAAGGGCTACAGACTAGAGGCTGTGGGATCGTGCTGTGATAAATACAGTATATTTTATGTTTATTGACCTCTCTTCTTTTCTTCTCCCTCTGTCTTCTCCCTCCACTCTTCTCTCCTTCCCTCCACACTCAATGCTCTCCATACCCAGAGTTAACAGTTTGACAAGAGCCTAAGCACGGCCTTCAGGCAACACGTACCTCTGGGAGAAGGAGGAGGCAGCCATTTCTAACTCGTTTCTATAAGAGCTCTGGGTAGATGCCTCAGCACGGTGCCTTTTCATGCTTTGATTGACACTCAACCTCGGGAGGAAACCCTCTGCACGTGACCTGTCAATATGGTGCTAAATGTGTCTATGGACCCTGCTCTCCATCTTCAGGCAGTTCTACCGTATACTTGGACCCTTGGGTTATAGCTAGCCACTGCTGGTGTTTATGTGAACATTCCTATAAATTCAATTTCCCTCTGGAGTTCCACACTACGCCTGTGCCAGGCAAACCCTGTGCCTAGAACATAGCCTGGACGTCACAGCTACTCTGTACATTTCTGCTTGGTTCATTCCTCTGTAGTTGCACGGCTTAGATGGAGAAACAAGAGTCTAACCTTCTCATGGTCCCGGTTTCCTGGATTAGACTTCGAGCAATATTCCTCTAAATCCTCTGACAAATGATCTAATTAGAAGAAATCAGACCTCTTTCCTGTGTGCATTGCTGGGACAAATGCCTCCATTAGAGAATTCAAATAAAGTCCTAATTGAGAATCTCTTTGGTGGTCTTCTAAGGTGGGTTGTTTTTCAATGTTGTTGTCTTGGAGCTTGGAGGTGAGATTCAATGTTTAAAATTTTTGGGAAATTTATACAAAGAAACTTTTAAATAAAGTATATTGAATGTGCCATGAGTTTTGGTGGTCTTGGTTCTCTTCTTTCTGTAGTGTCCACTGTCAGGATTTCCCCATGGCTGAGGACGTTTGGCTCAGGCCCAGACTCGGGTTTCATTGAAAGGGTCAGAAAACCCTATGGGACTGTGTTCTGGGAGGCTTACCAGCCTTTTTGTGGAAGATCTAGGATATACTACATGTCAGGGCCAGGATCACTGTCCTCTTTCTAGAGAGCCCTGGATAGTTTGAGACTCAAGAGAGGATGTCTGTCCTCACTTCTGACTTTTGCTTGACCCCAGAACCTCAGCTTCTGGCCTCTTTACAGTGATTATTTTTAGCCTAGGGACTAGATTGTTCCTATTGAACAATCGATGAGATGGGGATGGCTCTCTTTGACTTCACTACTTCTCTGGAACCTCTAGGACAAAATATACTTTGCTGTTACCGTGTTCCCCATTTCATCAGAAACCTTTCTCTTGGGGCTAGAGAGGTGGTTCAGTGGCTAAGAGCACATGGACACTCACAATCATTGGTAACTCCAGTTTTGGGGAATGGAGTCTAACACTTTCTTCTGGTCTCTGATGACACGAGGAATTCACACAGTACATAGACATACCTGTAAGCAAAATATCCGTAGAATAACATCAAGTAATCTTCATCTCCTCCCACCCCTCCTTTTGCACACACACACACACACACACACACACACACACACACACACACACACACACACACACACACTATAGCCACCACTGTCATAAACAACAACACTACCAAGCAGATACACAAAACATATTCTCACTGGAAAAGAAACTGTGTTTTTTTTTGACAGAATGCTTCTGCTCTGACAGGTGCTGGTGGTAAGACTCAGGTAGGATCTTAGGTGTGAGCAGACTTATGAACATAAGATTGAGGGTAGATTTGCTAGTGGATCTGTAGGGAGGATGGAGAAAAGAGGGACAATGGGGTGTGCAGAACCTGGGAAGTTAGGGGAGACACTAGCCTCAAGGGCCATTCTCAGAATACCCATCAGATTCTCAAAAGGGAGTTCTACGTTATCAGAGTGGGCAGACAGTTTAGAGCTAAGCTCTGTGCTGCTGTCACTATGTAGACATGAAGGGTGGCTTGGGAGAGGGAGAGTTCTGCTGAAAAGTAATATTGGTTTTGGGAAGGACTGAGGGCTTCATGGACCAAAACATTGGGAGACTTGAGTTCACCTATAGCTTGTGTCTAGATGGCACCTGATTGTCAGGGTGGTTTTAGGGGATTTGCAAAGCTTTGGGGATGTTTCAAAAGCCCTCACAATCAGGTGGTCTGGAAGTCTATGTTGGATGATTTTATGTCAATTTAACATGAGCTAAAGTCATTTGAGAAGAGGGGAACCTCAATTAAAAAAAAAAGCCTCCATAAGATCAGGTTTTAGGCAAACCTGTAAGGCATTTTTTAAATTAGTGATTGATGGGGAGGGCCAGTTCTATTGTGTCCTGGTGGTCCTAGGTTCTCCAAGAAAGCAGGCTGAGCAAGCCAATAAGCAGCATCCCTCCATGGCCCCTGCATTAGCTTATGCCTCCAGGATCCTGCCCTGTTTGAGTTCCTGTACCGGCTTCCTTCAATGATGAACAGTGATGTGGAAGTGTAAGCCAAATAAACCCTTTCCTCTCCAAGTTGCTTTGGTCATAGTGTTTTACCACAGCAATAGAAATCTTAAGACAGAGTCTAAACCAAGGTATCAGCAGAACTGTTCTGCCTTAAAACAGAGGAGAGACTCCCTCTCCCTGAGTCTCTTCCTGCCTTTTAAGGTTGCTGCAGCCCTGGATATGCCTCAGCTTGCAGACATCACCCCACCAGTCTCCTTCATAATCAGGGCTCCTTCCCATGCACCCCAGTCTTCACATGGCTGTCTTCTCATAAGAATCCCAAGTTTGACTAAGCTCCCCATCCTCTGGTCTAACCTGATCTCAACTAATGACATCTGCAGTCACCCTGCTATCCATTAAGGACATTGTAAGTGACTTGGGGTCAGGAAACCATCCTTTCAACCAACAGCACCATCTTATCACTTCCAGTGTCTGCTCACATCTCTGGGTGCTGCTCTGTCCTATTGCTAGACAGTGGCTCCACATATCAGACCATAGCAAGTCCCACTGTTCCTTTGTCATGATTGGTGCCTGAAATGATCACTACGGAGTCTTAAAACCAGAATCTTTTATTCATTTTCGAGGTTAAATATCAGATCCTAGATAAAGCTTTCTGTCTTAGCCTCATCCAGGCTTTGCTCTCCAGCAAAGGCTCAACTCATGGCTGTGGGTGGAATTTGAGTGAAATCTGACATCCCAGTGCCTCTTTGAGTGTCATAGTGGGCTGCTTCCTGGAGTCTAAATGGGAGGTGTTAGCTGGTGTCTGTCAGTTGCTGTTGTTCGTGGCTCATGTCTGTGACAGGTTTCCCCTGCCAACTCCTTTGTGAGGCATATACTGGCTCTCTAGAGGACTAGCTTGGGAAAGAAGTTCCTTTTTCTCTTCTGCATCTCTGTGTAAGGCAATGTCACCCACAGGCTCTCAATGCTAGGGCTCTTTATCAGACAGGTCACCCTCTGGTGAAGCATCGCCAGAGGGTTGAGTAAGTTAGCTCAAGCCCTATACCTTTCTAGGCTTACTCAATCTATAGAAAACTCATGTGATGTTGCCACATAAGGTGACATTCCATCTTTGTATTTAATCACTATAACATCCTTTGAGAAAGAAAAGAGGCTGGGCACGTGGTCAGTGGAGAGTGGAGACCATCTGGTGACTCAGAGGTGGGGGTGTGGGGGGGTAATGGCTCATGCCTACCCTTATAACTTTGACTGTCCTCTGTGGGTCTGCCCACTCTTGTGGATCACCAATCGATACATTCCACAAAGGCAGAGGGAGCAGAGACATTGAGAAGGGAGGAGAGAGGAAGGCAGAGTGGGAGTGTATATATTTGAAAGCCCTGTGAGTATGTATGGTGGATAAACCACACCAAGACCCAAAGTCAGTAGGCAGATGAACTTCACTTAGGGTGATTGAAGGCTTATAAAGTTTTGGAGGACTGAGGGCAGGGACATTCAGGATGGTCACAAGGTCATTGGCTGGGGACTTTGGGTACCTGGAATGCCTCAGCATGGGGAAGCACTTCCTGAATCTCAGGTACTGGCTGAACAGGCTCTTATTGGGAGAAAGGGAAGTGATCCTGTAAACTAACTGAGGCTATGTGACGTTCCTCAGGTAGAGGCATGTATGGGGCTTAGAATTCCTCAAACAAGGTTAAAGAAGAGGAAAATTCGCTAATGAAAGGAGTCCCCCATATTGTATAGAGCTGAGGCCATCGGTGGACTTTGGCCTTAATTAGCAGAGTTTTCCCACAGTCCTCTTGGTTTTGAGGAAGGATCAGCAGAGTGCCCCTCCTTTCTTGACAGAATATGGGGGAAGCATATGTCTTCTTGCAGAAGTCCTGCTTTGTTTTTCCAAGATCACTAGGACCTTCTTTCCCCATCCTCTTCTGTCTCAGCAGTGACCTTGGTAGGCTCAGTTCAGTCCTCTGATCTGGAGCCTTGGTGACTGATGGCCCTGCAAAAAGTGAGACTGCCAGACACCTGACATCAGCCCCGAAAGGACTCATGAGCAGAGAACTCTGGACCCTAGCAGTGGGCTGAGCTCTTGATCTTCCTTCTTGATTTATATCGCATGGACCTAAAATGGTTATTTGGGTGGGGGTATTGTTTGGGTATCTCCAAAGCAGCCCCAGCATGTTAATTGTGAGTCAGTTCTTTGAAAGATGAAGGGAACCACAAGAGAAGTCGGGGAGTCTGAAGTGAGACAGAGGTGAGACTAGGATTAAAAGGTGGTAGATAGCTCCCACTGTGTGCCAGGGGTGGTCAAGGGTTTAATTGTACATGGGGAATTCTGAGAAGCTCTGTAGTTTGTAGACCTTGCAGCCTAGCTGTGAAGGAGCGGGGGTATTTTGCACTGATTTCCAGGGGTAGCTGTGCATCTGTCCTAGAGAATGAGCCCACTGGTTGTTCCTGAATGTATGCTGACTGATCACTGGGCCTGTGTGTAGTGTTCTGGGAAAGACCTGTAGGTACATATAGTGTCTATAGAGTACAGGGTGGGACCAGTGGAAGGGACTCCTATGTTTCTGATATCCCTAAAGGGTCTGTTCCAGGTAAGCTACATATAAACTGGGTGGCATCCATTAGCTAAAGAGTCATTCTCTTCTCTTGCAGAAAGAAGCCCTCTCTGATCTTCCTATTTGCTGTTGCCAGCATATTTGCCCCTTCGCTCTGATTTGGTTCACTGCAGCTATGTGCTGCCTTTCTGCACCTGTACCTGGGCTGCTTAAGGTTTCTGGGAATACACCCACCACTTCTCCAGAGTTAGAATAGCAGATCACAGACATTCATGTGGTTGGCTGAGTGGGCTGGCCATTCAAATCCTGGGTTTCCATGCTCCCAAGAGCATCTCTACAAAGGGGTAAGTCACCACTTTTTTTTTTTTTTTTTTTGAGACAGGGTTTCTCTGTGTAGCCCTGGCTGTCCTGGAACTCACTTTGTAGACCAGGCTCGCCTCAAACTCAGAAATCTGCCTGTCTCTGTCTCGCAAGTGCTGGGATTAAAGGCATGTGCCACCATGCCCGCAAAGTCCCCACTTTCAAGAGGTTCAGCTACGGTCACAGAAGAATTGGTTCAAGCAATGTCCCTACCATGTAGAGCACTTTTCATTCCCATTTAAAAGATTCCATGTTACCTGGTATCTTAGTTTGGGTTTTATTGCTCTGAAGAGACACTATGACCATGGCAACTCTTATAAAGAAAAATAATTCATCAGGCCTAGCTTACAGTTTCAGATACTTAGTCCATTATCATTATGGTGGGAAGCATGGTGGCATGCAGGCAGGCTTGTTGCAAGAGAAGGAGCTGAGCGTTCTACATCTTGATCTGCAGACATCAAGGAGAAGACTGTGTTCCCAAGCATAGTTTGAATATAGAAGACCTCAAAGCCTGCCCCCGCAGTGATACACTTCCTCCAACAGGGTCACACCTACTCCAACAATGCCACATCTCCTAATAGTGCCGCTCCTTATTGCCATACATTTGAAAAGTTGAGTCTGTGAGGGCCATACCTATTCAAATCACCACATTTGGTATGAGTCAACAACCAGTTTTATCCTGTAACAGGATCGATGACCACTGATGGAGGTAGTCAGGGCTAAGGCACAATTTCTCTCAGATATGTTTACTTGACCACAGACCCTCTTTCTTCTTCCTTGCTACTTCTAAAGGAAGATAGTACACCAACGCAGCCAGACATGCTGTCTTAAATCTGTTTCTGACATGCATTCTTGACAAATGACCATCTTGCGAATGGCATTTTGAGAGAAGAAGAGCAGCCATTACCAAGCCTATGGTTTGACTCTGTCTAGCAGCTCTATGGCAGGCTTCGTCATTGCTGAAGTGCTTATTTCCCAACAACTGCCTTAAGACTCACTTGGGGTTTGGTACCATCTGTACAAGCAAATGCAGTCCTGACCCTGGATGAAGCACTGCCCTTCTGAGAACAATGAGCCCACAAATTGTAAGCAGCTTCCATTTTCCCATCTTGTTTTCTGGAAGCCATATTGTTTCATGGTGGCCATTTTGCTTCCTGGGAGCCATACTGACTCCTGAGTTTTTCTTGCTTCTTTCATTTCTTTTATTTTTTTTAAAAAAAGCTTTATAGCCATTGAGATTAAATACTTCATGCATAAGAAATTCATTTATATATACTGATTGGTAACTTTTTATTTTTATTTGTATTCTTTGATGTATATTAATATATACCAAAATCTGTCATTTTCACCCCCATTATTCTCTCTCACCCTTTCCCTTTTCTACTGAAATCTTTATTCTTTTCAACAAGCCTCCTTTTATTTTGATGTACTTTTTAAAAAACGTGTGACTCACTGAACTTAATTTTGGTCACTCCTACGAACATGAACCTTCCCCCACAGCTCCCATTAAGGCCAAGGCCTTCGGTGAGGGGCCGGCTTCATGCCCCCCCCCCATACAGTCTTGTTCAGATCTTATGCAGGTAACTCTACATGCATGGAATTCATGGGTGCAATGCTATTGTCATGTGCAGAAACAGCATTTTGCAGCACCTGTCCAAACTCCCTCTTCTTTCTTGCTTTTAAATATACAAACATGCTGTCTTTATCAATTAGTTAAATTGTCTCATAGTGTGTCCTATGTGTATACACATAGCTATGTACCTGCCCTACTTTTATTTTTAACTCTGTAATAAAAATACACTGACAAAAGGAATCTAGAAGATAAAGGGGTTTCTTTCTGCTTATAATTCCAGGTTACAGACCATGATTGTGGGGAAGTCAAGGCAGGAGCTTCAAACAACTAGCTACATCACATCCATAGTCAAGATGTGTAGGAAGAAATGAATGCATGGCTGCCCACTTGTTCACTCTTTGTGCTCGGCTTAATTCATACACATGTAAGGACCTTATGTCTAGGGAATGGTGCTGCCCTGAGTGGGCTATGTCCTCCTACATCAGTTAATTAAGACAATCCTCCATAAACATGCCCACAGACCAACACAATGCAAATAATCCTTCAACTGAGATTTTCTTCCCAGGTAGTTCTAGGTTGTTGACAATTCAAGCTGTCACATCATCCATCCATCCATCCATCCATCAATCCATCCACATGTTTCTGAAAGCATTAAATGCATGATGGGTACTGGAGATGCAGATTTTATAGAACCAAAGAAAACAGATAGTTTTGTAAATTGCTGGCACATAGGAAGTGCTGAGAGTAGTCACTACGGCAGGCTTCTTTTTCATTATTCATCTTCTGTTATTATACAGTTGGGCCCTGGTATTCTCATGGGAGTGAAACCCTGACTATCTATACTGTCCATCTATACCCTGGAATGTGCAGAGATGTAGTCTGCTGGAAGGAGAATCTCTTTGCCACAAAACTCCTTGTGTACTATAAGTGGCCTCTCTTAACCAGCAGCTGACTTCTTCTATGTATCTATACCAAACTTGATTTGCATCTAGTGCACATTCCAAAGTAGAGTGGTGGAGTCATTCACCCCAGATTTGAAGTTTGTGTGGAACTTCCAACCCATACAGATGTTTGGCCAAATAAAGACAGTTGACAGATGCTACAACCAATTCAAAAGGCACAGTGCTGATTCTGTGTGCTATTGAGGATTTGGAGGATAAATGAGTGAACACATGAACCTTGGATCCCTCCCCTGAAATGTATGAGGATGAGCAATTATGAGCTGCTGTGGGAGACTGTGTGTGGAAAGGGACAGAGTGGCAGCCGGGTTGTGATGTCATCTCTACATCATCAGATCTCTGTAGGACTCACTGAAGTGACTGATTAAATACTGAAGGAAGTAAAGGAGGCAGACAAGAAGGAAATGTAGGGTCAGTGTTCTTCACAGCAGGAAACCCAAGACGGAGAATCCTCAAAGGAATAGCAAGACTGGTTAGGTCCATGGTGGAAAGGTTGCAGGCTTCATTGGGTGATACAAGAAGACTGGCTTTGCTCATTGAAATGTGATCTGTCAAGCAGTATGGAAAGCCAATGGCCACTGAAAGATGCTTGGGTGGCCATGTATGGGTCACATAATGCCAGGACTGCACAGTCACGGACAGTCATCAAGTCACTGCAGAAATTCAGGGAAGCCGATAGTGACACCTGATGAAACACCAGTGTGGTAGCTCTGGCTTCATTCTGATCCAACAGATGCAGAGTTACACAAGTTCCCACACAGCAGATAGACTCAAGACATTTGTGGGATTATTTGTGTTGGTTAGGCCTGGGGAAGAGTTTGAGGGGAGCTGCAGCACTCCTCCTGATCCCTGACTTCTTGTTATTCTTCACTCCCAGGGACTGTTCTTCACTAGACTGCATAAGTGTTGTGTCTTTTCTTGATCCCTGACATGTTCACGACACTAGTGTCCCCTCTGTCTCTATGGGGCAGCCTCTGGCTTGGCTTGGTAATAAAGAGCACTTCCTACGTTGGATTCTCTTTCTAAAAGAAAATGATGTCTACTGGGCTAAGGCACAGAAGCCATGAACTGTCCTAGAAGCTGGTGTGGCCTCGGAGCATACAAGTTGCCCTTATCAGTAGCGCTGAAGTGTGGCATGGCCATAGATGCTTCACACACAGCATCATGGGTGAAGTTCTTCAGTGGAAGCTTTTAGCTTAGCTGTGTGGATGATAATTCGGAATGTCAGAGTGGCCCAGTTCACCCAGCTATGATGTCACACACAGATCATCACAGCCCAGAAGCTCTCCCAGAGTTCCAGTGAATACTGGTTCCTGAGTGATCCCAACTGTTGTTCCTCTGACCTGTACTGAGGACCTCTTACAGCCCAGCGTGCTGCCCTCCACTGTGCTGACTTCTCTATGAGCTTCCATGTCTGGCCATGCTGAGGAGCCATGGGTTCTGGTGCTGGGGTTCAGGGCTGGTGGGCCATGGTGCTGGGATGCTGGGCTATGGGCTGGGCAGGCAGGATGATTGTGGTACATGGCTGGTGGGGCCTAGTGCAGGGAAGGCTCTTTGCTTTTGCTCCTTCTCTGTTTCCTTCTGGTTTGAGTTTCCATGCTGCCTGTGGGGTCCCATCCTCTCTTGCTGCCAGGGTCCAGGAGCTACTCTAAGGTCCATTGCACTCCTAGGGCATCTTTGCTATTTGTTTGGAATCTTGTGCTAGGGTTGACCTGCCCTGAGCCACTGAAGCCCCACCTGGATCCAGTTCACATATTAATTCTGGGACCTATGTGTGGTCACTCGGTTGCTATGGAGCAAAAGACCAGAGGGAAGGTCTCATAAAACCTAGCTGTGGCATCTGGTAGGGAGTGATGAGCAGTGACCAGGGAGTTGCTTAACGAGGACGACTCTTAAGTATTTTTCAGCCTGGAGATTAGACACTGTGCTCTTGCCTGGAGTTAGAGGTGTCTGGGAAAACCTTCCTGTGGCCATCATAGTCATCTGATGAAAGATACTTGGGTATCTGCTGAGGGAACTAGCTCCATGTGTTTGATTTCAAGCGAATGATGGATTTCCAGTATTTGAAAAACAAAAAATGATGGATTTCCAGTATTTGGAAAAAAATTCCAGAGATCTTGGGAACAGAAATAGCATGACAAAAAGAAATTGGTGGCATATATATATATATATATATATATATATATATATATATATATGTATATATATATGGCTAATGGTTAGAGCACATGTGTCTGATAGCTACTCTGTTCAGTCTAGTAGGTTAAGAGGCCTTGTGTCAAACAGTTTGCCCAAAGCAGACTCTCATCCAGTCTTTCTACAGAGAGCTATAGAGGATGGAAAAAAGCCAGAGGACGGAGCAGCAAGCCTGTGTGTGAGAAAGTCACCACAGGCACATTGAGAGCAGCTGAGGTTTGGTCACACTCAGCCACTGGGGAGCTGGGGTCAGTGGGTCAAGGAGCAGGAAGCTGAGTGTTACCTGTTTCCTCTCAGATCTTTGTTTGGTGGTTAATCCAGTGATGCCCACCCCCTCCATGTGTTGGAGAACCTGCACAACACTGTTAAGGAGAGGGTTTGGGTGAGAGGCAGGGGATCTGGACCACTAAGGTAGACAGTTCAGCTAGAGACATTTGACACAACACAGACACAAGAGAACTCAGAGGTGGGCTGAAGAGAGAGCCACACATGCTACTGACCAGTTATGTTGGATATGAACCTAAAGAAATGGTAATGGAGACAGAATCGAGATGATGAGAGATTACATTGCTCATCCTTTAGAAGAAAGAAAGCTGTTGCCATGCTGTGTAAAGACTCTGCAGAAGCCTGCTGTGTGTCTTGACACTCTACCCCTTGGCATCAGTAAAGTTTACTGGTAAGGAACCATGTTCATGCCAGATGTAGTAACTGAGTCTAAAACCTATCTGTGATATGAACTCTGGATGTGGTTCCGGATGCCTAGATTCCTGATTCCCATCTAGTTTCAGAGCTGATCCTGATCTTTGAGCATCCCCATTGTTGCTGAAAGCTACACAAGAGTTTTCACAACTTTTTCAATAATGTGAAAGAATAGACAGGTTCTTTTTTTTTTAATTTTTAATATTTTTATTACATATTTTCTTCAATTACATTTCCAATGCTATCCCAAAAGTCCCCCATAGTGCCCACTTCCCTACCCACCCATTCCCATTCTTTTGGCCCTGGCATTCCCCTATATTGGGGCATATAAAGTTTGCAAGTCCAATGGGCCTCTCTTTCCAGTGATGGCCGACTAGGCCATCTTTTGATACATATGCAGCTAGAGACAAGAGCTCCGGGGTTCTGGTTAGTACATCATGTTGTTCCAACAATAGGGTTGCAGATCCCTTTAGCTCCTTGGTTACTTTCTCTAGCTTCTCCATTGGGAGCCCTGTGATACATCCAATAGCTGACTGTGAACATCCACTCCTGTGTTTGCTAGGCCCCGGCATCGTCTCACAAGAGACAGCTATATTTGGGTCCTTTCAGCAAAATCTTGCTAGTGTATGCAATGGTGTCAGCGTTTAGAAGCTGATTATGGGATGGATCCCTGGATACAGCAGTCTCTAAATGGTCCATCCTTTCATCACAGCTACGAACTTTGTCTCTGTAACTCCTTCCCTGGGTGTTTTGTTCCCAATTCTAAGAAGGTGCACAGTGTCCACACTTTGGTCTTCATTCTTCTTGAGTTTCATGCGTTTAGCAAATTGTATCTTATATCTTGGGTATCCTAAGTTTTGGGCTAATATCCACTTATCAGTGAATACATATTGTGTGAGTTCTTTTGTGATTGTGTTACTTCACTCAAGATGATGCCCTCCAGGTCCATCCATTTGGCTAGGAATTTCATAAATTCATTCTTTTTAATAGCTGAGTAGTACTCCATTGTGTAAATGTACCATAATTTCTGTATCCATTCCTCTGTTGAGGGACATCTGGGTTCTTTCCAGCTTCTGGCTATTATAAATAGGGCTTCTATGAACATAGTGGAGCATGTGTCCTTTTTACCGGTTGGGACATCTTCTGGATATATGCCCAGGAGAGGTATTGCTGGATCCTCCGGTAGTACTATGTCCAATTTTCTGAGGAACCGCCAGACTGATTTCCAGAGTGGTTGTACAAGCTTGCAATCCCACCAACAATGGAGAAGTGTTCCTCTTTCTCCACATCCTCGCCAGCATCTGTTGTCACCTGAATTTTTGATCTTAGCCATTCTGACTGGTGTGAGGTGGAATCTCAGGGTTGTTTTGATTTGCATTTCCCTGATGATTAAGGATGTTGAACATTTTTTCAGGTGCTTCTCTGCCATTCGGTATTCCTCAGGTGAGAATTCTTTGTTCAGTTCTGAGCCCCATTTTTTAATGGGGTTAATTGACTTTCTGGAGTCCACCTTCTTGAGTTCTTTATATATATTGGATATTAGTCCCTTATCTGATTTAGGATAGGTGAAGATCCTTTCCCAATCTGTTGGTGGTTTTTTTGTCTTATTGATGGTGTCTTTAGCCTTGCAGAAGCTTTGTAGTTTCATGAGGTCCCACTTGTCAATTCTCGATCTTACAGCACAAGCCATTACTGTTCTATTCAGGAATTTTTCCCCTGTGCCCATATCTTCAAGGCTTTTCCCCACTTTCTCCTCTATAAGTTTCAGTGTCTCTGGTTTTATGTGAAGTTCCTTGATCCACTTAGACTTGACCTTAGTACAAGGAGATAGGAATGGATCGATTCGCATTCTTCTACAGGTTAACAACCAGTTGTGCCAGCACCATTTGTTGAAAATGCTGTCTTTCTTCCACTGGATGTTTTTAGCTCCCTTGTCGAAGATCAAGTGACCGTAGGTGTGTGGGTTCATTTCTGGGTCTTCAATTCTATTCCATTGGTCTATTTGTCTGTCACTATACCAGTACCATGCAGTTTTTATCACAATTGCTCTGTAGTAGAGCTTTAGGTCCGGCATGGTGATTCCACCAGAGGTTCTTTTATCCTTGAGAAGAGTTTTTGCTATCCTAGGTTTTTTGTTATTCCAGATGAATTTGCAGATTGCACTTTCTAATTCGTTGAAGAATTGATTTGGAATTTTGATGGGGATTGCATTGAATCTGTAGATTGCTTTTGGCAAGATAGCCATTTTTACAATGTTGATCCTGCCAATCCATGAGCATGGGAGATCTTTCCATCTTCTGAGATCTTCTATAATTTCTTTCTTCAGAGACTTGAAGTTTTTATTATACAGATCTTTCACTTCCTTAGTTAGAGTCACGCAAGATATTTTATATTATTTGTGACTATTGAGAAGGGTGTTGTTTCCCTAATTTCTTTCTCAGCCTGTTTATTCTTTGTGTAGAGAAAGGCCATTGATTTGTTTGAGTTAATTTTATATCCAGCTACTTCACCGAAGCTGTTTATCAGGCTTAGGAGTTCTCTGGTGGAATTTTTAGGGTCACTTATATATACTATCATATCATCTGCAAAAAGTGATATTTTGACTTCATCTTTTCCAATTTGTATCCCTTTGATCTCCTTTTGTTGTCGAATTGCTCTGGCTAGGACTTCAAGTACAATGTTGAATAGGTATAGAGAAAGTGGACAGCCTTGTCTAGTCCCTGATTTTAGAGGGATTGCTTCAAGCTTCTCACCATTTACTTTGATGTTGGCTACTGGTTTGCTGTAGATTGCTTTTATCATGTTTAGGTATGGGCCTTGAATTCCTGATCTTTCCAAGACTTTTATCATGAATGGGTGTTGGATCTTGTCAAATGCTTTTTCCGCATCTAACGAGATGACCATGTGGTTTTTGTCTTTGAGTTTGTTTATATACTGGATTACGTTGATGGATTTCCCTATATTGAACCATCCCTGCATCCCTGGGATGAAACCTACTTGGTCAGGATGGATGATTGTTTTGATGTGTTCTTGGATTCGGTTAGCAAGAACTTTATTGAGGATTTTTGCATCAATATTCATAAGGGATATTGGTCTGAAGTTTTCTATCTTTGTTGGGTCTTTTTGTGGTTTAGGTATCAGAGTAATTGTGGCTTCATAGAATGAGTTGGGTAAAGTACCTTCTGTTTCTATTTTGTGGAATAGTTTGTGAAGAACTGGGATTAGATCTTCTTTGAAGGTCTGATAGAACTCTGCACTAAACCCATCTGGTCCTGGGCTTTTTTTAGTTGGGAGACTATTAATGACTGCTTCTATTTCTTTGGGGGATATAGGGTTGTTTAGATCATTAACCTGATCTTGATTCAACTTTGGTACCTGGTATCTGTCTAGGAACTTCTCCATTTCATCCAGGTTCTCCAGTTTTGTTGAGTATAGCCTTTGGTAGAAGGATCTGATGGTGTTTTGGATGTCTTCAGGATCTGTTGTTATGTCTCCTTTTTCATTTCTGATTTTGTTAATTAGGATGCTTTCCCTGTGCCCTCTAGTGAGTCTGGCTAAGGGTTTATCTATCTTGTTGATTTTCTCAAAGAACCAGCTCCTTGATTGGTTGATTCTTTGAATAGTTTTTCTTGTTTCCACTTGGTTGATTTCGCCCCTGAGTTTGATTATTTCCTGACGTCTACTCCTCTTGGGCGAATTTGCTTCCTTTTGTTCTAGTGCTTTTAGGTATGTTGTCAAGCTGCTAATGTGTGCTCTCTCTAGTTTCCTTTTGGAGGCACTCAGAGCTATGAGTTTTCCTCTTAGAAATGCTTTCATTGCGTCCCATAAGTTTGGGTATGTTGTGGCTTCATTTTCATTGAACTCTAAAAAGTCCTTAATTTCTTTCTTTATTCCTTCCTTGACCAAGGTATCATTGAGAAGAGTGTTGTTCAGTTTCCACGTGAAGGTTGGCTTTCTATTATTTATTTTGTTATTGAAGATCAGCCTTAGTCCATGGTGATCTGATAGGATGCATGGGACAATTTCAATATTTTTGTATCTGTTGAGGCCTGTTTTGTGACCAATTATGTGGTCAATTTTGGAGAAGGTACCATGAGGTGCTGAGAAGAAGTTATATCCTTTTGTTTTAGGATAGAATGTTCTGTAGATATCTGCCAGATCCATTTGATTCATAATTTCTGTTAGTTTCACTGTGTCCCTGTTTAGTTTCTGTTTCCATGATCTGTCCATTGGTGAAAGTGGTGTGTTGAAGTCTCCCACTATTATTGTATGAGGTGCAATGTGTGCTTTGAGATTTACTAAAGTTTCTTTAATGAATGTGGCTGCCTTTGTATTTGGAGCATAGATATTCAGGATTGATAGTTCCTCTTGGAGGATTTTACCTTTGATGAGTATGAAGTGTCCCTCCCTGTCTTTTTTGATGACTTTGGGTTGGAAGTCAATCTTATCAGATATTAGAATGGCTACTCCAGCTTGTTTCTTCATACCATTTGCTTGGAAAATTGTTTTCCAGCCTTTCATTCTGAGGTAGTGTCTATCTTTTTCTCTGAGATGAGTTTCCTGTAAGCAGCAAAATGTTGGGTCTTGTTTGTGTAGCCAGTTTGTTAGTCTATGTCTTTTTATTGGGGAGTTGAGTCCATTGATATTAAGAGATATTAAGGAAAAGTAATTGTTGTTTCCTGTTATTTTTGTTGTTAAAGTTGGCATTCTGTTCTTGTGGCTGTCTTCTTTTAGGTTTGTTGAGGGATTACCTTCTTTTTGTTTCTAGGGCGTGGTTCCTGTCCTTGTATTGGTTTTTTTCTGTTATTATCCTTTGAAGGGCTGGATTCGTGGAGAGATAATTCGTGAATTTGGTTTTGTCGTGGAATACTTTGGTTTCTCCATCTATGTTAATTGAGAGCTTGGCTGGGTATAGTAGCCTGGGCTGGAATTTGTGTTCTTTTAGTGTCTGTATAACATCCGTCCAGGATCTTCTGGCTCTCATAGTCTCTGGTGAAAAATCTGGTGTAATTCTGATAGGCTTGCCTTTATAGGTTACTTGGCCTTTTTCTCTTACTGCTTTTAGTATTCTATCTTTATTTAGAGCATTTGTTGTTCTGATTATTATGTGTCGGGAGGTATTTCTTTTCTGGTCCAGTCTATTTGGAGTTCTGTAGGCTTCTTGTATGTTCATGGGCATCTCTTTCTTTAGATTTGGGAAGTTTTCTTCTATAATTTTGTTGAAGATGTTTGCTGGTCCTTTGAGTTGAAAATCTTCATTCTCATCCACTCCTATTATCCGTAGGTTTGGTCTTCTCATTGTGTCCTGTATTTCTTGGATGTTTTGAGTTAGGATCTTTTTGCATTTTACATTTTCCTTGATTGTTGTGCCGATGTTCTCTATGGAATCTTCTGCACCTGAGATTCTCTCTTCCATCTCTTGTATTCTGTTGCTGATGCTGGTATCTATGGTTCCAGATTTCTTTCCTAGGGTTTCTATCTCCAGTGTTGCCTCATTTTGGGTTTTCTTTATTGTGTCTACTTCCCTTTTTAGGTCTAGTATGGTTTTGTTCATTTCCATCATCTGTTTGGATGTGTTTTCCTGTTTTTCATTAAGGTCTTCTACCTGTTTGATTAGGTTATCCTGTTTTTCTTTAAGGATTTGTAACTCTTTAGCAGTGTTCTCCTGCAATTCTTTAAGGGATTTTTGTGCTTCCTCTTTATTGTCTTCTACCTGTTTACCAGCATTCCTTTGTATTTCTTTAAGTGTGTTATTAAAGTCCTTCTTGAAGTCCTCTACCATCATCAGGAGATATGCTTTTAGATCCGTGTCTAGCTTTTCCGGTGTGTTGGGGTGACCTGGACTGGGCGAAGTGGGAGTGCTGGGTTCTGATGATGGTGAGTGGTCTTGGTTTCTGTTAGTAAGATTATTACGTTTACCTTTCGCCATCTGGTAATCTCTGGGGTTAGTTGTTGTCGTTGTCACTGTTTAAAGATTGGAGCAGAAGCTGTGTTCCACTCACCAGCAGTCTCAAAATCCTGTGGCTGGGGTCGTGGGTAGCTGGCGGTACCCCGGTGCTGGTCCAGCAGGAAGAGGCCTGTGGTCCTACTCAGGCCGGTTTTCTGCTTCCCTAACTAATGCAGTCTCAGGTCCCGCGCGCGCAATTGGATTGGAGCAGAAGCTGTGTTCCACTCTCCAGAAGTCTTAAGATCCTGTGGCGGGTGTTGTGGGTAGCTGGCGAGTGTCAGCCGACCCTGCGCCCTAGCTTCCCAGGTGCTTTTCTGACCGGAAGAGGCTTGTGGCCCTATGTAGGCCGGATTTCTGCCTCCCCAACCAGAGCAGTCTCGGGTCCCGCGTGATTGGACTGGAGCAGAAGCTGTGTTTCACTCACCAGCAGTCTCAAAATCCTGTGGCGGGGGTCGTGGGTAGCTGGCGGGTGTCAGCTGACCCTGCGCTCTAGCTCCCCTGGTGCTGATCCAGCCGGATGAGGCCTGTGGCCCTACTCAGGCCGGTTTCTGCTTCCCTAACTAATGCAGTCTCAGGTCCAGCACGCAATTGGATTGGAGCAGAAGCTGTGTTCCACTCACCAGAAGTCTTAAGATCCTGTGGCGGGTGTTGTGGGTAGCTGGCGAGTGTCTGCGGACCCTGCGCCCTAGCTTCCCAGGTGCTTTTCTGACCGGAAGAGGCTTGTGGCCCTATGTAGGCCGGATTTCTCTCTCTGAATAGACAGGTTCTAATGCAATCTTATGGAAAGCCAAGGGAAATCTGAAGCCAGGAGGTGGCATTCTGATACCCAAGTGGGTCCCATGGTCATTCCTAAGCCAGGCATTAAGAAAAAAATGACTGGAGGTAAACTAGAAAGATGGCTCAAGGTTAAGAGCATCCGCTGCTCTTGCAGAGGACCTGTGTTCAGCTCCCAGCACATGGTGGCTAACACGGATCTGTAACTCCAGTTCCAGTGAATTCAACACTCTATTGTGACCTCAGGGGGTATAAGGAATCACATGTTGCACATACATACATACATGCATACATATATACATATGTACATACATGTGGGCAAATAGCAATACTCATAAAATGAAATAAAGAAATCTAAAAATCATGATTTGTAGTTTTTTTTGGCTCAAGCAAGCCTGAATCCCAGACAACTCTGGGATTCAGCAGGGCTCTGAAAAGAGAATTAGGCTGAGGGTGTCTGTGAGCACACTGGTGTGAGCACTCATGTGCACACCTGTGACATAATTCATGCCATCTAATAAACTGTGTTAACACATCCAGTGGACCAAGCTTTAGTCTACCAAACTCATGATAGTCTCCAAAGAAGACAAAACATTAGAAATAAAACTTTATATATTTTGTTGAAGGGAACACCTGAGGTACTAGATTTGAGGACTTTTGGAATCCCCTGTGCTTCCCTCCTTGGGGAGCAGGAGGATCAAGTCTTTATGTGTCTACCAACTGACTCTGACTTTGACCAGCCCCTGGAGTTGGATACTGGAGGACCTGTGCTCACCCTCCAGACACATCCTGTCCTCTGTTCACTTTCTAATGGTCTTCACTATTGTGTAGACCAGAACTAACCCTGGACAGAATGGAAGACAGGAGTGTGGTTAAGTGTTAATCTGACTCTAAAGACCTCAAATATAAATACACTCTACACACACACACACACACACACACACACACCCCTCTATATGTATGTATGTATGTATGTATGTATGTATGTATGTATGTATCTATCTATCTATCTATCTATCTATATCTCAATATATTTGTCAAGTGTGGAAATGTGGTGGCACATGACTTCAGTCCCAGCACTTGGGTGGCAGACACAGGGCAGGTGTATCTCTGTGAGTTCCAGGACAACCAGGAACAACTTATAGAGACCCTGTCTGAAAAAAATTACTTTTGTTTTTCTTTAAAGCCAAAGAGGGTTTTGGCAACAGGGAGCCTGCCTGTCACTTACCCCCAATAGTCTGCTGAATCTCCCATCTCAAGGGATATATTCTACTCGAGGTAAGACATAGCTTCGAAATAAAAAATAAATATTGGCCGTTTCTAGAGACAGCACTTTGCATTATTTCTACACACTTTGCATTATTTCTCTGAAGGATGACAATAAAGACATATTTTAATTCTGTTCTGGTTCTATTATTCTATTCTCTCCTTCCTTCAGAATGTATTCCAAATGCTTTCTTTCTGTGGGGTTACACTGGGGAAATCTGGCACTGAGGACTAAATCTGTCCAAACTGTGACCAACTGGCTGCACCGCTTTGATTCGAAAAATAACTGCCTGGAGGAAATGTATCTAGGGGCCCTGCCTTTGGGCAGAGAACATCACAGCTATGGCTTCTCAGTGTTGTCCCTCTTGACATTTCAAAGCAAAATACTGCTTTCCTCATAAGCATGTTCATAAGGAGGTTCTGGGGAATTTGGTGTCCCAAGGAAGTCTTGACAGGGGACATGGCTGCTTCTGGGGTCCATATTCGTAGTAACTCACAGTCAGTCCACGGGCTTTCTCGTGCCTTTTAAGGGAGCAGGCACTGTCCCCTACCCCTGGGAGTGTTTCTGTCTCTGCATTCCAGCCTGCACGTGGGGAGCCCTTTGCCTGCCATTGAGCGGGAACTTCTGCCAGCGTGGCAGTAAGGATGGCTAAAAATAGCGGCAGCCGGTTTTCATCGACTGAATATAGGGATGTCTCACTGGGATGCTGCTAATGCCCTTGTTTGGCAGAAGCTATTACTCATCCCGGCCCGAACTAATCGCTGGTGTTAGAGAAATGGCACCAGTGTGGAATCTCAGAGTCCTCCTCCTGGAATTCCCCAAGCATGAGACTCTTGCCTCCTTATACTCCAGAGCCAGGAGACATCACCTTTCTGCCAGATTATGCCAATACTGGGTGAGTGAAATAAAAAGTGGACTAGCTAAATAAAACTCTTAGCAGCCTGGGCAGTCTCTCTGGTTACCATGACCATCCTGCCTCAGTCCTTCAGGGTCCCCTGAGCCCCACTAAGGATGTTTAGGTAGAGCCACAGGTTTCAAGGTGTTAACAACCAATCAGGTTTCACAGAGGAGGAACTTCAGAGGAAGGGTGTGGCAGTACGGACTTCTGTTGTTTGAGTTGAGTGGAATACTTTTATCATTTTGGAGGGAGTCACATTTAAAGATTTTTAAACACACTACAGCCAAATAAATGTCTTCAGGGCAGATATGAACCTCGGGACACTGGGTCACAAACTCTGGTTTTAGAAGCACTGAGTTAAAATTCATTTCCAAGGGCAGGCTTCAGTGGGTGGTCTCCTGTATATAAAGTATAAAACGTTGAGTCTTTGGCTTGGGGATGGTTCACTGACTGTGACCATTACATAAAGACTGCACACATGACAGGGTCAAGGGAGTATTATAAACTGATCACGAGAATTTACAAGTTGCTTGAAGGTCCAGGGGGCTAAGCAAGGAAAAGAACGTGCAGTCTCTTACCCACTGCAGGTGGACATTCTGAGTATGCCACTGGTTACAGATAGAAGACTGTTCTGCGACACGGGGCAAATGCTGACGAGTTTTTCATGAACTAAGAAGCACAAAGAAAGCTCTAGAAGTAAAACTGCAGGCCAGGCCATCCTTCTCAAGCTGACTGCAGGGATGTGGCCTCTTTTGAGTACAATCACAGTCATTGAAAAGTACATGCCTTTCTAAGACCCAGTGGGTCAGCTGGCCAGGCTCCTCAAGTTGTCACCATGGTGGCTGCTCACTGAGGCTTCAGTGAAAACAGTATTCCCCGGGATCCCTGTTGTCACCCCCCCCCCCAGTGAAACACCAGGAGCACAGGCTCAGAGCTGTGGGGACAACAGCAGCCACAATGGATCTGGTTCTGTTCCTACACACCCCAGTCAATGCTGTGGTTTTGATCCTTAGAACTGTGCCTGTGGCCTGGCACTGGGAAGGGCCTGTCAGCTGTCAATCAAGGCACTAAACTGCTCTCATCTGACAGGTCTCATCACTTAAGGGAAACCTTTTAGGAATGCTAATAACGTATATTACTATCCAGTTGACCTTTCTGGTGAGTTTTCCTATTAATGCTTCCCGTTCAGTCACACAACCTCAGACAGGGTTGGGTCCTTCTGATGTCTCTCAGTGGGTTCTAATGGCTCTGTTAGTAACCCAAGTGCAGGTCCTTAACTTCTCACATTCTCAGTTCATTCTTTAATCCATCCCTTATTTGTTCTTAGTCAAGTATATCCATCACCCATCACCATACTGTAGAACACTTACCTTTATTATGGAAGATACTAGAAATATTGATAGTGGGGCTGGAAACTACTGTGCACATCCTTTGCTTTATGTCTTTAGCTTAAGGTTGAATAGCTCAGAGCTAGAGAGATGGCTCAGTGGTTAAAAACACTAGCTGCTCTTCCATAGGGCTCAGGATTAACTCTCAGCATCTATATGGTGACTCACAGTTGATTCCAAAAGAGCCAATGCCCTCTTCTGGCCTCCACTGATGTCAGGCATGGAAGTGTGGCACAGAGATATGTGTAGGCACAGACACATATGCATAAAATATTAATAATTCTAAAATTAAGTAGATAAAGAGTGAGTGGTGTCTCTTGGAGCTGGAGAGATGGCTCAGTGGTTAAGAGCAACCCCTGCTCTTGCAGATGGCCTGGGATTGGATCCCCAAATCCACATAGCAGCACAAAACTGAAACTACAGTTTCAAGAGATCCAACTGCTCTTCTGACCCCTTTGGACACTGCATATATGTGGTGTGCATACATATATGCAGGCATACACTCATGTATACTTTTTTTTTTTTGAGACAGGGTTTCTCTGCATAGCCCTGGCTGTCCTGGAACTCACTTTGTAGACCAGGCTGGCCTTGAACTCAGAAATCCGCCTGCCTCTGCCTCCCAAGTGCTGGGATTAAAGGCGTGCACCACCACGCCCGGCTCATGTATACTTTTTAAAAAGAGTAAAATATTTTACCAATCTCTCACTCTCTTTGTGTGTGTGTGTGTGCACGTGTGTATGTGTATTGCATGCATGTGTATGAGTGTACATGTGAGTGAGTGTGTGTGTTTACCCAAGCACAGATGTGTTTAATGGAGTGCACATGCCACTAGACAATTTTCAGGCATCAATTCTTTCCTTCTACCTTCTGGGTCCTGAAGATTAAACTCAAGTCATTAAGTCCAACTTGCTGAGCCCACTGCACAGATGGAGGAATCGAGTGAGTTCTGAGAGATTCAGAGAGATACGGGTCTCTACTGTTAAATGATATGTTTTAGTGTGGAGAATGTTATTTCTGAAAATCTGGACAACTTCCATTTATTATTCCACAGCAATTGCATATCAGCCAACTGTAGTCCATCTGCTGTGGACTTCGTGACCTAAAGACTGCTCTGACACCATAAGGATGAAGGCTAAGCTTGAGATCAAAAGCATTCGCCGCCATTGCGGAAACTTGTATGAATTAGCCATGATTCATTTCTAGGAAAGTATTTGTTGCTGTGTTTGCCATAGAAACCCTGCTGTCTAGCCTTGGCACTGGGTTGGCAATTTCACGTACATTATTTCCTTTTACTTCCCAGCAGGCCCAAGAAGAGGGCACAAAGGGAAGACGATAGAGTGATGATGAAGGCTTCATTAAAGAGGCAGGGAGGGCACAATAAGCCCACTGCACAGATGGAGGAATCGAGTGAGTTCTGAGAGATTCAGACTAACTGTCAAGGCTATACATGTAGAGAGGGGATGGAGAGAGATGGGTGGGAGGCAGACAGATGGAGAGAAGCACAGCGAGGAATTCACACATCACCAGATTTCAAACACATCCAACAGCTGCTCTGTGTGGTCAGAGGAAGGCTGAGAAAACACAGCCACACCATGTTCTGTTTCTCTCTTTGGTGACTGAGCAGCATCAACTGGCAGATGTGACTGTCCACTTGTGAGAGTCCCCCATCAGATGTTCTTGAGACCAGGGACTCGGCTTCAGCTCATCCCTCAGCTTTGAGTGCAGGCCTGAGCGTGCAGGAAGTGAGCAGAGATGTCCTGTCAACATCTCTGGATACCTTTTTCCTTTGCAACATTGCCCCCCCCCACCCCCGCTGCCAAATGCTAGAGCCATAATTTAAGCACTTTCCTAAAAATAATTTGAATTATGAAGTACAGAACTTGTCCTATAAAGATAAAGCAGGACAGGGGCTTTCTCAAGATTACCCATATACCATTTGCAACCATTTGCGTTGTCAGCAACTTCAGAACTGACTGCATATGATGCATTTAAAAATATTTTATTGGTTGAAAATTTCATGCATGTATACAATGTATTTAAATCTTTTCCATCCATACCTCCTCCATCAACCTCCCCTAGAACCTAAGGAAGTTATTTTGATTAGAATTGTCCCATCTTTGCAAAAGGTGTATGGTGTGTCTGAGACAGGGCAGCCTGGGTCATGGAAGATGTGCTGGGGTAGTGTTATAGTCGCCTCACACACAGCACTGGAGGGAAGTTTCCACCACACAGGTTCTTTAGCTCAGCTCCACTGATGCCCACCCTAAATCAGAGACACGTAGGACAGATACAGAGCTCATGCTATTTGCAGGAAACCAAGGGTGCTCCCGAATGCCCGAAGGCATACAAAACAGAACTCGTCTTTTCTGCTTCTCTATTTGAGGCTTCAAGGGAGCCAAGTGTCATTTTGAATTCAGGACTTGTTTGAAGTCATCTCTATCTCCGTTGTGCTTAGTGGAAGATCTAGGGGGAACACTGCCTCCACTCGCAGCGGCCACTGCGCACAGAACTCACTTCCTCCTTTGGCAAGCATGGCCCTGGGAATGTGGTTGCTTTTTACAGCATCTGTTCTCCATTAGGACATCTGACAGTTCCTGACGCTGTGATGCAGCCAAGCGGGGAGCTGTGTGTGGAGGCCGTGCAGTGAGGTGTATTACTGACTGGTTAGTGATGAGCAGAGGAACCCCTGATTCACTAAGCCAGAGCTCTGGTTGTGGGTTGCCGAGCTCTGCTCCTGATTCAGTGCTGTGGACAAAAACAAGGCAGAGAGAATATTCCCACTGAAGGATGCCATGAAGCTGAGAGGAAAGGGATGAGATCTGGACAGAAGAACCCTGATTTATAAAAGTCAGACCGGATGTGGTAGCACTTGCCTCTGCTTTCAGCTCTAGGAGTTTGAGGGCAGCCTGGTCTACACAAGGAGTTTCCAGGTTAGCCTGGGCTACATAATGAGACCTTGTGTGCTAGCTAGTTTTATGTCAAGTTGGTGCAAGCCAGAGTCATCCGAGAGCAGAGAACCTCCATTGGGGGAAAAAAATGGATCCATGGGCTGGAGAGATGGCTCAGAGGTTAAGAGAAAATGGATCCATAAGATTGGGCTATAGGCCTAAGCATGACCTTAGTGATTGGTGTGGGCAGCCCAATTCATTGTGGGTTGTGCCACTTGTGGGTTGGTGGTCTTAGGTATTATAAGAAAGCAGACTGAGGGGTGGAGAGATGGCTCAGTGGTTAAGAACACTGGTTGCTCTTCCAGAGGTCCTGAGTTCAATCCCCAGCAAACACACGGTGGCTCACAACCATCTGTAATGGGATCTGATGCCTTCTTCTGGCATGCAGATAGAGCACTCATGCATACAATAAATAAATCTTTAAAAATAAGAAAAAGAAAGCAGGCTAAGCAAGCCATAGAGAGAAAGCCAGTATGCAGTGTCCTTCCATGGCCTCTGCATCAGTCCCTGCCTCCCTATTCCTGCCCTGTTTGAATTCCTGCCCTAACTTCCTTCAACAATGAACAATGAGATGGAAACATAAGACAACTACTTTTCTACTCAAGTTGCTTTTGGTAACGGTGTTTCATAACAGCAACAGAAACCTAAGTGAAAACCCTGTCTCAAAATTAATTAATTAATTAATTAATTAATTGATTGATTAAAATAGACAACTGATCTACCTCCCACTATAGGATGAAGGACGGCACTAGTGTCCTGCAACATTGACCCAGTTTAATCAGAACACATACAGACTGAACTTAGTCTACAATGAACCAGGCAGAAAGCTAGTTTGATCTCATGCAGAGAACGGTGAGGTATCCAGGAGGAAGTCTGATTAGAACATGTCTATGTGACTGCCACTCTGTATGGCTTTACAGAATCAATAGTATGTGGAGGACACTGTGTCCAGGTGTAGGGAATCTGCCAGAATGTGTTCTGAGAGTAAGGTTCCACATGACAAAGAGAAGATGCAGGAAGGAGCCTGTGGCTCCATCCTCTGTCTATGTGCAAAGCTTTCCGGTGGGAGAAAGACCTTCCTTGTTCTCCTTAGGCCTAAGGGATGAAAGCACATGGGATGCCGGTATGAAATGGGCTGGGCTGCCCAGAGTTTGGCTGTGTGCTTTATGCCAAGTAGATTCTAGTCCAGACTGTCAACATGAGGCAGGGGAGACGCCAGATGGAGTTTTCATCATACGACTTTCAGGCTCAGCAGCCAAGTTTGCCCAGGAAACGCTCCAAGGTAGAGATGAAAGCCATATTGAGCTTTGAAGAACACAGAGGCCTGGGTTGCAGGGGTGCTGGAAGTGTCCCAGAAGTCACAGGGCAAAAGAGCAGCATGCTGGGTGACCAGACAGAGTCGGGAGAATGGAGCAGTTGGTGGCTCCCGAAGTTAGACTTGTGTTTGATTATACTCTGCCACTGGATAGCCTTGTGATCTGGGTTCTGTAGATAGAAGAATGGCCCTGCAAAGATGCCTCTATCTCAGACCTTGGGACCTGTATGTAAACATGTCACGTTACATAGCATAGGGACTTGAGGTTGAAAATGGAGTTGAATTTATCTGCTGCACTCTGGCTTTGAACCTGGGGCCGGAGGCATGAGCCAGGAGTGTGTCAGTTCCCAGGAGAAGAGAAGACAGAGGGGCATATTGTCTTCTAGAAGGTTCCCAGCAGCACTTTAATCTTCATCCACTGGGACTTATTTCAGACTCCTGCCTCACACACCTGAAGAATGATATATTGTGTGTTTTTATGCCACTAAGTTTATTTGTTTGTTACGCCAATAGTTAAAACTCCTAATGCATTTGGGATAGTTCCACCTCTCCGAGTCAGGAGTCAGGTTATGTTGTGTGTACAACAGAAATACTGTTGTCTGAGTTCTAGAAATATTGAAAATAAAATACCAGTTCCCTACCTGGTGCAAGAACCATGCTCAACAAAGACAGTTGTTAGTGATAAAGAGAGTTGTCTGAGAGATTTCTCCAACATTTAGCTATTGCAGGAAGCCATACCCTCCAGGCATAGTATGGCCATTTCTTTCTTGAGATCAGAGCAGCTCTGATTACCCACACAGGACTCTGACTAGGTTGAGCGATCACTCAGGGGGTACCTAGTGAAAGGGCACATGAAGCCCCTCCCCTCCCTGAGATACCAAGGCAGTAAGTGATCGCTGAGCAGAGAGAGGTAGACTTTCCTTTCTCCTCCATGCTGCAGCCTCCTGTAAGTTGCCTGTGTTCTGGTAACCCCTCACTTGTGCTACTGTCAGTAAACCCAGTTGGACCCATTGGCCTCCCAAGTTAGTCCTCGGGGGAACTAATTCTTCGGTTTGTGGTTGGTGCCCTAACCAGAATGAGTACATATTTTGCTCACAATTCCACAAAGAAAGATAGGAAATAAACTTATTAGCCATGCCACTGAGTTTTCATTAAATACCTTCCCGGCCTAATCAGGTCAGCTGTGTGTGTGAATAAATGCAAAAGCAATTTCTAGGTAAGGGGCATAAAGCCAACTTTCTAGTCTAGAGTCTAGTATAGAACCAACCTGGCTAGCTTTCTCCATCCATCCATCCATCCATCCATCCATCCATCCTTCCTTCCACATCCATCCACATCATATATATATATATATATATATGTGTGTGTGTGTGTGTGTGTGTGTGTGTGTATGTGTGTGTATACACAAGTACATACATATACATACATACATATACACACATGCATGTATACACATACATACATGTGCACACATGAACACACACCACTCATCACACCCAGAAGTCTTACTGTGGAGCTGCTTCTTTGATCACAGCTCTAAGTATAGGCTGTGGTAGGAGGTAGGCTTGGCATTTTCTTCTCTCTAAGTAACTTCTACCATCAGATGATAGTAAGTCAGATGATTTAATTAGAGCCACTTCTGAGACAGAAGAGAAATTGTCATTTATGACTTGTCTTGAAGAGGAAGCTATGTGCCAAGTAGTATAGCTGGAAACCAAAATAAATATTTATCATAGCATCGCAAAACCACACCATTTTCCAGCCTTTTGCAGATACATGCACAGAACCTGCGTTTATCTTAAACTGACTTGCCTCAGGGTGACTTGCTAAGTGCCACATACATCTTATCCTTATAGATTTTTGTTGTTCTTCCTACCAAACATACAGAGTCCAAAGTCGGAACAGAGACCTGCTATCCTGCAGAGGGGGTTGAGAGCAAAGCCTTCATTTTTGTTGTATTGAAAAGCTGAAGACTTTTTTGTAATATTTGTAATGAGCTCTTGGGACATTGGAGTTTCTGGTTTCTGCAGACTTCCGCCCCCTCCTTCCCCCTGGGTTTGGTGAGACTAATGGTCACTTATGTGCCCAAGAATCTTTTTCCTCCCATTTTTATGTGTGCTGGTGTGGTGTGCATGTATGGATATGAATATTTGCATGTGCATGGACATAAGTGTGTATGTGGGTGCACACACACACACACACACACATACACACATACACATGGGTATGTGTGCGCATGGACATCTGAGCTTGACACCGGGAATCGTCCTTGATCTCCCTTCCACTTTATTCATTAGGACAACCTCTCTCAACCAACCCTGGAGCTTGCTGCTAGGGCTCTTCCCACTAGTCAGCCTTCTCTGGCCATTGCCTGTCTCTATTTTCTAGGACTAGACTCACAGTCAGGCTGCCACACCCACCTGCATTTGCATGAGCTCTGACTTAGCAGCAAACTTAGACCACCAAGCCATCTTTCTAGCCCCCAACAGCCAATCTTTCTGTAACAGCTGGTAACTTTTAAGAACTTTATTATGAGTCAAATTTATTAACCCGTCTTTTCTTCTCAACTCCCAATCCACAAAATTTAGTTCTGAATAAATATGAAAAACTCCGACTGGATGTTCACATATTAGTTAACTGCCAATAATATGATTTAAGAATAGAACAAGACTCCACGTTTTTGGCCTTCATTATTTACATTTACAACTGGGCTCCTCTCAAGCGACCAACATTATGACTATTGCAAAAAACATCTGAGTGACAGGCAGTGCTTAGTAAGAGCGTATGTGACAGTCATATTATTTCTTCCATGATGTGAGGCTGTTAAGAAAACCCATACTCTATCCACGCAGCTATGAAATGTGTAAATGAAGTAGTGTTGTGATAAGAATGTCTCTTCTTCACCTCACTCTGTGCTGAATTAGTAAATGGAGCCCCCGAACCTTCTGGGAGCCATTTAGTGATTTTAATGAGTCTGAGGAAGAGGAGCCCGTTGGTGGCTGGTGGGTCAGGAGCTCAGGTCACATAACTGGGGCTTATGGCCAGCAGCTGGAGGTGGAAGCAGTCTTTGGGACAAATCCCTGAGAGGCCTCCTCCAGGCAGATGATCTCAAAGCTGTATTGGGTACCACACCCAGCTGATGTTGTCTGCTTGGATGGGGAAGCCCTGCCCTGCACATCTGGAGCAGGTGGCAAGAGCTAGCTAGCAGAGGAGAAGCTGGGCTTGGGTTTGAGCTGAATGTCCCATTATCCTCAGAGATTTTTCTAAGTTTAAACTCTGCGTTAGAGGAAGTCGAGATCATTGTGGGCATCGGCTGGAAATCCTACAGCAGCACAGATCCACACAGGAATAAGGACTTTAGAGGAGTTGGGAAATGGCCACCACAGCTTCCCTTACACCTCAGTGCTTCTGCTTCACTATCTGGGAAATAAGACAATGTTACAGTTGAAGACACGAAGAATAAGACAATGTTACAGTTGAAGACACGAAGAATAAGACAATGTTACAGTTGAAGACACAAAGAATAAGACAATGTTTCATTGGAAGATTAAAAAAAAAAAAAAAGGCAGTTGAATCCGGGGCTGAAAAACAAGACTCTAATATAGGCAAGCTTCTTGCTACAGGAGAATCCTAGCCTAGCTGTCTTGGTAGGTTCCTTAGCCTTTCATGCCTCAGTTTCCCTGTCTGTAAAATAAGGCTAACAGCACCTAAATTTTAGGGTCATCATAAGATCGAAAGAAACAGACACCCCTGGCATTAGCTAGCACATCGCTGCTCTCACTATTTGCCCCTCTACTTCTGTATTTTAAAATACCAAGTATCCTAGCTCCCGCTACAATACAATACTTCCTGAGTTCTCTGGGCTTTTATTATAGTGTGATATAACTCTAACTTTAGAATAGTCAAAGCAAAGGCCAGACTAAAATGAATTCTCTTCTTCATTGTTCTAAAGCTGGCTGAGAAAATGATCAGCCTAGAAGATGGCAGTCCTGGGTGGAAAGAGGAGGAGGGAGGGGTCCATTCTTCTATAAAAGGAGATTCGCTGAGTAAACAGCGCTGCGTGGCCGAGCAAGGTCCAGATGAGCAATGATTTATGAGTGGGAAATCTGGGCCGCCCGGCTTCAGCTAAACAGTGGGGGAAGATGGAAAGCAGATGTCTGACCTTCATCCCAGAGGCCCTCGGGTGAAGAGCGAGTGGGAGCAGGGCGAAAAGCATCCAGGGAACTCCAGGAGCCTGGGAGCTCCGGGGAGCCACGGAGAGAGCAAGGAGGGGGAGGGCAGCAGAGAGAAAAGGCTGATGGGTAGTCAAGCTCTCCTGATAAGGAAGCTCTTAGCAAGACCTGGTGCTTGTGAGGGACATGCGTACTGTTCTCACGGGTTCCTATGGAAACGGGTTCATTGATGAACCGCTTGGTGCGTGGATTACAAGTATGTGTGTGTGTGTGTGTGTGTGTGTGTGTGTGTGTGAGAGAGAGAGAGAGAGAGAGAGAGAGAGAGAGAGAGAGAGAGAGAGAATGTGTGCAGGTGAGTGTGAGTAGAGTGAGCTTGTGTGTGTATGTGAGCATGAATGTAGGTGTATGTGAATAAGTGTGTGTGTATGTATGTATGTATGTATGAGGAGGTGTGTATGAGTGTACAAGTGTGTGTGTGTATGTATGAGTGAGAATGTGTGTGGGTGAGCGTGAGTAGAGTGAGATTATGTGTGTGTGAACATGAATGAAGATGTATGTGAATATGTGTGTGTGTGTGTGTGTGTGTATGTATGTATGAGTAGGTGTGTATGAGTAGGTGTGTATGAGTGTACAAGTGTGTATGTGTGTGGACATGTCTGAGAGGTTGTGTTTGTTAGTACTGTGCCTGTACATGTGTTTATGAGTTTGGCAAATGCACATGTGTGTGTGTGTGTTATATTTGTGAGTGGCATGTATGTGTGAGCATACACAAGTGCCTATACACAATACACTTCAAAACACTGTGGTGGTAAAGTATTGTAAAACTTTGTAGTAAACTATCTCTTCTTTTTTTTTTTTTTTCAACCAAATCTCTGCAGAAGTTCAATGTCCTAAAACCTGAAAACAAGACTAGGTTATAATGTAATTCTAACAAAGCTGAAGTCATTCTAGAGTCTGTCCTCACTGAAGAACAAATGGAGAGAGAAGGGAGACCTGGCATCAGGGCTGGCAAATGGGGCGTCAGAGATTAAGTTTTGTCCACAGCTTATTTTATAAAATTCATGATTACATGTCCTGCAAAGTCTCCCATGACATTTGGGCCATGTCTGACCATTTGTCAGGAAGTCTGCTAATTCTTGGTCCAGACTATGTGACTATTACAAGTGAAGTATCCTATGGGTCAGGAAGATGACGCCACCTGTGAGTGGACAGTTAGTTGGAATACATCAGACGCTACAGGGTTCTGCCTGGTTACAAATATGTCCCCTCACTAACTGTTGAGCCCCTGCAAACCACCTGAGAAGCTGGTACTCGTCTGCCAGATCTTACAGGAGCATGACTCATGGACCACAAAAAGTCAGGGGAGACAGATGTTTCTTGCACTTTGAAGATTTCCACAGAACAAGGCACACAAGGAGAGACGGATATCAGATAACCATGGTTGAGGTGTGTATAAACCACAAGATTAATATGTTAATTATGAAGAACTAGTGAACCCACATGATAACTAAGCTAATGGCAACTAAAATCAATTTGTGGGTTGGGTGTGTCGGGCACTGCTGAGCTGCGCATCCCTTGTGAGCTACCATGCTTAGCTCTCATCCTAACCCCCTGAGAACGAGGAATAGACTCAAAATGAAGGTGATATCTTTGAGGCCAAGGAACCACAAAAAGGCTGATGCGTGGTCTGAGGTCCAGCTCTGAGCTTTCAGTGTTATCATTTCTCAGATGAAAATCTCAAACAAAGTGTTCAGGTATAACTAAGTAGGACACAAATGGAATTGAAAAGATCATATATTATATATGATCTATTTTAATTATATAATATATTATAAAATATTATATTTAATACGGTGTGAAATAATATATGTTATATATTTGTAATAATTATATTTATATATATTTATCATAAAGAATCATGTCTATCTCACCCCTTTCTCTCAAAAGCCTGCAAGAAAACTTTCAGGGCCAAAGTAGTATCACGTTATGTGGTTCTGGAAGTTGATAAATCAAATCTAAGAAAAATAAATTTTCTCAGCCACTGAAGCATCTCTAGTTGTGCTGGAGTTGGCTGTTCTTCACTGTTGGCAGGAAGAGCACTGACATTTTTGCCTGGCATTTTTTTTTCTATGTTTGGGATATAAGACAGTGTATAAGTCATTTTATTGTGGCTGTGAGCAGGTGACATGTGTGTGTGTGTGTCTGTGTGTGTGTGTGTGCGTGTGTGTGTGTGTGATGCATATACTTACATGTGCATATGTCCACAGCACAAATGCACAAGCCAGCAGAGGATACCAGGTATCTTTTCCCATTGCTCCATACACCATTTCCTGGACACAGGGCCATCCACTGTTAATCCTATACCCTTTTTAAGTGAGGGCTGTGTTCTTATTTTGAGAAGTGTTCCCCATTTGTCAAATGCTTGTAAATGCATTGTAGATGAGGTTACTTTAAGCTTTTTGAGAGAGGCAATACCAGGGATAGGATTTCACCAACCTATTAAGGACTGTGGGGTTGAGACCTACTAAAGAAGGTGGCATGGGAGAATACTAATTTCAGAAGATGGTAGATGCAGTGGGTAGAACGGATTGATGAAAGGACAAAGATGCTGCCGTGCCTTCCCCTCTTTGAGATGAGAAAGCAAGAAAGAAACAAGGTTGCATCTCAGAGGCAACAGTAGGTGAGGTAGAGAGTGTGTGTGGGGGGGAGGGGAAGCAGTAATGATCAAGTGGCCTGTGGGATAAGGCAACTGTAGACGATCTCAGAGTTTTGTCTGGAACAAGAGGCTGCATGCCTGCTGCCTTCACAAACATGGTGCTGCAGAGCAGCAGCAAGGCTTCTCTGGGGTGTGAAGATGGGGGAAGGACTTGGGGCTACTCAGACTCAGTCTGAGGTGCCATTTGGAAATCCACGTGGAGCTGTCGATGGGGGTGTTGCATGAGGCTGGGGCTCAGACCAAGGTGGAGTGAGAAACAGGTTTGAGAAATTAAACCCACAGCTGGTATCTGGAGTCAAGCCGGATGCCACTCCACAGCAGAGGCTTGGCACGGAGACAGCAGGCCTCCACAGTCCACAGGGAATTTGGGTGGAAGGTTAGAAGGGTTGTGGCATGAAAGAGGGAAGAAATTGCCAGGGAATATATAGGCACCATGTGTCTTGCATGCTGGAGCTTAAGGAGGTGGGGTATTTGAATGAGGCATATTTTAGGCAGGAAGTGCATGTGGTTCTACATGTAAAGTTGTAGGTCAGCAAGAATGATACGAAAGTGGGGTGCTGGAGGATTGCAAGGGTTGGGGCTAAAAGCAGGGTACAGGGTACATCCTTAAGAGCTCCATTTATGTTAGGAATGAATGAGCTCTTCTGAAGATCACTTTCTTCCACTTCCATATTTTAAGCAAGGACATCATAATGACATTTGCATTTGGGGAGGTCAGTCCTCCTCAGCTCTCAGACTAAATGAGAACAGCAGAGCTAGCATATCCTGTGGTGTTTAAGCTGTGGCTAGAGTCTTAAATCCTATAATCTTCTCCCCCTTGGGTGGGCTCCTTTGTCTTACATGAGTGACTTTCAAATTGAAGTCAGAGAACTCTGGAATGCATTTCTTGGGATTGCCCCCAAACCAGCCTGCCTTTGAGAAATCTTACCATCCAGAAGTGGTTGTGTTGCCTTGGGCTGCGGTCATGGGCTTCCAACTCTTGGCCATTTGCTCTCTCAGGAGTATGCCAACACCTTTGGTCCACCATTGCTCAAGGTCTCAGTGAGTCAGTTCCTCTGGGAAGTGAAACCACACTGTGGTGTGTACGGAGCCCTTATTAGGGAAAGGAAATTTAACTTAGAGGCTAAAGCAGAGATCTTTGAACACCCGAATCCAACTCGAGCTACCAAATGCAGTGTGTTGGAATCTCCAGCCTCCAGACTGTCCCTAATCCACTTTCTGTTTGGATTTTAAGTAGAGACAGCGATGGTCCAAATATTCTGATTTTCTTTTTCCACTTGGAATGATTATTCTTGTGTGGCGACAGAAAAACTCCATTTTTTTTTCAGTCAGTGATACTGTTAGGATAACACACATTTTGCTAAAGTGTTCTCTCTTTGGGGAGAAAACTTTTTAAAGGAATGAATAGTGGGTACTTTCTTACATAGCAAATGTCTTTCACATCCACCATTACTATAAGGCGCTGAGTGGAAAACTGAGGACTCAAACTAGAACAAGCTACTGTCTCCACATAGCTTGTGTCTGGATCGAAACTGCTTAGAAGGCACACAAATGAAGCAGTGGGCCTACTCCACCATCCACTCCAGTGCTCAACTCATAGGTGTTTGTTATTCTTCTCAGACAAGGAGCTGACAAAGGCCCCCTCGATGGTGTCTACAAAGACGGGACGTGATCAAGCACCACAGCAAATTATCTAATACAGATGCAATTAGAGACCCGGAATTGGAGGGATGGCTCAGTCCATAAAGTGCTTACTGTGCCAGCCTGCACTGGAGTCTGAGGTTCAGGACACACACACACACACACACACACACACACACAAAACAGGCATGGTGGCTCATGCTTATAATCTTCCCAGTCCTGGGAAACCAGAGACAGAAGGATCCTGGGGACTTTCTGGCTACTGAGCCCTGGGTCCCAGTGAGAGATGAGTCTCATGCGAATCAGAAGGGTCTTTTAAAACCTGCATAGTTTGCTTAGTGTCTCCAGTGTGTGGATGGCTGTAGGGCCGTCCCCTGGAATATGGACAGCCTGTCAGGGGGTGCATGATAGAAGAAAACTGACTCTTCCTCTCCTTGCAGCCATCAGTTGCCAATAGTTCTTCCAACAGAGGTGAGGCTGCCTGAGGCCCTCCCCATCCATCCTGGGATTTTGGCAATCTTAATCTTGTGATCAAAATATGTATTTGTGTAATTCTCAAAGAACAAGTTAAAAGAAAAAAAATGAAAGATCAAGGTAAGTATCTTTTTAGTCATGAACCACACCCGCCAGAATTGATCTTTAATATGCACACGCACCATACACACACACACACACACACACACACACGCTCAAGAAACTCTACCCTACTTGATTCACTGTTCTATTTACTGAGGTGTTATACGGACATGGTTAGGATCCACATAGGCTTTCTGAGAATTGTGTGTCTGTGAAGCCAGCTGTAGTATGTTATCTCCTGATAATCTAGGGAAGATGGTAGGTATTATTATCCAACTTATTCTACAGTGAATGGGAAACATAGTCTCCCAACCCACTCTTCAGTCAGGGTGTCTTGTAGCCCAGGCTAGCCTCAAACTCACTGTGTAGGTTCTATAGCTGAAGAAAATCTTGAATTTTTGCTCTACCTGCTTCCCAATCCATAGTTCTGGGACTGCAGGTATGCTCCATCCCACCTGGTTTTAGGAACACAGCCTTTGATAGTTTATTAAGTGCTGAGTCCTGTTCTACTTGCTGTAGGGTTTAAAGACATTGAGATGAAAAAGATGTGGCTAGCTGAAGAAAATCTCAGAGCTTGAGTACAGAGGGTGTGGTATGTCCAGAGGGTGTTCCTCCAAGTCAGGCATGTCAGGGTGACCTCTTCTAGCCACTGTGGGTCAGATGGCCTGTGGGACTGGGTTTTTATTCTGAACCCCTGGGGCGAGTGAGAGCAGATAGATGTCCCTGCAGATATGGATGGTGGCTTAGTTCCCATGCTGTGTCCTGGGAGCCATTCAAGATGTTTCCTTTAAGGATGAGTCACTAGGGAGTGAGCAAGGTGTGGGGGAGGATGGTCTATGACGATTCCCCTCACTGACCTGGCTGACGGGTGTCAGCCCCCACATGCATACTGCAGCTTGTCAAAGATGTCTCCTTCCAAAGAAGCTCAGAACTTCTTGGTCCTGTTAAACTGCAGCTCAGAGATTTATAGCCGTCCTTTAAAAATTCCATCTAGTTAGTTCTGGCTCCCACTCCTAGTTTCCTTCTGCAAGGAGTGGGTTAGAGTGGATTGCTCAAACCTCTCTCAGTTATAACTTCTGTAGAGCTGCCTTGCTAAAATCCTGCCACATCGATGCCACAAGACACACAGATGAGGTTCTAGGAGGTGCCTGTCAGAAGTGTGAGAACAGAAGTGTACGGGATAGAGTGGCTACCCTCATGCAGACCCCAAAACTGTCATGCATGATGAGGCAGCATCCCACGGTATTGCTGGTGAGTCAGTCCCCTTACATTGTCTTGCCAACACTACTCTCTGTAGACCCCTGTACCCCTCTGGTCTCACCTTTCTTGAGGTACCACACAGAATCCTCCATCCCCATACTCAGAGTATCTGTCTCTGGCTCCCTCCCTTGTAAGGATTGGACTTCCTAGCATCTCTTTCTACATAGCCCCAGTATCTTTCTTCCACTTTAACCATCAGTACTATATGCACGAGTGTCTCCTGCCCTAAAGCAAACAAGGATATACAGGCAATCTCTGCTAAGACTTCTAGTGCGCAGTCTTCTTCATGATTCAACTCAATGTCACAGCCGAGCTGCTCCTAGCCCCTTTGATGCTAACTCTACTGCAGTGGTTACAGCCCAGACACTAACTACCCAATAGTCTGCCAAATCTGGCTGTGATTCTGACTCTGTCTAGGGAGGTGATTTGTAGGTTATCCACAAATCCAGATTATCACCTCAAAAGGCAAATGAGAACTTTCAGGATGAAATGAGACAGGAACACCAAGGTGAAGATTGTAATTTAGATAGCCAACATGGAGAAAAGTGATCTCTGATTCCTACCCCTCAATTTTGTATTTTTTTATTACGTATTTTCCTCAATTACATTTCCAATGCTATCCCAAAAGTCCCCCATACCCTCCCCCACTCCCCTACCCACCCATTCCCACTTCTTGGCCCTGGCGTTCCCCTGTACTGGGGCATATAAAGTTTGCAAGTCCAATGGGCCTCTCTTTCCAGTGATGGCCGACTAGGCCATCTTTTGATACATATGCAGCTAGAGTCAAGAGCTCCGGGGTACTGGTTAGTTCATAATGTTGTTCCACCTATAGGGTTGCAGATCCCTTTAGCTCCTTGGGTACTTTCTCTAGCTCCTCCATTGGGGGCCCTGTGATCCATCCAATAGCTGACTGTGAGCTTCCACCTCTGTGTTTGCTAGGCCCCCAATTTTGTATTTTTAATTAAAATTTTATATCATTTCCTTCCATCTCTTTCCTCTGTTAACCCCTCCCACGTTCTTACTGTTCCAATCACTCCTGTTCTACATTTTTTTTCCAATACGTTTTGAGTTTTGAAAAACATACCACCTGTTCACTCTTTCTCTCTCTAAAATTGATAATCTTTTTTTCTTTGTTTATTCTTCTCTCTCTCTCTCTCTCTCTCTCTCTCTCTCTCTCTCTCTCTCTCTCACACACACACACACACACACACACACAAATACAACTTCCTGAATCCATTGAGTGTTGTCTGTTTGTGCATGATTTCAGGCCTGACCACTTGGGATTGAATAAACAATGAAGAGGCTCTGTTGATATGACCCTTCATATTAAAAATGTGTTATTCATTATCAGCACATGGAAAGGGTGTTCTGGATTTACCAGGAACGGCAGTGGCTAACGTATGGAGCAACTGTGCTAAGTGTGTATATATATTTAAATATCTGTCTTGCCTATGGGCTTTTGTGAACACTCCTAATTCTAATATAAGTTCAGGAGACCTAATCACTAACTATTCTTCCCCTATGCCACAATTTTGGAATTCCTGTTTGTGCATATCTCTGTCTTTTAAGTAAACATCATTCCCTACCTGTATGTTTGAGCCCATTGTCTCCACTAGAAGGGACAGTGCTCATCCCTCTGGGTGGAGAGTGGAATTGATGTCTTTATGGCCTAGGTCCCAACTCTGGTGACAGCTATTAAGGGCTTTACGTTGAAAGCACTCAAGCACCGAGGAATTCTGACTGCTGAGTGTAATTCAGAATCCACCGTGGAGAGAGAAAGCATGACAGACGATGGTCAGGAGACCCAGAAAGATGATGGAGAATGACGGACAATTACTTAGATGACGGAAAGACCAACAGAAAACTGAGGCGCCATGGGAATCTGGCCACTGTGAGGATCCTCAGAACCACATGCCTAGTGCTTCCGGTTTCACGGCCACACTCTAAAACTTTATTTTCCTCTCTTCACTTTTATTTAGCAGACGGTTTATCTTTGTAAACTATGTTTTTCAAAACCCAAAAAGTGTTGGGGGAGAAAAAAATGTGGAACAGAGGTGGGGGTAACAGATGGGGCGGGGTTAACGACTGCCAGCCAATAGAACAGAAGTGGTGGTACAAATGGGGCGGGGTTAGCAACTGTCAGCCAGTAGAATAGAAGTGGTGGGAACAGATAGGGTGGGGTTAGCAACTGTCAGCCAGTAGAACAGAAGTGGTGGGAACAGATAGGGTGGGGTTAGTGACTGCCAGCCAGTGGAACAGAAGGACCAGATTGGGGAGGGGTTAGCAACTGTCTGCCAGATGCAGGGTTATTTATTTATTTATTTATTTATTTATTTATTTATTTATTTATTTAAATGGAGGGAGCCTAGGATAACAGATGACAAGTGACCTGGGTTGAGGTGGGATGGGGTCAGCACGTGGCCAAGTCTGACTGCTGCTGGTCACCGCATGGTGACTGCATTCTATTTGCTGCCCAGACGGCAAAGCTATCTCAGGACCCTCCCTGCTGTCTGCCTTGCCCCTGCCATGTCTGACCTGCCCTGGCCCCCCCCCCCCATCACCACCACCACTGGGGTTTTTCAAACTGTCCCTGTTCAAGTAGTCTTATGTTATCACCCTCTAACTTTACAGCCAGGGACCACTTCCTCCACGAAGCTTTCCTTGGTGACTACTGGTTTTCTGGTTTACCCTGAAGTTGTCAAACAAGAGTTAGAAAAAAAATACAGAGCCGGAGTCTCATCTTGCAGCTGGTTCTGCTTGCTATAAAATTCTGAGATATAGCAGAGCTGGCAGGCTCTTCATGGAGGATGTGCAGGTTCCCGTCGAGCAGCTGTGAAACAGCTTGGACATCAACAAGTACCTGTGGTGTCCAAGTTTGCAAGGAGACAGGGAAGGACTGTGAGGAGGTGGTGTTCCTGGAATCTCATTGGCATTGATAACTAGTGGCTGCCTGGATTGGAATGAATAACTCCGTGTCTCTTAACTAGCGCTTTAACTGCTGCTTCTGATATAAGCTGGGAAGATGTGTTTTAGTGGCAAAGATATCCCATTTTCCCCTGAGCGACCCAGATGCTTTGCCCAAGGTTAGATCACCACGTTATGATTATTCTCCACCCAGGAGCATGAACAGAATAAGTGGCCCCAGTCCCTTCTTCTGTTTGCTCTCTGTTAATGGGAAGCTTCAAGACTCCCTAACATTGTACCCAGGAAGATCTGCTCACCTGATAATACAGTACAGCTAGAGTGGGTTAGGGGGATAAGTGGATACCATGTGTGGACACTGTACACCCCCCCTCTCTCTCTCTCTTACACACACACACACACACACACACACACACACACACACACACACACACACACTGTCCCAGCACCTAGCCCAGACATCCCTGACAGCCATAGATGGCAGCTACACTTGCAGCTTAGTATTAGAGGTAGCAGATAGATGGCTGTCTGGGAAATGCTGGCTCACACCTGGATAAGCTGCTTTCATTCTGCAGAGCCCCATCCCTGAAGATCCCTTCACAGAGAAGAAGCACCCATAAGTGTAGAGCTGCCATGGCAGCTAGTCTCAGGTAGGTCCTGAGGCGAGGAGAGGTTAGGGAGGAGGATGAGTTGGCAAACCAGGGCCAGTGGGAGCCTGCTCCGGGGATGGGGAAGCCCCAGCCTCAGAGAAGGCTTGTAGGCATGAGTCTGTCTCTTTTCAGCAGCAAGAAGACAGAGCAAAGCTGCTTCTGAGCATAGAGGGTGAGCAGCTGTCCCTGTTCATCCCAGACAGGACACCTCGGCCTCCAGGGACTCTGCCAGCAGGCACAGGAACAGAGGCTGGACGCTCATTCCTTTCCCCACTTGGCAGGGAGTGGCTCAGGATGGAAAAAACATTCAAACCCCAGCTTGGAGTTTTGCAGCCAGCCTTCTGCTAATGGCAGAGCAATGGAAAAATCACAAGGAGCTTAGGAGCTTGTCTGCCTATGCTCCCAGGGAGAAAACCTTGGCATTTGTTTAAGCCTTTCAAACTAATCCCAGGCAGCATCTCCCTAGTGGCTCCATTTGCATACGCACTTAATTGGATTACTTTTATGCAGTTGCGATTATTCAATAGCAAAGTTTTGAAGCTCAACCTGAACTCAGGTGCTGATCCCAGGTGTCAGCATCTGCCAAGTTGAAGGTTATTTTATTTATGTAGGTGTGAGGGAATGGTGTGTGTGTGTGTGTGGTCATGACATCATCTTCATTGTTTAGATTTCATTACAAGACAGAGAGAAGAGAGAGGCTCTGGAGCAAGGCAGTATAAGATGCTATCTGTACCATCATTGGGAATGTTGGAAGGTCACAGAACGTCCTAGTCATGGTCTTGGTAAGATCTGAGAACACACAATGGCTGTCTGCATGTGAGCATTCAGCACATGGCCAACACATCCTTCTTGTTGTCTAACGCAGGGTCAAGTGTGTGAAGACTGTGTGGGCTGAGCAATTGTGTTCCCCATGATAATTCTGCTGAGTGGGGTCCCACCACATTCCAAATACAGAGAAAGAACTGACTTCTCCCAGATCCAATGGCCAATAATCAGCAAGGCTGGGATTTGAACTCACACAGTATAGAAGGATCCAGAGTTGAGTCTTTGTTTCTCTGGGAGCTCAAAGAAGAGATTATCAAGACTGTCCTACAACCATCAAAAAGGGGAGGGTCACAGGGTATCCAGGGCAACAGAGAGAGCAAGGGAGAAGGCAATTTCAGGATGAAGCAGGTCTCCATGGTGGACACCTGGTTGTGAAGGAGATGAGCCAGGAGCTGAGAAGGGGTTGGGACTAAAGTCATTCTTCTGTCCCCTTCAGGGTCAGCTGAGCTCTATGACGAGGCTGCACAAGCTCCTACAGATCAGAACGGATGACTGGGCCAAAGCTGGACCCAGTGTGTCAGAACTGAAGCTATTTCTAGAGTCACTCTTGATATATTAGAGATGAGGTCTGGAAACTTCCAGGAGGCAAATGCCTTACCCGATGTGACGGCTTCTGAGCTATTTCCCTTGGCAGACCGCACCTCGTCGTTGATCCAAGCTCCCCATCATTCATTCCTGACAATTCAGACAGGGCACCAAGTATAGAAGTGGCATTGAACCCAGGCTGCCAGCGATCCATGCAAAAAGCTGTTTCCACAGAAATAGACCTGTCACCATGGAAACCACATGAGGTCACTTGGGACGAAACAACTGCGGTGTGTTATTTGTTCCAGAGTAAAATGACTTTTAGATAATTCTGTCATTTTTTTTTAAAAAAAAGATTTTGTTTCTTTTCTAAAAATTGAAATTTAGAAATTTATAATTATTAATTTGTGTCCCAGGAACTCAGGTCATTTGGATTCACATTGATAAAAGCCTTTACCTCTGGGCCATCTCGCCAGCCTGGCTTTGTTGTTGTATACACATATAAATTATATAAATTCTTAGACCACCAATGTACCTGAATGAGCTGCTCAAAGCAAGCTGCTAGCCATCTTATCACAGATAGAATAAAAACACCGAGTAGCAGAGAAGGGGAGAGCCAATGTCTCAGGTGGAAAATTCCAGTCACATTTATTTGATAAGGAAGAGCCTTAAGCATTTAAATATGAGAGCTTGTTTCACACGATTGCTGCCCTGGAATCTTTCCTCAAAGATATTTCTTATGGTCTTCAGAGGGACTTAGAGACAAAACTGTCTTTAAAAATAATTTTATTATAAGGTAAATAAATCTTCCTTGAGAGACACTGAGGAAAGAAGATGTGAGAGAGATAAAGCTGGGTCAATCGCCACAATCCGTGGCGAGCTTGAGGGCTCATCTCAATATTCTTCTTTTAACTTTCCAGTCTCTTTTCAGATAAAAACACAATCATTTCTCTGTCTTCTTTCTTTTTCTTTTTTTTTTAAATTTTTAATATTTTTATTACATATTTTCTTCAATTACATTTCCAATGCTATCCCAAAAGTCCCCCATAGCGCCCCCCAATTCCCTACCCACCCATTCCCATTCTTTTGGCCCTGGCATTCCCCTATATTGGGGCATATAAAGTTTGCAAGTCCAATGGGCCTCTCTTTCCATTGATGGCTGGGTATAGTAGCCTGGGCTGGAATTTGTGTTCTTTTAGTGTCTGTATAACATCCGTCCAGGATCTTCTGGCTTTCATAGTCTCTGGTGAAAAATCTGGTGTAATTCTGATAGGCTTGCCTTTATATGTTACTTGGCCTTTTTCTCTTACTGCTTTTAGTATTCTATCTTTATTTAGAGCATTTGTTGTTCTGATTATTATGTGTCGGGAGGTATTTCTTTTCTGGTCCAGTCTATTTGGAGTTCTGTAGGCTTCTTGTATGTTCATGGGCATCACTTTCTTTAGATTTGGGAAGTTTTCTTCTATAATTTTGTTGAAGATGTTTGCTGGTCCTTTGAGTTGAAAATCTTCATTCTCATCCACTCCTATTATCCGTAGGTTTGGTCTTCTCATTGTGTCCTGTATTTCTTGGATGTTTTGAGTTAGGATCTTTTTGCATTTTACATTTTCCTTGATTGTTGTGCCGATGTTCTCTATGGAATCTTCTGCACCTGAGATTCTCTCTTCCATCTCTTGTATTCTGTTGCTGATGCTCGTATCTATGGTTCCAGATTTCTTTCCTAGGGTTTCTATCTCCAGTGTTGCCTCATTTTGGGTTTTCTTTATTGTGTCTACTTCCCTTTTTAGGTCTAGTATGGTTTTGTTCAATTCCATCATCTGTTTGGATGTGTTTTCCTGTTTTTCTGTAAGGACTTCTACCTGTTTGATTATGTTATCCTGTTTTTCTTTAAGGATTTGTAACTCTTTAGCAGTGTTCTCCTGCAATTCTTTAAGGGATTTTTGTGCTTCCTCTTTAGTGTCTTCTGCCTGTTTAGCATTGTTCTCCTGTATTTCTTTAAGTGTGTTATTAAAGTCCTTCTTGAAGTCCTCTACCATCATCAGGAGATATGCTTTTAGATCCGTGTCTAGCTTTTCCGGTGTGTTGGGGTGCCCTGGACTGGGCGAAGTGGGGGTGCTGGGTTCTGATGATGGTGAGTGGTCTTGGTTTCTGTTAGTAAGATTATTACGTTTACCTTTTGCCATCTGGTAATCTCTGGGGTTAGTTGTTATCGTTGTCACTGTTTAAAGATTGGAGCAGAAGCTGTGTTCCACTCACCAGCAGTCCCAAAATCCTGCGGCGGGGGTCGTGGGTAGCTGGCGGTTGTCAGGCAACCCTGCGCTCCAGCTATCCCAGCGCTGATCTGGCCGGATGAGGCCTGTGGCCCTACTCAGGCCGGTTTCTGCTTCCCTAACTAATGCAGTCTCAGGTCCCGCGCGCAATTGGATTGGAGCAGAAGCTGTGCTCCACTCACCTGAAGTCTTAAGATCCTGTGGCGGGTGTTGTGGGTAGCTGGCGAGTGTCAGCCGACCCTGCGCCCTAGCTACCCTGGTGCTTTTCTGACCGGAAGAGGCTTGTGGCCCTACGTAGGCCGGATTTCTGCCTCCCCAACCAGAGCAGTCTCAGGTCCCGCGTGATTGGACTGGAGCAGAAGCTGTGTTCCACTCACCAGCAGTCTCAAAATCCTGTGGCGGGGGTCCTGGGTAGCTGGCGGGTGTCAGCCGACCCTGCGCTCTAGCTACCCCGGTGCTGGTCCGGCTGGATCTGTCTTTTTTCCTTATGATTAGAATGATGCTTTCTATTATTTTCAGTCTAGTATTTTAAATAAAACTCAGGAGCACAACTCTTGAGAAAAACGAAGTTCTATTGTATGAGACTGCTTTTGAATTTTTTAATCAATTAGCTAATTAATTTAAAATTTTGTGTGCGTGTGTGCTTATTACATGAATCCAGTGCCCAAGGACCCTCTGGATGTGAAGTCTCGGGTGGCTGGCTGTGTGAACTACCCAATGTGGGATCTGGTACCTGAACCCAGGTCTCGAGTGAGAGTAGCAGGTGCTCTTAAGCTCCGAGTGTTCTCTCTACACCATCTACAATGGTTTTAATAAAACTTGTCCCTGAGAGTTTGTCTTGGAAGACCCCGGGATGGCACTGTTGTGAGATGGTAGGACCTGGACCTTAGATCATAGGGATGCTGCTTTCAGGAGAGATGACTGTGGTTCTTTTGAGGTCCTGACTATTTTCTATTGAGTAAGGAGAAGCCTTGGTTCCTATCTGTTGCACACTTGCTATATATCCACACAACCACACTGCTATGATGCCATCTGTCCTGAGGTCATCACCAGAGCCATGTTGAACAGGTACTATACCCCAAACCTTCATAACTATGAGCTAAGAAAGGCACTTATAAATGCCTCCGATATTCCATTATAATAGGAGAAAGTGGTTGAATACATTATATTACAAGACTCAGAAATGTGTGTGCTCTTTGTCACATGATCTTGGCATAGACCTATCTTTTTATGACTTCAGAGTGGATACAGCCCGTTACCTTTCAGAGACATTAGAGTTTTCTATATATCCACATGTGGATGGACATGGAAATGTATCTTGTCTTAACCCAAAGTGAGATAAAAATATTTTCTCCAGCCTAGAGATGCCATCCTGCTTCCTGGTTCACATGGCAGCTGGAATACCAATGTGAGTGGTTTGTTTATCTATTCATTTTTATTATACTCATTTATTTATTATGTTGCGTGGTTGTGCAGGCTATGTGGAGAGTCTCTCGTGGAAGTCATGGGCAACTTGTGGGTGTCCAGTTCACTGATTTATGATTATATTAATTTCTCTCAATTCTTCCCTTTATTATGTGATGATGAATGGCTTCATCCACAAGACTGACAATCTTTTAGAATAATTTTCTAGAAGCCCATTGGCAGGGCAAGAATACATGGGACAGATCACTCTGTTAGACTTAACCCGAGTTGCCTTTCTCGGCAGTTCTGTTGGCCTATCTGTAGCTTTGCAATATGGAGGGCTTTGCTGGAGCCTTCTAGTTATAACCTTCTGAGAGTTCTTTCTCACTTTACTGCTGACCGACATTAAGCAACTGCCTTGATAAGAGTATGTAGTTGGGTTCTGTTCTCTGGTCCTTTCATCTTGACATGGAGTGTGGCAAACTCATCAAAGCACTTATCTTGAAGCATATCTTTGTCTGTCACTATATCTGTCACTCTTCTCATGTCATCTCGGTGACGTTCTTTCTTCAGGAAGGATGCTCATTCCAGGCTCTGTCTGCTTGCTAAACCACAGATAATTTTTATGATGATTTTTGCTTGAGTTACTGTGATGATCAATTTTTAGTGTCAACTTGACACAATCTACAATCACCCAGGAAGGCAGTTTCCATGAGGGATTGTTTATGTTGGCCTGTGAGCATTTCTTTGGGAGATTACCTCGATTACTAGTGTGGGTGGCACTATTCCCTAGGCAGGGGATCCTGGAATGTACAAGAACAGAGGCAGCAAGCTGAGCAAAAGCAAATGTGCACTCATTGCTCTCTTCCTGATTATGGATGTGACCAACTCCTTCAAGCTCCTGTCATCGTGGACTGTAACATGGAACTGTGAGCTGAGATAAATCTTTTCCTTTAAGTTGTTTTTATTAGGTATTTTATCCCAGCAACAGGAAAAGAAACTAAGACAGTCACTTAGATTTTTGACTCCTTCAGAAAGGATAAAGTCAATCAATTACTCCATAGCAATTTATCTTTTTATTTTAATGCAGTTACTTAATGTATCTTAAGGTAAAGAAAGTTGTAGTTTGTAGGTATATTCTGAAGTTAGAACCTCATGTGTCCCTGGCAGCATGCTTTACCCATCTGTTTTCAGCTTCCATTCCTCTCCTTTCTGTTTCCCTGGAGGAACAAATGCATTTCAGAAGCCCAGAACTGGTGCTTCCAGCTACGGAAGCTATGCTCTGGGATTCAAGGTGATGCCACTCATAGGAATTTTGCTGAGGGGAGAGGAGTAGGGACCCAGGACCAGCTCTGGAGTGAACTTGACACTCACATCACCTCTGGCAAGTTGTGTAGCTTTGGCAAGCTTCCTAACCTTTCATTGGGTGTATCTGCTGATCTACAATGGAAGGGCACAAAGATGCCTTGATCCTCTTTGGCTTACAAAACCCAGGATGCTAAACCCAAGAGGACACATAGGTGGAGTGGATGGGTGAGCTCAGCTTTGTGTGGAAGCTGGTGGCTCATCCATTCATGAGTCAGTGATGAGTTAGTGGCCAAGACCAGTAGCTGTACCCGCTGGAGCAAGAGACTGATCAGAGAGCTGTTGAAGGGAACAGGGTGACTCACCTGGTCTGCTGGGACACCTCCCATCCCTATTCAGTATTGGTGACATTCTAGAGTCATTCTTCTAAGCAAGCATCTCAGGCTTGGAGTCTATTGGCCACGATGGCCACATACAGCTTTATTTATTCTGTGGATGGGGAAATGGAGCTTTTGCTTTTATTGGGAAGTTAATTAGAAGGTTTAAAAGTCTGGTTCTGCAGTTTCTTGTTTGTTTTTGTTGTTGCCATACTGGGGATCAAACCTAAGGTCTGTGAGGCAAGTGTTTTGCTACTGAGCTATGCACATCTCTAATCCTCGTGTTTTCTCTTTAAACTGACCAAGTCCAGCAGGCAGCCGCCCAGCCTTCCTCGAGCTCAGCCACATTGTGAGTTTTCCTTTCTCCAAGGCTCATGACCCTTTCCTGTAACCCAACGCCAGGCACACTCTGGTACCATTCATACCGTGTTTATTGTAGTAAAGAGAGGGATTAAATATTTCTCTAGTTCTCCTTAATACCCTATAAAGACACACACTTTTTTTTAAAAAAAAAAAAAAAAGAAAGAACAGTATGATTTCCAAGAAGAAGAAATAATGAGCAGATGTATAAAATCCAAACCAATGGATGTTTGAAAGTGAAATGACTGTGTGCCTATTTCCTCCCCAAGAACTGTATACAGAAAACCTCCAACTGGAACAATAGTAGTTTGTTCTACTAAACAATAAACGTTTTTGAGGAATGAAAAACCTGGTGGAAAATTTAACACACTGTAAAAGCAGATCATTCCAATGGGCCTGTCTCAGTTACTTTTCTGTTGCTGTGATAAAAGTCGCTAACGGTGACTTCAGGGAGGAGGAGTCATCTGGGCTCATGGTTCCAGAGGGACACAGTCCATCATGGAGGCAAGGCATGCTGGCAAGAGCAGGCGCTGGCTAATCACCCTGCATCCACACTCAGCCCAAGCCCAGCAACCCACTTCCTCCATTGAAGCTCCATCTCCTTAGGGTTCTCCAGCATTCTCCAACAGTGGCAACAGCTGGGGAAACAAGTATTCAAGTACACAACCCTGTGGAGGACATTCCACACTCAAACCACACACACACACACACACACACACACACACACAGAGAGAGAGAGAGAGAGAGAGAGAGAGAGAGAGAGAGAGAGAATGAGGGAGAGAGAGATGGGCAACTGATATGCAAAACCAAAAACCAAAACCAAACAAACAAAAAACCAACCAACCAACAAAACAAACAAACAGACTGAGTTCCCTGAGGTAGAGAATGGGGTTGTTGATAAAGTCTTCTCTGGGAATTGTAGTTCTTAAGTCTGTTAGGCGAGTAGTAGGCGGAGTGACTTGGCGGCCATTAGCTGTTTGTAGTTGCTTGGTGCTAGGAGCTTAAGTGTAGCGGGAATTCTTACTCGGTGGAAATCAACCCTAGCCATGGGTTCCTGCCGGGGATAGTTCTAGAGCACGGAGCAGGAGGCGCTTTTCGGTTCCCCGCCTTGCCCGCTGGTAGGGCCTACTAGGCCGCCCGGACATCCCGGGTCTCAAGTAGGCCTAGTCTGCCAGCAAGGGCGTCCCAAAGGCGGGAGGCGCCATGTCTCTGGTTGCTTATGCCAGCAGCGACGATAGTGAGCCGGATGAGCCGGAGCCGGAGCCGGAGCCGGAGGAAGAGGATGTGGCGGCTCCTATGCCGGGGCCCACTTTAGGAGGCCTGTTCGCTTCTCTTCCTGCACCCAAAGGCCCGGCCTTGCTGCCCCCGTCCCCCCAGATGCTGGCCCCAGCCTTCCCCCCGCCGCTCCTGCTGCCCCCGCCCACCGGAGACCCCAGACTGCAGCCGCCTCCGCCGCTGCCCTTTGGCCTGGGCGGCTTCCCGCCACCTGCAGGAGTGAGCCCTGCTGAAGCTGCGGGAGTTGGAGAGGGGCTGGGGCTGCCATCGCCTCAAGGCCCCGGGCTCAGTCTGCCCCCAGCTGTGGGCGGTGTCGGACCCCCCTTGGGCCTTCCCAAGCCAAAGAAGAGAACCGAACCGGTTAGGATAGCGGCGCCGGAGCTGCAGAAGGGCGATTCAGATTCTGAGGAAGATGAGCCTGCGAAGAAGAAAGTTGTCCTGCAGGGATCCAGCGAGGGGACTGGTTTGTCTGCCTTGCTCCCCCAACCTAAAAACCTGACTGTGAAAGAGACTAACAGGTTGCTCCTGCCCCATGCCTTCTCCCGGAAACCCTCAGATATCTCCTCAGATGCTAAGCCCTCTAGATTGGCTTCTAAGACCAAGCCCGCCTCACTTGCTCCTGTTTTGGGTACCACAACCACCACTCCATCACCCTCTGCCATCAAGGCTGCTGCCAAGAGTGCTGCCCTGCAGGTGACCAAGCAGATAACACAGGAGGATGACGACAGTGACGAGGAAGTTGCTCCTGAGAACTTTTTCTCCCTCCCTGACAAGGCTGAGCCACCTGGAGTTGAGCCATACCCTTACCCTGTCCCCTTACACTGTCCCTGAAGAGCTGCCTCCAGGCACAGAACCAGAACCAGCTTTCCAGGACGATGCAGCCAATGCCCCCCTTGAGTTTAAGATGGCGGCAGGGTCAAGTGGAGCTCCCTGGATGCCGAAGCCTGGGGATGACTACAGCTACAATCAGTTTTCCACATATGGCGATGCCAATGCTGCTGGTGCTTATTATCAGGATTACTACAGTGGTGGCTACTATCCTGCACCGGACCCGGCTCTGGTCCCTCCCCAGGAAATTGCCCCTGATGCCTCTTTCATTGATGATGAAGCATTTAAGCGGCTGCAGGGCAAGAGGAACCGAGGGAGAGAGGAAATCAACTTTGTGGAGATCAAAGGTGATGACCAACTCAGTGGGGCTCAGCAGTGGATGACCAAGTCACTGACAGAAGAGAAAACCATGAAGTCCTTCAGCAAAAAGAAAGGTGAACAGCCAACTGGCCAGCAGCGGAGGAAACACCAGATCACATATCTGATTCATCAGGCTAAGGAGCGGGAGCTGGAGTTGAAGAACACCTGGTCAGAAAACAAGCTCAGTCGCCGGCAGACCCAAGCCAAATACGGATTCTAGGGCCCAGGGACTGATGGCCCAGGATCTCCGTTGGCATAGAGGCCCAGCCCCAGCTTCACCTCCAGGACCCCAGCTGCTCTAAGTCCAGGACCTCTACCCTGAGGACTCAGCCCTCAGCTCTGGGAGAAGGAACATATTTGATAGATTTTTCTTAAGTTAGAAAATGCAGCTCCTTTCTGTGCTGGGCTGGAAAGACTGGAGCGCTGCCCCGAGGATCTACGGCCTTGGTTGGGAGTTGTGCTCCTTGTCGGGCGTGATGAGATGGTGAACTCCCACCATTTTTTTTTTTAAAACAGGGATGTCTGTTGAAATAAAACATTGAGTGTGACAAAAAAAAAAAAAAAAAAAAAAAAAAAAAACACTTATGCTGTAAGTGAAAACAGCTACCCAGATACAAGGTCAAGTTTACCAGCGTATCTCTTCAGTGCCCTGAAGTTGTATGTTCTGCACACATATACTGCACTTGGTTTTCTGCAAACATCATGAAGAACATTTAGGGGAAAGTTGGGGAAAAGGCTACTCACTTGCAGTAAAGTTTTCTTGTTAGTAAAGAAAATGTGGGTAACAACAAGGCTGCCCAGGAGCTGTGCTTTCCCAGCCGTCAGTGAGGATCTTTGGGGACTTCAGAATCTGTTGTGCAAGTTATCCTACAGTTTGAGAAGTCACATCGTTTCTAAAAGTCTAGAAACATCATAAAGTTTAATGTAGTTGGGTCAGAATGAGGAGCACATACGGTCACAGTTGGGTACCTTTAATAGTTGTGTTAGTTGGGTAAATCCACACAACCCAAGATGCTCAAACCAAGTGACCATGCTTGCTAGCACACAGGCTTGGACTGTTCTCAGCAACAGTCCCAGAATACTTTGTGCTAAAAAAGAGAACACGGGTGAGAAGTGAGTCAGTAAATCTGACATGGTCTTGCTCTGGGCCCCCCCGTGTCTGCCCTGGGACAATGCAATTGTGGGTGTATGATCACTACTGTATGTGCTGTGCTGTGGTGGTTTGAATAGGAATGCCCCCCCCCCATCGATTCATGTGTTTAACTGCTTGGTACATAGGGAGTGGCACTCTTGGGATGTGTGGCATTGTTGGAGTAGGTGTGGCTTTGTTGGCAGAAGTATGTCACAAGAGAGTGGGCTCTGAGGTCTCGGATGCTCAAGCCAGCTCCTCTCCTGCTGCTTGCTGATCCAGACGTAGAACTCTCAGTTCCTTCTCCAGCACCGTGTCTGCCAGCATGCCACCATGCCTCATGTTGTGATGACAATGGACTGAACCTCTGACCCTGTAAGCCAGCCCCAACTAAATGTTCTCTTTTGTAAGAGTTGCCAAGGTCATGGTGTCTGTTCACAGCAATGAAACCCTAACTAAGACATGTGGGAAGGCCACTAGCTCTGACACAATACCAAAATGCTGTTTCAAATCCACACAATAACGTCTCAGAAGCAAATAATCCTGTCCTCTGTAACAAATTTGGAATCAAGACTCAGTGCTTCAGTAAATTAGGCAAAAATGAAGTTCATGTTTGGCTTTTTTCCTCTCTCCAGAGATGACTTGCTACATGATTTTTAATGATTCAGATCATACATTGTGAATGGGTCCATTTTCTGTTGCTTCACCTGACTGCCAACTCTGGAACTATTGGAGTGAGAGGTGAAATCCAAAAATGGCTTCAGATATCAGACCTGGTCACCTGGTTTGAGCATCTTCGGTTGTGTGGATTTATCCAACTAACACAACTATTAAAGGTACCCAACGTGACCATATGTGCTCATTCTGACCCAACTACATCAATCACAACCCAACATTAGGCTGTGTGCTTTCCAGTGTGTACAGGATCAGGAATGAAAATGAAGCAATTGAGCCATTACCTCGCTCAGCATCAATCTGCAGGTACCCTCTAGACTAGCGAGCAGTTCTCAACCTTTCTAACACTGAGACCCTTTAATACCTCGTGGTGTGGTGACTCCAACCATAAAATTATTTCATTGATAGTTCACACCTCTAGTTTTGCTACTGTTATGTATCATAATGTAGATGTTTGATATGCAGGATATTTGATATGTTATCCTCCCAAGGGGCCGTGACTGACAGGTTGAGAATCAATGCTCTAAAGTCACAAGGGGTCACTTTAGAGTGTGGGATATCTGCCAGCACATGGGCAAATCCTCCCATGGGGGAAGTTGAGCCCTTATAGAATGGATTTCACATTTGTGAGCAGCAATAATAATGGACCCCATTTGCTAGAATTTTAGTAATAGAAAATCATGATTTTGACTGGTTTTTGTTTGTTTGTTTGTTTGTTTGTTTTTGTCAACCTGATACAAGCTAGTGTCATCTGGAAAGAGGGAAGTTTAACTGAGAAAAAGCCTACTATCAGGTTGGTGTTTAGGCAAGTCTTTAAGGGGTTATATTGACTAATGATTGATGTGGGTCACCCTAGCTTATTGTGGGTGGTCCCACCCCTGGACAAGGTGGCCCTGTGTAGTATAAGAAATCAGACAGAGCACCTCTCTATGATCTCCGCTTCAGTTCCTGCCTCCAGGTTCCTGCATTGAGTTCCTGCCTTGACTTCCCTTGATGATAGATTATATAAGCTGAAATGAACCCTTTCTTGCAGAAGTTGCTTTTAGTCAAAGTGTCTTTATTCCAACAATAGAAAGCAAATATGGTAGACTTCAATTATTTGATTTCAGATAAATAACTGAGAAAATAATACTTACCTTTCCCCATTTGTATTTTTCCAGTTTTGAATTAAAAGTGTTTGCTATCAGATGCATCATGGTTTAGAAAAAGTAAAGTTTTGAAATCCGTTTCCTGGAAAAGGCCCCTTGACTTGCATCCTTATCTGGTGCTTGGGTTCATATGAATTTGTAACCCCTGGTCTAAGGCTCTTTGGTGGGGATTGAGTCCTGTCAGATAGAGCTACATCCAGAGACTCCAGGAGCCCATTTGTTGATGCTGCTGTTGAGATTTGGGGGCTGCCATAAGGGACCAGTGTGGACAGTTGTAGCTAGGACTCAAGCAAGAACCTGCCTGGGGAAGAGATAGTTGCATATGGTTCTCCTGACAAGCTAGTTTGTGAAGTGGCAATTGACATGATCTCAGGGCAGGGCAGATGCTCAGGGGTCTATGGACCCCTGTATCTCTCCACCTGTGTTTTGAAGCAGGCTTAGCTGTCTTGTAGCTAATGGGTGAGCCAAGGTCTTGTTCTGACTGGGGCAAGGATTTGAGGAAACAAAACAATAACACAGGTAAATCAAAGTGACTTGGAAAACAAGAACCATGAATGTCCTTGACCCCTGGCCCAATGGAGCAGGCTGTTTAGGTTATATCTTTAGAAATATGTGTTTTGGTTTTAGGTTTTCGGAAAAGTTATGGAGGTCTAGATGGCTCCTGGGCACCTTGCAGTTTCCCCTTATGTTAGTTAATTTCTAACATCAAATGGTGTGCTTACTGTGGTCAATGGGTGTTCCTATGAGCAGGAATCCATACTTGTTCATTCTGCCTCAGTCCCTTTAGATCCCAGGATCCCAGAGTCATCGGTTCTTCATGGGCTCACCCATGAAGGGAATGGTTCCTCGGGTGCTCTTTGTCTGTTTTTATTTAATGCCCTTATCAGCTCCAAGGTGCACTGGGCAGGGTTTGTGCAGAATGTTGGGATGCCTGACAATTTCCTTTTGATTAGAATGAGACTGTGTCTTAGGGAGGAAGGCCATGGTAAACACACTAACAACTTATTTTTAGCTTGGCCCTGGGTCACCAGCATGGGTGGTGTCAATCATGTCTTTATGGCAATTCTTCTTTCTCTCCCTAGCACATGATGCATCTAGGAGGACATTTAAGCTCCACACCCAGAGTATGGAATTACCCTTAATTTCTATGAGGGTGAAGTACTTACATTTATGTAGAAATCTGTGTGGGCAATTGATATCTCCTATTTATTTTGGTGTTATAATGGGCTAATGTTTTGATGACAGCTCCATTCTGCTCTATCTTCTTGTTCAAATCTCTCTGCCTGGCAAAGGGAACCTCTACAGTTGGTTCCTCCAACACTTGCCCTGTTGTTTATTTTTCCTTTAAAGATATTTGAATGCTTCCTTACTTTCTGGCACTATAAAATCCCCAAAGCTTTTGTATCTTTGTATCATCTTGTATTTTTCTTTTTCTTTTTTGAGAAAGACTTATTTTTATTTTTAATTGTGTGCCCACGTGAGGGAGGGGCAGAAGTTATACATGTCTTACATGTGGGAAGGGGCAGAGGTTATACATGTCTGAGAGTAGCTACCTACAGAATCCAGAAGAGGGCATTGGAATACCTGGAGTTGGAAATACAGGTAGTTGTGAGCTGTTCCATGTGGATGCTGAGAACTGTACTCAGGTCCTCTGTAAGAATAGTGTGTGCTTTTAACCACACTGAGCCATCTACCCAACCTACAGTCTTGTATATTTCATACCCAATTTCTGGAGTCAGCTCTCCTTCTCTTTCATTTATTAGAGAACAGTGCTCTAAATCAATATCTGGACACCAGTAGGTTTTGTTTTAAATTTCTTACCAACCACATTATTCATTCAATTATGCTGGGTCTTTTTAATTTTTTCCTAGTAGGAGCTACTACAATCAATTAGTCACATAAGAGGGAATGGGTGTGTGTTTTTGGAAGAATGTGTGTCAATTCTTTATTTCACAATAATGTCCTCTGCAAGAAGTTGGCTAGTCACCAACAGTAGTAGAATGAGCATGTGTCCATGGCTACTGAGGCCTTGAGGCTTGAGAGTCTCAGTTCTCCTCATCACTGTAGGATAATTTGCTCATTAAAGGTGAGAGGTTCACATATAGGCAGACTGGTGGCCTCTGTTCTGTGGCTCATGCAGACCACCCTCTGCCACTGTTCTTTCTCTTTAAATCTAAATGCATGCACACATTTTACCCAGGGGAGAGCAGGGGGATCATTATTCCCTGAGTCTCTTGACAGCCAAAGCTTTAAAGGTTCCTTCCCAGAGTAAGAGAAGATGTTAACCTTTCAGTGTAAAGGGTGAAGTTCATCACCATAGGACTGACTGAGGTGGGTGTTAAAAAACCACGTTCTCATCAGTCAGTGAGTTTTGGCAAACACATTAGGTTTCCATCTCCAGCAACAGCTGCAACCCGGAGTCTCTCAAGCCATGGTTTTCAAACAAGCTGTTGGCTGCTTCTCTTTTCCAATGTTGTCAAATACACTGAACCCACTGCTGTAAGTTCTTTCATAAGATGGCCTGTAAGGTCACTGTGCATTCTACTCCCACCTGCTCCGAACTTTACCTCCTCTTCACCATTTAAGAATTTGATTTTTAAATAAAGCTGTTTTGGAAGATTTGATCACGCAGATTTCTCTACCAAAGACTTGTGTGAACTATGGTTTCAATGGCAGGATTAGTAGATTACTAGTGGGAAAACTAGCTGTCCACCCAGATAACCAGTTAGCCAGCTAACTAGCCATCCATCCAACTGACCAACCAAACAGCTAGTCACACAATCAACCAGTGATCCAGACAGACAATCAACCAACCAACAAACTAGTCAGCCAACCATCCAACCAGATGACTAATCAACCAGTGAGTCAGCTCTTCAGCCAGCCAACCAACCAACCAACCAACCAACCACCCAGCCAGCCAACCAGCCAACTAATCAACCAGCTCTCCAGTCAGACAACCAACCAACCAACCAACCAACCAACTAGCCAACCAGCCAGCTAGCCTGTCAACCAATTAGCTTACCAATCAACCAACCAATGAGCCAGTCAGCCAAACAGTTAGCCAGTCAACCACTGAATCAAACATCCAGCCTGTCACCCAGCCATGGAGCCAGCCAACCAACCAACAAACCAGCCAGTGAATCAGCCATCCAATCAGATACAACCAAACACCCATTCATCCAACCTCTAATCCATCTACCTATCTATCCATCCATCCATCCATCCATCCATCCATCCATCCATCCATCCAGTTAGTCTGCCAACATGCTGATTATCTCTCCAGCCAGTCAACCAACCACAAACCAAGCTGAAGACCAACCAACAATCAGCCATCAGAATGAAATGAGGTTTGGTCTCCAAGAAGCTTGAGGGGGACTTAGCTCTTTGCTGTTCTATCATGACCATGCTGTGATGCACTCCTGCAGAGATGGGCATTCTTAGCAACATGGTTTATACAATTTGCTTTCTTACTCTTGTATTGTTGACTTCCTCATCAGGTTCTTCTCAGCAGAAGGAGAATGAGAAGTGGGATTACCTGCACAGCCTTCAGATATGGAGATAAGATGCCTCTGGGGTCTGTTACCAACTTGCTGTTTCTCAGCTCCAATTTTACTCTTCATTGCCTGATCTGGGGGAATAAAGAGCTCTTTCAATATTCTCCCTTGCCTACTGGAACAACATCTGGTGTTCCCTTCTTTGCTGAGGGGCATCCTGCCAAGCTCCTACAGTTTGGCACCTTCTTGGCACTTCTACAGTGTTGGCATTTTCTCCAGAATGGAAATCTGTGCCAGTGTTAGGCTCAGGTGATGCCAGGCCACCCCCCCACCACCACTGTGTCTTCAGATGGATGACTTTGAGGCAGTCTCTTTATCAAGATGCCTTTTCATGAATAGCTCTTCCTGAAGACTCAAAGAATAGAGTCCAGCAAGTTTCAGAAGCTGGTATCTAGTGAGCTGCATGGGTGCACAGCCATTATGTGACACCCAGTGAGAAAGAGCAGTATGCTGAATAGGGTGGTTCTTCTTCTTCCCTGCCCCATGTTCCCAGAAATGAGACTCAGACTCAAAACATATTGACAAATACTTTGGCCATATAGCTAGGCTCTTCTTTGACTAGCTCATAACTTAAAATAACCCATTTATTTTAATTTACATTCTGTCACGTGTACTCAAACACCATCTGTATGTGTCACATCTTCCTGGGCAAATCTGCCTGGCACTATCCCAGAATCCTTTCTGCCTCCTAGATGTCCCACCTCCTATTCCCTGCCTTAGCTATAGATTTATTGTTGACAGGTGCCCCATCCATACACAAGATAGTCTTTCTACACAGTGTCTTTTCCAGCAGATAGAATCTTCTCAGCCCTGGTGGGGAACAGTGTCTCTGAGCATTGTTTGTCTCTGCCTCATGGAGAATAGCCATTCCTTAAAACCTACAGTTTCCATCTTTGTCCACGTTTGCCTATTACCACCAGCCCCCTCCTAACCTTTCAGGTCATGAAATAGATTTTACACCCAGATGACCCTGTTTAAATTACTGTGTGGCTTCTGCCTCCTGCTTGCAGTATAACTGATACAGGACCACAATCTTATAATGAGAAAAACATATTTTAGAAGTTGTTAAGAATCACACTGCTTGCATAAATGAACTTAGAAATGTTTTTTTCTGACCCTCTTATGCATTTGATTTCCATACATCGTGTGTTCTTTTTCTTTTTTGTAAAATAGTTTCATTGACTTTCATCCAAAGGCAGGCAGAGTGCTTTCTTTTCCCCACAAGTGATCAGCCCCGTGGATAAAATAACTGTCTTCTGGGAGAAGGCAATGTTCCCAGCCTGAGCTTGACCAAGCTGTAAACCAGCTGGGTTCAGGACTGCTTGAGATGAGGCTGGGGAGAGTGGAAGGCGTCCAGCTAGAATGCGTGCGTGCCTGTAGGTTCCTTGTGTTTCATTTTATGACCTCAAACTGTAATCTGAAAAGAAAGAAAAATCCATCAAGACTTCAAAGGAAAACGGCCTTTTAATTTCTCAGTGGAATGATGGTAAGAGAATCCCCTGCAGCTGTTCAGGATGTAGTGTTGGAAAATCATTTCAGATCCTGTATCAGGCTAACTCCACCCAAGTGTCAGAACCAGCCCAGGGTATTCCTGCCCCAGGGCAGCCCGGCCAGTCACAGAGGCCTGACTTTGATTTGTGGGAGGGTCTTTTGGCCTCTTATCCTTGAGAGCTCTTCCTTGTCTAAGCGTTGAAGGATGTAAGGCCAGTTCAGTCCCAGAAAAACAAAAAACAAAAAACAAACAAACAAAAAACAACCTGAAGATCTGTTTCCCCAAGAAAAAAAGGTCCCTTAAACAAAAAGGCAATTCAGATAATATTTATTTAGTCAACGTTACAAAGACATAGACAAAGCCAGTAGCGCTTGAAGTTGTGTGTGTGTGTGTGTCTGCGCGTGCACATGCATCGGTGTTCGAGTGGGTGTCCTCAGCTTCTCCAGAGTGCAGATGGTTGTTTCAGGGCTAGTCCCCATTGTATAAATAATCACTCTAGTGAGTTCCTTTGTGTGTATGCACACACATACACACATATATACACATGTACATATTGGTTCTGTTCCTCTAGAGGAATCTGCCTAATCCATTGAGGATGGCTTGGTCCATTTCCAGAAATCTTCTCTTTTGGCTGCTGGCTCCATGTCAGAGCCTGGAGCTCCTGGCTGTACCCTCCAGGGCGGTTGCTTAGTCCCTCAAATATCAGCTTTGTGGTTTGTGAAGGAGATGGAAGACTCACTTTTATACTGTCTTTAACATTAAAGGAGACAGCACCTGAGGAGCTGTGGATAGCTCCAAACTCCTTTTGTGGTATGAAGCAACACCTGGTTTCAGTTATCGCTTTAACTGCTGCATATTGACCAGCCACCATACATAGGATGCTATACATACTCAGGAATGTAGCAGCAAGAAAATAGGACATGAGATTAGCCTTCCAACCCTCTGTTCTGGGGACACGAGGCACAGAGCAAAGACAACACATTCTGTGAATGGCATGTTCAATTTTAAAGGTTTTTCAAAGGCTAAACCCTTAGAACTGGCTTTTGATTAAAACTCAGGATGGGAAGATGGCATAACCTTCCCTAACACTTTGTAACTATGTGGGCTTTGTGGGGGTTGAGTTGGCTCTGTGTGTGTGTGTGTGTGTGTGTGTGTGCGCGCGCGCGCGTGCACACATGCCTGTTGGTATGGGTGGGTGCACACAGAAGCGGAGACTGGTGCCTGTCGGTATGTATTTTTTATTTCTTCTACAGTTTGAGACCAGGTCTCTCACTGAAGTCTTGTGCTTGCTACTTTAGATAGAAAGGTTGGCCAGAAAGTCTAGGGAGACCCTCCTGTCTCCATGCCCCAACAATGGGACTGCAGACATGTGCCATCCCACCCTGCCTGGCATCATGATGCAGGTGCTGAGAATCTGAACTTATGTCCCCATGCCTGTGCAGTGAGCCTGTCACCTTCTGAACCATCTCTCAGCTCTGTGTGGACTCCTCTCCTGAAAAGCCACCATATCCACCCTTACAAGGAAGAGTCAGGGGTTTTCATCATGCTGAAAAAGGTTTTGGCATGCACCCAACTTGCAGTTAGATTTAGTTCATGAAGTCTGGCTGTACATTTGAACATTTAGAAGCATAGTTCAACCACTTGATTTTTAGATTCGGAACAAATTGGAGGTCTTTATTCTCATACTTTCTCATGCTCCTGGGGCAATAAATAGACTTAGGTGTGGAAGGAAAACCCAGTCCCGCACACTTAACAAAAGTGGACCCCACAGCCAAGTACTGGCATGACTCACTGCTGTCCTGTAAGAACCAGAGGCCATTGCTCCCCTCCTGTCTGAAGTTGGTGGTGGTGGGTGTGGGGCTCAGACTGTTTTAGGACTTCAGGATAATTTAATAAATGAGTCACTTTCCACACACAGAAAGAGCCCAAGTATGCAGTTCTTTGGGAGGCTTTGGATGTATCCCATCTGTTCTTTGGGACTTTGAACCCACAGCTCTCTTCTGGCCTTAGTGATTCTAAGGGAACCTTCTGTGAAAAATGACTTAGCAACTCCAGCTCAAACACACAACATGTATACATTACTCATTGGTGGCCACATCAGGCCTGGCTTGATGGGTTTATAAAAAGTCATGACTATGTAACAGTGGATACCTTGGAAACAAACAAAAAGCAAGAGCGAGAGGTTCATTAGAAAAACAGACTAAATAGAACAGATAAATTGTTTCTTGTACATGAGGCTCTGGGAGGCCAAACACTTGACCTTGAGGGCTAACTCAGAGGCACAGTTTAACGGTTGCTTTGGACAGTGTATGCCCCAGCGGCCTCCACTGGGTCAGGTCTGTTTCAGGTGAGCAGCCTGAGCAGCATTTCTAGGACTGGCTCATCTCTAAATGCCAGTGGACATGTCTAAGGCTTATGCTTTCCTAGAAGGAACCTCCTAGGGAGTAAGAGCACCTTCTATTCCATATGGGTTTTCATAGAATATTTTATTAGTTCTGTGAGAGTTTCAAACATGTATACAATATATTTTGATAACCACATCCCTACTCCTCCTCTTAACCCCTTTCATGTCTACCCCACACACCACACCCCCGACTTCAGGCCCTATTTTTTCCCAATAATTTACTTAGTCTAATTTGTGCTGCCAATATACTTCTGGGTATGGGGCGACCCACGGAAGCATGGTAATGCTAACAGGGACTGCATCCTTAATCCTTAAAGAAAACGGATTCTCCCTTTCTCAGCAGCTGTTGAATCCCAATAGTTCCTCAGACATGGGCAGGGCCTTTAGTGCCCTCTTCTCCACTTCAGAATGGTGACTGGATTGACCTTGTGTAGTTCTTATGCAGGCTTCCACAGCTGGTATAAGTTCATGAATGTGATGGTCTGGTCACGCTAAGATGATAATTTGAAAGAAACCAAGAGAATTTTTTACTATTATCTGTAATTCTTCTGCTTATGTTTTCCTTTGGTCTTTATTATTAATATTGATGCTTTAAGAATTATGATTATTGTTATTGTTGTTATTGTTACTAAGACAAAGTCTCTCAAAGCCTAAGCTTGTCTCAAATGTGCTATGTAGCCAAGTCTGTCCTTGCATTTCTCCTCTTGGCCTCAACCTCCCACCCTTGATATTATTAATGTGTGCCACCGATCCCAGTCAGTATGCGCCCTGTTGAGTGGAGACTTGCATGCATGGCAGGATCCATGCTGAATGTGGTGGAGACAGGGGTAATAATGGCTGTAACTGGCATTTGTGGGTGCTGAACATGTAAGAGCTTGTCAGGTACACTGTCACCAAGTCCTTACCACTTTTGACAACGCATGTTTCACAGCATGTACAAATCTGCTCACTCCTGACACCTACCTGGCAATGACATCAGATCCCTCAGACAGAGGTCTCAGTTCCCAGAACTGCCTCCAACCAACTTATCAGATGACAGCCACAAGCTCCAGAGAGCTTTGCCTGTGCCTCTGACAAGCAGAAATACAAACAGGGCACACAGATTGGGAACCAAGACTTTACAAAGCTGTGCCCATGGCACAAATAGGGAAGTTGGCAGCTCAGCCAAGAATATACCTCTAGAAAGCAGTGGTCACTCTGAGAGTCTGACCTCTGATGGGTGACTCCAGAACACATCCTTTAGTCTCTACTCTTCCCCTTACAGGTTTCCTACTTGGGGAGGACTCAGAAGTATAAGAGGCAGTCTAGCCAAGTATGTATGTGTGGAGAAAAGGATGCAATAGAAATAATTTGTTTTTTCTTTTATGTTTTTGTTACTACATTCATGCATGCATTCATTCAAAAGACATGTATAAAAGACCCTGGGCTAGGCCTCTGTGGAGCTCACACTCTGATAGGAGAGACCTATGAGAGACAAGGGCTAGGATAGAGTCCTTGGGGACATGGGGAGCACAGAGGAGACTTGTTCTGGGTTGAGTGACGAGGTACAGGTTCATCGGCAGCAAGAAGGGATGGGGCATGCAGAGCTTAGCTCGTCCAGTGGACAAGCCAGATGCCTGCAGAGGACCCTGCCTTGGCCAGGTGTATGTGTGTTTTATTGCTCAACAGCCTTTGCTCTCCTGCTGTATTAAACTGTCTGGCTTCTTCAGACCCTTGCAACAACACACACTCAATTCAGACGAGTACTCACGTTCCCCAAGATGGACATTTCTTTTTGTTGACAATGCTGAGAGTCACATCTGGCTGCACATAGACTTTGAAAAGAGACACTCTGAGTGAGAGCAGCTTTTGCTTGCATCTGAGGCTCCTTCATTTTTCCTTTTCAAAACCAGTCAGTCACATATGGCTCCACCCTTTGATAGGATCATGCGTGACTTCTCGTTACTGCCAGGGTCACTTTTTCCTTGGAGGAAAATACTTCACAGATGAGGCAATCCAGCTACAGTTTTGAACACCTACTTGGAAGGCAACTCTGAAACAGTCACTCTCCCCCACCCAAGGTTCAGTTGGCAGGATGGAGACAGTCAAGAGGGCTCAGATACAGGGCACATACCCAAGGGTGTGGGCTTAAACAGACTTTAGGAACAGTGAGTGTAGAAAACAGGGAGAGAACATGTGAGCCAGGTCGGAGCTAGCATGGCCTTTATGCAGATTATAACACATAGCCACTTAGCAGAGAATACCTATGAATGGATGGATGCACAGGAGGGGCTGTGGGGGCAAGACGGAGATGGAGCCAAGTCAGGCAGGTAGGATCAGAGGAGGAGCTACCTTGCTGAGAGATAGTGTTTTCTTGTATCCACAATAAATTCTCGGTCCATGAAAGCAATCATCTTGGAAACTCATTCTACCAAAAATAAAAATAAAAACAACAAAAACAAAAAACAACAACAAAAATTAACAAGCCTTAGGTATGCAAAATGAGACCTTAGCACAGAATCAAGTGCTATAACTCTTTCCATTTCCATAATTACTCAACAAATAGGCAAGTTTCAACTATATGCTGGGCACCATGTCAGTTTTGCTTTTGTGGGTAGTCTTCTCTTGAGTTTCGTTGTTTAGAAGGGCTGTTTGTCTGTGTGGTAGCCACTCTCTCTCACTCCCCATACGCATTCCTCTGCAAAGCGGAGAGGAAGATGAGCAGTCTCGAATTCTGTGTGGCTCAAAGACTGGCTGGCAGCCTATGCTAGCCGGCTGTACTTTTGGTTTTGAATAAGTGACTTTCTTAAGCGTGCAGCAAGCAAAAGTTAACAGATAAATAATAAGAGGCAGGAGGAGAGGCCCTTGGGCCTGACGGTGTTCGATGCCCTAGTGTAGGGGAATGTCAGGGCAGGAGGAAGGGAGTGGGTGGGTGGGGGAACACTCTCATAGAGGCAGGGGTGGAGGGATGAGATAGGACGTTTCCAAAGGGAGACCTGGAAAGGAGAAAACATTTGAAATGCAGATAAAGAAAATATCCAATCAAAAAAATAATAAGTGGTATATAGAGAGCAAGATGTCATCAAATTAATGTTCACACGTGCAGAGGGTGACTGACACAGCTCACCAGAGAGAGCAGACATAGGTGACACCACCAAATCTGGGGTTTGCAAACAACAGGAGAGATCAAGAGGGTGGCCGAGGCAATCGGCTGGCGCTCCTGGTTGGGCTGTTTCTCCATGGATGGTTGTGCATCCCATTCTCAGCCAGGGCTTTATACCATGGGGAAAGCTACAGTTACTTCACTGAAAATGGTTTACCTTTTAGCTGTTTTCAGTAGCTCAATGTTTCCATTTTTTAACATCCATATAGTGTGTGCCATGGGCATCTATAAAGGACAGAGGACAACCTGTGGAATTTGGTTCTCTACTTCTGCCACTGGGATCTGGGATGGGGAGGGAGGGGGGAGTTGGGTCATCCTTAGGTTGTCAGGCTTGGTGGCAGGTGACTTTACCCCTGAGCATTTCACCAACCCTAAGGACCTGTTTGATTAGTACCTGTAGCTGTTTACTGTCTTTCCCTGAACCCTTACAGGGTCGGGCCAGGTAGCCCATCTCTAGACAAAGCCCTGTGTGACACTTAGACATAAATATTCCTGCTAGTGGCAGTGGGCTTGATCCTGCTTCCAGAGGACTTCTCAGTAAAGTTTAAATACCACAAGACAATTTGTTAGTATGATGCACATTACACCCCAAGAGGCTGGGGCTGGGTTGTATAGATCTTCATGGTTTCTATCTAAACTGAAGATAATTCTTCTTGTCTCTGTTGGCAGGGAATTTCCAAGTCACCTTTGTATGCAGGATATGTGGCTGATCCTTGGCAGAGAGAGAGAGAAGGAGAATGGGAGGGAAGGAGGGGAGAAAGAGGGAGGGAGGAAGCTTAAGGTATCCAATAGGGGAATTGTGTGTGTGTGTGTGTGTGTGTGTGTGTGTGTGTGTGTGTGAGAGAGAGAGAGAGAGAGAGAGAGAGAGAGAGAGAGAGAGAGAGAGAGAGAGAGATTGGAAGAGTCCTAACCACTGCCCCTACCCATCTCAGGTTGCTATGTTGTGGGTGCCGCTGTCTGGTCTGGTTTTTCTCTGGCCCTTTCTTCAGGCAAGCAGGTTGATCTGCATTGCCGGTATCAGGAAAAGCACAGACCCCTCCCTCACAGCACAGGGATGACTTCACATTGACTGATCTGAGGAGTGAAAGAGAGGCTGGGGTTGGTGCCTGGGAAGCCATAGAGAGCTTTGTATATGCTGTTCTGCTCTTTTAGCTACAACACTACTGGGATTGGATAGTTTTGTCCTGGTGAGCCTGCCATCCCTGAGAACTGGGAATCACAGTGCGTCCCCAGCACAGAATGAGATGTACAAGCCATTAACAGGAACCGCTGAGCCCCATCACTGGCTGAGATGTAGATCCAACCTTCCCACTGCTAAGACCATCTCATCTCCTGTGCAGACCACACTTAGGGAGCAAAGAGGCTCCTCTCCTTTTTTGGGATGGAACCTCCACATTTAATTACTTAGAATTTTTCTGCATGGAAAGTATGTCTCTCTTTTCCCTACCCTTTGATTTATTCCATTTAGGAGTTTGAATGGTGGCTTTTTGTTTTATGCTTTGGCGTATGATCTAATGCTGTTCATTTTGTTACTTGAATAGTTCCAGTTCTGACCAGTTGCAGCTCTTGAACTTGGCCCTATGCTATTTTTTTTTAAACATGGCCCTATAAAAGTAGAGTTCTGCCTTGCTTTTGAGCTTTTGTTATTTCTAGCACTACAAAATGCCTCAAGATATTTTTCTCCTATATTTCATTTCCAGCACCAGAGTCAGCCATTGCCCTCTGATCTCCAGTCCCTACCGCCACAGCATGGTACCATACAGTAAAGCTTGAGGGAGAGGCATCCTTGCTGAGACTGGGGACATCCCTCCTCTCCAACAGAAGCATGTGGATGCTGGCATACATACCACTAGATGTTCTGTAGGTAAATATTGGATTTACATTAAAGTGAAATGACCTCATGCTGAATTCTGAAATCCCACTCTTATTATTACATGCTGCTCTCTGCTGCCTCCTGCTCGCTCTCCTCCTCCTTGAGTCCCTGTTTCTACCCACTCCATCCCTGCTCAGTTTCAGTAGCTGTGGAACACTGTATTACAATGGCTAGCTAGCCTATGTTTTTGGGGAGACAGCGTTGTTGTAGAGAGCATGGGCCTGTGTGTGATGTCGTTGGTTTAGCCCCATACATGCCACTATGTTGCAGAGTTACCATCCATTCCTTTTCCTGCTGGCTTTGGACCTTCATCATAGAACCCAGCTCTTTTGCCAATGGGCATCCCTCTCTGGATCCCCCGGCCTCCAAAATTATGTTTTTAGATCTGTGTACTTAAGGCTCCTATTTTGTGCTGGAAGTGTGTGGACTCTTTTTTTTTTTTTTAAACAAATGCTCGATACTGTGAATGCATATCATAGAGAACTGCTTTATGCTGTGAGTTCAATGCTTCATCTGTTTAGCTTCACTCTCCTCTCCTGGAACCCAGAGGCTGTTCTACTGATCTTTCATTTTGACTTTCAGCATTTACATCATAATAACTAATCACGTTATTTCTACATTTACGTATCCACTGTAGAGAGGGCCTCCTGTGTGTCACAGTGTTTCTGTATAAGTCAGAGGAGAGCTTGCAGGAATCAGTTTTCTTCTATCATGTGGGTCCTGAGTATTGAACTCGGGTCACCAGGCTTGGCATCAAGCATCCTTACCTGCTGATCCCTCTTACCACAAGCTGAATCAAGCCTAGTTTACTCCCATAGGCTCACACTACCTTGTCATTTAGTGTTAGATCAGTACTGTACATCCACAGACCTACATACACAGATGCACATCAACCCCCAGCTCAGCATCATAATTCAATCTTAGGTCATTTTGACTTTCCTTTCTCAAGACATCACCCTGGTCCATGGGTTCAATGAGCTGGTGCTGACTAAAGCTGCTGAGGGAGAAGCCCCAACCTCTGCCTACTTGATAGCAGGCTTTGTGTGTCTGGATTGGGAAGTGACTATGGTACCAGCTTAGGAGCACTCATTGGGAGAGATTCAAGGGTTCTAGTAGTTTCAGATTTGCCAGAACATCTAAGGTTGAATTGTTGCACATGGACCTTTCTACAGCTAACAAGGAGAGAAAGAGCACCTAGTTGGCCTCTTTGGACTTTGGGAGCAACACATTCCTCGTTTGGGTGTTACAGCCCTTCCCTGGGTAACCTAGAGAGCTGCTGGTCTGAATATGATCCAGAGCAGGAGAAGGCTCCCCAAAAGACTTAGGCTATGTGCACTGTGAGCTGCTAAGGAGTCCAGTAGAGCTAATAGTGAATGTTGCAGTGACAGTGGCTGTTTGGAGCCTATGGCTGTTACAGGAGAAATGTCCTGGCCTTCGGGTACTGGAGCAAAGCCCTCTGTTAGCCACGGGTAGCTAACTCTCCTTTTGTGAAATATGTGACCTGCAAGCTGGAACTTAGCAGAGAATGAATGTTGACGGGCTGGGCTGATTTAGAATTTTCTGTGGAGCCTAGGCTGGGCCCAAGCCTGTGTGATTCTCCCGTTTCAACCTCCAAAGTGCTGGGATTACAGAAACATACTTCAATACACAATCTTCCCTCTATCTTGATGGTTCATGCTAATATCTGCCCTCAGTCCCCTGAGAGTTCTTCATTCTTATTGGACAAAGTTAGAGAGATTAGGCTGGCAACAGGTCTCTTTTCTTGACTGAGCTACCAGAGAAAGCAGAGGTAGAAATTTCAAAAGTAACTTGATGACAGATCCTTACTGAGTGCCACTTGCCATGTCTGAGCAGTGGGTGGTGATGAAATAGGGTGGGTTCTACCTAATGAAACCCACTTCTTTATTTGCCTCCTTTTAAGCATTTGTGCTCTGTTCTCTGCCATGCTACAGAAGTTCTGACATTATGACCTCCTTGGATGCAGGTCACCATTAAATCCAAATTCAGTCGATGAACAAAGCCAACTCATAAAGCCATTCCAGCTGTGAAAGCTAGAACATTAAATTCCGACTCTTGTAAAAGTGTCCGCATTGGCAAGTTCAGCCTGATTCAGCTAAGGTTCAGGCATCTTGTCAAATCCCCTTATAATTATACAGACAACAGAATTAAGAGCTGCAAAGATGCCGGGCAGTGGTGGCACACGCCTTTAATCCTAGCACTTGGGAGGCAGAGGCAGGTGGATTTCTGAGTTCGAGGCCTGGTCTACAGGTTGAGTGCCAGGACAGCCAGGGCTACACAGAGAAACCCAAAACCAAAAACCAAAAACCAACCAACCAAACAAACAAATAACAAAACCAAAAAACAAAGAGCAGCAAAGATATCAGCAGTCCTAGCTCTTGTCTCACCAGAGTACCTCAAAGCAAAAGAGTGAAGAGTCACAGTACCCGAGGACCTGATTTCTTGAAGCAAGTGAGCCACTTTAGAGGCTGCCACTACGGCCCCTCCCCCAACCCTGATACAGTGGAGCAGCTAGCCTCAGACCTCTCCAGAAGCTGGGAGGTAGCGAGAAATTTGCTTTCTGACTGGGGAAATGCCTGTTAACAGCTCCTCATCAGCCTCCCACGCTCATGTTCTGATGGGATCACAGGGTGTTCTGCCAAGGCTCTCGGCTACTCTGAGTAAGCCTGGCCTGCACAGCTCTGTGGAGATGGACAAGAACTCTGGGCACAAAGCTGGAGGCTTTCCCTTATCCATAGTCTCTCCATCCATTCCTACATCAAACTACAAGCTTGCCAGTCACTACAAAATTTACCCGTTGACATGATTCTGTAGCCACTGCTTTCAGCCTATCAACATGCTTCTACATGGATCCTGCCATCTGGGGCAGCAAACTCGAGGAGACTGAGCTGTAGTAGAAGCACCCATTAAGCTACTTTCCTTACAAGAAATGCTTGCACACTTTCCCCTCGGCTTCTTACATTATAGAAAATTGTGATCCGTTTTCTAGGTGCTGTCTTTAGAGCTGGGCTTACTTGTGACACAATTAGCTCTTTTATTGAGAATATAGAATACTTCCTCAATACTCTTATCCCTGTTTGTCCTTTGACCTGGGAATGACTTGGTCTCCTGAGAACTTCTTGCTAACTTGTCTGAACTTTTTCATTGAGCTCGCCTGTCCTATCCTAGGGCAGCGTATGCTTGTATGAGGATGTTTTATTTCTGTTTCTACCAAGTCACCCATGGTACCTGACAATAGTTAGGTAAAGGTAGAAAGTACACTTCAACTCACTGGCATAGGTAAGGGCTCTCTGAAGACTCCAGGAGCATGGAAAATAAGACCAGCAGCCAACAGATTGGATCTTGTGTAACTGAAAACAGGAAAGGAAAAAGAAGCAAGTGAGCAGTTAGCCAAAAGCATTTGCCAGCTACTCACCCGGCAGAGGACTAGCTCCCATCTTTAGTAAACACTGGCATTGTTCCAATTTGGCCCTTGGAGCTTCCCCAAGATGGCCCCCAACCTTTGCACAAATTCATATTCATTTTTGTTTTTTTTCCTTAACAAAATGCTCCGGGCTCATCTTATTCACCCCCTGGCCCATTCCTGGAACTTGTCACTTCCCGCAGTGGGACTTTGTCTCATTGATTTGTAGAACATCATTTAAAACTAGGTTTTAAGTGTTTTCACTGTCAGAGTGGTATTTCATGCTTTTAGTTCCACATTAGGCAAAGTTAAAAAATGCACAGGTAAAATATGTGTTTGACTTTGTATCTATCTATCATATATATATATATATATATATATATATAACTATTTACAATCATTTATTTGTCTATAAGTCAATTAACTATTATCTATGTATATATTTATCATCTATCAATTATCTATTATATACCTATTGCCTATTATCTATTATATTTACTGTATAGCTGTAGTTTACTTTCTATCTATCTATCATCTACCTATCTGCCTATCTATCTATCTATCCATCTACCTAGCATTTTTCCATATGATCCGTTTATGTATTTATCTATGATCATCTGTATTTCTTGCTATTAAAACATACACCGGATCTGATGTGAGTAGAACAGTTCAGGTTTGGGGTCAGCCATCACATTTTCTTATTTGCAGAGGGACATTGGCTTTCTTTTTCTAAACCGTATTTACATTTCTGTGTCCCAGTAGGTGCATAAAATAGATTCAGAATTGTGAACCCACCAAGAAACATATTTACTGACTAGAATACAGTACTTGTCTTTAGTTGCAACACAGTTTTACAAAATGACTTATGTTGTTTTTTCTTTCCCATTCTCTTCAATATGATTCAACTATTATTAAAGGAAGATCAGACACATTTACCATTCTATTTTGGGTCCCCCAAGTGCTGTTTCTGATTTTAATTAATTAAGTTTTTGAGAAGGGAGTTCTCACTATGTTGGCTGGTGGCAATTCCTAAGCTCAAATGATCCTTCTGCTTCAGCCTCCTGAGTATCAGGGATTGTAGGTACATACCACTCTGCACAACTGTAGCTGATTTTTTGTTTAAGTATGTACAGTAAAATTCACTATTCATGGCATCTGCTTTTATGGGTTTTTGATAAGAGCATAGAGCCACGTGTTCCCCACAGATGCTGTCTCTTATTCTGAGCATGTACTATCTATTCTATATTGCCTTAGTTACTGTTATATTGCTATGAAAAGACGCTGTAACCTTGGCAACTTTTTTTAATCATTTAACTGGGAGCTTACTTACAATTTTAAAGAATTAGTTCATGATTGTCATGTAGGGGAGTGTGGTGGCATGCATGCAGGCATGGTGCTAGAGCAGTAGCTTAGAGCTTTACATCCTGATCAACAGGCAGCAGGCAAAAAGTGTGTGTGTGTGAGAGAGAGAGAAGGGGGGAGGGGGAGGGGGAGGGGGAGGGGGAGGGGAGGGGGAGGGGGAGGGGAGGGGGAGGGGGAGGGGGAGGGGGAGAGGGAGAGGGAGAGGGAGAGAGAGAGAGAGAGAGAGAGAGAGAGAGAGAGAGAGAGAGAGAGAGAGAGACTAAGCCTGGCATGGGCTTTCAAAACCCTAAAGCCCATCCATCCCCAGTGATACACCTCCTCCAACAAGGCCAAACCTCCTAATCCTTCCCAAACAGTTCCACTAACTGAGGACCTGGCATCAAAACATGTGAACCTATGGGGACTACCACATACAACATACACATAGTACATACAACACGTACATGAGGAATTTGATCATCCTAGACCCCACTAGATGACACCTTCCTCCTCTGTCAGTGCTGCACTGTTAATCCCCCTGAGGAAAGACAACAGAAACTGTTTTGGATGCTGCAGAAGAGACATTTGTGCTGGACAGTGAGAGACAATGACAAAGACTCAGATATTTGCCACACTGATGGTGTTTGGGGATTTTGTAAGTCTAGAGTATTCTTCTTCTGTTGACTAATTGCCACACCTCACACCTGCCACAGAGAGGAAGATAAAGAACTATGCTGTGCTGCTCCCTTTGTAATTTGAATGTCTCCCGTGGATTGTGGCACTGCATTGATCCACATGCTGAGTGACTTGCAAGGTTACCAGCTTCATGTAGAGCTCAGAGCTATGGACTGTGTAGTCCATCCATAGTACAAGCATCTTTAACTCTGCAGATCTGAGTTTGGAGTGAGCAAGGGTGGCTTATACGAGTACAATGGGTGAGCCACAGTGTAGAGCACTGGGGACTTTGAGCAAAACCAGTCTGTGGCTGGACTCACTGAATCCTGAGATCAAGTGACTACAGTAGAAATCCAGGAGTTGCTGGGATGGGGGAACAGACTCAGGAGGCACCCTATAGCAAGAGTGGATGAGCCTGATTCTCATGTCACCTTCTGTCACATTGCTGCTTCCCAGATGTGTCATGTCATAGCCTCATGGTGAGGAGTGGAGATGGATATTCTATAATCATATGGGGAGATGAACAAATCCTGGGCTAGAGATGAGCTGACTCAACAGGTGACCATGCTTGAGTTAGAGGACAACACTGAGAAAGAAAATATCTCTATGAGCGGGTGGCAAGTATGAAAGGGTCATTCTAGGGAGGGAGAAGTAGATAGAAGCAAGGAAATACATGCACTCTGGGCAGGTAGAAAGACCTGGTTGGGTTCAGGGTCTAGAATGAAGCAATGAGTTAAAAGTATGCAGATGGACCGATCAGAGCATCCACAGAACATGCAACTTGAAGGTCCCAGGTTTATTGCAAGCAAGACACTTAATAGCCAGAGGCTTGAATGATTACCTCCTCTTCCATTCCAGAGTGAGCACAGTGGAGCCTTGAATGAGTGGCCTGTAGCAGGTTTAGCAGCCTTACATATAGACCTCGAAATCTAAGTCCACCCTCGTGAAGGCTTATGCACTGCTTTCTCCACCAAAGCTCCAAGTTGTCACTGATATCGTCCTCAGCATGGTACAGTCCCAGAAAGGAGGAGCTCTTTGTCTGCCTGCCTCATGTGTTAAGTGTCATATTAGAGACTTGTCCTTACTAAGATGTCCTTACATATTCAGAAACACAAGTTTCTGGACAACTCAATTACTCTTAAGATTATTGAATGCCTGCATGGTCAAATTCCCTTTCACAATCCTCTACTTCAGCCCAAATGACCTATGTTAAGGACCTTCTTGGTCTCTCTATATATCATGCCACCAGATAGCATCTGTGCTAATGATGGGATGGCTCTTAAAGGCTCCAACTTTCTGGTTAGCTGGAAGCACTCCACACAGGCTTCTGATGAACCCCACCCAATGTTAGCATGTGGGACTCCACTAGTAAGAAGCCACAGTTGGGCAATATGCAGTTGAACTGGAATCATATTGCACACTGTGACTTCCAGCAATTCACAGTCAGAATTTGTGCTTCTGGTTTTGATAACAGAAAGTTCTACAGGAGCTCAGGCCCTGACAGCCAGGGATGCATATTCCTCCAGGGACACTATGGTTGCTGATTCAGAGCTCTGAGTATAGCATCTGCAGATTGGACTTTCCATGCTGTCATGCAGACAAGTGAGGGTTCTTATCTTCAGGGACCTGGCTTTTCCTAGGGAGAGAAGACTCTCACAGTTTCCAGGATACAGTTCCCTGGGGAAACAATACAGTTTTGTGCTTCTTTATAGAGCATGGGTGAGAGGTCACTTACTTAAGTCTCTTCCACAAGAAGAGACGGCATCAGAAAGTCTTTACCCAGAATGATAGTTCCCCACAGCAATGCTACACACAACAGATGGTAGGGAGTTGCTGGATACTCAGGGGCAGGTCTCATCACCCTCCCAGACCCTCTATTAGGAGATGTAAATAGTCAACAAGGTCAACCGGGATGGAAATTTGAAGGCTTAAACAGGTCAACTCTACAATATGGTGGTCACTCGACTCAGAGGATGACATCAGTTGCAGGGGACCACAATCATGACCCAGCAAAGGGAAGGGGTGGCGCTCAGACTCCATCAGTGGGGACTGTGCCTTCTTCCACTAACTCCATGATGTGATGTGTGTTTTAAAGAGATCAGCTGAGCTGCTGCCTTGAAGCGGCCTCCTAAACAGAACTAAGTGAGATAAAGGAAAAGAGTACATTGAAGGACAAGTCCTGACCCCCACCCTCACCCCACCACCACCCCACCACCACCCCATCACCACCCCTTTGCATTTTCTTGGCTTCCCCTCATTAGTCATGACTGTGGTGAGGAAGACATGCAGAGAGCAGGCTCCACTCACACTCTGCCATCATCTCTGGCCTTCAGTAAGAACCCATAGCTATTCTTCCTGTTCAACACAGCTCTGATGCTGTGAATATAGTAGGTCCCCACTTCACAAACACATACAGGGATTCTAGAAGTGTGGGGGTACCCAATGTGGTATAGAGGCTGGACAATAGTTCCTTTACTGTTTGAACCTCGGAAAGCCGATTCTGAAAGGCATGTGTGTATTCCTCTTGAGGGCAAAGAAGATCAAGGCCCATTTGTCTGACCCCGCCCCCCAATGCTAGATGCAACATGGGGTTTCCCTCCTTCCTTTGCTTCTCTGTACCCTCAATTCTAGTCTCTCAGACCGGGTCTCAAATTAAATATCTGTATACCAGCCCTGAGGGCAAGCTGTCCTCAGTGAGGCGGAGGGAAAACTGAAGTTCAGACACGCTTACAGATATGTAACGGGACCAGAAAGGGCAATAGCCACAGGGCAGCAAGGCTCTAGCTGAGCGTTCTGTGTAGTTCCTTGCTCTCTGTATCCCACATGCTCTGGGATCTGCTAATGGCATCAGTCCCTGACTCAGCATTGTGGTTCCCTACCCCAGATCGCTGAAGCTCTAGGGGTTCACTTCCCTCCACTGCCTCCTCTCCGTGGGCACATTCAGATTCAAACCCAACATACTCTCTTCTGGGTTTACCTCCCCCTGTGTCCCTCCTTGTATTGATTTCATCCTGTTTCCCTTTGGCAGTGACTTTTCTTCTTCTTTTCCACAACCAGTGGTCATTCCACCCTGGAAGTCTCTCCAGCTTGTCCCCAACCCTTCTACTTGTGCGGATCCTAGGACAAAATTTTTTTTCATATTTGTTGAAGACAGTCATGTGTCAGGTTGGGGCACCTACCCATTTCTTCATGCTCACTATGCATTGTTGCCCATGTTTTTGTTTCAAAGCATCTTTTATTTGTTTATTTATTTATTTATTTATTTATTCATTCATTCATGCATTCATTCAACAAATACCTGTGGATTTCCCATCCATTTCAGAAACAGTGAAAATGTTTGGCTTTACAAAATATTACCAAGATGTTCCATGTCTACTCCTTTGACATTTTGTTGGTACCTTCTGACTCCATGCTGAGGCCCCATAGGGCCACGTGTCATGAAGACTGGGCTTCTTGGCTTCTCATGAGTATGTCTTGAATCAGGTTACTAGTCTCAAATGTTAGAGAAGTAAGTTGTTTTCTAACTCAGTGTTGTTCTATGGAGAGAGAAAGAAGACATTGATGCCAATGGTACTTGATGCACACACACCCACCCACACACACACACTCATACACACACACACACACACACACACACACACACACACACACACACGGGTCACTTTGCCTAGGATGGAGTAAGGACAAAGACTTATGACTTAAAGCAAGACAATTCAGAAGGGTAGTTGAGAGAACTGTCCTGTGGCTTTGGACAGCCTATGTTGGTGCTGCATGAAAGGTAGGAGGTCTCCAGGTTGTGAAAAAGCCAAAGCCTTGGCCCTTGGGAAAGGAAGGTCTGTTAAACTAACCCCCGTAGTGAGAATTTTGATTTCTTTAAAAACCCAGTTATGTTATGTGAATGTGTTTTGTTTCAATCCCAGGTGTGGGATATGGCGCTGCTACAGATTGTCCGCAGCAGCTGACCATGAGGTCTTGCCTGTTTTGGCAGGGGCACGATTCTGCCAGCTGAAGATAGTTTATGTTTGGAATTCTGGGGACTCTTGAAAGGGTATAAAAGTGCCAGAGGCCCAGAGGCTGTGAGAGCTTCTGCTGTTGCCCGTGCTGCTGCCTTTGCTGTTTGCTGGCTTTCTGGTTGCTGCTGGTTGCTGTTTTGCTGGGTTGCTGATTGTTTCTTGGAGAGATCCTGATGATGAGGATTGAACTTGCCCCAAGGAACTCAATGCCCCTAATTAGCACGGAGTAAGTAGTTTAAGAGCTCTATGCACCCTTTCCCCTCTAACCTTCCTTACCTACCTAAAGTTTATGGAAGGACATTGGAAGGGATTGGGGTGGAGAAGGGTGGTAAATATAAGAACTAGTAAAGTAGCCAAAAAATTCAGTTACAAACTCCACTTGTTTACTTCCTCCAGGCTGTAAAACCTGAACTTCACACTGTCAAATCTTCATTCAACTTTCTCCAGTGTTAACTTTGGTCACCCAGTATCTGGCATTCTGACTATACCCATCATTGGATTGGAACTTTAGCTCTTTAACCACGATCCTTTAGTGTTTAGCCCTGACCTCACTTTCTCATGGTTCTTGTTCTCAATGTAAGCTGGGGCACTAGAAGGCCAGAGAAGCTTAACAGTATTGTAACTGACAGTCCTTGGGTCAAGTAGGAAATGAGTGGTGGTAGCAATGGGAAGAAAGGCATCTTCCCTGCAGAGAGTGTGTCTGCAGAGGAAAGCTGGGAGACAACAACCAGGAAAGAAGACAGAAGCGCAGACGTAAGTGAAGAGTGAAGTGTCAGGCTCCAGAAGACTCAGAGGCATTCCACACGGCCAAGGTCAAAGCTGACCACAGTACAGGTCTTTGTCAAGACAGTCATGACACATGGCTTCTCAGGGATCTAGGACCTATGGGTGTCCATTCTTTGATATGACATTGCCATCTACAAATGTGTTGGCTGATACTCCTGGCGATTCTGGAACATATGAGACCCATGGGTGGATATGTGTTACCTAGGAGGCTGCACATCATGGACAGAGCCACAAAAGGAGGACCAGACTCACTGTTTGCTGTTGGTTTGTTGTTGTTTTGCATCCTTGTTAATGAGAAGTCCCTTGACTTCCATCCTCTGACATCAGAGTGCTCTGAGGTAGACCACGTCTTTTAGAGGCGTCCAACCTTCTAATTAGGACTTAATTCATCCTGGGGAGAATTTCCAGATGGAATTTTAATTGCATTCTACAACTTCTATTGTTGGGGCTTCCTTGACTCCATCTCCACTGACGCTTTCAGTTATCTTCCAAGTCTGGGTCACGATTCACTTGTTCAGGAAACTCCATTTTGTCTTCCTGGTTGGGGTACTCAGAGACAGTTTCTATTGCTTATAGTCAAGAATCTAAGATAGTGTGGCGCCTCTGACCCGAGAGCTTCTGAGATTTCAGGATTGTGGCTTTCATGGATGTACTGAGACAGAAAGACACTCCTTCTGGGATCTACTTCTCTTGGGATAAAGCCTGGCAAGGTTGTACCTCAAGCCACAGCTAATGACTTCTTGGAGGCTGCCTTGGGCAATTGCTTTAGGTATTCTTGGCTCATTGGGTTCCATAGTATCATGAGGGTTATTTGAGGAGAGAGATTGGGGAACAAATATGTTTACCACACCTTTTTACTTTTGAATTTGATTTGAATTTCTTGTATATATTTTCTTTATAAAATCATATTTGAAAATTGTATTTCTTTACTAAGCACTAAGTTTAAGATTCGTCATTTAGAAGGACTTAATTCTTGAGATTTTTGCCCCGATGGAAATTCAGAGTCTGGTTTTACTCTGCCCAGATAGCATCTCTGCAGGGCTGATCACTCCTCACTGGCACCTTCTATGGGCAAAGAAGCAATTTTTCTGAATAATCTGAACTGGAAGCTCAGTCATCCTGGCTGGGCACTGCTGTGCACTCAAGCATGACTCAATGAAGGGATAAAGCTAGTGATATTCAAGTGTTAGAAAGGCTGACTGGGAAGGAATTGCTTCCAGAAGACATTCAGAAGACAGCAAAAGCTGGGATGTGTGTGTCTACCTCAGACTGATGAGTGCAAAAGCAACCCAGCCCACTCAACTCCTACCACAGTAACAACCTGGTCAATCAGCTGCCCGTCCCTCGGTTTCTAGGGCAGCAGAGGCATGCAAATGAGCACTCTATAACAGTTCAGCTGAGAGCTGGAGCATCTGGTCCTTCAAGCATCTCAGTAAGTCATCAGACAGAGCAAGAGGCTGGGAAGTTGACCATACTGGTATCAGTGCAAGTTTATGGAGTTAATGAACTTGGGTGAGCCTTTAAGGACCACTGGATTGAAGAAGTGAGGAAGAGGTTCTAGGCACAGTCTTCAGGAGTAGATAGCTTTGGGATGGGGAATCAAGCAAGATTTCTAACTAGTGGTCCATAACTATCAGAGATCTCAGAAGTTATATTCCTAAGTAGAGAGAGACTTAGAGCAATCTTATTCTAACCAGGAACAAGACAGGGCTAACTCACTAAGCACTGTACTCACTTCTTTTTATCATAGTGCTATAAGCTAGCTAGAGCAGTAGGACAAGGGAAGGAAATTAAAGGGATACATCTAGGAAAAGAAGTCAAGTTAATTTAATTGTAATTATAAAATTAATAGTTTTATCTCTCATGTGTGTGTGTGTGTGTGTGTGTGTGTGCGCGCGCGCGCGCGCGCACGCACATGCATATGTATAGAGTGTGTGTATAAATACAGGTGAATGCGTTCTATGGTTGTTGGGGTCTGGGGATTGCCACACAAACCATTCAAACACCTATCTCAGTCAAATAGGAATGGTTTGTTGAATGCCAGACCCCAAGACTGATTGACCAGGGCCATGGGTCAGACTCAGGAGCTGACTGTAATATTGAGTCAAGATCATATAGGGCTTTTTAAGTCTGAGATCTACAAACTTCTGTGCCAAGTGATTCCATCCATAAGGATTTAGAAATAGGGGTATTTCCTTAGAAACATGTCTTTGTTGTACATATATGTATCCTATTCCTATCAGTTGGGGTATTCAACTGTGGCATGATCTTGCCTTATCTAACATTCATGTGATAGCTTGCTAAACAGGATGTCAATTACCCACATACAAGTCTCTTTCTGCTAAGTAGGATGTCAGTTCCCAGGGAGGTCTTAGGAACTTAAACTTTACTTGACCCCTACTCAAAATGGAAGTCTTATTCCAAATAGTTTCTTATATTGGTGCAGGTGTCTCTCTTCCATTGTAGTCCATCCCAGGGGCAACTTATAAAAGCAAAAAACATTAAAGATTATACACAGGTGCAGGAAGGTCTGCTGTGTGTTTGGTTCAGGTCCAAACTTATTGTCAGTAACTATACAAAGCATACTATACAAACTATACAAAGTTCTACTGACTTCTATCATGATTGGCCTCCAAGGGCACAGAACATAACAGAATATGTAATCAACTTGGACATGAGAAAGTATCCCAGTAACAGCAATTACAACATATAAGAATGTTACTTAAAATATTAGCAGTAACACAAAATGACAGCTACCCAGGTTACTAGGCCTTAACAATGGTGAACAGGAGGAAGCCAGAAGACAATCTTGATTGTTGGTCCTTACCTCCCACATTATTTGTAGCAGTTCTTTGTGCTGTTTTTTACTACACACACCAGGCTAACTGGCTCACAGGCTTCTGAGGATTCTCTTTCCACCTCCCATCTCCCTGTAGGAATGCCAGGATTACAGATGCTTGTTTGTGGGTCTGGCTTTTCTGTGGGTTCTGATTATTTGAACTCAGAACCTCATTTTTTTGAGTAGCAAGTGCTATTACATTGACCCATCTCCCCAGACTGAATCTCATCTTTGCCCATCCCAAGCTTTTCTTTTCACCATCCTTACCATTCACCGCAGTGAGAACATCATGTACACACTTCACCCAGATACTTCAATCACCTCATTAGGCCTCCTCTGTCTGTTCTTGGCCCTCCATGTAGTTCTTGAGCCTCTGTCTGTTCTTGGACTACCATGTAGTTCTTGAGCCTTAGCCAACACAATCTCTTTGCATGCTTGCTAAGACAGGGTCTCCCTATGCAGCCCAGATGGGCCTTGAAGTCCTGATCCTCCCTCCCTCAGTCTCCAAGCACTGACATTACAGATGTGCCCCACTATTCAAATCAGCCCAAGTGATCTTTTCAGAATGTTAACTGTAATCCAAACTCATCTGGGTCCCCTCCAATTGTGGAATCAATTCTCTAGGTACATCATGGTCAGTTCCTGGTTTTCTGAACCAACCTCTCTCCTACCATCTTCTGTCACTCTCAGCCATCCCTGCCATTCCTCAGTTCTGCTCTCTCAGTTCTGAGAGCACGCCATGCCTCTGCTTACCCCACCCCCATCCCATACCTGGTCTCCCCCAGGACTCCTTTTCTGTGTTTCCTGCCTGTTTTATGGAAAAACACATGTCTTGGAGCTTGGTAGAGAAGTCTGATTCTGACTAAGCCACCTTTAGTCCCTGGATTAGGATACAGGATCCGGACAGTTCCAGCCTTTGCTTCTTACGTCATGTACATATGTGATGACTTATTTGCCGATCCCCAGTTTTTGAAAGCCCACTACCATGCTGCATACATAGTAGGTGCTTATACTTGCTGAAGGAATGAATTCCCAGTGGTCAGGGCACTGTATTGATTTATCTTAACCTGAGTTCTTTAGAAAGGAAAGCCTGGGACACACCTACACTGGGAAGCATGTCTCTAAGGACAAACCAGGAAGCAAAGTGATGAGCCCAAGATACTTGGGTACACTATGGGAGACTTGTATGTAAAGCCATGAAACCTTTTGAGAAGCCATAGGAAAAAATAATGTGACTCAGAATAGCCATCATCAGGTGGGATAGTGTGAAGGATGTATTTATTGGTTCCTGTTTTCTGTTTTTCAGGGACCTCCCCCCACCCAATGTGGAGTTAATGCTCCTGGTTTGTGTGTTTGTAAGCACCAAGAGGCACCTTTGACTCTTCAGAAAACATGCTCAGAAACCAGAGAGTTGTGGTAGCTAAGAGATATGTGGGTAAAGCCAACCAAATCACTGACAGGTTGCACCTAGATGAAGGATGTATCTAGACTAAAGACACACCTAGATGAAGCCTATCAGAGCTACACAGAGCTGGCTGTCTGACTCCTGGATTAGGTGCATAGCTGACATCATTCATTGCATGATATGAACCACTCAGATGCTCAGATACCTTACGTAACTGCTGGCTCCTGTTCTAAAGATGTGATCTCATTGATTTATAAATTGAGATGCTCTCATTCCTTCTTGGAGAAAGGGAGACTTAGTGCAGTCCAGGACATATTTCACTTACACACTAGGGCCAGATTCAGTCTCTGCAGACTTAAGCCTCAAAAGTTATTGGGATGTACAGCATGGGCCCCGAAGCAATGATGAATTAGCCACAGCTGATGGTCCTGTCTCCCCTTCCCCATTCTTCTGGTGTATTCCCTAGTCCTTCCAAAGCACTTTGGTGAGCCTGGGTTGCTTGCCCCTGAGTAGGGTGGAGTTAAACGTGTGTCTGAACCTTCAACACATTCCCACTTGTCAAGTGGTGAGAGTTTCATCTGATCTCTCACAGCAAGCAACAGTGTTCACCAGGGAAGGCCTGGATTCCTGACATCCATCTCAGCCACCATTGAGTGCAACAGTAGTTCTCAGAGGTGGCTGGCGGACTTTTGGGGGTTTGGAAGTTCCCTCTCTGGGTTTTACAAGCTCAAGACGATTTCCATAGCACTAATAACACTTCCCATAGAAAGGATTCCAAATTCTCTGAAATGGATGTTTCATCAGTGGGGAAGTGGATTAGCTCTCCTCTCACTGGACTGGGTTGACTTCCTGTCCATGGGTATTTCGGAAAGGCAAGAGAAACAACTCCAACTCCACAGTAGAGAAGCCTGGCAAGCCCCTGTCTCTGCCAGGAGATGGAGGTTAGTGTGAAACATAGGACATGGAGATGGAAATACACAGGGCAGCCTTGATAGGTGCCATCTAAAGGGATCTGAAGGGCCCTCTGCCTTCGGTTCTTTCTTCTCAGTCCCAGAAACTCAACCTGATCAAGACAGAACACCAGAAAGGAATTAGTCGTGGGGCATCCCACCAAATACAAGGTGAGCATTCTTTAAGACCGTCCAGAGCCCAAACCCAAAAAAGTCTGAGTGATGAACAGCAAGGAGGAGCGCGGGGTGAGAGAAAGAGGTGAGAAAGATGAGGTCTCGTGGGGTCCTGCATGGAATCTGGGAAGAGAAGAAGAACATTAGGAAAAAGCAAGAACTGTGAATCAAGGATGACTTTAGTTTACAGCTTCAGTACTTGATGCCATCGTGGTGAACTGGGCTAAAAGATGATGATGATAATAAGGAGGAGTGGGTTCATAAGGACTCTCTGTGTAATCTCTGCCATGTTGCTCTAAGTTGTGGTGATGTTTGCATTGCAGACCTGAACTTTGAGCAGCAAGAAGGAGGAACATCAGAGAAGAGACTGAGCAGGAAGCTGGGCCTGGGAGGAGCCTGGCTTCTGCTTGTAGAGTGTGTACCACTTCACAGTTGGTCCCACTTGGGAGTGCAGGGTCTGGCACATTGTTCTGGTTTGGCACTGTCCCCTATCCCCCTTGCATGTGCATGTGATTTTCTGTGCCAAGCAGTTGTCAATGTTCTCAGGCCTCTTCTGGGGAAAAGGAAAGCTCTGAGTTCTCAGAAGCCCACATGCCCTGCAGCTGTGGTGTGTACCAGCCCAGACCTCTGGGAAGGCCTAAGAGTGTCACCTAGAAGTTGCCCATGATCCTTGTTTACTGGTAATAAAACCCACATCCCAAAGCCAGAATGACTGCGTGACCCATGATACACTTAGACTAGTGGTTCTCTACCTTCCTAATGCTGCAACCACTCAAGGCAGTTCCTCACATTGTGGGGACCCCCTCAACCATAAGATTATTCTATTGCTACTTCATAACTGTTATGAATCCTAATATAAGTATCTTATATCCAGGCTATCCAATAAGTTTTCTGTCTTGTTAGGCTTATTTTTGGGGAGGAGGTCAACTCCTGTGAAAAGATTATTGGATCCCCAAGGGGTTATGACCCATGGGTTGAGAACCATGGCTCTAGATCAATACATTCATTCTTTCTACAGGAACTTTGCCATAGACTCAGCAAGGGCCATGCTGGTTTGTAAAACTCTTTAATTCATCTGTTTTCCTAGATTCTTGCTCTCCCCACCCTTCTGGCTGATTTTTCATATAGGCCCCAGACTAACAGACTCCTTCCCATGGTCCTGGCCACAAGGAATCATAGAACACCTGACTACAAGCATGAGCTAGGGACTCCTGCTCAGCTGCAGAGGCCCAGTCTCCCATCAGTGCCCTCACTAGACCTCTTTCTGCTTGTCTCTAGCATTAATAAGCTCTACTAACAATGCTCTTATAAAAAGAATAATCCCTCCCCTCCCCTCCCCTCCCCTCCCCTCCCCTCCCCTCCCCTCCCCTCCCCTCCCCTCCCCTCCCCTCCCCTCCCCTGAGTTCCAAATCTACTTTTCATAGACAAGCAAAGACCCTGGCAGCCACTCAAAGGTAAATCTGATCATGGAGCTTTATCACAAGTGCTGTCCTTGGGGAGATGAGTTTCTTTGGCTCTTTGTCATGTCGAGGCTATCCCAGGAAAGTGTGTGTGTACATGTACATGGACATGCATGCAACAGGAACACACAAATATATATGTCAAGTCCACAAGTGCACCTGATGATAGGAACCAATTCATCCCTGTCCCAGCTGGCTAGATATGACTCACCAACTTGAGGGAGAGCCCAGTTTGCTGGGTTATATGTCAACTCAATTTGTAGAACAAACCAGAAACATTGAACAACAGAGCTAGAGCAACGGGGACTGATGGTAGGTAAAGCTGACCACTCTGTCTATATGTGAGGGAGCCTAAAAAGGAAGGGATAAAAGTTATGTATGACCACTGGATAGGAAAGGGTCCTGTCTTCCTAGCATTCTGTGTAAGCATTTAGTGCGTGCTCTGACTGTAGCTGTTACACCAACACAGCTACCCACCCTGGTGGTTGCACTTTGGGAGGAACTGGTTGAAAGCAGATAACAGAACACCGCACAACAGCAAACCCGTGAAATTTGACACTGTTTTCTGACACTAATGATAGGAACACCCAGGAGGTGGTGCCCACAGTAGCCCTGAGAGCTTTCACGGGGCAGTTTGCACTCTAACAAAAATGTAAGGCCCAAAGAGGTGTCCCAGCATTGCAGTTTAGAGACACTTCATACCGAGATGTAAGAGTTTGGGTGACACTAACCTGACCGTGGATGAACTTTCCCTACAAAGTTGTTTCGTGCCAAGGTTTTTATCATCTGGAGACTAGCTGCTTCTGAGATGTTTAATCAATGTTGCAGGGGCCAATCGGCTTCTCATCAGACAAAAATGTGGGGATTGTAATACTCCATCCCTGTGGTCTATTATTTTTCTTTGCCCAATAAGATAATTTTTTTTCCTCCTTGAGCAAAATGGCAATTGCTCAGTACGTTGTAAACAGGAAGTGCACCATCTGTGGCTGTCCCCCTGCCAGGAAGTGCACCATCTGTGGCTGTTCCCCCTGCCTCCAGCCAGCGCAGCACCTGCCTTCCGAGGGGACAGAGTCACACGCAGAGGCCCTGCCCTGGGCAAGTAAGCAAGTTCTGTCAGTAAGCACGGTTCTCAGATGCGGTGCTTTGCTAAATGAGGGTGAGCTCCCCATGCTGCCAGCCGCAGCGCTAAGGAGAATTAAATGTGCATCTGTTAAAAACCAATAGCCATAATTTGACTAGATACCAAACCTCCTTTTGAAGCCATGGTTTAAACAGACCCAGTAGGAAGCTATAACTTAGCTAACCTGGGCCGTTCCTACCAGGTCCCTGTGAGTGACCCCCTCCTGTCATCTCATCTCCTAGATGGAGACCCAAGACACATAAAGGGGCCACCGGGCCAGCAGGGACAGAGCTGAAATGTGTGCCCAGGTGAGCAGACCCAGCATTTCTACCTGTGTTCCCTCAGCTTCCGGCTCGGGTTCTGTGCCCTGGTCCTCTGGCCCAGTGGGTTAGCTCTCCAGCTCATTACTGCTCCTGACTTCTCCAGAGCTGCAGCTTAGAGAGCTGGGCTGCAGCACAACCTGGAGGTATAGTGGGAGGGAGGGGTCACTGATGGTGAGATGGGTCTCCATTTGCTCTTCCAAGCAGAGCCTGATATAGTCAAGAAATCTGGTGGCCAAGGGTTAAAGGGGAATGCTGTGTTGTAGCCAGCTCTACTTTCCTCTTGCTGTGTGATGAGGGCCTCCTCTTGTCTGTACATCCTCTTGTCTTCCTTTTCTTCCCTTTCAGGAAGAGAGGGCTGGTGTCATGAAAACGGTAGAGGTAATTAATATAGGTGGAGGTAGTCCCACACTGAGGCACATCCACGGCACCGGTAAAACCGACTCTGGGTCAGGGTGGGAGGAAGGATGGTATAGAGCATGCTGCTGGTTGGACATGAACCATTGGGCCCTCAGCTGGTAGCAAGCACCACATCAACTGTAAAGATACTGAACAGTTGTATGCACAGTGCCCTTGGAGGACAGATGTGGGTGCTAGCAACTGAACTAGGTTCCTCTGAAAGAGCAGTAAGTACTCTTGACCACTGGGCCACCTCTCAAGGCCTGCCCTTTTTATTTTATTTTATTTTATTTTATTTTATTTTATTTTATTTTATGTAGATCACCTTTTTTTATTGACTCAAACTTCTTTCTAAACTAAGGAAGTTAACTACCAGTCTACCATAAATTGCCATGATTTTCCCTTAGCATCTGCTTGAAGATTTAAAGTGTTAAACTAGTATTTCCTTCCAGCTCTTCTTTTTTTTTGATCATTGCTAATTTGGTGTGTCTGGATCTCTTTCTTCCCTTTTATACTTTTTGGCTGTGAAGTCAGTCTACCTTAATATTATTAAAATATCATTAGAAAATCATTCCTCATAATTTTGTGATTTTTATATTTTGTTTTTGAATATCTTACCCATCTGGAATTCATTCTGGTATTATGAGTGAGTCAAAGACAACCAGTTTTTATTTTATTTATAAATGTTCCAACGATATTTTTGAAGCAATCCTTCTTCCTCATATCTGTCTTAAGCAAGACTCTCATCCACGTCTCCTTCTTGACTCTCAGTTGACTGCCTCACCTCCCAAGTCCTTTACTGTCCTTTGAGATTGTGCTTGGATATCAGACAGGAGAAATCTGGTTTCGTTAAATCTCCTCATGCCAGGCTTCTCCTTAAAAGTCATTATTATTGTTATTCTGTTCTATTATAATTACATAATCCCCCCTCCCCTTTTCTCCTCCCAGCCCCTCCCATGTCCCACTTTTTCTCTTTCAAATTCAAGGCCTCTTTTTTCTTTAATTGTTGTTAAATATGTATGTATACACACACACACACACACACACACACACCTAAATGTATTTTATATATATACAACCTGCTGAGTCTGTATAATGTTGCTTGCCTGTATCTTTTCAGGCTGATCATTTGGTATCAGATAAGCAGTTGGCCCTGGGGAAGACTATTTCTCTTACTTTCTGTATTCCTTATGTGCCTGTATTTCTGTGTGTACAATGGGGGTCTCCTGAGCTCTCCTTGCCCCCGAGTTCTTTTAGATCTTGCTCAGAGCCAGTCTCCCTTGTCAGCTAACTCTTCAGTTGCTTTTCAAACCATACTGAAGTCCTTTGAACTTTGGGTATGCTATATAGAGACCACTGACATTCATTAGAGAATTCCCTGCCAGTGCAAGGCATGAGTCCACTCAGTCCCTGCTGTATGGGGAAAAGGAACCACCATTTGTTTGTTCTCCAGCTATCTGACACAGAACAGCAATTGCTCACTGCAGCTCTCTGTCTTGCCAGGCTTCCTCTTGCTGCCTGCCATGGGTCCCCTTTCACGTGCTCACTGGAATTTCTGGGTTGCCAGCACCAAGGTGGATAGTTGAGGTTTGCAAAACCCCCAGGAATTCTTGGAGCATGGCACTTCCTAGATAGTGTGCAGTCATCTCTCTGCTATTCAGAGTTCTCACATGCTTGCACATATTCACATACAACACCCAGGGGTTTTGTTGCACTTGAAGGAAAAGGGAGGGGAGGGTACCTTTACCCACGTTCTCAGAAGCAGCACTCCCTCCCCTCTGGTCCATGTGAGGCTATGTGGCCTCATGTTCATACCTACTTTTAAAATCTTTTAATAGTTTCTGCAGGGTTTGCAGTAATGAAATGCTCAACAATCGGTGCCCACCTTTAAATAACAATGCAGGGAACTTGAGGCAGAGTATCCGGCTTTCTCCACACACATACCAGCTCCTCTCTGTACCTACTATACAACTCCAACATACTGGAGCCTATGACCAATTTACACCATTATCTTTAAATCGATCAGGAATATGACGTGGAAAGGTGGGGACTTTGTTCAACCATCATTATCTTTCTTTCCCACAATGTTTCTTTTCTGGAATTCACAGTTCCTGACTGAAGACAAACACATCTCCTAGGCTGGGTCTACTGACAGGAATCCCTTAGTGTTTGCCTGAGAAAACCATTATTCATCTCCCCTAGCAAGCGTAACTTTGTAGAACACAGCTCCCAAGTCTACACTCCTGGGAGACCAAAGGTAGGCTGTGCTGCTGGCAATGTAGGCTCTGCATGTCTTCAGCATTTCCCTGTATTGTACCAATCTACAGGTCACCAACACAAAGCTGATTTGGGCTGGTGTTTTGGCACAGGGTTGAACCGAGGACAGTGTCTTCGTGCCTGTCACACACATCAATCTCTTGTCACTTATTTGTGCAGCAGGTGCTCCTTCTAAGATGCAAGCCACCTTTGTGCTTGCTTGTTGAACCAACAGGGCACTTTGCTCTTAATGAGAAGGTGCCTTGTTCTACTGAGCCCCACCTTTCCCGCTAATGTTTTTAATTCTAGAACTCTTTAGAAGATTATTTCTTTACAGTTCTATCCTCTTGTGTTGGATGCTATTGCTTCCGTCATCTTGCCTTGAGAGTTATTTCTTTTCTACCTTGCTGGATCTTGAGTCTGATGCTGAGTTCATTTCTGTGTATTCTTTCCTTGCACCTTGGTGCATGCTGTTTTTGATGCCTGGGTAGTACGGTTGGTTTTCTTTCCCATTTTACTTAAGTTAGTCCATAAATTTTATTGTGTGGTCATCAGTGAGCCTGGGCTGTGTTTCTCATTTCTTTTTCTCAGTCTCTGTCTAGAGCAGGAGATCTTAGCATCTCTGTACCACCCACGATGCAGAAGCCAATCTCTTGTCAAGTACATGAATGGATGCTTGCGCTGAGAAAAGTGACTTCTGGACACTCAGAGGAGGAGGAGTATTGTGTAATGTATAGTTGTTGCTATGGGGTATGGAAAAGGCCCACATACATATTTGATCTTTGAATTTACACTGCCCCTGCTGGCTGCCTCTAAATAAACTGAATATTTGCCTGGGATTTCCTTAACTTGTTAGCAAAGCCCTCCTCTGCAGCCTCTCCCATAGCTCTGTTTCTAGTATGACCAGTCCCACGAAAGCCAGATGGGCCCCAGCAAAGCCGATGCAAGGGGTGGAGGTGGCACGAGGACATAGCTTGGCTGTGATGTAGTCTCTGTCCAGCTGGAAGTAAATCACAGAGCTCTGCCGTCTCTAGTTTGCTGGCCAGTCCGACCTCCAAAAGGTTCTTCAAGGAGGGTCACCACATGCTGGATTCTGCAGCGTTCCAAGGCCAGAAATAGAAAAGGATCCAGATTTCAATAATGTGAGACTTCCGTTGTTGAATTCCCCTATAGCACAAAGGCCTATGCTCCAAGTCTCCCCTCCCCATAACCTCAAAGGCAGGACGGTACTTCTCAATTTCTCCCGTCAGTCCTGTGCTCATCAGATGTCCAGGCCCCTGTGGTGTCTGTGGAGTCCTCAGCCAGGAGGATCCAAATCAGCAGTGTGGGGGAGGAGGTGTTGAGAACACAGACCTGCCTGAGTCATTCTTTGTGTTACTACCGTCTCTAAGATACAGTGTCTCCCAGGGTCCCTGAGCCCACAGAGTGATATATAGCTGTTGCTACATGTGTCCTCACTGAAAGCTAGTGATGAGAAGCAGCTGCTGGCCACTACTGCTAATCATACATGTCCATATTTCTCATCTGTTTGAAAAGCAGTCATTCCCCCTGATGGGTCTCCCAAGTCTGAGCAGCTGAGCTTCCAGGCCTGCCATAAAACCGAGTACCTCATCCTCCTGTCTCCCTGCTTGATTCAACTTGGTCATGGCTGAGCCCCAAGCCAGCTCCACACCCTCAGCCCTGTGAGAATAACAGGCTGTCTGGGGACTCTCATTATGTCACTGTGGAAGACAAGAGGTCACAGGAAACCCGGACAGTCAGGGTAGAACAGAACAAATTGGTCAGCATATGGTTCCTCAAACACCCTTGCCTTCTCTTGATTGCTGTGGTCTCCTTCATGGCTCTCCTGAAACACCCACACTAGCCCACATGCCAAATACATGCATCTTGTACACACTTCAGAAACACACCATATTCATGCCATACCACACACCATGCATAAGCCACACAAATGCACACACACACACACACACAAAATATACCAGAGATATGTAAACACACATGTCACACACATACATAAATGTCACATATGCACATGTGACATACACATACCGTACCAATGAAACCCCTCCCACAGACATACCATATATGTAAACCACCTGTCAATACAAAAATATGCACAATAAAAGACTTGCATTATCCCAAGGGTGGTCTCTCTGCCTCCTGCTTGCAGACAGAGATGTGAGCTCTCAGCCGTTCCTGCTGTCATGCCTTTGCTTCGCCATCACAAATCTTAGCCCTTTGAAACCATAAGCCCAACTAAATTATTTCCGTTATAAGTTGCTGTGGTCACAGTGTTTTATCACAGCAATAAAAACCCTAATAGAATAGGCAACTCACTTTTCCTCATTTTATTAGTTCTTTGAGAGTCAATGTATTTTGATCATAGTCCAGCTAAGCAGCTACTGGAAATTGACAGCTGCTGGGAGAGGGGAGAAAGTCTGTTTCTTTAAGACCAAGGCCAAGAATTTCACAAATCCATTCTTTTTAATAGCTGAGTAGTACTCCATTGTGTAAATGTACCACATTTTCTGTATCCATTCTTCTGTTGAGGGACATCTGGGCTCTTTCCAGCTTCTGGCTATTATAAATAAGGCTACTATGAACATAGTGGAGCATGTGTTCTTATTACCAGTTGGAACTTCTTCTGGGCATATGCCCAGGAGAGGTATTGCTGGATTTTGAAATGTATATAAAGAAAATATCTAATAAAAATAAATAAATATTTAAAAAAATCTGTCTGAGGGCTGGAGAGATGGCTCAGAAGTTAAGGCTGCTCTTCTAGAGGTCCTGAGTTCAAGTTCCAGCAACCACGTGTGGCTCACAACCATCTGTAATGGGATCTGATGCCCTCTTCTGGTGTGCCTGAAGACATTGACAGTGTGCTCATATACATAAATTAAATAAATAGATTTTTTTTTTTACAAAAAAAAAGGAGAAGGAAAGGAAGAAAGGAAGGAAGGAAGGAAGGAAGGAAGGAAGGAAGGAAGGAAGGAAGGAAGGAAGAAATCTGGCTGAGCAAGCCATAAAGAGCAAGCCAGTAAGCAGCACTCTTCCGTAGCCTCTGCATCTGCATCTGCCCTGGGCTCCTGCCTGCTTGAGTTGTTGCCCTCACTGCTTCTGATGAGCCATTATATGGAACAGTGAGTGAAATAAACCTCTCCCCCCCCCCAAATAAAACAAAACAAAACAAACAAACAAAAGGACTGAGGCCCCTGGTAGGTCAGACATGCTTTCACGGAAGGCTGCACAGAGAAGAGTATCCAGGCAGTACAAACTGTATTTGATGGGGGGGGAGGGGGAGGCAAAAAGAGGACACACAAAATGGGATGGGCTTGGACAGCAGGGAATCAGGAGGATTTGGGGGGTGACTATAATCAAACGTTCTGCTTTTTTAAATCTGGTGTTTTTATTATGTATGAGTAACCAGGGTGTCATGTGGTACAAACACCTTATTTGTCTCCATGTTTTCTGTGTGAGGCCCTCCCATCCCTGCTGTCCAGTGTTGAGGCTTCCTGCTTAAAGTTGAGAACCATGAGTCGGGGCATCAGGAATGACCCCCAGGATCTCCAGGCTCCCTCATCAGTCCCCTCTGGTAACACCAGCTTCTGGTTGCTCTAGATGAAGCCAGGCCCTCCTCCACCACAGGGCCATCACACTGGTTGTTCTGTGGGCGTAAGATGTGTTTCCCTCTGCTATAGTTTTTGGGAGAACCCCTTGCTTCCATTATGAGCTCCCCATGAGCCAATAGCAGCCTTCTTTTTAAGGGACTCTATTTCTCCTCCATGATATTTTTCCCACGTATTGTTAAGTAAAAAATAATCTGACGGCCTCTGTTGTTCCTTGTCTCTCTCTCCCTCTGAAATTAGGGATCAAGATTTTTGTCTGCTTTGTTCACAGTTATAACTCCAGATCCAGAAGTGGAATCTGATGCGTGGCACTCAGTAAATGTTGGCTGCGTGAATACGTGAGAGGTTTGGAGTCTGATCATGCGTAGAATCTGGGCCAAAGACAGGGCCACGGTGGTGGCAATGAAAAGGCGACTTCAGCTGTCAGTTCAGGGCATTTCTCGCAGTGACCATGCATGCATGCATTTGTGATTACCAGTCTCCATGGGGCTTTGGGCTGGAACTTGATTCCCCTTTGAACTGGTTTTCAGTGTAAGTTAGAGGAGAAAGGGGCGTGTTAAATGAAGGTGTGTGAAGAAATTGAGAGCAAGGCCAGTCTCTCTTTTGGAAATAGGGCTTAACTTTCACAAGTTTATGACTCTCTGTTGGGAGTGTGTGTGTGTGTGTGTGTGTGTGTGTGTGTGTGTACTCCATATCAGTACCTGCATGGTTTCTCTCACAGAATACATCCCTAATGGAGAATGCTTGATGTAGAACCTTCCAGGTGGAGCCGATCTTGGTGCTTGAGCTTGCATGGAACGCCGTAACCCTGCAACCCTTTGCTTGCCAGCATTTGGATCTGATTTCACAGATGCTGCGGATTTTGATCAGCAAGCTAGTCACATTTTTTAGCATCTCGAGGCCCACGGATCACAACTCATAACTGAGAAATATTGACTGAAACCCAATGTCACACACCTCAGATGTTTGTCTGCAATGACCCTGTGCCTCTTTTACTGTTCTTCCGCATCCAGATGGTGTATAATGGTTTATTCCAGGCCAGAGAAAAGAGAGTCACAGCAGTATCAAGGATACTCCCCTTTCTCCCGGAGGAATCATCTGGAAGGAATGACTCCAAAAGCCTCACTAGGCCAGGCTCTCCTGCGTGCACTGTGCCTCAGTGAGTTTTCTCTTACTTACAACTTAGAAGGAGGAGAGCTTTGTGCAGGCTCACAGTTTAGAGACTCCAGTGAGTCCATTCACTCTGAGGCCTGGGGTGAGGCTCCTGGCTAGGACATGGAGTAGAAGATCTCATCATTACCCAGGGAGTGCTGGTGTCTCCTTTCAGGGCAGGCTGCAGTAACCTAAGGACTTCCCACTGGCCTAGCCTCTTACAGATTCCACCCCTTCCTGGTGTCATGGTATTTGTTACTTGGTATTTGTGATAATAGTATTTGTCATGCCAGTGATAAAAGTAACCTAGGGAAGGATTTGTCCCAGCTCACAGTTTGAGGAAACACAGTATGTCCCAGTGGGCAAGGCATGGCAGCAGGAACATGAAGCAGCCGGTCACAGTCTGCAGTCAAGATGGATGCTGGAACTCGGGTTGTTGTCTTCCTTTTTCTCATTGTTTAGACTTTGACCTCAGCCTGTGAGTTGATTCAGGGTGGGTTGTCCCTTATTGGATGGGTCGTCTTTCCTCAGAAAAAAAATCTCCGTGGGAATTGCAACACACCCAGAAGTGTGCCTCCTAGCTGATCCCAAATGCAGTCACATTAACAGTGGGAACCGAGCTTCACAACCATCTTTGGGACCAAGCCTTAACCCAAGGGGCCTTTGGCCAACGTTCTAGGTACACACACACCTACTCAACTTGATGAAATTCTCAAGGGTTCCCTGAGATGTCTGTTCCCTCTGGCAGTAGTCCTGGTGCAGAAGATTCTGGCCTCTGCTGTACCATCGGGAGTACTACGCATTGCCTGTGTTACCTGGTTGTCATGCATGTTCGTCATGAGATGTCTTATGTGTGACACATCACTTCTCTGCTGTTTGCATAGGGTCAACCCACAAGTTTCCTTCATGGAGGACACCACGTGGTGCCATTGAAATAGTAGATATGTACTCTGAACAGCGAGAGGGAGAAAGGAGAATGCAGACCTTGGGCCAGGCTGATATGAGTCCATCTTTTCTTCCTCGTGCCTTCTTTGGCCAACTCTGTTGGAAGCCTCCAGAGTAACAAGAGACAGACCCTCTCTGATCTGGACACTGAGATTTTTTTCCAGTTTGGTTAAAATAAGATCCAAAGCCATACATGATATTAGGTTTGGAGTCCAAAAATGTGCTCACTAATCGGAGCCAGGATTTCTCAGAACAAGAACACAACATATGGAGAGAAGAGGCTGCAGTGTGGCCACAGGACAGCAAGGCCAAGTTGATTGGTGCTTGCTCAGCTCCTACTCAGATGGCCAAGAGACCTCAGACTTTGGTGCATCCTGCAGTGTGCACATGTGTGTCATTGGTCTGACTAGCATATGTTTGCAATTTGTAAGGATCGTTTTCTTTTTTTTTCCAGGGTGTGTATTTTTATGAGAACTATATGTGATATCTCTTTTTCATAGTATATGTCTGTATCTCAGCACAGGGTGGGGCCAAAGCCATCAGACAAATCTTTAGATATTTAAGTACATGGACAGTGGCAGAGAATGGCAGAGAGTTACGTGTGTGCCAGGGAATATGGCAACAGAGCAGGGTTTCCTGTGTTTCACTACACCTTCTGAACATATTGTTATTGAGCCATGTTAGGGATCTGGAACTCTCTTCCAAGCTCATTATATTCACAGATATAGTGACCCAATCAAGGGGTCTTCCCAAGATTCATAGCTTCCTTTATGAGTTCCCATGAGAAAGAACTTTGCTTTGAGTTTAAATCAATGTGAGGAGCCCAATGGGCACATTGAAGCCACCCAGGGGCGAAACTGGACACAACTGCTTGGGAGGAGAATGATCCTCCTGGGCTAGCAGAAGGTCAGACAGTGTTGGGATTCTCTGGTGTCAGAGTCTGTTGAAGATGAGACCTGCTCTGTTCTATGCCATGTTCTGCTTCAATGAGCTGTGTATATCCAAAATGCAACTGGTCCTGATCCTTGCCGGGGAGAGTCTAGCGAGTGCAGACACCTTGCTGTCTGCATCTCTGCCCTTCCACGTTCTCTCTGCTCTCAGATAAAACTGACACCTCTGGGGAAAACTTCATCCATGGAACTTCACACAAAAAGAACTGAAAATATCATGCACCATGACATCTTAGAGACAGCGGTTGACCAGATGACCCAAACAGTCTTGCCTTTTATCTCTGAGAGTCCAGATGAAAAGGTTGGGCAGGCCTTGCAAGGGTCAATTTCACAAGCATCTTGCAGAGACTTGTGTCTGTTTTACTTGGATTCGCAGTGCTGGTAACTCCAGCAACACAGTGCCATGGATCTGGTTCACACATCATAATCACAACACACCCTTGACAGTGAACCTGCCACTTTTTGACCTAGTTCCTAGACCCAAGTTCCCAAGCTCTGAGTGTACCACCATCCCTCTTTGCTGCTGGGAGACACTACATTTCTGCTTTACTAGGACTTCCTATACACGCATATGGTTTTTTTTTTTTTTTTTAAAGGAGCGGGGCCTCCCCCCTCCCCCACAGATTGGAACTTTTCAAGGTAGTTGGCTATTTTGCAAACATCTTTTCTTGTATCAAATGTGCTTGCACAGCACCTCAGGCAGGGACAGTTCCCACTCCACTGCATGGGGCAGTTCCTGGCTAGCTTCCTGACCCACGGGAACATCTTTTTGTTGTCCCAGATGGTTTTTATGTCACCTTCTCACAAACTAGAATCATCTGAGTTGAGGGAACTTAAAGTGAGAAAATGCTTTCTTAAGATCTCATTCTGGAGCTGGGTGTGGTGGCGCATGCCTTTAATCCCAGCACTTGGGAGGCAGAGGCAGGTGGATTTCTGAGTTCGAGGCCAGCCTGGTCTACAGAGTGAGCTCCAGGACAGCCAGGGCTACACAGAGAAACCCTGTCTCAAAAAAAAAAAAAAAAAAGCAAACAAACAAACAAATAAAAGATCACATCCTGGGAGATCCTGCATTAGCTCCTGCCTCCAGGCTAGCAAACGTGTGTTGGAAATCCTGCCCTTGCTACTTTTGATGATGAACTGTTATACGGAAAAACCGAGGGAAACAAACCCTTTCCTGCCCAAGTTGTGTTTTCTCATAGTGTCTCATCTCAGCACTAGTGATGCTAGCCAAGTTTCCTATGATATTTGTCTACTGGCCCACATACTCTTCCATTTCTTCTCATCCCTTTCTTCATAGAAGTGAGTCCACCTGGCCAGATCATCTTGACAGAGCATCTTCTGTCAAATGTCCCCTTTTAATTTAACTACTTTATTTTTATTTATGTTTGCTTGTGTATATGTCTGTATATGCGTGGCCAAATGAAGATGTTGGATCACCTAGGTCTGGAGTTACAGGTTGCCAGATGAAGGTGCTGGGAATAGAATTCCAGTCTTCTGTAAGAGTATCAAGTGCTCTTATCTGATGAGCCATCTCTCCATCCCATTCAAATGCTCTGTAGGCTCAAAAAAACAACTCTCTCCTACCCACACATACCTGCCTGGGCCTAAATCCTGGAAACAACTGGCCCTGAAGGTAATACTGAGACCAGAGTATCTTCATCCAGGTAAGGATAAAAGTGCCCTGTCTGGTAGGAAAATGCCAGCTCTGAGATTATAGAGGTGGAGTTCCAGGATCAAAGGCCTTGATCTTGGCTTCAGTTGAGCACCCCAGGGGGGCCTCTGAACACCTCTCCTCTCCCACACTCAAACCTTCCCTAGACCAGATAAACCACAATCATTGGTGCAGAGCAGCAGAGCTGAGAACTGTCTGTGAAACTAGAGAGGAAGTAGAGTGCTCCAGAGCAAGCCAGGAGATTTTGCCCCAAGGGGAGGGACAACAACCTGTGTAGATGGTTACAAAGCATGCTGGCACCTTTTCTAAGCCTTTCCAAGGTTTTCTAAAATGAAACCAAAAATACAGCCTCAAATCTTGGAAGAGCAAAACACAAAGATGTTCATTTGGATAGACACATCTCTAAACTGCCACCAAGCTGAGGATTCTATTTATATAGTGTTTTCTCCAGTTGTTAGCAGCAAAGGCAGATGAATCCTCAGCTACTGGAGTTGCAAGACTAGCCAGCTTAGGAAAGCACAGATGCTCCAGAGAAGTATGGAGGATTCTTATTCAAACAATTAGCGAAACAGTTTCTGATTTGTTTTAATGGCTTGATGCTTCCTGAAAGGCTGCCATCCTGGGCCTTTCCCCTGGGAACAGTTATCAGGCAATCCTTCTGGAAGAAATCCCCAGTGCTTTGTTCTGTAGCAATGTTCTCAGCACTGAGCCTTCCAGAAGAGGCTCAAGAAGACTTAAGGAATAAACATAACTAGGTTCAGGAAGTAAACAACTCACAAGTCCCAGGAAGTTCCTGAGATTACAGGATTCATCAGCCCCCCCCTCCCACCCCCGGGGTTATACAAGCAGTAACAATTGCTCAGGCAGACCCAGCGACCTCCAAAGCCATGCAGGGAGCTTCAGGAACTCATCTTCTATGAGCTCTCTGTCATCCATGTTGCAATGAGCTTCTTGGTGATAGAGTGGCCTTTGAGCCACTTATGCTCCTATAAATAATCCCAATAAACTGGTTCACTAAGCTAGACTTGGGTAGAATGTGTTCTTTAGTCTGTTGTCTGTGCCCTCTCTGGGATGAATAGACATTTCATCACCTCTCCCTAGGGTCAGTCACATGACAGCCATTTACTTGCCTCGTAGTAATTACTATCCTGCTTTCATTTCTTCTAAGAACACTGACTAGTGCTGGATGACGAGGATCTCCCTTCTGCATGTTAATTAGATATGTTATGCAATGCTTGCATTTACTTGTTTTTTTTAAATCCACTAAGGAAAAAATCAGAATTCTTCAGGAAAGAATGAAATTCCTCCAGGTGTGTTCTTTGAGTTCTACGATGGAACAAAGGATCTGCTTCCAGTTGCCATGGGGCATCATGCACACACACACATGTGCACACTCATACACATGCCATGGCACTTGTGTGGTGCTTAGAAGATAACTTGTGGAAATCAGTTCTCTCTTTCCATAGTGTGTTCCAGGCATAGAATTCAGAAAATCGGGCTTGCGTAGCAAGGGCTTTTATTTTCTGAGCCGTCTCATAAGCCAGACAGCAAATATTTTAACCAAGTTCACATAAGCTTTCAGGAGTGATCTTGGTAGGAAGCAGGCACCTTGGGGAGAATTTTCCATTTTCTTCATGAATTGTCCTTCAGTGCTTGCCCAGGACAGTAGAAAGCACATTTAAGGATGCCGAGAAGGATAGATGTGGGCTCCTATGACTTCCTGTTGTTGTGGTAGCTAAGATACTTCTTAAGTGCGGTCCAGCACAGCTGCAATGCTGTCAAGCAGAGATGACCACAACCTTCTCTGTAGTCCTGCAAGTCTCTCACACCCGGAACACAGGCATGAATCTTTTCCTTTCTATAATATTTGATTTCCTGTCAAGGGGCTGAGCCAATGGAGCCAAGGGTCCAGATGTTCCCACTACTCCCATCAGTGCCCCCCCACACCTGCACTGAGACCTCTTGCTCCAGGGAGATGCGTCTTCCCTGTTTACATTTGACACCATCTGCAGACACAAATGTGTGACTCCTATTGCCTTCCCTATGCGCAGCAGACTCTGCACTAGGAATGAGTTATAGTTTTTATTTGTTTCTTTCTCTTTCCCTTGAGTCTTTGCTGTACCTTTGCATTAACAATGTAACACACATGGTGAGAGGCTTTCAGATACAGGAAAGCATGGAGATGATCAGACCTCTTCTGAAAGCAGCATCTTGCCAGGGCTTCCAGTGATACTCTGACATTTGTACTCTGGGCTGGGTGACATGTGCAGCTTGACATGTAGGCAGAAGACATGGTCTGCAGTAGGACTGGATGCTGCCTTTTTGGTTGACCTTGGTGTCTGGAAGGCTTAGGGATTATCTGCATTTCAGTATGAATGCAAAGGGTCAGCTTCAGATCTGGGGATGGAAGATAGATAATGAATTCCCATCTCCACAGACATTCATGCCACAGCTGGAACTGGTGAGCTGGCATTATGATCTTCTCTGTGGCTTTTCCTCCCTAAATGTTATTTCCCTAACTCCCTAAATGTTAGCTGGAAACAGGAGTGGGTGGTCAGGAATATCCAGGTGAGCTCAGACATGGTCATACACATCCTTATGAAAGGAGCACAGGGAGATATGACATACATCGGGAGAAGCTCGCATGACCCTGGAGGCAGTGATGGAAGTGAGCCAAGCCCAAGTCAACACCAGAATCTGGAGAAGGAGGGGGAGGCTTCTCCTCTGCAGTATCCAGAGGGATGGAAGCCTTGTCCGTATCGTGGGTTGATACTTATTTCAGACTTCTAGTCTCTTTGTTACTTTAAGCCAACAAGAATGTGGCAGTTCATTGCAGAAATTACAGAAAATCAAGGAATCAAACAGAATAGGCCCTGGTATGGAGCCAGGTCCTGGACCCAAAACACACCCAGTGTCAGAAATCAGGAAGTCAGACAGACAAACAAAAAGATAGAAAAGAGGGGTAGAATCAGGATCCAGTGCACTTCAGGTCCCTCCCAATATATAATTCTCCTCTTTGTGTTCCCCAAAGCTATATGTCCTGGGGCTCAGAGATGTGGTTCCATCTCAGCAGATTCATACTGAGGGAGCTGCATGCTATCCACCCTGTGAGGATTCAAACAAAGCCCTTCAGGCATATGGCTCTCCAGAGTGTCCAAACGTGAAGCTGACACCTCAAGAAAGAACCATGTCCTGTCAGAATGAAACAGTGATGTGCCTGAGATGCCAGGGGTGGGGGTAGCACCCATGCACTGGCTCTGAGGGAGCAGGGTTAATGGCTCAGAAGTGGACTCATGTGTTAGTCAGCCTTTCAGCACTGTGACCAGGATCCTTGACGACTATACCTTAAAAGGAGGATTTGGGTTTGTGGCTTCAGAGGTTTTGTGGGCACCATTGCTATGGACCTGTGATAAGGCAGAACATAACCATGGAGGGAGAGCTGTGTGGTGGATGCTGCTCACCCCAGGGAAACCAAGAAGCAGAAACAGGGGCAAGATATACCTTTCAAAGACATGCCCCTGGTGACTCACCTCTTCCAACCAAACCCTCTCTCCTTCTAGTCCCTTCTGTTATGAACTCATTAGTAGGGTAATTCACTGGTAAGGTTGAAGTCAGAGTCCTCACTGAATCAGATCATTGACGAAGCCCGGGTCTTTATGATCCCTTCAATTCCCAGCAGCACTCTCACCTGGGGATGAAGCCTTTGGAGGAGCACTTCATGTTAGAGTTTGAATATGAAACTTCCCTCTTATGCTCATGTTTTGAATACCTCATCCCAAGCTGGTAGCACTAATTTTAGAGGAAACTTAAGGAGGCAGCATCTAGCTGGATGAAGGTCCCTGGGTGTGGGTTCTAGGGACTATATTCTCTCTGGTCCCTTTACCAACCCCCCTCCTGCCTCCTGTTGGCAAAGGGGTGAGTAGCAGCCCCTTTCACAGACTCCTGACTCCAGGATGATGCTCTCCCCATACTCATGGGGAAGAGTAACCATGGGCTGAACCCTCTAAAACCCGCCAGCCAGGATAAATCCTTCTCCCTCAAAGTGTCCTTAGAAGGGATTTGGTCGCAGTGATAGGAAAAGTGAAATAACACACCCCACATCTAAGCCACTCAGCCATTTCTAGAATATCCTATCCATTCCCCCTTGTATGTCATATTTCATTAGACGTTAGTTGACTCCTAAGGGAACTTGATGGTGAGTTTGCTCTAAGGGTCTCTCAGTGGCCTTCCTCTGTCCTGGAGATTTTGCCTTGAGGTGTTTGTGCTTGCCACCAGGCCCCCTTGGGCCCCTGACTGAACTGGCCAGAGAGCAGCTGTGTGTTGCTCTCAGATTTCTTACAGAATGCTGACATCATGTACAGTTCTCCCCAGAAACACAAGAGCCAGGTGGGTATGAAGCAGAACACCCCACTGATAATTCCAGGCTGCGGCAGTGGGTGGGAGCCAGAAACTGAGAGCTGAGGTGGACGTAGCTGACAGGGCTGGGGGTGGGGACTTCCTGTCTGAGCCTATGAATGATAGGACAAACCTTCCAGACTTCAGGTGGGGGAGGGGGGGAGCTTGTGGGCAATCAGTTACCCTTTCCTCAAAGGCAAGGCTGTGAGAGCTGTTGCCCGAGAACAGACTCCCTCCCTTTCCCAAAGCTTGGACAGCTGCCAGAGCCTGCCTTCTTGTCCCACAGTCCTGGACTGATAGAGAGCTTTCGGCCATGGAACTGAGAAAGTATCTGACCTTAGTGGAAAAAGCCATCACAGCTCCTAAAAACAAACAAACAAACAAACAAACAAAAAAAAACCTGCCCTTCCTCCAAATGCCAATGAGATAAACACTTCCATTCTCCAAGTGGAGTCTCTTCCAGGCAGGAATAGCTGCTCATTAAGTTTTCTTCCTTACACTTGTGGTTCCAATCCCCATTGGGAAGTTTTGACCATTTTCTGGGTGGGGGTGGCTATACGATTAAGAACAAATGTCTTGGCTGTGTGACTGTCAAAGCCCCAGGGACACTAATGCATCCATGGGATTCAGACTGTGACTCAGCCCAGGGGCAGCAGCAGTTTACTGAAGAAGAGGCGGCAGGGTGGGTGACTCAGCCTCGGAGACTCCCATGAGCAGACAGAGATGGGACCACCAAGACATGTATCCCACAGCTCCAAGAAAGTTCAGAGCAGAGAGACACGGGGTGGGGTACGTATCCTGAGCTCTTCTTTCTCCAAAAAGTTGGATGCTTCTAGAGGGCTGTGGGTTAAGACTTAGCCAAACTCTCCAGAGTGGTACAGAGCTAGCAAGCTGTGGCTGCATGGAAAAGTTGGTTTTATTCTCCTAAGTCAAACAAGCCTACCTACAACCACCCCTGAGGCTGTGTAGAACATAGCATAGAACTTTCTAGAGACTCAACCGATCATCACAACTTCAAACAGCGCCATGCTCCCTAAAGTGTAGATTGGGCTCTAGGGTGCCCCAGGCTCTAGGTGACTCATTCAGAATGTGTGTATGCCTTCAGGGAAGGACATGGGGTCCTGGACACCTGGACACCTCTTAGGCAAGCACCATGGGGCCTTGGAGAAACCAGCTCAGCTCTGAGTTTTGTTCCCAAACTTCAGCTTTGCAGAGAAGGTGGGAGAAGCAATTAAACGACATTCTCAGCTCATCCTCCTGCTTTTCTTGTTTGTCTGTCACAGCAAGGGCTTGTGACAACCAGGGGGGGCATCAACAGGAAACACCGGCATGCCAAAGGGGACAGAAGGCATTCCTGTAAGCACCAGGTATTGGCTTCAGACTCAGACAGTGTTCTGGTTCAGTGAACAGAGGGTGATTGGAAGTTGGTAGCACAACCTAGAGACCCTGACTTACCTTCTTGATTCTGTACTCCCTGAGTGGCTGAGGTGGCTCCTCTCCATGCATGCTCTGGGAATGCTGTAGTCAGAATTTCATTCAGTGTTTGCAGAGTTGACTCTGTCACTGTGTACTTCAAGCTGCCAGGCGTCTGTCCAGTTCTGAAGACGGCACACCAGGCTGAGTGAGGATGGCACACCATGCTGAGTGAGGCCATTGAGAATCTGTTCCTGCCTGTCAGTGGTTCAGGGCTTCAACTTTCTGTGGAGCAGGCATGAATTGGCTCATATGGGTACAACATAAGATAATGGCCCTGAACAAAGGCTCCACCTCCTTAGAGACCTGTAGGTCAGGGTGAGAAGGAGAGAAGAGATCAGGAAGTGGGGAAGACCCTCATGACAGAGGATCTAGCCCAAGGAGCTTCTCTGCTTGGTGGGGGTAAGGACACCTGTGCTCTTGGTGGCTTTGTGAGGTAGATAGAGTATGGAAGAGATGGTCAGGAAACCCTTGGGCTCAGTCTTAAGCCCTGTCTTTGGTTGCTTACGACTTTGAAAGAGTGGCTGTGTGTGTGTGTGTGTGTGTGTGTGTGTGTGTGTGTGTGTACCTCATTTGTAGATGTGGATCATGAAGCACTGTCACAATGGCTTATGGATGTATGTTAGGACACCCTCTATGGCACTGCCACATGTGGACACCGAGGAACTAGTCACATTCCACTTCGATCTCTACAAGTTGAGTCAACTTAAGGGCAGCTTCAACTTTACTGAAGAAAGCTGGATGCTGGGTCCTAGGGAGATAACTCAGTAAAGTGCTTGCCATGCAGTCGTGGAGACCTCAATCCCCAGCATCCACATAGTAAGTGGGATTTGGTGGTGCGTGCCTATAGTCCCAGCTCTACAGAGCAGGGACAGGTAGACCCTTGCGACTCTCTGGGCAGTCAGCCTAGCCTAATCAGCCAGTCTCGGGTCCCAGATGTCCTGAAGAACCATGCCAGCCTTTGACCTCTGGCTTCCACATGCACAGGAAGGAGAGAGGAAAGGAAAAGAAGGAAGGAGGGACAATGAGACAGAGAGACAGAAAGAAAGACAGGGAGGGAAGAAGGAGAGAGGGAGAGGGAGAAAGAAGGCACAGGAGAGGAGGGAGAGAGGGAGAGAGGGAGAGAGGGAGAGAGGAATCTCAGGGTTGTTTTGATTTGCATTTCCCTGATGATTAAGGATGTTGAACATTTTTTTAGGTGCTTCTCAGCCATTCAGTATTCCTCAGGTAAGAATTCTTCGTTTAGCTCTGTACCCCATTTTTAATAGGATTGTTTGGTTTTCTGGAGTCCAACTTCTTGAGTTCTTTATATATATATTATATATTAGCCCCTTATCATACTTAGGATTGGTAAAGATATTTTCCCAATCTGTTGGTGGCCTTTTGGTTTTATGGACAGTGTCCTTTGCCTTGCAGAAGCTTTGCAATTTTATGAGGTTCCATTTGTCGATTCTTGATCTTACAGCCCAAGCCATTGGTGTTCTGTTCAGGAATCTTTCCCCTGTGCCCATATCTTTGAGGCTCTTCCCCACTTTCTCCTCTATAAGTTTCAGTGTCTCTGGTTTTTCATGGAGTTCTTTGACCCACTTAGACTTGAACTTTGTACAAGGAGATAAGAATGGATCAATTCACATTCTTCTACATGTTATCGCCAGTTGAGCCAGCACCATTTGTTGAAGATGCTGTCTTCTTTCCACTGGATGGTTTTAGCTCCTTTGTTAAAGATCAAGTGACCATAGGTGTGTGGGTTCATTTCTGGGTCTTCACTTCTGTTCCATTGATCTACCTGTCTGTCATTGTACCAGTACCATGCAGTTTTTATCATAATTGCTCTGTAGTCGGGGATGGTGATTCCACCAGAGGTTCTTTTATTGTTGAGAATAGTTTTTGCTATCCTAGGTTTTTTGTTATTCCAGATGAATTTGCAAATTGCCCTTTCTATCTTGGTGAAGAATTGAGTTGGAATTTTGATGGGGATTGCATTGAATCTGTAGATTGCTTTTGGCAAGATAGCCATTTTGACTATATTAATCCTGCCAATCCATGAGCATGAGAGATCTTTCCATCTTCTGAGATCTTCTTCGATTTCTTTCTTCAGAGACTTGAAGTTCTTATCATATAGATCTTACACTTCCTTAGTTAGAGTCACACCAAGGTATTTTATATTATTTGTGACTATTTTGAAGATTGTTGTTTCCCTAATTTTTTTCTCAGTCTGTTTATCCTTTGTGTAGAGAAAGGCCACTGATTTCTTTGAGTTAATTTTATATCCAGCTAGTGCACTGAAGCTGTCTATCAGGTTTAGGAGTTCTCTGGTGGAATTTTTGGGGTCACTTATATGTACTATCATATCATCTGCAAATAGTGATATTTTGACTTCTTCCTTTCCAGTTTGTATTCCTTTGGTCTCCTTTTGTTGTCTAATTGCTCTGGCTAGGACTTCAAGCACTATATTAAATAGGTAGGGAGAGAATGGGCAGCCTTGCCTAGGCTCTGATTTTAGTGGGATTGCTTCAAATTTCTCATCTTTTAGTTTGATGTTAGCTACTGGTTTGCTGTATATTGTTTTCATTATGTTTAGGTATGGGCCTTGAATTCCTGATCTTTCCAAGTCTTTTATCATGAAAGGGTGTTGGACTTTGTCGAATGCTTTCTCAGCATCTAATGAGATGATCATGTGGTTTGATCATGTGGTTTTTGTCTTTGAGTTTGTTTATATAGTGGATTACATTGATGGATTTCTGTATATTGAACCATCCTTGCTGGAGTCATGGGTCCCTTCATGTGTACTCTTTGGTTGGTGGTTTAGTCCCTGGGAGCTCTTGGGCTACTGGTTGGTTCATATTGTTGTCCCTCCTATGGGACTGCAAGCTTCTTCAGCTCCTTACACAATGGAAAACTACGCTTGGGAGAATTTATACTACCATTTGCATAATGGAACATTCCACAACAATTCTCCAGAGAGTGTCTTACTTTTCCCAGGGTGGTTTAGATGTGAAGCTGCTTTTGAAGTGGATCAGCTCATGGTCAGCAGCCATGCGTGTGATTATGAGTCTTTCGGCCTGGTGACAGGTGAAGCCTGGCTTTCGAGGATGGTTGCCTGACTCTGAGCCATTGTTGGAGCTGAGCCCATCCCGAAGGGTCTTTCTAAAAGCTCTGCAGTTGTGGAAAATGGGTCCATCTTCTGGCTGGCCACATGTCCTTGGCAACTTTACTGCCTCTTGTCTGATCTCAGCCTCAGAGTGTGACAGGTGTCATGGAGATGAGATGAGCCATGTACTAAGAGGGACCTGGCATGCATCAGTAATGGTGATGCCCATGACAGTGAATGGTGCTTGGAAGGGAGAGGAACAGTTGCTGTGACAGACAAGGGCCAGGTCTTAGAAGTGACCACAGTGACCTGGGTGGAAGGCAGACCTGCTCAGCCTGACAGCCCAGGTCACATTGCTGATGGAAGACATACAGAGCTACAGGCTCTGCTTTTTAAGAGTCCTGCTTAAGCCTTAAGTCTTTTCTTATGGGCCAGGACTGGATGGCACTGCAGATGGGCTCTGGTGTAAAGTGTTTTTATGAAACCCACACAAAGCTTTCTTGATGCTGAATATGGACGATTGTCCAAGAGCCTGTCAGAGACTGGGCAGTCTTTGTGGAGAGACAGTATGTTCCAAGGGAAGCAGATGACTCTTGCATTGAGCTACGCTCTCAATACTTTGATGTCTGATTTTGAAAAGGTATTCTGGCCTCTGGTCATCCCACCCTGAACATGTCTGTTTCATAACACTGCTCCTGGTCATTTTTATCTCCTCTTATTTGGAAGAAAGCTTGTCTTTTTCTTCTGTTCATTTCCCTTCAGTGTTTAGCCTTAGACAAAGGGCCATCACTCTACCCTTCTTGTAGGTTTAACCTTCACTGTTGAGGGTGGGTACACAGGAAACTGCTAACCAGAGAGAGAGAGCCCATAATCATAGCTACAGCCCACAAATCTGTCATCAGGAGCTAGGAAAGGCCCCTTCAGAGGCTGTGCTATGGCCTCCAGAATTCAAATAAGCCCCCAGTGATTTCTGGAGGTAGCAAGGATGGCTCCTCACCAATACTCCAGCCAGTTATATGGGCCTGCATCTCCATTTTCTACACCTCAAACCAGCCTAGCTCTGAGTCATCACAGGGATCAGGAAAACCCTGAGTCAGATGTTCCCTGGGCCTGAGGAAAATTCCCAGAAGGCATGTGGCTGTAAGCCATAATCCCACAGGGCCAGCATCTGGAATGGTACAGCCAAAAGGAAACTGGTGAAGCCCTACAATGCCATTGCGGTCACACATCCTCACTGAAAGCAGTGGGAGTTTGGCTCTTTAAGTCAACAGTACAATTTAGAACATGCTCTGCCTGGATACAGCCTGGAACTGGAAGATTTGTCAAGCAGAGATCGAGGAAGAGGGCACAGGGAGAGCCCCATGTTTAGGCTCATTGGTAAGGGAGAGGTGGTCGGGCTACTGAACATGAAGGAAATGGATGTCTCAGCACATCTGCAGATCTATGCCTCAAGATCTATGTTGGAGTGCCCTGGGGTCTCATCCCTAGCTCTGTCCGTCAATAGAAATCCATGTGTGATCTCAGCTGGCCTCAGGAGATCACATGTGGTCAGCTCTGAGTTCTGTCACTTCCCCCGGTGGGCTCCATCAAAGTATCCAGCTACTTCTCATATGAGTCATACATACAGAGCCTGTGCTACTCTGTACTCTACATCTTTGATGTTAGCCACTTTGACTTCCCTATAGTCTTCCTATCTCACCTAAGGAAGAATTCATTCTCCTAAGTCAGCAAGCACTCATTTACCATCTCTGCCCTCATAGAAAAAACAGAATTGGACTACTGAGTGCACTTTGACTGAACCCCCCTTGCTGCCTACTTCAGGATATCAAGCACATTCAGGCTTTTGGGATTTAGGGTTCTCTCTACTTTCTCTCCTGCCATCATTATGACTTCCTTCCCATTTACATGTGCACAGTTCTCTTCTTAATGGTTTTTAGTGTTTTAAAATCTTAACTGAAAATATAAATCATTTTGTGGTTTAAATCTGATCATTTTGTGATGGTGAATATGGTCAACTTAACAGCAGATAGGTATTTCTGTGAGAGATATCCAGATAGGCTTGACTGAAATATGAAGAACCACCCACTGTGGGTGGCACCATTCCCTAGGCTGTGGTTCTATACTACATGAAAAGGAGAAAGCAAGCTGACCATTGGTATTCATCTCTTCCAGTTCCTGACTGTAGATACAATGTAACCATCTACCACTATCCCTTTCCTGCCATGATGGATGTTACCTTAAACTGTGAGTCCAAGCAAACCATTCCTTCCTTAGCTTACGTCAGCCAGGTTACTTATACATTATTTACACCCTCGTTCCTACTCGTTTTTACCATCTATCTTTTCTATTAAAATAATAGTTCAATTGAGTGAAAGTCTTTTGAGGGAGGGATTGATTCTTATCCGACATCTAGTATCTAGAATAAGACCTCATACAAACTAGGTTTTCGAAAAGACTTCATTTAAAAAACTCTTGACTGCCTAAATCTCTACCCAAATCATTTTTGTGGGGTAAAGGAAGCACTGTAATAGGATGATGAACCCCAGCAAGTAGCATGGAATGTGGTCATCCTTTTATAAATGGGGTTCATCCCATTTGTGGTGCCCCAGTGAGACAGGGTTAACTTCCCTCCAATCGACACTAGGGGCTGATATGAAAAAAACTCTGGCTAGTCTTTGTTACATTAGCTAGTCTTTGTTACATTGGATGAGTTCTGTAAATAGCCGCTGTGCTGAGCCCACATCAGGCAGAGCCTAGATTCTCTCTGAGGTGGGTCATAGACAGAACTGAGAGTCCCTCAAATATCTTTACCAGCATTTGCTACTTGGCAGGAGGAAGATGAAACCACATCTATGTGACCATGAGACACTGAGGGCTGTAAGAAGAGGAGACACAAAAAAGGCAGTAAGATCCCATGGAGAACTGAACTCCTTCCCAATTACCCAACAGTGGAAGTCAGTGACACTGGCTAGGAGGAGCACCTGACACCATACTAAAGAATTCGACTAGCCTGCTGTGTGATTGATAGGTTCAAAACCTGGCCTGTTTCCCCAGACATACTGGTGTGGATTGAGGCTAGGTACCCTGCATTTTACACAGTCAGAAAAAAAAAAGCAGATTCCATTTTACCAGCATCACATGTGTGGGCTCTCAGAGGTAAGTACCCTGAGAGGTGGATGGTTTTCTCCAGTTAGAGGGAGAAACTCTGGCCTGTAGCTGAACTTCTGTAAAAATGGCTTGATGTAGACTCAGAAGGACACCAGCAGATCTAGCTGTACTTGGAAAGGAAAGCGCTGGGTTGGGTTCATGAACATTTCTTTCCTTCTTTGATTAACAAGGTGAGCTGGGGACTAGACTCAAGCATTTCCTGAGAACAGCCTCGTTGGACTCGGTCATAATTGCGAATTTGATTCTCAGAAGCTATGAAGTTAATTTTTCCACTTTATCTGACAGCTTAACAAACAGAACTGAAGCCAGACACAAAGCCAAAGCCAAAGGCATCAGCAAAAGCTGGGGAATGGCTGCCTGGTCTGGCCTGAGGGGGTGAGGATGGTGGAGGATGGAAGAGACACATACAGATACCTCCCTCCTCATTAACCTTCCAGGTTCTGGGAGTCTGTGCTCTGTCAACAGGGCAAAGATGACACGGGGATCTCTCAAGCCAAGAATAGCATCTAGCTGGCCCTGTTACAGAGCGATAAGAGCTTCCAATAAAGAGCTTATGTGTTCCTCATGATGACTGGCTCTCTGCTGCGTGGTCTGGAGACACCTGTTGAGAACCCAAGAAAAGAGAAACCAAGTGGTTACGCCTTCAAAGATACAGCCAGGTGAAACCAAGAAGAAGGTCCCTGGAGCAAGGCTGGTGTTCCCTGTGCAGCTGGCATCCAAGGGATGGCTGAGTGGCTGGTCCTGCAGCAATGCTGTAGAGCTAAAGAAGTTATCATGGCTGCCCTCCATTCTTTGCTCCAGCTCCCCTCCCCCACTGCCATGAGTTTCCTCTGAAGAATATCCTAGAATTCCAAAAGTGATTCTCACTGGTCCCTGGGGATAGCCCAACCAGCGCTCCTTTCTCAAAGTGGGCACTGGCTCATCCACCAGAAGATCCCCCCCCCGACCCCATCCAGGATTCTTGCTAACCATAGACCAAGTCTACAGGCCCAGCCACTTGAGGAAGCTGCTGCAGACTCACACATCATAACCCCAGCCCTGGCCATTGAGAATCTTGACTTCTACATGAGGGATGGACAGGCTAGTGTCTATCTTCTGCAGACGAAACACAAACACAGATTCCAGATCTGCACAAACCCATAAGGACACAACCCTTTAAAAAATGCAATTTGGCTTCTCTACAAAGACGAGATAATGGAGAACCAGACAGCAGCCCAACTTGCCTAAAATAATACGAGGAACTGCAGGGAGTGGAAAGAAAACACGATCTGCCACTCATGGTCCCATTTTTAAGCCCACAAGAATATTTCCCCATTTTATCAAAAGAAAGGTGAAAATTTAGAACACATGTGTGTGAAGGTCAGAGGCCAGACTTGGGTATGTTCCCCTAAGAAAGGTGCCCATCTTGTTTTTTGAGACAGGGTTGTTCACTGGGACCCAAGGCTCACTGCTGGGCTAGGCTGCCTGGCCTGTGAGTCTTCTAGTCTTGATCTCCAATGTGGAGCTAGCAAGCACATTACCACACCCAGCTTTTAAATGGGTTCTGGGGACTGAGCTCAGAGTCATTACTGACTGAACCATCTTCCCAACCACTCTGCTTCATTTTGTATTGATTTTTCTATATCAAGAATTATGAATTAGATGAGACTTCTGTGATTTGAATATCATTGAGAGAATTTGAAACGAAGCTTTTGAGAGAGAGAGAGAGAGAGAGAGAGAGAGAGAGAGAAGGTGGGAAGTTAAAGACAAAGACTGAATTGGTGGGAGAGATGGTGTCTTAGTTAGGGTTTCTATAGCTGAGAAGAGACACTATAACCATAACAAATCTTATAAAGGAAAACATTTAATCGGGGCTGGCTTATAGTTTCAGAGGTTTAGGCCATTGTTTTCATGGCAGGAAGCATGATGGCATGCAGTCAGACATGGTGCTAGAGAAGGAGCTGAGAGTTCTACATCTTGATCAGAAGGCAACAGGAAGAGACTGAGAAACCAAGTCTGGCTTACGCTTCTGAGATCTCAAAGTCCACCCCCCTCCCCAGTGACATACTTCCTCCAACAAGACTATACCTCCTAATAGTGCCACTCCCTATGGGTCTATGGAGGCCATTTTCATTCAGAGAATCACAGAAGGGAAAGTGTGAGAGTAAGGTAGAAAGCCCGCAGAGTTGAAAGTATACACAGAGGTGTTCCAGGTCTTACAGTAAAAGGATGCGCCGGAAACATTCATTTTCCCCTCGGGTTTTCTTACTGAGGTTCCAGAGTTATTTCCCTTAGTCTCTTTCCTCTTCAAATCACACAGTTTACCCCAGCACAGCTCATTCACATTCATGAAGTCTAAGCCACAAGCTGACATTAGGGATCTTAACCATAACATCTTAATTCTCTTTATTTCACACAACCGGCTGTCTGTCGTTGTAACAAATGTATGAGATACACAACTCCGAAAAGGTAAAGGTTTATCCTGGGAGTCTCTGCTAATGCTTGGTTGCCAATACTGCTTTGGTGCCTGTGGCAAGAAGCACATCACAGCAGGAAATGCATGGCAGAGCAAACTTCACATGGAAGTGTGGGGTGGGGAGTTTGAAGAGGCTGGGGTTCCCAGGGCTTCAAGCTCACATATTTATCTACCTACAGTCTCCTACTAGATATCACCTCCCAAATGTTCCATGAGAAAGACCCAAGCCTTTTGTTATGGTGCATACACAACCAGCCCAGCCCAAGGACCAAGACATCATGCTGTTTGTCTTTGTTTTTAGCAAAGTGCCCTATGATGCTCACAAGGGAACTATCCATCACCAGAATGAACCAGGAGGCTTGGAGTCTAAAGAAAGGATCAGGTGGTAGGAAATAAATGAGACCCATTACTGTGGGGAACATGTGGTCACTAGTAAGTATATTAGTGATTTTTTTTCTGTTGGTTTGAAAAGACACCATGACCAAAATAACTCATGGAAGAAAGGGTTCCTTTGGGTTTCTTGTTCTGGAAGCATGAGGTCCATCATGGATCTGAGACATGGAGGCAGGAGCAGGGAGATCACATCTTCAATTAAAAGGATGGAGCAGAGAAGGTGAGCTTAAAGGGTCACTAAGCTCTTAATCACAAAGCCCACCCCTAGTGATGTTCTTTCTTCAGCAAGGACGCACCACCTAAGTATCCCCAGACAGAACCACCAAGTAGAAACCAGAGCAGATGAGAGACATTCTCATTCAAACCACCACACTCCAATTCAGAGTGAGGAAACTGAGCCTGAGTCATTCCTGCAACCTGCCATGGACGAGGCCTGACAGCATTAAAGCTCACTAGACAACCCAGAGCTCGCGGATCTCAGAGTCCTTGCACTGCTTCACGCTATGAAGCCAGACATGACTGGGGCCAACTCAAGATGACTGTTTCCACTGCCCTTGGGTCTTGTGTTTATAGACTCTTTGCATATATGCATACCCACACGCAGACTCCTCGGGACTCCAGAGTGCCTTTTCCTCTTGTTTCCAACTTCCCAAACTTGTTCCAAGTAGGAGAATGCATTCCAAGTTAACTCATATTGATCTGGGAGATATGGCATTGCCAACCCCTCTCGCTTCAGCTATTTGGTGAGACACACTTTTCTAGGATGTGAGAACTCGCTCTTCTAATACTTGGCTAAATTCTGCCTGTTTCCCGGATTCACGGTGAATCTCCACGTTCGGCAGACAGAGCTCCTAATGTCAACTCCAGTTAACTCAAATGCAAACCCCCTTCTTGGATGGGCAGTTCCCCTCCTCCCTTACATTTTGTTCTCTGGTTTATGGGTCTCAAATGTGGAATATCAAGTCCACATCCTGTCCATTGCTGGCCCAAGTGGCAGGCAGCATTCTTGAGGAACGGCCAGTTTATTTCCTGACTTAAAGCAAGGATCTCTCTGCTTCCTTTCATTTCCTCAGCCTAAGCGCTCAGGAGAAGAGCTGAGCCACGTGTTAGCACAACGGCTTCTGGAACAAAGGCCCTGGCTCCAACAGATGGAAAGCATTTTCTACGAAGGCTGTTTATCGTCTCTGGACAGCCCCAAGCTTGGTCCTTGCTGGTGGGAGTATGTCTTGGGCTCACCAGTCATGACTGTGAACCCACCACCACCACCACCACCACCACCACCCCCGTTCCCACCCTGATACAAGCTCCCCAGTTCACCCCAAAAATAGTTTTTCCTCTTACTCCTCCTGCCTTCCCAAAGCCTGGTTCTAGAAAAAGAGCAAAATCTCAGCACATGGACCCAGAAAAATGTCTCAGTCTAAGTTTCCTCCTTATTTGGTTGTTTGGTAGAAAGTGTTCTGCCGTGAACAATCCGCCTGAAAACTAGCTAGAAACCAGGTAGTGTGTGAGACTAGAGCTGTCTCTCCTTTTTTTTTTTTCAGGGAGATTGGAAGGTGTGCAGATCAGCGATGACACATATTTTCACACTAAGGCTTAGTTTACTCAAAAGGAGATCTCTCAAAAGCTAGGAGCTTCAAATCCATAGCAGCCTGCCTCCAAAGCCTGGGACAGACTGAGATGCACATAGTCTTTGGAGCCCTGGTTGAGGGAGCTGGATTCCCAGGGAACCCTTCAAGTGATGAGAGGGGCACAGAGAAGAGCTACCTCTGCCCAGAACCACACCGTCAGCCTTGCCCACTTCTCCCAAATTTGGAGGGAAAGTCGCCCAGAAGCCCTCCTCGAAAACATTACCACCGGAGTCCCAATGGAGATATTCTTAATCCCAGTAGACCCTAATGCTACATCCACAAGGACATCCTGAATATTCCAGGAGACAGCGAGCATGTGAGTGAGGTGTTTGGAACATTTGGAGGAAAAGAGGTGAGAAATTTTTGAGAGAAATAACAGGGGCATCTTTGGAGATCATTTTATGTCATTGGCAGCAGATAGGCTTGAGCAAGAGATGCAGGGAAAGGGTAGGGCATGATGTGCACACTAAACTGTGTAGAAACTTGACCAAGTTAGCCTTGATGATTGTTTCTCTATTCTTACATGGCAATGCACTTAGATAGAGTTCAGAAGAGGGAGAGGTGGTGCCATGGGTTTGGGGACATCTGGAATACCTCCGAGCATTCCTATCAACTTTTTTTTGGCGGGGGAGGGGGAATGTACCATCCCCTCAGGTGTTCTGAGACTCTTCATCTGGGGTATATTGGTACCATAGCAAGTTATTGTTTTAAATGTTTTCAAATACTTATTTGACCTTAAAACTTTCTGAATGTTTTTAATGGGGACACTGAAACAGAAGAGATTTTGTGTCCACAGAGCAGATTAGTGTACAGCTAGGATTGAGAGCCCTGCATTCTAGAACTGAAACCCACACCTGTAACTTAGGAAGGAGGTTTGGCAGTTCCTTACAGTTAAAATACACTTACCATGGCTCCCATGTTGTTGAAAATCAACTTACCATAGCTGTATTCATAATTTCTCTAAGCTGGAAATGATCAAAAGGTCTCCATCTGGTGAGTAGACACACCCTCATACACAGACACAATTGAACACAAGGCAGCGAGAAGGAACAGACTACAGATATGCAGTGTGGATGAGTCTCCTGCCCTGCTGGAAGCAAACGCCTAGAAATCTCACTCTGTTGCCCTGACCATGGAGCAAGGCAGGGGCATGAGGACCAGGCAGATTAGCATTTGGCAGTGCCCAGAGAGGAAATGAGGAGCTGACTAGGAAAAGGAGCTCTTGGAATAATGATGTTCTATGTATCAGTTACTGTTAGTGGTTATTCAAGCACAGGCCATTTGTCAAAACACAGAACTGTTCATCTGAAAAGGGTGATTTACTGGAGGTAAATTAGTCCCGAGAGCCTGGCTTCGAAATGAACAGCACGCCAGAGAAGCTGGGTGTCTGGTGCACATCACTAATTCCAGGACTCAGGAGGCTGAGACTAGAGGCTCTCAAATTCCAGGTTAGCCTGACACACACAGTGTGTCCCCCATGCCCTGCCCCCCAATCAAAACAAAACAACAATATCAAAACCCACAAACAAAAAAATCATTTGTGTTGTTTATTTATTTACATGTGTATTTACATATTTATCTATTCATTCATCATCCATTCATTCATTTGAGACAGGATCTCATGTATCCCAGGCTGGTCTCCAACTCTACATAGCTAAGGATGGACCGTGACCTTCTGATGCCCCGCCTTCACTTCCTGGTGCTTTCATCGCAGACTGGCACCACCTCACCTGTAGCCGTGAGAACTGAACCAGGTTTCATGAGGTCTAGGTAAGTGCTCTACCAGCTGGGCCACACCTGCAGTCCCTGGCTTCATTTGTTTGGCTTTGTTTTCTGAGTCAATCTTTCCACACACACATCACTCAGGCTGTTCTCAAACCTGTCAGCTCAAGGGACCCTCCCACCTGAGTCTTCTGAGACTCAAGCAGCTGAGATTACATGTTTTCTTTTGAATTGTGGTAAAATCTATAAACACATAGAGACAGAAACAATCTATGGCAGTGGCCTTCAACCTTCCTCACGCTGTGACCCTTCAAAACAGTTCCTCATGCTGTGGCGACCTCCAACTATAAAATTATTTTTCTTGCTACTTCATAACTGTAACTTTGCTACTGTTATGAATCATAATGTAAATCTCTGTGTTTTCTTAATGGCCTTAGATGACCCCTGTGAAAGGGTCATTTGATTCCCAAAAGGGTCACATCCTGTAGGTTGAGAACCACTGTAGAGATTCCCCCAAATGTGTTCTGTTATGTACTCTTTTCAATGGCTAGCACAATGCCATCATGATTACACATTGTTTATCAATGAAGTATGCTGGCCATTCTTAAAAATCCAATAATGATTGAGGTCATAAGAAGCAAACACACAATTATTTTGGACACAAAATAGATGCAGTTGAAACTAGAGAGATTGGGACAGAGAGTCTTTCAAAGCTGCAGCTTGGAGCAAAACAGATGTGAGCCCTATGTTCCCAAGATTCTCGTGCAACAGGCTTCACCCAGAGTCATTCACATTCTACTTAGAGAGAAACTACATTCCCATTAACCAAGCTCTTTTACAAATGACACCATTGGTGTTTACCGCACTTGAGTGGCACACATGGTGGGACTTTATGGAGTGACACGGAACCTGGGCTCTGAGATATCATGTGGCTCTTGACAGCTGTATAAGGGGGAGAAGCTAGGAGACACTGTTGATTCTGGTGTCACAAAAACCTTGAGGCTTGGTGAGCTTTGATGAGGCCTAAAGACCATGCATGGCCTTAGCACCAGAGTATCGTGGGTTGTGACAGAAAGATTCTGATTTGTTGACCCAGTAGAGGGGAACCAGAATGAGGTCATGTGGTTCAAAGGATCTGATTTCTTATATGGACCCATCAAGTGTCATCAAGGAACAAAGTATTTACAGGAATTTTGTAATGACAGATAGTTAAAATATGATTCTGTTTGCCCTAGCATGTGGCCAGCTCAACTCACTTGGTGGCTTCAAGTGGCTTCATCAGGAAGCATATTTGCAGTGACAATACAATGCCTCAATTAGCCAGGTCTGACACTGGGAAGTCGTTGTTCAAAGGTATCAATGTTTGCTAACAGCCATCTGTGGGCAGATGCTGCAGTCCATATGTGCTCTCCTGGCTTTGCTCGGGACAGAAAATCCATGGGGAGTTACTAAGCATTAAAGAGCCGCATTCAAGTCTTGCAACCAAAATGAAGAAACATTTCCCAGAACTCTGTGCCACCACTGACTAGATTTGTAGTTGTTACAAAAGTCATCTCTGCATTCACATGCAGTCACATATACAAGCATAACACACACACACACACACACACACACACACACACACACACACACACATGCCAGATGGCAGATGAGGTAATTGGTCTTTGAAGATTCAAATAAATTTGGCTGAGCCCCCATCCCACATGTGGCGAGAAGTCCATGCTGCTCAGGCAGCCTCAGAGTTTGCCTGGGAGTGGGGAAGAGAGAGGGGAGTGGGGAAGAGAGAGGGGAAAGGGGAAGGGGAGGGGAGCACTCTCCCTAATCCCTTCAGCTTCTCAGCTTCAGTTCTTGCCAAATTAGGTCAGAGAGTGATTGCTTTTATATCCCAAACATAGACATGTTCTCCCACCCCCTACCCCCACCTTAAACCCCAGATGCAAAAAGGCATGAGTTATTATTCTTTAGCTCATTGTCTTAATTCATTTCCTGTTGCTATGATAAAACATCCTGACAGAAGGAACTTGGGAGAGAAAGGGTTGGTTTTAATGCACAGTTCCAGGTTTGTCCATCATTGTGGAGTCAAGGCAGGAGGAACCACAGTCAAGAACAGAGAGTAAGTTAATGCACTTATCTCTCCCTCTCCCTCTCCCTCTCCCTCTCCCTCTCCCTCTCCCTCTCCCTCTCCCTCTCCCTCTCCCTCTCCCTCTCCCTCTCCCTCTCCCTCTCCCTCTCCCTCTCCCTCTCCCTCTCCCTCTCCCTCTCCCTCTCCCTCTCCCTCTCCCTCTCCCTCTCCCTCTCTCTCTCTCTCTCTCTTGGTGAGTCCCAGATCCAAAGCTAGGGACGACTGGTAGCACCCAGTTTTAGCCTAGGTATTCCCACACCAATCAACATAATCAAGGCAATAGTCAACAATAATCAAGACAATCTCTCACCGGCAGCCTTGGTGTAGACAATCCCTCATTGAGACTTTACTAGGTGATTGTAGATCGTGACAAACTAACCGTTAAGCTAAACATCACATTCATGGGTCACTGTTACCAGTGATCCCAGCTAGGTATTCCATCTGTCTGTGTCTGTCTGTCTATCCCCTGACTACTTATCCATCCATTCACATATTCATCCAGACATTCTCTGGTCTATTGTCTCACTCCATGCCATACCATCTGTGATGTTTGATATTAATTGGCAGCCTGACATGATTTGTAGTCACCATGGGAACACTTCTGAATGTGTCTCTGAGAACATTTCCAGAAAGACTTAACTAATCTGCTGTAATAGTTTGAATGAGAAATGTCCCCTAGAGTCTTGGACATTCGAACATGTGGGCCCCAGTTGATGGAGGGTTAGGAAATGTGGCCCTTTGTTGGGGGAGTACTGCACTGGAGGGGGACTTTGAAGTTTCAAAGGCCACTCTCCATTTCCAAGTCAACTTCCTCTGCTTCCTGTTAGTCCTTCAAGACTTGAGCCCTAAGCTTCCTGCTGCCACCGCTCCACAATGACATCAGGCGGAACTTGTAGTCACTTTGGGCCTGAGGATGGCCTTGAACTTGAACAAGTGCTGGGACCACGAGTGTGTGCCACTGCACACGGTGTGTGCAGTACTGGGGATCAAACCCAGGGCTTTGTGAATTCCAGGAGAGCACACTGCCAAGTGAGCCACATCTCCAGCTCCTCTTCATTTCTCAAACATACCTTCTTGGAGGCACGTTATTGGTTCATTCCAGTCTGTCCCAGTGACTTCTCTCTAGATGATAACGATGAGATTCTAGATACCACAGACCCTGGACAAAATGGGCTACATTGGAAAGCCAAACTTTGAATAGCAGGAATCCTCTGGAAAAAAAAAATCTCCCAGCTGCATATGTAAGCCAAGGCTGTCGTCGGGCCTCAGCCGACCACGCTTCCTCCAGCAGCTGCCCGTGTCAGAGAACATTTGGGCCTCGCTGACCATATCCCAGCCCTGTACTAGTTACTCAGAAAGACCCTCTTGGGATATCCCGCCCACCTCTCATTTCCAAAATGATCCTGTCCCAGAATGAGAAAACGTTTTCAGAATGGTAGTATTCTTTCTCTCTCTCTCTCTCTCTCTCTCTCTCTCTCTCTCTCTCTCTCTCTCTCTCTCTCTCTCTCTCTCTCTCTCTCTTGTTCTCACTCTGCCAAACTCATCCCTCCGAATCCATTCTCTTTTCCTCCAAATCAAGGTTTCTGGGGGAGACACCACCCATAATTCAGAAAGGAGAAAGGAGTTCCAAAGGGGAGCAAGGTCAGAGCTGTGTTCAGTGTTTGAGCCGAGTCCGGCTTCCCATTTCCAGATTCCTCCTGAGGGCCTCTCATGTGATGCTGGCTGGAGAGTCAGCATTTGTCCGTTCCAAGTTCTTTCGCTAAACTGCAGCACAGTTCCTGATTTAAAAACCACATGTTACGTGGCATGTCTTCCTCCAGTTTCCACAGAACCCAGCCATGAGCCACCAACAGTGTGGGAAAAACAGTCAAGACATCTCCATTTGGTTTGTGCTTGAGATGGATCCTGAGGCCTTGTGTGGACTAGCCTGGCACCCTATCATTGAGACAAATGCAGTCCCTTAAGGAGGGCTCTCTGAAGAACCTCTCTGCGGAACCCAGGTCCCTTTCTTCCCAACCATCCTTCTTCATCCAAAGTCACTTGGCTTAATCCTTATTTTGGTTGTTTACAGCATAGTCTGATAGAAGGAAAATGTTCAGGATGGACCAGAGATGCCCAGAACTCAAAAGCCATCTGAGGCTAGCTCTTAAGAACTTTGGGACATTTGTTTGGATGTCACTTTCCCTGTAATTATCTTATCTCTGTATTTTCTCCATTCACCTTTAGACCTTTGAGTGTCTGCACTGGCTAGTACCCTAGTGTTCTTACTGCCCACAGGTATCACAGGCATAATTATTTCCCATTTTTAGGAGAGTAAATAACACCACAAAAGATCACCTCAAACATGGACTGTTCTTTTCCATCCAAACTCTAAGAGATGGACCTACTAAACTCAATGCTTATACAGGAGTTTAGATGTTTTAGAAAAAACATAGCCACAGAATCTTGGAGAACAGGTGAGCTAGGATTGTCCTGGCAGTTTGTGGAAGTGACCCCCCAGGTGCTCGCTGCAGCCTCAGGAATCCCCAGCCCACAGGCTCCTCCTGGGTCTGACACCATCAATGCCTCTCGGCCCTGTCTCCATTTCTCTGGCCCCTGCTGAAGAGTGGCCCAGTGTCTCTGGACCCTCTCGTCCACCACCCTGACCTTGGACATAGCATGGATCACCAAACCTCACTGCACCTCATCTGACATGGAACGTGGGCTCTTATCTCCCTCCAGCCACATTTTTAGGGACCCTTGACCAAGGGCCCCCAAGAAGAAGTTTGAGGGAAATTCATGAGGGCCTGCCCACCATCTGGACTACTTCTGGGTCTCAGAAGTTCTCCGGCCATGTCAGTAGAAGCCAGGGTGGGAGGACTTCTTAGTACACTTCCCAGTTACAACCCTTCAGCATGGTTCTTGGCCCCCACCATGTACATGCAATGAACTTCTACCTCCAGAATCCCAAAGCTTTTCCAGGCTTCTGTTGTCTCCTTAAGCATGCTGTTGAACACTACCTGGGAATACAGAGCAGAGCATTGTTAAATATACAAGAAAGCCCCCCCCCAAAAAAATTCTAGTCCTATTATTTAACATTTCTGTAGACCGTGTTTTGGAAAGCACCCCTCCCCCCACTTTCTCCTGTTCTCAGCTTAACAAGCCCTTAGAGATTTGGCCCAGCTGTTCTTTCCCTGCACTTAAAAGCCCTGCTCCAGCAGAAGAAATGGATCCTGCCTTCCCCGCCTTTGCCAAGTTTGCCAAGAACTGGGTGAGTCTCACCACCACCATCCAGTTGTACCTGGGGAATTCTCAGGTAGGCATACGAAAGTCACTCTGGAGTAGTAGGTCAAAAGGCAACCTGTAGGCTGGTCTTTCTTTTTTTTCTCGTGAGCTCCATGCAGGTCAAGTCAGCCACCCCAGGGGAGTGTGAGTCCCTGGTACCACTGCAGAATATGGATGGGGCTCCTCCAAGGGCTGTTTGAGAACATGGGGTTTTCCCAAGGTTGTCAGGAGGGGTGACTAATTTCCAGTCTTCAGGCTTCGCAAAAGTCTGGGTCTCTAGACTTAGGGGTGATTTTGCATTCATGTTTGCTGGCACCACAGGAGTTGGAAGTGTTCCTAGACTACAAAAGGTGCTGAGTGTGTTTCTGACCTGGAGCACTGATCACATCTAATAGCAGCTCTACCAGAAAACCAAAAGCAAAACCAGGTGACTTACAGAATGCTTTCAATTTCCACATCACATAAACCTCTACCGGGGCTGAGTGTGATCTATTGACTTCAGAAGGGACCCCCAGGCACCACACCGTTACAGAGAAAGTCACCGTTTAGATTTGCTGTGTGCATTTCTGAAGAGACATGGATGCACATCTCCTTGCCTCCCATAGGGGACCAGCAGGATGACTCCATAGGAGTCTAACTCAGTGAGTCAACAAGTTTATTGAGCTTACAAACAAAAGACTAGGTGAGGGTTATTTACAGCATAGAAGACTCCCAAATAACCACTGCAGTGACCAGTGCATGGATGATAACTTCCCATAGCTACCTAGTTAGAGACGTCCCATCTCCCCCTTCCAGCCAGCCTTCCATCCCTTTTTATCCTAGCGTCTCCCAAGAGGCACAATTACATATGTTACATATAACCAGGAGGCAGATGCAGGAGGGAGGGATTGGCTGGAGTTTCAGGTAAGAGCTTGGTGACCTCACCAGACTTCCTTCTACAAGGAACATCAAGAAGTCTGCCCTTGTGAAAGGTCTGATGACACCACCCCCAAGCTTTCCTTCTGTGGTAGCATGTCAATAGGCCTGAGCTTATGGATACTCTCATGCCAATATTCATAGGCATTTTGGCTAAAACTGTGATTTCTGTCATGCCCAAAGGATAGCATTCCACACAGGATACAACACCTGAGTAATTGATAATGGAATAATCAAAAAGCGCTAAGCTCAGAGGAATTACGGTCTTTATTGATAAGTCGTTTAATTATAAGTGTGCCTGGTTTCATTTCAACAATGACCGTGTTTGACAGCTGTCTCTCTAAATGATAGAAGGAATCTGTCTGGCCTGCCGCAGTGCACGCCATTTCTCTCTGCAATCAGGACAAACTGCCTTCCCTTGTGTTCGAAGCCACACAGAACCCAGAGGTGCTGAGGCAATGTTGTCCCAGGAAGGAGCTCTCGAGAGAAACAACAGGAAGAAGTCAGAGCTCTAGAGACAGTGTTCTCCTGTACAGTGGCAGTCAGTGTTGCTACAGGGAGGAGTTTGCCAAGGAGGGCTGGAGGAAGGAGAGAGTGACAGAGATTGCATAGGACTTGTGACTTGGAAGCCACTGGTCCTGGTTCCTGACCCTGTTGCTTACTAGGTGACCCATGCAGACAGATCTCTTATCTTTCCTGGGTCTGTTGTCTCTGTGTCAGAGTGGTCAAGGAGACTGCTCATTTCTTAGGACTTTAACAGGATGGGTGATGACAGTGTGGGACTGTGCCAAAAGCAGGTATCACAGTGGCCCAGGAGGCAGTGACAATGCCTCCTCTCTTAGAAGAGCACAGAGTCCCAGTAGTTGTGAGAAACCTGCTTTGGACTGTAGGGACCTTGGGCTGCACTGCCCCTTGCTGGGGGGGGGGGTAGCAGAGTACTCAGCCCCTCTGGTACATTCTGGGGTGCTGTACCTACGGTAGAAAGATGCAGGCTGTATGAAAGCTAGGGTCTCTTTAAGTCTGGACTCTGAGAGTAGGATCAGGAATGCAATGGGCAGGGTTCAGGAGCAGGGAGTCTTGTTAGAGAGTTTGAAAATGGACTTCCACATTGAAGGCCCTCACCTTTGCTTTCTCCTGAGAGATGGGTCAAGTGGTGCCTTCTTCTGGGGCTGTGCTGTGCCCTGCAAGGATTAATCTATTCTCTGGTTTGCCCAGGACATCAAGACTGGGCTCATCAGTTCCAGAAGTGGGCTGGGGGTGACGCCACAAGGTTGTCATTTCACTGAGAGCAAACATATCACTCACCCTGGTCCTAAGAAAACAGGGGACTGAAGAAATTGAACTGCCAGTAGAGAATTGTCCCCTAGATGGACATGTGGAAAACAGCTCTGAAGAGCCTAGCTTGTGACTCACAGGCAGTATCCCCCTGCCCCCCCCCCCCACTGCAGCTGTGGGCAGCGTGGCCACCTTCTGATTCACGTTTTCCAAGGTTACCCAGAAAAATGGAAACCATCTGGATATGCCAGCTCCCACCCAGATGGATGCCCGCACTGTTTTCAGACTGGCATAGGAGCTTCCATAGTCCCTGCTTGCCCAGAGCAGCTTCCTTAGCTCTAAGGTCTGTCTGCCTCCATCATCATTGAACTCCAGGCCCGCTGACCCAGAAGCTTCCACACAGGGCACCAAATGGACATGGAGGTGCCTGCCTGCAGCGAGGGTCCTTTTAAGTTCCCTTACTTGCTGTTCTTCTGGGTAACTCCAGGACATCATGTGGTGCCCCTTCCATGAGCCATTTCTTGTCTAACTTGGGTGGTGACACAAGGCTTCCTCTCTGATTTGGGGTTCTGAATATAAGGCAAAGAAAGGAGGGGTGTCCAGAAGGGAAGGCTATCCTGGGAGAGCCCTCAGAGGTTCCCAGCATCTGCTGTCTTGGGAACATCGCTCTAGATGTGTGCAGCTGGCATCTCACAGTCTGATTCCGTGTGTGTGTGTGTGTGTGTGTGTGTGTGTGTGTGTGTGCGTGTGTGCGCGCGCGCACGCGCGCATGCATAGATTTATGAAGAATTTTCCCATATGATAAGCCCCGCTTGCATTTTAGATCTAAGAGCACCCAGTACAATCTAGAGCCTGGTAAAGTTCGCTCTCCTTGCCAGCTGCAGGGCCAGACTGCCTGGCCCTATTCCTACTCCCACATTGACTGCCTGGTCCAGTTTCCTGGAGACAGTAATGGTTCATCTAGAGACTGCTGGAGGCCTGGAGGAGACACATCAGCTCCCTGAGGCCCTGGGGAGCACTCAGACAGACTTGGGGGTGGGAGAAGGACAGAGAAAGTAGCCATTATAAAGTCACTACTGTGGGGTCCTGGAGTGTTGCCTGTCCTCTCTGGTTTGGGGTAGTAGTTTAAGTGTCCCTTTCAACAGCCACCCAGTTCCATTGGCCTTGAATGAGTTACCCCTTTAAGGCCAGCCTGTGAAGCTAACATGGCTATAAGAACCCTCCTGTTCTCCTGTTCTTGCAGACAGGCTGTGTTTCCATCAGCTGCCCATCCCTGCTGTGGGCTTCATCTCTCTCCCAAAAACTCTTTCCACCCCATTGCTCCACAAGCCTAGGAAGGTTTGGACCCTGATTGGGCGCACATGGAGATGCTGGTCTGAGTGAGGTCCTGTTTCTAGAGATGGCAGAGATCTGTGTGGTGGACAGTGGCAGATCTGGTGCAGAAGCGGGTGTGAGAGGCCCTTTGCCTGGATCATCTGCATGTTAGCAGAGGATATGGGGGATGGGTAGCCAGTACGGGATGGGGGAGAGGAGGGGACAGCCTAACGGTGTTAGATGGGAGGGAGGCACGAGGGGAGATTGGGTAGGGGAGCACACAAGAACAGGGATGACAGCCAAGGCTCTGTGAAGCTGCTGAAGGCCCTACCCTTCCCAGGAAGGTGATATGCACTCCACATTACAGAGAATATCAGTTAGGAAACAGAATATCTTATGGAATGTGTGTGCAAGAGGCTTGGGGGCATGGGGGAGGGGCTGGAAGTCAGAGGCCAGCATTCACTTCCTTTTTGGAAGCATGACTTGGTGGGAGGGATAACGATAGCTTGCTGGATGTGCAAGGGCTGGAGTTTGTCTGGCTTTGGTGTAGGCTTGGGGCATTTCAGTAGTGTAGTGGGGAATCCACGGCTGAGACTGCAGAACAGCCCCTGGCAAAATGCCCTGTGCTTCAGAAAGCGGCTGCCGCCTGGCTAGACAAGGAACCAGACCCAGACAGTTTTTTCAGGAGGTGACCCTTCGCAAGGAAGGAGGCCCAGGCCTCTAAGATTTGAAGTCGCCTCCCCCACTTCAAGATACTTGAAGCAGCTGCCAGATGGACCACCTCCCCATGTTTCAAGGCTGCCATCTGGTGGAAGGCTGGGGAATAACAAGTATCCTTAAACAAGACCCTTTCCACTCCAGGGGCTCCAGCAACTATTGACAGGTAAAGTGGACAACATAGAGCCCTAAAGATCTTTTTGCCTGGGGGGAAGAGCATCTCTGGGCCTAGTTGATTGACTGACAAGCAGAGATGGTGATTGACCTACAAAGTGTCACTTGCCTCCCTCCAAGTTCTTCTGTGTCTCCACAGTACTGCTCTAAGCAATGCACAAAGATACATGACACTCATGTGTTCAAACCTTGCCCAGCCTTTGGAACCCATGAGCACGCATTCACTCTTGTGTGTAGAGCGTGGTGGCCACAGAGATCAATGTCATCATGTAGCACGTGCCTGCATCAATCACCCTGGTGTCCCTTACTCACTCCGGCCTGTCAGACCGCTACTTACAATTTACCGTGCTGTTCTTGTTACTCATCAGCTATTGAGACCCACTGTTTGAAAGGCCAAATGGTGTCTCCTCCGATGAAGGTTCTGGAATGGGACAGATTATCCTGGATTAGTCAGAGTCTTGACAAGAAGGACATGAGGGTCGGTTCAGAGAGGAAGCAGGCATGGAAGTTCACACTGGGGTGATGTGCTTTGGGAATCACACACAGGTTCTACCTATGACCTGTCATCAATCCCCAAGGGAGTGTGGGAAATGTGTTGGCATGACCTCAGATAGGGGATTCCAAGAGGACTGGGTGCTGAGGTGGCCCCAAAGCATGGGTAACTGAGGACAGAAGGTTTCTCTCCCTTTTGCCCAGCCAGTCACATGGCTCTTGAGCTAGGACAAAGGCCTTCATCCTGTGTGCTCCTTTCTATTGCTGCTGTAAACACCTTTGGAGAGTCAATGTGGGACCAAAGGGGCTGTTTCACCATACAGCTTCCATACATTATGAAGAGAAGTCAGGGCAGGGACTCAGGGCAAAAACTGAAGCAGGGGCCAAGAAGGCACCCCACTCACTGGCTTGATCTTCATGGCTTGCTAAGCTTGTTTTCAAGTGATGCCTAGGACCATCCTGGCTGTAACACCACCCATGGTGGGCTTGGTCTTCCCTCATCAACCATTAAGCAAGAAAATGCCCCACAGATGTTTCCACAGGCCAACTGATGGAGGCATTCTCTCAGATGAGGGTTCCATCTTCTCAGGGGAGACTCCAGCTTGTGTACAGTTGACAACACGAACCAGTATGACCTCCTTTCTGATTATCCCAGTGTGCCTTCGGGAGAAAGCCCTCAGCATCCCTATGCCTCTGTTCTTGTGTGTATTTCCCATTTCCACCATATGAAGTTCTTTTTCCTCTGAGGGGAGGAGCTGGTGTGGGGAGCAGCTTCCTTGAGCTTTGGAGTTATGCCCCAGGGTGGGCCCTGCTATTTACAGCAGGCTGCAGTTCAGTGTGAGTCGGATCCAGCCCACTGTCCCCAGACACACTCAAGTCTTCTCCCAGCCAACCACACACTTTTCTCGCAGGGATTCCCACACTCCAGCAAATATTCACAGCAAGTCTGTTCACTCCCCGAATGTTCCATACCATGTTCGTGTTCTCTGCAGCAAGAGCGAGCCTGAGGGGCTGAGCACTTTTATGCAGTTAGGCTAGGGAACTCGGGAGGCCGCCTTGTCCAGTCGCTGGTCTGTTTGTTTGTTTGCTTGCTTGTTCTTTAAATATGACAGTCAGAGTTGGCTGTTCTCTCCCACTGCTTTGCTGGGCCAGGTGCTGGCAGCAGCAGCCCTACAGCATAAGCAAGAAGCTCTCTCTCCAACGGTGTTCCTGCCCTCAGGCGTAGGTGGGTGGGAATCATAGCCCTCGGAAGGTGAACACGGAGGACTGGGCTGAGGAGTCTGCAGAGCTCAGATGCTTATTTCATATTTATTTATTCTGAAGTTTTCCCCTCATGCTAGCCAGTGTTAAAGAGCCATTCAGCCTAACAGATTATCAACTCATAATAGAAATGTGAGAAGCCGCCTCATAGGAGACAAGGCCAGGGTTTCCAGGACTGCTGCCCACTGAGAAAGGTGCTCTGTGTTCTCAGAACTTTGGGCAGGAGGATCTGACCTGACCCTAGCAAGGACAGTGACTTTTGTAAGAAGTATTGGTATAAAAAGTCACAGTCTGGGAGCCCATAGAGAAGGGGCTCCCCCAAGGGGAGGTGAACATGATTCCTAACAGTGTCAAAAGGACAGTTACAAAATAGCAGCGAATGTAATTGTGTGGTTGGGGTCATCACACCAGGAAGGGCTGTATTTAAGGGTGGCGGCATTAGGGAGTTTGAGGACACTGCTCTGAGGTGTCAGGAGACTCAGCCTGCCTCCTGGGCCACCTGGAGGAGACTGAGGAGAACATCAAAGGCAGACCGGTCAGAAGCCCCGCCCTAAGGGGCAGAGGGGAGAACCCACAGAGATGGGAGGCAGAAAGAAAAATACATCTGTTCTGAGCACACACAGGATGTTTTTCTTATCGTTATTCCCCAGCACAGGACTACAGGCATGGCCTCTGCAAGGTAGTCAGCATTGCAAGTGATCTAGAGAGGACTGAAAGTATCTGAGAGCGGCTGGTGAGAGGGCTCATGGGTAAAGGCCCCTGCTGTCAACTCTGCCGACCTGAATTAGGTTCCCAGACCCCAACGGGGAAAGGAGAGAACTGACTCCCACATGTTCTGAGACCTCCACATGTGCACTGTGGCACACACTTATATTCGTGCACACACACACATACATACACAAAACACCCACCCCCACACACACACACTGAACACACATATCCATACACACCACACATACACACACCACACCATACCACACCATAAATTAAAACTGCATACTTAAAAGCATATGGGAAAGAATGTAGAAACTATCTGCAAATGCCATAGTATTTTCTATCAGGGATCTGTCTACCGTTTGTTGAATCCACCCTTTAGGGTCTATGAATATGAAGGCCAACTGTATCTTTTACCTTTCTCTCGGCTCTGCTAGACTCTCCACTGTCCATCTGCTGACACGAGAGATGATCTCTCTGTCTCTTGCGGTCTCTGGGACTCTGGCCATTGTCTTTATTATTTCTTTTTCTTCAATCCATCAAGTTTGCCCATTCTTCTTCTGCCTTCTCAAATCGGCTGTTGTGTCTCTAACTGCTTACATCTCTGCTCAGGTCTTGACTGCTGTTTTAATCTTGTAGCTCGGCTTTTCCAGAGTCTCCTGGTTCACAGGACTCAGGGATCACATGGTGGTTAAGTCTGTACGGAGACACTGGAGGCCGTGAATTGTGTCTGTGGGTTGAGGATGCATTCAGAGGTCAGACAGCCCATACATCTTCCTGGGGCTTGCTCTCTGTGGGTTCTTCCTTTATCTCCTTCTTTTGGATGTGTCTAAGGCTTCATGTCCAGGGTAGGCATGGAGGTAACAAGGAAACCCTGTCCCCTCCTGAGCATGCTCACACACGTGTATACATGGGGAAGCTTGCCTGGGTGCCCTGGAGGTGTTTGGTGACTTAGCGGTTCCACTAACTTTTTTGCTTCTCTGGTCTTGCTTGCTGTGAGCAGAGCCCAACCTTCAAGCTGACCAAGGCATTTCCTCTTCCTCTCCTCTGCCTGCTGCTGAGACTTCTGCTTCTTTTCAGTAATGCATCTGAGCCTTGGATGGTTCTGTGCAGGCCTTGGGATTGAGTTCCTGCTGGTGGCAGTGGCTGTAATTCTGGTAACTGACACATGCTTGTATTGTTAGGGAGACTTAACAGCTCTGGGTGAAACACCTCAGACTGGGGTTTTCTGTTTCAATTGTTTATCTTGAATAAATGGTCTTTGTTGGTTTATTGTTGGGTAAATTTTCAAGCCTGAAATGGTCATTTGGATCATTTTATACACTTCTATTATCATGATATTCTGACATTCCAGACGTTAAGGAGCTGACAACTTTGGAAATTATAGGCCACACTGGCAAGACCATAGTTGATGTTTTGTTAAAACATCTGTATGGTTCTGTCACACACCCAAATTGAATAATCCCCATGTCAGCACAGAGACCCAAACAACTCTCAGATTCATCTGAGGAAGACTTGGCTTTGCACTATTCCCAAGTCACCACTTCAGTGTCTCCAGATGTCCATCCATTAATCTCTCTGGCTTTCAGGATGGGCATGGAAGGGTAGAGTTTCCAGAATTAGTAATATAAAAATTAAGATCCTGGAACGAGACAAATGTGTTGTTGAGCTTCACTGCCTGGGGTGAATGTCTGGGGCTGTGCTATATGCTGAGACCCACAGTGGACAACGCAGAGACACCTCTTGTCCTCGTGGGTCAGAGCCCCTGATGGGGAATTCAGGCACTGACTGTGCACGCTAGAGTTTCTGACAGCTCTGGCCACGGTGAGCATGGCCTTTCTCCCCCATTCCCTCTGCCCTGCTAAACACCATTAGATTTCATTCCTAAAGCTAGCCATCAGGGTCTGTTCACCATTGGCCACTTCCTTCTCCTCCTGAGGCTCACTACCAAGGTCCAGCTAGCAAAGCATTGAAGTCCAGCAATCAGAAGCCCCCTTTGGCTGCCCTACTTAACATGCCCAGTCAAAATTAAACACTCGTCCTCACATGGGGTTTCCTCTTTAGCTTAATAACCCGGCATTTTCATATGGGCCGTGTCTGTTTCCTCTCTACTTAGACACAGTTCTTTGCTTTACACACACACACACACACACACACACACACACACACACACACACACTCACATGCGCGCGCACAGAAAGGAGGGAATGACAAATATGCCTGCCCCCTTTCCCATGTTTCTTTTCCCCCTCCCCTTTGCCCTCCATCTCCCCTTTCCCATGTTTCTTTTCCCCTTCTCCTTTGCCCTCCATCTCCTGTTTTTGTCTCTTTTCCTCTGCCTTTTATCCTCTGGGGAAAATCTCCTTTGTGCTGAGAACTTGGCCTTAGGGTCCTGAGCCAATACCAGTCCTTTTGATTTGGACACCACCACAATGTCCCTTTGATATTTTTCAAAAATCTTTTGCCAAGGGAGACATGAGACGCTAGTATCCAAAAAGAAACAAACATACATACAAACAAACAAAAGTATCCGTTTTGTTACTGATAAAACTAAGTAGAGAGGCAGACCCTGTCTGTACCCACCATGGAGATATACAACACTCCATGTACCCCAAGGCTCCTCCATTCGGCTAGCTGATCAGGTGGATGAAGGAGGAGGTATCCCCGGGGATGAGAACTGTAGATGGTCTGGACCAGGAAGGTCAGTTACTTTTTATCAATGTCTCTTCAGAAACCATGTGAAGTGAGAAGAGGAGATGCTGTTAGAAGGGTGAGGTGTCTGAGTCTGGTGAGGTGGAGAAAGTGGGAGGCAGGAAAGAAAACAGGGAGCCTCCTGGAAATGAGGGACAGGAAGGAGGTGTACTGTATCTTTGCCGAGCAAAGAGCTGATTCCTATGTAATACGGTTCTCAGCACAGACTGCTCAGGAAGGTAGGTCTAGAGGGTAGGAGGCCAATGTGTCCACTATGGAGGCCAAGCCAACGGGACACACAGGAGGGATCCGGATTGTATCAAATGGAGGTCTGGGTGAGCAGACAGTGGAGTGGAGGCAGACAGTGATAACAAGGCTTGGTACATCCAGGGGTGGGATGGGGGGGAGGGGGTTGTAGGGGAGCAGTGATCTATGAGGCAAACAGGAAGATGGGACACGAGGTGAGGGATTGGGAATTGATGGGGCAGGGCATGCATGGGAGACATTTACCCTGGCAGAGGGTGTGATCTGGGCTGCAGTGATGTCTCTGATTTTGTGTGTGTTTCTAAATGTGACCTGCCGAAGGAGAAAACATGTGGAAATTCAATGTGGTGTGAGTCAATCTGTTGAAGGTTCAGTGGGGTGGGAGTAAGCCTCTTGCCCAAAGGAAGAAGAGGGCGGGGGGGGGGGGGGGTGGAATGAGGAGCAACAGAAGATGCCTAGGTCTGCAGCCTGGGAGGGGCAGTTCCTCCATGGTTTGCAGAAGGGAGGGAGATGCAATAAGAGAGCAGACCCAGGAAGTGCAGATTTGCTGATGTGAGAGCCTCAGAGAACTTAAGACTTTGTTTGAAAGAGAAGAGAGATCTTAGGAGAGGAAGAGTTTAACAGGGCGAGAGGACTGGACAGAGTGGACATGATAACTCTATAGAGCAATGTTGTCCTGGATCAGGGGTTCGCAACCTGCAGGCCGTGACCCCAATAGGGGTCACATATCAGATATCCTGAGTGTCAGATATTTACATTACGATGCATAGCAGTAGCAAAATTACAGTTATGAAGTTGCAGTGAGATAATTTTATGGTTGGGGGTTACCACACCACACAGAACTGTACTAAAAGGGTCGCAGTGTTAGGAAGGCTGAGAGCTGCTGTTCTGGGATTTCATACACACTGTCTCCCTTGAGTGTAAGAGATTTTTCAATATGATACAAATTAGGTGATTTCATGTTCTTTACTCCCCTGGATTGCATACTCCCTCACGAATCCAGCCAAGGCTCTCATTAATTGTTTGCAGACTCTATAAAACCAGGAGCTAGGCACGGGAGACCCACACTGCTCACACTGGACTGCACAAGACACATTTCCAATGGTCAGCAATGTTTGGAGGCTTTCTCCCAAATTTTAATGATCAGAATATGTCACGTTTGGGTTCCAGAAACATACAGTCACCCCAGGAGAAAAGTATGTGAAGATAAATCAATTCTATCACTGAGGTGCTCCCCTGAGAGGCCTGGATCCCTCTGTTCTGACCTAAGCTGGAACTTCTCTCTTCCCCCCTCTCTCTTTCTCCTTCCCCCTCTCTCTTCTCTTTTCCTCCCTCTTCCTCTTCTCCTCTCCATCCTTCCCCTTCCCCCACTCCATGAACTAGTACCAGTTATGTTTCTCGTTGCTGCTATACAATACCTGATAGAGGCAACTTAAGAGAGGAAGAATTTATTTCAGTTCATGGTTTGACAATACAGTCCACCGTTGCAGAAAAGGAAGGAAGGTGGGAGTGGCTGAGGCTGTGGACAGAAGAACGTGAGGCTACTTGCTCACATTCTGGTGGGGCCAAGGAGGAGGGACGGGGTGAGGAAGAGAGGGAGAAAGGGAGGGAGAGAGGGAGATTGGGAGTGGGGGAAGAAGGGAGGAAGGAACAGAGATAGAGGCAGAGAATGACCAGGAAAGAAATCAAGCCAGGCTCTAACTAACGCCTGCCCACATCAAGCCACTTCATCCAGTTAGGTCCCACTACTCAACATTCTTCAATCCCCAGTCAGCACCACCAGCTGGAGATCTGGTGTTCGAACACAAGAGCCCATGTGGTTATTTGGATCTTGAACCATGACAGGACCTGTCAAGTGAGGTCTTGAGTGAGAAAGCCCAAGCATCCCATGCCACTTGAAAAAGCCACGTGTAAGGACACCACCTTCTGCAGCTTGGCAGCAGTAGCTTGCTAACCATGGGAAGGAGCCACTCAGATGGTGAGTCCTCTAGCCCCAGTGTTTGCTTGGATGTCAGTGGTTCTAGCTGAGAGCAGGAATCTCACAAGGATGCTCCACTCGCAGCCAAGCTGCACCTTGATCCCTATCCCAAGAAACCATGGGAGATAATTAACTATTGTTATTTTATGCCATTGAATTTTGGGATTTCGATTGTAGACCAGAAAACCAAACTATCAATAGCAAACTTAACCAACAGCACTTTCACGTCCACCTCTGTATGAGTTGGGCTGAGTCTGGGGAATTGTTAGAGTCAGCATCTTAACGTTGGGACATTACTCAGACAGACCTCAATGAGACCTGGGTGTCAGATGATGGAAGATAAGTTGCTGAGGCTGGTAACTGGCAGGCCTGGATCTTAGCCCCATTTTGAGATGGTCTTTGAGACTTTGCAGGTGTCTTCCTGTGGCTTCAGACTTCCCTCCTGAAGTCCAGCATCCATCAGGACATTGATGAAGGATGCCACATTGCCAAGCCGAGGAGGGAAGCCATCTTAAAGGCATCTCTGCTTCCTCTGTTGCTGATGTGATGCCCACGGGCATGGCTGGTTGTGATGATAGTTTGTTAGTTAGACAGACTCTAGAAGCTCCTGGGAAGGGAATGCCAATGAGGGAATGTCTAGGTCAGGTCAATTAGGGTCAGCCTACAGACAAGGATCTAGGGGGTTGTCTTCATGGCCTTAATTGATTTGGCCATCAGGATCCAGCCTGAAGGTAGGTGGCATCATTCCATGATTCCAGGCTCTGGGGTAGGCAAGAGTAGAGACCTGGCTGAGTGCTAAGCATATGTGTACTCAGTACTCCCTGCTCCTGACTGTGGATGTGGCAGTTGCTTCAAGTTCCTGCCTTGATTATCCTCGAGTGATGGATGGAGCCCTCAAACTGTGAACTCAAAGAAACCTATTCTCTCTTGAGTTCTTGCTGATTAAGACTATTTGATCACAGCAGCAGAAGTGACATTAAGATCCCCTGCTGCTGGCTTGTCTCTAGAGACTAATGTCCTCTTGAGGTTGCTTGTGTATGGCAAATTCCCTGTGAACTGCAAAGCTTGCCTGCTGGTGGTGGTGGGGTGCATAACAGAAATTTCCCACAATCCTATGCCCCCATTAGGAATCCCTGTTTTAGCTGATGTGAACCAGGCTGGCCAAAGCAACCTCCAAAGACTCTTTCCTACCATACGTTGACCACTGCTGGGCTTCCCATACGTGTTCCCCAGTCCCATGCTCTCTCAAACACTGAGCTTGAGAACTTTTGGGGAATGCCCCAGGACCCCACCTCATTTTCTTCCTGAGAAGCACACACAATACCGGCTAACGCGTCCCTTCAAGGTATCTTATTGGCTGTAGCCATTGAAGATGCTCCTGGAGTTTCTGGACTGTGAACTCCAGCTTCCTTATCTCTACTGTTAGCGCAGCTCTTGGGCACTGTTCTTACAGCCATTTGTTGTCATGGGAACTTGGAAGAGAGCAAGTCTGAGGCATGAGCTTGCCACCTTGAGCCAGGAGTTGATGATGTTCATGCTATAGGTTCCTCTTCTGCACGGCACTTCAATTCAAGATGAGGAGGGCATGTGGTAGCCAGGCCTGAAGCACAATGGATAACCAGGAAGCTCCCAGCCTGACCCATCTTTCTCTCAGTGAATAGTGAAGACTTCACAGGGAACACCCGGGCCTTACCACAAGGGGTGTGGTTCATGTCTGTGGTTGAAAACCATGGCTCTGTAAATGACTTTGCCCTTTCCCTGTGGCTAGAAAGGATCCATTAAAGAAGAACATGAAGTATACTATGTCTCAAGGATGTAATTTTCCCACCCACAGCCAAGGGCTGATGACCAAAAGCAGTTCTCTTAAGCCTAAGAAAAGATGGATAGCCTGTGGGAACATGAGTCAATGGCCTTGGCTTGGAGAAGAATTTCAGCTCCCACAGTGCCACTTGGGGTCACTCAGTCTACTCTCTTTTTCACTTGAATCTAGTGGGACCTTGTGTCTGAAACTTACCCACAATACTGCATTTATGGGCAAGAAGTCTCTGAAAAGTGAGTGGTATTGTGGGCGCAGTGGCCTACCCTGTGCTGAGCAGAAGACAGTCTCAGGCTCAGACTTACAGCAGCCCAATCCAGTCTTCCCATTCTGGAACAAAGGCTGAGACCCAGACCTAATGCCATTGCCTTATTAGCCTAATCACACGTGGTTTCTCTCCACCCACTCTCACTGGTGTTCTCCACGAGAAGATGCTATGACTTTCTGGGCCAGCTCAAAGAGCCAAGGAAAGTGGACCAGGCCTGGCTGGCTCACTTAGCCACAGCAGAGCTTGCTTCGATCATCTTGGATGAGTGGCTGGTTGGTCATGGCTTGGATGATCCCACACTCCCGCCATTCCAGCTCTCAGAATATGAAGTGTCAGATACTGTGTGAGGGATCTCTGAGGCTAGGCCCCTTAGGCCTCTAGTGAAACTTTCCTCAGCATTCCAGGCCTCCTGGGTGGTTATGTCATACCTGACACCCTCTCTTGACTTTGCTCTGTACTTCCAGCCCAGCTCTGTTCCTATAACAATCCCCCAGCCTGAGATCCACTTTCAAACAGTGTCTCCTTCCCTGTATCCCTCAGTCCATGGCATTGTGCATGTGCTAGGCCTTCCACAACAAGCCGTCCCTGCTGTTTTTTAAGTCAGGCAACATCGCTGTAGAGGGAAGACAATGAAAATGTATGTATGAGAGATCGCCAGCCCAATGCCCACAGAGGGATGTGGTGATGGACAGGAATGAGTGCAGTAGGCCATGAGGTGAGGTCGTGGTAACCCAGGGCAGCAATGACTGGCTTGAATAGTTTCCATAGTGCAAGAGGACGGGCCAGGACCCTCTGATGCTCAGATTGTCCCAAGAGAAATAAGCAACCTGAAGCCATCACTGAAATCTCCCCTTTTCAGCTGACAAGTCACTAGTGTTTCAAAGCAAGACACATGCATATGTACACATGCACCCACAGGCACACACACATACACATGCATACATATATACACACATATATACACATATGCACATACACATAGATGCATATACATATACATACATACACACATACATATATACATACATACATACGTACATACATACACACACAGAGATCTATAGACTTGGCCCATGGGCCACCATTTTTTCAACTCTGCTCTAGTATGTATGCATGTGTATGCTTGTGTGAGTACATTGTATGAGTGTGTATGTGTGTGCTTGTGTCAGTACATGTGGGTGTGTATTGTGCATGTGTGTGTTACATGCACATGTGTGTGCGTATGAGTGCATTGTGAGTGTGTATGTGCATTAGTATGTGTGTATGCTTGTGTCAGTTGTATGTGTGAGTGTGTATGTGCACATGTGTGAGTGTGTATGTGCACATGTATGCATGTGCATGAGTTCAAGCTGGCTAAATGGGTGTCGGGCCCCCTGGAGTCCCCCTGGAATTACAGGCAACCCTGGGCTGTCTGATGTAGGTGCTGGGAACTGAGCTTCAGTCCTGGCCAAGAACACTATGTACATCCTCTTAAACTCTGAGCCATCTCTCCAGGTCTCAAGTTTACTTTTTTATTACATTTTTAGTTATTTGTGGAGCAGTGCATGCTGCTGTATGCTTGTGGAGATCAGAGGACAGCCTTGGATTCCGTTCTGTACTTCTACCATGTGAATACAAACCCAGCATGTGGGTCCCAGGAATTGAACTCGGGTCGTCAGACTTGGCAGCAGGTGCCTTCACCCACTGAGCCATCTTGTCAACCCAAACTTTCTGTTTTCAAACATCTCCATTGCACGGTACTCATTGTGAAAGAGACAGCCATTGTGCCTTTCAACTGGAAGTTCCTTGTTGACCAGAGGCTGTGGTATAGGCGGAATGGCCTTCTGGGGGCCAGAAGTGTTTCAGATTGTGAACATTACTTGGATTTCTTCTTTTTATTTTTTCCTCTTGGTGCCAGTGTCACAATATTTTAATCATGACCTCTTTGACACAGGTTAGAGTGCTGATTATGCTTTATAAAATACCCTGAACCCCTCAGTCACATGCCTCACCAAAATCTAATAAACCAGAGGCCAGCAAGATGGCTTAGTGGACAAAGGAGCTTGCTGTAAAATTTTGACAACCCCAGTTCGATCCTCAGAACCCACATGAAGATGGGAGAAAAAGACTGATTCCATAGAGTTCTCCTCTGACCTCTACAAGTGTGCTGTCACACACACACACACACACACACACACACAATGCTTTGAACATATAATAATTAATAACAATAGAATAAAATTAGTAATGAACTATCAAACTTTAAACGCAAAGTTTGTTTAAAGACCTCAGAGTGAAATTAGCTAGGAAAGGAAGCATGTTTCTGTGATGAGGGGTGAGGCCAAAGGTCATCCAAACACAGTAGTGAAGACTGCAGAGAGGTCAGGTTCAACTGACCCCAGCAACCCTGCTGTTTTGATCTGAAATGAACTCAAGCCAGCGTTTATAGGGAAAGTGGTGAAGACCGATCTGGAGGCTCACACATGTGTGACCCGGGTATTTTCAGAGATGTGTCTTAGAGCTTTTGCAGCTGGATGATGAAGAGAAGCAGTTAGGAGGGTTCCCAGCTACAGGCAGCTGTAGCTTTATAGGTTGTTAGCCAGAGCCACTTGGGTCATTTACATAAAACGGACATTTCCAACAGTTCATAAAGAGCTACTGGGTCAAACTCAGCAATTGGCAAGGACTTACCATAAACGAGACTACAGTCAGAGGTCCAGCTGTCAATCACACAATCTCAGAACCTTTTTGATATCAGCACAGATGCTCTCCATCCCAGAGCATCCATGAGCGCTCTCTTCTTGTTCAAAATGTCACCGCAACCTTTCATAGTTTTATGTGTCCATTGAACCACCAATTTCCCCCTAAAGTGATCCAACAGAATGAAGGAAAACACTTCATGCCCACTGAGCACTAGAGAAAGTAGCCACCTGCATTCTGTCCGTGGCAATCCACATAAAGGAATGGTGCCAGAAACTAAGTGGATCTTGAAAGACCCTCCCACCATTCACATGTTCCAGGGGCTATAGATTGAAGAGGTTCAGTTGGTGAGTATTCCAGCCCTGTTGAAGCTCCCATCTGCAGTCACTGCCTGCAGGATGGAGGTAGGGAGGAGGATACAGAGTAGGTAGATGGATGGATGGATGGACGGACGGACGGACAAACAGACAGACAGACAGAAGCTCAGTCTAGCCCTGTGCTGCCTGGGGTGAACACCAAGTAAATGAAAAATGCAGACAAGCTGTTGCCAGCACTGGTTTCTCTAGCTTACAGGACCTTCATGCAGTTCCTGCCTAACATGCTAAATTACATTAAATCCACAGAAGAAAAGTGAAGGGTCCTTTTATCTTGGTTGAACTTCTCCTCTGCAAGAGAGTAAGGAAGGCTTAGCAGTGTCTGAAGACACAAAGGAAGCCAACCGTGGCCCCATGTAGGTGAAGGTCGCCTCTATGAAGCAGAAGATATTTCAAGAAACAGAAGCAAACTTTAAAAACAGAAATCAAGGTTAAGAAATGTGAAGATACACTGTAAATGATACTTGAAGGTACATTATCTTAGTGAACTCCTGTACAGTTAGACTGGCCATTCTGAAGCCACAGGTCTTTGCTCACCACAGCAGGAACTACCTTAGATGTCCCTCAGCAGGGGAACAGATACTGCAAAAACATGGTATGCATATAAAAGACAATGCCATTTAGCAGAAAAGAATGATGGAATTGTGACAGTTGTAGCGAAGTGGGTAGACTTAGATAATACGATGTTAGCTGAGGTTATCCAAACTCAGAAAGAGAAAGCTCTCCTGTTCCCCTCATATGTGTATCCTAGCCCACCATGTGGGCATGTTCATATGTAAGCAGCTTCAAATGAGGATGTAGTGAGGCTTGTAGAAAGGAGACCAAAAAAGGGTGCTGTTTGGTGGTAAGGAAGTGGGGAAATCAGGCAAAAGATGGATGAATTGTAAAAGAGAATATGAAGCTAATTGATTTTCTACTTGAAACTCCACCATAGGTTGTGTTTGTTTGTTTGTTTGTTTTGTGGTGGCCAAGTGCAAGAAAATGTAGTTGGTAGTGATAGTCCATATCATATCCTTTCCTGGAATGAAAAAATTTGTGAAACAATGTAATCTAGAGCTGGAGAGACGGCTTAGTGGTTAAGAGCACTGGCTGCTCTTCCAGAGGTCCCAAGTTCAATTCCCAGCACCTACATGGTGGCTCACAAGCATCTGGTTCCAGGGGATCCCTGCAAGTTGAACACAAAACAACCATACACATAAAAGAGTAAAATAAAATATAAATTCTTTGGGTTTTAGAAAAGGAAGAACCTAAGGAAAAGGAGGGACACAGTCAATGAATCTGTGAACCACTGGAAATAAACTAGAACCCCAAGGAAAAGATACTAAAGCATTAAGATGAATGACTCTGGAGGAAGCAAAGGCCACTCACAGGAGGCCATCGTACTTGCCCTTCTGATCTCAGAGGAAATGCTAGGATAGTGGTTCTCAACCTGTGGGTAGCGACCTCCCAAAGGCAGCACATATAAAATACCCTGTATATCCGATACTTACATTGTGATTCATAATAGTAGCAAAATTAGTTATTAAACTAACTACCTTTGTAGCAGCAAAAGTAATTGTATGGTTGCGGGTGTCACTACAGCACAAGGAACTGTAATACAGGGTCTCTTCATTAGGAAAGTGGAGAATCACTGCTCTAGAACACTGGTAAGGCACCTACAGTTCAGTAATAGCAACATGGGGGACACAACCCCAAAAACATTCCACAAGAGAGATGGCACAGTGTCAGATAACCATTTGCAAAGCCCCTCAGTGTCCTTGATCACAGCAAACTCTGTGGCGTACAGTTAACTAGCAGTGTGAAGCAAGCCAGATAGCATCAAGCATAGGTGAGGACCTGGGCTGAGGACAGCTCCCAGATCCTTGCTCCCAGGAGCATAAACTGGTTCCACCACCTTGGAAATGCCATTGGCTGACCAACAAGGTCAAGGATTCAGAATCCTAGGTGCGGGCTCTCCCTGATGCTTGCTAGAAACATCTAGGACTCTGTCTGTGGATTGAGAATGGCTCTATGAGAAGAAATGGCTGAGTAACAATCAGGGTCCCACCAGGAAGCAGAAGGAGCCACTCTGACCTGTGACTGAGCTGAGATCCTGTCCCTTCTACTCAGCCTCCTTCCCTTCCTTCCCATCATAGGAGAGGGGCAAGTTTGGGGTCCTTGAGTGGGATGCCCTGCTACCATAAAGGATCCTCTGAAATGAGGCTGCCATTTTTTTTTAAGTCTCCTACAGCTAGTGGACCACAGGCAGACAAGCCTTGCTCTGTGGATATTCTGGGCTGGCCATTTCTCTGTGGGAGGCTGGTCCCTTACAGTATAGGTTGTTCATTTGCATAATTGGCCTCACCTCTGCCTGCTTGATGACAGGATCTCCCTGCACCAGTAACTGGGACAGTCTCAATGTCCCCAGATATTACTGACTGTCCCTGGGAGGGCCAAGTCACCCTGGTTATGCAGGGCTACTTTAGGTAGAAGAAAGGCTGTGGACAGATGCTCAGCTCTGCTGGAACACCCATGATGGACTCACAGAGTATCTAGGATGCTTTCTTCAGGAGTTGTGCAGGCAGGTGAGGGCCGGGCAGGATGTCTCATAAACCTGCTTCCTTTGCCTTCAGATCATCTGCAAGCCCCGCCCAGAACTGAAGACAGGGCTTCCTGTGAAATTCACCCAAAATACAGTATGTTTTTCTTAATCTCTTTAAAAATGTTGTGAGACTACTTAGAATTAAGGAGATCAAGAATGCTAGAATCCGACGGAAGTAAGGTAGAGTTCTAGCCACGCTGGTTCCAGCTGGAAAAGACCGACTTTCTAACCTCTGAGTTTGGTGGTCAGATATGAAAGTGTGGAACATGGAGCATGGGCTCTTGAGGAGGAGGAAGGAGGAGGAGGAGGGAGGAGGAGGAGAAGAAGAAGGATAAAAGGTAAGAGAGAGAGAAGGGAGGAAGGGGGAAAGAGTGGAGAGGAGAGAGAAGAGGGGGAGAGGGAGGAGGGGAAGGAAGAGGAGGATACACTGTACTCCAGCACAGACACACAGCTAGGCTTCCAGCTCACACCCATGATCTGTCTTGGGCTGTCAGGCTTTCTGTACCTCCCTTAACACATGCTGTGTCCCCACCTCACCACAGTGGACAAGAATGTCAACAAGGAGTGGCCAGTTCCCTCATTGCTGCCTCTGTTCTATTTGTCCTCAGGAGCTGGGCAGTGCTGAGCCCTGTGCCCAGCTGAGAGCAGAACTTGAGACTCTTGTAAACATCTCCCGAGGTAACAGAGGACAGCCCAAGTAAACCAGTAGGTGGGGTCCACAGAAGAAGACTCTGTGGAACCCTAGGGCCAGACCCAGGAGGGCGAGGTGGGTGGAGGAGGCAACCAAGGTGGTCTGTGGAACCAGGCCAGCCTGTTAGCCAAGGCTGCAGAAGTGACATCATCAGGTGTCACTGGAAGGAGCCTGTTTCAGAGCCTCTCCCAGAGCAAGCACTTGAGGGAGGGTAATATAGGGTGAGGGACACAGGGATTCATGAGTGTCTTCATACAAGTGTGCCTAACACAGGCTGTCTTACACATACACATGTACAGAGAGTCTCATACACACGCACTCTCATGAACATATAATTCTCCCCATTCATTCATATACACATGCACATTGGCTTATACACACACACACACACACGCACACGCACACGCACACTCTCTGTCAGTCAGACATCTGCCTTGCCTTTACGGAGACCACAGAGTACTCATGTTTCTCTGCAGCTTCCCATCTGTGAGAAGTGCCAGCTTCCAGTCCCCCCCATGACTCAGGTCTCCAGAAGGAGGTGCCATGTGGTTTGGCTCAGATCTGCCCAAATGTTGAGGCCACCTCACCCTGCCTTGAGTCACAGGCTCCTTGTTTGTTCAACCTTCAACAGGCTGGCCTTGTTTCAGGTGCTTTCTTGGGCAGCAGAAGACAGGAAGGGAGCAGGGAGCCACCAAAAGCAAAAGCAGAGGAATTCTTGACAGGTAGTGAAGAGGGAGGGTGGGGCCAGTGATACCCAGTGGGGCAGCTTGTGCCCTGCCTGTGGACCTCTGCTGCCCTCTGCAGATCAGGGGAGCCCAGGCATCTTGAGTCTGGCTAACCCTTCAGGTCCCCATCGGAGGCCTGGAATACCTGACTGTAGAGGAGGGTGGGTCTCCAGGCTTGGGAGCCATTGCTACTGACAGATTTCGGTAGAATGGGTGTCACGTCCTTTGTAGAAGATACGACCACACCAGATCCTCATACATGAGCACTGCTGAGTAGACCAAGTAGAAAAGCATCACTGGAGATGGTATGGTGTGTGTGTGTGTGTGTGTGTGTGTGTGTGTGTGTGTGTAAGACCCATGCCAATCCACGTGTGGAGACCAGACATTAGCACTGAGGTCATCTTCTATCACTCTCTGCCCTACTTTTTGAGACAGTGTCTTTCAGTGGCCCTGGACCTCACTGACTAGCCAGTCAGATGAGCTGCTGGTGAGATCCCAGCACCCCTTGTCTCCTTTCTGTCTGTGGAATTACTGGGTGGTCCCTGAGTCTGGCTTTTTACCCACCTGCTGAGATGCATGCTTGCATGGGGTGTCTTCCCAACCCCGGCTTATAGAAGGCATTTTTAAAGGCAACTTGACACCTGGACAGGTAAATGTCTGGGAGAAAGGGAGATTGCTAGTGATTGTGTGTGTGTGTGTGTGTGTGTGTGTGTGTGTGTGTGTGTGTGTATAAGCACACACACACATACCTGTGAGTGATATCTGAACAGAAGGAAGCAAGTGCATTGGGGATATGTGGACAGAGTAGTCTAAGTATGCAAAGGTGCAGAGAGTGGAGGACTCATTACATCCTCTGGTCCCAGGAACCCTGGTCTCTGATTTCAGCTTGGGCAGGCTCAGGCCTGTCAAGGAATGGGGATCCCAGCAGCTTCTGGATCAGCCTTTGTCTCCAGGCAGAGGACCAGACCGGGCTCAAACAGAGGACTACTCCTTCATAACAGCAGTGGTAAATAGGAAGGCCAAATGCTGGTGGTCCTTTGAAAATTATCCCAAAACTAACTTTACCACCTGTGTAAGTTACTTTTCTCATGACTGTAACCAAACAAGCCCCTCCACCCCATAGAGAGAAACTGAAGGGCGGAGTGGTTTACTCAGCTCACAGTTTAAGATGGGACATGGCTAAGTCACCATGGGAAAGCATAGCAGCAGGATCCTGTGGTGGCTGGTCACACTACAGTCACATGGATTGTGAGGTGGCCGGTCACACCCCATTCACATCCAAGGCGGTGTGGCGAATGCAGGGGCTCAGGCCACTTCTTGTTATTCAGTCCCAGGCCCCGCCCCAGAGGATGGTGCTGCCCACATCCACAGTGGGCCTTCCCTCTCAGACCTTTATGGAAACTTCCTCACAGAGTTGTCTAGATGTATCTCCTGGATGACTGATCGTATTAGCCAACCCAGGCCTAATGAGCCGCTGAGAAGATCGTTAGCGTTCATCAGTCACCTGGGTTTGTTAGTGAATCCCTCTCTTGCTCTAGCAATGATCTGGAGGGTATCTTCAGAAGTACGGTCTAGACAAAGAAAGCCCTGAAGGAATCAGGGGAGGGGGAATAAAAGGAAGAAAGAGATGGCGTATTCCAGAAGAAATGAAGAAAACTCTTCGTGAGCACCTGCTGGAGGCTACATTTGCCTCTGAGCTCTTTATGGCTCTGGAAAAATAGCAGCAACAACACCTGTAAGGCAGATGGGACCTACCAGACACAGTCCAGACACAGAGACCTGAGGGATTTCTCGTGGTATGGAAAAGGGATTCCTCCCTGAGAACATTAGTTGGTACTGTGGGAGACAGAAGTCTCTATATTTGAATGGAAAATATAATACTCAGTGTTGGCATTCCTTCTATGCTCCGCCCAACAGTTACCTAGCAAAGGCCAGGGAGGCGGAGCTTGCTATAGAAGAGACTGTTGGGCCTCTTCCTCTCTCTTTCTGGCTCTCTGCCCCTTTTCTCTCTCTGACCCCCTTTGCTCTCTATCACATCTTTCTCCCTCTCTCCTCCTCCTCCTCCTCCTATCTTCACGTGTTCCTGGCTGGCCTTTTCTCTTCTCTTTCTCTCTCTGTCCTTCTCTGTCCCCTCTCTTCCTCTGCCTCTACTCCCTTTTCAATTCCCCTTCCCATGTCCCCAAATAAACTCTAGTCTGATACTCATGGGGAGGGATACCTCATCATGGGTGCACTGATTTTATAAAACACATTACTCAGTCCTAAGGCACCTTCTCGTGCTTTCTGCTCTGGGGCATAGCTTTTATTTTACTTTGAGTTACTATCTGTGATGAAGCAGCATGACCAAGAAGCAAGTTGTGGTGGGAGAGGGTTTATTTGGCTTACACTTCCACAGAAATATTTATAATTGAAAGAAGTCAGGACAGGAACTCAAACAGCACTGGAACCTGGAGGCAGAAGCTGATGCAGAAGCCATAGAGGAGTGCTGCCTACTGGCTTGCTTCCCATGACTTGCTCAGCCTCCTTTCTTATAGAACTCAAGACCACCAGCCCAGTAATGACACTACCCACTATGGGCTGGGTCCTTCCCTCATTGATCACTAATTAAGAAAATGCCTTACAGATGGAGAAAATATGGAGGTGTTTTCTCAACTGAGGCTCCTTCCTCTCTGATGACTCTAACTTGTGTCAATTTGACATAAAACCAGCCAGTACACTAAACAAGCATATATCTAGAGTGGAGAGGTGGCCAAACCCTAAGAGCAGCCATGTTGGTCTTCATGGGCTTCAAGACTCAGCTGGGTCTTGGTGAAGGCAGTAGATCTTGAGTCAGTAGATCTTGGAGTCGGGACACACCTTGAGAATCAGGTCTATAGAAAGTTCTCATGACTTTTCCAAAAGGAACTTTGGATACACAGTGCTCAGAGTCAATGTTCTGTGGACAGTCACCAGGGGCTAGCCTGTGCTCCCATCCAGTGTGGGACACATCCTTTTGCTGTGAAGGTCAACTTGACTTACTGGAAGAGAAAGATGGGGGAGCAGCTGATGCTGGTGCACGTCTCCACGGTGAGGGACTTGCCACGGATGCTGAGCTGGAGTTTGTTCACACCAATCATAAATGACTGGAAGCCTTTGCTTAGAACTTATTGTATGTTTTATTATTTTAAATTGTAATACACATTTAGATTTACTCTTCTAAGCTCACAAACCACAAGTGTGCCCCAAAATGGCATGTTTGCTCTGGGAAGCCGTTGCAGAGTGGCAGTTACAGAGTGGCAGTTGCAGAGTGGCAGTTGGCTACTGCTGGCCACCACACATACATAGGCAGTAAAGGTTCTTTTGCCAAGATGAGGTTTTGAGAATTAACCAAAGTTAACCAATCAAATGAGAGACAAGTTAACCAATCAGATGAGAGAGAACGCCTCTCCTAGGCCTATATAAGCAGCACCAGTTCTGGGCTTGGGGTCACTTCGCCTCTGCAATCAAGCTCTCCCAATAAACGTGTGCGGAAGGATCCTGTTGCAGCGTCATTCTTCCTGGCCAGTCGGGTGCGCGCAAGAGTTTGCACATTGACTGATGTTTCAAATCTCCTTTTCTTTAGTTACCGGGTTCTGACTCCAGACATACTACAGATTTTGCTTTCTATTTTGCCTCAGTAAATTATGTCTTCCCCAGAAACAGCCATCAAAGGATAGGGTCAAAGGATGGGGTGCTCAGAGTGAACCCCAACAACAAAAGAATGGAGCACATGGAGGTCACCGTGAGGGGTGACAATCAAGTGCTGGCCTCCACTACCTGCATGCCAAGGACTCCTTGTCCCCCTGGTAATTTCAGCACTGTGCAGGCATATCTTCCTTTGAAGAGAGGAAAGATGGAAGAGCAGAAAAGCTTTGCTCCCCAGACAGCAGCTGCCTGCCTCCACAGCTGGCACCACACTCAAGTGTGCGGTCCACATCCTGTCGACAACTGAAAGTAACTCCAGACGTGGGCAAAAAAGAAATCGACATAACTGAAACACAGAGAGCTTATCTGTGAAGTGGGAGGGGACCCCTGGCTGTCTAACTGAAGCTATATGGCGAGGCAGCCTGCAGCAGTGAGGCTGATGGAGGACTGGCTTCCCTGACCTCCCTTGATCCTGACCTCACAAGAAGCCTACTCTAGCCTTCCCACCAACTTCTGCAGGGGACACAGGACAGCATGGATGGGTCCTCATCACCTAAGCTGTCACCAGGCATTCCCTCTGTGTCCTGAATTGCTCTTCTCGAAGACTGGGCTCAGGCCCGTGACTTGGAGAGAATAATGAACGCCAGACTGGTCTTGGCAATGGTCTCCATCATGAGATTCGCAAGTGGAAAAATGTCTGGTTCCTCTTTTCTTCCCAATGAAAGGTTTTTCTACAACTCCATCCAGGAGAGATGTGTGTGCACTGGTCAGGGGCAGGAGTGATGGTGCACACAGCCTCCTCATCAAGATCCACTCATTTTAGGAAGAAATGTCAGAAATAAAATCAGAACCTGCTGGCTTCTCACCACCCCAGTTCACCCAGGAGAAGGCTGTCAATCACTTCCATAGTAGCTTTAGCTTGTCTGTAGCTATTTAATAGTTTAATAAAATTATTTTATGTGTTTTGAAAGCTTCCTTTAAAGAACTGTAACTTAAAACTTTGGCCACAGAAAAAGGTGATCAAATTACCTAAGATATTCAATGGCATTTACAACCTCCTCAACCTAGATGCTACCAGGGTTTTCCAAGTGAATGGAGACACAGGGATCGCATATGCCTACAAGGGATGACTAACCACAGTTGGTGAGCGCTCGGAGTCACTAGGTTCTTTGATTTTCTTGTCTTTCAATGCTTAGCTTCCATGAAGGTTGCCGAGACTCCCCTACCCCAATCTGTGAGATGATCGATCACTCATGCACAGCAGTCTTATATAAGCCGTTCACTCAGAGGAATGCTAGGCACGAGTTACCTTTCTCGAAGCTGTGAGCTAGCAGACAACAAGCAGCTTACAGACGGGAAGGTTGATTTTGGCCCATGGCTTGAAAGGAACCATCATGGCAAGGAAGGAAAAACAGACACCTGGTCGTGTTGCATCCACGGTCAGAGCCCATGGAGAGGAAAATACTCGTGCCCCCTCCCCCAGTCCATTACTCAGTCTGGTTAAATCTTGCTGGAAACACTCAGGAATGTGTCTCCTTGGTGATTCTAAATCTTTGTCAAGTTGATAATGGAGATCAGTCATCAAAAGTCAACCTGACACCTAGACACTTCAGTTTTAAATCGTAACATCCAGCCCCTCACCATCAACGGTTTACGGTTCTCTCATAATGCAATCATGTGTTTATTTAACATATGTAAAAGTCCGTGTCTTCGTTAGGGTTTCTATTGTTGTAAAGGGAAACCATGACTAAGGTAACTCCTATAAAGGCAAACATTTCATTGGGGCTGGCTTACAGCTTCAGAGGTTCAGTCCATTGCCATCATGGAGGGGAAGCATGGCAGTCAGTGTGCAGGCAGACATGGAGCTGGGAGTTCTACATCTGGATCAGCAGGCAGCAGGGAGAGAGTGTGACACTGGACCTGGCTTGAGCATTTGAGACCTCCAGTGATACACTTACTCCAACAAGGCCAAAGCATATAGTGCCACTCCTGTGGGCCTATGGCTGCCATTTTCACTCAAACCACCACAGTCCACACGTTTTTTTTTTTTAACAGTTCCAATGCAGTTCAAAAGCTGGAGTTAACATCTCTTCTAAGATTCAAGACATTCACAAAACTCCAATCTGTAAAATCGGAACACAAGTCGCATACTTCCATTATACAATGATACAGAACAAACATTGCTGTTTGAAAAGGGAGAAATGAGGCCATGGCAAGGAAAAATACTCAGGTCAAGACAATATGGAAACCCAGCAGGCAAAACATAAACCCTGCAGCTCCCCGTACATAACCCCAGAACTGTGCTAGTACCATCTAATCACCAGTGAGCATAGACAACTCAGCACACAGCCTCTCTTGGGCTGGCTCCACTCTGGACAACTTTCCATGGTCCATGAAGATACCCATAGTCCTGGCATCTTCAGCATTCTGGTGTTTCCATGGTAACTTAGGCTTCACCTTCATGGCATTAAGCAATAACCCCCCACCCCCCTCAGGGTTTTGTTTGCTTATTTGTTTGTTTGTTTTGCAGGTAATCTGACCCTACCACACACTGCTTGACCTAGCAGCTTTTTGGAACCACGGTGCAAGCCTCTATAACCCTATGACCCTTGCATCTGTATGCTTGAAAAACCATATGGATACTGCTGCTAAATTCTGCAGCTAGCTCAAGACTCAGTCTGCCTGTCTCCTGCCACAGCTATTAGCCTAACCTGGGAGCCACCTCCCTGGTGGTGGTTTTCAAGCCAGGAACCCCTTCAGCAATGGGGCAGTTAAAGTTCTCCTCTCAAACAAATTTGCATTTTCACAGGTTGGGGGCTTTGAAGGGTTGGATGTGCCTTCTGTTATCCTAATGAAGACCAAGGGGTTTCTCTTCAATTGCAGGCACCTCCAACAGCTGCAGCTGCTTTCTCCCCATCTGAGCTTGTCTATGACTTTAAATTCGCTCATTCTTTATTTTAAGAATTGTGTTCCTTTCTTTACCAAGGTACACATTTTTTTGTGCATTTGTTTGTTTGTTTTCTGTAAAGCTAAATGAGAGCATTGAGCAGCAATCACGATGCAGCCTGGATGTTTTGCTGTCTCTAGTTCTTCTTCTTCTTCTTCTTCTTCTTCTTCTTCTTCTTCTTCTTCTTCTTCTTCTTCTTCTTCTTCTTCTTTTTAATCAAACAACTTTGTCCATTAGTTTATTTAGCATTCAACTACACTCACATTTTCAAACTTTGAGCAGAAAGAATTGCCATTCATCAGGGAATGTAGCACAGGTGGTCTCTAGCCCAGCTCCTGATAAAGTCTGTATTCCCTTAAGGAACACACTTTTTACTGTCTTGGCAGTCTGGCCTTCCACATTCCTATCAGAAGGGTCCATTACCCTATTACATTAACTCCTGCAGCATCCTAGCGTGCTTCTAGATTAAGGCTCCAAATTCTTCCACAATCTTCCCACTCAGCCAGTTCTAGAGGGTTATAAGTCACACGGTCAGGTTTATCATAGTAACGGCACTACGCCTGGTATCGATTTTCTGTATTAGCTACTTTTCTCATTTCTGTGATAAAAAGTACTGGGAAACCAGTCTAAAGAAAGAAGGGTCTGCTTTGGCTCACAAATTGAGTCCCAGTTCACCCTGCCGTTGCCAGTATAACATTGAGTGTCTGCTGTCCCCAAACACGGGGAGGGAGGAAGGATGCTGGTTTGATGCTCAGCTCTCGTCTCTTTTTGAAAGGTTTTATGCAGTCTTGGACCCCAGTCCATAGGACTAAGCTGTGCTCACTTAGAATGGGTCTTCCAACCCTCAGTTATATCTTCACAGACACACCCAGAAAGGGTCTCCTAGGTGATTCTAGATTAGTCAGGTTGCTAATGAAGATTTAACTATCACTAGTAGAGTTCTTGTGTGGTATTCTGTTCCTGTGTGTGGGGGGTGGTGGTGGTGTGTGTGTGTGTGTGTGTGTGTGTGTGTGTGTGTGGTGTGGTGGTGGTGGTGGTGGTGTGTGTGTGTGTGTTGTGTGCGCGCGCGCGCCCACGCGCCTGTGTTTACATGAGGGAGGCAGAGGTCGACCTGGGATGTCATTCCTCAGGACCCTGTCCACCTTGATTTTTGAGACCAAACGCAGGTGCCCAAGCTTGCAGAGCAAGCACTACCAACTGACTCTGTCCTTCCAGCCCCTGCTCTCCCTGCCTTTGTTACAGAAAGTGGAGAGGAAAGTCTGAGAGTGTGTGTGTGTCTTAGTCAGGGTTTCTATTCCTGCACAAACATCATAACGAAGAAGCAAGTTGGGGAGGAAAGATTATTCAGCTTACTGAATAGCATACTGATGTTCATCACCAAAGGAAGTCAGGACAGGAACTCAAGCAGGTCAGAAAGCAGGAGCTGATGCAGAAGCCATGGACAGTTATTCTTTACTGGCTTGCTTCTCCTGACTTGCTCAGCCTGCTCTCTTATAGAACTCAAGACTGCCAGTCCAGAGATGGTCCCACCCACAAGGGGCCTTTCCCCCTTGACCACTAATTGAGAAAATACCCCACAGCTGGATCTCATGGAGGCATTTCCCCAACTGAAGCTCCTTTCTCTGTGATAACCCCAGTCTGTGTCAAGTTGACACATAAAACCGGCCAGTACAGAGAGGTATGGAACCTGTAACACAGGAGTGACTGAATATTCTTCGCAGGCATGATTCATTCCTGGGAATCAGGCTTACTTCAGTGACTCTGGCTGGCAGTGTCTCGCCAGGTCTCAGATACTCTGACCACTCACATGTACTAGTCACATGGCTACGGATGGTAGAGAACAAAAACCCACTATGGCTTCTGTAGAAGTTAAAATCTCAGATGCTGTTGGTTTTCCAACATTAGAAAGCACAGGTCTAGACAGTTCTAAAGTTCTTGGTGTTAAGATTCCATTAGCCTTTTAAGATCTCTTGATTTTGTGTTCTGAAGAATCCACAGAATTCTTTCACAGGACAGTGAGTTCAGTATTTGAAGACATCCCTTCCCAATCTTTTTATGACATGTGTTAGAGATTATTTCTCCATACTTGGAAGATAGTGAGCTGAGAAATTTTCTGTCCCCTTATCAGTTCTAAGTAGTTCAACCAGAGAACAAGGGGTGTTTTTTAAAATATGGGATGAAATGCAAAACTCCCATTAACAGAGCCCGGAGATTATGGGAAGAGCATCCCGTTGGGCTTCACCATTATCCCCATCTGGTCGTTAGGGACCCAGCTCCATGTGGACTGTGGTTTGTCTAGTTGATGCTTTTCATCTTGGAGGGAAGGGTCTCCTTGAGCTGTTCCCTGAGGTACAGAGTCCTTCCCACCCCTACCCCAAAGTCGAGCCTGGAACAGGCAATGCTGCCACAACATTGACCAGAGACACTTCTGTGAAGGGCAGCACTCCTGTCTTGTTATAACTTGATATAATCCCACCTGTGTATTTGGGTTTCCTGAGCCATTGGCTACTGAGCTGGGCACTCAAGTTTGGTCTCCAGAGCTCACATAAGTAGTTAGGCACAGTGGTGTGTATGTGTGAAGCTAGCAGTGGAGAAGTGGAGGCTTGTGGGCTAGCCTGTTCAAGGCCAGTAAGAGACTGTCGTTAAAAAACGAAGCGGATAGTGTGACCTGAGGCATGACATCCCAGGTTGACCTCTGGCTTCCTCATGTGTTCCTTCAGGGAATGGCTCCTGTGGCTATATCTTGAACTGCTTCTCCTGTGACTTCTTTAGAAGTTTTGAGTTTTGATATAAACATCAAAGGTATTTATTTATCAGTGATATTTGGCAAATGAGAGGGGGGAGAGAGAGGGACACAGAGAGAGAGAGACTGAGAGAGAGAGAGACTGAGAGAGAGAGAGAGAGAGAGAGAGAGAGAGAGAGAGAGAGAGAAACACTCATAGGTTTCTTTAAATGTTTATTTTCTCAAAGGAAGTTGTTCTCTATTATAGCCACAGCAACATCAGCCAAATCTGCCAAATTATGTTGACGAAAAGAAAAAAACAACCTAACTCAGGGATTGGAAAACATTTCAATGCAGAGTCTGGGTGGCGAATTTTTCTGCCTCAGCAAGGTACATGCTGCCCTCTGTCACAAGTCTTGATCTCTGCAATTGAGAAGTCAGCCACAGCCAGAACAGGAGTAAATGGATTTGGCTACGTTCCAAACAAATGCTCTTTGTGAAACCCTCACCAGCTGCCTTTGGGCTCCCAGGCTGTGGTGTGCCCGGCTCAGGTCTAATCTGTAATGCCTACTCGGATCTCACCCCCTTCCCGAGAGCATGCGTGCCATGGCTTTGCCTTTCCAGTTGCTTGGATTGTCAGCTTCATTTGATCTGAAACTGCTTCTGAGCTGTCTTTCTCTCTGGCAGATGAGTCTGGGGGAAAGATGGTTCCTTTTGCAGCATGCGCCCCTCACCCTGCATCTGTCTTGTGCACCGCCTCTTTTTAACACATGGCTTACATTGGCCACAAGTGCCCCAACCCCAGTGTGTTCTCTTTACTTCACATTCGGAGGCCCGCGTGGCAACCTTAAAGGTGACCTGCCACTCTCAGCCTCTCAAGTACCCAGATACTTGTATGTGGGGATGCCTGTAGGAAGGATGTTTGGGCCCAGAAAAACTCCCAGTTCCCAGGTGTCCATCCATGCATGTATCCTTGCAGCTGATCCTTACCTCTGTCCTCCATTGTGATGAGCTTGAGGTACCTGACTGAAGTCAGCAATGTGCTCAGCTCTTGGCTTCTGAACTGCCAAGTGCATGTATTTGAAGGTGAAGTGGATGGCAGAGCACCATATCAGGGGAGTGTGGGTGTCTGGACACATACTAGACATAGAGAACGACAGCTGGCTCTTGGCATGACTTTAGGGTCTCATGAGGCGCAAGACCTTACACAAGTGCTTTCAGAGGGCATGCACTCAGTGCCCTAATAGCCTCCCATAAGGCCCCATCTGCTAAAGTCCATGACCGTGCACCATCTGGGACCAAGCCTCAGTTCAGGGGTTCTGAGGAATACCAAGCACCCAAGCACAGCTATTTCCAAGTGGAGACATTCCATTTGTATACTTCCTTCCATATCTGAGCTGGAACTGTCCTTCGTTGCTTGATGCATGGGGACAGAATTGCAACTTAATAGCTTGCACTTCTTAACGATAGTTATTTATTGTGATATGAAGCTGGCCCGAGGCCCTTTGGCATGTCTCCTGTGGCCTCCCTCTCACTTCCTGGCACAACACGTTCACAATGTCCCAAGCTGTTCTCTACCATCAAGAGCTGGCTTCAGCTATTTCTCCTAGGATCCCCAACTCCTTTTAGAGAAAAAGCTTTTTTCTTTTATCTAGCATTGTGTGGTGTCTGTCTCCTGCGTCTGTATTTTCGTTGTCTGTTTATGTGAGCCTTGACTTGCCCAAGTGACTTATTTAGGCATCAAAAGCATAAAGCTATCTCTGAGCAGAGCTATGACCCACAGACATGTTACAGATGCTTTGTTGTGTAGTCCTTTCTAGTTTCTTTCTTAACTCTGAGTTATCTAGAAGCACATTTAAAAATTACTGACCTGGGGGTGATTCTCCACACTTTCTGCCACTTGTTCCTAATTGTGGTCATGGAACAATATGATATGTGACTTTAAACCCGGTAAAGGACTGGAAACTTTCCTCCCAGCCCTGAGCGCACTTGTCTGGGTGACAGGATGCTCTGCTATTGTGGGGCAGATGTCCTATGGGTGTCAGAGAGGACCATGGTCGTCCTGCTGTGTTTTGCTGATTTTCTGTCAAAAATTAATTATGAAGACGGGAGAATTGAAACTTTCCAGCCAAAACTGTGGGTTTAAGAGACTAATGATGCAGGCGTAGGCAAGAACTGACAAATCACTCACAGCGAAGGAGAGAGTGAACAGAGAGCTACACAATGAGGACGACTCTCCCCAGCTACACTCAGGACAGTGGAGCTACTGCTCTCGTGGAAATAGTAATAAAAAAGATCCAATCAACAATCGTGACAAGTGATTTTGTCATTCTTGAAAAAAGAAATACAATGGCCAAAAATATATTTTAAATGTAGTTTGGTTGCTTAATCATGCACTATAGTTCTTGGATGCTGTTCTATCTGATGTCTGAATACGGCAAATCCTCAGTCTTGTCTTCCACCCCTGCCCGGTACTTCTTTTGCTGCCTGATCACGTCCATCAGCGGTGGTTTCCCCTGCTCTTTAAGGCGTCTTCTCTTTTCTGTTTGCTGTTTTCAAGCTGTTCCCATGCTGACGGTCTCTTCCGAGCCGCTGGCTTCATCTCCGTCTTGACTCCCTTACTTTCCCGGGTCATCTCTTTCTCCTTCTTCCTCTTTGAAGAAGTTATTTTTAGAAGCTGCCATTTGAATTCTATCCCCAGCTCGTCAGCCATTTCGGTGTCACTGGACTCACTGACGGGAGTTATGATCTCTCGGAAGTCTCATGTTTATCTTGCTCTTTTATGGTGTGTGTTTGTGTGTGTGTGTTTCTGTGTTTCAACTTGCAACTGTTGTGTTCGGTTATCTCTTCTGGCTTTGGACATCTTCTCCATTAGCAACCAACTCTGGAGGGATCACTATCCAGAGTCACTCAAAAGGGAGGCAAGCACGTGGTGCCACATCAACACAAAACTCGTAAGAGCTAGAAACACACTCAAAGTTGATCATTAATATAAAACATCAGCCAATACGTAACCGAAGGCCTCAGAACAGAAAACAGGCACGACATAATGAATTACGGCATGAAGTCAAAATCTGGGACAAACGTTGAAAGGGTAAATGAAGGAAATGAGAGCAGTGAAAAGAAATCAGGAAGCAGAAGCAGACAGGAAACTAAGGTGGTCTGGGAAAGGGGAAAGAGAATGAGGTAAGAACCAATTTCCTATGACAAAGAGTGAACAACCTTGATGAACTAGGGGGAGTGAACCAAAAGTTTTTAAACAATGAAGTCTGGGGCTGGCAGGATGGCCCTGTGGTTAAGAGTATCCACATGGTATCTCACAACCATCTGCAACTGCAGTTCCAAGGGATCTGGCATGACACCCTCCTCCAGCCTCCATGGGTCCTGCACCTACACGATGCAGGCACAACTCTCCAGTCTCTGGCCTGTGTGCCATCCACTGCTTCCTTCGGTGCTTCATGTGGTGCTGTGCTGACCCGATGTCCACTTGGAGTTTTTCTAAGTTCTACCTCTGGCTTACAGTCACACTGCCACCCCACCCAGCATAGAACTCCAGGGAAATGGGCTCTTAGAGCAGGCTTTAACATGGGGTGTCCTGTAGGACCACTTTGTAGGTTGTCCCTTTCCAGAAGTTCCTATTCTGTCCCCCATCCTCCTGAAGGGGCCACAGTCCCACAAGTTTCGAGGCTGTCCAGTGAGGGATAGCCTAAGACCAGCAAATGGGTCATCTTTGTGAATTTCTCTTGGCTGTAGCTCTTGCAACCATACTGCCTTAGGGCCAGCAACTTTAAAACTGCTGGGCTCAGCTGCTTGGAATACTTGTGAAGGTTCCAAGGTAGTCGGCCTTTAGGTGTTTCAACCCCGGAGCAGAGGCTTCGAGTACTCAGCGCCATCTTTGCTATTGGTCTTTTATTTCAGAAGGACACACTAATCTTCCTATGGTTAGTGTTGTCAACACGAATGAGAATCACATGGGAAAGTCTCAATTGTTGAGATCAGGCTGGCCTGTGCGGGACTGTCTTGATAGCCTTACTTATGTGGGAAGACCCACCTGGAAATGGGTGGCACCATTCCCTGGCTTTGGGCCCTGGACTGTATGGGTACAGAAAGCCAGCTCAATAGTAAGCTTCCACTAACTCATTCTCTCCCTCTTGACTGTGGTTTCTTGACTGTTTCACGTTCCTACCTCAACTGCCCTCTAACAACAAATTCTAACTTGGAATTGTGAGCTAACATAGACCTTTTCTCCCCTAAGGTGTCCCGACCAATAGAATAAAGCGAGGGTGGAACTTGGTACTGAGGAAGGTAGAGGTGTTGCTGTGACCTGACCACATGGCTTTTAAGGGCCTTTTTTCAAGGGAAGTCTGTGGGGGTGTATGTCCTGTTGGATTGGGGAAATGGTGGAATGCTGGACACAGGGCTCAATAGCTCTGTGGAGCTGTGGAATGGTAATAGTGCCAGAAACATGAACAGCAGAGGTCTGGCTTACAAGGTCTCAATGGGAAACACAGCGTCCATCAGTAACTGGGCTGGTGGCCATCTGTGTGGTATTCTGGCCAAGACTCTGGCTTCATTCTGCTTGTATCCCGAGAGCGTAAATGGAGTTGAACCTAAAGAAAACTGACTGGTTTGTTGGTAGAGGCAATTTTGAGAGAGGTGATGATGGGCTGGTGCTGAAGCAGCAGCTGTAACTGTCAGAGATCAGCATCATGGCAGAGAAGCCTCCAGCACTTCCCTGGAGCAAGAGAAGTGTTTTCTCAGTCAGCACAGCTTATCAGCTATAGTCCAAGGAGGCAATCTCTCAAACCAGCAGCAGACCCTGGCAGTATCGTGTCATCTGTAAGATCCTGGTTTTGAATGTAAAGAGCAAAGACTGAGGGAAGTCATGAAGAACAGCTGAGGTCAGGTACCCTGTGGTAGATGTGAAGAGGCCCTGAGAAGCCACCACCTATAGCTGTGAAGGGGAAGCCTCAGTTACAATGGAGACTCCAGAATATAGGAGATGGTGGGACCAAATATAGGAGATGTCCACCAAGAGCCACAGATGTGAAGTGGGATCTGTCTGCGCCTGGGAGAGAAGCTCTGTGTGCTGAGGAGACCGAGATAGAAAGATGGGGCTGCCATGTCCTTCCTGTGGAGCCCAGACTACACTTCCAGCCCCAGGTACTATTAAACCACTGGCAATACAGTCTTATCAAGTCTCCTGACACAACTCTTTCCCATGTAGTTCAGGGCCTTGCCACACAGGCAAGGGCACGTGCAGCTGAAAGCCCTCTGCCTCGTTATCCTCACATTCACACCATGCTCCTCAGCACGGGATCACCTCACTCCATTCCTAGCTCAGTTACTCACAAACTACATCACCAACCCTGACAGGACACAGCTGGGTCCATCCCAATGCGCTATTAGAAACAGGAGCCATCCACAAAACTGTGTACTGTGTACCTGGTAGCAACACTGCTGGCTTTACTACCCTTATTCTCAACACTTTGACTTCTGAAGGCTTTTCTCAACTGTTACATTTTAACAGCATTTCCCAGGATTAAGTAAAAGGCCAATTTAAAAATATTTCCAAATGATTTTTAAAAGTGCCAATAAGTCAATGAAAACAGGAATTAGGTAACCCACTACAAAGTCAGAGGTGAGACAGTTTCTTTTTAATTAAGAAATTCTAGGCGAGGGGTCAGAGGAAAAGGAGGGTGAGTTTGATCTAAACAGGTTATAGGCATGTATAAAATTCCCAAAAAATAAAAAGGAGAAAAGTTTTTAAACTTGAAGTATTTTTGAGAAAAGGACAAACTTATAATGTACCCACAGTTAAGACCAAGATATGAAATTTCTAGAGCCAGCTTTAGATGAAACAGTTTACGAATTCAATTAAATATTTATTGAACAAATGCAGAATAAATGAACTAGGGCTGTTTTAACCTGAAGATACATTAACCACCTCAAATCTTCAAGGGCTGCCATACAAGAACAAAAATAGATGCATTCGGCATTTCTCCTCAGGATGTGGATGCGCAGCAGGCAGGAGGGCTGCAGTCCATCTCTTAGGCCAGGAGCTCCTTCAGCACAGCACACACTGCACTCCGCTCCCTCCTTCTTCTCTAAGGAGGCATCAGAACTTGGAGTTTCCCAAGAACACCTAAGTTGAGTTCTCACTGCAGACTGTCTGTCTCACGCAATGGATGCTTGCACACACTGGGAAAACAAATGGAGCATTGACAAGCTCCCCTCCAGGGGACGGTCTGCCACCACGCAGCTTTCTGATGCTACATCACTGCTTCCTTGTTCTGGGATGGGAGGAAGAGCACACTCTCCAGAGCGTGAGTGACAATGTGGGGAGGGCACCACCGGGGACAGTCCTCCTCAAATCCCAAGCACATCACTTCAGCTAGAGGCCAGCGGCACACAGGAGCGTGGTGTATGCCACAGCACCCTCTGCTACTTGAAGCAGGACAGCTTGTGTTCAGAGTCCAGTCCTTGACAGAAACTCGATGTGTAATACTGATGGCTCCAACCAAAGTGATCAATACAAATGAAAACTGCTCCAAGGACATTCAAAAGTGTCTGAGGAGAAAACTGTACAATGCGCTTCATCTTCTATGTGCATTTTATCACACCCAAAGGACACAGAGGCGCTCACCCTGTTCTGAACTCAGAATAAAACTCCATGTCTGTTTGCCAGTGACAGGGACTGAAGGTGGAACTTGAACTCAGAGTGGTCGATCAGTTTTCCAGGAAAGCCACATAATCGGTGAGCCGGGCGAGCTGCTGCTCGTTGGGGATTGGCGGAACCGGGGCAGGCTCTGCATGACAAAGAGGGATAGACGCGTTAGAAGAGCATCCCCTGGCCACCAGCCTGTGGAGGTCTTTAAATTTCTTAGTGCACCTAATTTTACACAAAAATCATGCCTGCCAGAGGCCTGGACAGTTCTCAACAGCAGGCATGAAGTCTCCATTTTAGCAGGCTGGTTGTGTCAGATAGACATGGTCGGGACAGCTGCTGATGCTGCAGCAGGCTATGTAAAGACTCAATAATGTCTGTCAGCATCTCTTCAGATCCCAGCTCTGTCTGGACAGCCCCTACTTGGAGGACTTGAGTAACGAACAGTTCTAAAGTGCATCTCATTTGCCTGGTCCAACCAGAATACTGCACTAATGCTGGATTGGGCACACCAGGCTGAGGAGGCCCTCAGAATACAGTCCAGAACCCAGAGACCTTCAAAGGAGGACAGGCAGGCTCTGTGGCTAGACATCAGGAGCCACCACTCCAGCTAAGCTGCAGGGGAGCCAACAGTTCCCTTCTTGTAGCCATGCGTATCACTACACATTACAGGATAGATCAGCAAACAATGCAACACTTAAAATGTCCACAAGAAAACATGTACCTGATAAGGGGATAAACCTGTTCAAGGAGACATCCAGGGCTCCTGAGGCTAAACAAAAAAAGAAAAAGACAGTTACATACAAGCATGAGAAGCCATGTCAAGGCCGTAACGCCTCACCCCCACAACAAACACTTGGTTCTTGAATGGAGATATGAATGTGTCCCTCTTTAAACACTTTAGCTGTTCAGTCTTCCTTATAATCTACAACTGTGGGGCTGAGCACTGACATCTGTCTAGACAGCAGATGCCCAGAGCAAGGGAAGGGAAGTAGGGTTGATGCAGGAGGATGGTGATAAGGGCAGAACATCTGGCTCTGAAGACTGCAGAAAGGACACTCCTGTACATAGGAGGAAGGAGCATACACAGGAATGAACACGGCTGGTCTCCTGAGGGTGAGCTGAAGGGGCAGGGCAGGGGACTGACCTGAAAGGAGAGCCAAGCGACTGATCTAGTCAGTCACAGGGGTTTCACGTAGGTGACCTTCAAATGTCACTCTGCTCTCATGTCAACTGTCCACTGCTTCCATGTCATGTGTCTGAGGTCCCACCTACCTGGCTTCCTGGGAAGAACCATTCTTGTGGTGGAGTCGGCCTGCCATCCTTGTTCCAACACGCCTGAAAGTGCAGAGTTCACAGAGATGGGAGAAGGGCACAAGCAGCGGCTGCATGACCCAGCCCTGCCTCTCTCTCACCAGGCTCAGGCCAGGTGCTGTGCATTTACTAGACGGTTACTACAGGGAACTTAGTTTAGATATTCGGAAATATACCAAAAGCCTCTCTGAGGCCGATGCAGTCCCTGACATGCGTGGTCTTTGGTAGCAGTACCTGAGTAGTCTAATTCCACACAGACACGAGAAAGTTCTGTGATGGCCCTCACGGCATTCTCTTAGTAATAATGACAGCAGGTGCATGCAGGAGCCCCTGGGTTTAATGCCCCATCCCCAAACCAACTGCCCACAAAATAGAACACTGCCACCCATAAACCTCCAGCACCTGCTGTCCCCGTGGAAACTTAAGAATAAGAATCGACACTCTTGGGGTTGGAGAATCAAAAATGTCAATCACCATAAAACAATGTAAGCAAGCACATGCAGTGTTCTACCGCTGGGTTAAGAGTCTCAGCAGGCATGGGACTTTGTAAAGTTTTGAGTGGTAAGGGTTTCTTAACCTGGATAACTTGGACAGTTGAGAAATGCTTTCTTAAGTAGCTGTGCAGATTCTACACAGCTGCTACAGGCATGCTCCTGGGCGTGATTACAGGTGCTACATAGAGGTACGATGTGAGATGTGCTTTTTATCACTTCCTAAATAAACCCATCACCTAAAGTGCAAAATAATTCTTGTTCTAGAGTTCCAGAGCCAGAGTGAACCTATGGCTTATAGGATTTCTGTCCCTATAGTAACCAGCAAGCTCCAAGTACCTTTCACAGCCTCTTCCACAGGAAGTCCGACAAACGCTGCAAAATCATCTGCGATGATGGAGGTATAAGCTTGAGAGACCAGGGCAAAGGCACGTCTCCTCGTTGCATCTATTGTGAAAGGGGAGGATTGGCAACAGGAAGGAAGAGAACAGGACTCTTAAACACAGCTCAGTCATCCAGGTTTTGTTTACAGGCAAGACTAGACCCACCCAAGCAGACCCACCTGCATGCCCAGAAGGTATGAGGGACCCCTACGACAGCACATATTTCTCACATCAGATTGTGCAGGGACAAAAGCTACAGACATAGAAAACAACACCTACAAGACTCCAGTCACAGGAAAGCAAACATTCATGAATTTAAGGTATGAGCCCTTTAATTTTCCTTTGCTTTATTTCCCTTGCAAACACTAGAAGAAGGGAAATAAAAAGGGACACGGCCGCTGTCTTCTCTGGAGGGTCTCCAATAAAGGACTCCCTCGGGGCAGGTGCACACACCTTACCCTAGCACCTGCTCCTATCTTCCAAGTGTGCATTCTAAACACCCCAGCCTGAAGGTCTGACTCTCAAGAGAAGGTGCTGCCAGCCCCCAGCACAAGAGCGCTCCCTGCAAACAGCCTTCTGCATTTCCCTACGCTCATACACCTACATTAAGAAAATTCCTGAATGAGACAACTGCCCCATCCAACACAGCCAGTCTTCCTGGTCGGTGTCCTTTTGGTAATACAAGGGCTCCTCCAGAAGGCTGCCAACCGGAGTAAGAAATATTCAGATTTTATAGTCCACAGTTGAGGGCTGAACACATTCCACTCTTGAGCTCTGGGCCCCACTGTTTCATTGTCTGAAGCACGGCCCTTGCAGTATCCCTGTGAACATGGTCTTACTGACAGCACTGCTGGAACCAAAATGGGGCATGCCCTCAGCCATAGGCTTTCTCACAGGTCTCAAACACTGCAGATACAATGGCTCTGTAAAGGTGCCTGCTACCAACCAAGCCTGGAAGCCTGAGTTTGTCCCCAGTGCTCATGTAAAGATGGAAGGAGAGAACCCTCCGACCCCTGCATGCACACCATGGTGTGTGCAGTCACACACATGAATAACACACTGACACTATGTTTCATTCCCTCATTTCCCACTGAGCCTGATGCCACCACTGCCCCTTGCTTGAGTTTACCAACCTCCAGTCGACCTTTAGAATGTCTCAGAGGTGCAGGGACTTCCCTATGACAGATAGGCATTCAGTGAAAAAGCAAGGCAGCAGTGGCAGGAACACGCAGGCAGCACAGAGCATGCACCAAACCTCACACCATCTAAAATCAGTCTTATTCAAATATTTTGGTCAGATTTTTGGAGTAGAGAACAGACAGGACCCAAACGTGAATGGAGGAGAAGAGCAGCAGGTTGTGGAGAGGCAGGAGAGGTCTAACAGGCAGAAGCAGGCTGACAGTGGATGCTGACAGTCTGCATTCTAGTGACAATCAGCAGCCACACCCTTGCTCCCCAACTTGCTCTAGCTGCCATCCCTCCACAGCTTTGTAATCAGTCCTGTTCTCCAGGCGCAGCCCACCCCTCAGGCTCTGTGTGAGGAGTGGCTGCTGGAGCAAGGACTCCTCAGTGCTTTGCCAGCCCTTTCTGGCTTTCTGTAACAGCTCTCCCACACCAGGCTCTTCAGCCAAGATGTCGGATTTCCTAGTAGAACTGACTGGCCACACAGAACTCAAGTTGCTATCGTTTGAATACACTCTGCCCCAACAGGTCTTAACTTTTGGTCCCCAGCTAGTGGTGCTGTTTGGGGATGCTGTGGGACCTTCAAGAGTCGAGGCTGTGCTTTTTCTTAACTAGCAAGTTAATCATACACTGGGAAGCAAAACTTCAAACTCTGAACAATTTCAACCTGTTCTAAGATGCCATTCCCATGTGGCATTTTACAGAGAAAAAGATGCATGTACCATTTAGGAGTCGGAACCAGTTCAGTCTCAAGAAAATCTGTACGCACAGAACAGAACAGTGTGTCAGGCAGGCATGGCCAGTGCTTACACGTGACCCTTCAATTTTGTCTTTTAACAAGCAAATGAAGGCCAGCAGGTGGATGCACCAGAATGAAAATTCAAAAGCCTGGCTCCAGAGACCAAGCTCCAGCAGGCTGGAAGCAGCTCTTAATTTCATAGGTGCAAGGTGGTACTAGAAAAAATAAAATACACTTAAGAACACTTGCTGGATGAGTTAGGAGCTCCTACCCAAATCCTGCCAATGAGCTTGTAGTCCAACCTGGAGAAGGCAGCTTGCGTGTTCACCACATAGTTACCAGGCTGAAGCCAATCTGTCAATCCTACGTTCTGGTGACTCCCCCAGTGATGTTTCCTAGACTAGCTTTCAGGCTGCTTCAGGGCATTCACATGGCCTCATTCCATACTCCCCCTTCTCACCCCACCTACCCTGAAATCCTGCTCGTGTTTACTCACAGCAGCTGTCTCTGTTTTGTTGTGTATACTGTTGTGTTGAATGCTGGTCCAGGTACTGCTGCTAAGAGCTGATTGGTGCAGCTCCCCAGCAATCCTTACCCTCTGCTGCCTGGCACACCCATGTCCTTACCATGCTGAGAAGGACCTGCCCACTAACTTACGGAATACCCACTAAAGGAAAGTGTTCACTACAGAAACGAGGTGACAGGAAGAACAACTAAGAGCTCACTGTATGATCTGTGTGGTGGGCCCACAAAGAGTGTGTATGCATTCTGCTCTTACAGGACTGGAATCTGTTTCCTACCTCCCATGCTGGGTGGCTCAGAAATGTCAGTGAGTCCACTCCCAGAGGATACAATGCTGCTTGCCTGGATTGGATCCCCTGAACAATAAAAAGAACCCGAGTGACCCAGAAAGACCCAAAGCATGGCAACATGAGAAAGGAAGGCGGCAGGGGCAGAGCTATCATGTGTCAGGGCCACACCATGCCAGCCTCTAACCTTACACAACTGAGCCTCAAGGCTCTGTGACAGTTCCTTTTACAAGATGTATAGAGGGGACATAACAGCTATCAAAGACCAAGGTTGACAAAGTCCAAAGTCTAGTTGCTACTTTCAAATACACAGACAAAAAGTCTTGACCTGCAGAAACCACGACCTTTCGATTATTGCCTGGTTTCATGTTAGCAGCAAAGAACACTTCACAAGGCCACATGTGAAACACACCAGTAACCGAAAAAGGACAGGACAGTATGGACTACACAGAGAGACTGTCACAAACTTTCTGTTACCACAAAAGTAATGATGAAGAGGATAAAAGATACTGCCAATGAGCTAACTGCGACCTGGAATCCACAGTAACACCCTCTGCTCCTGGTCTATTCCCCAGAATGCCCAGTACTGAGATGAAGAATCACAATCAGCTGAGATCTAGCTCAAGTCTCAAAGGGAGGCCCCAGATCAGAGCTGTGCACTTTATCAGTACACGCTCCAAGGACAGCCTTAATGCAACATGACTTAACTACAAGGAGACACTACCTCTAAGGGCTTCCATGATCGGCTGCACAGTCTCTGACCACTGGTGGGCGTTGATGGTCGTATAGATCCCAGGGAAATCTCTTTGCCAGATTCGCTGTCCAACTGACCAAATTCCCCCAAGTTCAGAATTTGCCTGCAATAAAAATTGTTGTCTTTGAAAGCATTCACTGTAATTAATAATGATCATATCTTTAAAAATATCAGAAATGACGAAATTTGTTAGCTGTATCATTAAAATATACTCTACTCATTCATTTTAGGAGATGAAATTACTTTTCTAAGAGGTGTCTCCATTCAGCCTGCAGGCCGCAGGGCTAAGAGCAGGTATAAACTGGGAAACCTTCCTTTTCAGTAACTTGCATGCCCAGTTCTAGACTATGAACTCTGCAGATGATAACATTGTTCTGCAATGTCCAAAGGTTGGATCTGCCTGATTCTAAAATGCTGTGAGCAGTTATATTAACAATTTCTATAATTAATGTTTTTATTGCAACTACAAATGAAAGCATGAGAAAGTAAAATATATTTCAGAATGAAGACTTGGGATCAATTATTGTAGGCACTGCTGTTTAAATTTAAGACGCTAGCACTTCTCCATGGAAGAAAACTAGCAGAAAGCTGATTAACAAGGTCCTGTCAATTAGAGCCTACTTGCACGGCTCCCACTCTTATCAGCTGAGCTGTTTCATTCTTATCGCCTGCACCTCCTGTCTCCGGCTCCATTCTTACAAACAGAATGGAAAAGGAAGCAAGTGAAATAAGTCTTACTTCCTTCTACCTGGCAAGACACTTTTCACAGGTTATTTCATTTATTTCATCTTCATCCCAAGTAAGACATCTAATTAAAACAGTGATCTTAATGCAGTGAATATCTGTGTAAACAATGCCAGTTTACAAATAGCTATCATTACAGCAAATCAAGTAGTCTGCTGAAATGCCTCAGCCCCTCAGCCCCCTCTGTACCGAACTGGCCAGTTCACATCAGCATGGCAGGCCTTGTGAGACCATCAGCACATGAACCATTCCATTAGGGAAACAGATGGTTTGGAACTTTAACCTTCACTTAACAACGGTTCCTGTGATATATATGGGGAAGAAAGAGGACTTGTAGGCTGTCATTTAAGTAAATGCCAGTATTCTAAAAGCAGCAGGATTACTTACAGACTTTATAGCAGGTGGTATCCTCTTCCACAGATATCTTGCATTATTCCTGATTTACACAAAGATCAGTTACAAACAAGTCATCTCAGTCAATACATAAAATGACAGGCCGAAACACCAAAACAGGCCATGGCACAACTCAGTTTTATATGAATTTGTTGAGGAAAAGCAATTTCCAAAAAAAAAAAAAAAAAGAAGGACATGAAATAACTTTTTTTCAGGTTAATTAAAAAAAATTTTTTTTGATGAATTCTTTTTAAACTAACAATTCAGATCCTAAACCATAGCAACATATTCAAACCACAGAATTACACAGAACCACTCAGATACAAACAATGTGTCCATTTCAAGGCTTTGAGTATCCCTCAAAATACATGCATACACTGTACTGTTATAATCTGGAGCCCTTCTCCTAGTGAGTACAAAGCCTAAGGGGCTGGAGCAATCATAAGACACACGATTATATGTATAATGAAGAAACTCAGTGTAGTTTCTGTAAAAATATCACAGTAGGTTTGGAACTGCACCAGGCCTCTATTCTCTAGCCCTCTCAAGCTCCTGCCTCCCACCCAGGAAGACTAATTCAAACATGTCTACCTCCCTTGGCTCTCCCAGTGATCCCTCCCAGTCCCAGCTTCTTTGCTCCTACTGAGTACATATACATTTGCTTTGGTTTTATTTGTTTGTTTGTTTGTTTGTTTTAGATAGGGTTTCTCTCTGTATCCCTGGCTGTACTGGAGCTGGACCTGTAGACCACACTGACCTCAAACTCAGAGATCTGCCTGCCTCTGGCTCCCAAGTGGGGGGGATTAAAGGTGTGCACCACCACCACCACCACCCAGTTTCTGAGTAAATATAAGTAAAAAGAAAAAAAAATGATTTTTTTTTAGACTCCACTGGTTCTTGATGCTAATTTCTCACAAGAACTTACCATGTTTTTAGGTGTATGTAAAACCTACACGACCAAAAAAAAAAAAATCGAGCTTATATATTCTTAATTATGACAAAGGGAAACAGATATAACAGGCGCCACTTACATGTCGTTCTGGAGCAGGTACAAAGCTAGAAGCTGACCGTACACTGGCGGCGTGGCAATTCCTCCAGGAGCCTACAGAGGGAAAAGAGAGGGGGAAACCTCACTGCCTAATACACTTTCAGAAAAGAGAAAATTAAAACTTAAAAAGTAAGTTTTCCAGCACTACTATAGATGCAGAAAAATGCTTAGGTAAGTATCAAAGGTTAAAACCTGAATTTAGATCTGTTGTGAGCTGTCATTTATCTCCAGCTGGGTATCAGTTTCTTTCCATAGTCACAAATATGTAAGTGACATTACCTCGGAAGGTCTCAAATTAAAAAAAAGGGGGGGGGGACTACTTCCAACAGGTTCTTAATGCACTATTTTTCTGGCCGTTATTTTAAAAGCTTAAGTAAGCTTAAGACAGAAGACTACCAAAAGGTAGTTATAGAGGCCTGTCTCTTCAATCTTTATTCATTCAGCAAGGTCTGCTAAAGGCTCATCCGCAAGCTGCTGCTGTCTCCTTTAGAGCGTGAGCCCCGCCCTCCTTTTTTTTTTCCTTTTTCTTTTATCTTTCTTTCTTTTTTTTAATTTTTTTTTTTAATTTTTGGGTTTTCATAGTTCAAGCTCGCTTCGAATTCGCCGGCAATCCTCCCGCCTCCGCCTGACGTGTGCCCACCGGATTCCTGTGCCACTGCGCCCAGCCTATTTAGCGAACTTCTTAACGTTACAAATGGAAGCAGCATCTCTTGATGAACCCGGACTGCGCCCCGCAGGCCGCGGCCCGGCCCGTTACCCTGGAAACGGCGCCCACCCGACCGCCCCACCCTGAGGCGCTACCTCGAGCTCCTGGTTCTCGCACTGATCCAACAGCTTTCTGAAACTGAAGGCGTTGTCCGCCATCACCGCCACTGGCATCTTCCCGGCCGCTCTCGCCGCCACCACCTCGGCCAGACCAAAGCACAAGCTGGCCCTCGGGGCGTCGCGCCCGCGATGACGTAAAGGAGCTGCCTCTCAGTACGCATGGGCGAGCGTGTCGTCACTTCCCGAGCGACGCCGTAGCGGAGGACAAGGGCGGCGAGCGCTCTGCCCCACCGTCTCGGTGCTCTGGAGGACCCGCCCCAGGCTTGGACGAACCGGCTTTCTGAGTCAGAACACTGCGATCCGGAAGGGCTCGGCTGCGGCTCGGATTCTCCGCACGGGAAAGTGATAACGGGACTGCATTTTTCACAACCAAAGTTGCCGTGGGAGAACAGTAAAACCGTTGGACCTCCACGTGTTTTGAGAACGCTGAACTGTACTTCTTCTAAGCTAAGGTGTTACATACAAGTCGAAGAAACTCCAAACCTGAAACTTCTTGGTTTGGGTTACGCACACACCCCTCTTCTAACAAATCACTTAGCAGCCTGAGACTCTCACCTACACCTACTATGCGCACGCGCGCACGCACACACACACACACACACACACACACACACCTTTTTCTGAAAAATAAAATTAAATTAAATTAAAAACCACCTAGCAATTTTCAGCAAACCAGGACCCCTGTCCACAACCTGCATGGAACTGCATGCAGACAAACCCTCTCCAAGTAATGGGGTAAGTTTCTTCTCTCTCTGCGGACCATCGAACAGATTCTATTCAGTGATAATCCAGTTAGGTGCAGTATGAGGCCAAGAGGTCTGATCTAGCCTGAATTGAAGCCATGTCTCCTAAGTGAATTTGCTGAGAGAAACTCCTATTTACTGTCTTCTGCCTGTGCGTGCTTGTGAACGCTTTTGATTGAAATCAAATACATTTTAATAATAAAATTATTTAATAAAATTCAATAATTTTACATATTGAGACATGCACAATAGAAAAGGGAGGTAACATAACTAAATTTGTTTTTTTGTTTTTGTTTGTTTGTTTTGTGTATGTGTGTTTTGTTTTGGTTTTTGGGTTTTTTTTGTTTTTTGGTTTTTTGTTTTGTTTTGTTTTTTTTCGAGACAGGGTTTCTCTGTATAGCCCTGGCTGTCCTGGAACTCACTCTGTAGACCAGGCTGGCCTTGTACTCAGTAACCCGCCTGCCTCTGCCTCCCAAGTGCTGGGATTAAAGGCATGTGCCACCACTGTCCGGCAAAAAATTTCAATCAAAACAGAATGCAGTGCTCCTTAGCAATATGACTCCTCTCGAAGCTCCTAAAAGCCCCAAACAGTAATTGGGGCTCTAGAGTATGCTGGCTCATGTGGCCAGCTGTCACTCTTGACAGCATATTTCTTTCTGATCTGTAGTATGGCTTTGCTTTTGCATAAAGTTTCCTTGCTACTTTGCAAATCTGGGTGCCTGAATTTCAGTTCTGGGCAGGAGAGGTAAAAACACCCAGCCAGACCCTAATCAGTGCTCAGACGCAGGAAACAATGGTCCAGACACCAGCACCTGCCCCTCTGCTGTCTTCTCTGGCAGAACTGGAGACTGGAACACAGGCCTCGTGCATAGTTTTAGCACTGAGCTGTGCCCCCAGGTCTCCTTTTACTTCCCCGGGAGACAAGGCCTTACTAAGAGCCCAGGCTGGCCTTGAACTTTTGGAAAACCTAGCTCTTATTTCTCTCTCTGCCTGCCTCAGGCTCAGCAGACCAGCACAGTGTTACCACCTGTGTACCTGTGTACCTGTGTACCTGTGTACATCACACACACACACACACACACACACACACACACACACACACGAGGTGAGGTGATTGAAGTCTCTCTAACCTGGGCAAGTGGTGTGCCTGACCTTTCCTGGTCTCCTGATAAGCAAGTCCTCCTTCACTATTCCCTGCCCAACGTCTTCTCTTTGAAGCACACACCATACCTTTTTGTTCTCCTGCTCAAACGCATGTGAACAAAAGTTCTCATAAAGTCCCCTTACAGACTAATTGACTGACTGATTAAAGTTTCAGGGGTTGGGAAGAGGTTGGAAGGTTGCAGGTTCTGAGTATAATGGTACTTTATCCTGGCCTATCTTCTGTTGCCTTGACAGCTAGCCCTTGCCCACGTGTGTCTGACCTAATAGCCTTCTGACTGTTGAGTGAAGCCATTTGGAATATTGTAACTCTATGGGCTGCTCCCTCCTTGGAACTGTGTACACATTGCTTACTCAATTATGCTGTGACTCACTTCCCTCCAGTGATTTGGAGGCCTGCTGACCCTGTGCCATTTTTCCCCCCAGGAAGTTTTATGCTTGGAGTATGGAAGTCAACACTGGCATATAAAAGCAAGGAGCCTGGAAACCCCCTTCCCCACAAGGTTGACATACAACAGAGTCCTGGCAAACAGAATGTATGCACTGTATAAGTGTTCCAGTCTATGGTTAATGCACACTGAGCCTTTGACCTTTCTCCAGCTCTGCCCCACTTCATCTCTCAGAAGTGCATCTTTGCCTTACTGAACTCTCTCTTCTTCTGTTCCTATCCACATGTCTCTGTCTATATCCTTTTTTTAGGGACTTAAGAACCTAGAAATCTCTGGGAGTGCCCACCAGACCCCATATTTGCCTATAACACTGGTGTACTGAATGCTATATGGAAAGGCAGTAGACATGACAGATTTCCGTCAACTTGTGTGTGCTCTGTTTTCTTAATGTTCATCACTGGTAAAGCCCACATTTTAGATAAACATATTAAACACTTGAAGACAGTAACAGCCAATGCTGATGATTTTAGTATAATGGAGATACCTGTTTAGAAATAATTATGTTTAAAGTTCTGGTTATAAAGATTAGGGGATGGAGAGATGCCTTGGCAGTAAAGGCCATGGTTCTCTTGAAAAGGACCTGAGTTTGGTTCCTACCACCCACTTCAGGAAGCTCAGAGAGCAACTGCCTGTAACGCCATCTCTGGAATCCACCACCTCTGAACTCCAAGAGTGCTGGCGCACCTGCACACACACACACACACACACACACACTCAATAATAATAAATATTTTTAAATAAGGTATAAAGATTTTTTAAAAGAGTTAAATATTTTCCAATTCCTTAAGGAATTGCCATTACATTATAATTCTGATCTTTAAAAATCCACCAGAGAGTTCATGTGTTCGTTTAGGTCCCACTTTCGCACTCTTGGGGGCTGTTGGAAGCTTTAGGAGGTGGGAACTGGTGGTGGGATCTTGGAGTCACTGGGAGCATTTCTTTGAAGAGGATAGTGAGACAACAACCCCTTCCCCCTTTCTCTGTTTCACTCCTGGCCATGAGGGGAGTTACATTGCTCCATCACAAGATACCATGAGCATATGCTTCCAGAGGCCAAAAGGACTATGCATCCAAATATGCCTTCTCTCATTATGAGATGCTTATCTGAGCTTTTTATCATCGAGATGGGAGGCACACTAACACACAGCATCAGCTAGGGGAGCACATGGCTACCATAACCAGAGGGATGCGAAGAGATAAAGTAGCAGGGCTCTATCTACAGCTGCAAAGAAGAAGTGGGCTCTGATTATGTCATTGAGAGATCATGTACATAAAGCTGAGGACCAGGATTTAAAAGGTCAGTATGTGGTGATGATCTCCCAGTCTGGTTGAGGCTATTAAAAAAGTGTGGGCCCCTGAGGATGCAGGTCTGGATGGTAGCCATGGCCCCCAAGTCTTCCATGTACAGAGCCATCTCTACTTCCTCCAGCTCTTCTCACGGGGAGGTGTGGTCACTAGAAGGCTAGAAACCTTATCAGGGTAGCTGATTCAGAGCTCTGCACTTTTTACCACTCGATCTATTTCAAAAATCTGCTCCATTCTGCTCCATTCTGGAGTGATTGAAAATGCATAAGACCCTGGAAGAAGAGATCTTCCACAGGCTCCCATACCATGACAGATCTCTATTTGCTTCAGGACCAGAGTTACCTCATCTGTTCCTGATGCCATGTGCCAGGTGTGATCTCCAAGGAAGGCAGAAGGAACAGTCAGCAAGTGGCTGGCTCTCTGCCACAGCTCTTCTGTCCTCAGATGACTCCATCCTGTCATGACAACAGGAAGCAGGGGATGCCTGGGCTGGGAGTCTGAGGACAATATGTGGAAAGAACCATTTATGGGAGTGTTAGCAGGATGCTGGACAACTGTAGGAGACACACCCCAGAACTAGTCAGAGTGTGACGTCACGACCACCCTACACTGTTCAGGGGGTGGTCTGCTTCTGGGAGGGGAGCAGGAGGCACCTCTGGAACTGTCCTCAGTGAAATGATCATTTATAATGACAACTGGTTCTAAGGAGACTCAGTTCAAGGAAATGATCTTAAAGGGATAGAGCCAAGAAGAAAAATCTATTGAAAAAACTCCATTAAAACATGGCAAGATGACTGGCATTGGAGCCATGAACTCTGTGTGTGTGTGTGTGTGTGTGTGTGTGTGTGTGTGTGTGTGTGAAGAATTAGGAGTCTTCTTTCCTATCACCTCTCAAACAAGTGGATCGGTATCTCCTCAGGAAGGTTGGATGCAATTCTAAACCTAATAGACAGCCTTTCAGGTAAATATGAGAGTTTGGAAGCTCCTTCCTCCCCCAGTTCTTTTTCACTGGACAAAGGAGAGAGGGGGAGGATCTTGAGGCTTTCCAGCATCCCTTCTTGGCTTGCTTGTGGGGCAACTGTGTCATCCAGCAGGAAAACTGAGGTGACTGGAGGCTGACACCCTAGCACGAAGCCCTTGCAGATGGCACATAGACATTTGTTCCTGACAGGGACCCCTCCTGTAGGAGCAGGGAGATGAAAAGCTGCCAGCAGATACTGAGTTTCCATGAAAATGAGTCCCATCGGGCAGGGAGGTCAGGCATCATTCAGAGCTGCTGCACAGGATACTGACAAAGGAAGGGGAAGGCCCAGTTACTGTTCTAATGCTGTGAAGAGGCACCATGGCAAAGCCAACTCTTAAGAGAAAGCATTAGATTGGGATCCCTTACAGTTTTATAGGGCTAGTCCATGTTCGTGATGGTGGGAGGTTGACAGTGCTGGAGCAGTAGCTGGGCGCTTTACATCCTGACCTGCAGACAGCAGGCAGAGAGAGAGAGAGAGAGAGAGAGAGAGAGAGAGAGAGAGAGAGAGAGTCAGTCTTGGCCTCACTTGGAACTTTGAAACCTCAGAACCCACCCCCAGTGGCATGCCTTCTCCAACAAGGTCAAAGCTCTAATCCTTCCCACATAGGTCCACTCACTGCTGACTAAACATTCAAACATGGCGAGCCTGTGGAGGCAGTTCTCATCCAAACCACCACAAGCAATAAGAACCGAAACAAGAAGGCCTGTGGCTGAAACTAAGCATTAAATATGGTAGAGAAAATCAAGGAAAGGCGAGGGTGTATCTTTTGAAAGCGCAACAAAATCAGTAAGTTGGCGGACTGAACTATAAAAAGAGAAAGAACCAACTAAATGGGTGAAGGACTTTGAAGCTGACCTGACTGAACAAACCGTAGTTTAAAGGAACTGCTAAGAAACTGAATGCCAGCAAATGAGGCAAGCAAGCCAGGACACAAAGCTTCAAACTAATACAGCTGGGAGAAACACCTGAAAGCCAGTGAAACGCTTGGATTTGTGAGAGAAAGCCGTGTGTGTGTGTGTGATACAGCTGGGAGAAACACAGAGAAAGCCCAGTGTGTGTGTGTGTGTGTGTGTGTGTGTGTGTGAGAGAGAGAGAGAGAGAGAAGGCCCAGTGTATGTGTGTGTGCACTGCTAGTTGATTCTTCCAAATGTATTGAGGATTCTGGAATTTTGGTTTCTTTAAAAGCACAGAAATATAATAAGGAAGTGTTTTCCTTTTAATCCCAGGTGTGGGGATTTGGGCGACGTCGCAGCAGCTGACTGTGATTTGCCTCACGCTCTAGCAGATGCCGGGTTTTGCCAGCTGCAGATAGTTTCTGCAATTGTGTGTCATTTGGAATTCTGGGAACTTTTCAGGGAGTATATAAATGTTAGCACCCCAATACATGGTGTTGGTTGTTCTTCATTGTTAGCCGAGTTGGTTGTAGTTGTTAGTAGTCATGTTCAAAGAAGAAACAAAAGAAAAGAAATTAGATTCAGGGACTTCTCTCTCCCCCTCACTTCCCCCTTTCTCTCCTCTATTCTTCTCTTTCTTCTATCTAGTAATAGGAGGTGAAACTGGATGGGGGATAAAGGATAGGAAAGAGAATAACCCACAAAGTAGCAAAGACCTACTTCAACCAAATATCTAGAAAACAACTCAAATCCCTTCCCTCAGAACTTTCCTCGGAAACAGAAGCTCATGGGCCTTTCTGAGTCATTCAACAAGGCAAGAGCCACCCGGGTACCCACAGAGCCCCCCAGGCACCGCAGAGCCCCCTGGGCACCCACAGAGACAGTGCGCAGGCAGGCTGCAAATAGGTTTTTATGAATATAGATGCCAAATGCAGATATGCTCAGAAATATAAGTAAAATTGATTCAGCAGGGCTTTGTACCACACCTGAGATTTATGCAAAATAAATCAAACACCCCAAAACCAAATCATGCAATACACAGTATCAACTGAATAAAATATGCATTTACTCTTGTAGATGCAGAATAAATTACATATACACGTGTGCATGTGTGTGTACAGAAATAGTAAAGATTACTGCAAAACTGGATTAAATAAACAATTGAAGAAGATGGTAGATAAAAATCCAGCTTCTCTTCATAATTAAGCACTCAGTGGACTACGGACAAAAGGCTGACATCCTTAAGTTCATAGACAGAGCCCATGGAGACAACACAGTTGTAATTGTGAAGGCTAACGACTTTCTTTGATCATCAGTAAAATCAGTGGCTGCCGCTTGTTATTATTGTACACTGTAGTAGTGGTTCTAGAAAGAGCCACCAGCCACAAATAAATATGTGCATGAGTTAAATGCATAAACAAATGGCATTGTCTTAGTTAAGGTCTTATTGCCGTGAAGAGATGCCATGACCATGGCAACTCTTATGAAAGGAAGCATGTAATTGGGGCTGGCTTATAGTTCAGAGGTATAGTCCATTATTGTCATGGCGGGAAACATGGTGGCATGCAGGCAGACATGATGCTAGAGAAGAGAAGCTGGGGAGAATTCTATATCTTGATCCAAAGGCAGCAGAGCACATTGGGCATAGCTTGAGTATCCCAACATGTCACACCCACTCCAGTGGAGTCTGTGTGACAAGTCCAAAAGCTTGGCCACAGTCCTAAGGCAAAAAGTTTCATGGAAACTGGTCTCCTGGAGGCCTTGGAATCCCGTAACAGATGTGTTTTAGATTTGTCCCTGCGATAGTCTGTGGAGGGTCTTGTGTGCTTTCCTTCAGTATTGTTTTATTATAGATGCCCCCAAGGAATGATTTGACTTATTCAGACAAAATGCCTCCAGTGTTGAAAGAGAGATAGCAAAAGAAATCAGGCATTGCAGCTTACTGGATAAGAGTAGAAATCTCAGGGCGAGTTCTACAAAGTAAACTTAGAATTCTCATTACAGTCAGATATGGCAGACTACATTACATATTAGAAGAAAATTGGTGAGTTCCTCTGATAAATGGAGGTTCCCTATGGATACTTAAAATAATAGCCGAGTCACTCACATATGCAGGAATTTACAATGGTCTAGGAAGAAGGTGGATTGTGGTTTAAGGAGGAACTACAGTATTGCATTATTCATGAAAAGGTTAGCAAGAGCGGAACCCCCCTGGTACAAGTTTTCACAAGGCTCAGAGGAATAGCATAGTTAGGCACTTACCAAGGGACCCCTGATGATGGGTTATACAATAGACTAGAATTGTGACTAGCATGCAAAATCCTCACCTGGCTCCTAGAATAGCTGACTTTAGATAGGACCACTTTTATCTCAGCTGTAACCACTGCCTGGTTCCTGCCAGTCTTTATGCATGCACTTCTCTGTTTTGTGTCATTATGCATCAGATGACTTCATTGTACCTTGGCTGATGTATCACCTAATTTCCTTGTTTTCTTCTTTAATATAAGTCTGATGCTTGCTTTGAGAAATTACATTCAGATCCAACACTCTCTTGTGTTTGTGTCTGTTTATCACTCGCTGATTCCTTGCCCACCTGAGTACTGGGACCCTGATTTCTCCCCTGGGTTGAGGGACCAACTGAATCCAGCTTGTGGCGCCAACAGTGACACTCTTCCTCCAACAAGGCCATGTCTCCTAGTAGGTGCCACTCCCTGTGGGCCAAGCATTCAAACTCATAAATGAATACCTATTCAAGCCATCACGGGCATCTAGTTGAGAAAAGAAGAATACCCAGTCTGTTTAAAGATGGCAATCCTAATGATAGTACAGGAATCTATCCAAGGACAAGACTAAAGACTTCTTGGCTGTTTGCTAACAGAATCTGGGAAGATGGTTGATTCATTGCAATTTCTGTTTCTAGTTGATTTTAATTCTGTAAACTTTTTTGCTGTGAGCTCTTAACAAACATGTCCTTGGTAAATCTTGCTGACTTGCTGACCAGATGTCCTCTTATTTGGTCCTTGACAATAGAGCCTTGCCTTTTCTAGGCTCTTCAATAGAGCCTAGCCCTCTCTAGATGCATGCATGTTAGCCTTTGGCTTGCACCAGCAGGATGTAATAAGGTTTTTTAGCACCATCGAAATTCTGATTTAGAGCACACTTCACAAAAGGATGTGCAGAGTACACTCCTTAGGTCCCAGTGAAGAGGATTTGACTCGCTGTGTTCTTCTACCCTGGGTTCGTGCCTGGCTAGAGCTGTTGTTGTCACTGGTGTCTTCTGGGGGCTGGACAGGGAGCCTGGGCTGATGTGTCTCCAGTAGTCCTTGCTCCCTACTTTACATGTGCCAACCTCCAGGATGCCCATGTCTGCTTGTGGGGCATATTCTTTGTCTTGCCTGGCTTCTCCATGGTTTTATGCAGATGCCTGTCTTCATTCATCCAAGCCTACAGAAGCACCCAGGATGCCTATAGCTGAGGGCTCTGGCAGCATATCTATTGCTCTGGAATCTTCTCCCTCTGCATTTCCTCGAGTCCTAGTTTTTAGAAGGAGAGGGAGGTTGCACACATGCAGTTGTCTTGGGACCAATGAAGGCAAGTTCAGACTGGATCCTGCCCCTTCCTCAGACACCAGCCACAGCTGACATCACCAATGAATCCCAGTCTCCTTTTCTGAGCAGCTAGGGAATCAATTCAGAGCTTTTCTCCACAGAGAATGTGTGCTAACTCCTATCAAAGAATAGGGTTGGTATTGCAGTATAACCTGCCACCATCTCTATGCCAGAGTGAAAGTTGTCACCAGACTTTCGTCCACAGATTTCTTGAGTTGTCACACTCTGAGTACTGGGTCAGGGTCTCAGTCTTCTGAAAGCATTTCCAGAGGTGAGTCGAGTTTGTTTGTGCCCTGTGAAAGTCCTCTTCTGTGCCCGTTTCTCTCCTGCTTTCTTCTTGCTCCACCCCAGGCCCCTTCCAGCACACTTCATGCCCAAGCCTTACTGTGACACAGTGACTCTCAAGCTAGATCTGTGGCAGCAGATCCAAATGAGTTGGCTCTGAGTGTCTCGATGAAGCCTTCCATTACAGCCACCAGTCACCGTCTGGGGAGTGGGAGCCTCCTGTCAACTCTCTGGCTCCTCAGCGTCCAGCCCAGCTTGTTACAAATATTATACAATCAATAAACTCTTCCAAAGGGATAAGTTAAACTTTCCTAGAAACAAACTGGAATAAGAAGCTACAGTACAGAAGCCATTACAAAAATCAAAAGTCAGATTTCTAGAAATAAAACTCAAGTTTACTACATGGTCAGGAGAACTTTTTTCCAGGCACTTGACACCAGTACACTTGAGAGCTCAGACCTGGGAATCCTGGTGTGACCACTTGAGTGGAGGAAAGTCCCTTACTCATCTCATCTCTAGAACTAACAGCTAACACGCCCTGGAAGGCTGCCTTGAGGGCTTCGAGGTCACAAGTCCACATCCTTATTCACACAGGACTTTAAGCCAAATCTTTTAAACCTCTGGTAATGAGACGTATGTCATATATCATATTAACTATTTTGGAAAGAACACAATTCTCCAGGAGTCATTTGCAGGTTTATCTCCTCTAAAGCAGAGAGAGGGGAACAGACAAGCAGAAACCAAGCTTGGGTACCTCAGGTTGATCCCAGGCTGCCCAGCAGAGGGCGCTCTGCCACCACTGCGGACTTTAACTTAGTGTAGGACTGTTTCCTAGTCTCTAGGTTTTGGTTGTTTTGGTTGGGTTTGTTTTGTTTTGTTTTTTGTTCTTTTTCTCAGCTCAGGACAGTCCATTCCTTGCAGTTACTTTTCAAATAGAAAATTGGAACACCGCTTTCGACAGACACGGACTTTTGTCTGTTTCAGCTTCCCTCTCTGTCCACCACAATTGCGATGGCTCAAATGCAGTGCACACTGGGTGGAAGGCTAAGTGTGGGCACCAGGGAGCAAATGGAATTCCCAGGCAAGAGGGAAGGGGGCGGAGCTTAGGAAACTTCTCCGTTGAGGGTCCCTCAGTCTCAGAGTTGGGGAGGCCACTTCCTAGTGATCAGAGGCCAGTTTCTGTCCCAAGGAGCTTACAGTTTAAGGCAGATGATCCGATCTGGGAGTAAATGGGGAAACTGGGCTCTTTCCAGGCTCGCCATCTTTCACCCCAGCAAGACAGACAAGGTCTCCTCTTCACAACAGGGAGGTGGCAAGCGCAGCAGTTCCTGGCTCACTGCCTCTCTGATTTGTAGTGGGGACAAAGTCAGGAGCATCCAGAAGAATGAAGGCTGGGCATAGATTTCTATTCATCCTGACTCTGACCTCTAAGATTCTGGTCCTTCTTGTATTCACAAAGGTAGAACTACCTGGACTCAAGTCACCCAAAGTGCCTTCAGGCTGTTTATTGCCAGCATGATCTTGTGAGTTTAAGGCTCCCAACATCTTGTGCTGTCTCTGCATCCGTTAGTCCAAGTCAGCAGTGTTGCTGTTGGCGGAACTGTGGGAAGGTCTCATGAATGAGTTCCAGCAAGTAGGAGAACTCAGTGTCTCCAGCTGGGTGAGAGAGAGGTGAGGCATAGTGAACTGCTCTGTGAAGCCTCTCTGCGTCTTTTACTATTTCATAATGGATGCTTGGAGAATTCGTTTTTCTTTCTTTTTTGTTTCTTTTATTTTTGTTTTGTTTGTGTTTGTGTTTTCATTTTTGTTGTGGTTTTTGTTTTTGTTTTGAGATTGAGGAGGGGGGGTCATTTTACATGGTAGCCCAGGCTGGCTTAGAACTTACTATATAGTCCAGGCTGGCCTTTAACACATAGCAACCCTTCTGCTTCCGGAGTGCTAGGATTGCAGGCATGGGCCATGATGCCTAGCTGCAAACATATATAGTTACCTGACTAGAGAGATCACTGAACAGATTAAAGAGTCCAGAATGGACCCGGGGCCCTACGAGAGTCAGAATGTAGTGGAAGTGACATTTCAAATGATGATGCAGTGACCTTCAAGAAACAGCACTGGATTGTTAAACGGCTCACAGCACACACAGCAACACACCAGCCAGTGGGAGAAGTGAAGGTGTGCAGACACTAGGGGAAAACTGCACCCAGCACTTCTATAAGAGCCACATTCCATCGTGAGCCCAAATCCAGACATCAGGAAAGGAAAGGCTGATAAGGTTAGACTCACAAAACCAGACCTGTGCACCGTCTGAACCGTGGCAGGTTTCAAGATAAGTTGGTGAAACATGGTTGTGAAGTGTGTCAGAGACAGAGCTGATTTCATTCGTGTTCCAATAATTCCTAAATGTGGAGTGGGTGACACTAACTGCCCTGTGTGTGTGTGCGTGCGTGCTGTGTCTGTGTGTGTGTGTATGCATGTGTGCTGTGTGTGTGTGTTTGTAAGAAATGAGGGAGGACAAAAATAAAAACAGAGGGATCTGAATCATCTACTGGGCTTCAGAAGGAGGCAGCAGAGCCAGCCAGGAGTCCTTCTCTAGAAGGTGGGAACTAGGGTAGAGCTCTGGTATAACCACACAGTCCTGGTCACACTGTGGACTCAGCAACTGGGCTTTGCATAAAATTTCCTTCACATGGGCTACCAACCCTTGTCCAGAAAGAGGTCCCAGGGAAACAGCTAGGGAAAGTCCAGAAAGGCTTAGTGCAGGAAAACTGTCAGGACGGTTCCCAAGCCAAGCTCCTCCCACCCTGTGTTAACACTTCATAAAACTGTCCAGCAGAGGGCGCTATGCAGAGCAAGGAGAGCAGGCAGGAGTCTAAGCACAAAAGACTCCACCCAGAAATGCACAGAACTGATAAGTACTTCCCAGCAAAGTGGCAGGTTACAAAAATACACACACACAAAAATCAGTAGGTGTCCCATGGGCCAGTGATAAACACTGAAATGATCCCATTCACAAATTAAAATAGGATAAAGTGTCTGGGCACACAGCTAGCCAGGGGGATGAAAGGAGTCTACACTGAACTGGAGAGAGAAGTTGAGGGAGCCACATGCAAAGGCCTGGCATGCACGTGGATGGAAAGAACGGATCTTGCTGGCAGGGACCATCCTGCCAAATGCAACCTACGGATCCAGTGCAATCCCAATCGAGTTTCCAGCTCCTTTCTTCACAGACATGGGGGAAAAAACTAAAATTGTATAAGGAAGTGCAAAAGATCAAGGCAACCAAAGCAACCTGAGCACAAAGAAGGCTGTGGAGGGTATTGCTATTCCTGAGCTTAGCTATGCTACAGAGCTGTAGTGATAAAAGCACCTTGGTGCTGGCTGACACAGAATAAAAACAGACATGTAGATCATGGGGATAGAGCTGAGGTCACAGATGTAAGCCCATGCGACTACAGCCCTGACTGTTAAAACGTATTTTGTTTGTTATGTGTGTGAGTGTCTTGCCTGCATGTCTCTGTGTACACCACATGTATGCAATGGCCATAGAGGACAGAAGAGGACATCAGATCCTCTGAACCGGGAGTCACAGATGTATCATTGTGAACTACCATGTGGCATTTGCAAATCGGACATGGGGCCCCTACAAGAGCAGTCAGTGCTCTCGACTACGAAGCTGCCTCCCCAGCCACTGCCACTTCGACAAAGAGAACCAGGGTCCTTCTTAACCAAAGAGAAGAAAAACAGGAAACAGATAAAAGAATGGGAACACACATACAGTTTGATAGGAAAAATGGAGGTGAAAAGACCTAAAACCCATTAGGAACATAGACAAAGGCCTGGACAGACAGACCCTCAAAGCACACACTAGGCACAGAAGAGCAGGAGCTCTGCTCCATTTGTGGAAAAAAAAAGTTAAAAAGGTAAGATTGAAATATGACATTTTCTCCACATTTCTTCAAGAGGGTGTCTGTGTAATCTGGGTGTGTGTGACACAGGAAAAGGAAAGGCAGAAGGATCCTGGGCACTAGTTCGTCCTCAGCTACTTAGTGAGTTCAAGGCCAGGCAGGACTATGTGAGCCCATACTTTGATCAAACCAGAAAGGAAAGTAGGAAGGTGCTTGTCCTGTGTGTATGGACCAGGAGCCAGGGAAGAGGGCTAGATACTCTCCAAGTTCCCCACGACCATGCGACGAATCAGATTCTCTCTGTCCTTAACTCCCACCCTGGTTTTAATGTGAAAACATTTTTAAAGTTGCCTTGATGCTCTCCAGGTAAAATCCTGGAATGTGAGAATCAACAACACTCTCCTGTCATTGCTGCAGCCACAAACACTCCCAGAATGGGCTCCCAGAGTGCTGGAGGTTGGAGGGATGGAAGGACTTATGGAAAACATGCATTTCCATGGACCATGGTACCCAGTTTAATTCCTTAGCAAAGCTGTTACTGTGAGTTTATGGACAGAGGGATAAAGGATACTTAGAGAGATACAGACAGGGGAAGCCAACTAGTGCTCCAAGTGTCCTCTGTCCTGTGCTCCAGCACATGCTGCCCCTAGCTTGTGACTTAGAGCTTTTAGTAGGAAGATCACAATGGGTTGTTCTCAATAGGAGCTCGGCAGGACGGGAGAGATAAGTAGGGGGTAGATGAAGCTAGTGTCCACCTGCAAGCAGAAGGCTGGATGGTGCCTCTAGCTCAAACCTCAAACCTTCAACCTTTCTGTGAGTTTACTTGGGCTTTCCCATTAAATATCCGGAGCAGTCTCTGAACTTGTCCGAAGCATCCTTTTCTGAGGGTTGCCCTGGAGGATAGGGATTCACTGTGTGACTTGGATGATGAGGAAGGGCAACCAGCCCTGTTTACCTTTTGCATAGTCTTGTGGGATTTCCTGGAGGCAGTTTAATCAAGAGGCACAGGGCTTTCCTCTTCTGCTTTTGTTCGCTTTCTGATGGTAGAACAAAATACTGGGGGCGGGCTCATTATCACACAAAAAAAGAGGTTTACTTCAGCGTAGAGTTTGAAATGCTGTCTGTAAACTCATAACAGCTTTGCTTGGGAATTGGGTGGCTCTGGGATGGGCCTGGCCCCTAAGGTTGGAATGGCAGAGTAGGGTGGGTTTAGAGGCTGCAGAGCTGGAGTTTGGTAATGGGTTTTACTAGCAGCCTCAGACCATTACTTCCTGGGAAATACAAAAGGCACCACAAGGTGGCGCTCATCACAAAGTCTCTGACCAGGCACAGCTCGGCCACGGAAAAACTGGTGACTAATTCTGGATTTGCAAAAACAAGGCAGACAAAGGCGGTTAGACTCACCCTAAACTTTGTAGTTTGATTGGTATGATTCCTAGTTCAGCTGAGACTGAAGAGTTGGCGTCTTTAAAAGTGACCTTCAGACAAGGAGTGTGTACAGCCATAGAGATGCATATACATTCACATATATGCACTCACACGCAGGCTATCAACTAACACATGTGCACACACACATGCAAACTTACATATACACCCACATGCACACACACACACACACACACATATGTGTATGCACACACATGCATGAGTACACACACACACACTGCCTTACATGACCCCAGCTCTTCCTTAGGGCAGTAGAAGAGGGTGAGAGTCAGGTTGTGGCACTTCAGGTCATCCTGTGACAGTGTTATAGTCCTCAAACTACAGGGACATGGAGGAGTTTGGTTTCATGCAAGAGTTACTCCCTTTCTAGACACCCACTGCGTATGTGTATGCTGCTGGCCACCATCCCATCCATGGTCCCTGACTGTCTCACCAAGACAGGTAACAAGGCTTCAGACAATAAGAATCACAGTGACTTTCCAGGGCCCAGTGTGCCACCTTTGCCCCCTGTGTGTATTTCTAGAATTTCCCACACTGAGCGCCTCTGGCACAGCGAGAGTCTATGTCTGAGCTACTTGGCTCTACAATGCATGGAGAGGAGAGGATCTGCTCTGAAGACCTGGGCCCATCTCACACTAACAACATCCTGGTCTCTCACCTCAGTGGGCAAAGCAGGATAGTACAGGGAGACCCCGCCTTACCCATGATTCCTCGAGACCCCGCCTTACCCATGATTCCTCCTTTCACCACAGGACTTCAATGACACCAACGTAGGACCTGAGGGGCAGGTAGTCTTTGGTAGGACAGAGTACGAAGGGCCAGAGACATCATGCATCACCTTGCACAGGTCAGAGCCAGCAGGACCTACAGGACTGTGAAGAGGCCCAGCTCTGAGCATGGCCACTGCTCTTGTTCCATCACTGTCTGAACTGTCTGTCCTCTGTGTCCCCACTGCAGTGGGATCGGGACCACATTCTAGTGCGTGACACAGAACTGGCCTCAAAATTGAGACTTCATTTCACTGTCAAACTGTCCCTGAGTTAGAAAGAAAGAGAACTAAATTGTTCGTGTTTCTACATGTTTTGTGTATTAGTGGTAAATGGCGATAACAGGGCAAATGCCTGCAGGAGATTGCCACCGCCCTAACAGCATTATAGTTAGGGATTTCCCCAGTCTTAGGTAGAAATTGAACTCTCTATGCAATAGTGGTTCAGGAAAAGAGCAGGTGACTTGAACGTGAGTAGTTTGCTCTGTCTGACTCATAATCAGCTCGCCCCACAGCACACAGCACGGAGCACCACACTAGCTCTGTTTCCATGGGAGTGTTACCGTTGTTGTTGTTGTTGGAGGTGGTGGTTGTTACTGTTGTTTTGACTACCTCTGGTCCCTGGTCTGTACCATAAGTGCAGAGCCCACAAGCAACTTAGTGGGCTGGGGACATCTGCATTCTGACCTCTTCACGTGTCCTGTGTCCCTCAGTTCCCTCTCTTCTCCTTGGCACCTTGGCCACGAGGCTCAGGCTCCCAAACACAGAGTGTAGTCAGCAAATGGATCCCTGTGCATCAGCTGCAGGAGCCGCCATGCAGATGAGGAAAGGCAGTGGTCTGTGACTGGAGCACACAGCTCTCCAGTCACGGCATCTGAAGTGGAGTGGAGCCGCTGGGCTGCGGAGAGAAGCAGTGCAGGCTGTGGAAGATTGTTCAGGAACCACCCTGCATGGCCGGCCCAGTGCGACAGCCTGCTTTGTCTTTAAGAAGACGGCCTTTCTTTTAGCAATGCCCACTGGAGCTGCGAGGCCTGACCTTTAGACCAGCGTGGTATGATAACAAGCTCTTGGCCCACCAGGACTCACCAGCCCCAAGCCTTCACTCTGGACTTCTTCGTTTAATAAGACTCCAATGTCTCTTTGTTTCTGAACTTCTAAGAGACCTCCTTGGCCTCTGTCTGTCCTCCATGACAGTTCCAGCTTTGCAATTCGTCCCCAATAAAAATTTTTCGGGTTGGTTAGTCATCTCTGTTTCTTGACCTTGACAACTCACATCCGGGCAGCCTAGGGATTGTGGTACATCAAACACAGTAATAATTCAAAGCACCCAGAAATCATGAGAGGCAGAAATTGGGTGAGACCGTACTCTGTGAAACAGATTGGCAAAAGGAAGTCCTCAGGGGAACAGAAAGCAGGGGTTTGTCCTGGGTCTTCCTAGGAAGTAGATGCCACGATGCTCAAATATGTAATAATGACATTTTAAAATATGTCGCTGAGGGACAAGGCAGAACAAGTTGGTGAGCATGGAAGGGGCCTCCTGCTGAGGCAAATCTGAGTCTGGAGAACTAAGGGAGATAAGTGTGGTGGAGGGCCCGGCCCGAGCCACCATATAAGGGGAATCTGCAGGTGACTGGGCTCCTCACTCACTGGGTAGAGCAGCGTGACAGTGAGGAGTCCCCTGGATAGATGCAGATGTTAAACAGATCACAAGCTACTGCTCAGGGAAAACACAGCTCTGCTGTCTTGGATAAAGGCAACCATGAGGGAAAGGGGAACCATGGGAAGAACTGAGAAGGAATTCTTGTAGCCAGGGATTCTGCTCACATCTAGAGGAAAATGTATTTAATATGAAGCCTGCTTCCAACCCAGGCAATGGAGAGGCAACTTTGAATGGGTCTGGAAATGAGTGTTATGTATTTATGAAACAAGGCCGAGAGACCCTGGATGGCAGGAAGGGCTGCTCTGAACAGCAAACGGCAAGCTTGTCTCTGCAGGCAGAGAAAAGAGTGAGCGCAGGCCCAGCTAGCAGTGCCCTGTGCCCTGTGTGGAGAGTGACCTTCGGTTTTGGTTCTTGTATTCAAGTCAGCTACTCTTGTTCTGGTGGTGGTGCTGCCACTGCTGATTATCAAGCCTGGGGCCTCGTGCTCAGTGTAGGCAAGCCCTTTACCTTTACTCATGCTGTCTTAGGTACAGTTTCTATTGCTGTGAAGAGACACCATGACCACGGCAACTCTTGTAAAGGGAAATCTTGAACTAGGGCTGGCTTACAGTTCTGAGGTTTAGTCCATTGTCATCATGGCAGGAAGCATGGCAGCAGGCAGACAGGCAGACATGGTGCTGGAGAAGGAGCTGAGAGTTCTACATCTGGATTGGCAGGCAGCAGGAAGAGAGAGTGACACTGGGCCTGGCTTGAGCTTCTGAAGCCTCAAAGCCCACTTCCCCAGTGACACACTTCCACATCAAGGCCACACGTCCTAATAGTGCTAATGACTATGAGCCTATGGGGACCATTTTCATTCAAACCATCGCATACTCCCTACTTTAAAATAGATAATTGTAGATTCCCACCTTTAAAACCCTCTCCACACATCTGGGGGTGGTTTGGTTGTCCTGCTGACCCCTGCTTGCCATCAACAGGGAACAGGCCGGTTCACTGATCCATGGTAGGCTGTGTTGAGGTGCAGCTCCTGCTGTGTCAGGGTACAGGAGGGAGCCCCATCCCTAGGCAGGGTTCTAGTGCCTCTCTGCTCTTCTCAAGGCCTCTGGGGCTGACTTAGGTAGAGAGCTGGCAGGGATCCAGATTTGGCTCTTGTCTGCAGAACTAGAAAGTACTAGAAAGCACTGAGAACCCAGAGGTGGCCCCTGCTTGCCTGAGCTCACAGCCCTTGGTGGCTCATCTTGGGGGAGAGTAATTAACTTCTATTCTTTTACGTCAAAGTCAGGCATCCTCCCTCCAGTCAAAGCTGGGGCAATCCTGTTCTGCTGGCCAGATCTCTCACAACGCTTGCCCTCTGCCGGCTGCCAGGCTGGGGAGCAAGCTAGTGTGCTCACTCTGCTATGTTCTACTCCAAAGCCCTAGGCAGGCACTTGGACACCTAGCCATCACCACTAACTAAACAGTGTCCACGGACCCATAATCCCAAGCATTAAGTAGATCTGCAGGAATGTGACCAAAGTGAATAAATTCTTCGCCTACCCTTGGATTCCAGAAGGTTCTATAAACAAAGGCCTTCATCTGCTAACTGCTCATCGGGGATATAATACAATCTCCTGCCAGTTGTCTGGATTTTTTTTTTAAAAAATGGATTATTTCATCTCTAAGGTTTGTGGGTCCTTTCTTTTCTGACAGTCGGAGGGGGTCTTGGCAGAAGCAAGCATTGGTTGGCCACATTAGCTCTGTCCCCTTCCATTCCAGCCTTGCTCCTGGCTCCTGTAATAAGAACCAGTTCTTTCCCTGTGTGACTTTGCTGCTTAATGGGATAGCTTTGCACAGCTTCATTAGTGTCCAGCCTCACACTGACAGTCACTTGTGAGCTCTGCATAGGCCAGCTGCTTCCATTATTTCTAGAAAGGTGAAAGTGGACATTGGCAGGGGACTGAGTTCCACACACAGCCGTGAGAATCCCGTGGCATAAGCCATACGAAGAACACGCTGGGCCAGATTCGTTCCTATACATTACCTAATATTGTTGGGCAGCTAGCTTTTGGGTCGGATGGGAGAAGGGACTTCAATTAAACTCCTGTTTGAGGATGCAAAGTTGCAGATTATTAACAAATGCTCTCGGCTGTGTCCAATGGAATGCTCGGACTCACAGCATGTCCCTACACATATGTTCGCAGGCTGGAAGACCTCACACCACTGAGACATGGTTTCCACCCAGCCCTAGCCAGCCAGCCATGGGGACCTCTTCCGACCCTGGCTTCCTCCTCTTCTCTTTGGTTCCCACATACCACACAGAATGGCTCATGTATCAACCCCTGCTCCTCAGGTTCTGTTCTGCCTGGAACAACCGACCCCACCCCGAGCAGGAATAAAACGGTGATAAGGTCTGAGAAACCTCAAGGACAAAGGGTCTCTAAGCCAAGTGAGCAGTATAGACCTCGGGAAATTCAGCAGTGAAATGTCTATGGGTCCGTTCTGTGTTTAAAGACTGTATCTTACTGTCCTATCCCAAATTTTCATTACACCATGGAGGCAGTATTAATGAAGTCTGACTAATATAATCTGCACTTTGATCTAAGTATTTGAAACCTTTTATAATACACTTACAGTCTATTTTCAAACATATTAAAAAGTTCACAGAAAACACTCACTCTGTATTTGAATGTTATACTTGAAAGCTTATATTTCTGTTTTGTAGTAACTGAACTGAGTTCAGTGTCTGGTTTTAGGTTTTCCTGGTCCTAGGGGTGGAACCACCGCCTCAGGGATGCTAGACAAGAATGCTATCACTGAGTCCTGGATACCCATTTTAATTCAGAATTAATGACAATGAAATGTGAAAATTGATTGGTCCCTTGCAGTAGCTACAGGCTCCAGCAGTCACAGAGGCCAGAGGTGTCGCAAGCCTGGCTGCAGAGTAGATGCACGCACATCTGGTTTCCAAAGACTGTGTCACAGCAACAGCTCAGCAGCTCCTGCCTGGTGTCCATGTGAGAAGGAAGCCTTGGGGGCTTCCTTTGGCAGCATCGTTGGCTTTAGGGCTATGTGACCAAGAAGGGTTAGAGTTAAAAGTGTAAAAATCTGAGCATTCTACTGCAAGTGGACCCCACACTTTTACCTGAAAAAGCACAGATCTGCAACACTCCAGGTGCTAGCCCACCAGTGGTGCTTTCAATAAGAAATGTCTCCATTTGAGGAAGGGGTAGCTTTGCTGGAGGAAGTGCGTCACTGGGGGCGGGCTTTGGGGTTTTACAGCCTCAGGTCACTTCCTGTTCTTTCTGTTTCCGTGTGTGGATGAAAACATGGTGATCCAGCTTCCGGTTCCTGCCTCTAGCCTGTGCCTTCCTCACCATGGTGTCCTTTCCCTCTGTCACCGTAAACTAGAATTAAGCTTTTTTTCCGTTAATCTGCTTTTGGTCACAGGGTATTATCATATTAGAAAAGTAATTGATACACTGGCCATTGTTAATTCAACATTCAAATCATTGAACTGAGCCTTTGAAATAGCTATTTTTAACCGTTGATTCTATGGGAGAGTTGTGTAACCTCAGTGCCAATGTCTAAAACTGATTGTGGTTTGTCTTTAACTTCCATACAAAACTCATGCGCGCCAGAAAAACTTTCTAATAGCTTGGATGTCTGAGGCCCCTGGCACCCAAATCCTGGGTTTTGATGGTAAAGAGAGGGAACTCAAATACTTGAATGCTCCCTAACAAGGGAGACACAGATGTATTCAGGTTGAATTCATGGAGTGGGCCATTTCCAAGTTATCAGAGGAGAGAGGAAAGAGAAGGGGAGAGGAGAAAATGGGAAGAAAGAGGAGAGATGAAGGAGAGAAGAGAGGGAAAGAGAAGAGAAGAAAATGGATGAGAGAGAAAAGAAAGAAGAGAAAAGAAAGAGCAAAGAACACTCACAAAAGCTCTGTTATGCCCAAGGTGAGCCCAGCCTGCCAGCAATCCGGTATCCAGTTATACACAATCCAGTCTCTGCAGTCTCCTACAAGAAAGGCATCCACCCCTCCACTGGTCCACTCTCCCGAAAGCCCTGGGATTATGGATAACAGCATTGTCCTCTAGTCCTTCCTATTTGATTTTCCTTTTCCTATTCCACAGCTGGATTGGGAGAGACACCAATCAAAGCTCTCTCCTTCAAAAGTCATGCCTTGTATTTTTAGTTCTGATTAGATTTTGAGACCAAGCAAGTTACTGCCTTTAATTAGTTCCAGACTTCAATTAGGCCCGTGACGCATTATCAGGAATTCTTGAGTGAAAACCCACAGGCTCAGCTCCTTCTCTGGCTTTCTTTGCTGACATCAGTGGGGTCTCTTTGCCCTTGATCTTTTCTAGAAGCATTCCAAGGTTTATACATTAGCTCCTTAGCTACTTTGCCCCCTCACTTTCATTTTCAGATTTTCCTTTCCTTCATATTCATGACACTTGGGGTCAAGGGAAGCGGTATTAGAATTTAGAGTCATGTGTTGCCATAGCTTTCCTCTTTGTGTTCAGCCCCAGCTGCTGAGTTTTAGACACCAGTTCTTGCTACTGATTCACATTCCTAACCACCCCCGCCCCATGATGGTTATATACGTACATTTAAATGGTTAAATTTTCCTTTTAATTCTGTGTGCCTATGTGTAGGTATGTGCACTTGCGTGTAGGTGCCCTCAGGGGCCAGAAAAGGATGTCAGATTCCCTGGAGCTGAAGTTACAGAAGGTTGTGGGCTGACTTATGAGGGTACTGGGAACAGAACTCAGGTTCTACGGAAGAGCAGTATACAGTCTTAGCTGCTGAGCCATCTCTCTAGCCCTACAAATACATTTTTGTATAAGGATGTACTAAATAACATGAGGCATAGGTATACAAAACTGACTCCCTATATGTCCAAGATTCGAATGTAACTGAATGTTTGTTCTCCAGACTGGCCTCTTCCAAAACAATAGAACTTGACACTCGAGTCATTCACAACTTCACACTTACTCATGCAGTTGTGGTCTAGCCCTGCTTTGTCCCAACAAGACCATTGAGTAAGAGCCATGACATGTTAACTGCGCTGAATCTCGTTTTATAACTTCAAATCCTCCTGAGAGTCTGAGCTATTCATTCCCGTTATCCTCAAACATGAAAAGCATACGTGCACATACACACATGAGCACTTATACACATACATACATGCATACACACATGTACACACATGTAAGTATGTGTGTATGCATACATAGGTTCATCTTCCCAGATGTACAACCATGGGCAATAGCTTGCACATGCTAGTTAGTCTGAATCCACAGTTTCCAAAACATCATTTTAAAAATCACTTTGTGGGTATAATTTTTAAAATCTGCCTACATTTTAAGATGTGTCTCCAGTGGCCACCGAAATGATTTGCCTCCTCAGAATCATATTGTCTTGATAGTCCCTTCCTGCAGCATCTTCTTTTCCCCAAGAAAGCACTTTCGGTGAGCTGTTTAATTATGCAAATATGAGCAGAGGATGATGAGCCGGCCATGAGCCCCAAGGCACAGTCAGATCTGCCTTCTTTACCTAGGAAACTGCTAATAACCTAAATGACAGGGGGTTAAATTAGGAAATAATTTGGAAATGTGGAAAATTGGTATTATTGGGGGTTCTTTTAGCCAGTCCTTGGCTCTAAGTATTGTTCATGGATAAGTCAGTGCAAAGGAAGTTCAAGGGCCCTGGTTGAGACTCCCTGTTCTGTTCCCCTAAACTTCTCTTCCCAGACATATTCCCATCTCCCATCCATTGAGGTTTTTCTGTGTGTTGTTTTTATACCTTTGTCTACACTACTGATATACTAGACACCTTTGCATGTTTTCCAACTGTGCATGTGGTTTGAGATAGAATTTGATCTGCCTCAGATCTGATAATACTCCATTTGGTGTTAAGTTTCAAAATCCTCATCACTGTGTGCAAGCTTGGTTAACCATCTAGTTTATTAGCACAGTGATACATGGCTATATCAAAAACACTTGCTCTTTCAGGAAACAACCCAAACAGATAGAATATCTTAGTGCTTTCCAAGATACCAAGCACTAACTCTCAAAGCAGTGATCCTTCTGAGACAGCCAAGAAACAACAAGGAGACCTCTTGTGGCTTACTCTTCTTTTCTTCAGAGAATTTCCATGCTGCAAAATGCAGCGGGCACAGCAGAGCTTGGATTCAGAACAAGAAAAGCACGGTTGTTGGAGCCTGGCAACTTAAGTTAGACCCATTCTCAAACGGCAGACATCTGCATCTGAAGTCATCTGGCTGTGAACTGAGTGCTGATGAGGAAGATCTGCACAGAGTCGAATCTGGAGATGTGTGCAGGGACAGCCTTGAGAGTTGATCTTGATACTTATTGCCACACGCATTTAAGGAGCTCTTCAATCAGGGAAAGACAGCCTTAAGTACTACTGTGATGGGCCTGGGAGCCCACCTCGGGCTGACAAGAGTAATGCTCTTCCCCCAGCTAGGTTGTCACGCTGCAGAGCCTGCAGGACATTGATCAGAGGTCACCGAACAACCTCAGCACAATCCTTAAAGTATAATAAGCATCAGTCTGAGTAGTCAGGGTTCCAACAACAAGAAAAAACCCCAAAGAACTAAAAACAACAACAAACCAACCAACAAACAAGAATATTGAAAATATGTAGCCAGGCTTTGATGGATATGACAAATACCCAGGAGAACAATTTAAAACGAGGGGATGTTCTTCTTGGCTGATGATTCCAGTCCATAGTCAGCCGAGTTCATTGAGAGGAGAGTCAGTCCACTGAGATGGCACAGTGGGTGAGGGCCCTTGCTTTCACAGAGGACTGACTCGAGTTGAGTTCCTAGTGCCTGGTACAAGTGGCTCATGACCACCTGTAACTCCAGCACCAGGGTACCAGGGTACCAGAAGCCCTCCCCCAGCCTTTGCAAGCACTGCACTCATGTGTGTGCATTCTCTCTCTCTCTCTCTCTCTCTCTCTCTCTCACACACACACACACACACACACACACACACATACACAACTAAAAGCAAAATGCTTTGAAGCATTACAAAGCGCCTGGTGATGCTATGTGTTTGTATGCTACTGACCAAAGTATATATTTATCTGTAAAAAAAAAAAGTCTTTTTCTCTGTGCTGTCTATTCTGCATCTGTCCTCTGAGACAGCCATGTGCAGTATACCAACATCTTTTGTTATATACAAAATTATGCAGTTGTTTGTTTTTGCTGAGTTTGGCAGAGGTTGGCAGACTTGAAGAGGATCAGGTATCTACAGGCGAGGCTATGAGGTCCTTTTGCAGGTGAATTCAAATCCTTTGTATGAGGATAAGGCTCAATTCTTTGCTATTGCCCTCGTGTAACCTTTTTTGTTGTTTTGTTTGTTCGCTTGCTTTAATGGAGCTAGACTCTTTGGCAGTCAACCTTACCATGGTCCCAACTATGCAGGCTTTCCTTTCCTGGGCAAGCTGCAGGATTTTCAAGTCCCCTTCATTCTGCTTTTTGTTTGTACTTCTTACTGTAAATTTGCTATCAACAGCTAGTGACAACCACACAGTACTCTGAATGCGACCTTACGTTGCAACTTTACCCTCAAGGTTAACGCAGCCACTACTTTTAACTGCAGCCTCTGGTGTTGCCTTAGGGCCCAGAAAACTGATAGAAAAGTTATTCATTAGAGCATCTCTGGAGAAGCCTCCAGGAGTCCTCATCCCCACCAGAAATCTCACAGGTACAGTCTTTCTTTGTAAAGATTAGCTTCAGTGGGTAGGGGACTTCAGAGGGCATAGGGAACTGAAGCACTGAATGTGGATTTAGCAAGAGTTAAGGCAGCTAGGACATGAACAGGAAATCGACTCCCACCCTGTAACAACAATAGCAATAGCAGCAGCAGCAACAACAAAACAAACATGTTTTTAAGTTGTCAGGATATCTGCATTCACTTTCCAGATGTTCTTGGAAAACCCTGGGTGAGTGACACCTATATTGATGACACAAAGCTTCTCTGGGACCCGAAATCGGTCTCCATCAGTGTGGCCCATTCCCATGTGTCATTATCAGCGACCCACAGGAACCTGGCCTGGGAAGTCCCAGGGGACCCCTGTCTTGATTTCCACAGCATCTTTTCAATTGAGGGTCTGAGGGTCTCTTTCTTTCCCATCTCTCTCCCTCCCCTCCTGCTCTGACCCAAGTGTGATTGCACTTCTGTCAGTGAGCGGATCACAGAGGCTTTCTAAACTTCCCCAAGACATCGTGGTAAAGGTAACTTTGTAACTTCTCAAATGACATTTTAAGTCTCCAGCTTTTGTTGGCGTTTTATCTCCTAACAGGTGGACACTTCAGGCAGTGTCATGTGGAGCAGTCAACATGAGCAGTGCTGTCCTAGCTTTGGTTATAGTCACAGGCCCCAGTCCTTTCCTGCACAGGTAGCTGAATATCAAGAACATTTGCAAGACAATTTCATATAAACCAAACACCACCTGTCTCCATGGCGGTCTTCCTACAGGACATGAAAGCCTAGGGCTTGCTGTCATTCTTGTTGGGCACAGGGTGACTGAGTATCCTCCACCCACTGGCCCTGCCTTCTGGTAATGCCTGGAACTGCTTGCCTGGGAGATTGGTTGACTCAAGTGTGATTCTTAATGGAGAGTCTTCTACAAAGGGTGGAATATTCTAGAGAATTATCTTGTTATCAAAGTTATGATGAAGGTCTACACTTAGCTTAACTGTATGTCTTTTTGTAAAAGCCTCCCTGATTTCTTTCGGGGAGCTTTCTTTACCCATTCCATGATACTTTGATGGAATCCTAGAACGACACCTCCTCCTCACACAAACAGCCCCTCTCAGGCTCCACCTGCTTGTTTGCCTCAGAAGATTTCTTTTTAGAGATCTCATTATGGATTTCACAAACCAGTACAGAGATTGTAGCACGGGCCAGTGTGCTCGCTTTTGTTCAGGTGACAAAATGCATGAGGAAAACAACTTCAAGGCAGAAAGGTTTGCTTTGCCCCCTGGACTCTGAGGTTTCGGTCTTTGGTTGGTCCCATTGCTGTGGGCTGGAGGGAAGTCAGAACATCATAGGGTGGGGGTGGGAGTGGGGTGGGGGTGGGGGAGCACGTGAAGTGGAACAAAGCTGCTCACTGCAAGACAGGACTGAGAGAAGGTGGGGAGGGAGGAAGAATGTTTATCTGTGGATATGATATTCCCTTCAAAAGCACACCACAGTTTAGTTCATCCATATAGGACCCATCTGTGAATAGCCCATTCACTTGTAAAATCAACAGTAGATTAATTCATTGGCGAACAGCACTATTAGCTAGTGACCAACAGAATGGCCTTTGGGGAGGACTTGTCATATCAAACCATAGCAGGCAATGCCCCTAGTCATTAACTTTTGAGGCAAACTTTAGCAACATAGGTATCATTTGACATCTTTGAACATTTATTGTTTTACACAGAACAAATGACCAGAGAAATGAAACAATGCTTTTTTTTTGTCTTTTTGTTTTTGTTTTCGCTTTTTTCTGATTGAACCTTTAAATACTGGCCTTTCAGGAAACTCTAAAGTGTGTCGGACTAAACAGAACAGAGAGAAAATGAAGCCCAGCTCACTTGTGTTGTTATGACTTGGGTAGGCGGTGAGGACCACACCTGCTCAAGTTGGTAGTGTGGTAGTTAACCAAAGGGTTAAGATTTATTTTATGTATGTGAGTACACAGTCACCCTCTTCAGACACACCAAAAGAATGCTGCAGATCCCCGTTACAGATGGTTGTCAGCCACCATGTGGTTGCTGGGAATTGAACTCAGAACCTCTGGTGAGCAGTCAGTGATCTTAACTGCTGAGCCATCTCTCCAGCCCCTGCTTGCCGTATTTGAATGCTCCTCTTCGTGCTTTTAAGACTTTTACATGGAACTGGCAGCCATAGGAGTTCCTGGTCAGTATGAACATTTTCCTCAACTCATTGCCTCTTCACCCTATGCATCCCTTTAGCTCGGTACAGACCTGGTGAATGTGGGCAGGGCAGAGACGAAGCTGAGAATGAGGACTGGTCAGCCATGAGGTCCCATCCCTACCTGGACTCTCTTATTTCCTTTAATGTGAGTTCAGCGATTGAAAAAATGAGTGAGACAGATCGTGGTGACAGCTTCCAGGAAGGAGCTGCTCTTCCCAGAGCTCCCCAGGCTTGTGCTGTGAGCTTTCTGTATACGAACTGCACAGGCTATGTATGCTTTCTTGCTTGGGTTCTCACAATCAAGATTCAAATAATGAGTGTTGCAGGGCAGGGGGTGACAGAAAGGAAGAAAGAAAGACTAATGAAAGAAAGACTAAAGAAAGAAAGTCTAAACATCATACTGTCAAATTTCTTTGGGGAAGCCTACTGAGTCAAAAATCTTTTTGATTGTTTCTCTTTAAAAAGCCAGTTGCTAGCATAGGGCTTAAAGCTTTTCCTGTCATAGCTGATTGTCTTTCATGTCCTGTGAAGGCTTGAGAGCACACCAGGAAAAGGCAAGTGACCTTTGGGTACCCTGAGACTTTGTCATAGTGTAGACACCAAATCTCAGCACGCAGGGTGAGGCCAGGCTTCTCCCCACAGCCAGCTGTATGTCACTCCCTTCCTTTTTGAGAAAGGACTCGCTCGCTGGTATTGTCTTCACTCCTGCATCACATCCTTAGCATCACAGATCCCTCTGTAGTGTCCTTTCTTAGTTCTGCTGCTAACAGGGAAGAATGGAGGATGGCCAGCCATGCAACCTGAAGCAGGTAAGTGTCACCAAGTCCCTTTGGGTGTGTTGCGGTGCTGTCTTGGCAAAGGCTGTGTTTTCTGCATGTTGTACAAGAAAGGGAAGTTAAAAGGCAAGTGACAAATGTCAAAGCCATTAGGTCATCAGACCGTAGCCCAGCTGTTTACAGGTATGAGAATGGGAACATCCCCATGGTGTTCGGAGGCACGATGGTGAGAAGATATATTTAAGTCACTGTTATCTGATTCATCACACAGAGCTGGGAGATAAAAGGAGATGGTGGCATTGGTGTGCACTCACTGGGGCATCTCTAGCCACCTCTGCGGTGTCACTGAGGGTTGCTGCTGGGAAGCACTGAGTCTCCATGGAAACAGGCCAGCTGCAGGTTCATGACTGAGACAGCCCAGGGGTCAGAGCTTGCTGAGCATTAGTGTACTCGTTTAAACCAGTGTACGGTACACACTAGCTCCACAGAGACAATGGCACAAGCTGGCTCCTTCATTAGTAAAGGCAATATTTAAAAGAAATGCAATTGTATTGCAGGTGACTATGGGGCACGATTAGATGAATGGTTAACTTGTAAAGAGAGACTATTGGTCAGAGGATGAGCGCCTCTGTCTGGGACCCCCTGCCCGTGCCTCTAGACAGCCTTTAAGCATGAACATCAGCATGGGAGGTGTGTGTGTGGATTATTCAAAGGGTTTGACATCTGTCCCTTTGTCACCTCATTTTCTTGTCAACCAAGGCCACATCTCTGGGCTGTGTTCTCCCTGCCCTCCCCACCTAGGTTGTGACTACACATGTGCTTTGAGAATGAGTTTGTGTAGCTTGGGAGCCCTCAAACAGGCAGGACTCAGTCAATAGGACATTCGCTTCCAATCTGGAGTAGGGGCTACAGATGTTCCTGCATCCTGTGGCTCCTGGAAGATCAAGAAGGACACTGAAAGTTATCACACCAGCTTGCTAGTGACTGTATGTGATGAAGGATCTCAGGGATGTGGTGGACCCTCAGACTGCAGATGTGGGTTCTTGCTTGGAACTGAGGGCTAAGCACTACCCTACTCCTGAAGTGAAGTGCTTGATCAGTTAGGGTCTGAAAATTCACCAATGTCTGCATGCAGGCATGGAGAACATGGATGGGGGAGGGGGGTGTTATTTCTAGTATATATATGAGAAAGCAGACTCTTAAAGAAAAGCAGGTTTGTGTTCAGTAGTGAAGTCGCCATCAAAGCCAGGTCCGTGGGCTGCAAAGTCCTGAGCACTTGGCCACCACGCTATCTCATTTTGATAGCTTTCTTGTTGCTGTGAAAAATATTTGATCAGAAGCTAGGTGTGGGATGAGCTGTCTATTTTGGCTCATGTTCTTGTTGGTGTTGTCTGGGGCTAGAGAGATGGCGCAATAGTTAGGGCCACATGCTGCTCTTTCAGAGGACCCGAGCTCCATTCCTAGATCAACCACCTGTTGTAACTCCAGTGCCAGGGGACCTGATTCCCTTTTCTGGCCTCCAAGAGCACCCTATCCTTGGAGTGTACCAAGGAGATGCACACTCACACAGAAACAAAACATTTAAAGAAGGTGTAGTCTATTGCATGGCAGGGTTTGCGGCAACAGGACTCACATCTTGAGGGGTTAGGAAGCACCAAAGCCAGGGCTGTGGGCTGCAGGGTCTGTGTGCTTAGCTGTCATCCCACAGAGGGTATTCGCCCCCCACCCTCTCCATACTTTCTGCTATGCCATCAGCTACAGAGTGGCAGTTTCGAGAGGTCCTTGTGTACACTGGTCCTGCCGGCTCCTTGGCTTTAGATTTCCTGGGTCCCAGACCTTTAGGAAATAAGTCTTTGAATTTTATGAACTATCCAGTCTCAGGGTGGTTTTGTTCTAATGGCACCAACAGACTAAGATAGTGGCCTTATTTAGAAATAGGATCTTTGCAGATGCCCTCAAGTTAAGATGTAGTCATAATAGAGAAAGATGTGTCCTAGCCCAGGGTAACAGGTAATGCTGTGGGAAGGGAGGACTGTGGACACAGAGGAGACCACTATGTGAAGGCAGGCAGAGTGTCCCCTGAGGCCAACTCAGGATGAGGAAGGGCGTGTTAATTAGCTTAACAAGTAAATTTTTTGGTGATTCTATATCCATCCATGCAAATCCTCCATGAATATTTTGCATTTTTTCCTGTTTGGATGATCATTTTTCACAGTTAGCACACACACACTTGGATTACCTGGGAAAGCACTTGGCTGTGTTTCCGGGCTTATATCAATGCCTCACACTTTGTCAGTGCCCTGTGACCTGGAAAAATAGTCTGATGTCACCTGTCACCATGGCAGGACCCTTTGTCCTTGGCTCAAAGTGAATTGTTTAACCAGCCATGATGAGATGTCTCTTTAGCTGTGGTCATTTATAAAATGCCATTGCAGGCTAGAAGTTCTTGCTGGGCCACTCAGTGATTAAAGATTAATTTCAAAGAATCGAGAAGACTCAACATTTTTATTCACTTTCCTGAAAACAGAGGCCTATCTCATGTTAACTCAAGGTCAAATGAAATAATTATTTGTTCAGATGATACAACTTCTAAGGAACCCAGCATAGAGGAACTTCCAGTGCCTCAGGGCTGGGGGACAAGAGGACCAAGTGGCTCAGCTGTCAGCCTAGACCTCCCTCTCTGAAGGAAGCTTCTGCTGGCTCCCAACCTCACAGACATCACATATAACCAATTGCAGGAGTCGGTTAGCAGTAAATGTAGCAGGAGATAGGTCCAAGATACATTCTCGCTAAATGGCATACTTTTATTTTTCGTTATTGCATTTGGAACACATTTTAAATATGGTTCGCCTGTCATCATAATGGATTGGCAGTTAAAAATAACTTGGGAAATTCGTAAAAAAACAGCAACAAAAAAGGGGCAAATAATGACACTGGTAAAAACAGCAACGCAGACAACAGTCCATCAAGTTCACGAGGAAATGTATTTGGGTCAATGTCAAGAAACGAACAGCCGCCAACATGCTCTCTAAAGTCAGAACTAGCAATTTCGTTTTGGGAAAATAATGCCATCTGTCATATCCAACAGATACTGGCCTGAATTGCATCCATTTTAAGGTCAGAAAGAAAATTTGTATTACCATCATAAATGCACAGCGTTCATGAAGAAGTGGGGTTTAGAGCTAGCTTTGTGCAAGTTTGTATCTAAGTAACATTGAGATGAAAGAATTAGCCAGATGTAGGAATTTAGAGGATTATCTTCTTTAAAGAAAAAAAAAAGTCAAGTAAGTTGAAAGGGCAGAGCCCTCATGGTGTTCCAAAGCTGAAAAATAACATTTTTCATGAGGTTCTGTGATTTCAAAGGAAGTAGGTGTCCATCGCAACAACAACAGACTTGTAACTCTTAACCACAGTATTTAATGTTATTTTTTAAAAAGATGGTGTCTAAGAATTTCATTGCCGTGAATAGACACCATGACCAAGGCAACCCTTATAAAAGAAAGTCTTTAATTGGTGCTGGCTCACAATTCAGAGGTTTAGTTCATTATCATCATGGTAGAAAGCATGGTGTGCAGGCAGACTGGTGCAAGAGAGGAGCTGAGAGTCCTACATCTGGATCAGCAGGCAGCAGGAAGAGGGAGTGACACTGGGCCTGGCTTGAGTTCCAAAGGCCACCTTCTGTAACACACCCAGTCCCACAAGGCCACAACGCCTAACTGTGCCACTCCCTATGGGCCTATGGGGCTATTCTTATTCAAATGACCCCAGAGGGGCTTTCTATAAGTGTTTAATTTAATAAGTCCAAAATAAGATGAAGCTTTAAACCTCTCTTAGGATGTAACAAGATGGTCAGGTCATCTTCAGAGAGCAGCACACGACAGGTAGTCACTAATCTAAGTGATTCCTATCAGGAAGTTAGGGTCTGGTGTTGGGTATAAAAGTGTTATGTGGCAAGACTTTATCCATACTCTGGCTGTTCTTCCTGCCTGAGAAATGCTGGAGTTTTCCGAGTGGCTCCACTGGGCCCCACTGAGACCCCATCTTCTAATCTGGGTGCTCCAGACCAGACCCACAGCAGCAGGGATGGGCCTGCAGGACCAGAGCCAAAGGGGGCCTCCCTCAGTACCTGGGAAGAACTACGGTGACTATTGACCTTTGTGGCTGTGTCTGGATAAGATACTTCCCACGTCCATAAGAACAAGGGTTCTAAAGCAGACGTGGGTGGGGAACGAAGAGAACTTTGTATGGATAAGGTTCTAGTTGGAGCACTTTCTCCTGAGGTCCCAGGTGGAAAGTCTGGCCAGGAAGGAAGGGCAACCTCAGGGATCTGAGGTAGGAGTGCTGGGTTGATCACGGCTATCTGCTCCACAAACATGAAGCGTCACCAGGGCTGCATGCTCTGTGCAAACTTGCCATTAGTTCTTGTCCCAGTTACCTTTCTATGGCTGTGGAGGGGTACCATAACCCAAGCAACCTGTAAAAGAAAGTGCTTAGTTGGAGTCTTGTGCACCCTTTCCAAGGGTGAGTCCATGACCATTATGGTAGTAGGCAAGCAGGCATAGTACTGGAGTAGTAACTAAGAGTTGAGGTTTGAACCCCAAGCATGAGGTGAGGTGGGGAGAACTAACTAGGAATAGGACCTTGAAACCTCAGACACACCGACACACCTCCTCCAGCAAGGCCACACCTCCTAATCCTTCCCAAACAGTTCTATCAAGTAAATTAGCCTATGAGGGCTGTCCTCATTCAAACCACCACAGTTTAGTAAACTGGGTCAGAAGGCCTAGGCTGGAGAGGTCATGGGCTCAAGAAGGGACCTGCTACCATGGTTTCCCTAGATGGAAAATACCATCTAAATATATATGTCTTTACTCATAGATAAGTGCAGTTCTCGGGCTGGTTCAGAGGCGGCTTTTCATAGAAGATGTTGGCAAATGCAGACTCATCTGGTTGAGAATAGTGATTCTAAGTGCCCAGTCCTAACTGGATTTCTATGTCACTCTCCCTCAAGGCCTAGGCAATGTCAGGAAGAGGAGCAGAAGGAATACAAGAGCAAGAGAGGGGGGAATGCCATGAAATTCTGCCATCTGGATATGACACGAACATTCCAACCATGAGCACGAAGAGGCAATGGATATCTGCCTAAGATTGGGTCCTCCAACTTCCTGTAGGTACCGCGAGGCCTGGCTGGGAAGCGAAAGAGGGAGAGGAAGTGGGCGGGGAAGGGTGTGTGTGTGATCACACTGTATGAGACTGTCGATAACAAAGAAACAAAGCTCTAATACCGACACAGCAGCCTCAGAAAGTCTCTGTTCTTTCTCCATTCTGTCAAAACCTCTTAAGCTATGATGACCATGTATCAGTTTCTCATTTTATTTTTAAATGTATTTTGAAATTAATTTGGCTCTCGGGTGCATAAATTGGTACACAATGAGACATCACACCAAGTTCTGATTGTGTGTGTTTCACATCATGTCTAAGCTAAGGTGAAGATTACCTATCTGAGGAGTTTCTTATCCATTAATGAAAAAAGGCTCATCATTTTCATAAAGTTCCCTAAACATAACCTCCCCCAAAGAGACACGCCTACAACACTTCCACATAACACTGCTCCCTTTGACACACTATTGTTCTCCATCTGAGTGCTCCAAAACCTGTTCTTTGATTCTTCCTCTCTCACCAAAATAGAGGGAGAAGCACGTAGAACCACAACCATACAGATGGCGGCGGTAGGTGTCCTAGCGCAGGGCTTCCCTTGGGTAGACTTAAGGAAGTGCCTTGGGAGCCTAGAGTGAGTAACTTTTCACCTGGTCAAACACGCTGGCTTTAAAGCTCAGCTAAGCTGTCAATCAACAATTGCCTAGCCTGTGTCACAGCCCTGCTGAATCGGAATCACACCAGAGTCTGAGCCCTGGATAGAGGGCATCTATGCTCGGTTCTTTGATGCCAGGGAAGGTATGTACCTGGAGTCCCTTACATGGTGTTTGGTGATTGCTGAGGACTGAAAGAGAGACTCCCAAAGGTGTGATGAGAGTGGGGGTGGAAATATCTCCTCAGCCCCACCCTCGGGCCACAGAACAAGCCATGGAGGAAGGATATCATTCCTGCAGGTCAGCCATTTTGTTTTGCTTTGTCTTTTTCCATGGTAAATTACCAAGGAGGCCCAAGAGCTCAGAACGCATTCAAAAATTAGAATTGTGAGGGTGTTGTGTAGCCACTTCCTGCCAAATCACTGGAGGGGAAAGGAGAGGTACATGGAATTCACATGAAGGCTACAGACCCATGAAGACCCTTCCCAGCATTCTATAGGCAGTAAGCAACCGCTGGGTGAGAAAAGACTCCTTGGTGGAGCTGCCTGCAACCTGCACATGGAACTCCAAAGACACAGTTTTGTGAGTCATCACTCACCCTGGGTGGGCGAGAACAGACTTTTCAGTGGTGCAGCTTCCAAAGTCACTCATGCGCTTGTAAGGAATCCCAGCCATCCATTGCTTCACCAGATAGACTTGTTGGAATCATTGTTCCGGTCTGTGTCCCGTGTTCTATGGGAGATGTATAGCCATGTTTATGTCTCTCCAGGAAAGTCACGAGACAGGTGGTCAGGCAGCCCTAGGTTCAATGTTGGGGGATGGGGGGTTCTCTAATTTCTTTCTCAGGTTTCATAAGGACCTTCAAAGGAGAGGCCAATGCCCCACTGAGTGGAGGGGTCGCTGTACTCCAGTGAGTACCCCAGTCAGTGTCCAGGGGACTGTGAGAATCAGCTTTGCAGCCTTGAGAGCCCTCTGATGATCCAGTGAAAAGTGTGAGCTCAATACAGAGGCTCTGCTCTGTCCCTAATGGTCTGCTCGGCCGGTTCCAAGTAGCTGAAAGAGCAAACTAGGTCCATGTGATCAGCCCTCCATAGCTGTGTTCCCTGCGTTTGTAAAGCCAACCAACTCCAGGCCAAGATAGCAAAAAAGTCTAAAGAGCTGCACACAGCATTCACATTGCACTGGGCATTAGGGACAATCTTGGGAAGATTTCAAAATAAGAAGATATACCTAGGTTCCATACACATACCAGGCCACTCTCTGTGAGGTATCTGAACAGCACAGGGGTTGGGATCTGAAGGGAATCTTGGAAATGTGTGGTATTCAGTGCTTGGCTTTGTATTCAGACTAGGAGGAACCTTCATCCTGGCTTTTTTATATTTTTAAACCAGTCAAGCAGTTCTGAATGCCTTATTTAAGCACTCTAACCCTTGATTTTCCCATCTGCAGAATGGAAATAGGGCTACTAAACTCTTAGGGGATGGGGTGTCTACCAGACACAGTCAGTCAACACAGCCTCCCACTCTGGCAAGCAGCTGCTGGGATTTGGTGGTGTGGGCCCCGTGAAGTAAAGACTCAGTAAATTGACTCAGTAAAGTTTCCACAGATCGGCAGACTGCCTCTTCCTCAGAGCATGGCTCAGTCAGGGTACAGCTTTGGGTGTGTGTCATCCTGAGCTTGCATGGGGGACAAAGCACACGTATGAAACCTTGTGTGCACATCTTAAAATCAGGACATCAGAATCTGCCAAAGAGAGACGCACAGTGGTGTTCTAAAACATAGGTCCTCATCCTTCTTAGTGCTGCTTAATACCCTTTAATACAGTTCCTCGTGCTGTGGTGACCTCCAACCATACAATTGTTTTCATTGCTACTTCATCAGTGTAATTTTGCCACTGTTATGCATCATAATGTAAATATCTGTTTTCTGATGGTCTTAGGCAACCCCCATGAAAGGGTCATTCAACCCAAGGGGCTGCAACTCACCGGTTGAGAACCACTGGCCTAACGTGCTGTGATGCTGACTTTCTGTCAGGAGAAGATCTGTGATGAGACACTTCAGTTCTGCAATGGCAAGGCACATGGCAGCTCCACTATGGGCAAATAGACACTCGGAGGCTGAACCAAGGAGGCTCATGTAAGCTGTCCTGAGACCACAGTCCTTGGCTGCAAGCCTTAATAACAAGGTGACGTCAGCCTGAGGGGCCTCAGACAGTTGTTACGCAAAGGCCCCAGTGGAGGGGCCTGTGTGTGAGGCTGTGCTGATCAATGAACAGGACTGGGCTCCTGGCAGAGTCTGTGCAGTTGTTACTCCCAGGCAGCCATGCGGAAGATCCAGGATCTGCCTCTGTGTTTATTTTTCCTTAGTGCTGACACGAATGACTCTGTTTTGATCCCCCCATAAATCCAGTTCCTTAAGAATACATTACTTAAAAATTATTAACAGAAATACTTCAGCAAACCAGAACAGGCAGAGAGAAAACAGCATCTTCATGCTCCGACTACGCCTAGCTGTAAATGAGTGATCGCTTAAAGCCGAGGGATCCCAAGGGTTCAATGACCTTGGCGAATGCACAAAAATCGCCATCAACTTTGAATAATTATTAAAGGCTCAATTGCACAAAGCACTGGATTCCTCCTGGAAAAGACCCAAATTAGGGAACCCTGGAACAAGACCTGCTCCTGCAGGCTTGGCTCCTCTCCTGGGCAGAGTCCCCTGTGTTTTGTAGAAGGCACCAGAGCAGTGGAAGAGATGGAGACAATGACAGTGTGCTTAGAGGCCACCCCTGGAGCTGAGCTGTGCAGGGTCCCAGAATCTCAGCAATGTCAGAATTCCAGGTTCTTCTCTTTTTATTCACTTGGCTTAGTAATTAAAAGGAGCAAAACCCCAAAGCAGCAACAACAACAAAGCCAGAGAGAAAGCACCCAGTTCCCTGTTCCTCTGGGTGGCCAGGTACCTTCCTCGGGTTTCTTTCCAAGCAATAGAGCCAGCTGGCTCTTCTTGACCTCCTTAGGGAATCATCATTAGTGAGTGGAATTCAGGCTGCTTAGGACCAAGTTTTAAGTTCTTGTGATACTCTCCATGCTACCTGACCCATCTCTATTAAACCATGAAACCTCTCATTGTGGGTTGAATGAATGCCTTTGCCTTCCAAAATTCAGGCAGGAAGCTTTTTGTTTGTTTGTTTGTCTGTTTGAAACAAAGTCTCTGTGTAGTCTAGTCTGGACCTTGAATTCAGTTTCCCTGCCTCAGCCTGCCAATTGCTGAGATTAGAGACTTGCTCCACAATGTTTGGTTCAGCTCATGGTGGGGTTTAACTGGGAGATAAATGATGTTGGATATTCGCCCCACTCAAGTGGCAGGAAAGGCTTCCCCTGCCCTGGAGGACTCCTTTTGTAAACTTTGTAAACTTTTGTATACTTTGTAAACTTTGTAAACTCTCAGGGCAGGAAAGTGGCCGCCCCCAGCCTGAGGAGTACCAGCCCCAGGCCCCTCCTCCATACCTCTCTGTCATAACTGGTGGTTTCCAGCCTCTGTAACTGTCACAAAGGTCATCTCCAGCCCCTCATCAGGACCCTCCCCAGATTATGCTAATTTTAAGTAAAAAAATCTGAACAAAAGCCACCACGCCCTGAATTTTCCGCAGAAACTTACCATTCTCTGAGCATGAAAGCCCACCAATGTTGGGGCAGGAAATCCCACCAATCTCCGAGTTTCCCCAAGTTCACGACTTAAAATCCCACCAGTCCTCACCCCGGAAAACTTCACCCTAGAAAGCTCCACCACCACCCCAACTCCCCCAACCCCTGCAAGAACCCCTATACAAGCACTGCCCTTTGTCCAATTCCTTGCTGTCTGCTCCCTCCTGGGAGTATAGGCAGCAACTCCTGGATTCCTCCCTCCACACCCTGAACCCTTCAATAAATCTATTTCATGAGATTTGCTGTGTGGTATGACTCATTGAGAGAAGACAGGAAGTCGGAAGCAAAGAGAAGGAGCTGAGCTGTGGCTCCTGAGTTCCTCAGCTCAGCAGGGGATACTCTTTCCCTGGAGCTGCAACACCTCTCTCTGCTGGGGAGGCTTCCTCTTAGAGCTATGTATGTGGTCCCTGGGCTCCTTTGTCTCAGGATACCCTTCCCTTGGGACACTACTCCACTTCAGAGCTGTGTGGTTCCTGGGCTTCAGAGTCCCAGGACACCTTCCTATCCAGGCAAAAGGCCAACAGATGGGACTGTGTGGGAGGTAATCTCCACAGTAAGGTCCCGCTGCATGGTGGGCTAGGAGTCTTTGTAAGCCACTGATGAGAAATGTCTCACCTGAAACATATGTGTTCCCCAAAGACTAAAGATGAGGGAACTGTTAGTCTACATTTAATTGATTAAACCAAAAACTCCTATGCAGAAGCCCTTTACCTAACACAGAAAAACACATCCTATGTAGTTATCACTTGAGCCCAGATACTCAGGAGGACTATGATGGTTGTTTTAACTGTCAACTTGCCACAGCCTAGAATCACTTAGCATTTCAATGAAGGGTTGTCTCTATCAGGTTGGCCTGGGGCATATCTGTGAGAATTGTCTTGATAATTGATGTAGGAAGGCCCACTCCACTGTGGGTGGCATTATTCCCTAAACAGGGATTCCCAAACTACATAAGAGTAGTGAAAGCTACGTGACAGCAAACCAACAAGCCGCAGGCAAGCATGCACTTATTTTTTCTCTGCTCCTGACTGAGCTGTGATGTGCTTAGCTACTTGAATCCTTGCCTTGCCTTCTACTCAATAATAAAGTATAAACTGGAACTGAAACGCAAATAAACCACTTCTCTAAATTGCTTTTTTCCCCAAGATATGTGTTCACCGTAATAGACATGAAGTCAGAACAGGGATGTACTTAAATGGAAGGCAAGCATGGGTCCTTAGAATGTAGATTGTACTTGGAGCTCACAGTGCTTATGAGGCATCTTAAAAGAACAGAGCTCTGAATGTCCCACAGGTCCTGCCACTCACAGATCAACAACCATTGCTCCTGGTAGGGAATATCACAGCCTATTTGGCTCCATCCAAAGTAGAATTCTGCTGCTGCTGTTGCATATCTCCCCTCCATCATAACAATATGTTAAAAGAAGCAAACACTGCCCTTGAGTTTTCAGCTGTCGCTATGCCTCAATATAGTTAAAGTTGCCATTTAAAATGGTAATTACATAGTATGTGAGCCAGACAGGAAACTGGCCACAGCTACGTTTTCAGCCTGTAGCAGGGTACTGAGAACTGGACTTACCTTTGCTTGCTTTGGGCTTTAATTGGAGCTGAAGTCAGGATGTTGAGTCATAGCTGAGTGGAGGTGTTTTGGAGAGAAGCTCACACAAGGGATTTAGATCTGATAATTTTACCTTGGTTTAGGGGCTATAGTTATACAGAGGGAGGTGTGGCCAGCAAATGCTTCTATCTGACTTCCACAAGAGTAGTTATTTATTGCAGGCATCACTGGGAAGAAAAAGCCTGTCCCTTGGAGTCATCGGAGGAGAACTCCCTAGATGTGGGAAGAGGAAGGACTGTATGGCTGACTTATTCTTTCATTCATTTACCAAGTATTTGGGACACATTGTTACATACATCCATGCTACACATAAGCCCCTGCATCCCAGAGTCTGAGTTTTCTAGTGGATCTAGTATAGAGGAAACAGACAGTAAGCAAAAAGATCCTATCTAGCATGTGCCATGAGGAATGGTGAAAATGTGGCCAAGGGAAGAGAGGGCCATTTCAGCACAGTCGGCTGCAGGGAGCGATTCTGAGAGGCTGCACCAAGGACAATGCAGGGAGTGAAAGAGTCAGCCACAGTCTCTACAAGGGAGGAGTGGGTCAAGAAGAGCAAGCATCTCATGCAAAGGCACTGAGGTGGTAGCAAGGTTCCAGGGTTATCTAAAGCTACTTCCTTCTTCCCACTCTATCCTACATCCCACTCTCCTATTCTCCAACAGCCCCAGCTCTGCCAATATGATAAATACATTGAAAATAGCTCTGTTGAGGTATAATAGATACATCACGCCTGTGATATCTATAAATGCAAAGAACAGAAGGATGCTCCTGCAGCAAAGGGCCATCATCTGGAGTTCAGATGTTCAGGCTGAGTATTGGAGCCAGGCATGATGAGGCTAGGGGAGCTTTCCTTTAGGGAGGAAGAGAGGGTAGGTGGGGTGGGAGATGCTGAGGTTCAGGCTGCTGTCAAAATCTTTGCAGGAGGCAGGAATGGGCTCCAAGAGCAGGCAGTTGATGCTGGGTCAGTTGCAAGGGGAGAGTTTTAACCCTCTCTCACTGTATCTGTCTCCCTGTTTCTCTGTTTCTCACTGTGTCTGTGTCTGTGTCCATGTCCATGTCCGTGTCCGTGTGTCTGTGTGTCTGTGTCTGTGTCCATGTCCGTGTCCGTGTGTCTGTGTGTCTGTGTCTCTGTCTGTCTGTGTGTGTGTGTGCGTGTGTGCGTGTGTGCGTGTGTACGTGTGTGCATGTGTAAGTTGGAGATCAACACCAGGTGTCTTACTCAATCACTCTACACTTTTTTTTTTTTTTGGGAGACGGGTCTCTCACTGACCTCTGTAGCTCATCAATGCAATGAAACTGAGTTTGCTACTAAGCTTCAAGGAATCCTCTTGTCTCTGCTTCAACAGTTCCAGGATTAGAGGCTATACTGTTGCTTTGGTTACTTTTCTGTTGCTGGGATAAACATTATAACCAAAATCAATTTGAAGAGGAAAGGGTTTATTTGGCTCACCCATCCCAACCCTGTCCATCACTGAGGGAACTCAATGCAGGGACTGGTCAATACCTTGAGGGAATGGTGCTTATTGGTTTGCTCTTCCTTGGCTTGCTCAGTCGGCTTTCATATGTACCTCAGGAACACCTGCCCAGGGGTGGTGCCAAGCACAGTGGTCTATGCCCTCCCACACCAATCATCAATACAGGAAATGCCTATAGGCTTGCCCATGGGCCAGTCTGGAGGAGACATTTTCTATTTCTCTTCTCTTCAGATTTCTCTTTCTTTAATTTGTTTTTGGTATAATATTTTAATTAACTCGTTAGGAATTTTATACACGTATACATTGTACTTGGGTCATACTCACCCCCTACTCCTCATCCTCCAAGATACACCCCTACTTACTCACCTTCTTCCAACTTTGACTTTTAAAAACATATTTTAGTTGAGATAGCATAACATCAATTACCTCTTCCCTTTTTTCCTCTAGCTCCTCCCTGCTATTCTCCTTTGATCTCCTCCCAGGCCCCCACTCTTAAGTTGATAGCCTCTTTTCTTTTATTATATGTTATAGATGTGCACACATGTATATATGTGTGTGCAAATACATGCACACACATGTCCTGCTGAGTTTGTTTTTGCTAGTGGCATGTATATGGTTTCAATCATGAACACTCTGCATTGGACAACCTAAGGGATCTCATCTCTGGGAGAGGCTGTTTGTCTTCTCTGTCACCATTGGCTGCCTATAGTTCTTTGTCTAGAGGTGGGAATTTGTGAAAATTTCCTGCTTCTGCACTAACATGTCCATTGATATTGTGTTTGTTCTGCTCTTGCTAATGCAGCCATTCCTAGGAAGACTTTCACAGCAGATTGTTTTCTAGTATATCAGCTCCAGTCTCCCTTTCCTGCTTTCTAGTATATCAGCTCCACTCCCTTTCCTGGTATTCCTGAGCCATAGATGCAGGAGCTGTGAAATAGATGGATCCACTGGGGCTGAGCTTCTAACAATCCATGATCCCTGCACTGTCCAAGTGTGGTTTTCTGTGATGGTCTGCATTTGCTGTGAAGAGAGGGCTTTTTGATGAGGCCTGGTAACTACACCTCACTGAGGGTATAAAGAATTTTATTAATTGAGTTTCTCTTGACTCTAGCTTGTGTCCAGTTGACATGAATTTAGCTAGCATAGCTCTGATGCTCGGCTTTTTCTGTGGATTCTCAGGATCCAAGCATATATCCTCTGGCTTTCACAGCCAAGCACTTACCAACTGAGCCAAACCCCAAAGCCCTACTTTCCTTCCACGCTCTTGAATTTGTTTACAAGCAATAGCCTTTAAGGGCTTGTGGTGGTTTGAATATGCTTGACCCATGGGAAGTGGCACTATTAGGAGGTGTGGCCTTATTGGAGAAGCCTTGTTAGAGGAAGTGTGTCACTGAGGAGGTGGGACTGTAAGGTCTTTTATACATGCTCAAGTCTGGCCATTGTGACAAAGTCTCCTTCTGACTGAGATGTAGAACTCTTGGTTCTTTCAACTCCATGCCTGCCTGGATGTTGCCATGCTTCCTGCCATGATGATAATGGTCTGGACCTCTGAAAATGTAAGCCAGCCCCAGTTAAATGTTGTCCTTATAAGAGTTGGCCTGGTCACAGTGTCTCTTCACAGCAATAGAACTCTAAGTTGGGGCTTGTTATGCAAAGTACAGGGAGTTCTTAGTATTCAGAAATTACATTTCAAAGTTCCCATATATGTGTGTTTTCCTGGAGGGAGATTCCATATCGATGTTTTTAAGGGGGTCTGTGTCCCTGAAGGCTCTGGGCCTGGTTTTATCTGCATGGGGCTGCTTGCCACTGCCAGGGAGACAATTAGTGTCTGGCACGGGTTCAGCCCCAGCTGCTTCCCTGGGGACTTTTGTGTTCTTGTTTGAATACAGAAAAGTTAAACTACCCACGTGCCTCTTTGTCCAACAGTCCCAGCTTCATGGCCCTGAGCTGACATGTAATAAGTCTCTGAAAGAACCTGAGTAGAAAAGATCCACAAAGCTGTGTGCTGGAGTCTAACCTTGTCAAAATGCCCTGTGCAGACAGTAATGAAGGTAGCAACCATCTCAGAAAACCAAAGAGCCCACGCTGCAGGGACCTCCACATCCCGGGCTGAGCACATTCCCAGGGCAGCGAGGAAGCTCAAATCTGTTTGCAAAGCATCCTTTCTGGCAATCTTTGGGGGAAAACCTTCCTTTGATAATGGGGGAGTTGGAAGACATGTAGAGGTGAGAAACCTCCAAATGATGTGAGGAGCATCAACAACCCTTTCTGGAAGGGCCATATGGGAAAGAAACATTGAGAATGGCAAGGGAACCCACCTAGAGATTTCATGTGCCATAAAAAGCGACCCTAATGCTCTCTAGGCTGGGGCTCATCTAACTCCTGTTGGTCCAGGTAGAGACCTGTCTGTCCTTCCTGGATCTTCTGCAAGCAGTGATGTGGCTTTGGGCATGACTAGTGCACCTCTGTGGGTCTTCAACTTTCCCTCCATAAAGGGCCTTCTGTGATCACAGTAAGGTCAGACAGGGATATGTAAGGTAGAGAGAGTGTCTTAGTCAGGGTTTCTATCCCTGCACAAACATCATGACCAAGAAACAAGTTGGGGAGGAAAGGGTTTATTCAGCTTATATTTCCACATTGCTGTTCATCACTTAAGGAAGTCAGGACTGAAACTCAAGCAGGTCAGGAAGCAGGAGCTGATGCAGAGGCCATGGAGGGATGTTCATTACTGGCTTGCTTCCCCTGGCTTGCTCAGCCTGCTCTCTTATAGAACCCAAGTCTACCAGCCCAGAGATGGTCCCACCCACCAGGGGCCTTTCCCCCTTAATCACTAATTGAGAAAATGCCTTACAGCTGGATCTCATGGAGGCCTTTCCTCAACTGAAGCTCCTTTCTCTGTGATAACTCCAGCTTGTGTCAAGTTGACACAAAACCAGCCAGTACAGAGAGGTCTGTAGAGATCAGCCAGGGTGCACTGTGGTTTTCACTACAGACATTCCCAGAGCTGATGCTGACGACTCCTCTGTAGCATGCTTTATGGTCTTCCTTTATGCCACCCCCTAGCCACGAGGTGGACTCAGATGCTTTCTCCAATGCTGGCCTCTGCCTATTAAGTAGCCTTCCTCTCCAAGGTGCATACCTGCCCAGGGAGGCGCCATTTTTCCTTGTAAGTGAAGACAAGTCCTGAAGTCACACGGTTGGGTGCAGTCAACTCTTCCAGCAGTCTCTCTTTTCTGACACCCTGGGGCCAGCCTGGGGACAGGACTGAATGTGGGCTCAGAGCAGAGCATGTTCCCACTCTAGGGCTACAGTACTGTCAGTCCTTTGATTAGAAACTGCATCTTAAAAGTTGTGCCCTCAAGTTCTTGTTGCTTGACTCTTCCCCACATGATCAGGGAGTGTGCCCTTTCCTCAGTCTCCACTGCTAATGGGGCTCGAGATTCCTACACATGGCTCACTGATTTTTTTCCCACCTTGCTCCTGGATGCCCTCTCCTACAGTACATCCTAGTAAATAGCAGGGCTCTCTACTATCTACTCTCCCATCTTCCTGTGGGCATAGAAAGTGATGCTTTCCTTCAGCCAAATGAGCTCTTCTGCCCAGTGTCTGGGTTTCATCTAATGGTGGTAGGATACTGGATCTCTCATCCCAGCTTCCTTCCCATCAGCCTATTACTAGCCCCTAAACTCCCCGCCTTTCCCTTCCCCCACATACACTTTTCTGGCTTTGTTTGGTGTTGGACACTGCCGATTGCCTTTGTGGTCCTCCCCCCTCATTTGAAATACATAATGTGTTAGAGCAGATGACAGCTGTGAGTTCCCTGCCAAATATCCCCAAGGTCTCTAAGTCCACTGCTCCATCCATTTCTTGTATGACCTCTTCCACCTTTGACTCTGGCACACTCTGATACCATTGGAAGGTAACAGATTTTCTAACTACTAAGTTCAAGGTCGTGGGGCTTCCTCCTCACTACACTCAAAGGAGAACATCTGTCCTAACCCCACTTGAACATTTAGTCAATGTTTGGCCCAGCTTGGTACCCTCCCTCTTCTCTGATGTGCCTTCTACCCTCCTTCTGCAGAGGCTCCTAGCTTACAATGGAGTCTTGTCCTGATAAACTCTTCCACAGACCGGAAGGACCATGGGTCAAAAGTGCATTGATATTCCTGACCTACCGAGTAGTCTAGATAGACATGGTGATCCAAGGTCCTCTGGGTGCTGTTCTGGCCACAATGAGTAGGATCTCTAAAGGGACTCAGACTTCATGGTGTGTACCTGGGAAGAGGCAAACTCAGCCTAAGGTCTGGTTCCTGTTGGAGAAATGTGACTTTTGCATTATTGTACAAGTTTGGGGGAAACAAACTTTTTTTTTGTCCCGTAGAGACAATTTTTGGGTCCATCAGTACTGGCTGGACTCTACCATGTGGCTACTCTCTTTATACATTGGAGGCTCCTCTTCATCTTTCTGACCTTTAAATCTTGGAGGTCCTGAGACTTGTCTCTTCTCCATCCTCACCCACTGCAAGGGGCCACAGCTGTCTCCTGGCTTTAAACGGAATCCACATCCTGACCCTGGGGAGTGTCTATCTGGCCAGGCCTTCTCCTGGATCTCAGCACCATGCATCTGTTTATCCTGGTGCCTCTTCAGAGATGTCACCATGTCTAGCCCAGTCCCTGTGGTTCCACCAAGCCTGTTCTTCCTCCAGTTACAGGGAACCTTCTCCTCAAGCCAAGTGCGGCGGGGAGTTGGGAAGTGTGGAGGTGGGGTGTTGTTCATCCCCCTCCACTTCTTATGCCTCATATGAAACTGATTAGTAAATCACACTGGCTCTGGAATCAGGTCGTGTCCTTGCCGCCCACATTGCCAGTCCCCCATGACAAGCCTCCTCCAGTGCGCCTGACTCCTTAGAGCAGCTTCTTCGTGAGGCCTGACCTTGTTCCATGGCCCCTTCCCCCAGGACTGCCACCGTCTCCTGAGGGAGCCAACTGATTGTGTTTCCTCAGACCCTGCCAGTCTTCTGACCCTTCAATGTCACATGGAGTTGAGACACCCTGGCCTCATTATGACAGGCAAGGTTGTAATGTTGTCTCTTCTTACAGCTGCCCCCAACTTCTTCACTCTGATGGGGCCAATGTCTCCTGTTCACTGCATTTCAAACATACCAATGCACCCTCTGTGCATGGTTTTCCCTCTGCATGGAGCACTGTTCCCTTAGGCATTTGCTTGTCTTTCTCCCTGACTTCCGGTGCGTGTGCATATGTGTGTGTGTGTGTGTGTGTGTGTGTGTGTGTCTTAATTCACACAGGCTTTCTGGAGCCCCTGACCCTGAAATGTCAACCCAACTCCCTGCGTGCCCACGCCTCTCCTCTCCTTTATCTTCTTACAGGACGGCTTGTTAATTAAAATTCTCAGTATTCCACTATTTGTTCATCTCTATTTTTTCTCACCATTCCGGAAGCTTCAAAGAGCAGGTTTGTTATATTTTTTTTCTTCAGTTCTCCTGCTTGCCCTAGTGGGAGTCCTGGCCTGTAACTGGTGCTCAAGGACATGGAATCTTACAAAAAAAAAAAAAAAAGACTTATTTACTTCATTTTATGTGCATGAATGTTTGCCTGCACAAATGTCTATGTACCATGTGCATGCAGTACCCAAGGAGTCCAGTAGAGGGCACCACACTTCCTGGAACTGAAATTTCAGGGGATTGTTAGTTATGTTTTGGAAGCTAAGACCAGAGTCTGGGACTCTCCGCAAGCAGGGGATGCTCTTAACTGCGGAGCCTCTTGAGTTCTTTTTCTATCCCCTCACAAGTCCACCTGCTCTAGAACCACTGACATCCTCTGTCTCCCTACTCATATTTTGGAGCTACGCTAAGAGCTCCCAGAGGGTAAATCAGAATGACATCCTATGGAAGATTCATTTTTCACGCCCCTCCCCCCCACACCCTTTGCAAAATAACTTTGAATGAGAGGCAGAGTCCCAGCTGCTGCATGTGAATTTGCATGTGGACTTAGAGTCTAACATCAGAACATTACACAACATTATACACATCAAGCTGTAATGTGTGACAGGGGTGGGGTTGCCTTCTGCCACCTCTGCTGTCACAAGGATGGGAAAATGCCTGATGTGTCTTCCTTATTTGAACAAACTTGTGGTCCATATCCTGAGGGCAGTCAAGCAAAGCGGAGATGATCGGAACCACCTCCAATGACTTGCAGCTCATGGGCCAACCTGTACGTTTTTTTTGAGTTTGTGAGATAGTTTGTTACATCTTGACAATGCCAAGGTCCATCTTCCAAGCACATACCCCATCCTCAGTTCAAGCTGATCTTGGTAACTATGACTGGGCTTGGCCAGTCACATTTCACAGGAATCGTCACCCTCACAGCCTGCTTCTTGTCTCCAACCTTTCCTTTCTCAGCTCTGAGCTGACTCAGACACGTTAGTCTGCGCCTTAGGTGGTAGGTGGCTTAGTCAACCAATGGCTTCAGGTTACAAACTATCTCCGATTTGTTTCTGTCTGTCTCTTTGTTTTACCAAGGCTGGCTGCTTCCCAATGCAGGATGGTTGTCATTGCAATTTGTCTATGTAATTCCTTAAATGCATGCTGTAGGGGGGTGATCTTCCTGCAAACACCAAGAAAAAATGTTCTAGAATTTTATTCTAGTGGGATCTTCTTTCGTGACCATGGTGACTGGGGGAATGACACCTGCTGTGTGGCTCAGAACTGAGCTGGTAGACGGGGATCGCTCATGGTGGGTGGGTGGATCAAGAAATGATATGGAATCCAGGCCTCCAAAGAAGACACAACTGTGCAGGGGGGCGTGGATGTTGAGGATTCCACAGAGGTGAGCCTGGCACATCTGTGTTTCCAGTGTTTGTATTGTGTCTCTCACCAGTTACCTTGGTGAGCCTTCATCACTCTGGCGGGTACCAAGTCTACTCTCTGATTATGCTCAGAGTTTTTTCTTCTCCACTTTTTATGGCCAAGCTCTTTCAATGCCACTTCATCTCATGCATAATAACTGACATCTCGGAGGAGGTTAGTGTGTGGTGGTGGGAAAATTAAGAGAGCTTTGAAATGTAAAAAAACAAAACCAATACCACTCACACTGGGGTTATGCTCTCTAGTTCCCAATGTGTGTGTGCGCGCGCGTGTGTGTGGTGTGTGTGTGTGTGCGTGTGGTGTGTGTGTGTGTATGTAGTGTGTGAACATGTATGTGGTGTGTGTGAATGTGTGAGCATGTGTGTGTAGTGTGTGTGAGTGTGTGTGTATACATGTGTGTGTGCTGTGTGAGTGTGTGTGTGTGTGTGAGCATGTGAATATGTGTGCGTGACTAGTTTGAGGCAGACACACTCATCCAGGTACTTGTGCTATATCTGGGGGCACCAGAGCCATCACAACCATATTCTTTATTGGATGGGGCTCAGGAGCACATGGCAGAACCCAGAGTTGTGGACGTGAACCTGACCTAGGAACAGAGTAGGCTGAGGGGAGTGAAATCCAGGCCTAGAGGAGGGACAGAGTGGCCTGTGAGAGAAGAATCACTGTGACTGAGTGAATGTAAGGCAGGGCTTGCCTGGAGATGGCCTCGAATCTTCTCTGACCCAGGAACAACTGTGTGCCCTGCGAAGGTTGAACTAGAGAATTGCTCTTCTGGGACCCCCACCCCTTCCCCCAGCTCCCAACCTCTTCTTCTGGATAGAAACTGAGCAGCAGCACAGAAGCAGACAATGTAAGCCCTGATGGAGGGGAGGGGAGGAGAGGGAAGAGGTGAAGAGAGGAAGAGGGAGGCAAGAAGCAGGGGTAGGCAGCAGCCAGCAGAGCTCCTGGTGTGGCAGCAGACGAGGCTTGGGGCAGAAGCACCATGAGCAGCAGAGGGATGGCAGAGACAGGACGGGAAGACTGAACCCAGGGCTGTCCTGAATTCAGGGACACCTAGGGGCAGCTCTCCCCTCAACCTCAACATGGATGCTCACGGGTGGCCAGTACCCAGAGGACTTGGATAAGCCACAGACAAGACTATTTCTAACAAAAACACCACACAGCTAAATATAAGAAAAGTTCATGCTTGGGCCATATAGATGGTTTGGTGGTTCGGAGTTCTCACTGCGTTCAGTTGCCAGCATCCACGTGGGAGCTCACAATGGCTGGTGAGAGCCCAGCTGCACATGTAATGCCCTTTATGGTCTCCAGGGACACCTTTCACACACAAACTCTATCCCCCCCCAACACATGTACACATAAGCAATTTTTAAAAAAGATCTTTTAAAAAAGTTTATACTTGACATTTTTTTTTACAAAAGGAATCCTTTCTACTAAAAATGGGTTAAGAATACTTTACATTCAATAAACAAATATAACTTTATTTGAAAGGATACTGGTCTGTATTCAGTCCAGACTTCGACTCATTGGATCCTTTCTGGTTTCAAAATGTTACAGCCCTTTATCTGGATCTCTTGCTGAAGATATATGGTACTTCAGGAAACCGGCACTTTATTGAGCCATCAAATATGTCAAGGGGAAATATAGAGTGGGTGGCAGGAAGGGCTTCAGAGCAGAAAAATCTTATGGCGACACAGAAATATTTCCCAAGGAAGTTGTTAAAAATCCATTATGTGAGCCATTTTAATGTGTTATTTATCAACATCTAGCCATTAAAAAAAAAGTTAGACAGCATTATCAACAAAATTCCCCCACTGGTACGGTGGACCAGATGCCCATATGATGTTCCACATCTGCTGATGATTAAGTTCCAGGATTCTTTCTACCTTTGAATGCAATAGAGAACAATGGGTCTTTGCATTATAAAATGTCACAGCAAAATCAAACATTTGCTTTCTTAGAAGGAGCAAGGACAGGCTTTAGTATTTCGTGAGAGATGGCTCAGAGGGCAGGAGCACTTGCCGCTCTTGCAGAGGACTTGGTTTGGTTACCAGCACCTACATGGCAGCCCAGAAACATCTATAATTCCAGTTACAGGGGAGTCAGTTTATGCCCTCTTTCTGACCTCTGTGGGCACCAGGCATGCAGCATGTGGTATACATACATATATGCAGGTAAAGTAATCATACAGATAAAATAAATGCATCTAATTTTAAAAGAATTTAGTTATTTTGTATAGCTCCCAAGTCATAAAATGTAGGACTGTGAGACTTCAAATGAATGAATTGTTTTTTTAAATGTCAGAGTCACTCTATGGATTTGTTCTGAGATGACACAAAATTGATTTATTGCTGATTAACATGACATAGCAACAGTAACAAGAGTATTAGTACACATTAATTTAAAATGACCCAAAGGGAGGCAGAGCTGAGTGAGAAGAGGGATGTCCAGGGGAGGCCTGGCCGCAGAGGCCACAGGAAGGGCAGGGCAGAAGCAGTTGCAGAACCGGGAGAGTCTACCGTAGTCTATGGTGTTTCATGTGTGCAAGAATTGTGTGCCAAATACTCTCAGTGTTGGTGCAGTGCCCCTGAAGACAGTGGGCATAGAGCTTTTAAAGATGGATATGCACACACCACGCATGCACACACATGCACATCCACACACCAAACACACTGATTAAAAATGGCAACTGGATATCTCCAAATGGAGGAACAGTTATTGATAGCAGAGAAAAATTTACACCCAAGAGGCACCTCTATCTGGGCTAAGGACACTCTGTATACATGCACGGCATGAATAATTCTGTGATCCTTTAGAGTTCAAAGTCTCAGGGGTGGTGGTGGGGAACAGGCACTTGGAGCCAGCAAGATATCAACTACCAGGCTCTTAGTTCGCAGAGCAACCCCAAGGAACAGAGACAATTCTGCACCCGTGTTTGAAGTGACCACATAAAGTCCTGTGAGCATGGAGAAGATTGAAGTCAAATATTTACAGTACTGAAGGGCTCACAGGCAATGGAAAAATCACCAAAATTAAGAACATCTGGAGAAAGTCCCAACTGGGCCAGGCAATGAAAAAACATCAGGAAAGAGATAGCGGTACTGGGGAGGAAGGTGGCAAGGAGGGGGCTTGCATTCTGTCTCTGTCTCTGTCTCTGTCTCTGTCTCTGTCTCTGTCTCTTGCTCTCTCGCTCCTCCCTCCTTCCCTCCCTCCCCCCCCCCCTCCCTCCCTCTCTCTCATGAGGTTGCCTTTCTGGGCCAGGCTTGAGGGAGATGATGTGATTCTGTCTGACTGACTTTGCACCCTGCCAAATGGAAAGATCGTTACCCCTCATTTCACAGAAAGGAGCAGTTGCTGATGTATAAGGCAACCTCTGAGTTTAAAAACATGCGCAGGCATAATTATTTCAGACCAATCCATTGTTGTGTATGTCATCAACATAAGGAAGGAGGGTCACTTAGAAAAAAAATGGCGTCAGCTATGGTCACACCCACTTTCCACTTTAATAACTATTGCTCCAGGCCAGTGAGGTGAACCTCTCCTGGCCCCAGTCTTTGCATCTTACAATGTGCTCTTATGGGGACTGGAGAGATGGCTCTGTGATTAAGAACACAGGCTGTTCTTTCAGGGGACTCAGGTTCGAATCTCAGCCTCTGTATGATGGTTCACAAACATCTCTAACTCCAGTTCCAGGGGATCTAACGCCCTCTCCTAGCCGCCACAGGCACCAGCAGCACACGGAGTACACACAGTCAAATATCCATACATATCAAATAAGAAAATCACTATGCAAACTAAATTAAAATATGTGCAAATGGGTTTCTACGATGCTTAACTGAGGTGACGCAGGCAAAGCGCACAGTGCAGATTACCTGGTGCTTGTCATTTTCTTACAAGAGCCTTTAGTTAGAAAATCCAGATGTCCAAGGGAACCTGAAGCTCCATCCTGCACACTGCTGGCCCAGTGGAAAAGATTGCTAAGTTTTGCAGCTTTGAAACTCTCAGAACTAGTTGGGCACAAGGGCACAGGCACAAGCCGAGGAGGCCACTGCAGGGCATTGTGGGGGAGCAAACCCACCATGAACGAGCAGACCTCCTCCACCCTGAAGCTTATAACAGGACATCACACAAGGGGACAGCAATCTCACGACTGCTGCCTACAGCGACACAGATGCCTATGAAGTTCAGGCCGTCCTTAGAAGTGTGTTATTTATCCCATGTGTGGTACACTCTCTTGTGTCACCCCTTTGAGAACCTCCTGTCGCTTGGGTAATAGAAAAACTTTGACAAATAAGAATATGTTAGGCTTCAAAAGAGGACTTTTGGCAAAATGCAAGTGTACGGCTGCGAACCAGGACAGAACAGGAGAGTCTAACAGCATTGAAATCACAGTTAGGTCTGCTTGAGTCCCAAGAGCAAGCTACAGAGAATTCCTAGTCTTAGGTCTGTGTCCACGGCCTCACAGAGTACCTGGAGCAGTTAATAATAGTGAGTGATGTGGGATGCTAGGTGATCAACTGGTGATGTCTGTCACTGGCTTGGGCAGAGGACAGCAGCACACCACAGCTTTTTAGACTTCCTGTCCATATTTAAGACCTGGCTCAAATGCTGTCTTAAAGCCATCCTTCCAGACTCAGCATCTAGCTCAATCAGAGCTCAATAGTGATGAGGTTGTCCCTGCTGTTGTATATTTTAGGCAAGTAATTTATTACCTAATTGTATATTATAATTGACCCCTTTCTTTTCCTTACTTATAAGCCCCCCGCTGGATTCACACCCTTCTTTTAAACCATCTTCATGTAGCCACAATATTCCTTTCCCCTCTCATGTCTGAGTCTCCCATTCTGGCATTCTTCTGGTTACTTGAGCTCTTGCTCAGCAGGCACTGGGGGCTGGAGCTGGGATCAGCTGAGACACAGCTGAGGACCGGCTTAGCTGCATTGGGCACCTGGCTCCACATGGCGAAAGCTCAACTCTGCTGATGGGCCTTCCTTTGGATTTGTTGCATGATGCTCCTTAGGCTTGGCCGGTTCTGAACTGGCGGGGAAGGATGTGGCCCAAATGGAGTCTGACGGACCGATACGAATCAGCCATGGGCAACTGAACAAGGTCTGTGTGCAGTGGTCAGCACATTAGTAAGGGGATACCAGAGACCAATGAGCTAAATTCAGAACAAAAGATGAACACATAAAGCCCCGGGGTTCTCAGTGGCTGGGCTGCTGGTAAAGGATACGGCAGCACTTTCTCAGCTCACTGGCTGTTTGTGGCTGGAGATTGAGAGGCTGGGTAGCTCTTAGTTAAGCAAGTGCTGCCAATGCCCAGTGTGGAGTCTTAGCTGTCTGATGGTCAGCCACAGAGTAAGAGGTCCACTTGCCCTGGGGAAATGACTGATGGTCCCTCCACTGAATCCTTTCCTGGCTCCAGCATCCTGGTGGGATCAGTTAAAAGCTGTGCATGAGAGAATGGGGCTTTACTTTCTTCTCTCATTCTTGATAATTCTTTGAGGATTTCATACATGATCAGATCCATCCCTGTCCCACAAACCTTCCCAGACTCTCCCTTCCCGACATCATCAACTCTGTGTCGTTTTTCTTTTTTTTTGGAACCCGTCAGGTCCAATTGTTGCTGACTGTATACACTTAGTACGTGATCTTCCACTGGGGGCGGGCCTTAAAGTAACCGGACTCTTCTTATAACTGTCAGTGCCAGTGGCTCTTCAGCTAGGGGTGGGGCTTCGTGCCCAGCTCCTCTCTCCTTGCTGAGAGTCAGTGTGTCGTGGGCTCACACAGGTCTTCTGTGTGTTGTCAAACTGTGAACAGCTGCCCCCGTGTGTCCAGAAAGCACAGTTTGACATTGCCATCCACAGCTTCTGCCTCTTGTATTCTCCCCCATCTCTTCCACGATGATCCTGGAGCCTCGAGAGAAGGAGAAATATGATATAGACACCCTCCTATTCAGGGATGAGCTTTCTGTAGACTCTGCTCATTCTCTACACCTGACCAGTTATAGGTCTCTGTGTGAATTGTGATCTACTGCGAAGAGAAACTTCTCTGATGAGGGGTGGAGCAATGAGTATACTTACAAAGTCCCTTCCCATCTATCAGTGAAGGGCAGAGACCTAGATGTCAGTGTAGTGTTATCTGGCCCTTCAACCAACTGAGCATTACTTTCTTTCTAACATCTGTGGAGTAATGCTATTCGTGAAGGAATATAAATCTCCATGGCGACGGAGACAAGATTTCCAGCCTTATGCCCCTGGGTCGGGGAAAGCCTTCTTATGCCCCTGGGTTCTCAGGCAGGGCCTCCCTCTGGGCAAGCTCCGGGTTAAATATTTTCTCCTTTGCCCTTCGGCCTGCACCTTTTCTTCTGGGAATGGCATCAATTTCTACAGTAAACGAAGACCTGTGTGAAAAATCTTCTTGTTCCCCATGTTGGTAAAGGGGGAGCGGGGTGGAGAGGGGCTTCGTGTGGAACTGGGAGCTTGACTTTCTGTGGAGACTCCTCAAGCAGGCCAGCGATTTCCCAGCTGCCCCAGCCAGATCCACCCATTTAAGACGTCGAGAACAGCTCGAAAACTCCATGCTGCTGAACATGGCAGAGTCCCACTCAGTAGCTGTAGCTCCCTCAAAGCACCTGTCATCTCTTGACTTAAACTTCCCCTGTATTTATGGGTTCTGTTGAATAGGGGACAAACCCGGGAGGGCCACCCCACGTGCTTTCAAAATCACTATCACATGGGTGATTACATTGCAAGTTCTGCAGCAAGCTGCAAGGCGTAGCCTGACCTCTTTGAGAATAATTATGTCTTGTAATTTCCTTTGTGGCTGTCAGAAGAGTCAAGGAAAAGCCCCCATCGACACTAGCTGAAAGGACACCTGGAAGTTGCCTACCTGCTTCAGAAATCAGTGTTCTTGGGAGATGTTTCTGCTACTTCTTTCTCTGCTGCGAGTCCTGGCCTCCATACTCTGAGCTTTAGCCATGCCAGGTATTGAGGTTTGGTCTGTTGCCTACAACTGAATCCTCACGTTTACCAGCCTTTGTTATACAAAACCTTGCTCTTTAATTTAAGACTATTGAGGTTTGGTCTGTTGCTATGTGTTGCAAAGCTAAATGCTGCCCCAGGTTACCTCAGGGATGAAGAGATCCTATGTATCCTTGCCCTCCAAGTTGTCCCTAGCTGGTCAATAAAGATGCCCACAGCCTACAGCTGGACAGAAGTAAGATAGGCATAGTTTCAGTTCCCAGGCTTGGGATTGGAGGGAGGACCACAAGAGAGGGAAAAAGAAGGTGAAAAGAGGAGAAGATGCCATGGGGTAGGAATCGTGAAAACGTGGCCATGAGGGCTAGCCAATTGGAGAGGGACCCAGATGGAACAAGGCAAGTTATAACTCGGGTTTATGGTTAGGGAAGTAGAGCCTAATAGCTTAGAAGGTAGAAATCTGCCCAGCTCTACTGCATAAGGCTTATCATAAATATAAAAGTTGTGTGTCTTCTATCTGGGAACTGAACAAAGGTCGGGTAGAAACCCCTGATTGAGTTTAAATATTTACTCCAACACCACAAAGGCTGATCCCTCTGAAATGGTGGACAATACACATCTTTCCTTCTTCCAAGTTGCTCTTTCAGACACTTGCTGAACAACATTGAGGAAGGTGACAAGCGCCGCAGCTCAGTATGGCAAATGACGCAGCCGCATCTGGCATTCCCTGCATCAGTGTGTCCCAGCGTTCTGGACAAAGGCTGCACAGAATGAACAGAGCTTAAGGAGGTGAGGTAGAGGAATCCACTGGATTAGCAATGACAAAGGCCTCCAAGTTTGGCAACAATGGATTCTCTGATGTTCTCCTCAGACTCCTACTCTCTCTTCTCCTCGCCCACAACTTAGTATAGTCTCTAGTTAATATGCACTCCCCTCTTTATGTATCACAATCTTGCAGATTCTCCTGGGCCCCAGAGTTCCTTTTCAATGATGGAAAATGTCTGGTGACGCTTAGGAAGTTTCTGAACCAAGATTAGTTCAAAATCAAGTGTGGAAGGAGCCCGAGGTGTTTTCCACTGCGCATGCGTGGGTTGCATCGCGCAGCTTCCCAGGAAGCTTGGTTCTGAACCCACATCCCCCTCAACTACTTGCTGAGTGTGCTTTCCTGTTGCTCCAGAGACTACTGTATACCATGAACCACAGCACCGTCACTGTGCGAACTTTTCTGCTTTTGTAGAGACATAATGGTTTCATTATGGAAAAGAGAGAGTCATTATCTCCCTCTGCCTTTCCTCAGCATGTATCAGATCAGTGTAACTCTGGGTTGTGTTGTGTTAGATTTACAGTGGTTTTCAACCTGGGAATGGCAATCCCTTTGGGGCCGCATATCAGACATGCAGCATGTCAGATATTTACATTATGATTCATAACAGTAGCAAAATTACACTCATGAAGTAGCAAGAAGAATGGGTTTATGGTTGGGGGTCACCACAACCTGAGGAACTATGTTAAAGGGTTGCAGCATTAGGAAGGTTGAGAACCATTGATTAGAATATTTAATTTTGAGCACTACTGTTTGCGTTGCTGCTTTGAGGTTCATGAGGAATTGACCAATGAGTTTTGACATGAGATTAAGCCAGAATTTCTAGCAACTTCTGACACGGCTCAGACATACTTCTGTCATACTGTGCTATGTAGTTATGCTTTTAGCATTCACAATTATAAAATCAAACCTATGGCCAACTCTGAAAAATGTTGATGATTCTCTGTGTTCCGCAGTCCCTCAGATTCAGTCGGCATTTAGTTCTGTATGTGACAGCAAGTAAGCACACCCATTTCAACAGTATGCACATTTGTATGTGTACCAAATAATTACTTTAAATTTATGTATAACGAATTACCAGCAAATGTTTGCTTTGTATAGGCATCTGCCTGGGTCACATAAAAATTTCTTAGGTGAGGGCTCCGTTGGGAGGATGTTTGTTTAGCACATAGAATATCCTGAGCTTCATTCCCAGGTCTGTATTAACCAAGACACAGTAGCATAAGCCTGTAACTGCAACAGGAAGTTCAGAAGTTCAAAGATATCCCCTGCTACATTGTGAGTTCAAGGGCAGCCTGATCCTATCTTAAAATGAAATAAAATAAAATAAAATAAAATCCCACCTTTCTCAAATGAATAGAGGTCAGAAGGGAACAAACAGGCCCCCAAAGCCTTGACTTGCGGTCAGTTTCAGAGGCAAGCCTCTTACCGTGACGTGTGCTCTCAATTCCTCTCAAGAAGCTATTAGTATATCAGATAGTGACATCATTAGCTTCTGACATGGGAACAACTTGGGAACTCAGTACCGGGAAGTCTCTGGGTTTGATTCTGAAATTCCTCCATAGAAGCTTCTGAGATTTCAGTGCTCAAGCATCCAACTTGAGGCACCGGGAAGAAGCATGGAAATTAGAGACCCCTCGTGAGGCCAGTTGCCATGTGTCACAGGACGTCTGCTGATAATTTCATGTAAGAGTCCTATGTAATTGGTGGCAGAACACTTGAGGATGTGGGGAAGGGGGGGGGAACTCAGTGGACATTTGCCGCAGGTCAGGATGCCTTTCTAGACTGCAAATGCTGCCACGTGGGAAAGCCTCAGAGGAGCCTCAGAGAGTTGTCACTCTGAGCTTGTCACCAGGCCTGTCTGCTGCAGCCTCTAACTCAGCGTCTGCCCTACAAATGCCGCTTAGAATTTTTCTGAAGTTGTACAAGATTTCGCTCAACTCTGGGTACCACAATGAGACATTGTCCCTGAACTCGCTCTCCTCCTACCCTCTGACCCTTCCTCCTGGGGTGAGTGTGCATTTTCCCAAACTCTTAACGGACAGCACCTCCATCACAATGGCCCTGCATGTAGCTTACACTTGCGGGGTGGAATAGGGGATCCTTTGTTGCTGGAGGTAGGGGAAAGGGCATAAATTAACCCAATCTTTACATTCCTGTGAAAAACATGCGGACATTTTAAAGAGAACGAAATTCAATTTTGTATTCCATTAAAAAAAGAAAAAGAAGAAGAAGAAGAATTCCTTGCACACAAACTGCCCTGACATTATTTAAGGAAACGCAACTAAAAAGCTATGCCCACAGTCTCCCCATCCCGACAAACGTAATCATTTTTATTTGCCACGTTTCCTTCCAACCCTTAACCCACACACACCCACCCAAAGCATTCCCTCCATTGTCAGCAAAGCGCCACCGGCTTTTAGAAGAGTCACATTGTGATGGAGATGTCTCTTTTAGGTACTTATGTACCATTATTAAAGATTCAAAATACCATTAATTTCCTTCAAGCTCCATTATGTTTACCATCTATCAGGGTGGCAGCCCATTAATCACAGCCTCGGTGCCTCGGGAGCAAGGATGGACTCTGCTTCTAACAGGAGTCTGAGTACGGGACCCACAAAGACAGGCCTTTCGCCAGCTGCTGACCCTGGGAGCAACGGGGTCTTTAATGGTCTCCTCTGAGGTAGAAACTCTCCTTTAGAAGATGAAATGAAAGGCTAGAGGGGTTTGAGGAGACAAAGGAAATGAGCCCATTCTCCCACTGTCTCTGTCAGAAGAGCAGTTGTGGACACAGCTGCCTTTACATAGTAGCCAGTAGAATGCAGAATGAGAGGGCCTTGACTGCCCCACCGTGTCTCCTGCCTGGGCTGACAGCTGTGTTGGAGCTGGGTGAGCCTCAGGTTGCAGGAAGGGTGGAGGTCTGGGTGCTGCCATCATCCTATCTACTGGGTTATGCCATGAGAGGAGCTTGGGATCAGTAAGTATCAAGTTCACACTGAGTCTTAGAGTTTGTAACATAGTATCAAGGGAGTGGTGGGACCTTTCTGACACTTTTTCCTCTCACCTGAGACAGAAATCACACCAAACCACTTATATAGTAGGCGCTATTGAGCCAAATTCTAGATGATAGGATCTTTTTCAATCTCCGCCCTCCTCAAGACTGTAATAAAAGCCTCAGAAAAACGCAATTAAGGAGGAAAGAATTTATTTTAGCTCACGGTTCAAAGTACAGCCTGTCACAGTGGGCAATTGAGGCAGCAGGAGCTTGGAGCAGCTGGTCACATCACTTCCCCAATCTTGAGAGAGTGCAACAGAAAATACAAAGTCTTCATGCTACTGGAGCATAATGGCCAGGAGGCAAGAGCCACAAATGAACAGGGATAGATGGGGGCACAGTAGGAGATGTGGCTGAAGGGAAGAGAGCTTTTGGCAAGGGACTACTCTATCATGGTCAGTTCCAAACCTAGATGGCTATGTTGAGGGAGCTGGCAAAGAATTCTGGGAGTGTTTGTGAGCAATTGGCATTTTAATCAGCAAGTGAACATGGGAAACTCTACCCTCGACCTCTAAGGAGAGTTCTGTCCCATGGGGTCTGGATAGAATGGAGAAACATGGGAATGGGGACACATTAGAATCTTGATCATTAGAAACCCAGCTTCTCCTGACCTCAGATTCCAGCACGTGCAGCTCTTCCTATAATGCCTTTCATGGGACTAACTGGTTCCCAGGTCCCAGTTTCATAATGAGTGCTACTTGTCTAATTATCTCTCTGTTCCTGGGGCCTTCAGCCATGAGCTGAGCCTGATTCCCGTCTTTCCAGGAGGCAGGTACCTGTTGAGGGACTTTTCAGAATCCACAGTAGTGCCATTAAATTCTTCCAATACTCTGCCATAATATACTCATATCGTCTGTACATATGCATATACTGCTATGCCCATGTCCTTGACCTTGTGTGCATGCATACATATTGTATGTACCTGTCCATGCAGCAGGGGAAACCCTAAGTAATCAACCCTCTAAGATTAAGAAGAAGATGGGGCTGGAGAGATGGCTCACAGGTTGAGAGCACTGACTGCTGTTCCAGAGGTCCTGAGTTCAACTCCCAGCAACCATATGGTGGCTCATCTATAATGGGGTCATCACCATGAAAACAGATTTTAGAACTATTAGAAGGCAAGGTTGATGTTTGCCTCTGCTTGATCTAGAAGAGTCATCCTGTAGACAGCCCTTTGGATGTTGCCTGGAGCCCATATACAAGTTCTTCAGCCAGGATGACTGGGCCCACTGACTCTAGTCATGACTTTCCATAGAATGTGAACATGGTTATCCTAGTGAGCACATAGAGGTCACATGCGAGCAGAGCCTAGTCTTATAAACACACTCTAATCCTTGCTTTCTGGGTGGCATACCCCAACCAAGCTGAGTGAGTGGACAGCCAGAGTGGGGTTACTACAAAGTTATATGTGGCCATCAAGGCTTGAGATGGAAGCCACTTGCCCATTGTGTCCCACTGCAGGCTAAATCCCTCTCCCTTATCCTCACCTCCTCTTTAAGAGATTTATCTTATTTTTAATGATGTGTATATGTGGTAATTTGAAGGAGAATAGCCTCCATATAAGTCATATATTTGAGTATTTGGTCTCCAGTTGGTGGAACCCTTTGGGAAGGATTAGAAGATGTAGCCCTGTTGAATTAAGTATTTCACTGTGGATGGGTTTTGAGGGTTCAAAAGCCCACATCATTCTCAGTTATATCATTTTGCTTCCTATTCATGGCTTGTGATATGAACTCTCAGCTACTGTTCCAGCTCCATGCATACCTGCCTTCATGTTCCCCACCATCATGGTCCTTATACTCTACTCCATCTGCAACTGTGTGATGGTTTGAATAGGTTTGGCCCCCATAAACTCATGTGTGTGAGTGCTTGGCCCATAGGGAGTGGCACTATTAGGAGATGTTGTCTTGTTAGAGGAAGTGTGTTACTGGGGGTGGCTTTGTGGTTATATATGCTCAAGCTATGCCCAGTGTGAAACACAGTCTCTATCTGCTGCTTGCAGATAAAGATCTAGAACTCGACTCCTCCAGCACCATGTCTACCTGTGCACTGCCATGCTTCCTGCTATGATGACAATGGACTGAACCTCTGAAACTGTAAGTCTGCTCCAATTAAATGTTTTTCTTTGTAAGTGTTGTCTTAGTAATGGTGTCCCTTCACAGCAGTAAAACCCTTACTAAGACAGAAGTTAGTACCAGGAGTGGGGTATTGCTGTGATAGACTTGACAAAGCTTTTGTTTGGAGGAATGTGGATTCTGAAACTTTGGGTTACAAAAGCAGTTGAATGCTTTAAGTGGGGCTTAATAGGCCATCCTAGTAAGAACATGGAAGACAGTGGTGCTGAGGGTCATTTAGACTGGGGGGATGTGAGGAGCACTGGCTCAAGAGATTTCAGAGGAGACAGGTTTTAATATGTTACCCATGTGGCTGCTTTATGCCCTTTGTCCAAATAGCCTAACTGAGTCAAAAGTGAAGAGATTTGGATTAATTGCATTGGCAAAGGAAATCTCAAAACAACTTATATTCTGTCCTGTGGTTTACTCTTTTTTTTTTTTTTTTTTTTTTTTTTTTTTTTTTTACTTTTTAAAGCATTTTTTAATTGAAAAAGTCTTTTTCAAACAATGGATTTTGACCACATTTTCCCCCAATTCCTCGTAGATTCTTCCTTTCCACTCACCCAACTTTATAGTTAAAAATAAACAAACAAACAAAAACAAACATAACCAAACAAAACTAAAATAAACAAGACCAGTTTTTTTTTTTTTTAATGCCCAAGCAAAGTAAATTAAGACAAGAAGTTTTCAAAAATAACATTGAGTTGGTTTTGTGTTGACCAACTACTCTTGGGCATTGGGCCAACCTCAAGGTGTGGTTGCTATAACCAGAGAGACTCCATTGGAGAAAACTGATTTTTTTTTCCTTTGCCAGTAGCTATCAATTGCAGATAGTGTCTTGGTTAGGGTAGGAGCCTTCTCTCTGTCCCAGGACCCCCCTCTGGTTTTAACCTGTGCGTGTGTATGCTGCCACAGTCTCTGAGTTCAAGGAACACTTTACTTTTTTTTTTAATATTTTTTAAAATATTTTTTTAATTTTTAATATTTTTATTATATATTTTCCTCAGTTACATTTCCAATGCTATCCCAAAAGTCCCCCATAGCGCCCCCCACTTCCCTACCCACCCATTCCCATTCTTTTGGCCCTGGCATTCCCCTATATTGGGGCATATAAAGTTTGCAAGTCCAATGGGCCTCTCTTTCCAGTGATGGCCGACTAGGCCATCTTTCGATACATATGCAGCTAGAGACAAGAGCTCCAGGGTTCTGGTTAGTACATCATGTTGTTCCAACAATAGGGTTGCAGATCCCTTTAGCTCCTTGGGTACTTTCTCTAGCTTCTCCATTGGGAGCCCTGTGATACATCCAATAGCTGACTGTGAACATCCACTCCTGTGTTTGCTAGGCCCCGGCATCGTCTCACAAGAGACAGCTATATTTGGGTCCTTTCAGCAAAATCTTGCTAGTGTATGCAATGGTGTCAGCGTTTAGAAGCTGCTTATGGGATGGATCCCTGGATACGGCAGTCTCTAAATGGTCCATCCTTTCATCACAGCTACGAACTTTGTCTCTGTAACTCCTTCCCTGGGTGTTTTGTTCCCAATTCTAAGAAGGGGCACAGTGTCCACACTTTGGTCTTCATTCTTCTTGAGTTTCATGCGTTTAGCAAATTGTATCTCATATCTTGGGTATCCTAAGTTTTGGCTAATATCCACTTATCAGTGAATACATATTGTGTGAGTTCTTTTGTGATTGTGTTACTTCACTCAAGATGATGCCCTCCAGGTCCATCCATTTGGCTAGGAATTTCATAAATTCATTCTTTTTAATAGCTGAGTAGTACTCCATTGTGTAAATGTACCATAATTTCTGTATCCATTCCTCTGTTGAGGGACATCTGGGTTCTTTCCAGCTTCTGGCTATTATAAATAGGGCTGCTATGAACATAGTGGAGCATGTGTCCTTTTTACCGGTTGGGACATCTTCTGGATATATGCCCAGGAGAGGTATTGCTGGATCCTCCAGTAGTACTATGTCCAATTTTCTGAGGAACCGCCAAACTGATTTTCAGAGTGGTTGTACAAGCTTGCAATCCCACCAACAATGGAGGAGTGTTCTCTTTCTCCACATCCTCGCCAGCATCTGCTGTCACCTGAATTTTTGATCTTAGCCATTCTGACTGGTGTGAGGTGGAATCTCAGGGTTGTTTTGATTTGCATTTCCCTGATGATTAAGGATGTTGAACATTTTTTCAGGTGTTTCTCTGCCATTCGGTATTCCTCAGGTGAGAATTCTTTGTTCAGTTCTGAGCCCCATTTTTTAATGGGGTTATTTGACTTTCTGGAGTCCACCTTCTTGAGTTCTTTATATATATTGGATATTAGTCCCTTATCTGATTTAGGATAGGTGAAGATCCTTTCCCAATCTGTTGGTGGTTTTTTTGTCTTATTGATGGTGTCTTTAGCCTTGCAGAAGCTTTGCAGTTTCATGAGGTCCCACTTGTCAATTCTCGATCTTACAGCACAAGCCATTACTGTTCTATTCAGGAATTTTTCCCCTGTGCCCATATCTTCAAGGCTTTTCCCCACTTTCTCCTCTATAAGTTTCAGTGTCTCTGGTTTTATGTGAAGTTCCTTGATCCACTTAGACTTGACCTTAGTACAAGGAGATAGGAATGGATCGATTCGCATTCTTCTACATGTTAACAACCAGTTGTGCCAGCACCATTTGTTGAAAATGCTGTCTTTCTTCCACTGGATGTTTTTAGCTCCCTTGTCGAAGATCAAGTGACCGGAGGTGTGTGGGTTCATTTCTGGGTCTTCAATTCTATTCCATTGGTCTATTTGTCTGTCACTATACCAGTACCATGCAGTTTTTATCACAATTGCTCTGTAGTAAAGCTTTAGGTCCGGCATGGTGATTCCACCAGAGGTTCTTTTATCCTTGAGAAGAGTTTTTGCTATCCTAGGTTTTTTGTTATTCCAGATGAATTTGCAGATTGCACTTTCTAATTCGTTGAAGAATTGATTTGGAATTTTGATGGGGATTGCATTGAATCTGTAGATTGCTTTTGACAAGATAGCCATTTTTACAATGTTGATCCTGCCAATCCATGAGCATGGGAGATCTTTCCATCTTCTGAGATCTTCTATAATTTCTTTCTTCAGAGACTTGAAGTTTTTATTATACAGATCTTTCACTTCCTTAGTTAGAGTCACGCCAAGATATTTTATATTATTTGTGACTATTGAGAAGGGTGTTGTTTCCCTAATTTCTTTCTCAGCCTGTTTATTCTTTGTGTAGAGAAAAGCCATTGATTTGTTTGAGTTAATTTTATATCCAGCTACTTCACCGAAGCTATTTATCAGGCTTAGGAGTTCTCTGGTGGAATTTTTAGGGTCACTTAGATATACTATCATATCATCTTCAAAAAGTGATATTTTGACTTCATCTTTTCCAATTTGTATCCCTTTGATCTCCTTTTGTTGTCGAATTGCTCTGGCTAGGACTTCAAGTACAATGTTGAATAGGTATGGAGAAAGTGGACAGCCTTGTCTAGTCCCTGATTTTAGAGGGATTGCTTCAAGCTTCTCACCATTTACTTTGATGTTGGCTACTGGTTTGCTGTAGATTGCTTTTATCATGTTTAGGTATGGGCCTTGAATTCCTGATCTTTCCAAGACTTTTATCATGAATGGGTGTTGGATCTTGTCAAATGCTTTTTCCGCATCTAACGAGATGACCATGTGGTTTTTGTCTTTGAGTTTGTTTATATACTGGATTACGTTGATGGATTTCCATATATTGAACCATCCCTGCATCCCTGGGATGAAACCTACTTGGTCAGGATGGATGATTGTTTTGATGTGTTCTTGGATTCGGTTAGCAAGAACTTTATTGAGGATTTTTGCATCAATATTCATAAGGGATATTGGTCTGAAGTTTTCTATCTTTGTTGGGTCTTTTTGTGGTTTAGGTATCAGAGTAATTGTGGCTTCATAGAATGAGTTGGGTAGAGTACCTTCTGTTTCTATTTTGTGGAATAGTTTGTGAAGAACTGGGATTAGATCTTCTTTGAAGGTCTGATAGAACTCTGCACTAAACCCATCTGGTCCTGGGCTTTTTTTAGTTGGGAGACTATTAATGACTGCTTCTATTTCTTTGGGGGATATAGGGCTGTTTAGATCATTAACCTGATCTTGATTCAACTTTGGTACCTGGTATCTGTCTAGGAACTTCTCCATTTCATCCAGGTTCTCCAGTTTTGTTGAGTACAGCCTTTGGTGGAAGGATCTGATGGTGTTTTGGATGTCTTCAGGATCTGTTGTTATGTCTCCTTTTTCATTTCTGATTTTGTTAATTAGGATGCTTTCCCTTTGCCCTCTAGTGAGTCTGGCTAAGGGTTTATCTATCTTGTTGATTTTCTCAAAGAACCAGCTCCTTGATTGGTTGATTCTTTGAATAGTTCTTCTTGTTTCCACTTGGTTGATTTCGCCCCTGAGTTTGATTATTTCTTGCCGTCTACTCCTCTTGGGTGAATTTGCTTCCTTTTGTTCTAGTGCTTTTAGGTATGTTGTCAAGCTGCTAATGTGTGCTCTCTCTAGTTTCCTTTTGGAGGCACTCAGAGCTATGAGTTTTCCTCTTAGAAATGCTTTCATTGCGTCCCATAAGTTTGGGTATGTTGTGGCTTCATTTTCATTGAACTCTAAAAAGTCCTTAATTTCTTTCTTTATTCCTTCCTTGACCAAGGTATCATTGAGAAGAGTGTTGTTCAGTTTCCACGTGAAGGTTGGCTTTCTATTATTTATTTTGTTATTGAAGATCAGCCTTAGTCCATGGTTATCTGATAGGATGCATGGGACAATTTCAATATTTTTGTATCTGTTGAGGCCTGTTTGTGACCAATTATGTGGTCAATTTTGGAGAAGGTACCATGAGGTGCTGAAAAGAAGGTATATCCTTTTGTTTTAGGATAGAATGTTCTGTAGATATCTGCCAGATCCATTTAATTCATAATTTCTGTTAGTTTCACTGTGTCCCTGTTTAGTTTCTGTTTCCATGATTTGTCCATTGGTGAAAGTGGTGTGTTGAAGTCTCCCACTATTATTGTATGAGGTGCAATGTGTGCTTTGAGATTTACTAAAGTTTCTTTAATGAATGTGGCTGCCTTTGTATTTGGAGCATAGATATTCAGGATTGATAGTTCTTCTTGGAAGATTTTACCTTTGATGAGTATGAAGTGTCCCTCTGTCTTTTTTAATGACTTTGGGTTGGAAGTCAATCTTATCAGATATTAGAATGGCTACTCCAGCTTGTTTCTTCATACCATTTGCTTCAAAAATTGTTTTCCAGCCTTTCATTCTGAGGTAGTGTCTATCTTTTTCTCTGAGATGAGTTTCCTGTAAGCAGCAAAATGTTGGGTCTTGTTTGTGTAGCCAGTTTTTTAGTCTATGTCTTTTTATTGGGGAGTTGAGTCCATTGATATTAAGAGATATTAAGGAAAAGTAATTGTTGTTTCCTGTTATTTTTGTTGTTAAAGTTGGCATTCTGTTCTTGTGGCTGTCTTCTTTTAGGTTTGTTGAGGGATTACCTTCTTGTTGTTTCTAGGGCGTGGTTCCTGTCCTTGCATTGGTTTTTTTCTGTTATTATCCTTTGAAGGGCTGGATTCGTGGAGAGATAATGTGTGAATTTGGTTTTGTCATGGAATACTTTGGTTTCTCCATCTATGTTAATTGAGAGTTTGGCTGGGTATAGTAGCCTGGGCTGGAGTTTGTGTTCTTTTAGTGTCTGTATAACATCCGTCCAGGATCTTCTGGCTTTCATAGTCTCTGGTGAGAAATCTGGTGTAATTCTGATAGGCTTGCCTTCATATGTTACTTGGCCTTTTTCTCTTACTGCTTTTAGTATTCTATCTTTATTTAGAGCATTTGTTGTTCTGATTATTATGTGTCGGGAGGTATTTCTTTTCTGGCCCAGTCTATTTGGAGTTCTGTAGGCTTCTTGTATGTTCATGGGCATCTCTTTCTTTAGATTTGGGAAGTTTTCTTCTATAATTTTGTTGAAGATGTTTGCTGGTCCTTTGAGCTGAAAATCTTCATTCTCATCCACTCCTATTATCCGTAGGTTTGGTCTTCTCATTGTGTCCTGTATTTCTTGGATGTTTTGAGTTAGGATCTTTTTGCATTTTACATTTTCCTTGATTGTTGTGCCGATGTTCTCTATGGAATCTTCTGCACCTGAGATTCTCTCTTCCATCTCTTGTATTCTGTTGCTGATGCTCGTATCTATGGTTCAGATTTCTTTCCTAAGGTTTCTATCTCCAGTGTTGCCTCATTTTGGGTTTTCTTTATTGTGTCTACTTCCCTTTTTAGGTCTAGTATGGTTTTGTTCATTTCCATCATCTGTTTGGATGTGTTTTCCTGTTTTTCTGTAAGGACTTCTACCTGTTTGATTATGTTATCCTGTTTTTCTTTAAGGATTTGTAACTCTTTAGCAGTGTTCTCCTGCAATTCTTTAGGGGATTTTTGTGCTTCCTCTTTACCGTCTTCTACCTGTTTACCAGTGTTCCTTTGTATTTCTTTAAGTGTGTTATTAAAGTCCTTCTTGAAGTCCTCTACCATCATCATGAGATATGCTTTTAGATCCGTGTCTAGCTTTTCCGGTGTGTTGGGGTGCCCTGGACTGGGCGAAGTGGGAGTGTTGGATTCTGATGATGGTAAGTAGTCTTGGTTTCTGTTAGTAAGATTATTACGTTTACCTTTCGCCATCTGGTAATCTCTGGGGTTAGTTGTTGTCGTTGTCACTGTTTAAAGATTGGAGCAGAAGCTGTGTTCCACTCACCAGCAGTCTCAAAATCGTGTGGCGGGGGTCGTGGGTAGCTGGCGGGTGTCAGCCGACCCTGAGCTCTAGCTACCCCGGTGCTGGTCTGGCCGGAAGAGGCCTGTGGTCCTACTCAGGCCGGTTTTCTGCTTCCCTAACTAATGCAGTCTCAGGTCCCGCGCGCAATTGGATTGGAGCAGAAGCTGTGTTCCACTCACCAGAAGTCTTAAGATCCTGTGGCGGGTGTTGTGGGTAGCTGGCGAGTGTCAGCTGACCCTGCGCCCTAGCTACCCCGGCGCTTTTCTGACCGGAGAGGCTTGTGGCCCTATTCAGGCCGGATTTCTGCCTTCCCAACCAAAGCAGTCTCAGGTCCTGCATGATTGGACTGGAGCAGAAGCTGTGTTCCACTCACCAGCAGTCTCAAAATCCTGTGGCGGGGGTTGTGGGTAGCTGGCGGGTGTCAGCCGACCATGTGTTCTAGCTACCCTGGTGCTGGTCCGGCCTGAAGAGCCTGTGGTTTACTCTTAGAAGAACATTTGGATGGAATGGAGCAGCTGTGTAAGGAATAATATGAAATTCCAGGATTCAAATATAAAGTTCAAGGATTCAAAGGGATACTAGGAAGTAGAATGGGGCCAAATCCTGTGTTCAAAGAGATAAACAAATTAGGGATATTAAATAAAATTAAGGGAGTGGTAGCCTTGGGGCAAGATCCCACCCAACTAAGTTTCCATCTTGTGAGAAGGAATTAAAGGTCCAGGCATGGTGGCACATACCTTTAATACATGCCCTGAGGAGACAGAGGCATGCAGATCTGAGTTCAAGGGCAGTCTACAAAGTAAGTTTCAGGGCAACCAAGCTTAGGTGGTGAAAGAAGCCATGGAAAATAGAAAGCTGGTAATGATGCAATTGAATGAGGGGACCATGTTCCAGCCCCTGCAAGCAACAGTACTTGACCATTTCAGCTACATGGTTCTGACTTTAGAATCAAGGACAGAAGAAAGGGGCTGTGGCATTTCCCTCCATGGCTTAGGAAAGAAAGCTTTTGAGGCCAGGGCTGTGTCAGGGGTGTCCCTGCATGAAAGTCTAGAGAAGCCATTACATGAAGCTGCGAAGGTGAAGCCTTGGGGACTCAAAGTGTTAGAGATGCCAGAGCTGTGGGACACATGCCAAGGAAAGCTGCTAACAGGGAGTGGAACCAGCACAGGAGAAGGAAACTAAAGGAGTTGGAGATCTGGAGAGCATTTTGACATCAGAAATGGAGATGCAGAGCTTGAGTTTGCCCAGATGGTTTTTGGTCCTGATTCAGTGTTTCCTCACTATGCTTCCTTCCCTACACTTTGAAATGGTAATGCATATCCTATGCCATTATACAGTGGAAGTATGTGACCTGATGATTTTATAGGGAATTACAGTAAAGACATTTCCCCGAATCTCAGAAAAGTCTTGGGACTTTGAGACTTTTAAACATTGTTGAGACTGTGATAGACTATGGGGAATTTTAAAGTTGGAGTAAACGCACTTTGAATTATGTTATGGCTACAAGCCTACCTGGGCTAGGGAGTAAAATGTGGTGGTTTGAGTAGATATAGCCCCTATAGACTTATGTGTGTGAATGCTTGGCCCATAGAGAGTGGCACTATTAGGAGGTGTGGCCTTGTTTGAGTAAGTGTGGCCTTAATTGGAGGAAGTATGTGACTAAGGGTGGGCTTTGAGGTTATATATGTTCAAGTTACACCCAATGTGAACTTCTGCTGCCTGTAGATCAAGATGTAGAACTCTTGGCTACAGCATGTCTGCCTACACGCTGGCATGTTTTCCACCATGATGACGATGTGATAAACTTCTGAAACTGTAAGCCAGCCCCAATTAAAGGTTTTCTTCACAAGGCTTGCCATGGTCATAGTGTCTCCTCACAGTAATCAAACCCTAACTAAGGCAAACAATGAGCCCCAAATTAAATGATTTATTTTATAATTACCTTGGTCATTAGAAAATTAACTAAGACTGTATGTATGTGTCTTTGTATATGGATATGTGCATACTTGTGTGGGTTCCCACAGAGTCCAGAAGAGGTGGTTAGATCCCCTGGAGCTGGAGTTACAAACAGTTGTGAGCCACCCTAGGTGAATGTTAGAAACTTAGTTCATACTGTAAGAGTCACAAATGCTCTTAACCACTGAGCCCCTTCCAGTGCCTTACTCTATCTTTTCAAATCAAGGGTTAAATGTTAATTTTTATCTCCTCTTTTCCTTGGAATCTTTCATCTTTCACTCCGCCCTGAATCTTCACTAATTGTAGCCCCGACAACGTAATTTTAACACTTAGTTCTAAAATAAAATAAATCTCTTGAAGAGACCATAGTGGAGGTAAGGAGAATTTAGCTCGCTGTATGACACAATGCACAAGCATCTCCCACCTCTTTAGATAAAGCAAGCTGCAGCAAAACCAGAAATGGCCTGTTGTTTATTGTCCTCATCCCTCCTTAAAACGCACTTAACCTTCAGCTTGCGTCATTCATCCTCTAGGGCCCTGGACCGAGTCTCTTCTGCAGTAATTCATCATGAGTTTCCCATGCATGGAGAAGCATCCGGTAGGTGATCACCGTCACATAACAATGTATTCTGCCCCGTGGTGTCTTTCCTCCTTGGTCACGGTCTTTAGAACTGTTATGGAAGCTTCTTCATTGCCAGGGTGTTCAGATCGAACCTTTGACATCCCCCCTCCCCCTGCGAAGCATTCTTTCTTATTGGTCAGTTTCCAAAATCCACATATGCTCCACATAACAACACCAAAAGAACAAAACAGATAGATGCAAAATTCCATGGTGTTTAGTACACCACATGTGGGCACATTCTAAGGGCATAGTTTAGGGAATCTTAGACTTTCGTATGATCCTGCATGAGATTATTCAGTTATGTAATGGAATCCTCTTAAGTGGGCATTGAAAGAGGAAGTCATATCATCATATCATGTCAAAAACTGTACTTGGGAAGAATGAGGGGGAGGAAGAAGAGGAGGAGGAGGGGAAGGGGAAGGGAAAGAAGGGGAAGAAAGGGGAAGGGGAAAGGAGGGGAAGGGGAAGGAAAAGAAAAAGAAACTTAAATAGAAAACTCAAGCTCAAATATATTTCCTTAAACATGTACTCATGGCCTTGGCTTAGGAGAAAGAGGAGGAAGAGGAGGAAGAGGAGGAGGAGGAGGAGGGGGAGGAGGGAGAGGAAAAGGAGCAGGAGGAGGAGGAAGAGGAGGAGGAGGAGGAAACTTTATTAGAAAACAAGACCAAATACTATTTCCTTACACATGTACTCATGGCCCTGGCTGTTGATATTAATGAATGGTGTCTTCATATATTAAAATGCCCCTGTGCTGAAAGCTCTTATTTGGGGCGTAAAGGATGTGATCCTGAAGACTCATCTGTAAAGGAGGCAGCCTCATCAAGGCAGGGGACCACTAAGGACTGTGCGGTCTGCCCACATCTTACTCTTAACGATGTTATACAAATACATGTCTCCAGTGGATCTTGGCTCCAAGGGCTTATGTTTGGAAGACTAAAGACACAGGAACTTTTTCCCTGCAAGTGGAAAATGAGTCTGCTTGGTGTAGGTCTTGACTAAAGTGAGCGCAAAGAAAACTCTTAAGCCGATGTAAGATTCCGGTTTTCATGTGAAGTTCCCGGGGAGCTCCTTGAAGTTTACATTTTTGGACTGGCTGCTGAGACTCAGGGTCTCTGGGTAGGAATGGGTGTCTGCACTCTGCTTTCAACATTTAAGAGGCAGGGTCCAGCAGACCCTCACTGGCAGTAGAGATCTTCAAAGTAAAATGTGGACTAGAGACTTTGATCTTTTGAAACCCACTTTATTTAGGATTCTTGAGTTTCAACCTTCCTTCTAGTTCTCTGAGGTAGGGGACTAAGAAGGTTGATAAGAAAAAGGGGTCATGGGCCAGTTGAGAAGTAGCTCCTTGGAGCAATTCTGCTTTTCACTGTAAAGATACAATTAGTCCAGTCCAATAGCAAACCCCAGACATGAATCAGTAGAGGTGGCAATATCCAGGAGAAACTGTAAGGCTTGGCCCGATCAGTACAATTCAGCACAAGTAACCAGAATTAGCCGGAATACCATGAGAAGTTCTTTGGCACATTTATCTCTACAAAGTGAGGACCAGCAAAGTTAGAGAAGCCTGGTGCAGTCTAGACAAGCCCAGTAGAGTCCAGTGGAGCCCAGTAGAGCCCAGTGGAGCCCAGTGGAGCCCAGTGGAGTCCAGTGGGGCCCAGGGGAACACAACGTAGCCCAGTGGAGTCCAGTGGAGCCCAGTGGGGACCAGTGGAACCCAGCGGAGCCCAGCCAGCCCGCCCCATGCAAAAGCATCCTCTCACCATCTGTAGGGTTCAATTTGTCTTCTTTCTAACATCACCTACCCTCTCAAGTGTCTGTTTTCCTGCAATACATTACATGTTCTCTCTCAAGATAGCTTCCTGAAAAACATCATGTGCTCTCTCACAAGACAGCCTCAAGAAAAACATCACACGACACAACTGAGGTTTTAGAGAAACCAGAAACTTCCACTTCAGTGGACACTTTACTGTTCGTTTACTTAAATGAGATCTGGCAATCTTATCAGTCGTGATCACTGTTCCCTCATGTGCTCATGCATGCACATGTGCAAACACACACACACACACACACACGTACCACATGGCCAAGGGATGAGGATTTAACTTGTCTCTGTATGATGACAGTGGTGTTACCTGGCATTTGGTTCATCTCATCCACACACACGCCTGCTGAGCAGTTGTGCATGGTGTTCAGCTGTTCTATTTAAGGATCGTGTGTCTCCATCCCACTGGAGCAAGGCTTACTCACCCACTTCTGTTCTCATTTTTCCTTTGTGATGTGGCTTATGTCTTTGATTCTTTATCATACTTTTCAAGTGCAGGAGATTGAGGCAGGGCCTCATGTCTGTCTCAGGCTGACACCATCACTGAGCTACATCCCCCATGCCATTTAATTATTCTTGAACCATTTTCTTTGTAGATCAACTTCTAGGAGTAGGGAAACGAGAGTCAGACATGTGGTTGTTATAGCACAGCAATATTTGGAAGGTCTGTATGAGGAGACAGTCCTTTTTATTTTTGTTTGTTTGGTTGGTTGGTTTTTCGAGACAGGGTTTCTCTGTATAGCCCTGGCTGTCCTGGAACTCACTTTGTAGACCAGGCTGGCCTTGAACTCAGAAATCCGCCTGCCTCTGCCTCCCGCTGGGATTAAAGGAGTGCCTGCACCTGAACACTGCTCACAGCTTTGTCACCTGAGAACTGCACACACATCTGTGTTACTTTCACATAGCACACACATTGGTGTCACCTGGGCACTTCATACACCTCTCACCCACACACCACACACACAGCTCTGTCCCCTGCACCCTGACACACAGTTCTGTCCCCACACACCACAAACACAGCTCTGTCCCCTGCACTGTGCACACATAGCTCTGTATCCCACACACTGCACACACAGCCTTGTCCCCTTCATACACTCATTCCTGCCTGTTAGTCATTTCCCCCTAACTCCAGTAATAACAGATGTTGCTATTTAAATGATTTGTCTCATTTAAGCTGAGAATATTCGCATATGCTTTGGGGTTAGTTCTTTGGGTCTGATCTTATTCCACATTCTGTTTGTGTTACTTTTATCATATTTCATGTTCCTTTGAGTCCGGTCTTATTTGTATGTTTTTGTTCTCAGCCTTGACTCCTGGAGTCCTTTCAGATATGTGTGAGCACTGTCAAAGGGCATCATCAGGGACAGTCACTGCTGTGGCCACATTCATGTAAATATTTTGCCTTGCCTGTTATCTCTACATTAAAGTCTAAGTCATCTCACTTTAATTGAGAGGTAAAAGAAAACATTGACACAGACTATCCATTTGTTTTGTCTCCTTACGTTTTGGAAAAACAATTATATTATTTATCATTTCTTCAAAGGCAGGCTGTCTTGTTCCAATTTTCTCTACAAATCATTTATAGATTAGGCAGCTTCTTTGTTTAGGGGTTATTTTAGAGAGTGTGGCTGTGAGTTATGGTTTCCTCAAATTTCAACCAGCCTATACTGGCCTTATTTACGGCCAACCTTTCTTCTCCTTTTGTAGAGATGTGTTAATAACACATTTTGCTGGGTCCACTCTGCCCTATGTCGTCTATGCACTTGTCTTTCTTTCTCTGCAATCTTCTAGACTTTTTATTGCTGCGTAGAGAACACTGTTCTTTTCTGGAAAAGCTAAGGTTGTATTTTCTTCTCTTTGTAGAATTTAAAAAGACACCCACAAAGGGAAGAGTGCAGGTTTTATGGACTGTAGAAAAAAAGGCAAAAATCATGAATATAAAATATGCCTGCTGTCTCTAAGGAGGAGTAGAGTAAGGAGCCTGGCACCATCAGTCTTTAAGGCGCCCTTGGTACCAAGCTTCCAGCACAGGAGACACCAAAGGACAGAAAGGTGACTTCCCTAGAATGTCAGTGTGCGGACCTGCACATTCAACCCCATTTTCTTCCTTTCAATAGCAGGTTCCTGTGTATTCTTTTGTAGCTAGAATTTGCTTGTGTGTTGTGTGTATGTGTGTGTGTGTTTATGTCTGTATGTCTGTGTGTCTCTGTACTTTTTTTGGTGTCTCTGTGTGTATGTGTATGTGTGTGTGTCTGTATCTTGTGATTATCTGTATGTCCGTGTTTCTGTGTATGTTTGTATATGTCTCTGTGTATATTTGTGTATGTGACTATGTATTTGTATGTGTGTATCTGTCTCTGTGTGTGTAAGTCTCTGCATGTTTGTCTGTCTGTCTGTGCAAGCTGTGGAAAACATGCAGGAATTGGTTCTCTCCTTCTATGATGGGGATCCTGGTGTGGAACTCAGGTCTTCAGGCCTTGTAGCAGGCACTTTTACCTGGTGAGACACTTCACCATCCCTGAGTTTATTTCTATGTATATTTTCTCTGTGGTTTTTACGTATCATTTAACACCCTTCCTTAACCTTCTGTGTCCCCCAAAGGAGAGCTGACGTTTGACATGCTGAACTCCTACTCTGCTGTGTTGCTGAATCCACTGTCCTTTCAAATCTGTCACAGGTCATGTCCACCATTTGCTTTATAATTTAGTTTAATATCTAGTTGTAGGGTTGGTCTGATGCCGCTGTGTATTCAAATGCTAAATACTGGCCTCCAATATCAGGTGGAAAGAAAAGGAAATCCTCATGTACACCAAGTGATGCTATGTAACCTCGCTTCCCCATGTTAACTGGTCAATGAAAGGCTAAATCCTGTGATTGGGCAGTGGATAGAAGTAGGCGGGATTTTGGTTACATGGCTAGGGGTCACAGATAGAGACAAGAAAGAAGAAGAAGAAGAAGAAGAAGAAGAAGAAGAAGAAGAAGAAGAAGAAGAAGAAGAAGAAGAAGAAGAAGAAGAAGAAGAAGAAGAAGAAGAAGAAGAAGAAGAGAGACCAAGGGAGGAGGTGCCATGAGAGGAGATGGACCATGAGCATGTGGCCAGGAGAGGCATCAAGTAACAAGGGACAGATGACTGGGATGGAAGTTAGAATAGCTCAAAACCTGCAGAATCTAGGCTGACAGATTATAAATAAAAGTGCCTGGACTGTGTATATTTTATACAGTCTAGCTAGAATTTTTAATTCATTTTACATCCAGTGGTACTAACAGAGCTAATTTTCCCAGCAAACTGTAGCTCACCATCCCCCTTCCTCCTCCTCCATATGTTTTGCCGACATGTGTCTCCAGTGGCCAACAACCAAAGCCTCCTCTGCTGTGACAACAGCCTCCTGGCCCTGACTGGAAGTTTAGTAATGTGCTCACACTCCATGTTCCCTTAGTCTTGCTTTCCTTTTCATTAAAAGCAACCATTTCTTTAAAATCAGGTCCCTGCGTGTTTGCTAGTGTGAGGTATTTCTTCCCAGAGGCACATGTCACTGCTTTCCTTTCCAAATAGGAGAGAGTATAACATTGTGAAGCACACAGCAAGCGCTTGCTGTTATTTTATGAGTGGAAATTCTTACAGTAGCCAAGGCCTTGCCCTGGATTCCAATTCTATCCCAAGCCCTTGCTGAGCAAGGCTGCCTTACGAGCTGCGATACATGTACCAGTTGCTCATGCAAATGTCTTATTTTTAATGAGAATAATTCAGACATAATATCTGCAAGGAAGAATAAGGTTCTGGTATCTGACATCAGTATGAGTCCCCTGGGATGTTTGAAATTCTCAACATCTGGGTACGATAAGCAATAATAAGGTCTAAAGGCGCTCTCACTGCTCAGTGTCTGTTTAGTGACCTCTCTGAAGATGTTTTAAAAAGAATCCAAATAGCAACAGTAAGGTTTCAGAACCACGTGTGTTCTTGGCTCCTGTGTCCTGAGTGGTGAGATGGGGACACACCCGTGCGAGATGGAATTCCTGGCTGAGAGAGACTTTGATCACAACTTATCGGGGATAGCCAATGCACTGTGTGGATGAGACCCATCCTGCCTCCAGAAGTTGTGACTTGGTGCCACCTCTCAAAGCAGGCACCATAGACTGGGATCTCAGGAGGATCAAAATCCAAGTGGACTCATCGAAACAGCACAAACAAGTTCTGGCTTGACTAACATTTTTTCCTCGTCATTTTAATTCTCAACATTTGGGTTTTCGTACAGCTTTCAAATGTACTCAATAATGAGCAGGCATTCCACCAATACAGGCCTAAGACATGATCATAATTTACTTGGGAAATTGACCGAAAACAAAAACACATTTCTGCATAAGGTGCCGAGTGGTTCCCTTGCTCTTCCTTAGCTTGTGGGGTGGCTTTGCACGCGTGTGCAGTGGAAAAGGCAAGGATTTGCAGATGGGGTGTTATGGACACCCCAACTTCCTCTGCTGAGCCTGTGCCTTGCTCGCCCCTCTGCCAAATCCTTCCTTCCTCAGAGACACCAGAAAGCTGTCCAGAGAAGTCATTCCATGGATGTGAGTCAAGACCTTTCAAAGCTCTCTAAATGAAACATAAAATATTACATTCAAATATCTGTCTTGAAAACACGACATATACTCTTAACTTCAGATAGTTCCCCTGGACAAACCGGTGCTATGCTTCAGTTTCCGTGACTGAGGAAGATTCACAGGGAATAAGAAGTACAGATGTTTGTTTCCACCCTTAAGGGTGTTCAAGGCACAAAATGCTCCTAATTTAAAATTAGCTGATGTTATGGGATACTGTCTGTGATTAAAACTACAAAGAGCATGAATTGCTGTGTCTAAGGAAACATCCGAGGATTACCCTTCTAGATCAGAGGTCCTTGCTCTGCTTTGGGCTAATGTGAGTGTTTCCTGGCAGACTAGTACAGGGCACATTCCCAACACAGGTTAGGGAACAGACACAGTGAAAACAAGGGTCATGAACCTTAGGGTATTGATTGTGCCCTTAGGAGGTCTCTGTGGCATTTGGTGGAGGTGGAGGAGGGGGGCGGATCACAGCAAGATTCCCAATACCCAAAGCAGCATTTGGGCACTGTTGAAGTTTTGTCTTTTACTGTCTATTGTACTTCTAAGTACAGGTCCCCCAGACCTGGAGTCTGCACAGTCTCTGTGACTCTGCCCACAAGTTAATTCTGGTTGGTGAACAAAAAATGCCAATAGCTGAGCAGAAGAGACAAAGGTGGGGTTGAGGTTTCCTGGGTTTGGGGGGTGGGGGTGGGATTGGGGGCAGAGGAGGACCACAAGGGAGAAAAGGTGCAAGAGAGGAGGAAGGAGAAGCAGCCATGGGTTAAGAGTCAGGAGAGTGTGGCCCTGAGTGCTGCCCAATTGGAGCTAAGAGCAGCTGGGATGAAACATAGTAAGTAATAACTCGGGTTATCAGTAGGAAAGCAGATTCTAATAGCATGGAGGGTAGATATCTGCCCAGTTTTTGTGCTGCTTAAAGCTTATTGCAAATATAAAAACTGTGAGTGTGTCTTTCATCTGGAAAATCAATAACCAAAGGTGGGGTAGAAACCCTGGGCCGGGATTTAAATATTTTCTACAACAGTGTACACTGATAAATTTGAAGGCCACCCTTTCCCAGACAGGACCATCTGTACCTGCTCTGAGAAGCACAGACAGAAAGGTTCCAGCATGAGGAAGCAAGGTGCTAGGAATTGTGAACCCCTTAAGACATGCTCCTATCTGGGGACACAATTAGCAAGTAGTCAAGGGTCCTTATTAGGGCCTATTCCCTCTGAGGTGGGGTACAAAGCTGGCCATGCTGCCAGCAAGGGTCCAGCAGCTTGTTCCTGCAGCTCCTGTACACTTGCGCCTGAGCACCTGCTGGATGCTGAGAAGGCATATATTTCATAACCCCCCTGTCTCTATGGTTCCCCACTAAAGAGTTTGTAAAGAGTGTGGGAACTGACAGTCTTCCCTTAGACAGTCAGAAAACAGGACTTCATGAAACATCAGCTTGGCCTGTGGGTTCAAGATGGATTCTGTGTGAACATACACCCTCCCAGCTGTACTGTAGTCTAAAATCACACTTCCAGTCTCAGTGAGATCTGAGGGCAAGGGCTCCCATTGAACAAAGAAACTATGTAAGCCAAAAACCATGCTTTCTAGCTTTTATTTATTTGCATGTGTCTGTGTATGTGCTAGTGTGTGTGTGTGTGTGTGTGTGTGTGTGTGTGTGTGTGTGTGAGAGAGAGAGAGAGAGAGAGAGAGAGAGAGAGAGAGAGAGAGAGAGAATGTGTATGTGTCAGTGTATGTATGTGTGTCCACTTTGTCTTTTGAGATTGTGCCCTTACTGTCCTGGAGCTCACCAAGTAGGTGAGACTGGGTTGTCATTGAGCCCCAGGGATCTGCCTGTCTCACCTTCCCAGCATTGAAACTATGGGCATGGACCACCACTGTCTATGTTAGGGTTTTATTGCTGTGAACAGGCACCAAGGCAACCCTTATAAGACCCTTTAATTGGGGCTGGCTTACAGGTTCAGAGGTTCAGTCCATTATCATCAAGCCAGGAGCATGGCAGCATCCAGGCAAGCATCGTGCAGGAGGAGCTGAGAGCTCAATATCTTGTTCAGAAGGAAAACATAGCACTGGCTTCCAGGCAGGTAGGACAAGGGTCTTAAAGCCCACACCCACAGTGACATGCATCCTCCAAAAAGGCCACTCTTATTCCAAGGCCACACCTCCAAATAGTGCCACTCCCTGGGCCAAGCGTATTCAAATCACCACAACCACACCTGGACTTTTTACTTGGATTCTGGAGACTGAACTCTGGTCCATGTGCATGTGAACCTTGCTCCTGGGCTATCTCAATGCTCCCCCATTTTTTTTGAGACAGGGTTTCTCTGTATATCTCTGGCTGTCCTGGAACTCACTTTGTAGACCAGGCTGGCCTCGAACTCAGAAATCCGCCTGCCTCTGCCTCCCGAGTGCTGGGATTAAAGGCGTGCGCCACCATGCCCGGCTGCTTCCCCATTTTTGAGAGGGGAGCAGTTAACATGAGATTCTCTTCTGAGTGTTAATTCAGTCTTATAATCAAAAGGCCAGACGGGAATGACTCCATGTTGGACATCACATGGAGAAACACATAGCAAGACACCGTTGTGAAAGTGTCAGAAGTCCAGTGACACAAGAAGCCAGCAAGCACAAACCAACAAAACAGGCCTTTGCTGCAAGAAGCACCAGTCTTGGCCGTCCAGTGACAGGAAACAGGCCATCCTGGTCTTCAACATCTTCCAAGTCACATCCTTCCTAGGGACAAGGGATGGTCTCAGGACTAGAAGGCCCCTTTTCCCTACAAGCAGTGATGATCTCTGGTGAACTGAGTAAAGATTAAGACGTGTGCCTGGCAAACACAGAAGTGGATGCTCACAGTCATCTATAAGATGGATCACAGGGCCCCCAATGGAGGAGCTAGAGAAAGTACCCAAGGAGCTGAAGGGGTCTGCAACCCTATAGGTGGAACAACATTATGAACTAACCAGTACCCCCAGAGCTCGTGTCTCTAGCTGCATATGTATCAGAAGATGGCCTAGTTGGCCATCACTGGGAAGAGAGGCCCTTGGTCTTGCAAACTTTATATGCCCCAGTACAGGGGAATGCCAGGGCCAAGAAGTGGGAGTGGGTGAGTCGGGGAGCAGGGTGCGGGGAGGGTATAGGGAACTTTCGGGATAGCATTTGAAATGTATATAAAGAAAATATCTAATTAAAAAAAGAGATGTGGGAGGCAGCAAACTGAAAATTCAATGCATGAATAAGAAGATGCTGAAGAGAAAATGTCAAGCACCTGCGCTGCAAATCCCTCCCATCCCCCACCCCTCTCCACCCCCACCACACCCCCTAGCCCACCCCACCTCCCACTTCAAGGAGATTTTGGAAAGGGGGTGGAGCTAAAGAAAATGCGCCAACAAGCTCTGTGGTTGTTTTCCATTCTGTGTGCTCCAGTGCACATTTGTCTGCAGGGTGGGGAGTGGGGGGATGGAGGAGTGGTCGTGGGGGAGGGGGTTGGGGGAGAGTAAGGGGCTGCTCTTAGGAATGTTGCCGTGGGCGTGTGGGCACTTAAGCCACACCACTGAAAAGACAGCAAGCGAGGCTCCCAGCCAAGGAAGGGGACTAAGCCAGGAACACAAGGGAAATGTAAACAGAAATCACAACTGAGCCGAAATGAAGACCCCCTAATATCAGCTAATACAATAACATAAATGTTAAGTACTTCTGTTAAACGACGAAACCTCGGGCTGTATAAAAGCAAGCATGAACTTGTATCTCCTTCCAAAGTATTTAAAATGTGGGCATGGTCTTGGCAAAGGAGTTTGCTGGAGGAAGCACGTCCCTGCAGGACAAAGAAGCCAGCCAGAAAGAAGGAATGCAACCATCCTGTTCAGCTCCAATCCTCTGAAAGTCTGCTGGATAAGCGTTTCCTGGAGGACAGGAGACGTTGCTGGGAAGGTCACACTGCCTTGACTCTTGGGTAGGTGAGGTGGTTCAAGAATTTACCTATGAATGGAAAGAACCAAGGACTTACACCAGTCCTTTCAAACAAAGACATCAGCGTTTTATGATCTACACCCATTTGTGCTTATAACTTTCACACAGGAAACATCGGATAAAATCCCCACCACGTGATCCCATATCCTTTCAATGCAACCCATTTTGTTTTTGGATTATTTTGTTTTGTTTTAATGCAGCCCAGACTGGCTTTGAACTCATTACACAACTGAGCATGACCCTTGAACTTCAGGACCTTCTGCACGAATACAAGACCCAGAGCCCGTAAATGTGACTGGGTGAGGGAAATGGAGTTCAAGGCCTCGTGTGCGCCATCCAAGCACACTGACAGTGGAGTCTCACCCTAGCTCACATTTCATTTTCCCATGGCTTTTTCCAGGGTGGGCATCTTCCCAGTGTGCTACACCACTGAAGAAAAATTATTCTGTGTCCTTCAGTGGCCACCTGTCACCAATAGCTCCTCAGGCAGGGATCCGGACTTGTGGTAAGTCATTCTGGCATCTTGGGTGCTGTTGGGCTTGCAAGTAGCCACAGCTGTGAGTTCATGAGTGCAGTGGCCATGTTGTGTCCAGAGGAAATAGCTCACATAGCTCTCCCCCTCCTCCCCTTCCCTCCTCCCCTTCCCTCCTCCCCCTTCTCCTCCCCCTCCCCCCTCCTCCCCCTCTTCTGGCTCTTAGCTGCTCTCTGCCCCTCTTTCTCTGTATTCCCCAGCCCTGGAGGGGGTGATACATGTCCCGCTTAGAGATGAAACACTCAAGACAACTCATTCTTACCACTTGGACCAAATATGAGTCTCTGCAAAAAAAAAAAAAAGTCTTGCCCACTGCAAAAAGATGCATCCCTGACCAAGGTTGAGAACAGCGCTAATCTATGGGTAAAAATATAAATACTGAGAAAGTGTTTTGACAACTTTTTAATTCAAAAAACAACAGTAGTATTTTCCTAAATGGCATGTGACCTCTCAGACATACAAGCCCAGGACTTTGTATTCAACTCTATCTATCTTGGTTGTGTTGATTTAAGGAGCTTCCTTCATCCCTTTTTCTTTTCTATACTTTCCCCACCCCCAGCCCTCAGTCTTTTTTGCATGCAGAACCTGCATGAATCCCCATTCATTAAAGGACCCAGTGTTGAAAACAGCTAGATATTTGTGTGTACGATGATCGTCACAAAGCTGTGTGGCTGTGCTAGGGGACAGTTACTCACCACAGGCTGTGAAGGAGAGCCAGCATCATTTAAAGAAACAGGCAGAACACAGCTGGCTCCTGAAGGGGTGCTGCAAAATCATGCAAGCCCTCGAAAGCAACCAGGTAAAGGTCAAGTGTGATGCCTGATGATTCTAACCTGTGACGGACAGGAAGTTTGATCACCTGGGCAGAGTCTGGGCTGCTCTAGCCTCTCCTCTGTCCCCAACCTGGAGGCAAGAAAGCCAGTGAGCTCCACTGTGGAAGGAGGACAAGGGAAGGTGCATGCTCTGTTGATCTCTTCTACAGGGAGGATTCAGACCATGGTAGGGACACTGGGAAGAAGCCCAAAGGACCTTCTGGTGTGTTTCTGGCGGCCATCTTTCTCAATCCTTGTTCCTAGAGAATGTTCTCCTGAGTGTTTACTTTGCAGGAGGTGGAGCGTTCTTCCAGGTGCTCAGGCTGATAGAAAGCCTGTTACAGACCTTTCTGACATCCCTTGACTCAATCTTCCCTGTACAAAATAAACCCCGGGGAGCTTATTACACTGAGATTCCTGGGCTCCAATCCAAACCGACTGAATCGCAGTCTCCTTTGGTGGTCCCAATGCTCTTGAGTTAGGCACTCCTGAAGCCAACCATGCTTTCTATATGTAGGAGGAGGGGATTGAGCTACCTATCACCCACCCACCCTTCCATCCCTTAGTCTACTAAATCTACCCAACCATTATTTTTTTTAAAAAAATTGTTTATTATAGTATATGAGTACACTGTAGCTGCTTTTAGACACACCAGATGAGCATCAGATCCTATTACAGATGGTTGTGAGCCACCATGTGGCTGCTGGGAATTGAACACAGGACCTTTGGAAGACCTGAGCCATCTCTCCAGCCCCCTACCCAACCATTATTTATTAATTTACCCATCCACCCATCTATCTACTCTCTCACACATTCATATACCCATTCACTCATTAATCTAGGCTTTCATCATCCAATCATCCATCCATCCATCCATCCATCCATTCATCCATCCACACATCCATTCATCCGCACATCTACCCAGTGATCTATCTATCCATTTATCCATCCAGTCATCCGTCTATTCATGTATTCCCCTACCAACCTATCCACCCATTCATCCATTCTTCCATCCACCACCTACTCAAAAACCTTCTCAGTCGTCTGTTTACCAATCTATATCTATTTTACCTCCCTATCTTTGCTTTTAGACCACTCAAGCAAACAACCATTCATTTAGTCATTCAAATGCACTTTGAAGATTACTCTGTGTCAGGCTCAGAATAAAAAGTAGGGCTTATATAGAGGGTTAAACAGATGTGCCTCCACTGTAAGAAACGTGGCTTGCTGTAAGGGAAGCTATGTGGTGTGTTGGGAGTAATGAGTGTTATGGAAGCCGGAAGCCGACACAGGTGCAGGAAGTGTGAAGAAGCTGCGAGAACTCCAACATCAGCATTTGGGAAAGTTCTGCAGGAAAGTAACATTTGCCTTGAAGATTTATAAAAGCACAGAAGTGTTGTAGGAAGTATTAAAAAATGAACATGCCAACTCTCCATGGGGCTGGACCATGCTCCTGTGCTCCTGCTAACCCTCCAACTCTCCAGCCACGCCAGACCACAGGGCTCCTACAGGGCCAACTCTCTGGCAGCCCCCCCCACCCAGTTCCTCTTGCTGTCATACCACAGTCAGCCTTCTTAACACCAAATTACCTAGTAGAATTAAGACTTAAAGCTTAATTAACCAACCAGATTTATGTATCAATAATATCACAATTTACAAGATGCCCATATAATAATTTCAGAGCCAATTGATAATGATAAAATCTTTATCCCAATTATTCAAACCTCACACAATCATCATGTCAGCCGCCATTCTTCTCTCCCTCTCCTCTGATAACCTTTCTGTCCCTGCAACTCTTAGCTCCACCTCCCTTTTCCCTGTCCAATCACAGGCCTCCTCTGCACTAATGTAATTGGACAGGGAAAATCCTGCAACACAGAAGAGCCTGTATGAAGATACCCTCACGGGAGAAAGTCCCCATTTGAGAAGCCAGCAACAATATGATGGTCCAGTGGTTGTTCTGAAAACAGAAAGCCAGTACAGTCTGGCTGGGGCAGCCAGAGAGAGAAAAGGAGTTCCTGCCTAGGATGGGGCTAAGAACTCTGTTTTTAACTATGGTTGAGATGGGAGGCTTTTGCAAGGATTGAGCCACACAGCCTGTGATCTCACTGGTTTTTACAGGATCACTCTGGCTGTCTGATTAGAGTGACCTTCTAGAAAGGAAGGGAGATGGATTGAGAAATCCCAGCCAGAAGGTAACACTCCCAGGGCTGCCTCTGGAAAGGCTTTCTTACACAGTCCTAGAGGGGGCCAGTGTGCACAGTCATGGCTGGAGCAAGGTGGCATCCTGGGCCTGCTGGGTGAGGGTATAGGAAGTGGGTTAGTTGGGAGGTAGTGGGATTCTAGACCTCCCTTGAAGGTAGCACAGACTCACTGAAAAAGTCCCTTTCACACTGGAAGTTGGGGTCTCGTTCCTTGTTTCCCCCACACAATGACCCTCATTAGAGTAAGTACAGGCAGAACTTTTGCTTAGATTCTCAGGAACCAGAGAAGAGAACAAAACATTTCCCTAGTCTCGAAGCAAGTCCCCACTTCCCCGGAACATGAACCCAGTATAAGGAGACAAGATGCCTATTAATAGCACATCATATTTATGCAATGACATGGTAGAGATTTTTTTTTAGTGTTTTCTGAAAGGAAAACCACTTTGTCTTTGATGGATTTTCTGTTTTGCAGACATAATTAATCATGTTCTAGGAAATCAATTTCTCTAAGAGCAAAAATAATCTAGGTTTTACCAACGGCAAATACCACTTTTATTGAAGATACACTGTGCCTCTTGGCGCCAGCAGCAAGCACGCTGTCCGCATACTTGGATAGCAGTGATTCACTGGGAAGTGTAGGGCTCTCAAAGAGTGGTGAAGACTTGAGATGCTTCTGCTTCGTGTAGAGGACTCTCCTGTCACAGAGGGGACAACTAAGTGGCAATATACACAGGGACAAGTGTCCTCTGAGCCTCTGACCAATAAACATTTCCTGAACAGCAATGTGGACACATCTGCAAGCAGTCTTCATTCACAGGCAGATGTGAATGTGGTAGCTCTGCCTGTGACCATTGAGTCTCCCTGTGTAAATCATTCCAGGAGAGGGGCTGGGAGTCCAGGGAGTAGGGTAGAGAGGCCGTCTCCATCTCCTGTCCTACAGCCTTGTTCTTGGAAGGTTTTGTAGTTGAAAAATGCACCTTCCTGTAATTTCCCCTGTGAGTTGCAGGTCTGTTTTCTGAGATTTAAAATAATATTTTCCAAAGATGAAGATGCATCTCAGACTACTCCTGGGAATCTGCTTTTCTCTGCATACGTGTGTGTGCATGAGCAAGTGTATGTGTGCATGTGTGCATGTATGTCTCTGTGTGTGTGAATATGTGTGTGTGAGTATATGCCTGTGCATGTGTGTGTAGACTCCTGTGTGTGTTATTCATAGGAGTACCTCTGGTGTCATTCCTTGGATATCATTCACCTTTCTTTTTTTTTTTTTTTTTTTTGGTTTTTCGAGACAGGGTTTCTCTTTTATAGCTCTGGCTGTCCTGGAGCTCACTTTGTAGACCAGGCTGGCCTCGAACTCAGAAATCCGCCTGCCTCTGCCTCCCGAGTGCTGGGATTAAAGGCGTGCACCACCACGCCCGGCTCTTTTTTTGAGACAGGGTCTCTCGTTGAGCTAGGAGTAGGCTAAGCTGCTTGGTGGGTCTAAGGGATCCATCTGTTTCTGCATCCCAGTATCGATATAAGCACAGGCTAGGGCTTTTTTTTTTTTGTATGTGAGTTTGTGAGTTCTGGGGTCTACACTCATGTCCTTGTGCTTGCAAGGCAGGCACTTTACAGAGTGATCCATTTTCCCAGGACATTCATGATTTGGAGTTCAGGTTTTTGTTTCGGGAACTCCATCCTTGGGAAGCCATTCCTGTGTGTTTGCGGTGTCTGCCCTGGGATTGTGGCTGGCACGTAGGTGAGGCATGTTTGAGCTTTGCCTCATTCCTGCCATGGCCTTTCATATCTAGGGTCATGCTTGGAGAAGCCCTGCCCTTTGCAGACGCCCCAGGAGCTAGCACTTTGTCACTTAGTTTACCTCCCCCTCACTGCCTGCCCCCCATGCCTCCCCAGATCTGCAGACTCTCCTGGAAGACAAAACCCAGAGTCCTGAATCCAGCCTGGCTCTGGAAGAAATCTCAGGAGAGAGTGACTTGATTTTAAAAGTTTAGCTATCGTTGTCATTTTTTTTTTTTTTTGGCCAGGCCTGATCTTTTTACAAATGTGCTTTTAATTAAGCATCACTTCGCTTATCATTTCTGTTTCCAGTCTCTGAGCCAAGTCTCCCCCTCAATCTCCTTCGGCTTCTTGCATTATTAGCACATGGCTGCTGGAGCTTTGGGGGCACCATGGTGATCGCCTTCCTCTGTGCACCCTGGCTGCTTCTCCAAAAATCAGGTTCTGAGGAGGAGAGAGTACGTGGTCACCCTGGGTCATGAGTACAGTCTTGCTGCCCTGCACATAGTTTTCAGATGATGAAGGGCTGGAAGGCTCCATCCTGGACGGAGTTCGGAATGATGCCTCCTGGGTGCGGAGTGGTCCATGCAGAGAGAGGGTCATGCTCTCCGTTCCAAAGGACACACAGCTGGGGATAGTTTGGGTCATGGAGAAGAGCTACTGTCCCAGAGCAAGAGCGGAGAACAGATGTCTCATCTCTAGAATTAAAAAGAAACATACACCCATGGAAACCCAGAGGGAGGTGACGGGCAGTTCGGGCAGTTCGGTTGTGTAACAAACCACCTGATTGTATGAAAAGTCCTTTCAAAACAGAGAAGAATGGTGTCGGGTGTGTCTTCACTGATTTAAGCTGGGTGACATTTCTCTATTAAAAGAAAAGCCCCAGCATATTTTTAAGGAGAACCAGTTTAAACACACCTGCTTAATAAAATGCCCAAGTGCCCTTTCTAAGCCTTCCTTGGGTGAGGCCTGAGCCTGGCTTTTCTGCAGATGGAAGTATTGAACCTTATGGTGGATTATAAAGACCCTTACCCCTTCGGATGGCTATTGACACCCTGACCACAATCCCATGAGTAAGAGACACAGGCAGGGTTTGGCAATCCAGCTTGAACACTCACCACTGTTACCTCTAGCATGGGGGTTTACAAAAGTTCAGTTATAAGGCATCTCAGAGAGTAAAATGGAGGTTGTCGTGTTATGGGGCATCTGACTCATACCCTTGAGCCTGTAGGCAGCCCAGTGGTTTAGAATTTACTTGGCAGGTGGACACCAAAGACACATTTCCTTGCAGAAGGGTTGGCTCCTATATTTCTTCATTCATTTATTTATATGTATGTTTGTGTATATATGTTTGGGTGGGAAGGATATGTGCACACATATGTATGTGAGTATGTATGTGGAAGCCAGAATTCATCCTTGAGTGTTGTTTCTTGGGAGCCGGATATATTGGTTTTGTTGGTTTGTTGGGGTGTGTGTGTGCCTGTGTGAGTGTGTGTGTATGTATGTGTGTGTCTATAGGCCAGAGGTCAACAAACCCCAGAAATTCCCCTGTCTCTATCTCCAAGAGCACATGCAACCACAATCAACATTTTTTTTTCAAGCTCAGGTCCTCAAACTTGCCCAACCAGCACTTTTAACCACGGCACCATCTGTCAGCCACACTCTACCTTGGATTTTGAACTGGAGCTTCTCACTAGGACCCCTGCTCACTTCAACAATGAAGCTAAGCTGGCTGGCCACAGAGTCCTAGGGAGCCTCCTACCTGTGCCTCCCTCATGCTGGGATTATAAGAAACTGCCTCCTCGCCCAGCTTTTCCCATGGATGGTTCAGAGGAAAGCAGGTCCTCACAATTATCCTGGAAGCACTATCCCAGCTGAGCCATCACCCCAGCTCCTCCTGTGAGTTATTACATGTGATGAAGCTTTAAGCATCCAGCTACTGCCCAGGGTCATAGAGCACCAGTTTCTGGCTGGGGAACTCAGGCTTCTCCTGTGGAAGAGCCTTTGTTGGGAGCTATTAAGACAACTCTTGATCTCTGAATTGGGCCTCTCCCCCCGAGAAGAAAAGGGGGTCAAAAGTGGGCCACCAACACCAATTCCAAGAATGTTCCAGCCCTAAGCCATTGCCGATGTCCTGACCACACCCTGATACCAAGTTCCTGTTTCCCGGTGTACCTGCCAAAAGAAAGAATTTCTATTGCCCCCCTCCCATAAGTACTTCTCCTTTTGCTTGTATTGCCCTACCCCTCCCACTGATAAGTAACTGTACTTCCCCTTTTGCTTGTGCATTTAAGCCTTGGACCTTTTTCAATTGAATCGGGGGCTTTGATACATTCCAGAACGGTTTCCGTGTTGTTATTCGTACAAGGCTCTCTCTACCCCCCCCACCCCATTTGGTTCTTAGGAGGAGGTCCCCTCGTGACCCTCGAATAACTGGACCTGCTGGACGGGTCAAGCCTTGGGGCCACTCAAGGCCCAGAGCAATTGAGCACCAAAGCAGGTTTGGCCTCCTTACAGCCCAGAGTCTGCTTCTGTATTCCCAGGATCCTTGGGACCCTTTAGGATGAGATGCTTTTTGACACAGGCGTTTGGAGAAGTGTATCATTTCTGTGTCTGAGGCGGAGACAGCAGGAGAATGCCAGGCTGCTGGCCACTCGGGGTCCATTGAGTGACCTAGCCTCTCAGCTCTGCAGCCTCGGCAGTATGGAGATGAGAGCACTTCTTACTTGTCAGTCTTCTTGGGATCCATCACTGTGGCTAGCCCCTGCTCTGTCCTGACCCGGCACTGCCACTTGTGCATGGGGTCTCCCGCCCAGCCTACTGAGGTATTCTTAAACTTCATTCCAGAGAGAGGCAGTTACAGCAGGACTCTGCTTCCCCCACTAGCACAGGATCAGAAACCCAGCAAAACGTTCCCACGGGAGTGGCAAGCTTACTGGGGTGGAGGTGGGGAATTCCCACTTCTCACCTTCCTCGAACTACAGAAAGTCATCTTTCCTCTCATCAGCCTCCACTCCTGCTTTCTGTAGGGACCATGATGGAAATAAATAGCGAGGGTGTGTTGTCTAGCTTTGGTTGTCTTGTCTCTAAGATGGAGGAGTGCTCTTTGCAGCTGTTCCTGTGGCTTCTCTCATCCTAGTGGTCAGGTAGCCTGTGCACAGAGAAAGCCAGTTCAGCCTCTCACTCCCCTCCCCAGGAGATGAAGTTTACACCATACCAGGACAGGCCTACAGCATTCAGAACCCAGGACTCCTACTCCCTCACTATTGGCAGTCTTTGTATTCAAGAGCCTGGACAGACACCAGTGGATAGATGTGGTAAGTGAATGGAGGGGTAGCTGGGATATTGTTAAGCAGTGCTGGTGGAAGGAGGTAGAATGGGGATTCGTGAAAGTGCTAAATTAATGCCATAAGGGTGAGGATTAACAGAGAGCAAGGGGTGTATGGGTATCTCTGCCCCTGACAAGTCAATGATGTGACATTTAGGAGAAAGGTCCACTGTGTCGTAAAATGCCTTAAATTCAGACTGAAGAAGCATTTCTTCATAAGAAAGACTTGGAAGAAGTAGTCTTGGAAAGAGATAAAGAGAGAAAGAAGAGGGAGGGAGGGAGGTGAGGAGGGGAGAGGGAGAGGGGGAGAGAGAGAGAGAGAGAGAGAGAACATAAAGGTGTGTGCAGAGCAAGCAGTTGCCTGCCTGGAACTCCCACTCCCACCCCCACCCCCACCCCCACCCCCCACCCCCCACCCCTTCCCCCCACCCCCAGTGTGAGATGGGCTTTCTGCCTGAGGGCTGGGGGTGGTGGTGGAGATTACACAAAGGCCAAGCCTGAACCACTCTAAACACAAAGCCCAGAGCAGTGCTAAACCAGCAGATGCTGACAGAGGAGGCCTAGGGGTGTGGCCCAGGTGTTTGTAGAAAGCCATAAGGAAATCTCCCACCCGACACTTTTCTCCCGAATAAAGGGCCATACTTATCTGGCTTCTTCAAAAGCAAAGATAGATACAAAGGGTAAAATAGAAGAGGGTGTGGGTGTGTTTGCATTCCTCCTGGGATGCCATAGAACCTTCTAGAAAAACAGAGGTGGGTGTGTCACCCTCAGCCACTGTAGCACAGGCGGTTTTGTTTTTCAAAGAATCAATTCTTCCCAAAAACATGAAATCTTTTACAGCACACACTTGCCTTTTCCTCTGGCAAGAAAAATGCAGTGGAAGCAAAGATGAGGTTGCCTCCCATGTCTGCGGCCCCCTCCCCTTCATCCCCATTCCCATAATTCCTCCTTTATCTCACTTCTGTCCCACTCCCTTTCCTCTCTTTGACCACACTCTTCAGCTCACGGCCTCTTCTGTCATTAGTCACCTTCCAGACAGGTCCTGCAGATTCCCAATGTCAAAACCAGGGAATTCCCCCCACAGGACCATTTTGTTAGCTAAGAAAGGCAGAGGACAGGAATGAAAAATAAATTAAACGGGGTTCACATCTCCTCCACCCTCTGTGGGCGCAAGGCCTCAGCCAAGTCCCCCTAGCATGTGTTCTGCTTGTTGAATAATTAACCAAAAGGGTTTCTAGCCAGGCTTTTGTTACTCTTGGCTGACAAAGCATCATTTCAAGGGGGGTCCATTTTTCTCAGCTAGGCCCAAGTCACTTTGGCAAATTTAATCTGGTCTAACAGTTTTGCTATTAACTGCTGGAATTTGTGTGTCTGAAGAGCACCCTGGGAGCTGAGTTTAGCGGCTAGCTGATTGGCTAACTGATTAGCAGCTAACTGATTAGCAGCTAGCTGATTGGCTTACAGCACGGAGCCAGGTGGAAGCAGAGCAAACTGCGAGCCAGAGGAAGCCCTGCCGGACTGTTACCTCTGTGACCAGAGCCTTTCCCCACCGGCCCAGGGCTGCTGGGATGGTTTCCACAACGTGAAAAGTGGCAGTTTGAATGTGAAGATTTACAGCATTCCCAAGTGCCAGAGAGATGCGTCTACTTGGAGCTGGGATTCACAACCCCAGGCTCTGTGATTTACTAGCTCTCTGAACTCACTGAGTTTTCTTCATCCGCACATGAGGTTAATTGGCAGAGTTGTGTGTCCCGGGGACAGTGAAGCGATGGGGGCTTAGGAGGGGTGTTATCCTGGAGATGAGCACCTTTCCATATCTCTATCTATACATCTCTATCCAAATCATTCTTTCTTGTTTTCCCGAAAGGAGTCTGGGATGTGAGAGATGAGAGTGACGCTGAACTTCCTTGATGGCGTCCTAGTTGATGAAGGTTGCTCACAAACTTCCCTCACCCTAGTCTTAGGAAGAGATCACAAACCCCATCATCTGGATGAAGAAAATCCAAACAGCAACAGGGCAGAAGCCATAACGATGATGTGACGTCCATGGCAATGGTGATGATGTCAGCGGCAGCCATGGCAACCACAGCTAATATCCAGTGGGAGTTCTGGAGCACACATCTCCTTGTCTGAATGAAATATACCCAAAATAATGGACGCTACAAATTTTTTCACTATGATAAATGGACTTGGGCAGGCATGTCTATGTGCTACAAGAAATCAGATCTTTGTTTTAAGATTTCAGTTATACCTAAGATGAGAGATGACATGATGGTGTTTTTGATAGAAAACCCAATCCTGCCAGGATGGCAGTCCTGCTCAGAGAAATCTACAGAATCAAAGGAACCTCCATCGAAACCTGACGGTATGTTTGCAGTGTTTGACAAGCTGCTTCTGACAGCTGAAATCCCAAAGGTCAAGGAAACCATGGCTACCTCAGTGCAGAGGAAGCGGGCTGGACCTCGTGCACGACTATCTATCATGGCCCATTAAGAATCCACACTAAGGAAAAAGGCTTGCCTGCTGTGGGCAGGCCAGTCCAGAGCCCACCTGGGCACATGCTTTCCCACTTGTGAAGACTGGCACACTGCCCAACAGTGTGGGAAGGGCAGTCCTCTCAAACATCTTGCTGAGTCAAACAGATGTAGCAGAATTCCTGATTTGATTTCAGGGGTGTGTGTGGGGGGGGAGGGGTACAATCCAGGCCTTGTATTACCTAGGCAAGTATACTACCATTGAGTGAAACTTTTCCATCTTTCCATATTTTATTGACTTTCTATTCTCTCTCACTCTCCTTCTTTCTCTCCTCTCTGCAGCATGGCATACATGAAGAGGCCAGAGGGCAACATTCAAGGATTGGTTCTCTCCTTCTATCATGTGGGTAGGTCCTGGGGATTGAACTCAGATTGTCACATTTGGCAGCAAGCACCTTTACCTGCTGAGCCATCTCACTGACCCCAGATCTTAACACAGAGAAAGCAAACATAACAGCTGGTTATAGTACCTAGCCGTACATAAGCTACACCACAGATGTGGTATTGAACAAAAGAAATAGTGAAAGCCATTCACTCAATTTAAAAATAAATAACTTAAAAAAAAGTTTTTTAAAAAAAATTCTGAAATTCTTGTCAGTGTTATAAGATGTTCTGGACTGTGGAGGCAAATGCTGGGACAGACTAAAGCAGGGCTCTGTGAACCTTGTTTCTTGGGTTTCAACACTGATATTTGAGCTTGCTCAGTCTATTGACGCTCATCAAACACTCTATGACTATTATTGTATATTTCTATGTGTATACTTTTAAAAATATATTTCTGTGTGCTTTGCACCCATCAATAAAAAGTAACACAATCCATCCAATTTATGTTGCCTTGTGCCTCTGGTCACTCTCATGCCTTGTGATGGATGCTCCTGCCTATCCTGTTCTCGATGGTTCTCTGTTCTCCCATCTCTGGACTCTGTCTGTGGCTCCAGTTCTCAGGTCCTAGCAAGTGCAGTACAAATGGTCTGAACTCCCACACATTGATGGTGTCTCCTTACTCCTGCTAAGGGTCTGGCCTTCAGCTGGGAGGAAGCCCAGGTAGCACAAAGACATTCCTGTAGCATTTTCGTCTCCATTTTGGCTAGATAAGTGAGCCATACTGTGAACAACAGAGTCATGTGTGTGACTCTGTGTAGACTTGATACCCAGTATGAGGAGGACCTCAGCTGCCTAGGCTGGAGGGTCTCCTGGTCCTTTCTGGAAATGCAGCCATTTCCTTCCAAACTCCATTCGCAACTCACCTTCTAGACAGCCCCCCTTGGTACCCCCCACAATAATGTATAGGTATTTACAGTAGGCAGCCTTGAACACCTGAATCTCCAGACCCCAAAAGTGTTTCAACAAGTAAGCTGCTGTATCTCAATAGCAGCAACCACATGGACACTTCATTTCATCTCTCCTGCCTGATGCTCACTCCCAGTACAGAAACCGGAAGAATGAGGCAGGCTACTGTTGTCTGTATGTACTGTGAGAGGGGAAGCTGGCTTAACGGCTAGACTTGGGGCCAGTCTGGGGAGCTGGTCCAGTGGGTGCTTACCATGCAAGAATGAAAACTTGATTTCAAATCCCCTGCTCCACACATGGAGCCTCATATGCCCAAACACATGCCCCTAACTCTAGTTTGTTGAGGGTGGAGGCAAGAAGATCTCTCTCTGGGACGTGTCAGGCTCTCACATTGTTTGAGAAGTCAAACCTTGGAGATCTCACGTTCTAGTTCAAGATCAAGCATACAGCAACCAGGAGAGGCTGTGATGGATGGAGGTGACCGGTTAAGCCAGGTGACAGTAAGCAGAGCCATTGTGTCAGGTCCAGAAAAGGAGATCCTTGCATCACTACAACAGATGACAGACCCTCTAGGGGAACTAAAGGGAAGGACTGTTGGTGAACCCCCAGACACATCTCTGCCACCATTGTTGTCACCATTGATGTCACCGGGAAGCGGTCAGACTCTCTGCTGCCTGCAGAGCCTCCTCCTGCCATCTCTCCACTGAACTCGGCACTGAATGAGAGTCTTGAATGGAGCTTCTGATTGGCACATATTAAATCATAGCCAGGATCTGAGCTGTAAGAAGATCTGGGAAAGTAGCATGACTTTTGGCTCTCTGCCCTCAATAGAGAAGAAGTCACATTTAACTGAGTTGGAGACTGAGTGAACTAATGCAGAGAGCCAGCAGCAAATACCCATGTCCAGCATTAAATAGCAACTTTATGTATATGCGAGTTTGGGGGGCAGACACAAATGGTATGTCTATGTATGTAGTGCCGTGTATGTGTGCAGGCCTAGGGTGAGTGTGCACGTGGTGAGGCTTTGTGCAACTATGGATGTGCATCCTCTCTGCCCTCTTTACTTGTGTAAGAGGAGGAAGGTGCTTCTACTCCCTCTGACACCATATGTATATATATATATGTTTTTTATTTACAGGTATTTTTAGCCAACTAACAATGACTACAGTGAAGGAAGTTAAATGGACTCAAAACACACACCCCTCTTTCTTGCTCAAACACCTTTGTAAGACTCTCTCTTACCCACAGAAACCTCATTGGAATGTGTGTGGGATCCTTTGTAGCCCACAGTAAGATCACAGTATAAAGCTGGCTAAGAAGATTTATAAGGCACTCTATAAGAGTACTACAGCTAGTATTTCCTTTGCTCTCTCTCTCTCTCTCTCTCTCTCTCTCTCTCTCTCTCTCTCTCTCTCTCTCGTGTGTGTGTGTGTGTGTGTGTGTGTGTGTGTGTGTGTGTGTATGTGTGTGTGCCTGCTAATCTGTGAATTGAACTGCGTAATTCTGTCTGCACACTGTTTGTGTGGCTGGCACCAACAGAGACCAAGAGAGAGTATCAGACCCCCTAGTCCTGAAGTTTCAGACGGCTGTGACCTGCCATATGATGCTGAGAATTGAAACCTGGTCCTCTGGAAGAACAGCTAGTGCTCTTAACCTCTGAGCCATTTCTCCAGCCCCTCCTTTTGTTTCTTGCCCCTTGCTTTCCTTTCTTCTATTCTGGAAAGGTTACGATTTTAGCATGGGTTTTATTGCTATGAACAGACACCAGGAGCATGGCAACTATTATAAAAGAAAATATTTAACTGGGGCTGGCTTACAGTTGCAGAGGTTTAGTCTGTTATCATCGAAGTGGAAACCTTAGGGTTCTTTGAAGAGTCAGCTGTGTTGGATGGTGTTTTGCTGGGACAAACACATGAAGGAGTGTTCCTTAAGTGGACACAGGTGAAAGACTAAGGCAGACTGGTGAGGGAGCATTTCACTGAAGCAGACACAGGAGAGAGGATGCTCTGCTAGAGCAAACACATGAAAGGACACGTGATGAAGGATTCTTTGCTAACAACACACATGTATTCGTCCACCTTACATTGCATAGTTGAGCTCCATTTGTCGGGACTCCTCGGACTCGGGCTGATGGGATTTGCATGTGTTGAGACAAGACCTGTGGAGGATACATGATGTTTGGAGATTATAAATAGGACTCCACAGAATGACAAAGATAGAGCTTGCTTACTAGGGCAACATTTGCCGGTCTCAGGTCTTCACTGAGAGAGCCACAGCCAAGAACTTCTAGTGTTCCTGCTGGTCCCTTCTGCGTAGGCTGAGGCCTGGCTGTCTTTGCTAGGTCATGTCACTGCTGTTATTAACCTGACTCTACTGAACTGGACTGCTGGTGTATTTGTGAAATGTTTTTGAGTGGATGGAGCTGCAGCTGCCTGTTAACCTGTGAACTGAACTGCCTATTTCTGGACAACACAAACAGGAGTTGCTCCAAAGAACCTTTCTAAACCACTGGTTCACTTCTCCCTCCCCCTGTATCCTTTCTTTTCTACTACCTTTGCTGGGTGGTGGGCTACAAGGGAGGCGAAAATGTTGAAGAACCACCATTAAAAATAATATTTGAAAGAAATTATAGTTACCATCATTATGGTGGGAAACATGGCAGCATCTAGGCAGACATGTGCTGGAATAGGAACTGAGAGTTCTACAACTTGATCCACAGGCAGCAGAAGGAGACTGTGTACCACACTGGGCATAGCTTGAACATTAGAGACCTCAAAGCCCACCTCACAGTGACACCTGCCTCCAACAAGGTCACACCTCCTCATAGTGCCACTCCTTATGGCCCAGCATTCAAACACATGAGTCTATGGTAGCCATTCCTATTCAAACCACCACAGTTACCGTGTTTGTAATAGATGGAACACCTATTTGATAACCTTAGAACAAAAGAGTCAGAAGGGATGCTGTGGTCTCCAACAGCACATAGCAGGTGGCCAGGGTTTCCTCAACCACACAAGGAAGAAGTTACAGCAGAAAGGGGCTGGAAAGATGACAGGGCAATTGAGTGTGTGCCCTTCTCTTGCAGAAGACATGAGTTCAGTTCCCACCACCCAGTTTGGGTGGCTGTCAACTACCTGTAACTCCAGCTCCAAGGGCTCGAACACCTTCTCCTGGAACTCAAATGCATACCCCTATACACAAACATGTACACATAATTAAAAATAAAATCTTAAAAAAAATAACTTGTACTAGAAAAATTATGTCAATTTTTTTTTTTGTGCTTTGAAACTAGTGAACTCTACAAGGCTTTTCCTTGGTCTCTGCCCATATTTACTAAACCTCTGGCCCAGAATTTCAGAATCAAAGAGAAATTGGACCTACGAGGCTAGCCTCTACTCTATCATGTAGTTTGTAAATATTCAGTGGTGTGTTTCTGTGTGTGTGTGTTTGTGCGTGTACACAGCTAGAGTTTGATCTCCATGAGAGTGGGAACTAAGCATACATTAAGATAGTTTAAATGTAGAATAGAATAAATTCATGTGTCCTTTGATGTTTCCAGAATATTTGGTTTAGGAATTTCATGATAGTATTAACATTTGGAAGAATGTAGGTAGTAAAAGACACTCATCTTGTGGGAAGGTTAAAAGTCTTTAATTCTAAAATTTATTCTGCAAAGCTTGGTTTATCTTTGGCTGAGTGGCAGCCAGCATGAAATGAGTGAATTTGCACAGTCACTGCCTTGTGGATCTTGACCCTGTGGGGCTGTGCTTCTGTTCCCTGTTGGTGGACGATGCTCATCGCTGGCTCTGGGCAGCACGGGCCTGGGCTGAGCTAGAGGCCTGGGTTCTACACAGAGGTCTGCTTGCTCACTGCTTGCTCAGGCTTCTGTGTGGTGTAGTTGCATCAGGAATGATGGTCTCCGAAATGGCAAAGACCAGCTGGTGAGTTTCAGGCGCAGCCTTGGACATCACAGGGAATCAACTTCTCTGTGTCCTCTGGGTTCTGTCAGCATGGTTCCTGTACAGATTTGAGTGGAGACTTTCCGTGCCGGTGAAATTAACAGGGGACACTGTAGAAGGACATGCGACCCCTCAGTTGGTAGCGCTGTTGTCTTGGATGCTTCCTCTGTTCTACATCTCTACCAGGGAAGTTCCCCTGTAAGTGATGTTATTTAGTAATTTTATATACAAGAAGAACAAACAGTCCAGTGATATTACCCGAGGACTTCTCAGCATTGTGATGAAATCTGCAGAGTGGGTTTCTCTAGATCTGATCTCTGGGCTCCAGAACCATCTACTGTTGAAAGTGTTATGGTTTGTATATTCACAACCTAGGGAGTGGCATTATTAGAAGGTGTGGTCCTGTTGGAGTAGGTGTGGCACTGTGGGTGTGGGCTTTAAGACCCTCATCCTAGCTACCTGGAAGCCAGTATTCTGCTAGCAGCCTTCAGATGAAGATGTAGAACTCTCAGATCTTCCTGTACCATGCCTGCCTGGATGCTGCCATGTTTGTGTCTTGATGATAATAGACTGAATCTCTGAACCTATAAGCCAGCCCTAATTAAATGTTGTCTTTTGTAAGAATTGTCTTGGTCATGGTGTCTGTTCACAGCAGTAAAACCCTAAGAGAGGAAAGAGGTAACCAGCCTCTCCCCAGAGCAGGAGCTGGGACAGTTTGCCAATGGAGAAATCTCTTCAACATGCTTCCACATAAAAAAAACTGGACCTAAACTTTCCCCTTTCTTCCTGGGGCTCTGGATGTCAAGTTTCCTGCTTCTAAGAGCTCACTTCACACCTCCTATTGGGAAGCTTATCTCTTTCAAAGTTCCTGTGTTATTGAAAAGAGACTATCCCAAAACCTCTGAGTGCTTTTTTTTTTTTTTTTTTTGTCCTCCCCAAGACAGGGTTTCTCTGTGTAGTCCTGGCTGTCCTGGAACTCACTCTGTAGACCAGGCTGGCCTCAAACTCAGAAATCTACCTGCCTCTGCCTCCCAAGTGCTGGGATTAAAGGTGTATACCACCTCTGTCGGGCTCTGGGTGCTTCTTTAAGACTTGTTTAGAGCAAAGATCCTGGAACTGGTGCCCTGGAAACCACTTCCACTCAGATGTAAGATACACAACCTCCTGAAGTTGTGCAGAAGAGGCATTGGTTGTGGTCCATAGTTATCTGTGCAGATGTGAAGGTAGACACACCTGGACACATATGGCTGTGTTGAACAGTGGTCCTTCTCATCTAGCCCTTTCTAAAACTCTTGACTAACTCCAAAGCCAAGACTAAAACAATAAGCTTGTTTGTGTACATGAGCCCAGAGCAACCACGATGCAGTAAAACCCAAATGCTGCAGCATTTTGTCCAATGGCCAAAAGGCAGAGGGATGGCCTGACCACAGTGGAATCTGCCTCCAGAGTCAGAAGGGGAAGTTTCTGGAACCCCAGTAAGACTCCAAATGGTCATGAAAAAGTCCCCAGTTTCTAATAGGAACAGCTTGCTGAGAAACAGTTGTTATGCAATGCAGATACTCTGGAAGTGATTAAATCATTCAACATCTTTGTTGGCCAAATGATTACAGAAGTCTAGAGATACGAGGGGACCTGACCAAGATCAGCAAGCTGGAGAGGGACAAAGCAGCTCATGGAACTCAGAAGACCTCCTTTCCAACCCAGACACTCTCTAAACACATCCTCCCCCAGTGTCTGTTGCCTGGCTAATCAGGATTAGCAGCCTGGAAGTGCTGATATTCTTCACATTTCTGTTTTCTCAGAGAAGAGGAGGCAGAGGGAAAAGAAGAGATGGGCCCAGGATCATCCCAGGATTCCTCAGATAACTCTCCAATACCTCATGCCTCTCCCCAAAGCACCAAGCAAGGGAGGATGCCCTTAGGAAGCAACATAGGCCAAGACACAGATGTGGGACTCTGACCGTTCCCCCTCCCCGACCCCATCCCCCACCCTGAGAACCTGACTTCCCAGTGCTTTTTGGATTGCAAAAGTTTGTTGTGATCAGTGGGTGGAGAAACCCAGAGAGATGAAGTGAATAAGAAATGGTGGTCCCAAGGAAGACAAGAGTCTTCCTATGTTGAGTCCTCGATCAAGGTTAAGATAGACCACTGTGAATCTGAAGTCACCTTCACCTCACACATAGGTAGGGGTGCAGAGTGGGCAGCTCTGAGTGACTTCATCTCTGTGTGAATACTGAGAGGGCGGAGGCCAGAGAGCAGCGTTCCCTTAGTGAGTCAGGAGAGGACACAATACAGAAAGGTTGTTGTCTTAGACAGGGTTTCTATTCCTGCACAAAACATCATGACCAAGAAGCAAGTTGGGGAGGAAAGGGTTTGTTCAGCTTACACTTCCCACATTGCTGCTCATCACCAAAGGAAGTCAGGACTGGAACTCACACAGGGCAGGAACTTGGAGGAAGGAGCTGATGCAGAGGCCATGGAGGGATGTTACTGGCTTGCTTCCCCTGGCTTGCTCAGCCTGCTTTCTTATAGAACCCAGGACTACCAGCCCAGGGATGGCACTACCCACAATGGGCCCTCCCTCATCCATCACTAATTGAGAAAATGCCTTACAGCTGGATCTCATGGAGGCATTTCCTCAACTGAGGGTCCCTTCTCTGTGATAACCCCAGCTTGTGTCAAGTTGACATACAAAACCAGCCAGTACAGTTTCCTTCTGAATCAGATGCAAGGAGGTATTCTGGGATCAAGAGATTGGGGAGGATGGGAGAGAGGAACAGAGGGAAATGGCAGGGAGAAACACAGATGTGGAATGTGAACTTGGGTGTTATGCAGATGGTTCATTACCCAAAGCAATTTTGAGATTTGACATTTGGAGATGCTAGGTCTCTGGGACCTGATCTTCTTCAGGCCCCTGCATATTTAGTAGAATCTGGACTATAGCCCCCAGCTTTGGCTTTTCGAGGAGTAGGGAGTGGTATTTGATTGGACGGAAACAGCTGGGGTTCTCTCTGAGTTGTACTTGAAGAGAAGGAGGGGTCTGTCACACCGGCCTCCTTTGCCTGGAGAGTCCAGTGGAGGCAGGAGCCAGGGGTACATAGTAGTGTGAGGCCCTAGGCTTGCCCATCAAAACTGAGCAACCCAAAGAAGAAAGGTAAACTCCACATTGTCTCCATCTCAGGGTTCACAGCTCTCTAGTGGCACATTCTCATTGTTTAGTTAACGAATACTATGGCTTAGTTGTAATGAGGCCTCTGGAGCTTTCTAGGGGTTTGACTAGTTCTGAGGTCGGGGCTGTTTTTTCTCTTTTTGGAGAAGCGCCAACCAAGGCAAGACTTAGCTGCAGAGGTATTCATGATACCAAGAGGGATAGATTCTGCATCAGTTTTATTCTGAGCAGAGCTGTGGAATTGGGTTAATTCTTTATTTTCAGGGATCTCTCATTATTCCCAGACAATGTCATTATAAGATGTCAAAAGCTCTACCAGTCTGTAACCCTGAGCAACTGTGAAACAGACACCATACAGCTCCACATAGGGACACAATGTGAATGAGAAATGAGCCCTGGTGTGGTAATCTCTTGGTTAACTTGTTGCCACAGCATAGTTTAGTCTGTGCTGCCTTGCATAGCCTCATCATCTAGAACACACACACACACACACACACACACAAACTACAACAACACATACACATACACTAACACATATTCCTACACAGATATGAACTTCTACCATAGGAGCACATAAAAATATACACGTGTATGTGGATGTTTGTATTCACACAACAGTAAATCTCTCAATCACATACGTTTAAAAAGGACAGTTTCTCTTTACCATCCTCAAACTGCTGACTAGGGGGAAGGCTGCAGCCTCAGAACTTTCAGGTTCTTCCATTCACATCCATACCATAAAGAACAGTCCTGTTAAAATAACATAAGGCAGGCTGCTGAAGTGGGCCCAGAGGGTCGTAATCACCCATCGCCTTGGAAACCTTCAGAGTGTACAGGGACAAGCAGGTGTCAGTGAACAACGGTCATGCTGTCAGATGGTGTACTTGGGTACTCACATGTGCCTGAGCTCACAAAGGAGAGAAATGGAAGGTCCATGACATCTGTGAAGCTGGTGACTAAGATGGAATGATGGGGAGGACGTTGGCGATTTCAGCCGAACGCTTTATTTGCTGGAGGAGGCAGTGATTAATATGGGGTGGAGTGGCACGAGGCAGACAGTGGGGAAACATGGAGAACAGATGTGGTTGGAGGAGCTGCCCAGAGGTCAGCACTAGGGAGGGGCCTGGCTTTTGTGGGCAGAGTCCAGGGATGCTCTGCTTGGAGTCATGATGGGTATGAGATGAATGTTCTAGCAGGCGGAGCTGAGCAGAGGCCGGGTAGAGGCAGCTGCCTCCCCAGTGGTCCTGGAATGTAAAGAAAAGCTTAGTTTTCCATGATAGATGGTGGTGAAATCAAACCAGAAGGGGTTTCGGGAGCTTGAAAAGCCACCTTGGCCTGAAAGACAGCAATATAATATCCAGAGAGTTTGTGCTAAAAGGCCTACAGTTCTGCAGTGAAATGGCCTGTACCTACCTCCACTGCTGCTGAGGGAGTGCGGAAGGTAGGGATAAGGAAAAGCCTTATGAAGGGAAATGTTGAGAAGAGATGGAGTCTCTATTAGCTATTTCTCCTATTGCTATAACCAAATACCTGGCAAGCACCCCCTGAGGGGGAGCAGGGTTTATTGGGCTCACAGTTCTAAGGGATTGACATATTGTCTTAGTTAAGGTTTCTCTTGCTGCAACAAAAACACCGGGACCAAAAAAGCAAGTTGAGAAAGAAGTGTTTATTTGACTTACACTTCCACATTGTTGTTCATTATTGAAGGACAGGATGGGAACTCAAACAGGGCAGGATCCTGGATGCCAGAGCCAATGCAGAAGTCCTGGTGGGGTGCTGTTTACTGGCTTGCTCTGCCTGCTTTCTTATAGAACCCAGGACCACCAGCCAAGGGATAGCACCACCCACAGTGGGCTGGGCTCTCCCCTACTGATCACTAATTGAGAAAATGCCTTACAGCTGGATCTCTTGGAGACATTTCCTCAACCGAGGCTCCTTCCTCTCTGATGACTCTAGCTTATGTCAAGTTGACACACAAAACCAGTCAGTATACATACCATCATGGAAGGGAAAGTATAACATCAGGAGCTTGGGGTAGGTGGTCACGCTGTGTTAGAAGTCAGGACAGAGCAGACAGGAAGTGTTTTGCTCACATCCTCTGCAAGGCTCCACTTCCTAAAGATTCTAGAACCTTCCAAAATAGTACCACTAGCTGGAGACCAGGTGTTCAAACACATAAGCCTGTGAAAGACATTTTCCTTTCAAACCACAACAGGGCCACCCAGCCTGAAGCACCCCTTCTTTGTCAAATGCCTTGTCCTTTGTGGGCAATGGTGAACATGACCATGGCAGTGCCAAGACCAGCTCAGTAGGAACCTCCACACTGAGAAAGGAGACAAGGGTGTGATCAGGTTTCTGGCTCTGCTTGTGACTCTGGGTCTTCATAGTCCCCTGTCCTCATGGAGAATCACAACATGGATCTGGGGAAGAGAAAGGGCAGGAGGCAGATGTTTGCTGCTCAGGTCTGGCTTTTGTCAACCTTCCTTGAGCTCTTCCCAGGCTGGTTAGTGCGCTGGCAGGGATGGAAAGGAGTTTTGCATCAAAAGCACAATCAAAGGCTTTCATATTGAAATGCACACAAATTCTTTCCTATCTGGTAATCCTCTTCTGGCTTCTCCTCTCCCCACACTGTGTCCTAAAAACAACAACAACAACAAAACACATTTCAGGAAAATAACACATGAGACAACACTCGGGAAGGGAGAATCAGCCAGCACACAGGCATAGCTGTAATCATGATTTTAGGGTTAACAGTCTCATGGGGCAGAGACCAGACAGGGAAGGTGCATTCTCCCACAGGGCAGCTCTGCCTTGCAGCCAGGCCTCCTGTCCGGGCTCTCTGGCCACTCCAGACTCTTTCAATAGTCTCACACATGATAAAAGGTCTGTTTAAATGGGCTTATCCACATGTTTATTTTACAAGACACTTTCAGGGCACATCATAGCTGCATGACTTTGTATCAAGTTGACCCTTCTCACTCCTTACTCAGATCGCCCAGCAAAGCAGCAGCAGCAGCATCCTGACGGATGTGGGAAGCCGCTGCAAATGCGGAGCGTCTGCCAACTGAAACCTCCGTTATCACTTGGGTCTGAGTCTCGTCTGCCAGATATGGGGATTTGTCTCACATGGTATCTGTCCACTAGCTGTCAATGGCAGCCATACTCACCCCCAGAGAGTAGGACTCTGTCTTCCTAATCATCAGGAACAGACTCTGAGGTGAGCCAGCAGGGCATCAGACTTAATCAGCAGGACTCCAGTCTCCTTCCTGATGATCAGCTCCAGGACCTGGTGCACTTTACAACTTTTAACACTGGCAACTAGATGATGGAGCAGTTGTCTGTGCAAAACTGAGCTCTGAGTCTGATGCAGACAGCCAAGCACCAAGGGATGCTTAATTGGCTCCTCAGACAGATGCCTCTATCATGCTTTTGGAATGGGCTCCCTAGACCTGTCTTTCCATGCAGGAAGTGTGGAAAAAGTGTGACTCTTTCCTTCCACTAACTTGGGTGGAATTTTACCAGTATCTTACAAAAGTTGCGTTTTCCCAGTTCTTTCCTCCCTCCTTCCCACCTTCTTCTTTCTCTCTTCTTCCCCATTTCCTCCTTCTCCTGCCCCTCCCCCCCCTTTTTCTGTACTGGGGATTTACTCCAAGGCCTTGTTCAATGTAGGAAATTATTCTACCCTTTGAGCCACATTCCCAACCCTTATATCTTGAGACAAGATCTAACTACGAAGCTTGGGATGCTGTTGGATTCACTATGGAGCTCAGGCTGACCTTGAGCTCATACACAGCCCTGTCCTACCCTCCCCCTCCCCCAGCTAGGGTGATAATGTACTTTCAGAAGGTCCCTGTACTTATTATGTAATTTGAGATGGCTCATGATTTTTCTCCACATGCTGCCAGCCCACTGAGAGTGTGTCCCCTAAGTCTGACTTGTGTGTCAGGCAGATATGTCCTGGGTAGTATGCTCTTAATCAGACTCCCTGCATCTGCCCCACCCCAGCCATTGGCTCGCCATCTTGTCCACTTAAGGGAACAAAGAGGTAACACCCAGAACTCTGAGCCTGCACACCCCTGGTGATCCAGCTGTGGCAGCTCACCATCTGATTATGGAAGCAATTTAAATGGCTGGAATCCCATGGTTTGCTGGAGCACGTCAAGACCCAGGCTTCCAGGTACGCTCCCTGAATCTGGACACCCTTCTTTGAGGAGCCCAGCCTGACTTTAGGAGCCTGCTGATGCCTAAATAGGTGAGATTCTCATTTATTTTACAGACCTATGCCCACTGTCCGTGGTGAGCAAGTAGAGTGCTGGCATTCTTTGACTTGGGGCTGTGGCTGGAATGTCCTTTTAGTTGGTATGCCCAGCAAGTTCTATCCCCAGAGTTTCCTCATAACCCCAGTGTGGCCCAGGCCAGATAAATGGCAGGCACAGTAGGAGACACAGGGAGGTGACTCATCCCTGAGGGCTGGGCCTTGGCCTCAGAAGGGTGATCTGTTCCTCTGTTCCTTGTACTTGAACAAGGTAGACCCTTAGCCAGTTGGCTGACTCCCCGTCCTCAGGACTTTGCCCTTGGACTAACTTTGAATCCAATTCAGGACAGGCCCCTTCTGCAGAGCCAGGGAGTGGGAGAGTGGTGATACAGAATCAGGAGTCAAGGCTCTAGATGGTGAGAGCCTTTAGGAAAAGTGTTTAGCAGGAGCAGAGAGGAGGAGCAGGCCTGTCACCATCCTCCCGGAAAGGACACTCACAGGGTGGCTGATAATGAAATGATCTCAAGCACCCAGTGACCACATCTCCATCTTCCTAAGGCCCGGTGTCACATGTACATACCGCAGAGGGAAAGTGCCTCACCCTGTCCCCTGATGTTGATAGGGCCACACGACTTTCCAGGGTGTGGAATCTCTTCTCCCAGCTGTAGATGTTGCATAACATCTGTTGACCCTGTTGGAGAGTAAACACCAGTCACTTTGGCTGGGTCTCCTCCTAGGGAGGCAGCCACCCAGCTAAGTCATCCACTTAACCCCCAGAACATGAGCTGCTTGAACCACATTAGGCTCTCAAGGCAGACACATGAATATGCCCCAAGTGGAGTGTGCCTCCCGCCCACCCTGGCATCCTTTCACACTGCTGTCCAGATTCACATATTATTCTGTTGGTTCCAGAGAGGACCCACAGATTTCTTCCCCTGACATCCTGCTTCCCAATCCGACTGTGATGTGGTTGAGAGATGATAAAGGCTAAAAGTGGAAAGAATGGTGCCACCGAAGCCTAGGGCACATGTGGGAGGAGGCAAGGAGCTAAGGAAGCAATGGGGAGTGGGCTGCAGTCCAGGGCACAGAGGACATGAGAAGGCAAAGACTGTGTAAGTGGCAAGGGCCATCAGAGTGAGGGGTGCGCTAGAATGGACCCCACCCAAGCTACAGATGCTGGTGGGAATGGAGGAGGTGCATGTGATAACACAGGAAGATAGAACATGGCTGTCTTAGTCAGGGTTTCTATTGCTGCACAATATGACCAAGAAGCAAGTTGTGGAAGAAAGGGTTTATTCAGCTTCCACTTCCTCATTGCTGTTCATCACCAAAGGAAGTCAGGACTGGAACTCAAGCAGGTCAGAAAGCAGGAACTGATGCAGAGGCTATGGAGGGATGTTACTTACTGGCTTGCTTGCTTCCCCTGGCTTGCTCATCTTGCTTTCTTATAGAACCCAAGACTACTAGCCCCAGGGATGGCATCACCCACAATAGACACTCCAACCCTTGATCACTAATTGAGAAAATGCCTTAGAGCTGAATCTCATGGAGGCATTTCCTCAAGGAAGGCTCTTTTCTCTGTGATAACTTCAGCTTGTATCAAATTGACACACAAAACCAGGCAGTCCTAGACCAGTGGTTCTCAACCTTCCTAATGCTGTGACCCTTTAATACAATTCCTCATGTGGTGGTGATCCACAACCATAAAATTATTTCCATCGCTATCTTCATAACTAGTTTTGCTACTGTCATGGGTTGTTATGACAGTTCCAATGGTCTTAGGTGACTTCTTTGAAAGGGTGGCTTGACTCCTGATGAGACTGCACCCACAGGGTGAGAATGACTGTGATGGTTCTTACAGTGCAGCCCCTTCTTCAGGTGGGAAAAGGTGTCAAGGTTGTAGGCCTGACTGAAGCAAAAGTCTCCAAAGAAAATCCTATCCCAGCATCCCCAGGGGCACCCACAAAAAGAAATGACATCTTCAAGGCTTCAAGATGGAGACATCTCAGCTGGGCCCACACAGGGGTGTTCTGTGCTGAGGTTTTCTTCCCCAGAGGAAGGTCCAGCTTGGACTATAAATGGTACCACGGAGACAAGATCTCTTGGAGTATTCCTTGGCAGTTTTCAGCCTTCCTGAATGAGGGACACCACTTGCCCTTGGAGACCATCATTAACCCCTTTGAGGGTGGGGTCTCCAAGGACTCAGGTTCTCCTCTCAAAGATACCTTAACTCTGTCACATTGAAACCCATCTAGACCACGGGTTTTCAACCTGGGGGTTATGATCCCCAAATTGGCAGGTCAAATGATCCTTTCACAGGGGCCACATATCAGATATCTTGGCTAGTAGATATTCACATTAAAATTCATAACAGTAACAAAATGACAGCTGTGAAGTAGTAATGAAAATAATTTTATAGCTGGGGGTTACCATAACGTGAGGAATGATATTAAAGGATCAAGGCATGAGGAAAGTTGAGAAGCGCTGCTCTAGATCATGATACTTTGGAGAGCCACACCAGGAGGATGTCAAAGCCTATCTAACTGAGCAGGAGTATTTCCCCCAGAAGTACACTGAAGCTTTGAGGGGAAAGAAGCATTTGGAGCTTTGCTGTACCTGGGCATCCAGGAATGAATGCTACAGACCTGTGAACTCAGGCCATGTGCGGAAAAGGAGTTTCCTGGATGTATCCCACGGACAGGTTTGAAGTCCCTAGATTCCATTCCTCCCTTGCCCTCCATGTAATAAGCCAGGCAGAATTCCTCCAGGGCACTGTGTAGTCTGCAATCTTTGTCTTGTGGACACAGATGGAACAGCTTGTCACTTGGTCATGGTAAAAGGAATAATTAGCTAACAACACAGGTAGATTAAACAAAATTGTATGAATCAAACCTTTGTATCTTTCACTATCCTCTCTCACTGTCCAGATCCAATCATTCTCGTGTATTGCCATGACCGAATAGTGAGCTGTTTATTGTTATCCTCTACCTCTACCACCTTTATGTGTTAAATCATTGCTCTGTATGAAAATAACCAGCAGTTATTTTACTGGGTCAACAGCTAAGAACACCTTAGTGACCTGATGGCCGACCAGGAAGAGCTATGCATTAGTCATTTCTTGTTGCTAAGCTGAAACCCCACGGCCAAAGAAACTTACAGGAAAGGAGTTTATTTGGGCTTACACTTCCATGGGGCTGAGTCCAACATGGTGGGGAGCGTAGCAGCAAGAGGCAAAGATGGCAGCAGAAGCAGGAAGCTAGGAGCTCACATCATGAGCCTTAAGCAAGAAGCAGTGAATTGGAAGTGTCCAGAGTTGTTTAGTTCTCAAATCCACCTCTGGTGACATACTTTCTTCAACAAAGACCTACTTCCTAAACCTCCCCAGACAGCACTGCCAGCTAAGGATCGGGTGTTCAAATACAGGACCATAGTGGGTACATCCTCACTCAAAGCACCACAAGCAGTACGGGTTGAACCATACTCTCTTCCTCTTTTAGGTATTTTGAAAGTTTTCTTTAATCCCTGTTATAATTGACTTTGTTTTGTTGTGGTTATTGTTATTATTATTGCTGTTGTTAGTGTGTGTGTGTGTGTATGTGTGTGTGTGTGTGTGCAAGCACACACATGCTCAAGGGCAGGTATACATGAGCCACAGTGTACATCTAGGGGGCAAAGGACATTCCATAGGAGACAGTTCCATACTTCTATCATGTGGGTTCCAGGGACTAAATTCAGGTGATCAAACTCATGCTACCTATGTGTCTTGCTGGCCCGGAAGCCCTCCTACCAAGGAGAAAAGTTGATCCATAACTTTTAGTTAAAGCTGATAATGCAGATGCTTTTCTTACTATCGGAATGTCTGCTTATTTTAACACAGGCCCCTTCATAATTCTTCAAAAGAAGTATGTTCACTGCAATATTTGGGAACTGTACTTAAAAATGATTGCTTATTTAAAATTTGAATTCAGCTGAGCACCCTAGCTTTGATCTGGCATACTCCACATTGTCCCTGTATGGTACTGGCTGCAGGCTTTCGAGGCAAGGATTAGCACTGATTCTTGATCTTCAAATGAGGATACTCTTGCCCAAGAAGTTCACAGGGCTTTGTGTCATGGTGCTATGCTCCTGCTGAGTCTTCCTGCATTCTTGGGGGTGATCCCCAAGGCGTGGTAATCTGTTTCTGCTCCAGTGTTAGGGTGTGTTAGGGTAGCCACAACAGAGCACCACAGATGAGGCAGTTTAAACACTAATCCTGCATATCCTTCAGGGTTCAGAGGTTGGATGACAGAGATCAGGTGCTGATTCTCCTGTCTCCTGGGCATGTCGGTGGCTGCCATGCTTGTGTCTTCATATCATATTATGATGTGAACTTGTGTCCCAATTTCTGCTTCTGAAAAGGTCAGCTCAGGAACTTTGGGAAGGTTATGAAAAACTCACCCCTCCAGAAGGGAAAGGCTAATTAGCATTTCTCAGACCACAGGGCTGGGACTGACCTGACCTGTGGGTGGGGATACATTCCACAGGACTGACCATTGCTCACCTTCAGACAAGGGAAGTCCTTGTCACCTCATTCCCTGAAGACCAATCAGTTTAAAGGGTGCACTGTTCCGCCAATCATATTGTGCCTAGTTGTTCTCTGTTCTGCCCCTAGAACCCATATAAAACTGAACTGGTGCTTAGGGTTGCCGCCTTTCCTTCGGGTCTGGGATGACCCCAGTGCACTGGAACAATAAATTCCTCTTGTTTTTTGCATCGATCCTGTCTTCATGTGGTTCACTCAGGGAGTCTCCAGTAAGCTAAGGCTCCCCAGAGTCTTACAATTCCAGTTGAGCTTACCACAATGGCCTAATTTAACCTCCATTACTCCTCTAAACCGTGTCCCCAGTCTAACTAGAGGCAGAGTGAGTTAGGACTTCCCTGAGGCAATCTGGTGGCACAAGGGGCAGGCTGTGGCAATTCTCTGTTTCAGTTTCTGTTTCCCTCAGGCATCCACCTTCACCTTGTTCTCTGTCTGGACTGAGTGTCTGAGGTCCTGAGAACATCCCTTCTTCCAGGATTGGCACCTCCCCCAAGACCTTGGTAGCTCTTAGGACAGCCTGACTCCCTGTGGCCTCCTCCCCAGGGCATGGCTCCAGTTCTGGGTGGAGTTTCCTTGGCAGGGCTCTGGTCACTTTGGACAAATTCTCCAACATTGGTCAACACCCTTCTGGACTTCCAAAATGGATCATTGCCTGGAAACTTCTGTATGCTGCCTCACCCCACCAGGGCTGCCTGATGCAGGCAGCTGTCTGAATCACTCTTGAGACAGTCTATGTTTTTGGAGCCCTGGGCCATGGATGTCAAACCACCTTCCTAGGACTTGCACAGTACACAGGCAGCCCAGCTCATAACATCTGACATCTCAGGCCTCCGGTTGCTCAGGGTCACCCAGTCTTCTTGACAGTTGGCTTTTCTGACTTGGGTTTAACTTATAATCTACTTTGTCTAGACCTTAGTGCATCTAATGGCTTACAATGTGATTTTGATTCATTGTGATTGGCTTCTAGAATCTTCAAATGACTATGGGGACATCATACCATTCACCTAATCTCCTTGCACACTTTTCTTCTTAATGATGTAAAAACACACAAAATCCACCAGCCTGTGATGTATACTATAAGGTTCTCTTAGGATTTTAGTTGCTATAAAGAGACGCTGTCATCACTGCATTTAATTGGGGGCTGGCTTACAGTTCAGAGGTTTACTCCATTAGTCCACTGTCATTGTGGCAGGAAGCACAGTGGCACACAGGCCGACATGGTGCTGGAGAGGTATCTGAGAGTTCTATATCTGGATCTGCAGACAGCAGGAAGAGAGAGTGACACTGGGGTCTAGCTTGAGCTTCTGAGGCCTCAAAGCCCACCCACAGTGACATACTTCCTCCAACAAGGCCACACCTTCTAGTAGTGCCACTCCCTATAAACCTATGGGGTCCTTTTTCATTCAGACTACCACAGAAGTCATAATTTCCCCTAGTCACTGTTATCACTGAACACCTGAAAGAAGATAGTACAGATGTCAAAACCTTCCATACACCACAAACAAAACTCAGAATACAAAACCCAAAACTCTCATCAGTGACATTTTTTTTTTTTTGGTCAATCATACACTGAAATGATGACATTCAGATGACAGTTTGCCTTGTTATATGGCATTAAATCAACCATGTGATTAAACCCATTTTGTCTAATTATATTTCCTGTTATTAAATGTGGCTCTGGGCATGTCACGTCGCACATGGGGCTGTCTGTGCTGTGTGCAATCTCCTTCTCTTCCACACTCTGCCCTATGTTCAACGTGTCGCTCAGACGCCTATCCAACAATCTAACAAACCCATGAATGTCACTCTTAAAACACACTTTAATAACTGTGAGACAAGACCACAACGGTCGTCTGTGGTATACTTGTGTCTCAGATTGTCTTTTAGAAGTTCAAGCCAATTGTTCTGGATACTTTTCAAAATTATTGTTTTTTGCCAAGTTCATAAAAACCCTTTTGGCTAATCCCTCTGCACAGCTATACATATTTTCTCCCCTCAAAGTGACTGCCTCGAGAATGTGGACCTTTTAATTTACTTTCCGCAGTTTTTGAAAATCATTCTTCATAGATAATGCACCGATGCACTGCTACAGCCCCTGAACTTAGATGCTGTTGGTTTTGACATCTCCATCTTTTGAGGTCAAGCAATCTGCCGCTAAGCACTGGTGACTGTTGCTGTCCGGGAGGGGTGCTTTGCTGCCCAGCTTACCATGTGCTGATCATTTGATTCTGTTTTCTCTGTCATTGTGACTTGAAGATGGTGACTTCCCAGTCTTAATAAATAATTACGGTGGTAGTGGGCATTACTCCCAAAAATAATTTGCTGGTATTGCTCTTAGGAATTTTTACCCCATTAAACTTGGCAATGCTCCTTCTCCTTGGCTCAGGTCGCCTTCAAGGACACCATTAGCGAGGCATTTTCCCTTCCCAAGTAAAATAAGCAGTCTGGAAGGCAGAATTTCCTCCTGGCTTTCTACAACCCATTCACTATAAAAATAAAACAAAACCATTAGTTTTTCATTTAGAGACATATTTTCATAGGGTGACATGCCAGACTACAGACAGTCCATGATGCTTTGTAAAATTGTCAGTGGACCGTGCATAGATAGGTTCTGCGTTCCCTGCCCAGAGTCCAAGTTCAAGGGAAATAAGTGTGGGCTTGGCTTGCTGTCAGGGATAGATCTACAGTTAGGGTTAGGGTTGGAGAAACCTCATTTTAATGTTCTAATGCACTGAACATCCATTTTAAAGCTAAAATCTCCGGCAAACATTTTTAAGTTACGGAAATCCTCAGTTAAGAGCTATCTTATGGTTTACATCAGTAGACAAACAAAGAGGCGATTGGCATTCATCTTGGAGGAAATGGCAAGCTTGGAATTTTTATGGACCATCCGACTGAGAGACTGAGCCAGCAGATAACTGTAGCTCTCACGCAGAGATGGGAATGGAGCTGAGTTGCCATCAGCCAAGGTTTCACCGCTCTGAGTCCTCCGAACAGAGGACAGAGCAAGGGCAGAGCACACTGGGAGTTCTGATTCCTGGTCCTGGAGAGACACTCTTAGGTTGTTTTAAGATAAAACCGGGAACCCACTGTAGGGTTTCTGGCTTAGTCTTGGTTTTCTGGAGTATGAGAACTCTGGATCCATTTCCATGCCAAAATGTGTGCTTAGCACATCTTGTTACAGACACCAAACCCTCTGAACAGGAGAGAGAATTTTTAGACATACTTTCTCTTAAGGAGATGTCCCTGGAACATCTCATCCAATAAAGCAGTGGGTATTCCTCTAACTGGGATAATTGTCTCCAGGAATTCCTATGGTGGAAAGGATATCTCGGTTGGTCCAGATTCCAAGAAAGCCTTTTGTTTTCTAGCCCTCCAAATTAGCTTTCCCTGCTTTAAGAGCAGCGCCCATCCAACTGGTAGAAAAGGATGGGGAGGGCAGAAAGCTCTCAAGGGCAAGGGCTTTCTGTTTGTGGTGTTTGTTGTGATCATTGCACGGCTCCAGAAAGACCACACCAGGCCAAACAGTTCCACGTGAGGCTTATTGAGAGAGAAGAGGGAAAGGTGGCAGCAGAAAGAGAAGGAGGAGGAGGAGGAGGAGGAGGAGGAGGAAGAGGAGGAGGAGGAGAGAGAGATCAGAGGGGCCTTCCTTTATATATGGATGGTGACATAGCCACAGGTAAAGGTGGGAGGTGAGTCAAGTGGTTTCTGGGAATATGGTGACTGTTGCCTTGGCAACAGGTATGCAGGTCAAGCTGTCGCCTATGTGATGTCATGGGTTTCGGAGATCCTGATACCAACAGCATTCCCACTACATCTTCAGGGAAGCAAACACTGAAGATGCCCCCAAATCAGTGGCTCAGTGGGGTTACAGAAAAGCAGGGCTAGGATCCTGGCCAGGGATACCATTCACCCATAGTAGCCTCAAGGCTCAGTCCACAGCTACCTCGACAGCTGAGTGTGTTCTTTGAGTAGTCTTGTTTGGAGTGAGACGATCCAAGGAGTCTTGGCTGCTTCCAGGCACTTGTGATTCTTCCTCAAGATAAGTAGTCTCAGGCACACTTGGAAACTATGGATTAGACACACACTTCTTGGTTTAAAGGGGGAAACTTCAAACTCGGCTTGTCACACACAGTGCAAGAGATGGGCTTTCTGTGGTGTGTGTTCAGATGGTGGTGGTACCTGTTCAAGCTTAGCTTCGTCCATGGTTCCAGCATAAAGATTACCAGTCCCACAACACTTTATCTGCACCGGGTCCATCTTGGGTGGAGCAGATGGCCTGTTTCCCTTGCTCCATTTTTTCTCTCCCACTTTGGGTGGTAGAGGGAGTGTGGGAAGACCCTTCTTCTCAACCTCCTCCAGGCCACCAGCTGCAGACCAGGAGCCATTCCCAGAAGTCTGTATTTCCTCACCCATTAAGAGTCAGCAGCAGTGATCTTTAGAGCAAATGGCCTTCCAAGGCCCAGGGTGGGAACAGTGCTAATTCGCTGTGTCTTTTGCTAAACCCTCTTTAAACAAGTGCAGCCTTCAGCTGATCCAAAAGCAGATAAGAGAGGGATCCTGGTCCCCCTTTGAAACTGGTAACGAATCCAAACAAGCATTCTTGGATGGATGCTTCTGCTCTGGTTTGTATTAGAGAGGCAATTAAAGCGTTTACACAATGGGGGCCCCCAAGCTGAATCCTTTACCACATGAAAGGGAGGAAAAGCCTCCCAAAAGGAGGTGGCCCTGTGCGCACTCCTTGCCTATTTTTCCCAGACCTTGAAAAGGGCCAGGGTTTTTCAAAGAGGTCACTAGGAGGGAAGAGGATCAGAGGCAGGCCAAGCTGGGAAGGCCCGAGTCCCAATGCAAACAGCATCTTTCCTTTGCCAGCCTCATGTGGCTCCAGTCTGCCCTTGACAGAACAGGAGCAGGAAGAATGGGGAAGAGTCTGAAGTGGACAGGGACAGCCCAGTTCCCTCTCAAGGTCTCTGCCTCTCTTGAGACCAGGTGTCACTGCCCATTTTGAGCTTCCCAGCTGGGCCTGCACATTCTAGCTATGTTTAAATGCAGCTTTCTCTGTGGGATGGGAACAGTACACAGTCACTGGCTGGAGCAATGCAGACAGTGTGCTCCTGTCAGGAAAAGGTGTCCCTACCTTTCTGTCCTGCTTGCCACCCCTGTTCTAAGATTATGAACTCTGTGTTGGCATTCTATGCTCTACCCAACAGTCACCTGGCAACAGCCAGGTAGGCTTGGCTTGCTATAAAAGGGACTGTTGGGTCTCTCTCTCTCTCTCTCTCTCTCTCGTCTTTGCCCCTTTTCTATCTCTGAACCCCTTTTCCTTCTCTGAACCCCTTCCCCCTCCCCTTCTCTCTCTCTCTCTCTTCTAGCCACCCTCCTCTCTTCTCTTCTCTTTCTCTGCCTCTCCTCCTTTCTCAAGTCCCCTTCCCATGCCCCCTAATAAACTCTACTCTATATTAGAACCTCAACCGCATATGGCTGGTATCTCCGTGGGGCAGGGGAAGCCTCAGCATGGGCTTGCTGAGGTACCCCCTCCCACTGTATGTACCATGGTCTACAAAACATATACTTGGCTTTATAAAATACATCACCTTGAAGTCTGTCTCATGTCATTGAGACACTAAGTATCTGGAGAGGGAATTACAGAGGGCCAGGAAGTTCTCACGTTCCATATCTCCACCCTGAGACCCCATGAGGGCGCTAAGACAATAGAGGGGACCCAGTTTGGTTTTTATAAAAGCAGTCTTGGAGGGTTCTGGAAGAAAGAAAAGGGCCTACTGTGGGTGACCTCATAAAGCTTCAAGTTCAGACAGTAAAAAAGCTCAAGTCAGGTGGCTCAGCTTCCTTGTCCCTTAACACTCTTGGAGGCATGCCAGACAGCAGGGCCACCGCCTCCCTGTTGTCTTTATTCTTCTTGTGATAGCTAAATATTAATCTTAGTTTTTGCTTTATCACTGAGTGCTCTCAGTGTTCATCTTAAGAACTTGCTGCCTTCTTCCTTGTTTCCCCATTAGCGTTTAAACTAGAGTGAACCCAGTAGGCCCCTGTAAGTCACATGATTTTCTTCTCCAGGATAGCCAACTCAGCAGCCTGTTGGTGTGGTATGGTACTGATACTATATATTTTGGGGGGGTTGTTTTTTTTGGGGGGGGCAATTAAATGTAATCATTATCTTTATTTATGTGCTTACAAGAAGGGCTTTTGCCTGTGTGTATGCTGTCTGATACTATATTTTATAAATACTTATGAACGTTTGCTTTAAACAGATTTTCAAGGCACGTGGCACAGTTTAACATGTGTTTTAAATTAATGGTATCACTTAAATCCATCAGAATATAGTTTTAGATGTCCTCCCTTATATTCTAGTATATGGACGTATCAATTTATTAAACTGTCTAAATGTTATTAGACATTTAGAGTGCTCTGGGTTTAATATACAGAATTGTGATAAAACACTGGGTAGTGTGTGTGTTGTGTGAGTGCAAGCAAGTGTGCACATTGTGCCCGTTGCACAGACAGAGGCCACAGGAGGCTGTCTATCCTAATCTATTCTGATCTATCCTGATCTATCACCCACTTCCTCATTCTTTCACTGTTTGCAGCTATGCTGGTTGGCCAGAGAGCCCCTGGACTCCATCTGGCTCTTACACAGATGATGTTGGGGCTCCAGACTCAGTTCCCCACGCTGTGCACAAAATGCTCTGACCCACGGGAGCTGTCTCCTAGCCTGATGATAGAATAGCTGAAAGCCTCATGAAAACTGGAATTTTGCTTTGTCACTGTCCCTACAACTGGTCAGCACTGAGTGTCATGAATGAAGCCGTTGACAGGCAGGCGGGTGCACCATCTACTTACTGATGAACTACACTATGTTAATGGAAAGGCAACCACTATATTGTACCCATTTTAATTAAATACAGAGAGAAAAATCTGTTTTATCATTGTTTTCTTTAAAGACACTTTCTTATCCTAAACTATTTACATAAAAGGTAGAAATGAGATCAATTCAACAGACTGTTCCAAACAAATGGGCTATCTTTGGGAGGTGTTCATTTTTTTGGAAATTCCATATTTTGACATGACTGAGCCGATCTACCTTTGTCTTGTTAATTTTCTACCTCTTTTGATCTTCGAGTGTGCACTGGTTTGAATGAGAATGTCCCCCAAAGGCTCTGGCATGAAGTTTTCAGTGGTTGGTACTAGAGCTGACCCACAGCCCCCTGGGCTGGGTGTTTCCATTCTCTGGGAAGATGGACATAGATCCTACCACAAGCTTTACCATCACAACACCCCGTGAGATAGTAGGGTTTAGTCTCTGAGTTAACTCTGTCCATTTAAAAAAAAAAAAAAGATATGTAGTGAGTGCTCATTACCACTCAGTCACTGGACTGAGTACATGGGATAGAGGCATGGTAAGAAAGAATTTCTGACAGGGAAAAAGATCACAGCACCACCATCATCATCACCATCAACACACACACACACACACACACACACACACACACACACACACACACACACTGTTATGTCCTGTTTACTGTCTTGCCCTGGACTTTTGGGTACAGCTTTAGAGAAGGGAGTATTTTTACTCTAACCACTAGCCTCATGCCAAAGATGGATGAACAAGGCCTAAAGAGATCAGCTGATCTCTACAGGGAGACAAATCCTGGTAGTACTGTCCCAAGGCTGATGTGCAAGTCCTCACTAGTTCTTGCCTTGTTTGAGGGTCCAGCTCAAGGCTTGCCCTGAGCGTTAGAGTGCTGTGCTTGGTAGGGAGTTGCTGAACTTGGAGTTTGAGTTAGTAACCTCACGCTTCCTGTATCTAGTTCCTTGCTGGAACACCGTGCTGGTTCCGACACACCTTTCCTGATGCGTGTGAGTCTTATCTCACATCCTGTGAGACAATAGCTGGCGTGTGGCTGCCAGATTACCAAAGGGTCGGTTTCTATAAACAAAATCCATCAGCCTTGTTCCGTCCTGCCATGAGAGCTGACTCCAGGGAAATTTTGTGGTCAATCAAAGTTTGTGACACCCAACAGACAGGACTGTGATTGCATTTATAGACGCCCTTGATCTCTGGGTGTGTATTTGGTTTCCTGGCTGTATTTGGTTGGGCACGACTGTGCTTGCATGTTCCCGGTATCTGGTCCCTCTCATCCGGTCAATAGGATCCTAATTTTTTATTGGGGTATCCATCATCTTCTATCTCTAAATGTATGTTATAATATGAATGGAACACACTCAACCCAGACCAGTTAGATAGACATTTGAACATCAACCCAAATAGCTAAAAGGCCAGACATTGGCTGGGCTCCTTCAATGGGAAATGTCCATGATACAATCCCAGACACTCATTCTCTACCATCAATTCATATACATAAAGAATAACTATTGCTTCAAAAATAGAAGAAGTTTAATGTTACTGAAACAAAAAATGTTGTGAAACAAGTTATTCTTGATGTATATGTATACATTTTGTATCATCTATACATGTACACATGTATACAGGCATCTACCTTCTTATACAACACACACACACACACACACACACACACACACACTTCCTGTTCCCATTGCACCCATATTCCATTAATACTACACAAGGGCAAGCCACAGGCTTCCAGTTCCCTGAGATGGTGTACTAACACCAGCTTTGGGTAATCAGAGTGCATCATGGGAGCAGAATGACGGACACCCGTGAAGCCTAGTTTAACTGTCAATTTGACAAAACCTACAATCACCTATGAGGGATTGTTTAGATCAGGTTGGCCTGTATGCATGTCTGTGGAGGACTGTCTTGATTACTCAACTGCTCTGGGAAGACCCAGCCTGATAGTAAGCATGCTACTTCACGGCTTTATGCTGAAAAGCATGGAGAAAAAGGCAAGAGCAGAGGAAGCTAGCTAAGGACCAGTCTGCTGGATTCACTTCTCTCTGCTCTCAACTGCGGATATGATTAGCCATATAAATTCCTGCTGCCTGACTTCCCCACAGTGGAGGACTTCAACCTGGAATTATAGGCTGAAATCAATGCCATTTCTCTGCTAAGTTGCTTTGTGTTGCAGTATCTTACCATAGCAACAGAAATGAAACTAGAACATATAACTGTCCTCCCTGTGCAGCCAACTTTGCTCTCCTGGAGAAGGTGGCACCAGACATGAGATTTAAAGGATGTTGAGGTGGGTAGCCCTAGGCATTGAGGGGGTGGGGCATGGGTAGGGTGGAGGTGGGGGAGGGGGTGTGGGTGTGGGTAGGGTGGAAGCCCAATAGAAGTGCTAATTGAACTAAGCATAAGTTAAATATAGCAATCCCAGCCTCCTCAGGTCTCTGTAACCTTGGCAACCCTCCTCTCCCTTTCTAAAGGAAGGGATAAATTGAGCTAACCCTCACCCAAGCTAGGGATCTACAGGGAGAGCAGGGTTTTGTATGTGACTCAGCTAACTGGGTCACCCTCATGTCTGGGAGAACTTTGATAGTCATCACAAGCTATGATCCTCATGAACCAAGTCAACCAAGTCAAAAGAAAACACTTTACTGGGGGCTTGCTTATAGTTTTGGAAGTTTAGTACAATATCTTTATGGCAGGGAGCATGGTGGCACACAGGCAGACACAGGATCTGAGAGTTTTACATCTGGATCTAGGGGCAGCAGGAGGAGAGAAAGCCACTGGGCCTGCCCTGGGCTTCTGAAACCTCAAAGCCCACCCCAGGTGACATATTTCATCCAATAAGGCCACACCTCATAATGCCTCTCAAGTAGTGCCATTTCCTAAGGAGCACACACTCAAATATATAAGCCTGTTCAAACAATCACACAAGCTTTCAGACTTAGTCACTGTTTGATTGCTGTGAAGAGACACCATGACCAAGGCAACTCTTCAAAAAAGAAAACATACAGTTGCGGGGCTTGCTTACACTTTTAGAGAGTCAGTCCATGATCATCATGGTATGAAGCAGACAGGTATGGCACCAGAACAGTGGCTGGGAGTTTTACATCCCGATCCACAGGCACAGTGAGGAAATACTAGATGAAAGCAAGAGTGAAAACTAGCAGGGCAAGCTTCAAGATCTGCACCCCTGTATCTGATGCCAATGCGTTCTTTAAATCTCCCACTCCCTCCAGCTTTGTTGACACACTTTTCTCTCTTGGGGCCAGTTCCACATGCTGTTTGCAGCTCTCTCTGGCAGGTATCCCATGCCAAGGACATCTTTAGCATCATGGGTCTCAATGCAATTCTGACTACACCTTCACAGCCGCAAGCAATGGCTTTTCTGGGCCTCCAGGCAGGGATGCCCCTAACATAAGCCTGGCCTCAACAGCTTTTCTTAACAGTGAAGAAAGATTCCAAAACCTCTTTCCTGTATCCTTTGTAACTAAATTCAGAACCACATAGCTGAAGCTGCCAAATTCTTCTGCTTGTTCGGACTGGAACCTGGGCCTCTCCTTGAATTACATTTGCATAAGCTTCTCCTGTTGATAGTTTTCTTTGCTGCTTAAAATGATTTTCTTTAATTCCTTTTCACAGGTTGGAAGCTTAGCTGGGTGGGGTCTTTCCCTGAGGGCACCGCCATTCTGTATTTCATTTTAAATCAGGTTTGTCTCTAAACTTTTTTAATCTCCTTGAGCATATTAGTCCCAGTATTACATTTCCTGGTGCTCTCTTTCTCCTCAAGATGTACATTTTGTATTTCCCTATTGACACCGTCAATATTAGTGTCTTAAAAATCCCGTCAATGATGTCAGTCCAAAGCTCTTCAATTTAGCCTCGGGGAGTCTTTAGACAAGCAGCCACATTCTTTGCCAAAATATCATGAGAATGTTCTCTATGCCAGCTGCTAATATTTTCCCTTTTGAATCTCTTAAGAGCCACAGGACTCTACAGTATAAATCATACTCAGCACTACCATCTTCCATGCTTCTGTTAGTGTGGCCCACTAAACCCTGCTTACAAAATTCAAGTGGTTTCTAATACAAAGTCCTAAAGCCTTCCATATTCTTCTAAGAAACAGAATGGCCAAGCCTTTCACAGCAATACCCCACTCCTGGCACCAATTTCTGTCTCAGTTACTATTCTATTGCTATGAAAAGACACCATGACCAAGGCAATTCTTATAAGAGAAAGCGTTTAGTTGGAGGCTTGGTTATATCATTTTTGAGTCTTAGTCCATGATCATTATGGTGTGAAGCAGACAGGAATGGCACTGGAACAGTAGCTGAGAGTCTTACATTCTGATCCATAGTCAAAGAAAAAGACTGGCCTTGGCATGGTCTTTTGAAACCTCAAAGCCCACTCTCAGTGACACAACTCCTCCAACAAAGTTACATCTCCTCCAGCAAGGCCACACTTCCTCTAACAAGGCCACACCTCCTCCAAGAAGGCCACACCTCTTCCAACAAGGCCATGCCTCTTAATCCCTCCCAAATAGTTCCCCTAACTGGACACTAAACATTCAAACATTTGGACCTATGGGAGCTATTCTATATAAACCACTATACCTTCCCTCACAAGTGGGAGGAAGAGGGCATGTGTGCTGTAAGCACCATCTGAAAGAGCAGCGTGGGGAGTGAATCCTGCCCAAACTTGGGTGGGCTCACCATATTCTGGGCATGTTCCTTTAACAGCACAGCAAGGCATTCTTCAGAGCTGTCCACCTGGCCTTGCCCCAGCCCCTCCTGTCTGCATTACTGGTGGCCTTCTGGGATGGGTTGAGGGAGATTTGCCAAGCCTCCCATAGACCACGTGCTAACCATTCCGCATGTGGTAAATCCGTGAGGAAGTGGCTAATTAATCACTGGAAAGTTCTTCCCAAACAAATCTACAAAAGAGCAAGAATCACACATTGCCCCCGTGGCTGTACTCAGTTCAGCTGTTCCTGGTGCTGAGCAGATGGCTTCGGCCAGGGACAATGTGACTGTTTGAAATAGCCCAGCAGACTGTTTATTATCGGCGCCTATGATGATTAGACGCCATGATTCACCCACATGGAAGTATGTCATCCACATGAATAATGAGGCACATTTGTCTATAAGCATGGCTGGTTAGGACATGGTGATGTTATGCTAAAAGATTCCTATGCAGTAGAATGGGGGATGGGTAGTGGGTAAAGGGTGCTGCTAGCTCTACGAGGCAAATGCAACTTTGAGATATTTTCATTTTCACGGTTACCTTAAAAGCCTGCTCCTTGTCTGAAGTTTTCATGTTCTCATATTCCTGTATTCAGCCTTCGAAGAAGAAGGAGGAGGATGAAAATTAGGGGGAGGGGGATGAGGATGAAGAAGGAGATGGGGTAGGTAGGGGAAGGGGGAGGGGTGAGGGAGGGGAGGAGGAGGAAGAAGAGGAGGAGGAGGAGAAGAAGGAGAAAACACACAAACAAAAAACTCCCCAAAACAAAAATCTCCCAAATCAGCCTTCAACAAGACTGACCAGGGCAACCTAGTACACAATGCAGGCTTCAACCGACACACATAGCCACACCGAAACTATGAACACCATGTCTGAAGGACAGAAGTCAGAAGTGATGTGCACTATGATCTGGCTGGTGACATTGCCTCAGGTGACCTGAATTTCCATCTGATGTCCCAGTGAAGGCCACTGATGTAATGATTTTAAAGAGCAGCGGTTTGTTTAGCTCATGATGCTGGAAGCTGTGAAGTTCCAAGAGCTCATGGGAGCTCAGTGCTCATCCTCTGCAGGGACTGCACACTGTGCTTTACCACGAACATCACAGGTGAGACATAGCCAGGGGACGGGGACCAGCAGGTCTCCCTTCTTACAAAGCCACTAGTACCATCACCGTGCCCATTGTCAAGATCTCTTCTGTTCCTGATTTTGTCCAAATACCACTACATGTGACCATGTTTGCAACACTGAGGGGAACTTTCAAGCTACAACACACAGATACGAATATTCAGTAATCAAGCTGGTGAATGGTAAATGATGGGGGCCTCAAACCCACTGTTGGAGGGGAAACATAGAAATGAGCAAGATGTGTAGATGACCCACCGATACAGGGTCAGAGCTGGAAATGGCACTATGAACTCAGATGTAAGCTATGGAGACAGACACATACAACTAGGAATGAGAACTGACATGTGTCTACACAACAGCCATGTGCATGTGTAGTTCTGAACTCCCTCTGTGGAATAGCATTGTGGTGGTTACAAGCGCTTCCAGGAGCAGGAGCCTGGTTCTAATGTCATTTTATGATAAAGGGAAATCAAAACTTCACCTGAGAATTGTCTGACGCCAAGGCTGAAGCAAGACATGTACAAGAAGGATTGGGCTTATCAAGTATCTATCTGCCACACATACCAGTACACCAAGAACACAGTTGAACACACTACATGCATCTCAGTAAGTGTTTGCATGGTCTTTGACTGTGGCCCCTACCTGGCAAATCTGGGGGGAATGGACAGAATATCCTGTGGTCCGTGAGTACTCTCTTCTCAGCCTCATTTTGGATGGCCATCTTTCCTCCTCAGTCAGAGCCATACATGTAACTGGTGGGACAGATGGGTCTATGGGGTGTGATGCTGTGTGGAAGTAGCTTACAGTCTTGGTGGAAGAGATGGAGAGGAGGCATCTGAGATTGCAATGAGTGATGGAAAGACTCTCATTCGTCTTCCAATCATTCCCTGGCAGCACAAACACCTGCTGTGTTGCCCTGTGTAATTGGCATGATAGGAAACACATATGGGATGATGGGTGAAACTGAAGCGCACAACTTAAAAGGGAATTGGTTGGGGAATGATCCGAACGAAATGGAGCACGGCTAAATGACAGATTTGACAACGAAAGCACAATTACGGGAGACCATTTGGCCTTTGAACGGAAGCACCCCTTGCTGTGTTTTGCTGTCTATAAAGCTGCCTTAGAAACAGCAATTGCAACCCTGGTACAAAGCCGCCTAGCCAGGTAGGTAGCCCAGATCTTTAAATGTTCAATCTCAGCTCCAAAATACATTGCATTAAATGTTGAAAACTGATACTTTTGATTGGAATTTGTTTAAGGATGGCGATTCAGATTATACGTGCACCAACCATCAGAAGGATGCAAGGAGGGTCCTGCTAGGAACAGTTCCAACCAGCAATAAAAGAACCCATCCCAGAAAGAGGACAAGCCACCAGTGCTGGGTGATAATGCCATCCTTGGGTGGATACAACCACAACCTGTTTTGATAGCTGTTGGTGGAGCTGTTCCAGTGGCTTCCAGTGAAGCCTTGCTTCTGTCTCATGCAGCTTTAGAGGGGCAGCAAAGGCAAACTACACCTTGGCTTGAACCTTCCAAGGATCATTTCCACAAAAGCCATGGAGAGGAGGAGCCATGTCCAGCCTGGATACCTCCCCTACTCCCCTGAGTTCAATCACTGGATAGTCAGGACTTAGAGAAGCCAGAAAGCTTCAGACAAGCAGAGTCCTAGGGAGTGACAAAGCCCCCATCCTTAGGGCTGTCTACTTAAGGGCAGAGGTGGGCTGGTATTTCCTCACTGATTGCCAATCTCTATGCTTTACAATACAGGAGCAAACACACTAGAATTGGGGGTTATGTGGTATAGTAATGACTGAGAATATCCTTCAGTTTATGACTTTAGTGAACTCTCAATAGTCATGGAGTCTGTGGCTCCTGGCTGCCCTGTTGGGCATTGTACACTTGGGCTACTGCTTCCAAACATGTATCAATAGAAACAGCCTTCCTCATACCCCACAAGAGCTCAAGTCAAAGAGGCTTTCTCTTCAGTCCTAGCCAGCCTGCAGAACATTTCCCAGATGATTTATTAGGTCTTCTCTCACGGCCCTCATAGCCTGCTCGGTATTCCTCAGGTGGAGGTGGCTCTGTGATGACTGGCTAGATCAAGTCACCCTCAGCCACAAAGCTGTGTGTATGCAGATGACTCTACTCACCATGATGAACCCTTAGCAGTCAGGGACTATCTGTGTCATTCTGAGAGGCAAGAGGATCAGAATGGTTCAGAGAGTCACCACTTACAGCATGTCTAACTTACACAATCCTGCCATCTTGTCCTCACCTTCCTTCTCTCTGGTCCCCCTGACTCAGAAAAGCAACCACTGTTCATGGGGTGACCCATGCAGGGAAAAAAAAGACTGCAGGTTCACTGCCCATGCACATGCCTGTCCTTCTGCATGTTTAGACTGTGGGACTCCCTAGACCCCAGGCTAGAATGTCAACCTCGGTGTCTTTTTGTTCAGCATGAAGTTTGCAAGTGGCAGATACCAAGCTAAGATTTGTGCCGCCAGGGAATGATTGGAAGACGAATGAGAGTCTTTCCATCACTCATTGCAATCTCAGATGCCTCCTCCCCATCTCTTCCACCAAGACTGTAAGCTACTTCCACACAGCATCACACCCCATAGACCCATCTGTCCCACCAGTTACATGTATGGCTCTGACTGAGGAGGAAAGATGGCCATCCAAAATGAGGCTGAGAAGAGAGTACTCATGAACCACAGGATAATCTGTCCATTCCTCTCAGATCTGCTAGGTAGGGGCCACAGTCAAAGACCATGCAAGCACTTACTTAGTAACTTCCATACGTGTGTGTTTGCTTGGGTTTTGACAAGCCTGACCTGGTCTTGACTTGCTATGTAGCTGAGGATGGCCTTGAACTTCTGATCCTCTTGCCTCTATTTCGGACATGTGCCTCCAAACCTGGCTGATTTTGTGTGTCTCCTCTAAAGCCAGAACCTGAAAAACAACTGAAGAGGACCACGCAGGGGACTCACCAGGGCATTCTCTCTGTGTGTGATCGACCCAGTTCAGCAGCTGTTCAGAGAGCCATTGATCTCCACCAGAAAGAGTCTTAGTAAGTGGAGGCAAGGAAAGGATCCCAACGGAAAGACCAAAGGATGAGGAGATGAGAGGGCCACCCAGATCTGTCTGCATGCGCACGGCAGGGTTGCCTCTAACCTCATCCCAAGAGTCTACTTATGCCTAGACTAGGAATCCATTCCCCCACCCCAGATGTCCTCAGGTATCTGATAGATATTAAACACAGTGGCTGCCAGTGGACAGTTGGTCCAGAGAGGGGCTAGGAGCTGGGCTGGTTTGGTAGCCCATTTCTAACCAGATCATTAATTCACCGAACAAATATTTATTGACCAGAAAATGGCTACTTGGAGAGCTACTTGGACTTGAAATCTCTTCGTATATCAATTCTTAGTCTCTCTCTCTCTCTCTCTCTCTCTCTCTCTCTCTCTCTCTCTCTCTCTCCCCACCCCCAAGAAAAGATTCTTGGGGTTTACAGTTGACCTGGGAGGGAAGATTGCAAGGTGGCAGCTATAAAGGAATGCTCCAACTCTGCACATAGTAGGAGGGACCCAAGAGTATGGAGAAAGCTGATTGCCTGAGGATGGGGGGTGGGAGGGAGTGACGGCTTAGGGGACCACATCTCAGAGGCCCTCAATTCCGAGGAAATGGACTGTTTTACTGTAGCGGAGCTCTAGTGTTCTACAAGGCTGTAATGGAATAATGGCTGCAGATTCCTGGCTGCCTCATTTCCCAGCAATCCTGTGTCTTTCTCAGCTGTTTCTGGTGAGCCTGTAACATGGCAGCCTCTCGAGTTTCTTTCCTTGGCCCTTTGTGACTTGATCCTCCTGATTAATGGTTCCCTGTCTGCCCTACAGAGTTTAGCAGCAGACATGACTGTGCTGTTCTGGATTAGCAAACCAAACAACAGAACTTCATTAAAGCTCTGCCTAACTGAAACGCAGATTCTGAGCAAGACCCCGTGGGTAAAGACCAGGGGCTTTGGGATATCTGTATTGTTCAATGTCTCACCTTTCCTCTCTTTTCCCTACCAGGGTCCTACCAGGTAGGAAGACAGTGTCTGGATAACAGAGGGATGACAGACTTCATATTTCCCTACAGTAAGAAAAATAGAGCCAGTGACTCGTCTAGGAAATATAGGCACACAAGGCAGTGTACGGCTGAAACATCTGGCCATATAAAACTAAAAATAACACCCCATAAAATACATTTTATTCATTTATTTTGACAGCTGAGACACACTTTCCATTACTCATGGCTCCATGAGTCTCACAGGGGTGAAAGCCCCACTTCACATGCTGCAGGACTACTGGCGTCATGGCTGCAAGCTCCACCCCTTACCCTTCTCTTCACATGTTAGTGATCCAGGAACTCACAGGGCAGCTGCTGCTCCAAAGTCCCCTCTGCCTTTGCTCACTGCTGAGCCATTTCTCCCCTGGATTTCAGAGGTGACCCCATGAACACTGAAGGATGAGGATTTTGGCCTGTTGGTTCCTGGGTTCTGCGCATCCTGTTTCCAGTCACTGTGGTAGTTAATATTCATTGTCCACTTATTAGGACCTGGAATCACCCAGGGGACAAATTTCCAGACACTTCTGTAGTGAGAGAATTTTTAGATGGAGTTAAGAGGTGGGAAATCCCACCTCAAGTGTGGCAGGCACCATCCCATGGCTGGGAATCCCAAGCTGAAGATAAAAGAGAAATAAATTTGGCTAAAAATGAATCAGCACTCACCTGTACTCACTCCCCGACTGTGTATACAACGTGGCGAGCCACTCCTGCGGCTAAACCGCCATGCCTGACTGTATCCTTTGAACCTTAAGCCACAGTTAGTCCCTCCTCACACCCTCGCTCCCTCACTTCTGGCTGACTATTTGGTCACAGTAATTAGACAAGTAACTGGTGCAGTTGTTGAGCCAGGGAACCAACATCCACGATTACAGAAACTGTCCTTTCAGGATGGTTGTCTCTTCCCTGACTCCAACATCCATCTTTATTCGGGACAACCTCGTTGTCTGCTGGGTTTGGTCTGATGACTGCAGGTATCAGGATTCTCAACTCAGCAACATATCTGCCTACCTTCTTTCTTTGAGCATTCTATGTCAGGGCTGTATCTTGATCTTGTCCTTAGGATGTGACCACAGCCACTTTCACTCCAGCTCTCTCTGCCTCTCACTCTCTTTCCATGTTTCTGAGACATGGCAGAAGCTATAAGAGATCAGGTCATCTGTCTTTTCCCAACTTTCATGTTCCCTCTCTCTCTGGCCATCATTCTTCTGCCGGGATCTTAGGTAATCAGAAGACTCATATTCTAGCTGTGATCCTTAAACACTCCTGTCTTTCTCTTCCTGTTGCCTCTTCCCAGCTAACACAATGGTTGCTCCTCCTTCTAAATAGCACTGGGAGGTTTCCAGGCCTGGCTGGTGCTCCAGAGTCACCTACACATTCTTCTGTGTGGCCTTTGCCTGTTCCTTCCCATATCCTGAAAGGGCCAAGGCAACTCTATCAAACTTTTACTATTGTCTCAAGCTCCGACCCACTGCCTGTTACTCCTCTGCTGTGCTGGCTTACCTAAGCAGGCAGACACTGAGGCCCTAGAAACCTTTAACCTTTTCCTGTTCCTATGTGGTTTCCTGCAACGCAGTCTAATGAGTAGACTCCTGGGAAGAACCAACCCTCCCACCTATCACACCTTTCATGGTTATCTTCTTGTCTTAGATAAGATCACTATCGCTGTGGCAAAATGCCATGGCCAAAAGCACCCTGGGAAGGAAAGGCTTCCCAATCACACTGAGGGAAGCCAAGGCAGGAATTCAAAGTTTGTGGGAACCTGCAGGCATGAGCTGAAGCAGAGACCACAGAAGTGGGTTTAGTAGCTTGCTCCTTATTGTTTGCTCAACTTGCTTTCCTGCAGCACCCAGAACCGCCAGCCCATGGGTAATTCCACCCACAATGGTCTGTGCCCTCCCATATCGATCACTAATTAAAAGAAGGCCCTACAAGATTGCCTACAGCTCATCTTATACAGGCAGTTTCTTAGTTGTGGTTTTCTCTGCTCACATGATTCAATCCTAGTCAAGTTGGCATCAAAACTGGCCAGGACATCCCTTTCCCAGAACTTAAAGTCTCTTCAACCTTCCTTCCAAGCTCCCTGGCAAAGAGGACAATGCCAGTTGCTCTGAAGGTGGCTAACAGTCCATCCTGCCCCTATGGCCACTGGCAGGACCAAGGAGAGAGCAACACTCCTGCTCATATTCTGGAAAATTTACCTGCTGTCAAGGAAAGTGTGCGCGAAAGAATAGCCATGGAGACCTGGCCAGGGGTGTAATCCAGGGGTGTGGGATTCTCTGGAAAAGGAGATAGGAAACACAGGAAGGAGCAGAGCCAGGCTCCTCAGCTGCTAGCCTGGAGCCAGGAAGGAGTCCATTTCTAGTGCTTCTGAGAAAAATATTTGGTCAGCATCTTCTTGTTCCTCAACCTCAAATCTGATACACCTGAGGAAAGACACTCCAGAAGTTTCTATGAGGTTTCTATGCTGCTTTTCTTCACTGCTTTAAAAACAAAAAGATTTTAAAAGATTTCCTTTCTAATTGTAATAAATGATGTGTGTCTGTGCACCTGACTGCAGTGCCCAATGAGGCCACTAGGTGCCTTGGCGCCAGGTTCCCCTGAAGCTGGAGTCGGAGACACTTGTCAGCCACATGAGTGCAGGAAACTGAACTCAGGTCTTGTGCTCTTAACCAGCAAGCCATCTCTCCAACCTCTTCATAAAGTTCTTAAAGGCCAAATTTGCAGAAGGTCTGACTAGGTACACTTAAGATTCATAGTCTTATAAAATGCTCTTTATGCAGTTATAAATAAGGTCGATGCCATCTGGGTGGTGTTTTGTTTAACATCCCTGAGATCCTTAAAGGGAGAAAGATAAAGATGCTCTCATGCTGAGAGAGGAAATTCTATTTGACTTGGCTTTAGAGACACCTTTGCTGCATCTGACTTAATGGATTCCATGTTTCTAGGTCTACCCAAGAAAGTGTTCCTTGATTCACTGTTCTAAGCTGTGGCCAGTCTCCTGGATGGAGGCTTAGGCTTTGGGATTCAACTTGTGAATTTATCTTCATTTCAGTACCTTCCGTGGGCTGAATGTCCAAGACAGGAGTTAAAGTGCATGATATCTTTGGATATCTTTGAAGGATGGGGTGGTCTGAAGAGCATTGACTTCAGTGCCTCTTTCATAAGGACCATTGCAAAGCTATGCAGGCTCTGTGTGCATTTGTGTGGGTCAGTGTGTGTGTGTGTGTGTGTGTGTGTGTGTGTCTGAGAGAGAGAGAGAGAGAGAGAGAGAGAGAGGGGAAAGCCATCAAATATTGCAGAAGCAACTTGGATGTATGTATAGATATGAGCATTCATGCATTCATGTATGTGAATATGAGTGTGATAGACATGTAAGCATACAAAACTAGAAATAGCAAAACTTCATGTGAAACTAAACGTACATGAGATGTTTGTTTAAAAAAACAATAATTCTTTATATAAATGATAATTCTTGTATCTTTCCTTTCTGCCTTCATCGTCCCACCCAAGGCTGCCTCTCCTCTCCCCCACTCCTGACAAAGCAAGCACACTGTGTCCTTGTGCAGCCTTACACCCCAGAGTGGTCTCTGGTTCTCTGCCCTCACCCTGACTCTTCTCCCCACCTTAGCTTCCATATCTAATAATAAATCCATAAAGTAGCACTGATCAGTCATCAAGTCTCTGAAAGCATGCTCTATTTAAGCTAGAATTTCCAAATTCATAATTCCCTCATCGGAAGATGTTTCTTGATAGTTAGGTACTTCCTGGCACGTGGGGTTGACATGTTTGGGAAAGACTGGCCAGTCAAAGAGGCAGTTCACTATGCAATGGCTCTCTCGACACCTAGGCTGGCTGGAGTCACCATCCATCTCCAGGGAGGTGGTGGGTCCTGCCCCGTCCCTTCCTTCTAAAGTAGTGAAGAGGGAAAGATAGCCTTCATTAGCATGAGACCCATGAGCTGGGAAGTAGCTAATACTTTGTACAGAGAACATTCCAGATATCTCCAGCGGGAACTTAAGAAGTTTGCATTTAGGAGGCTCCGCTTGACCCATGAACACCTTGACTTCCCATGGCCCTATCAGTAACGCTGTGTGACTGACAAACCTAGGAGCCTGGAATGTTCTCGAGGCCCTCAGTGCCTAGAGAGAGTCTGCTTTTTAGAGCAAGTATTTCCCAGAAGTCTCTGCTCAGGATTGCCACTACAAACCAGTCGCATTTTCCAGGAAGAAGAAAAGCCAATTTTTCTTTTTTCTTTTTTTTCTGAGCCGATTGTTATATACAGACAGTGTCTGCAGTGGGACGCTAAGGGAGCTGTCTCTCTTCTCATTGTCTGGTCTTGCTTCTAGAAGAACACAACTCAGGGATCTGGATGTGTGACCCCGTGAAGGATGAGAGGATGAGAGGACCTCAGCGCTGTTGAAGGAATGGAAATGCTGTCTGAAAGTGCTTTGGGGTACGGTATAGAGAATTCATGCTGTGAAGGCTCCACCAGGAGAGGATAGCCGGCCAATCACCACTAATGCTGCAAAATCCTGGGGTCTGGTGTTATACCATGCCCCCCACCCCCATTTTCCACATCACAGGACACTTGGCATATATACGAGGGACCTTTCTCTGTAGCTGTAAATCTTGCCCACAGACAACCACTATTTTCTAAAACTGTTACCAGACGGCTTTCAGAGTAGAATTTTCTAGGCTTTATAAAGCAGAACTCATAAATATACAGTGTGTGTGTTTGGAAGATGTGCTCAGCCTGTTCGCAGGGAGCTAGAATGGAGGTCAGTTCAAACAAGAGGGGAGTGTGTGATCAGTGGGGGAAAGAATGCCGCGCTCAGACAGCCAGAAACAAAGTTAGCAACGGCCTGGGACCAAAAGCTAATCAGTTAATTAGTAACATGTGTGCTTGATTAGCGTTTCTACCGGACAGAAATGCTTTGCGACTTATCACTCATCTACATGGTCTGACCCCACACTGCTTCTATTAAATCAAGTTTAAAAAATTCTCTTAGCACTTCACTTGGGTCTTAGATGACCTTGTCAGATTGTTTGACAGTTTCAGGGTGGTACTGAAAGGACATGCAGTCTCTTCCTGCCTCTTTTCTAAGCTCTAGCTATTGCTTCTGTGTGGGGGGTTGCTGGTGTGTGTGTGTGTGTATTGTGTGTGTGTGTGTGTATCTACATGTATGTGTGCATGTCTGTGTATGAGTCCATGTGTGTGTTCAAATATGTTGATGCATGTGTGTACATAATGTGTCTATCCATGTATATGCATGTATATGTGTATCTAAGTTTGTACGTGTCTATATATGTATGTGTGTATACACAAGTATATGAGTATGTATGTTCATGTGTGTCAATATGTATGTGTCTATTGTGCATACATTTATATATTATACATGTGTCTATGTGTATATGTGCAAATGCATCTATGTGTCTATGTATGTATATGTGTACTTGTGTGTATATTGTGTGCATATTATATGTGTGTGCATGTGCCTATGCATGTGTGTACATGCATGTAGATACATGTGAATATGTGTATATGTGATCATATGTGTATGTGTGTATGTTCAGGTTGAGTGTGTGCAGGGTATCAAGGCCAGAGGTCAACCTTCAGTGTCTTTCCACTTTGGGTTTGGAGACATTGGGCTGGAGCTTGCTGACTCGCTCAGGCTGGTCAATGCGTCTCCTTCTGCTCCTGGCTGTTCCCCCAGCACTGGGACTGAAGGCTGCATTCCACTGTGGCCCACACTCATCATGTCTCCTCATATGTGTAGATGGTTTCTTACCATGCCTTCTGTCGGTGAGGTGGGATCCCTCTGTGGTAAGAGCCTGCATGCTGATGAGCCTTCTTCCTCCAGCTCTGTGCAAATGGAACCGTGTGGGCAGGCCCTGATTCAGCATCATGGAGACTGTTGTGGAGAATCCCTCCTGGGATCAGGGATGCCTCACTAGGTGGTGTTTGCAGGGCCTGACCTACAGGGTTGGTCAAAGCTTTCTTATGCCTTAGTTTGCTCTCTCTGGGAGATGCCTGCAAAATGGATATGCCTGATTTCACTTCCACATAAATCTTCAGTTAAGTCAGGGAATGGTGGGGCGTTCTGCTTCCTATTTCATGATCTAACTAATGTGCAGTTCTTTCAAAGGAGAGGAGGATGTGGACACACCAAGAACAACTGAAACGAGAGCCCTGAGAGGACCGATGTCCCCCCAGGAGCACCTGCCCACAATGCGACCAGGAGGCCAGCTGCACGGGCACTGTGTACAAGGGCAGAGGCTTTCCTGTCCACAATGGCCTTGCCAAAAAAAAGCCAGTTAAAATGCAAATGGAGGGGCAGCCTGAGAGTGTAGGAGCCCCTCAAATCGCAGAGTCTAAAAGACATCCTTTCAGAGTTTCTGTTCAAATTGCAAATGGCCTTCCTTTGTCCCTTAGGCCTGAGAGACAGTGGGAATTATTCCTTCCCTGAAAGCTGCCTTTCCTCTCTCCAGACACACAAACCAATTCGGTTTTAAAGTGCAAAGCACACATTCTGTTCGAGGGTCTTCGCCGGGATGAAGATCAACAGAAAAATTCCAGGGGCTTCTTTGCTATCATGGACGTCATCTGCCCTCCCCACAACCACAAACGTTCCCAATCCATTTTCTGCAGAGGCCTGAGATTGCTACTCATTCATTTATATCAGCTTTGCAAACACAATAAACTCGCCAGAGTTCCCAAGAACTGGATGTTTCCAGGAAATCCCCCAGTGGCTTACAGGAGGGATGCCATATCTAATGGGCCATGTAAGTCTAAGCACTGGTGGTTTCTTCAGACTCTAACACTTTTCCCTCTGAGGGGGTTTTAGAATTCCACTCATGAGATACAACAGTCATTGGCCACAGCCTGAGGATCACACCCTAAGCCCCATCTCTTTCTCCAAGGTGGAGAGACCCAGAGCTGGGCGATGCCGGCAGGGCAGCTGGGGCTAGGTTTGCTCACAGTGACAAACATATCAGGGAACTGACAGCAACCACAGTCACGGGACTGGCATCCTCAGGGTCTAGAACCACTTTGGAAGCCCTTGGGGACTCTGCACTGATTCTGGGACCACCTCGTGGCTGACCCCTCTCCAGAAGACACAGAAAGATATAGTGAAAAAAATAGTCCTTGGTCTGGAAGGACATACAGACAAATGATAAATTTCAAATTCTCAGAGGAGCCTCCTTTTTTCTGATGTCTTTTTCTTCGGAAATAGTAGAGGTTAGATTTTGAATCCAAGGAACATATGCATCCTTGACCCGAGGAAATCTATCACAGCTGAGTACAAGAATCCCCAGACCTGCCTTCTACCTAAAAATGCCTACGAAGAAAAATGAGTAGAAGAAAGAGAGTCCCTTCTGGGATATTTTGCTATGTATTTCACTCTTAATTATGTGTATGTGTGCTCGGGTATGTATACATGAGTGCAATTCTCCTGAAAGACAGAAGAGGGCGTTGGATCTCCCAAAGCTGGACTCAAAGGTGGTTGTGAGCCTCCTCAAGTGGGTGCTGAAAAACAAATGGGCCATGTAAGTAGCAATCTCAGGCCTCTGCAGAAAAAAAAAAAAAAAAAAAACGGATTGGGAACGTTTGTGGGGAGGGCAGATGACGTCCATGATGGTAAAGTAGCCTCTGGCATTTTTCTGTTGATCTTCATCCTGGTGAAGACCCTCGAACAGAATTTGTGCTTTGGGCCCTCTGCAAGAGCCATCTTTCCAGTCCTCCTCTCCACATTGGCTTTTTAGCTTGAGTCTCTGATGTGTATTCTCTCTCCTAGGCAGGGAAGGCAGCGGACCTGCCTCCTTGCTCCCTGTGTACTGGAAATAAGGAGGGTTTGACCTGGCTCCCACTTCTAGGGAAATTCTTGGACCAGACTGGCCTTCTGCTCTGTCATGCCTGTTCTAACAGCCTCAGCTGCTGCTACTAACCACAGGGTCACAGAGGACGGGCTCCTTCCCAGACATCCACTGTACCTGCAGCCAGCCAGTCCAGGTTTCAGGTCTCAGAGAATTCCGTGAAAATTTCATTCACCCTTCAAACTGTTGCCATGAGACTCACCCAAGGCCAGGATGGGGAACCCATCTTACGACTGCCTGGTGTCCTTTATCACCTGATGGCTCCAGACCTCAGCCCACAACAGAAACAGCCTGTTTTCATTTCCTTCAAGTACATCTGAACCTCCCTACAGTGGTTTACCCACCGAGCTGCAGAGAATTGAGCTCTGTTCTTATCACCCGCCCCATGCTCCTGGGCTTACACATCACCCACCCCCATCAAGAAAACAGCCTGTGATATCCAATCCATCTGTGTGTGGTCCCGTGGCTCTCTGCCTTGTGCTCCCATGGAGCTGGAAGCCTTAGCCAAGAAGGAGGGTCCAATTCTGAGACCCCAGTCTCTTAATCGTACCCACCACCCAGTAGGAGTCCTGGCCCTTTCCTAGGAATGCAAATAGGAATGGAGCACAGAGCCTTGTTCCCAGGCCGCAGACTTATGACCTGTTCTCAATCCATAAAAAAGAGAAACGTGTTATCCTTTCATCTTCCCACCCTGGAGCATTTTGCCTCAAATTCCAATGACAATCTAAGAGGCAGCAAGATCACCTTTGGTACATCCAGGTAGCTGGGAAGCAGAAAGAGGCAGCCATTCTTGGAATGGACCAAAAATGCCCCAATTCCGTTTTTCTGTAAAATACAGAAAAATCAACCAGTTATGCCGCGTGCAAAAAGACCCCGGAGTCGGGCCACCAGGAGGAGCTGTGCCTGGTGGCCTGGGGCATCCCTCTTCCTTCTCTCCCACGTTTCTCTACATCTTAGGACTCTGGACCCTGCAGGCTCTGAGCCCACAGACATGATGGTTTTGGCCTCTGCTGCTGAGATAGATGTGAAGCCTGGCCTGTCGGGTAGGTGAGCCACAGCAATAGCATCTCCTTTCTTCCATGGGGCAGCTCCTCCCACTGCAACCCTCCCTGCTTCCGGTTTCTCAGCAGACAATCTCAATTCCAGGACTCCGGGTTTCAGCCTCTCCCTTTTCCCGTAAGGGTGGCAGCTGTCTCCTCATGCTGTGGTCACTAAGGCTGCTGTGATGCCCTGTGTTAAGCTTTTTGGTTCTTCTAACCTGAGACAGTCTCAAAATTAGGTTCTCTGTTCTTCAGAACTTTGAAGACTTGTTTTTCTCCTCACAGGATCCCACCGCTTGCTTCCAGGCCACTTTATCCTGTAGCAGCTTTGTTTGCTTGGTTGGAAAGGATGTAAAACAGTTTCTTTTCTCTTCTCGTCTTTGTGACCAAAATGCCTGACAGAAGCAACTTAAGGGAGGAAGGATTTATTTTCACTAGAGAGTAGTCTACTGTGGTGCGAAGGGCGCATGTGAGTGCATGCGCGTGATGCGTGCGTGCGTGCGTGCGTGCATGCATGCATGCATGTGCGTAGCAAGGAAGGATCCAAGCTTGCTGAAGGCAGTGGGCTGAGGCTTCTTATAAGGCAGAGGATCAGAGGGAGCGAAGAAAGAAGAGTCAGAGGTAGAGGTGGGCACAGCGTTTAGATCCCACGCACTTCAGTCCCTCCGCCAAAGCAGCGCCACCAGCTGGGGACCAAGTGTGCAAGCACCTGCGCCTTTGGGACACATCCCACTTTCAAACCCCTGCACGGAGTAACAGTCAGGTCTGTCCTGGGGAATTTTGTACGACTCCCATGAGACAACACTTTGAACTTGTTGCTTGAAAAATCATTCATTTAAATGAAATGGATCAGTCAGTGGGTATAAAGGCCTGAAGAGGGTCCTAATGTCAGGCTAAAGGCTGGTTTTAGGTCATCTCCAGACTTTTGATTAACAGATTTGAATCCAGAGCAGAGGGGTGGGCTCTTTTTAAAATTATTTTCCAACCCTTCTGGAAAGAGCCAGAGTTCTCTATTACTCTTAGTCGATCTTGAATATATCGGTAACACTTGGGTCGTCCAAGTCCAGGCGGCTCAGATGCAGGGCACAGATGTACAGAGGTGGGATTCAACAGCGTTGCTCTGTTTACATGGAATTTATTTTTATAGCCCGATTCTACTGAGGGCAAACAGCACCAGCGTTCCATTTCGGGAGGTGATAAAAATTTCCTTAAACAACGAATTCATTTAAGTGAAGAAAAAAAGAGAAAGATTGACTTGGGAAAACATAGGAGTCAGTCTCATGCACAAGCTGGGCGGCTCTCAGATGACCTAAGTCCGAGGGCTCACGGTGGTTCTCGGTCTAGCTGTCCAACTCTGGGCAAAGCACAACAAAGATGTGTCTGCTTTGGAGGAGAGCGTGCCTCTCAGCCAAGTTCAACAGGAATAATGTGACAGAATATAATTAAAGAGCAAGTAATTTGTCACAGATGCAAATTCCATAAAAGTTCAAAGCTGTGTGGGCTGGAGGGCGTTAGGGGAGGAGGAGGCTGCCGCAGAATTCTTGGCCGCAGACACAGGTGGGGCAGAGATAGGACAGCATCCCGGGACTGTGGGCCAGGAGAGGGCTGGTGTGATACAAATGGATTTGGGTTTGGGGGGCAGAATCCCAGGTTGGGTCAGTGAACTCTTGGGGCTAAGGAATTTGCAGACAAATTGAATGTAGGAAATGAGTATTCTGCACCACTAAACATTAGATTCCCCAGGATGCAGGAGCTCTCCCAGGGTCATTTTTGGCAGCACCGCCCAGAGTCTGGGGTTGAGCCCATGCCAGAGAAAGACAGAGCATCCTAGGTAGATGCCGCATCAGCGTGAGGCCAGGGTCCTCAGTCAAGGCACGAGTCGGGGAGAAGCTTTTCCAGAACCAGGGAGAGATAGCCCTACGAAGGCAGAGATGAGCTTACTCATGGCAGACGACCAGGGAGTCAGAGGGCCAGCTTCTCCTGTAGCCCTCATACCCAGAGAGGCAGTGAGAATGCTGAAAGCTCGCAGGAGTGGCTTCCTTGCAGAGTCCCCTTGTGGAGATGGTTCTTTTGGGTGGGTACCTGGCAGAGTTGAACTTTGCTTCCCCTCCTTCTGCAGGAGTCCATTGTGTGGCCCGCTGGGAGCTGTGTGATGGACGGGTTTGCATCTGGAGGGAAGCTGAACATCCAGAGAGACTAATAGAAAACACACCTGCTGATGTCAGCATGGGGAAGGGGCAGGGAAAGGCTGAGGAAGGGCTTCCAGGGTGAAGGATCCATGCACATCGGCCAGGATGCCAGAGCTCTCTCAGCTGGGGTGAAGGGCATGCTCCCTGCAAACCTCTGTCTTTATGGGAACGGCTTCCTTTTTTTTTTTTTTTTTTTTTTTTTTAGTTTTATGTATGTAGTTTTTAATTGACACTTAGTTGTACAGGCTTGCGGGACATGGTGTGCCATTTTAATAGACACAGCAGCGTGACATGAACAGTTCTGGCCGCTATACACACCCTTCACATCCAACTTCTTTTGTTACTTTCTAGCCGGAACATTCAAATGTTTTTTCTCCTAGAGAAATTCCTTTGAAAGACACAATCAATGATTACAAAGTACGGTTGCCCTACAGTCTCAGGGCATTGGTGGTTGTGTTTGCTCTTTTATGCCCTGGGCTGCTTTGCCCATTCCCACTCAGTCTCTGACATCCATTACTCCTGTCTGCTCTTCTGTAAGACCAGCAGTGTTAGATTGCACACATATGTGAGACTCTGCAGTGTGGTGTGCGCATGTGCACCCTTGTCTTTCTTTTGCTTAAGGTAGCTATCTCCAGGTGAGGGTGCATTCTGTTTTAGGGCTGAGTAATATTCATCTGTAAGTACATGCCACTCTTTCTTTACCCACTCATACCTTGGCTATTGCTACACTCACTAGCATAGTGTAAGTGGCAGAGGAGAACTGTAAGAGAAACACAAAGGTTGTCCTCTTCCTTCTTATAGCCACTGACTGTGTTGGGGCAGCCGTTTTCATCTGGGACAGCAACACAGCCTCTCCCACTTAGCAGTACAGACAGCACGCATGCAATTCATGCTCATCGTTCATCATTAATGTGTAGACACGATTGCAGAACCAATTCCCTTCTGCCCCAGGAGTTGAGCAGGAGACAGATTCCAGGGCTTATAAAACCCACACTGGTGTCTCCTATAAACTACAACCCAGTCTCCTCTGGGGGAGACACCCTGAGCCATGTCCCATTCATAAGGATTGAACAGGGACAGTGGGCTGAGGACATCACCTCAGTGGTCTGTGAACACCATTCAGGAACTGCTGCCCCTTGGTTCTGGCTGGGTGCCATCAGGACTCAGTCGCAGTATCCCCAGGTGCAGGCCTTAAAATCGATGTATTTCCTTGAGAATCTGATGGCTCCTCCACCTGGTGAAAAAAATCCCTTTCATTAGGGAGGAAAAGCATGGGCCATCTCAACTGTGAGACCAATAAGCTGTCTGTAGCAGGCAGCTTCACCAGCTTTTGGCACAAGGCGCAGACAGAGGATCAGACCTGAAACTGGCTACAAACATGGTTAGTTTTCCCAGAACAGCCCATGGTCTGGATATAGGATACAGGTTTGCTGCTCACTGTGTGGTCAACCTCACTAACAACCCCAGATAAGGAAAGCAAGAAGAGCCTCTAAACTTCTCTCTTATTTTCTAGAGTCTCATCTTTTGGGGCTTCTGCCTACTGCTGGGAATCCCAGCCCTCACCCACGTTCACCCACAGACTGAGGCAGGGTGGCCCCTCGCACTGTGGGGGAGGCCACTGGAGTATGGACAGGAAGAGTTGCAGGAGGGGACTTAGACTCATTGGGCATAGGAGAGTACCAGAATGCCTTTGCCAGACCAGTATGAGAGATGCTATGTCATGACCTCAATTCTTGTTGCTTTGCATCAAATCTGTCTGGAGAGGATTTTTCCAAGGCAAAGACCTATTCAGAGGGATGTGGTTAACAAGAGGAGTCCTGGGGAAGCTGTGTTTTCATTATACAACAATAGCAGATAGCACAGGCTGGATCTTGGGCTTTACTCCAGGCTAGACCTCAGCCTTGTGACCCAACTTATGTGTCACAAAACACAGGCTGTACACTACAGCATGTCCTTCAGTAGCCTAAGACACTTGCTCTGTTCTGAAACTGGGTGGAACACGCCAGGATTTGCCAAGTGGTTGATTCAACTGACAGTTGTTAGATGTGACTTGTATTCTAGGTGTTCTTCTTGTAACTTTAGAATCTAGGTGATAGAGGAGGACACCATGAGGATAAATAGGTAAAGGAGGAGGCACCAACATTCATGGCTGTTTTAGGTGCTGGCAGAAGGGGCTGGAGGGATTGCTCAGTGGTTACAAGCATGCCATGGTCTTCTAGGTGATCCAAGTTCAGTATTAGTGGGGGTCTGACACACCAGGCCTCTGTGGACATCTGAGGTTGCCTCTCCCGATGCCCATAAAAGCAGTTTAGAAGGCATCCCCTACTTGTTGGCAGTGCCCTGAATACTTCCTTCTGGGAGCATGCACATGAAATTTGGGGGGTTGCTTTCTGTCTACAAAGTCAGGTAACCCATACATCTGCTAAATTGGCCTCCCAGTCGGTGGCACACATGCAGAACTGCCCTGCTCAGTGACAGGAACAAGATGCCGAACTAAGACTTCTGGCAGATTTGTGGTGTAGAAAGGGGAAGAAATGAAAATGTGTGGACTTTCAATGTCCTCTGCATCTCTAGCAGCCTGCACTCTGCTCTTCCCATGACCCCGTGGGGTCAGGACAGACGCTGTCTCCGGTTTGCTCCTAGGGTGTGTGCCTTGCTCAAATCACAATCCTGGAAAATCTCCCAGCTGGTCCTAGTCCACGGCCGCTTGAGGCCCACACTCATACTCTGGCCTTCACACCCGCCCATTTCCAATGGTGTGAAGAATTCACAGAAAAGGGGGTATTGTGGAGAGGGCAAGAGCGGCGAAATGGCCATGTGGTCCATTGCACAAACTGAATCCAATTTTCAAGACTGTCTATGTAACCCCAAACCACCAGTCAATTTATGTGTTCTGAGCAGCTGGCTGTGGCCTGGGAAAAGAGTCACCAAACTTCCTGTCCAGGGCTGAGAGCTCCAAGCTTCCCAGCGCTCAGGTTTTCTTCATTGATTCATCTAGCTGAGCAGATTCTGAGGGTGATGGGGCTTTAGGTTAGAGCATCTGTGTGGACTGTATCTTCTTCTGCATGGAGCGAAGACACGAGTTCTGTTTATTCTAAGTTTCCCTGTGGTTATAGAGACAGGAACTTTACAAGGCAAGACAAACTCACATTGCCAAAACGAGGTTTACAGAGAACAAATTGAAGCCAGTGTGTTGCAAACAATACATCAATAAAAAACAATATTATTTTGAAATAATGAGCAGAAAGTTCTCACTCTCTCAGGCCGCTCAGACTGATGCCGAGTGGATTTTCGTGTGCATGTGCACCTGTTATGTCTTCATCCCTCCCCCACTGAGCGTTTTGAGGCTTTTGTGCTTGCCTTAGTAAGGCTACTGCAGAAACCACACAGCCTTCCTTGTGGCTCTAGAGTGGCTTCCAGGTCTGTCCAAAGTCACTGATGACAGACAGACACTAGCCATCCATCTCTCAAACTCATTCTTCATAAGAGGGTGGGAACGGATGGAGAAGCCAGGGAGAAAGGCAAAGAACAATCCAGGAAGAGACTGGAGGGGAAGGAGGGGTAGGAATAGACACAGAGCCCAAGAGTGGAGCTTAAAAATCAGGAGGTGCCCATCTTCAGTACGGATAACAGCACCAGATTCTAGCAAGAAGACCTTGCCATGCTCGTGTTCCAGAGCTGTGTGGGCCGTGCCTGACTTGTACCACTTAAAGGATTAGTTTGGGTATAGGGAGATAAGACCCACTTACCATTTGTTGCCATGTTCAACTAAATAACTCCGTGGCTTCTCTTTTGAGCATGATCAGTCGATCCACAGACACCATGTCCATGGGCTGGACTCTGAGATAGAAGGACATCGGATGCTAAGGATGGATGTTGGTCCTCAGTCACCCCAGCAGCAGGACAGCCAGGGATGCCCTGAGCAAGGGATGCTTAGGCCAATCCGGGAAGCTTTTGACCTGCTTCACTCCCTGCCCCCTTGAGAGCAGCATTTCCTATGGTTTACAGGAGCTAGAACTCTGAACCTCCCACCCAGGCCTGTGAAGAAATGAGGTGACCCAGGATGCAGCGCGTGCAACTTATTTTTTAAAGGACACTTTAACATATCTGATGAACATGCTAACCAAGGCTGTGTTTAGCAGATTAGATATGCATATGGAAAAAGGAGAAGAAGGAAATAGCACATATCCAAATAACTGTGTACCCATAACCATTATGTTGAGTGCTTGCCAGAAGTGAGCAAAACATTGAGGGGGCTTATGACCCATGAGCAGAGAACTGTGAGGTGGATGACTCAACTCCACAGAGAGCTGGGCTCATCTGTTGTCCTGCATACAGGAAAGGGGAGGCCAGGCTTCTGAGAGGCATCATGTCCTGTAGGTGAGGAGTTGGTCCCTGCTTTTCAAATACAAACATGATGATGATTATGATGACGACGACGATGATGATGACAACTACGATGACTGGGGTGAGCCTGGGAAACCTGCTGAGAGTACAGAGGCCCAGCAGTGAAGCACAGTGGGAACAGAGCTAGTGACACCATCAGGCATTGAGAACTGGTTTCCTGCCCAAGCAAAGCTGAGGGCTTCTTCTTGGTTGCTACATTTTTTTAAAGCAATGTGTGTTCGAGGCAATACAAATATCTTAATATCAAAGATTTGACTAGAATCCCACAGAGGATCAGGGAGCCCTGTGAGAACAGTGTAGAGAAAAGACCTAACTGGGATCAAACATGTGTGGGGTCGCATATCAGAGCCAATGCCCTTGATTCAGCTTTGAGGGCGCATCTAGATGCTGGTGGAGGTAGAACTGGTCCCTGGCAATTCAAGCTCTGCAGAATCTCCAAGGTGGTCAGGATTGCCTGAGTGGGACTTCCTTCTGGGAACAGGGAGGTGACTAACAAGGGATGCTTCTGCATTCTGGAGACTGTTAAAACAGAAGAGAAAAGCACTGTGGATATGAGGCACCAGGGAAGTAAAGACGAGCAGGTGACATATACCACCACCTCCCCAGGACACCACAGGTCACAAAACTACAGCTGGTGAAGCTGCCCCTCCCCTGATGCCCATAAAGGCAGTTTAGAAGTCATTCTCCCACTTCCCCCCATGTGTATGTTCTGGGGAAGTACACATGGCTGAAGACCACACAACTGGGAACAACTGGAGGTTCCACTGTTAAGTATTAAGATTTCCATTTAATTTTGATTCTCATCTGTGACTTCCTCTGTGTCTGAGGCACCCAGGACCTCAGAATCTCCATCTTTCTGGAGGTCAGAGGTCTGTGCTTAATGGGTGAAGGGAGTTGGGACTCTGACTAAGGCCTTGCCAGGTCTTCCCACAATCCCCTTCTACCTTCCCATTACCACTCACAGAGTAGAGCTTTTGGGGGATTCTGCAGAATGATGAGTGCTGCCCTAGCTTCTGTGAGGCTAAGTCTCTTCTGCTGTCATCTTGATTCTGTTGACACCTCTTGTCTTCTGAAATTACCTGATCACCCAATGTTTTTGTTTTGTTTGTTTTACATTGTAGATGGTTTTGTTCCTTCACTGAGGTTTTGGTACAATTTGGATAGGTGAAGGGTGGATGCTGAGGTGGTACACCACGCTTGCTGAGTGGTCTAGGGAGAGTTGAGATGGTCTCTGAGTGGTATGGGGGATGTGGAAATCAACCTTGTGACAGAAAAAAGTGGGATGAAGAGCAAGGTGACACTGGCTCCTGCAACTCCTTGAACAGTCCTGATCTGCTGTACAAAGCATTAGGTCTAAGATGGCTCGTGGAACACCAGTGAGACAGCAAAAAGGAACCTAGGCCAGGGTGGTGGCTGCTTCCCCCATCTTCAGTGATGTCCTAGCAGGGGATGATGATGTTCCCCACTTTCTTCTGAGTTACCTCATTAGGCAGGGTTTTCTTTGGGGCATGGTGACAGTATGATGAGATATGACTGACCAAGGATGTAGGGGCTTGGAATTGGCTCAAACACTGTATATAAGCATGTGCACTGTGCAATATACTTAGGTCTGCACCCTGATGCTGGTCTTCAGAGTCTGATTTCCTGGGATTCATCATGTGGTTCCCCTCCCCCTCCCTCCCCCTCCCCTGCCACCATCCTCGGTCAATTCAGGAACTTGTCAAGTGGAGGCTGATAAGAATGTACTTGAGAACTGAGGAAGGTTCTGTCCCCACTTGGGGGCTGGGATTTTTGTGCCGTGATGACTCTTTCCACAAACACTTCATGTTTTAGCCTTGGACATTTGTACAGACACCTGTGCACAGTGAACTTTGTATTCGAATAAACGTTTGCTCTTTGTTAACTGTAAATTCAAACTCTCCCCACTCCTTGCAAGCCATAAGAAGGCCCTGGAAGGCTAAGACCTCAACCATTCCTCATATGCTCTGTTGTTTTCATAGGCAGGGACAGCGGCAGGGAATGGGACGTGGATTCTATTAACAATGGTCGGTTTCTAGCCAGGAAACCCCCCATTTCCTTCATCTCACATAATCTCCTTATCAAATTAGAGCTTTTATCTTCAAAACAGAAATGGTGTTACTCTCTAGTAGCTCATGGGGGATTCATGCCCTGTTGGGATTGCAGCTCACACATACATACACAAGCATGCCTGGGCGTGCAAGCATACACACACACACACACACACACACACACACACACACACACACACTTACAACACATGTACACACACAAACTTCTATATACTCTACAGTCACATTTTCTTTCCCTCTGTTCTATATTTCTGTGTAGCACGAAGAATGGACTCTAGAAATGAATGCTATTAAATGCTAAATGCTATTTAGCATTTGAGTCTATAGGGATAACATGTGCCATAGGGCATCATTCTATCAGGCCCAGGAATGTGGTATCAGGTAGGTGCTAGCAGCAATCCCATTCCCAGAGAAGAGCAGGGTGCCCGAGATCTAGGAGACCATCTGCAGAGCCATCTCTTTTCTCCCTGCATTTCATCTTGACCTGGCATGATTTGTTGGATAAAGGCGCCTTCTGCCAAGCCTGATGACCTGAGTTCAGTCCCCATGTCCCACACAGTAGAAGGAGAGAGTCTCCTCCTGCAAGTTGTTCTACACAGAGAAAGAAACATGCACAACCTCCTCCTCTTTCTGTGTAAACATTACCGAGCACTTCACTGGGGCGAAGTGACTTTAGATTTATGGACTCTGTCTGTTTGGCCTCTGTCAGGAGGAGGACGGAGCATGCTGGCGAGGCATGTTTTTATATTAATCACACATTCCACTCATTGGCTCGCCTAAGTTGCTCAGCTCTGTGATTTGCATTTATTGGTTCTTAGTAAAAGGTGAGGCTTCTTGGTAATTACTGGTTTTAATTACCAAGGTAATATATCTTAAGTATGACATATACAGATGTTGAGATCTTGGAATTCGGGGGTGCTGACCCAGTCAGAGATTTAGTGGCTTTTTGTTGCTGTGATAAAACATTCACAAAAAGCAAACTGGGCAGGCGGAGCTTATTTGACTTACAGAATATAATATACCATGAAGGAAAGCCAAGGCAGGAACCTAGAGGCAGGAACAAGAACAGAGGTCCTGGAAGAATGCCCGTGACCATCTGTCTAGTGATGAAACTGTTCCTAGTGGGTAGACCTCTCTCGTATCAATTATTAGTTGCTTAGCACACATGGCTACAGGCTACTCTGACCTGGATGACACTCCATTGAGGCTTCTTCCCCGGTCACTCCAGATATTTGCCAGTTGACAGCTAAACACAATTATAACAGTCAGTAAAGTCTTTATCATGCAACAACAAGGACCTACATTAGATCCCCCAGAGCTCACACAGAAGGCTTGGAATGGTGCTGTGTGCTTGGAATTACAATCCTGTGGAGGCACCAGAGTCAGGTAGATTCCCTACAACCTGCTGGCTGGCCAGCCTAACCCAGTAAGGAAGCCCCAGGTCTCAGTAAGAGATGCTGCCTCAAAAAATAAGGTGGAAGAATCTTGAAGAATGATATCCAAAGTTGACCTTAACTACCCCCACCCACCCACAAACACACACAAAGAGAGAGAGAGAGAGAGAGAGAGAGAGAGAGAGAGAGAGAGAGAGAGCACAGAATATACAGCATTTGACTTCACAACCTAAACTCATCATAGTTTAATAGGATGCTTTTTTTTTCCCCATTATTGGATGTGGGTTGGATTTAGAGGGCATCTTTGCTACTTTTCTGTTGCTATGATAAAATACCCAACAGAAGCAACTCATGGGAGGGAGTTTATTTCCCCTCACAGTTTGAGGGGATACAGTCTATCATGGTATGAGGGTGTGGCAACAGACAGGGAAGGCCTGAGCAGGAGGTGGAGGCTCGGCTGGTCACACTGCATCTACAGTCAGGAAGCAGAGAGTGAACAGGAAGTGAGAACAGAAGACCCGCCCCTCCATGGTTCACTTCCTCCTAAAGATTCTCCAACCTTCCCAAACAGCCGGGAGAAATTTTACATCCAAAGCAGAAGAAATGAGGTTATTCAATCCATTTCTGAGACAGATTTCTCCCTAGGAGGAACCTGGTTCCAGTCACCAGCCACATAGTCTAGATCATTGTCATTCAATGACATTTCCTATTTTTCCTTTGGAATCAGTTCTTTCTGGAGAGCTGTCTCTTGGTACTTGAAAGTTTCTGTCTCCACCTCTACTCCCTCCCTGCAGGCGGTTAGCTCTAACACCCTCAGAGGGTTGTGTGTGGTAGTGTATGTGTAGCAGGAATGTGCTATAGTCTCTCTGCCTGCTCATGTGTGGGCGTCTCACTGTGTTCTAATCCCCCTTTTAAAAAAATGCTGCTGTGATTCACAGCTACTCTGTGAGGCTTCCTGTGGAACACAGCCTGTGGGCATGGTGAAGAAATACAGTGAAATGCAGAAAACTTAGGGTAAATTTGGGGGAAATGCAGTGGTGCAGAAAATGCCAGCACTCACCAGTCACAGAAGAGGCTCTGGAGTCGTGCAGATTGGATGGAAGGATCATCTATCTGCACAACTTTAAGAACTCAGCCAGTGTTCTGTTCTTCCTATCTATCTTGAACTTGTATATCTCACATAGTTTGGTATACTACCTGCAATGCATTCTGGGAAGGACGCCAGGAGTGTCTTTGACCTCATCTCCCTGAGAAGATAGTTAATGCCTCCATGCCAACACTGAGTCATCTCCCCTTCCCTTGGTGTTGACACCCAGTGAGCTTCAGAGACTCTGGTGGGATGAATGCAGATGAGACAGCTGTGGAGGCCCGACTGGGATGTCTGTGATCATCTCTGCGTAGATACCACCCTGTTCGAATTAGTATAATGTTATAAAGCTGGGATACATAGCCAGTCTCCCTCCTTCTTCCTTCCTCAGACCATGTCCCCATTCTTCTTATCCCTTTATGCTTTCATATGGATTTTATGATAAAAGCAAGTCAGACTCATTAAGTACTCTGTGGGGCTTTGACTAGAATTTCATGGACTTCATAAGTCAACCTCGGGCGGTTTGATATCTCTATGAGGCCATCCCACTTGTAAACCCACAATGCACTTCCATTTATTTAGCTTTTAGAAAAAAATCCAGTTAGAATTTCCCAATAAAAGCCCTTGTCATATTTTGTAAGATTTATTTCCAGATTATTGTAAGCCTTGATGTGTTATTGGCTACAATTTTACAAGTGATTTTTTTTAAATTGATTGTTGCTGGGAAGTAGTCATAAAGATGTTTTGAAACACTTTCTTCTTAGGATTTATTTAGTTTGAGTTTGAGGGAGGGGGTAGAAAGTGGCATCTTTCCCTCCTTGCTTGAGAGTCTCTGGGTTCTGGTGCAGGAACACGGAATCCAGAGTACTTTCTGCCCTTTGTTTAAGTAAGCTCTTCTTGTAGTTTGCTATGCCAATGCAGCGTTTCTGGCTGACCCAGCTTTGAACAAGTTAAGGATGTTGTTGGGGGTGGGTGTAAGCGGGGGGACACGAGGTGGAGTGGCATGATTAAAACATGTTGTATGAAACTCTCAAAAAAAAACTAGTAAAAAAAGAACATTGCTTTTCCTCATCATTTTCTCAGTGTTGTTTTCTATCACACATGAATACTGAACGCGCCCAAGAGTCCCCACATCTACTGACATGACCTTGTGTCTTACTACTCGGGGACGCTGAGGACACAGAGCTGTTCCTGCTGTGTTCTTCCCACTTGGGACAACTGTCTGCTTCCAGTGTTTCATTTTATGTCTTTTTTCTTTCTTTCTTCATGTTATGATTATTTAAGAACATTATCGTTTGTCGTTATTTTCCTGTTGATTAATTTTCCAGCTTTCGATAATACAGGTAGGAACCGTTGCTTTTTATTTTTTCAATCCTTGGAAGGAAAATTTGAGAATGAATTCCTGTGCCAAAGCAGGGATGGAAAGACAGGTGATACCGGGCCACTGTTCCTTGTGAAGCTCGGGAGCGTTAGTCTCTCTGTATTATAGATTTAAAACTTTCATAGTGGTTTTTTCCTTGCAAAAAGTTGACTTTTACAGTGCCTGACAGACAAAGCCAGGCCATCTCTTACCTTTACCACTAGCTTTCGATACTTGAGGATAAGAACTGAAGGAACGTAGCACACGCCAGCTGGTCTCAGGTCTTGCTTTCAGAGCCTGCCCAGCATTGAAGGCTCAATCAGAGGAAGAAGCAGAAACCAAGTGCTGGCTGACCTGAGGGCAGAGTTTTTGGTCCCTCCAGCTGCGAAGCACACAGGTAGGCAGTAGATCTGGAAGCCAGCGGTCCACAAACTGTGAACTCAGAGCTGTCAGACTTCCCTGATAGCCTCAGCTCCTCAACTAGAGGCTAGGTCACCAACCGATTCATCCTGTACACCCCTAGCACCTGCCCCAACTCCTTCAGTGTCTCTTACTGCACCTCCAAGCCAGGCAATGGGCCATGAGACAGGGTGTCCCCAGGCCCCCTGACTTATAATTGCATCTTGTTTTTTAGTCCCCAAAGTAGCTCAGTCTCAAACAACAGGGGCCCTTTCAAGATGGGTCCAGGCTAAATACCACCAAGATATGGGGAACTGTAAAATGGATATTTATTTCCTCTCCAGTGCTGACTTCCATGCAGGAAGAGCCGTGGTCCCGGCAAGCCCTGGCTGGATTTAGAGCTTATTAGTCTTGAGGAGCTGGGAGCCAGGGCTGTTGCTGCTTTGCCCTTCCCAGCTGCCCCAGCAAAGCCCCTCCTTTCTTTATAAATGAGCATCTGTGGCTGAAGAGGCAGCTCTGTTGGGAGAGTACCTGCCCAGCGTTGCATGAAGTCCCAGGTTCTGCTCCCAGGAACACCTAAACCAGGCCAGCGGTGCAAGCTTGTGCTCTCAACTGAGCCTGCTTGATGCCTGGACTGTTTTCATTCATAGGGCACCTGGCGCTAGTTTCTAATCTGTCACTTTACTCCGGACTTAAAAGTGAAGAAAAACTTTACTGGGCTCAAAGATTAGGCCTCTCGTATTCTGCTAAGGTGGCACAGGTTTGTGACAGGCACAACTGCGTTGAAAGACACTCACTCTGCCTGGTGCACCATCTGTTCCCTGTTACATAGGCATTTGCTGTGCACACGCTTACTTCGGATCACAGAAGTTGCCCTAGCTCATTCTCCACAAGACAGGCCAGAAGCCACAGAGGAGAAAAGCCACCGAAATACACGGTCAAGGTCATGCTCGGCAGGCTTGGAGATTGGTTCAGAGTGAAACACAAGAGAGAGAATGGAACAGACACCCAAGTGTTCTAGAGAGCTAAGAATATATTTCAAATAATATAAGTACTGTGGGAAGCCTGTGAGACCAGCACTGCATTCAGGAGAACATACTAAAGGTCACGATCAGGAGACTGTACCAAGAGGCCACAGGGCATGTCCCAATGAGGCCATTAAATTTCAAGAGCGAAGAAAATATGGATAATAGGAGTTGCATTGTGTGGTCTTTAGTCAGTGGTGTGTGTGTGTGTGTGTGTGTGCCTGAGGTACTATGAATCTCATATAGAGATAAGGAACTACATGGAAAATACATATATACCGCAAGCCAAGAGCTGCTGTCATGTGAGGCGCGCTCATGAAGGTTTCCTTCTCTGCTGCAACCTTCCCACGGTTTGGGCCACCAGAATTCTCAAAGGTAAAAGAGAAGTGCCTCTCAATTCAGTTCTTTGCGTGCAGGCACATTGCTGTCTGGAGGCAACCCACCCACAGCCTTAAACATAGAGGAAGGGGGAGCCTCAGCACCCCTCAGCCACTGCTGCAGAAAGCAGCTACCCAGACAATGAATCTAAATAAGCAATCCAAGCCATGCGCTATTGCCTATTGGCAAACAGAATGAATGAACGCAGAGCCAGGACAGTGAGGTTCTGGCAACAATAGCTCCTAGTCTGCTGTGTCCAGTCATAGATACCACAGGACTTCAAATGAACAGATAAAGACTGTCACTAAAGCCTGACACACAGGTGAGATGAGGGGTTCCGAGTTCAGGCACTTAGAGAAAGTTACCAGGGACTGGGAGAATTTAAAACACAAATGAGTGTGTATTATTGACGTTTCTTCCTTAATTTTCTACAAGTCATCTGAAATCAAATGTTTTCTTTGTGAAAAAGGGAAAAGGAACTTGCCTAAGAGCTGTCTGTTTCTTACAACTTAATGCATCTTTGATTAGTACCGTTTATCATATAATACAAGTTTTAAATGTCTTTATTGGCACATATTAATTATACATAGTAATGGCTTTCATCAGAACATTTTAGTGCATGTACATAATGCATTTTGCTGATCCAGTTTATAAAGCCATTTCCCTCATCTAACAATACCTTGATGTACATTACATTTTGAAATTTTACAGTATCTCTTTTTTTTTTCTTTTTTTGCTTTTGCTTTTGCAATTATTTAGGTCATGTATACAAAGATATTTGTCTTTTTTGTTTTCAAAACACTGAAACCATTTTCCCCCAAAGCTCAGGAAAATCTCACTTACTGCCCCCTCGCCCTTGCAAACATTTAATCCTTGTCATCAAATGCTTATCCAATAGTCCCCAAATCCCCAGCTGCTCTCTCTGCACAATGGCATCCCACCGTAGGAGGCCCTCTTGCTAGCAGCAACTTGCTTTCCCAGCCTTGGCATGTCTGCTTTGCTGTCCAGAGCCTACTGGGGCCCCTGCAGGCACCGCAGCCAGTTTCTGGCTTGCGTGTGCAGTTCGCTGATCTGTCGACCGACACATGTTCCAGCATGAAGAGCTCTTTCTGGGATTACTCAGTGGCGTGGTATCTGGGAAGCATCCTACAGCCTTTGACTTACTTTTCAAAATCATCCTGACCGTCCTCAGACACTCAGTTTCCCACGTGGGGTTTAGTATCACGCTGAGAAATTCCAAAGTATCACACTGCTCTCTACTTAATTCTTCGTGGAATAGAGAGCCCTATCTGGGGTAATTTATTTCTCTTCACCGCCAAGTCTCCCCTTCGGAGAGAGAGATACGTTATCTCAGTTACTCACAGAGAATGTTGCCCAGTAGCAGTTCCTTCTGTCCGCAGGAGAAAAGGCTCTCCTCACATAGACCTGGGAGTGACTCTATCAGATTTCTCCCTTGCTATTCATGTGTTAGTGTTATTGCTATCTGGAATCTCCTTCTGGGCTATTTTGTCAGTTGTCCATTTTTCAAATAAACAGTTGAGTTTTTGCATATCACCACCACACAGTTCTTAGGAATCTATCAATTGTAATTTTTTTTTCCTGCTGATTATTTTGTACTTTTAAATAGAAGTTGTACCCTCTTCTTAGCTAACCACATTGGCACACTTGAAAACACACACAGGCAAACACACATATACTCACATATATGCATACACACACATACACACTCACTTACCCACACATCCATCCACACATAGTCACACACTCACATATATACCCCCCCCCCACACACACACACTCACAATAAAACTGGCATCATATTTGAATTCATTATACATCTTTAAACCAAAGTCCAAAACTTGGGTGAGTTAACACAGTTACTTGTAGGAGTCAAAGAGCATCCCCAGGAGGCAGGGAAAGCAAGAGAGCTTTGGGGTACACTCTGTGAAGAAAGGCTGATTATGGAGGCAATGCTCTGGGTATCTCACCCCAGGGAGGTCACTTGCTCTGGGGACCCCACAAGTTCACTCACTACAGCCAACCACCTACACTGCAGTGTGCCCTGCTCAGTCAGAGTCTACACTCTCCCGGCACTCAGTCCTCTCAAGGTTAGACTGAGTCGCTCACACTAACAGTTAGAGAGCTCCCCTTCCCCATCTTTCCAGGGCGTGCTGTTGATAACTGCACGATCCATTTGGGTCATGCTTTTTTGGATTTGTATTGTCTCAAAAACCTTTCACATGCATTATTGTAGTCTTACCCTCATAAAGAAACAAAAAAGGCTTCCAGGATGTTGCTCCAGTTTTCAGGGGAAACTCTAGAGTTTCCTAGAGATTAGGTGCTGCTTCTCTCTCTCTCTCTCTCTCTCTCTCTCTCTCTCTCTCTCTCTCTCTCTCTCTCTCTGCTTACAGATCGCAGAGCTGGGCTAACCTGGGGCTGCTGCCGAGATTTCTCAGTTACATTGATCTGAAAACAGGAGTACCCGCGGGTGGCCTGCGTATGCCTCAAAATCTTGGTTTCTGAAATGTACTCTTTCAGACAGACCTTTACTACAACCAGATTAAATGACTAATAGCCCCATCTCTAGTGACCTTCCCTTCTTCTGTGGAGTCGCTTCAGGAAATAAGAGGGAGGGGGGGAAGTCAGATGTAAAGGAATACTGAACTTCCATAAAGAACAGTTATAACTGTGAGCCTGGGAAGAGGAAACGGACTTGGACATCTTATAAATAGGATTTTTATTCACTTGTTAATCTCACCTGTCTGTCTAGGAAACTCGGCCCTGCTCTGGCAGTGACACGCAGGGTTTTCATACTTGGGGGAGAATAAAAGCACTGAGGTACCAACATGTGATCTACTTCTCACTATTCCTGGGGGATATTTGCTGGAAGCAGGATTTTCTCAAAAGATGAAGCTGGTAATATTCCATCTCTGGAGAAGGAAAATCCAGTACATCAAAAACTACAACGCAATACAAAGTGGGGTGCACAGGTCTTTCTCTAGTGGGGAGATTAACCCATGTTTTGGCGAATATCATTTTGAACCTAAAAGCTGGTCACATCTGGATACTTTGACTGCAGAAGAGAGACAGGGTAAGGGGATGGGGCACATGACATGGTCAGGACAGTGAGCCTATGCTGTCTCTATATTGTGACCAAGTCGTTTCTGCAGCTGACCTCAGAGCCTCGGGGACCAGCACCTTGACTTCTTTTCAACGTTTGGGTGAAGTTACAATCACCTCAAACCACCAAGCCATTGCATTCTCACCTACCCAAGAGGTGAGTCTGGACTCCAGAAGCTGCCAACTCCGATGTTCCCACAGTAAGGCTCACAGGTGTCCTGGAGCCTACTGCTGAATACCTGTCTCTTTGGAGTCTGGAGACGGTCATGTGGGCCATTGTGCCTTAAACCTCCCAAGAGCTGTTCTGGTCAAGTGTTTCCGGCAATTTCACAGCCATCCCCAGATTCTAAGTCTTTCTATATCTAGAATCTCCTATTGGTTCTCCCTGAATCTACACAGCCAGGGTGCTGGACAGTGTAGGGCCTCGTGAAAAATGCTTGTCACAGATGACCCCATGAGCGAATCTTTGTTCATCACTCCCCAAGCCAGCCGTGTCTGGCTGACTGTCTTCCTTCTGCTATATGTCATTCCAGGTAGCTCATCCCATCCCGTGGTTTATGGAAACAGCCCCACAAGTCATTTGTTTAGTGTTTGCTGCTCTGTAGAATGTAAGCACCAGGAGCCAGGGGCTTGGCAGGCTTTCTCATATCCGCATTCAAAGCACAACTTAGCACTTGCTTATTGTGACCTCTTTCTCTTGTGGGACTGTAACCCTGGGAACGGGGACAGGTGGGAGATAAATAGTCTGGCTTTATTTGCTCCTCAACCCCAGACAGGATTCCAGGTCTCAGCAGGAACACTTGCACATCTCTCTGCCAATGCCTGCTGCAGTATGAAGGAGATGGGGGAGGGTATTCTAAAGAGTAGGTGATCTTTGGTGATTGACAGTGGGTGGCCCCAGCATCATAGGGAGTCGGGGAGGAAACTAAGGAAGGCCTCAAAGTAGCTACCCTACTGCCTTAACTCCAAAATCTGGCTCCAGTTGAGTCACAGCAACAGGTGGCTGTTCCTCTAAACAACAAGGGTTGCTAGCACATGAATGCTAGAGGTATTCAAATACCTCTTCAGAAAAACAGACTTCAACGCAGCAGCATGTCTGCCGGAAAGGCAGCCCAGGCCTTCCTGACTGTAATCAAGAGCTGATGCCAAGGGTACGAATGTCATTTTCTCTTTTTCTCCTCTCTTTCTTCATATGGCTTTATTTATTTTTTTGTCTTCATTAGCAGGGAAGTTACACACAGCCAGAGGAATTTCAAGGTCGGGAGAACAAACCTATCCTGGGGAAGCCAGCAAATTCCTTGCTGATGGAGCCCTCTGATTTATCTGGAAGGCCGAACCAGAGAGGAAATCACAGGCCTGCATAGCATAGCGTGATAACCTTGGGTTAGTGCAATATAAACCTCAGGCGTTATTTTCTGCATTCCCGCCTGAAGGGACCTTGGTGTGTTAGTACTGCAAACAAAAGCCAATGCTGTGTGACTGGTACCCAGATGTCCTGGAGGCTGCTAGGCTTGGAGAAGACTTGTTTGAGGACCTAGGCATCTGCAGCTCTACTCTGCTCTGCTCACACAGAGCTGATACATCTTAGCAAGCAACAGACAACCTGAGAGAGCATGAATCCCTTCTCTATCTGGGGCAAAGCTTTTCCCTTCAAGATGGCTTTAAGGCACAATTTGGTTGATTTTAAGCAGACACGTCAGATGATCAGACACTGAAGAGTCACACTAGAAAGCTGATGATTTTTCTTGGTACGCTGTCATGCAGATGTAGGTGGAGAGGTGGCTCAGAGGTTAAGAGCACTGGCTGCTCTTGTAGAGGACCCAGGTTCAGTTCCCAGCACCCACATCAGGTGGCTCACAACCATCTGTAACCGCAGCTCCAGGGAGCCAAAGTCTCTGACCTCTGAGGCTGTCATACAGAGACACTTATATACCTATAAATAAATAAACATAAGTTTTTAGAAAGCAATGTTGTTTGGGCAGTGTGTCTCCACATTTTTAGTATTTTTTTTTCAAGATCCTGAAAGAGTTAGTAGTATTAGTTCTGCATCCTTCAAAATATGTCTTTCTAAAAACCTGTGAAAATACAGCCTGAGGTTTTTGTGCAAAAATGTCCAACGTCTGTGTCTTTAACAATAAGAAAAGTAAAACAAAACAAAACAACAACAAAACCAAAACTATAAATACCTGATAGCAGGAAAATGGCCAAGTAAGTCACAATACATCATAATGTGGAGTACTATGGATCCATAAAGAATACATTCTTACAGACTGTTAAAGGCCGTAGGCAAAGTCTAATAAAATATAAAGAACGTCACGGCAGCCTTTGTAGAAGCAACCTGTTGAACTTTATGCCTTGTAGATGCTTTTGTTTTCATTTTTATGTCTTTCTATCCTTTTTAAAAGACTACATTCATAAAACACTTCTGTTCCCTAGAAAAATACTAACTGCCACTTTAACATAAAATGAGCTTTGCTGAGCACTGCTGTGGCTGAGTGTCTACACGGCTTGGTTGAATCTGGTACTGAGGAACTATGTAAGTCCCCTATTGGGGCACTGCCTGGCTCTGATGCCCTTAGGCTGGGGAGAGGTTCCTCTAGTTCAGAGGTTGGGGAGTCATTCCTCATGCCCCGAGAAGGGGGGCACCTGTGTCCCAGCAAGACGCTAGTCACCAGTCACTTTCCTGGATGTTTCCCTACTACCTAGGGATCTAGAATGAATTCTCCTTCTCCTGTCCTGAAACCACCTCAAGTTTCTTCCCTGTGACTTAGTCTTAAGACCAAATATATGTGGAGCAGGGGTAAGGACTCGTTCTCCAAGTTTGGTGATGAAATTAAAAGGCATTTTCATCTCCGGCCCATAGTTTATTCTCGGCAAGTTAAAAATGATGCCTGAGGAATCCCAGGTTCCGGTAAACATAAACCATGGGCCTGAGAAAGCTCTTTAATTAATGCAGCCAATCCTTGCAAACAACTTTAAAAAATTAGCATGGAGTAGGGTGGGGAGGGGAGCCAGTAAAAATGCCTGTCCAGCTAACTCAGCCCTGCCAGATGTTGTTGAAGCAGAGTTGACCCCATTGCGTCCTGCACACTATAGCATACACATGAGTCCAGGCATAGGCACTGCAGAGCAAAACCCTCACCAGCCCAGGAGAAGCCTCAACTCTCTCAGCACTATTGTTTCCCTTATTGATTTAGAAAATGTTCATTGACCAAGGAAACAGACATGCCCCATAAAGTCTAAGCCTTGCAACATAAAATAGAACCCATGTGCCTTGCAGATTTATGACAGAGCAGCAAGCTCGGAGAATGTAAACCCACACAAGGATACCAGGGGTTGGATGGTCACTGCCTGCATCCCTGGCAACAAGATCGCTTAATCAACAGGCCCCAGGCTCCTTTGTGACGCTACCTCCATCTGGGCAAGGAAGGACTGCATAAGAAGACAGGGCTATGGGTGGAGAGATGGCTCAGTAGTTAGAGGCACTTGCTGCCCTTACAGAGGATCTGGGTTTAATTCTCAGCACCCTCATGGTGGCTCACAGCCGTCCATAGCTCACAACCGTCCATAGCTCACAGCCGTCCATAGCTCACAACCGTCCATAGCTCACAGCTGTCCATAGCTCACAACCGTCCATAGCTCACAACCGTCCATAGCTCACAACCGTCCATAGCTCACAACCGTCCATAGCTCACAGCCGTCCATAGCTCACAGCCGTCCATAGCTCCAGGTCTGGGGGATCTGATTTGTTCTTCTGAACTTCACAGGCACTAGGCACATGGGTGGTGAACATACATACATGCAGGTAAAACACAGAGAGAGAGAGAGAGAGAGAGAGAGAGAGAGAGAGAGAGAGAGAGAGAGAGAGAGAGAGAGAGAGAGAAATGTCTAAAAACTTCCAGAGACTATCCTATGAGACACAGAAGAGCAGCCACTTACCAGCCTGGCCATCTCCTGCCGAGGGAAGCCCTGGGACTGTGCTCCTAACTCCTGGCTGGGTTTTGGGTTGTTTCCCTCTATGTTTGATGTGCAAATATCTGTCAAGCACCTTTTCACTAAGTGTGTTTGTACAAGTACCATAAGATAGAACCAACTGAAGCTTTCAAAAGGGTCAAAACCTGGTCATGAGGGAAAGGTACACAGAGTCTGGCTGTGTCTGAGCACACCTCCTATGAAGAGGTGGATCATCCATCTTGCTGGGCAGAGCCATTTTCTCCTATTCATTGACTTGCTGGGTATTTGTTGTCCAGGAAAAAGAAGTGCTGGCTTGGGCTGGTCAGACTGTCATCGCCACGTCAATCCACTATGGTGGCAAACACGCAGCATATCAGTGTCCCACAGAAAAGTGTTGTCTTCCTCATGACTTCAGAGGCATCAATCTGCCGTGGTCGGGAGGAGATGGCAGGTCAGCTTAGACAGCCCAGAGTAGCAGTAGGACTCAGGGACCGAGGCACAGGAGCCCCTAAGAACCTCCTCTTAGTGACCTGCTTCTTCTTGTCCAGCCCACCACCCATTGTCCCATCACTTCAAAAGATCTGCTTAAATTGAGGTTACATCCTACTCTGGCCCCTTCCTGTTTCTTCTCCACTGCTTCCTGTCCACTAGCATGCAAGTACTCCTGTCCACTAAGATGTGAGTCTCCCTGTCCATCAGGATGTATGCTTCTACTATACTCTCCCCATAATGACGGACCAAATTCAACTTGTATAAGAAGTGAAGAGCAGTCTAGATTTTTAAAATATATGTGAAACATTAAAATTGGATTTTTTTGTTTTGTTTTGTTTTAAATTTCTTTCATCCAAACAACATTTGTCACAGAAATAAGGACATGTGTTTGTGTGACTTCTAACTGTGTGGCTGAGACTGTGCCACAGGAGCAGATAAGGAGGGCTAAGGCTGGATGCAAAGTTGTTTGTCACCTCAGGTGACATATCAGCCTTCTAGAAGCAGAGGCTTTTTTTTCATTTACGTTTCTGTTTTGTGTGGATTGGGGAGCACACCCCAGCCACGGTACATGTCAACAACCTATAGGAATCTGTTCTCTCTTTCCTCATGTAGCTAAGCATCAAACCTTACATCACTGAGCTTAGTAGCAAGCAAGTAATCTTTACCTACCCAGCCATTTTGCTGGCCTGCCAAACATATTTTTAACACTATAAATATCAAAAAATACTTATAAAATGGAATCACAAAAGGCACATGCTTAATTATAAAAGGCAGAGAGAGGAAAAAAGACAGAAAATAATGTAAAATTAACAAATAAAACAAATAAAATGTAGTATTTATGATCTGTATTAAAGGTATTATATTAAAAAATTTTAACTATGTTATTATTTTACATCGATAATATAATCTTAAACCCAAATGCATCATTAAGTACATGGAATGTCCCTTGAGAGACCTGAAGCCCCAGGGAGTCGAGGCCTGGCAGGGTTGGGGGAGGAGTGGGGACATCCTCTTGGAGACCTGGAGGAGGAATGAGATGAGGATCTGTGGGAGGGCTGACCGAGAGGGGGATAACGACTGGACTGTAAAATAAGATTAAAGATAATTTTTAAAAAGTACATGGAATGTAAATGATCAAACCTACATTGTTCCATGTGGTGGTCACTAGAAATTTGTGTCCATTAACATTTAAATTTAAATTCAGGCCTCAGGCAAATCAGAATCATGAGGAGTGCTGAGTCGTGAACTATGCTAGCTGCTGCCACCCTGGGCAGTGTAGACAGAGACCATCTGCATTGCTGCTAAAAGCTCTTTGAATGCTCTAGTAGATAGAGCCGGACTAAACACGTGACTGCAAAAAAAAAAAGATGGTTAGATTAGATGAGAAAACAAGAACCAGATACAAAGTGTCTGGAGATGAAAGGGGGAAAGAGACAATGAAACCATTCTGAATTTAAAGACCGGGTCTCTAGAACAAGACAGGAGAGGCACTGTGATGCGAGGGGGAAAAGAGCTGATAGGGCAGCATCTGCAGTGACACAGAGGACACCTGGTAACCAGGTGGACTCCACAAAGGGCCATGGACTTGCTTTTAAAATAAGTTCCAGAACCGTTAAAAAGATGAAAAGTCACATGCTTGTTAACCACGATAAAATTAAATTAGAAATCAATGAAGAAATGTATTTTGCTGGACACGGTGGCTCAGGCAGAAGGCAGAAACAGGTGGATCTCTGTGAGGTTGTGTGTGTGTGTGTGTGTGTGTGTGTGTGTGTGTGTGTGTATGTGTGTGTAGGTATAAGTACATGAGTTCAAGTGACCTCAGAAGCCAGAAGAGGGGATCAGCTTCTCTGGAGTTAGAGCTATGGGCAGTCGTAAGCCACCGTGTAGGTGCTGGGAAGGAAGCTGGGTTCCTCTGGAACAGTGGCAAGTGTTCTTAGACCACTGAGCCAGCTCTCCAGCTTCCCACTTTAAAAATCATGTTTGAATGATCCCAGCTCATTGCAAAAGCAGTCATCCTAGAGGCTAGGCCCCGAGAGCAGCAGCTTCAGACCTGAGCTGGTGCTGGCTGCTCTGTTCTTATGTCTGTGCTGACTGCTCTGTCCTTGTGTCTGTGCTGGCTGCTCTGTCCTTGTGTCTGTTCTGGCTGCTCTGTCCTTACCTGGACAGTCTGTTCATGCCAGTCAGCTTTAGTGATGGGTTCTTAACCCATCAAAGGCATCAGCTGAGTGAGGAATTTCTCCCAATCAACCACTGGTAGGAACCGAGAAAGATTCCATAAGGAAAACCTGAGACACTTCTGGGCTAGTCAACAAGTGCCATCTTGAGGTCTCAAAGCCCTAACAAAACAGCAGCTACTCCCACCCACACACCTCCAGCTTTGCCCCACTACACAGGTGCCAGGAGAACACGTTGTTGTTCTGCAGGGTGTAACAAGACCAGTATGTGTCCAACTTCTTTTTGGCTGAATCTGTTTAGCATCTGACTTTGAATTGAAGAAATAAGAACCCTAATTATTCATTGTCGCTCAGCGTGGGTGGGGTAGGGGCTGAAAAGAGAGCCTCAGAACCCACTAGATGCTCAGACTCAGAGCAAACTGGCACAGAGAACAGAGAGCCACTTGGGTCTCACAATGACCGTGAGAGCTGCGCTTTGAGTGGAGAGAAGGAAAGAGGGTCTCAGAGGTAGATGACCCTGGGCAGATGCTGCCAGGCAAGCATCACCCTTCCAGTAGAGGCTGCAGACTCACCTGCAAGCCAGCCAGCCCTCTGCCCTTTCCACACACATGATTATCCTTCCTACCCCTGCCATCTTCCTCAGCAAATTCCTGGAAGGCACAACCAGACAGACAGACTGCACTTCCCCTCCAGCTGGTGAGGGCTTCCTGATAGAGCACAGAGTCTCTGTCCACCATGGCCAATCAGTTGAGGTCCCAACTCTCCAACAGCCCTTTCCTGGAAGCTTGTGACAGAGTGCTTGGGTGACATAACTCATTTGCTTTATATCTGGAAGCATTTGGCAGCAAAAGCGAGCGACGTCTATACAGTCTAAGGATCACTCTGCCGTGTGTTGAGAAATACTGATAGTTCATTGTGACCTGTGGTTGCTCGTGGAAAATTAAGAGTGCTAGAACATTCCTTTGACGAAGTAGCCTCTAAAAGACTAGGGATATTGCTGTAGGCCTATAGTCCTAGTTATCTGGGAGCTGGAGGCAGGAGGATTGAAAGTTCAATGATACCCTGGGGAGACCACCGTGAGACTGGGTCTCAAAATAAAATGTGAGAAAAGAGCTGAAATCCTGGGAAAGGACAAGTAGGGAGGAAGGGAGGAAGGTAGAGGTAGGAAGGAGATAAGTCAGGGTAGAGGAAGACAGCAACCAGAGCACACTGCAAATGTGTATTGAATTGCCAAAGAACAACCTTGATGATGATGGTGGTGGTGGTGGTGGTGGTGGTGGTGGTGGTGGTGGTAGTGACAACAGGCTGTAGCTCCATGGTAGAATCCTTGCCTAGATTCCAGGAGGACTTGGGTTCAATTCCTAGGACTATAACAACAGCAACATAATCTTCCAAATGTCTCTCTCATTGGAAGTAGCTCTCTGTAGCTCCAGCAGGGCCTGAAGTCTGGAAAGCTGTGTTGTGGTCAGAGGAATGTCTGGGCTGAGTGTGATCACACATGAACACACACACACACATGAGCACATACACACAGAGACAGAGAGACAGAGACACACATACACAGAGAGAAGCATACATACACATACACACTGACACACTGACAGAGACAGAGAGACAGAGGCAGGAGAGAGAGACAGAAGTAGAGGAGAGAGAGAGAGTGAGAGAGAGAGAGAGAGAGAGAGTAAGTAAGAGAGATTGATTTCCCTTATGTGGCCTCTGTCTGCCAGGTGTTTCCTTGGATTCTTTCCCCAGTCTTTCTCCATCCCATCTTGCCCAGTTTGCAGAGCCTTTCCTGTCCCTCAGATTCTGGCCCCAGCTAAGAAGAATGGTGGCCAGGTCCTAGGTACTAGGTCTTCCAGCTGCTTTGAGGCAAGGGATCAGCTCTTCTGCTGTCATCAAACACTTCCCACTGACTACTAAAGTCTCATTTTTCCAACACAGTTTTCGGCAGACGAGCACAGGGTTACCAATGTGCTCTCACCACAGGCTTTGGAGGACAGGAAGTAGAGTCAGTCTGTGCTCTGTGTCCCCTGGCAAGGCACAGTCAGAAGGTATGACCATGAAGCTGGTGCATCTCAGAGGGAGTGTTGCTCTACTGCCTGAAGTTCAAGGACAAAAGGCCTGGCGATTCTCCTGCTTCCCGAGTTTGTCCAGCAAGGACTTCTAGTGTGTGCACTTGTCATCCTAGAAGGAGGAAATCCGTGCACAGCACTGACATGTGAAGCCCTGGTGGGTGACCTCCTCTGGAGCGACAGGTTCCCAGGATAGGACAGAAGACCTGAGCAGCTACAGAGGGAAGAGCCTGTTTGTTTGAAGAGGCAGCAGAGTGGCAGACAGGGTCAGCTCCTTGGCTGACAGTGCAGTCCTGAGGCAGCTCCTCCAGGTATTCAGGGAGCCTCAGAAGCTGGGAGCTGGAACTGAACTTGACGACTTAAAGAGTCTAGAGCAGCGGTTGTCAGCAGTCTCCAGCCTGGGTGTGTTTATGCAACTGGCCCTTTTGATTACATCTGGCCCCCAGTGACCCTGGTCGCTGAGTACAGACTTCAGGGTTACATCTCTGAGGTGAGCTGTGATGAATAATGAGCAGGTCTTATTTCCACTTGACACATTTCAGAGGAAAGGACAGTTAGTATGAAAAACAGGGAGTCCGTGACCCAAGACACCAGTAGGGCATGCCTACGAGCAATTCTCAATTGCAGCAAGCCTCTCTTGAGGAAAGACGGGACCGTGTGCCACATGGATTTCCCATAAAGTCCAATGAAAATGGTCAGGACGCCTTGGAGCCTTGGGGATACTGCAGCAACCTAGTCACTGAGGTGCATAGGAAAAGCCAGGCTCAGACTCTCTGGAAACTTTATACACATGTACCATACAAACGGAAAATTCCTGTCTCACCGGGTTAGCCTGCGACACAAGAGCAGAGTAAAGAGTCAAGAATAAAAACGGGTGTTCTGTCTGCATTCTTGAGAAGTGCAGGGTATAATCTTTCACTCTGCAAAGAATGCAGCAATCTGTCTGAAGTTAAGGAGTTTTTCTTTCTGTGTTGATTTTAATATCATGTTACGTCCCGAGCCACGAGGGCCTTTTATCCTTGCTCTGAACCAAACTAAAGCCATCTTTAGGCTTCCATTGTCTCATTCCAACTAAAAGGTCTCCTTACAAGACCATGAACATACATGGGCATTTGTACACACACACACACACACACACACACACACACACACACACCACGGAGCCATTGTTAGCATCCTGTGATGTCCTCCTTTCTTCTATCTAGAGAGTATAAAATTCTCCATATACTTAGAAGTATAGAAGGATTTTTTTTCTGGACAACATGATGATGAATGGATGGATGGGTGGATGGATGGATGGATGGATGGATGATGGGTGGCTGGCTGTGGATGGATGGGTAGGTGGGTGGAGGGATGTATGTGTGGGTGGGTGGATGGATAGGTGGATGGATGGGTGGATGGATGGGTGGATGGATGGGTAGATGGGTAGATGGATGTGTGTGTGTGTGTATTAATGGGTGGAAAAGGGAGGAATGAGAATGAGAAAGAAGAGAAAAGAGAATTATATCAGGAAGAGAGGAGAGAATGGGGAGACAGAGGCTAGACTAAGGAATTTATTTCCCAGATCTCCATAGTAATTTCATCTTGCAAACCTCCTAGCCCCCAGGGATTATGACCCCCTTGCAAAACGCAATGAGCAGGCTCCACTTTCGCACCTGTTTCCTAACAGTGCCCCAGAGCCTTGGATCCCATTACACCGTGATCTCCCAACAGCTGTCAAGCGCCAACGACCAGACACCCCATATAAATGGGAGGTGGAAGGTCCCTTGCTCTTTGGCTGGTCTCAGGATGCACGGCGGCTCCGATGTTTTCTTTCTCATCCCCAGCTCTTTATTTTGAGGAGGAAAAAAAAACCTTAACAACTGTCCACACACTCACTCCTTCGTAACAACTGCACTGCCTGCTCTCAGTATGATTTCATGAGTCACGCCTGTGACTTCAAGATGTTGATCCAGAAGAAACCGCCTGAAGTGCAGTGACCCACACTGACCCAGCATCACAGGCCGTGGTCTTTCATTATGAACCAAGGTTGTGACTGCAGACCCCCTCCAACCTCTACCTAACCCATCGGAATTCAATCACCATGGAGAATGAGGGAGCTGGAGTAATCCCTGAGACAGCCTTCCTGCATTCCCTTAATGCCTCCCCCCTTCAATTGTGCTCACACACAACCACAGCATCAACCAGCTAGTTTTTGTTCAAAGCTTTGTGTAATAGTCAGAGTAATTAAATTTAAAGTGCCATTTTTCTGAAAAAAAAATCTGGCTCCAGGTTAAGTCACAAGAGGTTTTTATTTTGTGACATGTTTTGTTTTCAGTAATAAAGGTCATTAAAAAAAATCAGGCAGTGCTGAGGAGATGGCTTTGTGGGGGAGAGTGTTCTATGTGCACACAGGAGGACATTAGCTCAGATTCCCAGGATGCTTGCATAAAGTCAGGCATGCCTGCACTCGTGCCTGTAATACCAATGTTGTGGGAGTGGAGGCAGGAGAGTGGATGGGGCTTGCCACTGCCAGACTAGCTCCAGGCTCAGTGACGAATCCTGTCTCAGGGAAATAGGATGGCGCATGATAGAAAAGGGCACCCTATGTCCTCCTCTGGCCTCCTTGTGCATGTGTGTACAGCACACAGACACACACACATACCGGGTAATTATTTCCTACATGTGATCAGGTAATGTGGGTGTGTCTAACCTAATGCAGCCAAAAACACTGGTGAACATGGATCCAAGACAAATTTATTTCAAACAAGGTCACAGGATGCACACCCATGCCATACACACTGCCGGGAACACTGTGGCTCCTGCCCTTCTGAGGTGAAGTACCTCACATTAGACCTTACATATAGTGGAGCTCTTTAAAAGAGTCCTGGGAGGTGAATGAATGAGGGAGGGTGTGAATGAATGAATGAATGAATGAAATAGTGGGCAGTCATATCAAAGCACTATATGAGCTAGCCTGAACTACAAGAAGCCTATTTTCTCCCACCATCTAAGACACATGAGATTAAACTGCCAGCTCACCGAGGTAGGAAGCTGAAACACAAGAAAAAACTATTGCTGACCTCGTTCCGTCTGCGTCAGAGAGATATCCGCTTACACACAACTGCTGGGAAGCTACTGATCTGACCGGAAGTGTCCTAGGAAAGGTGGGCAGCGTGAATCAAACAGTGAAGCAGACTTTCCTAAGCTCCACTCTATGGCTGACACCAGCTGGACAGAATTTTCCCACAATCTCTGGCAAACTGCCCTTGGCTTCTCCCAGCTCATTCTGTGGCATCTTTGAACCCACACTGCCTGGAGAGGTATGTCAAGATTCTGCACGTGGAAAAGGAAATAGATTTTCCAGAATGTCCTACAGTTTCTCTGCCCTAAATAGGAAGCCACGCAATAGGGATTTTGACATAGTATGACTCATTTGAATCGTAAGCAGGGTCAAGGGATGAACACACAAGTCATATATACTTGTCTGTGGTAAAGACCCAGCAGCAGGGAAGCCCGAGTCAGAATTGGAGGCACAGAATTCTGGGGAGAGGTATAAAGCAGCATCCCGTGTTAGCATAACGACCACCCTAATAATATTTGGCAGCAATTTGGTTATCATAAACCATGTCCTGTTCTGGCCTCCAAGATGAAGAAGGTGGTTCACAGGGAGGTGAACAAAATGGACAAATATTTGGAAAGCAAGACAAATGGGGCAACTGTGTTTTGCTTTGTTGAGTGAGTGAAGGACTCAGAGAGTCCAGCTTGGAGAAAAGAGCAGCATTGGACAGTTGTGAAGTATTGCTTCTTTACCCTTCAGGGACCAGAGATTGAAAAATATACATCAGCCTCTGGCACTTAGGTCACACTTTAGACATTAATTACTAGAGACTGGGGTTCAAAGTTCTTGCATATTTAACCAGACTTTAAAGATTCCATCAAAATCCCCTGAGGGCTTCTATGGAAAGCTGGGGAAGGCCTGGGGGGGTATCATGGTTATTTCTGTTGACACCCCAACACTTGAAATATTTACTTGTCTCAATTAACAGGGCTTGCTATGTTTCTCATAGGGCTCCCATAGACATCCACTAGCACTCCACAAAATACTGCTGGTACTTGATTGGACTCCATGAGGACATCAAGGGCATAAAACATTACCCTAACATATATGACATGCAGCTCTATCATGGTGGGGCTGAGGAGATGGCTTAGTCAGGAACATGCTTGCCTGAGTTTAGATCCCCAGTTCTCACAACAAACCTGGACACAGTCAGGCATGGTGGCACATGCCTGTAATTCAAACATTGTGGAACCAGAGACAAACAAATCTCTGTGAGTTTGAGGGAAGCCTGGTCTACATAGTGATTTCCAGGACAGTCAAGACTTTATCATGAGACTATGTCTTAAAATAATAAGGTAGAGAGTTGCTAAGGAATGGCCCTTGAAGTTGTCCTCCGTATTCCACACACACATGCTCACATACACATACAGTTATGTGCCCACCTCCACACACATACACATAGATACAGCACAGTGATACAGACACAAGTTTCTGCCTGAGGCCCTCCTGAGGGATGGAACACAGATAACCCACAGGCATGGATGGGCGCTAGTCCTGTCTTGGTGTAATGGTTTGTATATGCTTGGCCCAGGGAGTGGCACTATTAGAAGGTGTGGCCCTGTTGGAGTAGGTGTGCCACTGTGAATGTGGGCTTTAAGACCCTCATCCTAGCTGCCTGGAAGACAGTATTCTGCTAGCAGCCTTCAGATGAAGATGTAGAACTCTCAGCTCCTCCTGCACCATGCCTACCTGTATGCTGCCATGCTCCCACCTTGATGATAATGGACTTAACCTCTGAATCTGTAAGCCAGCCCCAATTAAATGTTGTCCTTACAAGAGTTACCTTGGTCATGGTGTCTGTTCACAGCAGTAAAACCCTAACTATGACAGAAGTTGGTACCAGGGACTGGGGTATTGCTATGATAGGCCTGACCATGCTTTTGTTTGTGGCTTTGGATTTGAAAAGCAGTGGAATCCTTTAACTGGGACTTAATGGGCTATCCTAGTAGGAATATGGAAGACATTGTTGCCGAGGGTGGTTTGAACTGTGGGAGCCTGGCTCTAGAGGTTTCAGAGGAAAAGAATTTTAATATGTGGCCAAGTGACTGTTCTTGTGATATTTTGGTGAAGAATGTGACTGCTTTTTACCCTTATCTAAAGAAAAAAAATCTATTCGAGGCAAGGTATAGAGATTTATATTAATTGCATTGACAAAGGAAATCTCAAAAAAGCCCCACAGAGACTTTGTCCTCTGGTTAAGTCTTATGAAGAGCAGTTTGAACAAGCATAGCAATTAGAAAGGAAAAATATAAAATATATGATTCATCTATTAAAGGAGCACTAGGAAGTGAAATGGAACTGAATCCTATGTTCTAGGAGATAACAGATTTTGGGGCAAGGTCCCATGCAGCTAAATTTAGATCTAGGCATGGTGGTACACACCTTTAATCCCAGGAGACAAAGCCAAGTATATTTCTAAGTTCAAGGCCATCCTGGAACAAAGCAGGTTCTAGCTTAAAAAAAAATGCTTAAATCCAGGCATGGTGGTACATGCCTTTAATTCCAGTATTACAGGAGACAGAGCCATGCAGATCGCTGAATTCAAGGTCAATCTACAGAGCAAGTTCCAAGAAAGCCAAGCTTAGGCAGAGAGGGAGTCAGAAAACATAAAGCTGATAATAGAATAAGGGAGACCATGTTCAAGCCACAGCAAGCAGCTTCGGCCATGTGGCCCTGGCTTTAGAGTGAAAAATAGAAGGAATACTGGGACAATTGATGCTGGTTAGCTGGATCTAAGAAATTAGTAGTAATTAAGGAGAGACCAGCATAACTGAGGTTATATCTTCTGTGAAGTGTTTTCTGACAGCATACTAAAGCTGTGTTCCAGAGATAGCCAAGGTTGTACTTCATGCTGCAGCTGCATCTGCTAATATGTAAGAGTTACCCAGGTGGTACAAGTTTTGAAGGCATGAAGGCATCATGAAGAACAGCTAAGGGTTGGCATTGTGAGAGGCCATGGAATGCCATCAGTGAAGGGACAGCCCCAGTTGCAGTTGACAGCCCAGGACTGAAGGGAACATGCAAAGAAGTTGAGGCTTGGGACCATGAAGAGAACCCATGAGAGGCTATTGGTGAAGCCTAGTTGCAGCAGAAGATTCCAGTGTATAGTAGATGCCAGTACCATGGGATGATCACCAAGAACAGCAGCAGCAGTGGAGTGGATCAACCTGAGCTTAGAGTGCTACAGAGGGCAGAGTTGGAGAAGTAACATTAGCCCTTTGAAGGAACCCAAAAGATCTTGTGTAGATCTTGGACAATGAAACAAGAACTGTAACATCAAAGTTGTTTTGGAGGCTCCAAGATGTTTGAGATGCCAGTGCTATGGTCTATCTGCTGAGAAAAGCTGCTAACAGGGAGTGAAAGCAGCCCAAGTGAAAGAAGTTTGTTGCGGTTAACAAAGTTGAAAAAAAAAAAAAAAGAGTTGGAGATCTGAACACTGCTTTGACATTGGACATAGAGATACAGTTTGGAGTTTGCCCAGCTGTTTTCCTATCTTGTTTTGGGAATTACAGTTAAGTGACTGGATGGACTTTTAATACTGTTGAGACTGCTCTAGACTATGGGGACTTTTGAAGTTAAATGTATGTTTCATTATGCTATGTTTTGGCATGGCCCCCATAAACTCATATGTTTGGACAGCCCTACGGGGACCAGGGAGTAGAATGTGATAGTTTGTATACCCTCGGTCCAGGGAGTGGCATGATTAGAAGGTGTGGTCCTGTTGAAGTAGGTGTGTTACTGTAGGTGTGGGCTTTAAGACCCTTATCCTAGCTGCCTGGAAGTCAGTGTTCTGCTAGTAGCTTTCAGATGAAGGTGCAGAACTCTCAGCTGTTCCTGCACCATGCCTGCCTGGATGTTGCCATACTCTTTCCTTGATGATAATGGACTGAAGCTCTAAAGCCATAATCCATCCCAGTTAAATGTTGTCCTTAAAAGAGTTGCCTTGGTCATGGTGTCTGTTCACAGCAGTAAAACCCTAACTAAGAGACTTGCGTAGGACTCTACTTTTCAAAGAACTTCAGTTTCTTTCTGTGAAATCAAGAGGAATGATCTTACTGCTTGGAAGTCATGATAATTCTCTGTCTGTCTGTCTGTCTGCTTGCTATGGCTGTAAAAGGGTCTCTACAAGGCCAAGCAATAACTGAGCAAGCCATGACTTCAAAAAAGATCACATATCAGAGTGTGATCTAAGGTGGTATCCAGGCAAGGTACCTGGATTCATGTTCTCCTTGACATTATAGTAAGATAGATGTCCAGGCTCTTTAGAGTTAGTTCTAACTGAGCATGCCTATGTAAGGGCAAAACCCAGCATCAAAGATTACAAAGAGGTGGAGGAAGGGGGAGTTCATACTGCTGTGAACATGCTAATCTAGGCACTAGCTCTTAATGGCGTGGGAAGTAAAGGAGTGTCCAGTATTGTGACATTTATGGCTACAATATCAGGCACTGTACTGATTGCTACAGAAGAATATTCTGCCTATCTTCTGACTTCAAGTCATTAATTAAGGACAAACATCTAACTGTCTGCCTACACTGTTTTCTCACAAATACGATGGCTGTTATCTGCAAGTCAGGGGAGTTTGGAATGTGGTACTCTTTGCTCTGCCAGAGAACCTTTCTCATTCTTTGCACCATGTGAGCAGAAGGCCCTTTCTCCTGGGCTGTGGAGGTTTTGATAGCCCATGTCCTAGCTCTCCTGTCTGAATCTGTACAGGGTTCAAGTATAGAGCTTCATCGTTTATCCCAGGGAGATAGCAGCAGGGCTCAGGGGGCCAAGTTGAAAGTCTCAGATGAGGGGCGGTATGTCATTAGAACACACAGGGGCAATGGAAAGCGGCAGATGAGGGACACCTCAGATTTCAGGCCTGCTGTGTCTAAGAAACAGAAAGAGGTTGGCCTTGAGGAGCAGAGGGCACTTGGGAGAGGGGAGCAGACAGAACAAGCGATGCAGGCAGGCATCTCAGGAATCATGGAGGGTGGGCGTGTTTTCAGATGAGCCTCAATTAGGAAAAGCAGCTGGCACTTGGTAAATCATGACAAACAAGGAAATAAAAGCCTTTGCCAGGGTTTGAGCCTTCCTAGCCACCCTGTGGGGGAGGGCTCCTTTGAAAGCCCAGTGAATGCTAGAGCCCACAGATGAGAGGCCTGCTTAGGTTCCCGCTGATCCTTCAGAAAGAAAGAGCAAATCAGCGTTCACCCTTGAGGTTTAAAAGCTTATCTTGGCAACCCCAGGTCGTGGTTCTTGGTTTCCCAAAGACCTTTTGATGATGATGTCATTATTAAGCATTTTACTTGGAGTCTGGGTGCAGTCGCTCGCTAGGGATGCCTTTGTTTTCTTCAGCAATAAAGACTCCTGTCCTAAGTAGGAGCTATCCATGCACAGGCAGGAGGAAGAGCCTCCAAGAGAGCCAGTGTTTCCTTGGCACTGGTCATAAAATGAAGTTTGAGTGGTAGCATTCCACAAGAATCAGAACAACATAGTTAAAAACCAAATCGAAACAAAACAAAACAAAACAAAATACAAAAAAACCCATAGAGCCATTTCCTGCCCACTCTGGGTGCCATTATCCTATGCCAGTTGTCAAAGAAATGCTTGGGAAATTGGAAGTGCACGAAGCAGCCACAGGACCAGAGGCTGAAGTCAATACAGTCATTGTTCATTGCAAAGTTCAATTGCATGAGCAGGGGGTGATTTTATGAGACACAAATTACAGCTCTTATTAGCCAGTGTTAAAAAGGATGCTGAAAATGAGTCGTTGTGCAGAAGGTGGGCAGAGAGCCACTTCAGAATTATTAAGATCAGTATTTAAAACGAAGAGCAAATGCCGGTAAACACTGCGCCTCTCTTCTTACTGTTCTTTCAATAATTCCATTGGCGTGATATTAGGTTTCAAGTCTACCTTACAGCTTTCTGCTGTAAGGAAGATGAATACCATAATCTTTGGGGGATTTAGTTTCACCCAAGATTCTCTGAAATTTTCTTTGTCTGTGTATAGTATCTCTTGTCAATATAATATGGTTAATGGCCAGGAATTGCTGGGAGCCACGTTTCTCACTCCATCTGCCTCTGACACATTGAGTTTAACTTAATCAGGGGTTGAAGCGGACTCCCTGCAGCACTTTCCAGGGTCCCTGTGTAAAAGGGGGAAACTGTCCCCACTCTTGCAGGACATATGGTTGTGATTATGGCAAAGCTCCCCTGTGCCACTGACAGCCCCTCCCACCATCCTTCTTGTGGATTGAGCCTAATCTGTGCTCCAAATACACTCATTCTTCAGAGTTTTCTGTGTCAGGCATCAGCCAACCCCCTCCCCACAAAGTGGGGCATGTCTCCTCCTGAACTCTGCACCTCAGCACTGGTCCACTAGGGAGAGTCAGCCAAGGCCACTGCATTGCCACCAGTAAGGCCAGAAAGAGCTGATCTGAGATCCTACACAGATGGAGCCCTTCAGGGTCACTTCAGAGAGATTATTAGAGCAGAGCCCTTCAGAGAAAGAATCCCACAAGGACCTTGGATGGCCATGGACTCTGAAGACCACTGACTGGGGTGAGTTCCTCAGCGCTCATGATTATGAACTGTGGTCTGGGGTCTTTCCCAAGCCCTCAGTGCTCCTACCTGTGAAATGGAAAGGTATCCTGGGGATACCATGGGAGTAAAGAAAGATAAAACACCAAATGGTTGTGGCCAGCAGCCAGGGTAGAGGAAGGAATGACCTGTAAGTACCAATATGTGGCAGTCTTTGATAAGCAGAAATCATCCATACAGTTACCTCAAAGGCTGTTGGGAAGGTTAATGGAGGGAGGCATAGCAAATTATAGTGCAACTTGGGACGCAGTAAGTGATACACAAGAAATGGTCCAGGGGTGGTACCCACTATCACCATAAGCTACAGGCCCTGAGGTCTTGAATCTCATCGTTGACTCCCAGAGGCCTTGGAGATGACCATAGGAAGTTGTATTGACATGTTGACATGATTTGTGGACCAAGCCTGAGAATACTCAATATTTGAATCTGGACAGCCAAGATGTATCCTAACTCCACATGGCCAGGACAATTTTGGGAGCCTTTTTAAGGATATGGGAGACCTAAGGATAGGGTGGATCTCTCCGTTGTTGAAGGAAGAATCCTTGCTAGTTACAGGATCCAAACATTTTCATAAATTCTTCCTGCCTTGCTCAGAATCTGGTCAGCTTGAGCAATCTGTAATGGGCACTGGAGAGAAAGGGAGGAAGAAGCTAACACGGGGTGGTACTATTGAGGGTTGAGGTGTAGTGCCAAGGAAATGTTAGTGATCCTCCGAGAAATAGGAACCAATCTGATGCAATTCACAGCAGGGTCTTTATACTGTTGGAGCTAGCTCGGGCTCCCTCCACCTCCCAGCATACCACCATCACACTTGATGATTTTCGTGGCGGGGGAGCCCCAAATCAGAGCAAGGCTTTATAGTAAGCAGCAAGTGGGGTAAGTGTGCAAGCATCTAATTGGAAAGCTACTGTGGCCTTTAACATAATTGGCTGGTGCTGAGAGTCATATCTTTAACTTAATTTCTGTTCCCGTCTACATTGGTGGTCATTAGGCTTGTAACCTGGGGGTGCAGGTTTTTTGGGGGGATTACCTGGAGATACTGGTCTTGTTGAGGGTGTAACCTGGAGACACTGGTCTTGTTTGGGATTAGCCTAGAGACTGGAGTTAGGCTGGGGTTTTGTTGGGGGGCAACTTGGAAACTAATACTAGGTATCAGCCTGTTAGTTTACTTAGAGTTCAAACTTAGGTCAGGTTCTCTAAGATGGAGTCTGAACTTAAAAGATTTGGCCTCTCAGCAGCATTGAGTCAGGCAGAGTTTCTGTGGAATTGAGTTGAAGGAAAGTTGAAGCACCTGAGGGGAATTCTGTACAGGAATCAATCAAGCAGGCAGAAAAGAGTTCCATGATTTGCTGTCAGCAAACAGTGAAGTCAAACAACAACAGCAACAGAAACAACAACAAACCAAAGCAAAAACAAAACATAACACAAAAAACACAACAACAACAACAACAACAACAACAACAACCACCTCTACCGGTGTCATTTATTCAGTCCGAGTCCAAAAGCCTTAGAAGTGGCTGGCTCATGGTGTAAGTCTAGGGAGTTCAAAGGTCAGAGCAAGAACTCGTCCAAGAGAAGATAGATGAACGGGACACTCATGCTGTGTCTTAGCTCCCTTTCCTGTTGTTATGATTTAAATCACAAGGAGGACAACTCAGGGGAGAAAGCGTTCGTTCTCACTCACAGCTCAAGTGTTTAGTCTTCCACTTTTGTCACGTTGCACCATCAAGATCAAGGAGTGCGGCTGCAGCTCAGCTCCAATCTTGCGTCCAGTCCAAGATCCAATCAGAGAATGGCACCGCCCACAGTGGGCAGGGCTTCCTGCCTCAATGAATACAATCGGGATAATTCCCCCACGGGTTTGCCCATAGGCCCTTTTCCCAGGTGATTCTAGGTTCTGTCAGGTTGACAATCGCCACTAACCACCACACCCTTTTTGAGACTCTGCCCCACTCAGGTCCACACAGGATTGGGTGGAGCCAGCTCACACTGGTAAGGGTAAATATTGTTTTCAGCCTATTGATTCCAGGGTTAATCGTTCCCTAAGACAGTTGCTCCTACACATTTAGAAATAAGGTTTGGCCAGCTTCTTCGCTTCCCTCCCGCAGGTCACATTAACTTCCAATGGTTAGCATAGCTGATGTAGCACTAGCGGCCACACTGTCCATCACACCCTCACTGATGAATGTGGCTGGACCAGACTAGGGCTCAGACCCTACCTGGACCATGGCTTGACGGAGCTGTAGACTCTGCCATGGTCTAGTTTAGAGGTCAGGCCAGGTCTAGGTGCTCATCTGAAGAACATGAGTTTATGGAGCTCTTCATCTCAAGACCTCTCTGTCTCTTTTGCAGCCTTTAAGGGGCCACACCCTGGGGTCTTTCTCTGTGGTGTTACAGCAGAAGCTGCCCCTTGGGAAAGAAGCAAGTCCCTCATACTGTGTTATAGAAACAGCATGTGTGATTGATGGTGAAGCTTTAAATATCGGGGGCACCTTCTCAGCTAGTACTGAGCTATCACTAGTAGTAAACTGGGAAAGAGACCTCACCCCTCACCCTGAGTATATTTAGCATGACCCCCCCCCACACACACACCTTTTTACTTTTCTCTGAGCTGAGGTCATTTCACCAATTCTTTGGGGAGCTTCTCAGGGGTGGCAGGCTCCCGCTTTAACGAAGACTCCCTTCTGTAAAACTCAGGACACAAGAGGAGGTGTTCAGGAAACCAGGACCAGGCGGTATGCTTAAGGTCTAGGACTCTGGGACAAGCATCCAAGCTTAGAAGCTACAGAGGACCCAATAATGACATCGCTAAGGCCATGTCCTTTCCAGGTAGCCAAGGTCAGCCACCAGATTCACAGACTCAGAACAGTTGGTGATTGGACACAGTGACCAGGAACTAGGCTGCAGACACTCGGGGGAACCGGACTCATTGCCGCCGGGCGCCAAGGAGTACCAACCACAGGATTACCCTCTGCTCGGAGAAAAATGTTAATCGCTCCCACGTGCCTGCAGCTCATAGCCACATGATGCTCTCAGGGTAGTGCAAGCAGGCTTTCTGCTCCCTGCCCTACCGCCTTCTGTGACTCTGTAAATCTGGTTGTGCCAGGCAGACGCTCTTCCTACATCAGGCAGTGATTTGTTTCAGGAAGAATTTGAAACGTCTTTCTGGCTTTAATAAAGTCACAAGGAACGTGTGTTTACAGGAGGCTTTGGTGGATTTGAAATTCAGGGTTTTGAATATTTGGGCCTAGGCCCTGCCAACCCGCAATGTCCCTTGGACAACTGTTGGTGACCCTACAGTCGGGAGAATCCAGAGTGACGATAGATGAGTGTCCATATGGGAAGACCTCCCAGAGAGAAGTGTGGGCCCCTGCCATTGTCATGGCCCTCCTCCCTCGGGTCCCTTAGAGGGCAGAATGGTGGAGGGAGTGAAGACCACATGGAGGCTGTTAGCTCAGGTTGTCTTGTGCTGACAATAAGCATGGGCTTTTTGGGCTCTGCTGCAGCAACACTGTCAGTCTTGTCTAACAGCAAAGAGACTGACATTGAAAGTCGGTGATTAGAGGTTCAGTCAACTCCCCCAGAGTCTGTCACATCCCAATGAAGGAACCTTTGGTAGAAGCTTCAGCTAATGTACATTGTGATCCCTGTGCATCCAGGGGGGATGGGCTCCAGGGTTCCCAAGAACACCATCCCATGCACCTCAGAATTCTGCCGACAACTCAAAAGACCTTACTGTTGAGACAGCGTGTGAGTCATTACTATACTGGAGTCTCTGTAAAACACCAAGAAAAGGGTCTGCACATGTTTGGTAAGGATGCACCTCTGCCCAGGGTGCAATTCCTCCATTTTCTTACAACCCAAGATTGGTTGCACCTTCAGATTAGAACCCTCAATGCCACTGCCGTTCTGCAGCAACTCCTTCCTTCTCCCTCTCCCTTCCTTCTCTCTCTACTCCTTTTTCTCCTCCTCTTCCTCCTCATCCTCATTCTGTTCATTTTCCTCTCCCGCCTCCTCTTCCTCCCCCTTCCTCTCCCTTCTCTTCTCCCTCCTCCTCTCCATTCTCCTTTCCTTCCTTTTCCTCCTTTTATGTCTCCCTCTCCCAATTCTTTCTTCTGCTGTGCAGCCACTTTTATTGTCCATGGCTTTCTGTTGTTTGTTTCCTAGGTAGGTTCACTACATAGCAGAGGCTGGCCTTGAACTCCTGATCCTCCTGCCTCCATTCCTGAGTGCTTAGGTTAGAGGTGTGTGTTACAGCACCCAGATCCTTATCATTTTCTACAGAGAGAAGCTTGGGGAAGAACAGCAGTATGTATAATCATGAGAGCAATGGAGCACAGTGGATTCGTAGCCAATGTGGCATCATACACCAGTGTGCTGGCTGCAAGGGCAGCTCGTCGGTGAATGGTGGTTTTAAGACACACAAATTCTTGGACACATTTTCTTCAAGAGCTGCCTTAGTCCCCTTCCCCCCAAATGGGGGCTGTGTTTTGAGAGCCTTCCTACCACTGAATAGTATTTAGCAGAAGTGAGACATTTGGCTTCCAAAGACAGGTTACCCAAATCATCCAAGCATGTCCCTCACTTTCTCGAGTCCTCCCGGGGGAAGCCAGCTGACAGCATGAAGTTACTTAGTCAGCTGGATGGAATGATCCAACGCCAAGGAGCTGAGGCCCCCAGCAAGCAGCCACAAGGATTGGAATTGCCTGCCAAGAGCCCTGTGGGAGAGGAGACCCATTCAAGACTTCAGATGCCAACATCTTGCCTTAAGCCTTGAGCCAGAACCTTCTGGCTAAGGTCCTCGGGATTTCCCGGTGCACAGACACCGCAGGCAAGGATGTTTATTGCTCCAAGTCACTCCATTTAACAGTGACTGGCACACAGCAATTGAAAACTAAAACAACATGATTTACAAATTCTGAAAACAACTATACAGAAAACACCACATGCGACTTCCTTTTGTCTTCATCCCAGTCCAACAGGGGCAGCCAGCCGGGGTTATAGTACACAGCCTCCTACCCAGGGCTGGTGAACCCATGAAGGGTGTAGAACTGTAGAGCCACTGGGCATCTTAAACAGGGAAGCAGAGCCAGCTAAGGTTTGAATGTGAAGTGTCTCTCGAGAGAGTCCCAGATGGTGGTACTGTTTGGAGAAGGTCATAGCACCCTGGGGAGGTGTAGTGTAGCAAGCAGAAGTAGGTCACTGAGGACTGGAATGGGGTCAATGTGGGTTCTGTAGACTAACCATGTCCAGTAGACTCTGATGCTCCTGATTCCTAATTGGTGGTGGCCTAATAAGGGTTTTACTGCTGTGAACAGACACCATGATCAATGCAAGTATTATAAAGGACAGCACTTAACTGGGACTAGCTTACAGGTTCAGAGGTTCAGTCCATTATCATCAAGGCAGGAACATGGCAGCATCCAGGCAAGCATGGTGCAGGAAGAGCTAGAGTTCTAGATCTTCATCTGAAGGCTGCTAGCAGGATACTCACTTCCAGGCAGCTAGGACTAGGGTCTTAAAGTCCACACCCACAGTGACACTATAGTGCCACTCTCTGGCCCAAGGCTATACAAACCACCACAGGTGGGAATATAACTGGCTCCTACCACAGCAGCCAGAACCCCAGCAGGATGGAACTGTGAGAGAAATGCTCCTTCTCCTCAGGTGTTTGGTCATGGGAGGAGACATCAACATGACATGGAACCCTATTGGGCTTGAATAGCAGACAGAGCTACCCAGCAGCTTTATGAAGAGAGATGAAGTAGGTGAGATGAGAAACCAATGAGAGGCAGAGTTGTAAAGATGAGAACAGACAACAATCTAGGGGAGTTCAAGGAGTCATTAACGGAACCTTTGGGTTTTCCTCCATTTCCCTCTGCCTCCAGAATGGTTAGGCATATGGAAGTCATTCGGGGACTTTTTAAAATGAATCTGACTTTGGTGATCCAATGCTCATCCAGGCCCCCGTCTTATGCAGTGGCCTGGATGGATGAAGGAGGGTCCCGGTCCTGCAAGCACATCAGCACAGAACCCATCAGGAGCAGCTGGCCCAGCCTTCAGACACACCTTATTAACGGCAAACATTTATCACACTTCTGTCTGCCAGATTTTGTGCTAAGCCCTGGGGCGTTTTACATTTTCTCAACATTCCTTCATGCTAGGCACCTTCTTGATTCGTGTTTCACAAATTAGAACAGGGGTCCACGAACTACTCTTCGCAGGCCAAAGCCCACTGTCACTTGTCTGTGTAAATATTTGGGGAGCTCAGAGTTGCTCATGTGTGTGTGTGCACACTGTCTCTGGCTGCCTCCAGGGACAGGGGCTGAGTGAGTGATCACTGGGACTGGAGATGCTAGACCCTGATTCTGAGCAAACGGGAGGCTGAGCCATGAGGAACCAGCAAGCTGGGTGTGCCCTAGATCTGGCCTGCCTTTAGGCTCGCCTGCTATTATGCTGAATGGGACTTTGAGGTGGTCCTTCTCTGCTTTCCCTTCAGCACAGAGGGGGATAGCTTAGGGAAGCTGCAATGCGAGGTCTTTAGAAGCTCCCAGCTTGGTTTGAGGGCTAGCAAGAGAGGATGGAACTTTGTTCCCAGGAACGTGGCTGGAGGCCCTAGGGGACAGCTAATTACAGACTTGGGATTGTGTGTGCTTGACTTGTGTCATCTATGCAAAAAAAAAAAAAAAGAAAGAAAGAAAGAAAGAAACTGGCTCTCTTGCTTCTCCAGTATAAACTCTTGGGACCTCACAAGGAGGAAAGCCCAGACAGAGAGAGAAAAAAAGGGATTGAGGGAGAGGGAGGGCAGACAGGTACTCTGCCTGATACCTGGGTGCTACTCAGTCTGTCTGTCGGTCAGAAACCTGGCCCCCGTGGTCTCCAGCTGGCCTACAAGTCTGCAGAGTTGAATTCCTGTGCTCTGGGGGCTGCATTTGGTTTCTCTTCTTTCCCGGTGGGCATTTTCCAGTATGGATAAAACCCCATTCTCTCAGCGAGGCTCTTTAAAAATCTACATTTTTTTTTAAAGCTGGAGGTAGTGACATACAACTTCAATGCCCGCACTCGGGAGGCAGAGGCAAGCAAAGGTCTGAGTTTGAGACCAGCCTGGTCTACACAGCAAGCTCTGGGCCAGCCAAGACTACATAGTGAGATCCAGTCTCAATAAAAAGCAACAAAAATTCTATCTTGTGGTTGGAACCAGCAGGCCTAAATGCAGTCAGACCAAAGTGCAGAGCAGACAGGAGGAGGTGCTCAGAGAAGATGAAGTCATTGCTCACCCTGAGCTCTGACCCTCAGGGAGATGCTGACTGGACAAAGGCTTTGGAAATGTGTGCAGAAGGCCGAGTCATTGCAGCTCCCAACAACACCTACCTTTTGGGCAGTTCTGCCTTTAAGAACTGTTTCCTCTAGTGGCTGAAATCTACCCTCAGAGCCTTAACCCCATCTCTTATCCTCCCTGAGGCTTGATCTGTCTATCACGTGGACCTCGGGGTAGTCAAGAATCAAGAAAACAAAATTGTCAGTCTGGGTCCTGCTCCGGGGAGGATGTTAAACTCAGGCTCTTCCTACCCCACCCTGGGGGACCAGAGCAGTGTGTGCCTGGGTGCATCCCTCTCTGGTCCTGTCCTTCCTCTTCCTTTAGCCTGAGGGTTCTGATCGCCAGAGGTTCTGATCCATCCTAGGGAAGGGAAAGAGGTCACTTGAAATGTCAGCTGCACTTCAGGAGTGTGACAGAGTGCGACCTAGACACTGAGGGTCGGGGAATGGGATAGAGATGAGACTCATGGGCCTGACATGACAAGACCCACCTCAATTTCTTGGGAGTTTATGACAGTCCACATGGTAGTTTGCATGTGAAATATTCACCACGAGTGCTGCTGTTCCAAGAGGTTATGGTACTATATTTGGAGGCTCACACACACTTGTAATGCCAGCTTTAAGAGATCTAAAGCCCCACTTTAACCTTCATGAGTGTTGGCTTACAGGTGATTCCACTAGGCTCCTCCCAGGGACCTAGCAATGGCTTACATCCTCATCTGCTGTCACTACTCGCCACTGACAGGTATGGGCACCATAGAAAGCGATAGCTTGCCACCCCAGCTAGCTCTCTGTATTCCCACATGTTCCAGGCAGGAGGTCTCTGTCTCTCTCTGTCTCTGTCTCTGTATCTCTCTCTGCCCCCCCCCCCATGGCTCTACTCCCCATATGTTCACCTCTGCCTCTTTTCCAGGCCCTCACTCCTGTCCCTTCCACCAAAGAAACCCTCTTTATACCAGATCTGCTGCACATGGCATGGTTTCCCAGGAGGATACCTTGGCATGGGCCTGCTAGGCACCTCCTCATCTCATTATAATGCATAACAATGGGTACCAGCACACACACACACACACACACACACACACACACACACACACGCATATACACACACATACATACACCCACCCACACACACACACACATGAAAATAGTAGATCTTTTTAAAAAATAGGATCATTGATATAGTTTAGCTATTAAAGTGCTTGCTGCCAAGCCTGATCACCTGAGTTCAGTCCCCATAACCTACATCTGCATCTGCACATACATCTCTGGGAGATCAGTCAATTCATCAATGAAAAAAATGTTAACTAAAAATGACTATGCAATCTCAAGAGCATGGTGCCCATGTCTGCTTCTCTCCATTAGGAGCCTGGGGATGGGAACTAGTTAAGTCTCGTGAGACCTGAGGTAATCTTTTCCATGCAATGTTTCCATGACCTCACTCCCTTGCACTAGGCTCCACCTCTTAAAGGTCCCACCTCAAGCCAAAAACCTCTGGGGGAGACAAACCACCAGCAGAGGAAACTATAAACAGAGCTTACACAGTAGCCTGAGGGCTCAATTATCTACTCACTGGTGGTATGTGCAAGGCACCTGCTGCCCCAGTCACTGTGGCCCCTTTCCTTTCAAACACAGCAGAAGGCGTGGCTATTGTGGATGCCACAGAAGAGACTTGGGGAGGCCACCAACTGGGAGCAATGGGACTACTTCCCAAGGGCCACGCCTACATTCAGGGCTAAGGGTCTGGGTAGCCAGCTAAGAAGTCACAAGGAAACACAGATTCCCAAACACAGATGATTCCCATGGAAAAGAAGGGAAAGGCTGGAGCCTCTGCGCACGCTCCGCTGCTGGCCCCTCCCAGACTGTGCCCCGGCTGATTTTCCTGCTCCATTACCTCCTTTGACCTTCTCCCAGAGACTTTGGCAGCCCTGCTTGGTGGCTCTTAAGTGCAACCTTCCGTGACCTCTGTGTCACTTGAGATGTCACCATGGAGATTGCAGGACCTCCCTGGAGTTGACCTTTCCAATTATTTCTCTGGTTTCCAGACCACGGGCGCCACTCCCAACACACATCCTCCTTCTACTGTGGGATGTGGCCCGTGAGACTATGCATCTCTGGGGATGGGTGTCTGGGGGTGAGTTGTCTTGCTGACACGGTGAAAGTGACATCCTGACTCATGTATTGTCAGCTCCAGCAGACTTCAAGTTTAATTCCATGTAACTGAGGCTGGGACAGACAAATAGCAAGGCTGTTTCTTTCCTAAGTTTCTGTCAGCAAGTCCTCCCCAGGCCTGGTTGCTGTTGTCATTTGCTTAGGTATTGACCGTATCATAAATATGTATACATACCATATACATATATACATATAACACACAGGTGTACACACACACATTTTATTTTGTCTTCTAGAGAAATATTTCTCTGAATTCATCCTCAGTTGTTTGGCATAGTCATGGGCCCTGACGGTGGCATTTGCCTTATAAAAGCAGTGTCATTCAGCCAACTGACAGTGACTGGGATGAGAACCAGGGAATACACACTTCGATTGCACCCTCGCCCTCTGACTTCTGAGTGCTCCTTCTACCCTATCTCTGCAAAAGCCAGAGGGCAGAGACCTTGGGTCACGCTGTGTGTCGTTCATGCTTTTATTTTCTAGTTTTGGATGCATTGCTATCTTGAGGGTCTTGTAGGGCAGAAGCTGCCCCTCCCAGGGTTAGCTCAGCCCTAGAGACCGAGGACCTTGCAGATGTGCTCAGCATGTCCCGAAATGCACTCAAAATGGATCCAGAGTCTACCGCATAGCCACCACCTTCATCTACATCTCAGACACCATGACAGTATTGTCATCCCCTCAAGCACCTCACAGCAGCAGAAGAAGAAGGAGTACACCCACCCATTCCTTCTGGTGGCCCATTTTCTCTGTTTGCTTCCCCAATGAGTTATGTGACCCTGTGTGATGTGGCTGTCCTCTTACTCTTAGGAGGCGTAACAGACTGTTCACCCAAGAAAGAGTCTGTGTCATCTCCCTACCCCTGAAACATTCAATGTCTGACATGTTTCCCAGTTCAAGCCTGGTCCACCCCCAACACCAAGTAGGGGTGGAGGTGTAGAGATGTTTCAGAGCCTCTGCTGCAGCCCATTGTAGGGGGGCTAGGTCAACAGCAATTGAGTTGTGAGAAGTGACCAAGGCAAGCCATTCCCAGCCATGCCAGGTGGTCAGCCCTGAGAAGCAGCTGTGACAAACCCTGGTGCCCTCCTGTCCCCAGTGTTGACTTCTCTTTCCTGCTAGTTCCTCACTGTCCCTTCCAGATGGAATAAAGCCACCTATCTGAGGCTCACAGCCATGGATTGTGCCTACTACCAGGGACATTTATGTGGCCCAAACACACCCAATTTCCAGGTCTTGCTTGCTTCCAAGTGCCTGGCCTGGATCTGCATTTCACACACTGGTTGGTCTCAGCATGTGTTAAGGGTGAGACATGCACTTGGAAGTCCCCTTGCCAGACTGATTTCGGGAGTGGTGATAGGTGTCACCTCACCAGTATTAGTTCCTTATTATTTGCACTTCTGGTTGCTGCATCCTTCTCCGATGCAGGGTGGGATCCAGGGATGGCTGTTCAGCTGCATTTCCACTCATCCAGTGCCCCAGCACAATATGCATGGCTCGTGGTCCCAGAGCTGGCCTGTAGCAAGCACTGTTTCTTAAGTCCTTCCTCTCCACGTCTGTGGCATTCTGCAGCCCTCAGAAGTCAGGCACAATGTGAGCCAGTTGTCTTCTTCCACACCCAGCCTCTCATCCTGCACAGCTCTGTGTGAGCATCCTACCACTGAGGAAAGTCTATGAGAGGAAAGAAAACCTGTCCTGGCAGCTCTGTAGAAGACCAATGTGGAGAGCCTCTGCTCCTGATTGGATACTGTGAACTTCTGGCCAATCAACAACCGCAGACTTATGCCTACTTGGAGCCCCGTACATTTGTAATAAGCATGTGTCAGCTGCTGGGCCCAGAGCCAGGCCTATCTATGCTGAGCTGGGAGGTAGACTGCCTTGGGGAGGAAACATACACTCACTGGAAGACTGTTCTGCTCCACAATGGCAGGCTGGCACTACAGTGTGATGGTTCTTCTAAAGCATGGATGAGAAGAGTGAAGTCCACCCTTGGGAAGTCCGTGACTGGGAGCAGTATCCAGCACAGGTATGTATTTATACTGAGTGAGCACAGGGCCGACAGAGTCAGCCTACAGGAATCCAGGCTACCCAGGTGTACTGGCTGGTTTTGTGTGTCAACTTGACACACGCTAGAGTTATCACAGAGAAAGGAGCCTCTCTTGTAGGGGCCTGAAGAAGATCAGGTCCCAGAGACCTAGCATCTCCAAATGTCAAATCTCAAAATTGCTTCGGGTAATGAACCATCTGCATAACACCCAAGTTCACATTCCACATCTGTGTTTCTCCCTGCCATTTCCCTCTGTTCCTCTCTCCCATCCTCCCCAATCTCTTGATCCCAGAATACCTCCTTGCATCTGATTCAGAAGGAAACTGTACTGGCTGGTTTTGTATGTCAACTTGACACAAGCTGGGGTTATCACAGAGAAGGGACCCTCAGTTGAGGAAATGCCTCCATGAGATCCAGCTGTAAGGCATTTTCTCAATTAGTGATGGATGAGGGAGGGCCCATTGTGGGTGGTGCCATCCCTGGGCTGGTAATCCTGGGTTCTATAAGAAAGCAGGCTGAGCAAGCCAGGGGAAGCAAGCCAGCAAGCAGCACCCCTCCGTGGCCTCTGTGTCAGCTCCTGCCTCCAGGTTCCTGCCATGTGAGTTCCAGTCCTGACTTCCTTTGGTGATGAACAGCAGTGTGGAAGTGTAAGCTGAATAAACCCTTTCCTCCCCAACTTGCTTCTTGGTCCTGATGTTTGTGCAGGAATAGCAACCCTGACTAAGTCACCAGGTAAGTCAGACTCTCAGGTAGCCGGGAGAGACTTCCAGGGGAAGTGTGACTCGGGTGTACCTCAAACTCAAATTAAATCTAAACAGGCCACCCTGCCTTCAGCAGCAGCCCTGGAAGAGAGCCCTGCAGGTTCCAGCCACTGACCTCACCAAGAGGTCAGATGCAAACGCCCAAGCTCAGAGGAAGGGAAGCAGGGCAGGAAGCCAGTCAGGGAATGGGACTCAGGTAAGTACAGGTCTGGCACAAGAGAGATGGGACTAGGACAAACTGTCTGGAACAACAGGAAAGTCAGTCACCCTCACAGGCTACAATCAGGTTTCCTGCTCAGGCCTGATGTGTGTCGATGAATCGGAACAGAAAGGTAACTCCTGGGGTCGCTGAGAAGATATGGACAAAGCCTAGGAAGGAGAAATACAGAACCTGGGCAGACCTTCCTTCTGGGTGTGACTGCTGTGATTCTGGCCTGTACTCTGGCTTTTGGGGACACAGAGCCTCACCCTGTGGTCTGCCTTGTCCCCTCTAGACCTTTCTCCCACCCATCACTATAGCATGAAAATATTTTCAACAGGAAAACAGTTGCATAGTGCCATTTGTGGTATGGCCTCAGTCCCTATTTCCTCTGATATCAAAGGGCAAATAAATGAGATAAAAGTTCAGGAAAGCAGAGGCTAGGAGTCCCTGATGCTCCCTAGTGTTCCACACTGCTGCTCCCTGGTGCTCCACACTGCTGCTCCCTGGTGCTCCACACTGCTGCTCCCTGGTGCTCCACTGCTGCTCTCTGGTGCTCCACACTGCTGCTCCCTGGTGCTCTACACTGCTGCTCTCTGGTGCTCCACACTGCTGCTCCCTCGTGCTCCATACCAGCATTGGCTTTATTCTTAAGTCTCTGCTGCCTCTTGCCACCCACTGCTCATGTTCCAAAATTGCTATGGTTTGGATAAGCAGCTGCAAAAGGCCACATTTAAAGATGTGGCCCCCAGTCTGACTTTGTTGGGAAATGATAGAGACTTTAAAGTATGTCCTACTGAGAAGAAGTTAGATCACTGGGGAAGAGTCCTTGAAGAGGTATTGGGACCCCAGTCCCCCATGTCCAGTGTCCCATGTTGGTATCCTGTCTCCCATGTCCCCTCCTCCCCCAACCTGTCCCCCACTCTCTCACATTCTGAGCTGGGCGTGGTGGTGCATGCCTTGGGAGGCAGAGGCAGGCAGATTTCTGAGTTCTAGGACAGCCTGGTCTACAAAGTGAGTTCCAGAACAGTCAGGGCTACACAGAGAAACCCTGTCTCGAAAAACCAAAAAAAAAAAAAAACACCCCAAAAAAACAACAAACAACAAAACAAACAAAAAACCACTGTCTTTCACATTCTGGTTGCTTATTCCACCGAGTACTCACACCTGGATGCGCTACCCTGCTACATGTTGAAAAGCAGCAAGCCACGAGCAAAGCTCTGAATGTAGCAGCCAAAATAAACCTTTCTTTCAAGTTTAGTGCCTTGGGTATGTTGTCACAGTGACAGAAAGCTGACTGAGACAGTCGGTGCCTTTTCACATAGATGCCTGGGGAGGGGGTACTCAGTGGCTGAGGTCAGGGGAGGGGAGGGCCTTGAGAACAGAGCCATGGCCATTTAGCATCTGTATGGCAGCTTCATTGCTGTATTGTATTCCGAATGGATTTGAAGCAGACAGGTACATTGCACACATGCACATTTGAATGTGCAAGAGAAACACGGCTGCTCATTTCTCATACTAGTGACAGGTAAAGAAAGGGAAAATGGAGACCCGCTCACCTGCCCAAGGAAGCCAAAAACCTAAGGTCATCCCTGAGGGTGTCAGTCACAACTAATTCTAACAAAACAACCTACTTAAAGATCAAGTGGGCCATTGGATCTGGTCCTTCACCCCCACCCCATCTGTAACCCATTCCCTTCAGCCCTAGTGTAGACTATTCGGGTAAGGGCTATGGTAGCTAATACTGACTATCAACTTGACAGGAGGCAGAGTCTCCTTACAGACACTATCTCTGGGAATATCTGTGAAGGAGTTTGTAGATTTTGTTAACTTAGAAGGGAAACCACACCCTAATGGTGAACGGCATCATCCCATGGCTGGGGTTTTGGGCTGAAGAAGAAAACCAGCTGAGCTGGGTATCAATGTTCACCTCTCTCTGCTTCCTGGTTGTAGAAGCAATGGACCAGCTGCTGTCATCCCTCCTCCACCATGATGGACTGAACCCTAGCTGCGAGTCAAGCAAACCCTTTCTTTAAGTTGCCTTTGTCCAGCGTCTGGACACAACAATGAAAAAAATCACTCTCACATCAGACGACAGTGGAATCAAATTGCTGAAGGCTCCTCTCCCTTTCCTTCAGTCATGAGTGTAGGCAGATGTCTCCACGGGCATCTGAACCATGTCTGAGGCCTAACCTAGCTCTTGGGACCTCAGTGGGAGCTGTGAGGGGTACTGAGCTAGCAAGCCATGTCCTTACAAGGTGCTGTGAGGGAGGCCCAGGCTGCCTGGATTTTTTTTTTTTCTTTCTCATGGCTGTATTAACTAGCTCTCTTGGATTTACTGAGAACACCAACCAGGAATATTTTGCCTATATTTGAAATTGTAGGGACCAAGTGTCATGCCCTTAAATAGATGAGATAGCTGAGCATACTGGGCCCATGAATGAAATGCCAGACTCTGGCCCAGGAAAAAATTCCTATGAGGAAAAAAGTCATGCTAATCCATGTTCGTGGGATCCTGAGATACAAGTCCCCACCAGTCCACCAGGTGGGAAAATGCCAATCGTATTTTGTATTGGAACAACGATATTTTTAGTATTTATTAAATTTAGACTTCCCAATCTCTCTGTTTCTAAACATCCACATACAAACAAGATGCGACTTTTTATGGCCCAAAATAAACAGAGCAAATATTTTCCCAGATCCCACAGTCCCTCGTCATGAGAGAGCGGACAGCTGCTATGGGTGTCCTGGCTCTGTTCTCACATGGGGCAGAGTTGGGGTCAGGGTGCCCACTGCGAACCAAATGTCTCCAGAGCACCAGTGTAGTGAAGTGTAATGAAGTGGCTGCCTGATAACCACCCTCCTTTGGGAGGCCAGGGGAGCTCTCATAGGTCAGGGTGGAGAGAACCCCGTCACGGTGATTGTCTGGCATCATTGTGAGAGTTTTCTATTGTCATCTCCACTAATGAGTCAATTCTTCCATGTCTCCTCCACACACATGGCAAGCTCTGATCTCTAGGGCCAGGCAGACCTTACTAACCCCCCTACCATGTGACCCACACCCCAGAAGAGTAGGTAGTATTCATGCCACCCCAAGTAGAAATCGAGCCAATCTCTTCTGCTGTCTTACTAATATTTTAAATAATTGCTGCCTGAGTTATCTGAAATGAGGATGAGATCATCAGTGAGCTGATTGGCTAGGTCCTTTGCTCAGTTGGTGAGCCAGATGTATAGCCACTGGATTAATGATAGAGAGATGCTTTTAAAACGAAACTATAAAATAACAAAACATTTTTCAAATAGCATTTTCATAGTAAAACAAACCTGTGTCTAAATGCGGTGTTCGCAAGCATGATGCCACGATCGGAATTTACCAGGGGGCATTTAACATTGTTTTCTTAAATGTGAACTGTGGAAACTTTCAGCCCGTATGACAAGCAAGTAGAATATTTAGTATTAACAGGGACTTTCTCAAAAATATCAATGAATATGAAAAATGAGGTATTCATAAAATAATAAATTCACATAACCAATAAGCAGTAAAGTAAGAATTTTTTTCTTCTGTATACCAGTCATACAAACTTAGAAGACATTCTCCTACCTCATTTTAAAAAATAATGTGTGCATATGTATCTGTCGGAGGCATGTAAGTGCAGGTGCCCACAGGCAAGGGGTGTTGGATCCCCTGAAGCTGCAGTTAGAACTGGGAAATGCTTGACTTGCGTTCCAAGAACCCGACTCTTGCTCTTAACCCCTGAGCCATCACTCCTGGTTTCTACCTCTGATACTGGAAAAAGTTGAGAACATGTATGTGCCCAGTCTTAGTGTAGTCTGGGAAGCCGGGGTTCTTTTAGAATGGTAGAATCCTTCCTGGGGGAAATGTGTCACAGAGGCAAAGCAGCAGAACACAACACCCTGACCCAAAAATTTCTCTGCAGCCATTCCCACTGAGGAGACACTATCAGGAGTGCTGGCCCAAGCCTGAGATTCAAGCCTGACAGCTGACATGAAGGTGGAGGCTGTTACTTGAAAAGCCCTAGAGGGAGGATCGGGAAATACCGTTCTTGGTGGTTTCTGAACATGCCCCTGACAGGCTAAATGAAGAAGAAGAGGCCTAGCTTAGGCTTGGAGAACCCTGCACACACATAGTTCTGTGAAGAAGTCCCACTGTGTCACTATAGATAGGTGCAGAGCTAAGTCTGGAAGGATCTGATCATGACATTCCAAGTGGAATCTGATCAAGACATTCTGTCTTCTTGTGTGTAGGTATTTTGCAGTTCTTTTAAGAATAAGCTAGGATTGGTTACATTTAAAAAAAAAGATAGTGCTTAACATCTGTAATGTCAGTAAAACAACAAAGAATTAAAACCCAGTGCTGTGACTGTGCCATAAGGGACACACCCCCTGCATATCTTGGGACTGTGTAACTTAAAAGGAATATTTTTGGAATTCAACATTGCTTTATTAACCAAGAACTTTCTGATTTGGTGACACTACTCTATCAAGAGTCTACTGAACAGAATCACTCTGCGCAGGCATCAGGCCAGGATTATACACTTGTATGAGGAAATGAAGACATGCGTGATCGCAGTAAGCAAGAGAAGACAGCACTATTCAGACTCTTGGACCAGCAAACGCTTGCGACTGCAACATTAATTCAGTGCCGTGGGATCTCCTATTTGGGGCCTAGGGTTCTTTCCAAATCATGGTGTCCTGCCACACTAGGACTGCATGTTTCTACATGTGGGTTCAAGTGAAAGGAGAAATCTTAGGGATGAGATTCACTGCTATTCTGAAGCAGAGGGTGAGGGGAATCAATGACTAATCTTAGTGTCATAGTTATTTTGTGGGGCTTGGCAAAACAAGGAGATGAGTTTAAATTGTTGGGGTTGCCTAGGGATGGTCCTGTCTTTCATAGTTTTGACTCTTTTCTGACAATTCCTGAGTCCCTTGTGTAACAACTGGTGTTGATGTTTGCTTGGGTCCCTGTCCCCCGTGAAGTTCAAATAACTGGGTAGTAAACCAGTCAATGCTGGCATCCATTTCCGACCACAACAGTCCTGGATCCCACCTACCCTAACAGCAACCACAGTGGAACTGCCGCCATCTTTAGTCTTCAAACACTGGGCTGTGTTCTACTCCCTACAGACGTATCACTCCCCTGTTTGACCACAACTTGATCGTCAGGGATACAGTGGCCAGGATTTGTGTACTTGTTAATAGGCTGAATAACGCTTTAAAACTCACAACCCAGTGGCGGGTTTTGCCTTTGGAGGATCTCAAACAGCCCACCTGAGGGAAGGAGCTCTATCCATGACTGTGGTGGGACTCTAGCCTACAAATCTTCCCCCCATCTCCGCCTTTTCTTTTCAAATACAAAGCTAGGCAATGTCTTCACCTCCCTGCCTAGCTTGCCTGGGTCACTGAAAGGTCAGGCCTGGGTCTTGACCGCTGTAGTGTGACCTGTTACTTTGGGAAGCAGCTGTCTAGTCAATTTAGCTTCAGGTTTCTTAAGCAGCCAGTTATCTTAAGTGTGTAATAGCTGCTGGCTTTCTTACTTCCCTTCATCTTCATTTCCCCCTGACCCTCATCTTGAAGTCAGCTTGGGTGAGATTTGCCCAAGATTCCCTGTTGTATCAGGGACCACCAAGGACAGTGGCCCTGCATCTTTGAGTCTTAGCAAACTTTTCTTCTGGTGACTTTGCATATAACATAGATTTAATGGGAAAATCAGACCAACTTACAGGGTTGCTGGAGAGAACCATTAAAATTTACACTGTACTTTAGAATGTTAACATACATAAAGTCTTTCTGCGGCCCAGTTCCAGATGTCCACAAGGTCTCCTTACTAACCAGATAAGCTCATAGGTGATGGCTAGAGAGATCCCAGACACCTACGGTTATCTCAGGACAGGGAGGCACTGCTATGCCTCAGATTACACTTGTGTGGATGTCATGAACTGCTGTGCCTCACTATCACCCTACACAGAGTCATGAAGGCCTCCCTTTCTGTCTCTAAACTCCAGGTGCCTTTCAAGCCCTCAGGCTCTCTCTGGGCTTCCTCTAGCTTTTGTTTCTCCACCCCCACACACCTCAATCACACTCCTAGCATCTCCCTCTGTGACCTACTAAGTCACCACCTGCTCCACAGATTGAGTAGCTGAGTTCTCTTCCGGGAAGGACATGGCACATGCCTTCTACCTGAGGCTGAGCAGACAGAGAGGCCTCAGGCCACGCAGGGAATTATCCAGAAGCCAAAGAATGGCCCGTGGAGTATCAGCATTGACTAGCTGAGTGGCAATCAGGGAACTGATACCCAGAGGAGGTCAGAGAGATAATAGCAGAGTGCATGCTGGGGTCATCATGGGCAATGCCAATGGAGACTAGAATAGGAATGAGTTTATTCCCAAGACCTCAGGATGCTCAGGGCAGAGGCTGAGGTCTACAGCAAGCATGCTGGAGAAAGACTCGGTGTGAGGTGTGTAAAGGGTGCTACCTACTACCCTGTATCTATGCCCCTCTTCCTAGGGCACAGAGTAATAATATCTGTTTCAGAATTAATTCTAGGCAGGTTCCCTGTTTAATTATCCTTCACAGTGGCTGCCTCCATGCTGAGACAAGACAACACAGCTAAGGGGACTGAGAGTGAGGGAGAGGAGGGCACAAGGACAATGGGCATCTCCTATCAGACATTAGTTCAAATCCCATCCTTTGGTCAGTGTGCATCGCGTTGATGCCCATCTTGGTGCTGGGCAAGTACAGAGGAGTGTGGATCAGGGATAGATGGCAAAGGATCAAACCCCAGCCAGGACAGTGGCAGAGGGGACACACATCACCAGTAAAGATAATGACAACCAAGGGTCAGCTTTTCTGAGTTCCTGCCCACAAGCCAGGTTGCTTTGGTCTCTGTGCCTCATTTTGATTCACAGGGAAGAAGCAATATTTTCAAAAGTATGCAACCAATGCTGGAAGAAGCCTGTTCTAACAGGACAGCTCCTGCTCTTCCCAGTCTGGACTTCCCTAGCCATATAGCCAAGCCAGAATTTTCATGCTTGGACAGAGATGCTTATTGGAGGATCTAAGAAGGAACAGGCTGCCGTGCATCTAACTCATCAGATGACCCACAACTACGAGGAAACCGGGGAAGAAGCACTTGGTACATCTTGGCTCTGAGAATGGTCCTCGTGAAGTGTGAAACTTGTACCCGGCTTCCTCAGCTTCAGAGGGAACCAGGAGTCATTGGCTGATCCTCAGATCATCCAGAATTCAATCAAACATCCTAAATCTAAGCAACAATAACAACAAAAATCCCTGAAATGCTTTAAGCACAGTCATGATATGCCATGAGTAGAAATTGCTGCAACTACCCTAGGGGATGGGACAAAGCTAAGGAGCAGGTTTACATAATAGAGAGGTTTGAATGAAAATGGACCCCATAGACTTATAGGGAGTGTCGCTATTAGGTCTGGCCTTGTTGGAGGAAGTGTGTCACTAGGAGGCGGACTTGGAGGTCTCAGATGCTCAAGCCAGGCCCAGTGTCATTCTCTTTTTCCTGCCACCTGCCTATCCAGATGTAGAACTCTCAGCTCCCTCTCCAGCACTGTGTCTACCTGCATGCTGCTATGCTTCCCACCATGATATCAACAGACTAAATCTCTGAATCTGCAAACCAGCACCAACTAAATGTTTTTCTTTGTAAGACTTACTGTGGTCATGGTGTCTCTTCATAGCAATAAAACTCTAACTAAGACACATATCATACTGAAGTAGCTTCAGGTAAATTGAAATATAAATGGCTCGTTTTTTCACCTGATCTCATCCCTAAGCTATCTTCCTATCTCTATACAATTTTTAAAAACCTGAAAGCACTCTGGTCCTAAGCAGTTTAGATAAGAGCCCTCCAGCCTGTGCTGTCTGTTATTTTCTGATATTTGGAATTCAGCAATCTCTTATTCCCATGACCTTTCTGTGGAGTGATGTGTATTTCCCAAGTAAGATAAGATGAGTGCCCTGCCCAAGAGTGGAACTCTGCAAAGGCATCGGTGTTTTCAGATGATGGAGTTTCCATGGTATTTGCAGCCAGAGCACCAGTAAGGACAACATCACTTCCTGAACAGGACTCAGAGTGCCGAACTCCACCTTCAGCAGTTTCCTATAGTGCCCACAGGATGTACCGTGCAGCAGAGCTTATGACCTTTCTGCCCCTTGGGCTGTGAAGGGAAGCAGAGCTCCAGCTAATCTGTCCTTAATCAAATTCCTTGTAGATGAGAATGGGGCGGCAAGGTTGGCTGGGCCATGAGCTCAACGTTGGAAAGGAAATTAATGACTATACTTGATTGAGGTGCTGGCAGAGAGAGGCTGCTAATGAGGCTGCTACTCTGGGACCCCAGTGCCCTTGACATTGGGAGGGACTCACATCAAGCGCCAAGGGAAAAGGGAGTATTAGCTAGCCACTGGCTCGTGCATGCATGCTGCACAGAGCAGCAGGTAGCTGTCAGGGCTCCTGCGGATTCATTGACAAAGAATCAGATCCCCCACCCTGCAGAATCCTGCCGTGTTCAGAGCAATGGCGATGGCTGTGGCCATTCTGAGCCTTATTCTGCTTATTGTCCAAAGACAATTATCACCCACGGCCAAGCCTGTGCCACACGCACACTAAGACACAGCTCACCAGCATGTTCAGGCTTCCTGGAGTTTGAGAACAGCATTAGAAACACAGAGGAGGAGCTGGGAAGACAGCTCAATGGATGAGGGCACTTGCTGCACAAATAGGAGGACCTTGGAACCCAAGTAAATAGCTAGGTGTGGCTGCACATGCATATGTGACGCCGAGGCTGTGAGCGGCAGAGGGGCAGTGGGGTATACTGGCTGCCATCCTGGTTCCAGGTTTTGTGAGAGACCCTGTCTCAAAGGAATAAGGAAGAGCGTATAAAGCAGGACACCAACAATTCTCAGTCCTCCTCAGTGCCTGTGTTTATGTGCACATGAACACAGGCACACACAGGTACACATAACCATAACCACACACACACACACACACACACCATGATGACCTGGAGAGAGCCATGAGCTTCTGATCTCAGCTACTCCAAAGGCCTGAGGGAAGGAATCACTTGAGCCCAGGAGTTCAAATCCAGCCCAGGCAACCTAGTGAGACCCTCATCTCAAAAACCCAAAGCAAGCAAAGCCAGAAGCACCTACGGGCAGAAAAGAGGTGAGCCTACAAGTAGCAGCTGCCAACATGGCCATCCTCAGACCCTGGAGACGTATGACCCTACTTGGGCCATTCATCATATCTTCTCCTTTTTTCAATTTATATTTGGCACATGAGATTTTTTCCCCCAAGAACGTCTTAGTTCATTGGCATGGCCATTCTTAAACTTTTATTTTTACATGGCTCGTGTGAAATGGGTAGATATTTTTAGAAGTGTCCTCTTTTGCCACAAACGGAAGAAAGTGCTGGGTCTTAGAGGCCACTTCTGATCTCATTTTATTGCCCTCCATGTTGGTGAGAAAAATGTGCTTTGAGAAGTCCAGGGGCTCTGTGCCAGGCCTTCAGCCTGTCCATCACTGACCAAGAATGCAATACATCATTCCACTTGGACCCACAGACTCCCCTACCCATTCCTCAGCACCCCCAAAGTCAAGATCTCCAATCCTAATTCATGTTCCTCCTGTGACAAGTGAGCCCCCACCCCCAAGCTTTACTGAACAAGTGCAGGCTTCCTGTGTCACCTCTCTGCTAAGAACAACAGTACAGAAGGATCCTTGTACCTGTCCCAAATCGTAGGCCTGTGAGCTCTTTCCAAAGGCTGGTTCCTCCAGAAATGGCTGTGCCTGCCTCTGCCTTCTTCATACACGGGAGGCACAGGGCCCATTCTCATCCTCTTTTCCATGGTGACGGATGACTTCCAGCTCGCCCAGGCTAGGGGAGATGAGTGACAGTGCCCCAAGGCTCCCTCCAAGGCTCCTCCAAATGCTGGGGATTCCATGCAGTTTCTGGAAGTGGTTCCTGAGCTTTTGCCCAAGCATCTTTGTCTAGCATCTGCTACTAGCCCAGGAGTTGTCAGAGTCTTGGTGTTTCAAAGGCCCTAGAGGTACTGAGGGCTTGGAAGCACAGGGTATTTGTACAAATAGTCTGTGTTCAACGGCTGGACAACAAAGTGATTTACAGCTTATCTCAGTGACATAGACTCTAGGATCAAATCTGAGAAAAGTGTCCTGGACAATAGAGGAGTCTGGTGGTGTCTGCAGAAGAGTGCAGTGAAGAGCCTGGTGCTCAGCCTGGGGTGGAACTGATGGGCCGCACAACTTTTATGCTTATCAGGAGGGTATGGGTTGTCGAAGACTGCAAGATGTGGTTCAAACCGTTTTCTTTCTGCGTTTATTCATACACTCTGTATCATTCCTGAAAATTCTACAGTTGGGGCTATAGGGAGTAAAACATTCTGTTTATAAAGAGGTGCCATCTATAGAGGAGGAAGTCATGAAGAAGTATACATATGATATTATATATATATATGATCATGTATACTTGATCATTAGTTGTTGGACAGATACTTAATCCAGGAGGGAAGTCCCAAGCTTCCTGATGAGGGACTTCCATAGCCAATTATCAAGAAACAGGTATTGCCAGGTAGAAGAGGGGGTGAGGGCTACCTCAGGGAGTTCTGGAGATTCCCAAGTGAGGGACCATGAGACCAACTAATGGTTTGAGACACCTGGTACCTGTGTAGACAGGAAGGTGCTGACGTGAGCAACTCAGATGACCCAAAGCTTTGTGGTCATCTTAGGGAGAAGAGGGTCCTGGTGCACAGGAGCCATCAGAAGTGATGGAGACCGGGTACTGGTCTCTGCAGGCTTGGGAGAGACCACTTATACCAGTCTTGCCAAGGCTGCTCTGGTTTTATCTGCCACTTGAAGCCTTACCTCCTTTCTGCAGTTGGTTGTTTCTGGTTTTGCTTTGTCTTTTGTTTGCTTTGTTTTGTTTTGGGGATGGGGATTGAACCAGGTTGCACAGGCTAGCCTTGAACTCTTGAGCTCGTGTCTTCCTCACCACAGGCTTCCAGAGTAGATGGGACCCCAAGCACATGCCTAGGTCAGCTCTTGCATATTTTTCTTGTGCATGCATACTTGCATGTGTGTGTATACATGTATATATGTGTGCATATGCATGTACATATAAATGTATGTATGTTTTGGTATGTGTACATAGATCTGTGTATGTGTTGTGTATGTGTACATAGGTGTTTTTGAGCCCAAGTACACATGGAGGCCTGAAGAGAACACTGGGTATCCTTTCTGTTCTCTTCCTTACTCCGTGAAATAGGGTCTCTCACTGAACCTAGAGCCAAGATGGCAGCCAATAACCCCCTGCCCCTCACAGCCCTGTGGTCACATATGTGTGTGTGTGGCCACACCAGCTTTTATTTGGGTTACAGGGTTCTCAGGCCTGTGCAGTAACTGCTCTCACCATTGAGCTACTCCCCAGCTCTCCCTGAGTGTTTCTAGTGGCTGTTCTCAAACTCCAGGAAGTCTGAGCGCCCTGCTGAGCTGTGAGGCACAGGCCTGCCCATGGGTGACATCCATCGTCTTTGGAGGACTTCTAGAGCCACTATCCCAGGACATGGGGACAGGAAGCAAAAATTTCTTCTGTAGATAATTTTGGAACAATGACATTTAGGAAAATAATTTGTTTAGATGACTTCATACCACACATCAAAATATGCCTAGATGGCTTAAAGAAGGACATTTTAAATTATCTATCTCCAAAAGAAAACAAAACTCCAGCATCCGGATAATCCTTCTACATTTCAAAAAATAAAATAAATGATTAAGGGGAAAAAAGTGCGCATATTTTGTCCAGATAATCATTTTAAGTGCTGATGCCATTGAAAAATAACATGGTTTCATAGCAATTTTTTTTTTCAAATTCGTAGTTAGGGAGTTCATTGCACAGCAAAATGGCATGTTCTTCCAACCCGAAGGGCTGTGGGTCATGAGCCAGGAATTCACAAAGGAAACGCAATTAGTAAACAGACACTTGGGCAGATTTCCTGCAACATTGGGGATGGAATAAATAAAATTAAAATAATTACATACCATTTTGACCTATCAAGTTAACAAAGTTTAAAAAAATAAACAGCACTGGCAGAGAAGGTATAGGAACACGGTCTCTTAGGCAACCAGCGGACGGCTCTTCATTGGGTGCTCTGCAGCCATCTGTGCAGACAGGCTGAGTTATCTAACTTATGGGAAGCCCGAGGTATTACAAACAAACCCCGTAAGAGCTCCAGAGACAAAGCTTTTCAGCACAATATGTAATTAATAACAACGACAAACTGGAAATATTGTAAGCAATCCTCGGGGAGATAGGATGCTTAAGGAAACACGTGGCTCTCTATTCTAGAAGAGTCTATGACCATGGTGAAGAAAGCATAGCTCGGCACTGAACAGATGGCATGGGCCAGACCATAGTGCAAACACTGACAAGGAATACCAGCAGGAAGCGCAGGGGGATGTCTGGGGTGGGGTGGGAAGAGGTTTCCCTCTCAGTCTCTGCTTGCTTACACCTGGCACAGAGCTTTAAGATGTGCAAGAGTTGTCAGATTCTAATGGTGTCAAGTCTTACTAAGGCTCTCCGTAAATGAGGAATCTAGCCCATGTGATCTTGTCTACAGTTTGAACCTACAGTTTTACTAGCATTCCAGGGCTTGGGTCTGCAATCTTTGCTGACACCAACTGGCTTTCCTACCTCCCCACTCAGCTCTGAGGCTATCACCTACCTGGTAGATTTCCCCCTATCCAAGGGAAGGGCAGAGTTCTTCAGCTTTGGCATTAACTACCTGGACTTAGTATCCCATTCACCACACTGAAGGTCAAGGTCCCCTCAGGGGAACCACTTCTGTGGATATGCTACCTACAAATATCTCCAGGCTGACTTCATCTTCTCACTCTGCTGCATATCTGAGTCTTAGTCTCTAATTGCATATGCTAATTTTATTTGAAGGTAACCTCAAGTAGATGAGATCATAAGTCCGGAGAACCATGATGGATTTGTGGCTTTAGAAGGTGATCAGACATAGCACGTTTGCTCTACCTCATCCTGGGCTGTCTCTGCCCTGTCAAATGGCCCAGGGAAGAGATCCAGCTCTCTAGATATTTAGAAGCTCCCCATACCACACTCTTAGACTTCCTAGTATGGAGAACCATGAGCTAAATAAGCCTCTATTTTTAATAAAATGTCCAACTTCAAGTATCTTGTGATAGTAACAGAAATGGACTAAAGCTAGATTTTTGTGGTCCATGCTCAAACTTGTTAACTTCCTCAAATTACTCAGGACTCAAGAAAACATTAATTACAGTTTATATTACAGGATCTAAAGGAATAGTCAGCTGAAGATATAGACAGCCTTAGGTCTTGGGTGAGGGAGATGGGCAGGGAATACATGATCTCATCTGTGGGGCTTCCTGGAGTCTGGTTTCTGGAGTTTTATTGAGGGCTTCATTTCCTAGACAGGACTGATGGATGGATGAAACCACTGGTCACAGGATCTATTCTCTCCTCCTTAGAGTTCAGGGCACGGAGCTGTACATCCCACCCTTCTAATCAAGTCTCCTGTCTTTCCATCCTGATCCTAGCCAGCCCCTCCCTTGGAAACCTCAGCCCCAATTGGGCAGGAGATATTTTTTTAGTGAATAACTAAGAACTCTCCATCATTCAGGAAATTCTTAAGGCTTTGAAGTTCTTGAGCAAAGGCCAGACAGATTATCTATTAAACCACAGCACTCACGGCTGAGGATCGCAATTTGAAAGATGCTAGGATGCATATTTTGAAAATAGGGTTGGAAGTTATAAGGAAAGTGCTTGGGAAGCTCAGGGACTAGGGTGCCAGAGACTCTTGTGGTAATGGTGGCTTGGAATAAGAGAGAAAGCCTGGGACAGACAGCTCCTCAGGATGAACCAGAATGGTCTGCAGCCAGCAGAGGTCAAGCCCCTGTGGGGGCAAAATGATCTTAAATGGTGTGACAGATAAATGGTGCTGGATGGTGGCTCGCCACGTTTGCTATGTGGGGAGACACTGTTGCTCTGATCTTCAGCTCTGTGCTTGACGTCATGGACCGAGACGGCTGATGGCTAGAACAGCCAAACTGACAGGCGAGCCAAGAATTGCAAAAACCTGGCTCTAAGAAAGCCTGTTTCCATTTTGCAAATGGGGTTGGGAGGCTGGGCACATGTCTGCCTACAGACCTGGGTGGAGAATGGGTGCCTCTGTGCCTCATACCTAAGGAGGTACTGGTGATAGCTGTGGTCTGCATCCCTGGTCCAGAGCTTCTAAAAGTCAGGTCATCTGCAAAGCAGTGGAAGTGGTTAATAATCTTCCAGCCACTGCTATTTTCTACTCATCAGGTGAATCTTGGAAAGCCCCGAAGGATTAGATTGTTACAGGGATGGAATGTTCATCCCCAGTATTTCTTTGGAGACGAAGAGACTGGAGATCCACTTACCTGGTGGATGGTGTAGTAAATCGTGCAGGTATCATAAATGCTTCACAAAGCCCCAAGGATGCCTCAGGGAGGTTGTGCACACACACAGCACTTCCTACCTCCCCTGGCTCTTCTATCTTCTGTCCTGAGCTAGGAATGCATCAATGCATGGTAGTGTAACCAGGGAGCAGGGATGGGGAAATAGTGTAAAGAGATTGAATTTCTCCCAAGATGATCTGGAGCTCCAGCGAAGTCCTTCAAAGGAAGGCCAGAAGGTGGGTCAAGTGGGACCTTCATGGACAGGGAGGTGCTTCTATGGAAACGCTCCCATATCTCCCGAAGAATTTCAAAGTTAGTGAAGCTACTGAGCTAGAGAAGGACCAAGATTTCCCAGAGTGTGTGTGTGTAAGAGCCACACAAGTTCAGGGAAGGTGAGGAGTGAGTGCGGGGGGGGGGGGGGGCGGGGGGGGGGGGAGGTGAGTGGGGGATGGGAGGGGAAAGGTCACTTAGCTACAGGGACCTCAGAGGATGCAAAGATACGGCACCTGGCCAGATGTAGGTTTTGCCCATGAGAGGAAAAGCAGAAGGGTAGAACTTGTAGCCACCAGGGTTTCAAGGACACAGAGGAGGCTGCTAGGGAGACTGGAGTTAGAAGTCAGGGCCCTGGAAATGAGATTTCCTGGAAGAAAGGAAAGCCACACAAGGAGCCACAGCCGTCCTCCCTCCCCCAGCCCCCCGCCCATCGGAATGTGCAGGGCATCTTACTGGCAAAGCTCCACTGTAAAGAAGGCTTGAGAACATAAACCAGAGACTTCCCAGAGCCTGGAAGGAGGATCCTCTCAACACTGGGGGCTTAGAGACCTTTAGAGTCAAAGGCATTAAAACCCTGTATGTCTGATTAGCATAGAAAGAAATGGGGAGAAGCCTTTTGGGGGCCCTGTTAAGTTCATGTGAACAAGAAGCATCTACAGAGACTGTATCCCAGCCAGGCAGCCAGGAGAGCCAGTGAGTCTTTACCAATGGCACTGGGATGGGTGGCCCATGTTTAAACCAAACAAAACATCAAGGCGGATGGGTGGCCCATGTTTACATCAAGGCAGACTTCACCTTAAATAAAAGGCAAACAAGTGTCTGAATGTCTGAGTTAATAAATCATAATAAATCTATGAGCATTGTCCTGTTCTCCATGAATAGAAGAATTTTCCAAGTAATCAATCACTTATGTAAATGATTCTGAAGGTCAGCCAAGGTAAAAGCAAACCAAGAGGAGGCATAGGGGAGAGGTCATGAGGAGGTCACAGGGAGGTCACGGGGAGCATTTCAGAAAGAAACGTTTGTGGCTGTGCACACCTGCCCTGGGAACCATGGAAACTAGGTCTGAACTAGGAAGCCAGACTTAGACAGGTGTAGGGTAGGGGGATCCACATGTTCCAGCACAGCATGTGAGGCCTAGCAAGAGGACAACCAGACCCCGGGGGTCTCTCCCGCTTTGTTATCAGGTTACAATAGTCTCAGGTAAACAAGGCCACCTGGATCAAGGGCACTGCTGGGCCCAGGGCCCACTTCCTTTTCCTCCTGCCTGTCAACATTGATGTTTGCAAGCTCTGTGAAAACAAATGACCCTTGCGTTCTGGAGAGTGGATTTCATCCAGGAGTCTAATCCACAGTGTTTGCCTTCCTATTGACAATTACCACTTTAGGGAAATGAGCCCAGTGCTTTTCATGAATTGCCTGCAGATTTGGTTTTCTAATTACATCCTCCTTCAGCAAACACATCCAAGAGTAGCTTTACTCTGACCGCATCAGGAAAGGCAAGATACCCGCAAATAGGAACTCTGCAGGGGAAAGAAGAGAAAGAAGCCACGCTGCTAGGCTACATACCTTCCAAAGTACTGTCTTATATTTATGTTATAAACAAGTGTGTGTGTGTCTCCGTGTCTCTGTGTGAGTGTGTGTCTGTGTAATCTGTGTCTGTGTTTGTGTATGTCTGTATGTTTATCCATATGTATCTCTATGTGTGTGTGTGTGTATGTGTGTCCGTGTCCCTGTGTGTGTGTGTGTAATCTGTGTCTGTGTTTGTGTATGTCTGTATGTTTATCCATGTGTATCTCTATGTGTGTGTGTGTATGTGTGTCCGTGTCCCTGTGTGTGTGTGTGTGTGTAATCTGTGTCTGTGTTTGTGTATGTCTGTATGTTTATCCATGTGTATCTCTATGTATGTGTCTGTATCTGTGTATATCTGTGCCTCTGTGTTTATGTCTGAGTGTATTTGTATCTGTATTTGTGTATGTGTGTGTTTATCTGTGTGTCTCTCTATGTATCTATGTATCTATGTGTGTGTATATCCGTATCTGGGTATGCATTTGTGTATCTCTGTGTGTTTGTGAGTCTCTATGTGTGTCTGTGTGTGTCTATGTATATGTGTCTATGTGTGCCTCTGTGTGTGTATGTGTGCGAGTGTGTGTGTGTATTTGGGTTTATGCACATCATTGTGGGTACCCATGGAAGCCAGAAGAGAGCTTTGGATCCCCTGGAGCTGGAGTTACAGGTGGTTGAGAGTAGCCCAGCATAGGTTCTAGGAAGCAAGCTTTCGTTTTCTATAAAAGCAGTAACTGTCTTAACTGCTGTGTGTCACTCTAGCCTCCCTGCTGGCATTTCACACAATCCACGCCATCATTAAACTCAAGAGAGCTTTGTTTCATCTTATCGCATTTTCAGGAAAGAAATGTTTTTTTAAATATCTGGCAGCCAAGCCCGAGGCCTAAATTCATAGAGCTCTTTCTACTACTCCTGTTGTTGATACCACTGATGTCTCAATCATCAAGTCCAGTGAGGACCAGGACTCAGGTGGTAACCCTGGAAAATCAGGCAAACTTGACTTTTCTAGAATATTTTCTTCCTCGGCTTCTGAGGTCTTTCTTTCCGAGGGCACACCTGAAGCCTGTCTCTTCCTCCCCCTTTACTTTTCTTCTCTTCGTCCTCATCCTCTCCCTCCTTTCCCCCCTGCCTGTGCTTTCCCTCTTTCTCATCCTTCTCCCCTATTCTTGTATGTATGTCTATCTCTTTCTCTGTATTTTCCTTCTCCCAGAGCTTCCATGGTTCCCAGGGCCATACTGCTCTCCTTCCTCTCTCCTGAGTACAGTCAGAGGCTGTACCTTGGTGCCACAGGCAAGCACACCTACTTTAAAATTAATTCTGCTCCAACTATCTGGATGGAATTAGCCAAGTCACCCACCTCTCCAGGTGCCACATTCCTTGTCTCTGAAAGGGAGGTCTCAGGCCCACCTCGTGGGCTCTGTGGAGAGTTAGTTAATGCATTCATTCATGCAGGAGAAGTGCCATGCACACTCCAGAGAAGACAAATGCCAACACCTGGTAATGGCGCTCTGGGGAACCTCTCTCTGGATTCAGCAATTACTTGTGGCAGATTCTAATTTCACAAGTCACTAACTTGGGTACGCAAACATTTTCCCATATCAGGACTTGTGCCTGTTGTGTGCCTACTACTGCTTGAGATGCAAGACTTCATCCAGTCGTTTCCATGATACTCAGAGGCCCCTCCCTGGCTGTTCTACTAGAACAAGACAGAGCCATACTTCAACCACACTGCACTGAAGTGTCCATGCTACTGGGGGCTTCCCATTACCTACCCACCCACCCACCCACAGGCTTGGGGACCTCAAAGCAAGCTTGCCCTGATGTGTGGCTATGATCTCCTGCACCCCTGCAGGCCACTTCCTGTGAACACATATCTACTAACAAGGATTTCCAATATCCTAACAATCAATCCAAGGCCTGGCCCCAGTGCTGGAGACAAATCTAGAAGCTTATCCCATGAGCAGCTCAAGTGAGCAAACCACAAATTGCCCGGAGGTCATTATGGTGGAGTCTCCCTGATGCTGGCACTGGCTAAGGTGAATATCAGTTCTATGGGCCTCTTGGCCCAGCACATGTTTGTATGGATTTTTCCCATGGTCCCATGCAGTGCCTTCTAGACCCATTCTTTCTCTGGCAGCACCATACCATAATAGGAGCTCACTCAGAGAAAAGGGAAGTTTGGAGGCATCTCTTTGGAGGCAGAGGTTATTCATCTGACACAAGATACCCTCCCTGGTACTGGTCTCAGAGCCTGAGCTCCAGGCACATGCCTTGGAAGCTACTAGAAATGCTGAGTCAGCCAAACATACCTCTTGGAAAAGCTAACCCTGAACTGGGCTAGATGGTGATCTGGGCTAGCTCAAGAGAGAAGCAACAGCAGGCTCATGGGAGACTCTTGAGCCCAGCAGTCCAGGCTCCGTGGACACAGAGATGTCACCCTAGTAAGATCCAGTGGCTTTAGCGACATCCCAAAGGGACAGCAGTATGGGCCAGAGGTAATTAATGTTTGGAGGCAGTTGAATGGACCTGCTGGGAGTCCTCAAAGTGTTGTAGCAAATATTATCACCAGTCAGTGAGCAGTGGAGCCAGGGCAGGAGAAGTGTACCCAACAAATAGAACTAGTTTTTACTTCAGACCCAGTGGGACCCAAGCCAACTTCACGGTTATCATTCATTTGTATGTTTCCTTATTCCTTGGTATTTCTCCCTGTGTCCCATCAGTCACAACTCCCTGCTTTGGGGTTCTATCCAGAGTCATACTTAAGAGGGCAATTCGTCTTGCAGGTAGATCAGGTAAAGATGGTGAGCGTAGTTATGCATCCATGAAGTCTGAAAAATACCCAGTACCTATGACATGGCCAACATGTGTGAGCATCTCTGGTGTGAAGATCCAAAACCTAAAGTGTTCCAAGTTTGTTTATGTTCAAGGAATGCCAACATAATCAGGCAAATGCATCCATTGGTATAATGATGGCAGAGATGTTATGGAATAACCAGTACCCCTCACAGTGTCCAGTCTCACTCTACAAGACAGAATCCATGCCTAAGACTATAATCCAGGTCCAACCCCATGGCTGAAAAGGCCTTCGACCCTGTGGGGGAACCTAAGATGGTTGCTTAGCTAAATGACATAGCATCAAACCATAGCCTAAATATCTGTTTATAACCACGGCCAAGAGCTACTCTCAGCCTAAATTAAAGAAGTCTTTCATGCAGTGAATGCAGAAAAATGCAAAGACCCATGGCTGCACAAGATGCTGAGAATAAAGGGCAGTCAAGGGCACTGCCCTACAAAAGACGTTTGCATCACTTCTGGAGGCTCGATGAATACCGTGGAAAAGGGGGTGGGCAGACTGTAAGAGATGCAGGATTGGAATAAGGATGCAAAACACCATTCTCTAAGCATGGACATGACAACCACGGCTTGAAGCAGCTGTGCATTCTGATGCTGTGTCAGGCCCTTCTGACTATGGAGGGGGACAGGAACTCACAAGGCCCTACCACATACTGCGGCTGATCTGTTGGCTACCGAATTCTGGAAGAGGGGAAAGCCTGGTATCCAGTGTGAGCCACTGGTTCCCACTGGTTCTCACTGGTGAGCCCACAGGGTCTGATCCAAACTCAGGATCACGCAGACAGTCACGATTAAACTCTGTGACACATGAAAAAACCCAACCTAGTAAACAGGGGAACAAGGTTGACAGAGGAGAGGAGAGGTTGGGTAGATGGGAAGGGGGCAGGGACCAGAATGCATTGTCAATATGTGTGCAAATATGAAAGAGCAAGCTTTGCTGAAGGAAAAGCTTCACATGTTGGAGCATATAGGCTGTTGCAGTTTGGGATTAGGAACGCTCGTTTATTGGCAACACTGATGCAAATATATTAAAACCTCTAAAATCTGAAACACTTTTAGGGCCAGAATGTTCAGGTAAAATACTCAAACCTATTTATATAAATTAATTGAAATACACACACACACCGTTACATACAGAAACACTACACACAAATACACACTCACACATTTGTTCAGGCATAAACATACACATACACCTAAGTACACCCCCCACATACACACATATACACTCCAAACACTTGTATTCTAAACACACATACGGATATATGCACACTCACATGTACCTTTGTGGCACAGACCACACATACACAACACACTTTCACACGCAGAGTGTTTGCCAATGAGTGGATTCACAGGAAATGAATGGCTTTCAGATCTATACAACAGTTGAGGTCAGACAAGCCACACAGCAGAGGAGAGCAAGCGTATACAGGTAGACACATCTCTGTTGGCCTTTCACTGGCCAACTCAAACCACTGGTGCTGGGCAGCTGCTCTGGGGGGGGGGGTGCGTCATCCTCAGGGTAGTGTCAGTCCCAGAGGCGCTGCCCTATGCCGCTTTAGCAGGACTTTGCTCACGCTGCTTCAGTAGGGAAGCGCGAGGCGATAATCTGCTGGCCCCTTGCATGTGCGAAGTCTCTTAAGTTGTATTCCCACCACGCACTGACTGATGTGGCCTATCTCTTTGTCCTGTTATTTTTGGAGCAGACAGGCTGCTCACAGCTCAGATGTTGCCTTTGTAAACTTTGATGCCTCTGAGGGCTGAGGAATCACAGAGCAGAGCTGTTTTTACAGGCGCAGAAGTGCCATGGCTGGTTCTTTGTGGCTTTTCTATAAGATTACAACCCTCCATGGGCGCCAACGATAACTGTCCAAGGAGGGAGTGCTGGCTTGGCTATACAGAGCTCCGATGATCACAGACCACCATAGAAATGCTGTAGCTAGACCTCTGCAAAGCACCGTCCCCTATGTTTCCCCCAGTGTCACGGGCAGGCTGGATGATTTTTGGAGTGTGTGCGTGTGTGTGTTTTGCGTAATGTACAAAGATGTGGGGGTGTGTTTGCTCATGTGTGGAGGCCAGAAGGCAAACTCAAATGTCACACCTTAGGTGCCATCGTTTTTGGTTTTTGAGACAGGGTTTCTTCACTAGTCCAGGGCTCATCAAGTAGGCCAGGCTAGGCCTGGCCAGCCCCAGGGCTCTGTCTGTCTCCATCTCGTTAGCACTGGGATTACAAATTCACATCATCACGGGCAGATTTTTGTAAGTATTATAAGGGGGATTTGAACTCAGTTCTCGTGCCTGCAAGATAAGCCCCTTACTGACTGAGCCAGCTCCCAGTCCTGGATCTTTTTATAAGGAGCTGTTTTCTCTGCATCCCTGATGTTAACAAGGTGTCCTGGCCCTCCCCACTGGCACAGACAATCTGGAGAATCTTTGTATCCTTAAGCCCTTTCTGTGGTTGTCTGTTCATACAGGCTCTTGACCAGCCGTCATGCTGGCTGAAGATACTCCATTTTGCCAAGCACTTTACTTTGATCAGAAGATGTCAAAACTCTTGGGGAGAAAGACTAAACAGAAGCAGGCTTTTGTTAGCTATGGAATCAGGTATCCCAACACAAGACAGAGCTACAGGCAAGCTGCATGCAGAAGAGGCCGTGTTTCTCAGGGGACAGTGGAAGAGCCCAGAAGGCCATATAAGACAGTCACCAAAGCAAAGGACTTGTGAGAAGATGCGTGGGTGGATGGGAGCGAGCAAACAGAACAGCTGGTACTTGGGGCCTGAAATCCAAGGCTGCACTGGGAGAGGGCTGTGCTGTGTTATTGATGCTGCTTATTGTTAATTAAATTAAAGCCTGCACTGGCAGGCAGGGCTGCCTGCAGGATTTGAGGGGTCTGTTTGCCCAGGTGCTGGGTGGAGCTCAAGCCAAGGGAAGTGAAATAGGATCTCCCCAAGTGTAGGACTCCCCTCAAAGCAGACCTGCCATTTGTGACAGAGGTCCCGGTCACCAGTGTACCCCCTGGTTTCCACACATCTTGCTTTAATTCAGCACTTTAACCATAAAATTCCATGCAGAAAAGAAAAGAAAAAGCCTGACATAATGACTTCTATTGGAAATTATGGCTCTCTAACATAAAACATATTAGATGCCATTAAACTTTACAGGTTATAATTCCCCAGAGGAGGGTGCACCATGCAGGCTGTTGAAAATGGTACTTTGGTGAATTTAGAGGCATGTAACTTATCAGATGAGAAAGATCATCAAAGGGTTTCAGTTATCCCTGGGACAGGAACAGCGGACAGCTCCTGTTAGTGTCTACATTGGGCTGCGGTGTCCACGGATGATATGTGTGAATGAATCTATCATCGTCTACATCACATCCGGGGAGCCTGCTTGGTTTGTCTTAGACAGTGGAGGAGAGACATGATTTGATTTGCTGTGTGTGTGTGAGTGTGTTTCCAAGGATAGCAAGGCAGCTGCTGCCTTCTGTCTCCAAATGTCCAAGATGGCTGCAATGGTGACTCTGGCCTCAGTGTAAGAAAGCCAGTGGTATGTTACAGGGACTGTATACACGCTGTGGTATCTTATAGAGACACTGTACACACAGGCATGGGGCTTATACTGTCAGCAATGACTTCAGGGTTAGAGAATCAACAACAGGTGAAGAGGAAGCTTCTGTCCTCTTTGGAAACTCAGTTATGTCAAATGATATTTTGCTGGGGCACACAGGTGAAAGGATGTTTTGCTAAAGCAGACATGCAGAAGGATACGTGATGTTTAGAAGGAATATAAATATGGCCCTGCAATCAGTGGGAGCTCGAGCATTGGCTCGCTTTGCTCCACCTCACTACTGTTTGCTGACACTCATGTATTATTGGTTCGCCTTACATTGTGTTGTTGAGCTTCGCTTGTGGTGACTTCATAGAGAGAAACTCGATGAAGAACTTCCTGAGAAGGTCCTGCAGCTTCTTGCCGCTTCGGCTGGACTCAGGCTGGTTGGAGAGCTTCACGGTTTCCTCTGGGTTGAACTGCAGTTGCTGATTTGTGAGTGGTGTCTACTGAGTGGACCTGGCTGCAGCTGCTGATTCAGGTTTTGTGTTTGCTACTGAACTGGACTGAGAACAAAGAAGATAGGAATCACTCCAAAGAACTATTTCTAAACAGCGTCGCTTCCCTGTATCCTCATAACATTTCTTTTCTATTACCTCTGGTGGGCAGTGGGCTAAAGGAGAGGTTAAACGCTTATAGGTTGAGAAAACAATTTGGCCTACAAACAAGTAAGTCAGGAAAAAGAATGTTTGCCAATCTTCACATTTAGGAAGCTCTGGAAGGTTACATAGTGAACAATGATGTTACAGGGAAAGTGGCTGAACCTGGGAATCATGAGTTTATGTTTCTTTGACACTGGGTCTCATGTACCCCAGGCTGGCCTCAAAGTCGCTCTATAGCTGAGCCTAAACTTGAACTTCAGATCCTCCTGCTTTCTGTTCCCCACATCCCAAATGCTGGGATCACAGGAGTGTATCACCATGCCCAAGTCATGCTGAAGCTCTAAGCCAAGGGCCTTATGCACATCAGGTGGGCACCCTGCCAACTGACCACATCCCCAGCCCAATGGCTGATTTTTGAAATGTAATGACAGGAACATCATAAAGAGGAAAGCCAGAGAAATCTATGACATGACCCAGAGTCAGTAACATGTTAAACCCTTATTGTAAAGAAATATTGCATGAAATTAGTTATTCATGAGACATGCATGCACAAGACAAAGTGACCTTAAACAGGAGACACACGAAAATCTAGTTTGCTTATTGAACAGCTGATGGAAGTGTGGCTGAAGGTTCATAGGGTCAACCCTGTACCTCCCTGGGAGCAATGGCTCAAGATGTGCTAATACTGTATCCATGGCAACATTATAAACCCTAACTGCCACAAATAACAAGACTCGACTCTAGCTTTTTAAACTATAAGGTTATTATGGGCAAAGACAGGTAACCTCCCAGCAAAACAGTCAAGCAGGTGCATACCCCTGCACTTCTTTGAGGCCACATCATGTGAATATACATTTTTTTCACTATTTGTGGCATATTTTTGAGATTCCTTTGAAAATACCACCTTTCTGAGTGAGTATTCTAAAATTTGATTTTTAAAAATCTCTATATAATATTCAATCCTATTGACTTTCCTTATGTGTATGCCTAATTCCCAGCCACTGGGTAGATTTTATAGGTAAAGCAGGGTGTTTACTGTACAAGTGCAGGGAAGCTCCTGAAGGATGAACCGAACCTTGCCAAGCCGTGCTCTTAGGCAGGAGGGAGTGCTTGCCAGGCCGTGAGTCTGCAGTCTGACAAACAGGCCGTACCTCGCTCCCATTCCCTCTAGGTCACCACACAGACCAGGCAGGCTTGTGTTTGGAGCTCAGGTTGTTTCAGATTGCGAGGTGCCTCACTCATTACCGCTCTTTTCAACAGCACCAACAGCCACTCACGGATCAGTTCTGAGACTGGTGCCTAAGGTTGCAAGCAACAAGTACCATTGATTGAGTTCATTTCAACAAACAGAATTTGGGTAAATAGAGACCATGGTAACCCCCATCCCAAGAATATGGTCTTACTGAGTAAGCTAGATAGGCAAATGATTTGGTGGGACAGATGCTAGAACTCTCCGAAGGTCCCAAGCACATGTGACAGTCATCTCAGCCACCTCTAAGAAGTCTTTTAACCTCCTTTCTCAGTTTCTATCTCTCTGTCTCTCTCATACACACATACACATATACACACATGTGAGAGAGAGAGAGAGAGAGAGAGAGAGAGAGAGAGAGAGAGAGAGAGAGAGAGAGAGAGTCCTTGTAGGAAGCCTTCTTTTCAGCCCCTCAATGTTCATCTGAAACCCGTGGGTCAGGGTACAGCTGCATGCAGTCTGCTTCCTATAAAACACTCTCCATGCCTCCACCCCTTGGTTTCTTTTCTAGGCCAATGGCTGTCATTTCTAGTTGTTCTTGAAGTCCATTCTACACACCAGTCTCCCAGCTGATCCTATCCCACAATCCCTCAGTTTCTCCTCCGCAGCCTCTCACGGCTGAGCACCAACTCTCTGCCCTGGATGGACACCCTCTTCTCTCTCTCTGGCCATTGTATATGACATTCCCATGTCCAGCTCCCTGCTTTTTCCTCCATCAAATCTGAAGCTTGTTATTCTCATGTGGGGAGTTTGGAGCTAGATGCCTGTGATTCCCATCTCATTTCTGCCACTAATTGCCTGAGTGGATCAGGCAGCATAGCTACGTTTTCTTGGCCTCTGTGTCCTTCATCGGTATATTTCCCAACACCAGTGCTTGGACTGGGGCCAGGAGACAGAAAAGGTTTTACGGCTGCATAGCTAAAGGAATCCCCGGGGACACAGATGTACACGTGTAGAATCTCAACTAGTGATCTGAGTGGGTTATTTCTCTCCTTGACTTTGACATTACAACCTTCTAGAAAGCTTTAGTGGGGAGTTAGGATGGAATGTAGCTGCTAATGAAATTGTCATTATACTATAATAAGTAACATCTGTTCAGTTCTTCATCTTCCATGAATAATAATTTAATTTATTATTAAATTATATATATATATATAACATACATTATATATGTATACTAAATTATATAAATAATAATAAAAGAAGAAGGAGGAGGAGAAGAAGAAAAAAGGAAGAAGGAGGAAGAGGAGGAGGAGGAGAAAATTCAAGATACTTCTTACTATAAGAAAATGAAAAGTTGGTCACTTTATCATGGCCATCCCCTCTCATGGTGACCTGTGGCCTCTTAACACCCAACGACAAGGAACAATGGGTAAAGAATTCTTCCTTTCCAAAAGTCAGCCTTGTGTGAGCATCGCTACCAGAATTCCAATTTCCTTGTCTAGAGACAACTATGACAACAGTTTTTTAAACCCGTGTGATACGCTTTTACAGTGAACTCCTTCTCCTTTTGAAGAATCTAAAGCCCCAAGTCTTTCCCTGCCCCATCTGTCACTGGAAATCAGAGACTGAGGACCATGGCTCCTACACAGAGCTTACCAGGTTTGTTCTGTACACCTGCTGCTGTTTTCAGCCCGTTTTTATTTTATAATTTTTCATCTTAAAAAAAGCCATGTCAAAACCTTTTCTGAGGTAGAGCATAAATACTAAGCAAAGCATAAAAGAAGTTTTAACATTACATATATGTTAATTTATGTATGTATGCATGCATATATGTATGATCAATGGATACTAATTGTATGAACCAACAGTAAGTTTATACAGCAAGAAGATATTCTGCCCTGCCTATTCCCAATACTATAGACTGAAATGTAATTTGATTTTTTTTTTTTACTTTACCATTTTTGTGGTAGACAATTTAGCAATAAATACCAAAGGCTTTAATATGTGAATGGTTTCTGACCATGGACCCTCTGCCCTTCTTTCTGAACACAGTTAAGGATTCTTTCAACTTATTAGCCACAAAGACTATTCTAAATGGGAACATAGTAACAGAAAAATATAACCAGCTTGGAGGAACAGCAGCCTAGCGTGCCGCCATGTTTCATCCACAGAACAAAATACTGTGCAACCATTGACTGTGACTTCACCCGGCTGGTTCCTACCCAGTGAACAAGGCAGGTGATGAAACGGGACATGAGAAAAAGAATACACTCAGGCCTAGACAGAACACTGACAGAGTGATCACAAAAATGACAGCAGCCAATATCCTGAAAGTAAACTTTAACCTTCCTCTTCTCTTTTCTTACCTTTTCATTACATGTATTCATTTGTGTGGCTGTGTCCCTGTGTAGGTACATGCCTGCCAAGGTACATGTGTGATGGTCAGAGTCTATCATGGCGCCCAGGGCAGGATGAGATGCTGGGCAAGCATGTGGTCAGTAGCAGGCATCTGGATGACCATATTTCAATCCACACACAGGAAGTCAAGAGAACAGAATGGGTTCAGGCTGTATACGCTTAATGTCCACCCCCAGTGATACACTTCCTCCGATGAAGTTCTACTTCCTAAAGGCTTTACAGTCCCACCCCCTCCCAAACCGGAGTCATTCACTGGATCAAGGGTTCAAATATACGAGTCTCTGAGGGACATTTCTCATTTCAAACACCATATCCTTCCTATGTGAGTGCTGACAAATATAACAGTTTGACATGGCCCTGGTAATCTAGCATGTCCAAGTTTATGTGACATTAATTTTCTTCCTGGAGTGTCACCCTAATTTGGAGTACTAAACCTTTGGAGGAGGCACTGGGCATGAGCAGGTCAGAGCAGGGTGGGTCACACCAGCCCTTCCAGGCACACCCTAAATCCTGAGATCTTGGTATTCACCCTCAAGTAGAAATCGGCCTGGAGCATACGCAGAAATGTACATGTAAACAAAACCTAATCTTTCCCTCCCATGCATCCAGAACTAATTGGCTCAAACTACCAGATGCCACAGCCTCAGACATTGAGGAGTCTTCCTCAAATTTTTGAAACTAAAATCATGCCCCCTCCTCCCCCATTATGTATGCATTCACACGTGCATAAATGAACAGAGTGATAAAAAAAAAGCCCTCTTTGCTCAAAATATCTGCTGGTGTAGCATAGATTTCCCTGGTGCAAGGACTGCATTTCTTAAATAAGAAACAGAAGGAGGGATTTTATAAGCTCAATGCACCCATTTCATGTGAGCCATATATTCTAGCACCCATGACGTCTCACTGTCACCTCTAAGGACTGGAATTTTTTATTCCTTTCTGCCTCCTTTTTACCGCTTCCTTTGGTGAGGAAGGCAGTCTCTCTGTCCCACCATCCCTTAGGGTCTCACTGCCTCAACATCTCCCCAAGTAACAGCATCTAACATGAACCAGGGCTGCCACTATGGCTTAGAGACTTTGTTAAGTCCTCTCTACAGCCTTGGGGTGGAAGCTCCCCAAGAGGAACCTGCTGGCATTGCCTTATCACTTAAATAATGAACTGTAGCAGCTACTCAGAAACTGGGATTTCAGTCTCCGGAGCTAGAAGGAACAAATGGACAGCCTTGTGTTTATCCTCAGTGTCTCCGTTAAAAGGCAGGAGAGCTTCGTGCAAACACGGTATTTTCTCAGATGTTCTCTTGTTCAAGATGAGCCCAGACAAGCGCAGCTGGCTCCATCCCAGAAGAGGCTCAGGCAAACAATTTCACGATTCTGTTCTAATTTAACTCAACATCTTGTTTTTAAAGCAGTTGGAGGAGAATGGGATAGCTCAGGGGAAGAGGCAGATATGGAGCTGGATAACTGTGATGTGACCGAAAGAGAACAATGCAAAGCAATGGGCTTCACTTGCACGCATGGGATTGGAATGGCCTGATGAGGCCTGTCTTGCCTGGCACTCTTCCTGCTTCCTCTACCTGACTGCACCTTGGTAAACACTCTTGTGCCTGGAGCCTGCTAGAACCTAGACTCATGTGAGGGGGTGGCATATTTGCTGTTTCGATCCCCTGTTCTGATTTGGATGCTGTCGGAGTGTGGTCTGCAAAGGCTCGTGTCTAGGAGGCTTCGTCTTTAGGTTGCTGCTGTTAGGAGGTGGTGGCCCTTTTAAGAGGTTGGACTTAGTGGGAAGTCCTTAGGTAGCTTGGAAACTCGGTACTTTGGTGGAACTGTGGGTCCCTGCTCTCTTGTTGGCTTCGTATTCCCTGTGGCATCTTATCTCTTCCTTTCAGAGAATCTTGATTGTGACAGGCTAAGGCCAAGGGGTTGTCCTTGAAGCTCCAAGCTATCAATTACACAAGGATATTTTTTTCTTATAAAGTTAAGAGACTGCCTGGGGGATTTCTGGTATAGCAATGCAACTGAAGTACCTGGAAGGAGTGAGGGAAAGGCCAGAGACTGGGGAAGGTCTGTTTGGGCCATGGAGAATTGATGTAATCAGAGTAAAGAGAGCAGGCACCCCTCCTCCAGGCGGAGTCAGGAGAGACAAGACTCCAGATTGTGGTCTTCTCTTCCTTTTTGCCTTGGGTCATCAATCCTCACTCCTGAGTTTAGGAGGTAGAGGAGGCTTAGCAGACCACAAATGTCAGTCACCTGGCACAGAGAGCAGGAACAGAGAGCTGGGGCAGAGGAGAGACAAATGCCAAGTGTCCTGTTCAACAATACTCCCACCCACACCTGCCCATTCTGGTTGCAGCGGGCACCACAAGTGTCCCCCTCACCCCCATGGGTCCCACAATCCCACAGTAGCAATGGTAGTTCCTATCTACCCTTGGTTCTGCCTGCACCCCTCCAAGCTGGTACTTAACCCCATCACTTGCCTCTTTCCCTGGTCTAGACTAAAGGTTTCATGGAGTTAGGGATGGTGTCTCCTGCCATCATATCCTAGGTGCTTAACCAAGCGACCAGTATTTATTGGGGAAAGACAGAATGAAGTAGAATACACTGCGTCATCAATGTAAGAGGGCTGCGTCTTTTTACTTGGTGATATAAAGTTATGGATATTGTCTTAGTTAAGATTTTACTGCTGTGAAGAGACACCATGAACAAGGCAACTCTTTAAAGGATAACATTTAATTGGGGCTGGCCTACAGGTTCAGAGGTTCAGTCTACTATCATCAAGGTGGGAGTATGGAAGCATCCAGGCTGATATGGGGCTGGAGGACCTGAGGGTTCAACATCTTGTTCCCAGGGCAAACAGGAGAAGACTGGCTTCCACACAGCTAGGATGAGGGTCTTAAAATCCATTCCTACAGTGACACACCTACTCCAACAAGGCCGCACCTCCTAATAGTGCCACTCCCTGAGCCAAGCATTTTCAAACCAACACACACACACACACACACACGTATGGTACATACTTGTATGGACACCCAAGTGTATAAAGGCTAGCTCTATCTTATTTTATGAAATAGAGTCTGTCACCTAGCCTGGAGCTCACCAATTGGCTAGACTGACTGGCCAATGAGCCAAGGGATCTCTTTTCCTAGCACCAAGATTACAGACGTGTAATCATGCAGGTACACAATGAAATCTGGCTATGTTTACCCTTCACTTCCTCTCTAACTCCCCCATATCCTCTCCCACATGTCCTCCCTCCTAACTTCACATATAACCCACTGTGGTGGTTTGAATGAGATGTCCACCATCGTCCCATTTGATTCTGCTGGTCATGAGGGATTTGGGAGGTATGGCCTTCCAGAAGGAAGTATGCCATTGAGGGTGGATTTTGTGAGTTTAAAGATTCAAGGCACTCCTAGCAGATTTCCCCCTACTTTGTACTTATACAATTCAAGATGTGAGCTTTCAGCTGCCTTCCCATCCACCATGCCTGCTCTATGCTGCCTTTGCTTTACCAGCACCGACTCCAAATCTGGAATTATAAGCCCATATAAGTCCTTTTTTAAAAATAAGTCGCCTTGGTTATGGTGTTTTATGACAGCTACAGGAAAGTAACTAAGTCCAAGCACTCACTAAGGCCAGTTAGTGCTGCCCATGTTCACAGGGGAGAAGGGCCATCCGTTGGAGCAATACCAGTGACCACATCCTCCAACAAGAATGATTCTCCCTGCCAAGTGTCAACCCCTAATAGCTCCTCAGGGATTATTAGGAGGGTCAGAGCCTGCAGATGGTCTATCTATGGCTTGTCTAGTCTTGCCCTGGTAGCCAGCATTGCTGTGAGCTCATGAATGGGATAGCCACGACATCTTAAGCTATGGCAATGCACTTGAATGTACTCATTGAACAGGCAGAATGCACTCATCTAACAGAACTGGCAGCTGACTAGTCTCACTATAAGTTCCTTTACAGCAGCGACTCTCAACCTTCCTAATGCTGTGTCCTCATGGTATGGTGACCCCCAACCATAAAATTGCTTTTGTTGCTGCTTTATAACTGTAATTTTGCTACTGTTATGAATTGTAATGTAAGTGTCTGATATGTAGCATATCTGCTATGTGACCCCCGTGAAAGGGCCATTCAGCCTCTGAAGGGGTCATGAATGACCCACAGGTTGAGAAGCCCTGCTCTATAACAACTACAAATTGAGTGGTGCCCCCAGAAGTCAGAGGTGCAAGTCCTGATTCCCCAAGACCTCAGGATATGACAGCCTTTAGGGATAGGACCTTAAAGGGGGAGAATAAGGTTAAATAAGATTATACAGCATGGCCCCGTGTACAGTCCAGAAGAGAGATCTGAAGAGAAATTGCTCTGTTGTCACTACCAACCTGAACCCCCAGCCTGCAGACGCTGAGAGCTGAGTCCCTAAGCTGCCACAACACACCTGTGGCTCACAGCTCCACATGGCCTGAGGGGAGCTATGAATAGGATTTGCAGAAGAGCACATTTTCTGGTTTTAGAATTCTGAAAATAACATAAGGTAATGTACAAAAGAAAACTAAAAAAAAAATTCCATGTTTCCTTTTTAGACAACTTTTAACATCCTTAGCATTCCAATCAAGGCCTTAAATTGTAATTTCAGAAAACATACTTCCTGTGGGTGTATACTCATGGGACATGACTAGGATTTGGCTCCATAGAATCCATAAAAGCAGACGATGTTGGGATTATTTGCACAGCATTGCAGAACTCCATGCGAGCTGGAGGGGGAATTGGGTTTGAGAGCGCCATGTCAGGCACAGCCATTGGTGGCTTGGTTCACCACCCGAACAAGGTTTTCTACACAACAGATGAACATTCCAGTGAAGAAGCACGGAGCCAGGATGGCAGGTCTGCTGGGTCCTCTCTGCCACATGCATCACACACCTGTTATTTTACTAATTACCCAGATGTCTGTCCCTGCCTGGACATGAATCACAATCCCTCAGCCACTGAGCGTCCATTGTCACAGAACCAGGAGGTGAGGGCGCATGTCTGCTGAAGCCTCAGCCCCAAGCCTGTCTTCAGAATCTGGTCCAGAGAATCCTGTATTTGCTCCCTTGCCTCTGTGTGTGTGTGTGTGTGTGTGTGTTGTTCCTACTCAGTCACCTTTTAAGTCTATGTATATGCCTTGATAGCAGGTTCACTTGGATACCCCCAAAATACATGCAAATCATGGCCCTTAGGAGTAAGTGAGTGTGCCTTTATTTGGAATAAGAGTCTTTGCCGATACAATCAAATTAGTATGAGCCTCACATTAAGGCTAGGAAAATACCTCAGGGGGTGAAGGGCTTGTCTTGCAAGCATGAAGACCTGAGTTTGATCCCCAGCACGCACTTGAAATCTGAATGTGTCGCTCATTATCACAGCACCAGGAGGCAGTGACAGGTAGACCCTTTTGGCTCAATGGCCATCTAGTCTAGCCTATCCTGGTCAATGGGAGACCCTGTCCGAAAGGAAGTAGATGGCATTCTTGTGGATGACACCCAAGGTTATCCTCTGGCTTCTAAATGCACCTGCACATGTGTGCACACATGCATATGTGTAAAAATGATGAGGACCCACTGTACTGAGGACTGGGCTTAATCCAGTGTCTAGCATCCCTATAAAAGGAAGGTACGGGAATGAAGTCACAGAGTGACAGATAGGAGATGCCCCAGGAATGGCCAGGTGAAAGGGGAGGTGGAAAGTGGGATATGTGACAGCCATGTGCTGGGAAGGCTAGCAGAATCCAGTGTGTGTGGGGGGGGGGGCAAGGAAGTTTCTCTGGAACTCCCAGAAGAAGACCTTAGGACCCCTCAGTTCTGACTCCTCCCTCCCCAGATCTGCTAAAGAAGATCTCTCTTTTGTCTTAAGCTACCAGGTTGCAGACATCTGTTAGAACAGCTTGTTAGAAATGAAAATATTTTTCTCTTTGCCAAATCATTCTTAAAGTATGAAAGAAGTTAGTATCTGCAGTGATAACAGGTAAAAGAAACAGACATACAAACAGACACATGCACAGACACACAGAGAAATACACACATGCAAAGATACACACATGCACAGATATGCACACACACACACACATATCCAGACACTCAGAAACACACACAGATACATGCACAGGCAGACAGGCTCACACACACACACACACACACAAACACACACACACACACACACACACACACACACACACACACACACACATTTTCCAGGTACAAATATAGAGCATACTTTAGGGCTGAGCAACACCAACACACTATAAACCTCCCACTTTGCTCCTGACTAGAGAAACAACGTGACCCAATGAAGCAAGGCTCAATGAAGCCACACTGCCAGAAATGGCTCTCATTTGATATACATCTCTCTGCAGTGGAAAGAGAAATGTACTTATTTGACATTAGCCAAAACCAACTTTGAGAAAGTTTGACTTATTCCAGTTTTTTCTCTAAGCATACTCTGACTTGTGACATTTAAATGACAGCCCAAGGAGTAGATCCTGCATTTATCATTAGGGATATCTACCCTGCTTGGTAAAAGTATGTAACAGAACAGTTATCTCCAGAGATGTGTGGTTTCCTCCTGGTTAGCCTCTGCTTCGGAGTGGGACTGAGATTCGCAGTCAGGGTCCACAGGGGAGATTCCTGCTATTCAGTCCCTGACAGGAGGTTAAATGTGACAGTTTGTCAGAAAGAGAAACAGAACTAGTTTTTCATTTCATCATTCTTGGGTGGGAGTGAGGGAACCATGGACCACAGATGTTCACACTTGCTTCCCACTTTTTAGAAGTGCCCAGTTCCCTCAGTTGTAAATGTCCCCATTTTCAAGGCCCTGGATAAATGTTCTGCATAGCTGAGACCATTAAGGAAAAGTAGGCACCTTGACAGTGAGAAGCAGTGTCCTTTGGACATGAGACCTTCAGGCCACCTTGATTATGTTGCTTTGATCTTCTGCAAGGTTCCACAGGGTAAGATCCCATCGTACAAATGAATGCTAATTTTAATTATATTTTCCTAAAGCAAGTTAGTTTGCAGTTTAATTCCTAATAATGGTATGAAGGGGGGTGTTTCTCATGTTCAAATAAAATTATCTGCTGTCTCTCATACGAAAGGCAGAATGTTTGAGGGCTGGGGTGACAGATGGAGAGAATCTGAACAAAAGCCAAATGCTTTTCTCCAGCCCAAACCCCGTGTGAACAGGGAGAGATGTCTGGTTAACGTCCCTGTGTGCGCCCATTTGTAATATGAAGTCAGCGACACCACACTCCATGGCCTCTGATGCCTGCAATTTAATAAAGTGAGAGCCCAACGCAAGGGCTCCCTGAAGCAGTGACATTCTCTCTTGTTGGATCACATTTCCCAGCTCGTGTGTGAGTGTGGAGAAGATGGAGGCAGGGCTCGGGAGGCAGGCAAGGACATCCTCTGTGGGTCAGAGTCCTTCCCATTCAGAGGTGACCCCACAGCTTGGCAGAGTGAGCCCACAATGCTTCCACTCCTGAGACCCTTCCGACCTCTCCATCTGCCTTGATGTCAAGGGTCTGGCTTCCTAGGGAAGTTCACCTTCTAGCGTCCTGTTTTGTTTTAATTTTCAAAGGTTTTACCTTTGAATTTTTTAAAGATTTAATTTTTAAAGTTTTTTATCTCTATTTTAAAAAATAAGTTAATTTGTAAAGCTTTTCAGGAAGGAAGAAACAGAGGAAGGGAGAGAAGGAAGAAGAGAGAGGAAGAGGAACCAATACTACCTGAACAGTCTAACACACTAGACATGTTAGTGGTGTACCTGCTGTGTGCAGGGACAAGCCCAGGGATCACTCCATACCAGTCTCCACCTGCAGAGAACAGTAATAATGAGGGCAGAAGTCCTGGCTCAATGGGTAGAGAGAGTTTGCCTAGCAACCACAAAACACTGGGTTCAGTCCCCAGCACCCAATATACTGAATGTGGTGTACACACCTGTAATCCAGGCACTAGGAAGCTAGAGGCAGGAAGATTATCCTCAGATATATGGCAAGGGATAAGCAGCTCAAAATACAGGAAATCTTGTCTAAACAAGAAAGGAAGGAAGGAAGGAAGGAAGGAAGGAAGGAAGGAAGGAAGGAAGGAAGGAAGGAGGAAGAAAGGAAGGAATGAGGAAGAAAGGAAGGAATAAGGAAGGAAGGAAGGAAGGAAGGAAGGAAGGAAGGAAGGAAGGAAGGAAGGAAGGAAGGAAATAACTGAATTTATAGCACTGGTTCTCCACCTGTGGGCAGCGACTATTGGGAAACATATTTCTGATGTCTTTGGGAACTGAGACACTACTCAGTAACAAAATTACAGTTCTAAAGCAGCAAGGAAAGTAAATTTATGGTTAGGGGTTCCTAAGCCCACTGGAAATATGTGTGTTTCCCATGGTCACAATCCACAGGTTGAGAACTACTGATCTACAGGCTTTAAAAAAAAACAGGAAGAGGCAAAGATATATTTAGCAAAGCATTTGACAGTCTCTCTGTGTGTGCTTCTCTAGAAAAGTACAAAAATGAAGCCTGAAAATGGAAAATTAAAGAGGAGACGTAAATTCAGCAGTTTCACCCAGCTACCCAAGGTTCTAGGTTCCTGCTCTGGAGCCCTGTCCCCAGTACCTGTTTGTCTGGTCCAATCCTGATTCCCCAACTTCTACCCCATCCTTTGTCCTGGCTTCTGGCCCTGGAACTTAGGCATGCCATGTGCTCTTCCTAAAATCTTAGCTTGTTTTTCTGTGTATCTAGTGAGTCTCTAGGCCTGCTTCTTGGCTGTTTAACCTCTGGTTCTAGGGCCTGTTTCTGAAGTACATGATAGGTGCCGTTGTCTAAACCAACAGGAGCCCTTGACTTGAGTCTTTTGGTCTTGGGAGTCACCCACATACCTGGACACTAACAGGACTCACCCGGACATCTGGGCCTTCCCTCAGTGCCCTGTGACCCCAGACCATCCCTGGCCATGCTGCCATGTGCTTTGGTCACCTTGGTCTTCTGACTGTCATTTGCTTTGAATCTCTCTAGGCCTGCCATTGCATAGACAGCTCATTCAGAGTCTAGAACATTCTTGAGGTGTCCCAGGGGCTATGATCACTTCAGGGTGACCAGGAATGCTATGAGGATGTGATATGAAATAAACTGCGATATAATAGTGCACTGGCAGGAGTAAGAGGGTACCTGGTGGGCCCATGCCAAGGTGTCCCCCTGGGAAATCAGGCCATGTGGCTGGTTTAGTATTAAAGGAAGTTTATTGTGGGAAGGGAGGGGAGCAGGGACCTGGAAAAGGGACAGAGTCAGAGAAAGGGCATAGGAGGTGGGTGGGGAGGGAGAAGAGAGAGAGAGAGAGAGAGAGAGAGAGAGAGAGAGAGAGAGAGAGAGAGAGAGAGAGAGAGAGAGAGAGAAGCTAGGAACACTGCGAGCTGGGGAGGGGACAGAGGAAAGAAGGAGTAGGAAGACGAGGAAGACTGGACAACGAGGAGGAGAAGGACAAGGAGGATGAGGACAAGGATGAGGACGAGGAGGACGAGGAGGACAACGACTACGATGACAACGACGACAACGAAGAGAAGTGGGTAGGGTAGCGAGCAGTCCCCTTATAAGGTGCCACACCTGACTCATGAATCTGGTGGTGGTGGTGCAGGTAGTAATAGCTGAGGTGGTAAAGCAAGCTATTGCTAGGCAACTGATGGGTGGAGCCTAGCAGAATTGTCTGTAAGCCAATAGGATGTCCTTCAAAATCCACGCCCCCTGCCCTGCCCCAGCTCCCCATACCAAGTCAATAGAGGCCTGGAAGCCACCAAGATCTTCGCAGGTTCCCATTGCCTCCCGGCAGATTCCAGAGAAAGTCTGGCTGACTTTTAGAGAAATAGCTGATTCATTCTGTGGTTTTGGCACAATTTCCCTAACTCCCATTTATTGGAACCACCCTTAGAAACAAAAGCAGCATGTGCCAAGTTGCGTGTGCAGCGGGGCTTTGCACACATGCCTCCCACAGGTTCTATCAGAGCAGCCTTTTATCTGAGGTGTGCTTTTGAGCCCCGCTTTGGGTGGGCATTCTGGAGAGGTAGATAGCTTCTCCTCCAATGCCTGCCGAGGATAGCAGGCACGTGGGCAGGTGACGCCAGAGAGAGGACTCTGGAGGTCTTTGTGAGGCTGCCGGTAAGGCAGGTGGTGAGGGAAGCCTCCTATCATGGAGGGAAATGAGTGTGTCCTACCATAAAGAGGACAGATCCTGAGGTGAGTGGGGTGTCAGCAATCCCCCAGACTCTGGGACTCTGCCCAAGCCTGGAGTGATGGAGCCCAATGGGAAGGGAAAGACAGAGAGACTAAGTGCTTTCCTTTGCTCAGCCACACAGTAACAGAGGGTTGGGAGTGGAGGGAGGTACTGAGCAGAGGTGCCAGGATCAAGTGAATCCATCTCAAACGCCAGCACCCAGTACTCACTGGGTTGCCAGAGGACCACTGAATGTGCTAGACTAGCCAGGACGACTTAGAGACTCTTATCTCAAAACAAACAAGCAAACCAGATTAAAGGAAATGAAGAACTGGGGCCTGGCTGGGTGAGTGGTGGTGTGCTTGCTATGCAAGCATAAAGACCTGAGTTCAAATCAGGTCTATACACTCAAATAAAAAGCTGGGTATGGTGGCAATGAGGGGTAGGGTGGAGAGAAAAGGATCCTGGGACTGTTCGTCCAGTCTAGCCAATTGTTGACACCTGACATTGACCTCTGGACTCCACACGTGCACATACTTGAGTCCACACGGCCACACACATGTGCACGCATGCATGCACCACGCAGGTACATACAGAGACAATGAAATTTTGAGTCTCAATGAAGTTACAACAGGATGTACATTCACAGGAGAGCAAGAGGTCTGGTAGATAGGTGGAGCTCAGCTTGTATGCAGAGCTCCTGCCTAACAGGCATGAGGCCCTGGGTTTGATTCCCAACACCTTATAAATGTGAGATGATGATGCCCACCTATAATCCTAGGAGTGAGGAAGAAGAGGCAGGAGGATCAGATACTCATGTTTATTCTCAGGTATAGTGAGTACAAGGCTAGTCTGAGACCCTATCTCAAAACAAAACCAAAAAAAATTCTTCCTACTTGGACCAGTTTGTGTTTGATATACTTGTGGGGTGGGGGAGGATATTCTGGGTGGTTTTCCTGGGAGCTTTGAGATGGCACTAGGAATTTCTGCACCCCCCTTATCTGATGGTGAACAGGAGGCCTATTTCCACCTTCCCAAACACTAGTTCCAAAATCTATTTCCAAAATTCACCTCTCCCAACTCTCAAACAAGGCCAAGCATGGCGGCTAGCATGTGCCTCCGCCTGAAAACCTAATCCCCCTGCTCATATTTATTTTCTCACGCCTTGGTGTGACTGCTCAGGGCAGGAGCTCTGGTCCTTGGCCCCCATGCTCTGTCCCATGGCAGGCCTGTTGATTTTGACTAAATTATGACTGCTGTGATTCATCTGGTCATTTCAAAAACTCATTAAAACCCAGTTTGTCTAAGTTTTCCTTGTAACACGATCCGGTTGCTTTGCTGAACTTATTGTACTGGGGTAGGGGTGTTGGGAAGAGTAAACTGTGACTGTGTGATTGATTGCTGGAAGTGATTGGGAGTTTATTTCCCACCTCTAACATTTCCCTTCTTCATGTTAAGAGAGACCAAATCCAAGCCAGCGTTTCAAAGAAAGGTGGTGGTGGGGGACAGGGGGCAGGGGGCAGGGGGCAGGGGGCAGGGGGCATTCCTATGTGATGTGGAGATTCTTCCACAGGCCCAGGAGAGCTGTACCCAGAGATCTGGCACCCAGAATGGATGGGGACCCTCCTCCTGAGACACACGAGTTTCTCAGCAGTGCCCCTAGGATAGTGTGAGACCATACAAGAGACCATACAAGAGAATCAGCAGATAGGATAGAAGCCCAGGCCACATGCCATCCTTCTGCTGTCCTCCCCAGCACTGTCACCTATCAGGAGCAGCTCTGCTTCTCCGACAAATGACTCTTGGACATGCCTGCTAGCCAGTGTCTCAGGACCAGCTCTGGCCTTTCAGCCTTGCATCCACCCTGCTTGGCCCATTTTGGTTCTCACAGTCCTCACTCCTTGGATTCATAAAAATATAAAATATAAAGCCTACACACACACAGGAACTTTTCAATCCCCAATGAGCCCAGGGATCACGGCTTTCCAGCCCTTCGGTTCTAAAGGGTAGGTGGAGCGATCAGCCCTTCCCAGTCCCCAGGGAAGGGCTTTATTTTGTTCCCTTGTGCCAAGGAATGAAGGACATTGCAGGAGACCAAGCACAGGCTAGCATGGGCTCCAGCCCCATTCATGACATCACACCTAGCACACTACCACCACCTGTGGCTGTCACGCTGAACTTTCTCATTCTTTCTCTGACCAGAGTGTCCCACCATCCACATAGCCCACAGGAGAAGGAACAGGATGCTTGTCCATAGAGTAAGCCCCTCTTTGGTTCTGTTAGACTTCTGCTCTTGGTGACTGACAAGGATGACAGTCCAGAGCAGGAGATAGCCTCTGTCTCTGGACCTGGCTCTCATTTTCACACAGCAGTGACTAGTGTGTGGCACCCATCATGTAAGGAGATTGAAAGATATAGTGCCTCTGTTCCCTCCTCCTGGACTGTAGAGCGAATGAATATCTGTATGGATGTGGCACCTGTCGATAATAAATCTGATAGCCTATGGCTTAGGCAGGAAATGGGATGTGGGATATCCTGGAGGCAAAAAAGAATTCTGGGATAGTGCTAGCCAAGGGAGACTTGCCCAAGAAGATGCAGGGAGATGGACACATGGTACCTGAGTACAGATAACCAGCCACATGGCAGAATGTAGGTTAGACTACATGGGTTAATTTATGTTATGAACTAGTCACAGAAGAGCCTAACTATATAGAGAAGGTATTTGTACATATATTTTGAGTCTGAGTCTTATTTCTAGGAGCCTGGGGCTGTGAGGAAGAATCAGGCCTAATCTTTAGACTCCTCAGTCTCTTACCTCCATTTTCTCAGATAGAGATATCCCTCAGAGTGAGCCTCAGCTCACACCCACCTGCAGCTCCACCCATTGTCACTCCCTGAGCCTCAAACTCAGGCATCCATTAGTCATACTCATCACCTGCCTTGCTCCTCTGCCATCCTCCTCCAGACAGCAGTACCTCCATCACTCAGGACACTTCGTCTTACCACCTCCACCCAGAACATTTATCTGAAACGCCCCCCCCAATCTGTCTCCATGACTCCTGCCTTAGACTGAGTCCATCCATTGTTCCCACTGGATGGCCACTAGGCTGTATCCACTGAGGACAGATACATTACGCATAATGTTGCACATACAAAAATACCAGCCACCTTCCTGTTTTCAGATTAGCTCGCAAGGGCTAACTGGTTCCTTATTGAAATCCTCCATGTCTCCACACTGCGCGACACAATCCACACTGTTGACAGCCTCTGCCACCCTGTCCACCAACCAGGTATCAGCCATGCAGTGCACAAAAGAAAATGCAATTGTCTCTGTCAAGAAGGCGTGGCTTTCGTGTGGCTTAAGCACTCCCAGTACTGCAGGGTGGGATTCAGGGCTGCTAGCTCTTCACTGAATTCCACTGAGCATTGACATCTCATGCAGCCCTTTCTTTCCCACCTCGGTGTATTAATGTTGTCTTTGTATCTACTGAACAGAGTTCTAATCCTTCCTCTGAATTCTTTGTCTGGCATTTCTTCAAGGTCATTTTCATTAGAAGCTTGTGCTGGCTAGTTTCATCAACCTGACACCCAACTAGAGTTGTCTGGCTAGAGGCAATGTCAATCATCAATCAAGAACATGCCACATGGGTTTGCAGATAGGCCGATCTAGGGGATGGGGTGAGGGGCATTTCCTCAGATAACCCTGGCTCATGTCAAGTTCACAAAAAATTAAAATAAAATCCAACCAGGACAGGATCCCTTCAGTAAATTTGTGCTTCAAAAACATCGTCCCCAAAGTAGTGTGACCTTTGTGGGGTGACCAAGTCCTGAGGAGCAGTGATCACACATGGGATTGGTAGCCAGAACACACAGACCCTAGAGAGCAGTCTCTTGTCTCTTTCAAACTCCATCAACACCTGGCCTTTTTCAACCTTTCTGAGCTCTTGTCCTTCCTGCCCTGTGAGGACAAAGGAGAGATGCTGCCCATGATGCAACAGTCTATGCCTTGACCTTGGACTTCTAGTAAGTGTAAAATAAGCACCTGTTCTCAAGTCACCAGTCTGTGGAGTTCTAAGGAGATACAGATATTCCTGCCAGTATTTTCTCTTTTTAATGTCTGCTCCAGGCCCCTCTGACTCACATAAGTGTCTGAACCTCATTATACATATACATATACATATACATATACATATACAGATACAGATACAGATACAGATACAGATACAGATACAGATACAGATACATATATATACAGATACAGATACACACACACACATCACAGCAACTTGAATGGCTGGATAAGGTCACCTAGTCGACATGAGACCATGACCTGCTAGGAGCACCAGGCAGACCTTCTGGGAGCTATATAACATTCCACATCCCATTACACATTTCTCCAGACTCCAGGCCAGGTACATCCCATCAGGTGGACAGTTGTTGGCACCTTCCAGAGAAGATGAAAGCTCTTGAGTGACAATTAATGCTGCCCTATGTGCATGAAGTGTTCTGCTTTGAACCTTATCCAAGAGAGGTCAGATGCCCTCTCTTGAGGTTGTTTGCACATCCTGAAAGAGCCACTACCAATGTCCACAAGGAACCCTGGTGAACTTGGCATACACCTGGAACTGGACTCCTCAGTGTAGGTTTTAACAAAAGGGAGCAGAAAATCGAAAGTATAGTGGTGTCCTTTGTTCCCATGGGTGCAGTTAACCATGGGTGTGGCTTCTGACTGCATAGGGTTCCTAAGGCCGCTTCTTACTGGTGAAATTGGTTTCTGGTCACAAGACTGTTGATTCCATTCTCAATCACACTCTTCCCCAAGGTACCTCCCTAGGTTCCTAGTTGACCTCTGTCACTCATCATTTGTTTTTGTTTCTTCCTGTACCTACTGATAATGTGAGGTTTCACACTTCCTTTCCGAAGTTTTGTTATTTACAGCTAGCCCTCGGCTGCGATGTTTACTCCAGTAAATCTTCCTGTCTTCTTGTGTACACTGCCAAATCCCTCCACCCCCAAATAATCCGACCCCAAAAGCTGCATCAGAATTTAATAACCGCGGTCATAAATCAAAGCGAAGGTTTTATCCTTTCATTTCACATTCGACAACACAGCTAAATGAGCAGCCCAATGCGCCCGGGACCCATCAAGCAAGGGGAAAGCCTTCCTTAATCAAAGGCGTATTTCATTTCTGAAAAATTCATCAGAATGAGTTTGGAGCGACTGCGCCTTCTGAACCTGGCGGCTGCACATCTGGAAACCCACTCCCTACCCCCACCCCCCATCATTATATTCAGGAATACAAGTGGGTTTGATTTGCATGCATGAAGCAGTCCCTTCATCTCTTATCTCCCGTGCCATGTGAATGCATTCCTGTGATCCAAGGCTACAATTACTCGTGTGGATTAAGAACACTACGATGCACAGATGGTCCCTGTGACCCGGGATCTGCTGGAAACCAAGCAGAGCAAGCACCGGAAATGTAGCACACAGGCCTGGGGTCTTCCCTGGTCCTACCTGCTGCCTATGGGTAGGGCTTTCCAGAGCCACTGACTTCAGAGGTACTGATGCCAGTCCTCTTGGCCATTCTCCATCCAGAGCCACAGCTGAAGCACCACTTCCTGTTCTGTTACTCCCTCTACCCCACCCGCCATGTACTTTCAGTGATGGGGCCCTCTGCCTGCTCTGGCCAAGTCCTCTTATGCCCATGGTGAGTGCAGCTCCCAACCACGGAAATATTTCAATCTGTAACAGGCTTGTCCTTCCTGTTCACAATGTCCAATGTGCACAAAACCAAGGATGAGTTTGAGTAGTTTGAGGTTCTTTACCACCCTCCATGGCAGGGCTATAGGCATCCACAATGGCTATTCTCAGTGGAGAGCATCTATGTCCATGACAGTGACTTCCTGTGGGGCTGCTGAGTGCCTAAGAAAACGGAAGATATGTTTATGATTGACTCTATTCCATCAGAGACAGGAGCCAGAGGGATCGTCCCTTATACTCTCAGATCTGTTTCCTATTTTAATGGCACTGTTTTCTAGTATGTATAGTCCCACCAGTTGCTGTGAGAAAGGATGGCTATACATACACACTGATCATAGCCTAATTCTAGAAGTTGTTAATTCTAAGCCCAGTGGGTCAGCCAGGCCATGCTTCCATCCAAGCCCAGACGAAGGACCCTTCCATTTCCCCTTGTAGCCCCTGCGTACTCCTGGGCATGGGACAGCATAGCTCTGGGTCTTCCCATGGGATTCTTTCCCTTAGTGTCCTGCCCAGAGCCCACTCTCTGAGGAACTACCTGACTCCAAACTTCCCCTTTCACAAGGACCAGACATATTGCATTAGGGTCTGCTAGACTGACTTCATTTTGACCTGGTTATATCTGCAAGGGTTTACATTGTGAAGTACTAGGGGTGATTAATACTTCCACCAATGTTTTGGGGGGTTACCAGTCACCCACTAACTTAGTGTGCAGGTGGTATGAGAACTCAGATGCATGGTTAGCTCCAGGATCAACACCATGGCCATAGGATGTTCTCTCCACATTCTTCCATAACCTAAATCAGGCAGCCTGGGGTCAGCACAGAGGATGTCCTGTGGCCACGAGCAGCTATAAGCAGTGGGGAACCACTGTGCCATGGGGCTTGCAGGCTCAGCAGGTCCCTCTGCCAGACATGCAAGCTCAGCTTCTGCACCCTCCTCACTGCCTGCGCAGCTGCCCTACAAAGGCCTATTACGATAAGAATTAATGTGAGAATCTGAATTGGGCACAAACCCCATTCTCTTTAGAAATCATGAGCTATTCTCCTTCCTGAAAGGAGCAAGATTGTGCATTGTTCACACTGAGGCGGGAGAGAGAAAGGACTGAATAAAGAGGAACAATTCAAAAGTGCTGTAAAGACAAATGTTAACGTCTGGAGCAAGCATCCGCTAAAAAAAAGGCATACTCCATTTTTAGGATAATGATTTCTACTTATGTGTGTTTGCCTGGATGTGGGGATGCACATGTGAGTGTGAGTGCCATTGGGAGCCACTAGAAGGCATTGGATCCTCTGAAACTAGAGTTACAGACAGTTTGGAACAACCAAATGTAGGTGTTGGGAACCCAACCTGGCTCCTCTGGAAGAGCATCAAGTACTCTTAACCATTGAGAATTTCTCTAGCTTCATATTTTTCTTAAAGATGACAAAGACAGAATCCTGTTAAGTCACAACTAGGGTTTCCAGGTTCTTAGTGTGATGAATCCCTAACCCCTAAGAGCCTGTTAACATCTCTGAAGAGTGGTTTATAGCAGCACAGTGTCTGTCCCTCTCCCAGCCTCTGACAGAGGAACTGCCCAAGCTCTCAGAAAGGCAGCTCTGTGGCCCCTAGTCAGTTCCTGAGCCATGCTTAGCAATGCTTGCTGGTCAAGCAATTTGTGATCTCTTAGCAGGTGAAAGTGATTTCAAAAGGCACAAATTGGGCCCCTTCCTGCTGTATCACCAAAATGGCTTTGGGGAGTGTTGGGTGCCTGTCCTTCCACCTGGTAGAGCCCCCAAGTTCTTACCCAGGACTACATGGTTTAATGGTCTGATGGTAGCAGTGATCTCTGTCCTGATGGATAGTTATTGCCAAAGGTGACAGTGTGGTGTCCACTTGTTCCCAAATGAAGTCCTCCTCCTAATAGCTGTCCTCAGAAACTACCTGCCACAGGAGTGTGCAACCTGCAGTCCTTTCTTCGTGCTGATTTCTCTAAGCAACTGTACAACACCAAATGGATGCTCTCACTCTGTGGTACTGTCCTAAACTTTCTCCTCAGGCCATAAAGGTTTTCCTCATAAAGGAATTTCTATAGTGTTCTCAAGGGCCCAGGGCCTTGGGGATACTTCCTTAATCTCAATCTGTTGTGATATTTGTCAGTAGGTTCTCTCAGGTTCCTTTAAGTAGGGAGCTCTTCTCGGCCCAGTCCCCCTAAACAGACATGCCATATCACAATCGTGTATCCTGAGTGTGTGGCCCTGGTCTCAGCCCATACATAGCATGACATGCTTAGGGCACTTTCACAAAGACCTTTGTCTAGGAACAGACACACTTCTTCCCGAGTGCCCATAAAGAAATCTGTTCAGTCCTCTACAGGTTCTAGAATTTTCCACATGGATTAGATGCAATAATAACCTGTTTCCTCCTCTACCACTGACTTCGGCTTTGCCATCTGTCACAGTTTTGTTGACTTAGTATCTGGGAAGACTTGAGGAACTGGCCTGTGAACATGTCTTGGAGGGGCCATTTTCTTGATTGCTGATTGATGTAGGACAAGCCAGCCCACTGTGGGTGGTGCCATTCCTAGGCACATGAGCCTAGCTGTATAAGAAAGGTAGCTGAACAAACCAGGAGAAGCAAGCCAGTTCTCGGTGGTTTCTGATTTAGTTCTTTTCTCCAAGTTCCTGCCTTGAGTTACTCCTGGTTTGGCTTCTTTCTATGTAAGCTGAAATAACCCACCCCTACCCCTCCACCCCATCAAGTTGGTCACATTTTATCACAGCAACAGGAAGCAAACTAGGATACTATTAAAGCTTCTGCTTGTATACAATGAAACCATGAGAAAAAACCCCAAGGATACTGTGCACAAACTGTAGATGCCCAGTGTGAGACAGCGTTGTGTACACTCTGAGAGAATTTTCTTCCTAGGGGGACTCATCTTTGGTCACTTTAAGAGTATTGCAGCCTACTAATTGATTCAGGTTTTTGCTTTCTGCCTTCTACCAAAGAGATCATAGCTAAAAAAATAAGAGTAAAGTTCCATAAAATTAACATAAAATATACATGAATCACTGCAGAGTAAACGTACTTCTTGTCTTTCTCTCTTGATGGTATTGGAGAGGCCAGGGATACTGGTGACCCACTCAAGAGGAAGATGGGCTGGAGATACGGTTGGTGTGAAACATGGGCTGGTTTTCTGGGGTTTGTGACTTTTCTATGTACACTCCCATTATCCACAGCTATCCTGGGGCGGGGGAGGGACCGGCGGGACTCTGACATCTGACAACAGGTGCCATCAGTTCAAAGGGTGTTGGGAATCATGACAAAAAGTTTCCAGTGCCATGACATCAGACAGGAAAAGAGTCGATAGCAGCTTCCCCAGAAGTTTCTCAGACATTTCCAGTACTCAGCTAACCTTGCCACGGCCCTGACCATTGGCAGGACTGAGAAGTTGGAGGAAATCTTTTCAGACTATCAACAAAACAGAACCAGGAGACTGTCCCGCTAAAAGACGCTCCAACTTGACCTTCTGGTGTCTCTATAGAAAGAGATCAATCAGCTCTGTAGTTCAATCTGAAAACAATCAGAGGGCAGACTGGCAAACGGAAGGGAAGAGGGCTGTAGAGGGGCTGTAGGCACTTCACAAAAGCATGGGTTCTTTTTTTCTGGGTTTTATTATGTATGTGCTGTTTGCGAGATTTTGAAATTTTTGTGATTTTTTAAAATTGAGTTTAAGTCTTTAAGTACTTAGGCAGTGGTGGCGCATGCCTTTAACCCCAGAACTTGGGAGGCAGAGGCAGGCAGATTTCTGAGTTCGAGGCCAGCCTGATCTACAGAGTGAGTTCCAGGACAGCCAGGGTTACACACAGAAACCCTGTCTCGGAAAAAAAAAAAAAAAAAAAAAAAGTACTTACCTAACTTAGCATTTGTAATTTCATCTTATTCAGGAGAACCTCATGCTGACCATTGTGACCTGGGCACCCCACCACCTCATAGTCTTTCTGATGCCCAAAACCTGCATCCACTATCCACTTGGGGTTCCAGTGCCCACTAACCACATGGGACCATGACTGTCAGCCTTGAAGACAAGGTGTGAGTCCAGGGCACTCACTCACTACCCTGGAGTGGGGGTAGGGAATGCTTCTCTAAGACTTGTCACATGCAAATGGCATTGATACCTGTTTACCCAAAACCTGATTCATTCTTTTCTTCCTTTTCCAGGGGCTGGGCCCTTTCCCAATAAGGTAGACTTTATTGGAACAAGATGCAGCCCATGAGCAGTGACTGTGAGTGGGCTGCTACAGTGACATTTTGATCACACACACACATACCACCCTCTTAGGTGGGACTCCTCAGGTATGGGAACAAAGTGACCATCTCCCTCCTCTAGCATCCTCAGCATCCTGGTGAAGAAGCTCAGACACAGGTGACCCAAGATGGATGATTTTCCCAAATGAGTGCTCAATGCTAGCCCGAGATTTCTTTGAGTAAAACAGGAAAGTTAACAGTCCTACTGCCTTGCTGGGTTAGGAGGCACCAACAATCAAACTTGTACAACATTGTGAACACTGTGTCCAGAGCTCAGTGAATGTTCAAGACTTCTGGTGGCTGCTCAAAGGGGCCACTGTCTGTGGAACTTTGAGTAAAAATGCCCCCCATAAGCCCATAAGGAGTGGCACTATTGGGAGGTGTGGCCTTGCTAGAGTAGGTGTGGTCTCATTGGAGGAAGTGTGCCACTAGGAGGCAGGCTTTGAGGTCCCAGGAGCTCAAGTCAGGCTAGTGGTTCCTTGACTCTTCCTGCTGCCTTCAGATCAAGATGTAGAACTCTCAGCTCCCTCTCCAGCACCATGTCTGCCTGCATGCCACCATGCTTCTCAAAATGTTGATAATGGACTGAACCTCTGAAATTGTAAGCAGGCCACAATTAAATGTTGTCCTTTGTAAGAGCTGCCGCAGTCGTGGTGTCTCTTCACAGCAGTGAAACCCTACTTAAGTCACTATTCCTGTTATTTCAGCCAGTAAGAAGTTTTGAAACAACAACCAGACCTATCGATATCACCCAGGTCGTGGACAGAAGCGTTTTACAGTACAGGGAAAGTGACAGGCCCTAGAGAACGCCAGGGTGTCCCTCGTAAGACTACCTAGCCATATTCATGGCCTCTATTAATCCCTTCCGATCCTGAGTGATCCCTGAGCTTACACCCCAGAAGACACCACGAGAAACTGTTCCAAAAGCACTGTTTCTACCCAGAAATACTGTGTCTGCAGGAGGCCTTGGCTCTGCAACTCCAATTTCTCTGTCAAAACAAGGAAATGAAACTAATCTCACATGATGGGCCCTTACTGAACTCTTACTGCCTTCAAATGATCACCTCCCCTCTCAGGGGGTTTATAAACCATCAACTTGAATGTCATTTCTAACCCTGCTGTTAGCTCTGAGGTTGGGAACTTGCTGGCTTCCTCTTTTTATAGAAAACATTATGTCAGAATCCTCCCTCGAACCACAAGCTTTCCAGAAATAGCTACCACTGAGGTGAAGTCGGTGAAGTCGTCTAAAGTGAGGCCAACCCTACCTAGCGGCGTCCTAATTATCTGAACAGTTTTCCAGTCGTTCAAAATAGCATGCTGTCTCCACCTACGTGTCAGAGCTGAAGGAAAATGAGTTTCTCATATAGTGATTAAAAATATTCTTGGAGTTGGCTTTGGGGGAGTTGTTTTTTTTTTAACTTAATTACTCCTGTTTGCCTGAAAAGGATTTAGATCTGCAGCAGCCAAGGGTCTTGTGCAGTTCTTAGCTTCGTTATTCTCAAGGCATGGTTCTGGCTGCCACCAAATCCAACCCAGAGCGCTAGGCGCTGGGCCCTTAAGGAGAAGAAGACTTAGTAACAAGGGCTAGTGTTGACCATGTGGGCATGGGAGTTTCCAGCCTGGGGAAATAGAATAAAGTCATGAGCAGCATTTCTGGAGAACAGATGATGTTTCATTGACCCTGCAGCCATTTCTCCTCCTCCTCCTCCTCCTCCTCCTCCTCCTCCTCCTCCTCCTCCTCCTCCCCCTCCCCCCCCCCCTCCTCCTCCTCCTCCTCCTCCTCCTCCTCCTCCTCCTTCTTCTTCTTCTTCTTCTTCTTCTTCTTTCTTCTTCTTCTCACAAGAACACATTGGTTTGTCCTTGGAAATACCCTCTGTCCACTCTGCTCACAGGTGAGCTAGGTCATGTGAGGCTGGTCCTACTTTGGGCCTCAGAATGAATCCCTGAACTAGGACAGGCCAGTGAAAAGTCACAACCACGCATCTGCCATGATCAACTAAGATGTGAGACACAAACAGCAGCCCAGCCAGCTACCATTCTGAAGCACACACTGGGACTGATGAAAAGGCCCTGGTTCTTTTTTAAATGCTTCAGGATTGGATCTCTCATCTTTGGGATACTGAGAACAAAACTCAAACAAAAGTAGGAGCTAGAGGAGGAGAGAAATGGAATTTGAAGAAGAATACAACAGTGATCACACCTAAATAACAGAAATGAATTGACTGATGTGAACTATGCTTGGCCTGAAGCTGTCTAGATGGTTCAGTGAGGCAGAGTCACATGTGCCTTACTCAGGACCCGTTGTTACCTGGGAGACTGTGTAAAGACCATAATCTCAAGGGTATGGTCATTGGGAACAGACTCTATTATGTGTGTCCAATAGCATGATGTGAGGTCCTGGCTGGACATGGGCATCTCTATGGCCATCAGTGTACATAATAATCTGTCCTTTTGCTTGTGGATTTGGAGATTGCTTGTCATTGCAGTTGGTTGTTATATAACAAGCACCTCAAAGCTTTCATGCCTTAAAACAATGAACTTATTTATTATATCACCATTTCTGGAGGACAGGAATTCACATGTAGATCATCAGGACACTGCGGCTCAAGTTCTTTCCAGACTGCATAGGGAAAATGTGATTGGGGTTACAGTCATCTATCGAAAGTCATAGAGACTGAAGATGTCAAGACAGCTCACTCATGCAACTGTTCAGAAAAAAAAATCCCCATTCATCACCCTATGACCTCTCCATAGGGCCATTCAAACAACTTTATAACATGGGAGATGGCTAGGTCCTCCAGGAGCCAGTGATGTAGAAAAGACAGTCATGAAGAGGTGGTAATGACTTCTAGTTTTAGGCTCTCATCACAGAGTTTAGACCTGGTCTCCAAGCACGCACAGCCCATAATTTCTGGTGCCATCTCTCATTAGGATATGGCCAGAGAGAGGGAAACTAGGGGGTAAAAAAAAAATAGACAAAACCATATGCAAATCAAACCAGCCACTGGTGGTTTCCTTAGGGGTAACGACACCAGCAGACCTGCAGATGCCTGGGGGAAGGATCCAGAGAGAAGAAACAGCAAGTCTCAAACTCCGGAGGTCAAAAGAATTTTGGCATATTCTAAGTGAACAAAGGAGAGGACCTGGCAGAGCCCGGAAAGATGTAATGGACACCGATGTCTGCCCAGGATCACTGGGACGGGTCCCTAGAGAAAAAAATCTTCTGGCTACTGTGTGGCTAATGTTCAAGCTGTCTGAGTGGGCAGTAGGAGGGGGTTCAGGAAAGTTCTAAAGAGCACAGCAGAAGATGGAGAGATGGTGGGAGGTGGGAGTAGTGGAGAGAGGAAGATACAGTCCGGAGAGTGCGGTTATTCTGCCATGGGTGCTCATCAGTTCCCACCCGTGGCCATGGGTGCTCATCAGTTCCCACCCATGGCCATGGGTGCTCATCAGTTCCCACCCATGGCTTGTGTTCTCAGAGAAAACTTGACAGTATCTTTTGCCAAGTAGTTACAACTGTTTCACTCGATGACAGTCTATAAGCATAGCTGTAAAGGGACAATCATAGCAACAAAGGAATCCTGCCATTCTCTGTGCATGGGACATCATAATGGTTCAAGATGTACTTTGTCCAGTGAAGGTGTGGACGGACATTGTATTGAAATGGGTCCCACTGTCTAGGCCTGTAGTGTGAACCACACTTTCTGATGATGTCACCCTCAGAATGATAGAACCAAGATATTTGTCATCAATACCTGTGGCCCAACACATACAGAAGCAGCCATGTGGCCGGTGGCATGGTTCACAGAAACTTTCTAATAGTTTTAAAACTCCATCATTTCAAACCCATCACAGAGGGAGTGTGCACTAATCTCTTTGAAACTTTGTACTATTTCAGCTCTTTCTGGGAACAATTTCAATTCCTGGACAGCAGCTTTAGAAAGCCTCTAAACTAATTCTGTCTAAACCAAGACATAGCAGTACCCAGAATTCTAAAGCCACATGGATTCTGGAAAACCATTTCTTTGGGGCCCCCAGAAAAACAATGGAATAAATAACACAGCAGATGTGTGAAATCAGAGAAATGTAGATGTCCCATAAACAGCTTCTTCCACTGAGCATTTTTTTGGGGGGCCAGCCACTACACCCATGTTTGTTTTAACACAAAAACTACTAAAAGCCCCATTCCTCCACGAATCCCAGGATGGCTCAGCTTTCTTACAATTTTTTGCAAGATCTGAGTCAATTGGTCAGATGGAGAAAGCAGATGTGGGAAAACCACATCTCTTCCTCATACCACAGCATGCTTAACAGCTCCAAGCCTCAACTCCTGCTGAATGGACAACAGGGTCTCTTGTCCAAAGGGAGGGCAGCTCCTGGGTGTATGTATGTGTTCCAAGAGCACTAACTCAGAGGATGACTACAGGCAAGGAGAGGACTCAGCGGTGGGAGGGCCAGTGGACTGTGGCTGCACTGGCTAATTGGATTTGCTGGTAGGTTTGGAGCTTGCTCTCTGGCCTCTCCTCCAAGCCACCCAGCATCTCCTCCTCACCTGGGAATTGACCCCAGCACAGCTGTAGTCATCTCAGCTGTGGGCCCGGCAGCCTGGATGTTTTGTGTTCTCACTTGCTTTTGCACGTTAGCCACAGAGTGTTCTGGAAGCTTAGGAAGGAAACTGAACTGAGCAGAGCTGCATGACCTGAGCAGGGGATGTGGGAGAGGGAACAGCCCTGGGAGGCTCAGACATCTGCATTTTGGTTAAGGCTTTTTACACAAATTCTCAGGTCATCTCAATCTACTCTCCCACCTGGTGTAGTATTGTGGGGAGGGTCATGCTTACCCCTCTGAGTTTTAGATAAGAGGACACGGTCACCCAGGGTGAGGGTGTTGGGTTTTTCCTGGGAAACGGTGGGGAAAACACTTGGAACCATGAGCAGCTCAGTGGCAGAGTCTAAGCTGCTTACCTGGATCTCAGAGAAAGGAAGACAGCAGCAGATGTGGGTGGGGAGAGAAGTCAAGGCAGGAGGACAGGTTGACCATTCTAAGAGAAGACACATCAGCAGCTCTGAGGTAAATTAAGGGACTAGGAATTGGTGACAAGAGTAGGATCAGATGCAAGAAATTTTCTAGAAATGACACTTGCTTTCTAGAAGTGGCAGTCTCTGGGAAGGTATGTGGGAGTCTTGGGAAGCAGTCAAGTAGGGGGAAGAGGAGAAAGGAGCTCCTTTCCTGACTGAGCCATCACACCAGCCTCCAGAAACTTCCATTTTTATCCAAACATGAACATAATATACATGGATTGGAGGATATAACTCTCCCATTCTAAATGACCAAGACGATGTTAAATATCCACATCTTGTTAAAGAGCAAAATAGTAGAAGATAGTCTACACTCCAGTGTGTGGGGACAGCCTGTACACACAGATGTTTGAAAATTATGTACAACCAATGTGGCAGGGGTCACAGAAGTCTGTGTTTGCACAAGGGGGTGTTTGCCCACTTAGCTTCACAAAACTGGGCTCCAGGATCCTGTTGTGGATGAATCCTGATGGAGCCTGAAGTTAAGAAAGGAGTGTCAGCAGAAGGCTGCTCTCTCTTCTAGGGCAGGGGAGACAGATGCAGGCCTTAGCTCACACAGTGTTGTCAGGGAGCAGATGTGATGGACATGGGTGCAAGCTTCCAGGTATGGTCTCAGCCTACTGAAGCTGCAGGAGACTCATCATGATGTACTCCCCACTTTCATCTGGTCCTTGGATAACCACCAAAAGATGCGTGGCAATAATGTGTGAGAAGTAACAAGAGGAAAAAGAAAAGAATGACCTGCGGAAAAACCATAGGCCATAGTGAACACAGTGCAAAGGCCACCAGCAGTAGAGGGGAATAGTCACATGACAAGAGCTTACTATCTAGCTATCATGAAGCACTTCTATAGATAAACAACAGCAAAGACATGGCCCCTCTTGATTAAATGGGCAAAGGGTATGTACAGACATTTCTCTAAAAGTCTATAGTTGGTCAGTAAGTTAGTCAGGAAGGAATGCTTGCCACTAGTTATTAGGGGATGATGAATCTGAAGCAGGAGATGTCACCTCACAGCTACGTGAATGGCTATGAACAGAAACCAGAGACTAATGAGTGTGGACAAGGATGGAGAGGTGGAAAGAATTCCATTGATAGAGTTGCTGTGGAAGACTCAAAGACAAGGCCTCAATGCATTCAACAGAGGATTGACTCACTAGCAAGTCCACTTATGAGTACAGACTCAAAAGTGCAAGGAGGGATTTGAAGATACAGCCATTGTATATGTACAGTCGCAGCAGGAGCGTTTGCAAATGTTAAATGTGAAAGCAATAGATGTGTCCATCAGTAGATTAATGGAAAATGCGGTATATGCATACAGTGGAATATTATTCAGTCTTGAAAAGGAAGAAGTTCTCATATATTTTGATGCAATCAAACCTTGAGGACATTATACTGAGTGAAACAAGCCAGCTATAAAACTCAAATAGCATTATAATCCCACTTATGCAAGTTTCCTAGAGTTGCCAAGTTCACAGAAATAGAAAGTAGACTGGAAGTTTCGAGGAGCAAAGGCACACTCTCATCATGTAATGGGGACAGAATTTCAGTTTGGGAAGATTAGAAAGTCTAGAGATGGATGCTGTTGAAACATACCCTTGAAAACAGTCATGATGACTACAAAGCCCATGTCATATCCAGAGCACAGCACTCTGGAATGCTTCTCCCAATCTCCAGCTCTCACAATCTTTCAAGCACCTCCTTGATGTTCCCTGGGCCTCAGAGTGGGTGATAGAGATGTGCCACCCAAGGCAGATCACTTGGCAGCCTCTAGTCTCAAAACTTGGTGAGTTATAACCCTCTGCTTTAATGACTTCTCACAACTAAAAGATGCTTCACTAAGTAAGAGAGCTCTGCCACTCACTGAGTGAGAGAGAGAGAGACAAAGACAGAGAGACAGAGAGAGATGCACACACAGAGAGACAGACAGACACAGAGAGGGAAAGAGAGAGAGAAGGAGGAACAGGAGTCATTGTAAGGAGGTGGTATGTCAACAAAGGAAGAGCTATGATCACAATATGCTATATAAGAAGTAAGAAATTCTCAAAAATGTTTATGATATGTTTGATACAGTGTGCATTTCATCAAAGACGTGTAAAGACACTGTCTAGCATCTTCCCTTTGCCCTGTCACCTGCTCTCAAGGCACAGACCTCAAGGTCAACAGAAACGTATTCTTAGGGAGCAGCAGATGTGAGCCCATTTAGATGACATAGTAGTCCTCAGAAAGAGGAGTTTCCTGAGGTCTGATGTACAGAGAGAGCCATAGGCCAGATACCTGACATGTACACCAGGCCACTGTGGACGTCAAGTGTGGAAGGTTCTCAAAACACTAACTGTGGATCCTCCATGTGATCCATCTACACTGCTCCTGGTATTTATCCAGAAGACCACATGACAGGATATCACCGAGCTCCTTGTTTATCAGTGTTTTCCACAGCAGTCCTCGCAGGAGCTGAGTTATAGGCCTAACCTAGGTGTCCAATAACAAAGGAAACTTGGTCTCTTGGCTAAGGAAAATGTGGAAACCAATATTATCTGAGACAATCACACTAAATGAATTACGTCAGTCTCAGAAAAAAAATGGAAATTATGTTACCTCTCACATGTAGGTCCTAGATTTTATGCAGATACATAAGAACGTGTATTTTAACATGAAAGTCGACATGATATTACTGGCTGTCTATGAAGACTGACGGTGGGAAGGAGAGGAGAGGAGAGAGGGCAGCAAGGGGTTTGTGTTTGTGCTCATCACACAGAAGATTCACATTAAAAACCATGACTCAGCATCCTTCACAGCTGGCAGAATGTCACTCAACTCCTTAGCTAGCTGAGTAGGGTAACAGCTCTGTGAGAATCTTTGAGCTTTTTCTTTTATGATTTCTGTGACTGCAGGCCAGCACACAGATCTGGGAATGCAATATCCCTGTGTGTTTGTGACCAGCTCCTTTCCACCTGTGATTTACCTCACTGACATGTCCCAGGAGATCTCAATTATTAGAGACAATTACTAGGAGGACAATTATTAGGCTTTCTCGCAGAACCAACACCTGTGGGTTGACCAGAGGACTAATAAAGCAGTTAACAACAGAACCACAGTACCTGCCAACCACCTATCAAGGACTCTTGATAGACTGTGTGGAATGACTGTTGCTGCTCCCGGCCACCCTCTGATGGCTTTAGTGTTGGGAGGAAACCTAGAGACCACTGATGGCCAGGGATGTCTCTGAGAGGCCCTATCTAAGGGTATTCCAGAGCGTGGGTCCCTCAGCTTAAATCCCTCTGTCTTGACCTATTCACCCTCGGATGCAGAAAGCAGCATCTGGCTTGCCAAGAACACATTCAAACACATTTTCTAAAGGAAAAGAGATGTTGAAATATCTGCAAGCTTGGCGAGCTATCAAAGACTGTTAGGAGCAGAGACCCTTCTAGATCACCACACCTAAAGGGTCCCAATCAAGGAAGAAGCAAAAATCATTTGCAGGTTTATCTCGGTTGTCTAAAGTGGTTAAAGCAAGCACATGTTGCTTCGATAACCCAAGGAGAAAGGAGTGCATACTCTGAAGGTGACAACATTGTGGGCTGGCTTCAGACACTGGGTGTGAGCGTCCCAGGGGCACATTCATTACAGTATCTATTGGAGAGCATGGCTGGGGAGAATTTGAATATCAGATTTCATGTGAACAGATGTTAAAACTAATGAAATAATATTTGTCCTGGCAACTTCCCCAAGGATAAACATGATTACTGATTAAAAAGACAGGGTGTCAGACTATAAGTCGTGGGTCTGCTGAAGCAGAAGGCCTGACCAGAAGACCCAGCTTCTCCCAGATTCCCCTTGCAGGCAGAGAGAAATGTATAGAACTCAAGGCTGCGGTTGGTTCTCAAGAAGAAACCAAAGATGTGGCTTAAGCTCCACAGCATGGCTCTGAAGTGGCCATAGGTGAAGACTGAAAGGATGGAAACAGCTCTAGCTGCTAGCCACCCAACTTGGGTTGAAACTGCAACTCTGCTGTGGGAGATTAAGGGGTAGGACCCAGTGGTTGGGTTCAGCGTTGACTAGACCATGATGTGATGGTTGATTGTCATCTTAACAAGAACTGAAATCCCCTAGGAGGCAAGCCTCCAAGCACATCTGTGGGGGATTATTTAGTCTCTGGGCACGTCTGTGAGGAGTTATGTTGATTAGGTTAATTGAAGTGGGATGACCTAGCTTAACAGTGGGGGCACCATTCCCTAGGCCTGAGTCCTACACTGAATAAAAGGGAGAAAGGAGGCTGAGTGTCAGCATTCAGGGGATGCAATGTGTCAAGCTGTTTGCTGTTTCTAATTCCCTCTGCTTTTATTTCTCCAGGAGAAGCCTATCCTTAAGTTGCTTGCGTTAGTCAGGCTATTTTAACCCAGCAAGAAAGTAAGACAGCCAAGACTGGATTAAGTCACTCATGGACTACTCATTCTCTCTCTCTCTCTCATGTCCTTTATACCTTGACTACAGCAGAGGCTTCAGCAGATGACTGTCACAGACTTCCTGGCCTCCTGAGCCAAATAACTTATGCTTTATGAATTACCTAACCTCCCCAATCAGAGAGAGGCATTTATAGCAGGCTCATGGCAACCATTTTGTCCTAGGTGCATGCAATGTGTCTGACCTTAGCAGCCACTCTGCCCAGCTGGATCCTGCTGGGACTCTCCCAGAACTTGAGTATACATAGCCCTGTCCCCAGAAGACTTCTGTGAGCCTGTGGGGTGGTGGTGGGGTTGACCTTAGAGAGTGCAGAGAAGAACCCAAGGGCAGTGTCATTCTTAGAAAGTTAACTTAAGTTCCACCAAATGTCTGGAAAGGGAACTTGGGAGACAGCTTAGTTTTGCCAAGGAAGAACGAGGACCTGAGTTTAATGCCTAGAACTTATATTCAAAACAAAAACAAAACAAGAAGAAAGTCCATGCGGATATAGATATGGTGGTGTGTGTCTGTTATGCCCGGGCTAGGGAAGCAGAGGCAGGAGGATACTTGGGGTTTACCAGTCAGATACCCCAGCCTCAGTGAGCACAAGCCAGTGAGAGATGCTGTCCCAAAAAAGTGAGTGACTTTGGAGGACGATGTCAACTCATGATGACCTTGGGCCTCCACAGGCAACACATTCACACATATGCATGCAGACTGGCACATATGCAACAGACACACACATACATACACATATATATATTATATACCACATACATACACATACACACACTATATACTACATACACACACACTACATACCACATCACACACACATACACACACCACATACCACAGACGTGCATATACACACACTCCACACATATACATGCCACATACCACAGACATGCACACACACAACACACACTACATACCACACACACACACACTACCACCACCACCACACACACAATACATACACACACATACACATACCACATTCATATCATACATACTACATATCACACACCCCCATATGCACACATACACACACATATACACACACTATATATCACACACAAACAATACATACCAGACCACAGACATGCAAACACACACATACTACCACACACACACACATATATACCACAGTCATATACCATACATGCTACATATCACACACAATACATACACACATACACATATACACACACCACATACCACAGACATGTATACAACACACACACATAAACACACACACATACATATACCACAGACATGTATACACATATACACACATACACCACACACTACAAACCATACACACACACATACACACACACACACATCCACACACACACACACACACAGACACATGGACACATGCACACATGCCCACATGCCTAGGAAAAGAGTTCCTGGCTGTGACACTGAAAACATGAAATTATAAGAGGATGCTAGGATGTTTGCAATCTTTCCTTACTACGTCAACATTCCTTGGCTCCACAGCTTCTTCTCTGTGGCTATTTTCTCCATCACTGGGAATAGACATGAAATGTGTCCTTTGTCTAAAATTCTCTAATTTAGAGTTATAATTGTTTTGTTTGGTTGGTTGGTTTGGGGATTTTTTTTTGAGGTGCCAATATAACTGTTTCTATAATTGCTGTTGAGAGCTCATTGGATTCCAAGAACCCTCTGAACTTCAAACAGGAAAAAGAACCCCTTGCCTGAGAGCATATAAGTTGCTACAGCTGTTCTCTCTAAAAATGCCTGTGACTTGTTTTTCCAGAAGAGGAAAGTGCAATACACTTTTTAAAGAGCCTAGAACTCTCATAAAAATAGCTACTTTGTCAACATGGCTTTATTGGGTTATGAGAAAAACAAGAAAGCCATTATTTCCATGTCTTAAATGCTCAAATAATTTATGCCCTCCACAGTAGTGCCCATTAAAGCACAGGTATGAAACTGTTGCCAGAGACATGAGCACAGGGAGAAAATGCTCACCGTGTGATGCTGACTGAAGGCAAGCAAAAGAAAAGCTGCCCACATAGTCTCCTTGAGATCCAGATAATAATATCATTTTAAGTGTCAGCACAATTTACCAATCCTGTGCTGTGTGCCAGGTTATCAGGTACAAGGTAGCACTTGTTTACATCAAATCTCTACATGACAGGAAGGTGTTATTCTCATTTTCTAGATGAGAAAACAGGTTTGGGGGGAGCCAAAAATCTTCTCTTATTTGGAAAAACCTGTGTTGGAACTTTGTACCCCTCAAAATTCCCAAACCAGAAGCATCAGCATCATCTAGAAAATCTCAGCATCCTCTGAAACACCAGGATCCTCTCGAAGCACCAGCATCTCCTGACAGCACCAGCATCTCCTGGAAGCACCAGCAGCTCCTGGAAGCACCAGCATCTCCTCACAGCACCAGCATCTCCTCACAGCACCAGCATCTCCTCACAGCACCAGAATCTCCTCACAGCACCAGCATCTCCTCACAGCACCAGCATCTCCTCACAGCACCAGAATCTCCTGACAGCACCAGCATCTCCTCACAGCACCAGCATCTCCTCACAGCACCAGAATCTCCTCACAGCACCAGCATCTCCTCACAGCACCAGCATCTCCTTACAGCACCAGCATCTCCTCACAGCACCAGCATCTCCTCACAGCACCAGCATCTCCTCACAGCACCAGCATCTCCTCACAGCACCAGCATCTCCTCACAGCACCAGCATCTCCTCACAGCACCAGCATCTCCTGGAAGCAACAGCACCCTCAGAATATTCAGCATCCCCTGACACTCAGACCCACACTGACCTCAAAGCATGGATTTTCACCTGCTGCCCAGGCAACTTGTACACACATTCAGCTTCAAGCAATGTTCCAGCTCTAAGCTACTCTAGGAAGAGGAAGAACCCTGCATCTGACTGTTAGTAGTGGTCAGCTGTGATTTTAATCATCTCATTTGCACTTTTCTATATTTGGCAAACAGCTTCCATCATATGTTCTGTCTATAATAAGAGAAGCATTGAAACAAGGGAACCAGCTAGACTTGTTGACGCAACAGTATGTAGCTCTATAAAATTCTTACATGGGAGCCAATTCTTTCTCTCCATCCCTTCCACCACCACCAGCAGCTGCAGATTTAGGAAGCTCAATTACAACATTCAATATAAACAGGAAAGGGTTAATCTACCCTGGGGATGATGTCACCATCAAGGAGTTACGTGGCACAGATGGTTAAAGAAGCCTGGTGTTCACCCATCTGGACAGTCTGCTGATCAGGGCAGCCAGTATGTATGCCCTCTTCAGGGCCAGCTGTCCCTTCCCAGGCGGCTCCACTGTGAGGCCACAGACTGGAGTGACAGGAATTTCACTCTTTCCTCCAGTTGGTTCAGGCAATGAGCTGCTGAGAGAGTGAGAGGGTGGGCCACGGTGGGCATCTGTGAGAGGACTAACAGCACTGTTACAGCCTGATGCTAGAAGCCTGGCCCTCTGGAGCCATTGATCTATACCTTCTCTCTGCCCTGTATGACAAAAAAAAAAAAATGATTCCTGATGATGAGAGAGATCAAACTCTGTTCTGTCAGCCTCCCCATGCTCTTCTCGGCTACCATTCCACATTCATCAAAGCATGCCAGGAAGTGATGTCCTTGTAAATCCACCTTAGGTCTGATGGGGTCCCCAACTTGTCTGAGTATCATCTCCTTTCCTTGATGACCAAAGAAGAGTCAATAGGAATCCTTATGACAGAGAAAAGAGCCAGCCAGGCTTCTCTAGACCCAATATCAGGACTGTGACGGACTGGTCATTCACCTGCTACAAAGACCCTTGAGGAGGCTCTGCTTTGGGTGTAAGTGTTCCTGGACCTCTCCAGGGGATGGTGTTTTAAAGATGAGGAATTTAGAAGTGGCCCTAATTTTCTTTCTGTGCCAAATGAAGGTCATTTCAGTGAGGGGATGTCCAGGATATAGTGTGACTCCCAACTGGGTTGTCTATTCCCAACATCTGGTACCCCATCGGCTCCCCAGAATGTGATCAGCTCTTCTTTGGAGATTCCAGGCAGTGTGCCCATGTGAATGGCTTACATGGGCAGTGCAGCATGAACCATGCATAAGAGGGTCCAGGGCAGTAGAAAATCAAGAGACAGGTTATCAAAGAATAGGGCTAAGAGTACAAGTCTGGAATTACAACCCAAGGTACCTGCTTCTGTCACTTGTGGTGATAGCAAAACCAAGTGGCCCTCAGAAGAAAGATGTGCAGGCCGGTTGCTTGTTTCTAGGAACCTATGTTAAGGTGTTCCCTAAATTGCAGGGTGATTAGGAGCATAGGGGATTTGTAAGGTTGCAAAGACCCAAGGTAAAGTAGGGAAGGGACTACAGATGCATCCACATGTCAGGGGCCTGGGTCAGGGCTGGGTGGGGTATGGGGATAAGATGTCCCAGAGAGCGTGGTAGGTTCTGCATAGTGATACTGATATTTTGATTTCATGCTCTTGGCCTAGTACTTGTTAGAGCAGCCCTAAGATGGGGCTGAAGGTGTCAAGGAGCGATTTGAGTATCTTACTTATTCTCCAAATGGTAGGAGCTAGTGAGATGGCTCAATGGGTAAAAATAAACAAACAGAAAAACCAACAACCCACAAACGCCTGACCACCTGAGATCAGTTCCTAGAATCCATCTGAAAGCCAGATGTGGGGGTCCCCTCATCTCATTAACACTCCCATGCTTCCAAAGCAAGGTGGAGGGGGATGTCAGTTCCTGACAGCTGTCCTCTGAGCTCCACTCACACACATACACCATGCATATACACAGTGGTAACAGATGAAAATAAAGCATCTATAAAAGGTAAAAGAAAGAAAGAAAGAAAGAAAGAAAGAAAGAAAGAAAGAAAGAAAGAGAGAGAAAGAGAAAGGAAAATAAAAAAGAAAAGAGAGAAAGGAAGGAAGGAAGACAGAAAGAAAGAAAGAAAGAAAGAAAGAAAGAAAGAAAGAAAGAAAGAAAGAAAGAAAGACATAAAAAGGGAGTAGCCAAGGAGAGAAAGACTAGAAACAGATAGGAGGGGCCCAACTGTCAAGAACGGGAGGCAGACATTGGTCCCGCTGAGCAGAGACTTCAAAGTAGTTCTGAGACATTGTAGCTAGAGGTCAAGAATCCAAAAGAGAATTCTGCCCATCCCAACTCCTCTAACTCCACTACCTCTTCCCCCAACCCCAGGTCCTTGTTATCTTTCTCCTTCCTTCCTATAAGCGGTACTCCAGGACAGGACTGAAGCAGAGGAGACACCTGAATACTTTGTGGTTGGGCCAGCTAGATTGATAGCTCATCCTTTAAAGAGTCCCAGATTAACAGCTGGATGGTACCGTATCCATTGTCTCTCTGTCTCTGTATGTGTGTGTCTGTCTCTGTCTGCCTCTCCCTCCCTCCCTCTCTCTCTCTCTCTCTCTCTCTCTCTCTCTCTCTCTCCCTGAACCTCACTCTCTGTGGTTCCTGAATTTCATTCTTCAGATTTGCAAGAAAAATAAATAAATAAATAAATAAATAAACAATCCTGAAATCTGAACTACAGTTGAGAATGGCTTTGGTGGCTTCATTAGTTTGAATGAGATGTCCCCCATAAGTCTCAGATCTTTGAATACCTGATCCTAGGGAAGTCTCACTTTTGTTTTCTCCTGCTTCAATTAACCAGTTTCCAGAAAGAGAGAAAAAGACATATGACCACTGTAATCCAGCCCCGAGATGGGCAGGGAGCTTTTAACATCAAAACCCATCTTAGGCATCCCTAGTGGTGTTATGGTCTGACCAGCTTTGATGGGCCCAAGTTCCTGCCAGAGACACCAGACACCTGCATACCGACTGTTCCCAAGCCAGAAGTAAGTACTCAAGGGCCTGGGAAATCTCAGCACTGACTTGCAAAGAGTGGATCAAATGTCTCTTTCTTTCAGAGCTAGGAGGCCGAAACAAAACCGCTTAGAAGGAACGGACTGACTTTCCATTTCAAAACGCCAGCTTTATCCTGCCCAGGGTGGTCTCCGTTCTCTCCACCCTCTGATCTTGTTTATCAGGTTTGCTTTTAAAGGCCCCTCAAAGATTATTTATGGGTGTAGGCTTAAGCCTTTGGAGACTGTTCTTTCAAGAGACAGACGGGTTTAAAGCCACTGTCACTTTGCCTAACTGATGTGGTCACGTGGCAAGGTATAGGGAGAGAGGGATCGGGATCTGTCTCACTAGAGGATAAATATGACAGAGATTAAACTCATTATAAACAAGAGGGATTAAAAACCTAGAGCTGGCCACAGCAGACTCAAATGACTGAGTATAATCTCCTGGGGAATTCTTTTTTTTTTTTTTTTTTTTTTTTTTTTTTTTTTTTTAAGAGAGTGTTAGCAAAGCTTGGGGCTAGTATCTTGGGTTATGCTCATAAAATCAGCAGTCCTGTGCTAGTGGGACAATAAAACAACATGGTGACTGGGGAAACAGGCAACAGTGTCACACCAAGGTAAGGAGGAGTCATCGCTTAGCCACAGACCGCCGTCCCCTTCATGACTTCCAGCTGGACACTCAACCCTGTCATTTCTACTGGCTCCCAAATGTTTAAGGGCTTAAAAGGAAATGGTAGAGTTATTCTCTTCTAGCTCTGGTTTCTCAGGACACAGTCCAGACACTGGCAGCTGGTACAAGGGAGCCCACAGATGCTCTTTGCTGCATCAACCTTTCCTAGTGGCTGAAGGGGATGCAGGCACCAGCAGAGCATCCTCAGGGGGCCGTAAGTGCTATATGCGGTTGGGCAGGGTGCCTAGACCTTGGGGTACTGTGCTGAGAGCTATGCTCAGGCCCCACAGCTCTCTACCAGGCCAGGAAGCTGAGGTTCTCCTGTCTTTTAAAAAAATAATTTGTGAGAAATGATCTGAGCATTCTTGAAATATTTGCAAGGATTTTTAAGCATACAAAGACAGGGGAAGGGCTATGTGTACTCATACCAGCCTCAAAACGTGTCCATGAGTGTTCCAATGCAGGGACTTAGGAGCTTTCTGGAACATTCCAAGGTACCTCTGGACCTCAGGACCATGATGACAGAAATGTCAAGAAGGCATTGAATGAAGGAGCCTGTTCCCTTCAGATGTCTTGGGGAGTACAGAGACACTTGACAACATGACCCGAGACATACGACGGCCGTTTTCTTATGGCCATGCATATGCCTGCAAAGCATCGGTAGCTGCTGTAGGATGCCTTGATGAACTATAGGAGAAAAGACGGGTCATGGGACCCATCACCACACCCTCATGACTTTCAGACAGTCTGTCTTCCACAACTCTGCATAACTCACTCCACCTGCAACCCTGTAACCATGGACTTGAGCAGAAGAGTGACCATGCACCATGTGACCTGAGAGTCCTTGGCTCAGGAATTTCATTCCAAGCTCAGGTCTGTGGAAGACCACATCCACATGTGTCCTAAACCTGTGCTTCAGGCCAGAGCAGGCGCTGGAGGCTTAGGAGGCTACTGGAAAGCCTGCCCTAACCATATTGAAATGCCGACTTCACTTGTAGTCATGCATCTGAGAAGAGGTGAGCCCTGCACATGGAAGCCACATGTGGCTAGCAGAGGATCCGCCCTGGTTATTTACAGTAGCTGACAGCCTAGACAACGTGAGGCTACATTTGGAATTTAAGAAGATATACTAGTGGTCACGTAGCCCTGTTCACATCCTCTAAGAGAACTATGATGTGTACGCATATTTTCACAAACACCAGAAGCTCTGGGTAGCACATAGTTCAGTAATTTGTGCAGCCTGCCCAGACTGTCAGCTCTCTCGGTACTTGGTGAGATCTTAATTCTTCCAGAGTAAGACAAAAAGCACTAGAAAAATAACAACGAAAGTCGAGATTCTTAAAAGTATTTATAAAAGTTATATATCACCACTAATATTCACTGATGTCCAAACGCTAATTTGAAAGAGTTCGTGGAGTCTGAACTATTTTGATGCATAAAAATCAGCTGATCTGGCCACAGATATCTAGCAAATGAGATGCATATGCTATTTCTTATTTCTTTTCCTGTGTGGAAAATCCACATAATAAGTTTATCTCGCTTACATCCTGTCAGAGTAAGTCTAGTGAGAAGGTTGGGGGGGGGGATGTACAGATGCTAGCTGCCAACTCTGACATCCCATCACGGGCCCTACAAGGTGGAAAAAGAAGTTACAAGTTGTCTTGTGGTAATGACACACATGATATCAGACACACACACACACAAACACACACACAAACGTATATGCATGCATGCATGTGCACACACATTAAAATGAAATAATATTTTTAATGTGGCCAACTACCTGAGATTCAAATTCCTTCATCCCACTGTGAGCAAAATGAGTGATCACTTCTAGGAGACAAGTCACTTCGATGAACTGGGTTCTGTTCCTAGCACATGGTCTCACAAAAGTGTGTAGTTCCAGTTCCAAGGGATGTGACACCTTCCTTTGGTTTCCCGGAGGACTTCACACATGTGTTGCACAGACATACATGCACACACACACACACATATATATAATAATAAATAAATCTTTTAAAATGCAGGTAGGTTCAATACTCTCATTTTTTCTTAAATTTTAAATATTCTAATGCTACAAATAGCCAGAACATTATGCAAAGCAGGGGAAAAGGTTCTCTTGGGTTGAAAACATTTAATCTTCTGAAGATAAACCAGCTCCCCCTCTTTGTCTCCAATGGAAGCCTTGGTTAGGTTAAAAAGTGAAAGAGAGGACCCCACAATTTCTTTGTGCTAACAACATGAATTTCTTTGGAGTGTGTTCAGGACTCACTTGGGTAGAGAAGAGAGGCACAGGAGCACAGAGGTGAAGCTAGGTTCACTCCCAGGCTTGTACAATAGTACATACACCAATCAGAAAAGCCGAGAGCCCTGTTGCTATGAACACAGAACAGAAGAAAGACATCAAGTATCTTTGGGGGCAATAGGCAGAATCTCACTACCAGGATCATAAGGAGAGGTGATCTCTAGTGGACCATGGAGTCTGCCCTTCAAACATATAACTTAACCCTTATGATTCCAACTTATGCAAATAGAGACTCAAGTCCCTCACTTGTCTTTAGGCTCTGGGGATTCAGTTTGATTAGAACAGTGGCAGGCTAAGGTATTTTGAGCTCATGGTTAAATTATTGTTACCTTTGACATCAACTTCTGAGATAAGTAGTCTAGATAAGATAAGAAAGGGGTTTGCCCACAATTCAGCCATCTGGTCAACCAGACTCTTCTCCATTAATCACCAACTCATGTCTTCTCAGAAAAGGAACTGTTAAGAGCAACATTCCCTGAATGTCCTCACCACCACTCTGGCTATGTGGTTCCAAAGCTGTGTCCCTCACTCAGAAGAGATTTCTATCCCCTCTAAAGCTAGCATATAAGCCTGGAGTCTGCCCTTAACCCTGTCCAGTAATCTGGACAGGAATACATCTATCACTATGCATGCAATGTGGCCTCAAGCACGGATTGTATCAGCCATTCAACTCTCCATTAAATCCATACTTTAAAATATTATTAAGATAACAATACATGAACAAATTCCAATAGAATACATGAAAATATTTTTTAAATAGAACAAAGACTATCCCATATGGTCTACCATGCTGCTAAAGACTTGAAATCTCTTCATTCACACCTCTTTTTCCCCTTTCTACGTTTCCCCTCAATCCTCTGTAGGAATCTCTGGTTTGCATTATTTCTGGCCTGTCATTACAACATTAAGCTCTGAATGTGGCCATCTGTTCTCAGGCACAGTATCCACACGCAGCAGGAACTGGCCTGTCTCTCTCTTCTGCAAGCTGAGAGACATGTGCATAAACTCCACCCCTCTCTCCTTCAAGTTTGAATTAGGGTTTCCCTGCTTCTCACATTCATACTCCTAAGCTGTAGAGAATATACTTGAGAGTTCTCAATATTGATCTATAATCTGCAGGATATAGAAGTATCATTAAGTAGAAAGTTCCCCTTTTCTCAGCTCAGCAGAATGTCCTGTGTCTGGAGTGAAGACTTCTTGTTGTGTAAATGAAGCTATGAATAACAAGATTAAGAATCACGGGAAGTATCCATTTTTGTAAAAGTCAGGAGACCAGTGGAAAGGGACAAAAGCAATGAGTAGCATGAAGAGCTAAGTCTGAAGAGAGAGGGGAGAGAGAGAGAGAGAGAGAGAGAGAGAGAGAGAGAGAGAGAGAGAGAGAGAGAGAGAGAGAGAGAGAGAGAGAGGGGAGAGAGAGAGAGAGAGAGAGAGAGAGAGAGAGAGAGAGAGAGAGAGAGAGAGAGAATGAATAAAGGGTGGAATACAGAGGCATCCCTTGACATGGGATCACAACACTCAACATTAACTCAAGAGAAATGAAAAGCTATCTACTTATGAAAACCTACACACACTGCTGATGTCAGCTTTGTTTCTAATTGTTAAGAACTGAAAACAATTCACATTTCCCTCACCTGAGGAGTGAATGAGAAGACTGCATAACATCCAGAAAGCCAACCAACAGTTTCAGAGACTGGGAGCGAGGTATGAGGGAATGAGTTGGAGGGAACTTGAGTGTTCTAAGCATTCACAGTGCAGGTAGCCATTCAACTGTGGGGGTTTTGACAACCATGGCTTGTCAAACTGTACGACAAAAAGGTAAATTTTACTACATGAAAAGCCTATACAATAAAACTATTAAAAAAAAAACAAAACTAGGGTGAAGGTCTCACAAATGTATGCATGTGGGGCCTGGGGAACTGGAAGACAATTGCTCAGTCTGGATGGGACAACAGAGAGCCAGTGGCTACTGCTAGGATCCAGTGAGGACCACAGAGCATTAGCATTGGGATGCTCCTATCAGTCAAAGAGCTCCAGCCACCAAAGTGTAGACTGAACATTGGGAAGGGTTGTGACAGCACGACATCTCTTATTCTGTCTCTACATTGGGAGTCTAAATTGCTACCCCAGCTCATCCTTGATCTTTTCCTTGTTTTCCATAATTTAGCAATGATCATAAGCAGTTTATAGTGTGTATATGTACCCACAGAATTGTCTCTGACTGCCAGCTGCTCAAATAATGTCACAGGCCTTAGCATAGGGTATTTCCCAATTATCTCATATAATATAATCAACCTGATTGTTCTAATCTTAAGTTCTTCCACATAACTCATTAGTTACCTCTCCCTCAATCCTGGCACCTGTTTCTTCCTCTGTGTCTGGCTGGCAAATCTCCCACTTCTCTCTCTTTCCCAGAGTTCCAGTCTCTGCCTGGAAGTTCCACCTATCCACTCTGCATTGCTATAGCTCATTCAGCTCTTTATTGAGGCAATCAGGAAGTGATAGAGAAGGCATTTACAAAGCAGACAGTTGATGCTTCATAAAATTAACAATACCAAAGTCCTGTCTATACTCAAATCTCTGCAAGTACAGAAATCAACATTTGTATAATACAAAGACACTCTTTACATAGTGCACAAGAGATTATCCAAACATATGTGTTTATATGTGCATGTAACAGAAGATAGCCTTGAGTATCATTGTTCCTAAAGAGTCATTAACCTGTGTGTGTGTGTGTGTGTGTGTGTGTGTGTGTGTGTGTGTGTGTTGTGGTCTCTCACTGGCCTGGGGCTTTCAAAGAAGGCTAGGCTATCTAGCCATTGAGCCCAGGGGCCCACCTGCCTCTGCCTCTTTAGTGCTGAGATTACAAATGCATGCTACCATATCTGGCCTATTATATGGGTTCTGGGGTGTCAACTCAGGCCTTCACACACTTAAACATACTTAAGTGCCTACGTGTGTTAAGTGCTTAAACACACTTTACAAACTGAGATGTCCCCTCAGTACCTTGAACCAAATTGTAATTTTTGTTAGTATAGAATATTAATTTTTATGGTAATTAGATTGTATAGACTTGTTTGATTTCCTTCTGGTTTCTTCCTCATAAACATATGGTCTGTATCTGACTTCACTTTCTTAATACTTTGTTTTGGACTTTATATTGAGTCTTAAAAGATTTCATAACAAGATTCATTGTCTCCATGAAGTTTGCATGTAGATATGGCCCTGATTTTACAGACACATCACTATGTGGCTCTTCACTCGTACAGCTCATGTCACACAAGGAAGGTATTTTTCTATCTACAGCTTACTGTAAGCCTCAGAAAAAATTATATCTTCAGCTCTACCAAAAGACTTTCTGCCGTTAAGATGTGTGGTGTAGCTTTGCACCTTGGCCTCAAACTTGATCTTTATGTGATGGAATTCTGCTGCTGAACCAATTGCACCCCCACCCCAGAATAGATGCACAGATCCTTGAGATATTGTAATATAAATGTGTCAGTCCTATATCATCTCCCTCAGTGCAACCCACACATTATTTAAGAGTGAGATATGTACCCAGGTCAGGCTTCAGCCATAGGTGTGAGATGTTGGTACTGCTGGTTGGTCTCCAGCTTCTGCCTTAGGTGTGAGATGTGGGTAGATTCTCCAGATGGGAAGAGAGTGTGGGATGCTGCTTTTCTCACTCTCAACTTCACAGTTTTTTTCTTTCAACTTGCATTCATGTGATGTTTCAGATAAGTGCCTTCCCTGCTTCCTGCCCGATGCATAATCAGTCAAGAAAAGAACTGGAAATGGCAACCAGAAAAACATGCTTTCCCTTTTGGTGCGAAGGATGACCCTCATTAGCACAGGAAACACCTACTCTCTCTGCATCCCTCCTTTGTTCTTCCTTCTTTCCTTCCCATCTCCCTCTTTTCTCTCCTTCCTCCATTCCTTCTTAACCCCCTCATTTCCTCCTTCCTTCTTGCCTGCCCCTCCCCACCCTCTCCTCTCTTTCCCCTCCTCTCTTCTTTCCTTCTTCTCCCTTCTCCTTTCCCTTTCTCCCTCCTCCTCTTCCTCTCCCATCTTTTCTTCCTTTGCCTTTCCTTTCCTCCTTTTCCTCTTTCACATCTCCCTTCTTTCTGTAAACCTTGGCACCACAGTCATAGGGCGGGGCTGAGTCAGATAGAGTCCCAGCCAAGGCAGCATGTGGACAGAGAAGGGGATACCGGGAGCACCAGTTGGCTTGGATATCACAGCTGGAGCCAGAGAAGGAATTGATCTATGAGAGGACAAAAGAAAGCATGTGGAGAGTCCAGAGACAGCTTCATATATGAAATAAAACAAATGGATATGCTAATGAGAACATGGGAAGCAGTTGCAGTAAGTCCTGTGGTCTTGGCATATCACCAGAGGGTTGGGAGGAGACGGACACACAAAACAAAACAACAACAATAAAAACAAACCAAAAAAATCACAAGGGCACCAGCACACATGGTGGTGACCAGCAGAGCATCCAGGTGGCAGCCTCTGCTCTCTACTGAGAGGAGGGGGACCCTTTGGAGTAATGACAGCTCCAGGGCTGGGAGCCTGGACAGCTGGCTGGGATAGAGTGAAGGAGCACTTACCTACAGATGAAGATTAGACAAGGACACAGCAGCCACATGGAAGGAGCTTCCCCAACCCCAAATCAATACTGATATCATGAATTATAGCCGATTGAATAATACAAAAATTAATGCACAAAGAACTATTTTTATCAGATCTGAGTGACAACTAAGACATGTGAGTATCAGAAAATCCTTACACCTACCTGTGGGATACGGTAGAATTAATTCACCCCCACCCCAAAAAATGATGGAGCAGAAAACCAGAAACTTTGTTTGGAGAGAGGATCTGCATGCATCGCCTCACAAGCTACTTATTGATTATAGTGGGGAAAGCAGACCATGCAGAGAAGGTTAGAGGATCGCACTTAGACACACTGTCAGCATCAGCATCTCCAGGGATGGGACAACAGAGAACCAGTGGCCACTGCTGGGATCCAGTGAGGACTACAGAGCATTAGACCTGGGATGCTCCTACCAGACATGGCACATGAGTCTGTGGCAAAGCATCAGACACTCTCAGCTAGAGGCCCTGTTCCAGAATGAGCAGCCTGTGGACTCCAGAAGTATCTAGTTTATGAAAGTCTAGGAAACTGCTGTAGAGTAGAGACAGACAGACAGACAAGACAGCTAAGTGCAAGCCATGATCTTGGCTCAAACATTTTGATATAAAGAAGAATTTTGGGCACAAGAGAGAGATGGTTGAGCAGTTAACAGTACTTGCTGCTCTTGCAGATGACCATAGTTTGGCTCCTAGCACCCACGTTGGCTGGCTTACAACTGTCTGTTTCAGATCTAGAAGATTCAATGCCCTCTTCTGGCCACACACACACACACACACACACACACACACACATACACACACACACACATACAAACACACACACACACACTTTTTTTTAAAGAAGAAACAATTTGCAGACAATTGGCAAAACAGACTCTAAGAAGACCTCAAGAATGGTGAGCTATTCACTTTCCTGCTGCAAATGGCTGTCAGTGGCTGTGCTAGAGAGTGGCCTGTGCTCAAGAAACACAGGAATGAGAGAGTTCCCTGCAGTGCCCTCTCTGCTGGCTCACAGGCAATTCCTTTTTTTTTTTTTTTCTTTTTTTTCGTTTTGTTTTCTTATACATTTTTATTTCTGTTTGTTTAGAATCCTGTTAAAATTAAAGAATAAGCTTAAGCTGCAACAATGGTAATGTATTTAAATTGGCCAGCCCCAAATCCATGTAGCTTTTGACCTAGAAATACAACTGCTGGAGTCATATCCTACGGATGTAATCAGAAATTTCTGCAAAAATTGAGCTGTAAGCTGTTTTAGAGAGGGTTATTTATTGGTTTAAAAATGGGAGCTAACCTGAAAAAGACTATAATAGGATTTAGGGACATAAATTATGATCTAAGCATGAAATAGAATATTAATACGGCCATTACGGAAACTGAGAAAACCAGTTAATGGCTTGGAAAAACGTTTATGATCTGTATTGAGTAGAGAAGGCAGGTTAGAAAACAATATGCCTGTTTCATCTTGTTACCGAAACAAGAGCAAAACAAACACTGTGTGCATAATGGGGACAGGGAACGGGTGGGATTTTAGCCAGATCCTTCACCACAAGAAAGGCTGGGGTCTCACCCACAGATGTACCATGAGCCTCCAGACCTGGCGTGGCAACAGTGTTCCCCAAATGTGTTTGATCAGGTCTTTTACTTTCATCTTGGACTTGTCCCTAAAACTCCTAGTGGGTTTTCCTAAGCTTTTCAGACACCCAGCTTCTCCTGTGCCTTTATTCTGATGGTGCTCCATCCAAGTTACTCTATAGCACGTTTCAAACACAAACTATCACCCCACAAGGCAATCATCCAATATAAGCATTAGTAAAGCCTACAGGTCCTTAGGGACATCACTTTGTTTCATGTGGGCTTTATATTTCAGGCTGAGGCTCAACTAAGATGGCCACTCCCAGAGGAAAGTCCACCCACCTTTAGCCATGGCTTCTGCATCTCAGAGTACAAGGACCATAAGTCCACTCTAACCAGAGAGGGGGCATGGCATGGGCCCTGTGTCTCTCATGCAGTTCAGAAGAGCACATAGGGTCCTTAGGTTGTCAATCACCACTCACAAAGCACCACCAAGTATCTCCAGAGCCCAGGGTTGGGTGCCTTCACAGAGCCTTGTCTGAGTCCTCTGGAGGAAACCGTTTCACACATCACTTGTGATGGGGGTTGACATGGAGAAAGAGTTGCCCCCCTTGACTACAGAAGGCTTCAAAGGCTTTGTGATAATGTCCACCCAAGGCTCCTCAGGAAGTGTGAAGGGAAGGCGTCTTCAGAGGCTAATAAGGAAAGGTGCTTATTAATGACAGACTTCCAGTGTGTGCTGGGACCATAGAGGCCTTCCCTCCTCTTTCTAGATGGTAGTCAGAGCAGGGGAGGGCATCCTGACTCACAGACTGAGACCATGGATGCCCTCGTTAGTCTCCCAACACTTGACTAGCTAGGGCTACAAAAAAAAATTTAAGAGGATTTTCTCTCCTGCATTAACCACCAATTCTGGAAGAGGAAATGTGGGCAGAAGCCTTACCCCTAACCTTTGCTCCCTGGGATTACTCCTCTGAATACATTAGAGGGCATCAAGGACTTTGCAGAGCCGGTTAAGGTTACTAATTAGCCCTCAGTTATGTGGGTGGGCCTGACTCTCATCACATGCGTCCTTGTCAGCAGTCTTTCCTTGACTGTTGGAAGAAGAGAAAGTGAGAGTGGAAACATCAGGAGGATTTGAAGGGAACTGTTGGCTTGAAGAGGAAAAGGTCCATGTATCAGGGAACTGGAGGCATTGGGTCCACAGCATGGAGGGCCAATGAGTAGCCATATTGCTTTCAATTCTGGGAGTCACCCTGGGTGTCTGACCTACAGAATCGTATTATGTGTGTTTGGTGTGACTTTACACTGCTCCTACTCAGTGAAAATACACAATGGAGCAGAACAAGAACAGAATTTCAGCAGCTGCAGCTGCCTCAGTGTCACAACTATGGGAAGCAGTTCTTTCCTGATATCAAGAGTGGTGAAGCCCAAGGGGGCGGTAAGCAGAGTTACACAAAGGACTACCTGAGATAAGAGATCAGGCTGTCAGTAGCTTCCTTGGGTTATATAGTCACTCCTCCTCAGGTATGACAGTAGGTCAACAGACACCAATGTGCCATTTAATTAAACTGGCAAATCACAGAGCCCCAGAGGATCACTTCCGGGATTGATACCTTAGCTTTTCATTACAGCAAGCTTAACATCGCTGATGGGGCTAAACCTAATGTTGGCCATAGCTCCAGATATCTGCAGTGGATGCATTCAAAAGGAGGCAAGGTTCAAGGAGCTAGAAGATGGCTCAATGGGTAAAGTGGTTGCTGCATAAAAGGGTCAGAATTCAGATGCTCAGCACCCATATAAACTCCAGGTCTGGAAGATACCTGAAGTCAAGCCTAGGCCTCTCTCTATGCATAGACATGAGTACCATGCACACAAAGGCACATGTGCACACACACAGAAGTTTGATTTTGATAAGAATACCAAATACTAGTAGCCATAATGTTCACTTTTAAAGAGAGAAAAAAGTTACCTAGACTTGTGACCACCCAACCCCGACTCTTCTAGAATGAACAGTAACATAAAAAGACATCAGTTTTAATTGCCAGTACCTAGGAGAGAGAAGGCATAGTCACTGCTGGCAAGCATTTTAAAGAGCCTTCTAATTAATTCAATGTCCTTTCCTGCTGCCTGATGGGTTAAGGGGAAGTGACAGATGTCATGTGTGCTGACTTCATGGAGCTTTTGACTTCGTTCCACTTGATTTACTCATCAGATCCAAAGTAAACAGGCCTCTGCCCCTAGCCTGGAGGGGGGCTTACAGAGCCAGCTCACTGGTTCAGTGAGCTGGGACTCCCTAGATGACATCTGAGAAAAACTAGGAGAGCACAACCAGGCTTTCTGTGGACTGCAGTGGCATTCCCAAGACAAGCAGACCACAGATCATCTGCACTCTGAGCATGGAGGCTACCCTGGGGGAGCTTCACCCAAGCCCTGGGTTTGGGTCAGAAGAGGCATTGGACCTATGGTATGTATGCTATAGGCCTAGAGATCAGGAAGGATGGGTCTCAGGGACTACAGTCTCTGCCTATTTGGTAGGTTCAGGGAGATAACATAGCAGCAGAGTGGGAAAGCCTTGTATCTGTCTATACCCAGAATTCCTTTCCCTGGGGTTTTGAGTTAAGTAGTACTATACATAGTCCATGATCCAGGTGTTGACTAAAGAGCCCACATCACACTTCACGTTTACTGATGCAGCAGCAGGCCTTGTACCAGTCTCCAGAGCCCAGGGAACATGTTTCTAAGGATACGAGACAGGGCCAGGCAGTCCCTAGGAGTGTGTCAATCATTGTATCTGTATCTTCTGTAGAGGGAGGTCTTGGGCATTTTGTTGGATTGGCTGAGTTTTCTAGCATATTCTGGATCTTGACTGTCTAGAGAGTCCACAGTAAGGCAAAGCAAATAGAGGATAGTAAGTGATGGGGTTGCTACCCCCCTGGAAAGGATAAGAGCCCCCCTTTTGCCTGTGTCCAGTCAACTGTGGCCAAATGAGAGAACTGCTCAATGGTTCTGCCAAAATGGGAATGAAGATAAATTCCAACTGTATGTGAAATGGGACAGATAGTACATAACACCTCTTCTGATCCTGGCAGCCCAAAGCACACCTCAGTGGGAGTTGGTTCTGCCCAGAGTAGGCATGTTGTGATATCTATCCAAAGTGTGATGTCCAAGGGCCCCAGCCTTACTCACCTGGTCACCTGCAGGCATCAGGCCCAGAATGGCATATTACTTCATCTGTCTTAGAACCTATGGCTTCTGGCCAATCCTGGAACTTGTCCCTGAATGCAGAATGCATGGAGGACTAACTTCCTTAGAGAAAAGAAGAAAGCTGAGGTGGCCAGTGACAAGCACAGAGAGAAATAACCACTGAGGGCAAAGGCTCTTTATACACACACATAAAGAGGAAAAGCAGCCACTGGCTGGGGTTCAGATGGGCAGAATAGGCTTTGCTTCTAATCTATGGTATGGAAAGCGCTCTCGCGTGTGCACACACACAGATTCTGGTCATACCATTTCTCCATGTTCTATGTCTCTTCTTCCTCCATGCCTGTGTCAGTTGCTTTTCCTTTATTGTGAAAAAATACCACAAAGCAAAGCAAAACAAAGCAGAGAAGAGAGAGTTTCTTCGGGCTTGGGTCCAGAGAGCTAAGGCTCCACCGTGTTAGGCAAACATGGAAGTAAGCAGTAGGCATGGCAGAAGGAGTAGCAAGCTGAGAGCTCAAACTGCAAACATGAAGTAGAGAGAACAAACTGGAAGCAGGGAGAGGATTTTGTCTTTATCTCAAAGCCCAAAGCTAGCAACAATATACTTCCTCCAGCAAGGCTACCTCACCTAACCCCTCCTCCCAAACAGTACCACCAATTGCAGACACTTCTCAACCCTTTTAAAACTGGATGTCCTTAAAGCATAGCCTATGATGTTTTTGATAGGGTTTCAACAGTCAAATAAATTAGCATACCATCACCTCACATGTGTGTGTGTGTGTGTGTGTGCGTATGTGTGTGTCTCTGTAGGACATGTTCTTTCAGCAACCTTGCGTCCAAATGTCAAAGAGCAAGGTCCAAAGTTATCTTCCCATTTTCTGCTTTAGTCCCAATGGTGAGTCAGAAAAAAAAAAAAGCATGTTTCCAATGTCTTTATCTCTAAATAAGGCAATGTCATACACCATCATGTGGCTATGGGTGACTTTACAACATAATGCCTGAGGAGTGCTCACAAGCAGATCTCAAACACAAGAAAAGCAGACAGGGGATGGAAAAATATCCAGAGAGGAGCTCTTGTGTACCAGCCCCTTCTATCTTGTTAAGACATGGGGTACAAATGGTAAATGAAACAACACACAACAGGATATTTTAGGACAGGATTTTTACAGGGAGGTGAGACAACAGGGTGCAAAACCCTCCAACCTACAGGGAAGAGCCTTAAGACAAGAATTAATCAACCCAGACAGCCTCAGGAAGTTCATGAAACCCATCAGATACTCTAGCTCTCCCCCAACTCCCTAGCCAAGTAAACAGTAAAGACTGCTGAGAGTCCTGTTCAACCTTCAAAAAGACTCCTAGGAGACAAAAAGCAAAACAAAATAACAAAATCAACCAAGCTGCCTAGAAGTTTAGACCAATTGAGACACCTGGGAAGGACACTCTCCAACCTGTTAAGCTGCCTACGAGCTGTACCGTGTGCTCCGGGGTCCCAGCTCTTGTGATCTGTTACCTGTGTTGGGGTGATCCTTGTTGCTGCTGCTGTCCGGGAGTCATTTCTGCTGCTGTGTACTCTGGCTTTTCCACCTCTTCAGCACATTTCTCATCTGCTCATTAGATAGGCTCAGTTCCTGGCAAGACGCTAGCAAGCCCAGAGGCCTCTACTTTACTATCCCGTCCCCAGGTGGCCTTCCATGCCCCACGATTGCTTGACAAGCAGGTCATCATTTTCTCAGAATTCTTTCCACAAGTACAATCAATAGCAACGGTGTGTGCTCCTGATGGCTGCATCATGTGGGACTGGAATATATTCATCACTTGCCACTCACCCTGGAGCTGGACTCAGAACCACGGTCTATACAGCTTGAGGGGAAATAAATACTCCAGTTATCCAAATACAATCAAAACCTCTGTGCAGAGACACCAGCTAGACCTAGATACAGGCAGCATCAAAAGTGCATTGACACCCTGCCCTTGGCCAGGCTATAGCTGGGAAACTTCAATCTTCTTAGAAAACCTATGTGATGTCAGAGTGAACCTACCCAGCTCTGTTGCCTGGACAAGGGACTGCCATTCTGTCCACTAAGACTCAAGAGTTTAGCCATATTCGCCTTCATACCATGCTAAGCCCCAGGTAGGTATCTCCCTTAGCATTCCTTCTTCTTAGCTGGCTGCTGAGTGAGGAGTCACAGGGGAAACCCCTGCTGTCATCCTCAGAGCCCTCTCAGGAGCCAGCAACTGTGTAGAAGCCACAGTGCACTGGGCTATTCTCTGGCCCCAGTCAGGAAAATCCTGAAAGAACGCATTTAACATTAACCTGGGGGGAACCTGTCAAAACACTAGCCAGTCTTAAGCATCTGTGATTTTAAGGTATCTTGGGCTCAGTATCCAGGACTCAGAGGAAGAGCAGGGGAGGGGCTAGGGGATGCTTTCATCAGGGAAAGAGCAGACGCTGGAGTTGGACATAATGCAGCCCACTGAAGGAAAGGGGCTGAGAGATTTGCGAGTCCCTGTTGGGATTTGGTAGAAATAGGAGGGGAAATTATTTAATACCAGTATTTCCTAATCATAACTTCTTGCTCTTTTGAAATACCCGGTGGACCACTCTGCTGGGAAAGGGAGATGATGGAGAGAGAGGTGGCTGCTCTACTTCAGGTGACACTTCTGAGGTACATCCCCAAAGCTGGGAAGTACTCCAAGAAGGAACCCCAGCATCCACAGGCCGAGCAGAAAAGACAGGAGAGGCCTCCAGCAAGCCAGCTGGGAAACCCTGTCAGTGGTCCTGAGGACAGACTAGGAAGAGTCCTGGTGTATTTTGGATGTCACTATAGTGACCAGGGGCTTTAATGTTCTCTACTGGTCTCCTCCAGCACCTGTACACACATGCACGGCCTCAAGCATCCATGCAGGCACACATGCACACACTCATGCATACACACACTATGCTTTTGACACTGAAAGAATGGGTTTGCTGTTGCTGTTACTCACCTTAGTATTTAGCTGACTTACTGAAACCTCCCAAGAAAAAGAGCTAAACAAACCAAAAAGCAGCTACAACAACATTCCTCCTGGACAGACCCAGCATGACAGTGAGGACCCAGGCATCCCAGGCCTTGACCAACAGTAGGCTGACTTGTGCAGGTAACCAGGTCCTGATTTCAAGGTGGGTTCAAAAGGCCAAGAGGTCAATCCGTGAACCTAGCCTTCCTCCGGGAGAACGGTTGCCTTTCGGAATTCCGTGACATAATAAGGTTAGAGAATTCCAAGCTGGGAGCATCTGAAACCAATTACTGACACGTTGCCAATTATTCAGGAAGTTTGATGTCCTATCCAAGACATTCCAGCCGAGTTCTGTAGGCACCGAGGGTCTGGCTGTGACACCCAGCTAGAGTGCAGCATCTCTCAGCTTGTCATGCACCAGGATAGGATAAAATAACCAAATCGGTGATGAAGACTTCCAGCTGTCAAGCTGTTCTTGGAGCTACAGTCACCCATCCCTCGGGGAAACAGCTGCTATGGGCTCTCATACAGCACACCCCACGTACTGCAACAGCAGTGGGTGCTCGGGAAGCTGAGAGTGCGGAGCCATGTGAACACTGGGGCTTCCATATTTCACTTCACTGCATAAGCCCTATGCAGGGCACAACACATGCCCACTGACATTCCAAAGCCGGTGCATCCTAGAACTGGCCCATCAGGGGAAGCTAGGCTCCCTTCCCATTTCCTCCTTCCTGTTCTCAAACTTGGCTAGCCCCATTCTGTTCTTTTCCTCAGATACTCCAGGCTTGCTCTTCTAGTCCCTTCCTCTGTTTGATGCTGTCTAATGAGCTGAGTCTCTTGATGTGCATTTGTAGAGAGGAGACCCTGACTGATTCCATTCTACTGTCTCTACAAGAAATAAGATTAGAGCCCTTTCCTGGCTTCATAGCTTAAGCAACACTCACACTGTTTGATATTCTTGGTCTGTGAAATAATTTGGGGGAACCCAACACATGTGGCTTGAATAAAAAGCCTGGAAACAATATCACAGACAAACACAAAACATGAGATGTCTCCAGCCAAGGAACCAGGGTGCTCCAGAGAGGCCTTGCAAGCATGGCCACCCTTGTGCTCTCCGGACAAGCTGGCGGCAACCTCCTGCTTGCTGCATTCCATCCTGAAGTGTGAGCTATCACCACGGAGAAGCTGAGTTCTGCAGTCTGGAAGGTGCCTGTGTCAGACACATAGACTTCCGGCCTTCCAATTTTGTGGTAAACACAGTGTTGTGAGAATTCCTTCCTTGAGGAGACTCAAACAACATCAGTCCCTCCTCACAAACTCCGATCGACAAGCTAGAGTACGATTCTGCCAGAGTTCTCCCCAGGGAACCCGTAGTTCATTGGCTTGCTTACAGTTACACTGGAAAATTCCTGTCCAGCATGCATGATGCCCACCCCAGTCCCCCCACTCCGAATGTCTCAAAGATAGAGCCCTCTCAGTTAACTCTAGGTAGTTTCTGTTCTCTAGTCCTGTTCAAGGCCCCCTGAAATCACATTGAAACAGGGCAGATTTGCATACGAATGGCTTGGAGGAGTGGCTGGAAATGCAGGCAAGTATTCAGTGACCCCCCCTTCCTTCTATGAAGGAACCTCAACAGTCCATAGACCCAATAGTGATTGACTCTTGCAAGCAGCAGGCATGGGAGATCTGATGATAATGCTGACTGTTAGATGCTTGATGGATAGGGCCTTACAACACTAGGAGATCCTTAAGCAGCTGGCCTCCTTAATCAAGGCCTGCACAGCCTGTTCATAGGACAGGTGTGGCCTGGCGCACATAGAAAATTTTAGGCGAGTCAGTCAGGAACCCTATTGGCTTCCCACTCACAACCAGAGATGGCTGTCGGCTTAAGGAGCGTGGAGCAGATGCTATAGGCTCTGCATAATGCCTTCTCAGAGGAAAGGGGCTCGGGGAGTCATTGAAATGAATTTAGTCAAGAGACACCACCCGTGTGGATTTTGAAGTATTTTGAAGACATGATTTGGGGCTCTGCTCTGATTGGCTCTTGTCATTTCTGCATTTTGTTGACAGGCCTTCCTTCACCGTACGGCATCCCACATACTCATTGGAGTGGCCTCCCTCTTTCTCAGAGTCTTCCTGATGTCACCCCCTTATTCTGTTTTCATTTTCTCAGTCATTGTGACCTGTTAGCTCCATGTCCTAATGGACATCTTAGCCATGCAACCAAACATGGAGAGAGGACACTAAGTTGCTATTCTAGAAGGCAAGGGGTCTATCTTTTATATCTACATGGGGATCCTAGCAATCTCTAATGCTGAGGAATGCCCACCTTAGCCACCAACAAGAGAGACCACACATGTAACCACTTATTTCCCAACACATTTTCTTTAGGGACTATACAGAAAGTTTTATCAAGGCTTCCTAGAGACAGAATGGGATGAGTCCTATAGAGCTGAAAGACACAAATTCATGCCCCTGGGTTTCCCAAAGTCATCGCTAGCCTTTGAAGAGACTATCCAGGGGCCTCGGAGAATGTGACTTCTATCAGGAGACAAAACAGCTTCACCTTTAATCCCGGGAAAGAATGTTGGTTTCCTCTTTGCTGATAAGGCCTATGAACCTATAAATTACTCAAGTTCTTGTGGCGATTATGTTATAAAAGACCACCCAGGTTGATGAATAGGAATTTTCAGCTGGAGAAAAAAAAAAAACCAGCAATTGTATCTCAGAGGCTGAGTTCCACTCCAGGGCTTAGCGCTGAGAGAGCACCCTCCTTAGAAGTGTGGGTGCCTGTGGGTACCAGAAGGAACGAGGAAGGATAGCATGTCACTGCACACAGGAATGGATGACCAGGAGGGCCCCAAGGGTCTGCCCATCCTGCCCAGGCTTGCATGAGTGTTCTGCTCACTTTTGCTCTTCACGGCAATTAGCTGAAGCACAGTGATGAATAGGAGACAGGCAGACACTAAAGGAACGTGTACAAAAGGAATCAACTCAGAAGCATTTAGGAGTGTCCATCTAGACTGTCTGTACCTGGCTACAGAGCATGTTTGCTTTTCCCTCAATGAAGGAATCCCTCTCCCCTTTGCATATCTGGTTGTGTTGTGTTTCCTTTCCTTCTTTTTTTTTTTTTTTTTTTTTTTTGGTAAAGAAATGCCTAACAGGGCTCATTAGAGTCTGATAAATGCGTGGCCACTGGCTTTTGTCTCCCAGCCAAGGGCTCCCTCCTGGGCTGGGTGCTGACTCAGCAGTGTGCACAGGCATTCTCTCCAAGAGAACTGGCCATGGTTGGCCTCTCATACTTGTGGTCACAGAGCAGCGCTTCATAAATGTCTCCAGCTAACGAAGTGCAGCTGACGCGAGAACGTTTGTGAATGGGATGTACCGGCTGGGCTTGCGAAGCAATTTCGCACTCGCAAAGGCATCGCATTCCGGTTATTCTCTGCGGCAGGCCTGGGGATGGGTTCCATTTTGGTAGCATGATATTCTTTCAGTATCGATGGGGGAGGAGGTCAAGGTGTAACTCGGCAATCTGAAGCAAATTAAAACCCAGAGATGTAGAGTGTAAAGAAACAGCTGTCAGACCACTCAACTCTGAGGGTTCTGGAAAACACACTATTAAAGATCACGGGGCCGGGGCTGGGGAGATGGCTCAGTGATTAAGAGCACTAGGCTGGTCTTCCAGAGGCCCTGGGTTCAAGTGTCAGCTCAAGGCTGTCTGCAACTCTAGTACCAGGGGCTCCACTGTCCTCTTCTCTCTCCCCCTCTGTGGGGACCAGGCATGCATGTAGTAAACAGACATATATTCAAGCAGAAGACCATATACATGAAATAAATAAGGTTTTTAAATATTTCAAACAAATCTCTGAAAATCACTGAAGAAGACATGTGATGTTAATTTCTGGCCTCTGAATGTATGTTCATGTAAATGCACTCTCTCTCTTTCTCTCTCTCTCTCTCTCTCTCTCTCACACACACACACACACACACACACACCATGGCTCAGTTGAGTAAAGACCACACTCACAGCCATGACACCAGGCTTCACTGAGTTTTGTTCTCTCCTCCTGAGCCGTGAATGTGATCTTTACGACTCTAACAGGATCCTTAAAGCTACAGTCTTGTCCCCCTGCAGAATAGTGGGAAAAATAAATCTCGTTTCTGCCGATGACACAGCTTTATTGTCATGAACTAGGAATGACCTCGAATGATCCAACCACAGCCAGGAGGAAGAGTTCAAGTTGAATCCTGTTAAACCCAAAGCCATCGTTGTTGCCGGTGACCTCCAAAACTCCAGTCACCACTCTACAAGGCTGAGAACAAATCAGTTATTAGCTCCAGCATCTAGTGGGAACTCTGTATCCATGGCTGTCCTGACACATAGGAGAAAGACTCTCTAAGGCTTTCCTGGATCCCTAACGACAAATGGTAACACTCAGCCTGAAAATGTTTTAGGTCCAAGTTGTGTGTTATTGGCTCTGCTACATTGAAGTCTGAGGTCTCCCTAAAGACCAGTGCCAAAGACGACTGCTAAAGAAAAATCTCAGATTTTGCCTGCAATGGCTTCCTCCATATCCAAGATAGCAGCTTCCAAACTGACCACACTCCCCAGCTTCCCAGCCATGGAATGGCAGCTGAGTCCTTTCTGCATTCCTCTGGAGTCCTACATCCTGGGAGGCAAGCTACTTGGAGCCATTCATGGCCAGATTGTCTTCTCCTCAGTCCCAGGGGCTGAAACAGGGCTGAATGGCTCCCATGTGGCTTCCTTCTTGAGTTCTGTCTCCTCTCCCACTCTGCAGGTCACTGGGTGAGAAGGCAGGCTTTGGTGAGAGCTTCGTGGCTGAAGCTCCTTTTAAGGCAAGCAAGCCCAGACCAGGGAAGAAGGAAAGCAATGGTTAGTGTTTCTTGGCTTGAACTGAACTGAACATGCTAGAGCATCAGCAGTAGCACACTCAGACCACAAAGACCTTGACCTTAGCCAGGATCTTGTTTACAGCATCACACGTTCACACAGTCACCCTGGGCTTTGGTGGAGGTTTGCTGCAAAAGACTGTCCTAGGAGAACAGCTTTCATATTTCTATAGGAAATGTTATCCGAGCCCCTTCTCATTATGTTGTCCAGTGCCCCACAGGGGACAGCCACGTATGTTTTTATTTTAATAACTCACTGCCAGAAAACATCCTTAACCTGAGGAACTTAAGTACTTCCTACTCTCTGACTATAGAAACCACAACAGGGGCTATGTCTTGCAGTTTCTCCCCTCTCCCTTCTGGAATGCTCAGACACAAATTCAAAGCTCATCCCAACTGTATTATATACCCATGCCAGGGTGCATGCTTTGTTCTTCCTCTTTCTGTCTTATTAACCTCTGGAGACACCCACCCTAGAACAGAGCCTCTTTTTTGCCAGTCTGTGATGTACTTGTCAAAGCCACCAGGAACAGCTTCTTGGTTGACTGAATGTTGATAAAGTCACACTCGCGGCCACACACTCATGCAAAACAGAACAGGAGAGAGGCTCCCATTCTTCCACTTCCTATAGGAAGCTTGTTCTCTGCTAAAGCAGAGGAGATGACTCTGTTGTCCTTGAACTTCTGATCTACCTCCTTGTCATGTGGTCCCCACAGTGTTCCTTCTCTGTGTTTACAGCATAAAGAAAGTTTCGTGCATTCTCTGGGCTGAGGTCATGCTGGAAAAAGAGTAGGCATGACTGAGTTCTTTCTGCACCTTCATGTCAGTACCATGGGCCGACACTGAACTGACCTGCTTCTCATGTCTCCTAGCTGGTGGCTCTCCTCTCTCCTCTGCCTCCCACTTGGCAGGTCTTTGGGTGCAAGGGCAGGCTTTGTGTTAGAGCTTCCTGGCTGGAGCTCCTTCTCAAATACATTGACCCATCTATGCCTACAGCTACAAGTCCTGTCTGGAGGCACACCAAGATTCTGTAAGCTGCTAAATTTCCTATTATCTCAAATTGAATAACACTATTAGACATGTGTATCAAATGATCCAATTCATATTAGATCATGAAATGCTTTGGAAATGACCTATTCCATAGTCTAACAATGGCCCAAAAAGGACACTGGCTCCTGACTGAATCTCTACTCACATTCAGCGAAGAGCCACATGAAGGGGAAGCAGGGAAGAAGACATTCTCACTGAGACACCACATTGTAGAATGTAATGAGTTGGGGCCTGGGCTCTGCTCAACTCTGTATCCCAAGGGAGGCATTCAGAACAGACATCAGACTGTCTGGTGAACTCCACCAGCACTTCTGGGGTTATGAGAGTAAGCAAGAAGAGAGTGGAAAGCTGGGGCAGGGACACAACAGTCATTTAAGCACAGGAGTGATGGCTAATCTTGACCTGGCTGGCTCTAGAATCAACTAACAAAGGACGCCACTGGGAATTCCTTCCAGGGAGTTTCTTGATCAGATTATTTGAAATGGAAAGACCCACCCTAAATGGTAGAGGTACCTTTGCTCTGCCTGCTTGACTTCACTCTTGCTGGCAGGTTCATCTGTTTTATTGCTGATACGTTCCTTCATCAATATTAGAACCAACATCTTCAAGGTAAACTGAAGACCAACAGCTCTCCAGGAATCCTTTAGCCAGATGGGGGCTGAGGCAAGCTCCGTGGAGGACATGTGATATTTAGAGGGTATAAAAAGGACTTGATGGACAGTGACAGAGACTGAGCTTGGCTTGCCTGTAGAGCTAGCTGTGCGACTCTTGTTGCTCTCCTGTTTTCACTGATTTTGGCTTCACTGTGAGAGACACAGCCAGAACTTCTGGCATTCCTGCTGGTCTCTCCTTACTGACTCTTGCCAAGGCTGAGGCCTGGTTGTCTCTCCAATGTCTATCCAATTTGAGATAATAGGAAATTTAGCAGCTTACAGAATCTTGGTGTGCCTCCAGACAGGTCTTGTAGCTGTAGGCATAAATGGGTCAATGTATTTGAGAAGGAGCTCCAGCCAGGAAGCTCTAACACAAAGCTGCTGCTATCCTGACACTACTGAACTGGACTGCTGATATTTCTGTGAAGTGTTTGCAAGTGGATCCAGCTATCACTGCTGACTCCTGTGAACTGAATTGCTGATGGGAATTTCTCCAAAGAACCATTTCTAAACAGGTCCATTTCCCCTGTGTCCTTTCTTTTCCACTACCTCTGGCGGGAGGTGGGCTAAAAGGGAGGCTAAAGAGTTTAAGGACCCTTGGGAGGCAGAGGCAGGTGAATTTCTGAGTTTGAGGCCAGCCTGGTCTACAAAGTGAGTTCCAGGACAGCCAGGGCTATACAGCGAAACCCTGTCTCAAAAACAAACAAACAAACAAACAAACAAACAAACAAAAAACCATTTAAGAACCATCATTAAAATAGGTTTTTGAAAAAGTTAAAGTTATAAAGTTCAGTTCAGAGTTTGGGGTGAGAGGTGGTCAGAGGTGGGGGACATGGGCAGAAGCAACAGCATCTGTAATTTTAGGTATTATCAAGCCAAATTATTTGATACCTTTCCTCAGAGACAACTACTGCAGCCCTCTGTGATCTTTGGTTCCAACCCACCCCCATTCTCTGGGATTTTACATAGAAAGCTACAATGGAAGCAAGAGTAATACAGATGACAGGAGCCAAGACACCCTACTCATCTCAAGAGAAGATGGACATCCTCTGGACCATCACCTCCCTCCTTCTCAAAATGGCAGCTGAAGTCCTTCCAAAGCCTTCAGCCTCTCCATCTCCACCTGCTATGTCCTAGTTTGGTTATCTGTTATAAACACCATAACCAAAAGCAACCAGAAGGAAGAGGAAGGCATATGTGACTAACAGGTTACAGTCCATCATCAAAGGAAGCCAAGGCAGGAACTTAGAGGCAGGAACTAAAAGCAGGGAGCACGGAGAACTATTGCTCACTGGCTTGCTCCCAGATTCACATTTAGCTGCCTTTCTTGTCTATCTCAGGCACACCTGCCCAGGCATGGCATAATCCATAGTAGCCTGGGTCCTCCTCCATCAATAAGAAAACAAAACAAAACAAAACAAAACCACCCCTGAAGACACGTTCAAAGGTCAATCTGATGGAGACAACACCTCAACTGAAATTTCCTTTTCCCAGATATGTGTAGGCTTGTGTCAAGTTGGCAAAGTCTAATCATCTCACACGGGTTCCTGCCCATCACTCTGGGTACCTGCATCCACTAAGAAAACATTTCCAAGCATATTCCTGCAATGCCCTCCATCACTGCCCCATTATGGCTATATCTCCTACACATGGCCACGGACATTTCACCTCTCACTCAGAATTTCGCACCACTGGACATTTTCATGACTCCCCTGTTTCATTTTCTATACCCCCTACACTACCCAATCCCCACCAAAAGCCACGAAGGAATCATGTCTAACCTCTGAGGTCCCCCTCACTCCACTCCCACCCCACCGATGAATCTCAGTACTGAGAGGAGCACTGGACACATGGAAGCACTCATAAAATACTTGTTGAACAGAAGAGGAGTGTTCCTGCTGGTCCTAGACATGAGCACATCCATGTTATTGCAGTGGTTAGCCTTTCAACTCTCTTGTTTGTTTTCCTTGGTTCTTGGCCATTGAATAGTCATGACCCAAAGAGACACCATGTTAGAAAGAGAGGAAACATCCTGAGAATTGGGCAGAACTTGTTTCTCAGGCTCCCGTTGTGAGGCTCAGGTAACCCTCAACTTTTATAGACAAATCTTCTCTATATAGCAGCCACTAGCATGGTAATAGCTATCACTTGTGAGCACTTACTAATTAATGTATCACGTGGTGTTAATGATCCTTGAGCGTCCTATCAGACGCCCAGGAGGAGGATACCCTCATTATGTGGAGTCCGCAGAAAATAAAATAGATTCTCAAAGACAGTGAATCCTTTACCAGAACCACAGCAGTGCATCAGCTAAGCTGAGACCAAACCAAGATTCAGTTCTCCCGTGTTCACACGTTGCTCCTAGGAAGGACAATGCCACATGGGAAGAAGTCACTAGAGGGTATATTCCTGGCAGCTCTAAGAACTTCTCCCTGACAATTGATCTATCAACTCACCCTTCCACACATCCACCCACCCACACTTCCACCCATCTGTCATCTGTTCTCCTGCTAATTAAGGTCGAAATCTATTATTGTCTGGACAGCCTCTGGGTGCTGCACACAATGGAGGGCTCCCTTTTACTAGCAGGGCTTCCCCTTCTCTGATCTTGACCCCCACAAGCTTCTATTTGCACAATGTCACATAGCCTTGGATTACAGGTTCAACTTCCGTTCTCCCTGAGAAAACCTGTTCAGCTAGCACCTGAGGTTCCTGGAATGCCTCCTTTATGCTAATGAGACATCTTACCACTTTAAGCCTTCAGGCAATGACATTACCTACCCTGGATGTTCCTACCACTTTAACCCAAGATTATATAACCCTTGATTCACCCCAAGTAAAGTAGATTTGTCTCCCCCACAGCTGGCCCCCATGTGTTGTCATTACCATATGTACTCGCAGGGCTTCTGAACACTTCATCTGTCGTTTCTGCGCCATTTGCCATTGGCCGACTCTCCCCAGGGTCAGGAAGGGCCACATCATCTACTCACACCCACTCATTCACACATCCATCTTCTATACTCACACCTACTCACACACACCTGTTCATCATCTATACTCACACCCATTCACACACCTGTTCATCCTCTACCCATTCATCCACCCATCCACACATCTGTCCATTTCCATCCACCCATCCACACATCTGTCCATCGTCCATCCATTCATCCACTCTATCTCCCTACCCACACATGAATTCATTTGCCAACTGATTATTCATTTAGTCACTTACCCATGCACTCTCTGACTTTCCCATCTAATTACACAAGTATTACGAGTAACTCAGTGCAAGCTTATCCTTCCAACCAGAGAAGCTAGTCACAGTGCCTGTCTCCATGGCAGTCCATCACGAATGACATCTTTGTCTTCAAAAGACAGTACATCATGACTTCATTAGCTATACCAATATCTTGGAATTTGAAATGACAGGAATTTGGCCAGAAAACAAACAAACACATGAAATTCAACCAACAAGAAACCCAAGAGCCCTAACATATTTCTGAGGCAGACAGTGTGGGAATTGTCTGTGCCATCAGAGACATCCTGTTCCTGAATCGTTTTTAAAATTAAAATTTAATTTGTCAAAAGAAAAAGTCCACATAGTCCATAGTTTAAAAGTTATTCTTGGGAGATGGCTCAGGCTGTAAAGTGCTTGCTATGTAAGCTTAATGACCTGCGTTTAATCCTTGGCATCCAGACAAAAAAACAAAAACAAAAACAAACTGAGCATAGCAGGGCGCACCTGCAGTCCCTGTGCTGGAGAAGTCAGGTAGGCTACCTCCTGGGATTGTTGACCCAGCAGTCTAGAGAGATGGCTGCACTGCAGGCCAGTGAGAGATCCTGTCTCAAAATATAAGGTGGAGAAGGACTGAAGAAATCAGCCGGTGTTGACCTCTGGCCTCAACATGCATACACATACCTGCACATGTTGCATGTGGTCATATGCACATACACACATACATACATAGAAACACAAAGATATGTGTTCTCCCTCTCTAGCTCGCTCGCTCTCTCTCTTGCACACACACACATACACACACACACAGAGAGCGAGAGAGAGAGAGAGAGAGAGAGGAAGAGAGAGAACGAAAAAGAGAGAGAAAGAAAAAGAGAGAGAGATTAATGTCAGGAAGATCCTCAACAACTGCCACACTGTCCCAGTCTCTCTCTCAGTTCTGACCCCAGAGCCTGCTCTGTCTCACTTGTTCCTTAGCAGCTGTCACTGTGCTACATCGTAGCCCACAGATGCACACATCAAGTTCAAAGTAACACCCTTTCCTCTATGTGTGCTTTCTCTCCTTCAAAACATAAAAAACTAATTAGTAAGCAGCATGAAAGCAAATGATTAGATATAGTCCTAACAGCTTGAGGCGGATTCCATTAGGAACTGGGTCTTACCGTCTCATCTTTGAGTCCCTTGAGCCGAATACACTTATATCATTGAGAGGAACGCTACAGATACACGTGAGATTTCCATCAAAACCAAACCCAGACTTTGACTCTCACACGCTACTGATACTGTGTATCCAGCATCTCTACAACAGGCACGGCCCTTGCTGTGCTTCCTTTCATTCCCCACTGTCTAGAAAAGAAACCCTCCAGGCTCCAGCTGGTCCCTTAGCTTCACAAGCAAGTGTTAATCTTCTCAGTTTCTCTCATCCAAGTACCAGCCAGGCCTGAGCCTACTTAGCTCCTCAGTAATGAGGTGCAAGCAGGCGCGGCCAGGACAGTATGACTTTTTCTCCATAGATGAATCCAAAATCAAACAGCATATTTTACAGAAAGAGAAGTTAGGTTTTGTTTTAGTTTTGTTTTAGGTTTTGTTTGACTTCTTTCAAGTTTTATCTGTGGTAAATCATGTGCCAATGTTTCATCCCGGTTTTTTGTTATTGTTGTTTGTTTGTTTTGTTTTGTTTTAACGGCAAACTATTATCTCCTTATATGGGTATACCATATTTTGTTTTTCCATTTATCAGTAGATGTAGACATGTTTTACTGTAATCAGTCAATCTGTGTGGCTGAGGCTGCTATTTCAGACTTGTGTTTTCATTTCCCCTGTGCGGATGCCAGGTACAGATTTGCTGGGCCAAGCTCTGTCCTATGTTTAATCATTAGAGGAACAGCCAGCCTGTCTTTGCAGAGTGGTCGTCACCGTCTTAACTTGCCTCTGGCATCACAAAGAGAAGCCTGCCCATCCTTGGAATCCTTGCCAATACTTGTGGTTGCCTGATTGTAGAATTTTTGATGTTGCTGAGCGACACCCAAGAAGGTTAAGAGACAACTACAGGATATGAAAGACATGTTTCAAAAGAAAGATGGGTATCATTACCCATAATCCTTCAATTGCCTTGTGGATCCTCTTTGGTCATATTAAAATAGTACATCAAATATTGGAGTCTTTTGTGTATTCACCTCTATCTTGAGAATTCACCAGCCATTGCTTCCTTCCTTCTTCTCCTTCTTTTTTTCTTTTCTTTTAAATCTGCCTGTACTTTACTTTCTGTTCAGCCTTGTCTTCTTTCTTTGGATCCCTGTTCATACACATGACTTTGTTCTTTGGAGTGTGTGTGTATACAGATGTGAACATTCATGTGTTTGTGTATACAGATGTGAACATTCATGTGTTTGTGGGCATGTCTCAGAAGTGTATGCATGTGGTGGCACTTGTGTGGAGGTCAGATGACAAAGTCAGATGTGGATCTTCACCTTTTCCTCTGGTTGAAACAGGCTCTCCTTTTGCTGCTCCCCAGGTTGTGCAGGCTAGCTGTCTGTGAGCTTTGGGGGAGTCTCCCACTTAACATCTCCCCCACAGAAGTGCTGGAAATGCAGGTGTTCCTGCTACCATGCCAGCTTTTATGCGCACTCTGGGACATTCTGGGATTTGAACTCGTCCCTGGGCTTGTATTGAAAATGCTTTTACCCCCCTGATCCATCTCCCCAGCACATGGAACCTTTCAAGGATCATCGAAATGACTTCTGCTGATTTCCCTCATCCACAGAGAACATGTGCAAACTCAGCTTCACCTTATTACCCATCGAGATGGACCAGCACCACTGACTTCCCCGATACCTCTCTAAACCCTGCCACATACAGGTCACCAGTGGAGAAGCCACGGACGGGCAGCATTAGAAACACAGCAGGTGTTTCATGTCAATGGCTGACTCCAGACACAGGGGGAAGAAATGGGAAAATTGTTATTTCAGGTGCCTTTTGGGCATCTCTGTCCATCCTTTATGCTGGCCTGCGGAGGGAAGAGGGCCCTCAGACTCAGGTAGTCCTCAGTGAGAATCGGCAAACCCGGAGGACTGAAGTGTTTTGTGAAAGGGATGGCAGCATTCAAAATATAAGCATCAACTTGCACCCCGAGTCCTGTGTGTTTCCTTTTTTTAAAATCCAGGGCTACAGACGAAACTCCTTTTGTTTGGGATTGTCCTTGACCTCTGTTCACTGAATCTTTTTATACTGAGGAAAGTTTAAAAGGAGCGTGGCCCGGGTACCCTCTCCTCCTGCATGGCTCCCCCTCAGTGAAGAGGGCCACCTGCACCTAAGTGCAGCCTCATCGAGCAGAGCCAGAGCAAGAGGTTCCAGGAACAAAGACTCCAGCCCATGAGAAAAGGAATACACTGCGCTTCCCAAGGAAGAAATGTCTCGAGTCAGGACTCAAACCATAGTAGGTGTGAAATAACAAAGGCACCCTGTGCGCCAGCAGACTTATAAATCACTGATTAAACTCGGTGGAATGGATCTTATTTACTGCAAGCTTTTGGGGGGGGGGGTGTGTCTAGCTTTAACGCCACAGTGAGAATTATGAATCTTCAAGAAAATATAGCATATGACAATTTCCAAACTCATGTGACTGTGGAGACCATATTTTACAGATTTCTATTCTGCAGAGCAATAGCGGACATGAAAACAAAGAATATTCGTGCTCTTTTTCCCAGGGAGAAGACAGACCCTGCCTTCCTATGTTGTGTCCTATTGTCTTGTGTGAAATGCTTACGTGGTGATCTATAGTCTGAACATTTTTATTGCTTGAATAATATTGATGCCCTGGTTTGGGATCCTTCATGCAGAAGTTCTTTCTGTACTAATACTTTTTTTTTCAAAAGCCTTATTTTGAGGAAAACTTCCCACCCACCCACAAGACATGTTAGAGCATCCTTTATCTCTGGGGTTTCTGCAACTCAGCTGGCAGAGCAGGACTAGAATGAAACGTTGTAACCTCGGGGGCCTGCTGGCTGATCAAGTTACTTCTCTTGGGAGACCAGGGCTACACACTGCACTAGAGCCTCATTTTCCTGGTGTAGAACAGCAAGCAGCGCCAGGGACCTGTGCAGCCTGAGAGGAAGCCATAGCAGACTAAGGGCCTAACCAGGAGGATGGCCCTTCCCACTCTGATTAACCCAGAGGCATCCCTGTGATACAACACAGACTTTGAACAAACTTGACTAAGTGACACTTGGCACAACATTGGGCAGAGGCCACATCTCTCAGGAGTCAGCTTCCTTGGCCAGCACAATAAAGGTCACAACCTGGCATCTTTAAACAACAGGATTTGTTCTCTTAGAGGTCTGTGACCCAGCATCTGTATTCAGATGTATGGAGGACTCTCTTCCCTTCTAACACTTCAGCAAGGATGCTCTCACCTCTTGTTGCCCTGGAGGTTGCTGTCGGCGTTGCTAGGTCTCACTCATCTGCATGCATCACCATCCAATACACTTCCCTGCATCCCTGTCCCTGGCTTTCCTTATTTTTGTAAGGTCATCAGCTTGGACCTGCAGACTCCGCTGTTACCTCTTGTTCCTTTGTTTTTGAGACAGGGTCTCTCTATATAGTCCTGGCTGTCCTGGAACTTATTATGTAGACCAAGCATACCTCAAACTCACAGCAGGGACAAAGACTGAGAGTCCAGAAAGCCACTCTTATCATCCAAGGCTGCTGGGAATTCAGCAGAATGTTCTCAAAACACCACCCCCAAGAATTCTCCAAGCACTGTGTGCCCAGGACTCAGAGCTATAAATTTAGATGGGACTGGAGGGAGGGAAGGGCTGAAGGTATGTCAGCCCATGGGCCACATGGAACTCTGTGCATGGCTTCCTAGCACTAAATGCTACTAGGACTTGAGAGTAAATGAATGTGTGAGAAACCAGGTTTAATGAGTGAACAAGAGAGGTCTGCAGAGTGGGTGGGCAGAGCAGGAAGGTGGCTATTTAGCCTGGTCTCTGGGCTCATACAGAACTTTCCTGAAGCTGTCTGGAGTTGAGGTGTCCCTCCTCTAAACTCTGTCTTACAGGAAGGGAGGTAGTGCTGCCATCGGGATGTGGCTGGCTATCTTCAGCCACTTGCCCACAAATGAGTCTTCTCCAGGAGAGTGTGGAGTATTTACAGCAGGGAATAACATTTTTACACAGTCTCTTCTTTTTCTGACTCTTCCACCCACTCGCGCGTCCTCTGACTTCCCTCTGCCCTCTCCCTTCAGAATCATCTAAGTCATCTGCCCTCAGTTTCCCAGGAAGGAACTGAACTTGAGGAGATCTAGAGCTGAGCTGATGCCACAGCTTTGATGCTGATGTCACCAAGGGTCCTCCTAGTGGGACAGTGGACACACAGCTCCAGCTTGTCCCCCCACCTCCCCACCCCGATTCTTGTAAGTACTGCTTTTGGAGTACAGGAGGAAAGAAAATTCTCTGACCTTTAACTCTAGTGGAGTTGATCTCTAATCATATGAGGTCACATAAATGCTTCTACCCTACCCTTAAATGCTCAGACCTTTTGTCCTGAAAATATGGTTCCACAAGTCTGACTTTTCCCAGACAAGAGGCACTCTGTTAGGGTCCGTGCACCCTAAGTAGCTTCTGGGACTTCTCGATGGGTTAAGCTAGATTCCCATGGTAGATTATCAGGGTGTTCCATCACACATGTACCATGAGTGACCTTTGACCCTGCTGAGGAAGTCAGTTCTGAGTCTGGACACAGAAGACCTTCCAGGTCACTCACCAACTGCATGGCTGACACAGACAACTGACTTAGCTGCCCAGAGCACCCACCCTCTTTCTCCCGCCAGCTGCCCTGCCCAGGCCCCTGCTCTGAGTGCCTGGATGACTATGTTAGACTCTCCTTTCTCACAGTCAATACAAAGTCAGCAAAGGTGTAGGCCATGGCTGCAGAGGACTTACACATCCTTCCTGTGACCAGGCTGGTTCTTGTAGCTGCCATCCCTTCCTGCCCATTAACATCCTACATCAGAGGTCAGTGCGATCTCTCTACAAAGGACCAGAAAGTAAATGCTTCAGGCTTTATGAACCACACAGGGTCTTGGCTGCAATAACCCAACTCAACCAGCAGAGCAGGAAAGCAGCCCTAAGCTCTTCAATAAGGGTGTGGTGACATTCCAGTAACATGCTATAAACCTAAACAGTGGCCTGATTCGGAGCACTATTTGTACCTTGCCAAGCCTACCCTTTACCATCCTACAAAATACTTTCCAAACACACCTGCCAGTGGATTGGTTGATTGTAGTGCACATAGGGCCACCTACTCGCTTGTCCCAGTTCAAACAGAAGTCTAGAAAAGCAGCCAATGACAGCTGAGGGGGATACCCCTGGAAGAGGAGACAAACCAGTGGGTAACGTCCTGCCCGCAAGCCTGAGGATCTGAGTTTGGACATCAAGAATCCTCAAAAAAGGCAAGCATGATTATCCCAGCAATCCTGTCACAGTGAGAGGAGATGCAGAGGCAGGACGGCGTACTGAACCCACACTCACATCCCCACTGCCCCCAGATCCTGGTTCTTAGACCCAGGCAAAGCTGAGCAGCGTGAGTCATCCTTAGCTGACCGCTCCCGGGATGGACTCAATGGCCTTTCACGAGCATCCTCAATATAGAAAGACCAGTCACACTGAAACCTTGTGGTGGTCCATTGTTTGTTGTTGTTGTGGTTGGTTGGTTGGTTGGTTGGTTTTTGTTTTCATTTTGTTTTCCTCAGCCCTGAGCATGAGACAGGCCAAGAGTCACAACCAAATGACCACACCGGGCTCTGTGTAGAGAAACAGGGAAATGTCCATTCTCTGGAGGCTGCTGCTTTTATCCCAGAATGTGTCATGACTGATAACAGACAGAAGACACATACCAGGACTGACGAGTGGGTGGGAGGGGAGAGGAGAGAAACAGCTTAGAGGTTGGGCGCTTGCCCAGAGCAAAGACGCAAGGCAGGAACACAGGCAGGGATTGACAGGGATGGAGGCCACGGATTTCTGTCTGTCTGCTCATGACTTCTTCCACCCATACTTGGAATCGTTAACTCAAGGAGCCTTGCACATTATGGATCCCTCTTGGGGTTGCAGTCCTCTGTGTTGCCAGAGCTTTGGGGACTCTATCCAACTTTTGCCCAGGCATCGATAGTGACAATTGTCTCTTGAAGTCTATTTCTATTTCTAGGCTGAGAAATCAGTTCTTTCCATTGGACCTCTCAGCACACCCCACAGGAATGGATCCACCACTACAGCTCGTTACCTCCTTCATCCATGCTTTAGCTGCGCTGCCCATGCCACTCCAGCTCAGGGTATGCAGAGAAACAGGCAGTCATCAACTTCTAAAGGCCAGGATGCACTAGCTAAGTCCTATTGCAGGTCAGAATTTGGGGGTGTGATAAGCCTTCTCCTTCCCAGGGGACAGAGCTAGTCCCTCAGGGGCCACACGGACCTTTTGCCTTATAACAGGACTCTTTTCTCTGGGACCTCATCCTCGAGAGCCTCCACTATCACCAAGAGCTGCCTCACATGCAGTTTGTCTCTCACACAGGTGGTGAACGAAGTCTAGACTCTACTCTGAGCTGTGCCAGGGTGAATCCTGGAAGATGGGCAGGAGTCGCTGGCAGAAAAGCAACGGGTCTCTGGATGTGCTGAGTCTGCAGCGAGTCTCTATACTGTTTATTTCATAGATGGGACTCAGGACAAATTGCAATATTTAATGCACAATTATGGTTTCAATAAATTGTTCCCAGATGGCTCGGAAGAACAGCATTAAGTGGAAACAAGAAGCGATCAGATTTTAATGAAGGTTTGTTTCCTTGGCCTGGTTTCCTTCATAAATTCTGACTGAGTCTCTGATTCAAGACACGGGGCGGCTACAGAGTTGTGGGAGCACGTGAAGGCTGGATACAGAGTGCGCACAGTTAGCATCTCTACAGGCCTACGGGACAAGCAACGCATGAACTGCGTGTGGACTTCAGCACGCTCTGGGTACCAGACCCCGTGCTGGGCTGTTTATCAGATTCCTCACAGTCATTTGAGACAACAGTCTTCCCATCTTAGAGATGAGAGACTGAAGTGCAGAGTCAGTGAGACAATCCGTCCAAAGTCAGAGACAAAAGCAATAAGTGATCTAATCTCTTGGTGTCCCCCACTGAGGCTGCACCACATTGCCTCTGTAGAGGGATGAAGACAAATGACTTGGAACACCGGCTGACAACAGAGACTGGATGAGCGCAGACTATGAAAGTCCAGGGCAGCGCTGGTCTGTGAGCACTAGCTTCCTTGCCTCCCATGCTGTGGTGACACTGGTCAGGTTTAAATGGCACCTCCTAAGGGATGGCTTTCCTCAGTCCTCACTGAGCCCCTCCTATGTCTTTTTAACATGACTTATTCACTGAAGCCCCATCTCTGTTTAATAGTTGCTGGCCCACCCTAACACATGAGCTCCCAGGGGTCAGAGGGAGCTGACTTATCTTCCTTACCAAGACGCGGAACCAGGACTCACACTATTCTTTTGGGGAATGTTTGTGGAGGGAGGTTGTGGAGGGAGGTTGATGGCTGAGAGGGCAGGGAATGCCCCTGGGACAAATACCGAAGCTGCAGGCTGGTCTCTGCGTGTGCTCAGTGGGGTCTAATCAGCAAGCGCAGCTGGGATGATTAGTTGATCGAAAGGGAGCTGGGTGTGGCCACAAACCAGTACTCAGTACAAAGTACTTAGTAGAAACCAGTACTCAATCCCAGTACTCAGGAGGTTGAGGCAGGCAAGCATCACGAGGCTCAGGTCTAACCTGGGCTACCCATAGAGGTCTCCAAATGTGGAGAACCCTTCCAGACACAGTCTTATCCAAAACTAGGCTCAGTGGCAATGAAACCTCTGAGGCTCATGCACCTGCTGACAGGCCACGCAGAGGACACGGAAAGCACATCCATGGTGTTCTGGCCAACATTATGTAAGAAGAAACCCAGTGCAGCCAAAAGGAGCTTCATTCTGTTCCCCAAACAAAAACAGCCAGTACTCCGGAAAATAACACTGAGTTCTGAAAAAACAATGAGTAACCAACCCAAACTGGAGATGAGAAAGGAACACGGTGACTAAACCTCACAGGGGAGGTTGATGGCTGAGAGGGCAGGGAATGCCCCTGGGACAAATACCGAAGCTGCAGGCTGGTCTCTGCGTGTGCTCAGTGGGGTCTAATCAGCAAGCGCAGCTGGGATTGGCCTTGCATTTTGCAGGCTTGGGGGATCCAGAAAGTCCCAGGAAGGCCTTTGCATTATTTCTGTACTTATAAAAGCAATTTAAAAATAGGAATTTAAGAACAATGTCTTGAACCATTTCACCGAGTGTGTCCTGAGGACACCAGGCAGATCAGAGATTGGCTCCAAGAGCTCAGCCCGAAATTGGTGGAAATTAATTTGAATTATGCCATTGAACAGATGTGCTCCGTGGGGCATGGACAACTTTTATGTCTTAAATATCGAACCTGCTGCCACATCAGATGGCATCAAATTAATTATACAGAGTTATCAACGTGACGAGCCATGGCACATCCATACATCAAGGGGAGTCACAGCAGAACACTGCCAGGCTGTGGGGGCCTTTCTACAGCTCAGGATAAGACCCAACTTGACAGGGCAGATGCCAACTGCACACATGCCCAGACCACAGCCCCTGTGCTCAGAAACTTGAACGTGAGCTAGTGACACCCAAGTGGAGAGATCTCAAACCATCAACACTGATTAATTAATAAGTCCCTTTATGCACACTTGGAGAAGTGCCAGCTCTGCCTGTGTGTGTATGTGTATGTCTATCGCATTTTAATTGCACTTTATACATTTAAATACAGCATTCCACATCTATAGAATGGTTACAAATGCATGGGTCTTTTATGAATAGTATAAAGGAACCAGACTTACATATATATAGTTATTAATATGTATGTATATTGATACTGATATATATGTATATATATATACACACACACATATACACACATAGTATGTGAATTAGCAATGTAGTCAGATACAGATTAGATGGATGATAGATAAATAGATAGTTGGATAGATAGATAGATAGATAGATAGATAGATAGATAGATGACAGATAGATAGTTGGATAGATGGATGGGTGGATAGATAGACAGACAGATAGTTGATAGATGAAACACACAAATGCACAGGAAGAATATATTTAACATTAAGCTACAGAGATCAATGAAATCTTAAACTTTCTTAAAAACTAGCACAATGGCAAAACAATACTGAAGCTTGTTATCCTATGTTACCTTGGGTCAGTCTTCCAAAGTGAGTCTTTGCTGGTGACCTCAGGGGCCCCGAGGACCACGCCCATCCTGAGTTGACCATATGCAGAAAGCTGGAGCAACACGAGGCCTGAGCCTGGCTGTCTCCATGGTTATTCCCGTAGCTCATGAGAGCAGTGAATCTGCAGCTCAGCAAGTATTTACTCAACAAATAAAAGATTGGGCTGAGAAAAGTCACAGAAAGCTTTGCATTTGGAGTAAACATAAAGACAACCAGATTAAAGCATAAAGTCTCCAAGTCAACCCAGCACTCAGGTCATAAGTTCCTCAACCACAGTTCTATGTCTCTTCACTTTTTCTTCTTCCTTCCTTTCTTTCCTCATCTTCATCAGCCTGCCATCCATTCATCCTTCTGACAGATTCATAGGGAACATGATATTTCATTTAGGAGATGCCTTTACTAAGAGGGCGTGGTGGTTTGAATGATATGGCCCCCACAGGACCATAGGGAGTGGTTCTATTAGGAAGTGTGGCTTGTTGAAAGTAGTGTATCACTAGGGGCGGGGATGGCTTTGAGGTCTCAGATGCACAAGCCAAACCCAGTGCTTTATCCTCCCTGCCTGCTGCCTACTTAGCCAGATAAAGAACTCTCAGCTACCTCTCCAGCACCATGTCTACCTGCATGGCACCATGCTTCCCAACACGACAATAATAGAATAAACCTGTAAGGCAGCCCCAATTAAATGGTTTCCTTTATAAGAGTTGCTATGGTCATGGTGTCTCTTCACAGCAATAGAAACCCTAACTAAACAGTGAATAAAATCTAGAACCTTCCCCAGACCTTAGAGCTTTGAGCTAGATAATACAGCACATCATCAGCTTCCAGAAACAGCAGCAGATGCCACTGCAAAGCAGAGGTCTCGGCCAGGCACTGGGCTACTTCGGCGTAATGGAAAGGGGACTGGGTCATAAGAGAATCACTCAGCCTTGGAAGGGATGGATGTGGGTCCTTCGAGGTATGTGAGTTCCCAAGGAAAGGAGCTGTCTTTAAAAGCAAGCCTAAAAGCAGATTCTCTCTCTAATTTCTTGTCTCCCCATATGCTAACTCCCCACAATGATGTTGTCCATCATGTTAAGATGCACCCATGGCAACCTCACCAGAGCCGTGCTGCTGATGACCTTTAGTCCCGGTCAGCAGCTCTGGGTGCCACCGCCCCACCCTCCATTTGGGACTATGGCCACGAGTGTAATAGGACTGTGCTCCTGTGCCTACTCCCACAATCTCAGCTTCAACACTTGCTCAGAGGAAGATTACCCCTCCTCTGTACCCTCCATCTATTGCTGGGGCCTCTCCATGTCCCCAAAAAGAACTCAGCGGTGACTCTGTCCTGTTTCTACAGTGGAGATGATTAAGTTCTGGTCAGCTCCAACCAGCCAGCACAAAAGATCTCCATTGAAGAGCTTTTTTGGAATCTTGTTTGGAATCTGAGAAAAAAAAATCACCCCATCTTCTATTTAATGTTGATGGCAGAAAGCTTTCCTCCTGGATACAGAGGCAAGGACTTCCTTCTTAGTCTGCACAGCAGCTCTCTAGCCTATGCTGGACTGATACCTTGGGCTGGTGCTAAGGAGGCTCAGAACAGATTATACAAACTGAGGGAGTTCTAGAATCCTAGAGGTAAAGGGAAGGAGGAAAGGCATGGAGAGACAGAGAGACAGTCATCTTGGAGAGACTCCCTACTCCTGACTCCCTCTTCTGCAGCATTGGGCTGTATCCTGCCCTGGGGTCCTGGAGACAGACCTGGAGCCTCATTACAAATATATCTTCTTTGTTCAGACACCTCAAGATGTTTTTCTCTCTTGTCCTGGAATCTGTCCAGAAGACCTGACTCTCAGGCTCTTCTGGGCTCTTCTCCTTGAACCCCAGATTCAGTGCTACTGAGGTGGTCCATCTACCCATGCCTTCACCCAGGGTGTCTGTCTACCTATGCCTCTACCCAGTTTTCATATCTCCCTCGACCTCTGTTCCAGACTGGGGTAGGTCAGGCCTCTTCCTTGTGGTCCTATAGCTGTTAGTCACATCTCTGAAAGCCCCTGTTTTTCTTGCATGAAAACACTAGAGGCCAGAGCTCTTTTTGGTCAAATATACCTCTGCATTGTTCATTGAGCTTTAACTTCAAGGATTGCTGGGGATTCAGGAAAAAGGAAAGCCAGATGAAACATATACCTTCTTAGAAACATCACACACACACACACACACACACACACACACACACACACACACACACACACACACACACACTCTCAATGCCCATGAGCAAGACCTCTCTCTTCACACTCTTCCAGAGTACTTGTATACACTTCATCCCTCTTGAAAAACACCTCAGTCCCACACAGACAGACCTTGCACTCCCATCTCCATCCGGCTCCAAACTAGGGTCAGAATGTTTGTAAAGCCATGGAGGCAGGTGGTGCTGAGTCCCTGCCATTCTGGATCATAGCAACATGTGCAGGAGATGCAATTGTAGAGAGAAGCCAGACAGCTCAAAACACCTCAGATGTGTGAGAAGTGAGAGATATACCCAGAGCCCTCAGCTGTGACTGAAAATCTCTATTCTCCAAGTACTAATGTTCATACCTGATTCACTCCAGGGTGGGATATTGTGTACCCATGTAGCTAAGGGGTAGAGGGCTCCCTCTAGGAAAGTGCAGACTCCTAGGCATCTGATGGTAACCCTACTGTGGTCCTTGGGCAAACCCTGACGACCCAACATTGAGCACACTTACAAAGTCCAGGCCTGCTGGATTAAGGAGAGTGAATTCTCCTATAGGATGTGCATTGCTTAACACCTTGAGTCTAGTCGGGCGTGGTGGCATGCGCCTTTAATCCCAGCACTTGAGATGCAGAGACAGGCGAATTTCTGAGTTTGAGGCCAGCCGGGACTACAGAGTGAGTTCCAGGACAGCCAGGGCTACACAGAGAAACCCTGTCTCGAAAAAAAAAAAAAAAAAAAACCCACCTTGAGTCTGTAGAAGGTGCCCAGCATTCCAGCCTGTTGAAGGCAGCCTTTCTATTTACCAACCAAGGTGCAAATATAAGCCTATGTACTTGCATTTTTGATCATCGATCTGGCTGGGCAGGCAGGGAGGAGTTAAAGCCTTAAGGAGTGGTACCCCACCTTGCATGAGAAGCCTGTGCCCATAGCTTTTAAGCCCTAATTAAAGCATGCCCAGATCAGCCAAATTCAGAGCCTGCAGTTACATTCCCTAATAAGACAGCCAACGCAGCTCCAGGATGATAAATGATTTCATCAGCATACCGCATTACATGGGAAGAACTCATGAGGTGAGGGGCTTTTAATGTGCTGCCTAAGGAGGAGGCACAAAGCCTGCAGGGAGTCTGGGCTCCGAGTTTCAATCCATTTCTAATTATACTAAAAGAAATACCAAGACTCAGGGCACTGAATGGTCAACCCTTCCTCCACGTTAATTTAGGTCCTTCGCCATCCTCGCTTCCAGCCAAGATGCAGGCTGGGCTGCAGATCCTCAGCGATGCGCTCAGTACTACTAGGTAACACACTCATGGGTCCAAGCAGGACTAAACCAGTTTTCTCTGCCTTGCAGGATATATAACTATGAAGATATAGTTTATGTAATTTAGCTAAATCCTGCCTGTTGGGATTCTAATCCCGGTTTTCTCAAAATCGAGCTGTGTGACTTGGCTAGTTACGCTCCTTCACATCCCTGCAGTTTGCCTTCCTTGTCTGTAAGGTGGGGATAAAATGGTACTTTATCACCAAAGACGTCTGTGAGAATTACATTGAACCCTTTCTGTCATACATACCTGGCTTCTGGAATGTGTGCTGTGACTTCGAGCCAGCAACTAATGCCCTTGCCCTTAGTGGAGACTTGGGTATCAGGGATGCAGGGCTTGGAGTGAGACTTGGTGCAGATGCAAGGCTTGGATTCTTCAATGCACCTGACCCCTCAACCCCTGGACCATACCTAGAAGGAAGAATTATGGTAGCTAGACTCACATGGAGAAGGCCCCAGGGAATTGACATAAAAAGGAAGAGAAGGAGAAAGGGCAGCAACATTTGAGTGTGCTGTCCAGATGTCCACTCTTCCAGTTCATTTCTGTTGTTGTAATATAATACCAAGAAGTTTGAGTTTATTAAAGAAAGATGTTCATGTGACTCCTGGTTCTGGTAGATGCCATGTTTCAGAGCTTAATGCCATCGAGATCCTGTGCTGCATGCACATGTACAGGAAAGGGAAGGGGGACCAGGGGTAACCTGCTTTTTAACAACCTGTTCTGGAGAGAACTAACCTGGTCTCTCAAAATCTACATTAAACCACTAATGAAGCTAACGGCTTCAATCAGTTTGTAAGAGTTCTCCCACCCATCAGTTGGGATTCAGTGTGAGTTTTGATGAGCATCATCCATATGGAAGCCTAATACTAGTGGACACTTGATTCTGCCTGGGGCCCTCCATAGAGCACACACACTCCCTCATAGAATTGCTCTCCATCGGTGATGCAAGTGAAGGTCTCACTGCTTTCATTGCTCAAAGGACTTTGTCTCTGCAGCTAAAGCTAGAAGGTAGTTTCTAGCTTTAGCACCCTCCCCTCAGGGTGAGACCATAAGGGCTCTCTGGTAAGGAGAACCTGTAAGGACTCTTGCTGTACCTTCTGAGATCAGCAGACAAGAGCCAGGTGTTCCAGGCTTAGCATCCAGGGCAGGCAAGTTCCTCCCTGTGCCAGGAGACACTGGATCCATGAGCAAGGTTTAGCGTGCTACTGCAGGTTGATAAAGAGGGCATCGTGGCTCTGATCTGAGTCAGTGCTGAAGATGCAGCCAGTGGCAAGAGCCAAATGTCAACCACTGAGAATGCACAAAGATAGAGATGCTGGCAGTAGCTGCTAGAGGTAACGCCACCTCTACCCCTGCACCCACCCCACCCCCAGATCCATGGTCCTGCTGTTTCACTCCCAGGATCCCCCCAATACCTACTACACAATAACTGGCCATCCTGAGAGAACTAGACCATCCTTGACCTGAAGCTTGAGTGACTTGCTCCTTCAATGCTAATGCTATGGCTTTAAGCATTGCCACTTTCAAGAAATCTATAAGACTTGAGCAACAAAACAAAAACATTAGGGAAAGAACAGGGCATTAAACAGCTCATTATTGTCTGTGTGACTCCCTCTCTGCACCGCTGAACACTACCCTGACAAGTCCTTACGGATACGAGGAGAAAATTCAATCAAAACAACATCTTCAGAAGTTCAATATCGCGGCTGTGATTAGCTAATAAAATCCCAGTGGTCTGATGATATTCATTTTCTGAGTTGTAATTTCCATTTTTACTACAATTCATCTCTGTCTGAATCCAGCCCATTTTCTTTCCAGCTCTGGGCACTGGTTAATTTGAATAAATGAGATAAGCAAGACAGACAGGTGAATATCCATCATATTTCTGGTATTTCCAAGGGGCAGAAGCCACCTCGCCCCTCTGCTGCACCCTTCCAGCGCTGATGGGCCTTGTCTAAATGCTACACTGAATTGGCATCCACTGGATGCAGATGAGGGCAGCTGAGGCAGAGGATTGCCCAACAATTAAGGGTTTGGTTTCTCTGGCTCTGTGGCGCCTGCTTCCCTCTAAGTTTCTGTGATGGATTAAGTGTTTACAGCTCCCCACTGCCTCCCCAAACTCTTCTTCCTTCAAGCCTGCTGTTAAGCTGTCACTATAAACAATGGCTGTGCCATGAGTTGCCCTCCATGTCCATCAGACTCAGAACAGCAGACAACTCCTGTCACTGTTGGCTAAACTCCCATCTGAGGGCTGTGGGGTTTTTCTTGTTTTTTGTTTTTTTGTTTGTTATTTTTTTCCTCTGTGTGGTCCTCATCTGGCTGGAAACAACTTTCCAAAGAGCAATTAACTTTCCATTAGAAATGAAGTAAGCTAAGTTTTTTTTTTTTCCTTTCTCCTCCTGAAGATGCTTTCAGTCTGTCCTGAGCATCTTCAAACTGATGCAAGATGGGGGGTGGAGATTCTAGAAGATTCCATAGTTTAGGACTTTACCCTAGATCCATTCCTACGCACCCCAGGAAGTCCCTCAGAAGTGGGGGGAAGGTTTCAGACATCTGGAACCCCGCCATCATTTTACTGTCCCGTCTGCCCCGCTCTCATTCATGGCTTTTCTCCTCAGAGTTCTCTTGGCTTCTGCCTGGCCCCAACCACTAACCATAACCACACATAAATGCATGCACAGGCCAGCTTCCCCAGAACGCTTGCCAGGGACCACTGTTGGAGACCACACAAGCAAAAAACAGAGCTAAAGGAGGGAGGAGAAAAATGGTAGTCCTCTGAGTCCAGGCTGACACCTGTGCTGTCCCCAAGAGCACATCCCACTCTGTCTGCTACCAGACTCCTTACTGTCTAGCTCAGTGGTTCTCAACCTGTGGGTCGCAACCCCATTAGGGCTGTCTAAGACCATCGGAAAACACAGATAATTACGTTAGGATTTATAACAGTAGCAAAAGTACAGTTATGAAGTAGCAGCGAAAATAATGTTATGGTTGGGGCCCACTACGACATGAGGAACTGTGTTAAAGGGTCACAGCGTTAGGAAGATAAGAACCCTGCTCTAGCTAATGAACACTAGCATGTGACCAGTACAAACTGAGTTATTCCATGTAGAAAATACATACCCAATTTCCAAGACAAACACACACACACAAAGAGAGAGACAGACAGACATAGAGAGAGAGAGAGACAGAGAGAGAGAGAGAGAGAGAGAGAGAGAGAGAGAGAGAGAGAGAGAGAGAGAGAGAGAGAATAGAAGCTATTCCACTGGTGATTTTTTTGTATGGCACATTGGGTAATAATGATATTTTGGAAAGAGTGGATTCTATAAAATATATAATTAAAATTAATTCCACTTCATTTTTAAACATCAGAACACAGATTCTAGAACATTTAAATATGCATACATGGCTCACGTTGAATCTCCATTGGATACTTGACCTTTGCTGAGGGCACTACTAACCCTGTCTTTTGGTGTCCACTTCCCCTCATAGTTGGTGCTGCTCCATTTACCCATTCTGAGGGCAAAGGAAGCTGGACTCCAGCAGTATGGAATCTACCAAGAAGGCTTCACAGGCACTGCACACTGCCTGGCCAGCTGCTCCGAACAGCCACAGAGAATCATATCAACAGCTCCTTCCGTCTGTCTGGGGTCACATCAGGTGCAAGTCTTGGGTTCTCTGCTTCCCCCGACCCCCAGAAGAACATGCTCAGGAGAAGCTGGCTACCCACGAAAATGCTCTCCAGAAGCTGTGTGAAGGGTCATGGAGAGCAAAGGGCGAGGTCATTCCGGGAGCTGCTGCCACTAACAACTTCCAACCACTATTTAAAGGACAGAATCCACCTACTTATACAAAGGTACTTCAGAAATAAAACTATCAAGGTGAAGAGAGCACAGCCCTCTAGACACCTCGACTCGAAACTCAGTGAGATGACATTGCTGACACCATCATCTCTAGGATCCATGACCCCCTCCTCATCTGTACACTGATACCCCCTGTTCCATGTTTTCTTTTTAAAATGTGTGTGTGTGTGTGTCTGTGTGCGCGTGCACATGCGCGTGCATGTGCATGAACACATGAGTGTATGTGTGTGTGCCTGTGTGAGTCTAGCTGCACCAGGAGCTTTTGGAAACCCAGGGGTATCTGATTTCCTAGAACTGGACTTACAGCCAGTTGTGAGTTGCCATTGTGGGTACTGTCACCCATTCTCAGGTCCTCTGGAAGAGCAGTGAGCCCTCTTAACCATTCGCCCAGCTGCCTCTGAGCATTGTTTGCCCTGTACACATTCTTCACCCTCACTGAATATTCAGCGTTCTACAATGAAATCTGTAGCAGCTCGAATATAAGTATGACAGTGCCTCCCAGCATACTCACCTACTTCAATAGGCAGTAACTGAAAATAGTATCACTCTTCTCCTTCATTCCCTACTTTGAAACATATGCACTGCACTTTAGTTTAATCGTTGTTATTAAGGACAGGATACATAAAAGAAAACTTTAAATAGCATGCATGTTTACAATGTTTAGATTTGATTCTTTCTCAACACTTCTTTTTATTGAAAATAGGCTATTTTCATATGATATATTCTAATCATAGTTTCCCTTCCTCCATCCTTCCCACCTCCCCACCCACCCAACTCTGAGCCATTCTTATAAGGGCGCACGTCGATGGACTTAGGCTCCGTATTCTTAAGTGGATTGTGCCTTAGGTCATCTAAGGTACATTCACAGGTTCCAAATGGTTTACCTCTGGGGGTGCCATAGCATGATATCTTCTCAGAGGAAAGCTCATTCCCTGCCTGAATGTCACTGGCAACCCAGACATCAAAGGGCACAAATGCCCTCACCTGGAGTTCATGGGAATAATAAATTCCATATTTTATTCAACTCCTCATTTGCTCTAAGTGAATATTTTGACAGTCTGAAACCAGGCGATAAGGTCCCTCCCCGAAATTTATAAGTAATTGAAATAGTATAGATGTTTACAATGCATAGATTTCTTTCCTAAATCACACACATGTAAACAAAGCCAAGTGCTATGCCGAGTTCATTGGGAGCTATGAATTGGCTTGTCTCAGGCCTCCTGAATCTAAAGGCCGTGATCAAAGCCTCTTCACACAAGCGTTTTGCTGTTTCCATGAACATCTGCCAGTGTGCCGGCTCACCAGCTTCCCCCGTGTCACACCCTCCAGGGATAAGAAGCTCAGGAGTTGCTTGTGTTCTAAGCCACCCTGGGTTCTCCAAGAGAGAGTTTGGTGATGACGTCTGACCTTCTCCTGGCCTCTGTGATTAGGGGACACTGTCTCTGCAAGTGTGGAGTAAGAATAAGACATGGGGTCATTGACCCACAGTGAGGACTTCACAGCCTGGGCCTCGGTCCTTGCTTTTGGGCCTGTCTATAGTACCCAGCACTGGCTTAGCTCTCTGCTCAAAAAGAAGGAAAGTAATTGGCTTTCAGAACTGAGTCCGAGCCTGTCATGGCATCTACCTAAGGGTACCGTTACCAACTGGTCATTTTTTGTTGTATTTAATTGTGGCTTTCAATTTTTTTTTTTTTTTACTTTTTAAAAATTAGTTCCTTTAGAATTTCTTACAATTAATGTTGGCCATATTTCTCTTTCCTCCCTGTGCTGACTAGTTTTATGTCAAGTTGACACTTGCTAGAGACATTTGGGAAGAGGGACTATCATTTCAGAAAATGCCTCCCTAAGACTGGCCTGTAGGCAAGTCTGTGAGGCATTTTTTTTAAATTAATGATTGATGTGGGAGGGCCCAGCTCACTGGAAGTGGTGCCAACCCTGGGCAGGTGGTCTCAGATAGCAGCCTGAATAAGCCATGGGGCGCAAGTCAGCAAGAAGCATCCTGCCATGGTACGTGCTTAAGTTCCTGCCTCTGGGTTCCTGCCTTGAGTTCCTGTCCTGACTCCCCTCAGTGATGAACTACAAGCTGTACAATGAAATAAACCCTTTCTTCCCAAAGTTGCTTTTGGTCATGGTGCTTATCACAGCAGTGAAAACTTAACTAAGACACGGCCCTAATTCTCCTGCTCCCCTCCCCACCACATTTGTGCCTCCCCAGCAAATTTGTGCTCTATGAATATTCCTGGGTTTGTAACCTCCCACTGAGGCAGGGGTATATATACTCTTAGAGAAAACTGACCCTTCTTTTCCCAGCAGCTAACAATTGCCAATAGGTTCCTCAGCCAGGGGTGGGCATGCCCAGCTCCTCTCTTCATGCTAGAATGTGGTCTGGCTTGGGCTTAACAGATCTTGTGTATGCTGTGCCAACCGCTGTGAGTTCATATGTGCACCTAGCTGCCCTACCATGTGCAGAAGACATAATTTCTTCCTCTCCACTAGCTAGCTGTCACAATATCGTGAATGCCCCTGCAAGAGAAAAATAGGCATCAACCGTACCCATCTGTGAACCACATGAGCGTAAGAGTGACTGGCTTCAAAAGGCATGCGCACTGGTGTGATACAGGTACCAACACCGTGGGAGTAACCAACCACCCTCTGGCTGGATTTAAAGTCCACTCCACAAAATAAAACCTGTACCTGGCACCATTACTGGGCTATGGATCTGTGGTTAGGTAAGTCATATATGACCAAAGGGAGATCACACTATTGTTATGCTCATAAACAGGCATACTATATTAAACTGACCCCTAATAGTTTATGATTATACCCATAGATAAGTGTATCAGCACCCGTCATCAGAGAAGCTTCTGTTTGTAGTAGATGGTGACTGACATAGAGACCCTCAAACTGGCCAAGGTGCAGAGAACAAGAAACTGCAGAATTCTCAGCCCTAAGTGTAACAGCTATACTGAATCCTCTTCAAAAAAAAAATTATCCAGGGAATGTTGAGGAAGAGGAAACAGATTTAAGGGCCAGAGGTTGTGAGCGATGATATATGTCATGTTCAACTTTAAGCAGATATGAAGTTTCTCTTCAATATGAAATATCATGAAAATAAATAAGTGGACTCTATGTGATGGTAAACTTGCATCTTGGTTGTGTTAAAGAAGTCTATACACCTGTTAAAATGTTATTTCTGGACATGTTTGTGACGGTATTTCCAGGGGAGACTGGCATCTAAGTTAACAAGCAAAGAAAGGGAGACCCATCTCCCCACTTTGGCTGGCTCCATCTGACAAGTTGAGAGCCCAGGTGGAAAAGAGGCAGATAAAAAGAATGCATGGTCTCCATCCTTGAGCTGGATATCATCTCCTGTCCAGGAGCATTGGGACTCCAAAGTCTCTGACCTTGAGACTTGTACTGGCTAGTTTAATGTCAACTTGATACAAGCTAGAGTCATCCTAGGGAATGATTCCTCAATTGAAAAAATGCCTCCATAAAATAGGATTATAGGCAAGCCTATAGGACATTTTTCTTAATTAGTGATTAATGGTGGGGGGGGTTAGCCCATTATGGGTGGTGCCATACCTGGGCTGGCGGCCGTGGGTTCTATAAGAAAGCAGGCTGAGCAAGACAGGATAAGCAAGACAGTAAGCAGCATCCCTCCATGGTCTCTGTATCAGCTCCTGTCTCCAGGTTCCTGTCCTGTTTGAGTTCTTGCCCTGACTTTCTTCAGTGATGAACAGCTCAATATGTTCTTAAGCATAAGCCAAATAAACCCGTTCTTCCTCAGTGTGCTTTTGGTCAGGATGTTTTATCACAGCAGTAGTAACACTAGCTAAGACAAAAACCTCAAGATGATTGGGAGGCCCTTGAGGTTATACTGAGGATTCCGTTCATGGTGCACCAGAGATTCAGGACTTGAGCCTTACCCACTCTCTGCCACCAGCTTCCCTGGTCCTCTGGCTTGCAGATCCTCTATACTCTATATATTCTATATACTCTATTATATATATATATATATATATATAATATATATGAGCCCCATAAATCACAACCTCTTCTCTGTGGTTCTAAATTCATTTGGTTCTGCTCCTCAGGAGAACTCTGCATTGTGTCCAGTTAGTCAAGGTTTTGCAGGGAAACAGAACTATGTGTGTGCACGCGTGTGTGCTTGTGTGTGTGTGTGTGTGTGTGTGTGTGTATAGATTTATCACAAGGAATTAGTTGTCTCACTCAATGATAAGGAAGGCCCAAAGAGTTCTCAGGTCTGCAGGCTGCAAGCTAGAGACCCAGGGAAGCAGATGGACAATTCTCATCCAAAATCTCCATTACAGCCCCTTCCTTCTGTGGAGCTAATTTTCTTTGCTCTCAAATATGAAAATTCAATGTCACCACTAAAAGGAACATCACTGTTGAAAGCAGAAGTACAAGTGTTTGAGAGCATTTTGTTTTGTTTTATTTTGTTTTGTTGGGTTTTTTTGGTTTGGCTTAAATGCCTTCTGAGAAGAAATATCTTGACATAAAAATACAAAATGAGGAGAGGGGCACCGCACAGGTGTGTGCCTGCTCAGTGGGAATGCCACTTGACTCTTCTTCAGCTTTGGCTATCGGTTCGCTTGGTGAGAGTTTGCTAGATGCTGACAATAAACAGCTGAGGGAGAGCTGCCTAGAGCTGAGCCTTAGGACTTTTACATGACAACTGTCATCTTTTCTTCTTTTATTCACTTTACATCCTAATCCCAGCCCACCCCTACCCCTGCTCCTGCTCCTCCCAGTCCCATCTTTTAAACACACAAATCTGACCCTATAGTAGGTCTGCTCATAGCCTCCCCTGGCCCTCCCCTGTGCTCAGAAGAGGTTCAACCTCCCTCATGGCCTCCTTTCTCCTCTCTCTGAACTGCCAACCCTCCTTCACAGGCCTTAATGTCCTTGTCCCCTTTCTCTAGAAACAGGATTGGTGACATTTTTCTCTGAGGCCTGCAAAGTAGGCCTCAGTTCTCCGACTCTGCTGCCACGGTGTGAAACCTCCACCAACAGTGTATGGCCAAGCGGGTTTGGCTGGGTTCTAATACAAGTTTATTTATGAATAAGCAATGCACTGGCTCTGGCCTGGGGCCTGCTCCTCTGATTAGAGTCTGGCTACACAGTTCTGCCGTCTCTGGGGGGGCCTCTTTCTGCCTGCCTGGATAACAGAGGCTCTTCTGTTGGGTATCAGTAAATAGCCTTCTCCCTGGGAGTTCTTGGATTCTCCAGCACAGATTCTTTCTCAGAGCAATTATCCTATGTGTCTCTGTGTGACGGGTCACCATATGCTTCTCCGGCAGTTACGAGGGGACAACTTCATTATTACAAGCTCCGTACAGCTCCTGGGAGGTTCAGTCCTACCTCAGTCAAATTAGTCTGTGAATTGCTGAATGAGAAAACAAATAGGAATACATAAAGGTTAAGAGAAGTGTGTGTGTCTTTGATCTTGCCAAGCCTGATTAGGGTCCTTCCCGGCTCCTCTTCGCAGCACAGGCCTTGCCTCTGATATCTTGGCTTTTGCTGTGATCTCCCTGAGGTGCAAAAGAGCTGCTCTCTCTGAGGTCCACCTTCAGCTCACAGATACCTCAAGCTGAGTTGATCGCCTAGTCACTCATCTGCAAAGGTGCTAGCCACACTTCCCTCTAGGACCTCTTAGGAAGATCAATATTGTTGATCATTGCTGCTTTGTCTGTGGAGAAAATCAACAGCCAGCCTCAGGAGGCCCGTGATAAAAAGCCCAGGACCCAGTGAGTACAGACAGTGTCTGAGGACAAAGGCCAATCTGTGAATACACATTTCTTCTGGGACAAACCATAGCTATCTTCTCTACTTTCTTACTGACAGTATTGGACCCATTTGAAACAACTGTCAAGACATGCACCTGCAGATTCTGTGTTTAGAGTGGCTTGTCAGTGTCTGCCATGTGTAATACTAGCTAGAAACAACCTTGGGCAGGCATTATAAGGGTAGGGAAAGGGGATCCTGATGCATGAGGCCATTCAGTTCTGTTGAACATTTTCAAGCTTCGTCACAACATTAAACAACAACTCAAATAGCTGGAAGACCAAACTAGAAATTTCATTGCATAAAAGAAAAGTCGCTGTGAGATGGGCCAGAGAGATGTGGAGAGGACTGGAGGTCAGCTCTTGCACCCCCTTCAGATAGCTCATAACTGCCTGCCTGTAACTCCAGCTCTAGTGGATCCAGAGCCCTCTTCTGGCCTCCACCAGCATTGCACTCACATTCACATACACCTACACACACACACACACACACACACACACACACACACACACGCATATAATTGAGCATAAAATAAATCTTTTTTGTTTGGTTGGTTTTCTGGTTTTGGTTTTGGTTTTTTCGAGACAGGGTTTCTTCTGTGTAGCCCTGGCTGTCCTGGAACTGATTTTGTAGACTAGGCTGGTCTTGAACTCAGAAATTCGCCTGCCTCTGCCTCCCAAGTGCTGGGATTAAAGGTGTGCACCACCACCGCCCAGCTAAAATAAATCTTAAAATAACTAAAATGTGTAAGTAAAGCAAATATTGAAAAGTGTCTTCTTCCAGTATTTTTCTGATTCCCCAGCCTCAGCAATTATGACTTGGACAATCAAGGAAGAAGTTCGATCGAGTGTCATTCAAAGCTCTCCAGATAGACATCATGTGACAGAACGTCCACTTGTAGGATTGGACCTAAGAAGCATAGCCCCTTGTCGGGGTTCCTAGCCTCCCAACACAGTGCTGTGAAACTATTTCTCATAGTCAGAGTTGGGTCTCCGCAGGCTATGGGTGATGTCTATGAATCTCTTCCATCAAGGGTTCCTTACAGAGGCTAAATAGAGGGGAGGGAGTGTATCAGCCATGGGGAGCAGCTCTAGCTTGGGTTAGCCTGATTTAGGCTCAAATCCTATTGCAGCCGTGACTTCAGTCATAGTCTTTACCCTTTTAGTGACAAATTTCTCATCTGTGAAATGGGACGATTGTACCAGGGCTGGGCTCAGTGAGGACAGGGCCATGCCAGGAAGAACAAATAAGAAGCTGCTCTTAGACCCTGCAGAGGCAGGGCAGGTTTCTTGCCAATCTTTATCCTCTGATCCCTTCTGGGACAGGAGAGAATGTTTAAACTACTGTTTCACAGATGATAGGTCTCCGGTGAGCTGGTCTGAGATCAGCATGGAAAGGTTGGACCAGTTCTTGAAAACGAAGACAGAACAGACTAGCCTGGAGTAGGGAGGGAGGAAGAATAGACAATACCAAAATACCTCTTATGTGTTCTTGAAATGGTTGATTCATATGTGTGGGATCGGGATTGGCAAAGATACTCACATAAAATGTCTGGGAAGTCCAATGCAAAGTTTCCTATCTCTGCTCAGAGGCGGGGGGGGGGGGGAGGGGTTGTGAGAAAGCAATGGCTTTAATAACAAAAGCCACTTCTGAGACAATCAAGCCTCTTTTATGATAACGACCTTATTCAACTCAAGAACACAGAGCCCCAAGACCTAAGCTTTTTTTTTTTTTTGCATGTGTGCATTTGCATGAGTGGAAGCACATGTGTGTACATTCATGGGGAGGCATACTCCACTCTATTTATTGAGGCAGAATCTCTTCATTGCACCCAGAGCACGTACACCATCTAGTCTCACTTGACATCTTTCTCTAGAGATCCCCTGCTTCCGACCTCCTGAGTACAGGAGTTACCGGGTGGCCACCAGGCCTACCCATCACCTATGTGGTCTCCGAAGTCCGCAAACTCAAGTTCTCATGCTTATGTTCATCATCCACTGAGCCATCCCAAGCTCCTAGATAGATGCCTTTTATAAGCCCTCACTTCCTGAGTCCTCTGCAATGCCCACCGAAGTCTTGGGTTTTCTAGAGAAGACGTCCAGAAGACAACTCCCGAGTCTGGGGAGGCAACCTAGCTCCTGTGGAGCAAACACATCTCTGGTGTTCATTTACTGGAATCTGGAGATGAAAGTCACATTTTCTTTAGCATTCTACCCAGAGGACAGCCAGATCCAAGCATCCTCCAGAGTCCTGCATCACGAGAAAGCAGGAGAATGTTAAGCTGCCCAAGCAGAGTTGAATGTACCAGGCAAGGGTCCATCTTGCTGCCATCTCTTTAGGAATGATGAAGTTCTGCATAGGGAAACTACTCAGTCCCTCACCCAACAGACACATATGCTATGCTTTCCTTTTAGTTTTTCAATGTCTGTGTGTATGCGTGTGTGCTTCTGTGCCTTGATAGCTGTGTGTGATGTAGGTATGCGTGTGATATATATGTGTGCATGTGCATATGTGTGTTCGTGTGCATGTATGTGTGTGTGCGTGCACACATGTGTGAGGCACGTGTACTCGTATGTGTCTGTATACAGCTATGCAAATATGGAAGCCAAAGGAGGACAGTAGGTGTCTTGATCTATCATTCTCCCTATCTCGTTGTGACAGGGTTTCTCACTGAACCTGGAGTTAGGCTGGTGGCCAGCACAAACTCCTCTTGCCTTGCCACACCCCACAGTGCTAGGGTTACAAATACACATACAGCCACATCTGGCTTTTTTTCATGGGTTCTGGGGATTCGAAGTCAAGTCCTCATGCTCACCCAGGAAGTGATCTTATCCACTAAGCCATCTCATCAGCCCTCTGATTTCATCCTGCAGGACTACCAGGAGATTAACACAAGTACCTCCTTGGGAAGAAAGTCAAGAAGTAAGTAGAGAGGCCTGAAAGGTAGGGAGGGCAATGGAAGACTCAGAAATGTCCTGGTCACTTAATGAGGCAGCAGGACAGAGTTGGCAGAACCAGAGACCTTGCTGCTGTCCAGTGATGGACAGTCTGATGCCGAGGTTCAGCACAGGGAAAAGCTGGCCACAAGTGCTTATTGTGAATTTCATGTTCTCCAAGGTGTTTCTGAGTGTGTGCACAGAAAATGTCTTAGCTGTTGATTTTTCTTCCAACTAAGAAAGTCTTTGCCCTTGATTCATAATCTGAAATCCCCTTAGGAGCTCAAGATGTGATCTGACAGGGGAAATTAAGCCCAGGAGACATCAAGCCACACCACACTGGTTTTCCTTGGAAAACACTTTCTCCCAGGACCGCAGTCATTGTGGAATGCGTTCTCACAAGGCCATTAGAGAATGTGGATGTGGCCTGTGAGTGGTGGTTCCTGTAAAGGGTCAGATTTGCTTTAATAATGGCGCGTGTCATTAGGACGCAGACACTGGCCAGTGACAGACCGGAGGCAGCGTGTACTTTTTCAACTGTTCGATTACGACCTTCTCAGATGGCAACCCAGCAGTGTACATAAACACTGGAATGTGGTAGTGATTATTGTGTGTGAGCAGGGTGGGAAGGTTAATTCGGCTTCATTTTGACACCTGAAGGTGTCCAGTGAAATGTTGGTTAGAAACGTCCAGATAAAGCCGTGTGCCTTTCTGCTCCAAGAAAGCCAGACGCACACTTGGTGCAAACCTAAAAGCCGGTAAGCGAGAGAAAATGTAGACAACTCAAGCCATAGTCCCTTACCCCTGTTCTGTGGCTGCTGTCCTGGAAGGCATGTTAGGTTACAGCTAACCAAGTACCTCATCACTGAGCAGATCTGAGAACCAGTCCTCAGGATCTCTCCAAGAACTTGGGCACTAGGGTAGTTCTTTTCCTGGCACCTGAGCCCTGGTACCTATGCCAATGCCCAGGTCTCCCCCAGGCCAGAAGCATCATTTTAGTTCATAATATATTTGATGTATTTGCTCATTTTCATTATCTTCTCTCATGATACTCCCATTACTACTGAACTGTTTCCTCTTCTAAGCAAAAGGGATCGTCTTTTCCCGTCTCTAACTGTTCAGCTCTCCTCCTCCTCCTCCTCCTCCTCCTCTTCCTCTTCTGTTGAGATCCACCAAGTTTAATTAGGGTCTCTAGCATGAATCTGGGTAGAAAGTTGCTTACTAGAAAGCAGACATTTAGCAGACTACACCTCTGAAGAAAATGACTGCTTTTGCTGCACCAAGCACTAACTGGCAAGAGCTCCTTAGGGGAGGTGGCTTCATGAACCCCTTCCCTATCCATGATGAAGTATTGGGAATGTCTTCACTCCCTTCCCTGACCACCCACCCCCATCTTCTGTAGGTCTTGTCAAAGCATAATCTTGATATACTTCCTAGGACACTTGTGGGCCTCAATGTTTCAGCTGCGAGAGACCCCTGAGAAGTGTCCCTTGGAGCATGTCCTCCCAGTTTGCTCCCACATGTTGCCCTTTGCAGCGTGGTGAGGACCAGGCATGCTCTGTGGGTAGCAACTTTTCATACAGACTGTGAGACCCCAGCACTAAGATGATAGGAAGGCATTCAGTCCTCATTTGATGCTCACGTCTGCATCTTAGTCCACCCTTGACCAAACCACATGGCACTCTCCTTCCAGGAGTCTCCCATGGACAAAAGTTCCAATTCCGACTAGATCAACTTTTCCCCTAAATTATCTTTGGAGTCCCTGTAGAGCAATCAAATTGACTCCTGGTCAGTAGTTAGTTTGCCAATCCCTGGGTTTCGTCCCCTTGTGAAGAACAGGAGTCTAAACCATGAGCTAAAGGAATCCCCTTGAAATTGAGAAGTGAACAGTCATGCAGTCCATTCAAAGAGCCAGTTCCTCATACTGAATGGCAGGGCATCCATCACTGAAGTGAAGAACCCATTACCTGACCATGGGAGAGGACCCCAGCCGCACTGTTACCATGCAGGAAACAGGGACTTGACAATTGGACATTCCTGACTATGATTTCTGGCTCTATTGTCTACCACTCACGTGACATTGGGCAAGATGTATGTCTAAAGGCCTCCATTTTCTCACCAGCAAATGGAGAAAGTTTAATTCTTGATGAGCTGTTGAGGAAATTTTTAAAAAGATGTCAAATTCATTGGTGCACACAGTAGATGCTTGCCAAATGTCATCCCTTTCTCTCTAGTCTCCTTCCAAAGTCAAGCCTCTATCCCTGCTCTCTGACACACTTTCCCATCTTTTTCTTGTGTCCGTAGTTGGAGATCCATCCTTCTTCCACCTGGTCCTCATCTCAAAGAGGCATCTGGGGGATGAGGCCAACTCTGCTGATTCTAATTCCTTTCCTTTTTGTTCCCAACCATCTCTGCTCAGGGTCCTATCAGTCCAATTGTTGCCAACAGTGTCACTCAAAGCTCTTTCCCTTCCCCTGCAGGTGAGTTAAGCCAACCCTGAGAGTAATAACAGCAAACAGATTGTGGACTAAGAAGGGCAGAATTTGGTGTCCACTGGATGGCCCTTAGAATGTCCCCTCCATCTCTCCCTTCTTGAGACTGAGCATGTGGATGTAGGAACAGCCAGGCCTTCTGGGCTGCTCGAGCTACAGTATGAACTATGTATGTGTGAGATTTTCCCTTCGTATCCACCTACTGCACACAGCCAGGAGGAGTGTCTCTGTTCTCTGGGGTATAGAGAAAGCAACTCAAGGACCAACGGATCCGATGGCCAATTTTTCCCTTTTCAGTCAGGAAGCAGAATGCATGAGTCTCTTGGGGACTTTGAAGGTAAAGTTGGGAAGCCGGGATGCATGAGTGCGGATGCATGAGTCTCTCGGGGACTGTGAAGGTAAATTCTACTTGAGCCTATCAATAGTCTTAGAAAATGCAACTTGACTGAGCAAATATTTGTCTGGACTCTCAGGCCTTCTGAAGCATCCCTGGAGAGGCGTGTCAAGGGGGCCAGTGGGCCCAAGGCAGCTGCTCTGGTTTCTTTTCCTGAACAAGCACTTCACAGCCACCTGACACTTTGAATTGTGTAGCCCATAAAATTAACAACTGCCTACAAGATCAAAGAGCCCATTGGACACTGTAAACCAAGGGACAGAGGAGAGACCTCATTTCTAGTGTGACAAATGGGTCCCTTAATCTACAAAGAGAAATGAGAACCTGGTAGAAGCTACTCCCTGATTCCCTAGCAGGGGACCAAGTGACCCCCAAAAGCTTTGAGGGAAAAACCTTTTGAAAGTACACAATATTCAAAAATTAAAATCCTAGAGCTAGGCATGGTGACTCGTGAGTATGATCCTAACACTCAGGAGACTGTAGCAGAGGCATGCCGTAAGCTTGAGGCTAGCCCAGGCTGCAAGCGAGATCATGTCAAAAGACAAGACAGAGCAAAACAAACAAACAAACACCAAACCAAACCAAACAAAAAGCTTTTAAGCAACTAAAATAGAAATGTATATATTTTAAGGCCCTCGGCATCATTTAAAGTAGCCAATTGTGCTAATTTTCTATGATAATACACGACAACTGAACTATGAAAGTTAATAATAAATAAGATACATTTTGACATCTGCAATGGCCAGTTTTGAAGAGGCTACTGTGGTATGCTTTTATACCTGCCAACTTTCAGTACTGATTTGAGTGCACTTGGGGACTGGAGAGCATCAGATGTAATATGCACTCATGTTATTAAATTAAGCATAGTGCTGGATCCTGCTAAAGAAAAGTTCAAGCGAGTAAAGTGAGAGATTGTTTTACAGTAAACCAAATCCTTGGCTGACATTATAAATGTCATCTGCCCCTAGAAAGTCCATTTGTGTTCTCGGTAGTCTCGTCCTGATCATAGCTCACACTGAACCTGAAGCTGCACATCCCTGGGTGGGAGGACAATGATATGGGACCAGTGGGCTTTATCAAGGTAGGGCCTCGCGCACTAAGAGAGTGTGATGTACTGGACCTAACCTAAGTATGTAGTTGGTTTGGACATTCACAAGCCTGAATAATGCTGGAGAGTTATATATAGAAAATACCCATGAGAAGAGAGAGAATAAAACAGAGAGAGAGAGAGAGAGAGAGAGAGAGAGAGAGAGAGAGAGAGAGAGAGAGAGAGAGAGAGAGGAGAGATACCCCACCTTAGCTTTGCTGGTGCTGGTGTGATAGAGGCTTTGTCAACTTGGCACATATTAAACTTATCAAGGAAAAGAATCTTGATCAGGGACTGTTAACATTGGGCTGATCTGTGAGTGTATCTCTGGAGGATTGCCTTAATTAAATTAACTGATGTGGGATATTCAGCTCACTGTGGGAGGCACCATTCCCTAAGCAGAAGCTTCTGAATTACAGGAGATTGAAGAAATAAGGCTGAGGATAAGCAAGTGAGCGTGTACAACTACATTGCCTTTTGATATTTACTGGACGTGTGTATATACTGTATGTATGATGTGGCTGTATAAAGCTCCTGGCCCGACTTCCTTGCTGTCGTGGGCTGTAGCCTGGGCTTGTGAGATAAAATAACCCTTTCTTCCCTATGCTGCTTTCTGTCAGAGTGTTTCTGTCACAGTCACAGTTGAATAAAATTAAGACTACGGGTCTCTCAGATATGCAGGTACTGGGTCATTGTCCCTAGAGAGGACTGAGAGACACATTTCCTTCAGTAGTGTCCCACTCAAGAAGTGAGCAATAGCTCAGAGATTCTTGGAGCAGTGCCATAGGACACAAGCGAGGATGTGTCTGAGTTGGCATCAGCGGGATTGACTGCACGGGGTGAGGGGGATGAGGATTAGATGTGACCCAAGATGAGGAAGGAAGATGAGGAGGAGGGGACCCGTTGTCTCTGGTAGACACCAGGATAGAATGGATGGATGCTAGTGCTCCCTACACACTTCTCACTGGGTTAGGTTGAAAGAGAATAATGAGGTCAATGTTAACATGCTGGGCAGGAGCTGCTGTCAGGATAGACAAATCAAAAATCTCAGTGATGTAGCCTGACTATATTTTTTACAAATCATTCTAAGTTGTACTGAGATCAAATTCATTGGGAGAGATAAAGATAGTGCCTACCACCCCCGGGAGATCACAGAACAAGAAGGAAAAGCAGACGGAGTTCCTGGCTCCCAAATAACTGGGCATTGAGGGCTACTGTTTTGTCTGACTATCTGTCCCCTGGGGAGGAGGGATCCCATTTTGGTTCTCTGCATCACCTTCTCTGAGGAAGGGGCTCAATGACCATGTGATAAGTGGATGAATAAAGGCATAAAGACATGCAATTGAGTTCTAGGCCTACAAGTAACTGCCTTGCAGACTATCATATTTAGTATAGCTATAAAGGACATGATAATTGCATATGAAGTGAGTCACATGTCACTGATGAAAACACACACACACACACACACTCATACAATCATGTCTCCTCATTTGTATGCAGAAGCAGTCAGACTAGGTATATTTTGATATCTCTTTTTCTTTCTCTTGATATTTCGTAATCCCAAATGCACAAATGAGACACAGATTCCAGGTACGTGTGGTTGGTCAGTGATAAGAAGAGAGATCCCACACTCGGAAGTGGGGGTAGGACCCATTTTGTGACTACAAGTGCAATGGGATTTCTGACCTTCAGTGTGAGTCAGAGATAAGGTGGAACATTCCTCCTTTCAATCATTGCCATGACTGACATGTCCTTCAAGTCTCTCCTGTCGAGGGAGATATAGAAAGGAGAAAAGCAGGCCTTCTGAAACTCAGCCCTTCCCTGTGGAACAGCCCTTGCTTATGGAGTCTTACATCTCAGGACTCCATTCAGGGTCTCCTCCATGGATCTCTAGAGAGATGTTGAAGAAAGCATTGCTCATTGTGCACACATGTGGTTTAGCAAGTGAAGCCTGCATGCTCTATGCATGTAGTCTTCCCTTCCCTGCAGCCTTTCTGTAACTGTGCAGCTCTGGCAGAAATCTGTTAGTGGAGATCTTCTAACTGCCTATGAGTGGATTTCAAAATTGGAGGAGTGTGTAAGGTCTGTCTGTTCCAACCAAGTACCCAATAGGAAGGAAGGAAGGAAGGAAGGAAGGAAGGAAGGAAGGAAGGAAGGAAGGAAGGAAGGAAGGAAGGAAGGAAGGAAGAAGAAGAAGAAGAAGAAAGAATCTTCTCCCTCAACTGAAATTAAAATAGGAAACAAACAACTCTCAAGAAAGTTTTCCTTTTTTTATGTACCTACAGGACAAAAAGGCAAACTATAAGTCACTGTGCAGATCTTACCTACTCACTGAAATGGAAACTTCTGGTTCTTTTGAAAAGTCAGTTATGTTAGATGATGTTTTGCTGGGGCACAGAGGTGAGAGGATAACTCCACAGACTGAGAGCTCGAGCACTGCTTTGCCTTGCTCCGCCTCACTAGTCTTCGCTGATGACACACATGTATTGGTTGGCTTTACATTGCTGTTGACTTGATAAAGAGAAACTTGCCAAAGACCCATTCATGAGGTTCCTGGGCTTCTTGTCACTTCATCGGACATGAGCCGATTGGGAGCCTTGCTGTTTCGTTTGAATTGAACTGTCCTTGATGATTTGTGAGTGGTTTTTGCAGAGTGGACTGCACTGGACTGCAGCTTCTAATTCATGTTTGGTGTTTGCTAGTGGACTGGACTGAGATAAGTGAAGATTGGAATCACCCCAAAGAACTATTTCTAAACAGGTCCACGTCCCCCGTATCCTAATAACCTTTCTTTTCCACCTCCTCTGATGGGTGGTGGGCTTGAGGGGATGTTGAACCTTTATTAAAAAGTAGTTTGGAAAAATATTCACCAACAACATACAAAGCTCCACTGCTCTGTCAATTGGAACACAGTGTGTTACTCTTCTGTCTGGGACAGGATGACCCACTGTCCTACCATCCGGAACATGGTAAATCCCTGTCCTTCCAATGGGGAAAGGATATCCATTGCCCTTCTATCTTGGATTCTTCCACATAAAACAGGATGTTTCACTCTTCTTCCATCTGGGGAAGGATTCCCCAATGTCCCTCTAATTGGGACAGATACCCCACTGACCTTTTATCTGGGGACAAAACATACCACTGTCTTATGGGTGACACGATGTCCTACTGTCCTTCTTCCTAGAGTTAGGATGTGCACAGAAGGCAGAAACTGTTAACCAAAGGAGCCTAAAACAAAGAGTCATTGAGAGAAGTGAGCAGGGTTGTCTGTCCTACAGAGCAGGTGCCACAGTCAAGGACAGGACAAAGTCAAATGTCAGGTAAACATTCTCCACAAAAAAAAAAAAAAAAAAAAAAAAAAAAGAAAAGAAAAAATGCTCTGTGCTGGTGTGACTCGATGAAAGAACTATGGCAGAATTACTACCAGCAAGGCTCTGCTGTCAAGGCTGACTCTGCTCCTTCTAGCTACCAGCTTTGGGCCAGCAGGCTCATATGGGAAAGGCCTTCAATAAACATGAGTTTGGGGAGAAAAAGAAAGAGTTTTCAAACTATCTTCTTTTCCTGCTAGTATTATTAAAATACCTTGATAACTATTAAATTACCTTGGTATTATTAAAATACCTCAAGGAAGAAGGGATTTGTTCTGAGTCATGATTCAAAGGTACAATCCACAGTAAGAAGGAGGCAGGAGTCTGAAGCAGCAGGTACATCTTACAACTGGAAAGCAGAGAGTGATGAGTGCACGCTGCAGCTCAGCTCTTATTTTCCACTTGAGCAGACCAGGATCCCATCTAGGGAATGGTGCCGCCCTGAGTGGGTGGGTTTCCCCAAGTCAAATGGATGCAACCAAAATAATCTACAACAGGCACAGCTAGAGGCTGATCTTCCAGGTGATTCTAGGTCTCCTCAAGTTGACATTCAACACTATCCATCCCACACACTCAGGCACATTCTTGCCATCTTAGGAATTCTATATTGGCAGGAAATGAAAGTGTAGCCCAGCAGTCCATTATCCCCATGTGCTCCATCCCTGGGAAACATGTCCTTGTTTTTGTGCCCCATTCCTGAGAGAAGGATGCCAACTCCCAAGGATGCCAACCACCCCACTCTAGCATACAGCACTTCTTTGTGCATCTTCCTGACTTAACTTGACCATCTTATCTCATCTAAGAGAGGGCTGGGGGAAGAGGAGGGGGGAAAGAGGGAGAGGAGGGAGAAAGGAGAGAGGGACAGGGAGAGGGACAGTGGGAACCCATCTCTGATCTCTCTTGTTCTACTCACCTTCACAAACTGCAGTGAGGAGACCCGGAGCTGGAAGGGACTTGCTCAGGAGGTTTTATTCTTAGTCATTGACAATTTCATAATGCACATAATCTATTGTTGATATTTTCACCTCCAACCCCTTCTCATTTTCCTCCCACTGAACCCCTTGTTGTTAACATGTCCCCCTCTCCTAGTTTGCTTCATGCTGCTGTGATACATCACTGACCAAAACCAACCTGGGAGAAAAGGACTTGTTTCACCCCACTGGTGGGTTGATGCTTTGTGATGTTGGCTGCCATTACAAGCAGGCTTTCCACTGCAGCTGCAGTGACTTTTCTTCTTTCTCCTTTGACCCATGCCATCTGAGCAAATCAAGCTCAGACAACAGGAACTTCCCCAGAGCCTGATGGGGAGGGACAATGAGGTCCTCAGTGTCACCAGAACATTTCTTTACAGAACTGAGATTGGAGAGTTGAAAGTGACGTTGATGTTATTCATTGAAGAGAGGGGGAGGCAGGAGAATCCTGTGAGTTCAAGGCTATCCTGGGCTATATCCGGAAGACTGTCTCAATAAGGAAGGTGGGAAGGGAAAGTGCAGGAGAGATGGGGGCAGGGGGAGAAGATGGCAAAGAGGAAAACAGGGGAAGGCATATAAGAAGGAAGAGGAGAGGGGAGAAGGGGCATTTGAAGAGAAGGAATGATGTCATAGGTTGTCCTGAGCACAGAGACCCTTCCCAGTGGGGTGAGGAAGCAGGAACCATTCTGCCCAGCTTCCTCCAGGCAGCTCCTCTAGGATAAGCTCCCTCTGCCACCCCTACTTCCTTCAGCTCCTTGGCAGGGGTGAGGGGTGGGATGGAAGTGGGTGAGGGTGGGGCAGGGGGTTACCTTCAGGCCTGCAGCTTCCTGGGCCCCTCACCACCAGAGATATTCACATGTATCCAAGTCAGTCTGGGTTTTTTTTTGTTTGTTTGTTTGTTTGTATGTCTGCTGCTGTGACAGAATACCACAAGCTGAGCAACTTTCAAACAAGATAAATGAATCTCCCTACAGTTGTGTGGAGCTGGGAAGTCCAAGATCAAGAGGATGTGTCTGGTCAAGGCATTCTTGCTATATCATATCATGAAAGCCAGACAACGAGAAGGCAAGGAAGAGACAGAGGAGTCTGAGCTAGCCCTTTCCTTAGCCACCTCCATGATAGTGTAACAGTAATAAGTCACTCACCAGGGCAATGACCCCGCGGGCTGAAAGATTCATAGCCTGTATATTGTAATGGAAATGGTTGTGACATGACTTGGGGGCAAGCCATGGAAACATTGCAGCTTCTCAATGTGATGTCAGACAGATTCTCTGCTGAGACACCAGGGATGCAGGGACGGCTAACAGGGTCCCCAGCACCTATGCTTTGATCCTGAGACTCCCCTAGCTCTCTGTGTACCCTGTGGAGAATCCCCAGGTCTTGCTTTTAAATAAGAACTAAACTTCAAACCATTTCAAATTATTCAGAAGTAATCTGGCTGGTGCAAACCTGTAATCCCACGGCTGAGATGGTTTCATTTTGAAGGCCAATCCTGTGGAAAGAGAGAAACAAGGAGAGAGGAAGAGAGGGCTGGGGGAAGAGGAGATGGAGGGGGAAGGAAAGAGGGAGAGGAGAAAGGGGAGAGGGAGAAGGGGAGAGGAGGGAAAGACAGAGAGGAGGGAGAAAGGAGAGAGGGAGAGGGAGGGAGGGATGAAGGGAGAGAGAGAGAGAGAGACAGAGAGAGAGAGAGAGAGAGAGAGAGAGAGAGAGCCTGCCTTTTCTGTGAAAACATTAAAAAAGGCAAGCAAACCTGATATAGGTGAGTGACCTTCTATAGAGATGTTTCTTTCATTGTTAATTATAGTAACCATAATACTATTGTTAAGGACTTTAGGAACTACCAGGTGGGTAAAGGTTTTTGTCACTAAGCCCACCCATCTGAACTCATTTCTCAGGACCCACGTGGTATCAGGCAAGAACAGATTCCCAACTTGTCCTCTGACCGAATGGACATACATGCCTTGGAGCAAGTCTCCACCCCCATACATACACACAAAATAAGTAATATCATTAAGTTAAAAGGGAATTCTAAAAGGTCTCATCCATGATGTCATCATCATGGTACCATTACAATATGCCCACAAGATGAGGACATCAGAAGTCTGAGGGACACACACATAGCACTAGATTGATCTGTGCCTCCATGGTACCCCTGATGCTTCCAGAAAGTGTATAAGTGATACGCAGACTTCTGCCTCTGGGGCGGGTTGCAGGCCTCATGTTTATGTGTCTCTGTGCTTTGCCAGCAGTGTGTCTGTGCACCACATGCATGCAGTCCCTGTGGAGGCCAGAAGAGGGTGTCACATTGTCTGGAACTGGAGTCACCAACTGCTGTAAAGCACAACCATTAGGCTGCTGGGTGCTGAGTTCTAGGAATCAAACTCAGGTCCTCTGCAAGAGAAGCGAGTGGGTTTGGCCTCTGAGCCATTTTGCCAGCCCCTATATTTTATGTTTAAAAAAAAAAAAAAGATTATATATTCTGGGACCTGAACTTCAGGGATGAGAAAAGAAAAGGGTATGAAAAAAATATGGAGGTTGTCAGGACATAGTGTCTCTAGTGCCAATCTGCCCCAAGGGACAGCTAAAGCTGGGGATTGTGAAGGAAGGACTCTCATGCATGAGAGCCCAATCGTGGCTGTCACAAGACACTGGCAGAGCCAGCCTTTCTGCAAGGACATCTGCCCAGCAAGGGTTCAACCTCAGACTAATGTCACCCTGGTTACTGATCCTTATTAGACAAAGACTGCTGTGTCAAAATCTCTGCTATCCTTGGAGTTCTCAGTCTGAAAGATTTCTCCCTGGCGCACCCTTTTGAAGATGCCAAAGCTTACACAGCGCACACTCCCTTTGTAATGCTTTACTGTCTCCAAACACAGTCACTGGGCCACATTTTGTTTTAGATTGACAGAAGAAAAGAAGTGAGGAGAGCCAGGGGTACCCAAAGGAAGGGAGGGAGGGAGGGAGGGAGGGAGGGGGGAGGGAGCGAGGGAGAACCCTGTTCTTCCTTGAAATAGCTGCAGTCCATTCACAGAAGTAGGCTCCCAGGATCAGCATAGGAGTAGTCATCTTGTGTCCTGTTAACAAAGGTCCCCACAGTGACTTCCTGTTTGGGAAAAACACAGATGTGTGTAAGTGTGTGTGTGTGTGTGTGTGTGTGTGTGTGTGTGTGTGTGTGAAATAACCCCTAATTCCCTGCTGGACAGTGGAGTGGGTTGTCTGTTGGTGCTCGTTTCTTCAGCCCCTCTCCAGTCTGCCTCTGTGTATCGCTACAAGAATGACAGCCTGTCGTATTTTGGGGTATGCATTCCTTTGATTCCAACCAGTGTAAAATGTTCCACCCCATATTCTCACACCAAGACCCATCTCCTTGAGAACAGAAGAGCCTTTTACCCCAAACTCAAGGCCACTGTCTCCCTCAACGAGGGTGTGCTCAGCACCATGTGTGAGCAGGGGCAGAACCCCCTTTCCAGACACAGCCTTCGCCCCAGAAGCTATGCCTTCTGGCTCAGTAGCAGGAACACAAGCTCTAACCCGATTGCCACCTGCACAGTCTAAAGAGAGTCATGCTGAGTCTCTACATGGAAGTGTCTGCCTAGAAAGGCAACAAGCTTCTCCATCCACTTGAGGCTTACCACCTCTGCGGGCCAGCCAGAGAGAAGTACAGCCCATGAGAGACACCTCCAAGTCCTTCCCACCCCACCCCCACCATAGCCACTCAGCCCTGTCCTTCCAGCCACATTGCCTTGGAAACCAGAACAATTCCCCAAACATCCCAAGATTCCCACGCACTCAGGAACTCTCCTGGAGATGGGTGGGGGACAACAGCAATTGTTTTCACAGATGAAGGGACCAGGAGAGAGCAGGTTGGATCCCCTGGGTTACTTACAGCTGGCCCTCCAGCTACTCCACACAAACCCAGGGAGCGGAAACCTGAGTGTGATCTCAAAACAGGTCAGCAGGGCCTTCCTGGCCACTTCCCCCAAGGACCTATAGAGGCAGCCATGGCCGTGGAAGCCCTCCCCCATGGGCAGAAAGGCAAAACTTATCCTCCAGGGACCTAGGGACACAGCACAGCCTCTGACCTCAGGGAACAGGCTCAGGGTGTGCGCAGGCCAGATAAGAAAGGGGAGGAGGGGCCTGGGGAGGAGAAACCAAGGAGAGTAGATAGAAGCCCAAGACTTTGAGACACTTGTTTTCGATGCATAGATTCTCAGCGTAACGAGCAGACTGTGTGCTCTGCCCACAACATGCCCTGAGGATGGCCAAGTGCTGTGATTTTCTCTCCCATAAGCCCTAGGTGTGCTGGCTGAGGATTCAGCAGGAGTACACTCTAGTCTAACAGGGTGTAGACGCCCTTCTGAGTGTAGATCATCACAGGGCTCAGCTGCCTTCAGTGGTGCCTGCAAGTACCTGCTGCTCTTAATGAGATACCAGATGCTTGACTCGGTGACTCTTTTCCAGAATCTTCTATCTGCACCTCTGTGCTTTCTGCCTGACACCCACTTCTTCCACAGACTCCTGGCCAGCTAACCCTGACTTGACCCTGGCCTGACTCCGTCCTGCACTCTACTCTGACTCTCAGCTCCAGCCACCACCCCTGTGACTCACTTTGTGGTGAGGACATCTCCATGCCAGGGCCTCTGCCCAAGCAGACAAGCCCCACACACCCAGAGGAACCCAGCATGATGGTAGGATCCCCCTTTCCTCTTGTGTGCATGTGGCACTGTGCCTGTGTCTCTGGGGACAAAGAAGCTTCCGAGCAGAGCATTGCATGGCAGTTCCGGGAAGACACTGCTATGTGGCTGGGCACTGGCCCACATTTCAGCATTCCCATCCCATTCTATATACAAGTTCCACCTTCTCGGGCTGCCAGGCATTTGTCTTGCACTGAGGGCAAAACGCAAAACAGTCTAGTTTTCCAGACACTATTTTAGAGTGGATGTTACAGTTTGAGCTAACAGAGCTGACCATTGTGCATACGCACACACAGGCACACACAGGCATGCACGTGTATGCAATGTGCATGTGCACCCACATGCTCACACGAACATGAAGGAGCTTGACAGACTGGCACAAACAGAACATGTCAGGGAAACCACAGCCTATGCCCTGGTGCCCTGGGACTTGCCCAAAGCAGGAGAAAGAGGAAGGCTGGGTGCCATTTGCATGTGTGGAATCCCAGAGCCTGAAGTGGGTACTGAGATGACTAGCAGACAAATGAGGCGAGGCACCCTTCCATGAAGGGGGTATGACTGCCTACATCCCTGGGGATCTGATGGAGTCCTGGATGGAAGCCAGATTGACAGATCCTCCTGTGAAGAGGGCAAATGACGGCGGCTGGGTGAGCTAGCGGCTCTGTCCTAGGTTGACCTGATCCAGGGGACTTAGGTCCGGATGGATTTTCTCCTAGGGTCTTAAGAATTCAAGGTTGGGATTGTCACTGGCATATTTGCGAGGAAGGGAGTTAGCATTGGCATGTTCTTAACATCAATGGAAAGGGGGCAACTTGTCTCCAGGGAAACTGTCACCAGGAGCAAAAAGTTCATGGGGGTGTGGCATGGGGGGCAGGAGGTGTAACTTCAGAATGCTGGAGAAGTGACCTTGCCCTAGAGAATGTCACCAGCTACTAAAGGACACATGAAATGTGAAGCCTGCATTTAGTGTCTAATTTCAGACTTAAAAGGGGCTCATTCAAGGAGGAGGAGAAGACTTAAGCGAATTAAGAGTGAGCTCTTTGATTGTGAAACAACCTCTGACTAGTGTAAACTTCTAGAACTAGTTTTTCAACAGCCAAAGCCGACAGGATTCAGATACCTCCATCTTACATGAAGTACTCAGAGAGGTGGCTGAGTGAGGGGGACACTTCATGATATTCTCCATGAGGTCTTACAGAGTGAGCCCAGGCTTTTTAATCCAGCTAGAATATTCTGGAACAGTATGCCAGCCAGGATCTGGCAACAGGGCCACACAGAGAGAGTGACCAGGCCAGGCATGAGCACAGAGTGGTGCTGAGGTCCCCAAGTAGCGCCTGGTTGTCAATGCATGAAAGTCACACAGAAAGATCTTTGGGGTCCTTGTGACGAGTTGTACAGGGATACAGAATCAGACTCTGGGGGCTACAGTGCAGAAGTCTCATCTCTGTGGCACATCTCTTTGAAGTTTGGAAAACAGCTGTCCCCACAGCTAAATCTCAGTCTCCTTGTTACCAGGACGCAGGACCTGAGCAGGTGTTTCTCCTCTGTGCCTGAGTTTCTCACCTGTTCACCCCTCCCCTGAGCTCCGATGCAAGCTTAAGCCAAAGTACCAGGCCTAGCCCTTTCCCAGGCCTAGCCCTTTCCCAGGCCTAGCCCTTTCGTGGTTTAAACAGAGCCCGGCCCATCCTGTGAGAGGCACCCATCCTAAACTGTAGGATTTATGAGTTGCCCTTTCTTTCTTTCTTTCTTTCTTTCTTTCTTTCTTTCTTTCTTTCTTTCTTTCTTTCTTTCTTTCTTTCTTTCTTTCTTTCTTTCTTTCTTTCTTTCTTTCTCTCTTTCTCTCTTTCTCTCTTTCTCTCTTTCTCTCTTTCTCTCTTTCTCTCTTTCTCCCTCCCCCTCCCCCCCTCCCCCTCCCCCTCTATCTTTCTTTTTCTCAGTTTTGAAGCAAGGCCAGTGTAACTTTATAGGCCCTTGCTTCCCAGAAACTTATAGATCCAGGTGTCTCTATGTTGACGCTCCCCACCCCACCCCCACCTCGAGTTATGGAGACAAGAATAAAATTCCTTTTCAAAACTGATCTCCACCCTCGTATTCTTACTCTATAACAGTAAATCAAATCCAGATAAGAATACCCAATGAAACAGGGCCTTTCCTGCAGCGATTTCTCTTTCCCTGGTACTTTCTAGAGATTTGTTCTCAACATGTGCCAGTCACAGGCGCTGTGCCATACGCAGATTCCTGAAGGTTCTACGCTGGTTTCACCTATGAGAGCCACAGGGAACGGAACGCCAGGCTTCTCAGCAGCAATGGACCCCGAGCAAGCTGTTTCACCCACCTCCTACATGGCTGTCACCTGTGAACTCAGGCAAAAAGATTCCCCAAGGAGCTGCCAGAGTGTGGGTTGCACGGAGTGGGCAGGTGCCCATGGGCCTTCCCTCTGTGGCAGCTGTTCCAGGACTCCACGGAGAATCTTCAGAAACGACTGTGTTCTGGGCTGCAGAATGCACCAGAACCACAAGATTAGGTCTCGATCTCATGGGTTATCCCTCTGTGAGCCAGGCCCTCAAATGAGGTGCCCACTCTCCAATACAAAACACATCTGGTGCTCCAGCGCGGAATTCTGGGAAGGACTGCAGAAGGTCCCGCCCTGAGACGTCACGGATGTCACCGAGTGGAGGCATCTGTGGAAGTTGCAGACCTTTCTCAGATTAAAGCAAGATGGGTTTTGCTTTCTATTGCTGTGATAAATCCCACGATCAAAGGTGCTGGGGGAGGGGAAGGTATTTCATTCTACAGCTTCCGGTCTGTCATGAAGAGAAGCCAGAGCAGGAACCTGGAGGCAGGAACTGAAGCAGAAGCTTTGGAGGAGCGCCCCATTCCTGGCTAGCTCTCCGTGGATATTTAGTTTGCTTTCATTACTTCCCAAGGCAGCCTGCCTGGAGGCCACACTGCTCACACTGGACTGGACCTTCCTGTATCAACCATCAATCAGGAAAATGCCCTGCAGCGACTAGCCTACTCCTTCAGTGAAAATGAAGACATTTTCTCGATTGAAATTCCCTCTCTCTTTTCAGATAACCGTAGCTTGTGTCAAGTTGACAAAAAGCTGACAAGCGTCGTGTGCATCCCTGCTGCAGCCTGGGAATCCTAGCCCTGGCTAGCCTGTCAACCTTTTAGAAAAATGGGTGTCTCCGTTGGATGCTGAACTACCAGGCATGTGTCCTATATCTTCTGGCCAGAGGCCCAGCCTCTATAATCCAGTATAGGTCAGAGCATAACCCTGGAAAGTGTACGCAGCAAGAACATCAGCTGTGGACACAGTTGTCAGGCCTCCTTCCCACCGGCTCCTTTCACCAGCCTGAAGCAGCAGAGACCTGAGTTCTGACGAATGGGGAGCTGGGATGTGTATTTTGTCCTGATGACTATACCTCTGAATTTTATTTGGGTGGAAGGCTGGCCTGAGATACAAAGAGGAGGAGGTAGAATAACTCTGTTTTCAGGCTGGGGTGAGGTTTACAGGCATGCTGGCTGCTAGCCAACTCATTATCTTCTACCTATGTCAGAGAGCAAGCAGGATTCGGGGGAGCCAAGTGTCTATCCCTGGTCCAGAAGGTTTGGTCAGCACAGAGAAACAGAAGGCACAGGATGCATCTCAACCCCTAAGCCAAGGTCTCCCTTCACGTTCCTCTTCTCCTTGGAGGTGCATGTGTCCCCAGTGTAATCATTAGTCCAGGCAGTGGGCAGGGCAGTTGCCAGCATAAGCTCTGTGCTCAGACTCAATCCAAGCTGATGTTGCAGTACCCTGGGGTTAGAAAAGCCAGGATTAAGAAATGAAAAACAGTTGACAAAGCAATCTTTGAATAAAGTAATCCTGGTGTGTCTTAGAGCTGTTGACATGAAGGTTTGGAACACAAACAGGGGCCAAATTTCCCACAGGGAGATAGACCCTAGGCCTTCAGTTATCTCAGAAAGGAACCTGGTTACCATGGTGACCATGTAGGCCTGAACACTAAGAACAATTGGAAATGCCTTAGATAATTTGGGGTATTGTTGCTTCAATGACTATTTTTACCTATTGTGTTTATGTGCACATGTGCATATGTGTGTGATCAAAGGACAACTTATAGGACTTGGTTCTCTCCTACCATGTGGTTCCTTCAGGTCAAGCTCAGACTGTTGAGTTTGATGGCAGCCTTTACTAGCTGGTCCATCTTGCCAACACAGATCTCGTCTTTAATGCATAAACTGAGCAGGTTTCCTGGAGAGTGTTTCTAGATTTGACGTTGTTATTTACTTAGGCTGGACACAGAAGAGCATCTACTCACGTTACTACTCTGCAGTCTGCCAGGAAACCTTGTTCCCTGCTTCCTTACAGAAATTGATGGGCATTAGGGAACATTTCCTGGCTCCACTTAGAGGCAGGATTGTGAGGGTTCTGCCTACGATGTGCTGGAGCCCTTTGCAATGCCAAGTCACAAGACATGGGCAGGACTGCGGTCCTCCTGGCCCGGAGCACATTTCTAATGAGCTGTTTTGACAAGAAGGAATCAGAGAAAACAGAGTTGTGAAGGTGAAGACTTTCTTAAAGGGGGAGAGGTGCGAGTCCATGAATGTTACTTTTGAAAACTGAGGCATTTTTGAGATAAAGAGTATTAAGAGGTAAAGAGAGAACTAGCTAACTCAGATTATCAGCTCAGCAAAACAGAAAGGAGCACGGTTACTATGGCAATGGTCATGGTTACTATGGTGATAGTGTGTAGGACTAAAGGTGAAGGAAAATTGGAAATGGCTTAGATTATGTTGGGTTATATTGTTGTTGTTATATTTTTATTTATTTTATGTATGTGTACATAAGGAAAACTCATAGGAGCATGTCTGTATTTCCCGAAATATTTAGCATTTGCTTATTCTAAACTGTGTAATGTTTATCTGAAAGTCAAGTGTAAGTGGATGGCCTGTCTGTGTCTTTGTCAAACCCTGCTGCACTAGGTGGTGGTGCTGGCAGATGTTCCCAGGCACTCCCTGTCCCTTTATCTCTTCTTAGGAACTGTCACCACTCCTTGGTTTCAGCTGTACCCATGTACCCCATTTCTTAACTGGATGCTTCCAGTTGTTTTGCACTGCTAGTTCAGAGTCAGGTTTCCCAAACTGGGTATTGATTGCCACCAAGCCCTGCAAATGATTTTTTTAATTGTGTAAACCCGCATTGGTACCTATTTCCTGTTCTGTAGAAACCCCTTTCCAACTCACATAGAAGATTGGCATGCTGTTGTGTTTCAAAGATGAAAACTCAATCATCATGGTGCCCCTCCCTGCATTTTACATCTGGTTAGCACGGCTCTGAGAATCCAAATGTAGAAGTCGGGTTTTTTTCTGTTCCAAGCACAGTATATTTGTCCTGGTTGTTAAATCACTCAGTTGCCTGTAACAGAATCCCAGAAGTCTCAACAGGGAGTCTCAATGGCAAAGGGCTACTCCCTGGTAGAGCATTCAGCAAAGCTGAGGATCTCTCCCCACCCCTTCTTAGCATCTCGTCACAGACCCTCTGCCTCCCTGACATTGACCTTGTTGCTACCTGCAACTCTCCTTTGCAAAGGATTCAGCTTCACCAGGTTCACATTTACAAAACTTTCTGGCACAGACATGCAAAAGGATAATGACATGCATCAGGGGATAAATTGAGTGGCCCAGCTAGGAGCAGCCAGCCCTGGACTGGAAGCTTTGGGGAGGAGATAATTCCCACTGGGTGAGTCCACTGATGTGTCCTCAGTAGGGGTCTTTGATGCACATCTACCCTGGCAATGAGCTTCAAGGATGGTGTCTAAATGATCTGAACTGCCAGCCAAATTTCTGCAAGTAGATTCTGCACTGAGGCGTGTTTGGGGGTGTTGTAGGCGATCTCACCCTCCAGTCACCAATAATCTTGTTTACACACGCCTAGGCATTTCTGAAGATTGCCAGCTCATCTCAGGAATCTGGAACAATTGCCCACAAGCAATCTGCCTGTGATCACTGTCTGAACAGTGAAAGCTGTCAACAAGGACCTGCGCAGAGAAAATAAACACGGTTGCTACTATAGCTTTTGTAAACTATTTCATTTGGTCAAAGCCCCACACAGTGACTTCAGAACCCATTTCCTTTGCCCATGGGAAATCAACTGCTATATGTCAGATCCCTACTCGTGCCCACACCCACCCCTTTCTATGTTTGTTTGTTTGGGTGCATAATTAATCCTCATCGAGACAATGTACAAAACATCCCAGAGCAAAAAGAAAGATACATAGCCACACATAAATAGACGTGAACCTTTCTTTACCACTCCCAGGTGGACAGTGGCCACAGTTTGAGTAGATGAATTCACTTATCTGGCTTTTTGACTGGAAATGTCATGAGCTTCTTCCCACCCATAAAGATGTTTTAATGGCCATGTGGAATCCTTCCCATTCAGCCCCCCTTCTTGGATGTTTTAGACAGCCCCACATTTCCTCCTCCGGCCCTTGTAATCAACACCCATCATCACCAGGACCAAGCTGCTTGCATAAATCCACACAGATTGTTTATTACTGTGATCCCGATTGCATCTCTGACCCTGTATCTACTCGGGAATGTTTTGTTTTGTGTTGCTTTGTTTTAATTTTCCAGTGGCCGCACTTTCCTGTTTATTCGTCCATTATTGGGCTCTAGTTTTATTGTACTGTGGTCAGAGAATTCAGATGGCATGTTCTGGACTTAGGAATTTATTGAGATTTCTAAGTAGTTCAATATACAGTCAGGTTTTGTAAATGTCCCGGGGAAAGTTAGAAGACCTCTTCTTTGTAGACTGTAAGCGGACTCTTGCCTATAATTTAATTATTCAGAATTCTCCTTACTACTCTTTTTTTATCTCTTAAAAGCCAAGGAATTATCCCCACCACTATTTAGTTCTGGCATGTCCTTTTGCATTAATGTCAGCCCAGAGAGTTTGGCAGCTGCTGTTGGTTTTGGACTTTAAAGCCGGGGCAGACCACAACTCCATCTCGCCACCTGGGAGGCATCCTTCCATGGGATAGAAGAAGACACCACTATCTCTCATAACTGTAACTCATCTTCCCAGGAGTTTTTACTCCATCCTGAATGACCGGAGTCTCATTTGACTAGGTCTCCTGGACTGAGTCTTACCTTTCCCTTGAAGATTTATTCTTTTTGTATACCTTTGACCATGGGTGTGTGTGCACATGTGAGTCCATGTGCCCTCTGAGTCCAGAAGAGGGCGGCGGTGTCCCTAGCACTGAAGACACAGGCAATCATGAACTACTTGACTTGGAACTGAACTCTGGTCCTCTGCAAGAGCAGCTCCCACTCTCAGGGGTTGCAGCCTCTTTGCAGCCTGGCATTTACTTTCCCCAACTGCAGGTTCGATTCTGCAGCACTGCATTTCTCTCTGTTTGGTTTATTACAAGTCTGTTGTTTTTGTTGCTGTTCTCCCATAGCCTCATAGGTTACTCTCTGCTGAGTAGAGTCTAGAGAGCAAAGAGTCAAATACTGTTCCTATGTCCTTCCTGGCCCCACAGTTGCCATATACCAGTGTGCATGATGTAGGCTGTAATACCAACTCATCTTCTACTGTGATATCCACTCTGGGGAAGTGTAATGGTCTGGGCCAGGAATCAGATGCTAGCTGTCTGGAGATGATAGAGGCTACTTTTCCGGCTCATCCTGACTTGCAGCTAGAGAGGCAGATATGGATCCACACTGGCTCCTGGCTTGCTAACTGACAGGAATCCTCAGCCCATCTTTTGGCCTTTGCCAACTTCTTGGATGGTGGAGGCCTCTCACTAGTGCCATCTCCTGTACATCAAGTGGGCTGGCTGGTTGGCTGGGATACACTCTAGCACTCAGTAGGACTCTAGCTGGGTCCCTTTTTGGCACCACTGCCATACTGAGGAGGCACTCTCCCAACTGAGAGAGATGTAGGTCCAGAGTGCTGGAGCATCAGATCCTGTCAAGGTCAGGTGGGTCCCATAAGGAGGAAGCCACATCTACAAGGCTTATACACCCTTTCCCTGCTAAATGATCTGTTTCCAGGAGCCTGCTGTGCCAAGCAAAGGGAAGCCAGGAGGCATCTCCACCACCATGGCCCATACGTAGCTAGAGCGCAGCCTTCCCAGGCTGGGGTCTTAAGAAGTTTCCAGAAACACTTCCCTACAATACCTGTCTCCCCTACTCATCCCTGAGGAAGGCCATGGTACATATTATCCCTGAGCAGCCCTGCACTGACATTACCAGTACCCAAGCCTCCTGAGCCCTGTCTCTGTCCCCCAGATAGCAAAATCTTACTGTGAATCCTTTCCATTGGTTCTCCAGAAAAAGACTCTTCAGTTATAGTCACAATATTAACCTGTAAACCAATAAACTATTAACCATGTGCTGGGACCAGCCCTCAGAGCTTTGTAGACATCAGTCCATCTGCTTCATCCATCAGGTACTGTTAGCTCCCATGTTACTGTAACATTGCTCCCATGTTACAGTTGAGAAACTCACCCCACCAACACAGCCACATGGACCCCCACGGTCAAACACAGTCAGTCTGGCTCCAGGGTCTGTCGATATACTCAGTGCTTCTCATCCCTGCACAACGTTAACCCTGCTGCACTGTGCTCAATACTCAAATCCCCAGGAATGAAGAAAAGAGAGCCATGGGCAACGGCAGGGAGGATTAACCCTGACCCCTATAAACAATCTTGGGAGGGCTTTCAGACCATATATGGGCTACTAAATAAGCAGGTGGCTGGGTGGCAGGGACAAGTGCTTTCTCTTTTATGGCATTCCCCCAAAGCTCGGCAGGGCAGTTGAAGTCCTGACTGACTCTGTGATCATCAGGACAAGTCCTCGTAAATGGCCTTCCCATGGTACTTGAGGGCACCATCAGGAAGCCGAAGGGCCACTGCTCACCACAAGAAAGATGGGAATTCTCACGAGCAGGTGGAAGCCTATGGCTGCTGATCCTGACTCCTTGTTTTATATCCTCAAGCTACTGTGACTTCCCCGCTGTCACCAATGTCACAGTGAGTATAATTGGAGTGCCACTTGCCAAAAGACAGTGGTACCCATCAAATGCTAAATCAGTGTCCTAGAGCCAGAGTCCACAGACAGTATGACATGTCAGTGATGTCAGCCAGTGTCACACAAGCAGCTGAGGAGCCACTGAGATCAGTGATGTCACTCTTTGATGATACCGCCACCCACAGCCCCACAGGCCACCTCTTCCAGAACTAGTTGGCATCCACTCTGGAAGCTGCAGAAAGATCCCTCCCAATGGGACACGCTTCCAAGCCTTCCTTTTCCTCTAACTACTGGAACGTTAACTTCATCACTAAAGAATCAAAATATTTAAAAGATATTCTGCCCAATTAATGCAGCGACACACAGACAGAAGTGTTTGTGGGGTTTTCTGCTTTCCTTAATTAAAGATCTCCATGGAGAAATAAACAAATACTCTCCTCTTGGTGACGCTGAGATAAGAACTGGAGAATGCAGTCGCCAGCTAAGGTACAGGAGCCTCTGTGCGCCGGCAGCGTGGTTAATTTAGGGAGTAGCCTGGTCTTCCTGGGTGATCCCAGGCAGGTCTCGGAGCCTCGATTGACTTGTCCAGGCTGTAAAGTCTTGCAGGGATGTTAAGATCAGTCAAGGAATGCCTATAAAGTGCTTTGAACTCTTAGAGTTAGACATTAAATAAATACCCAGTGTTATTAGAACTCCGCTGGGGCCCTCGAATGTTCGAAATGGGACTTTATTATAAATACCCTCTGAAGTTTGCCAAGAATAAATTGAATGGGTAAAGTCAACATACTTGGCTGTAACTTAATCCAGCTTGGCTTATTTGCCAGAACTTGGCATCATGACGCATGAATAGAAGTCTCTGGAGGCAGCATGAAAGGAGCCATTGTGAAGGCAACTGCTCCGCTAGGCTTCCATATCTTCATGCATTCGTTCCAGGCTCTAAATGGCCGCATGAGAGGGGGAAAACGAAAATTACAAAATAAAAATAAGGACCCAAAAGAAAGCCTCTTTGCATTTTTCTACAATGAATTTATCGAAGGCAAATTGGCTTAAAGGTCACCAAACCAATCTACTGATTGATGGGTGGAAAGCAAGGCTCTCCTGTTTTAACTCACGAGGCAAAAGCTATGGTAATGCCCCGCCACCTCTGTGGGGCAGAGATATCATCTCTGATCAGAGACATCTACACCTGCAATCAGATTAGATGTGTTTTAAGCCTGGCATCTTATAAGGGAATCGTGGTTTTCCTGGAGTTGAACAGAAGATTGAAATTGCAGAGTTGGAAATGTTGCTTTGACCTGGCGTTTTCATACAGAAACAACAGGAAGCCAACATTCAGTGGATGTCAAGAGATCAGACAAGAGAGGAAAACACAGAAGGTGCCCCCTAGAGCTCAAGGTGAAGTTTCTGGAGACAGGCCTCACTTGGGTCATTTTTTTGTATAAGCCTGTGTGTGCACATGAGTGTATGCATATGTAAGCCAGAGTCAAGATTGGGCATCCTTCCTCAGGTGCCCCCCAGTCTCTCACTGAATCTGGAGCTCAGTGGTCAGGCTGGAATGGTTGGCCAGCAAGTTCTAGGGATCTAGTTGTCCCTGCCTCCCACTCCTGAGGTCACAAGCCTCTGCCACCAGGCTAGGCTTTTTCCTGGGACACACAATCTCCTTCTCTTTCTTACGAGACTGAGCCATTTCCACAGCTACGAGTCAAACTACCCATATTTCCATTTTCTGGTCTACAAAACACTCATCTACAAACAGTCATGTTTTAAAAGGCATTACGCATAAAACTATAGACAAAATAGCACATCCCTGAAACAGCCCCAAACTGACAGTCAGACCCTGAGCCCCGGGGGGGAAAACTGATTGGGAAAGCCTGAGTTTCCAATCAGCCTGGTGTCTGAGTTTCCCATCACCCTCTTACAGGAAAAGGAAAGTGACTGCATGCTGGCAGGTGCCCCCGGGTGTTTTCAGCAACAGACTCCATCGTGTGTGCCAGGGTTTAGATTCAACACGTCTCCCAGATGACCACATCCAAGCAAGCGCTTAGGGTGTGTCCAAGATATGTTTAGCACGATATTCAATCTGCCAGCAATGGACAGTGGTTGCTGAGAGAGCCTTCTACATTAAATGAGTTGCATATTTTCTGGAGACATAAATGGGGGATGAATAGAATATAATCCATGCACATCCAGCACATGGGCATGGGGGACAGAGGGGCTTCAAACACACTCTTTCCACAAATGACAAGGCCATCAGGATCTGCTGAGACCAGAACGGAAAATTAGCAGCATCTGACTGGGCCTGAGGAAGAGGCGGGCATTGGATACACTGATGTAAACAGACCAGATGCATAGCCGGTGCCCTCTGCGGCCAGCAGCCAGTGCCTCAGAAGAGCAGGCATGACTGCAGAGCTAGGAGCTAGGAGCATGTGTCTCATGCTGAATGGCTTCCAGAAAAGCTACTTCAGACTCTGAGGAGAAAGGCGACATAAACAACCCTTCATGAGGTAGTGTCTGTCAGACATAGGCACATTCAGGAAGCTACTGCCACTGGGGAACTGTAGGCATGCATTCTGAGTTCTGAAGTTGGCCCAGGCTCTGGCCAGGCATTGCTACTGCCCTATGGAAAGGGACGTGGGAGAGGGCTGAGTTGCCCCCACTACAAACAGCAGAGAAGAGGAGGCCTTGTTAGGCCTGGGACCTGCCCTGGGAGAACTGGTTTATGTTGAAGTGGAAACAGCTCTAAAGGCTAGTCGTGTTACAGTGTTGCCTGGGGGGCTCTATGGGGACCAGTGAGGTTGTATGCCTACAATCCTTAGCACTAGGCCCCGCTGGCAGCCAGAAGTGTCTCCAGTCACTATATGCAGAAGTCCTCTTAGCACCCTTAGTCTCATGCAGGATTCTCTGCACAAAATGGCACAGGCCTTGGGTAGAAAGTGCTGCCAATCAGCAGAGCTCCTTGTCCATTGGAGCTAGGTCAGGCACTAGCGCCAGTGACAGCTTATTCCAGAGCCCAGCGATCCCACAACACCCTGTGTAAGTCACAAACTCCTGAGGGCCAGTCCCTTCCTTGGATGAGCCAAGTTTTCCTAAGAGAATCTTATCCTCTGAATTTCCCTGGGCTCTTAAAGAAACTATCTCAGCCTCACCTCCTTTCCACCCTGGGTGAGACCATTCCTGTAGTAGATGTCACTCACCCATTTCCTCCTGCTACTTACCAGTGTCAGGGTCAAGGTGTGCCTGTCTTTAGCTGGGCCTGAACTCCTGAGCAATATGGAGAGGAAAACCAGGCATGTGTTCCTCCTTGGAGTGGTGAGTTGAAGCAGGAATTGCTGTCAACAGCCATAAACACAACACACATATACTAATACAAATACACTCATATTTGCACGTGTGCACACTAAACACGTATGTGGACTTGTGCAGAGAACACGCATGGGAGTAAACTTTAGTACTGCACACTGACAGCATAGGCCCACTGCCCACACCCCTGTACTTTGAAGGTGACTAAGGGCACCCCATCCTCAAGGCCGGAGGGATATGCTTGCTTGCCATTACCTGGGTACTACTAGGGTCTGTTGAATGAGAAGTCAAATCACCTACATGCTTCCTGCTTTTATTCAGTTCAGTTCATCCTGAAGAAGAGCAAAGCTCCCATACAAGAAACAAACTTCCGCAGTCTAGCCACACCCTGCCCAGCAGGCTGCAAAGGACCTCCGCCCGCTAGCAGTCAGAGTTCAGACTAGTTGCCAAGATCTTCCTCATGCTCCAGCTCATGTGAAAGAGCTCAAGTGCCCTGCTGTTCTCTGCCCTGCCTTCATGCCATTAAAAGGAAACTACCAGGAGCATCCTGGTTCATCATCTGCACAGCTGGGCCATTTCCATTTCAAACACCAGCTTGGAAGCTGAAGATTTCACCATTCCTCCCTCTCCCATGACACCAGCAGATTGTTCACCACCTCCATGTCGGAATGCACATGACTCATCCCAAGATGGTGCTCCCAGCAGATCCTCAGAATGTGTGTGACTCATCCCAAGATGGCGCCACCGTGCTCCTGGCAGGCAGATCCTCAGGCTTCAAAGTATGTTTGCGTCTTCTCACCTAGCCTTCTCACCACCAGCAGCTCAGGGTGTGCCGTCTGTTGAGCATCTTACACCCTCTGCACTCCAGCCAGAGCAAATTCCAGATGCCTCCTGCTTCCTGCTCAGCATAGGTGTGAGGAGGAAGGGCTAACTGAAAGCTGCCCCCCACCCCATCCTCGGCAGCTCAAAGTGTGGCTGCTCCCCTTAGGTGTGCCCACATCCTCACTCAGCACTGAAGTGGAAATGTAAGGGTTTTTTGGAAAGTCGGTTGTGTTTTGCTGGGGCACACATGTAAGGGAGTGTTTTCCTGAAGTGGACACAGGTGAGAGACTAAGGCAGTCTTATGAAGGACCATTTCGTTGAAGCAGACACAGGTGAAAGGATGTTTTAGTAAAGCAAGCACATGAAAGGACACATGATGAAAGATTCTTTCTAAGGACATTTATGTATTGGTCCACCTTACATTGCTCAGCTGAGCTCCATCTGTTGGAACTCCATTAGAGAGAAATGCCAAAAAACCTTCTGGTGCTGTGCTATAGCTACTTGCCGCTTCCGAGGACAGGCTCATTGACAGAGTGATGTCAGCTGAGATAGACGCACGTGCCGAGCCATGTGCTAGGGCAAGATCCATGGAGAACACATGAAGTTTAGAGATAACACAAATAAAACTTGATAGACAGTGACAGAGACTGAGCTTGGCTTACTTATAGAACTAACTAAGCAACAGCTTATGGGGCTCTCGACTTCGCTGATGTTTGCTGAGAGGCACAGCTAAGAACTTCTCCTGATGTCCTTCCTAGTCCTTCCTGCTGACTCGTGCCGAGACTGCGGCCTGGCTGTCTCTGCTGGATCATGCCACCATTGCTGATTCATGTTCTGTCCCAACTCTACCAAACTGGACTACTGATATATCCATAAAATGTTTACCAGTAGACCGAGCTGCTACTAAATAACCTGTAAACTAAACTGCTGATTTCCAGACAACACAAATGGAAATTGCTCAAAAAAAAGCTGGCTAACCAGGTCCACTTCCCCTGTATCCTTTCTTTTCCACTACCTCTGGTGGGTGGTGGGCTAAAAGGGGAGTTAAGAACCATCATTTTAAAAAATTAAAGTTAGACAGCCCTTTGGAAATTGGTTGAAATAATCCTGGGAAAGGCAGACAAGCTCTGTGACAGACACCTGGAAGAAGCACCCAGATACAGCCACATACAAGGCAGGGGGAGAGCTCGAGGGGCTACTGTGTCTACTTGGGGTCATAGAAGAATTTTGCGGGTTTCAATTTTAAGATTTTTTCCTACTGGAGCTGGAGAGATAGCTCCAGAGGCTGCCCTTCCAAAGGACAAGTTCCCTTCCCAGCACTCCAGTTCCATGAGATCCAATGCCCCAGTAGCTGCTTTCTATCTTCCCAGGTTGCATCTATCCTGTGGTTCAGTTTCACTCAAGCAAGCTTGGATCCGGACGCTCAAAGTACCAAAGGGTTAATGGATTCCCAAGGGTTTAACTCCCCAAAACATCAGGGGCCCCATCCCATTGTCATCAGATCCCAGAGCTGAACCTTGGAACCAGCTCTGGCCCTTGCAGCTTTTGCTCTCAGACTTGTAGCCTCTGCCCTTAGACTTGTAGCCTCTGCCCTCAGACTTATAGCCTCTGCCCTCAGACTTGTAGTCTCTGCCCTCAGACCTGTGGTTTCTGCCCTCAGACTAGAAACCTCTGTCCTCCACTTCCTTCCTCTTGTCCTTGTCTCTTCCCTCCCTCCCTCCCTTCCATTCTTTTCTTCACTTTTATTTGGGGGCAGAGGGGACAAGAGTTTAAGATCTCAAGTTCTCATTCTATAGCCCAGGCTGGCCTAGAACTTTATCTAATTCAAGATAGCCTTCAACTTGTGGCAGTCCTCCTGCTAAAGCCTCCCCAGTGCCAGAATTACAGGCATGACCCTCTACATCTGACTTCTTTCTGTTTCTAAGTTAGAGTCCTGCATGGTTTTGCAGTTTTAAATTACTAGACAGGATCTTTTCACTGACCTGTCCCCTACTCCTTACCACTGCTTCTGGTTCATTACTCTGGTCCTTGATGGCACAGTAACCGTGGTCCTCACATCCTCCCAGTTAGGCCTTGGTCAGTTCCTTTGCTTTATTCTCCCCTTGGCCAATCCAGCCTCATTTCTGCATGTGGGCAAAAGCCCGCGACTCATCCAGGAGCCATGAGCCCTGGTGGGCACAGTAAATTGTTGGAACTCAGGATGGTTACTTGTCACAGCCTGTAGGGCACTCAGGAACCCCTCTGGCTGAGAGGTGTGTTGTTAATGTACAGCATTATCATTACAGCAACAACCACGGGGTGTCAACATTCCAGGGTCCGGCCCCCTCAGAGAAAACAGGCCTGAGTTGCTGGCACTCAGCACGGGCCTCTGTGGTGCAGACAAGTGTCCGGGCTGGGGCAGGTGACATTTGCTTAAGTAAAGCCTTTGCTGACATGTGGGTGGAGGAAAGAGAGGGAGAGATCTGTTTCTCCAGAGCGAAGCTGCTCCGAGTTTCCAGCCGAAGAGAGGCCCACATCCACACATCCATGCAAGTGTGAGCCACGTGCCTCGGTGATTAGGGCTGTGGTTTGGGCAGCGTGTCAAGAGCTCCCCATGAGACCCCAGCCCTGAAGCAGGATGTTGGAGATTTTTTATTGCAGGCAATCCAGTTTCTCGGAGAGCTGGTAATGACAGTCCCCAAGAGCTCATTCATCCCTCCACATGCCTCAGCATAAGCTCTTCCCAGGATCCAGGAGATTCACGCCTGGCTCTGCTCCTCTGTCTCCCTGGCAGGACCCCAATGCCCGCTGACCATGAGGAGTGCCTAAAACCATGCTCCCAACACAGTGTGAATGTCTGGAGGCCAGGGAATTAACTGGCCCCAGAACAGGAACCAGCAGGAGGCTGGAGACAGAAGTAGCAGAGTGTAGACTCTGAAGGAGTGCTTTATCCTTCATACCCAAAGTAGTATTTCCACATGTGATTAGTATGGACATAGTATGGACATGAATGATGAGAGAATCATGTGTGATTTTTGTGCCGTTAATGCTACTTGTGGTTGACATAGTGTGACTATACCTTTATAGACCACAGAGGGCTGTTTCTCCTTATGGGTACCATGCAGGGATGTGACAACTGGTTTAACACGCCCATCACACCTGGCCTAGCACTTGTTGGTGGTAGACAATCTGTTTTAATGTCTATGTATCTGTGTGTGCCTGAATCTCTCCGTGTGTGTGCACAGATACGTGTGTGCATGTTCCTGTGGTGGCCAGAAGAGGGCGCTGGCTGTCCTCCTTCATCACTCTGCACCTAGTCCCTTGAGACAAAATCTCTTTTGGGACCTGGAATTTACATTTTCATCCAGTGTCTGAAAAACAGAGATCTTGTCTCCATCCCCTCAAAAAGCTGGGTTACAAACAAGTGTTGGATGCCCAAGCTGGCCATGCACCAGTCCTCATGACTCTCAGACAGTGCTTTTAACCACCAAGCTTCTCCCCAGCCCCACTCATGGTTACTGCTATGTTCACATTGTCATGGACATTATCGTGGGCTACAGTCACCATACTGAGCAGCAACCCTCACAGTAGAACTCTTGCAGACATGGACCTCTGTCCCTTGAAGTTCTTAGCCCCCTCTCCTCTGATAACATTACCCTCCTCACTACATGCAGGACCTCATCTTTCTGCATAATAGGCTTTTAAGCTATATTCTAAGGTGAAGGTTAGAATTGGCTGTCTACTTGATCAGAACTGGAATCAACTAGGAGATGTGTGGAGACAGTCACCCCTGGCTGAGACCCACTGGGACAGATGTCTCACTGGTCCACCTTTCATGGAGGTTCCACCCTTTGGTGAGTCCATGGATCCGCTACCTTTCCCTAAACTATCTGCTGGATTCTCTCTGTGGAGCCACTGAAGGCAGAGGGAAGATTTTAAAACAAGAAAGAGCTGGTGTTGTCCTCCAGTGAGTAATTCAAGCTTTGACATGGTGAGGATTCAACTATAGAGGGGTGCTCACTCCCTTCAAATGGGGGGGTGGGGGAGACCTGTGTACAGGGTTGGATGACCAAAGTGCAAGTCCTGTATAATTCCCTTCAGAGCCAAGGCTTGGTGTAGCAGACAGCCAGAAAATAGAAGTCACACAATGTTCTTTCCACCTGCAAAGAATGGCGTCCTCTAAGTGCATCTGGCACAAAGGGGCCAAGATCAAAGAACCAAATGTTTGGATAAAATGCAATGGATAGTTGGTGTCTAGAAACCCCCAAATACATTGTTGGCTAATGCCAAGTAGGTTCTTAAAACTGTGAGAGCCAGCCTTGAGTCTGCTCACCCGGGCTGCAACTCAGCCAGCACTGTGGGCTGGCTCAGGGTGTGGCAACATATGGTCTGAGTCTACAGAACATCTGATTCTGGTTCCCAGTGGACACGGTGGGCCTTGGTGATCCATAGGAGGAAGCACCATGCCTTCCACACCCAGTACCCTCTGACATTCTGTTCTTGGGGCCCAGTGAGACGATTCCCCTCTCCCGAAGTCTGTCCAAGGCCTCTCTACACACCCCCTGTACATCGGTATTATTTGAGATGGATAAGGTCACTGATGAGGACTGAACTGGATGCCTTGAAACACACCCTACCTCAGCTCATTCCTCAGGCTTTCCCCCTAGACCTCACCATGAACAAGTAGGATTTGGATCAGTGGGATATGTGGTCAAGCAGCTTCAACATCCAAGATTCTTAGGGACTTTGATCTGTCCCAAGAATGTGCCTCTCTAGCTCAGTTCCAGGTCAATGACAATGAATAATTGGAATGGGCTCAGAACCCAACAGAACCTGAGTGGCACGGGCCAGTCTCAGATGCAAAGGCAACTGTGCCCAAAGCCTCAAGGCTGGTCACCCATCTGCTCTGCAAAGAATCCTTTCACCCAGTGCCCAGCACCAAATGCTTTACTTTGCCCTAGGTGCTGGGAACACAGTGAGCCCAGGGTCTAGCTTAAACTATGCTCTGTCTAGCCTCTGTCTTATCATGTCTTAGTTAGGGTTTTACTTCTGTGAACAGACACCATGACCAAGGCAACTCTTATAAAGGACAACCCTTTTGGGGCAGCTAACCCTTCATTTGGGGCTGGCTTCCAGGTTTTGAGGTTCAGTCCTTTATCATCAAGGTGGAAGCATGGCAGCGTCTAGGCAGGCATGGTGCAAGAGGAGCTGAGATTGCTACATCTTGTTCTGAAGGCAAAAGGAAAAGACTGGCTTCCAAGCAGCTAGGATGAGGGTCTTAAAGCCCACACCCATCATAATACCCTTCTTCCAACAAGGCCACACCTTGAAATAGCACCACTCCCTGGGCCAAGCATAGTCAAACCATCACACCATCTCATGGTTGGTTTTGGAGACCTGTTCTAATCACCTGCCAGTTCCCGTGGTGTAAATGCTTCCACAGGGGGCGGGGGCGGGGGGGGGTAGCTTCAGGTTCTGAGTATGAATTCTACAAGCTCCCCTAATACCCGTGGATGTAGGTAGAGATCAGGGCTCAGCACACACAGGCACCATGGGCACACGCCTGCGTCTGCAGCTCTGGTCCTCTTCCATCAAACTTTATTTACTATTGTCTCATAAATACTGAAGAGTTAAAAACATTTTTGGCAGGAGACCCAGACAGGCTGGCTCTGAGAAAGCAAAGGGAGACTGAGAACATGTGAGTCTCCGTTTTTCCTCATTAAGAGGAGGGCTAACTGCAGGACAGGGTAGAGAGCCTGACAGCTCTCCACTGTGAGCCCCCCAAATACATACAGTGCCCAGCACCAAATGCCACCAGATGGTTATCTACCAAAGAGGGAGCAGTGATTTATTTTTCTTAAATTTTTCTTGACCAGAAAAATGGCCCACCTCATAAAGTCAGGCTAATCTTTATTACAGATCAGAGCTGCTTTTGCCCAGTAATGTTTTATTATGGCTGAATGCTGATGATCTTTTTAAAAAAAAAAAAAAAAAAAACTTTTTTCTAAAGTTTCCTCTGCTGTGTGAGTTACTTTCTTCATTACTCAACTCAGGAAGGAGGGGTTTTTGGTTGGTTGGTTGGTTTGATCTTGTTTGGTTTGGTTGGTTTGGTTTTGGCCTGCAATTCCAGAGTCTATCATGATGCAGAGAGCATGGTGTCAGAGGGTGAGGAAGAGAGAGATAAATGCTGGTTCTCAGTCCACCTTCTCCCTCTCCTCCTTTTCTTAAGTCTGGGAGCCCACCACCCCACAGGGTCCATCTTCCTCAGACATGCCCAGAGATGCGTCTCCTCGATGACTCCAAATCCAGTCCAGGGGACAATGGAGATGACCCATCATACCTACCTGCCTTGTCAGATGACTTTCTGATGTTTAGCCTTATCGATTATAACAGGAACAGAAAGAAAATAGCTTTACAGCCTGGCTGGAAGCCCGAGTGTGGCTACCAGCCTACCATTCAAAGAATGTTCACTTTGATGAAGTTAGGGCTGTGGCTCCAAGTGTACACTCTGCCAGAATTCCTCAGAACAAAGAGAAAAGACAGCACATGGGGAACCCAGGACAGACCATCGGGAAGAGAAATGGCTTGATAAACCATAAAGAAACTCAGCAACGACTTCATACGTCGTTCATAAGATACCAAGTCACTGAGTGTGAGCGCCCACACCAAACTAAAAGCCTTTTCTCGAACCCCCCATGCTGGTTCCAGATGAGAAACAACTGCAAAGAAATAGCCAAAAAAAAAAGGGGGGGGGGGAAATGTTCACACTCTCTCTGGGATTGCCGGAGAAATGGTGTGCTTGATTTTATCTTGATGGCTAAGTGAACCGGGCTAGCTCGGAATCTGTTCACTTAACCTGGGCCTCTGGGGTGGGGCACTGAGGGCTGAGGAGTTGAGGAGGAGATTGACTTCCAGAGCTAATTGCTGGACTTTCTCTCTCAAGCAAGCTCACCTCCGGACTCCTAACTTGCAGCCTGTGCAGGTCAGTCTGCAATTTGCTAGACATGTCAGCTATTATCCGCAGCTTAATACACCAAGGCAGAGACAGAGCCCAAACAGCGAGGCCGTGCCAAGGTCCAATCACCGCCAGTACTCTAACTGCGGGTCAGCAAGCTGCACAGTTCAGCTCCGTTGCTCTGTAATCAGTCACGTCTAGGGTAACAAGGAGACTCCCGGAGACAGCCCATAAAGCCATCTAAATGTGACTGCTTGGGAAGGTTAACGGAGGAGCAGTGATTACAGCCACAGACTTGACACACATAATTAGGTTAGGAAAGCTCTCCGAGTGAAACCCAAGACAGAATCGTATAGAAGCAGATGCTCAGCCAGCTGATGCCCTTGGTTAAGTGCCACATGGCCACTCTGCGAGGTGCTGGAAGCTGCGGCATCCTGGAACGAGCATCGTGCGGGATCCTGGCCCAGGGCTTTCTCTGCTATAGCCTGAGAGGTCCTGCCTGCCGCCTGCAACTCTCACCAGCATAGCAGACATGGACTTAACACCAGGCAGAGGTGGCCTGAGATGGTCATAGAGGAACCAGGCAAGGCCAGACCAGAAATGCCACACAGGGAAAGGTCTATAAGAACAGCAGGGGTGTGTTAGGCAATGTCAACTGAAAGAACCACTTTCTGCTCTCAAGAAGAGGAGGTCTCAGGATAAGGCTGAGGTGGGGCAGGAACCTCTTCTCAGGAGAGGAAGCTGATGAAGTGATTCCCTACAGCTTGGGAAGAGACATTGAGATGGACACACACAGAAAGCTGACCCACCCAACCCAAGAGACTTTCTGTGTGGAGAATCACGTGGGTGGAGGGCAGTGGAGAAAACTCATCTCCCACCAAGCAGTGTCCAGCTGCTAACTCAAACAGCGGGACCCAAGTCCTGCTTTGTACAGGTCTCTATTCTCTCAAAGAAAGCAAGGCCCTCTCACCCTATTCCCTCCTCCTCCTTCTCCTCCCCTTCCTCCTCCTCCTCCTCTTCCTCCTCCTCCTCCTTCTCCTATTCCTCTTCCTCCTTCTCCTCCTCCCCTTTCTCCTTCTCCTCCTTGTCCTCTTTCTCCTCTTCTTCCTCCTCCTCTTTCTCCTCTTCCTCCTTTTCTTTCTCCTTCTCCTCTTCCTCCTCCTCCCCCTTCTAAGATTTCCTGGGTAATACCTGAAGCAAGACACTCAGGGGCCCCCTCTTCTGACAGACTTCTTCACTCTGTTCTCTCCCTAGTAACTAGCCCTCAGCAATCAGTCTTATACAGAGCTCTTCCTGTCAATCATCACAGGTTCCCACCACTACCCTTCTGGTTGCTTTGTCCTCCTTCTCCTTCCCCTACTCCCTTCCACTCTCCATCTCAAGTGCACAAAAAGTGACCCATTTTCTCAGTCACCATTGCTCCACCAATGTCTTTTATGGCTTCCTATTTCCCTTTGGGTAAAATGCAAACCCTGCCTCATGCCCAAAAGTCCCTGTGCTGCCAATGAACCAGGGAATGGAGAAGAGTAAGCCCCTTCCTCTGAGGGTAAGAGAGCACCCATTTGGGACCCTGTGATGAATGACTACTGGAGGAGCCACTGGGAGGGAGGGAGGAATTGGAAGCCATGCTGGGCAAGGTCATAACACTTGAGTTATCCTTGCTGTGACTGGAAAGCCCCTCCTAACAGCAAATTGTGAGCACTCTGGGCTCGGGCCACAGTATTTAAGAGAAAGAGGACCAGGTCAATGAAGATGGACCACTGAATGAGTATAGGAGTCTCTAGGATGTCCTGATGCCCCAGATGTTGTATGTAGACTTTGCCCAGAACTCATCAGGATGTACAGACAACAAACAGCAAGAGCATAAAGGAAGATAGAGGGACTGGGTCCAGGAACTGAGGTCTAGAATCCAGAGTGGCTCATAGCCTCTTCTAGAATCAAGCCTAAGACTGAGAGACCCCATTGGTCCTCAGACCCAACGCAGTGCTTGTGCCAGAACTCTATGATCTGCATACTTTAAGAGACCTGGACTCTGGGCCCTGGGCCGGGACCACCTTGATCCAACCCTTTCAGGATATCAGGATGCGGGATCTACCTGTCAGGAGCTCTTATGAATTCCAAAGCCACAGCAAAGGGCCTTGCCCTCTGATAAAATAATTTTAATCATTAGTCTTCAGTGGTTTTTGCTGTTAGTTTCTAGGGACCCTAACAGAAACTTGACAGGATTCTAATATCCCTAGATTATGTTTCATGACTTGTTGAAGAATAATAAAGGTGATTCATAACTAATGGCTTTGGTTTTATGTTATTTGTAAGTAATATAACTACATCTTTTTTATTTCTAATACATGAGCCTAGTCTAAAGGCATTGTTTCTTTCTCTCTTTCTCTTTTCCTTTCTTTCTTTTTTCTTTTTTCTTCCTTTCTTTTCTTCCTTCCTTCCTTCCTTCCTTTCTTTCTTTCTTTCTTTCTTTCTTTCTTTCTTTCTTTCTTTCTTTCTTTCTTTCTTTCTCTCTCTGTTCCTTTGTTTCTTTCTTCCTTTCTCTCTTTTTTTCTTCTTTTCTTTCTTTCTCCCTCTGTCTCTTTGTTTCTTTCTTTCTTGTTTTTACATGCACAATATAACACTTCCACACCTTCAGGCTTTGGTTGGCCCTCCCTCTGCCCATTCATCCCCCATCTCCCTGCCTCCCTTCCTATTTTCTTCCTCCCTGCTGTTCCTTAAAGCCTCTTTTGTTTTCCTCTCACCAGTCCCTTCATAGTTCCCCAGCATCTACACACTTCTATTCACATTCAGACACACATATTTAGAAATTAGAAACTAAGACCCACGTATGAGAGAGGACACGTGGTATTTGTCTCCCTGAGCTTGGGTTACCTCATTTAATATAATATTGATGATACTTTCCAGATCCACCCATTTTCCCACAAATTGAATAATTTCATTTTTCTTTATGACTGAGTAAAATTCCATTGAGAATGCAGACCACATTTCCATGATTCATTTGTCTGTTGATGGACATCCAGGCTGATGCGACTTCTAAAAAGGGCTACAATAAATATGGATAAGCCAGTATCCCTGTTGTAGGATGTAGCATCGCCTGGGTCCATGCCCAGGAGTGGTGTAGCTGGGTCATATGGGAGTTCTGCTTTAGCTTTTTCAAGATTCTCCACACCAAATTACAAGTGGTTGGAACATCTCACACCCCCCACCAACAGCGGATAAGGGTTTCCCCTTCTCCACACCCTCCCCAGCATTTCTCCTTATATGTTCTCTTGGTGACAGCTATTCTGACAGGGGTGAGACAGAGTCTCAGAGTGGTGTCAATTTGCACTTCCCAGATGGCTAAGGATGTCCGAGCAGGTTTAAAAACACACTTATCATGTCTTCTTTTGAGAACACTCTGTTTGGTTTCTTAGATCGTTTTAATGTTTTAGATCTATATGTTATTTTACATGTATGAGTGTCTTGCTGGTATATTTGTGCCTGTACCACATGTGTGCCTGGTGCCCATAGAAATCAAAATAAATTATCCAGTCCTCTGGAACTGAACTTGTGGGTTGTTTTCAGCCACCATGTGGGTGCTGGGAACTGAACCTGGGTCTTCTGCAAAAACAACAAATACTCTTAACTTCAAAGTCACCTTTCTAGGCCCTTGTAGCATATTATTTGATTTGCCATTTTCGTTTAATTTTTTTTTAGTCTTTTCTATTTTCTACCTATTAACCCTCTGTCAAACGTTTAGATGGTAAAGATTTTTCTCCTGTCCTCGACTCTCTCCTCACTCAGTGAACTGTTCCTTTTACTATACAGAAGTGTTTACATTTCTTAAATTAATTTTAATTTTAAATTAAATCGAATTTCTTAAATTTTTAATGGTGTCCTGTGTATCCATTATTGGCCTTATTTTTTGAGTGACTGGAGTCATATTCAGAAATTTCTTAGCTATGTCTGTGTTTTAAAGGAGTGCTTCCCTGTTTTCTTTTCCTAGGAATTTCAGAGGGTCAGGCCTTACATTCAGGCCTTGGATTCGATTGGAGTTGACTTTGGGGTGACACAGTTGACTTTGGGGTGACATGAGAGAATGGAGAGCTTTTGGATGAGGTCATTAAGGTCTCTGCTATCTAAGAGCATTGTCATCACAGAGAGGATTCTGTGACTCCTTCCCGTGCTACACGTGTCGCTTTTCTTTCCTTCTCTTTTCTTTTGTTCTAGCAAAGACTTCCAGCACTATTTTGAAGAAGGTTGGAGAGATTCAACAGCCTTGCCTTGTGTCTGACTTAATGGCAATCTGTCCCCTCCTCCCAGAGCCACGCCACTTAATAGAATGTTGGGTATAAGTTTGGCATGCATATCTTTATTATGTCAAGCTGTATTCCTTCTATTCTGAGTTCTTATAGAGTTGGATTTTTGTCAAAAGCTTTTACTGCATCTATGGATATGAGCACGTCATCTCTGTCCTGAATCTGCCCATCTCCATGCCTACTCCAGGACAGTGGACTGTATCCCCTCAACCCATAAACCAACGCCCACCTTTTCCGCCTTATGTTGCTTCTCATCAGGGATTAGTTCCCCTTGTCAAAAGAAGTGGCTGATACTGTCTCAGTGAACACTTCAAAGTTGAGTTGAAAGAACAATGCCATGTGGCCGTCTGCAGTGACATCCTCCCCTAGAAGTAAGGACTTCGGCATAAATCTAACAAAATATTCACAAGATCTCAGTATAAAAAGTCATAGCACACTAACTAAAAAAGCAATCAAATAGGCCCTAAGTAGTAATAATTTTATTTTTTAAGATTTGTTTTGCTTATGTGTATGTGTGTATAAATACTTTAGGCAGGTACCACTCAGGGCAGGAGAGGATGCCAGATCCCTAGATTCTGGGTTTGCAGGTGAGTTGTATGGTGTACGTGCTGGGAACTGACTTTGGGTCTTCTTCAGGAGCAGCAAGTACTATTAACTGCTGGGCAATCTCTCCAGACCTCTGATAATAAGTTTTATACTACCAAAACACTGGGATCTTCTCTTAGTGTCGAATTGTTATGAATATGATATATTTTTTTAAAAATCAATGAATTCAATTACCAAAATGATCAGAAAAAGACGGAAGTGAGAGGATTCAGAGCACTGCCTCCAAGAGTTGCTCTAAGGTGATGATCATCAAGACAGGGTCCTATCAGCTGGGAGATGGCTCACTTGGTAAGCTGCTCACAATAGTGAACTTTGTATAAATAAAAGAGCCTGGCTCTGGCCTCATCTCCTCAAGAGCTGCACACTCTGTCCAGAGCAGCACTGGGCTCATAAGCATCTCAGAGGCATGCTGGTCAGGGGTCATTTCATTCACCTGACCTCCTACTATGTGAATTCTTATAACCTCTCCCCCTCAAGATCCTGATGACCAAACCATGTATTATTTTGGCATGCTCAGCATTTATCAAATGGCAGTTTCATCACGCAGACTTTGCTAGATTCTCGGCCCTGAACATTTAGGGTCAGCCTCCATCTCTAAATCCAACACCCAGGGCAGGACCTGGTAAACTACATCCTCGAACAAGTGTGCCCACCAAACTGACTGTAAATGAAACTTTACTGGGACGCAGATACAGCCATTCATGCATCACCGGTGACAAGTTTAAAAGCTGTAACAGTGTTCGCTGGTTCCCATGGCTACAGTATTTACTATCTATCTCACTTTATATAGCAAACCTTCCTCATCTCCAACAGGTATCTCCAGTTTTATTTTGCCTGAATATCTTTGTAGAGCCTATTAAAGCTGTTATTTGATAGAAAGTTCCAAGCAAGTGGACGTGGATGGGGCAGCCAGAAGGCTCTGTGCTCTGGGATAAGCAGATAGCTTGGCCATGCTCCAAAACAGCCTATCAAGAACTATGAAGAAGCGAAGAAAACAGCAGACTGGGTTTGTTTGAAGCCTCTCTACTGAGATCTAACGACCAGGCCCTTTTGGAAGTTGCTTCAAGTATTTGAAGGCGGCACCCCCTGGATAAAGCAATATTTGGAGAACAGATATCTCAGAGGAATTATGAGCACAGGTTGCATCGCTCACATTATCTGCCCTTATGAATACATATAAAACTTTCCAAGAAGTCAGCAATAAAAACACATTATTTTGGAGCTCAGCCTCAGCCCAGCCCAGCCAGGGTTCAATGGGGAGGAGTCTGCCCCTCTGCAGAAAGAGGGTGGTTGACTCATTTGTCATCCTGATGGGTGGGAGGAGGGGGTCAGCATAGGAAAACACTTATCAATTCCACTTAGTGTACAACTGTATCTTCTAGATCTTTCTCCAGCATGGTACCTATCCCTAAACCCTCTATTCATTATTTTTTCTGTCCCACTCTTCTTCAGAGCACAAAGGCCGGGCCCTGCTAAGCCCTATAGGCTTCCACTCAAAATCAAAGTAGAGAGGTGAGAGATGGCTCGGTCTTGGAATGGCCTTGACCCAAATTTGTAGCCCAGAACCCATGTAAACAAACGTCAAGTGTGGTGGTACACACCTGCAATAGGCCTAGTCTACTTGGCAAGTGTCATACCAGTGAGAGAGACCCTGTCTCAAAAACCAAATAGGTGGGTGGCCCTTGGAGAATGTCAGCTCATGTGCTCCTCCATACACACTCATATGTGCACCTGTATACATGACCACACTGGTATTCACATACAGGTACACACACCACATACATACACGTGCATGTATGTGTGTATGTGTAAGAAAAAAAATATATATATATATACTCATACACACACACATACACACAGAGAGAGGTGGGGAACTGGAGCCAAAGATAGACCATCTTACTCAGCCAGGAAGGCTGATGATAGGTAACACAACCACAAACATCAAATATGGATGAGATTTTCAAAGACTGAGGGAAAACGCAATAAACAAACCACAAACTAGGAATGTGAGCAAAAGGCCTTGGGCTTGAGGAGAGAGTGAGAGGCAGAACCCAGGAAGGGGCTGGGAAGGGGAGAGGGAGTGCAGGTCAAGGTGTTCCATCCAACAACCACCACCTCCACCTCCCCGAGGGGATCCGGCATGCGTCGACAGCTCTTTGCCTCAAGTGCCAATTTTGACTGTTGATCTCAGAACCCGGCTGTCATCCCAGGGCGATCCAGTGAATTCCATCAGCTTTAGGGCCATAATAATAACATTTTTAGAACATTACAAGATGAGGATATAATTGCTTTAATTAGTAATTATATGACATCATGGCTGGGGAGATTTTATTTTGAGAGTGAAACTTCCCATGATTCACAGTGAAATTATTATTTTGGGTCTTGCGGTGTCCCCCTGATGGCTCATAGCTCTGGCGTCTCCGAATGGATGTAACATATCTGATGCTCAAGCACACATTCTTGTGAAAGAACGCTTAGCTTCCAATTTCATGTACCTTGACCTCTGAGTCTGAAGCCAAGACAGCCCTTCTCTATAAGAGGAAACAGGTTGCTATCTGTCTTCTTCATTTTTTTTTCTCTGTGGTTAGTATTTGACAAGAGTGATGTGTCCAACAGGTGTGTCTCATCTGACTTTTGACATCAGAGCTCATGGCTAGAGCATTCCACTGTGATGGATGGGGAAGGGAGGTAAAGAGGGTGTATCTGACCTGTGTTTAAAAAAAAAAAATCACAAGATAAATTTGGAGCTCTGTTGCTGCAGGGATGTAGAGGAGAGGACCCAGGGAGGCCAATGTTGATTCATCTTGCTAGAACCAGCACTCCCTGAAATATCACCAAAACAGCAGACAAAGCTCCAGGATTCCCTCCACAAATGGCTGTGAAGAAACTGACCAAGAGTTTTTAAAAATAAGGTAGTTGTGAATCTACCACTCTTGATGTCATGAATTGCTGGCCTTTTTATATTTCTTTGGAAAAGATTGTGTCGTACAGGGCTAACTTTCTACTGAAAGCTGTAGCATAAGAAGATACCTTCCCCAGGTGTATCAGCTTTGTAGGTTAGGAAATAAACCCTGACAAATGCATAGTCCAAACATTTCTTGAAGGTAGGACTCTGCTGTAGACACAGTCACCGTCACTGTGAAAAGTCCCTCAGGATAAACTTAGAATTATTACTCTCAGGAACATTAATGATACGTTCCTTGTTAGCAGTATTGGAGTGCTGAAGGCCGTCCTGTGGGAAAGTAGCCACCGGCATCGGTCTCATCTGATGTCATCTCCTGCCTCATGTGTGCAGAGTTTACTTCGGCACACATGAGGCAGGAGCATGGGAAAGCCATAGGATGCTCTGCCAGAGGTCACAGGTGCCTCACATCATCTTTATAAATCCCTCCCTCTTCACAGAAGGGAGTTCAGGAGGGAAATATGAAGGCTTGGTATAGGCAGTAATGATGGCGTGCAATCCAGACCTATGATCAAGTGGAGGTAACGGTTGAAATCGATGGATCAGAGCAGCGTGGGCTTGAGAGTTTGGACAGAGAGAATGTCAAAGCAGGTGATGAAAGGACAGGTACCCTAATAACGTTATTGGTCTTGGGGTCCAGTACAGAAGCCAGATGAGGGGCTTTGTTAATATGTAAGTTCAGACTCGATCCTTGTGAAGACAGTGATGGGAGGTAGGGTTGGAGTGGGATGTCTCAACTGACAGGCCTTCTGTAACATAAGTCAACAGAGCTGAACTCTAGGGTATGGATGGAAGTGATACGGATTTGAGAAAGGAGATGGTGGATGCTGAGTGGGTCTGAGGTCCAGTCTAAGCATCACTGTGTCCTATAAGCTCTCTGCCCTCCTCCAAGATCCCAGCCTCTATACTTACAGCTCCCTCATTAAGGGTGTGTGTGTGTGTGTGTGTGTGTGTGTGTGTGTGTGTTTAGCATCTAACATCAGGAAGCCTCATGCTTTGGGAGGACACAAGTCTTCAGGAAGATGTGTGTAAGGGGTAACTCCCACAAAGTTATTAGAAAAAATATAAGGATTCCTTATACTCATGGGCTCAGTCAACCTCTACCCTTCAAGATCACACGGCTTCTGTGCTTCCTGTTTGTCTTGTAAGGGCCCCAGGCATTGGAGAACCTTAGCTTGCTTGTGCCTGCAAAGACCCTCATCCAAAGAATGCAATAAACCCTCAAAGAAAACAAGGTATTAACAGTCCAGGAAAATATTAGGAAAAGGAGCCTCAAAATGCTGCTCAGGACTGTAATTTGCTGTTTTTGAACAAGATGAGTCTTGTGCTTAACAGACAAGAGCACATCTCCGGGTCAAGCCAAGGCTTCCCAGAAATGGTGTGACTTGAACAAACCTAGATTCAGGTTATGAGATCTGTGGAGTCATAGATCTGAGATCTCATAGTCATATGAGATCTGCTGAGTCATGACTCAGCACTCAGAGCCCAGAGCAGCCCCCAGCCCTTCTACCCCTGCAGTCAGCCTTCTCTGAAGTCCAACCCACTTGTCACACCCACCCCTACCTCGGGCTGTTTTCCACTTCCCTGTAACCACTTCAGTCAAACCCCCCTCCCAGGGGAAGACGTTGGAAGCCTCAGATCTGAGTTGTGCCCATAGAGGGGTACAGGACACTACAGTGACTCAGAGAGAAAAATACAGGACCACAGCACCGAATCGGCCCCTTCAGGGGCTATTTTCCTGAACCTCTGGGATGATCTGGAAGCTAGGGGGCCTGTCTTTTGAAAGAAGTCTCTGTGACATCACCAGGGACGTGAATTTCCAACAGCAGCATCTGTGCACCAGCATCATCAGCTGTGAGCTTATAAAAGCTAGTGCATCCAGGCCTGCCACAACCCACTAAGCCAAAGCCGCCACGTGAACTTGAGTTTGTTGCTCTGTTTCCATGTGACTCACTTTTGCTGAGAGTCCTTGACTACACTAATGTTGAGAGTAACCAACAAGAACACAGAGAGAGGCCCTGAGAGGTCAAATACTTTCATAAGCTTTTGTCCCTACATGAATCTGACTTTTTTGTTGTTCCACTTACTGAAGAACAGAGCCCATCCTTCTGTTTGCGTTTGGTCAGCATGACACTGAGCAGACTCCAGGCATGCTGTCTTGTTGAAGGTCAACTTGCTGGGAGTGCCAGACTGCTTCCTCTCTATTCAGAATTTTGGGGAGACACCCTGTAAAGTTCAGTGTTATTCTCTGAGAATAACATCCCCATCCCCACCCCCTACCCCGGGAGGGATACATTCCAGCCAGTTCCCGTGTGCTCTGCGTTTCTAATGCACACTGCTGCTCCATGGATCCCAAAGCCAATGTTCACCAGTCTTTTCCCACAGAACCCCAGTGGAACCCCATGACCATTGTCATGGTGGGAAGCTTGGCCAGCAAACCCATGTCAATCTTATTCCAAAGGCCACACCGTGAAGCTCCATGCTGATTGCTGGCTGCTGGAGGCAGGCGTCCACCACTGATGAAACACCTCCAGTCCTGGTGGTCATACTTGAAGACATCTTGGGAACACACAGGGAGAGCAGCCGCTGAGACACACCAGGCTCAGGGATACCCGGCAAGTTTAAATCCCTACACCTGCAGCTAGAGCTGATGGTCAACTCCATCTTGCCAGAGGGCCCTGAGTGGAGCCAATCACATGGCCCAGGGGAGGGCTGCTTCCAGCATCTCCTGGAGGAATCACTCCTGGGACTCTGCTCTGCAAGATAGTAGGCTTTCAACTACACGGGGACTGTGTGGGGTTTACAGGGAACACTTGAACATTGCAAAACTCTAACCCGTTTCCGCATGTGAGCTAGTGTGTTTCTTGCAGACATGTTGCTCATTTCTGCTAAACTGCCTCTAGCTGTTCTATCTGATGATTCCCACTCCCTAACTGCAGTCTGCAGATCTCTGTGCTTGCTCTCCAGCTGACTGCCAGAAGGCAGACCGCCCTGCTCTGGATGCTGCATGGCTCCTTCCTCTCAGCCTCCAGCCACCCTGATGGGTCCAACCACACCTGCAGAGGAGCCCCTTCCTGCAGTGTTCTCAGGGTGGAGCTCTTCCTACAAAATATGTCAGCCTCATCGCCAAACTGTGAATCCCAAAACCAGGCTTGTGATTTCAAGTGTTCCCTGTACACTTTACTGGAGGTCCCATATTGACCTAAAGCTTACAGTCTGTATGGCATGGGAGGACAACTTCACCATGGCAAGACAACCCTGAAGCAGGTCAGAGTGCTTCTTGAATGTGGATGCTGGTCTGGTTAGTAATGGGGTACACTGTGAGACTAGGATTAGTAATGGGGTACACTGTGAGACTAGGATTAGGAACGGAGAGAAAGAGTCCACTTCCAAATGACTACAGCCCAGCACTGAAGTTCCCCTTTGCATTGGAGGACATTTTCCAGAGTTGGTCACTATCCACAGCTTCTCTCTGGAGAGAGAGGCTAGGGATACGTTCCAGTCTTAATAAGGAGACGTCCTTGTCAGGGATGCCCTTGTGTTTTAAATTTGGGACTTGGCCTCCATGAAACAGAAGGGATTTTCCACTGGAGACTTCTGGACAAATCTTGGATCCTGAGAGTCTGTCCTCACTCCCAAAATTCTGATCCTCCCACTAAGGCTGCCACTGAACTCATTAGCATGTTTACAGTGGTGCCTCCAGAGCCAGCCTGGAGAGTGGATACTCACTTCAGGGTCCTGTTTGCATGAGACGCCATTGTATATAGGAGCCCAGCTGTGCTAGAGAAGTCTGTGACATCCAGCTGATTTATATAACTCGAAATTTCCAAGAAGTAAAATGTGTTTTAAATTGCTCGATGTCTTCTGCCAAATCACGTTGTCTTGATGTCTCGTAATGCTATAATTAGAAAGTAACCGGGTTGGAGACAGGGGAGAGGTGACTCCTTCCTTGAGAGCCTTCTGTAATTAGAGTAGTGGCATTCACATGACTTTGTGAGTACAGATAATGACTATACACTTTGGATGGGTAAACCTTATGATATGTGAACTGTGGGGGCTTTTTTAGGTTCAGAAAACATCAGTTCTCTCTTCCCTTTTTCTCTTGTTTCAGTTGGAATGGTCTACCCTCTAGCCATGTCTGTGGCTTCTCCCCTTTACTGGACTCAGACAGAGGAGGAAGGGGCAGAACCATTAAAGACAGAGACAAGGCCTTCAAGTGGTACAGTAAACCCTGAGCACTGTTTACTAGAGGCCCCTAGTTGGACAGCATCCCCAGATGGCTACCTAGGCGAGGTCGGAATGTATTATTTAGAGTTGAGATGAGAAGGTAGAATGGGACCAGGGCTAGCAGGAGATCAAGAACAGGTCTCTGCATGGGGCATATTGGAATAGGGTCTTGAGGGATAATTAGAAGTTCATCAAGAAACCAGATAGTCGGGTGTAGAGGATGCTCTAGGATTTCAAGAACTGTGTTGAGCATTCAGAGCAGAGTCAAACAAGGCAGAGATTCAGAAGGAAGAACTGAGGTGCCATTTCTTTATCTACGGTTTCTACAAACTCCCAATCTGTGGAAGGGTGTTCCCTAGATGCCTCATGAGCTCAGTCATAACCAGCCAAGGTCCTGCCAGCACAGATTCCACCCTACTGAGTAAGAGCTCGCTTCATTCAAGTGGCACCAATTGTACACGGGACCCTATGGAGCAGAATTTCGGGCCTCGACCTTCATGTGAAGCACCAGGCCACTTTCCTATGACAAGGCATTTCTAGAAGCCTCTAGTTACTTGATCGATCCAAGGTCAACTTCTCCTGGTCATACCAAGTTTTAATTTTCTTTCTACTGTTATAATAAACAGCATGACCAAAATCTACCTGTGGAAGAAAAGATGTATTTAGCTTATAGACTGTAGACTTTCACTGAGGGAAGTCGGGGCAGAAGCTCAAGGCAAGAATCTGGAGGCAGGAACTGGGGCCAAGACCACAGAAGTATGCTGCTTACTGGCTTGTTCTCCATAGCTTTCCCACCCTGATTTCTTATAGAACCCAGGACTCTCAGCCCAGGAATGTCACCACCAACAGTGGACTGAGGCTAGCCTCCGTCCCCTGCCCCCAGTTAATCATTAATCAAGAAAATCCCTCCCACACAGAATAGTCTACAGGCCAATCTTATGTAAGCATTATCTCAATTGAGGTTCCCTCTTCCCAAATAATTATAGCTTCTGTCTAGTTTGCAGAGAGGGGAGGGGAAGCTAATCAACACACACCAATAACTCAAAGAATATTAGAAATGTACTCTGAGAAAATTCAAATTCAGCTGGTCTGGGGAGCTTTGGGAACTCAGTTTCAACAGCTCCAGTAATAGGAAGTCCAAGGCCCTGCCCAGATATTAGTGGCCCTGGGCAAGTTGCTGTGACCAGCACCATGACCTCTGCCATCCTTCAGAATACTGCTACAATTATGGTATCCCAGTATTCCTTCACAAAGAGGCTGGCATCAGTAGGGGCCACAGTGTTTGCTTTGTGGGATCCCTGGTTCTTGGCAGGATGAATAGCCTAGACTTTTACCCATATCCTTCATCCCATGATAGGGTTCACATCATCCAAAACTTTATACAATAAAAATGTCAAGTTAAGCAGGAGTTGGAAGTAACACTGTTCTTTCTGACCTAGAGGGTCTGCTACCTATGTGGACTGGTAAGTTGCCCAGAGAGGATGCCAGAAGGAGGCCCAGTCCAGCATCCTGAATCTCTTCCTCCTAAAATCCTGGCAAGAGGGCAGGGGTAGAGATTAATCCTGGAGAGGAAGGTTAAGGACTAATGATCGACAGAATGGGCCTCTGTATAAATGACATGGTGACCACGCGTGACGATGTACATACAACAGCGAGAAGCCCATCCTGGGACTGCCACAAAGCGCCAAAGGCAGGTGAACTGAAAGTGCTCGTTCTCCCTGTGAAGAGGATGGGAGTCTGACTCCGGTTGACAGCGGCACTGTATCCCCAGCAAAAGGTCAGATCCCTCCCCTTGTAACACTCTTGGCATTAACTTGGGGCTGTGTTATTCTGATCTGTGCCTCCATCTCATGTGGCCCCTATACATCTCTTTATTGTGTTATATTCTCATGGGGATACCAGTCATTGGATTTATGGTCCACCCTCATCCAGAATGAGCCCCAAACATATTATGTCTGCGATGACCCAATTTACACATATAGGTCACGTTCACCACTTGTCAGATATTGGGATATAGACTTGACTCTTTACAAGAAAGGACAGCATTTAACCAATCCTGGGTCACTGCTGTTCTACCCGTCTTATAAATGGAGACATAGGAGGGAAAGTTCAGATGATGACTGAGTCCAGAGCTAGCAAGGGATGCAGCTCAAAGCTGTCACATAGAATGTAATAGCTATGTGGGAGACATAGAGATTTAGACAGAAAGACAGACAGGTGACAGATATACACAGAGAAAAGGACAGGCAGGTAGGCAGAGGCAGGGAAATAAACACAGAAAGAAAGAAAAGCAGGAAAAAGATAGTGACAGAGATAGCAGACAGACAGACACACAGAGAGAAGCCACAGATTCCCAACACAGCCTCAAAGAAAAGCTGAATCCCACTCTCAATTTTGACCTTGCCCGAATCAGGGTGTTTGAATAGCTTCTGTCCATGCACAGAGCACAGTCCACCCATCCAAACTGCTGCCAACAATAACAAGCTACCCACCCACCCACCCACCGGGGTCTACAGCTCTAATATGGAACCAATGATTCAGCCTTCAAACCCAGGCTGACTCCCCCTGACCAAGGGGTTTTTTTTTCCTCCCACTAATTAAGGAAGACGGGTTAGTATGGGCTCCCCAGCGCTCCGAGGTAACCCGAATGCATGACGGCTGATCATAAATCTCATTTAGTGCAAATCACCCCACAGCTCCTGCAGAATATGTCAGCTGTCACAGGTGCCAGGGGCTCCGGCTCACTGCCCCTTGGAAGTCAGGCTGGATAGGCAGGGAGAGATGGTGCGTGCACCAACCTCCGGAAACACTACAGAAGTGTAGGAAGAGACATGGAGGTCTCCAGATCACTGGCCCAAGACTGAAGGAATTACCATAGAAACTCTGACAAGAGCAGGGCAGATAAATCATAGCCTGGCTGTCATCTACTTACACAGAGAGGAAAGTGGAAGAGAAAAGAAAATACGGAAAGTTAATTAACCTGCCAAATTTTTAATCATTCACCCACATTTCAGAGCAGGAACATGATGACACAGAAACAAAGAGAGGGATGAATCCTGGAGTGTGGGGAAGACTCAGAAGCCCTCCCTCCGGTCCCCATCCTAGGGAGGGTACAGAATGCTAGAGAGAAGGGACAAGGGCTTCTGGAAGGTCCCCACTTGCCAGTCTCCTGCTCGCCAGTCGGGCTGTTGTCAGACTGGGTTCTGGGACTTCAGCTGCCTGCTGTCCCAGAAAAGCGTTCCTCTTTACCAGAGCAGCCAAGTTCCTTCTGGCTTGCACTTTCCCTGAGAACATTGCTTCTCTCCAAAGCCATGAGCATGACAATGCTTGTGTCCATTCAGAACAGAACATGGGTGCTGGGCTGCAAGATGGCAGCTTCTAACACTGTCAGTGGGTGCTCCATGTTTAAAGACACGGGTGTAGCTGATGTGGCCACACTTCTGTAGAAGTGTGAATTGTCCCTCCATCATTGTTTCCTGGGACTCCAATCCTCATTGTCTTGTGTGCGTGTGCGTGAGCACTCATGGATGAGTGTGGAAGTGTGGAAGTCAGGGACAGCGCTAAGCATCACAGAAAGGCAGGTAGACTCATGCCAGGCAGATGCAGTCTGTAATGTGACCTGCAAAAGGGGGTCTGCTGCAGAGCTGCCTCCTTCCTCTGAGACAGGACATAACAGACCCAACTCACAGGTTGCTGGGATTAAATAAGGTAATGGGACCGAATGCCCAGTGGGTGTTCATTATCCCCTGCTTTATGACAGAGGTGATTAGGCTGTCTGTTGTTTTCAGTCCTTTCCAAAACCAGTCCATGACTATCTTTCTTCCACACACAGAGGGGCCTCGTGTTTTGTCTTTCTCATGAGTCACACAGAAAGAGCCCATGACAAAAACACTCACGAAGCCTCTCCTACAGAAGTGCCAAGAAGGGTAGAGAGATGCATTTTCCAGCCAAACAAAGGTGAATTTCTAAGCTGTGTTCTGAGGTGAAGGAGCTCTTCAGTATGTGTGTGTGTGTGTGTGTGTGTGTGTGTGAGCGAGAGGGGGGGCAGATATATAGAGAGAGGCAGAGAGAGGGAGTCAGAAGAATAGGGAGAGGAGATGAATCTGTACAAAAATAAAGGGGTGGGGGTAGAAGAGACAATGATGCTCAGCTCTGCCTTAAATCCCCTTTTGTAAAAGTGAAACAGATCCTGGGTAGGGGGTATAGCTCAGTGGGAGAATGCTTGCCTGCCGTGTTCATGGCAATAGGCTTGATCCTCAGCAACACATACACACACACAAACACACAAACAGAGAGAGAGAGAGAGAGAGAGAGAGAGAGAGAGAGAGAGAGAGAGAGAGAGAGAGAGAGAGAGAGAGGAGACAGATATACACACGCAGGAAAGAGAGAGACGGACAGACAGACAGACACAGAAACAATAAATGGCTTGCCATGGTGAGGGCTTGAGAGGGAGGTGGGCCTGTCAGAACCATCTATGAGAGAAAGCAGAACCCTCTGGCTACTCCCCGCAATGGGATGCTGAAAGGCAGTGAGGACTTAGCCCCGTCCCAGAGACAGCTCACAGGCTTTATGCTGGGTGAGCTTGGTTTCCTGTTGGGTTATCGAAATATGAGAGAAGCTTTGTGTAAAGATCCTCTCTTCTCCATACAGCTGTCACTATTGGCCATGTAGAGAGCTGCCTGTCACCAAATGCCCTGTCAGGCCCACCTAACAGAGAATACTGAGCTATGAGCCTAGAGACATTAGAGCAGCCACAAGAAACCCAAGGCAAGGGCAAGGGGCAAGGGCAAGGCTGCTTTCTCTGAGGACTCTGAGCAAGAACAGGAGTTCAAAGTCACATGCTTGCCCCCTTTGAAATACCATACTACCCATCTCCTAAATTAATAGACAGTCAGATAATTTTGCTCAGGAAAACTGGTTAGCCACATCTAGAGCAGCGTCTCCAGATGGCCTGTCCTTGGCTGAGCCTGGTGACCTTCCTATGTTAGGCTCTGAGCCACCAGACATGGCAAAGCTTAAGGGGATGCTGGTGAGTGCAGACTCCCAGCTGGCTAGGTTCCAGAGGGGACAGGTGGGATAGCCACCAACAACAGGTACTATCTAATCAGCAGAGCTAGCCACAGCCCCCAGCTGCAACCATGGCAACCTAGGTGACTGGGCTGTGTGAGCTGACCAGTGACCCCTGAAAGGTACATCACATCCAGAACGTGTGACTACACTGTCTAATGCACAAAAAGGAACCCACCATGTTGAAGAGAGGCTCACCTGTCCCTAGCAGTGTGAGCTGTGTCCAAATGATCTGATGCCACATGGGTGTCACCTGCTGGGCAGTGACCCCTTCGGAGATTTCCTGGCTTCCAAGGTTGTTTCTGGCCACCACAAGGAGTCCACTTGCTGGTCCCTAGTGGTGTCTCTCTTGTGATACTTAATTGGTTAAATGATTGCTGTTCTGTCACAGGCCTGGATTTTGGAACGAGAAACCATTCCTGTGTCCTTTGGGGACTCCTGGAACAGCGTGGGTAGGGGCTTCAGCGGGCAAAACATGTTCCCTGCAAAGGCAAGCGCTGACGACACTGTCTTGACCATTTTGCAAGTACGAATCATTGCTGGGGTCCCCTAAATCATTTTTATCAAAACCACAAAGAGGCTGAGTGGAAAACCACATCTGGCCTGCCAGCTCCCACTGCCGCGTTCCATCCCTTCCACAAACAGGACTTAGGCAAGTCTATAGGAGCCAGGTACGGCCTTAGGTGTGTGGAATGTAACAGCAAAGCAAATGAAGAGAAACACCCGCCCTTGGCATTCCAAGTTCCTGTGGGAGGTGGGGGAGGGGCAGGAAATGGATGGACAAGCCAGCAAGATGCACCACAGTGGCCACCAGACAGCGGCAAGGTGACAACCAGCAGCTGGAAGCCTATGCTACCACATAGGCTCTGTCAAATCATTTCTAAACAACAGGAAATCTGTCCTTATCCCTCAATCCTACACGGAGTTGCAATATGCAAAGGCTGACACAGAGGCACTTCCATCAGTGGACAGAGAAAGCCTTTTCAGCAGCTATTATTACCCTGCACCTCCAGCCTGTCTGTAAACCACTGGGATCCATGGGCCCCAAAAGGAACCGATGTATCAGTAAAAAAAAAAAAAAAAGATATGCTTTCTCCCAGTATTTGGACTGCTCTGGGTCAATTGCTCTATTCTCTCTGGTTCTCTGGTCTCCCATGCCCTAACTATAGCTCTGCCCCTCCCTGAGCCTGGCCAAACTAAGCTGGAAACCTGCAGCCACAGAGACCTGCCACACTGGGTGATGTGCCTTTGAGAGCTGGCCAGATCCTCAAAGTCACACAGTGGGGTGGGGGTGGGGGGTGGGCCTGGTCCTCCACCTCCCTTGAGGGAGACGCTGGGAACTTGGCTCCTGAATGTTAGAAGGGAGCTAGTTGCCTTGAGGGTGCTCTCCTGGGAACTGATGGTGGTGACAAATGGCCCCTTGTCTAACTAGCTCTTATGGCTACAGTGGTGAGCACCCAGGCCACGCCACGTTAGCAGGGTCCTGAGAAAGGGGCCCGCTGGGCTCCTTCCCTGAGCCTTGATTCACTACCAAGGCTCTTTCCACGCTGAACACAGCCCACCCAGCCAAGGGCATGAGGTAGGTAAATTAGCTTCTGTACAGTGCAGAGTTTTATTCTCTAAGCACTCAAGAGAGGGCTTTGATTCTAGAGAGGCCGTCAGCTGGTGGAGCAGAATTGACAATGAGGCCACTTCCGTAGGAGGTAGGGGTAGACTGAGCCAAGCTAGAATGCCTAGGAGCCCACCCCTTTCCTTTCCAAAGGCTCAGGTCCCGTGGCTACCCCATGAGACTCCACCCTACCAGAGGCTTACCAATCTGCTGCGGATCCACCTCTGTCCATCTTAGACCTTGGGTCGCTCCCTCCTGTCTCCTTGACCTCACTCTTTCCTGCAATCGATCTTATTCACCCTCATTCCTGAGTAGTTCATTTTAAGCTGGAAAATATTGAAAAGAGAAACAAACATTGGGGAAACGCAGCCAATAATAGGGCTCCCTGTTCTTGAAAGGCTAGGGAGCTGCTGTCAGGACCAAGTTAGTAGGCAACAGAACCAAGAAACAGTCAACAAGTAGACCAGGAGCCCAGGCAGCTTGGACTCCCCTCATTTCTTGCTAATGAAGAAGTATGTTGCCCTCTGCCCCTTGTGGCTGGGCCCTCTCTCTGTGACACACTGCCCTAGTTCACCAGCCACAGAGCTGTGGTAGGGCACAGCCTAGAGTGTTCCATCATGCCCTAGGGGGCCTTTGTGCTGATCAGACTTTATCCAGCTTACTGGAGTGTGTGTACGCCACTCAGGACCTTTCTCTCTCTCTCTCTCTCTCTCTCTCTCTCTCTCTCTCTCTCTCTCTCTCTCTCTCTCTCTCTCTCTCTCTCTCTCTCTCTTGCTTTTTCCTGAGCATAAAAATGAAAATATGATCATTTCTGTTACTTACTACCCATGTGGGACTCCCCCACAAGGAGGTTTTTTAAAAATAAGTTAGTTCTTAATAAGTCCCACATAAGTTAATTAGAAAGCTTGTCTTTGACCTTGTGTCCTTGCCCAAACACTTCCACTATGGGCCCCCTCTTCTGGTGGATTAACAAGCCTCATGCCAGAGGCCCCCTCTGTAGGCCTCAGAGCTCTCTGAAGTCCAGGCCTGGGGCTTTCTCAAGTCTGGATCCTGGAAACTCCGTGAGTGCATTGAAACTAAACTGTCACACCCACAAGACATTGGAAATGCAGCTCACACTCAGGGTACCCAGCACTGAAATTGGTCTCTACACCCTACATTCTGTCCTCATCCCAATACCAGGATTGGCCAAAGCATTCTGGAAATGGAATGCTTTCTGGATGGAGAGGAAGAACATGCTATTCCATGGACATGTGTCCTGCAGACATGTCCACTGTTAGGGTTCGACTTCAGAAATGAGGTACCAACAGGCACCTGTTCCCTGCATACAACCCCACCATCCCAAGACTTTCTGCATAGGACTTCTAAACCCTCAAGCCTGCAGACCTCCCCTAGCAGATAAACACCAAGCTACAGGGATGGGTGGTTCCTAGAAGACAGATAAGAGGATCAGACAAGTGGGACCTAGTTGGTGGCCTCCTCTGAGTATCTATACTGACCGACTGTGAAGGTATCCCATACCAGACTGTCCTTAGGATGTGATAGGAACTCATAGTTTAAAACTTAACTGCCTTTCTGGCACAAAACCTGCCTATGCTATCCCAGCAAAATTACCAAAACATTCTCTTGGACGCTCCCATCCAAGGCCCTTGTCCTCATTAATTCATACTGGGTGGATATCATTTGGGAGTCTATAGTGAGCCAATTTCCTTCAGGTTACCCTAGGCAACAGACCTCTCCATCCAGTCCCATCCAGTTCCATCCAGTCCTATTTAGTTTTATCCAGTCTCATTCCCTTGATTCCACTGCCTATCTGTTTGACCACGCCTGGCCTGTTCCCAACCTTCTTCTCATCCAGGCTGGGCCTGCAGGCCCTGCTCCATGGTGGTCTGAAGAGCCAGAAGGAAGGAATTCACGTATTCTCGCACCTTGATAGGATCTGTTGTTACAGTGTAAGATCCCAGTACATCCAGCCAGGCACATCATCATCCCCCATATTTGCAGCCTCCCAAACCACTAGGAATAAAGTTAGTATCCTAGCATGCAGTGTGCAGTCAGCTTCCTGTCTTCCTGCCTGCTGTGTAGATGGAAGAACTCAGGGCTAGCTGGCCCCAGAGCCTACCTCCAGGGCATCCTAAGTGATGGATGTTGTTTCTTTCACTCCTAAAGTGCAACTTACTTCCTCCTCCAAAAACCCCTTGGCTCCCACCCAACAAGTGTCAGCACTGACTCTCACCATCTCAGTGGCTAAGAAAGCATCAGGTTTAAACCAGGCATCAACCGCTGTACTCACTGGGCAGCTGACATAGCTTGCAGATCTGCTGGTCCTCCTTCAAGCTCTCTCTGTCTATTGTTGGCAGCTTGCCCTTCCAGGTGTGGCCTGCCACCTACTGCCTCTCTTAGTCTCATCTGAGCTCCAACCAGGGACTATACAGAGGCCCCACGGGGTTGTGTAGTCTGAAGGATGAGCACAGGCTTGAGGTCTGGGTTTCCCTCACAGATTTTCCATGCGTCCCCCACCCCCCGCCATGCCCTCCACAGAATGCCCATCCTCTGCAAATGAGGTTTGCACCCTCAAGTTTCCCTCTGACTCCATTCCTCCACCAGTGCTCCTGGGGCAGTGGCTGTCACTTTTCTGAAAGAAGTCAAGAGGTAGCCCCACTGCCTGGGCATTAATGGCTTTCTGCCTACCCTGGTTCTCAAGCAGGTCTCAGGATCAGGCTCTCTCTGTCCCTTCTACTGAGCCATGGCAAACTCTGCCTCATGTTATCTTGGCCAACCATTGAACCATCATCCCCCTATCTCCTTGTCTGCAGTTTCTCATCTCCCACAGGCACCTGTCCCTGTCACCAGATGACCAAGCTGTTATTTAACTTACATGTTTTTACCACCACCCTGTTTCTTTCCAGAGAAAAAAGATGCAATGAGCAATGACTCTTCATCCTCTCCCCCCATCGTTCCTGCCTCCTTTCTCTGCCCTGCATGATATCTGGATAGCTTCTCAGGCCAGAGGTGTATTCAGCTCGCCAACCCCTCCCCCAGGCCCAACTCTTCATTCAACCAGCACAGAATTCTCCTCCTTGGCCAGGCACCCTGGACTCTCCTACTGTATGATTGTCCTGTCCCCCTGTCTTATTCAGCCCACGTCTCCCAAGGGCCACGGGAGGCTGTTTGTACGCCTGTCACCCACTCAGTGGTCAGCCTGAGCCTTCCTTGGGAGCTGACAGGGGCCAAACTCTTTTCATCTTTAAATCCACAGTGTCTGGCTCACAGCGGACACCCCCTGGTGATGGATAAGTGAATGAATGAATGATTGATTGAAGCAGCCTGCAGCCTGGGGTCCGTCTCCTCTTCTTAGGAGACAGTTCATTGTGTGCTAACTCGCCAACTCCGAAAAACAAATGACTTTCTAGAATGCAACAACCAAAGCTCTTAATGGGAGACTGACGTGTGTCCAACCAGGCCAAGGAATGTAAAGCTCTCTGGGCCCAGCACCATCCACCAGTCTGTACAGGATTAAGGCCCTGGAAGTTTCAGAAGGGAGACAGTGTCGTCATTGATCCAGCTTGCCCCAGCATCAACTCTAGGAATGCTTTATACCTCAGTAGACATCTATTTTGCAAGTGAACATAATTAAATATGAAGGGTTCCCTCGACCCTGGGACACACATAGTCGGGGAAAGTTAGACTGTCTCCTGGACAGACTGACAGGGAAGACAGTTCAGAAAATAGCTCAGCATGTGAGTTCCCCATCTGCCCTCTAATCAGCTGTGAGAACTGGGCAGCAGCTGGAGAGCAGGGACATTTTTGATCCATCCTTGAGAGCTGGAAAGCCTAGAAGAGGAAGTCAGGTCCTGAACCATACAGAGTTGGCTTGTGGGTCTTTTTGTCCCCCAGATTGTAGAGATGAGAGTGGAACGGAACCGAAAGCCTGGTACCTGTCCGGGCTTACTTCTGTGTGTTGAGGCCCGGGCACCTTTGCCTCCCCCAAGGTCAGTGCAACCTATGCATGTCGTACTCCCTGAAGGTGGCACTGTGACCCTAAGATGAATCAGAGCTGTCTGATGCAGCTCTCCTGGGTTGGCTTTCCTGGGGGGCTTGAGAGAGCAAGGCTGGTAGGCTGCGGGACAGCCTATAGGAAGCAGCAGCACCCCACCTCACACCCCATGCATACGCATTTGCTTCTTCACATAACTAGTGCTTATGGAACCCATACTGACTGCCAGGCACAGTCTCAGACACAGACAGGCCACACCTGACCTTTATCTACCCTGGCTTCTTTTCTCCTTGGTTGCTGGTTACCCTGACAGCATACATCCTCAAACTCTGCCTTATTTGTCTTCACAGGTCCATCTTCTCTACCACCAGTGTAGAGGAGCTGCCAACCACCATCTTCAGTCTTCTTCTCTCCCACTCTGAGCTAAGCTACATGCTGCCCCATTCCTACAAAAAAAAGATGCCCACATCTGATCCCCAGAGCGTGTGTGGAATGCCTCTTATCCTGACATGAGAGAGAGAGAGAGAGAGAGAGAGAGAGAGAGAGAGAGAGAGAGAGAGAGAGTGTATGTGTGTGTGTGTGTAGCCAGGAGACAGCCTCGGTTGTCGTTCGCCAAGCATGTCTATTTTGTTTTGTTGTTTTGAGTTACTTGTTTTGGTAATTTGCTTTATTATTTGTTTAGTTTTTTGTGGTTTTGTTTTTGTTTTTTGTTTGGTTGGTTTTTGTGAGGTTTTTTTGGTTGTTTTTTGTTGTTTGTGTTTGTGTCTGTTTTTGTTTTTCACCACATAGCCCTGGCTGGCCTGGAATGCCCTATATACACCAGACTGGCCTTAAGCTTAGAGACTCACTAGTTGCTGCCTCTAGGCTCTAGGAATAAAGGTATGTACCATCATGCCCAGCCTCCTACACTGTTTCTCTGATTTTCTTTGATGGTTCTGATTAGACAAGGATAGGGGGCCAGCAAGCCTCAGGAATCCTCCTGTCTCGGACCCCTCCCCCACTCCACCCGAGCAACTGAATCACAAGTGCATACCACAGGAGACTTTTTTTTCACTTGGTTCTTAGACTCAAACTCATGCTTGCAAGGCAAGGTCCTTACTGACTGAGCCACCTTCCCCATTCCAAAATAAGAGTCTTAAGGAAAGACAGGCCTGGGTTATCAATGTGGCCGCAGTGAGCATCTCCGCTACTTTTCCTGTGTCATTGTGACAGAGATCCCTGACAGAAACAAGTTAAGGTGGTCATGGGGTTGGGGGTGGGGTATCTCTGGCTCACAGTTTCAAAGTGAGGATGACATGGTGAGCAGGCTCCACCCTTGGAGACAGGAACAGGAGGCAGTGGCTGGCCTGTTGATGTCACCTCTGTTCCCAGCAGCTCAAGGAAAACTGAGAGGCACCCACCATACAAGCCTGACCCATGACCTCGGTGTTAGAAACCTGGAAAGATGCTTGAAGACCCAGAATGTCCCATCTGTGTCTGGATACCATATTCTAGGACATTCCAGCTGAAGATTCCTGTGGAACCTTCTTTGGTGTTGAAACAAGGTAAACCTGTCCTTCAGGTTTGAGAGGGCATGTCAGAGAGCAGAACACAGAGATGTCCAGCAGAACCAGGGACAGGCGTCTCCTTCAAAAGCAAGATCCTGGCGCCTGCTTTGCCAGACAAGCATAGCCTTTAAATAAAGCCACAAATGGAGGAGCAAGAATGAGGCTCTGAGGGCATCTCATGTTCTGATCATAACACCATGTCCTCAAAGGGACAAGGCAGAGGAATGACCACAGAGGAGAGAAAAGGGCATGTGCTGGTGACAGCAAAGGATTTCATGCTGAAGGAAGGGACCACAAACCAAGGAACACAGTAGATGTCCAAATGATGAGGAAGTTTGTCTCCTCATAACTCCCAAAAGAAGCCAGCTCTCCAAGCAGGCCAACTTCAGCAGTGGCTAAGATCAAACTTGGAGGACCGAATTGTGTTTTGCTTGAACCTGCTGAGGTAGGGTAACTTGTTTTAACACCAAAGAAGATTCTATAGGAACCTGTGCCTTCAACCAGGATGTCCTAGAATATGGTATCCAGACATGGAAGGGACATTCTGGGACATCTAGTATCTTTCCAGGTTTCTCACACTGAGCTTGTGGGTCAGGCTTGTTTGGTGGGTGCCTCTCAGTCTTCCTTGAGCTGCTGCTGGTCACAGCAGTGACATCAACAGGCCAGGTGCTGAAGAATTGCCCCCTGATGCAAGGATTGTTTATTTATACCATGTGACAGGGAACCCACCACCGCACACCCCTCGCATCCAAAGGAGTCCATTTGATCCTCACACAGGGCTGGCTGCTAAGATGTTCTTTATCTGACCTGACAATGACTCCCTGGAAATCACCTCTTCCAGTGACTTGTCCCCCTAAAAGGGCAGTGTGCTCCAGGGCCCCTTTTTAATGCTGTGTTTGTGTGGATGCCCCTGGTGGCTCACTCATCCAATTGAATGTTATATGGACGTCTCTCATCCCTAGCTCCTTACCTATTTGCTGTCACTCAAACACGCCATCCTGTGGCTGGGCAATTGATTTGCTTGGGCCAGGTCAGTTTTAGTTTTGACTTGCCACCACTTTGAATTGGACCAGGTGGTCCTGTTTGCCTGCAGCATTCACCTCAACCTTCTGTCAGTGGAAAAGCGTAGCTGCTGCTATCTGGTCAAATGAAAGCCCTAGCCATAGCCTCTGTGCAGACCATTTGTCTCCTGGCTTCCAGGCCTGTCCTTCTGTAGGCCATTGGACACACACTAGGAGACTCTGTGATCACAGATCCATTAGACTTCCATTGCCTTTCTCCAAAAAGTAGGCAATGCCTACTTTTACCCACACAGAAAGAGTTTAAACCATCCCTCACCCTCATCTGTCTGAGATCCTGACAGTTCCTCTGTGAGTGCATTCCACTGGCATTAGGGTACCAGGCAAAACCTTCCCAAAGGGATTTCAAAGAGAGGCCAAGAGCCGATGAATCAGGACACCAGCCTCAGATAGAGATTGGTGAGGCCTCCCCCATTGGCTAAGGGGGATTGTAGCCAGCTATCCCAGCACACCCTAATCCTTCCAACAGAATACAGATATCAGTAATTACAGACATACTATTTATAAGATACAAAGAACATGGGCAGGCAGATAAGAGGGAGGTTTGGAGAAAACAATATGTATTTGGAGGAGGTGATCTGGAGGGGCCTGACAGTCATGTGCCCTGTGAGAATGCTCACAAGGCTCCTTCCCTCCAAGAAAAGCACCCCCACAGAAGCAATCCCCTCTCTGGCTCACACTGTCCTCTCCCACAGTTTAAGCAATAAAGAGATGCTCCCAGTCTTCTTGGAAAGGATGAATAATTCTCCCTAGTCTTCTTGTCATATTGTACTACAGCCTTCCTGACTGTTTTGTCCTGCTAGATCTTGCCTATAGATCCACACTACTATGGAAATGACTGCATATAATACCTTTGAAATATTGACTAGTTTTTCCTCTCTGTCTTTTTTTTTTTTACTTTTCTCTCTCTAGTTTTTGCATACATGTGACCTCCATGTTGTGCCTCATACCATAGTTTCTTATGTGGGCAGGTGGCTTAATACATGTGTGTATGTATTTACACATGTGTGTTCAGGTGTGTGTGCTCAAGGCGTGCATAAAGATGCCATAGGAGGCTCTCGGGTGTCCACTACACATCTATACACCATTGCGACAAAGTCACTCAGTGACCCTGGTGTCTAGTGATCCTCCTGAGTCTGTGTCTAAAGCTGTAGGATTCCAGATGCGTGTAGCCACGCCCAGATTTTACAGGGGTGCTTCATAGTCAGTCCTCACGGTTGCAAAAACTCTTTCACCCATAGAGCCATCCCTCAAGACCTATTAATTTGCCTTTGCCAGTCATCAAATATAGGTTGGGCTTCCTTCTCTTGTGTGTGTGTGTGTATGTGTGTGCGTGTGTGTGTATTTATATGGATGAACTGATACCTCATGTTCTCACACATGAGGTCACAGGGAACACTTGTCACAGGGACCCTCAACCCTCAGTCTGTCAGTGATCTTCATAAGAAATCTTCTGGCTGCTTCCCACTGTCTTCAGTGACTGGTGGGGCTTCTCTGATGTCCTTCATGACAGGCTGCTGTGAGTTCATTTGTAAGCGTTGATTCCCCTGCCTACTTTCCTTGATTCTCCTCACATCGTCTGTCCGCAAACCTGCTTTTCAGTATTCGTGTTCACCTTTAGCTTGATGTGGTTGGTGCAATGGACTCTGGAAGGTACTCCATGCAGCTTCTCTGGTGGGCTCCATCAACCTGCTGCTGCTACCCTTGCTGTCTCCAGAGCTCTGAGAAGAGCCTGTAGCTCTCAAAAAACAGTCTATTTTTCCTATCATGAAATATCGCTTGCTGTGTCAGACTTCTTTTGCATCCAGCATCGAGAACAGTGAAATATGTTGGCAAGTGTGGGTCCCTCCTGAAGTCACTCTCCCATAGCATCTCACTGGCTGGTCCTTGGGGGATACACACCTGCACTTCTCGCTTCCCTACCAGCCACTGCTCAGCCTAGAAAGCAAACTAGGCCAAGGTTGACAACCCGAGGTCCCCCGCCTCCCAGGACCCACATGGTAGGAAGAAACTGGCTCCCGCAAGTTGTCCTTTGACTTCTGTATACATACCTTGCCATGCATGTGCATATACAGATGCATACAAACATACACAAATAAATCCAATGCCCTGCTTGCTCAGGATAGAGGTGGTACTGAGACAGGGAGGGGAAAGAGACAGCTGCCAGAGGTAGCAGGGACCCCAGCCTTTGAGTGCAGGCAGGCCCCCTGATCCCAGTAGACATTTACAAGACACAGATGAGAGAGATAGATAGAGAGAGAGAGAGAGAGAGAGAGAGAGAGAGAGAGAGAGAGAGAGAGAGAGAGAGAGAGAGAAGTTGCTATCAAGGGATTCACATGACAACTTAGAAATGTTAAGCCTCAAGTGTGGTGTGCTAGGTCTGCACCAGTCACCCGTCTGTGAGGACAGCCTAGATAAGACCAACCCAAGACTGCTCCAAAGAGAAGCGTAAACATTCATTTGGTCTCTTGTTTGCCATGGTGTAAGGATCTGTAGGCCTTATCTCCTATCTGCACCAGGCCAACAAAGCATGGCTAACCTTTGCTTTGGAAGAGAACACAGGGGCAGCTGTGGGTGAGGTAAGCTGAGATCAAATCTTGCTTCAAAGTATCACATCACCTTGTTCTGTAGTCCAGCTGCCCTGTGATGTCCAAGCACAAGTACCAGTGGTAGCCCTCACAGCTGGCAGGGAAGAGAGTGGCCATTCTGTGAGGTTTTGAAAAAGCATAGTGCATTTCATCGAAATGCCACTAAATCAAAAACAAAAGGACAAAATCGAAGGATAAGGTGGAGGAAGGGGGAACATTTTCACCAAGAAATTGAGGCAATGATAAACTGTTTCACTGGATGCTGAGACCTCAGCTCCAAGCTGCCTGGAAGCTGAGAAAGGTCAAGGCCTATGAACCACATAGTTCCCGGGCCCCGAGGAAGGGCGGCGTATGGAGAAGTGTCTGCTAAAGCAGAGCCACGGGAAGAATGTACAGCCTACCTCATTACCTGGGGGATTTTGAGAACCTCCCATGGCAGTGTGACAAACACCAGCAGATCCTCCCATTTTGGTCGTTTTGTAGAGTCACTATTGGGGCTACAGCTGAGATTCTGCACTATGTAGCAGTGACTGGAGCAGGGGAGGAAAGGCCCAAACCGTTCAGGGACATTCCCTGGAGGCTTAATGCTGGCCTCTGAGGCCTGTGGGTTGAGGACTCTCCCAAGGACTCCATGCTGAGGAGTCCTGACCCATGATGCACTTCTGGACACACTGGCTCTGTGAAAAGATAGAACTTCTGACGTGAAACAAAAGAATAGTGTTTTTGAAATAATAATCTCTCTCTCTAAGCTGGTCTTTTTGTCTTCCTTTAGAAAAAAAAAATGTCTGCGTGTCAGATATGATTATTTTGCCGCTGTGGGAAACTGGCCCTTGGCAGGGCATTGCTCATTTGCTGGCCTTGGCAAATGCCAACGTTGGAGAGACTTCGAAGAGGAAAGAGAATCAGTGCGGCAAATGGTAGGGTTGACTCAGCCTTGGAACCTGGAGTGAAGGGATGGATGAGAAGCTAGCCAGGGACCAGAAACTGTCACCAAACAGTGGCATCTGCTCCAGATAGAGTGTGGAGAGGGTAAGGAGAGTCCTAGAGTGAGGAGAGAGGACGTACAGCCAGACCTCCCACCCCCAGGGCCAGCCTTAGGTTCTCCCAGCCTCAACATTTGTCCACAGGGAAGTCAGGTGAAGAAAATCTAAATCAGCAGAGCATCAGCAAGGATTCACCAATAACCCTGGCTCTCCACACCAACTTATCTGGTCCAGCCATGCCTTCTACTTTGATTAGCGTCCCTGGTCTCTCTGGGCATCTAAATGTGCTCTAAGCAGTCAAATGTCAGGGACTTACAGAAACCCTGGGGTACCACATCTAAGCTGTTCTTTAATTGCATGGAGAGGTGATTAAAATTTCATCCCTGACATCGGGGAACTGGCCACCTAATGCAGAAAGGACACTGAAAGGACATCACAGTCAGACACAATTAAATCATAATGTGTGTCATTTAGCAACCTTTCCAGGCTCCAACAACCTAACAGGCTGTGGACAAGATGTCTGGCTCCCAAGATCACTCCACATTTGACCCAATGGAAGACGCCACAATCACAAGCTTGCCAAGTGCTAGGCCCCCAAGAGCCAAGGTGGCTGTTGAGTTCTCTGTATTGGGTAACACTGGATGATTGGCAGTAGCTCTCTTGACACTAAATGTGAAGGACTCTGAGCTCACCACATTGACCTCACAGCTTATCAGCACAGCCTGTGTCCCTTGAGACGAACGTGGGGTATGAGAAACACCCCCATGAAGTTTGCCTGGCCTCTGGGCATGGACCATCCAAGATCATTAGCAAAACTAATTTGGACCTGATTAGTCCACATAAACTACCCACCACCAAAGAGCAGGCTGTGTTTGGACTGATTAATAATTGTTACTGAAGCTGGCTGTAATTAGTTATATAATTCTGAGCAGGGTGACTCTAATTCCACTGAGCTGACATCACAGGCCTGAAGCATTAGCAAGGGTTGCTTTCCAAACGCTGGTAGGTATGACCACACGCTCATGTGCTTTCACCCTTGTGTTTGAACTAAGTCCAGGGCCACAGGCTTGCTATCAACTTGACATTGTTTTAACAAGGCTTTTATGGAACCAATGCCACAAGCGTTTCTTTCTTGGCAAACCCAGCGCCTGCTCCAGAACTCCATAGCACCCGCTTCTGGGTGGCATATTTTATGCTGGCTGCCTTTCCCACCTACCCCAGTGAGGCATGCTGGCAGCAGCTGTCTCTGCTGCTCGCTATGCCCAGGGCATTGCTTTCCCTCTCAGTTCTTTATTCTCACGGAGCTTCAGTTTCAGAGTGCTTCTGCAGCTGCTGTCGATCTGAGGGGAAGCGTGAGACCCTACCTCTCAGAAGTTCATCTCCTGTGGTGGGTCAGAGTCTAGAAGCTCTGCGTCTGTCCGCCTCCATCAGTGATGTACAGGCCACCTCTTGCTAATTCCTCTCAGATCATACCAGAAAACAAACCTGTCCTGCTCTACTCCCAGGAAAGAAAGGCCTTGGAGTGGGGCAATGAGAATGGCCCCCACAGGTTCACATGTTTGAATATTTGATCCCCAGTTGATGGAACAGTTTGGGAAGGATTAGGAGGTGTGGCCTTGATGGAGGAAGTATGTCACTAGAACAGGTTTTGTTTTAAAAGCTCACAGCACCCCCTGTCTCAGTCTCAGCAGAAATTCATGCTTGTGAACCAAGATGTAAGCTCTCAGCTACCTGCTCCATAGCCATGCCTGCTGTCAGCTTCATGTTCCCTACCATGATGGTCATGGACTCTAGCTCTCTGAAACTGTAAGCCCAGCCCCCTTGGTCATGATGTCTTATCAAACCAATAGACAAGTAACTACAATGTTGATCATGAGAGATAATGATCAAAATATATTATATGCATGGATGAAGACACCATAATGAATCCTACTGTTTCATTCAATTAGCATATGCTATTTGAAAGAGAATGGAGAGTGGGAAGCCACAGTGGAAAACAGTGAATTAAGACTGTCTCTGTTAGGATTCCTGGTCCATGAGGCCTGGTCACTAGAATGCAATATTCATATCTACGTTAGTGTCTCTAAATCAGTCACCTCCCAAGCCATGGCCTTCATCACTTGCTTCCCAGACTAGCCTCTCATGCAGGGACAGCTCCCTTAGAACCGTTGCTTTAGTTTGAAAATGGGATCTTGTGCAGATAGTTACAGAGTGTTTCTGACTTACTCAACCATTACTGTATTTCCCTCATTTCTGTCCCAACACAGGCAGGGCGGTAGTACCAATCTATGTGCAACGATTGGATTCTTTGAAAGAGTCAGGTAAAAGTGGCCCAAACAAATGAGAGAATGACATTGGTGATTAGCAGTTACCAAGTCTAGTCTTGCAATTAAAAGAGGCAGGGACAGCCCCTGGGCTTCCTCCCCTCCATACCTCTGAAATTTCCCCATTGAGTAATTAAAAAAACAAAAACAAAAACAAAAACAAAAACAGGGGAGAGATTCTGTAGCTGGGTTACAAAAATATTCCTGGTGTCACTACAGAAAATGAGTAACAAAGGTTCCTGTAAGTAGGTCACAGTAGGACATGAACTCTGCTTGACCCCGGAGAGTGGCAAAAGACGGCATGTGTCATGAATCAACAATGCAATTTTATTATTCCCCTGTGTTTCAGAAGAATACTAACCAGGTGACTTTTTTCATGAAGAAGTATCAATGAGAAGAGAGAGCTGGTGAGTGGGAGAGTCAAAAACCACAATTGTTGATGCTGATAACTGGCTCTTCAAGATAAACCAGCTCAATGCTTTTATACTCTGCTTTATAGCAATGACGCGGGACTCCTTGGGTAAAGGCAGGAACAATGAGATTGTCCCTCATTTCCCCAGCCTCCACGTTAGCCAGGGCAGCTTTGACGCGTCAGCTTTTATTTGCACTTAATTCCATCCAAAGAAAACATTATTTCTCTAAACAGTTGTAATGGTTTGAGTGAGAAATGTCCCCTATAGGCGCATGTACTTGAACATTATTCGGTCCCTAGTTGGTGGTGATGTGTGGGGAGTTGTGGAAAGATACAGCCTTGCTAGAGGAAGTATGTTACTGGGGGGCGGGCTTTGATAGTCCATAACCCCTCCCCACTTCCTGTTTGATATTTCTGTGATCTGCCAGTGGATGGAAACATGAAATCTCTCAGCTTCCTGCTCTGACCAGGTGCTGCCAAGCTTTCCAATGTGGACTCTCTGCCTGGAACTATCAATCAATCAATCAATCAACCAATCAATCAATAAAATAAACCCCCTTCTTTTGAATGCCAGTTGCGTGTGTTTGTGCTGTTTCGTCACAGCAACAGAAATGTAACACACACAGCACTGTACCCCCACCCCCACCCCACCCCCATTAAGCTACTACCATCTACCTTTTTTACAGAGGAGGCTGCACTGACCCTGACCTCGAGCCTATGCCGTTGCTTGGGATCCTCATCAATCATCATGCTGACACTGTAGATTTCTGCTCTATGCACAGCCTCTGCCATATTTCCAGGAGGCTAGATGTTCTTATTGTGCACAATTCATAAAATTATATCGTAACATGATAGAATTACGCATTCCAGTCATGGAGCTTTCCTCACAGGAAGGAATAAGGAATGGAAACGTTACATCCTTAGGTATCTCTAGAAAGCGGGATATAAAACAAGTAAGGAAAGAGATATAGCACAGCCCCAGAGGTACTGGTTTCTCAGAGGCCTATCAATCATTTCTGCTAGATTTGCCCATGGCATCAAAGCCAGAGCATGTCAGTGGCATCTCCCAGCAGCCACGAGGGTTTCAGGACAGGATGGTCAAACCCCAGGTTTCTCTCTCCTGTTCAGTTGCAGGATTGTCTGCCCAAGTACTGTATCACTGAAGCAAGCTAAGGGGCATCCAGGACAGGCTTGTGGGCCAGGCAGTCCAGATCTACCATCTGGGGTTCATTAGCGAGTGATGTTTTAAGCTTCTAGTCACGCAGGGAAAAAGAACGCCGTGCATTGGAAATGTGGAGGTATTCAAATGTCAGCAAGGAGGCCCACCTCTAGGGACCAGGTTCTCTTGAAAGAAATGTTATTGCAGCAACAAATCTGTTTTTCTGCTGATTTCACCCCATTTCCACATTGCCGTCATCTAAGTTCACATTCAAAAGTGACGCAAGGCATGTGGCAATGTTTTTCCATGGGCGGGGCACCTGACTAATCACAAAACTGTCTCCCTTCTCCTTACTCGGCCTGTGAGGTCAATGGAAGGACCTTTCAGCAAACCAGACTGGCCCGAGAACGTGGTCAAAGTCACACAGCTGAGACGTGACAGAGTGCCCTGTCCTGAGTTCCTCCTTCCACAGTCCCTGAGTGCCCAAATGCTTCCAGGAGAGATTGAATAATGTTCTCCCCAAATCCACACGCTGTGGGCCTAACCTTCAATTTGCTTGTGGCTCTGCACCTCCCATCTCCCCTGAAAGTTCCTGTAACCCAAACAAGCCCTGTGCCCAGGGTGAGTGAGCATCATAAAGAGATCAGATGTTACACTTCAGGGCATGCATAGATTAGATTGTTAGAGGGGACTTCATGGTGTGTCTGGCGTCTCTTCCCCACAAAAACAATACATTAAGCTCTCCATCTCTGGTTCCTAATGCCTCAGACTATGACCTCATTTGAGAAAATAAATCTTACCAATGTGATTAAAATCACTGAAGTAAGGTGGCCACTAATCCAGTATGACTGGCACTTTTGCAAGACAAGGGCTTTGTGAAAATAGAAACTGATTTCTATAGTCAATTTTCATTTCAATTGCCGCAGGCACCTTCTGCTGCCGGGTTGGACATGATGCACAGTGTGACTGGAGGGAAATCCAGGCCAGTTTGAAGCTCTGTGCTTTGGGGGAAGAGATAGTACCTGAAGCTTAACTTGGCCAAGGATGGATCCAAAATCATCATAGTCTCTTCACTGCACATAGAGACTCAAAAGAGAAGGCTACCGGTTGCATAAAAGTTGGGAGCCATGCTGGGGCACAAGCTCAGCCCTTCAGGCTTTGGCTGTTTTCAGCGGGCTATTCCATGGCTCAGTTAGTAGAGGTCACTGTGCCCTTCAACGGCTCCATGTTCCTATTAAGAGTTCATGCATTTCTGGGTGTTTTAAAAGCTTCCCAGATGAGCCACAGAGATCCGTCCTGGAGATGTTACAGGCACAGCATTTTCATGGGGTTTTATATCATCAGATCCTTCTTCCAGCATTTTAAAGAAAGCCCTTGGGGAGGATAGGATGGCTGTTGGTTAATCAAACTCAGTAACAAGCCATTTGCCCTCTCTTGGGGCTTAGGAAACCCCAGCTTTCCTGTGGAGGTCCTCCTTGATGCGACACAGGTCAGAAAAGAAAATTTAAGCACGTCTAATATCATTCTTTATCAGTTCTTAGGCCTCTTGGTGAAGGGAAGCCATGTTCCCACACATGTTCAAGAAAACCAAATTGGAATGTGGTCCCATACCTGGGCCCAAGTAACAGTGCCTAACTCGGGGCCTCAAGTCTCCTTCAGGTCTCTCTCCACTGTCTGACATCGTCTTAGACACCTTTGATCTAGAGCAGAGCTTCTCAACCTTCCTAGTGCTGTGACCCTACAATACAGTTCCTCACGTTGTGCTGACCCCCATTCATAAAATCACTTTGTCGCTGCTTCATAGCTGTAATTTTGCTACTGTTAAGAATAGTAATGTAAATCTCTGTGCTTTCCAATGGCCTCAGGGGACCCTTGTGGAAGGGTCATTCAACCCCGCAAAGGGGTCGAGACCTACAGGTGGAGAGCTGCTGCTCTAAGACTTCCTGTCCAAATTTTTGTGAAATTCCTACCAAAGGTGTACAGTTAGGGGTCCACGGGTGGGTGGTATTGTCTTGCAAAGCACTACACAAGGGGGGTTCTAACACTAAAGGACTCACAGCGACACCACACACAGGTACACATGAGAATGGAAAGTGTGAGATGGGATTCCCAGCCCAGGACTGAGAACTTTGTGCAGCTCACGGCCAGGATGGAGACTCACTCTCTGCTTCCTAAATCCAGAGAACTTTATCATCACAAATTCTATCTGTAGGGAGCCAGGGCAGACTAATGATATTAATGGGATTAATGAAAACTATCTTGTATAATATTTTTCTTGGACTGACCAAAAAAAAAAAAAAAAGGATTCATGTTAAGTTTTTGTCTGTGCTGCCTGGATGTCTGCCAGTGCCAACTCCAGTGGCCTGTGGCAGGGGTTCCTGGGTCTACTCCAGCTCAACCAGCTGTGGTCTGAGGGAAGCCACCTCCCCCACCCCTGGATGACAAGTACTTCTCTGTGGAGTTTTCACACACAATCCCTTAGTGTTCTTGGGTTTTTTTTTTTTCCCCTTTCCATTTATTCAAGCCTAGTTGGCAAAAATGTCACACTTAAGGACAATGCTCTCAGAAGTGTTTTCATTTTTAATGTGGTGCTTCTGACATCACTTGGCGATTTTTTTTTTTTTGAAAAATGACTTTTTGGTTTAAAAGATATCAGTGAAATTGGCCATCTCGCTGAATGTCCAAGGGTTATCAAAATAGAATATGTAGTCTTCCGTGATGTCTTCAGAAGGAAGAAGTAGCCAGCACAGGTGACCCACACAGCAGTCGTTCTTAATAACCAAACATCACGTGAGGTTTCACTTCCTAAAGCAACATCCCGGGCCTGCTGTAGCTCCTGCTGACAAGAATCAATAACACTGCCAGCCAGAGAAGCAGGCCTAATGGTTTCGGCAGGCATCCTTCCACGCTGTGTCAGGAACGCGATGAAAGTCCTCCGTGAGACGCCAAACTACACAAACAAAAGTAATTTGGGCTTCTGGGTTTTGTTCTCGGTGGGGGTTAAAAAAAATCATTCAAAGCAATATTTAATATTTAACTCCTAAAAAGCTGCATGCCAGACCCTGGGGGTGCTGGTTGGGATGGGGCAAGCCAGGTCGAGTTGGTCTTGAGTTTTCCTCATTGTCCCCATAGCTCACAGGACACAGGAAGATACACTATGGTATGGGGTTTGTTGCAATGACTGGTACTACTTAGACATCTGTCTATACTTGGACCCACGGCCAACCTTGCTAGCTCACTCTCTGCAGGTAATTAGAGAGGAGCCGCTCTTCCCGGAGGCTGTCGCTTGTGAGTCTTGGCACAATTTATGGTGTTTGGTTTTCATTAAAAGAACCCGCAGATAGTTCTTTCAAAAACCCAGCCTGCCCTCGGGATAGATGTGGTAAGGCTTGGCCACACTAATGGGAGTTTCATGAAAGTTTTTGAATTGATCAGCTGGGCCTGAGTGAAGTCTCTTTGTTACCATGAAGGGCATGTGAATCATTCATTCATTCATTCATTTATTCTTCAACAATGCCCTAGTCCTACTGTGTTCTGAGCACTGTGTTCTGTGTTCCTGCACAAGGACCAAACACGTAGATATGGAAGATATCCTCCATTGTGTTCCGATGTCTCACCTTCAACAGCTCTTGGGTGAAAAAAAGCCTGCATGCCCTGACTCTGCGGGCTGTTCACCCGGCAAGCCCATCCCAAGCAGAAAGGTGTTTAAGATCCCTGACTTACCAGGGGTCCCTCCTCAGCTGCCAGGGTGCACTGCAGTACGGTGATTATCCATCCCCTTGGTTACAGGAACTGCATTGGCTAATGCTTCCCATGGGCCTCGAGGGAGGATGAGACCCCCCATCACATGTGGTTAGCACAGGACAAAGATCAGCATTGTCAATGTTAAGGATGGCTTCCATGGAGTGAGGTTCATGCTGTTGGAAAGGTGAAAACCCAATTGATTCAACTATCCTAAATCAGAGGCCACTGGCATGGCAGAGGCTGGAGAACTCAGGAGTGGGCCTGAGTTCAGGGTGATCTCTTAGGTACCAGGTGCTTAGAGATACTCACAGCTTCTAAACTCCGTGTCCTCCTGTCCTTTCTCAGCCTCCCCTGGGATCTCAGAACAGGCTACAAAGCATCCAGATGGCCTGGGGGCTCAGGGACATCCCTCTCAGACAACCACCTGGATTGAGCATGTGGCCTGGCTTCTGGATCTGGTCCTGAGAGAATTCCACCCTTTCCATGCAGTCCTCAGGGAGCCTGTAAGGCATGCCGGCCCATCTCTTTACCACTGGCTGTTTCAGCAAAGCTGAGTGAACTGGCCTTAGGGAATGTTGCCTGATCCTTGCTTACTCTGCCCTGGCAGAGGTACAGGGTTCCTGGAGTTGAGTCACTGTAACTGGAGCCAGCAATTTATTTATTTTCTCTATGGTTGCTCGTGTTTAGAAACCTCTAATGTATGCATATAACTGCAGGCAAAGTTTTAGAAGCTCAACCCACAAGGCTATTAAAATAGAATAAAATATCACCTTTGAAATGTCAGAATTCAAAAGAAAGATCCATTAGGTGGGGCCTGGAGAGATGGCTCAGTGGTTAAGAGCATTGGCTGCTCTTCCAGAGGACCCAGGTTCTTCTGTTCCCAGCACCCATATAGTAACTCACAACCATCTACAGCTCTAGTTCTAGGAGACATGGCACCCTTCTCTAGCTTCTGGGGGAACCATGCACAGACATACAAACAGACAAAACATCCATGCAAGAGATAGAAATAAAATAAAACAAATCCCTTGGGTGGACCCATATGAAGGAAGAGGCCATACAGAAGGAATTCTTTAAGATGACTGAGAAGATCATACTGCGGCTCCTTGTATTGTGCAGAGTTTGTTGCACAATAGATTTGCTCAAAACCATCATTCTATAGGCAAAAAGATGCAGGCATGGGGCATTAGGCTGGATGCAAGTCAAAGACTTCCCCAGTCATCTCAATTGTCCTTGTGCCATGACAGAATAATGGAGATTAAAAAAAAAAAAAAAAAAAAAAAAAAGGCAAGATCTTGGGAGCTAGGGAAGAGCTGGGGAAGAGCTGGAGCCAGTAGTTGCATGGCCACCATGTGACTGTCTAGATACTGTCTCTTGCTTCCTGCAGTGAGACACTGGAACAAGGCTCATACTATAGAGAGAATCATAGCTCAGCGACTGAGTTATTTGAGCACGGCAAGAATCTTTGCTCTTGATAAATCTGATTTCCAAGTTGCATAGGTGTCTCTGAGTGTGCGGGGAGAGAAGCCACAGCTCTCTGAAGTGGGCAACACTTGCCTTCCAGTCCCAAGCTGTCCACTTGGAAGTCCAACCCAGGGACGTCCAGAATGGAAGTCTGGGTCCAGTGAGCTGGCAGGACCTAAAGAGACCTCTCTATTGGTGGTCTCTGGCCCACTATGAGGCCAGGACACTCAGAGAAACAGTTTCCAGAGTGAAGACTACTTCAATCAGAGCCTGAAGCCAAGATGGCCCTTTACCTCTTCATCGTCTCTGACTTAATCAGTTTCTTGGAACTGAATTATAAACCAAATGGGTCCACTCCATCTGCCTGTTTTCTGATAGACAGACATGTTTCCAAAAAAGAACAGTCATTTTCTGTACTCCCTCGATTGCTCATTAGCTTAATGAGCTTGTTAGGACCACCAGGCACTGCACAAGACCCTAGCTACAGAAGAAGTACAGAAGGGACATCCTATGGAACCCCTTCCGGGAGTGTTTGAAAAGTGGACCAGGGAGAAGTATGCAAAGGGATGCCTTTGCCAAGTCTTCACATTAGCAAATGTTTTCTAGATCAAGTAAGCAAGAGAAGTCAGTGGCCAGAGAGCGGGTCAGCACAGAAATGGCCATCTTCACTGTAGAGACACGTTGAGGTCTGCGCTGGGGACAGGCTTGACCTCCACCATAGAGTAGCTTGGCAGCTCTGTGCATCCTGCTTGGCCTTCCCTGAACTCTACGGAAACAATAGATCTCCTCAGACATTGCAGAACTGAGAACCAAATGCAGTCAGGTCCTTCCAGGTTCTCCATCTTTCACTTGGGCCAGGCCTTAAGAACAAGATATGTTTAGCCATAAAATGATTCCCATTTTTTTTTCCTATCAAGAAGGACAACAGATTGTCAGCTTGACAAACTCAGGGGAATCTCTCGAGACTCATTAAACCAAACCAAACCACTAGAAAGAAAAGCACGACGAGGGATGATAACTCTGACCCACCAAAGTCTGTGTGTTTGCTCTGTCTTGAAGCTGTGCTTTCTTCTTCCCTGCAGGATAAGCAGAGCAGCCAAGGTTCTATGTTCAGATAACATCCCTGGCTTGCAATCTTATTTGCCCTCTGAATGACTTCTGCCTTTAAAGAACTCTGCAAAACAAGTGTGCAATTTATCAGGTATATCTGTTCGAGGACTGAGGCCCAGACTCACGGCTTGGGAGAGGGAAGAAGGAACAAGCCTCCGTAAGTTCGCTGTGGTTTCTGAGCAGTCTGTTGCCCTGGGCAGCTGCGCTGTCACCAAGGGCTGCTGGTTTCCTGCTTCGACCACTTGTCCTGCTAGAGGCAGCCTAAGGGAGAGGCTTCAGAACCAGATGGTCTTGGGTTTAAATTGGGGGCTAACAATCAGCTGAGTTCACGGGCTATTTGCTTGATGTTACTAAAGCTGCCAAAACCCCATAGTGAGAGCCAAAAGTGCCGGGAGCTCCAGTTTGGTCTACCAAGAACACAGGAGCTGTCTGATTTCTTCTTTTCTCTCAGTATGCCCAGTTCCACCTTAAAAGACAATTCACAGAGCAATGTTTCTCTTCTGTCCACACAAAGAAAACAACAAACACACACACACACACACACACACACACACACACGGCACCATACCACACACTCTCCACAACATAGCAGCTCTCAGACTCTATGCAGGAAGCTATAATGTAGACAGATCCTGGTAAGACAGCACTGGCAGTGATTTCTTGATGTATCTAGTGGCCACAAGACAATCGTTTCATCAGTTGAAATCAGCCCCATTTCTGCTTTGGGGGGTGTTTGTTAACACGATGTTCTCTCTAAAGACAAGCAAGTGAACACAGTGCACAGAGCAGGGTTGAATGCTAAACGTCTGGCTTTGCTTATCTGTGCACTAATGCATGCAGCGATTCAGCAGTGAGTACCTGGCACGAGGCCAACAGGGTCTGTTGACAGGCCCATAGGACACTAGGGTACTGACAACATTGGCCACTTAAGACAAGATTCCAGAACGTTTGGGCACCCCACCTTTCTACAGGTCACTACACCTGGCCTTTGCTATATGAGACGAGTGGTAGTTACGTCCAAGGCTGCCTCCTGCTCTGCCTCAGTGGGACTCAGTTAACAGGTCTCATTATGTCCTATTACTAACAGGCACCTGGCAGATCAGTACTAATCTATGACCCGGGGCTCCTCCCCAAACATCTGAAATGGATCCCCCACTCCTGGGATGGCTCCGTTGGCTTGACTTTTCCAGGTTGGTTTGGATACTTTTCTCTGGATGTGTGGAAAGGCACTAAAAGCATTTGCCTGGATACAGCCCAAACCAAGGATAAATAAGCGCTCCTGGAGCTTTCCTCTCTGTGTACCCCAAGGATGGTCTACTTACAGAACGGTGCAGGTAAGACCTCCAAGGAGCATCATTTGCCTTTACACTTAAAATATCCGTGCACATCATTTCCAGGAAGTTAGTTTTCCCACAGCCTCTTTCCCAATCCTTTAAAGGTCTCTCTCCTAAGGATGTCTCCCAAGAGACAAGGAAATGTCTCTCTTTCCCAAGATACTCACCCATGGGTGGATCTAAGATGGCTCTGCCCCACCTCTGACTTTCTAAGATGGCTCTGCCCCACCTCTGACTTCTCCACTCTGTTTGCCTTTGGGAAGCTCAAATTTAAAGCAGAAAGAAGAAAAAATTCAGTGTGGGCTCTGTGGTGCCCAAGTCTCTCTCTCTCTCTCTCTCTCTCTCTCTCTCTCTGTGTGTGTGTGTGTGTGTGTGTGTGTGTGTGCATGCATGCTTTTGTGTCTCTTTGTGTGTACATACATGTATGTGCACGAGTGCTAGCATGCATATATGTGTGCATGCGTGTATGAGAATGTGTATGAGTGTAAATGTGTTCCTGCATGTGTGTGACCATGCAAGTGTGAGTGTGTGTGCATGTGTGTATGTGTATATATGTCTGAGGTGTGTGTGTATGTGTATATATGTCTGAGGTGTGTGTGTATGTGTGTATGTGTGTATGTGTGCGTGCACACACACTTGCCCATGTATAGGTCAGAGATTTATGTCAGGTGTCTTAGGTGTTTTCTTCAATCCATTTTCACTTTTTTTTTAAGACAGGCACTCTCCCTGAACCTGAAACTCACATATTGGGTAAACTGGCTGCCTCCCAGCACTGGGATGACAGACTCACACAATTATACCCGGCTCCTCCTCCTCCTCCCCCTCCTCCTCTTCTTCCTCCTCCTCTTCTTCTTCCTCCTCCTCTTCCTCCTTCTCCTGCTTGATGTTGTTGTTAATGTGGGTACTGGACATGGAGAATGGAGACTCGGGTCTTTGAGTTTGACTTTGCCATCTCCCTTTGCCCCTTAACCTGAATTGTATCCATTCCCTGGAAAATTTTGAGAGAATATGAACAGTGGGGCCCACCCTGTAGCCCTTAAAACAAAGCACCATGGGAGCAGCCCCAGAAACCCATGGTGTTTTGGAATCTTCCAGTTAACTCTCCCCGCTGGAATGCGTGAATTCAGAGTTACCACTAACGGTTGGAAGGATCCTTCAGAACTTCTCAGATCCTGGGATGCATTGTGAATTTCCCACAATGCAATGCAGGGTTTCTCAACCATATCTGACTTCCAAGCATGCTTTTCCAAGCAAGGGGCAGGGGCACTTAGAGCCAACCTCTGCTGAAGTTCCTCACCTCAGGAACCATCCCAACACTCTTGCTGGCCAGACTTAATGAAGTCACTCACGGCTAGTTTGTCTCAATGGTATCTCACAGTCTGATGGTTGAGAAATGAGAGCCAGGACCTGGCTTTCAGATTTGGCCACAAAGGCAGGCGATGACTTAGCTGATCTCAAACGTGATTTGTCTTTCCCCACCCAGACTCTCACCAGGAAAATAAATGCCTGGGGTCCGTACAGTAAGACTAGCTGGGGCAAAGAAGAAGTGATGAATTGATTAAGTCGGTTTAGAGGCAGGCCACCAGCAACCACACCTAATTACTCAGTCAGCACTCAGGGCCTGAGCATGAATTCCACACCAGTGACTCACTGGTCTTCCTTCCACAGGCTGCCGGACATGTTTCCTCCTTGGACACTTTGGGTGAGCTTGAGGAGCCCTGGCCTCTGCTAGCACTGTAGCCCATGGGCATCACCCAGGCAGGATGCCAGCCCTGACGATAGAGAGGAAGTATTTGGGGACCCAAGACTGTTCTCAGAGAACATGGGATAATTTAAAGTTCCGCCTCTGCTTGTGTCAAGTATTAGGACTGACAACAAAGAGGAAAGAGAGAAATGTTAGACACCAGAGAGAGGGGAGGAGAAGTGGCCCTTGACTGCCTGTCTGTTGGGAGGGGTTGTGTGAGGTCCAGAGAAGGCATTGGCTGTCTCAAGGTCCAGGTAAGAGCAGAATTCCTGCTAATCACTCAGGAAAGAGAATATGGTGCGCGGTGGGGGTAGGGAGGTGGGGGGGGAACCTTCCTAAGGGTATCAGGGGTCTGGGAAAGCCATCAAAAGGAAGGCCAGAGCTCAGCTTCAGGGAAGCAGCAGCTGCCTCCAATGTTGGTGTATCTCAGCTAGGGAAGGACCCAAAGCTAAGTAACCAAAAGGAGCTACAAGCAGGCACTGCCGTGGGAACTGGGGCTACAGCGATGAGATGAGCCTAACAGAGACACTGAACACAGTAGAGAGGGAAGAGGACCTCACAGGCTGTGACAAAAGAAAAAGAAAAAAGAAAAAAGAAAAAAGAAAGAAGAAAAAAATCCAAAAAACTACAAAGTATAGTGGTAGAAGGCAGTGGCTGAAGTCATTCCTTCCACCTAAGGCACAGCAGGGGAGGATGGGAAAATGTCTGAGAGCACCAGGAAAGAAAGGCAGTAGGTGGACCTCAGCTAGATAGTCCCTCAACAGAAATGGAGGGCAAGGGGCTCCAGGAACCACAGTCACACCAAGATCAGGCAGCCTACTCATGGATGCAGCCAGCATCCTCAGCAAACAAAAGAACCACCTCCAAGTTAGGGTTGGTTTGCCTCAGCACTGTGGACATTTAGGACTGGATCATAGACTACCGCAAGCACCACCCTGGGTACTACAGGATATCTAGATACATCCCTGACCTCTGGCTACTGGCTATTAGTTAGCAGCAGCATCCAAGTATAACACCCAAGCTATCTCCAGACCTTGTCAAGGATTCCCCGGGAGCAGAACCACGCCCTGTTGAGAACCACTGCTCTGACTCATGGCAGGGGGAGATCACATGGGTCTTCCATCTCCAGTAAGCTCATCTGAAGAAATTGCATATGCAAATCAGTGGGCGGTAGAGTAAGAAGGACCCTTTCTGCCAGCAGGACACTGCAGTGCAGCAGTAGCTGGATCCACTGTGGCATGGCTAGGCTCAGAGGCAGCCCATTTCCTATGACCAGTGAAGCATAGGGTGTAGTAGCCATGTATTTCCAGGGAAGCAATGCTTCCTTCTGTTTCACAAGGTACAAAATAGGCCAGCCAGGAGACACTATATACACAGGATAGAGACTGTACATACACAACACACCATACAGCATTTATATGCTGTGATAGTGTATATATGCCTGACCCACGGAGTGGCACTATTTGGAGGTGTGACCTTGTTTGAGTAGGTGAGTCACTGTGGGGGTAGGCTTTAAGACCCTCATCCTAGCTGCCTGAAAGCCAGTATTCTGCTAGCAGCCTTCAGATGAAGATGTAGACCTCTCAGCTCCACCTGCACCTTGCCTGCCTGGATGCTGCCATGCTCCTGACTTGATGATAACAGACTGAACCTCTGAACCTGTAAGCCAGCCCCAATTAAATGTTGTTTTTATAAGAGTTGCCTTGGTCATGGTGTCTGTTCACAGCAGTAAAACCCTAACTAAGACACATGCAAACACTTCTCATACATATACAATCCTCATGCAACAGTCCATGTAAACACCATACATATTACTTATACGTAACACAGTACTAGGTTCATGTATACTCACACCCCACATATACCATATAACATCACACACACACAGAGTCACATGCACACACACATACAAGTAAGGAGCTACACTATCCCCCTTTGAAACCGGCATTAACACTGTCCCCATCCTGAGAGAGTAACCAAGGAGCCACCTTCTTATGCCTTTCTCTGCTTCCCCCACCACAGCCCACACCTCAGATGCCAGTGCAAACATAACAGACTCAAGGAACAACATATGTGGAACACTGACCTCATCAGAGGGGCTTTACTGAATGAGAAACCATAGCTGCCTTGAAACTCTAGGGGAAATAAAGATATCAGCCAAAGCAAGGCAAGTTTGGATTCCCATGGAACCATGAACTTTGGGCACACCCCTACTTCATAAGGAGCCAGGAGGACAAAGTCCCAGGATGTGCAGGGCTGAAACCATCCACCCAGGAAGCCCCAGGCTTCTCTGTGTTCTCTTTCGTTTTCCTATCCTGGGCTTCGTTTTTTTCTGTCCAGGGAGAGGGAACACTGTGACCTTTGAATCCCGTGTAAGGATAAGCCACCACACAGGAACTGACAGTCTTAGTATTCATTAGTTCTCTTCAGACAGACCCCTTCACTTTCCCCCAAAAGAACAGTTAAAAGTGACGGCATCCTGGGAGCTGAGGCTTAAGGTCCAAGCTTTGTCCCTGGGCCTGCCCTGCAGTTCTGGCCGTCAGCAGGATTCCTTCTCTGTAAGCCCCCCCCCCCTGTTTCTCTGATCTAAAGGACCACGCCTTCCTCTCCGCTAAGACTCCAGGATGCCCCTTGCCTTGATGCGCTCGCCAAGTCTCATTGCCCATCACCACTGCAGGCTGGGAGCATCTCTAAAGGAACCGCAGTGGCCAGACCATTGCCGCTCTTTAAAAGACATGCTCATTGTGCAGCCAACAGTGGTGTGCCATAAAGCCTGTCCGACTAATGATTGAATGAGCGAATGTATGGACGGATGAATGAATGACCAGGAACAAGTGCAGAATAAATCGTCGGCAAAGACATTTCTCGGGCCGCACAGCTGGGCGACTGGCGATTTTTCATTTACACTTCACGCGCCACACGAAATTCAAATTTCTCATTACGGCACAGTGCAGAACGCAGCCCGCACTTTCAACAAGGACCCTGAGAAATGTGACGGTGGGGGGAACCTTTAATGCTTTCTTCCTATTGATTACGGCCCCGTGGAAAGGAATGAAAAGATAACTTCAAACGCTTTCGTATGAAAGGCAAAAAGAGGAAGCAAATTGTGCACGGCTTGCTGAAGCCAGGCCTCTTCAGACACGCCACCGCCACCAACAAGACACGTCTGTGGCCCGCCACATGGCGCGTTGCCGTGCCAACATACATTCTGAGTCACCCAAGCAGATTTAATGCCATCGCCCCAACGACTTTCTCTCGGCCTTTTCTTGTGAAAACTGTTCAAGGGAAGACACTGACCTACCTAGGAAATGGTTTTAATCAGGTTTGTTCCGGAAATAACTATGGAAATGCAGATGCTTCTGGACGTTCTGTTTTGACAAATGGCTGAGAAGTCCCCCCGGGCCACACCCCTCAGCCTGTAGGGAGAACTGCCCTGAGTGGCAGCCGTTCAGAATCCTACATGAAGTGTCATCAGCATATGAAAGCACACAGACGTGAAGCTGGTGAGGGAGGCAAAAACTCCAAAGCCGTACCTCACTTTTCACATACCACACAGACAACCATGACCACCTTTATACAGGATCCTGCCCTGGGTCCATGAATCTCAGACGCTGTGAAGCAGAACCCTCAGAAACAGAGGCCGGGGCAGTGTGGAACACGGGTAAAGGACTCTGTGAATGGTGTCTTAGAGAGAGCCAGGTGACCAGACACTTGTAGCAGACATCCAGCAAGCTTGAAAGCATGGGGTTTCACCAAGGGGCCATCCATTTCTACTCTGGTGACAGAATCTCAGAGCATCTCCACTTCCAGTGACAGGAAGATGAATCACAGGGGCGGGGTCGGGGGGGGGGGGGTCGAGAGCTCAGGAAATTTCTAAGAACATTAGTGTGGCCCTGAGCGGATTTCCAAATGCATCCCACTCTGGTCATTCAGCTGCCTTGACTCACAGGTGTGCGGTGTTTCACACTCACCAGCAGTCCTCTCAGAAAGCAGGAGGTAGTATGAGAAATATACGCACCTCACAGAGCTCAAAGGAAGCCAATGGTGTCGATCCCCCAGACCTAGTGCCGTCCCGTGGGCCCCTATCCACTGACTATGTTCTTTCCAGGGCGATGTGTTTACTTGTTTATTTTCACACTTGCTTATTCTGCATGGGAGAGAGTCAGGACAATCTGTGACTCTGTTGGCCCCCTTTAGGTGCTTTTCCCAGCCCAGCACTGTGGGTCTTGAGGGCCATACCACGAGACAGAAGAAGAACTGGTAAGGTTGAAAGCTCAGACCCCGTGAATCTCAGAATTGAGACTGCCTGCCTCTACCTGCTCTGGAGTATAACTAGGACACCCCACTGAGAACCATGGCAACCAGTCACGTGGCATAGAAACCTAGAGTTCTCCATGCTAATGAGGTATCTAGATAGGCCCCAGAGTTCAGCCAATGAGCTCCCTTCCTGGGCACCCCTTCCTGCAAAGGCATTTAATCCCTGGTTCACCCTAAGTGAGGAATATGCATTCACAGCTGCCATATATAAAGCAGTATGAACAAGTGAAGACTCTCTCTTCCTGAAAGATTGCCTGGGATGTGGGACAGGGACAAGGGAAGCCTTCAGGGTAAACAGATCTCCTAGATCTCCTGAGAAGGCCTTCTCCCTCCCAGCCCCTCTGTACTCTGAGCGCTCACTCAGAATCAAACCTAGTTCTTCCCTCACCTTGGGCTCTGCCTTTCCCTTCCTGTATGGCCCTGAGAGGAAGCACGGACTGGAGAGCCCTATTCCTAACTCCCAGTGGTACACCAGCAGTGCCTGGGTATGCAGGGGACTGGGAACCACAGCTATCATCCTAGACTCTACTGCTTCCCACTCTGGGAAAACACAGACTGAGGACTGCCATTACGGACAGAGTTCTTCCTCCCCTGTGCAGCCGGCTGGTGCTGTTCCGGGCACTCCAGTGGCGAGGCAGACACAGAGCCCAGCACGGGACTTGTCAGAGGCCCTGTTAAAGAGATAATTGGTATCGTGGAGTTTCAAGTCCTAGATAAACCCCAGGCTCTCCTCATTACCATTCATTGATGACTGGGGCCTGGTGCTTCATTGTTTTGTGGCAGTACTGTGGGCTTAGCCTCAACTCACGACATGCTAGTTTTCTCATCTCATCTCATCTCTCCCTCTCCCTCTCCCTCTCCCTCTCCCTCTCCCTCTCCCTCTCCCTCTCCCTCTCCCTCTCCCTCTCCCTCTCCCTCTCTCTCTGACATACACACACACACACACACACACACACACAAATGTCTGTGCATTGCGGCATTGTCAAGTGTATCTTAGGACAGTTGCCTCAGGAGAAAGCCACAACTAAGGCAGATGAGCCCCAAAGGCAAATCTTCTTTCACCTCACTCTGAAATGCTTTATTATGAAAGAAAAAAGAAAGAATAAATATGATCCAGAGCCTGAAAATGGGCCAGCTGTTGTCTTCTAAGTGTTCTGTGACAAGCCCTCTGCAAGGACCCTGTGGTTTGATCATCACACAGTTACCATTTGGGACAAGGCTTATCACACCCAATGCTACAGAAGAGCAACCGGGGCTCAGCAGAGTTAAAGCCTTTCCCAGTTCCCTGCATGGTAATCAGTGACAGCTCTTTGGGTTACTCCCAGGGCTACCCCCCCCACCATGGTAGGACCAGCACCTTCTAGAAGATGAACCTCAAATCATTTGGTTCTTCCCAAACATGATATCGGAAACCATGTCGGCGTGTGTGTTGGTGCAGGAGCAGTAGCAAGTCCAGTCATGTCCTTCTGTGGCCATATGTATTCAAGTGTGTGAGGGCATGAGAGTCAGAGTACGGGAAGTAAATATTCTTAGAAGGGTTGACCCACGGCTGACCCAGCTACCCCAAACGCAATAAAACACTGCAAAGTCATATTGTACAGGGACAGCAATGCCCCCTTGGAACTTGCTTAAACTTGTCTCATACCATGTGTGCATGGTCTATCTCTGGAATCAAGACTGTGGTGGTGGGGGTGGGGGTGGTGGGGGGCTTGAAGGGATTGTAGGAAGGCACCCCACCAAGGCTAAGCAGAAGAAACTTTGCTTGAAGATCTCGGCTGAGAGGGATGGAAGAGTTTTGGAGGTATAGGAACGGTCTTTTGAAGTACTGGGCCTGCCTGAACCCATCACTCTAGAAGGACTAAAATCCACAAAGTAGCAGTATAGAGCTCAAAAGTGAGACTCTGCTCCCCAAGTAGGTACCTTGGGGTCTCATTGCTACTCTCCCCATGGATAATTCTCACCCCACCCCATCCTATACAGCTCCATAGATCTTTGTGTTTCTCCCAAACTCAAAGGCGTCATGTTTGGCTTAGATGGGTGTCTCTAGGACCCACCCATTACAGAGTGCCCCCAGGGAGAATCCCAGAAGGCAGAATTCCCCAGTCCTACTAAATAAACCAGACACCTTCAGCTGCTTCTAAGAGAGGCTCCAAGAAGCCTCAGGAACAATGGCTTTAAACCTGCCTCTGACAGCTGTGAACATGAGAGTGTTGGGGCGGATCTCCCCTGGTTGCCGGGATGGGCACTTGCATGAGGCTCCTCAGAGGACCACAGGCCACTGTGTAGTGGTTAGGCTTTGTTCTTTGGTGACAAGGGCTCTGTCAGCCATCATTCTTTATTTCCAGAAAGCCCAGGCCACATTCAAGGTAAGTAGTTAATGCATGAAGCCAGGTGGAGCACGTCAAGTGACACAGTGGGCAGCAGTACCAAGCACTGCCTGGTGTACAGGGAATGTCTGCCTCACCAGTGCAGGGACAGAGAGTGCAGGGCACTCTCCCTGGAAGAAGCACTGGGGAAGCAAAAGCTGCTTTTCTCCTGACCACTGGGACACACCCTCCTAAAGTCCAAGTGTCCCTGGTTGGTAAGGCTTTCATACTTTGGAGGCTGGAGGCTGATGTTTTGAAAGATCTACCCTCCTCCACAAAGGAAGCCATGGGAGTGGGTCCCAAGTGTTGCAGTTAGGGCTTCTATTGCTGTGAAAAGGGTACATTTCAGCTTCCAATTCCAGGCAACAGTCTAACTCTGAGGAAAGTTAGGACAAGAACTCAAGGCAGGAACCTGGAGGCAGGAACTAAAGCAGAAACCACAGAGGAGTGCTTACCAGCTTGCTCTCCATGGCTTGCTCAGTCTGCTTTCTTATAGAACCCAGGGACATCATCCCAGAGATGACACTACCCACAGTCAAGTGGGCTTTTGCATATCACTCACCAACCAAGAAAATGTACCACAGGCTGGCCCACAAGGCAGTCTAGTGGGGGCATTTTCTCAGTTGATGTGCCTTCTTCCAAAAAAATGACTTCTAGCTTGTGTCTAGTTGACATAAAACTAGCTAGCACACCATGTGACAGCATTCCTGGGCCTCTGGAGTCTAGATTTAAGGAAAATCAGGGTCTTTTGGCATCCTTCTTCCCGCCAAGTTCTGCACCATATCCACCCCTCACCAATCTTCCTTCTGCCTCCCCTATGCTCACATGTGTAGAGTGGGGCAGAATATTCTTTCCATGCTATGGGATGAGCCCTTCCCTTGAGCACATTCTACACCTCTTGATTAGTCCCTCAGGAAAGGTGCCGCAGAAGCCTAAGGCCAGACTTGGAGTCTAGATAGCAGGTCTTGGAACCCCAGGGTGACAAAGAAGGGGATTTGTAGAAATACAGAAAGATCTCAGTCACTTCACCATCCCTGAGACGGAGGTGGTGCCTGTATCCTGGAGACAGCAGACTTGACATGTATCAAGAACCTTTTGCCAGGAGTGTCGGGGGCTGGGGAGGCATGTAGTAAAAATTGTCCTTGGTGAGAAGGCCCAGGCTGGCAAGCCTTCTCGCTCTGTCTTCTTATCTCAGAGGAGGAGACAGCTAGATGACTACCCCATGGCACAGAGAAAAAGAAAGAGAGAGAGAGAGAGAGAGAAATTATAAAGGATCAAGAAGTCCCACCAACATCCCCAGGATTCCATGCAACAGTGAATTTGCAGCAGGAGCTACTGGGCTAAGGCTAACACAGGGGTTGAGCTGCAGACCTCTCCCACTCCCACTCCACCTACCCCTTGAATTTACTGTTGGGGGGAGGGGTTCTGCTCATTTGAACCCCTTGAAATCCCAGGGTAGACATGAGGTCCCTCCCTGCTCATTGTCAGGGACCCACACCAGGTTGGAATTTTCCCTGACTTTGCCTGGCTGTTTTTCCTTATCTCCACACCCCTATTCCCACCCCCATCAGTAAATTTGCCTGTTGTTATACTATATCTCATGGTGTGTATTATTGCTATTTAAGCAGAATGTTCTTTGGATTAAAGCCAGTTGTTTAAACATCAAAGGATGTAGCAGGTATTAATACAAGTTACAGCCCTAGGGTAAAACTATCAGGCATCAAGCCCTTGACAGGATATTGGTGCCCTGCAGCTGACATGGTCAACATGCCCCTTGGGACCTCTAAGGCTGTGACTGGGGAAAGTCCATGTGCACAGGGGCTTTCCTATAGAAGGGCAGCTGCAGGCTCTCCAGAACAGTGCTTCTGGCTTTGATCTATCTGTGCATGGGTTAGCAGCCCCCAAGCAGATTGTCCTCAGAGCTGGGACAGGTAAAGGCAGCTTAGGGAGCCAGCCTATCTCTGAGCTCCTTCCTGGTGTTCCCTTAGCTTCATGGAGAATTAGTGAGGGTGGGAACCCCCATTTCTAAAGGACACTTTCAAACTCTTTGTAGCATACATTAATGCACAGACCAGGAACTTTCTTACACCCTGCATTCCCTTAGGAGGAATCCAAAGCCATTTTTTTTGAGACACAGACTTACTACACAGGCCTGGCTAGCCTGGAACTCACTGTGTAGATCAGGTTGGCCCTGGCCTCAACCTCACAGAGATCCACCTGCCTCTGCCTCTAGAATGCTGGGCCTGAAGGTGCTTTGGGCTTGGGGAGTTATACAGCATACACAGCTCGCTGACACCTAACCTCACGCCCTCAGCAGGATGGTCTGATGGACATGTGTGGCTGGGGAAGACGGCAGGCAGATGTTTGTTAAGATAAGGACATGATTTCCTGAGTAGACAGTGGGCAGCACATCTTTTACAGCAAGTTTCACTCAACAGCCATTGAAATGCACCTACCTCTGACTTGCTCATCCTCCCCTGAACTCAAATGTTTTTGAAAATGTTCCTTCAGGAACCAAGGAATAGCACCCACCCTGCTCAGATCCATCCACCCAGCCCCATGGTTGGGTTCTCTGGTGGTTCTCTCCCACTGAACATCTTCTTCTTCTTGCCTGTGTCTGACATGTTTTTCCATGTGTTAGTGCTGTGCATGCTATCCAAAGCCCAAGCATGCTTTCAAACCCAAAGCACACATGAGGTTTTAGGAAACAAAATCTTTATTAAAAAAATAACTTACAAATCGAGAGAACGCTCTGTTTCCCTTGTTCACGGGTTTGCAGCCCGAAGTGTAACTCTACAATATGGTTCATGTCACAAACTGCATTGCTGGGCAGTTGTTGTTCCATATGCTGTGCCAGCATTAAACATTGCACAGATATAAAACTATTGTAAATAAAACCTTTCAGCCGAGACTGGCATAAATTTATATATATATTTATATTTATATATATAATTTCAAATCAGCTAACAATTAATGTCATCCTTAGTCAAAACTCCAGTCCAGCTAATCTGAGGCCTACATGGTCTGAATACAACAGCCTTACACCTCCCATACAATATTTAAAATATATTTAGCTTTCAAATACATTTATAAGGTACATCCATAGTGAGAAAATAAAGTCTTAAAACTTAAATACAGAAAGTCACCAAGTAAAAACTTGAAGAAACACAGAAGATTCTACTGTACACATGTCCATAAGAGCCTGTCCTGGTGCTGGCTTTGATATGCAGCTCTGGTTGCACAGCACGGCGCAGCACAGCACAGCACACACAGCCCTGCCTGCTGCCAGTTGCCAGCTGTCAGGATGGGTGTCCAGGCGGCAGCCATCTTGGCTGGAGAATGAGAGACAGTAAGCATGGTCACATGCCTTCTCCTCTTCATACCACTCAAGCAACCAGACCCAAAGCTACATTGCTTTCTTGAAGAAACCACAGGACCCAGCCGCCCCACTTGCAACATGCATGCGTCCTCCCCGCCTCTGCAGAGTGATGGATCACTTGGTGTTCTGTTCCAGGGCAGAGTACTCTGTCTCTGACACTCTGGAGGCATCAATGAGCTTGGTGAGACCTGTTTTGGCCGAGTACTTGAAGATGAAGGCCTTCATCAGCTCGTACCTGTAGTTGCGGTTGATGAAGCTGTAGAGCACAGGGTTGACACAGCAATGCACCAAGGACAGGCACTGGGTGACGTGCAGCGCTGTGAAGAGCACATTCTCCAGCTGACAGGTAAACGGGATGTAGTGCAGGATGGAGAAGATGTCCAGCAGAACCACAAAATGGTACGGCAGCCAACACACCAGGAAGACCACCACGTAGGAGAAGATGATCTTCCGGCTACTGTGCTTCTCCTGGTCGCCTGATGCTGACATGGCTCTAGCGAGCAGGAAGTAGAAGATTGCAATGATAGTGAAGGGGACAGCAAAGCCCAAGATGACAGAGACCAGCTCCATGCCGATCAGCCACTCCTTGATGCTGTGCTCGGGGTAGAAGGACCTGCAGTAGGTCTCATTGTTGGAAGCAGATGTGACCGTCTTCAGGTAGTAGGTATCAGGCAGGGACACAAAGAAGGCCAGCAGCCACACCAAGACGCAGACAACACGGCGTACCATCTTCTTCTTATAGCTGGAGGTGCCGGTGAAGTAGGTGATGGAGAGATAGCGGTCCACGCTCATGCAGGCGAGGAAGAAGATGCTCCCAAAGAGGTTGATGGAGAAAATGAGGTGTGTGATCTTGCACGTGAGCTCCCCCATGGGCCACTGGTTATGCTGCACGAGACTGACCACCCAGACGGGGATGGTGATGACGACCCACAGGTCTGCAATAGCCAGGTTCAAGATGTAGCAGTGTGTGTCGTAGCCTGTGGTCTTAGCCTGGATATTCACCCAGACCACCACAGAGTTGGCAATCATGCCGATCACGAAGATGAAAATGTAGATGAAGGAGAGGGTATACAGAAGCACGTTCTTGTTGGGCATGGTGGGACACTGCACGGTGTCCACCACGATGCAGTCGCTGCTGTTGCATGGCCAGTTGATGTCAGAGTAGTTACCAGGCTCTGCATAGTCAAACAGGTGCACATCCATGGTCTTGGGGAGAGCGACCAAGTGACCTACAGCAAAGGCAAGCAGGAGACACCATCATTGTCACAAGGAGAAACCTCAGGTCTCAGTCAACACTGAGGATGCTCACGGGGTTCGCTTTTGCTCCTAGATGTCTTCACAAAGAAAGGAGAAAAGCAAACAGCTACCTTAGGCTGCGAGAAAGAAAATCAAACACAGCCCAGCTATGGCTACATGGTGCTAGGGAGGGGCTGTGTTTGTTTTCTGTGGCTTTTCATGGCTGTGTTATGGAGGCATCAGCTTGGCTGTGTCCTAGGTGTGAAATCAGCATGATACAGGGTCCAAAGAAATGTCAGACAGTAGAGCCCTGGCCACAGCAGTGCCGATGGCCTGCCTGTACTCAGTAGGAGTCCACAGAGCCATTTTACTGGCATTCCCAAGAGAGGTAGGGTTGGTTTGCTCCTGGCACGAAAATTGTAAGTGTGCTGCTTTGGTGTCTTAATGGAAGCACTCCAAATCCTCTCCCGATTTGCATTTAAAAATGGGACACTGTTTCTTTAGCCCCCTTTGCAATATCCATCTGCCAACCTGGATCCTCTCTGGGTCCTCTGCCTCCCTCGAGTGCCAGCAAGTGTGGAATGCCCCGCCATAGGACTGTACCCCAAACTTGCAGACCCAGGGCTTGCTGGGAGTTTTTAGCAGCAGGCAACCAGCCAGCTGCCTCCAGCTCTCGGACTTCGCCTGGCATCCCATTCCTTGCCCACTCAATTGACTCCAGAGTGCCGGGAGCCAAGACTGGAAGTGCATAAACCTCCAGCCACCTGCTGTATCTCTGGAGGGTTGATGAGCCCTGTTGATTGACGTCCCCACTGACCTGCCTGACCTGAGGCCAACACTTAGCTGTCATCACATCACACCTAGTGAGAATTTGGCTCCAGGGTAGCACTATGCCTAGGGTGCTTTCTCCACATACTCTATAGGAACTTCCTGGAGCTATCTTCTATTGCCCATCTGTCCATAGTTCTGGGACAATTGCCCTTGTCATCCCCCCCCCCCCAACCCACACTGCATGACAAGAATGGAGAGACATCCAGTCCTAATGATGGCACCTATCACTGGTGATGGCTGAAATAGAGCCAAGCTTGTCTTTCAGGTTCATTTGGGATGGACTCCAGGTTATGCATGAGAACTCCCACAGGACAGCATTTAGTGGGTCAGTGCCTCGGTGGCTAACCCTGCGGTATGAAAAACCACCAAATCCAGGATTTGCACATTCCTGGGTTGGAATTATGGCTTCTCAGTCATGTCTAAGCTAAGATTTAACCACCTGTGGCTACTGCCCCAGGACAGAGGGCTCAACCCAGAATCTAGGAAGCAGTAGTTACTCCACACAACTTCCCATCCAGCACCTTCCAGGACGAGAGAACAGAGGACTGTCCAGTTTAAAGTGGCCAATTATCCCCTTTAGGAAAGCCCAGCCCACTAACTAGAATGCCAGCAATGTGCTCTTAGGAATATTAAGGATCCAGCAGAAGGAAAGTCAAGGGCTGGTGGAGGACAGATAGTCAGAGGGCTTTCTCCTTCAAGATAGCAGCAGTGGGATCTTGAAAGGAGATTGGACATCTGATGCCACCCATAATCACCCCAAGTCTTCAACCCACAGCAGATGACCCACTCCTAAATCCCAGTTAAAGAAGACTGCATACAAGCTCTGAGGGGGCTTCCTGGTAACCTAACTAGACTCCCGTGTCCTCAGCTGCTGATAGAAGATCTGGTCTTCTGTGACAGCTTCATTCCCTTCCCATTCAGAGGATCTCCTATGGTAGGAGAGGATGCTGGTCCTCAGAGATGTCCTGGCATGTGGACTCCAGGCCCACATACTTTAGAAAGTGCCAGTTCTGTCCTAAGTCCCAGTCCTGAGAACTACAAGAGGACACCAGCTGTCTGGGTTGCAGAGAGTACCTTCCAAAAGACGGGGCCTCTGTAACTGACCAGACTGGCCTCTGGAAAGAGTGTTAATCCCAAGTTGCCTAGAGCTGCTACATATACAGACACACACACAATACACACACAGACATACACACAGAGACACAGAGAGAGAGACACACACACAACACACACACCACTCACACAAATAGACATACACACACACACATAGACACATACATACACACACACATAGAGACACACATACCACACACACACACACACATACACACACACTGGCACTGACTTTCCACTCTGAACTTAGGACTGGGAAGGAACCAAAGCAAGAATTCTGTCCTGCACGACTCCAGGGCAAAGATCCATTTTTCCTCTTATTCTATTACATTAAAATAAGACACAGGGTGACACACATATATAAACCCAGCAGTCAGGAAGTGGACACAGAAAGATCGAGAGTTCAAGGTCATCCTCAGCTTTCTAAGAAGTCCAGCCTGAACTACAGGAGACTTGCTTTGAACAGACCTCTCAGTCTACCCTGACCCAGAGTCTTTAGAGAACATCAGAGGTTGGAAAAAAGACCTTCCCAGGCTCACACTATATAAAGGAAGGACTACAAGGGGACCTGGAGACCAGAGGATGCTTGACTGGCAGTGGTGTGAGCCTGTCCTTGAGCTACTGGTCCAGACTATGGCTTTAGTAGCCAGTCATAGAGGCTGAAAACCAAAAGAAAGAACTGGCCCCAAGCCTAGGTAGCTTGATCTTGGGTCCTGAACCTGTCCTCCTGTTCTCTCCACACCAGGAGGCAGCCCCTCACCCCCTCCATTGCCTTCAGTGCTCAGGCACGCCTAACCCTGGCAATGGTCCAAGAAGGCCCCGTGCAGTGCAGGGGACAGAAGGGGATGGTATCTGCCTTCTGCATCCCTCCACTGTCCCTGCAGAATCAACTCTTGTTCTCATGTGCATCTGCCAATCTCAGCTTCTCTCAGGTTCTAGAGCAGCAGTGGATGGTAGCAGGGGCTTGGGGATCCCTATCCAGCCCTTTGGTTTTTTACCATTGGGAAAAGAACCTTGGTCACATGACCATTGGGTCCCAGAATCATAGTGGTATTTCAGGGGCAGGTACAGATCACCAGCCTCCTGTTTATCCCTACATCTGAGGTCCCTTGGCACTGTGGAAAGTCTCAGACAGGGACAGAGCTGTTATTGTCCCATTCTGAAGGACAGGGATAAGCTGGTGACTCCTCGTGGCACTGTGACGACCAGTCACCTTCAGTGGGCAGTGCACAGTCCAGGGGCAGAGAACCTCATCCTAACCACTGCCCCTGATTGGATGTCCCCTCCCTGCCACAGAAGGCTCCTGGAGACCAGGCAGAAGGCAGCAACCAGACCCTTTGTGCTTCAAACAAGCGACTAAAGAAAACAAAAACGAAGATGTCAAAGGGCCACCCGCAGCCTGACCTTCGTCACTTGGACATCTTTCACGCATTAGGTCTTAGAAGCAAATAAGAATGGTTTCAGAAAAGAGCCAATGACAGGACAATCCATCTTGGTGGGGACAACAGAAGCTGCGTGTCACCTGGGTGTGGTCTGCAGTCACAGCACCTATGCAAGACATCAGGAGTAGGCCCTCTTAACACCAGTGATGTCTGCCCTCCTCCGTTTCTTGCTCATCCCTCAGCAAATAACCTTCAGCCTTTTTGACAGAAACAAGAGTCATGACACAGCAAACTGAGGGACATCTGCCCATGATCCTTGGACTCCAGTCCTGGACAAAGCTCTCAGAGAAATCGGAAAGTGAAGGTCAGTGGGGGAAAAGGGAGACTCGGCCACCTCCCAGAGAGCCCTGCATGGAGACCTGGCCTCCCTCCAGCAGACAGAGGGGGATCCCAGGAAGTTCATGAGGAACGAGTTCTATTTCATACAAACCTGCTCCTTGAGTCCAAAGTTAATGTCTCTTGGCCATCTCTAGGCTGTTTATGCTGGCCACAAGGAGGGCTGACAACCAAGGAGACCAGAAAAAGGTTTCTCCATCCTGCCCAGTCACTTAGGGCTCCAATCAAGCCTGGTTCCTTCCCTGATGTCTTTAGGCTAGAGGTGAAGAGTGATTTGTGGGGTGTCCTCTGCATGTGGCCTCATTTTTGAACACTCAAAAGTCCAGCCCTAGGAAGGCATGGATGAGACCCACTTCAGATGCTTCCTGGGAACCACACCTGGATCAGAACTGCAGGGAGTTAGGGAGGAACAGAGCCTCAGAATGATGGCTTTATTGTATGGTTTTACAAGTTTACAAACTTCTTGAGATGCCCACGTGGTCTCAACCCTGCATTCTAGGTATCTACTGAAGTGGCATTTGTTTACCAGCGAAAACCGATGGCAGCATAAATATCCAACTATAGCAGACGAGCAAGCACATCTAATGTGTGGAATACAACACAGCTGTGAGCAGAGAGGGGGCGGGGACGGAGAGAGAGGTTTAAGAACAAGGGGAGTAAATGAATGTGTGCTGCTGAGCAGAAGAAGGCTAAGAAGCAGATGCGCTGCCCTCAGCACAATCCCATTGATGTGGGAGAAAAGGCAAAATTATGAGTGTTTTATATGCAAATACATGCATAGAAAGACACAAAGACCCACAATGAGGGTAAGGCTTTGGGCAGGGAGAGTAAATAGAAGGCAATCACAGAGGCAGCCTTGCCTTCCTCCCGAAACGCCCAAATTATTGCAAAGCTTACATCAAAATTATGTAAATTTTAACAGGGGAGGGAATGAGCCACTGCACATCAAAGGTTCCTGCTCTGTTTTTCTGGACCACAGACTTCACTAAAACCGAAAGCCTCCTCCAGAGGCCGACTCCTAGCTCATTCACTCTTGTCTGTCAATGACTTTGTCAGTTATCTGCACACAGACAGCACTCCCATCTGTCCAGCCCTGCCATGGGTCCACAGCCACACGACTCCTAGGACCAACGGCGAAGAGGAAGATCCTTCCTCAAAGATCTGACTCTCGCTTCTAAGGTTCGCTACTCTTCATAAAATGTCCTGGATAACACCCAGCTGCCTGCGGTATCCAGCTGTTTTCAACTGGCTCGCCTAAGCTCCCTAGCATGCTGGGACAGCACCAGAATTAGAAGCATCCAAATTTAGAGTCTCCATGGGGTGGTGGTTTGGGCTGCAATCCATATGTCCTTATCCCCAGATAGATCCTCCGAGGGACTGCCAAGTGTGTTCAGGTGCCTGGCTAAGGTTCACCAAATTGCCTCAATGTGTTCGCCACATCCCATGGGAGACGAGAAGACCCTTCTCAGCCTGCCTCTGCCTCACCCCTCCCTTCCACAAGCTTCACATCCCAGTGCATCACAAAGCTCTCCTCATTGCTACCTCTACACTTCCTCCCTACTGGGTCTCATTCACCTTTGTTCAACCAGTGGAGCAAAGTGACCTGAAAAAGCGCTCAGTCAGTCTGTGAGTGCTCTGGGGAGGCCAGCAGCCTGAGGTGCACTGGTTATCCAGAGAGACTCGGCTGCAACCTTTTCCCAGCTGACATCAGTTGATCTCCTCTTGAAGGCACTGCTCTGGGACACGTGAAGCTGTCAAGCCATATCCACCTCCCCCAAACACCCACCATCCAAACAAGGTTATCCAGGAGGCACAAAAGCTTACTGCTCTCCTGGGCATGGGTACATCCTTCCGTGGTAAGGTGGGGAGTCTTCAGGAGAATGGAGGCAAGCCAGAGACATCATAGAGCATCGATGAGAGGCAAGTCACTGTCTCCATGAAGGAGAGAAGAGAACAGAGGTGGGCCTTGACCTATGGGCAAGGAGATCTGGCCTTAACCTATCTATGCCAGGGCAGGTTTGAGGAAACGCCATGGCTTTGGGACAGAGAAGGTTTAAAGACAGAAGTGCCACACAGTTGAGAAGGCCTGACCCAGATGCCCTATAAATAGGCTTGCTGTCCGGTCAGAAGCCACATAAGACAATGTGATCCCAGCCCCAGGGACTTAGAACCTACTAGGAAAGAAGAAAACTTCCTTTACAGTTTACTCTTTTTTTTTTTTTTCCAAAAAAGTTTACTTTTCTGCAAAGTGTGGTCTGTGTCCCACAGAGAACTTCCTGGAGAAATTCTCTGTGGACTCAAGTCTGGAGGTAGTATTTATCCAGCCTGTCTTCCCTATCTACACCTTTGAAAACAGTTCAGGGCAGCTGATAAGCCACGAGGGATGCACACATTAGTAACTAACGGGCTGTAGCTTGTCCATGCTCCAGCCAGGAGGAGCTGTGCTCAACAGCTTCCACTTGGGTCCTGTGTTACAGGCACAGTGTTTTCATTTGGCTGGGACAGTCTACAGAGAGCGTTTCACGGAAGCAGGAGAGTCTGATCGTCACCTTTGCAGAACCGTGAGGCCACTGTCCATCAGAGAGATGACGGCTGCAATGTTGCCCATTAATCAACTCCCCTACTTAAGTCTACTTGAAACCCACACCCAACCAGTGTGACACCCACCCAGGCAAATCCTAGTCTTGAGTGCAGAAAGGGACTCTTGTCTATCCCCCAGTACGGAGCCAATGAGAAACAATGCTGTCCCGACCACACATTCATTGTGGCCCTGAGTGACCTCAGTTCATGTAAGTAAGGAACTGCTTTGAATTATTCAGGAACTCAAAAAAATAATAAATACGGAGAGAAAAAATCCACACCCTGATTCTGATACAGGCCACCTATCCCCAGGGTTCTTGGCTGAACTTCCCACCAACACATGAGACAGCCTTCTACTACCATGGGAGCACTCACAGATAGAATGAATGTCCCATCCAGAAACCGGATCAGAGCCATTGTGCTCAGCCCAAGGGAACAGAGCTGCATCTAGCAGAGAGATCTAGATGTCCCTGTACCATACAAAGGCTGCCAGCTGGCAGGATAGAACCAGAGTCTGCATTCCCACCAGTTTAGGACCTGGGCAAGACAATAGGAGGTCCAGGTTCCCAAGCCACGCTAAGAAAGCTTAGGCTCTTCTTATATACCAACCTTCAGGCTGGCAGCTTTTCCCAAGCTGCCCAGGGCTCCACCTGCAGTAGCTCAAGGCCCTGAGACAGTCTCCATATCTCCCAGCTGTGGGCTGGGAGAACATAAAACTGCCCACGGCCAACCTCTCCTTGTTCTCTGCAAAATTGTCACCATAAAATTCTACAGTCTCTGGGATGTGTTTATAAGAAACAATTTTTTTCTTTGAAAAGTGAAGTTTGAGGGAGTGCAGGCTAACCATCTCTCTTCAAACAATTCTAAGTAAGTGGATTTTTAACAAGGAAGGCATCAGATGGCTAATCCCTGCAGAAAATATCCTTGCCTGACACCTGGTCCCACTTGCTTCTTTCTTTAGGCTGTTTGCTTCCATTGTAACAGCAGAGAGGTGCCCCAGTGCCTGGGGAGTTTGAAAACAGTCGTTACTACCTGTCTATCAATTTTATCTAAGCACATAGATTTCAAATACCAGACTTTCTGTTTGTTTATTGTTTATTTTATTCTGAGACATAATGTGTAGGCAACATAACCCAAGCTGGTCTCAAACTCATAGCGATCTTCCTGCCTCAGCCTCTGGAGTTCTGGAATCACAGGCATGCACCCAGCCTAACAGGCAACAAGAAACATTTTAATACCTGACAGTCCTTAAGAATCCCTGGTTGCTTAGCTAAAAAGTACAAATGCCTTTGGGGGCCCAAATTCCATTCTGTTTGCTACAAAATCTCAGAAAAAGAAAAGTTCTGAAGTTGCTGGGGCCTGTTCCCCCTCCTCAGTGACTCTAAAAGTTTATAAAGGAGTGGCCCTTCAGACTCAGCTCTGAGTAACTGCAACCAACTTCCCTGTGTAGATTTGAAAATTACAGCACTCTGCCTCAAATCCTCACACAAAAAGCCACTGTTCTGACTAACCAGGGTGTTTCATGGTCTTTCTTTCTTCTTCTTCTTCTTCTTCTTCTTTTTTTTTTTTTTCTTTTTTTATCCCATCTAGAAAGCCTACCCTTGGCCAGCTCTGGGTCCGATTAGAAATCATAATACCTTCTTAGCTCCCTAAGGGTTTGCTAATAATACTGGATAAACTCACCTCCAAAGCCCTGACTCAGTTAAGCACAAGCATGCAGCCGTGTAACTTTCTGGAACTTTAAAATGTATGCCTGTGATTGCACTGTGCATGCCCCTTTAAAAACAAACTGGAGGAACCCAACAGGCAGCTAGCAAGCAGTCTACTTCCCCAGCTTTTACACCTCTGCTCCCAGACAGCTCCTTCCAGCCCCTGCTGCCTCCTGGAGGCAGCAGCTGAGCTCAGCAGAGAGGAGCACACAGTGTTCACCGCTCAGACTGGGGGAAATTAGAGCAAAATGTTTCCAAGCTGAAGCCTGTGCACAGCTACCGGTAGAAACAGAGTTTTCATTCCATCTGGGGCAGGCTTCTATTCAGATGAGAGAAAGACAGGGGCTTGGGGGCTTTATCCATTTATAATCTGCAACAAGCCAGGCACAAAAAACCAGAACCACCCCCACCCCTCCTTTCTGGTCCTATCCACTGAGCTCCACATTCTCCTGAACTAAATAAAGACCCACAAAGCCAACATCTGCTCCTTCAAAGAAAAACAAAGTTTCCATACTGGCCACAGCACAGACTGGGGTCTCAGGGATGCCACTAACCCAAGATACCTTTAAAAAGATGCTTGATCCTACCTCACATCGAAACAATTAATTAATCTTGTTTGTGAGCAAATGAATGGAGAGACAGAGAGAAAGGGGAAGAGACAGCCAGTCTGCCTTTCACAGTGCCTCATTTTCCTAGTAGCTAGCAGCCAGGAGTCTTGGCTGACCACGGATCCCCTGACCTCAGAGTCTCCCTCACTCCCAGCCACCCAGCGAACCTTTATGCACCCTAACAAAAGTCAGCAACACTCACAGTTCACTTGGAGAGTAGATTTAAATTCAAATACTAGATTTCTTAGTGTCTGCTTTTTTTTTTTTTTTTTTTTTTTGGACCCAATTGAAGTTGGACAACGCTTTCTAGAACAATAAATACTCAAAATTAGATTAGCAGGGGTGCCATGAAGAGATAAGATGAAGAGGAGCTAACATTCAATTTACAACTTCCAGAATTCAGGAGCTGTGAATTAATCCATCCCCACCCCACAGAGCACGGAGTTTAAACTCATCCTAGACCCAGTTGTCTGGTCCGCTGAAGGATGCCTCTGGACATATCACATGCCTTTCTGGAAGTGCGCTTGTGGTTTTTACAGCCAATCTGATAACCAGAAGTAGGAGTGGGCAAACAGTGATGCCAAGCTCACCCCTACGCTGGCTTTGGGCAACCTCAATGGTGCATCCCACATTCTCTGCAAAGTTTCCCTGCTTCCTGGAACTTAAGTACTCACAGAAACAAATCAGAGTCCAGTAACAAACAAACATACACGGAGATTTCCCTCCACAAGTGACTGAACTCAGATCCCCCAAATCAGGAGCAGTAGCTTGCAATGCAGGCATGCAGCGTGCAATCAGCTTTGAGCTTTCCAATCCGGACCTGCAGGCTCTAAAGCCCCCAGCTCAGGGAGCCAAGAGTTCTCAGAAAAAAGCCCAGTTCTCGTAAGAACAGGAGTTCTGCCCCTTGCCGTAGTTGCTCGGCAAAGCTGTCGCAGAAGCAAGGCTTTTTTACTTACCTCAGGGCTGCCTGGGCTGTGGTTTGCCTTCCTGACTGTGAGCGCTGCAGGCTCCTTCAGTGCTGAGCAGTTTGTAGCAACTGAGATCTCTCAGGGCTCCGGACTTGCCTTTTATATACACTGCGGGAAAGTGCCTCTAGGTGGCAGTTTTGCAACCCTCGGCTCTTCTCCCGCCCCTCCCCTCCCACCACAGCGCGCAGGCATGCAGGCTTGTACAGGCGCACACGCCCTCCTGTAACCCTCTCTAGGTTGTTGTTTCCTGCACAAGCACATTCTTGGGAACCCTCAGATCCCTCCCTTTGCAAAGGCTAGATCCTATTGGGGGAAATGTCAGCAGAAGAAAAAACAAAAGAAGTCCTAGGACGTTCCAAAATGATAGAATATTGATCCAGTCTCAGGTATAGCTTTTAATAATCCCATGAGCACCGGGAGTTCCTTTGAATGCCTGTAGCTTCAGGGAAGACTTTGTTCCCAAGACAAATTACTCTGAACTTCTGAACTTCGATGTTGGTTTGTCAAGCTTGCTCTTTCTTTGTCGATGCCTCCTGAACAGAAGTCACATTTTGGAAAGGGAACGATTAATCGACCCTGTCCCGCCATCACCCAGAGGTGAGGGAAAGTGCCTTTAGGTTGGATCCAGATTCTGCTGGAACTCTTACACAAAGTCCTTAAGACCCTATTAAGACCGCGTACCACGGAGCCGAGCAGTGCCAGTCACTGAAAAGGTCTTGTCGCGGGTGAGGTAGAGTCGTCATTGTGAGCTTAGCCAACTTTTATCGCAGTCGTCATCTTTATCAAAATCTACATTCTAATCGCGATGCTCATTGCTAAGATTCCCTGTTTTTGTTTGTTTGTTTTTTTAATGTGTCTCTTGCAATGCCCCATTTAGTAAAACTCAAGCACAAAATGACCCAATCTTTACTTTTAAAGCTGAGTCACTGTAACGCCTTCCCCAAGTGCCCCCCACCCTCCAAGGGCTGGTGGTCACTCTGCGCTCATGCCCCCCTGGACTTCTGAAAGGCAGTTACAGCACCCACAGTTGATGTGCCGGCTGTACGCAAAATCTGCCTACACCAACACTTGCTGAGTCTATTTTCTAAGTCTCCGGAAAGTGACTGCTGAACACAGGAACCCGAGGACTTGGGGGTCAGTCTCAAGTAGGCTAGAGAGCTTCGGTCTGGGGAAAAACCTTAACAAAAGAGGTGGTTTGTTTAAACAGCCTTGCACTTTGCTCCTGGCGGGGCAGATCCTGCTCAGTGGGCTCCTGAGGAGCACACCTGCTTTCCGGGCTGTGGGAGGGGTGTGTGTCTGCAAGGAGTAGTGTGAGATCTGGGTGGGGGGGTCATACGGCCTCGTGGGGAGTCTGTGACCTCAATGCAGGGGAGAGGCCCTGAGGCCCGTGGGCGGAGTCTGTGGCCCAGAGGTGTGGTCTGTGGTCTCGAGGGTGGATCTGGGTCTGGCTAGAGGTGGGCGGTCCTACAGCCACAAAGACTGGTCTGTGGCCCCAAGGGGAGGGAGGTCTGAGTCAACAGGGAGGGTCTGTAAGAACAGGGAGTGTCCTACAGCGTCAGGCAGGGACCTCTGAGGCCTCAGGGTCAGAAAAGGGGCTGGGGCCTCCGTACCCAGCTGGGCCATACTACCCCAGGCCTTCTAGCTTTCATTCACTGAAGACCAGGCACGATTTGCTTATTAGCAATACGCCCCAGTTTGGGATGCCAAAGCGCCTGCGCATCGCAGCACGCCCAGGCCCGGGGCCAAATCCTGCCGCAGGGAAGGTTCCTGACTGCCTTTGTCCAGAGCCCAGCGCTGCCTGGGAGCAAAGCAGAGACCTGCCCTCGTGCGGCCATCCCAGGATGTCCACAACAGGGCCCGGCTCTGCTTCTCACCGCGACACATGGACCAAGGCGGACCTCAGAGAACTGGACTTCCCAGCGGGAAATGCGCTTGCTACAGCAGAGCCATATTGATGAGACCATGCGCTTACTTGCTAAGAAGGAAGATGCAAAGTAATTTTTTTTAAAGTAAAAAAGTACGCACCCACCCTGGCCGTTGATGGTTATGTCTCTTGCTGGGACGTCTTGCCTCTGAGCTCCTGAAGCCTCGTCTTTTCTCAGAAACAAGGTTGAGAGGTGCACAAGGTGGTTCAGGAGGTAGAGAAGCTGGGAGCTGGGCCTGATGGTGATGATCCTGAGTTAGATCTCCAAATGGCGGAAAGAGAACTAATTTCCAAAAGTTGTCCACTGACCTCTGCGTGTCCGCATCAGAGAGGGGGAGGGGGAGGGGAAGAGGGAGAGGATGAGGATCAAGGGTGAGCATGTAGTGTTTTCTAAGACGGCATTGATATTCCCCAGCTCCAGAAAAGATTGACTTGGTAAGGTTAAGCCTATTGGGCCAAGACACAGCATAAGGTCCTATTAAATGCCTCCATCCTTTGGCCAGGAGCCCACCTGGTGACCCACACAGATGACAGATTCAGGACACTGACCCAGCTGCCTGGAGCTCAGCTCTTCGGGTGCGGGTATCTCCCAGTCAGCTCCACCCCCTTCCATATACACCTAGGCTCCGAAGCCCATTCAGCAACAGTTCTGGAATCCGTTTCTTGTGTTAGCATGCCATTACCTCCTGCCTGAATCCTGTCCACTCAACACACTTTGACCCTTGAAGGGACAGGGCTGTAGCGAGCTGGGTCCTGCTCCCAGCCTGCAGAGAAGAGTGGAATAGTTGAAAATGTTGAGTTACTATGAATATGTCGGGAGATCTTCAAGCAGCTGTCCTGGGGACAAAGCATTATAATGTCCTTGTGCTGCAACCCAGGAAGACACGTCATCTTCCAGTGGCCAGGCAGAACAGGAATGGACTGCTTCCTGCTGGACAGGACGTGCTTCCCCTCCCCCAGCCCCCCAATTACTCCTCCAGCCCCCAATTACTGCAATACCAGATCCCTTCCTTAGAGGTAAACTTGGTCAGTGCCTGACCCACAGAGGACATCCCAGCTGGATGGTCCAGACAGCTCCATCTCGGAACTGATTCTTGAGTCAATCCTCCCCACTTGGATGTCTCTGAGTGCCAGGCATCTATCTATACTAAAGGGACGACCTTCTATTCTTGCTGGGTGCCAGTCAGGATCTGAGGAAGCGGTGCATGTCAGGGGTAACTAAGAGAGATGCAGACAGGCTGACTCTTCTTCTCCCACCTCTGTAGGAGCCCAAACTCTCATGACATGGAGTTCTTTAAGAAATATAGGTGCTATCTAATACTGATTAATGATGCTTATCAACATTTGGGTGATATTTAGAAATGACCCTTAGCCATAGCTAGGTGTGAGTGCTGGCTGCCTTGTGTTCTTCTGAGGGCCCCAGCCAAGTTCTTCCAGGTAATCTTCACAGCTATCCTCCTCTCAGTTCCATAGTGAGGAGATGGAGGCCCAGAAAGCAGGTAGCTGTGGGTGACCAGAGGGGCCATGCAAAACTGCCTTTGTCTGCCTTCACAGTGCCCCTTCCTGCCTGAGAAGCAGTAGTGAGTATCTTAGGTTGGCACCTAAAAGCAGTAAGCTAAGAACTGAGGACCAACTCCTCAATTAAGGAAGGATCCCAGGAGAAACTAGGATGCAGGGAGAGAAAGATATCCAGATGTGTGAGTCCAGACACAGGTGTGTGAGTCCAGGCACAGGTGTGTGAGTCCAGGCACAGGTGTGTGAGTCCAGGCACAGGTGTGTGAGTCCAGGCACAGATGTGTGAGTCCAGGCACAGGTGAGTGAGTCCAGGCACAGGTGTGTGAGTCCAGGCACAGCAACTGCTCCATGTGGCCCTCTGTAGCCTGGTCAAGGGAACTATGAACCAATCTCATAGCCTCTAGCCACTGTCTAAGGCTTGCAGGCCAAGATGGCTCCACCGACCTGCAATTAGACTCTGCAATCAGATCAGTGTCTTTCTCTGCCTGGGTAGCAAGCTACATTAAATCTGAGGGAAAAGTACAGAGAAACTAAGAGAGGCACAGCAACTTAAGAGCACCATGGGTTTCTATAGCATGTGTGGTGTGAGCTTTGTCCAGAATAGGAGTGTCCTGTAATACTCTGAATATCTGGGTTCTGCCCCAAGGCCTTTGTCCCTGACACTCTCCCAATGACTGCTACATGACTTCCACCATCTCATTACTCCAGAGGCAACTTTAAACACAATGTCTGTGGAGTGGGATTGAAGGTGGGAGTGCGGCTCTTTGACATTTGTGTTGGTCACTTCTATTCTTCCCAGGACAAAATACCTAAGAAGCAACTTAAGAGACGAAGGGTTGATTTGGTTCATGACTAGATCTAGGGGTTTTTATGGGGTAAGGGGCTTGGGGGTGTGGAATTCAGCATAGCAGCACACTATTGGCTTATTCAAATATCAGCAGAAATATTACATGTACGTGCAGGGTGTCGGAGTTCTGTGAGTTGTTGACTCAGTTCAGATAGCCCTGTTATGTCCTCACATTCTCCTTTATCTTTAAGGTTAAGCTGTTCCCGGGAATGTTTTAACTACGGGGCATACCCAGGTTTGTTTTTCTTTATTCTCAGCCCCAGGCAGCCTCTAGGCTCACAAATGACCAGCAATTTCTGAGTACTTTATATGACTTACAGGTATTGAAATTTCATCTTTCTTTCAATGGTACAGGAGGAGCTGAGAGTTCTACATCTTCATCTGAAGGCCAATAGGAGAAGACTGGTTTCCAGGCAGCTATAAGGAGGGTCTTAAAGCCCACACCCACAGTGACACACCTACTCCAACAAGGCCATACCTCAAAATAGTGCCACTCCCTGGGCCAAGCATATTCAAACCACCACAGTGGCTGGCCAGTGGGTGCTGCTGGACAGTAGGATGACTGTAGATGTCATCCATGCCTGTGCAGAGAATTTGACGGGTCTCACTATAAAGACATGACAATCAGGGGCCAGAAGCTTACATTAAAACAGCATAGTGTGTCCATGCATCAAAATGTCACATGACAACCCACGGATGATCATTTCTCTGCTTTAGGTGTCTATTAAAAATACATTTTACTTGAGCTGGGAAGATGGCTTGTGGCTAAGAGCACTTGCCATGCGAGTGTGAAAACCTGAGTCTGCACCTCTGGTACCCTCAGAAAAACCAATGGACTCATGAGCCTTTAACCCCAGTGCTTGGTGGTATGGTGGGCTGCATGAGACAGTGAGTGCGTGCGTGCGTGCGTGCCTGTGTGTATGTGTGCTTTCATGCATGTGTGTCTGTGAGCCAATGGGCATGTGAGCCTTTAACCCCAGTGCTTGGTGCTGTGGCGGTGAATGTGTGTATGAATGCAGGAACTTAGAGACTATCCAGTCTGGGAGGACTGGAAGGGTGATTAAAAAGCAAAAATCAAAACCCAAAACAAACAAACAAATAAACACCCCTAAAACCTGGCGAGCTCTAGGCTTAGTGAAAGACTCTCTGACAAGGGAACAAAGAAGAGTCACAGAGGAGGACATTTGCGTGGGTGCACACCTGCTCAGACACGAGCTATCTCTTAACACTTACGTTTGGTTGGAGGGCCTCACTCTTAGCTGTTTTTAAGCAGGCGAGGAGCTCCTAAAAGTTTGGAGTGAAGCCTACTTTTCCTCTGCTCCCACTTCCCTGTGAGTTTGACACAGCAAAGAACAGCCTCTGATCTCACAGAGGACCAGCAACGCCCGCCCGCCAGGAGAATGTACCAACGCCTGGAGAGACTAATGAGATGCTGAGTGCAGTGGGTCAGACCTGAGGCTCATTTTCCCAGCTTCTGAAGCCTTGTGCTTTCAAACCCTTAAAACTACAACGTATAGATTTTAGCTTCCAAACAAGAAAAGCAATTCAGCTAAAAAAAAAAAAAAAAACCACCCTAAACTCTGAAGGCCACCCGAGAATGCACACCTTCGCTAACCCACGAAGTGATGTGAGCTACATGCTGGCACACTTAAACATTTCCCTTTTCATTTATGTTTGACATGCCTCTGAGACACCCAGAGGTAAACTGAGTAAGGGAGACAGCTTCTCCCTTTTATTTTCATCCTTTTGACTTTAAAATCATCACAAGCCTACAGAAAAGTTTCTGGTAAAGAAAAAGGGATTCTTTTCAATGAACCATTTGCCCTGGCATAGCAACCCTGTGTCTTTCCCTGCTTCTGTGCTATTTCTCTCACACAGGGATGCCCTCATCATCCTGACATGGCCACCACAGTCATCATGAGAATGATGACACCCTCCACCTCAAGTAACCAAGCCCCACTGGGTTTTGGTGGGCTCTTTTGTTGTTTTTTAATTCATGTGTGTGTGTGTGTGTGTGTGTGTGTGTGTGTGTGTGTGTGTATGAGAGAGAGGGAGAGAGTGGAAGGAAGAGAGGAGAAGGAGGGGGAGAGGGAGAGGGAGGGGGAGAGGGAGAGAAGCATCTGCCAAGGCCAGAAGAGGGCGCCAGATCCCCCAAAGCTGATGTTACAGTAGGTTGGCAACTGCTGGGAACCGAACTCAGGACCTCTGGAAGAACAGCAAGTGTTCCTAATCTCTGAGCCATTTCTCCAGTTTCCCAACTGGTTTTTTTTTTTTTTTTTAAGTTATCCCAGGGATATTTTTTTTTTAAGAGAGAAAAGCTTCTTGTGATCACAGGTCCACCCTCGCCCTGTTTTTAGTCTTCAACCAGGCTCTGATCTTCAATATTCCATGACTTTCAGCAACAACTGTTGACACATTCAGTAGGACTGGCTGGTTCTTGTGCTCACTACTTCATTTGGCATACGGTGGGTCCTTCTACAAGTGCAGCCCACACACCACAGAAGTGACAGTGTACTCTCTTCCTGCAGCCCATTAAGCACAAATACTGTCAACATGTTCCCATTTAGACGCTCTTTTCTGCGGTCCCTTAAGGAGGGTCCGCACCTTTCTTCTTCTCTCCCAACTGGAACACACTCTAAGTATCTCACTCTTTCTCAACTTTCAGTTTGTTTATTTATTTGCTTATTGACATGCAGTTTCCTGTTTTATTTGGTGAGTTATTTAAAAACCCCCTCTCCAATTGCTGTTTTCACTGAGCCAATAGGAGCTTCTGGGTTTTTTTTTTTAACATAATTTCGTCATTCCTTGGATAGTTAATTGATGTCTGACATAAGAGTTGGTCTCTAAGGGGACAGCTATACCAGGCTCCTGTTAGCAAAAACTTCTAGGCATCAGCAATGTTCATCTTGATGTTGCATTTAGTGGATAGAGGCCTGCTTAGGAGATCAGTAAAGAACACCTGGGCATGTGTGAGAGGCCATTTCCAGACATGAAAACTCAGTGTGGCCAGTACTATCCCATAGTCTCTCTCTCTCTCTCTCTCTCTCTCTCTATATATATATATATATATATATATATATATATATATATATATATTTCTCCTTCCAGTCTACCATGATATAAGCAATTCTTCTCTGCCACACCCTCCCTATAAAATGAAGCATCTGAACCATGAACCAAACTAAGTGATTCCTTAGTCAAACCTCAGTAAAGCAAAGCACCTAATGTCTGCAAAGAGGGTGCACTGGGCTCTTCGTGGGAATTAACTCTCAGCTTTGAATCCTCACACCTACGGTGATTTCCCAGCCTCCTCTACTGTGGATGCCCTAGAGAAAAGAACCTTTGTACTCACAATAATAAAAGTTGTCATCTCCAGGTGTGAGAACAGGACATGAAAAAAATTTCTCACAATTTGCGTTCAGTTTTGAATCTCTCTTGGTGCCTCCACACCTCCAGAACCGTCGGTGGAATCTACTGCAAATTTCCAGGTTGGTTGTGATGGTTAGCGTCGTCGGCTCTGTAACGTTTTCTAAAAGGCAGCCAACAGCTTCTGCATTCAATGAGTTCAAGTTTGTTGGCCAATGATACCGGTGTCTCTGTGCTTTTGTTGTCTTTTTATTTTCCTACACAAGGAAGTGTCAATCAAGCAACCATCTGCCCTTCACATCATTCCTGTAAGGTATTCTGTCACGGTGACATACCAGAAAAGTCACTACTTCTCCCTTAAGTATCTCCACCATCTTTCTCCTCTAAGGCGGAAGTCAGGGCTGCAGGCAGCTGATGAGCGTGTCTACCTGATTAGCTTTAAGGCCAGGTAAGGACCAAGCCTGAAAAGCCCCATTTCTGTCATTGACAGTCACATAAGTAGTAGGTATGGGGTCAAAGAGGCAGAGAAGGCAGAAGGTGATTTAATCCTCTTTGGTGATACCTTGGAGCAGGGTTTTGAAGGTCTTCCTCATCCCTCAGGATCCCCAGTCTCTAGCAGGGAGGCTTGTCAAGCTGCCCTGTCCCGGGAAGAGTCTATATAACCAGGAAGAAATCATGCGCATGCACAGTTTATACTGGGCAGGGAGGCTGGGGAAGGAGCAGAGCAAAGACACTGATAGATCAGAAATGTTGCTGGAGAGACAAAGCCAGTGTGTTTCAGACCAGAGTTGGCCTAGGAAGCTCCATTCCGAGACCCAATTCCCAGCCATCCAGGGAAAGCAGCCCGGCACTGGGACATCCCAGAATGAGATTGGCAACTGCGTGAGATGCGAGGCTTTGGGATCTGGGCCCGCAGTGGAGGGGCCCGTGAGGTTTGTTAACATGGGGCATTAGAAATCTCTTCCAGAGCTTGTTCTGTGAAGCTCTCTGGAGAGATTTGGAACTCACTGCAACATGGCCACAGATGTGTTTGTGTCTCAGATGGTTCTGTGGAGAGTATGTGGGTCCTTGACCCCTCTCACTGTGCTGGCTGAGAACGGTGTTAAGTCAGAAGGAGGTGCCAAGGGTGGATACAGGAAGGAAGTCTTGCCTCCCTGTTGGGCACAGTAGCCCTGTGGGTTTTCACTGCACATGAGGCTCCTCCTTTGCCAGGTTCCTGGAGTCCCATAGCCTCAGTTTCTCCGCAGCCAGGCAAGTTTAAGGAACTACCTCATCTAAAATGTAATTCCCCAGACCCATAAGATGTCCCCTGCTGTCCCATGAGCTCTGCCTTCTACATTTCATCTGTATCTTACTCCTGGATGAGTCTTCCTCTCTGTGTGCCTCAGTCTTGGGGCCTGGCTCTTTTGCATCTATGAATCTCAGTTTCTCTCCAGTCTTTCTCTTACTGGTTAGTTCCTCATAACCTCCTTCTTGTTTCTGTCTTTTGAGTTGTTGATGTGGTCATGCACGGAACAAAACCCAAGGCCTCAAATCTGCTAGGCAAGCATTCCATCAGTGAGACACACCCAACCCCTCAAAACTGACAGACGCTGCCTGCTCTGGCGCCGTGCTTGGAGTCTGTCTCCTGCTGACTGGCCCTCTTTAGTCTAAGCACCTCTTTGCTCCTGCCACCCTGACCCTTCCCACTCAGAACTCATCACCCTCAGGGGTCCACGAAGGCCTTGTTCAGATCTGCTGGCACTGGCTGAACCATGCTTTCTGCTACAGTTATCTGTGTGACATGTGTAAAGGATTAATAACTCTCGATGTTTGGGGACCACATCTTACTTTTGTTTTCCCAGAATAGAGAGAGGTCGAGTTCTGCAGTGATGGGGCACAGCTGAGCTGTGGGGCTCCCTGTGGTGCTGTATCCTTGTGACCTCCCGTCTGGGACCCTAAATGACTGTGGCACAGTTGCAGGTGTGAGGCAGGCTCTGAACAAAGCCAGGCTTTGAGGGGATGGATGAATAACTTCGCAAGACAAATGGCTCCAGATGCCTAGAACAGGTGGGGTGGAGCCGTGAAAACATTACCTAAAAGGACAGGCTGTTTCCTCAGCCTTTCTCTTCCAGATCACTTTCCTGCACCAAATGTGTGCCAACCAACCTTGGTCCTACAAGCCCACATTACTGTTCAAAGCTGCAAGTTCAGACTGCAGGCACTGAGCTGGGTGCCCTCCCAGGCTGGAACTTTTATGCACCTAGGATGCAATGGGCTGGCAGGTGGATGTGCTTCTGGCCCCTCCCACAACATGAGGCGTGTTCTTCCTGAGCTCCAGCGAGGTTCCTCTGTATCTGATCTCTAAGACACTCAACCCTCCAACCACCACAAGCTGGCCGTCCAGCTCAGCCTGTGACCCTGGCGCCCTGTGTGCTCTTTCTCTTTCTGGATCTTTTTTCTCAGCCTCTCTACCTTTGCTGCTTTATGTAAAATTTAAAACATGCTAAGGGTAAGCATGCTAAAACTCAACGGTGTGGCATTTCCTTTAGAGTGGGCAGGTTGGGTCTCCTGAACTTTGCAGTGACCTGTGAGTCTTAGCTCTGGTGGCTGCCTCTCCTTGCATCCCTTTGATTTGTGATACTGTGTGTTAACTTTACACTGTTTCTAAGGGCATCCCTACAAACGCATCTATGTGAGCAAATATACTGATCACATGACCACCAGCCCTATGTGTCCTCGATGTATTTGGATCCTCTAGCTATAAAGTAAGATTTCACTATGTCTCCCCGATAAAACTTCCCCTACCCATCCTCCCAATCCCCTCTGACCCGGAGGGAGGAAGGCTGGAAGGAAACACATCTTAAAGGACCCCGATGGCAGTTTCTTCAGCTTGGCCTTTACCGCTTTCCCCAAAATTCCCCCTGCCAACTAATGAGCTCCAGATAAATGACAGTTCTTTCTCTGTCCGCAGTGTCCATTCTCTCCTGTGGCCTTCATACACAATCCCAAGGACATATTGGCAAGTCCTGGCCCATTGACCTGGCAGGGAGGTCCTCCCCCCACTTCTCCATCTCTTTTCAGGAGCTCACAATACAAATTTGCATCCTAAAAGATCCTCTCCATTCTGCCCTGGAAAATGCCAGGCTCTGCTGCGGACATGTGTCAAAACTCTGAATTGCTATGAGATGGCAGATCCAGGGAGAGCATTGTGTGATTGCATGGTGTGTGTGTTAGGGGAGGGGTGGACCATGTTTCAATTAATTTGCAGATGTGAAAGAAGATACAAGGCCAGACATAGATTCGAACACATAGTCAGTCCCAAGAGTAGCATCGGAAACATGGTGGGAGATTGTCCCCTCCAACCCCAACCTGGAGCTATGGCTGTTGGCCTCCCTGAGCCAGGGTAGAGATAACAGCTGTGGGGCCGGCTGAGGGTCCCAACTGCAAGATCGGAAAACTGAGGAAACAGACTGACCAGCAGAACCAGGCCTCGGAGGGCTAGGCTGCACTATCAGTCAGAGTCTGCTGGCACTGGAAATGACTGGGCATAGTTCTCAGCAGCCCAAGGCACGTTTTGCTGCTGCAAATCCTCCACTTGGCCTTACAGAACCTCTCATGCTGGATCAGAAGAGGGACAAGTGACGAGCCAGGACGGCACCCGCTTGCATGCTAGTATTGGTGAGTGCATGAGCCTGCTGCCTATCATGCTGGCTACCCAGGATCCCTCATGGTGCATGTCCCTGCCTGGTTCCGTATGCCTCTGGGTATCACGGACCAGCACTTCCTGCATGCTTACAGAAGCATCTAGAGTTTGTTTTGTTTTTTTTTTCTTTGCTGTAACCAGGCTGGCCTGGAAGCAGATGCCCCAGGTCAAAAGCATAGCCGGGACCTGGAAGTGGCCGAGTGAGAAGGGATGTGAGATGCAGGGCTGGTGGCATGAGAAACCAGACTCCTGTCTGTGGCTGGCACATAGAAGGTGCCCTGAATTTCAAGAGGCTAACATAGAAGTAAGGCAATATCATATCACCCAATAGTATCAGCTTTGCCCTCGGATGGATGCAAGATGTGTGTTTCCATCAGTGCTAAGGGAGGCTGGAAAACTGAGACAGGGCATCCAAAGAAAATAACCCCCCTAGAAGGGGAGAAAAAAGATAGTTCTATAGCAAGGGTTGTCACCCAAGGGTGACATAAACTAAGAAGCAGGGTGGCCTCTCCCAGGGTGCCTCGTGGAGAGGTGTAAGCCATTCCTGCATCTGCTCAGCAGGACATCCATGCACGATGGTACATGACATAATGAACAGCTTCATTATCAATGAAAAGAAGGACAGCCATACACTTGAACTAAGAGTTTACTCCAAAGCCCTGGCAACATCCCTGAAGAGGCTGTCAAATGTCCTTATTTCACAGATGAAGAACCCCAAGTTCAAAATACTGCCCACCCTGTCTGCAGCCTAGCCTGAGCTTAGGGTTAAGTCAACCTCTGACCATCTTGGGAAGACTCAGATCCACCTGCTTATCCTGCCTAGAACTGAAGAGAGTTGTTGACTCGGGCTGGAATAATAGCTTGGTTGGTAAAGTGCCTGCCTCGAAAGCATAAGGATCAGAGTTCTTCTACTGAACTCACGTTTAAAAGGCTGAGAGGGGTACTGTGCTCTTGTGTTCCTAGAGCTGGCAAGGCCGGGATAGATAGGTTCTTGGAGCTCACTGGCCATCCAGCCTTACCTAATGGCCAAGCTCCAGGCCAATGAAAGATGGTATCATCACAATGACAAGACAGATGGCATCTAAGGAATGACAGCTAAGTTCATCCCCTGCTTCCACAGCCACAGGCACATACACGGTTGGTTGGTTGGTTGATTGGTTAGTTGGTTTGGTTGGCTTTGGTTTGGTTTTGCACATGTTGGTTCTCCAGTTGTAACAGTATCCCTGGAAACTGAGAGGATTCCTTCACCCCAGCTCTGCAAAAGTACCCAGCCTGGCTAGTGCACGGAGCAAAAAATCTAACCTTATTCTGGCAGCAGGGTTTACTGGGTCCCAGGCACAGCACAAGGCAGTAAGGACGCCACTAGCTTTGTTCCCTCTTCACCATCACTGCATAGACTGGCCAGAGATAGACCTTCTCATGACCACGGGAACAGAGCAAAGCCAGAACCGGAGTCCACCGTCAGTAGAACTGGGAGCTCCCTAACTTTCAATCCAGAGTTCATCTCAGATGAGCTGATGGGCATCTGAACAGATCAACAGTTCCGTGACTGCAGAAAGACACCCTCTGCCTGCCACAACCTGCAGACACAGTCTCATGAAGAAAATTATGGTCTGTGGGCAGTGCTCATTCATCTGTCCCCTAGACAGGTCTCACACACATCTGTGGCTCTCTTCTTAAAGGCACACCTGGCTTCACCACAGTTTCTACCTACCAGAGCCGTAGGGGTCACACCAGGCATGGTCCATTCCCTTCTAGATGAATCATGGACTTGGCACAAACCTCCCTGCCCAGCTGTATCCTGTTCCTGCTCTTTCACACACAGCGGCAGTGGGGGAGGAGATGAGCATCCTCTACTACACCATAGGCTCTGCGTGTCTGCTTCCCTGTGATGGACTCTGCCAACACACTCCCAAGTGGTACTATGTAGGTGAGGTTGCCTCATAGGCTGACTTAGGCCACCAGCTATAGCTAGCTGATAGTTATGGACTCTAGAAGGATAGCTGTGCCAATCAGAAATGAGGAACACCTAGAGTTATCCTTCCAGCTCTGCAAGCAACATGAGGGTTCAAGATGTGACTCTACTGGTACTACTGAAAGATCGGGGTGTGCCTGAAGCCTCACTCCAGCCCGAGTGGATTTGTTCCCATCTTGTTCCCAGTCCCAAAGCTGGAAGGGTAGGCCAACACTGGAGCTAAAGGAGGGCCTGCTACAGATGAGGGGGATAGATAATCCCAGGGTGGTTAATCCTGACTGCAGTTTGATTAGATGTAGAATCACCTCAAAGATATAGCTCTGGATAGGTCTGTGCATGCTTTTCCAGGGTGAACTAAAGTGAGAAAAGTGTCCTCTGGGGTGGGTGGCGCCTTCCAGCAATGGCTCAGATAGAGAGGTCTGAGGTGGGGACAGTGCTGTTTGCCCACTTTAGCTTCTTGCAGAGTGTGTCACTGCTGGAGCTGCTGTCGCCATCCTCGGGGACACTGGGGACACTGGAGCACAGCTTTTTAATACCTTCCAACGTGGACTGATGATGACTCTCCAGTAACTCTGCAGGTCTCCAGTGCCAGATTGGGGATGTTGAGGTTCACCTTTGTGGAGTGAGCAATTCAGGACTTCTCTGTCTCTCCTGCATGCAGCCACTCTTGGACTGCCCAGTCCACACTGTGTGAGCCAAAGTAAACATGTCCCCTTGGCACTCTACTGCCATTCACGGGTCCTATTCCTCAAGGGAATTCCAACATACACATCTCACGTAAGATATACCAAACTTAGCCTGCTCTTGGCACATAATGGTGGCCTCTGCTTTCTTCTAAAATGGAACAAAATACTAATGCTCTTAAGCATAGCCTTAAGGCCACACTTGTAAACCCCAGTGTTTGGGAAATGGAAGTAGGAGGAGAACGAGGAGTGCAGGGCTAGCCTGAGCTACACGTGAAACCCTCTCAATAAAGAGTTAATAGAAAAAGTTTAATAAAGAAAAAGTTTAATAAAGGGAGATCTTTTTTTTTTTTAGATTCTCAGGCAATTTCATTGTTCTTTTCCAGAATTTCTATGAAAAGCAAAACTGCCTTTGAGAATTACACAAGCAAACGAATATGTAGACATTTAGAGTAATAAACAACATGGAACAAATCAAAATTAGTATGAAAATGGCTACAATTTAAAATGTAAGAAAGTATACATTAAAACCTAGACTTTTGTGTGTGGGGGGGGCTTCTTATGATAAAAAGAGATGAGGCAACATCTGTTTGTCCCAGTGAACGTGTTATGGGGTACAGTAGTACCTCTGTGTCATGTAAGTGGCTGGTGACACTCTGGATATCTTCTACATCCATTCAGACCACTCCTGTCACTCAGTCCGTCTCTCACTGATGTCTCAAGGTCTCTTTCAATTTTATTCTCAGGTTTTCTTTTCTTTCTTTCTTTCTTTCTTTCTTTCTTTCTTTCTTTCTTTCTTTCTTTCTTTCTTTTTTCCATAATGGAAAACTTTCAACTTTTTCTCTTTTTTTTTTGTATTTTTTAATTAGATATTTTCTTGATTTACATTTCAAATGTTATCCCCTTTCCTAATTTCCCCTCTGAAAGCCCCCTACTCCTTCCCCCCACCCTGCTCACCAACCCACCATTCCTGCTTCCTGGCTCTGGCAGTCCCCTATACTGGGGCATAGAACCTTCGGATTCCTAATGAAATGAACTTTCAACCAAAACCTACTCCATTAAAGCTCCGAATCTGCTGCGAAGAAGTGCCTTCTTGGTGGGAAGGTGGCCTCTTAGGTGCACATGACTGGACTTTGAACAATCTAATTGTGAGCTGGTATATTTTAGTATCCATGCTGTCACAGAAAAACTCCCCCTCTAACTCTCCTTGAGCAATCCTCCCGGCATCTGCTGTGTCTCCTCGTTATCATCTCATTGTTATTGTCTCCCCTCCCAGTAGAACGGGATCTCTCAGGATTGGTGTGTTCATGAAAGCTCAGGGGTCTAATCAGACAGATCCCACAGTGCACAGCACCGTCCCTTCCCTGAGAAGATTCGGAAGGGAGGGAGGGAGGGAGGGAGGGAGGGAGGGAGGAAGGAAGGAAGGAAGGAAGGAAGGAAGGAAGGAAGGAAGGAAGGAAGGAAGGAAGGAAGGAGAAGATAAGAGGATAATCTGGCTACCTCTATTGGTTCTGATGAGGAGAAAAACAATCTCTAAGAATTCTAAGTAAGAGACAAAACTGTGGGTGTAGGGGCTTGTTTCACACCACCATTGAGGACCCAAACAGGTCTGTTTTAAAGCATTTCTTCATGCATGAGGCAGCCTGGAGCAAAACCAGCGCTCTGTGGGAGAAGAGCCTTCAGTTCTCCCTCAGGGAGGCCTCTGAGCACAACTGATCAACCAGGAATTCACAGGAGAAAGTTCTTAAACCCCCTGAACCTGCAGAAGCAAGTCACTGCATGCCTTCATTAGGAACAGCAGATGGCAGGACCAAACCTGAGCGGCTATGATGAGCATGCAGAGAAACAGGCAAGGAAGGGATGGGTTGGGGAGGGGGCAAACCAGAGTGTTTAAGTTCCAGGAAGAAAGGGGGTGAGCCGACTGACCAGATGTTGGGAATAGTGGTCAGTGCACAAGTCTGCAGACTCAGCAGGTATAACCAACCTCTGCCAGAACTCCTACAGGAGCTCAACGTCCAGGCACGTTGTAAGGACACTTTACCACAATTAGGGCATAAGGGGGCTGCTGAGGGGCCACTCTGGCAGACTCAGTGGTGCCCTGAGGAGACTGAGTCGCAGCACCAGAGGAAGCCAAATTCAGAGAGAGAGTTCTCTCACATAGGAGGACAAGTGCTTTTGATCTGGACCAGCAAACAAGGCCGTTAACTATGAAAAAAAGAGGTCACAATGAAATGGGCACAGGTTGCCAAAACCTGTTTTCTACCAACAAACCTTCCTTCAAAGTCCTTCTAGAAACTGATTCATCTTAATGTTTTCAACTTATGTACATGCATGTGACTGTGTGTGGGTTGGTGCAGGTTCCCATGGATGTCAGAAACTGACAGGTCATTGATCCTGCCTGGGAACTGAACCCTGGTCCTCTGCAAGAACAGTGAGCTATTTCTCCAGCTCCAGACAGACATTTCTTCAGAGGTTCTACTGCTAGGAAAACAAACAAACAAACAAACAAACAAAAACAACAAAACAAAACAAAAACACCCCCAAGAACATTACTCCAGGAACAGAGAATAAATCAATCCAATGTAAATCATATCACCACCACCACCACCACCACCATCATCATCATTGTCATCATCACCCGTTTGTGGGTGAATTGAGATGTTCTCTGGTTTGGGTTCCCTTTAAATCTGCCTCTTGTGCCTGAGATTTAGGCACTATACTGCATTTTTATTTGGTACAAGTTGGCAAAGAGAATAAAGCATTTTTTCTCCACATGTGGAAAGGCTCTGGGGAGTTTGTGTTCCCTTCTTTACATGTTTGAGTGCTTCGTGCAGTCGTCTTTGCTGAGCTCTGTCATCCACCTGTGACCATGGCAACTTGTCTCTGTGGCTGGAGGCAGGTTCCAACTATATCTCTGCTGCTGGGAGTCGGGGGTTGGGGGAGGGCGATTGAGGGGGGTGTCTGGGAATTTGTAGGGAGGACCTAAATGAAAACAGCACCGCTACCCAGAGTAGAGCCTATGCCAACTCTCAGTATGAAAGGGGCCACCCTCTTCTCTATATGCAGTCACACACACACACACACACACACACAGGAAAGCAAGGGGGGCAGTGGTCTCTGGGGACACAATCAGCCTAAAGAAGATAGGATAAACACAGTTCACAAGGAAGACACAGCTGCCAATCCTTCTGGACACAGGACCAGGTCACCAATCTCCTGGCACAGGCATGGTGTCCCTAGGTAGGATCTGGGTGCCAGCTAGCCCTGGCTTTGGTAGTCTCCTTGGCCTGCCATCCAGGCTGCCTGATTCCTCTTCTTTAATGAAAGAACCTTGAATCAGGAGGGATCAGCTCTGACAGACCGAGGCTCTCAGACACTGAAAATCTGCTTGCCTAAGGATGTGATGTGTATCCTTCAAACTGCAGAGGACACTCGGACACTCCTAAATCTTGTCTCTCACAGATGCTCCCAAGAGTTGGCAGCATGTGGTATTTATTCCAGTTGGAGTGGCCATCTAGGGATCTAATACAGACAGTGGAGAACTTGCTCAGCATGCACTAAGCCCTGAGTTCCCTCCTCAGCACAGACTGGACCCATGTGTGGCAACACATAGTTGCAATCCTATTCAGCAGGCGGAGGAGAATTGAAAGTCCAAGGTCGTTGTTGGACTTATAGTAAGTTAGAGGCCAGTATGAGCTCCGTGAGACTCAAAAGGAAAAGAGAGTTTGGAATGGGAGAATGCCCATGCAGTAAAGTGACTCTCATTATTACAGAGAAGCAGGTGGAGAGAAAGCAAGGAGACTTTATTGAACGCTGAAGATAACAGGCCTCATGGTCAGGACTGAGGGGCTACCCTTCTAGAGGAAGTCTGAAAAATAAAAGTTCCTCCTGGGCATGCCAGTCCTCAAAGGGCCCATTTTCCTATACATCCACAAGTCTCCCATTACAAATGTAACTGGGTATCTAGCTTCTCAAAAGATCAAAGATCACCAAAAGGAACGTCCTAGAATAGTAACACAGTATCACCTCACCTGTCACAGGTCCTTGAAGAGGAAGTAAAACTCACTGTGGTCAGAACAAAGTCAATCACCTGTAGCCAGGCCAGGTGGCCCATGCCTCCATGTCCTTTCGCACATACTGAAAGCCGGGGGCTTTCAGGGCTGTGTGTCACGGGTATGTGAGAGAAGAAATTATGCAAATGATTGAATAAATGAACTTGGTTTGTCTTTCTAGTAATGAGAAAGTATGTGGTTTGGAAAGCACCGTGGATCCTTCTAAGTACTGCAACTATTCTCCCGGGAGTGTCACGTTATATCCCGGGAGAGAAAAGACCCCAGAGTTCCCTCTGTGAATTCTCTGTTTTATTACCACATTGTAAAGTGCAGCATTGTGAAGTTGTAGGGAACACAAGGTCCCTATAGAATCTGCCCCCTGCCCCAGCTCACTGCTGCAGCCCAAAGGCATCTGTGAGGATGGGGAAGCTAAAAACCAGCCCAGTTGGCAACCTTGGTCAGGTTGGGTGGCACTTGAGAGAGGCACAGGTTGGTTTCTACAGATTTATTGATACATCACCTTCATCCCTGGAGCACTGAGACCATGTGCATTGTATCACGATATCCATCTTCTCTCTTCAATACACGGATGGAAGGGACCAAAGATCCTCAGCCGGAAGAATAGAGCTGGTGTGTTGTCCACACGTGTGTGTGTGTGTGTGTGTGTGTGTGTGTGTGTGTGTGTGTGTGTGTGTGTGTGTGTGTGTGTGTGTTTGGGGGAATGCAAGGGTGGGTGAGTGCAAAAGTGTGAAGGTTGTGTATGCAAATCCATGTGTGTACATGATCTCATAGAAGCCAGGGGCTGATGTCAAGTGTCTTTCTAAATCATGTCACCCCTTTATTTTTGAGATGGGGGCTTTCCGCTGATTCCTAGAGTGGATTGATAGTTGGGCTGGCGGGCAAGATGAATCTAGAGTTCACTGATTGGCTGGACTGGCTGGCAAGATGAATCTAGAGCTCACTGATTGGCTGGTCTGGCTGGCAAGATGAATCTAGAGCTCACTGATTGGCTGGGCTGGCTGGTCTATAAGCTCCAGAAGGCCAGTGTTAGCAGGCTCATGCCATAGCCAGCTCTTTATGTGGATTCTGGGGATCCAAACTCAGGCCCTTACACTTACACAGCAAGCGCTTTACAGACTGAGCCATGCCCGCAGTCCTTGAGTCCTTACGTTTTCTCTCCTCTTACTCCCAGACCTTGGACAAAACCGTCTAATCATTTATCATGTGCTTAGGACCCCCCAGCTCCCTGCTCGTGGGGTGCGAGTTGTAACGCTAAATCTCCATCTTCTCTCTTCAGTACACTGATGGAAGGGACCAAAGACTCCCCCACCCCACCCCCAGACACCTGCCTGAGAGTAGACAGCTGTCCAACTAGAGGAATGGCAGCCAGGAATGTGGAAGTGCTGGGGTGATTTGCCACTTTGTCCAGTGGGAACATGGAGATGCACTGGTCAGCAGGCAACTGACAGTGGAAAGAGGCTGGCACCATTGGGCATGATTCTCAGATGAGCATCCACCTCATATTCTTCAGTTGCTAGAAACAGAAAAGTCTCTCTACCACATATAAGCACAAAAAATATGGAGTGTGTAGAAGGTACCCAAGTTCCTGTGGAACCAGAAGAAGTCAGTGCAGCCACACTGGGAGACAACCATGAGCAGGTGCCATCAGCCACCAGGCACTGGCCATCTCTTAACTCTCTCTCCCTGCCTGTCATCATCTCCAGACAAGATTGTTCCCTTTGAAGACACACATGTACTCTGACTCCCCTATAAGTATCCAATAATTTCTTTTGTATTTCAGGATCTTAAAATAATTACCTATAACTTGAGCCCCTATTTTCTTCCAACTCCATCCCAGATTTCTCTGCATCCAAGAATCTATTCTACAAACTTCAGTGGGCTTCAGATTCTGCACTGAGCTGGTTGTCTTGCTTTCAAACTCTCCTCCTCTGTGTTCTGTTCCTACATCTCAGTACAATCACAGTTGTCCCCCCACCTGCTCAAGCAGGACCCAGAAGTCACTGCCCTTCTTGACATTCAATATCCACTCAGACTCCATTCACATCAACTGCCCTCTAAATCTTTCTCTGATCTCAACCATCCAACTCCAGACTCACTTCAGAGCCAGTTGTTCTCAGACAGACCAGTCCATTTTCCCCAGGTAGCTACTTGCCAGGAAAGGCAGCTGCAGAGCTCCCTCCCCTGTGTGAAACACGGACGAAAACCCTCTGGATTCTGGGACACACCCATTCCACACAGGTAGAAATATCTATAGCCACGACATTGAAGAAGGCCAGTCAGAGGGTTTGATTCTGTGGCAATTCCGTTTGAGACTCTTCATATCTGTGCCAGGAGCTGCATCTTCTGCCTCGACACATTTCACCATCTGTCCTACTTTGCTCTCTATCACTGTGATAAACACCATGACCAAAACCAACTGGGGGAGGAATGGATTTATTTGGCTTATAAGTCCTCATCACCATCCATCATTGAGGTAAATCAGGGTGAGAACACAAGGCAAGAACCTGGAGGCAGGAACTGAAGCAGAAACCACAGAAAGAACAGTTCTCTGGATCACTTGCTCTCCAGAGCTTTCTCAGCCTGTGTCTTAGCTACGGTTTCCATTGCTGCAAAGAGACACCATGATCAAGGCCACTCTTGTAAAGGACAACATTTAATCAGGGCTGGCTTACAGGTTCAGAAGTTCAGTCCATTATCATCAAGGCAGGAGCATGGCAGCATCCGGGTAGGCATGGTGCTGGAGGAGGTGAGAGTTCTACATCTTCATCCAAAGGAAGCCAGAGCAGACTGACTTCCACACAGCTAGGAGGAAGGTCTCTCAAAGCCCACCCTCACAGTGACACACTTTCTTCAACAAAGTCACACCTCCTAATAGTGACATTCCCTGGATCAAGCATATTCCAACCAACACAGCCTGCTTTCTTATACAACCCAGGACCACCAAGGGTAGCACACTCCACAGTGGGCTAAGTTCCTCCCATTCCCACATCCATCATTAATCAAGAAAATGTCCCCACAGACTTGCCTTCAGGCCAATCTGATGGAGGCAATTCATCAGTTGAGGTTTCCCCTTCTGGGATGTCTCGAGCTTCTGTCAAATTCACACAGAGAAGCAAGTCACACACCACCTTTTCTCCTCACTGTCAGCTGATCAAAGTGTCTACGTCAGTAATGGAGACATCCAGTGTTTACACTACAGAAAGAAATGACTGGAGAGATGGGCGTGCTGAATCTCAATGAGAACTGTGCGGTGTACACACGCTCTCAAACATCATGTGGCCCGCCACCAGCATGGACAATATTTTTGTTCTTTATCAGTTAAAAAAAAAATTAAACGTGCCCAGTGTGGTGGTTTAATCAAGATCTACATTGTCAGCCAGCGGTAATGACTCATGCCTCTAACCACAGCACTTCAGAGGCCTGGGAAAGCAGAAGGATCGCTCCAGGCCAGCACTTCTCAACCTGTGGGTTCTCAACCTTTGGGGAGTCAAATGACCCTCTCACAGGGGTCACCTAAAACCATCTGCCTATCAGATATTTACATTATGATTCACAACAGTAGCAAAATGATAGTTATGAAGTAGCAATGAAAATAATTGTATGGTTGGGGGTCAGCACAGCATGAGGAACTGTATTAAGGGGTCACAGCATCAGGAAGATTGAGAACCACCTTGGTGCTCTACCACCTTGCCAGCCCAAACCACCTAGTACAGGGCAGGCACCTGCTCTGGAGGTCAGGTTCCCTCTTCCCTCCAGCCCCTCCCACCTTCATTTGTATTTGCCTATCCACTGCCCTAGGAGTAGGGAAGGGACTGGGACTCGGCCCTTTACTAACTCTCTGTTTTCTCTACAAGCTTCCTGCCTATGAAGAGTTAAGAGACACTGGGGTTGCTTTGGCTTCTACCATCTCCTGTACAGTGGCCTCAAGCTCCACTTTGGATCACATTTCCATTGTCTTAGCTATAAGTCCACACTGCATGGAGTCATTCCACACTAATGCCCCAATCCAGGGCACAAGTATGGCGCCATATCCCCAGGAGGCTTGTTGACACTGAGCGGCACGGTCTCCAATAGGTCCTGAGAGGCCTGAGGTTGGTTTTTGGTGCTCCTTCCCTCCCTCTGCAGGAGTCACGCCCTCTCCACCTTTGTGCTCCAAGCAGCACCTAGCCCAGGGAGGTTTCCATTTAGATCCAGCAAAGGGCTTGTCACAGTAAACTAAGAGTCTCTTACCTCACTGTGGTTCTGAAGAACTGTATCCGGCCATGCTGGTAATCCTAGCTGTGGGAGTTTGGGGCAGGAGAATCATGAGTTCAAGGCCAGGCTTAGCTACATAGTGAGAACCTTTCTTAAACAAACAAACAAACAAACAAAAAACTAGGAGCTAAGAAGATGGCTCAGCAGGTAAATCACTTTCTGCATAAAACATAAGGACCACAGTTTGGATCCTCAGAACCTCCACACACACTCCACAGAGAAGGGCTGAGGAAGAAATAACAACATCACTGTCATCCACATGTGTGCATACATATACACTTGCAACCTACAAACACACATATGTGCACCTGCACACATACGTGCCCACACAAAAGCAATCATGCATGCACACACACACTAAGATGCACACACATATAAAAAATAAATTAAAATGAAATAAAACAAAACACCAACAAGAGAGTTATCGCCCTCTAACCCCGAAGCTTATCACAGGGCCTGTATGCAGCAGGTTCTAGACAAACCATCTCTAATGCATAGCTGGAGGCCCTCGGGGAACAGGCAAAGGCCTTGTGCATCAAGGCTATGGAATGTTCTCCAAATGAAGGGAGAAATTCCAGGCTGGAGTCTCATATAGAAGTGCAGTGCAGGTTAGGTTAGGCTTTCCTTTCAGGCTTACTCTGTTTATTAAAAAAAAAAAAGCCATATACTCTTTAGCCTCTCGGAACCTTAATGCAAACGGAAATGCCACGTCTCCAGCAACACGGCCACACAGTTCAGAACGGAGCCCACCCCATTCCTGCCTAACCCCAAACACGTGCACATAAGACTAGGAGGTTCTCCCTGCCAATCTGGTCTGCTGCAGTAACAGACCCAGGAGACGGTACAGGGTCTGTGGATAACTCTTCGGCAGAAGTGAATTGGGAGCCTTGCCAAATTTTTTTTAGGCTCTGAGCTTCTTTCTGCATAAGGAGGCCAGGCATCCTGGAAACAGGGCAGCCTTCCCACCTTACTAGAATATAGGAGAGGCACAAAAGAAGCCACAGGCAGGGGACACAACCCAGAGCAGACACTGCAGGCCCCATACACGGACTATGCACTGTCCCTAGTCGGGTCTTCTCTATTTACAGGATGGAAAGTTGGTCTTGGACTTAATTCTATTCTGGTGTTAAAAATGAGCACAGTGTATTCATGTATGTCTGTCCCTGGCAGGAAGATGTCCCTCCCCAAAATGAACTTACTGTGCGGAACAGGCCTTTGATCCATCCACAATGATAGTGTCCTATAGAAAGTCAGTCTCCCTAGCAACAGGAAGATTGTACATGATGTGTTCCATGTACTGGTAAGGACTTAATGACCAATAGAGACGCAGAGAGATGGAGGCTGGGGATGCTCAATAAACACACAAATGTGGATGGAGTGACACCAATAAGGAGCTGTGTGGACCTGTTTCCTGGGCTATTAGTTTGGCTTCTGCCAGAGTTAAGTCTTCTGTGATGGGCACCTGTGACTTAATGGCTTCCTGTAAGGCTGCAAAAGACTATGTGGTACTTACTGCACAGCAGAGGCAGACCATCACCAACAGAGCAGGGCTGACTCCAGAGACCAGAGACAGACACATTGTCCAAAAAAACAAACAAACAAAAATCCCCAAAACCTTTGACATCAAAACTTATAGAAACAGGTGCTTGAGAGATAGTTCAGTTGGTGATGTACTTGCACGTCGTGAAAGCTCAAGAATGTGAGTCCAATTCCCAGGACCTATGTAAAAATGTTCACGTGTAAGCTCAGCACTGGGAAGGCGAGACATGTGCAGCCCTGGGATCAGCCAGCCTCACCCAATGGCTGAGTTTCAGGCCAGTGTGAAAGTCTGTCAGAGAAAGAAAGTGGGGACTAGGGTGATGGCTCAGTAGTCGAAATGCTTGCTGTGTGGAAGAGAAAGCTAGCCAGTGTGAGCAAGCGCTTTGTTCCTCTTCCTGTGCACCCTGCCAATTCTACCTTCCCTAGCTCAGAGCAGGGATGGACTGGACAGGCTGGAGGTGAGCTTGGCTGCCCAAGGTGGTAAGAATCAGTCTCACGCCATTGGAATTTTTCCTGTTGTGCGTTCTGTGGCCTGGAGCTTGTTTCTGCAGTAGTCAGTATGCAACCAACTCCTTCACACACTTGGTGTCCTGGCCCAAGGTTTCTCAAAGTGTCTACTCCATCTTGCTGTCCCTCAAAGGTTATGATGCTGGCTTGCATCCAGGGAGGGCACATAGCGCCCCCTGTGGATGCAGAACTTAATCTCTGGCTCAGGTGGGCCCTACTGATCACAGACAGGTCTTTACAGTTTCACACTGGGAAAATACTTACCCCTCTGCTGCCTTTCATGGGGGTAACCTGATGCTCTGTGTGTCCCTTTTGAGGATTCCCAAAGCATCAGCTACCCTCCCAGACATGCTTAACCACAGTGAATCAGGTTAAATCCATCAATGACCTTTAGAGAATTTCCAAAGGTTAAAGTCTAGATGTGACGGCGCACCCCGGGACCAGGCAAAACGGAGACGTGATCTGTTTATATTGATTTTCACACTGAAGAAGGGAAACAAACAATCAGGTCTTTAACTCAAAACCTGCTAAGAGTTTTCTATAGGGATAATTTTCAAAAGCTCCATTCTTCTCAGAGAACTGTGTTTCGGCAATAATGCTTTCTCCGAAGGCTACTTTTAGTTTCCTACCCGTCGACTGAGAAAGGGATGCCAAGTGTGAAGTCAAATGCATTGTAGGATTGCAGGAGCACTCTGGGCAGGTGGAGGGGCGTGAATGCGCACTAGAACAGAGGCAAGGCTAAGCTGGAGGGGGAGGCCACACATCTGCGGGAAGTGCGGACCCGGAGAGGGGAGATGAGCGCTTAGAATTATTATGCATGCTCCCTCCCTCCGGGTCTCTGCAGAAAATTACTAACATTGAGCCATTAAGGAACAGTAACAGAAAGAGAACAAGAGAACAGAACGAAAAGCCAGGCCTGAGCTCATGGCTGTGACCTTTGGGGAGGGCTGGCTGTGCTACTGTTTGTCCTAGAAGGAACTCGGGGCTGTGAGTTGGGATGTGCCTTGAAATGGCCCAGCAGGAATGGAGTTAAACATATTTGCTGCAGGCACTGTGAGGACACCACACTAAAGTTACAAACCTGATATCTAGAAGAGAGTACAGACCCAGATCGCCAGGGACGTTTAGACCAATAGGCTCAGACACTGCCCCCTCTGGTCATTCAGGCTGACCAACTTGGGCTATGCAAAGCTAGCCTCACTGACAACTTCTCACAGCTATGACTGTCATTCACAGGCGAGCTCATTTTCTAGACTCCCAATCCTAGTACATCCCTCCAGAGCCAAACCATGGGGGCAGAAATCCAGAAGCTAAAGGTCACCTATGTTCTTAATAAAAGACACAGGTTTCTCACTCAAGTCCATGAACCCTCAGAGGGACAGCTGGACCCTGGTGACCAGCACACACCACAGGTGCGACTCAGGCCCAGAGGTGTGAAAGACCCCTCCTTGAACTCCGCCTCTTGACCTCCTGGCCCATCTTTCACTTCAACCAGGGTGGCAGCAGCCAGATTCCTGAAGGAGGTACCTGTGGGTGCATCACCTAAGATACCTGCTTGGCCCATAGGCAAAGATGACCCCAGACACAGGGCAGAAGAGCAAGAGGTGCCATGCCACCTCTTTGTCCTCTGATCATGCCACAGCCTTGATCAGAGGACAAAGTGTGCTAGAATGTTTGTTCCCTCTTCTTCTGACCAAAGATTCCAAGAGGCGGACCCCACAGTGCTCTCCACACAAGGTTGGGACTACACGGCCTACAAGATCAGCAGCTCTATGGATCAGCAGATTATGTATATGTGCATGTGTGTGTATATATATATGTATGTGTGTATATGTATATCTGCTCTCCTCACAGGGAGTAGACAGCATCCAAAGGATCAATTGCACACATGTACTCAACTCAGACACAAAGTCTCTGAGCACTTGGCTGATGAACTCTGAGACAAGAGCATCAGTAGACACGATGAAGGTGTGAAAGCTCGAATAAGAAGTGCTCCCCATAGACCAGGGCATTTTAACACTTGGTCCCTAGTCGGTGGCTTTATTTGGGAGGTTTAGGAGATGCACGCATGTTGGAGGAAGTTTGTCGCTGGGGGTGGGTTTTAAAGACTCTCGCCGTTTCCAAGTCTCACTCTGTGTTTCCTGCTTGACATTTGAAATGTGGATTTTCAGCTGTTCCTGCTGCCGTGCTCCCCACCATGATGTGGATGGACTCTTATCCCCCCCGGGAACCGTAAGCCCAAATGACCCCTTCCTGCTACAAGTTGCCTTGGTGATGGTGCTTCATCGCAGCAATGGGAAAGTAACTGAGGCAGGACGTCAGTTTGCGAGTGGTCCGTGTTCTGGTGGTGTCAGACATCGGCTCCTTTCTAACTTAGGGCGTAAGATGCTCTGACTGTGCTCATGGCTGGAAGTGGGAGGCAGCCGCGCTGAGGGGCTCATGAACAGACTGAGGAGCAGAGGAGAGTTCTCCGACTTCAGAAAGGAGATGATGATGCCAACAGTGGGGGCAACATGATAAGAGGGCATGTGTGACTGCAGTGCCAACCCTCATAATCTCAGACTGGGTACAGTGCTCTCTCACCACTGCCCCCTGCCCCCGCCACCCTGCCAGAGTGCATGGCCAGAGCTGGGGTGCAGATATATGGCCCATAGACACACAGGGGACATCAAATTGTGTCAGAGGCTACAGCCAAACCTTGGATGGATTAATAATGAGAATGTGATATATTTGCATAATGAAATACTACTTAGGCATGGAAAAGATGGAATCCTATTATTCTGTAGAAATCAGGAAGTTAACCTTTTAGAAGAGCAGGCTCTTTGTTCTCTAGGAAGGTCATACAGAAACTCAAGAAGAGGCTCCAGACCCCTTGCTAGTCCTCAGCATTGTAAGGCAAATGTACCCATGGCATGTTTTTGAATGACCATCACCAAAAATTCAAAATGCCTAACACATCAAAGTGCTTGTACTAGCTGGTTTTGTATCAACTTGACACAAGTTAAGAGTCAGCTGAGAGAAGGGATCTCCATGAGATCCAGCTGTAAGGCATTTTCTCAATTAGTGATCAATGAGGGAGTGCCCAGCCTATTGTTGGTGGTGCCATCCCTGGGCACCTGGGTTCTGTAAAAAAGCAGGCTGAGCAAGCTATGGTAAGCAAGCCAGTAAGCATCACTATGATGGTTTCTATATGCTTGGCCCAGGGAGTGACACTATTAGAAGGTGTGGCTTTGTTGGAGTAGGTGCGTCACTGTGGGCATGGGCTTTAAGACCCTACTCCTAGCTGCCTAGAAGCCAGTCTTCTCCTAGCAGCCTTCAGATAAAGATGTAGAACTCTCAGCTCCTCCTGTAATCTATCTGCCTATATGCTGCCATGCTCCTGCCTTGATGACAATAGACTGAACCTCTGAATCTGTAAGTCAGCCCCAATTAAATGTTGTCCGTATAAGAGTTGCCTTGGTCACGGTGTCTGTTCTCATCAGTAAAACTCTAACTAAGGCAAGCATCCTCCATGGTTTCTGCATCAGTTCCTGCCTCTAGGTTCCAGCTCTGCTTGAGTTCCTGTCCTGACTTCCTCCAATGATGGACTATGAACTGAAAGTATAAGCCAAATAAACCTTTTCCTCCCTAACTTGCTTTTTGCTCATAGTGTTTTATTGCAGCAAGAGAAACCCTGACTAAGATAGTGGTGAATGATGAAGACAGGTCAGCTGTCTTAATCTGCTTTCTATTGTTGTGAAAAACAGTGTCCAAACGCCATCTGGGGGATGAAGGGTTTATTTGACTTACGGGTTATAGTTCATCATCCAGGAAGGGCAGGGCAGGAGCTCAAGCAGGAACATGGATGCAGAACCTGATTTGACTTACGGGTTATAGTTCATCATCCAGGATAGTCAGGGCAGGAGATCAAGCAGGAACATGCATGCAGAACCTGAAGCAGAGACCTTGGAAGAAGGCTCTTTACCAGCCTTGGCTTGCCCGGCCTGCTTTGTTATACAGGATAGCACTGCCCACAGCGGGCTGGCCCCTCCCACATTTATAATTAATTCAAAAAATGCCCCTCAGACTTGCTCACGGGTCAGTCTGATGGAGGCAATTCTTCGATTGAGGTTCCTTCTTCCCAAATGACTCAAATGTGTGTCAAGTTGACAAAAACTAAGAAGTAACAGAGGTACTTAATCGTCTGAACTGTTACCCATGTTAGGTGTGTATGGAGTTACCATCATGTATTTCATAAGAGATGGATGAATTGAGAAACTAAAAAAGTAAATTTTTAACTTAGGACTTGAGCTAGGTGCTACCTTCCTGCTTCTGCTTTGTACAAATGTGTGTGTGTGTGTGTGTGTGTGTGTGTCTGCCTGTGTCTGTGTGTGTGTCTGTGTGTTTGTGTTTCTATGTATGTCTGTGTCTGTGTGAATATGTGTGTCTGTGTATATATGTCTCTGTGAGTGAGTGTGTGTGTCTGTGTATGTATTTCTGTGTGTACATGTGTGTGTGTTTCTGTGTGTGTCTCCATGTGTGTGTATCTGTATCTATGTGTGTGTCTGTGTGCTCATGTCTTGTGTGTGTTTCTGTGTGAGTGTGTGTATGTATGTGAGTCTGGTTGCTTCCCCATCTGATATCTTCATGCCCTCCATGGTTCTCTGTGGGTTTCTGATGGCTGTGCCCCTCTTCAGATGAGCTGTCAGTGCCCTGTCCATGGGTGTGGCCCATCAAGAGTCACTCAGAGTCTCCGCATGAAGATGAAGGAAAGGCGAGCCCTGCTCCCCTTTACATGTGGAAGGTATAGGGATAGCACCACACCCCAGCCCTGAGCTGATCAGCTGGTGTCTGGGTGTCTGTCTGCAGTTCCCTGTGAATGGTGTTCTAATGATATTCAACGCCACATTCCCACTGAAAATAAATTTACACAGACAGGTTGTTCCCTTTAGGATAAATTCCCAGAGGTGAATATTCTTCATCATTTCCCCTGAGGGGGATTAATTACATCTCCTGATTATCCAGATGAGTGAACATTTTCCATCTTATTTACTAATTGAATTTATTCTTGTGCAAATGTTTACCAGCAATTCTACCCAACTACAAACTCTTCCTAGTCATGTGTTTCTTATCAATTTATCTAGATGTTGACATAGCATGGCTCTTTATTATTGACTGTGTGTGTGTGTTGAGTGTGTGTGGCTGGATGTGAATATGGGCATATGTGGGGAGGCCAGAGGCTAACCTTTGCTGGAATTCCTCAGGTGTCATCTACCTTCTTATTTATTTTAGTCACTTAATCTTTTCTGAGAGAGGGTCTCTAGCCTGAACCTAGAGTTCACAAACTAGTATAGACAATCTGGCAGCCAGCCTGAGGGATCCATTTATCTCTGTTGCCACCTCGGGGGATTTACAAGTGTGCACACCAGACCAGCACTCCCACGTGCTTTCTGGGGATCCTCTTGCTTGCTCCACAAGCACTTCACAGACTGGGCTGAATCACCAAGCCATTTATTATGATTTTTATGAGTTCTTTCCATGCCTGACTTAGTGGATCACCAAAGGCCACATCCCTATGGCCTGTGTTACATAGCATTTCACCTGGTCTACAGAAAGTCTGGTCCATCATTCCTGGAATGATTTCATTCTTACAGGATAGAGGGATTTCAGAGATTGAGACTCACACTAACAGTGTGGTTCCACCTTCTTCCTCTATAAGCGTACCAGAACTTTCTGAGTAGCACTGTTCCTGGCTTATAGCCTAGTTTTTATTCACTGGTTATATTTGGTCTTATGAAAAAAACCAGGTTCTCTCCACTTCTGATATAAGGGTTTAATTCAATAGTCAGTGTTAAAGATCAGTAAATATCCCATCAAATAGAAATCCTTCAGAGAAGAGTCTCAAGAAAATGAACCAACCTTCTCACGAGCCTTCTGAGGATCCTCTTGCTTGCTCTGCAAGCACTGTACAGACTAGGCCAACTCTCCAGGCCATTGATTATGATTGCTGTGAGCTCTTTCCATGCCTGACTTGGATGAAGACAATGTCGCCATGAAGGAGGGATGGATCAAAATCCTTGCCCCTGGGCTCACAGGATGCTCAGCAGGCAGCTCACTCACTCTGCAAGCCCCAGGGCCTGAGCTCCAGGGCCTGGTGTCCATGTAAAGATGAAGGGGAATGCCAGGGCCAAGGTGTGGGAGTGGGTGGGTAGGGGAGTGGGGGGTGTATTGGGGACTTTTTGGATAGCATTGGAAATGTAAATGAAGAAAATACCTAATAAAAAAGATTAATTTAAAAAAAGAAGGGAGAGGCCAACTTCACAGAATTGTCCTCTGACCTCCACATGCACACAGTAGTGTTTATACATCCACTTGTGCACATCTTACACACACACACACACACACACACACACACAAGTGATTTTTAAAAATCTCATCTTGCTTTAAAATGATTAGCAGTTTAAACTTGACATTTTTCCTTTCTTACAACCTCACATGTTTCTTTAGCAATCTGTGACAGGACACAAATTATATTTTGTCTAGCCTGTGCCTACTACTTATGCTGAGCAATGGATGGACAGGTCTGGGGCTTATGATTTGAGGTCTATTGTGGAGGAGAGCCACCCACAGGCCCATTATCAAACCAAGTTTGAGGCTCACAGCTGCAGAGAGTGAGGTCCGCAGCAGCCACCTGCTTCTTGTCCCAGATCTTCTGGAGTCCTGACCTTGGTCTGTAGTGATATATTTTAGCTCTTGTGTTAGCAGCTCTTACTCACTGTGATAGAATGCCTGACATAAACACCTGGAAAAGAGTAATACTTATTTGCTCACAGCTCATTGGCTCAAAGGCAGAGCATCCTCAGCCCTGACTGGGGTTTTCTAGCCACTGATGCTAAGAAAATTGTTTGGTCCTCATGTGGGACCTCTAACAGCAGGAGCAGGGACTGCTCCTGACTCTGCTGCCTGTCTCTGGATCCCTTTCCTCTAACTGGACGGCCTTGTCTAGCCTCAGTAGAAGAAGATGCCCAGTCCTGCTACAACTGATATGCCAAGGCAGGTTGATATCTGTGGGAGGTGCCCCCTTCCCTTATGAGAAAGGGAGGGGTGTAGGGGGAGGGAAGTGGAAAGGGAGAGGCTGGGAAGAGAGGGAAGCTCCAATCAGGATGTAAAGTAAAATTAATTAATTAATGGGGAAAATTCTTTCATATAAGTACATTGTATAAATTGGCAGAAATATGTTTAGGCCTACTTCAGAAATTGCTGGGAATTCCATCCCTATTCCAAGTCAAACTTTATTTAAAGATTTTTTTTAAATGAAACTCAAGTCAACAACTCAAACAACTGCTTTTAGAATTACACATTCTAACACGATCCGGCCCAACAATAAATCAACCTGATTGGCCTATGCTGAGGAAGGATGGTAGGATAATAACAGAGACCTTTGCTTTCCATAGTGAAGACATGACATGGCTTCTACAAGAGCAGGAGACTCTGTGTGCACAGTAAAACTCCTGCAGTTCGTGATGTGCCACGGTCTCTCAGGTCTGACTCCAGGCGTTTCTGTGCTTGCTGGGGTCATGTGTCCCAAGGGTCCCCTAAGTGCAACCTGTGTGATTCAGTACAGGTGTGTTCTGCCAGAACTCCTCAGATTAATCAACGTTTGAATCTGAATTAAATTTTCATGGTTGTATGTGCAGAAATCTTTTCCTGTTGTCAAATGTTCTGCAACCCCCACATTAGAGGCCATAGTTTAAGAAGCTGGGTTCTCCATGAGAAAATCCATGCCTTTTCTCCTGCTGTCTGGGTTAGGGTGGGGAAGCTCTTACACCCTCTATCTCCCTATCCAGAAGGAAAATGAAGTCTTTCAGCCTACTATGATGATCCAGGACAATAAACCCAGAGACTTCAGAGGCTGAGACAGAAAGATCACAAACAAGTCCTAGGCCAGACCAAACCACAGACTAAGTTCAAATACATCCTGGGCAAATTCCTGAGACCCTGTCTCAATTTTTTTCTTAAAAAATGTGTTAAGGGCTGGAAATAAAACTTCATGGTACAGCAATCACCTTGCATGTACCAGGTCCTAGATTCAATCCCCAATACTACAAACAAAAAGTGTCATCCAGGTATCATAGCACCTATAAGCTCTGTAACTAGTCTTACACTATAGGACTTGGGAGTGGAGGTGGCTGACTAGAGACAGGCTAGAGAGATTCAAGACAGATGCTATAAATTCTTTACTGAGAGTGTGATGCCAACAAAGAGAAGACAGCAAGCCCTGCACCCAGTTCAAAGGATTCATCAGCCCCCTCTTCGAGGGACTGCCAGCCAGTAAACAGCTATTCAACTCAAGCTGGTTTCCCCCTGATGTTTACAACCTAAAACCATAAACAACTGTGCTAGAACTTAGCTGATGAGGAACCCAGGTCAGGAAGAAACATCTCTGAAGAATGGGGATGCCTCTAGCCTTTGAAGGTCACTGAGAGGTGAGGGATGTAGAATCTGAGACCAGTTTCCTAGTGAAAGTTGCAACTTGGGTAGAGCTCAGCCATGGCCCTCATTGAGGTACCAGGTCTCAGCTAGGTCAGGGAGAAATGGAGCTGGAATTCCATTCTCTAGGCAGAAGACTTCGGGGTGGGGACAGGTCCACAGGGAGCTCTGGGGCTTGTCTTGGTTAATCTTTCACGGAGAAGATAAGAACCAGCTCTGGTGTGATAAACAGCTTGACATCCCCAGCTCTCTGTGTTACTGGAATTCTTGATGCCAGGTCAGTCTTAAGTGCAGTGTCCAAAGCCCTACACAGGGGGAGTTCAGGGTCTAAAGGCAGTTATTGAACACAGGCCTGCTGTGTTTACATGCCAGGAGCAGGTGTGGCTCTCGGAGCCTGAGGAATGAGAAGCACCATCAATAACGTCTCTTAGCTCCGTACAAATTCATACCAGGTCAGCATACCGATAATAATTCCCTCACCCACAAGATGGATGCTGACCCACCACAGATATTTAGATTATGCTCTGAGCTGCGGCCTTTCACCAGTTCTCAGAGGGCTAGGCTAGCAGGCATGAGGTGCTAATGGGTCCTTATCCTAGTTGTTCCTATCAGAAGATATGTCATACCCCAAATTGGGCTTGCCTCTGGTCCAAGGCTGGGGGATGGGACGGTCATTCCTTGGCGGAAACTCAAGCTGAGGGCAGAGGGCTTGAGCAGCTTTAGAGTAAAGTGGCATGCTGGGTAAGGGTGAATGACTAGAAAGTCAACGTCAGCATGAGGAGCCCATAGATGACCCTATCAATCACCAAAGCGTGCTCACAAAGAGATCCAGAGCTATGGGAAGGAACATGGCCTGGATGGCGCTCAAGTTTAGTCCCAAGAGGCCATAGCAGAGGTGTATATAGACCCAACCAGACTCTTGTTCTGGGATCTTTGAGGTCATCACAGTCTCTCTGAGAGCCAGAAGGTGTGAATGACAAAACACTGCATAGGAATGTGGAGATGGTAATGTATATAATAACATATAATATATGATTTTCATGTGTGATGTGTGATATGTGATATATAATGCATATTGTATATACATACATATGTATATATATGTGTGTGTGTATATATATATATATATATATATATATATATATATATACTGTGTATATTCTGTATATATAGCTATATATACAGCAGATGGTCCTATACACCTGTCCTCCTGTCTTCTGGTCTAAAAGTTCCCTCACTTCCCCCTTGTTCATTTCAAGGAACAGGAGTGATAGTCTCGGTTCCCAAAGGAAGCCTCAGGCACAGCGGTGCCTAGACTAATTTGCAGCTCCAGACTGGAAGGTAAATTCATGGTGAGTAAGAATAACAGGGCGGGGGTGGGGGTAGGTTTAAAACTTAACGTGAATTAAGGGCTGAGCAAGTGGGTCAATGGCTAAAGTGCTGAACGCATGCAGACCTTAGTTCAAATTTCAGAAAATCTAGGCAGGGTGTTGTGCGCACCCCAAGGCTAGCGAGGCAGAAAGAGAAGAATCCCTGGACTAGGCTGGCCAGCCTGCCTAGCTATAATGGTGAGTTAGGAATCAGCAAAAGACCTGGCTTCAGAATACAAGGTGGAGGACAGGCAAGATGGCTGAGCTGCTGAAAGGTGCTTGTAGCCAACTCTGATAACCAAAGTTCAACCCAGGGAACCCACAGAGTCGACCCTTGCTAGTTGTCCTCTGACCTCCACGTGCACATTGTGGCCTGAGTGTGCCCACAGACATACTCACTTGCAGAGACACACATAAGCACGCACAAATAAGTAAGCAATGTAAGTGTACTTGGTTTGGAGTGCCCCTGGTTAAGTCCTGACTCTACCGTGCAGTGTTTCATGACCCAGTCCCTTTGTACAACAACTGCCTGAACTCCATCAGCTACAGGCATGGAAAAGCCATCAGAGCTTCAGGTGGGAAGGACCTGCTTTGATCGTTAAGCAGCCCCTGCTGCCGTGCTGTTTATATCATTGCACCTAGACATGGCCAAGACATGACGAGAACAGAAGCTAAAATGCAGTTCCGAGGCAGAGAGCATCAGTCAAGAGTTTTGTGCAAAGATACAGTCCATGGATGAGAAAGACTAAGGGAATTACTAATCAAAAGATTAATCGTCAATACTAAATACGAATAACTCTGCCCCATTCCTCAGAGGCTATTGAACTCTATCACAGAAATCATAGAATGAACCGAATCTGTGACCCTGTTATTTTGGGGGGAGTGGGGGTGGGGTGGGGTGGGTACTAGAGTACAGAGCTTGAAAGCAGAGTAAAGCAGTTGAGAAGAGCCTTGGTTTCTGACTTCCTGGCTTCTGGGAGACAAGGTGACCAGGTGTCTCTGGCTCTCCCCTCCCCCTACTGTTTCTCCCAGCTCCATCCTGCTTGCTCACTCTCCCAGGGAGTTAGTCACCATGCTGCAGCCAGCCTGTGGCAAGTCCCTCACCCCGACCAACCGTGGACTGGAACAAAGGGAGCCTCTTCCAGCCAGTGCCAACAAAGAACTCTAGATTCTTCAAGCCAACAGGATCCCCACCCTGCTGACAGCTCTGTGAATCAGCCTGAAGGGTGCCCCCTCCCCAAGTCAGGCAGCTGGATGATGCCTTTGTGCCAACCCCTCCACTCCTCAGCCTGTGAGCAATCTTCAGGCAGGGATACCTGAGCTGTGCCCATTCCTGACCACAGAACTCAGGGTCAGTATGTGTAACGTGCTGTTTAAGTTACATTGAAGCAGGGGTACTCATCTGCTATGCCACAGCGGATGGCTAAAGCAAGAAATAAATAAGAAAATGAATCAACCAAGGGCAGCCTCCAAAATTACTGAACAGAACAAAGACAAAGAGAAAAGCCAAGCACTGGCTATCTGGCAGGCACAGTAAAGGTGGTGGAGGGGGTGTGGTGATCGCAGACACTACAGGTACTAATGAGATAACATGAAGTTATTAACACCCCGCTGATATTAGAGAGATGGTGTGAAGTCACCAAACCTCCCTGATATTAGAGAGACGGTTTGCAGTCACCACAGAGCCTATAAATACTAAAGCGACAGTGTCATGTATTCCAAGCAACTGAATAAAAGAAATCCCAACAACTTACATGAAATGATCGAATTGTTGGATGCAAAACACAGCCTACTGAAACAGGCCGGTAAGAAACAGGAAGCTTGGGCCACGCTGTGCTATTAGCCATATTGGCATTTCTTCATTGAAAACCTGCTGCAAAGAAAATTCCAGACCCAGCTGGTTTCTATCAAACATAAAGACACAGCCTTAACGTAAATTCTCAGAAAATATAAGAAAGGAACGCAGGCATCCCAACTTACAAAGCCAACATAACCCTGATAACTTTGACAGGACACAGTTGTTAAAATCATAGACCGATCATCCGACATAAGCACACGGGCAAAACCTTTCAAATTCTCAACACAGGTACCTGAGCAGAGAACCCCCAACGGCAGCCCAGACTGGTATCTCTTCCTGAACTCAGTTTTACTGAGCTTTTGTTCTGTAAGATTTATTTTTATGTTTTTAATTGCACGTATGTCCGTATGTCTGTGTGTGGGTATGTACATGTCAGGGTGGTGCTGGCGAGGCATGTGATCCCTGGGGATGGGAGCTACGGGCTTTTATGAGCTGTTGTGGGCACTGGCAACTGAACCCCTTTGCAAGAGCAGCCGTGAGTGTCCTTAACCACTGAGCCATCTCTCCAGCTGTTTTCTAAATCGCTGTCTCTCTGAGACAGTCAAGATGACTCCAAAGAGATGTCTTTGGCATGAGAAGGATTTGCCATACAAGAAACCGAGATATTGAAGCAGGCACATCCCCAGTAGGGTTTCCTTTGGTATTTATACTCCTCCATGGCTCAGGCAAGCTTCAGGATCTGAAGCTTGAGCCCATAAGATGCTGGGGAAATGCCACAGATGCAGCTCAACCTTCAGGAGACAGGGGCTTGCACCAATCTTGCAATCCTGGTCTGGCTCAAGGCTAGGTCTAGGGAACACTGAACTTGAAGATAAACTGAATCCAGCCTAGGAAGCCACGGAGGCTGGGGAGGGTGTGGTAGTGGGAAGCAACAGTCAGTCTTCCAGCCTCCTGTCCAAAACTAAGATGTTTCTACAAACCCTGATGGTTTAATAGGGTAGACAAAAAAACAAGTAGCTGATTTCCCTCCTCTTCAGCTGCGCCTTGCTTATGTTGTTGGGCTGTTGGTAATCCTTGTCTCCCCTGTCTCTTGGGTGACTAAACATGTCACTTTTGTTTTATGCACAGGCCAGCTGTTGTTTGCAATTAGCTCCATGCCGTGGGTACCAAGGCCATTGTCTTATTAGAAGCCTTGTGAAAAATGATATCGCAAGAGACGGGACATGAAACCCCAAAACAAACCGGCAGAAACTGGATGGACACGTGTTATTTACTCGGAAGTATTTATCGGGAGTGAAATATGGGAGACCGTCATGGGTGGGAGGGGGGTTGGATTTCTCAATGGCTCGGGGAAGTTGTGTTCCTTTTCCAAGAGAGCAGGTGTTCAAACAATGAGAAGTGACCTCTGCTGGGGTTAGGAAGGCCGCCTTGGTGAGTGGGAAGAAACAGGACGATAATAAAAACAACATCCTGCGCTGCGCTGTGGAGAACCTTGCCACTCTGTTCTCACGCGGGCCAGCTTTATTTATAGATAACAGAGGTGGCTTAGAAGGCATACACACACAAACACACACACACACACACACACACACACACACATGTATGCATACATATACTCTCTCACACACATACTTACAGTCACACACACATACACACACTCATGGGCACACATTCACAGGCATACACAAACATACACCTACAAGCACACACATTTCCTAGGGGAAGTGAACTTTACCTGACATAATCGGCTCTGCTGTCTGTGGGAGCCTTTTTTTTTTTTCCTCCCGGAAACTCTGTCCAGAATGTTGTGTTCAGTTGCTTGTGTCCCCTTTAGTTCAACAACTTCCTCTCAGTGGAGTTGACCAAATCGGACTCATTTCCAGGATACACGATGCTTGGAGGCACAATTGTGACAACTGGAGAGAAGCCAAGATTGGCAGCCCAAACCGTGTAGCCTGGGAATGACCTGGCCTGGCAGGGTTTCAAGGACAGCTGCTCCCAGGGACACCTGTGCAAAGCTCTCATCTGAAGACCTGTGTGGAGCTGACACTGGATCCTGGCATCTGCACTAAGATGCTTGGCTAGTCCTTCGGGGCTAAAGAGACGTTTTCGATGTTAAAGTGCTTGCTGTCCAAGTTTAAGCCTTAAGGACAGACGCAAATCCCAGAAGGTCGTGGCAGGCCACCTAGAATTCCAGTGCTCAGATGGGGATGTGATGTTTGCTGGTCAGTTTTTGTCAAGTTGACACAAACCTTGATACATCTAAGAGGAGGGAATCTCTACTGAATATCTGCTTCTATCAGATTGCCCTGTGGGCATATCTGTGTGGCATTTCATTGGTTGCTAATTGATGCAGGAGATGTGGGTGTTGCCACCCATGAGCAGACAGCCCTGGGTAGCATAAGAAAGCTGATCCAGTAAGCAGCCTTCTTCTGGGTTCCTGTTTCAGTTCTTGCCTTGAGTTCCTGCCTTGGTTTCCCTCAATGATAGCCAAATTGTTTGATTTTGGTCCCCAAGTTGCTTTTGGTTCTGATGACTTTACAACAATAGAAACCATGGCCTGTGAGTCTATGAAGCAAACTGGTTAGCTAGACTCTATAGATGAGCAACTCGGGGTTCAACTAAGATATCTGCTTCCACAAATAAGGTAGAGGGAGAGTCATTGAAGAAGACTTCAGGCATCAACCTCAGGCCTCCATGTGCACGGCCACATATGTATACACACGTGCATATGTGCCCCCTACACACACACACACACACACACACACACACACACAGAGTCGGTTCTAAGGAGAACCTTAGACTCCACATAGCTTGTGGACTTACCTAACTCCCAGCCGAAGGCAGGTTCAAATTTGCATTCAGTGCCTTCCATAAGTGAGTATCTGTTTAATCCCCACAACTGCCTGAGGAGAGTCAGAAGTCCCCCTGTCACAAACTGTAACTCCCTGGGTACTTTGTGGGCTAATGGGAAGAGGTTGTCTGTGGTTGTCTCTCTTGTAATCTTGGTGAGGGTCCCATCAGCACATGCCTTAACAAATCCACATTAGTGAAAGATGGCTATTACTCTGGTCCAGATACAAATTATAAATATCACAAACCCATCTCTCATCCACTTCTTCTGTATGGACTTGACATCTACTACAAAAGTGGCCCACGACAGCAGACAGCTCTGCAGCTGTCATCTTGAAACGCTCCTCTCTGAAGAATGACATTTCCAACTCCGGAGCACAGAAGTGTTTCTTACATCTCGGTTTGGAGGAGCAGGGCCTTCCAATTCCGAGTGAACTTCAGGTACCTCAGCTTTCATCTAGCCTGGTGCTCGTCTCTTTCTGCAGCCTACCTGAGCAGCGAGCTGGACAGAATCAAAGTCAACCGGAAACTCCCCACTTTCTTCTCGCAGGGCCTTGAAGTGCCCATCAAACGATGACTGGATCCGGAAGTACTGTTCGACTCCCGCGCTCCAGACTCCCGCACAGCCTGAGGAAACTCAGCTCCACGGACTCTACTCCTCCTGCATCGGTTCAGCGAGGGAAGGGAGGAACATTGCAGACTCAGAGGACTCTGGGAGAGTTTGTCCCTGAAAGTGTTCCCCTGCCCGGATGACTCCTGAATTGCAAGGATGGACCAGCTGGTGGCGCTGTTTTCGGAGGCTGTGGTGGGAGACTTAGCAGCTGCTGGAAGCAGGTAACTGATTATGGGTCCTTGGGGGACTGGACTTTTCTCTACTTCCAGGACTCCGTGAGCAAGCAGCCCTGCTTCACTCAATGCCCCCACCATGATGGACACACTCCTCTGAAACCGGGAGTCAACGGGAACCTTTCTTCCTTTTACGTAGCTGACACTGAGTGTATCTTCGAAACCATGAGGGTCAGGTGATCACTCAGATGTAAACACACAAGGCCACACAGTTTTACCAACACACAGCGGTTTAAAAAACATAAACAAAAACTGGAGAGGGAGTGTGCTCAGTTATTAAGAGTATATGCTGCTCTTTCAGAGAACCCAAGCTCAGCTCTAACTACCACACCAGGCAGAGCACAACTGCCCCTAATACCAGCGCCAGGAGCTCTGACGCCCTCTTCTGGCCTCTTCAGGCACTGCCCTCATATGCACACCCACACACAGACACACACACCCATACACATATTAAAATCAAATTAATCCCCTTTTTAAAAATCTATCAAGAGATACACCACCATGGACTTGGAGTGACACAAAGGACCTGTAGAGGCAGACTGGGGCTTAAAGGTGTTACTGGCATCAATTCAAGATGGAAGAACAGGGTCTGGACATGTTGATTGACCATAGTTTTATTCCTGTTAATTAAACATCCAGTTTATAACATCTCTTCCTGTCACAGGACTTGCTTTCTAATGGCAAATATTATGAAATGCTAATGGGGAATAAGCCATGCTGTGCAGAATAATGAGCAAGGTCCACGTGCCAGGGATATTATAGGAAATGTGCGATGCAATGAGGTAAAGAAAGGACACAACTTCCCGCTCGATGTCCCCAAAGAGATGTGATGTGTAGGTGTGGTCTTCCTGGCACACAGCTACAGTCTTACAGAAAACCTCCCGGAGTTACCCAAAGTGCTACTGTGGCTTAGGTCCATAGGTTCCTTAGGGGCCAAGTCTCATCACCAGAACACTCAGAGCAGGTATCTTTGTGCTGAGGGAGCACAGGGGGTTCTGGAAAAGAGAGAAGTCTGTATTCAAAAGGTGCTTCCTGATACAGTTTTAAAATCAAGGGATTTGGGGGATGGAGAGATGGCTCAGTGTTTAAGAGCACTGGCTGCTTTTCCAGAGGACCTAGGTGTGGTTCCTAGCACGCATAGGGTAGCTTACGGCCTCTGTAGCTCCAGTTCCAGAGGATGCTACACCCTTTTCTGGCCTCTCTGGGTACTGTACACATGTTTTACATAGATATACATTGAGGCAAATGTCCATACAAATACAATGAAAATAAACATTTTCAAAGTTGTCGGTTTTATCATGGTAAATGCACAAGTCCACAGCATCGAGTGAATTCCCTGGGTTGCACAGGTGCCTCTGTAGTTGTGAAGTGTTGTTGCATGTCTTATGCCTCATAGAATACCCTCACCCTTCCCCAGTCCATGGTGACCTCTAATCCTTCTCTGTGAATTTATGTATTCTGAATACCTCATATTAAGTGAGGTCAGACAGTGTGTGTCCTCGTACGTCTGGCTTATTTGAACTGTACAGCAGTCTCCCGGCTCACACATGTCGCCACCCGTGTCTGACCTTCATTCCTCCTCATACTACAGGTTACTCCATGGTATGTAGAAAATGTGTTCTGTTTATCTACCCACTTGAGCTTCCTATCTTTTCCTTGGTGCCTGCCTCCGGAGCATGCAAACTCCCTGCCTATACAGCATCCATTGCTTCTGGAGTAGATATATGATATCCTCGTCCATAGCTGAATACATTCACCCTGCAACCCCACCCCACAGTGACAAGCCTGTTTCCATGCCACCAATGCACCCTCCACCTCCACGCCTATGCCTGAGTTTCCTCCCTCTAGAATGTTCTCCTCATCTCCTCAGATCAAAGTCCACATAGCCAACTTGTTCCCCTGCTGTATAAAACCATTTACTGTAACCAGGGCGAAGGCACCCTCTGTCTTCTACAATCACAGAGGACTTTTCACCAGAGGACCTATTCACGCCTCACCTTTGTCTCCCATTCTCCTCCTAAAGGCTGAGTCCCTACCAGAGCTCCCCTTTCTACGGCTGCGCACAGCACTGTGCCTTGCATAGTATCGAGTGGAGTACTTAGCACAGCACTAAGCAGAGTACTGTGCTTTCCATGCTACTGCAAGGAGTACTGTTCTTTCACAGAGGGAGGAAGCACCAGTCGCTATCTGTCCCATTGATTTCCTATATGTCAAGAGGACAAGAAAGATGCATTTCCCCAGAGACCTGGTAGTCTTGTCAGGAGGCTGGTCAAGAAAACATTCACATTTTGCATGAAATAAGGCAGCGGTTATTTAAGAGAAAAACGTAGTGACTGCAGAAGAGACATCACATGCAAGGCACTGCCCAGAAGGACAAACTAGAGCAATGGCTTGGGCCTCAGATGTCCTGCACAGCAGACTACATGTGCCAAACTGTTCTTGTAGACAAAGAAGAAACTTCCCCGCACATGGAGGCCTGTGTGATGACCTCTGAACACCCACCAACAGCTCAGAGGTCAGAGGAGTCAGAGCCCAGGCATCCCTGGAAGTCTAGAGGTGACTGTGTCCCTGGGGGTTAGCCCTCTCTTTGGATCAAGGTTGCCTGTGGCCTTTCCCCAGGGCTGCCTAGCGAGCCCTGGGAGCCTCTTGTCTGCTTATGTTGGATGTTTGTCCCTTGGTCCCCTCGTGCAGGGTTTTTCAGCCTTTATTTGTCTTGTTATTTCTGGGGAATGGGCAGGTGTTAGGGAAGGAAGCAAGGACGACAGTGGGACCTTGAGGACAGGTTTCCAGAGTCCCCATGGGGTCTCACTGGAGTGGACAGTGGTGCTGTGCCTTCCCTGCTGCAAGGGGAAAGCTCTGCTGGCTCTTGTAGCATGAGTTATCTCTGAGAGTGGAGACACTGAGGTGTGCCTGGGGAGCCAAATTCCTGCTCTGACAGGATAATCATAGGGTTATGAAGACTAAGGCCATGAAGAATTACAGCAGAGAACTAATGTCTCACTGATAAGAAGGTCGAGTGGAGGACTGTGAACTTCCTATGATCCCAGGAAGCGGCACAGAACATTAAAATGATTTCTGAGGAGGTAGACAAAGAAGCCGAGCAAAGAAGTACACTGTCCTGGATCCCCCCACGAACACACGAGGGCAATGGAAGATCCAAGCCTGTGGTTCTGACCTCGGGGATAAGGATGAGGCTCTGAATACAAAGATGGAGCCATGTGTCAGCAGCACCTGCCCCTGTCCTCATCCCAGGGACAGCTGAGGACATGACAGCTGGGGCAGGGCAGGTTTAGTGACTGTTGATTTATCTGCACTGTGCCTTTTGGCTGAGATGTGCTGAAGGCTCCTTGACTTTGGCAGGGGAAACATTTTCATCAGGGGAACTGGTTAGATTTGAGGGACCGCATGGACCTTGATAGGATGATGAACCACTTAGTGACAGATGACATTGCAGGTTGATGGTTTCCCTGGCCATGAGTACCCCATGAAAACTGGGGTACAGCAGCCACTCAGGAATAGACAGGGTGTGCAGGAAGGACCTCTGGATGAGACAAACAAGTGCCCACTGTCCCTTCTTGGGGCTGTGGCAGCCTTGTTTTCTGTTCAAAGGACAGAAAGACTTAAGAGAGACCGGCATGGGAGTTTAACCACACACAAAATTGCTCCTATTGCAGAGGCTGGACAGGCGCCAGCTGAGCTTTCTTTCAGGAAGAGGAATGGCAGGTTTTTGTGTGACCCCATTACAAGTGTGGCTGACACCAGTGCCCAGGAACCTAGACTCTCAGAGAGAGTCTCATGCTGCAAGAGCCAGCAGAGCCTTTGCATACCACCATAGCAGGTACACCACCACTATCCAGTCCAGTAGAAACCCATGGCCTTAATATCCTCCTTACCTCCTTCCCTAACATCTACCCATTTCCCAGAAGTAACAGGCAATATCAAGGCAGGAAAACCCTGCACCAGGTATCCAAAGGACAAACACCAAACACAAGAGGACAGTGACTTCCTGGGCTCGATAGACAGCCCTGAGGAGAAGACAACCAGGTAACCTTGATCCAAAAAGGAGGTTAATCCCCCCAGGGACACAGCCACTTCTAGACTTCCAGGGATGCCTGGGTCCTGCTTTATCTCTCTGACCTCTGAGCTGTTGATGCACCTTGACAGATGACCTTTAAGCATCAGATGCAAGCATAGCTCAAGTGGACCTCCATAGGCATCTGAGCCTGTTCACTATCAAGAAAGTGTCCTTCTGTGGTGACAGCCTACAGCCACCCCCACCCCATGGTCATTCTTTCCCAAACTCCATGAAGGCTACTAACTCCAGCAAATTGTCTCTGTCTGCTGCCCTATCTGGCTTTTCAGATGGCAGCATAAGTGTCTATTTGCTCCAAAGAGAGCAAGAAGTAAAGTGCCCTTGACATGAGTTTGGCAACTGAATGCTGAGGCTGTTCGAATCACTAAAGGTTGTGGATGCAGTGGGCTTTCTGCATTGTCCTCTCAGGGAGCAGTGCCAGGTGTCCCTGACGGATGAATAGCTGAGGACCCACTGTTTTGGCCTCACAGAAATCCAAAACTTTAACCAAGACAAGTATTGGTGCCCACACTGAGACAGATACCTTCAGCTGTTTGTCCCCTCGTCAGGACTTCTTAGGGCCTGACCCATAGTCATTTGTCTTCTCAAAGGCATTATCAGGAAAGGTGAAGGCGTTCCCATCTTTACAAGGTGGGAAACTCCCGGTGGTCTTCAAAGACCAAACAGCTAGTGATACACATCAACTCCAGTGTCCATTTGAGTGTGGCCTTGAAACTAGTTGCTTACACCCCCGGCTCTCAGTTCCACCTTAAATAACTGTCCAGTTAGGTGATGGCCAACGTCACAACACTGTGCCTGACACCCTAGCGTCAAACTCGGAACTGTGTGCACTATTCGCTATCTGAGCACCGTGGTCAAGCACTTTGTTTTGATGAGCTTGTGTGTGTGTGTGACTTGCATTGACTTCATACAGCAGCTAGCACTGCCCTCTGCCAGCTGAGAGCTGACTGAGTTATTCCTTCTACCTCCGCCTGGGAATGCAAGTGGATCAAGGTAATTTATGCAAGCTCTTATGGTCAAGCTGTGGGGTCCTGAGTTCTCTCTTTACATTTAACACGCTAGTTAAGGTCCTGATGGTTTTCCTATTTGAGCACTAAGTGGCTCCCACTCTCCCCTCGAGAGCTTTGCACTTTGTATTTAGCACTGAAAGCACTTGTTGCTGAGAGCCAGCATGGCTCCTGGTGTTGTCTTGCCATCTCTTGGTTCTTCTCCCAGAACATAGCAAAAAAACTAACTCCCTCCCTCCCTCCCTCGTTCTCTCTCCCTCCTTCTCTCTATTCCCCCCCAACCCCCTTAGATGTCTCTTTATATTTCCATGAATTGTGGACAGGCACATAGATAATGGCCAGAATCAGCATCAGGTTTCTTCCTCGACTGCTCTTTTTTTTTTTTTTTTTTGAGATGGTGTTTCTTCCTGAGCCTGGAGCTCATAGAACAGACTAGATCGGCTAGCAGTGCACCCCAGGGATCCTCTTATCCGCACAGGCTTCAAAGATGTGTACCACAGAACCTGGCTTTTCCCCATGGGTGCTAGGGATCAAAAGTCAGGCCCGCATATTTCTTCCCCAAGGAATTAACCAATCTCCATAGCCCTAGAAGCTCCTCCTCCCCCGCCCCCTGCCCCCCCGCCCCCCCCCCCGCCCCCCAGGAACATCAGCTAACCCTTTTGAGCAGCCCAAGGGTCTCCATCTTACCCAGCCACAGTCACTATGGCTGATTCCGGCTTCCTCAAAGGCAGGACATGCTGAGTTGTGCCTGGCCTTTCTCAGCTTTTCCCAATTCCTTTCTCTGTTGAGCCTTTCATCAAAAAACATCCCTGGGACCCTTGGTGTGTTGTCTGCCTGGCTGCTTTCCCCACAAAGACTTGGGGAACTGGGCCTAGCATAAATCAGGACTCCATTGCAGCCTCTAGATGCAGGTTCATACTGCTACAGGGTTGGGGAGAGGTTCGTGCCTCCTTTGTTCCCTCCCTCGATAATGGTCTGTAGTTTGGGTCTGTTGCTTCCTGCGTTTGGCTCTCCTCTTTCCCCTCTCCCTCTTCTCTGCTTTCCCCCACATTTTCCTCCCTCCCCGAATCCTGTCTCTCCATTGTGCGATTCAGGACATGCCCCTAAAGGAACTGCAGACTCTTTCTAAAGTTTGCCACTAAATTTCAACGATAACTAAGAATGAAAACTAAGAAAAGCCTTCTTGCGGGTCGCTGACGGCTCACATACACAGGGCACTTCTCTTTTATGGAGTGCCGGCCTCTGCGCTTGCCGGAGTGCGCAACTTCTGCACCCACTCTGAAGATGGGAAGATGTCAGAGACTCCAGACAGAAACAAAGGGACACGGCCAGCAGGACCTGGAGAGCCGGACGTAGCTCCTCCCACCTGGTCAGCTGCAGAACTTGCCCCGCCCCCAGCTCCTCACGCGCCCTGCCTTGCAGTTGCCACGGAAACGGAAACACAAGCAGGCACTGCTCAGACGTAGAGTTCCTGTTGCTAGGGCCTCCTGAAGACGCTCTAGTGGGAGAAGTGGGGTTCCAGAGCCCGAGGCAGCAACCAGAGCGAGGGAACCCCAGTCAGAGCCTGCGCTCCAGGAGGGTGGCCACAGGGTCACCAACTCTGCCAAGCCTCTCCCTGCCCTAAGAGACAGGCTGTCCTCAGTCCCTGTTCCTCCCTCCAGAAGAATCCCTAACCTCTGAAAACCTCTAGGGGGAGTTCCCCCAACTTCGGCAGTAGGCCAGCCTTTAGAGGCCAAGGAAAAGCTTTCCTGTGGGTGAAGGAAAGACAGAAAGAGGCCAACCATGTCGAACCTGTAAGTGGTGGGTTACTATTGCCTTAGCCGGGGTCGCCTGGGCAGGGTGGCTTCTGCCTTTTCCCCTCCCTCCTCCCTTCTCCTTTTTATCTTTTATCAAGTTCAGTGTGCCTCAGAAATGACTCTCCCTGTCTCAGGAAGGAACGCTAGACTGTTTCCCTCCTTCCCCAGGGGAGGACCTCCAGGCCTTCATCACATGTCATGGGTGACCATGGTGGCTTTTCTATTAGTCATGAAGGGGTTGCTTGTGAGAACACCAGTCCCTAAATCAAGTTCCAGAAAGATCTGGGGGAAGCATCAATACCCTATTTCCCAGCCCAACCACAGAGGCTGTTGCCCTGTGTGTGTCTGTCCCCACCCTGTGTACCTGGCTCTGCACTTACTTCACATTGGGAGCACGCGGTATGGCTTGACTGGAGTAAGTTTCAGGGCCCAGCCATGGTCACAGCCACCCTGTAAAGCTGTAGCTCTGCGTGCTGTTTCCATCTTGTTGAAGAGACATCTCCACGGGGCAGTGGCTCACAGCATGTAACAGCTGTATACCACAGCTCCAGCTCCAGCCTCCCAATACTGACTTTCAGGAAACCTAAGCCTGGAAGTGAGGAGTGGGGTGTGGGGAGACCAGGAAAACAGACTGCACGCATGCAGCCTGTAGAGCTTGAAGGAAGGCTGTTGAACATCAGCTCTTAGCTTCATGGAGATGAAGTAGGAACTTGACAGTGTGGACCCAGGATGGTCCAAATGAGACACAGAACAAGTGTAGGTAAGAGAGCGAGCCCGGATCAGCGGGAAGAAGAGCTAGCACAGCAAAGGATCCAAAACCCCTTCCTTCATGGGAAAATGGTGTTGAGAGAGAGAGAGCAGGCTCTGCCCAGTGCCCCTGGCATGAGTCTATGAAAAGACAAGAATGGAAGCCACATTAGCAGCCTAAGGTCCCTGCTCGTAACTGACCGTGGAGTGATGGGCCAGAAAGATCATTGTGGACACAGGAGAGGGGAGCCAGTGCAGTGAAGGCCTGAGAGTTTCCCACAGTGGAAAGGGATGAGGCGGACTCCGTAGCAGAGGACAGGGGAGGCAGGGAGTTTTGAATGGAAAAACTCTGCTTACAGAGCTGGAAAGATGGCTCAGCTGTTAAGAGCATTAGCTGTTCTTCCAGAGGTCCTGAGTTCAATTCTCAGCCACCGCTTGGTAGCTCACAATCCTCTGTAATGGGATCCAATGCCCTCTTCTGGTGTGTCTGAAGACAGCTACAGTGTACCAGTGTACTCACATATACAAAATAAATAAATCTAAAAAAACAAAAACAAAAAGCAAACAAAGAAACAAAAATACCCAGTGGTGAGGGAGGAGGAGGCCAGGAGGAAATGCGTGCCACCCTTGATGATGGGAGCCATTGGGAGCACTTGGGCCAGCAGACTGTTGGGTATCAGTTTTGTTCAACAAAACTAAGTATAGCCGAACATCTGGAGGAAGGCAAAATAGAGTGTTCTGAGAGAAGGGAATAGGGAAGATAGCACAGAGGGCAGTAATGTCAGCCACGGAGGACATAGGACTCAGAGCTAGGAATGAGAAGAGAGGGAGTCTAGAGGTGGTATACACAGCCAGGAGGCCCCTGGAACAATACACAGCCATGACAGAAGACTATGTAGTTCTATGCAGAAGGAGACCCCCACCTTAGAGAGCATCCCCAACACACCAACCTATACCCTCAACACACACACAGAGAGAGAGAGAGAGAGAGAGAGAGAGAGAGAGAGAGAGAGAGAGAAGAGGGGGAAGGACTAGGTCTGTCTCAGAGCAGGAAGGTGGCACCACAGGTTCTTTGGCGTTAAACAGAGAGAAGACCTGACTTGTGCTACAACCTGAGTGAGCTTGCACTCGGTATGAGTGTAGGGAGTCACTCACAGAAATCGACTTAGGACAGACTCTGTTTACAGACAGCCTCTGACTTATATGATGGTTCAACTTACAATCTCTCTGCTTCACAGAGATATAAAAGGCAGTGGGGTTCAGTAATGACATACCTATGAGCTATAACGGTGGATCTGGGCTCCTGGATTATGCCTGGCTTTGTAGATGCTCAATCTCAAAAACGCCTTTTGGAGGGAAACAACTACTCTCTGCAGTGAGCCGAGCTGCCGAGATGGGTGGTTTTCCAATCGTGATGTTTTCACGTGTGTCAGCACAGCTGTATGTGGGACTATCTGGATGACGTGGGATTCTTGGCCAAGGACTGGGAGGAGGCAGGCTTGGGAGTGACTGTTCGACTGAACAGGATTCTCTTTGAGTGGTGGAAACATTCTAGAGCCTGAGAGTGGTGCTGGCTCTATAGCACAGTAAATACACTAAAGCCACAGCCTTGCACTCATGAAGGCAGGGCCCCTGGTGGGTTGTGAGATGTGACTCCATGATGCTCTTCCTTAGTGCCTTGCTATGCCTCATCTCACATCATCATCATCATGGGTCCCACATGAGCAGAAGGACCAGACACCAAAGGGATGATGTGTGGGCTCATGGCACACCAGGTCTATGAGGGAGGCCAGCACTCCACAGGCCTGTGTGGCCGAGGCATGGTTGTTAGGTCCCTGCCAAGCCAGAGTGGTGGAGTGTGACCATAGGTACATGGACAGGATCAAGGCAGGAAGCCGGTCTCTAAGGAATGGGTCTGTCAGAAAAAGATGAAGCCATCTTCGGTGGTGGTGAAATCAGGACAAGACATGGGATCCACAGGCTCACCTAGCACTCCACACTTTTCTACAGCTATGGCTGTAGGGTCCTCCTTGAAAGGTACAGGCGAGGAAGTGAAAACCTTCAGGCCAGATGGAGGATTTGTGGGGATCCAGCCATGAGGAGTGTCTTTGACTCAGTGCTACAGCTATAGCTAGTCTAGAATTTTCTTCAGCTGGATCTGGGTGGCCCCCAGTATTCTTTAACACCTTTTATTTGGACTGAGATGTAGATGGGGACCTTGAAAGCCCCCTGCTGTCCTAACTCTGTCTGAAGTAGATGCATGAGGGCATAGATTCCATGCAGAGCACAGACTCTACACGAGCCTGCCTGGCTGATCACAGCATCCAGCCACCCTGCAATTCTGCTCCATTAGGGCATCTGGAGAATCCCATGATGGAAGTCTGAGTCTCTTGATGCGTGTGGGTCTGGGTGAGGTGAAGCTGCCCACCCACACTGTTGGGAGATTGCCTTCATATGGTGCTTGCTGCAGAGATAAGCAATTTGAAGAATAAACTGCGGCAGTTATTTAAATAAGAATGCCCCCCATAGACTCATATATTTGAATATATGTTCCCAGTTAGTGGAACTGTTTGGGAAGGATTAGAAGGTGTTGGAGGAGGTCTGTCACTGGGGGAGGGCTTTGAGGTTTCAAAAGCTTACACCACTCCTGGTTAGTTCATCTGCTTCCTACGTACTGATAAGATGTAAGCTCCTGGCTACCACTTGAGCACCTGCCTCCCTGCCCTCAGCCACACACTCTGCCATGACAGGCGGACTCTAACCCTCTGGAGTCGTGATTGTCCAATTAAATCTTTTTCTAAGTGATTTTTGTCATGGTTTGTTATGGTAATAGGAAAATTACCAAGAGGGTTGTCTTTCATCCTTCACTGTTTATTTCATTCCCTTAAAATTATACTTACCCTCAGTTTCCGGTTCTTTTTCATAATATATATATCATATTGCAGCAACTTATACTTCAAATTGCTTTTCTCTGCAACAAGTACTTGCTCATATTAAATATATATATACATGTACATACATACATACATACATACACACACACACACACACACACACACACACACATACACACCTCCAGACTTTCCTGTTTTTATGTTTTGTATCTTTGGGCAGGAACAGATCTTGTCTTCTGTTTGTTCTCTACTTTTGCATTCTAGAAATTTCTTCAGCTAGATCTGTGTGCCCCGCCCCCCAGTATTCTTTAACACCTTTTATTTGAACTGAGATGTTGCTGGGGTTTCTCATTTTTTTCTGCCCTCCATTTATGTAGGTGTTATCTGAGCCTTGCAACCTTTCTGTTCTAATGAATGTCATTTACTGTCATGGTTTCCTTGCGTTTGGCAGTTAAGCCATTTACAAAGAGCAGTGTTAAAAAATATTCTTTTTTTGTCAACCCCTTCTCTCTCTTTTACTCCTAATTTCCAGGGTCATGTTGTTGGTGTTCTCTCGGTGAGGATGCAGTGGTCTCTGGACTCAGCATCCTGCAGCAGCCATCACCTTTGTGTGCCCAGGGCATCTCTGCTCAGGAGTGTGTGTGGTCGTGTGCTCACGCATACTGAGCCTCAGGCATCCCTGGACTCGCCCTGCCTTGGTTAAAGGAGATGCTTTCCTTCTGCTTGCATCTTGGTTTAATAAATGTAGTTTCAGTCCTTCAAGCTGAACAAAATCAGCCTGTGCTTTTCTTCTGTCGCCATGTCTGTTGGCTGAGGCTCCAAACCCTAGTTTGTCCCCCAAACAAATCCTACAATGTTTCTAGGTTTGATGTTGCTAGCTGCAGAGCCTGCTGGTGTTCTGAATCTGTGTTCTATCAGGCCAGTGACCATCGTAAAGTGTTCTCTTCTCGAGTTCTGGACTATGGACTTTGCCAACACAACCCCCTTCTCACTTCACACCCTTCATGACTTTCTGCTCTCCAGGCAGAGGTCTGGCAGCAGCTGCTTCTGTTGAGGCCTGACACCATCTTTGACTTGCTGTGATCTGGGGTTCAAAGTCTTTGCTTCTCATCGTGCCCTCGCATCTGTCCCCAGTAACTGCCCATGTTTGCTTTCTCCCTGACAAATGGGAAGCATAAAGCTTAGCAGGCAGACAATGATCTCTGAAACCAGAACCCCAAGACATAGAGTATGCCTTCCAATCTGTGACTTGAGCAATAGCTTCTGAATGCTTTGATCTCCTCATATATAAACCAGAGCAATCATTTATATGTCATTTCTGTCACCATTATCACCCCACCATCATCACAGTCAGAATTATTACTATCATCATCAGCCACCATTACCACCATCATGATCATCACCATTATCACCCACCATCACCAGCATCATGACCATCACCACTATCACCCACCATTACCAGCATCATGACCATCACCAGCATCATCAACCATCATCACCACCATTATATCACTATAACCATAGCTTTGAAAACCTTCTCACATCAAGACACATCGAACACTAGGCCAGGAAGATAGGAACCGCACTGGCCATCAGGGCATCATCAGTCAGTGCAGATTATTGGCACAGGAGAGTGCAGAGCAACAATTCTGAGGAACAGTTGGAGGCTGGGGTGTCAGGAAAACCTGGGAGTGGAGCTTATTGCTGACATTAGGATGCCATCAAAACAAGGTGGTCGGATATGAGTATTCACCCCCAGTGCTCCCTAAGTTGTTTTCTCGTGTCAGTAAAGAACTTGAAAGGCTGTGAACTCGTGAGGACAAACAGTACCTACACATCTGGCGAGGACCATGAGGAAAACTGAAGAGGGAGAGAGATGGATGGGAGGTGTGAGGTGGGCAGAGAGCTGGACCAAGCCAGAGGTCCCCTGAAAGAGGGGAAGCTCTGGTGCTTTTGAAGGGACTGGAAAGGAGCTTTGATGGTAGGGCTATATCAGTTCATGTGACTCCCAGTCCCATCCCTTATACACTCCAGGAAACAGAGGCTAAGCAACTCTGTGTCCAGCAGGAAATGACACGTGGAAATGGGAAGCTGGACACCAGGCACCTGGGAGTTATCCAGGCTAGAGCCACATGGGAGTCAAAGGCTCCAGACTCTGGCTTCTCAGTAAGGGGACAGGGCTACCACCCTCTCCAGAGAAGCCTCCACCCAGACACCCATGACATTCAGCTGTTTTCAGCCTAATGCAAAAAAATGGATAGGGAGAAATCTCTGAACAGTCATGTTGAGGAAATCCAATGACAAAACTATCCAGAGATGGAGGGGGGATGGGATGGTGGCCTGGAAGGCCCCTTGGTGAATGATATCCCCAGCCATCGGCTCCCCTTCACCCCAGGAAGGCCATAGAACAATCCACAGCTCACAGACCCATACCATGAGCTTCTGATTGTACAGGCCCCTCCCAGTAAAGTGGGGCAAGCAGACCCAGGAGGCACGGACAGACCCAGGAGGCACGGACCCCCATGAGACCCTTGCCTTTCAAACACTGTCATGGCTCTAAGAACAGCAATTGATGTCTTTAGCTATGGCTCGCTCACACTTTCTCACTGCTGTGTGGCACAGTTATTTTGATGACTACACTGCAGTTACTTGCCTCTCGTCAGTGAGCTATCTTTAGACTTTTGCCATTTTCATTTAATTTTTTATTTTATGTGTGTTAGTATTTTGGCTTCATGTACATGTGGGGGGAGCATGGGTGTGTGTGCATATGCATACCATTTGCATGCAATGCCCACTGGGGGCAGAAGTGGGCATCAGATCTCCTGGAACTGGAGTTACAGAAGGCTGTGAGCTGCTTTGTGGGTGCTGGAACTGAATCCTCTGCAAGAGCAACTAGTGGCTCTTAACCACTCGCTGCTTAATCACTAGTGTGAGTATGATGTCACACTCTTATAATCCCAGCACTTGGGAGGCAAAAAAAGAGGGATCCCTGGGACACACTGGCCAGCTAGTCTAGCCTATTGGATTCTAAGGCCAGTGAGACCTTGTCTCAAGAAGCAAGGTAGTTGTGTCCTGAGAAATGACACTGCAAGTTGACCTGTTACCTCACACACCTGCATACACACCAGGAATCTAAAAGGCTAGGTATAGGAGTGTTGGGGGGGGGGTTGCTATACCCCCTTTGCCTCCAAATACCTGCAGGGTTCTCTATATCCACTTTAGCCCATATAGCTCCTGAATAAAAGACACAAAGACCTGGCATTTTTATTAACTAGCTGCTGGCACTCTGCTGGGCACATTCTGAACTATTCTAACCCAGCTAGGCTGTTAATGCCCAAATAAATGCCCCATTACTTGACATCTAAATCTTGCTCTGGTGGGCTCTGCTGCATGTGTGTCTCCATGGCAAACCCTCCTGGAGGTCACATGACCTCTCCACACCTTTCGACTCTTTCTGCTGTTCTCTCGGTACCTGGGATCCTCTCACAGGAATCCGATGTCCCACCTCCATTGTCCTCTCCTGCCCAGTCATAGACTGATCAGTTCTTTACTAACCAACCAGAGATGCCTGAAAACAACTTTTACATATCATGGAGACCAGAGATGCTTGGCCATGCCATCACCCATACTGTAATCAGATGTCTGGGCACAAAAATCACTGTCTGAACGTACAGAATGCAAGACCGATCCGCAACCGCTATGGATATAGTTCAGTGGTAGAACACATACCATGCCCAAAGCATTGAATTCTTACCTTAGCACAGGAAAAAATTATCTTACTACAATCAGACTTGATACAGAGTCATAAGTTTCTCTGGGGCATAGCTTTATCCACAGAGTCTGTACACATCTAACTTTACAATGTAATGTGGAATTACTTTCCGACATCGTAGTTTCAATGTACACTTCCCATCATATATACATCATATAAGTGTACATATATTCATTTAAATAATCAGCTGTTCTGGATATAAATTACTTTATTATTTAAATTAGTATAGGAACACTGGCTTTACAGACATGCTGAAGAGCAATTACATTATCTTTAAAGAGGCTTTTAAAACTGTTTACTAATCATAGCGATGGTTTTTCAAAACAAAAACCAAAAAACCACAAGCATTTCAAAACACCGTAAGTTTGTCCAGAGAGCCTTCCAGCCGCTTGCCATGTCCTGAGCTCACCCCTGCCTGTGGGTTATGTTAGAGGTGGCAAGTGTGCCCAGTGGATATCATTCATCCATGAGGTTGTCTAAACTCTGTGTCTTCCCTCAGAATGTACAATAAGATGTGGCACCAGACCCAAGAAGCCCTCAATTCTCTGCTTGACAAAGAGTCTCAGAAGATGTCCGAACCACAAGCAAACAAGGTCCTAGTCTTTCAGATGTTAGCCACCTTCTACATAAACTATGTGCAGATCTTCAGGAACATGGAGAATGTCTATGACCAGATAGTCCATCCACAGAAACGCATGCTGATCCGCAAGGTCCTGGATGGAGTGATGGGTCGCATTCTGGAACTGAAGAATGAGATGGTAGAGTTGGAAATGACAGAGTTCCATTATTTTGATGATATCTTACAGGACCTGAAGCTGTCTCCCGTGAGTATTACTGTTTACCTTGTTAGGATTTTGTTGTAAATAAGATGTATAGGGCTGTGTCCCATTTTCTGCAGACTGCTTAGCCTGGCTTAAATGTGATGACCATGCTGAATTAAAAGCCTGAATGTGCTGAATGTTGTCACTCAAACCCCACCACCATGAGGCAGATGTTGCTTGCTTCCTTGTCTATGTTGATCAATCTGTACACAGCCCTTGGGTCTGTATGACTCTGATATCCTGTTATTACAGAGAAGCCACACTGTCAAGATGATTGAAATGGAGTAGACTGGCCCTCTCACAAATACTCCATAGCCCAAACTCTCCCATTTTCTCTGGGCCATGCCCCAACTCTCTCCATACACAGTGCCCTTCTTCTTCTTATCCTCCCATCACTGGATGGTAGCCTTGGATGGCCCAGTCCTCATGCCCAGCTGGATGCATCTCTGTCTTGGCTTTAGGTCAGTACTGACCCAGTAGGTTTACAGCTCTAGCCTTTGCTCCTTGGCCTCAGCAGAAGGAAGCATCCCTCCTTATTGCCCAAGGAGCCTCTCTCTCTGCCACCTGGTGGCTGGGGTATCTCCTGTGGTCACTCAGACCCTGCCACTGAACCTTTTCCTCCTTGCTGACAGAAATCTGCTAATATCCTGGCTGGCCATGCTCCCAAAGGCCACTGAGCACCTCATTTCTTCCAGCTGTGGGCCCTATGAGCTCACCCTTGATTTTGAAAAGACGTTTCCCTCAAGTAAAGTTAAAAAGACAAAAATCTCTACACGGAGCTTAATGTCTGTTCACTTTGAAAACATTTTGACTTTTGTGAAGGTCATTTCTCTTTCTGGGGAAGACTCTTCATGTACTATTATCTGATGACATTACAATAGACTAAAGAGAGAAATTGGAATGGGTCCAAACATTCCAGAATTTACACGTGCATTTCATACATTTATAAGAGCAAAGTTAAACCACCAGATTGAATCAGGTGTGCTCCGCTTGCTCGTGTGAAAGCACAAAGAACAGCATGGACCAAATGTGAAATAGCTGTTTATTGAATCATATCCCTAAATTTAATTAGTAAGGTGACATTCAGACTCTAAATCTAATTTCAAGACTGTTAAGTGGTTACAGACTAAAGAAGTTTGGGGACTCACATGCCGGGACCCCTCCATTTCCCATGCTATTCACAATGCCCCAGCTTCAGCTCCTCACCGTCCTTATAACTAGCAAGTGCTGGTTCTGTGAGAAACCAACTGTGAACAGGGAGGAGAGGAGAGACAGGGGACGAGACGTCACCCCAGACGTCTATGTTGAAGGATAACATCAACAGTGTTCTCCATCAGCCTTGGAACTGATGGAAAGACAAGCCATATGATGTCTTTGACATGCAGGGGCCAGAACATTGGGCCATCAATAGTATCTAGGTTCTGTGAATAGTGTTGTGGCAGAGAAGTAAGCCTTGGGAATGTCCCTGCCTCTGGGACGGAACATACAGCCATCCTCCATGCCTGGCCACTGAGGCCACTCTCTCACAAAGTCCACACTCTGGCCAGCCCCCAGTCGTTCACATGGTAGGATTTATGTCCTCATCACAGAGACTGGGGCACTGGGGAAGTTGTGCTGGGCAGGTCCTCCCTGAGAGAGTCTGAAGCAGGAAATTGATGGTGTCTGTCTCTGATCTGAACTGATCTCCCAAGCTGGCATCCTTGGAGCCTTGGTCAGCTGGAAACTCTAAAGATTAGAGGGAGTAGAGTTAGAACCAGAAGGAAAGTGAGGGAAGAAGACCAACCCATCTTCATCCCCACCCCTGTCCTTGGTCCTATGAGTTCCTCAAGAGGCTTCCATATGTCACTAATTGGCTTTAAACTTGGACTCCCATGCTTTTGCCACAAACACCCTTACCCACGGACCCTTCTCTCTAGCCCCACCCCCAAGCAAGTCTTGTTGATTTGCCCATCCCATCACGATTCCAGTTGAACTCAAGTCCTAGGATCCTAACTGAGTGATCCTCCATTTCTCCCCTCTTCTTCAGCAACAGTTGGATGTCCCCATACCCAGGTATTTCCTGAAGGAGAGGTTGGAAGTCATAAAAGGAAGAGAGAAGATCCTGGCTCGGATCTTAACAGAATGCGGACTGAACCTTCCTAATGTGGTCTGTATTGTTTTAAAAGGCAGTCACCATCGTTTTTTGTAAACTACTCTACCATGCCTCTGTATAAGAAACGCTTACTTGATTTTCAAATTGAGGAAGGTACCTCTCTTCCACGCTTGCTCCATGAGGTCTAGACAGGATTACGGAACATTTGGGCTCTTGTTAGGGATTCACATACCATTGCTTTTCAAGAATAAAGAAGTAATACTAATGTCTCCTGGGTTGGGGATCCAGAAGGATGAGCCAGGGACCAGCCAGGTTTGCTTTCTCATCTCTAATTCATCTGCTAAAGCCAGAAACTTAAATCCACTAAGTTTCAGGATCCACAGGTTCACAACTTCCTGTGCATTCTCAGTTGCTGTGCACTCTGCCCTGCCCCAACTGAGTTCTGAGTGACCTTTGGGTCTCCCAGAAGGACTGTCTCTTGGAAAAGGAAGTCTTTAATGTGGGCCCATAGGACAGCTCAGTGAGTAAAGAGTTCGCGCCACAAACAGGAGGACCTGAGGTCAAGCCCCCAGATCCCATGTAAAGCTGGATATAGCAGGCAGTGAGCCTCTACCCATGCAGGGCTCTCCCCACCATGCTTGCCCCCTGCTGCACTGGTACAGCTTCTCCTTGCTTTCAGGACAACATTGGCCCCACCCTGACCCCATGTAGGTCTCCATGGGCCTCTAAGGACTCCCAGTAATCTTACTTGTGCAACTCTGAACCCTGGAAATGGCCCACGCCACTCCCGGAGTCCTGGGGCTACATAGCCCATCTGAGACCATACAGCCTGCAGCATGAATCCTCCTTTTTCTGCTTTATATGCCATTCATCATGGTTGGCTATTTGTGTGTGCGTGCGCAAGCATGTGTGCAGGCATTAATCATTCTCCACCTGACTTAAAAAAAAAACTTCTATTAGATATTTTCTTTATTTACATTTCTATGCTAACAAGTGCTTGCTGGAAAAGGAGCCTGATATAGCTGTCTCCTGAGAAGCTCTGCCAGTGCCTGACAAATACAAAGGTGGATGCTCTCAGCCAACCACTGGGTTGAGCACAGGGTCCCCAATGGAGGAGCTAGAGAAAGGACCCAAGGAGCTGAAGGGTTTTGCAGCCCCCTAGAAGGAACAACAATATGAACCAACCAGTACCCCCAGAGCTCCCAGGGACTAAACCACCAACCAAAGAGTCCACCTTACTTTCTGATCCAAGGTCTCCCACCAGACCCAGAGCCTACTGATTCAGCTAAACTGTTTGGCCACTGAGTGTCAGGGATCCTCTTGGCTATACCCTGAACACCCCCCCCCACACACACACTGGGGTTCCAGACACACCCAGCTTTTTTTTTAATTGAGTGCTGGAGATCTAAACTTAGTTCCTCAACCTTGAGAGTGGCTGAGTCACCTTTTCACACATAGAAGCAAATAGTTCTGAATGGCTTCACATCTTAGTCACTGGTCAGTCTACAACCGCCTTCAGCCTTTTCCTTGAAGTACATTTAAATCTTCATCTCAGAGACCTGGTTTCCATTGGCAGTTCTCCCATTCATCAAATGACAGAATTTTCAGCATTAATCCATATGTATGATTGACACTTCTGCTCATCTCAGGTCTAACTTGATATGGAATTAGACTACTGGGGTGACAATTAGTATTCTGTTTGAAAGGATGGTGGTCTGGTCTGTGATAGCTAGCCTTGGTTATCAACTTATCATACCAGAAAGAAGGAGCCTCAGTTGAGATATTACCTCCATTAGATTGGTCTATGGACATGTCTATGAAATTTTTCTTTCTTTTTAAAAAGGTTTTCTTTTTAGGGGGGTTGTTAGTTTGGTTTGATTTTTGAGAATTTTGTACATGAGCCCTGTGTTTAAGCCACTCCTCTCAAACTCTCCCATTGACTCTGCCCTTTTCCAAATTCATGATCCCTTCTTAAATTACTATTGTTGCATGTATACGTATTATATATACTATGTAATTATATATAGTATATATAAAATAGTATACTATATAATGCATCAAATATATTCACACATGTATATACAATCTACTACGTTCATTTAACATCGCTTGTGTGGACATGTGTAACAAGATTACCACTTGGCATTGTGCATCTTATTTGCGAACTTGTCCCCAGAAGAAACGAATTCTCCCTCTCTTAGTAGCATGGAGCACTTCCTTGACTGCTAGCTGGTGTAGGAGATCCCAGCCCACTGCTGGTGGTACCATCCTTCAGTACCAGCCTCTAGGCTGTATAGAAAGGTAGCTGACGGAGAGCCTGGGAACGAGCTAGTGAGCGGTGTGCCTTTGTGGTGTTTGCTTCAAGCTCCTGTCTTGAATACCTGCCTTGGCTTCCCTTGATGTTGAACGGTGACTTATAAAGTGAAAGAATAAAGAAAACCTTACTCTCCAGGTTGCTTTTGGACACAATGTTCATCACAGCAACAGAAAAGCAAACTAGACACATTATCTTTAAGTCAGGGTCACAGTCTACAGCTGACATAGTATAGCATACAGTTAGCAGCAAGCACCCTTACTCGCTGAGGCATCTCATGGGTTCATTTCACATGTATAACTGATTTGTCTGATTTTCTTTTGGTTGTGTTCCCACACACACAGAAATACGCCGCAAAGAGTATAGCTTTGGAAGAGGCTGTGAAACTGATCCAGATAGCGGAGCGTGCAAGACAGGGCCGCCTCAGGGCTCTGTTCATGAAGCAGATTTTCCTTCAGGAGTGCAGAGCCAAGGAGATGAAGCTGTTGGGACAGAGATTATTAGACACCAGGTTGGCGGCACTCCAGATTCAGAAAGTACGGACACAGGGCAGGGGGTTGGGGCGGGGAACGGAGCTTCTGGATGGGGGAGGGGAGGGCAGGCAACATGTTTTAGCCCTGGAGCTGAGCTCTGAAATTCAAAACCCAAAACCCTACCTATAGGAAAGCTGGGTTGAGTTAGTAAACTCCACAACGGTTTATTGGCTTAGCCTGGAGAAACATCGTCTTGTTTTTATTTTGTTTATTGTAAACTAGGAAGTTTAAGATGCAGAACACTGTGTTCAAAGATTTCCAAAAGGGCACCAGTAATTGTTGGAAAGAATGTTGCTAGAATCTAGGGAGGATGAAAATCCACAATGAGGTTAAACACACACACACACACACACACATACACAATCCACCCTGAGACAGTTGCAGAAAGGAGAGGCCAGAAGCCACTCCTCAGAGCCTGAAAACAAGCTCTCCACTTAGCACATTCCAGCCACCATGACTAAGGGCCAGAACCCTGGAACTCCTTCTCGAGGGGCCCCGGGGACCAATTTTTCTTCTCAAATAGTGTTACCAGAGTGTGCCCGGTCTTTTTCCTAATGGAAAGCAAGGTTGTTGTGGGAAATATAGACTTCATCCACATGGCATAAATAAGAACTATATTTGAAAGAAACCAAGTATGGGGCCACACCATGGAGTCTGAAGGGCAGGACTCTGTCCCAACTGTGCATGTGTAGACAGGGAGACAGCAGGGAGAAGGACAGACAGATCTCGTTCACTGCTGTCTCTGTGGCCTCACAACCCTAAGCTAAGCTTTGGTTGTGGAAGTTTTGGAGGCGCCTGAGCTGTTCTTCCAGCCTTAACTTTGGAAGGTTTTGGTTGTAATGGCCATGAAGTACTCTCCTCAGGTCTAGCCTCACTCTTCTAATTTCTAGACATTTCTCTTAAAGACTCCCAAGTAAGATTCAAAGACAGCTATAGGTCATTTCTCTAACTGTCCTTCTTTAAAGCTGTTGAGTATGGGGGATGCAGTGATGGCTCGGTGGTTCAAAGCACTGGCTGCTCTTCCAGAGAACCTGGGTTCAATTCCTAGTACCTCCGTGGCACCTTGCACCCATCTGTAACTTCAGTCTCCAGAGATCTTATGCTTTCTTCTGGTCTCTGTGGCTACTGGCACCATGTATTGCACATACATACATACATACATACATGTAAGCAAAACATTCAAATACACTTTGCCCCTTCTTAGAATTGGGAACAATCACCCATGGAAGGAGTTACAGGGACAAAGTTTGGAGCTGAGACAAAAGGATGGACCATCTAGAGACTGCCATATCCAGGGATCCATCCCATAATCAGCCTCCAAACGATGACACCATTGCATACACTAGCAAGAGTTTGCTGATAGGACCCTGATATAGCTGTCTCTTGTGAGACTAGGCCCGGGCCTAGCAAACACATAAGTGGATGCTCACAGTCAGCTATTGGATGGATCACAGGGCCCCCAATGGAGGAGCTAGAGAAAGTATCCAAGGAGCTAAAGAGATCTGCAACCCTGTAGGTGCAACAACATTATGAACTAACCAGTACCCCGGAGCTCTTGACTCTAGCTGCATATGTATCAAAAGATGGCCTAGTCGGCCATCACTGGAAAGAGAGGCCCATTGGACATGCAAACTTTATATGCCCCAGTACAGGGGAACACCAGGGCCAAAAAGTGGGAATGGGTGGGTAGGGGAGTGGGGGGGAGGGTATGGGGGACTTTTGGGATAGCATTGGAAATGTAATTGAGGAAAATATGTAATAAAAAATATTTAAATAAAAAAAGAAAATACTATAAAAAATTCAAATATATAACATAAAATAAAAGTTTAAGAAACTTGATATCTCATCCCACCTTGATCTGAGGGTTTGAGCCTAGTCTTATTAGAAGCCATGTTTGGTTGATTGCTGGGAAGCCTGCTCATTTCTGAAGGGAAATGGAGGAGAAGTGGATCTGGGGAAGAAGAGGAGGTTGAGGAAGTGGGGGTTAGAAAGAGGAGAGGGAGAACAGGATCTAGGCAGGATGTGTTGTATGAGCGAAGAGTAAAGAAAGAAAAATGAAAAAGAAGTAATAAAAAGGGGAAAAAGAAAAGAAAGTTACTGCCTGTTACTCCAACATTTAAAAAATAACCCCAGAGTGTAGGCTGGAGCTGATTGTTACAATGCTTGGGATGGGCAATGTCTACATGAGAACTTCTTCCAGGAGTAAGTATACATTTGTCTGCAGGTTTGGCGAGGTTTCCATCAATGCAAGAAAACAGTGAAGGAGCGGGAAGAGGAGATGGTCTTCCTGGGTATGGTAAGTTCGCTATATAAAGAGCCTGTGGGGTGTGCATCTTCTCCAGCAAGTTTCTGAGGAATGGAAGGGAAACTGAATAGGTATCTTACGAGACTGGAAGTGTCTGACTGATCAGAACCCTGCAGGGGACCCAAGAGGTCGGGGAGTGTCCCTGTTATGTCTCTGCAAAATGCAGAGTGCCCCAGATGGGAGACAGGCTGCAGAGTCTGAAAAATCTCATGCCTGCCTGGTGTCAGCAGAGCCCTTGGCTTCATGAGGGTCTTGCTGGTGAGAATGGAATTGTTTTGGTCCAGCTGGTGTTGAAGGGCCCATTTTCACAGTGATTAGCAAGTCAGGGTTAGAAGGGTGCATTTGTTGTGTACTGCTGTATAACTGTGTCAACACACAACAGCAGCTAAGGCGACCACCTGTGTATGACACACGTCCCATGGCTCAGGAATCTGACACAGCTCAGTTCTCTACCTGGGTGTTACATGGCTCCTGTTGTACCATTGGGGCTAGGGTCTCACCAGAGGCTCAAGGAGGGAAGGATCTGCCTCCAAGGTCATGTAGCTATCGGTGGCATCCCTCCTGTGGACAGTAAGACCAGCACCGTCAGTTCTTGGGCAGATCTCGGCTGGAGACAGCTCAGCAGCGCCTGGGCTCATGGACCTTGGAGTCTTCCCTGTGGCATCCTGCTTCCCCCGAGGCATTGGGGAAAGAAGGTCCACTCATTACATGCAGTCCTTCACCATCACCCTATTGTTAGTTTAAAATGAGTAAAAGGTCTCAAAGAGAGGTTACAGCAGGGTTTAGGGACCAGGAAGCAGGGCACTGGAATCCCCTGAGAGCAGCATTTCTCAGCCTGTGGGCTGCAGCCCCAGTGGGAGTTGAACAACCCTCCCACAGGTTCCCCCGAGACCGTCTGAAAACACAGGTATTTGCATTAAGATTCATAATAGTGGCAAAATTACAGCTGTGAAATAGCAATGACATAACTTTACGGTTGGGGGTCACCACGACAATAGGAACTGTATTAAAGTTTCACAGCGCTAGGAAGGTTGAGAACCACTGTTGTAGAGTCTGGTATAGGGGGTCCTCAGCATCTTTTGTGCATGGAGTACGGGGCCTCTGAACAGGGCTCACACGACCTGAGCAGAGCCCATGATTTCCTTTTTAGGGCAGCCCAGCATTTCCTTTTTAGAGCCCCCTCTTCCTTAACTGAAGCCTCACTCCTCACAGGTCTCAGTGAATTACTGAGCACTCTTCCCTATGGAAGTTCTTATGGAGACATCTTATGTCTCGACACATGACATCCCTTCAGAGCCCAGGAGGTCAACTCTGCAACAGTAGTCTCCCCAGAGTCACTTCCCCAGAGAGGTGGCTCATTTTTTGACCAATGTAGTTCCCATTAAAGGAATCTTTACCTGAGAATACCAGAATCCCAGCACACCGTATAGCAATGGCTTCAGGTGCATCACCGGGAGCCAACTGCTCTGCTGGTTGCTTCCTTGGTACCCTCAGATTACAAACACAGCAGTGTTGACAGGACAAAGATTTGGTCTCTGAAAAGAACTAACTTCCTGTAGAGCTCTGATGAGGCCAAGAAAGGAAAGAAGAAACAGGAATATAAACATGCCATAAGTAACCACAGGCTACAAAACTATCATCTCGTGTCTTGAACCTCTGTGGTCGTAAATCAGAAGACACTGAGCAGAGAAGATTGTCTGGGGGAAATATAAATACCAAAACTCACAGACACAACAAGAAACCTTAATTAAGCTAATCACAGTAGCAGAGGCTCTGCAGATTCTCCAGCGTCAGGGAGTTGGGCACCAAGAACAGTGGTGTTTGTCCAATGCCTCAGCAAAGTCAGAGTGTCGGCAGCCTCCAACGCCATGGGGGAAACCAGGGTGGAGCTGACCCCAGTCAGAGCAGCGGAGGTGACTCAGGTGATATTGTATACACAGTAGATAATGATGACCTGTGTGGCTGATTACCAATGCCAGTGCACAGCAAGCTGGCTTGCCTAGACCCTGCTTCCTGACACTCGAGGCCCTTGCCCATGAAGGAGAAGAGATACATCCACACCCTGTCTCCACTCATCAACCTAAGCACTTCAGATATGGTCAGACTCTGGTGAGGGCACTTCTGTTGTCAAAACAACGACAAGACAAAACAAAAACAATCGAATAAAATTGATTTTCACTTGGGAGGCAGGTGAATTGCCAACAAGAAGTAGCCTTGGTCAAGCACCATCTCTGTCATAGTTGGGGGCCATGCAGATAGAGGTGGAGTGTGAACCAGAGCATCCTCCCCCCCCCATCACTGCAGCAAAGCACCTGCTCAATCCAGCCCCTGCCCAGCCTATGCAAGTACATGAAGGGCTGCTGTTGTTGAGTGTTCATAGAGAGAGAACCAGGCCCCTTTTTTAAAATTATGCTTTCAAATTATTGTTGGAAATAAATCATAAGCAGTTTCTAATCCCCTCCAAAACATAACACATGGAAAGGGGACAAGAAGCTTTGGGTCAAAACAGAGAAAAATGTTAGAATAAAGAAAGCAAGCTTGGCTGTGGACTTCAGGTCCAAAACACAAACCAAAAACCGAATGAACCCTAGATGGTACCTAGATGGTTACATAGCCATGACACTGACACCTGAAACATCACAGGCTCACAATGGGCTTGACCTCTCAGATCAGTCATCAACCAAGACAGTCCCTCACACATGTGGCTGCAGGCCAGTCAGTCTGATCAGGGCAGAATGCCTGTAATCTCAGTGTGCAGGAGGCAGAGAGAAAGGATTCCCAGAGGAAGTCTGCTGGCTAAACCAGCCAAATCGGGATCACATAAGAGACCCTGACTCCGTGTATAAGGTGAAGGATATCACGGACGACCTCTAATGTCGGTCTCTGCCCTCTTCATGCATTCACCATGCATGCACAGGTGTGCCTACACATATACAAATGTCTACATAACACATGCATACACACACACCACATTCATATACATTCAAAAGCTAAGCTGCTTATATTGGCTGGTTTACTTTTAAAATCAAATTAGCAATCTAAGGTTCATGATACGTATTTAAGTGCCAACTCAAATTTCACAGAAGTCAGACTTTTGACTCAATTGCTTCTATTTGAGTAAACTTTTGTTTAAAACCAACAAGATTCAGCCTATGTTTACTGGTCATTTTCTAGGTTAAAAAAAAAAAAAAGAGTTCAGAATTCCAGAATCCCAGGCAATGGCCAAAGACTATTGCATGCACCCCTTCAGTCTTGACTGCCTACCCTGGTACCACTCAGAGACGGATCATCTGTGTATAACACAGCCCTCCGCTTTCCTCTCTAATTTCCATGTGCTGAGCTCAAAAGAAAATTTCTCCACAGTGTAGTTTGCAAGACGTAAAGAGAACAGCTCCCCCGCTGTGTGTTCCGTGCGACTCTCTCTGCACGCTGTTCTGCCCAGTGTGCCGAGTCTTGATATTACATGTTCGATTGAAATGTTAACCACTGAGAAATCCAAGGATTCAATTTTTTTGAAAGAATGTTATCTGCAGTATGCTGGCTGATGACCATACAAAATCCACTATCCCAAACCAAGGGCATGTTTTCAATTGACTACATTTTCCGCTCTGTCATTGATGAGGGTGGCGCCTCCTTGGGTCAAATCTCAGTTTTCCATTGGTTCATCTGGATCTGTGATGTCAATGCAAAAGATTTAGTCGTCCCAGCTGCGCTTGTGTCTTTCTGAAGCAATGATCTAGTCTCTGAAAACAGACTCAGGACAAGGAACATCTCTCCACCTTCCACCCCAACCAGATATTTCTCTTAACCATTGTCATATAAATTATTTTTTGTTGATACTGCCATCTTAAAATTTTAAATCATAAAGTCTACAGAGGAAAATAAATGGTGGTCTAAAAATCACGTCCAGCTATTTTAATTGGCAGAGCCAGTGGCGTGGAGCCAGTGCAAGGGAACTTAATGAACACAATCCATTCTCTTCCAGGGGACCCCCTCACAGCCATCCGTCCTGCAGTCAGGGCCCTGCATATTTCAATTTACCCTGAAGCCATCGCTGTTTGCATTGTAATGAGGAGCTCTGGGGTCACTTATTAAAGCAAAGGGCCTGTGGCTTCTACAAACATCATCGGAATCCTGAAAGCACCATAAACCCGTTCACTTTCATTCTCTACCATCAAACGAGCTATTTTCTCCATCGCTTTGAGGCTAATAAATTAAAATTTTATTCTTATTAGCCCCAGAATAGGCTGGGGTACCCTATCACTGAGGCTCTTAGAGCCCCTGGTGTGCCTTTTAACATTAGAAGAGCTATCTGTCCCCCCAGTGTCCCAGCAGAGGCAGCATCCAGCCACATACATATGTGTCCTGCAGTGACTCTCTGGGGCCTCTGATTGGTAACATGTACCTTAGAGGCAGATAGACTTGGTTCAAAGCCCAGCTCTGTCTGTCTGTTGCCAGGGGCAGGGGCCCACATCTCACACACCCTTTCTGGGAGCCTCGGTTTCCTTTTGGAGAAAGGCCAGCACAGTACTGCCTCTATCCCTGGGGCAGCAAGCGGAACATCCTAAGAGCCGAAAGGGAGAGGCCTCCCCTGGAGCATGAGGATGGAAACACCTCTGAGGAAGGTGGTTTGTGTCATTGTCTTGGCAGATGCTAAGATGTAACGTCGGTTGAGTGATCCTTGCAACAGAACAGTTTGAAGAAGTCCAGAAATTTCATGTACAAAATCACAAAAGGCTCCGAAATAAGTTCTTATATAAAACACATGTAACAAAGGCCTCAAAATCCAGTATACCCAGGCCCTTGCTGCTCATCCCACTAAACCTGTATACTGAAATCTAGCCTGTCAAAATTTGGCCTGGAAAAGTCCATGAGGCTGAGTCTGGCCCAACACTTCCCTATCTTGCTACAAAGGGGCCATCTGGAGATTCCCCAAGGCAAAAGACAGAGGAAATCCTGGAGAGGCAGCAAGCCACCCCTCTAGCCCACCACACCCTCTGGTGAGTAGGCTTCCCTAAAGTGCTTCGTGGCTTCAAAAGCCTACGTCAGCAGGGCACGACCCATGACACCATGCCTGTAATCCTGGACATGGAGAAAGGGGAATGTTTACAAGTTCCAAGCCAGCCTGGGCTACAGTGTGAGGCTCTGTTTCAAAAGGAGACAAGCACACGACACACTTGAGAGGCAGTAGAGAGAAGGCAAAGCCACCCGTCTTCTTCTATTCAGTAGGATCTTACCATGCAGCTGCCTGACCCGACTCACCTTAGTTTGATTTCAAGTCTTGTTAAAATATGTGTGTATACATACATGCATGCATACATACATACATACATACATATTATTTCTTGTTAATATTCTGTCTGATTACTCATGGCCCCAGGTTTCCAGGTCATCAGTCACTAAATGACAGAATGATTCTTTTCTTTGCCTTCCCTTCGTTCCCTGGCCCCAGAAGTCCCTCGTGGGTCCCCTGGAACTGGCAGTCTGCCATCGTGCACCTCACTGGAGCCCTTTACAAAGCCACTCACTGCTGCATGGACCATGGGCAAAGCCAAGATCTCCTGAGCTTGTTGATGGTCTCCGGTACAGTAGAAATCCTATGAAGCTTTGTCCAGCTCACAGCACAGTGAGCAGTAGCCAACCACGGTCCGCTCTGCTCTCCAGACAGTTTAAGCTCAAGCTCAACATCGGTGCAACTCAGCCACGGTCACTCAAGTGCTAGCCAGGTTTTTCTTCCTCTCTCTCTCTCTCTCTCTCTCTCTCTCTCTCTCTCTCTCTCTCTCTCTCTCTCTCTGTGTGTGTGTGTGTGTGTGTGTGTGTGTGTGTGTAACACATTAAAGTTAAAGAGAGACCAGGAAGGTTCTTATGTCATCATAAAGTCTTGAAACGGCGCTGTCACAGGCTCAACAGGGAAAATGCCTTGTGCAAAAACACCAAGCAAGACAATTCACCAATAATCACCAAGTTGAAATGCACATCAGTTTCAAAGTATGAAACTATTTCCAGATAAAATGGATTAAGCCCAAGACTCACCAAAGAGAAGCATCAAACACAGAGAATAGGAGTGGTCTAGGTGTCCTTCCTGTGTGACACTGGACAAGGCCCTTGATTTCTCTGTGCCTTCATTTCCTCATACATAAGAGTTAAGCAGTAACACTCTCTCTGCTTAAGGAGGCTGTGCGGAATAATTGAGCTCGTATTTGTAAACCACTCAAACTTGCCTCACAGTGCTGACTTTAAGGTATGAGAATGCAAAGCAGAGAGCCTCAGCCTCAGCTGCTAAAGATCTGAAAGCTCACCAGCACCCTATCCTATCATACTTCTTAAGTAAGCATTAAAGAAAATACTGAACTCTTAAAGAAATGGACTCCAATGGGCTAGAAAACACTCCTACTCTTTAACAGATCGGTGCTTGCTAACATAGTGGATCTTAAAGATTCATACTGAACTTGTTCAACCCAGAGAGTGAAACAAAAATGATCTCTCCCTGAAGACCTTCACTTCTGCTTCTGTCTGTCCTTGCGCAGAGTAGGCGGGTTTATGGACTCAGAGCTATATACACACAGACAGATGACTTTGAAATGATGGGCCACCCACTACTTGGTACAATGGGACCTGATGAAGAGTTAGGTGTTCTGCAACCTGAGGTCTTCCTTGTATAAAATCAGACACCTGGATGCCAAGGCCGTCCTTCTAAGCACTGCCCCCAAGCATCAGTGCAGACATTCAGGACCTGGGAGAGCAGGTATAACAAGGTCACTAGAAGAGATCCGTTCCTCCCCTTAGGGTGACAACCACCACTCTGAGACAGAAAATCTTTGGATAACTGCCAGCACCACGCACGCCACATAATTCCCAGTCTATTGGGGACCAATACACTGAGAAGATTTTTATAAATGACCGTTTTCTCTTCCTAATTTCAACAAGGGTTTTAAAACCCAAAGCCTGTCGAACATTAGCTAAGCATCGACATTAACGGAGCGTGGAGTCTTCCTTCCCCGAAAACTCAGGAAGTGTCGCTTCACGTCACATTTCTACAGCAACATCAATTATTAATGTGTGTGTGTTTTGCTGACAGAGGACCTCGCTGGAAATGTAGGTTTCGTTATTCCGTTCTGGGTCGTTAACTGTGGAGAGCTGGCAAATGTGATGGTTTGCCCACATGGGGAGCCTTCATTAAGATGCATTAATCTACAGCCCATGCATTTCAATACATCGTATGTTATCATGGTCCCCACTCCTTTTAATATCCCTAATTTATTTTTAAATGAGTTGCTGTTTATATGGCCAGTTAACAAATTTGAATTCATATGACCAGAGTCACTAAAGAAGAGAAGATGTTTGCACCCAAAGGACAGGATGCTCGTTAGCATAGGATGTAAATTTATTAGAACCTTCAAGTGCAAAAACAGCAAGAGGAGGGAGTTACAAACGACCCAAATGAATTCTTGCCAGTGAAAATCTATATGGAAAAAACATGCATGACTGCTCCCATCTGAATAACACAGCACAGTGCTACACAACACAGAAGAAGAGGGAGCTTGGAGCTTGCCCCAGCCACCCTCACTGCCATGAGACCTCCGCTTTCACATCTGTCCAGTGGCGGCGGTTCCTCACTCTCATTTCTATCTCCAAAGATGAACATAAGCATCACTGAGGAGACACAGTGCAAGGGCTCATGGGACAGAGTACAGTGAACCCGTACGATGATTAGATCAGCCTGTAGGACTTTACAGGGGCCAGAGAGATGGCTCTGTGGGTCAAAGTGTTGACTGCACAAACATGAGGGCTGGGGCTCAGATCCCCAAGCCCCAAATAAATCCTGGGTGGGCATGGCGGCCCACTTACAGCTCCAGCTCTCAGGAGGTCAAGCAGATCTCAGGAGCAGACTGCCTAGTTGGAATGGTCAGATCTTTGAGTTCTGGGCTTAGATGAGAGACTCTAGCAACGATTTTGTAATTCTCATTCTGGATCCACTCTTCATGTGTTTTAGGGAAATTCTCATCTTAACAAAAATTGTACTCTTATTCTCATTTATAATAAATGAGAAAATTGGATCATTTTTTAAAGTTTGTAGTGGGTACATTTATAAAGTATTACAGATATAGCTTCCTCTTCTTCTATTTCACTTGACTGTTTGATTCTAAGAAATCTAAACTCTAACAGATGGAAAAGTAAAACAATCTCTCCCATTTGGAGGTCCAGACCTGTTCCTTTGAAGGTTGTGTGCGTGCGTGTATGCACATGCAAGGGGACTTGTTTGACCCAATGGGCATGATACAACTGAATCTGGCCTTTGATCTGCCTGATTGTACTGTGACCTTAGCACCAAACCCATCGGCCCCACTAACACAATGTCCCCTGGAACTGACCAGAGCTACTCCCCCAAGCAGTTAAGAAGTTACTCAAAGTATTGCAGCAGGCATTGACAGAGAGACAACAGATATAAATACCCACAAGAGCACATGCGGCAGGAAGGGAACTCAGAAGTTCTTTGTTCTGCAAGCTTTGTTTACTAACATAATTGACTTCAGCTATTTCTTGTAATTTAACATTAAAGATACCCGTGTTTAACACCAGCATGCAAATTTCTAAAAACTGTACTTTGGCTCTCAAAACCCATGAAAGGCTGCCTTTAGTTCCACATCACTGTCCTTTTGACTTGAAAGCCTTGGTTGAACCTCGGGATGTCTCCAGAGGGGGGAGGTCTTCCCCTGTCCAGGAGTCCTGTTCTCCTGCTCTTGTGTTTATGATCTGGGGATGGTAAGTACCAGGATTGGATCCTTCTGCAAACCCCCTTTACTTCACTCTATCCAAGTCTCCAACACCATCCTTGAATAGATGGCTGCATAGTCACATAGGCTAATCTCTCCGATTTTGCTCTGTTGGAGCTTCAGGTGAACTGAACTTTATCCTAACACTATTTGAAGAATGTCTGTCTACAACTTTGTGCAGATGCTGGGCATGGGTCAGGACTGGGGGCCAGAAGTTGCTCCACAGTCACCACTTCCAGATTTGCTGATTGACAGGTGTGGAAGGAGAATGCTCTAGAAGATGTGTGGGGAGGTGTGTCTGAATTAAGCTGCACAATGTCTTCCTTTGGAGAGCCAAGAGTTGATTTTCAGAGTTGATATTTAGGTCATTCTGAATAGTCAGAATATAACTCCTTTCAGTAGGCTTTGTGACAAACACTTCCCTCTTCTGCATTCTCCTTCCTCCCACCAATCAAGAAGATTGGGAAAAGCTTTAGTTTCTAAAGTATGGGAGACATTTTTAGGCTTACTGAACGTACTAGTTTTTCTGTCATTATAACACAATATCTGAGATGAGCTTAAAATACTTAAAACTTAAAATATAAAAGAGTTATTTTACCTAAGAGTTTTGAAATTGTTGTTCATCAATGGGTCCTTGCTGTCTTGGAGGCACGTCTGTGTGTGAGGTGGTGTGTGTCAATTCCCCCCACATCCTCACCCACACACACACACAGAGAGAACGAGTTCTTCGGGTGCTCACACTCACTTTGAGCTTGTGCTCTAGATGTATTTTAAAAATGTGTCTGTGATAAGACCCCCTAAAAAACCACACATGGGATTTGATTCTAATGTTTTCTACAGTCCTGTGACTTTTAGTCTCAACTTTGGGGGGGATGTTATTTCCAGAAACCATCCCCTCTCTTCAATGAAGTCAGTGACGCCATTGTCCAGTCCAAACAAGTGACGAATCTGAGGGACGAGGTGCAGCTAAAACACGAACAGGACTACCAGGAAGCCTTAATAAATATCAAGGAGGACCTGAAGATGCTGGAAGGCCCGGACATCAAGGAGCATCTTCAGGACCAGATCCGGCAGTGGTTCATTGAGTGCAGGTGACAGGTGGTCTCTGGGGTGGCTCAGCTCAGTTGGTGGGTTGGTTGGTTGGCTTGCTTGCTTGCTTGCTTGTTTGCTTGCTTTATTTTGTTTTTGTGACAAGGTCTCATTGTTTAGTCCAAGCCAGGTTTGAATTTAAAGGAAGCCTTTTGCTTCAGCCCTGGAGTCCTGGGACTATAAACATGAGCCACCACCTGGCTTGTTATATTCTTGGACACCAAGGCATCCAGTACGGAGACGTGAGGTTTCTGGACTTCATTTTTAAAAACTCAAATACTATCGCTAGGGATTCAGAAATGTTTTTAATTAAATTGCTTCTTGGCCTGTGTTTGCTTTTTTTTAAAATATGGAAATATGGCTCATGCACTACTCTGTGACCACATAAAATAGAATGTGATGGGTAGGGGTCTACACAGCCAGGTGTGTCTAAAGCCCAGGGAACTGGAAATAGCCAGAGCTGACTGCCCTTCCATTGTGAACCAGCAAGCCATTGCTTCAGGCTCTTGGACCCTGGCCCTCCCTCAGTCTGGGAGACAGCTGTGCTGCTGGGACCTAGTATTCCCTAAATGATACGCCACTAGGAGTTCAGAGGCCAGGGCACCAGAACTGTTCTTGCAGTAGACTTCCTACTGCTTTTAAATGAAATGCTAAATGGTCTACAACTTGTTTGCTGGAGCAGTTTTAGGTATGTTTTATCTCAAGGGAGAATAAATAAGGGTTCTCTATCATGATCATGTGCTGAGGAAAGGACTGTAGACATCTCTTCCCATGCCAGTGTGTTCACCCCGACATCAGGTCCTGAGACACTCAACATGACAACACTGGTCAGCTCATTGGGATCAGAGAGCTGAATTGTCAGAAATAGGAAAATCAAGTTTTTTCTTTAAATAAAATCATACCAGGGAGAGGGGATGTGGGGTGGGAGGAGGCAGGCTGTGAGCAGACATCTGGGAATCCTCCTGGTTTGGATTTAGTAAGTCTCTTTTCAGAAAGAGCTCAACAGCACTGATGAGAACTCACCTGCCTCTGGCTCAGCACCCACTTGCTGGTTACTGTTAAGGCCACGGGACCTAGAGAGGCTCCCAGGTAACAATAATGAGGGGGGAGGGGCTGAGGGAATGGAAGGGTGTTGTTCTAGAAACTGGACAGCTAATCTCTGTCCACAACCATCCCTCCCTATGTTGACTTCCTGTGGAAATCAAATACTCGTCCCTGCGTGATAGTCAAACTGTATGCCAAAGCTTCGTGGTAGGTGGTAGGTGTCCAGAACAAACATTCCATGCCTTTTAAATGGTGTACCATTTGGAGTAGCATGATAGAACAATATGTGCTGTACACTATTACTACTACTGCACACACACACACACACACACACACACACACACACACACACACACGCTTACGCACACAGGTGTCCAGAATAAACAGTTCATGCCTTGTAAATGGTATACCATTTGAAGTTCTGGTCTAACATAGTCTCCTCGGGTCAACTGTTTTTTATACATAGATTGTGATCACTTCAAATAAGAATCTTTCGTCACTGCTGCTCTTCTTCTTCTTCTTCTTCTTCTTCTTCTTCTTCTTCTTCTTCTTCTTCTTCTTCTTCTTCTTCTTCCTCTTCTTCTTCTTCTTCTTGTCTGCCTGTATACATAGAGAGCCAAGCTTCAGACACCCAGAACAGTGCCTGGGTAAAGAGCGAGCAGACAATTCGCATGGACAGACACCCATTAAATAGCGCCATAGTGCTGGGCCATGTGATGGAAATGAGGTAGTAGTCTGAATGAGTTCACTGTTGTGTGTCTATCACAGGGGTACACACACATACACAAACACAGGCACACACACACACACAGCCCTAGATGCCCAAACCTCCTGCATGACTGGACACCATAAAGCTTCTAGTGTGTGTGTGTGTGTGTGTGTGTGTGTGTGTGTATACAGTAGTAGTAGTAGTGGTGGTGGTGGTGGTTTGCAGAGATATGTAGAATAGCGCAGCACAGCGTTCTATCACGCTGCTCTAAATGGTACACCGTTTAAAAGGCACGAACTGTTTATTCTAGAATCGTTTACTAAGTGTTTTCAGATCACAGTTGACAGCAGGTCACAGACAAAACCACAGAGGGCAGAAACACAGATAAGGGGGCTGCCGTGCTCACACCATGTGGACCACCCTAATCTTCGTCATGCACACGTGTGGAAAGCTTTTGGGGAATGCAGCAGAAGTGAAGGCTGTCTCCAGTTAGGCTCTAGGGAGCGGGGTCTCTGGAGAGTCTACCTTCTGTACCAGGAGAACTCTTTTGTTTCTATAAAAAGTATTGTTTTTACGATTTAAAAAAAAAGTCAAAAATACATTTGGTGGGGAGGCAATCTGCTTGCATTGATTTAAGACACTCGGATTTTAGGGAAACGGTTTACTAGAATGTCTTCATCACAGGCTTGACTGTTGTTCCTAATGCAGAATTGGGTAGGATGGCAATGGGGTGAGGTATCATCCCTACCTGAATCCTCAGCGACCCAGGCTGTCACTCTAGGAATGCCCTGCTATTTCAGCATTTATGAAATTCTTTGAAAATGCAGCTGGTGGGTCCTCTGAGGACACTTCCTCCTGGTGTCGCTGACCCCACCATCCAGGGTCTGGTCAGAGGCCCCCTCGTGGGTACACTGGGCAGAACTCACAAAGGCATAAAAATTCCTCTTTTTGAAGTTATGTAAGGTCGAGGGCAAATTTATTTTCATAATTGGATTAAAGTCATCCGATGGACTTTGATAAAGAGCCTTCGCCTTGCTTTTTTTGAATCAAAGGCAAATAAAAGCAAATATTGTCTTTTGAAGTATGAAACACAGTCAGTTCTCAGAATAAATCCCAAAAGATGCACAGGGGCAGGGCAGGCGATCATGAGAAGCTGTAGGGGACACACCCCCCCTCTCAGTTCCTCTGGTCAATACGCACAGGCTGGCCTCGGGCTCTGACTCAACACATCGCTGAAGTCCATGCTGACCTCCCAGGGGCTGGGTCACAGGGGTGTGTTACCGGGCCTTCTCATTATTTGGTTTTTTAAGCCAATTTTTAAGCTATTCTAGATCATTTTTTAAATTATCTGACAGCTTCACACATGAATATAATGGCTGTTAGTTGTTCTTAGTCTTTATTCTCTTCCTCTACCCCTCCCCCTCCCACTGGGAAGTTAAACTTCAAAAACCACACCTCTTCATTTGAGGTAGAGTTTAATGAAGAAAATGTAACCTATGTATAGTTTCAGCAAACAGAGACGGCAACTCTGAAACTTCTTGGTAACATTCCTTCCTGTCTCTTTCCTTTACAACATATATTTTAAGTAGTTTTATTTATTCATATTTTTGCTAATGTTTAAAACTTCAACAATGAACTTTCTCACGGCCTCATGAAGCTTTCCAAAATAATTTTTTTTAATGAATGCTTGGCATTGAATTGCATGGGTGCTCGGGTTAATAAGCTGATTGTAATCTTTTTAATATTTTGCAGAGCTGGTAAAATGAAGGTTATCAAATGATCTTGGAATTTGTATTAATTTGATTATTTAGGGGTTGGGAAATACTTTTCATTTTTTGATTTTGTTTTGAGACAGGGCCTAACTATGCAGCCCAGGATAGCCTTGAATCCCAGATCCTCTGGCCTCAGCCTCTTCATTGGCAGGGTTACAGGTGTGCACCCCCAACTTATTTGAGGTGGTTTTGTTTGTTGTTCTTCTCTGAGCTGTTCTGCCATTTATCCACTTCTCTGTGTCATGGTGTCGGGGTTTTCTTCTTTGAGGGATCTGTGATAGATAGATATATAGATAGATATGTAATGTAAACATATTTTATAGATATATAATATGCTCATATATTCATATAAACATTCACATATATGTATCTTTTATATAATTTATATAAAATATATGATTTATATAAAATATAACATATATACTTATATGTTATTTATACATATAACATATGTTAACATATGTATGTATATGTATATATACATATGTTAACATCAATATACACATATATAAGCATTAAAGACCTTAAGCTTCGGGTGTATTACTAGAATAATAACTGAGCTTTCATTTGTCATTATTATCTTTAGGGAGTGATCTCCCCTTGCAAGAGACCTTCCATTCCTCTCCTTTGGTTTGTCTTCTCCCAGTCTTTTACACTGTACGGCCCTAGGATCTTCTGCAGGGTGTGGCTGTGCATGCATCATTCTTGGTGCGTTTGTAGTGTGGGCTGTTTAAAGAGCTCGGTCTGGGAAGCATAAGCAGTCAGAGGCTGCTTCAGTCATTGGTCAAGGAAGAACCAACTTCCTGGGTCAGAACTCAGATGTGGGGTTCCTCACCGTAACTCCCAGGGTCTCACTTGTAATCATAGCCACATTAGTGACCAGGTACATCAGGCAGGTGTACATTCAGGGAGGAGGGAGAGACTGTTATTGCCCAAATATGTATTCTACTTCCAGAATGCTTTACACGTGACCTTGTTTGGCCTCTGTGTTGCTTTGCTATTGTTGCTGGATTAAATCTGCCATCTTGGTGATTTAACTGGAAACTGGAGACCTGAGGTGAAAGGGCAGATCAGTGCTCTCAAGACACTCCAAGGATAACCCAGTCATGGTCTCTTCCAGCCCCTGGTGGCGGCTGCTACTCCTTGGCTTATGTGTCTAGGTCACTCCACCCTACATCAGTGGTCACATTCCCCTCTCCTCTGTGTGCCTCTGACCACCCTGCACATGTTTTGCACAGTATTGAGGACAACATGGAAGGACCACCTCGTGACACAGATAACCCCTATCAGATGTTCAGTACATCCTCCAGAGCATGCACAGCATCACAGACATTAGGACAAGGCTCTTCAGAGTTCACTGTTCAGCCCACCACACACCGACAGCCCTGTGAGATGGCCTTGCAGCCTTTTCACCCACAGGAGGATAATGAAGACCGAGCTACAGGATTTTGGGTTTTCTACAAAGTTACCACCCAACAGGACTCTCTGCGGCACTGAGAACTCTCTAGGTTCTGATACCTGGCACAGTCAACTTAGAAGCCAACTTAGTCTGGCTATGTGAGCTGGCTCCAACTTACAAAGGTTCAACTTGGCTATGTGCAAAGCAGGGCACATCCCACAGAAACAGAAATCGCTTTCCTAACTTGAACATGGACCTTGTCCTTGGCCAGAGCTATGTCCTCTGATCCTTGGTGATGGGTAGTCATGGGTAGTAGCAGGGAGCTGGAGAGGGAGGCACAACTCCCAGTCAGCCCCATGACCTCAAGGTCAATCTGTGCTGTGCTGTGCTGTGCTGTACTGTGCTTGTGGTCAGTCTGGGATAATCAGCAGGGCAGATATATTAAATGCATTTTCCATTGTAACATGCCTTCCAACTTTGCATCTAAGGAACATAGTGGAGTCGCAGCTGTTTATTTCATTTTATTTAATTTGAACTTTGGTTGAGGCAACCACATGTCCCTAGTGGTTACCATGGTGAGAAGCACAACTATGGGGATGTTTCCAGAAAGCACTTGCTGTACTTAGTGTGTGTCTTCACTTGAGACCAACACCCACTGTGTTGAGTTTCTGGACTCAATTGTGAACTTCATTCCAAAGTCTCATGGTCTTAGCCATAGCTTCATCCAATGCACAACTGAAACCCAGCTAGGTTACAACAGCCACAACCAGACTGTGGAACTGGGGCTCTTATCCCTGAAGATGCAACAGTCTTTCCTGCTCCCAGTCACCTACATCAGCACCATGTAAATGGTCATCATCACAAATTATAGGTCTTAAGGCCTTTACAAATGAAGACCCCAAGATGGTTTGGCCATCTTATGGTCCCTCTGCAATTCACTGCTGAATGATTCGGTACTTCTCCTTTACAAATGAAGACCCCAAGATGGTTTGGCCATCTTATGGTCCCTCTGCAATTCACTGCTGAATGATTCGGTACTTCTGTTGCTGTGAATGAGCACCCTGACATAGGCAGCATAGGACAGGAGAATTTTTATTTGTATTGTAATCTCAGGTTACAGTCCATCGTGGAAGAGAAGTCACCCAGGCAGGAGCTTGAAGCAATTGATCATACCATATCCACTCAAGAACAAAGCAAACTAATGCAGCTGGTGTGGTGGCACATGCCTTTAATCTCAGTACTGGAGAGACAGAGCCGACCTGGTCTACAGAGTGAGGTCAGCCAGGACTCTGTACATAGAGAAATCCTATCTCAAAAAGGGGGAGGGCTATTTGGGAGAGAATGCACCCAAGCTCCCTGCTTCTGCTCTTTCTAAGCTTCTGCTGCTTTCTCTTAACTTGTACAGTTCTGGACCCAGCCTAAGGAATAGTGCCACCCACAGTGGGCTTGGGTTAGGTAATAAGATAATACCCCAGGGACAGACCCACAAGTCAACCTGATCTGGACAATTCTACACTAAGGCTTTCTTCAAGGGTTATTCTGATTTGTGGCAAGTTGACAGTTAAAACTAACTGGCACCTTGTTTAAAAGCACTGTGACTTCCAGGGAGCCTTTCAAAAGGGGGCTACAGCATGGGAGTCAGATCAGCTTGATGGCCTCTCCAGGCACATTTCAGCAGACTCCCATGTTACTATTCTCATTGCTGTGATCAAGTGCCTTACAAGAAGAAAATTAAGATAAGAGCATTCTCCTGTGGTTCACAGTTTGACCCCTCACATCTGTTGTGACTGAGAAGACATGGTGGTAGAGCAGTCGGGAAGCAGGAAGTGGAAATAAAATGCAGCAGGACTCAGAACCCTCAAGGCCCACCCTGAGTGTTGCACTACTTCCATTGAAGCGCCACATCCTAAAGTTTCCACAACATTTAGTGTCACCAGCTGAGGATCAAGTATTCAAACACATAGACCTATGGGTGATATTTCACATTCAAACCCAGGACTGCTTTGAGTTGTATATAGGCTTATGTTGTTTTTCCAGTAGACACAATAGTCGCTGTGAAGGTCAAATTAAATGACTAGGGAGTAAGCTGGATCTCAGCAGTGTGGCTACATGGCTGGAAGTGTCACCACCACCACCGTCTGCTAATGTTATAATGCAATGATGCACCCTGTATAGACAACAAGCAAATGTACTGTGAATGTTGCATATACATACAAGATTTCAAACTAAGGGAGTGGAGACCCTAGAGTAGAGTCTATATGGGTTTAAATCTCCACTCTACCACTTTAAGTCTTTGTGACCTTGAGCCATACCTGTGCCCTCTGTATTTGCTCCCTCATCTAAGTGTATGCTAGTAGTGGGGACAGTCTTAATGCCTACTTCATGAACAGGATAGATAGATTGATAAATATGACATCATCAGAATAATGTGGACTTGTGGCGCCCCCTCAGACACACAACCTATGGTTTGGAACATTTGTTGCATCCGTGTTATCCCATGTTTCATCTCGTGGTCTAGCACTCTGACATCCATAGCCATAGGCATGTTTTGTGATCTCTTAGTCACAGTTGCCTACCAACTTACAAAGGATATACTGGTTTGTGGGGGCAGTACAGAGAGGAAGATCTGAGGGGGCGGGGTAGATGTTGATGGGAGAGAGGTCATAGAAGGGTCCATGTCACAAAACAGCAAGTGTGGAATGTCCTCGGGCCTCAAGGCAGGAGAGCAGCTTGTCTGGGATCACCTATGCTGTGCATTCTTTCTGGAGGCGGTTTCAGTCATTTGGGGGGTTTTGTGTTTTAAAAAGTATAGTTTAAATGACATTAAGTCCATTCCCCACACCCCATCTTAGTGCACAGTTTTGGTATTTTTAAGTAGGGGAGTCCTTAGGTGCAGGTACCTCCCTCCCATGGTGCATGGGAGAAGCTGTCAATGCAGAGTCTCCATGTCCTCGATGGTCAGGCTGGGAACAGAAATTTGCTGGCTGGTGAGAAGCAACCTAAAGGAAGAAGGGCTTATTTTGACTTTCAATTTGAGGAGAAAGTCACTCACAGTAGAGAAGGCATGGGAGTGGGAGAGTAAGGGAGCTTGCAGACAGGAGGAAGAGAACAGACAAAAAGTGGGGTCAGGCTATCAAACCTCTGAGCTCACACTCAATGACTACTTCCTCCCATGATGCACCACCTTGTAAAGGTCCTAAAGCCTTCTGAAACAGCACCACAGATGGGAACGGAGTGTTCAAACACGTATGCCCTTGGGGAAGATTTCATGTTCAAGCCGCAGCAATGCCCACAGCCACGGGCTCATTAGATATCACCTGGGAGCCCAGGTCTCTCCTCACTCCTCACTCTTCCTCTTCCCTACATAGCTTCGTGTCTTCCTGCAATGTACTTAGGAGGAAAGAGCAAGTCACTGAGAGAGAAAGACAGGGGTCAGGAGAGAAGAGACGGGGAGAATCCTGGGATTTAAGGAAGTCAGTTGTGGCTTGCCTCATGTATTTCCCATGTGACACTGAGGGCTTGTGGAAGTTAGGCCACTTGGCTAAAAGTCCATCCAGTGACTAGCAGTTGGAGAATGAAGACACAGGGGAGAGACCTCTAGAAATGTGGGCATTGTGTAGCTCCAGGGTGGTCTCCAGGGAAAAGGCAGAGCTTCCTTCTGAGAACTTTCAGTGACATGAAAAGAAGCCACCAGCCTGCTCCTGTCAGATACCCTCTGGATGGCTGGGATCCCAGCTAGGTTTGATTTCTTTTCCTTCATGTTTTCTATATTTTTCCCTCAGGGATTCTGAGGCACATTCAGAATGTAGCAGAAGACTGAGAAAGACAGGGGGATGGTCACACATGGAGAGATGAGTCTAGGGCTCATTATTGTGGATTCTTTGTGTAATTACATATTCAGTGAATTCTCAGAAGCAGCTGCACTCAGCAGAGGAGAGGCAAACACATGTGGGTTATTCGAGTAAGAAGCCAAAGTGTCTTCCTCTCGGCCATCACTTCCATGAAAAATAGATGAGGTTCAACAGGGGACATAAGAAGAGGCCGGGAAAGAACTCAAGATTCGGGCACCGTTCACTGAGGCCTCAGGGATAGGTGCTAGCCCATGTGAAACCACAAGCTTTAATGGGGCTCGTCACAGTGAATCAAATTAAGAGCGCCCAGCAACTAGGGGCTCTTGTGGTCTTCGATCCAGGTACTAGGGCTCAATGAAAGATAGACACTAGGCTCTTCAGAAAATATAGTATGCTGATTCCCTTTGCCTAGACCCATACACGGATCCAGACAAAAGCCATGAGCCCTTTTCATTCTCAGTGTACCCCACAAACTGCAAGGACAGAGCACTCTTCCCCTGATAGTGACTTCTCAGAAGCATGCTAGCCACCAGTCGTACTTAGCACTCCTCTTAGGATATCTTCTATCTCCAAAGTGTGACCAAGTACCACCAAAGAAATGAAGACGTGCTTAGATGTGGGAGAGCTCACATCCAAGTATTTCTCCTGCAGTGTGTGTAACAGGAAGTGGGATGGAGTGTGGCCACCTCCTTGAAGGGACTGAGCACTGTGAGGATAGAACACAGAATGGGTTTTCACACTCAGAGTCTCCCAGTTCGTAACAGGCAGAAACCCTTCATCCCTGCACTCCATGCTTTGTGTAGACACTGCTTGGACAGAAACAGCCACACACCTTCTTATTTTATAAATATAGTCACACTCACTTGCCACTTGATCAAACAAGCAGAGGAGTTTGGAAAAGGACAGGACAGACGAAGCTCCTTCTGATGAGGAAGGGACATGGGGACGCTGGCTGGGCTTCAAGCCATGTCTTGAAGGGAATGGGAGACAGTGAAGAAAGCCCTTTGCTTTCATTCTGACAGGGTCAGCTCTTTCCTGAGTATTAACTCTCCCACATAAATGGTATTTGGGATAGGAAAACAGAAGTAAGACCTGCTTGTCACTTTCTCAACAGAGGACCAAAACAGCATAGATTCTCAAGTAACCCCTAGTGAATGGTTCCTTTTCATTAAATTGTAAAGGAAAGAGCAGACTGTCTGTACGGGTCTGGGGGAGGCTTGTCAGATTCAAACAGGAACAGAATTCAAGATGTCTTGGACCGAGAAGGAAGCCTTGATTCTGACTGGTACCATAATAATATCCACTAATAATCAAGGTGTTTGTGATAGACTGATGATTCTCCTATCCAGCACTAGGATCAAGTGGCTGGGGTGCACAGGGCTCTCCTGGTCTCCTCTGAGCACAGGTCCACTTTGTGTCCCACGGAGGCCACATAATCAAGTCCATGTGTAGTCCATTGCCTTTATTGAGTGCCTGTGAATTTATAGGCAGCAAATGACACCTTTGGAGGCTTCTGTGCAGTGGCACAAGCTGCTTACTTTAGAACTTGGGAGAAATTTATGGGGCTGCTGACATTAATGGAGGTGGCTGGATGACTGGGGGGGATCGGCCGGAAACCCCTCCATCCATCTATTTTTCATACTTGATGAAACACAGATAAATCTCTGTCCTGCGAGTCTGAGACGGTGAGACCCGTCGAAGCTTGGTGTCGGGCCTCGGGGGGGAAATTTATCATTTGAGGAGTTCTGCTTTCTAAATCACTGTGAACTCCAGACTGACCATTTGCACATTTGTATGAGAATTTTTGACAATATCCATAAATTTTTAATAGGCCCCAACTTTTACCAAGTACCACACCTCCCATTTGTTAACAGAAAAATATGAGGCTGAAGCGTTTTCCCTCAGCTCACTCAGATAAAAGAACAGGAAAACAGCACTCAGTGTCCATCATGTTTTTAGTGAGAAAGACAACATTAGTTGCCAAATAAATTTTATAAGAAGTTAACATCGGCCCCATCATTTGTCACATGTAATTGTAGAGTTTCCAGAAGTCAAAGGAAATATAAAAATGGCCCAGCGGGCACAAGGTTCTATTTTAAAACAATGAACCTAAACTTTTGCAAAAATGGAAATACCTCAGCCCTGGTGGAGATTTGTTTTATTTTGTTTTAAAGAAATATATATACTGTAGCTGTCTTCAGACACACCAGAAGAGGGCATCAGATCCCATTACAGATGGGTGTGAGCCACCATGTGGTTGCTGGGTATTGAACTCAGGACCTCTGGAAGAGCAGTCAATGTTCTTAACCACTGAGCAATCTCTCTAGCCCAGTGGAGATTTTTTTCCTGTAATTTATGTTACTGTTTGTGTGTGCACATGCCACAGAGAGCAGCTTTGTAGAGTCGGTTCTCTCCTTCCACATTCTCGTGGCTCCCAGGGATTGAACACAGACTGTTAGGTTTGGCTGTGGGGCAGCAGTGGGAGGAGTTACCTGCTGAGCCATCCTACAAGGTGACTTCCTACTTTCTCCCCATCACCGCAGTAGCCAGTGGCAGCTACCACACAGCTTTCATCATTTCCAGTCAAATCCTGCTTATTATACATCTATTCTCCCAACTGCTCCTTGATCGGCATGAGACTATGCTAACTAAGCTTACTTTCTTGGCATCCACACAGCAGTGTGCTTGCCTGCCTCCGTTTCCTTAGTGCTGCGTTATAAGTGTGCCACCACACCTGGCACTATAACCATCCTTTCAGAGAGGGATCTGGTAGCACTGACCTGTAATCCCAGCTACTGCAGAGGCTGAAACCGGATGATCTGAGATTCAAGATCTATCTGGGCTACAGGGTGAGTTCAAGACCAATTAGCAATTTAGCAAGACCTGGTCTCAAATTTTAAAACAACAACAACCACAAAAACCACTAAGCTTGAAGATATAACTCAGTCATAGATATGTATGTTCTAATGTACACACATCCATGGCCCTGGGTTCAGTCCCCAATACACACACACACACATATGCACACTCATACATGTACACTCATACACACACACATATGCACACTCATCATGCACATACACTCATATACACACACACAGAGACATAAACACTCACAAACCTATGCATACATAGTCTGACATACATGCAAACATACACATGCACATGTGTGCACATATGCACTGCACGTATACACACACATGTTCACATGGACGCACACACATAGACATACACATACACATGCACACACACAGCTGTAACAGTCCTGTCAAAGGCCCTGGGGGCAAGTGTGACATGCTGTGGTGGTGTCCAAATGTATCCTGGGCGCTCAGGCACCCCTTTGTCAAAGGCCATGAGGTTTCCCTCTCCTTTGTGAGAACCCTAGCTCAGGAGAGCCTGCCCACCCTTTCTGCTCTCAGAATTGTCCCTAGTGTTTTGCTTTTCCTTTTACAGGCAATGTGGAAGGGCAGGGAGTGGGCTGGACTTGTGCTGTCATCGGTTTCTTACTATCCCGTGGTACCCGTGGTATCCGTGCATCCCATCCTGTTTTGATTGCTCACTTCCTACTCGTTGGTACATTCAGAATTTCTGCAAATCATTTAGTTACTTCAAAAGTACTTTGGCCTTTCCAGGAGATGCGCAATTCAAATGTTAGTATTTGTCCTTACAAATGCAGTTAGCTACACGGTAGGGAAGTTGAACATTAATTATCTTCATCCATGAAGCCACATGATTGTTTCTGCTTATGCAGAGAAAGCTTTTGATCACTTTAAATGTGTTGTTCCTACCTGAAAATCTAAAACATGGGAGAAAGGACAAACTGTAATGGCATTTAGTTAAGTATGACAAGATGTAAGCCAGATAGAGAGAGACTATTATATCTTCTACCTGCTGATTTTTTCTCAGGGCCACAGACACTGTTTAGCACACCACACAAACTCAATGAGCCTACTGTCAATGAGCAGGGTGGGTGAATGGATCAAAGATGCCCAGTCCTCAGTGGAGACACACTTCACAGGCAACAGGCATAACCTCTGTCCCTACCTACGCATAACTGCTGCAATGTGTATTGATAACCAGAATCATACAAAGGGGAAATAACAAGAATAAATGTCCGACGGAAAGCAGGAAGCTGTACTATTAAATATTGTCAGGCAACCCATGCATGGGAAGCATCCATGATGGTCAGAAGCAAGAGTCACAGGGAGAGATGGAGGGATGGGCTCTGCTCCAGCGAGATGGAAAGATGGTGAACCGTGCCCCTCCCCCTGGAGATTTATAGGGATAACACAGTTTCAATTAAAAATCTCAACAGGATTATTTGTTGCACGTGAAATATAATTATTAAAGTCATTAGGATTAAAATAAGAAACTAAGAGCAAGGAGGAAGAACAAATGGCCGCATATTCTAAAGTGCATTATAAAGAAAAATAAGGTAACTGCTTGATGCTAAGAAGAGAGCATCTGCATAGATCAGTGGACTAAGAGGGTGGCCCCGGAGCTGACAGACATAGATGGAACAAGGAATTCCTAATAAATGCATTTTTAAAAGGGAGCCAGCACAGAAGAATACAGTTTCAGTCACTACATTGTTAGAGCTGACTGGTTACAGAAACAGTGAATTTAATGTCCTGGAAGAGACGCCACAAAAGCGTAAATATTTGAAAATAAAACTGGAAAAACCCACTGCAGAAATTATGAGGTCTGCTCAGTAATGAGACCCTAAGAAAGGAGAGAAACCAGCCGAGTCCGACAGCTACTTTGATTATAAACTGTTCTGCTCTGTGGCTTACTTCATTTGACACGTCATTCCTACTTGCTGTGTTGAAGAGATACCAAAGTGGATCAGAGCTCACCGGCCTGGCTCCAGCCCACCCTCAGGTCATCACCTAAAGACATGGGCACAGGGGATCCCTTCTGTCCCCTTTGCTCTGAAGCAAAAGCAAGGCTGTGGTGATCTCCCCCAATGCCTGGTCTTTCTCACTAAATGCTGTACTGATGAGTTCCGGGTGCACTTCCAGCATCCTGCAAACACCCACTGGGAGGAAGAGTGTGGTGACTGTACGCGCAGCTCTGTTCTCTCCACTTAAAACCACAAGAACTTAACTCCTGGAAAATATTTCTTGCACAAAGCATCTGATGTTGCAGAACAGGCTGTTGTGGTTAGCAGAGATGTCCACAGGCTGAAATCTGAAGTGGCTGAGGAGGGCTGAGTGGGTCCGGACAAGGCAGGACAGGACAGCCTGGGCTGCTGACTCTCTCAGGAGTTCAGAGTCCCCAGGGTAACCTCTACCTTGGAGCTGAGAGATACAGAGGTGTGGTCTTTAATGCACAGGACAGGGCAGAAGCATTTCCTGAATCTCCCAGAAACCACATAAATGCTACGCAAATACACATGGTGTAAAATCCCCTGTGGGACAAGAGACACTGACAGGCCCCGTTGGACCTAGCTGGAGTGGGCAGCAGAAACGGTCTCTATGGTGTCTGGCCAGGGGTTCTTGTCTGAGACCGAGGCAGACTCAGGGCACTACCACATCTGTTAGAGCCAAGACTAGCGGGTGGAAGCCAGATCCCAAGGCCACTGTCACAGTGGAGGAGAAATATGCTTGGAGAATTTGGGGTCAGAGCCCTGTGATTGGTCCTAAAAGAAAAGGAAAGGCCAAAAGCTACTTACAGTCCACATCAGTCCCACCCCAGTGGAGCGCCAGGACTCCACAGCATTGAAGGCTCAAGCCTGGCTGCCAGCAGGGATGAATGCTCCAGCTGCCCCTTGCCCGGTCCACTTGCTTTCTGGGTTTCAACTTCCAGCATTCCAGAGGTGACTTTGGACTTAGTGATGGAGAGGTGACCTTCATCCTCTTAAAAATACTAAACAACCTCTAAAATGTCGTGTTTTCATTTTCTCAGTACATTTTTGGAAACCCAGAAATATCTTTTTGGAAATTACTATTTGTCTTGGTAAAATTTAAAATATCATGGGCTGGGCAGATAACTCAGTAAGTTTGCCCCTTGCAAGCTCAGGAACGGGAGTTCAACCACCAGAACCCGTCCATGTAACTAAGAGGGGTTTTCTCTCCCTTGGTGATGCAAATATAAACCAGATTAGACCAGAGTTAAAGACAATAAGGGCCGGCTTATTAGCAGTTCTGGGGTGGGTTCACCAACGATGGCAAGGTTGCCATGGTGAAGATCCCTGAAGTCACACATCCAGGCTAAAGCAAGGCAGTTTGATAGAGCCTAGGTGAGGACGTGCCAGCTGGGAGCTGGGACTGTGTCTATACATGATCAGAAACTGAGCCCCTGGGCGGGCACTCTTGGGTGGGTTGTTGGGAATGGGGAGGTGGGAATGGGGAGGTGGGGTGGGGGGAGATGGCGTGTCAGGTTAGACTTGGGGGTTGTCTCTGTGGAGGGGGGAGTCCCAGCTTGTGTAGAGGATGAGCAAGGCTTCCAGCCTAATAGTAACCAACATCCTATGGGAGAGTAGAGAGACAGGAGATCTCTCGGGCTTAGTGGCCAGCCAGCCTACCTAGTGAGCTTCAGGCCAATGGGAGACCCTGTTACAACACCAAAGGTGGTCCTCTGACCTCCATATGCATGAGTACACACGTGCACACATGTGAACATGCATATGCAATAAATGCCCCCTCAAAGTTAAAAAGGTTACTTTAGAAAATGCCATCCCTGTAACGTACGCCAGTGATTGCTTGTAGGTGACATATTTGTGTTGACAAATAGGTCGTAACTTCCGAAGATTTGCTTTACCAACACAGCATCCATTTTCAAGCTTTCTGTTCCTTGACAGCTGCCTCCTCCTCCCCCTCCTCCTCCTCCTCCTTCTTCTCCTCCCCTCTCTTCCCTCCCCGCGCCCCATGCCCCACTGCCTGCGTTGCTCTATAGACAGGTGTGAACTGGTAGATAGATCCCTTGGAGTTGGCTTTGTCTATTTCCCAGGAAGCTTTTTGCATCGATTGTACCACCTGGAGGTTCTGATGTTCGCTTGACTTGCCTGTTGCAGCAATTGGGGGTGAATGGAAGTGGGCAAAGGGACCTGGGGAGGTGGCAGGATTCTGAAATGGCATTCTAGCATGCTATCAGCTGTATGTCAGCAAGACTGACATGAAAGATTAAAGATAATCAAGGCTTTGAAATCATAGTTGAGGGAAAGCTGTAATTTGAACAATTACGCACAATCTCAGCACATTGAACCTCTCAGAACTGTGCAAAAAAATATGCCTCAAAATTCATTTTAAATAGAAAAGATTCTTCCCTCCATTAAACCATTTTCCGGATTGCAGAGAGAGACCCAGGTTATCGTCCCCAATGTAATTTGGTGTTCTCCTATCTTCATGCCACAGATGTGTGCCTCTAACAGTTTTTTGTTTTGGGTTTTTTTTTTTTTTTGGTTGTAAAATGGGAGGAAAAGATTGTATTTGGTCAGCTTATATCATACAGTGTAGCTAGGCAGGAGCTGTCTTGCACTATGACACTCGAGCAGATTTAAAATGAAGAAGGAGCCAGGCAGTGGTGGTGCACGCCTTTAATCCCAGCACTTGGGAGGCAGAGGCAGGCAGATTTCTGAGTTCAAGGCCAGCCTGGTCTACAGAGTGAGTTCCAGGACAGCCAGGGATACACAGAGAAACCCTGTCTCGAAAATAAATAAATAAATAAATAAATAAATAAATAAATAACGAAGGAATCAGTCACTTGGTGCATTTTTCCAGTCAAGAGGATGGGGGGGGGTGGGGGGAGGGCAGAAGGCAGCCAGAGCGGCCAGGATTAGACATGCAGGGAAAGGTACAGGAGTCAGGGTAATGGAGGCTCTGGGCAGCATCACATGGGGCCAGGGTCATCGGAGAAGCCTTGTAACTTAAGGCCCAAACCAGTTCAGCTTTAAGAATGAAAGGGGATCTGGTATCAGTTTTCCCAAGTGAGCTTGGAATAAGCCTTAACCTGACAATATGAGAAAAGTTTTGTTTTGAAAGAACTGGTGACCTTTGAGCAAATAAATGGCATCGCATGACTTGTTTTAAAAGGGTCACTTACCTGCCACCTGGGGTAGGGCCACAGAACAGTTAAGAGACCAGTTCCTAGTGTAAGCAAGTACTCGGTGCCAGTACCCTGGCCCTAATGTAGTGGTGTTTACCAGTCACTCTCAAGACATACTAGGAAGGTGGAAGCAATGGGAAAGAGACAGCTGAGAATGGCTCCAGGTAGTGCTCCCTGGAGCACCCCTTGGAGTGACCAGAACAGAGTCTCTGCAGTAGGCAGAGGTAGAGAGGGCTCGAGTGATAGACACTTAATATCAGAATTTGTGTGCTTCTGGGGTTAGGGGTGGACAACTGGATCTGGGTCAGTTGTCCACCAGGGAGAAGTGAGAGCCAGAGAGAGGTGAGAAATGGAGTCGGGGTTAAAGAGCTGAGCACACACATGTTGAGTCAAGCTGTGAAATGGGGCCAGACAACGGGGTGTGAGACGGACAAACAGAATGAGGAGCCCTAAGTCTGAGCCCTGGGGCTTCAGTTTCACAGGTAAGGGATGGAAAAGCACCCAGGAGAGAGGTCATCTGTGTGAGAAAAGAGAGCCCACTGCATTCCCGCCAAGAAGGGGACAGGATCTATCCCTGTGTTGTATGTGGAAGAGAAAAGGCTCTTAGCAAGAGAGGAGGAAAGCAGGGAGATGCAGAGCACTGGAAACCAGGGCAAGAGGACCTCTCAGAAACAGTGCTGTGCCGTCCAACTGCAACACAGCATGTGCTGGCTAGTTTTATGTCAACCGGACACAAGCCAGAGCCATTTGGAAAGAGGGAACTTCAATTTAGAAAATACTCCATCCAATTAGCCTGTGGGCAAGCCTGTGGTGCTTTATCTTAATTGATGATTGATTATTGATGTGTGAGGGCCCAGATCACTGTGAGTGGTGCCATCCCTGGGCTGGCGGTCCTGGGTGCTGTAAGAAAGCAGGCTGAGCAAGCCAGTAAGCAGCACCCCTCCATAGCCTCTGCATCAGCTCCTGTCTCCAGGTTCCTGCCCCACTTAAGTTCCTGTCCTCACTTACCTCAGAGATGGACTGAGGTAGGGAGCTATAAGCTAAAATAAACCCTTTCCTGCCCACATTGCTTATAATGATGGTGTTTAATCACAGCAATAAAAACCCTCCGACAGCATCAAAACAAAATGCCCTTTAAAGGGCAGGAGACCCACACTAGGCCATAAGCTGTGTACTAGGATGCTGGGCCCCAGCTATAATTATGGTGCTGAGTCTGGGTGGCCGAGCAGCAGGAATGTATCCTCTGGGTTCTGGGCAGGAAGCCCAGAGTGTCAGCAGGTTGGCTCTTTCTGGGGACTGTGAGGTGGAGCCTGGTCTTAACCAAGCACAGCTGCTAGGATCTCCTTTCCAAAAAGGCCATATCCTGAGGTGCTGAGGTTAACACTTCAATGTGTGCATCTCTGGAGTCAGGGCCACAGTGCAACACTCTACACCTGTGAGAACTGTCTGAATGGGTAGTCTCTGGATGTGGACTGTTCTCCCAGCTGAGTTCAAGCGGTAAGAGCTAGGGAAAGAGAGCATGCCAAAGGAGGAGCTGCAGGATTCACAGGGTAGCAGATGAGGTGGAGGAGGGGAGGAGGGGAGGAGGGGAGGAGGGAGGAAGGAAGGAAGGAAGGAAGGAAGGAAGGAAGGAAGGAAGGAAGGAAGGAAGGAAGGAAGGAAGGAAGGAGGGGAGGAAGGAAGGAGGGGAGGAGGGAAAAGGGGAGGAGGGAGGAGGAGAGGAGGGAAAAGGGGAGGAGGGAGGAGGGGGAGGAGGGGAGGAGTAAAGGAAGGATGGAAGACTGAAGGGAGAAAGAACCCAAAAAGAGTGGCTTCTGAGGTCAAGCCCAAAGAGCAAACTAAGCCCTCAGGAACAGAAGTGTTTCTGAAGGAGGTGACAGGGAGGTGGTGGCTCCCTGGGGTACCTGGCTGTTGGAGCAAGTGAAGACACAAGTACCCATCACTGAAAGGTCCCCACACTCAGCGCTTTATTCCCAAGCACAGCCAAGCATTCCAGGTCCCGGCCTATGGACTCCCAGTTCCATGAGTAGTATGGCTACGTGTGTCCAGGTGTCCAGGAGAAGGCAGCTTCTACCAACCATAGGGTCCAGGACTGTGGGAGAGAGGGTACTATGGGGAATGGGAGCCAGAGGCACAGGATTCCCCAAGACACAGACTTCGTTTTCCACTGTTAATCAAAAGCGTCTTGGGTCTGACACTGTATAATTTGGGGTCCTGACACTGTATAATTTGGGGTCTTCAGTTCCTTCTGGGAGGCTCCAGGAGGGCATCACCTGCAGTCACAGCTGTCAAGCTCCAGCTGTTTAATGCCAAAATTACCATGGGAACCTAAATAACATCCGCCGTTCCCTCTTGCTATCAGCACCTCTACCCTGCGGCTCTCACGCCCACTAGAGCTGACCCTAACATGCTCAGGGGCACACAGGACCTAAATTACAAGAAGTAAAGTACAATCAGATGAATATATTTAAATATTATTTTACAAAAAAATACTGTGGGGTTTAATGTTAACTGTTACTGTGAAAATTGATATATTCTACAATTAAGAGGTAACATGCAAAATGGGATCGTGTGCATTTGGGTGTTTTGTTTTGTTTTGTTTTGTTTTGTTTTAAGTAAGTCGCAAGGCTGGAGAGATGGCTCAGCTGTTAAAGTTAAAAGCATGTATTTCTTTTCCAAAGGACCTGAGTTCAATTCCCAGCACCAACCTCCTGCAACTCCAGCTACTGGAGATCTAACACCTCTGGCTTCCCAGGCACCCACACATAGCATACACTCCCACAGACACACATATATATGTGCAATGAACACCAATATGCAGAGGCACTAAATCTGCTGTGAGCCTTAAAACAAACAAAACAAAACAAAACAAAATCTAGGTTTGACAATACAAGGAGCGAGTCAGCTAATGAAGACACCATCAGAAGTCTTGTGAGTGGGCATGGTTAGGCAGGCTGTTGCAGTCTCCACACCAGATGTAACTGTTCTGTGGCAGGGATTGAGAAGTGAGTCTGGGGACCCTCACCCTGTGCCTGAGAGTGCTCCCAGGGCACAGGCTTCCCAGTGTCAGTGAGTGATGACATTGGCACTGGTGAGCTTAGCTTCCATAGAGATCTGTTACTTTTCTTGCAGCTTCTACCATTGTGACAAAGACCAGATAAAAGCAACTTACCAAAAAAAAAAGGGCTTCTTTTGACTCACAGTTGAGGGAGCAATCGGAGGTGGCAGGGAAGTAATGGAGGGAGGAGTGTGAGGCAGCTGGACACAATGCATCCGAGGCTGGGAAGCCAAAAGGATGTATGTTGCTCAAAGACTCCCTCCTTCCTCCCTTTCTCCCTCTCCTCCCCTGCCTCCCATTCTCTTTCTCTCTCTCCTTTATTTTTTAAGATTATAACTATATATTTCCCCTTTCCTTTCCTCCCTCATGCCCTCCCATATACTCTCCTTGCTCTCTTTTAAATCCATGACCTCAGTTTTCATTAATTGGTGGTGGTGGCGGCGGTGGTGGCAGCGGCAGAGGCATTGGTGGTGGTAGTGGTAGGGTGTGTGTATGTTTGTGTGTGTGTGGCTTTCCTGTGTCTGAGTGTCTGTGTCTGTGTGCACAGACAAGCAAGGTCTTACCATCTAGGCAAGGCTGGCCTAGAACTCAGAGACCTACCCTCCTCTGACTCCCAGGTGGTGCCGTTACTTTTTCCCTTTTTATCCAGTCCGGTATAACAGCCCATGGGATGGTGCTGACGATATTTAGAGTAGCTCCCCACTTCAGTTACGCTAGCCTAGGAACCCTCAAAGACAACCCAGAGTTTTGTCTCTTAGGAGGTTCTAGATTCTGTCAAATTGACATCCAAAGTGACCGTCTCACCATAGGCTGAAATGCCTTGAAGAACCAAGTGAACTACTATCTAAATGAGCAAGGCATGCCATTCCCAGAACCCCCAGAGAGGCCTACCAGACCAGTGCTTCAGTGACAGAGGGGACGTTAGTACCAGACCAGTGCTTCAGTGGCAGAGGGGACGTTAGTTCATTCATTAACATGGTTGATTGCTTATCACAAGCAGTCACAGGACACTTCAGTCATTCCGCTGCAGGGCACAGTCACAGCAGGATGTTCAAAGCTTCCTTGATGCCTGTCAGCACATTCCTTCCTTTCACACTTACAGGTGTGTGTGAGGCCAGACTTCCTTCCTGAGCTCTTAGCTAGCACCACATATTGCAACACAGCGGAGCATGGAAACAGAGCAGAGCATCCAGCAAGCTTTCCTTAAACCCGACTCCAATAGACTTGAAAAGATTATGACATTGGATACTGTATTTATTGTTCATAAAATTATACACACACACACATATATATTATATACATATATAATATACATGTGGCAACATACAGTTGGTTGACTCCTGTTTGTTTATTTTTCCTTTTAAGTTTTAGTCCTTTGGGGACTTGGTACAATACATTTTGATCAATCCCACCTCCTTCCTGACTCTTCCCAGGCCCATGACCCTTTTCCTACCCACCTAACTTTGTTTTCTCCTTTTTCTTCTACTCCTCAAGACCATTCATGCTGCCGGTACATTCTTGCCTCGCAGAAGGCGCTGTCTCCTTGTATCCACTGTGTCAGGTTCTTAAGGAGTGTGATGTAAATGTCCCACTTAGGGCTGAGAAATCTGCAGGCTCTTATTCTCTTTACTTTGAGCAGTTATTGGTCTCTATGTCAATCATTGCCCTCGGCAAGGTTCCTGTTGCCATGGTGAAACAACACAAAGGCAAGCTGGGAAGAAAGAGTTCAGATGCCCTATGCTTCCCATCATAGTCTATCACTGAAGGAAGTCAGGACAGGAACTCAAGTGGAACCAGCACCTGGAGGCAGGAGCAGACACAGAGGCCCTGGGAAGGTGCTTGCTCATCATGGCCTGGTCAGCATTTTTATATATAACCCAGGTTTGGCCCTTGTTCATCAATAGCTAATTAAGAAAAATGCCCTACAGGCCTGCCCACAGCCTGATCTTCTGGAGGCATTCTCTCAGTGAGTGTTCCCATCTCTCAGATGACTAACTGGTGTCAAGTTGACTGAAAACTAGCCAGCACCAGCACCATCTTCTTCAAATAGAAGCTTCTCTGATAAAAGTTGAGAGATGCACTAATCTAATCTAAGTCATTAGGAGTTGGACTTCACTTAGCAGAATTATAGCAGTACATTCTTTCCTAGGGCCTATCTAGCCTGGTAGGTTACCCCCATGACATTTGTGCCGCTATTGCAGACAAAGGTGTGTCTTAATAGGCCTGCGGTTATTGTAGCTCAGAGCGTTCAGAACTGGATAAAATTGGTGATAACAATTATTTTTAAGTGGACTAGAAAGTACATATTTTAGAATTCTCTGAGTTTTGATGTCTAATAGGGTAAATATCAGTAGTGTGGCCTGCATAAACAGAAATCCTTAGGGGCCTTCAAAAATTGTTAAGTGTATAGAATATCTTGAGGCAAGAGTTTGAGAAGTAGTTAAATATGACCACGTCTTCCAAGACTTGGGCTCTCCACTTCTGGGAAAGAAAGGCTCTTAATTCATCGGCTATTTTCCCTACACATGGAGTAAGTGTGACACTATGTCAAAGTCAGTTTCTCTTTTAAATAATGACCACACAGCTCCTTTGGTAATTCTCCACACCAAATTCTGCAGCCTGCTTTCTTTGTAGAGAAATTACGTGGCTACAGAAAGAAACCTTTGTTGGACCCTATCAAACATGGGGCCCCAAACTTCCTAAAAACCAAACACATATGTGAGTGTTTCGGACACTTGCTGGACATACCGTTTGTACGACTCCACCCTTCTGTTTAGCTTCAAAGTCCTGTGTTTACCTTAAGTTTTAAACAGGAAGAAATGATTTGTGTTTCTGTCTTTGTTGAAACTAAACCACAAAGCATCTTGATATTAAAGGGGGGGAGTTGGAGGCAGAGGAAGAAAAATACAGTCTATCTAAGAGACAGAGACAGAGATGTCCACCTCAGACTAACGTGTCCCCAGAGGCGGGAAACCTCAGGCTGCTTGTCACCAATCCTCTGCAGCTCAGAGATGCTGTCCAGCCTTGGGGACAGGAAGCCTCACCCCCAAGATCCATCACTTAATTGATGTAAACTCACATGTGTTGGCAAGCAGGGCTTTACCAAAAGACTCCTCTTGCTTCTGTCTCTACTCACACTGTTTCTCTCTGCAGGAATTTGACGGGCACATTCCCAGACTACCCCAATGAGGAAGACGGAGGCTCAGCTCTCATCTTTTCCAATAAGACCCCAGAACAGGTAAAGAACTGTGTGAGGAGTAAAAAGCAATCATACCACAGGGATCTTTCCTTAGACTTGAACGTGAACGATCCCACAGTGTGCTGCATCTCCACCATTTTCTTAGGGTTGCTCATGCCCCAGGGTGAAGATCTTTTCACATGCTCTTTCTGATTTGTTTCACAATCAATTCATTCCTTCCCCTGTCCAGTCTTTGAAAAAGCTGTAGTAACATATACTTAGAACATCATGTCTGTCCCCAAGCAGTCTGAGTTCTGGTTCCTGGTACCTCTCCATTTCTCCTCCCTGCCCAACATCAGGCTGCTGACTCCAGCTGTTCACTCCCCCAGCTGCTCCCTCTTGTCTTCCCGTATCTCAGGCTGCCCCCTCCTGTCCCCCCACAACTCAAACTGCTCTCCCTAGCTCTAAGGTGACTTCTCTCAGATCTCTTAGTATAATAGCCTTGGCAACTCTAGCAAATACGGTAGAATTTTAAAACAGACATTTATAAATGCTTTAAGTGACATTTTATTATTTCACATTACGAGTTATCTTCCTAGAAGATGCTGCAATCTCGGAGTGAAATCACACTGACAGACACACAGTTGTCCGGCATTACATGGATAAACCTTTACTGAGGAGGCAGAAGAAGCCTTAGTTAAACCAAGAGATTGATGGATCAGTTCCCTGAAGACTCAATAAAATAGAATTATACTTCATCCATTAATCCCAACCCTTAATGCAATTTTGGTTAAAACCCAAATAATTTTTGTATTGACAAACATATTTTTTTATGGAAGAATACATGGAAATCTCTGAAGAGGTCTAGTAAAAGAATCCATAATGGTGGTAACACCACAGAATTACAGAAAGAATAGGCAGAGGGCAGCAGCAACAGCAGCACATTTACTCACTAAGAAAATGCCCAGTGCCAGCTGCTATGCAAAACACATGCAAACCAAATATGCTATGTAAAACACATGCAAATTAATCCCAGGAAGATCAGGCGACTTGGGCAAACTCACAGTTAATAAACTATGGTTCCTAAATTCATTCATTGGTTCACAGAGGCCAACATGAGAATAATGTGTTCAGGAGCCAATTCAGACACAAACTAGAAGTCAGCCATCCCCATAGCTTCTTTCAAAGAAGGGAGAATGACCAGCAGGTAATGGGACAGCCAAGTCTGTTCACTGCTTGACAGAATCCAGTAGATCCTTTCCTACAAAATAAATTCCTTTTACATTGAAATTTTACATGTAAAAATATTAGACCACAAATCGACAGAAGAAATTGCTAGGATATTTAATAATCAAAACGGTGAGTGATGATTTTAGAAGCATGTCACCACAGGCAGAAGTCATAAAGAAAAAAGACTAGGATAATTGTCTACATAAAACTCAAGCAGTTAAAAAGAAACCACCATAAGTGACGTAAGAGTTGTGAAAAGCTAAGGAAACTTTTGTGGTGTCTCTGATGAACAGTGCGTTCATATTTAAAGGGTCCTGAGGAAATAATGAATCTCCTGAAGCTTTCAGTAGAAAAGACATCAGAAATACAAACAGAACATTTTTAGAGAAAAAAGTTTCCAACATAAAACAGTTCTGCTGTGTCTCTTTATTCACACAACAAATAAAAATATAAAAAATTTTAAGTTAGAAAACCAACTTGGTGTACATATAGGAAAATGTCACACTCTCAAACACTATGGTTGGGAGAATTCATTAGCATGGCATTTTTTTAAAGGGTCATGGACCTAGCTGACATGCAGAATTTCAGTGTGGATGCTCTTTGCCTGAGGGACACCATTTGAAGAATTTATACTAAAGAAAATAACAAGGCAGGTTGCTGAAAGCTAGAAATGGCAGGCTCTTTCACACAGGACCAGATGGTAAGGACCTTAGGCTGGGCATGGATACACTCCGCCATAGCTGTTAAACACTACCATGATGGGGAGGAAGGCAAGCCACAGTTGTATACACATGATAAGGCTGTGTGGCTCTGACCAGACTGCCATCCTCATTACCCCTGCCATAGTTTGGTCATGTCTGTCTTGTTTAAAACAACCCCTTATATAAACCAAAGTGTGTGTGTGTGTGTGTGTGTGTGTGTGTGTGTGTGTGTGTGTGTGTTGAAATAGTCTCTGTAGCCCAGACTAGCTGCAAAGTTATTATGTATCAAAGATAACCTTGACTTTTAGATCTTCCTGACTCAACCCCCTAAGTACTGGGATAAAAGGCATGTACCACCACATGCATGTATGTCGTGTTAAAGATGGAACCCAGGACCTGGGCTTCCAGCAAGCTAGACAAACACTCTTCCAGCTGGGTGATATCCCCAGTCCTCTAGTGTTTGGGAGGGGAGGGTAGTGAGTAGTTGTCGTTTTGTTCTTTTAAGATTTATGTTTATGAATGTTTTGCCTGCATATGTATAAGTACACCTCAATGTGTGCCTGGTACCTGTGGAGGTTCAAAGAGGGCATTGGATCTTCTGGAACTGAAGTTGTTGGTGTTTGTGAGCCACCATGTGAGTGCTAGGAACTGAACCCCAGTCTCAAAACTAACCAGTGCTCCTAACTGCTGAGCCATCTCTTCAGCTCCCAGCCCAAATGCTAGTGTTCTTATGAGAAGCTGAGTCCCTGGAACACCATGCAATGGAGTACACACTCTTACAGTCAGGGTCAGAGACCTCACACCAGCCCTAAGCCAGAGTCCCCACTATGTGCCCAGTGACCTGCAGGGTCAGCTGCAGGGTTCCTCTTTAACCTGGCATATCCATACCATCAGAGGCCAGCATCTTTTGCATCTCTTCAGAGCACACTCTGCCCTACCCCAGAATACTGTATGCATGTAATACCAGCACTGTTACTTGGCAGCTCAACAGGCCCTGCCTTGAGGGACCATCACTCTCTCTCTCTCTCTCTCTCTCTCTCTCTCTCTCTCTCTCTCTCTCTCTCTGTGTGTGTGTGTGTGTGTGTGTGTGTGTGTGTGTGTGTGTGTGTGTGTGTGTGTATGTGTATGTTTTGGTCTTGGCCCTGCAGCTAAGTCTTCAGGAACAAGCAGGATCTTGAAAGTCAGACCAGGGCATGCAGCCAAGCATGCTTCACCGTAGTTTAGAGAGCAGTGATTACAGGATTAAGAATGTTGGTGGAATGTCTCAGTTGTCCACAAGAAACATGAAAAGGAGGCGTTGACTCTAGTCAAACTAGAAACAAACCCGAGGGCGTCTGGTTAATACATTCCAATAAAGCAAAGGGGACCACAGGGAAGCTTAACATTAAATGACAGATGATGGAAAGAGAGAAAAGACCAGCCAGTCCAGACCACATTCCACCACAGGCTGTATGCAGCCTGGGCCTACCTGACTAGAGATGGAGATCGGGCCATATCTTCCTGCTTGGACCATGTATGAGCAGATGAGAGGACAGGCATCAAGCCCTGAGTTCAATTCCCAGCACTGCCAAAGTGGGGGAGGCTGGGATACTGACATATCAAAACTAGCAGCACACTGAAGAGGTAAACCACGGCAGTTAATTCAGAATGAGACAACACTTTGAGTTTAAGATACGTGTGACTGCACTGCACTGCATCATGGGAAGTGACCCAAAGAAAAGAGCAGGAATTCATCACATGGACGTGGAGGCTCCAGCCTCAGCATCTCTCCCTGACACTGAGAAATAAAACCCTCTTTTGAGTTGTTGGTCAGTAGGGTTCCAGAGACACTGTCAAACATTACAAGTCATTTCTAATGCCGTTGATTAGCCTACAGCACTTGACAGTAAGATGCTATTGCTGCAGATGCTACACCCTTGAGTCACAAGACATGGAGAAATCAAGGTAGTGCTGACCTGGATGTCTTGTCCTCACTGGCTAGCTTTTATAGTGCCAGAAGGTTCTGTTTATGATACTGAGCGAGCAAAGTATTCAGCAACCTCACTCAGCTGTGAACCCCGTGAACCACAGTACTGACTGGCCTGGCAAGATATGCTCACAGGTGTGATCGAGCCATAAATATTCTCGATGTAACCAGATACTTTCTGATTAGCTCCACGAGAGAGGATTTGTACCTAATCCTGTTGGTTGTGCCCTAAACCACATGGCTAGATGGGTCATAGGCCATAGGGAGAACCTACTAGTGATCATTATTCTGCTAGGTAGACAGGGTAATAAACTGCTCAGTTGTGGGCGAGGGGTGGAAAGATTATAAGAGCCATAGGAAGTGGATGACCACAGAGAAACAGTATTTGTTGGACATGACAGCAAATCAAAGCACCTATGTCTAAAGATACAAGACCTGAACAAGCCCAAGCCAGTGGGAATCCCAGCACGGACAGGAGAGGGGCTCATGGATTCCCATCCTTAGCTAAGGAGCATCTTGCCCTTGGTGGCTGCTGAGGAATCGAGAGTCGGGTTTCTTCAGTGATGTGGTCCCTGAGAAGGCTGCCCATGCTCCAGCCAATAGTCCTACATTCACACATGCACATGCAGGAAGCAACAAGTAGAGACAGTGTCTGTCTGTCTGTCTCTCTCTTTCCCTATCTGTCTGTCTGTCTGTTTTAAGGAGCAAGCGCAGAAGTTAGGGGGGGATAGTTGTAGGGAATGGGGGAGAAATTGGAGAGGGAGAGAGTATGGGGTGGACTTGATCAAAACACATTACATGCATGCATGAAATTCTCAATGAAAAATTGAAGTCAATAAAATTGAAATATATGTACCCTTCTTTAACATAACAATGTATTTCCATCTTGGTTTGAAACTCAATGTCATGCCTAATTAAGTTCATGAGAAATGGTTCCACTAATGGTAGAAACACACAGGAATGGTCATTACACCACCATTATTAGACACTGTACAATGTGAACTGTGCACTCTCAGTCAAGACAAAAGGCAAAGACACACATCGGAAGGGGCAAGGGATCGCCCACTGCAGATGCATCCTATATACAGAGAAGCCAAGAGAATGACTAAGGAACCGAATAGTAAGGGCTGAAGCAGGAGCCTTACACTATTAGTGTGCGGAGCAGCGGATCTGTGTGTGCAAACACTGGTAGAGAGAAAACACCATCAAAGCCATTTAGAGCAGCAAACCCTCATAAAGATGCAACAGCTGGGATAAACTCCGTAATGATGACTGTGTGCTAAGAGTTACAGGCTAGACAACAGGGACAGGGAAGGGAGGGCTTGGGTAAGAGTGATCAGCTGCACAAACCCCCAGCTCTGCCAAACATCATTCTAGAGATGTGACTGGTCAAAAAAAAAAATCCTAACAGTATATCATTATTTGTTGAAGCCTCCAAGAGACAGGATGAGGGTGATATTTTTGATCAGAAAACAGACAACTGGGGATACCCAGGTCTGCCAGATATTAAAACATTATTTATTAGAAGCCCATTGAGGTGGGCAAAAGCTTGAAAAGCTCTACCTTCTGTATGTATGCACACACACACACACACACACACACACACTCACAGTTCGAGTAGAAAACAAAAGAGCCCCCAGGTTGGATCACCAGAGTATTGAGTGTGACAAAGCTGCCATGCATGCACGCTGCTGGCCACCCAAGGGAAGCATGGTCTGTTGGAGTTAACCCCTGAAAATATGGAGATATGGAGAGAGGTACCTGATCTCTCTCCATCCTCCTCAGGGTAGGTGGCGCCTTCGAGCAGGAGAGCAGAGCAGGTATGGAGCCCAACAGGACAGAGAAACAGTTTTCCTCCTTCCCCGGGGCATATGAGATGTTGTAATGGTTTTGGTCTTTTCCATAGGTTATGGAGGATATCATAGCCACCCAAGAGGAGGAAGAAAAATTTAAGAAGAAAAAGAAGAAAGAAGACAAGGAGAATAAGGGCAAAAAAGGCAAGAAGGAGAAGAAGGAGAAGAAGGTCGGCCTGAAAGAAAAGGCTATGAAGGTAACAAGAGTGAGAATTTCACAAGTTTGATTCTCTTTTTTTTTCTTCCCTCTGTCTTTGCTCGGCTCTCAGGCAGAGGCGTGAGCTCGAGCCCGCCGAGGTCACCGTCAGTCGCTTCAGACTTTGCTGTGTTTTATGTTGATCAGCACTCGCACACAATCTTTTCCACATTTTATAAATATCTACCAGGACAACTGTCAGAGTGGACAACTCAATCAGTTTCCGCAATTTACATAATCATTCCCCCCAAAATAAATCATTTCGCTTGTCTTTCTTCAAGGCAAGCTGTCTGGCAGATCAAGGAGCCACCGGGAAGTGAAAAATACCCGAGTCTTTGTTAGCCCAAATGTGCTCACTGGAATTCATCATTGGCACTGATTCAGCTGGGCGTGGCGAGGCACACCTTTAGTCTCAGCATAGGGAGGCAAAAGCAGACAGATTTCTGTGGGTTTGAGGTCAGCCTGGTCTACAAATCGAGTTCTAACAGCAAAGGTTGTTACACAGAGAAACCTTGTCTCAGAAAATACATACATACATACATACATACCACTGAGACTGAGGATATGCCTCAACAGCACCTTTGAAAATCATCAATAAAGTGTAGGCAACTAGCATTTACTCCAGGAGATAGTTGTGTGGGCATGCAGGAGAGTGGTGTGTGTTGGGGCAGGGTGGGGGGAGAGGAGAATCCCTTGTATATGTGACAAGTTGGGCTCCATCAAATTCGAAACCTCTTGCAATGTGAATGAGCTGACAAGGAGGATTTTAAAAGTGAAAAAGTGGGAGAGTATGGGGGCATATGGGTGGCAGCTATCGGGACATAAAGTGAAAAATGCTTAAAAATCAAAATAAAAGTCAAAATGAAATGGTAAGCTCAGCTGGAAGAAGATCCTTACAAGCAATCTCGGGAATTGTTGCATATATGATGAATTCTCACCATGTAAAGAAAGACTTTTCAGGGGATTTCAGACAATGAGCTCCTGTTCCCATACAATACCATGATGGGATACCTCCACTGGGGGATACCTCCATTGGGGGATAGCTCCATTGGGGGATACCTCCATTGGGGGATAGCTCCACTGGGGGATAGCTCCATTGGGGGATACCTCCACTGGGGGATAGCTGCATGGGGATACCTCCATTGGGGGATAGCTCCATGGGGATAGCTCCATGGGGACTACCTGAATTAGTGGCTACCTGGATGTAGGATACTTTCATGAGTGGGAGACATATCTCAATGAGTGGATGCTTTCATGACAGATACCTTCATGAGGAAAAAGTCTCCCAAAAGTGATACTTTTGTGAGAGACCACTGAGGCCAGAAGGCCATTTTTACCAGTGTGCAGCCACTTCTGCAAACCTGCTGTCAGCAGCAAAGTAATCTCATTTGTCTGGCTGTGGCTCTCATGATCCTCATGCCAGCTTCGGGAATGAACACGTGAGAAATGAGCCCATTGTACGTAGTATACCATTGCAAGTTGTCGGTGCTTCTTCCAGAACAAAACATGACTAGACTGAAGGCTGCTGGGAAGATCTTTGGACCCCTGCACAGCACAATCAATTCTGAGAGTTCTTGGTTGATGGTATTCACCCAGCCATGATGAGCCACAATCTTCTCTCTAGTCTCTTGGCCCAAGGAGGATCTCCACATTGAACAATTGGGCTCAAGCCATGGGATGCTGCCATCAACATTCAGAGTGTACGTCCCCTGCTCTGTTAAACCTTCCAGGACTCCATCATGGTCACATCCAAAGGCTTGTTTCCTTGGTGATTGTAAATCTTGTTAAGTTGGTAACAAACAGTAACATCACATAAACCTTCAGATAAGACCAACAAGGGGCAGAAACATTCTGGGGCAGGGAAGAGAGCCAGCAGTGTGAAGACCATATTTAACTGCCCGACTGTGTCCGTGTATGTAAGGATAAAAGAACATTGCTTTCTGTCCCTCGGCTGTGAGAAGAGACAGCTAGGAATGTAACAGAGACAAAGTCAGATGGCTTCTTAAAAACTGTACCTCAAAACCCATAAACAAAACAAAACAAAACAAAAACAACAACAACAAAAACGGGCGTGGTAGCTCACGCCTTTAATCCCAGCACTCGGGAGGCAGAGGCAGTCAGATTTCTGAGTTCGAGGCCAGCCTGGTCTATGGGGTGAGTTCCAGGAAAGCCAGGGCTATACAGAGAAACCCTGTCTCGAAAAACCCAAAGGGGGGGGGGGCTGTGCCACTCTTCAAAAACTGAAGAAGGGTCTGGGCTAGAGAGATGACTCTGCAGATAAGAGCAATTGTTGCTCCTGCAGAGGACCTGGGTTTAGTTCCCAGCACTCACATAGTGTCTCACAACCATTTATAACTCTGATGTTAAGGGATCCAGTGCTCTTCTGACTTCTGCAAACACCAGGCACACACATAGTACACATATACACATGCAGGCAAAACACAAACATGCATAAAATAAATAATAAAATGCATCCAAAATGGCTTTCAAACTGGAGAAGGGCAGGAGAGAGAACCCCTTGAAGGCTCCCCGTCTCTTCCTCTCCTTGGTCAGTGTCCTGGGGTAGAAAACAATATTTACTGTGGAACATCTTCCCTTCTCTAGATCTAAGATCTAGAGGTAGATGCCATCTCAGAATGAGAATAATCATGGATAGTGTCCTGGGTGACACTGTATGTCAGCTTGACACACGTTAAGAGTAATCAGAGGAAATGGCCTCAGTTGAGAACCTGCCTCCTTGAGATCCACCTATAAGGCATTTTCTCAATTAGTGACCAGTGGAGGAGGGCCCAGCCTACTGTGGGTGGTGCCATCCATGGGCACCTGGGTTCTATAAGAAAGCAGGCTGAGCAAACCATGGGAAGCAAGTCAGAAAGCAAAACCCTCCATCAGCTCCTGCCTCCATGTTCCCACCCTGCTTGAGTTCCTGTCCTGACTTCCTCCAATGATGGATTGTGATCTGGAAGAGTAAACCAAATAAACCCTTGCCTCCCCAACTTGCTTTTTGGTGCTTGTCTTTTGTTGCAGTAATAGAAACCCCGACTAAGACAGCTAGAAACTGTATTTTATTATAAAAGTATGCCAAGTCATCTGACAGCATAGTAACTTGAATATATATATTGAATATTTACATATACATATTTAATATATACATAATATAAAATTCTATATTATAGTGTGCATATTATACATTGATATCATTTGTATATTATACTTATATTTGTACATTTTATGTATAATATTTATACAGAATGTACATGTATATATAGCTCAGTGTGTCAGAGCTATTTTTGACCTTACAGTTGAGTGTCACATTCTTGTCACCATTAGAGACTTGGAGTTGTTCGTGCCTGTCAGGGTTTGAGGAGGCTTTTCTCACCCACACAAAATCAGCAATAGAGCTGATAGAATCTGAAATGCAAAACCTAAAATTATGATGCTGTGACCCAGATATGTCTCAGTTTTCCTTGATGATTATGCATTTAACCTTTGTGACAAGGATGCCCCTGGTCTTTTGTTTCCAAATCAGCACTGAAGAGACAACACTCCTGGTCACCCACAAGTGTTGGCAAGGTATGGAGTGTGTATGTAGAAGGGTGGGTGGGGAGTATGCAAATGAAGTTTGCCAACAAAGTAAAACTCAGAAGTAAGTGATGTGCTGCACCTATTAGGCTGGTAGAACCTGGAACTCCTTAGCATTGAGATGTGATGGACAGGTATCACACATGCAGGCAAACAGTGGAAAACAACGACCAGTTCCCTCAGGAAAGAGCAATAGGGCGGCCTTCTTCCTTCCATTTTTAGATCTTGCATGGTGCTGTGGCCGGGATGCGGGGGGGCAGGGGGGGCGTCATTTGTGGAACTAATTCCGTTAGGTGGCTTTGCCTCAGGGCAGTAGGAGGATCCAAAGGGTAGTGTGAGTGCCTTCAGGGGAGCCAGCAATCCAGCATCGGTAGACAGCATGTACACCAAACAGGTCCTGAGCGACATTTGAACAGCTCTGAAGAAACGCAAGGGCTCACACTCCTCACCTGGAAGCACTGGGCTTGTTGGGTGCCAAGAACAAGCTTGCTGAGTCATCAAATGATAGCATGTGACAGGGGTTATGCGAAGTACAAGGGACAACAAGTGTGACCTCCCTGGCCTGGAGTGGAAGAGGCTAAGCACCCAGATCCATGAGCCAACTTCCTCATCTATCTCCTCTGAAGAAGAAAGAAAAGTGTGTGTGTGCGTGTGTGTGTGCGTGTGCGCGCGTGTGTGTGCCTGTGTGTGCGTGTGTGTGTGCGTGTGTGTGTGTGTGTGTGTGTGTGTGCGTGTGTGTAAAACTAAGACCCAAGTTCTCACCTGGCCTTTGCCTTCCCAGCTCGATGCTGAACAAGCTGTGTGCGTGGCAGTCCTTTTTCCCACACGAGGCCGTGGCTGGACTCCCTCTATTCAGCACAATCTCCAGCCACTTGGCTGAGCCGAGAACAGCAGGGTCATGGCCAGAAAGTTTCCATACCACCTATCCAAGTAAAGAGTCAGGGGAAAGAAATGCCCTTAGGATTAAGATGGCAGATTCAAACTTCCTGGAGGAAAACCCTACAGTACCCGATCAAAGAAGTGATGGACCGAATGCTTAGAACAGCGGTCAAAGGAGGAGTTGCTCAATGAAGCCGAAGGCTCTTTGTCAAAGAAAGCAATGCATTTCAAGGGGGAAGCAGAAGCTTCACGCTGCACTTCCCCCTCCATAAGAAGGCGGCTCATGTAACCGTCAATTATTTCATTACTGCATGGAAAGCCAGGCTCTATTATGTCATGGGAATGTCTCATGTTCTCTCTTTAAAATCACCAGGATTAGATGTTTCTCAAAACAGCCTCACAATGGTTTTTGCCCTTGAGAACTTGAACTTTGTTGTAGAGATAAAAGCAGGCCTCCAGTTTTGCTTCTATGTCCCTGCCTCAAACACCTGTTGCATGCAGAGCTACACACTGGCTGCAGACAGAGCAGGAAGCATGTGCGAGATGGTATCCTTGCCATGAGGGTGCCTCAGCCCGGTGGCCAACCACCTCTGCTGCCCTGCCCTTGGGCCAAGTCCAAGGTCTGTGCGGAGTGCAGTGCTGGGGCCTTCCGAGGCTCTTCCTTTTGGCTTGACTTTTTTTTCCTTCTGCTTGTCTGTGTGGATCTCTCTATTTCCTCCCCTGCCCTCTCCTACACACACCTGTATGCCTGTGCCCACTGTTCCATACTAACACGGATGAACAATCTTCAAACAGAACCCTCACCTCTGCAGCTCAGAGTTCCCACCCGCATTCCTCTCTTCTTTTATGTGTGGCTCTGCAGTGCCACTGTGCGCCTTCCCAGGAACCACCTCCGCCTCCTCTCTTCCTCCTTCTCCTCTCTTCTTCTTCTTCCTCTTCCTCCTCCTCTCCCTCTCCCTCTTCCCCTTCCTCCTCCTCCTCTTCCTCCTCCGGCTCCAACTTCTGCTCCTCCTCTTGTTCCCCCTCTTCCCATTTGATCCTTCTTCTATTCCTTCTCTAGATCCTGCTCCTGATCCCACTCCCTCCTCCTCTTGCTCCTGTTCCTTCTCCTCTTTTTCTTCCTGCTCATTCTCCTCCCTTTTTCTCTTTCTTCCTCCTCCTCTTTCTCATCTTTATTCTCCCTCCTGCTCATTCTCTTCTTGGTGCTCCTTCTATTACTGCTCCTTCCTCCTCCTCTTCTCATTGCACATTGTTCTGTGGTCACTGGCAATGTCGCCATTGTTGTCATTGGTTTGATTTGATGTTCATAGCTGCCTGGATTTAGTGTGGTTTCTGTTGCAGGGTTCTCTTTCCTCATCTCTGAGAAGTACAGGGACTGAGTCCCCACACATAGGCTCCTCATTGAGACCCCCACAAATACATCCAGAAGAACTTTGCATCCCAACAGATGCACAGACTGCAGCTCAGAAATGCCAGAGCCTCAGAAAAGCCATGTGGCAAGAGCACTCCAAACAGTCACTACTCCCTGGAAAACAACCCGAACACACACTGCATGTGCCTGTAAGCATCACAGCTTCCAACAGAAACCCCAGAAGCCAAGGAAAAAAATTAAAGTAGGTAGAAGGTAGGAAGACCACCAATACAGGGTCAATGATGTGAAGTGGCTCTATCACCAAAGACAGTCTACAGAGTCGGAAAAATCCCACTCAAAATTCCACTGACATTCTGCACATGAACAGATGAAAAAAATCATAAAATCCATACAAAAGCACAAATGACACAGGTAACCAAAATAGTGCTGAACAACAACAGCAAAAAATATATTGCTATATTGCTGAAGGCATCACAATAGCCAACTTCAAACTGTACCATAGAGCCACAGTGACCAACACAGTACAGTACTGGCACAGACAGACATGTAGGCCAGTGGAAAAGAGAAGAGGACCTGGAATACAGCCATGCAGCTACCGTCACCTAATAAGGAACTGACAACACACACTGGAGAAAAGGCAGCCTCTTCAAACAGAGCTAAGAACACTGGATTTCATGTGTAGCATGGCTTTTCATCAAGAATACAAAAAACGGAAACAACCAGCCAGGCATTGTGGTACAAGCCTTGAGGCAGAGGCAGGCAGATCTCTGTGAGTTCAAGGCTAGCCTGGTCTACATAGCAAGTTCCAGGCACCCAGAGCTACATAGTGAGACCCTGTCTCAAAATAATAATAAATAATAATAACAAGCAAACAAACAATACATTCTGGTAAGGTTGTTGGGGGAGAGGATCTCACACTGCTAGTAGGGTACAAATTAGTGCAGCCACTATAGATATTAGTGTAGGATATAAATGATTTAGCTATACCACCCCTAGGCATGTATCTGAAGGGTTCTAAGACATCTTACTACAGGGGATCCCTGCACGTCCATGTTCACCCTTCACAGCTGCCAAGATAAGAATCAGCCTAGGTGTCCCTCAACACATGAGTAGGTGAGGAAACATAGTCTGGACACACCGCGGAGTTTTATCTAGCCATAAATAGCATCAGTGTACCGTGCGCAAGGAAACAGATGGAACTGTGGATCATCACATGAAGCAAAGTGAGCCAGCCCTGAAAGGCTGTTGTGTGCTCTCTCCAATATGCAGAAATTAGAGTTTCAAGTGTATGAGGTGGAGAGGGGCTATCTGAGTTAGGGAAGGGGCCAGCGGGAGGGGAAGAGGGAACAAAAGAGGGTGAGAGGGATGATTATGGGGAAAGTAAAATAACACATGAGGGGAAAGGACGCTGGTGGCTCAATTGTCATCAACCTCTGCCCGAGAGAACACCAGCTGTCATGCTGCTGGTGGTGGTGGTGTCTATGACGCCTCCCTTGCAGATTCTTCTCTCTTGCCTGGGTATCTCCATACCCAAGGGTAGATCAATGACGAACCCTGAGCTGACCTGTGCCCTAGGTGGGCTTCTTAACCAGTGAGCTTTAATATGAGCCTCGCCAGTCAGATTAGCCCCCTCTCCAGCTCTGAACCCCAGTGTGTCGGGGACTAAACTCTTTCCTGGCTCTGAGAGGCAGGTGGCTTCCTCATCTATCTACCTGCCAAGCTCTGGTCCTGGGTTTCCTCTATCCCCCAGGAGCACCCTGGGCATCTCGGCAGAAGTCCATGCCTCTTGCTTCAGGTGTCTCTCCTGGTGAGCAGGAGACTCCCAGCACCTGCAGCCTAGCAAGCGCCTGTGGAAGAAGGGGCACACCTTTGCCACACAAAGCACAGGACTCATCAAGAGTCAGAGACTGAACTGGGGTCTAACTAGATAGAGTTTGAGCATTTTTTTAAGTGGGGCCCTCTGAAATGTGGCCCTTGTGTCTAGCTTCCCTCTCTCCCACAGGTAAAGGGCAACATAGTATTTATTCATCTATGAACCGAGTATGCATGTTTTATATTATTCTTTCACTCAGTAAGTGTCTGTGAAGGGCAGAAATGCCGGCTCCAGGACTAAGGGACATTCCCACTGTCCATAACTCTCTGTCTGCTGGGAAGTGGAGGATGCTCATAGGAAGAAGGACTCATGAGAGTATAGATGAAATCCAGCAGTGCTGAGGTGTAAAGCTGGCTGCTGGGGATTCCTGGGAGAGAGGAGCCTGAGTCCAAAATCATCAGAAAGCACTGACAACTATTAAGAGGGGACAGGAGAAAGGAGGGGCAAGAAAAGAGTGTACTACTGCACACGCAACAACATCCTCCTCCACGTGGCTGCAGCACTGTCAGGAGCAAGAAAGAGGCCTGGGGACCAGGGCTGGGAAGGCTGCTTGCAGCCTGCAACAGGCTGGGACTTAGTCCTATGGGGACAGAGCCAACAAGGAGCTTCAGGACAGATGTCTCAGGGCATCTGTTGAAGGAAGTCTTAAGGTTGGTTATATCTGTGCCTGAGTTCCTTCTAGAGGGTCAGAGAGGGAGGCCCCAAGCATATGAGCAAAGGACCAGTCAGATGATGAGGTAAGAAAACAGTAAGATCTCAGGAAGTGCAGGTGTCCAAACAGGTGTGATTTGGTGGCCATTTACCTATGAAAGTAAGGGAGGAACTGTGGGGATTGGAGGTACAAAAGTCATATGGTCTCCAGGGAGTGTGGACACACAATTGTTAGTGCTACCACAGAGCCCAACACTAGAACCCAGAAAAAGAAGGGCTGTCCGTTCTCCAGTGTCTGGAGACCTCACAGCATCCCCGGTGAAGGAAGTCTCATGACAATAAGCAGCCCCCTCCTAATGTTGGTGCTATGCACATGTAGGACGCTTAAAGACTCTGTGTGGTCCCAGTGACCAGCATGCTTCCTTTGATCCAATTTGACAGTAACAATAACCACAGCATTTGTCACCAGAAACTATTGATATGATAGAAACACCAGATGAGACTGTGTAGAGCTGGTTCTTACAATCAGAAGAGAGGGAGAGAGGGGTTCAGAGCAAAGAGTGTACACAGCTGGCAGATGGCAGTCTCCTGTCTCAACATGCAGAATTGACAGAAGACACCAAGAGCAGCATGGTTGGGCTCTCCAAAGTGGGGAGTCATGATTGAGAGTTCTCGAGGTCTCAGCTCCATAGAGGAAGGTAGTTCATTCCCAGGTAAGAAGGGGCTGGGCTGATTCCCAGGCTTGGGAACAGGATAAATGAGAAACAGGAAAGGCACTGGTACACACCAAAGCCCCGAAGCTCAGGGTGAAGAGAAGCTCAAAGCCCAGCTATGGGGACACTGGGAAGGGAAACAGACAGGATCTGAGCTGAGGGTGCAGCATTCAGACAGCATTGAGCAAGTCCTTACAAGGCAGGACCCCAACCTGGCCTGTGAACTGTGGGAAAGCCACCATGCAGAGACCATGCCTGTCCGACTGGTGTTTCAGTAGCCTGGCCATTCATGCTTCCAGTGCTAGTGTAGCATTCCATGCTCAGATCACTAGCAAGGGAACGTCTCTGGTGGACAGGGAAAGATCTCCAGGCCTGTTAGCTATGACATGTGTGCCTTTTGCTGTCTGGCCTTAACAGATAAATTGAACCTGTAATTAACAAGAACATTGTTCTGCTCTGGACAGGACGAAGATGAGGAGTGGAAGATGTCACCAAGTCTTTTCCTTCAATTGATGGAGGAAGGAAATAGCTTATACAAAGGTCAGTCCCAGATAATGCATGATCCTCAAGGGGTCACCCTGTCTGTGAATGTGCCCAGGTGCCAGTAGGTGGACAGGTCTTTAAGTGGACAAGCATGGTTTGAACTGTGTTGTGTATATCCAGCAGAAACCTGTCCCTTTCCAGTTTCTTATGATTCCTAAAAGCATAGAGTTGTAGTGGCTACTGACCAAGTTTAATAAAACAACCTGGGAAAGAAAGGGCTGATTCCAGCTTATAGTCTTCCATGAAGGGAAATCAGGGCAACCACTCAAGGCAGGAGCCTGGAGGGAGGAACTGAAGCAGAGTCCATGTTGGAACACTGCTTACTGGGGCTTGCTTCTGATGGCTGCTTCAACTTGCTTTTTTATAATAGTACTACCTGTTCAGGGAATGACACCACCCACAGTGGGCTGGGCCCACCCACATTAATGATTAACCAAGAAATGTCCACCTAGACTTGGCTACAGGCCAACCTGATGGACACATTTTTTAAAACTAAGACTCCCTCTTCCCAGATGATTCTAGCTTATGTTAAGCTGGTGAAAAAAATAAATAAACTAACCAGCATAGTTAGGTGGTTCATTGTCAACTTGGCACAACCCAAAATCACCTGGGAGAGTCTCAAAGAATTATCTAGATGAAGTCAACCCATGAGCATGTCTGGAGGGCGGGGTTGTCTTGATTATGTTCATTGATGTGAGAAGAGCCATCCCACTGGCTTGAAGCCCTGGGTGAGAGCAAGGTAGTGTGGGTAACTTATTCCTCCCTGCTCTTGACTGTGGATATGTTGTGACTGCTCAGCTGAGCTCTCCCTTTGACCTCCCTACACCGGTGGACTGTGGCCAAATGAACCCTTCCTTCCCTAAGCTGCTTTTTTTGTTGTTTGTTTGTTTGTTTTGGTCAGGGTATTTGTCACAGCAATCGAAATGAAACTGGGAAAACTGAGGAGAAACACACACGCACAGGCTGGAAATGTTCTAGAACTTTCCCCGGTTTTGCTCCCCTCAGCTGACCACACTCTTGTTTAGTGGCATGAAGAAAGGGATTACATTAAGGAAATGAATTCCATATGTACAAATCTTAATCCTCTCAGACCAAGACCCGTCTCAGTGCTGACAATTGCTTTGTCTATGGTTCAATTCCATTAGCGTAGCCAGAACCTGGCAGGGTGTGTGAGCGGATGGGCTCTCCCCTTTCAGAGATCTTCATCATAATTTGCCAAGACTGTTATCCAACTCCTTAGTTTCACCATACCCTTGGGATAAATCTTAACAGCAGATTATTGGCCAGTGTGACCCTGGTCCATAATACTGTTGTAGACATTTCTGAGAAATGTAATAATGATATAAAGAAAAATGTCTTCATATGTCAGTTAATCTTGGAACTCCTCCTCAATCTGTTGGATCTGGACAACAATGCATCAGGTAGGGAGGAAGAGAGTGGGGGGAGAGAAATTGATGCATAGAGAGGGAGATAAATTGATGGATAGAAATAGATAGGTAGGTAGATGGACAGATAAATAGATAGTAGATAATTATATGGATAGTAATGTACATATTTAATATTGATTCAAGGTGTTTATTCCAGTAATTTGAGTTATATCCTTAACAACAATTTTATTATTGCACTAAAATATAATATTTGCTATGCTAAATGTATTCTAGCATGTACTCACTAACAGACCACTAGAGGCAGGGACTCTAAGGATTCAAAGACAACCATGATGCTGTTACCATATGGCACCTGAGTTCATTAACGAGGAAGAAAGTCAAAGGGATCAAGTGACATTTATCAGGTGCTCAAAGCATGCAAAGACAAATGTTTTCTGTGCCATGTCATTCAGTCTTCATAGGAACTAGAAAATGAACACAGTCCCTTGTCAGGAAGGACCACTGGGAAGCCTGCTGTTTAAAGTTTGAGAGTTCATCCAAATGTTTACATGCAATGGAGCAGAACAGTTGCCATCAAAAACATCCACCCACTCACATACTCACTCGGCAAACTCGGTCTCCACCAGTTTGGATGCAATATGGATCTAAAGACCCCAAAATGACATCAGCTATCAGCATACCTACAGGGCTTTGTGTGTTACAGTGGCAGATGGGAGGGCCCAAGCTGGGGCAGTTATGTGAATTAGGATGAAAGCACAGTCAGGACCTTCAACAATCCATTCTGCAAGTCCAGGCCTGACTGGGGTCCCACTGGTGTGCAGGTGTGATGTATACAAGAATGGTGCTTGGCAAGACACTGCACTGCCCAGTCTTGTCTCTCGGCCTCTTCATCAACCTGTTTGTGCTGTGCGGTCATTGTCTCCCACCAGCCTTCAGGGTGCTTTCCACACAGAGAATGCCACATTCATTTTCTCCTGGGCCCTCTCCTGGGAGCGCCGCCCCCCCATACCCTCACAACCGTGGTCTCTGCTCACTGCCAGCCACACTCTTGCCCTCTCCATCCACTCTCCCTCAGGTTGGTGGCACCATCATCCACGATATCTTGAGCAGGAAAGACTCCAGTGCAGGAGGCCCTGGGCCCCTGCTCACCCTCAGAATTTGGATGGCTTGACTCCTCCTTTCCCTTTTCTCACAACCTTTCAGAGAAAAGGAAGGCAGAGGAAGACATGCCGGGGGAGGAATCCTCCCTCATAACACTGGGCACACAGAAGCTCCAGTCTGCGCTTACAAAGGAGCTTGCCGTGCAGGACCGAGGCAGCGACACACGCACCCCCTGAAGGAGCTCCCAAGGTCGTATCTCATGCCCCACTGACACCTCTCATGCCCAACACATCCCACAGCAGCTGTGAGCCCCCGGCTCCTCGTCCTCCCAGTGCTTGCCCCTTGGGCCTTGTGTCAAGAAGGCCTCCCTGGGGGTCTCTGCAGCGTGGCCGTCTCCTCGTTACCTGCACCCCACTCTGTCCCTTTGTACCCATCTCAGATACCAAGCAATAGATGTGTGGCTTCCCACGGTTGGGCCCAAGTCCCAAAGGGCAGGACCTGTCACCTCCTTGCCTTGGAAGCAAGGCCTGGTCCTTATTAATTAACACTGAATTTACTTTCCTCCTAAGGGAGGGAGCTCGGAAATGATATCAGACGGTGTGACCCAGAGGCAGATGGCACAAGAATTTCATTTTCACGGTCTTTTTTAACACTCTTGCAAGCAGTGTGCGAGCGTTTCTTTTTGACAAAAAGCAAGACTGAATTTAGGGTGGCAGGGATGGGGGTGAGGGGAGAGATTTGGTATTCCCATGGGAAGCCAGGTCTTGCAACCTGCAACATCCGGGCCTTAACCGTCACAATCCAATGGGCACAATCTGTTAGCATGACATCCAAGAAACAAGGAGAAGCCTCAAGCGTCTGTCAGCTGGAGGCCTGGGTTGTCATCCTCCAGGTCTTCAGTAGCTTAAATAGGGATCTCTTCATCTTCGAATCCCTTTCATTAAAACCAAAGGTTTGCCTTCTCAAATAATACATTAGCATTTTAATCACTAAGATTAAGCCCCACTCCAGCCCTCTTCACCACACCACCCTCCCCTTCCCTTCCATGTGAAAGGGCCCTGGCCTGCTTTTCACAGTCTTGGGATAAAAAGCTCTTTCTAGCTGCAGGAGAGTGAGGGCACCAAGTGCCCTCTGGGGGTCCCAAAGAGCTTCCTGCATTTACAAATGCCCATGACATTCCCGAAGGGATTGAAAAGTGCCCTGTGCAGAAGTGTCATGAGAAAGCAACATTTCGATGGCAAACTCTGCCCACCGAGACCTTGCAGAGGCGAGATCAGAGGGCTCCTTGTAAGGAGCTCTATTATGAAGCAGGGACTCCAGTGTGTGACCATGTCACTGGGACTGCTACAGGCGTACTCGAGTTGTGGCTCCCGCCCTGCTAAGTATTCTGTGCTGCTTCTGTTACTGAAAGCCTTGTTCTCAGAGCTGGGGAGTCTCTCTAGCAACACTAAGAAGCGGGTCCCTCTAAATAGCAGAGCAACTTTGCTCTCTGATGTCTTAACGTGACAGGTAAACTGTGTGGTGGTTGAATACCCACCAAATGCTGCAACTGGAAACCTGTCGGGTAGTTATCATTAGTAAGTGGCACTTTATAACACACTGAAGCGCCTTTCACTGTTGTCAGGGGTTTGAAACATAAGATTACTTTTTAACACAGAGAAGGAAGCCAGTGGGCCAAGCATGGCGATCACTCCTGTCAACTTAGAAGGCTAAAATAGAAGACCTAGGTCAGGACAAGCTTGCACTATGTTGTGAGACCTTGCCTCATAAAAGGCGGAGTCTGTAAGCCCAACATTTTGAAGACTGTATTTCAGAAAATCAGCTTATTAGGTGTAAACTTCTGTTCTCCTGCTGTAATTGTTGTCTGCCCCCATCTGCTAACCTAGACCTGGTCCTGGAAGCTTCTTGCCTCTGGACAGTCTAATATAGGCCTAGGATGTTTTCAGCCTCTGAGAGTTGCTGCTGAATAAGCTCACCCTTTCTGGTTCTTTCTGAGCTCTGGCTGGCTCGTTCAACTCAGCTGTTTTGGCTTAACCTCCTTCCCCAGCTGACTTACTCAATCTGGCTTCTCCGGGCTTCTCCTTAATTGCTCTGCTTGACCGAAAACTATTTCTGCCTATCTGTTCTAATCCTCTGACTCCTTCTCATTCTCTGGCTCATTCCATCTTCACCTGTGTCTAGCTTGTTCTCTCTTCAATCTGTCTCTGTAAAACTTTCCCCGTAAAACCGCCTCCCTCTCCCTCTCAACTCTACTGTATCCTGTACTGCACTCTCTCTTCCTGTATTGGTTGTCTGTCCCTTAAGTAGCTTCCCTTTCCTCTCTCATCTCTCATCCTATTTTGTCAAACCTTTCTCTGACACTCCTCACTTTGTCGACCACTCAATTAGACATCACTTTCAAACACAGCAGCTTCCTTCTACACTCACTTTAGCTTCATTGTTTGGGATTAAAGGTATCTGCTAAAGGTGTGTCTGTATTCCAGCCAGAGGGATTAAAGGTGTGTGCTAAGGGCTGACCCTCAACACAACTAGAAACAGGACTTTTCAGTAGATAACACAGTCTTAGGGTTCACAGTGTGACCAATATCCTGCAGCAATTAAGAATATTTTTATTTACTCCTTGACACTTTTATGTATGTATAAACTGTGTTGTAATCATATCAGCTCCCCTCTCCGCTCTCCCTCAGTCCCTCACCAGGTCCCCTCTCACCTCCATGTTTCTCTTTTTTGTGTGTGTGTGTATTCTACTGAGTCAATAGTGCTTCCCACTTGTACGTGGGTGTGGTAGCATCCGCCAGAGCATGTGTGGTCACAGCAGTAGTACCCCAAAGGAAAACGACACCCCCCGAGTAGCCATAAACTTCCAATAGGTCCTTAGCTAGGGATCGATTAGCTTAGTGGTGCTTAACGAGCCTCTCCCCGACCCATGCTGAAATGCTGATCCTGTGCAGCTGTTGTGAACTCATGAGTGTGTAGTGCCAGGGAAATGTTAGTGATCCCCCCAAAACCAGACAGGAACTGATCTGATGTAACTCATAGCAGGGTCTTCATTCTAGCTCAGGCCCCTCTAATGCACCGCCTTCACGCAGGACGTTTTGGTGGTGGTGGAGCCCCAAATGTGTATCTGGACAAGACTTTATAGTAAGCAGCAAGCAGGGAGTATGTGTGCAAGCATCTAATTAGAAAGCTACTGTGGCCTTTAACATAACTGACTGCTGCTGGGAGTCATATCATAAACTTAATTTTGGCTCCCCTCTGCACTGGTGGTCGTTAGGCAGGGGCTGGACTTGTAATTTGGGGTGCAATTTGTTAGGGGAATAACCTGGAGACACTGGTCTTATTGAGGGTGTCACCTGGAAACACTGGTCTTGTTGGGGATTAGCTTAGAGACGACTGGAGCTAAGCTCAAGTTTTGTGGGGGGTGGGGGTGGGGGGTACAACTTGGGAACTAATGCTAGGTACCAGCCTGTTAGTTTACCTGAGTTGAAACTTAGATAAGGTTTTCTAAAATGGAGTCTAAACTTAAAAGATTTGGCATCTCAGGTGCAACAGTCATGTCTTATCCAGAAGTCAGAATTTCATAGCTCTCTCATCTCCATCTTCCTGCTCTCACATTCTTTCATCTTCTCTCTCCTCAATGTTCCCTGAGCCTTGGTGAGATTGATACAGTTGCCTGTCTAGCGATAAGCACTCAATGGCCACTTCTTAGCACTCTGCCCATTAACAGCCGTCCATTTCAGACAGACACTTCTCTCACCAGGGTTAAGGGTAGCCCTAATCGATGGGTATAGACGAATACTTAGAAGGCAGTTTGACAACATGTCCACTTATCAAGACAACAGTAACAGGTTCCCACTAGGACCCGTGACTCCCATAGCCATGGGTTTTGAATCAGGTTTACAGTTTTCAGCATGAATTTCTTTCTGTAGAGCAGTCCTCAAATCCAATCAGAGAGTGGTTGGCTGCCCCACAGTGGCAATGTCAGTGGCACACTAGTGGGCATATTTTGCCTCGAAGCTTGTAGGGTTCAACTCTAGGTAAGGCCATGTATGGCTTTTCTTCCCCAGCATCTTTATGAAAGCCAGCCCGCAGGGAGCAAACTTCCTGGTGAGCTCCAGCTTTCTTTCTATATGTCTTTAGCAGTAGAGTCTTACTATACGGTTATGATGAGCAACCAAAAGTAATGGTCATAGCCTGTGTTGCTGTCACAGCATCTATGGGGCTTCGTTGACCAACAACTTCTTATAGGAAGCTACCCCACACCTGACAGTGGCATTTTCATCTAATAACATATGTCTTCTTGCATAAGCAAGATACCCTTTTTCACCAGGCTTGTCTCCTACCAGTCCAGATGATGATACACCTTGAACTTCAGTTTCAACTCTTTTATCACCTTCAAACTAGCTTCCTTCCAGTGGTACCATTCATGCCCCCTCCCCACCCTAGCATCCATCCTGTGCTGTGGATCCAGTCACTGAGACACTTCTCATACAGCTGCCCTGTCTAGGGGAGGGCACATAGAACTAGTTCGGTGACAAATGCAACAGTTGGAAATATAACTCCATTTTCTTATGAGTCCACATTCTGCATTTTTGAGCCCCCACCTCCTCTCTGACATCATCCACAGGCTTATCCACATACCTTGGTGGTGAAGACTATGTTGTGGTAAAATGAGGACTCTGATAGCCACATCCATCTCAGCCCTCATCTTTCTCAAGTAGAACATAGGGGAGGTGAGTGAGAACCCTCAGTGGTGCTGGCATCCATCCAGGCTCTGCTCCTGACAACATCTGCTGACCTCAGTCTGCCTAGGAAGTAAAGTGGGAACACCTCACTTGTGCATGTAGCCACTGGGTTGGTGTCTATAGCTTGCAGGCCTGACACACAGTTTAGAAACTAGTCCTTTGTGTCCATGTCTTCCTGAAGCTATTTCTTTCCAAGGGCTCTTGGCTAAGACCTCCTCAAAATGGTAGGTCACAATTCCTGGTCTAAACAATTCAACTGAGGCTCTATGTTTGGGAGATTCTAGATTGTAGCAAGCCGACAAAGCCAACCACAACCATGTCTTTACCTACCTGATGCTATTATATCTCTTCTCTCCTCTCTCCTCCTCCTCTTCCTCCTCCTTCTTTTCTTCTTCTTCTTCTTCTTCTTCTTCTTCTTCTTCTTCTTCTTCTTCTTCTTCTTCTCCTCTCTCTTTCTCCTATCATAAAACAGGTCTATAAACCTGTTACCCTATACATGCTTCGGTTTCTTTATTCAAATTCCTGTCCTAGGACAGATTGGTGTGTGTCAAGATTAGAGTAACAGCCCTCATTAACCTAGATATTGAATGTAATTTTTTTTGTCCATTTCCTTTTTCTCTGTCCTTGTGGCTTACAGACATGTGGCTGAATAAAGACGAGTCTTGGAATTTCCCTCAAGACTATGACCCAGAACTGATCAAGGAGGAAAAACGAAAGGAGTTAGAAATGGAGATAAGGGTTCAGGTATGCCTACACTCACCTCCAGTAAGGGGACGGGGGGGGGGGGGGGTTGACGCCATTTACTGCAATGACTACACTTTTCACAGCTTCCAAACTGATGGACAAGTCAAGACTTTACCCCGAGGACACACAAGGCAATTCATTTGAACACATCATATGTCCCTTGCATTCTCTCCTAGGTGGATGAGCTTATGAGACAGGAACTGAAAAACCTTAAGCTGGCTGTGAACAGAGAGATGGAAATCCCACCCCGGCAAAAGAAAGGGAAAAAGGTGTGTGTCAAACAAGCAGGGTCAACCACAGACAGCAGTGCCTGCCGGGCAGGTGGGTTGCACCTAGGGTGCCTTGCATCACGTGTGGTGGTTTGAGTAAGGATGCCTTCCCCCCCCCCTCCACCCCACACCTGGGCTCATATATTTAAATGCTTGGTCATCAAGGAGTGGTTCCACTTGGGAAGGATTGGGAGGTATGGACTTGTTGGAGGAAGTACGTCACTTAGGGCTGGGCTTTGAGATTTCACAAGTCCAAGCCAGACCCAGTGGCTCTCTCTTCTCCTGCTGCCTGTTCTACATATTAATGTAGAACTCTCAGCTATTCTCCAGCACCATGTGTGCCTGAATGCCCACCATGCTTCCTGCCATGATACAGGACTAAACCTCTGAGACTCTTAGGAAGCCCCAACTAGAGACTTTCTTTTATAAGTGTTGTCTTGGTCATGGTGTCTCTTCACAGCAATAGAACCCTAAGACATCAAGCATCCCTGCTTTTTGCAGATTTCACTGTTCATCACCTAGTGCTCAAAGATAAGGCCTTTATGTGGAATTAATCCTGCCATCAGAATGGCTCCTCCCCAGGACCAATCCATTACAGATTCACAGCACCCAAGCCCTACAAGAACGAGTACTATCAGAGGGACACAGCAAATGTCCCAATCCCTCCTCCCCTACCTGTTCCTGTAGGAAAAGCCAGTAGCATCAAGTCGGGTTTGTGAGTAGGAGAATCAGACTGAAAGAAACTGGGAAGATCAACTCTTACGTTGTCACAAATCCATCTCATGGTGGTTTGCAGCAACCAGGGAGACTGAAGGATGTACAGTTTGCTCCTTTAGCCTCCTGTTCCCACCATTATCCCTCACAGACAACCCTGCCACTGGGCCAGAATGCCCAAAAGACAGTAAGTCCAAGATTCCTCCCTGGCAGTGTTATCAAAGATACAAGAAACCTGTGGCTTGGAGACACTAAGCCACCCAGCCTGTGACTCAGGAGCTCAGTTGCACTGTGTTGAGTCTTGGCTCCTCAGGAGACACATAGTCTTAGGATACCTATCTTGGTCCATTTTGTGCTGAACATATGGCTTGACTCCAAGTCAGTTAGGTTGTCCCTTGGAGCTCTGTTCTAAAGATACAACTTGCTGGCCTGGTGTAGTCCCCTCTCTTTACAGGGACACCTCTGGATGCCCCTTTTCAATTCCTTATGTATCTTTATCTATAAAAAAAAAGAGTGTGTGTCCACAACTAGACATGAAAACTACACTGATCTCAGTGGGAAATGTATTCCAGAGGTGACCATAACCTCCTCTCAGAGGGCAGGCTTTCTCCTCCTCAGCAGCCAAGCCCAGGGCCACACCAGTCTTATTTCCCTTCTCTGACCCCCATCTCATTTCCTGCAATCTACAAGATGCCACTGTGTCACAACAGGCACCGGGTGCTGTCAAGAGCTAGAAGAGTTTGTACAGTTCCTTTTTGTGTAGCTAGAAGAGTTTGTCCCAGCTCTGGTGACCTAAGGATGAACTTCAAGACAAGCTAAAGCTTAATTGGTAACAACTGGCCTTATAGGGAGACTACTAGCCAGCGATGGGACGCAGAGGAGGACAGTACCTGACAGTTTCTAGCACTTGCTGGAGGTGGTGACTTGGATCTTATCTAACATCCAGATCAGTCCTTTCTGAACACAAGTCTGATGTGGACATTCTTCATTCATACCCTCTAATGCCACATCTGTCTTTCAGGAACAGACAATAGTCTTCCTGCCGGAGGTCTTTGGAAACCCCAGAGTGGCTCTTGTTTCTTCGCATATCAGGGCACTCTGGGGCATGTCTTACTTGAGCTTCAATAATGGGTGGGTGCTGTATTCACTGGGGACACCTTGTTAATATCGTTCTTCTACTTAAGGGCTATGAATGTAGGAATGTGTAGACATTAGTAACCTTCTCTGGCTCATAGCAAACCCTAATTGTATATTATTGTATGGATGGACTAATTGTTAAGTCTAGCTCCTCTGTGGGTTGGGGCCTATAGACTCATTTGAGTATTGGAATGTCACACTCAGGCCTCCAGAGAAAGTGAAAAAGATAGAAAAGTAAGTTAAAATAAGTTTCCAATAATAATAGAGGAAGGGAGAGTTCTAAGCTATTTTTTTAATTCAAGGGACTTTCTGAAGGGTTAGGACTTTTTTAAAAATTCTATTTATTTATTTAATGTATGTGAGTACACTGTTGGTATCTTCAGACACACACTAGAAGAGGGCTTCGGATCCCATTACAGATCGTTGTGAGCCACCATGTGGTTGCTGGGAATTGAACTCAGGACCTCTGGAAGAGCAGTCAGTGCTCTTAACTGCTGAGCCATCTCTCCAGCCCACTTCTAAACTAATTTTTATGAGCCCTCTAGCATCCTGAAACCAAACCCAGATAAAGACAGAACAATAAAAGAAAACTAGGCATCAATATTCCTGATTTACAGGGCCACACATATCTCCAAGAAGAGAAGCACTAGCAAACTGAATTTGCCAACAGTTACATGCGTTTTGCTGCAGGGCCATGCGATGCAAGGACATGCACAGATAGGTCATTGTGCCCACCACACTGATGGGGTGGAACTGAAAAGCTTGAATCACTCATTGTTACGATCGTCTGCCTTGGTCTTCTGTGTCATTTCAGAGACACGGGAAAGAATGTGACAGTTCAATATTCCTTCGTGAGAAAAACTCTCAACAAGTTCAGTATAGAAGGAATTGACCTCTATAGAGCACAGATGTGTTTATCAACCCTATGCTATGTTCATAAGAAGATACGGACAGACAGACAGACGGAGTGACAGACAGGTGGATGTATATGGAGCAGGACAGAGGACCCAGGCAGCCCTGTGCACAAATACACAGGACTGATTTTTGTCAAAGACGCAAAAGTGATTCAAAGGAGAGAGGAAGCCTTCAGGACTCATCTACTTGCTCGTTTTAATGACATCCTTGCTTATTTCTTTCAGAAAAATAAAGGGGGGAAAGGCCGAAGAGGGAAACGGGGAAAGAAGGAAAAGGACCTGACAGCTGACAGGTGAGGGGTCTGTTTGTTCAGGGGACAAACGTGGGGAGTGGACAGCAGAGAAAATAAGAAATGCAGAGATGTACCCCAAATCCCAGAACAGGCCTGGGCAAGACAGCCCCTCTCAGCTCTACCTTCTGGACAGAGTGTGGGGAGCAGTGGGCACGGGGGGAAAACCCTATACAGACTCTAGATTAGGAAAAAATGTGCAGCAGGACCACCTGCCTGGAGGTAAAGCTGCCTGTCACATCTGAATTCCAGTAACTTTTCAAAACTCTAATATGTTCATGGAAGTCAAGGGGCTGATGTTTATTAAAAATGGCTTAGGAAATAACATCATGAAACCTCAGAACATACAAGCTGAGGTTCTTCTGGACAGAAAGGGCCTCCTGTCCTTTACAGCATCAGCCCACTCCCCACCTACCCTCTCTCCATCCTCCTCTCCCCATCCCCTCACCTCTCCACCACACACACACACACACAGAGAGAGAGAGAGAGAGAGAGAGAGAGAGAGAGAGAGACCACCCCTGTGCACTCCTTTCTGCTTGCTGAGGGACCTCGTACAGAGATGCAACGAGGCTGAGTCTCCAAAGGAGGGATGTTTACGGTCCTTGAGTTAGCCCAACTTCAGACTAGTACCTGGCTTTAAATGCCTGTGTTTTGTAAGCTCAGCATGCGAGAATGCAGACATCACAGTGTCAAGTTCAGTTAACACCCTGCTGGTTGGAGGCCAGGCACCGTTCTGAAGTACCCTCTCTCACTGAGTTTTGCTCACAGTGGACATGAGTGACATCCGTGGGGGAAAGAAGCCTACCTGGATTCTCTGTTTGTCCCTTTGCAGTCACTCCTGAGGTAGCCAGAGTACCCCACAGCTGGTGCTCACTTGGAAGTAGCCCCCCTTGAGGTTACATTGTTTGGCTGGCTGGTGCCTACAGGAGTCCTTGGGTCCATTTTGAGACCCCAGTGCTCTCATTCATGGAAAGACAGACATCTATCATTGCATCAATGTTGAAACTGCCAAGACAGAGATACATGGTTGTTTTGAGGAGGTTCTGGCCAGGCAGACCCTAGAAGCACAGGTGTGTTTCAGGGGCTTTTATATCGTGACTTCCTCCTATGTTCTTGCCTTGATTCCAAAGCAGAGTGAAGTAATAAGAAACCAAGAGCTAATACCAGGTCCTTCCATATGACCCTGCTCCTAGTGAAAAGTATTCACCCACCTTCCTTTGCCTTTGAAGTATCACCAAATACAACGGTGCTGACCAGCATGGCCGCAGATGGATAATGGACAATGGCTGCTAGACACTGAAGGTGTTCTGGCATCCTTCCTTGCACTTGAATCTGTCATAAATAAATCAGAGGCAATCTGTTCTAGTTTCCTTTCTAATACTATGATAAAAACACTCTGACCAAGAACAGTTTAGGAAAGAAGAAGGCTATTTCAGCTTAAAACTCCAGGTCATAGTCCATCATTGAGGGAAATCAGAGCAGGAACTTGAAGGTGAGCCTGCTTGTTGTTCCACACAGCATTAACTCCAGCCAAGTCTAGGACCACCTCCCTAGGAAATGGTGTCACCCACAGTGGGTTGGACTCTCCTATATCAATTTATGATAAAGATAGTTCCCCACAGGCCACTCTGATCTAGATGACCCTTCAATTGAGACTTCCTTCTCTGATGACTCTATTTTATTTTATTTTATTTTATTATTTTATTGTTTGTTAGTTTGTTTGTTTGTTTGTTTGTTCTATTTATGTGAGTACACGGTAGCTGTCTTCAGACACACCAGAAGAGGGCAGCAGATCTTATTACAGATGGTTGTGAGCCACCATGTGCTTGCTGAGAATTGAACTCAGTACCTGTGGAAGAGCAGTCAATGCTCTTAACCATTGAGCCATCTCTCCATCTTCCTCTGATGACTCTTAAGCTGTGTCACATCGAGGGTTAAAGCTAACTAGAACACAGCTCCTGGGTGAAAAGATATGAGACCGTGTTTTCCATTCATTTCAATGTCCAGAAATATAAATCTACTGGCAGCCACCTCATTCCTTCAACTTTAATCCTAAAGACCAGCCTCTAGGATCCTGTTAGCTCTGCAGTAATACTGTAAGATAACTTCTGTTTCTCTCATCAAACTAAGAAACCTTTAAACCAGTAAAGTCATTATACTTTAGGGCCATTTTCAAATTGGAAATTCTTGTTTCCATATCAGAAGTTCATTTAACTATGAAAATAAATCCAAATACAGGTTTGGGTTTGGAAATTCTTAATATAGTTTCCTCATGTTAGAGAATCGTTTTCAGTTTCGTGTTAATATTTGATGTCTACATTGCATATTTACATTAAGCAGGTATTCCTGTGGAAATATTTGGCACTTCTGTGACATTGTTTGGGTCCTGTCACTCCAACTGTCATAGCAATCAAACCTTCCTCTGTTGTCCACAGAGGGTACAATATTTTAAGTATGATTGGCAAACACAGACCCAGTCAATCGAGGCCTAGGGTCTCTGAACTGAAACTTGCCTGGTGGGATTCAGCTTGACTCTAACGTAACATTCTTTAATTTGTTTTTAAGATCATTTTAATCATGTTCATTCAAACTACTGTACAGTGAGAAAGCTTTTTCTATGAAGTTACAATTTTTATTTCCAACAAATAAAAGGCAAGACTAGGCTGGCAGGACAGAGAAAGCGAAAGGATAAGCTGTCCCAGAGGATCTAATTGAATGATATTCAAGCTTAACCTACTGCATGTCTGTGAGCCAAACCCCAGTTAACATCATCAGGGAATTCACCCATCAGGCAGAATACCGTGACTATCATTTTCAGCTGTTATAAATTATCCGTGTCCTGGCTGTCTGCCCAAGCCCCTCTTTGACAAGTGTGTTGTGGTGGTGGTTTAGGCATGCATATATAACACAGAACCACACCCTCCCAACACACACACAGCTTTGAATAACTTGTCTCCACATATGAATTATCTTCAGACATGAGTTGTGGCAAACACCCTTCGTCCCAGTACTCAAGAAGCAGAGGAGGCAGAGCTTTGTGAGCTCAAGACCAGCCTGGTCTACATAGTGAATTCCAGGACAGCTAAAGCCACATCATGAGACCCTGTCTCAAATAAAACAAAACAAAACAAAACAAAACAAAACAAAACAAAAAGTATCTTCAGGTGGGGCGTGGTGGCATGTGCCTTTAATCCCAGCACTCAGGAGGGAGAGGCAGATGGATCTCTATGGGTCCAAGGCTAAGTTTATCTACACAGTGAGTTCCAGACAGTCTGGGCTATATAGAGAGACCTTTTGCTCCCCCCCCCCAAAAAAATCACTGGGACAATGGCTTGGTCAGCCTATGAATCAGTGAGCTTCAGGTTCAGTGAGAAACCATGTCTCAGAAAAACAAGGTGGAAATAAATTGAAGAAGACAACCGAAACCAATCTCTGGCACATACACAGAGACAGATAGACAGAAAGACAGGAAGACAGAGACAGAAAGACAGACAGAGACAGAGAGAATTATCTCCAGTTTCAGCCATCCTTACTCCTTGTAGATATTAAACCACTGTACTATGAAGTTAAAAAGAAACAGAAATTTCATGAAGGCTAATGATCTATGGCTCACAGATGCTAACTGAAAATAAAATCCCAGGCCCATTGTATTACTATTATCAAGTAATTTCTAATTCATAGTTGGACAATCATAAAGACTGATGGAGTCATAGTTGGTCTCAGATGCCCACAAATATAATTCTTATTAATGGGAAACATCTAGTATCTACATGGTTGGCTGAAAATATTGTTTTCAAAAAGCCTAATTTATCGCCAAATTGTAGAAATCTTTCAAAAGCGCATTTATTTGCATACATGAAAGCATACGTCAGAGCAGCTGAGGTCGAAGTCCTAGTTTGTTAGTGTATACTGATGACAGAGACAATGTACTTTGTCCCCAGGACCATCGAGTCTCTGTACCAGGAGCTGGTTGAAGAAGGCCTGCTGGTCCAGGCTCTGAAGGTCAATCTCTCGGATTACATTGGTAAAGTACACCAAGCCCAATGCTTGCATCCGTTGTCACATGGCACTTCGTGGGCTTAGAAATGCATTTCTCTTTTCAAACAGAAGATAGGTCATGGTAGCTGCTTGTAGACTGATTTTTAACCTGGCGGGCGGTGGGGGGGGAGGACTCTGAACAAAGAGGCTCCTTGAATAAAACCAATCCCTTAGTAGGGCAGAAGCCAGTTTTTTCAACCCAGTAGCAGACTCCCCTGGCCAGTTCTTTCTGGCATGACCTGATGTGAAGAAATGAATGGGTCATGCATTTGTGTGGAAACGTATCGCCCCTGCGTGCTTCTCTAGTGCACAACCCTTTCATATGAGGTGTTCTTTCCAGAGTCCTTCACTCACCAACCTCTGATTGGGTGTAGACCAGCCAGCCAGATGGCAGGGGCTTTGGATAGCACTTTGATATTGATCATTACCTCCCAGATCCATTTCTGATTTGGGGACAGACCACCTCAGGTCTGCAGGTTTCCTTCAACAGGAAAGCTGAACAGACTTCCTACATTGAGGGAACTGTGGTCAACCACGTGCGAGATGTTCTCAAACACACCACCCAACACTGGGAAGAGCCTTGACCTCAGTATAGTTCAGCCAGTTCATTTCTGTTCTTCTCTCCCATCCTTAGAGTTATAATGACCAGTTCTCACTTGTCCTCTGGCACACTGGTTTGGGGTTTTTTATTTTCTTGGTTAATTTAGCATTTTTACAGAGGCGTCCCTCGGCTGGCCCTGGGTAACTCATGCCTTGAAAGATACTTGCTCAGCAGCCTGATTTTCCTGTATGTGGACAGGAGAGCAAATGTGTGGACCAGGTCTCTGAGCCTCCTCCTCCAAATGGGAGAAAACAGGGACCTCGTACACAGCAGGCTGCATAGCCAGCACACTTCAAGGACCAGGGTGACATGGTGCAAGTGCAGTGGTGAGCGCTTGACAATGTTAGAGCCTCAAGTGTTAGAGCTTCTAGGCCCTGGTGGTTTCCTCTTTCCTCCTTAAAACCCCAGACATCATCCACACCACCGCAGGTCAGAGCTGCCCTCTCTGCCCCTGCCGAGATACCAGGCTGCAAGCACTGGTCCCACGTCCAGAAGCCCAGGAGAGCAGGCTCCTGGCCAGATCTCAGGTACCAAGAAACAAAATATCTAATTTGACTTGGCAAACACTGCATGGTTGATGGTGTTCAAACGTGCTCCTTTTGACTAGCCCATATCCCACCCTGGAAGCAACAAGCTTTCAGGTTCACAGGCAAAGTGTTCTGGGCACTTCTCCAATGCAGGCTCCTTTGCCACAGTGACAAGGCTGGATGTCCAGTGCTCGGGACCCCTTGATCAGGATAGGTATGGTCCATTCCTGCCTCAGAATCCTTGTCCTTTTTCTGGTTCTTTTGATGCCTCCATTTCTGCTACTGTGGATGGAAATGACAGCAGCAGCAGCCTCAGTGAACAGATGCCAACACTGAGTGAGCCACACCCCAAGTTCTCAGCCTTTATTAGATGCTGCTCCCGCTAGTCCTCTGCCTATGCTGTTGTCACCTTCATTGGTGGGCTTGGGGTGTCATCAAGAAAAGGGCTGGTGCCTTTAGAGCGCCCTGCACCCCCATCCCCCTCCTACCTCACATCTACTCAGAGCACCAAGAGACCCAGTCACCTACAAACAACTCAAGATGCTCCCGAGTGGACTTGGCACACCACGGCTCAGCAGCTGCAGTGAGTAATGAGAAATGGACCAAAGTCTTCTTAAAGCCAGTTCCATTCTCCTTGGTGCTCATCGCCTCTGCTAAAGCCACAAGCTTCCAAAACTCCAGTCCTAGAAGCTGCGGAGTATCCCGGCACTGTGTACAAGCGTGATCTCGCAACAGAGTTCACCTGGAGATGTCTCTTAGGTCATTTGATATTTGTACTCTTTTGGAAACTGAAGAGCCTGAGGCAAACACAAATGCAGTTCTTCAACATTTCCAGAAAATTTTTATCATACATCATTAAGGCTGGATTTTAACTCTGTAGCCGCATAGTAGCTGGTTTGTCCATAGAGAGCCATGCTACAAGCTGTCCCTACCATGTGTGGTGAGCACTCAATGTCTGTGGTGTGCCAAGGAGCCCTGTTTATGTTCATAGACCCTCCTGTGTGCCTTCACCCCTGGTCCTGAAGGATTTCCTTAAGAAGCTAGATTACTGGCTGTGGAGAATGGTCAGTCAGTAAAATGCTTGCTGTGCAAACACGGGGATCTGTGTTCTATCCCTGGAACTTGTAGAAAACAAGCCAGGCGTGGTGGTGCCTCCTAGGGCTGGGAAAGTGGAGACATCCAATAAGCCTAGCCTGCCTACTGAGTTCCAGGCCAATAAGAGACCCTGTCTCAAAACAAAGGTAGATAGACAGCTTCTGGGGAATAGCAAAGATTGACCTCTGGCCTCCAAATACACACACACACACAGGCATTTTGATAAACTGCTTCATTCTCCATTCCTTTCTTATAGCTATATTGTATAGAATGGAAACTCGGATGCCGATCTTGTGTTGATCTCCAGGATCCTTTGTGTTTCTGGTTGCTTTCAACTGTGCTCTTCCACGCTGCTTCTCTTTGTTTTGCTCACTCCTGTGCCTGTGTGCTACGGCTGTCTTAACCCATTACAAGCCTAGTAGCTTAAACAGTAGAAATGGACCAACTCTCGGTTCTGCAGACTGGAAATCCAAGTTGAGATGTGGCGGGGTGGGTTCCTGCTGTGGCATTCGGGCCCCGTCTCCCCTGCTTCTGGTGCTCACTGCCCTTTCTGGTATCGCGTGATGTGTGGATGCTTCACCCCATCTGCACACTCATCTTTGGGTCCTATCCACCCTCCACATGTGTCTTTCTCTGTATCCAGTTTTCCCGCTCCTAGACGGACAGGAATCCTGCTAATTTTCAGGCCCCTGGTGGACCCATTATCCAAAAGCATCTTCACGGATCCTCCTCCCGGGTAAAGTCAGAGGGTGAGAACTGGGCTTGAGAATGCCAGTACACAGATTGTACTAGAACTGAGTTCAGCACTCTGTGCACGCCTTGTTTCTCTTTCAATTGCTGTGCATTTCCTAGCCCTGTATCACACCCTCTATCCCTGAGACCTTCTCTCCTGCTTCCATCTTTTCTCTCACAAGATCGGGTGCTTGGGCAGGGGATCCAGAACTTCCGGTACCCTGACTTTGTAGATGGGAAGAGATAATGGCTCCCACTCTGGGCATCCATAAAACACAGAGACGTGCTTTCAGAGTGAGGCTCCTAACTTGGCAAACAGCCCCGGCTAGTTGGCTCCTTGCCTCTATCAGAACCAACACCCACTAATTTAATTTAATAGAATTTGTTTAAATAAAATCTGCTAGGTTCCAGAAAATATGGTCCGCCTGGATATTAATATGGATTTACACAAGCAAGAAAATTGAGGTTGCTTTCACTGCCCCCCTAATGTCGTGTTTACTGGCAGTAAGCACTAGATTTAACAGTTGCTACAGGGTCTCTTTCCCTTCTGGTAGAGGCTAAATTAACCATTCTGCTATTTATTACCTGCTCGTTAAAATGCAGGAGTCTCCGGATCCGTAATGGAAGTGTCCACTATCACTCATTCCGCCAACCAATACAGTTGTCCTTGCCAAGGGCTTCTTTTTTTTAATGCTGAGAATTTGGAAGGCTTCCCTGCACAAGACAGAGGCCAGTCTCTCGGTTTCAGCTCTAATTTTCCTCACGTTTGGGAAATGTTCTAAGCACTGGGCGTCTTCGGCACTTCACACACAGGAATGCACTCCTTGCATCTCTCTCTCTCTCTCTCACACACACACACACACACACACACACACACACACACACACACACTGGGGTCAGTGAGCACCTAAAGTAGGGAAGACACATCTGGGGAGTGAATGGGACAATCAAATGCCCTGCCTCATTCTGGGGGCATCTTCTCTGTGCATTCAGAAACAGATCACGGGAATCATAGCAGTATATAAAGGTCCATCCTTGTGACAAATGGAGACAGCCAAACTAATTTTCTTGGTGACCTTATCTAAATGAGTTAGAAAATAACACTTCAGATTTATGGCTAGTTACAATTAAGCCCTTTGATATCTTTAATTAAACCTGTAGAGATTTATTTCTATATTATTCCTTTGGTAACCCTTTAAAAATGATAAAAATGTAAATTAATATTGCCCTCAACAGGAGCTGTTTCTATTTGTCCTAAATTAGACTCAGACTCTTCCTCTCACTGTGCTGCTCGGGCACACAGTCCATGTGGCCCTCACAGGATTGATGGTGGCACTTTCCACCAATATTAGACATAATCTTTCAGAGTCTGAAAAAAATTCCTGCAATATTTTAGCTTCTTTGTATGTCACTCAGAACTTTATCTCCCTTCACACAACCCAATAGGGTTTTTTTTTTTCTTCTTTTTCTTTCTAAGTGATTCTGAGTGACCAGGCTGGGGACCAAACCCAGGGCCTGGAACATGCTAGGCAGACAATATTATTTTTTCCACGGGAGATTATTGCAACAGTTCGCGTAATTTGCCTTTTATCACAGCTGGTACAGCCATGCTTTCTTGCCTGGTTTCTCTTCAAACCTTATCTAAGAAAAGATGCCCTGGGTTCATTCTGTGGCTGAGATTTTAAAAATCAAACAGATAAAAAACACCTCTCTTACCAAAGGCAACTTGGGGAAGAAAGAGTTTATTTGGTCCATGCTTCCAGGTCTCAGTTTATTGTTGACAGGAGTCAGGCAGGAACTCAAAGCAGAAACCACTCATGGAGGAGGACCTCTCTCAGGCTCACCGTTCTGGCTTTTGCTCACTTACCCATGTTTGGCTAGCTTTCTTATACAGCCAAGATCACCTGCCTAGGGAGAGCACTGCCCACCATGGTCTCAGGCTTCCTACACCAACCCCTATACACATACATGGTCACAGGTCATTCCTTCCCCCTTGATGACTCTAGGCTGTGTCAAGTCCACAGTTAAAGATGAGTAGGACAGACGTGCTCCCCCATGGTAGCTCTTCCATGTTGTGTTTGCATTCTCTTCCCGTTCGTTTTTCAGACCAGTGTGGTTTCCCATTCACTCATCCATGTTCCCTTCCTCCCCAGGTGAGTACAGCTACCTGGGGACAACTCTGCGCCAGGTGGCCATAGAGCCCATGCCCTCCCTCCTGGATGTCAGACAGCTCATCACACTGTATGGAATCTTGCCTCTGGGTAAGGATGGACCATTCTCACAAGCTGGGACAGCTTCTTGCTTTGATGGTACTTCCTGTTTGACACCATGAGGGTGTTTCCCGTTCCCAGCTGAGGGTGTGAAGCCTTGTCTCTCTTCCATAGTGCTTGCCCAGCAGAGAAGGGCATGCTGGAAAGAGAGCTTCTGTGCCATCTCTGGGTCTGGTTCGAATTACAGCAATCAGCTGGAGAGAGATGGCCTCTGTGAAGCCAATGAGCTGAGCCTGAGAGCTAAGGTGGCTGGGTGCCTTCACATACTACCTTCTATGGCTGGGACCTGATCCCCCACCATCACGGACCCTTATCACTGCTGAGAGTTCCAGCACGGTTCTTCAGACACATCTCTAGAGTGTGCCTAGGGATGCAGGAGGCATGTAGCCCCTTCCTTCCCTCTGTTGGGTGGTTGCTGCAGGAGGGCAGCCCAACAACCCACAGAGCTCTGCCTGCCCCTCTGAAACTAGAAATCAGGGCTTGTTTCACCTACTTCAATAACTCTCCCACTTTGACTTAAGAACCTTAAGTCTGTTGGCAAGAAAGCTTTAAGTCCTCTCCTGACATTACGTCAGAAGTAGTAAATGTAATCTGGGGGCAATATAAATGTACAGGTACTATATTTCATACTGCATCACGTACCAATATAACACATTGGAGCCCAAGATTTAATGTCAACACACTCAATGTGTAACATTCACAGGGCCAACTTAATAAAACACACTGAGCATCACACCTTATTGTAACATAGTGGAAGTCAGAAAATGCAACGAGCCAGTAGGTGTATAAGAAACCCTTCCTTCCACACTGGTTGGTTCCCTTAGCTCACAAGTCCCTGCACATGTGGTTTTCCACCCTGCTTCAAAAGGACCCCACCCCTGCCTCCCTTCATCCCATTGTCTTGGAGAACCCTCCCACTACCACCCACTCCCCCCATCCTTCCCTCACCCCACTCCACGTCCCACCCCAATCCTGTGCTGTCTTCAACAGCTGCCAAGCCCTCCTGACCACAGAGTCAGCAGGAGAGCTGGCTCTCCTGAGGGAGTTTTATGTCACCTGTCAAGATTGCAGATACAAGAAGCCCTGTGCACAGATATGCCTCCAGGTGTTTAAACTTCATATGTCACCTCCAGCTGCCCGTGAAAGCAACCTGGGGAGAGGCTGGGGTCTTCTAGCACAGTTCTTGAACCTGCCCCTACACACACACACACACACACACACTCATAGGGGAATCCTCACATGGAAAGTGCCTCCTATTAGAAAAGGAACGAGGCAAGGCCTTAGGGGCAATGATTGTTTGGATCCCTTCAGTGTGGCCGCTTGCAGAAACCCACACAGGCTAGTGTCTACACCCAGTCATGAAACAAAGCCTAAGTGGCTAGGACTAGGGTTGAGGCCTCCTAGACCCCTCAGAGTATAAGAGAAAGCCCAGAACGTGTCCAATCAGGTCCTGGACAATCCAGAGGACACAGAGAGAGTACTTTCCTGAGCAGGTGTGGGTCGTTGTCTGAAGAAGGTTTCTATTTATGGTCATGTACCCTCCGAATCCTACATCTCCAGATGATAGTAAAGTTAGGGAGAGACGGAAATAGGGTCAGGACCCAGAACACCAGGCCTCTCTGCAGTCCTCCAGACCTTAGACAGATGCTATGCCCAAAGCTAGAAGTGTCCCAAATCCCTAGACCATGCCAATGGAATGAGGATCCCTGGGTTAGCTGGGTCCCAAGCACAGGGACCTTCCCTGGACCACCCTCTTCACCTTCGAGTGGCCTTGGGTGATCTCTCCCTAGAAAATCGATGCCCTGCATTCAAGTCTGGCACATCCTCCCCGAGGTCCGATTCTCCCCGAGGTCCCACCCTCCCTGAGGTCCCACCCTCCCCAAGGTCCCACCCTCCCCAAAGTCTCACCCTCCTCAAGCTCCCATCCTCTCCAAGCTCCCATCCTCCCCTCCGCCCTTCATTCCTGCCACCTCTCCCCAGCTGTCTCCCAGCCCTGGCCCCGGCCAGCACCCTTGACAAGCCTACAATTCCCATCCACCTTTCAGATAGTCACTGTCAGCAGTCTCCTCACCTGCCCATCACTGTCCCCTGACACCTCACCAATCAAAATGTATGCTGCTCCCTGAAGACCAACCTGATCAGCCACTGTGCCTCCATCACCAGGACCCTTCTCACACACTGCTCCTGGGATGCTCTACTCCAAAGTCTCACATAGATGCCCCCTTCTCCCAGGGTCCAGATGAGACCCCTACCTGAGTTTTAGCTTCTCCAGCATTTGTGGATCTCGAGGTTCCAAGCACGCTTTGCCTCCGGTTGCGAGTTCAGCCCCATCCTGGCTTCCCATTGCAGGCTCATCTCCTCGGGGTTCAGCTTCCTTCTGACCATAAACCCTCAGCAGCACAAGATTTTTCATACTTAAAACCCACCCTACTCAGCACAGGAGCTCCCGGGGCTTGCCAGAGCCACACCCAAAGCATCCTTCCATGTCCAAGAATGAAAGAGCCATTCTCTCTCCTACCATCAGAAAATTGCTCCTCCATCACACCATGTTCCTGTAACCCCCTCTGATCACATAAACCTCCGTTATGTCACTGGAAAGAATATGTAGAACACTGAGTCACTCTAAAGAGACATTTCTGACTTTCAAACAATAAAGTCTTTTCAATGATACTTGGAAGGAAAGGAAAGGGCAAATTATTTTCAAACAATAAAGTCTTTTCAATGATACTTGGAAGGAAAGGAAAGGGCAAATTATATTGAGCCAGGCATGATGGCACATGGCTGTGATCCTAGCATTAGAAAGGGAGAGAGAGAAAGGATCAGGCCAGCCTGGGCTATAAGGTAAGAACCTGTCTCAGATTTTATGATTAATATTATTAAAGTCACATATTAATAGCCAAGACATAGGTACCCAGAGTCTCCAAAACCAGGGCCCTTTGAGGACAGCTACTCCCCTCCCCCACTAACCAGCACTAAATTCCATGCACCTTGTACCTACTGAGTGCCCACTCTGTTCTGCCAGCCCAACCCTCGCCCCATCTCATCTGCGGTATAGACTGTGCAGATGAGAATAGACAGCAGAAACAATGATAATCCAAGCTGCTCTATTGCCAAGTGCCAGGTGACCTTTGATCCTGACAGTCTGGGGTCAGCTCAGGCGGCTTTGCCCCCTGGCCTTGGCCTTTCCCTCTGTCTCATACGCTTCAATACATATACATAGTAGAAAAGAAGGGTCCAAAGGAAATGAACATGTCTCAGCCAACCTCATTGTCTGTCTCTCTGCAATCTGTTCCACCACCTCCAAATAAATAAATACATACATACATACATAAATACATAAATAATAAAATTTTTAAAACAACTTGGTTAAGCTATTATAGGAATGATCTTTAAAATTATTAGTTTGGGAAAAAAATGCAGGACACCAGGGGAGGAAAAGCAGGCCTAGAGGAGCCCAGAGGCCCCAGAGCCCATTGGGGCAGAAGATGAGCCTTAGGCTTGACTTGATTTCCATGTATTCACCATGGCCGCAGACCCCTTCACACAATGCAGCACCCTAGCATCCTCATGCTAGGCACACACTCTGGTTTTCTGGGCATACTCAACAGCACTGGCCTATGCCTTTTCCAGGGTCTGCAGAAGTGCATGAGAGAGCTCCCTTGGTAAAGTCACTGCTATTGGCTGGACCGTCAGGAGTAGGGAAGAAAATGCTGGTCCATGCCATCTGCACAGAAACAGGGGCTAACCTTTTCAACCTGTCTGCCTCGAACATCGCTGGGAAGTACCCGGGCAAAACCGGCCTGCAGATGATGATACACTTGGTCTTCAAGGTACGTGCCATGGCTCTCTCCTTGCTCTTCCAAATGACACTCAGTTCCTGCAGGTCACTTTTCTAGAGAGGCAGACACATCTGTGTTGAGCTCCCCTTTCACCCTCCCATACATTAACTTATTTCCAGATCTGGCCGAGCATCCTACAATTAGAAACAGCTTCTTTGGAGCATAAACACCCTACTGTGGTGCCCAGACCTGACTCCTGAGGCCACAGGCTTCCTTGCTGAGATGCCTGTATGTCTCTTGGAAAATCAAACCCACGTTTTACCTCCCCAGCTCATCTTACTGTCCTGATCACCTTTGTACCACTCATGTGGTACAAATTACAGCACTCCATTACTCTCTGAGCACGAGCTCTTTCGACAGGTCTGAAGGGGGAAACTTCAGAGAGCTAGGCCCAGGATAGGAGGGTCAGAGACAAGGATGACACAGGGTCACAGACAGCATCTCAAAGGACCAAATGCACCGCCAGTTCTGTGACCAGTTAAATTCTTAACAGCCCCTCTGGGTCCCATCACCAGAATGAATGAATCTTAAAGAACTCAGATGTGAATCTTCTATACATTATATGAAGATTTTGTAAGATGTAATTTCGATCTAGCTGAGGATGTTGGGGTTTTTCCCCTGCTGATCAGCTCACCTTAGCTGTTACAGTGTCAGCTTTGACTATAGAATCCAGTGTGGCTGCACACAGCATCTAGGCTGGGCACTAGGCTGACTCTGCCTTCTCAGAGCTCTAAAGTATGGGGATGGTAGAAGTGAGTCCCTCCTGGGGATGCTGGTCCAGTACATCTCAGATGAGAGAAGGTAGCAGAGGGCTTTGTTCCCTCAGCTGCCTCTTTCCACAGGGCCATAGAGAGTGTCACTCTTCCCTTCTTCCATGATTGTAGCAAAGGAACCCTACAGTGCAACACTTCTGGTAATGGGATGCCTACCTGATGTGTTCTGTTTGTATGGCTCCTCTTGTAAACTATCTCTTGAGGATATTGCCTACTTAGTATGAATGGATGGGCAAGCGGGTGTGTGGTTTTGTTTGCATGTATGGGTGCACTTGTGTAAGTAGGGGTTAGCATGCAGCGGTGTGTGTCAGCACCTGTGAAAATGGAAGGTCAACCTTGGGCGTCATCCTTCAGATACCATCCACTCATTTCAAGAGACAGGGTTTCTCTCTGGTCTGGTCTCACTAGGCTGGGCTGGCTAGCTAGTGAGCACCAGAGATCTGTCTGTCTCCACCAGCCCAGCCTTAGAAATAGAAGCAGACACCAATGCCTAGCTGTTGTAAGTGGATACTGACTGACGGGTGAGCCAGTTCAAGTCCTCATGCTTATAGAGCGAGCACTATCTCACTATCTCGCTATCTCGCTGGCTGCTTACCTTCCATGAGCTATTGGCTTTAGAGTTTGTTAGAATTATTTGTATATCCTAGATGCAAGTCTTTATCACACATGAATTGTAAACCATCAGCATTTCCAAGCACCTAGCTACCCCCGGACATTCTTGTGCACACTGGTGTGTATTCTGTGTTGGTTAGTTCAAACCGTCAACTTGACAACACCTAGAATCACCTGGGAGGAGAGTCTCAGAGAAGAACTACCTAGGTCAGATGGGTCTGTGGGGATTATCTTGGTGGTTAATCAACATAGAAAGTTCTAGTTCTCCATTTACCAGGCAGGGGGTCCTGAGCTGTGTAAGAATAAAGAAATCAAGCTGAGCATAAGCAAGCAAGAGAGCAGCATGCATCCATTCCCCTCCACTCCTGACTGGGAATGTGGTCTGACTAGCCACACTTTCTGCCTTGCCTTCCTCGCAAGGATGGACTGCAACCTAGAAGTCTAAGTCAACTTCTTCCTACACTATGTTGATCCCCTTTCCTCCAACCCATCCCCCCTAGAGCTGAGGTCCAAACCCAGAGCCTTTTGCTTGCTATGTAAGCACTGTACCACTGGGTTAAACCCCAACACCCCACCTTGTAGTGATAATACATACCTTTAATCCCTGGGAGGCACAGACAGGCAGATCTGTGTGAATTTGAAGCCAGCCTGGTCTACAGAATGAGTTCCAGGACAGCCAGGGCTACACAGAGAAACTCTGTCTTTGAAAAACAAGACAATGAGCCCCAACACCCCACTTTACTGTTGCTTTTAGTCCAGATATTTTATCACAACAACAGAAATGAAACCAACCTATTCACATCTCACAACAGCCTATGGACACAGGCATGAAGTGAGGGAAAACTGGGTTATAGTGTTGCCCTGAGATGCCCAAAGTCTGGCACCATCCTCCATGTTTCATAGCCTGAGTTATGAGCACACAGAATGTGCCTGGGTCTCTTCATGCCCTACACGGCTCCTGGTGTGACTCTTGGCACAGCCAGTGACCTGGTTGTTGTGTTCAGCTTGTTAGAAAGTGAGAGCCCTCGTCTTGATCATAGATAAGTGATTGCTGCACTTACCAGAATTATCACAACCGGACACCATGTGGACAGGAGATGCTAGATGTCAGGCCATTAAAATGTAGAACAGCATATCATCTGCCTAGACCTCTTGGTGTTGGGCGCCTGACACATACCTCATTAGGTTTCACCTTCGTTGTGTATGTAGCTGATTAATGAAAGACCCAGAAGTCTCAGGAGTGGGAGTCATTCAATTAAAGATGCTCCGAGAGGCCACTGCCTCCCCATTCCCCCACTCCCTACCCCAGCATGACTGACAGAGCAGCTATCTGCATTTAATTAACCAGAGGAAGGCAGGATTAGGAGCCTGCTTAGGCAAGTCAAGGGCAGGAAGCCTGAGGATGTGGCTAACTATAGAACCTAGGACCCAGGCCATGGCTCAGCAAGACTGACTTCTGTAGAATTTGCTGGAGGTGAATAAACAACAGAACCCACCAGCCTGCACCTAGACTCCGGGAGATGCTGGCTCTTCCCTGATGGCCCATAGCTCTTTTCTTACTCCTCCTGCACAGTGATGCAGCTAAAGGCCAGCACAAGAGTGAGGTCCTAGGGAAAGAGGGCTATGATGGCTGCTCAGCCAGGAGGTCACATCTAGGTCATGCAGACACGCTAGCCTGCAGCCATTGAGCACAGGATGCCCAAAGCTCTTAGACCCAGTCCCTTCTCCAGGAGACGACCCTGCCCATATGTGCTCTTCTCCAGAGCTCGTGCCACAGTTCCAAAGGGAGCCAGACAGCTCTGCTCCATAGCTCCTGGGGATGAGGACTCTGACGAATAACTTCAAGGCACTGCTGTTATGTGCGGTGGTGTGACTAACCTAGATCTGTGAAGAATGTGACATATATGTGACATGGGCCACACCTGATCTCAAATTAGCTGACTAAATGAAGAAAGGAAGGGGCAGCTGCAAAGATGGCTCTGTCAGTAAAGTGCTTGCTAAGCATTATGAGAGCTTCAGATCCATCCCGTGTATCCACACAGAAAGCCAGCTTTGGTCATCCCAGCACCGGGAAGGTGTGGTCAGAAGGATCCCTGTTGCTTGCTGGTCTGCCCAGCCTAGCCTCATCAGCAAGCCCCAGAGCCCAGTGAAAAGTCACGACTCATAAAGACAAAGAGGATGGATTCAGGGAATGATATCTAAGGTTGATCTCTGGCACCACGTGCACATGTACATACATGCGTGCATGCACACATGAGCATGCACACGCACACAGGCATACACAGTGCGGGAGTGAGGAGAAAGGAGAATTGGGAAGAGGGAAAGGGGGACCAGAAACAGGGCATCATGTACAGATGGTACAGCATTGGGCGCGAAAATCAAGGGGCCTGGACCCTGAGCATAAGTCCTGACAGAGAGTCTGTATGAAGGCCAGGGTCACCTCCCAGTGTGTTGAAGGCAGTTTCAGATTGAGGGGTAGGGTACAGGTGGATCCCCAAACCTTTTCCTGTGCATCTACTTGGCTTCTAGCAGTCTTAAGTCAATGGCAGGTTTAAGCAGGGTGTGTGGAGAGTGTACTGGACTCATCTCCACCACATACCGCCTCCACCACCAGCATCCCACAGTGCGCATGTGCCATGGTCCAGAACCCACAATGCCGTGCCATCAACATTACAAGGCCATGCTTGTCTTCCACTATCTGAGCCTTCAGCACTTAGTCCTGGGGGGACAGAGTCAAAGGGGAGAACATCAGAAAAGGAGCCCAGACAGAACCATGAGAGAAAGTCCAACCCAAACTGAGGCCATAGTAGCTTGGAAAAAGGAAAAGAAAACAGAAGAATGATAAGGTCCCTTGGCTACAAAGCCACATGGTAGGTATAGCTGTGTCTAGCTCTGGGGAGAAGGGGGTTGAAGAGGGTAGAAAAAAGGGAACCCATTCCTCCATGGTGGCACCAGTTATAACTGCCCTCCAAAGAGTTCCAAAAGAGAAGAGAGCATCAGACTGTGGGCACAGGCATTGCCATCAGCGTGTGAGGGGAACACACTGTGGAATTAAGTCCCCAAGTACAGAATCAGAGCTGTTGGTGTTGTAAATGAGGGTGTGTGTGGAGGGGAGGAGGTGACCTGTGGCCAGGCTTGGGTGGAAGGATGCTTCTCCACCCTGGACACACTTAGGGGGAAGATGAAGTATTGATTTAGTTAACCCTGCCCCGGGGGGGAGGAGGGGTTACTTGTGCCTGAGTCTTCAACCCATATATATCCTGTTCTTCCCAAGTTGCCCCAGCATTGCTGCAGCCTGGAGTGAGCCCTTCAGCCCTTACGTAGAAGAGTGTGGACTGGGAGGAGCAGGGCTTTCAGCACAAAGTCACCACATGTGACACAATGCCCCTCCATCTGAACCCTTTCCCTTTATGTAACAGCACCGTTCTGTCCAGTTCCTATTAGCGCTGGCCTGCCCACAACCCGGTGCCCACCAGAGTGAGCAGCCATGCCATGAGTCCCTGCATCCCTGCTCCTTCTCCTCCTCTCCCCTGCCTCAGTTTACCTCCATTTCATCAGCCAGGCTTCCAGTTTTAGGATACTTCTGCTCTTTTGTTGGTGATAAGTTTTAAAACAAAGGTAGTCTCTTGCTAGAACCTGAAATCACTTCCTTGACTGTATACAATGTAGCACAAAAAGATAGCAATGTGTACAGAAGAGAACGCCCTCACATACTGCTCAAATGGACCCCTATTTAGTAGGGTAAATTTAGAATGTGAACTCCCCCCAGTAGCCTGAACCCTTCCATTCCTCTCCAACATGACAGCACCTCACATACAGACCAAGGATACTACATACCTGGCAGGGAGGGGTCCCACTATCAAAGGTCCCTCCTTCCTGCCAAAAGCAGATATCTGACCATATCCATGGAATAAAGAGCAAACACTTGAAGGAATGAGTGTATGTGGTTCCAGCTTGGTAAACTGAGGCAATAGCTTAGAAAGCGGTTGTTGGGCTTTACTGCTATTTTCCTAAAGTTCTCCATATCCAGAGAAGAACCCTAAAACATCCAGGGCTCATGTCTGTAACTTAATGTAACATGTTCTGACGGCTAAGCCAGTATGTTCTGAGGTCTGATGCCTGCGGTGACCATTGGGCAGTGTGCTCAGAGGACTCACAGAACTCAGTAATAGAGGCCTGCTTGTTTTGATGAAGATCAGGCTTGGTCAGTAATTGACATAGACATTTGATATTCGATAGGACTGAAGAGCCCTCTGCTGGCCACAGAGTGAACTGTCCCACAGGGCTTGAGAGGTTCAGTTACATTTAATTGGCCATGAGCTCAAACTATCTGCATAATTTAAATGAAGCTTCTCCATAGCTAAGTGAAAATTAAAAGAGCAAAAGAGACCATTTTTCATTAGCAAATTGTCAAATCTCTCTCTCTCTCTCGTTAATTCTCACACACGCAAAAGGAGTATGGATTAGCAGACCCAAGTTCTTACCATTGGTAAACAGAGCCACCAAGGGAGAGACAGATAGACAGGCAAAGATTCTAGAAGGTTGAGAGGCAGGTAGAGCCTCCAGTAACAGTGAATGTTGGGTTCTTAAGACGTGCAAATAGCATAGGTGAGACCCTGCTGTTCCAGCCATTCGGACATCCTCAACTCAAGCCAAAGGAGCCATGCTGAGCTGAGTCACCTGATTGCTCCGTTTGTTGTACCTGGCCACAGTTTGGTATGAATCGTGATGGCTTTAAAAGCTTTTCTCTCAGAGTGGAAACAGCCTGGCCTTGCACTTGGTGGGTTAGCAGACATTCAATTTCATCACAGAACTTCTACGCCACTGAGGCCAGAGTCACCTTGCACAAATGTCCTGGCCCTATAATGGCTTACTGATCTTCAGTGATTAAGTTGGTAGAATAATGCAAGATTGTGTTGGAAGGAACATGCCCGTTCCAGCAGGCAACTGGCCACATTCACCCTGGATTATCTTCGGCAAAATGCTTTTTAAATGATCAAATGGCCTGTCTGCAGCTCTGACCCCAGTTAAACAGTGAAGGGCACAGATAGGATATGAAAACACAGTCTAGTATTGTGTGCCCTTTCAGCCTCCATCTGACAGCTACAGGATCTTGTAAACAACCCGCATTTTTAAACTGATGGGATCCATGCAGTGACCATGAACACTGTGAGGCCAGTAGCAGCTGGACCTGCTTCTTCCCAGAGTCATGTTGCTTGGAAATACAGCCCAAAGTGGGTAATAAACTCCATCTAAGACTAAACACTAGCATGAGATTGAATGCCAACAAGTGCCACAAGAGAAAGTGGAAAAGAACTTTGTAGAAAGAGACTGGGCCTGGCATGGCCTTTTGAAACCTCAAAGCCCATCCCCAGTGACACACACTCTCCCACAAGGCCATGCCTCCTAGCCCTTCTAATCCTTCTCAGATAGTGCCACTCCCTAATGACTAACGACTCAAATTACGAGTCTCAAGGGGCCATTCTTATTCGATCCACCACAGCAGCTTTCAAATTTTGCAAGGTGACCTAGTTGACCATTATTTATCATAATCCCCAAGCCAGAAATTTATCTACAGCAATGCTGATAGCAAACTTAACACAGAGTGACCATTGTGGCCTTGTAGCCTAAGCTGCTGTTTTGTGACAAAGCTTTGAAAGAATATAAGAAAAAAGAAAATATGTGTTACGCTTTTAACAGGTGGCAAATTAATGACCCAGGCTATACATGCTTTAGTCCCCTTGTGATGGTCCCTACATATTCACCAGGGGTGGGGGGCGATGTTAACAGATGGAGCCTCCAGGAGGCTGCAACCTTAAAGCCACACAACCCATGGTGTGGCTTCTACAAGGCCCTGTCCCTCCAGAAGTTATCTAAGGGAATATCAATCATATTCCCCAAATGCACATCTAAGCACTGGTAGACCTAGGGAAGGTCAGAAACTTTGTTCAAAATGTGTTCAAAATAAGGTTAGAGCCAATGAATGATATAGTCCCTCATGCTATCATGATGCTAGAGAAGTACGTTTTCTATCTGGGGTTTGGGAGGTGGGTGCCTTCGAGACAGTCCACATAGCAATGCTCACAGAGCCACGGAACCTTCCCATCTCTGTGTCTGATGTAACAACAGGGACTGCCTGAAGACAGATGTGAGATGGACAGAGTCAGGGGCTCTGTGCTCTTAGACTGCACTGGTGAGTGCTGCAGTCAGAGACCTCCTCCTTAGCAAGCATGTCTGCCCAGCTGCTCTACTGTGTCCAGTTGATACAGTCTTCAGAAAAATCCAAGAGGATCCCCACAAATGGCACAGTCTAGGGGTCCTGACTGGTTTGTTTTCTCTGCCAGTCAAGGAAATAAAAGGCAAGAAAGATCTGAAGAGCAACAGGCAGCAGCAGAGAAAACTCAAGCTCCACAGTCAGAGTGCATGAGGAACCACATGCAGGCAGCAGGCACACAGAGGAAAATGCACTCTGTGAAGCAGAAGGTCGGGGCTCAGAAGGGAAGGAAAAACTCCAGTCTCCTCTCAAGGCCTGGAGCTTCGAGAGCCTCAGAGTTTTCCTCCCCCACTTGGAGGTTGGTCAGTTTGAAGGCAGATATGGTGGTTGCTTGGCTGCAACTGCTGTGTGATGTGTCCTGATCCCGCCTTGAATTTGTTGAGCCAGACCATCAGGAAGGGGGGCTGCTGGTGGGAGACAAAAGCCTACAAGGCCTTTGTTTTAGACCAACAGGCTTCGGCCTCAAGTCAGGAGGGTGAGGAAGAAGCCAGCCATCTTGGAAGTTTGCCACTTTATTACCTAGTCATAGCCCCTCTCCCTGCCTGTCGCCTACCAGGGAGTCTGTCTAAGTCCTCATCTCTCAGCATGTCACCCCCTGTCCCACGGTGGTGGTTCTCTCTCTACGTCTCCCTCCACGGTTGCCTTCCCTAGCTTTCTCTCCTCATCCCACGCCATCTCTGAGGTCTTCTCACAAGCTAAGCTGCCTAGATGTGTCTGCACTCTCCTCCCCAAATCACTATTTGCACATCTGCCTGAAAGACCCTCTTTGTCTTCTAGACTCTGTCCCAGCATGCTTCAGCAGCCTGTCTGTCCCCTGCACTCCTGCCAAGGCCACCAGTGACATCCTAGCTGCTCAGCTTCCTGGCCATCGTAGCCAACAGCCAGGTGTTCCATCTTGCATCTGCATCCAGGATGGCTTGCCCTCCCAGACCCCATTTTCCTTCATCGTTGGTTTCCTGGAATGGTCCTTGAGCTCTGTCCCAGCCATAGTCTATCCAACCCTTCTCTCCTCTTGCAGATCCTTCCACACCATTCTTGGATAATCTCCCTCCTGGACCATTGGTCTTTTCTGATGTCAGGTACCCTCAAGCTCACAGTGGCCCATGCTGACCTCATTTCCTCCTTCATCTGGTCCCCTCTAAGCTTACTGTCCTCTTGGTCATTCCACATCTACTTCTTGTATGTATGGCCAACTCTATGCCCCTGAGTCCATTCCAGCCTTCCCAGGCATGCACCACTTCTGTCTCACCTGCTCTCTTTAGAAGCCTCTATTCCCCTCCCACCTTGTCCTTCCCAGTGTCCTTCAGCCATTCCCACTGCCCCCAGAGCCAAGGTGGCCCAAGTCTCAGTTTAGTGCCAACTATGGCAGTCCTCACACACTGACCTTAACACAGATAGAACCTTGAAGTCTTCTCAGGGTATCCATGGCTTCTAACATATAAACAAATTCCATCACATGGCTCCAGCCTCTGGCCCCTTTGGGACCACCCTAAAAAACCTTTGCACTATGTGTCGTTCCCAGTGCCCAAGAGCCTGGCTCCCACTCAGAGCAGCACTGGTACTTTCTCCTTCCATCTGGGAACCTCGAAGCTCTGTCTGCTTCCATCTGTGCCTACAGTCTTCATCCCCCTTGCCCCTACTACCCTCCCTCCGCTGTCGTTGAACCACCTGCAGATTCACAGCTGCCCTCTCCTGCTTTCCTGGATCCTTGAGGTCCTCCTAAAAACTGGCCCCTACATTACTGATCTTTATGGTCCAGCCACTCCACGCAGTGCCTCAGAACTTCTCTGCCCCTGGCCTCTAAAGGAAGGAAGAGAACATAATTTTCATTCCTAAATCCAGGCCAAAATTGAGAAAGCAACTCCCTTTCACCCCCATGTCTTCACCCACCATGAAAAGCAGCCTCTGTTCCTCTAATCCTGCCTCACCGTCCAGTGATCCAGGCCTCTCCTCTCTGCCCAACACTGCACAGGAAGGCCTGTGACCACCTCCCAGCTTCCCCACCGAAAGGACAGAATTCATGCTCCCAGGACCAAGAGATTCATTCTCCCAGGAGCAAGGTGGTTATTTCTCAGTCACCTTTCTGCTAGACTGCAAGAAGAGAGGACACTGGAAGTAGACAGGAAGTGAGGGGAGAAGAAGTTATTGGGGGGGGAATCATGGGAGAAAAGGCACGAATGATGGGAGAGGCAGAAGTATGAAGTAATCTGCTCAAACTATAGATATGTATTATACATATGTATGAAAATAGCCTCAAATAACCACCTGTAATCATAACTTTTAAAATTTAAAAGCTCTGATGCCAGATGGTGCCATTTCTCAGCCAGGACATCACTATCTAGAGCAGTGACTCTCAACCTTCCCAATGCTGCGGCCCTTTAATACAGTTCCTCATGTTGTGGTGACCCCTAACCATACAGTTACTTTTGTTGCTATTTCATAGCTGTCATTTAATTTTGCTACAGTCATGAATCATAATGTAAATGTCTGTGTTTTCCCATGGTCATAGGAGGCCCCTGGGAAAGGGTAGTGTGACACACACCCCCGAAAGGGGTCATGACCCACAGGTTGAAAACCGCTGGTCTAGAGTCTCCAGTGTCAACCCAAGGAAAGCGAGAACGCTGTGGGGAGAGGAGGCTGCAGTACTCTGGCTCCTCTTGCTCCCTAGTGTACCTCCCACAGATTAGCACAGGCACACATGGCGGGAGTTAAATTCTAAGCACCAGTTGGCAGCCAGCATTCCCTGATACTGTCTCCTTCTAACCATCCTTTCTCATGGCTTCCCAGCCAGGACTGGCACTGTTCACGGGGAGCCTACACCCTGCACTGTTTCTGCACCTCTCTCTGAGTCCTCACCACCCAGCAAAGAGTTGGCTCCCAAACATGACAGATTCCACACTGCAGGTCTGGAGGAGGATGGCTGGCTCCAGCCGCTCTCTCTACAGTTCCTGTGCCGCCTCCCCTAGAGACCCATAGAATACTGAAGCTGGAGAGTCAGCTAATAAGCTGCTCTGCCATCTCTGGATGCTGATTTCATTAAATAAAAGACATAGATGAGGGAGAGAGAAGGAGAGAGGGTGTCCCTTCATCCTGTGGCATGTATCTGCCCCAAGGGTGGCAGCTGCAGGGCAGGTGGCTGGTTTGTGCTGGTCACTCCTCAGATCGTTGGGTTGAGACTTTTTTTCCCAGCCCCCCCCCCCTCAACCAGGCACCCTTACCTCCACTAGCAGCCATGCGAAGATACAGCAGAGTTCCAGAGGATGGCAGTGGTGGGCATGGGATTTGGAAAGAAGGGTGAAGCATGAGAAGGGCCAGGCCAGATACAGCTGTTTTAATCTGTTACTAGCACAGTCTGAAGGGTTGTGTGTGCATGGGTGTGTGTGCATGTGTATATGTGTGCATGTGCATGTTCCTGTGCCTATGCCTATGCATGTGCACACATGTGTGTGTGCATGAGTGCATGTGTGTGTGCATGTATGTGTGTGCATGTATGTGCCTATGCCTGTACATGTGCGCGAGTGTGTGTGTGTGTGTGTGTGTGTGTGTGTGTGTGTATCTGTGTCTGTGTCTGTATGTCTCTGTGTGTGAATGTAATTACCTGTGCATGTGTGTGGATCCGGAGGTCAGTATTATTTGTCTTCCTCAATCATTCACCACCTTATTTTTTTTTTAAGATTTATTTATTTATTATATGTAAGTACACTGTAGCTGTCTTCAGACACTCCAGAAGAGGGTGCCAGATCTCCTTACGGATGGTTGTGAGCCACCATGTGGTTGCTGGGATTTGAACTCTGGACCTTCGGAAGAGCAGTCAGGTGCTCTTACCCACTGAGCCATCTCACCAGCCCCCTTATTTTTTTAAAGACAAGTTCTCTCACTAAAACAGGATCTGCCTGCTTTGGCTGGACTGTTAGCCAGCAAGCCCTAGGGATCCTTCCATGTCTAGCTCCCAGCACTGGGACACATATACCACTTACTGTACTGGCTTCTTACCTAGGGCTGGGGATCCAAGCTCAGGCCCTCATGCTTGCTTAGCACGCCTTTGTTAACCGAGCCATCTCCCCCAGCTCCTTGACTGAACTTTTTGTTCTCTTTTTCTCTGGCAATCAAAATCTGGGAAAGGGAAAAATGTCTGTTCGAATTCTAGTGCCAAAAATATACCACAGGAGGCTAAGCCAAAACAAAGCACCCCTCATGGAGGTTGCCCCAAATTCAGAGGTCACAGTGGTTTGGGGTAGGGCTCAGGAGAAGAACCATGAAGAAAGAGAGCTAGGCTCGTAGCAGCAGAGAGTGTTTGGGTCCTCATCCTCCGTGCATTCGCCTCCAGAGCCCTTGGTCCTCCCCTGAGACAGAGATTCGGGAACTGTCCAGTTCTGTGTAGAACAGACAGGGAACCACAACAAGCAGATCGCCCCTGCTTCCCACACCGTGGTGGCCTCCATCCTGCCTCTGCCATTTTGGAGCTGTGTAGCTCAGATCACCTCTGGCCCTCAGTGACCCCTGTCTATAAACGGGGGGAGGGGGGCGGCAGGTAATGGGGCACACTCTGTGGGATTGAGTTGAGGAGATCACAGGCATCTAAAGCCCAGAGAGGCCCCTACGAGGGGTGGCTGCATCACATGCATGCTGGCTCTGGCGTTTGCAGTGCCTGTGCCCTGTGCCTGGAACAAAGCAGCCCCACTGCTCCTTGCTGGACCACCCTCAGTTACAGCCCACACCATCTGAGGCCTGGGGTTTAAGAATAAGACTTGAGCCGGGCGTGGTGGCGCACGCCTTTAATCCCAGCACTCAGGAGGCAGAGGCAGGCGAATTTCTGAGTTCGAGGCCAGCCTGGTCTACAAAGTGAGTGCCAGGACAGCCAGGGCTACACAGAGAAACCCTGTCTCAAAAAACCAAAAAAAAAAAAAAAAAAAAAAAAAGAATAAGACTTGAATTCTCAAACTCTATGGCCTAAGGTCTAAAAGCCTAATATAATAGTTCCTCAACAGTGTGGGCTCCTAAAGTTTGCTGAGTGTCCTCATGTGCTGGGGGAAAACGGATGCATGTGATCTAGGGGTTGGATTGAGTTCAGTCAACATTACTTTGTTTCTGAAGACACATAATCTGTTTTCTCACTTGGCACACAATGCCAGGGAAACAGACTTGGCCATCCGCCCCTGGTGACTTTTCTGCCAGTCAGTGCGTAAATAATGTTGCCTCAACACTGTTTTCAAGAAATGTATAAATAAGAGTTCCTAACACTGGCTAGATGCTGCAGCTGCTATTGCCTTTACCTGCCACAGTTTCACACAAAGCGCAAATTGTTGCAAAAAATACCTCAACTCCACTACTAGGCTGGTGCTTTGAAGAGATTGTTAAGCCTGTGGCAATTTATTCACATGCCTTGGTTAAGTCCAGTCCTAACTCTGGCATGAATCCCTGCTCGCTCTAGAAAGGGCCAGAGCCACCGTCCTGCAGGGGAGCCTCAGTCACAAAGGCGCGGGTGAACGGAGATGCACAAATAGCATCACGGGAGCCTGTGATGAAACCATCTTCTCATAGCAAGCAAACCTGAATGAACCTGGGAATGTGAGTAGCCTGTGATTAGAGCACATGGCCCTGTTCCCATTCACTTTCAGCTGAGAACCAGTGGCTTATGATAAACCAAACCAGGCAGGGGCTCTGGGCTCTAATACAGGAATGTGTCCATTAACACGGGCCTGCAGTGGCGGAGGCCTGTCCCACCCTATGGCCCCACCTCCTAGGCAGATACCGAGATGCAAAACCCATGGATGCTAGCCTCCATGAGGCAGGTGAACAAGCTCACTTCTGGGTGACATCAAGGGTCTGCCTTCCTCAAGGTGTGTCAGAGATGTCCCCAGTCATGTTTCAGGGAAAGAGGACAAGTGTCCCTCAGGAAGAAACACATTCACCCCTAGGCTGGCTCTTGTCTTCTGCAGGTGGCTCGCCAGCTTCAGCCTTCCGTGGTGTGGATCCAAGACACAGAGAAAACCTTCTACAAAAAAGTCCCGCAGGCAGAGAAAAGGGTGAGTCCTCCCAGGCACCCAGTCTTCATTCTCTGACGTGTCCCCTCACAGGGGGACATCTCCACGTTTCAAGAATGTCTTAGCTTTCCAAGGAGACTCTGGGGGCTTTAAGTTCTTCCACGGAAGGCTCTCTCTGCCATTAGTGCCTGTCAGGGTTTGAAAGAAGCCAGTGCCTTGGTTTTTATGAGGCATAATTTGGGAGGAAAAAAATAAATAAAGCGAAGGAGGGAAGTTTTTCAGTCCAAACATGATTCAGAAGAAACAATTCAGAGAACTTTGCTCAGTTGCGACCAGAGGCACACACAAAGTTATTATTACCATTTCCTTTTGTTCATAATAATAAATAGCAAAGGGCTCGAAATTCTCAAACAAAGGCCATCAACAGCACAGCTAAGTGCCCTGCATCCAGGGCCTCTGGGGAGCTCCGTCTCAATTGCTTCCTTCCTTCTTTTCTCTCCTTTCAATGCCCCCCTCCCCCACACTTCCCCCCACAAATCACCAGAAATTTTCCCACAAGTTTTTAAAAAAAAAAAAAAAAACACAGATTCACGGGCTTGTTATTCCACGCCAATTTGTACCAAAGCAAATAGTGGTTAGCCGTGAATTTCTGATTAAATCGGTAAGGATTTTAATCACTTATGTATTATACATCACTTTCAGCAGGTAGAGGTGATTTGGGTAAAGCCCAAAAGCTCAATCTTTGCTTCTCCAAATGAGCCCTGATTGCCCTGTCATTTTAAAACCTCTTAGGAAGACTCATTTGTTACATATTTGTTACATCTGGGAAGCCAGTGGTTAGCGCCCTCTGCTGACCATGTTAAGACATTGAGGGAGGGAAAAAAAAAAAAAAAAAGTCCCAGTCTGACTTAGCCAGGGTTCACATACATGGTATCATCATAATGTGGATTGCTAATAGACCTCTCCCACAGGACTCCAGCCTGGATGATGTGAAACTCAGGAGGCCATTCACCTTAGCTGGCTGTGTATCTGCCGTCAAGTAACTTGATCTCTCTTAGTCTCTACTTAGTCATCAGCCCAAAGAACCTCTGAGTTCAGGAAATTTGTCTGGCTTCCTTTCCCAAGAGCCCTTAGCTTTATAGCAACCCAAGTCCGCAAAAATAAAAAAAAAAAATCTGAGGAATGTGATTAATGAGAGATCCAGAGGTGAGTGGGTAGGAAGATGAGACAGCTCACATAGGGAACCGGTACCCAAGGCAGGAAGCTGGCAGAGATGGAGACGTCTGTGGTACAGATGAACCACCTCTCTAGGCCCCACACCCACCCTCCCTGTCTTGCCTCCATGACCCCACAACTGCCATCCATGGCTGGGTCTGTTCTGTAGGATATGGAAGGTGCTAGAGGCACAGCCCCACTGTGGACAAATTAAACGTTTGTTCTGTTCACACCAGCTAGAAGATCCTTGGCTGTCAGGGGAATCCCCTGCTTTTGAGGACCACAAATCACAGAAGCTGGAAGGGCCTTAATGCAAAGACATTTCCTTCTGCTTCATGTCCAGCCATCAGTCCTTCCCTGTCTCCCATAGCACCCCTGGGACCATGCTAGATTTCTCCCAGGTCCTGCCTTTGAAGACCTCTTGTCTTAGGAGCCAATGATGAAAAACTCTGGAATTCCTCTTCCTCTTCCTCTTCATCATCATCTTCTTCCTCCTCTTCCTCCTCCTCCTCCTTTTTCTCTTTCTCCTGCTGCTCACTCCTGTTCCTCCAACTCAGCCCAGCCATCTCAGAATTTTCAGAAAAGCCCAGTCTTGTGGGGAGGGAATAAGGAGTCCAACCATCCTGCTTTGAAGAGCCCAGCTCTGCCCCGGCAGACCCTTGCTGGTGCCTGCCTCCTGATGTTGCTGTAAGCAAACGGTCAGTCACGTCAGAGACGAAGGTACAGACTGAGACAAGGGCGCCTGCTCCTGCATTTACTGCCCCATTACCCTTTGTTACTTCATCTGGCCCCAGCCTTCCCTGCTGCCACAATAGGTCTCCACCGGGGAACTGCTTGCTTTGTTGGCGCTGGCTACGATGCTCATTTTGTGGAGCTAACTGCAGAAAAGCAAATTGAAATTGCTGTGTGGATGCTAGCCACTAATTTGAAATTGCACACGGTAATACAGTCATGAGAGACTGGCAGGCCAGCCGTGGGGGGTGGCGGATGTGGAGGTAGCCAGCTAATCAGGAGCTGTTTCCCGGCATGATTGATGAGCGGGCCGTGCTGAATGAACAGCTCTGAAATGGAACCGAACTGGCCTGAGCACGGGGGAGCCGTGGACTGGATGAACACACCCCTGCTCTCCCTACTCAAGAGAATGCACACGTCCTCAGGGTGACGGTGTCACTGTGGAGGCCATCCAGGACCAACATTTGTCATCCAAATAGGGTACTTAATTTCAGATCTCCCTGCCATTTCAGGACAAGCAAGTAGCAATATCTCGCCTCAGAAAGGGGAAGGTGGGCGCCGCCATCACCATAGCAACTGGGCTACTAAAGGTGAAAGGGCTCAGCCATGCAGGTGTGTCCCTGTTTCCAGCCTTCCAGAACCCTCCGGCCAATCCTTTCTCCACCAGTCTTTGGGGAGCTCACACGTTGCACCCCTAACATCCTACCCACCCCTGTAAGTCTTGTTTGTTCTACTTCACTCCTTAAAGGCCTTGTCTACCCTCCCCATCTCCACTCAACCCGGCAACATTCTGTCTCCAACCCATAGAAAATGCTTTTGAAACGCACCACGGCACAGAAGTAGCACAAGACCCCTCTGAAAACTATAAAACCATTGCGAGACCTAGACAGACCGGAAGACATTTGGTACTGTGGGTTGAAGATTTAATGTTGCTAAGATGGAGCCAGTTAGGTTGCTAGCGGTGATAAAACACTGACCAAAGCCAACTTAATGAAGGAAAAGGCTTGTTACATTAAGGGAAGCCAGGGCAGGAGCTCAAGCAGGACCCAGGGTCAGGAACTGAAGCAGAGACCATGGAGGAACGCTACTCTCTGGTATGGTCCTCACTGCTTTCTCAATCCTGCTTTCTTAACTCAGATCACCTGCCTAGGGGTGGCACCGCCCACAGGTGTCTAGGACCTCTCACATCAATCATTCATCAAAAAGATGCCTCATGGATGTGCCCACAGGCCAATCTGATGGAGGCAGTTTCTCTTCTGAGGTCCCCTCTTCCCAGATGCCCCTCGCTTGTGTTGACAAGCTAACCATCACAGACAGCATCTCCCCAAAGAGCCACCTAGCAGTGCAGTGCAACCCTCGAGAGCATGGCGGTTGACTCGTTCACACACATGTAAAGCTAATTTGGGTGGAAATTCAAGAAACCCAGACAAAATAACGAAGCCCCCAATTTCTAACAAGCTAAATTCTACATCTTCCCAAAGGAGACACCAACTGTCCACTAAGTTCACAAGATGCAGAATACCATTAGTCACTAGTTAACAGGAGCCCTGGTGATCAAGTCTGGGCGTGGGCATCTCTGCCTAAGTTCCCTTCCCGTGCTTCCTCCTCATCTAGCCGTACAGTGAGACTTAACTCCAGGGCAGGCTCTGATTCTCCCTGGGGTCCCGAGAAGAACTCATCCACACTCCAGCTTCTCCCTCTTGGTGTGTGTCTTAGGGTTTTACTGCTATGAACAGACACCATGACCAGGGCAACTCTTACAAGGATAACATTTAATTGGAGCTGGCTTATAGAGGTTCAGCCCATTATCGTCAAGGCAGGAGCATGGCAGCATCAAGACAGCCATGGCGCAGACAGAGTTGAGAGTTCTACATCTTCATCTGAAGGCTGCTAGCAAAATACTGACTTCCAGGCAGCTAGGATGAGGGTCTTAAAGCCCACACCCACAGTGACACACCTACTCCAACAAAGCCACACCTATTCCAACAAGGCCACACCTACTCCAACAGGGCCACACCTTCTAATAGTGCCACTCCCTGGGCTGAGCACGTACAAACCATCACAGTGTGATAGCACTGAAATACTACAGCCTGGAGCTGCCATTGAGGTGCTGACACAGTGGCAGAGCCCTTGGTGACATGAGATCCAGGACCTTGGGTCCTCGTGGTGCCTTGAACAGCAAGGGAAACCTTGAGTCCATCTTCTAGACAGCTCAGAACAAAGTGGGCTCCTTCCTCTAAGAAATCAGCCTTGTGGGGTGGCCACTGAGAGTCAAGGTCTTGGGTCCTCCAGCAGGTGCTTCTCTTTCTTCCTTCTTGATCCCAAGTCTGAATGCCAGAGGCCAAAGGCAGGACAACGCCACAAGAAAAAAATCAGCCAAATAGGAGGCGCTTTCCAAGGCTCATCCAGGGTCACACTTTGAAAAGCTTCAAACAGAACCTCGAAGTAGCCTCCCCGGGCGCACGACACCGCACATGCCCCTTCATGTTCTCCATTCTCAGTTTTCTTCTCCCTGTGGCCTAACCTTTCCCCTGTCTCCTTCTCCCAGTTTGAACCAAAACGCCTAAAAAGATACCTCCCCAAACTCCTGAAGCTCCTGAAACCGGATGACAGGATCCTGATTGTGGGGACCACGCACCGACCTTTCGACGCGGAGCTCCAGCCCTTCTGCAGAGTGTACCAAAAGATCATCTTGGTTCCCAGACCTGACTACGCTTCCAGATATGGCAAGTTTCATGAGGGTTTCCATGAGGCTTAGAACAGTGTTTCGCAACCTGTGGTTCACCACCCCTTTGGGGAGTCGCATATCTGATATTTACATCAACGATTCATAACAATAGCAAAATCACAGTTATAAAGTAGCTATGAAATAATATCATGGTTAGAGGAACTGTATTAAAGGGTCACAACATTAGGAAGGCTGAGGCCCACTGGCTTAGACGAATGTGGACACTTCAGGGGCCAAGGTTGTACTCAATCTGCAGAGAGTGTGATCCTGGCTTCATAAAATCCACACTACAGACACAGCAAGGGAGACACTAGGACCTGGGAGGTCTCTGTCCACCTGGGGCTTGCCTGTCACATAGGCCCACAGTGGTTCTTCACAGCCAGCCAGACCAGAACAACAGAGGGAAGGTGGGTTGGTAGGTGTCACAGGTGACATAACAGGAAAGAAGAAGAGGGACAGTGGAGAAGGCTGGGCAGAAATGAGAGGAAATGAGGAGACTATGAAGAGATGAGGAGAAATGAAGAGACTGTGCAGAACAGGGGCCAGTGATGAATCCGGGCTGAGAGGAACAGAGAGGCGAGGACCCTGCTCCTGCAGCCGTAAGGAGGACTTTGTTCCCCTCAGTGCTCCCCCTCCCTCCTCATCTCAGTCACTCTGTTCCCCTCCCTCCTTACCTCATCCACTCTGTTCCCCTCAGTGCTCCCTTTCCCTCCTCATCTCATTCACTTTTCCTTTGCTCTTATTGCACATATTTTATACTGCTTTATGGCAAAGAGACGCTGTGGTCATCTTAAGGGACTACAGCATTAGGTTTAGCTTTGGATTGAGCGGCTTCAGTTGTCTGACAAAACCATAGCCTTTAACGGGAAGCTATCGATGGACATCACAGGCAATTGGAATCTGTGACCAAAAAAATAAATAAATAAATAAATAATAACCTCAGGTCATAGCATAGATAGATACTTTCCTAAATGTTTTCTGGCTTCATCATCATGGTGAAAAAGGCATCCTTTCCTCATGAGCAGGAAGTGCCTCTAACAGAACGGTTGTCCCAACCCCAGCACCCATCCGATGCAGTCAGCCGGCATGCTGACAGCCATCAGGGGAACAGCAAAGCAGAAAGTCCACTTGTTCAATTTGGTCCCATGTGTGGTGTTACTATGTGGAGCCTGGCACCAGCTAATAGAAAATGGGAATTTATATTCTTATTCCAGTTACAACAATAATACAAGAAATGAACCTTATAGTTAAAAAGAGAAAGTCGTTCGTCTCCCACTTATCCAAACTCAGGGGAAAGCACAACACCTCGAGGAGCAGTGAAGCCACCCACACCCAGGGTCAGTCTCCCATCTTGAAAGTTGCCACATTCACTTTAAAACCACACAAGTTTCATTTTTCTTTGTGAATTTACAAGAGACCTGAGGGTCTCCAGTATGCACCCCAGTGCTGGAAAAGCCTCCAAAGGAGATGCATTGAACTGATTCAACTGTCTGCTCATTTGAATTGCAAACCAGCCAGGGTGGGTTTCTCTGAGAGTCCCTCTCTCTATGAGACTGGGTTTTGAATGGAGAGCCTGGCTAACGTGCCTGGCTCTATATTAATTTTGTTCTCTGCCTCCAACCTCTAACACCCCCCCCCCGCTCTCTCGGATGTGACAGTTCTGTGGAAAGAAATCATTCTACGCAATGGAGGTGAGCTCACGAATTCCTTGAACATCAGCTGCCTATCTAAAGTCACTGATGGCTTCACACAAGGACAGATCGTGCAAGTGATCAAAGACGTGCTCACGGAACGCAGACTCCGGCAGCAGGCTCACAAGCCGCTCACTGCCATCGAGTTTATCACCATGATGACCAACATGAACCCTGTGTACCGAGAGGAAGAAGAGAGTTTTAAGGTAACAGAACACCCTGCCAGCCAAATCCTAGGCAAACACTTGTCCTGTGACCTCCCCTCTCCCTCCATTTTCCTGGCCTCCATGGATTTGAGTCCTGCCCCTTAGGGTGAAATTTGAAATTCACCTTTCCCAAGTCACAGAGTCTTTTGTACCCCTGGGCATTCACTTGCCTTGTGGATTTTATTTGTACCTAGAAGGTAGAGCGCATGTCTTCTAGGTTGAGCTGTGGCTGTGTAGAGTAACAGGTAAATTGTGGGATGAAGGAGTAAGCTTGACAGCCACTGATTTCAGAGCTGGGAGCGTGGGATGGCTCCGGGGCACAGTATTTGCCTAGAATACAGTTTCAGCCTCCAACCCTGCCTGCCAAAAGCAAAGCCTCTTCCTCCTGTTTGAGGACTGACTGTGTGACTCTAGGCATATCCTAATGCATGTCCTCCTCACCTCCGTTCTTGATGGATTTAATCATTCTGTCCATCTCTAAAGAAACTGGCTCTTCCGGTCAGAAAAGCACCTGAGCAGCTGGGGCGCAGGGTCTGCTGACACTCGCCAACTACCCACAACACCCGCCACAGGATCTTAAGACTTCTGGTGAGGGGAGCACAGCTTCTGCTCCAATCCAATTGCGCGCGACCTGAGACTGCATTAGTTAGGGAAGCAGAAACCGGCCTGAGTAGGACCACAGGCCTCAACCGGCTGGATCAGCGCCAGGGTAGCGGGAGCGCAGGGTTGCCTGACACCCGCCAGCTACCCACGACCCCCGCCGCAGGATTTTGGGACTGCTGGTGAGTGGAACACAGCTTCTGCTCCAATCCAATTGCGCGGGACCTGAGACTGCATTAGTTAGGGAAGCAGAAACCGGCCTGAGTAGGGCCACAGGCCTCACCCGGCCGGATCAGCGCCAGGGTAGCGGGAGCGCAGGGTTGCCTGACACCCGCCAGCTACCCACGACCCCCGCCGCAGGATTTTGGGACTGCTGGTGAGTGGAACACAGCTTCTGCTCCAGTCCAATCACGCGGGACCTGAGACTGCTCTGGTTGGGGAGAGAGAAATCCAGCCCACACAGGGCCACAAGCCTCTTCCGGTCAGAAAAGCACCTGAGCAGCTGGGGCGCAGGGTCTGCTGACACTCGCCAACTGCCCACAACACCCGCCACAGGATCTTAAGACTTCTGGTGAGGGGAGCACAGCTTCTGCTCCAATCCAATTGCGCGGGACCTGAGACTGCATTAGTTAGGGAAGCAGAAACCAGCCTGAGTAGGGCCGCAGGCCTCACCCGGCCGGATCAGCGCCAGGGTAGCGGGAGCGCAGGGTTGCCTGACACCCGCCAGCTACCCACGACCCCCGCCGCAGGATTTTGGGACTGCTGGTGAGTGGAACACAGCTTCTGCTCCAGTCCAATCACGCGGGACCTGAGACTGCTCTGGTTGGGGAGAGAGAAATCCGGCCTACATTGGGCCACAACCCTCTTCCGGTCAGAAAAGCACCTGAGCAGCTGGGGCGCAGGGTCTGCTGACACTCGCCAACTGCCCACAACACCCGCCACAGGATCTTAAGACTTCTGGTGAGGGGAGCACAGCTTCTGCTCCAATCCAATTGCGCTGGACCTGAGACTGCATTAGTTAGGGAAGCAGAAACCAGCCTGAGTAGGGCCGCAGGCCTCACCCGGCCGGATCAGCGCCAGGGTAGCGGGAGCGCAGGGTTGCCTGACACCCGCCAGCTACCCACGACCCCTGCCGCAGGATTTTGGGACTGCTGGTGAGCGGAACACAGCTTCTGCTCCAGTCCAATCACGCGGGACCTGAGACTGCTCTGGTTGGGGAGAGAGAAATCCGGCCCACACAGGGCCACAACCCTCTTCCGGTCAGAAAAGCACCTGAGCAGCTGGGGCGCAGGGTCTGCTGACACTCGCCAACTGCCCACAACACCCGCCACAGGATCTTAAGACTTCTGGTGAGGGGAGCACAGCTTCTGCTCCAATCCAATTGCGCGCGACCTGAGACTGCATTAGTTAGGGAAGCAGAAACCGGCCTGAGTAGGACCACAGGCCTCAACCGGCTGGATCAGCGCCAGGGTAGCGGGAGCGCAGGGTTGCCTGACACCCGCCAGCTACCCACGACCCCCGCCGCAGGATTTTGGGACTGCTGGTGAGTGGAACACAGCTTCTGCTCCAATCCAATTGCGCGGGACCTGAGACTGCATTAGTTAGGGAAGCAGAAACCGGCCTGAGTAGGGCCACAGGCCTCACCCGGCCGGATCAGCGCCAGGGTAGCGGGAGCGCAGGGTTGCCTGACACCCGCCAGCTACCCACGACCCCCGCCGCAGGATTTTGGGACTGCTGGTGAGTGGAACACAGCTTCTGCTCCAGTCCAATCACGCGGGACCTGAGACTGCTCTGGTTGGGGAGAGAGAAATCCAGCCCACACAGGGCCACAAGCCTCTTCCGGTCAGAAAAGCACCTGAGCAGCTGGGGCGCAGGGTCTGCTGACACTCGCCAACTGCCCACAACACCCGCCACAGGATCTTAAGACTTCTGGTGAGGGGAGCACAGCTTCTGCTCCAATCCAATTGCGCGGGACCTGAGACTGCATTAGTTAGGGAAGCAGAAACCAGCCTGAGTAGGGCCACAGGCCTCACCCGGCTGGATCAGCGCCAGGGTAGCGGGAGCGCAGGGTTGCCTGACACCCGCCAGCTACCCACGACCCCCGCCGCAGGATTTTGGGACTGCTGGTGAGTGGAACACAGCTTCTGCTCCAATCTTTAAATAGTGACAACGATAACAACTAACCCCAGAGATTACCAGATGGCGAAAGGTAAACGTAATAATCTTACTAACAGAAACCAAGACCACTCACCATCATCAGAACCCAGCACCCCCACTTCACCCAGTCCAGGGCACCCCAACACACCGGAAAAGCTAGACACGGATTTAAAAGCATATCTCCTGATGATGATAGAGGACTTCAAGAAGGACGTTAATAACACACTTAAAGAAATGCAGGAGAACACTGCTAAAAAGGAAGAAGACAATAAAGAGGAAGCACAAAAATCCCTTAAAGAATTGCAGGAGAACACTGCTAAAGAGTTACAAATCCTTAAAGAAAAACATGATAACATAATCAAACAGGTAGAAGTCCTTACAGAAAAACAGGAAAACACATCCAAACAGATGATGGAAATGAACAAAACCATACTAGACCTAAAAAGGGAAGTAGACACAATAAAGAAAACCCAAAATGAGGCAACACTGGAGATAGAAACCCTAGGAAAGAAATCTGGAACCATAGATGCAAGCATCAGCAACAGAATACAAGAGATGGAAGAGAGAATCTCAGGTGCAGAAGATTCCATAGAGAACATCGGCACAACAATCAAGGAAAATGGAAAATGCAAAAAGATCCTAACTCAAAACATCCAAGAAATACAGGACATAATGAGAAGACCAAACCTACGGATAATAGGAGTGGATGAGAATGAAGATTTTCAACTCAAAGGACCAGCAAACATCTTCAACAAAATTATAGAAGAAAACTTCCCAAATCTAAAGAAAGAGATGCCCATGAACATACAAGAAGCCTACAGAACTCCAAATAGACTGGATCAGAAAAGAAATACCTCCCGACACATAATAATCAGAGCAACAAATGCTCTAAATAAAGATAGAATACTAAAAGCAGTAAGAGAAAAAGGCCAAGTAACATATAAAGGCAAGCCTATCAGAATTACACCAGATTTTTCACCAGAGACTATGAAAGCCAGAAGATCCTGGACAGATGTTATACAGACACTAAAAGAACACAAATTCCAGCCCAGGCTACTATACCCAGCCAAACTCTCAATTAACATAGATGGAGAAACCAAAGTATTCCACGACAAAACCAAATTCACACATTATCTCTCCACGAATCCAGCCCTTCAAAGGATAATAACAGAAAAAAACCAATACAAGGACAGGAACCACGCCCTAGAAACAACAAGAAGGTAATCCCTCAACAAACCTAAAAGAAGACAGCCACAAGAACAAAATGCCAACTTTAACATCAAAAATAACAGGAAACAACAATTACTTTTCCTTAATATCTCTTAATATCAATGGACTCAACTCCCCGATAAAAAGACATAGACTAACAAACTGGCTACACAAACAAGACCCAACATTTTGCTGCTTACAGGAAACTCATCTCAGAGAAAAGGATAGACACTACCTCAGAATGAAAGGCTGGAAAACAATTCTCCAAGCAAATGGCATGAAGAAACAAGCTGGAGTAGCCATTCTAATATCTGATAAGATTGACTTCCAACCCAAAGTCATTAAAAAAGACAGGGAGGGACACTTCATACTCATCAAAGGTAAAATCCTCCAAGAGGAACTATCAATCCTGAATATCTATGCTCCAAATACAAAGGCAGCCACATTCATTAAAGAAACTTTAGTAAAGCTCAAAGCACACATTGCACCTCATACAATAATAGTGGGAGACTTCAACACACCACTTTCACCAATGGACAGATCATGGAAACAGAAACTAAACAGGGACACAGTGAAACTAACAGAAATTATGAATCAAATGGATCTGGCAGATATCTACAGAACATTCTATCCTAAAACAAAAGGATATACCTTCTTCTCAGCACCTCATGGTACCTTCTCCAAAATTGACCACATAATTGGTCACAAAACAGGCCTCAACAGATATAAAAATATTGAAATTGTCCCATGCATCCTATCAGATCACCATGGACTAAGGCTGATCTTCAATAACAAAATAAATAATAGAAAGCCAACCTTCACGTGGAAACTGAACAACACTCTTCTCAATGATACCTTGGTCAAGGAAGGAATAAAGAAAGAAATTAAGGACTTTTTAGAGTTCAATGAAAATGAAGCCACAACATACCCAAACTTATGGGACGCAATGAAAGCATTTTTAAGAGGAAAACTCATAGCTCTGAGTGCCTCCAAAAGGAAACTAGAGAGAGCACACATTAGCAGCTTGACAACACACCTAAAAGCACTAGAACAAAAGGAAGCAAATTCACCCAAGAGGAGTAGACGGCAGGAAATAATCAAACTCAGGGGTGAAATCAACCAAGTAGAAACAAGAAAAACTATTCAAAGAATCAACCAATCAAGGAGCTGGTTCTTTGAGAAAATCAACAAGATAGATAAACCCTTAGCCAGACTCACTAGAGGGCACAGGGAAAGCATCCTAATTAACAAAATCAGAAATGAAAAAGGAGACATAACAACAGATCCTGAAGACATCCAAAACACCATCAGATCCTTCTACCAAAGGCTATACTCAACAAAACTGGAGAACCTGGATGAAATGGACAAGTTCCTAGACAGATACCAGGTACCAAAGTTAAATCAAGATCAGGTTAATGATCTAAACAGCCCTATATCCCCCAAAGAAATAGAAGCAGTCATTAATAGTCTCCCAACTAAAAAAAGCCCAGGACCAGATGGGTTTAGTGCAGAGTTCTATCAGACCTTCAAAGAAGATCTAATCCCAGTTCTTCACAAACTATTCCACAAAATAGAAACAGAAGGTACTCTACCCAACTCATTCTATGAAGCCACAATTACTCTGATACCTAAACCACAAAAAGACCCAACAAAGATAGAAAACTTCAGACCAATATCCCTTATGAATATTGATGCAAAAATCCTCAATAAAGTTCTTGCTAACCGAATCCAAGAACACATCAAAACAATCATCCATCCTGACCAAGTAGGTTTCATCCCAGGGATGCAGGGATGGTTCAACATACGGAAATCCATCAACGTAATCCAGTATATAAACAAACTCAAAGATAAAAACCACATGGTCATCTCCTTAGATGCGGAAAAAGCATTTGACAAGATCCAACACCCATTCATGATAAAAGTCTTGGAAAGATCAGGAATTCAAGGTCCATACCTAAACATGATAAAAGCAATCTACAGCAAACCAGTAGCCAACATCAAAGTAAATGGTGAGAAGCTTGAAGCAATCCCTCTAAAATCAGGGACTAGACAAGGCTGTCCACTTTCTCCATACCTATTCAACATTGTACTTGAAGTCCTAGCCAGAGCAATTCGACAACAAAAGGAGATCAAAGGGATACAAATTGGAAAAGAGGAAGTCAAAATATCACTTTTTGCAGATGATATGATAGTATATATAAGTGACCCTAAAAATTCCACCAGAGAACTCCTAAGCCTGATAAACAGCTTCGGTGAAGTAGCTGGATATAAAATTAACTCAAACAAATCAATGGCCTTTCTCTACACAAAGAATAAACAGGCTGAGAAAGAAATTAGGGAAACAACACCCTTCTCAATAGTCACAAATAATATAAAATATCTTGGCGTGACTCTAACTAAGGAAGTGAAAGATCTGTATAATAAAAACTTCAAGTCTCTGAAGAAAGAAATTATAGAAGATCTCAGAAGATGGAAAGATCTCCCATGCTCATGGATTGGCAGGATCAACATTGTAAAAATGGCTATCTTGCCAAAAGCAATCTACAGATTCAATGCAATCCCCATCAAAATTCCAAATCAATTCTTCAACGAATTAGAAAGTGCAATCTGCAAATTCATCTGGAATAACAAAAAACCTAGGATAGCAAAAACTCTCCTCAAGGATAAAAGAACCTCTGGTGGAATCACCATGCCGGACCTAAAGCTCTACTACAGAGCAATTGTGATAAAAACTGCATGGTACTGGTATAGTGACAGACAAATAGACCAATGGAATAGAATTGAAGACCCAGAAATGAACCCACACACCTATGGTCACTTGATCTTCGACAAGGGAGCTAAAAACATCCAGTGGAAGAAAGACAGCATTTTCAACAAATGGTGCTGGCACAACTGGTTGTTAACATGTAGAAGAATGCGAATCGATCCATTCCTATCTCCTTGTACTAAGGTCAAGTCTAAGTGGATCAAGGAACTTCACATAAAACCAGAGACACTGAAACTTATAGAGGAGAAAGTGGGGAAAAGCCTTGAAGATATGGGCACAGGGGAAAAATTCCTGAATAGAACAGTAATGGCTTGTGCTGTAAGATCGAGAATTGACAAGTGGGACCTCATGAAACTACAAAGCTTCTGCAAGGCTAAAGACACCATCAATAAGACAAAAAAACCACCAACAGATTGGGAAAGGATCTTCACCTATCCTAAATCAGATAAGGGACTAATATCCAATATATATAAAGAACTCAAGAAGGTGGACTCCAGAAAGTCAAATAACCCCATTAAAAAATGGGGCTCAGAACTGAACAAAGAATTCTCACCTGAGGAATACCGAATGGCAGAGAAGCACCTGAAAAAATGTTCAACATCCTTAATCATCAGGGAAATGCAAATCAAAACAACCCTGAGATTCCACCTCACACCAGTCAGAATGGCTAAGATCAAAAATTCAGGTGACAGCAGATGCTGGCGAGGATGTGGAGAAAGAGGAACACTCCTCCATTGTTGGTGGGATTGCAAGCTTGTACAACCACTCTGGAAATCAGTCTGGCGGTTCCTCAGAAAATTGGACATAGTACTACCGGAGGATCCAGCAATACCTCTCCTGGGCATATATCCAGAAGATGTCCCAACCGGTAAGAAGGACACATGCTCCACTATGTTCATAGCAGCCCTATTTATAATAGCCAGAAGCTGGAAAGAACCCAGATGTCCCTCAACAGAGGAATGGATACAGAAATTATGGTACATTTACACAATGGAGTACTACTCAGCTATTAAAAAGAATGAATTTATGAAATTCCTAGCCAAATGGATGGACCTGGAGGGCATCATCTTGAGTGAAGTAACACAATCACAAAAGAACTCACACAATATGTATTCATTGATAAGTGGATATTAGCCCAAAACTTAGGATACCCAAGATATAAGATACAATTTGCTAAACGCATGAAACTCAAGAAGAATGAAGACCAAAGTGTGGACACTGTGCACCTTCTTAGAATTGGGAACAAAACACCCAGGGAAGGAGCTACAGAGACAAAGTTCGTAGCTGTGATGAAAGGATGGTCCATTTAGAGACTGCTGTATCCAGGGATCCGTCCCATAATCAGCTTCTAAACGCTGACACCATTGCATACACTAGCAAGATCTTGCTGAAAGGACCCAAATATAGCTGTCTCTTGTGAGACGATGCCGGGGCCTAGCAAACACAGGAGTGGATGTTCACAGTCAGCTATTGGATGTATCACAGGGCTCCCAATGGAGAAGCTAGAGAAAGTACCCAAGGAGCTAAAGGGATCTGCAACCCTATTGTTGGAACAACATGATGTACTAACCGGAACCCTGGAGCTCTTGTCTCTAGCTGCATATGTATTGAAAGATGGCCTAATCGGCCATCAATGGAAAGAGAGGCCCATTGGACTTGCAAACTTTATATGCCCCAATATAGGGGAATGCCAGGGCCAAAAGAATGGGAATGGGTGGGTAGGGAAGTGGGGGGCGCTATGGGGGACTTTTGGGATAGTATTGGAAATGTAATTGAGGAAATTATGTAATAAAAATATTTAAAAAAAAAAAAAAAAAAAAAAAAAAAAAAGAAACTGAATCATTTCCCGCCATCACCCTATTCCCCAATCACAGTGGGGCACCAGACACAGTGCCTAGCCCCAAGTAGATCTTCCATAGATTTGTTAGTGACACGTGTAGTGAAGAGTTGGGCAGGTGGAATGATGTCATCACGCTTCTGGATGCTGTGAGGACCATTGCTGACATGGTACAGCAACTGGTCCATAAATCTCCCTTAACTGGGCTTCAGGAATGTATCTACTGAGCTCACAGCTCCCTGTGAACGTTCTTTGGACTTGGTGGGAAAACATGCAATGCTATATGGTATAATCATTTAGACCTCACAGCCTTCTTTTTTATGGGTAAAGAGCCTGCACTATAAAGAAGTGAGGAGGGGTAAGCAAAAGTCCCTCAAAGGGACCTTAATACACAGAGCTTGTGGAGCTTGGGAGGCAAAGGGAGAATACATTTGCTGCCAACTGACCCTAAGATCCTCAGCCTAAGCCTGAACTATTCTAGTCCAATAGAACCCTGAAAGGAGATGAGGAGATTAAAAGAGAGAATGGGGGGAGCAATTGAAGAGATACTCACTGGCTCTCAAGTAGCCCAAAGTCACTAGATGGACAGGGAACCACCAACCAGAAGAGCAGGGGTCTGCAGAAGCTGCAGCAGGCCAAAGAGCAGCCTCTCCTCTGGGGACTCTGGGAGGCACACAGCCCTACCCATGCCATGACCTAAACCAGTGCGACCGTCCCAGAACTGTGACATCCCAAGTATGCAGCTCTAAGTAGTGATTTGAGAAATTTGCAAAAGGTATGTAGGAAGGTTTGGAGCTAGGAAAAAGAAGGGGGGGGTAAGTGGTATAATCATATTACAGCCTCAAAACATAATTTTTAAATTGTAAAAAAGAATAAAATGCTTTGAATACATATAATTTCATGTTCAAGAAAATAAGTGAAAATATGACTCCCACTAGAAATGAACCTTTGAAACATAAAAAAATTACTAAATTAAATAACATAATTATCTTTTAAAACCACAAAACAAAACTTTTAAATGAAAAAATAGTAGTTAATTACATTAAAACTAAGAGAAGTATGAACTCTAGACTATGTAAGGTCAAAGAGCAAACCACAGAACTAGAAATTGGCCCTAGGGAGTTCCCCCAAGAAGGCATCACAGAAAAACAAAACAGATAAGACAAGTTAAAGGGCATTGACCTTTAACTAACAGAATTCCCAGAAGAAAAGAACACAAGGTAAGTCTAAAGTAATACTTGCAGAGAATTTTCCCAAATTAAAAGCATGAGATATCAGATTAAAATAAATTCCAAGCAGCCAGTTAGACAAATAGGAGCAAACCCATTTTTGTCAATTATTACAAGTCTAAGCATAAGATAACAAATTGCCCCAAAGAAACAGCATGGGCAATCACACATCTCTTTGACATCATGAGACACTAGAAAACAGTAACTTACATCTTCAGAGTGCAGGGGAGAAACGATCATCTAGCTAGTATTTATATCCAGCTAAACTAGCACCCAAATGACAGGAAACAAGGTCATTTGAAGTCAAATAGTCTCCCGCTCACAGAAAATAACTTGGTAGCAGCAGGTTAAACTATGCCTAGTTTGGCTCCCAGCATCCACATCAAGTGATGTACAACTGCTACTCCACCAGCTCCAGGGGATCTGATGCCCTCTTCTGGCCTCCCCAAGTACCTGCACACACACACACACACACACACACACACACACACACACACAAAGGGGGGGGTGAGGAGAGAGGGACAAATCTTTGTTAACTGAATTGTAAGAAAACTGATAACTAGCACCCAGTACAATCATTCGCTGAGATTATCTGTAAGGTTATAAACTGAAAGGTTTCTCAGGTTTTGAATAAAGTATTATCAGTGTCATGTTTTCTACATCACCTCCCTCAGAGAATGTTGAGGCTTCCTGTGGTCACAGGTGTCTACTTGAGCTACTAATAGCTGGCCATATGTGAGCCAGAAGCCATACACATTACCAAGGAAGGCCACACCCTCAGGTGTCTTAACTAGGCAGGACTATGCCCAGGAGTTGATATGTGGTTCTCTAAAACTACTGCCAGAGGACACATTTCAAGTCACAGAAATCCAAGCTAGGAATGTCCTGAACACACATCAAATGCCCAGTGCCTAACACCAGTGCCCATCCCCTTCCTAGCAGTCGCATCTTTACCCCCAGGACTATCTCAGCATTTTCATGTAATTTGATCATCTCCTAAACATCTTTTCATTCCAGAACTGGTATGCCAAAACCCCTCTGGGCAAAAAGCGAGTCTTGTCACTAACCGTTGGCAACAAAGAAAAGGAAAAGGACAAAGGAAAGAAGGGGAAAAGGGGCAAAAAGAAGAAGTAATGCCTTCCTCAGCAGCCACCCCGAGCATCTTTGAGATGATGTCGGCCCCAGCTTGTCAGGGAGAGGCTCACCCCTGCTCACCTGGGGAAGCCCACAGAGAAGCTAAGCGGAGAGCAGCCACTCCAAAGCACTGTACCCTGACCACTGTGTTCTGTTATCCTTCAGGAGGCTGCACACCAAGCAAGATGTCCCTTACAGCCATAACCATTACTTGCCATTATCCCTTAACTCATGCAAAGTCTGTCAATATCAAGTTGGCTTCCCTTGTTTCCCCACACTCTGCCCAGCTCTCACACTTGCCAGTATGAGTTAGCACCAAGATTACAACATAAAGGGAGGTCTCTCCCATGGCAAGAGCACCGTAATTCTATTGTTGGTACACTAGCTCTTTATTAACCCATACGCATTGTATATTTTGTTGCACATATTTTAATAAATTAATTATTTGCTGTAGTCATGAATATCACATAATGAAATAAAGCTGTTGCCCTTGAACTGACTCAGTAATTTGGTCATTGGAGCTAAGCAAAATCTTCAGTGTGGAGTCTGCCAGTCTCCTAACGTTCAGGTGAGGCGCAGGAAGTGCAGTGGTCCCTGCTAATAATTGGACCCCTGAGATGACCGGCTTCTAGAAGCTACCTGACCTCTGCAGGCCAAAGACTTGGCAAAAACAATGACATAAAAAATGGAGTTGGGACTGCAGAGATGGTTGACAGTGTGTGTGTGCTTGCACAGGTCCTGGATTAGGTTCCCAGCACAACACAGAGGGTACAACACAGAGTCACCATGTCTCCCTCCCACTAACAGGCTGGGCCAGACATCCAAGTTCTTCAAGCCTCTGCAGCATGGCCCATGACACACAGGAAGATTAACAGATCAGCGTTCTCTAGCCCATGTCTGCACGTGGAGGACAGCACACATGAGCAGACACAGAGACCCTCACTGCCCCTGTCAAGCCTTGGACAGGGTCTGTGTACACTGGAGAGTACAGTTGTCCCAGAAAAACCTTAAAAGAGAAACTTCTGGGCCCAGTAACCTATGCTTTCTTTGGATTCTGCAACTGCCCCCCTCTGCAGGGGTTAGGGAGAGCAGCCACTCCAAAGCCCAGGGTACAGTGCTTTGGAGTGGCTGCTCTCCACTTAGCTTCTCTGTGGGCTTCCCCAGGTGAGCAGGGGTGAGCCTCTCCCTGACAAGCTGGGGCCGGCATCATCTCAAAGATGCTCGGGGTAGCTGTCTGTCACTCAGGCCTTGTGAGAAGTCTGCCCTACCATATTCCACAGAGAAGTTGCAGTTGTGAAACTCGATAGACTTACCTGCAATCACACTTAAGACCCAGCCTGGGCTCTCCATGACAGTGAACCCAGGAGGCACGGAAGCATCTTGGGAGGAGAGGAAGCAAGGTGGTGGCAGGAGTAGGGTGGAGGGGCGGGTGAGAAAAGGGGACACACTCCTCTGCAGTTCTGCCAGGGTCTCAGTTATTCCTGGGCCATTACATAGCAATTAGATCCTCTTGAGCATGCTCCTAAGTGAAGGGGGCAGTAATTAATGTCATTAGCCTTCATTAAGGGAGTATACTATGGAATTGCATCTGATTGGAGTGGAATTAGAGCTCTCGGGTGGCTCTTCACCCAGCCTGCACTTGTGAAGAAGTAGATCCCAGTTCCCAAACCACTGCCTAGTATCCCAGCATTCCTCACAAAATGCCCCCCAGAGACCAGCAGACCCCTGGCAAATGCCCCTGCTCAGAAATCATAAGTTTCAGAAAACTCCTGTAGCAGAATCTACTCCTGAGGCTTTCTCTCAGCATCCACAACTGAGGCAGGCACTGTGATGGGTGATCACAGGGTAACTGTGCCAAGGCTATGCTCCTTTTCATCACTGTAGAACCTAAGCCACCGAGATAAGAGGGTCATGATATACCTGAAACCTTCAGCATTGACTGTGAGGGAAGCAGAGATAGCACTTAGTAAAAGCAGAAGGGAGGGACAGCCGTAGCCTGGAACCACCTGCCAGCTGTTTCCCTAAGATTTGGAAAACCCAGGTGACTCTGAAACAAAACATGCAGCTCAAAGCACCTGAAACAGCCCTTCTCAGGAGTATCTGTTTGCTGACATAGGTTCCTTGGCACTTCTGTTTCCTTGGAGGCTCAGTTGCAGCCTAGCCATCTTCTAGATCTTCCCATGGGCTATATCACCTTCTAGGTGATGCTCAAGACATTGCTGGGTGGCCCAGTGATCAAGAACATTAGTAAAATGTTGTGTGGATGAGGGTACAGACAAGCTCTGGGCAACCCCGGAGGCTGGACCGAGAGGTCAGGCTTATGCCACTAGCGTCACCCAGGAAAAGTCAGCTGTCGGAGCCCTCTGAGGGCCATGAGTCGGCTCTCCTGAATCCACATCTCTGTAATCACCTAGGACACCCATGGGGTGCCAGGATGCGGCTCACTGGTTAATCAGGGCCCTCCTCATGGTGGGCTTTCTGGGGGTAAGGGAACCCAGGGTCCTTCACCAGACCCTGGTTGTTAGATGATTTGACTCATTGCCTGAGACATTTCACTCAGTTCCTCCACTTGGGAAACAAACAAACAAACAAACAAACAAGCTGAGAAATTACTCTTTCTCTTGTTAGCCAAAGGAGTAAGGACTTGTCAATTTAAATGTAACTAGACAGCCAATTTTACTTGTATGGAGCAAGGTCTTCGAATGACTCAAACTTGGTATCCCAGCCTGCTCTGTCAGCTCTATAAAGATGGGAATTTTTTCCTTTTTTTTCCTTTCAATTTTGTTTCTGTTTAGGTGCTGGGGATCAAAGCCAGGACCATTTATATACGAAGTAAGCTAGCTCTACAGACGTGCAGTATTTTCATGGTCATATGTTTCTGCAATGGCATGCTGGGCTGTTCATTGGAAAGTGAAGCAAGTCGGGTGGAAAGTTTGTGACTGCCCAGCAGGGTACCCCACCTATCATTTAGGAGTTTTCAAGCAGCAAATGCAAGCTCTGCCCAGCAGAACTGCTACAGCTAAGTCTCTACTGGCATGGGGGTGGGAACACCCTTCCAGAGGCTAGAGGACCTGCAGAGCTGTCCCTTTGTAGCCTTATAGAACTTGGAGACCCTCTGCAGATACCCCCATTCCTCCATCTCAAATCATTCAAAACTGTTTTACTGGTTGGGAGCCATTTGGGGAATGGGGTCCAGGACACTGCTATACAGCACTTTTAAATACCCTGGCCACATCTCTGAAGCCCTGTCTCCATCCTGTCCTCAAGCCTCAACCTGACAGACCAGACAGCATGCAATGAGGAGGGTCGTACTTTGGGCCAAGGGAAGGGTTAAGTTCAACTTAACCCAGTGCAGTTACACACATACAAACATCCCCACACATACAAGCACACATGCCCACAGAAGACCAAACACTTTGCATGCTTGTGTGCAGGTTGCATGTACAACTACATGTGACACTCATAAACTCACACATACACACATACCCAGGTATGCACATAGCACTCACTGCAGACGTGTGCACAGAGATGAACACAAAAACAGATGTATAAATATACACAGCATGTTCACACAGATGCACACACTCAGCCCCAGTGTCCCTACTTCCTCAGAGGGCTGGTGGCAGGTGCCTCTGGCCCGTACAGCCTTGGGCTTCATGCCACATCTGGAAGCTGCAGCAGGGACCAAACCAGCAAATCAGCCAAGCAAATGCAGAAGGACACTAGGGCAGGTGTTCGGATCCTGTTGTCTGTTTACTCACTAAGCTCTACGCAAACATCCTCTTCCTGCCAAAAGAAACCCCAGCTGCACCAGGAAGGACTGACGCAGGAACCACAGCTCCCAGCTGGACCTCATTCCTAAGCTTTGTAGGATGGACCTGAGGCTGCTCCCTAAGAGAGCACCTTGAATAGATGCCACATTGTGAGGGCACCTCCACTAAGCAGCGGGACTCAGAGAAGCCAGCCTGTGGGAGACACAAGTCTTGAGACACCAAGTCTGACTAGACCATAGTAGGCATGGGTGGGGCTTTGGATGGTCTGGGTTTTGCTTTCTTCCTCATCCATGAAAGATCTGGGGAGACTCCAGACTGCTCCTTCAATCACTGAGTTCCTGTCACTCTGAGGACAAGAGATCCACAGGACCTCAGTCATGATGGACACTGGACTGTTCAGGAAATGAGGAGTGGTACTATTCACCCAGATAATAGACTAGCACGCTGGAATCTCCATCCTGGCACAACACTCGGGAACGACATGAACAGCTGGAGGGTTGAGCTCTAGCTCCCACTGGGCACAGGGTTCTCTGAGCATCCTGGCTTATATAAGCCCGAGCTTTAATGACTGAGCCAGAGCCCACGCTAGTCCAAAGCTGCCTTTATCCCAGACAGCAAAGGTGATGTTTGCCTTTGATCTTTACTAGCTACCCACATAGCCATCTGTGCCAGGCTGTGCCTGTGCCCCAGGAGGCTGCTGCAGAAGATGAGCTGTCTCTGCCACACCCAAGATGCTGCCTGCTCCTGGCTCAAACCCTGCCAGCTTGGTGGTCATGCCCCACCCAGCAACTCTGTTACATAATCCTGCCTTGTGTTTTCTCGGTTGTTGCATCCTCTGGGCACAATGTCTAGGCATCTGCCCTCTGTTGCCAAGCTCTGGTTAATGGAGAGGATCGAAAGAGTAAGATTCTGACCGTGTCTCCAGACCTCAGACCAGTGGGCCTTCAACACTGGATAAATAGCATACAGACTAAAGGAATTCCACTGTTACAAATAAACTCCCAAAGTGTCGTTCAATAAATACTTCCCTGACATTTAAGTTGTAGACATGTTCAGGGGCCTGCACCCAGCACTGTCCAAGGTCACCCTAGACATCACACACTGCCTGTGGATGGGTAGGATGATGAAGGCTTTCTGAGACAGACCCACAGTGGTGTGAACATGTCTGCAGCTCATTCTCAGCACAGACATAGCTACACCCAAGTATAAGAGAAGGGGAGAAACTGACTGCCTATGTGCCCAGCCTCCACCACAGGCAAAGACGTGAAGATATGGTAGCAGTTCTTAGGCTATGGAATCAAATGTCCAATTCAAGTAAATTCAGTATTTCAAAGCAAAGACACTAGAGATGCATAGCTATATGAATACAATAGATAAATGGAGGATGGAAGAATGGATGGATGGATAGATAGATAATAGAAGCTATATACAGATGATAGATAGATGTATGGACAGTTGATAGATGATAAATATATAGATGATTTATAGGTAGATAATGAATAGATGAAGATAGATGAGAGAGAGAGAGAGAGAGAGAATAGATGCTAGATACATGGATGCATAGGTGATAGACAGATGGATGGACAGTTGATAGATGATAAATATGTAGATGATTGATAGGTAGATAATGAATAGATGATAGATTAGGTAGAAAGATAGACAAACAGACAGATGGATGATTGACAGGTGGGTAATTGATAATAGGTATGTAGATGATAGATCTTCAGTGGTCCATTAACACCATTCCTTCATCTGTCAGAAATATCATTGTTCTTTTAAAAGAGAAATTTTCCCATGACCGGTTATCAAAATGCAAATACCTTAGAGGGGGTAAAACACCCCCCCTTGTGTTTATTGAATGCTGACCAGTACAGAAAAGGGCTCCCCATGCACCAGGTGGACCAGCTCCTTTGGATCCTGTATATCCCACCTGAGAAGGCAGCCCAGATGAGACACACCCGAGATGTGAGCACATACACTCTTCTGCCTGGCTTCTTCTCATCCACATTGCAACTGAGTCTCTTCAGCTTCTCTTATGCAGCAGCATCCATCTGCCATTATGGTGGGACAGGATTGCTGTGCAGACACTGCAATAGAGCTTTTATTTCGCAGTTAACGAGAATCTGTCTTTGCCCTTAAGTTGGGGGGGGGGGGCTCTGTGCATGATGTTGTTGTGGACACCTGTGTGAAGATCTCCCTATGTGTATGCACATGTGTACAGACCTTTTAGGGAGGCACTTGAGAGGGCCACTTCTCTCCTAGCAGAGCATCTGCTAAGGTGACTGGCTGTTCTATGGCTTATTGCCATGGCTACCCATTTCCCCCCATCAGCACGGACAGACCCTCACTATTCCACATCATCTCCACACTCAGAGTGATGAGATGTTCTCAATGTCCATGCTCTGGAGTGGGAGCCAGTATCGCAAGAATGTATGAGTTGGTCTGATACTGTTTGTATTCTAATGCTTAATACTGGTTTCTCAAGACATGGTTGCCCCTGACGAGCAGATCCTCATATACATCAAGTGATGCTTTGTGAACCTTTCTCCCAAAGGAGCAATTAACTGGTCAATAAAAGACCAGATTCTGTGATTGGGCAGTAGAGGGAGAAAGGTGGGACTTGGGGTTGGAGTAAGGGGGTTACAGGTAGAGAGAAAGAAGAGAAAGAAGACAGAGTGGAGGAGGCTGCCATGAGAAGAGATGAGCCATGACCATGTGGCAAAGAGAAACAGCAAGTAGCAAGGGACTTTAATAGCTGGGGGGAGGGGGGAGATAGTATAGCTCTAAACCTGCCCAATCTAGGCTTATGGCTTGCAAATAAAATACCTGGACTGTGTGTCTTTTATACAGGCTAGCTAGGATTATAATTTCACTCCACACAGGGGTGTTTGAATTTCTTTCCCCTAGTGACTTCTGGAGTGGCACAGCTTTCCTTAGGCTGTGAGATTCACCTGCTACCATCTGTATAACGTGCCTGGGAAGCGGGTTGGCCCCATGCCCACTGGGTCATCTCTTTATTACCAGCTCTAGGTTTCTTGGAGTTTATAGCGTCCAGGGGAAACTTATATGGGTAGATGAGCCACAAATACAGCTGTCATAATGGGTTTTTGATGAGCATACACTCTTAACGTTAGGATCACTTTGCTAATCAGCTTTTCCGTGGGAATATAAGGTTCACTGTGTCGTGTGAGTAAACTCTTCAACTGACTCCAGGCTATGGGACTCTTCTTGCCAATATCTCTTGGAAGTCTGGTTATTTTATGTAGCAGATTCATGTGTACCAGTTCACCTAAAGTTGACTTTTGCTAATGACTTAAGTTTTATTTTTTTTTATGAATATACAACTGACCCAATGGTCCAGGACCATTCATTTAAAAAAAGACTCCTTTGCCTGCTACTCTGCAGGACTCTGTGTTGTCAAAACAAACATTCAAAAATAACAGTGAAAAACTAAAATAAGTATTCATGGACGCAGCAAGTTCCTTAGGAACGCCCCACTCCAATCAACAGCACTAAGAGTCTCATTAGGCGCCAATGCCTCCTTCCATCCCAGGAGCTCACAGATTCTGTATGTCCATAAAGCGGCCCAACCCTCCTTGTTTCTCTCCAAGAGCATCATATAGGCTTGACCATTTGCATTTCAAAACAAACTTAGAGGTGATTTGTCTATTTCTACCAAAACACCTGATATTTAATGTACATTATATCCAATCTGCATATTCATTTGAGAACTGGCATCTTTGCATTACTGAATTTTCCAGCCCATGAACGCTATGTCTCCCAGCATGAAGCTTAGACTTTTAAATTTTCTCATGATGCTTTGTTCTTCATGCATGGGGATCTCACACGTTTTAATTATCTTTCAGTGCACAAGGCAGTACCGTGTTCCACTGTGGTGTTTTCTCTCATTGTATCTATCAGTGAGCTTTGCTCATTCAGACCCACTTTTCTAGCTCCTGTGCCCCTCCTGCTGGCCCCGATCTCGCTGCAAATCGTCCCAGACTGTGTCCATGGAAGAGAATAAGTGGCATCTGTCTTTCTGAGTCCAGTTTGTTTTAACAGGCATATCTCTGGTTTCATCTGTTTTCCTGAAAGCAGCATAATTTTGCCCTCTACACCTCAATAAAATTCCATTGTATATCCACATCACATATACACAAAGAGAATAGTATATTCTCTTTATCCCCCCATCTGCTGGTGGGCAGCTATGCTGATTTTATATCTTGGTATTATGAACTGCACTGCAATGAATTTACCAGTGAGTGTCTCTGCAGATCTTACACACCCTTCCTAATATTTACTTTTAAGTATATGTCTCTACATTATGAATTTTATTTTTTGAGACTTTAAAACCAATTCGTTACTGATATATAGAACAAAAACTGAGATTCTACATTAATTTTATGACCAGAAATGTTAACTTCCAATCAAATTTTAAGTATCACCTGTAATTCTCTATGTTCACAATCATAGCCTCTTTAAATAGGTTTGATCAATTTGCAACCATCGTCATTTTTATTATTTTTTTCCTCGCTTCATTGCACTGCACTGGCCCTTTCTTTACGATGTTGAATAGAAGTCACAACAGACAATATTAATCTCAAACTTGCACTGGAAGAGCATTCAGCATGCGGCTAGCCAACACAAAGTCCATGTAGGTTTTATGAACTTACATTACCACATTAAAACCCATTTGGGGACGAGGGAGATGCCTCAGCAGGGAGAGCGCTTGGCATCCAGGCACGAGGAACAGAGTTTGGATCCCCAAAGCCCATGTCAATACCAACGTGGCATAGCAGCCAACTGTTACTCTAGCACTCAACAGTTGAGAGCAAGGATCTGCCCCACCTACACATCCATCTTACCCCACACATCACACACACACACGCACACACACACACACACACACACACAGCAAGCTACCCAGCTAGGCTGGCCATATCATCAGCTCTGGGTTCAACTGAGCAACCCTGCCTCATTGAACAATGTGGAGAAAGAAGACTCCCAGCCTCAGGCTTCCATACTCAGCCACATATATGCACATGTACCATCACACATGTGCCCATGTACATGATTGTGCATATACATGCACACACAGAGAATCATGTGAAATAAATGGTAAGTCCTAATTATAAGACTTGGTTGGCATGCTAAGATTTTTTTTTTATGTGTGGCTATAAATAGGCATTAAGTATGTTTCTCTATCTATTGAGATAATCACTGTTCTCTTTCATTTTATTGTCATGTTGAATTTAACTAAATGATTCTAACTGAATTTTCCATTGAGGTAATTATTTATTCATATCCTTGTAAGAAACAACAGAGAGATCCCTGTACACTTTGACTATCCTCTAGTTAAATAACACTGTACATAATTATTATGTCATTAAAACACACCAATTTTATTTGGACTTTCTCAGTATTATTTTACCTATATTATCCTAGCACTCAAAAGCTGAGGACAAGGATCCCCACATACATCACACACACACACACACACACAAAGCAAGCCACCCAGCTAGGCTAGCCATATCATCAGGCTTTATGTAATTTTTGCCATCTTTGTATGCTGTGTATCTATGTCCATTGTCAAAACACAGAGCAACTCTAACACCAGAAGATCCCTTCTCACCCCAACTGGTTATAACCAAGTCTTCTTCCCTCATACGACTCTTTAGCCCCTGGTAGGCACAGCCATCCTCTGTCTGTATGAGTGTCAAATACAGAATGCTGCATACATGGGCTAATAAACTGAACAGAGTCTTTGCAAGTGGCTTTCTTTACTCAGTGTGACTGCATGAAGGAGTCCCAGATTACTTGTGTAGCAGTGACCCGGAGTTTTTACATTCCACACTACGGATGTCCCACAACTGGTTCACTCCCTCCTCTAACAAAGATATATGATATGATGGTGTTCAGAGGGGTTTTTTAACCATTTCAAATAAAACTGCTACAAGCATCTGTGAATGAGGTTTGTTCTCCCATGAAAATTTGAGACAAATATTCAAATATGATAGAAGATATTTCTACCCTGGCAAAAATTATATTTTCAGCAGCAATATATGGGTGCCCCAGTTTCTCCATGTGATCTTTGACATCTGATACTGTTACTGTGCTAGATAAAGCTCTTCTGATGACTGTGTAACAACTGATTGACTGTTACTCGTTAAGCCAGCCTTCTGTTCTCAAGTCCAAGCTTGCGTTCGTTATCTGCTGTCTGTCCTGCACATCATCAGATCATATTTGGTAATGTTGCTTAAACTGGTGTATATGTTCTTACATGAAACCATCCTGTAACATGCTTCTCATACAAAATCCCAACTAGACTTTCACACCAAGATTCCATAAAAGTCAGTAACAAAATGTTCTTTCTTCTTCTATGCTTTGAAGGATCTCCACATAATTGTAGTGTTTTTAATGGGTTGGTAGCATTCACAGGTAAGGAGTTTTCTTTGGAGAAAGGATTCTAATTTCCCGAGAGTTCATTTCTCAGTGTGGGAAAGACTTCAGATTTTCTATCTCCTCTAGTGTCAGTTTTGGGAAGTCGTATTTCTGAGAAATTTATCTATTTCCTCTAGTTTTTACGTTTTCAGCATAAAGCTCTCACAAAAATCCTTTTCTCATGCTTAACCTGTGTAAAATTCAAACCGTCCCGCTGTTAAAGTCTGTGAGATAACACTGCATTCCATTCTGGGCATTGGCTGCTCTGCCTTCTCTGTTTCCTTTACCAGCCTCTTAGGGTCTTTTATCTTTCTTAACTATAAAGACAAAAATTTCGAAGTGTGAATTTTTTGGACTTGATGACTGTATCTATCATTTTTTATTTTTATTGATTTCTCATATTTTTTTATTTCTTTCCTTCTGTTCTTTTTTTGTGACCTAATTCAGTCTCTCTAATTTTCTCAGAACAAAGAACACTCTTTGGTTCTTTTTCAGCCTGTTTTCTTTTCAATTTATTCATAAAGTCTGTACGTTTTTCTCTGAAGTTCTATCACTTAACAGTTACCCAGACTAAGCTAAAAAAAAAAAAACAGTTGTATGAAAAATGTTTACTATGATGCACTTCAGGATTTACATGTGCAAATAGAATCAGAAGGATGTATGCCAAGGTCAGTTGTCTTCTGTAGGTTCATAGACATGCCTGTTTCCATTGTTGTTTTTAAATTTTTTTATGGGCCCTTTCTATATCGAGTATAATATATTATATATTTGTGGTTAGAATTTAATATGTGTGATTTATGACACTCAAGTGCTGCTGAGGAGAAATGGAGACGGAGCCACCACGATGCCATGTGTGAAGCTCAGAGAACAGAGAGCTGGTTCTCCTGCACCATTGGTTTAGTGACTGCCAAAGGAGGGGTGTGTGGAGTCTTGGCCCTTTAGTCTATTTTAATTTTTTGTACTAGCGTCTTCTCTCAGCACACCCCAAGGAAACACCTCGACAACCTTTTAGAGGGGTTTTAAGAGGATAACCTATCAAATGATGGGAATGTTAAGTTTTAATAAATCAATTAATTGTGACAGTGTGGCAAATGAACATATACTTACTAACCAATGACCAAGGAAGTAAAGGGACAGGGTGGCCTCGGAGCATTTGTAGAATAAAAACACCAGAGGACAAGGAACAGGATGGAAAGACAGCTACCCAGCTCAGTCACCTACACCTGCAATCTGACTGCACTCCTAGCTGCTGCTCCCCAGGCCTGGATTAGTGCCATGTCAGACACCCATGGCCAACCACAAAGTCACTACAAACACCAGAGGTTGATGCAGCTTCACACAGTCCCCTGTCCAGCTACCAAATCCACAATCCAGCCACCCTGGCTTGTCCCTTTTGCTCTGTCCTACCTTGTCCTGGAGCCCACTGCCTGCTTGCCTACAGCCACCCCTTTCTGCCACAATGGCTCTCAGACTCTGGGGTGCTAAGGAAGGGGACACACTGGGTAAGGACCGAGTTAAATCTGGGGATGCAGAACAGACATAGGATTGCTGACAGAAGCTTAAAAGGCATGATGTAAGCACAGGCTCTCCCTGGCTATGAGATTCAGAAAGGAGGCTAATGGGGAAAATAGATATGAAGTGGAGCTTAACTCTGCAGCCACTCCCCAGAGAGAGAAAGAGGCAAGCCTCCAACTCCAGTCAGACACCCCATTCACAGGTCACCTACCCAACACTGAACCACTTCCGACACTTCCAGTTGTGAGTGGTACCACCTACCTAACTGTGCACCCGTTGAGCTACTACTGGCCAGCCTGCAAAGGTCACAGGGCTCTGAGGAGTGAGGCGTCTTACCTTAGGGTAGTCAAGCAGGGACAGGCCTGGACTGATCCCCGGGTGCTCTGAGGCCTCCCCACCATGTACACTGGTGGCTATGAGGATGGCCAGTACCCCTCAAGGTCCACTGTCCCCACCACTAAGACTGGCACTGACCCACTACCAAGATAGAGAGGACACCATCCCTTGGAGTGGAATCGAATCGATTCTGCCTCCACAGCTTTCCCAATTTGCTAGTGTTCTACGACTGGCAGAACAACTGATGGGAGCACTACCTTTCTATCAAACGGTGAGCCCCAGACTTCAAAGCCTTCTCAAAAGTACTTTTAATTACGTTCTCCCCAACAAGACATCCGAAATGCCTCACTTCGCCATTGTGTGGGTATTTATCCTAAGCACAATGCCCACGTCCTGTGCCATCGGTATTTCCCTCTCATCGTTGGAAATGCGAGTACTTTGGAACTGACTTAGAGCAAATTATAATGCACCCAGCCAAGGCCTTTTGTCACGCAGCCCTTCGCCAGCACTGCCCGCCTGGCCCTGGAAAAGCTGTGGGACCCAGTGGCGTTCATTTGAGAATACTCTACCCCAAGTTGGTCTTGCAAATTATTTCTGCCCTATGCAGAGTCTTTTCACTCATAGCACCAAGGGGCTTTGAATCACGCATAATACATACTCGCTCATACACAGGGGGAAGGATTATTGCGCAACCAGGATTAAATAGCGTTGTTGGTAATGAGCTGATAAAAAACCAAATCAAACCCGAATCATCGCGATTCCGTGTTTGCCCCTGTGGCGAGGTGGCGTGAATACGGACAGAGAGAAACTTCAGGGCTGCCGGGCTTCGGGTTGTTTGTTCCTATGGAGACTAACCTGTGCCATCCTCCACAGGATCAATACTTGGGCTGGGACAACTGTCACCACGGGGAAAACAGCCCTGCCTTTTCTTCATGGCCCAGAAAAAAAAAGTGAGAAAGAATGGGTCGTTCCGAGGTCAACCAGTGGTAGGGTGTGAGCCAGGAAGGCTAGTGTCTCTGCTGCCGTTGAGGGAGCCTGGCTTCCTCAAACCTGGCAGTGACCTTGATGCTAGTCAGGCTAGCCCAACTGTGGGCTCTGTGAAGAGGAGGGACCCAGCCTCTCCCCCCACCAACTGATGAATGGAAGACAGGCATCAGGGTGTGGAAGACTCAAGTGTCCATTGTGCCTGCAGAGAGTGGCAGCCAGTCCCCTTTCTATGACACTCCTCCAATGGCCAAGGACACTTAACATCCCCATGCCAAGCAGACGCAGCCAGTTGTTCAGTTCATAGCCTCCATCCCTGTGAGAATGAAACCACTGCTCACCTCTAAGAGCATGGGGAAAACTTGTAGACTGTTGCACAGGGTCCACCTCAAGGGGACACCCACGCAACCTCTGCTTCATGGATCCCTAAAGCAAGCATATACGAGCTCTATTCACCACCACCCCCCAGATCAGATCCGTGCCACTGGGGCCCACCATGATGCAAGTCTTCCTCTCTAGATGTAAACATGGCAATCACTATTAAGGACATTTAGTTATCTTGGACAATTACTTTAGGGCCCTACACACACCCTAAAGGTGCCCCATTGGCCCTGGAGGTAAATTGAAGTCCCTTGAGCAGGATGGTTTAAAGCCTCCCACATTCTTGGTTCTCCCTAGGGCAGAGAATGACTGGAGGTGAGGACTTTAACAGGAACCAGAAGATGGACATGTGACTGTACTGGGGTCACTAAGAGCTGCTTGGAGGTTAGAAACACATGCCGGTTTCTCCCAAAGTATCTTATGTGTTTTAAGGTAAATAAACCCTCCTGAGTCTCCCTGAACCTCTCCCCAGTATCAAAGGGCCAACTGTCATAGACCTCTGGAAGCTTGGACAGGATACTTATCACTTTGCCATCTCTCTGAAGGTCTCAGGACAGCTATAGTGCAGTAATACACCTTCCAGCTTGCCCACCAGACTCTGTCTCTGAGAAGAGCCTCTCAGAATGCAGAGAGGACCTAGCTAATGACTGTGGAGAAGAAATTTACTGCATAAATTAGATGCCTTCCACATGGAAAGAGTTCACAGTAGACCACTGATTTGAGGAGGACAGAGCTGTGCATCATCTGTGTCACCTGAAGCCAAGGAGATGAGTGATGGTGGGACATAGAGAACCTACACACTCCCCTGGCACCTGGGACAGAACCTGGAGCAGCACCTGGGACAGCACCCAGGGCAGCACCTGCAGCACCTGGGGCAGCACCTGGGACAGCACCTGGCAGTGTATTGGCTGGCTGAGGCTCTGGACTCCTGCAAAGCCACATGGCTTCAATGAACTGCCACAGGCACCAGCTCTGGCATGGTACGATGCCATATGGAACCCACGTCTGTTTGCAGACATGAGGCCCACCCCTCTGAGGAGGGGCATTTGCTCCTTCACTGATTCCAACAGGAAGCAGAGCTAAGTGGATTTCTGAGGTTCATGGGCCAGCTTAAACAACTCAGTGAGTTCCAAACCAAGGTGGACAGCGCCTGGGGAACAACACTGGAAGTTGTCCTCTGGCTTCCATGTGCATACCCTCATACACATGTGCACCTGCACACATACAAACATGCATACACATATGCATACCATCACACACATGTAAACTGCACACATACAAACACGCACATGCACATGGATACACATACACACACATACCATTTTCTATTCTGAGGTCACTGTCCATTTACACTGAATTGTGATAACACAAGAGCACAGGAGGATTCTATGTGTCTTTTCCCAGCTTTCATTGAGGCAATGTCTTACAAAAGTGTACAGGGGCTAGAGACATGGTTTTGAGGCTAAAAGCTTTGCAGCTCTTGCAAAGGGCATGAGTTCAGCTCTCAGTACCCATGTTAGATGGCTAGCAACAACCTACAGTTCCAGCTCCAGGGTATCTGATGCCCTTTCCTGGTCTCCAGAGGTACCCACATATGAGTGCCTGAGCACACACACACAAACACACACACATACAACCACAATTAAATGTTTAAAAAACACCATAGTGCAACATCACAGAAATGCTCACATTGACACAAGGCTCTTGTTCAGAGTACCCTAGTTTCACATGCGCTCATACTCACATTTCCATCCCAGTGCTTCCCCATCCTTGATGGCGATTGGCCTATGAGACTTCACACTCTGTCATTAGTCATTTTCCTCAGGTGGGGAGAAGCCTCAGCTCCTCTCCTCAACACAGAGAGGTAACCATGGGAACACAGAAGTTTGGCTATGTGGCCAGCAGACACTTTGCACCAACACTGTCTGTCACCCACAAGATGACAGAATCTAGCTAACGAAATCCAAGTCAGAGCTGCCCCGGTGCTGGCGCCCACAAAAGTGTCATGGTCTCCCACTTTTCAGACCAGACAACTGAGGGACAGAAGAACCAATTCATACATGATGGTGCGATATGAACCCAGATCCACTTTGAAAGCTATGATGTCTGTGTTAGCTACACTTAAGCCCCAGGTTCCACCTCCATAGCCAACCCCACTTCTCCTTCACAGAGTACGTATACAGATCTCTTTGGTCACTACTTGCTGGGGCTCACCTCTCTAAGCCTTATCACTCTCCTCCAAGCCTGGATGTGAGCCCAGGCCAGGCAGCTAATGGCAGTGGCAAAGGAAGTGCTGCCCACTGCTGGCTGATGAGTGCAGCGCCGCCAGCCATTGCTCAGGAAGAGAGAGCAAAGCCAGCCTCTACCAGTTCTAAGTGACCAGTAAAGGTCATCCCTGGAATGGAAACAGCCCCTCCATTCACGGACAGTGAGTACACTGTGGAGATTGGTTTATGTGGTTTGCTGAAGGGAAGCCCCTCTCAGGTTCCCTGGTGTAGGCAGTGGTAGTTAGAAGCTTAGATAAGAACACTCCCTTATTCCAAGGGAGGGTTTCCATCCTATAAGTCCTTACAGGGAAGGATCCAAGGCCTTTCAGAAATGGTGTTGAGTCCATGGATAGACAATAATCCACAATTCACCTGGGGCAACACTGTACTGAACTGTACTGTACTGTACTGTACTGGTCTGGTCTGGTCTGGTCTGATCTGGTCTGGTTTGAAATGTGATCATTCCCGAGGCAAGATAGACTTGTACTTGGATGGATATTCAGCCTCTCTATTCACACTCATGGAGGAATCCCAGGCCCCACTAGGACCTGTCAGGCAAGCAAGCTATAGGTGATAAAATACTGCCTTGCTAACTCTGCACAAGCTAGACTCGGGCCTCTGTTCACTAACTGCTGAACTGTTCAGTGTGGCTGCCTCAAGCAACTGCAGAACCACGGCCCAAGAACAGTCAACAGCATTGGCCTGGAGATGGCAGAGAATTTGTTTCCACTAGAGATGATCCTTATTGTAAACAGTGTGCCCAAGACCAGATACATTTGTCAAAACTGAAACTACTAGCTTAAAATGAGAGACTTCAGAGCTGAAGAGGTGGCTCAGTAATTAAATGTGTACCTTGTTCTTACGGAGTTCACCTCAATCCCCAGCACTCAAGTGTTGGTTGGCGAGATCACAGGTGCCTATAATGCTGGATCCAGGGATCTGGCACTCTCTTCTGGCCTCCACTTGCACCTACACTCATGGGTGTGTGTGTGTGTGTGTGTGCACACACACATACATATGACAATTTTAAAGTATTTTTTAAATGGGAATATTCAACTGTGTGAATACAGCCTAAAGGATTTTTTGGGTTTGTTTAGGGGTTTTCCTGTCTCTGAGGACAATGTCCCCTTGGTAGGAGGCTCATCATTGTGAGCCTTCTGTGGCACATCACCCTGGGGAAACCCCAGTTAACAGAGCCACACAACCCATCTGTGTCTCGGCTGCCTTCCCTGGGCTGGTTCTCACTGCTGAGCTTCCAGCTAGAGAATGCTCCAATGACTCATGTGCCACCATTTCAGGGGACAGTCCCTCTGCCAGCACTCACCACACTCACCTCCAGTCCTTCTCCTTCTCCAAGCTGGTGGTACTGAAATGGGTGACTCCATGGCCAGATACATTGTCAAAACTCAGGCCATGCAGGGGAGGGGATGGGAGGGGAGGGGACTTCACTGTGCCCTGGCTTTTTCCTGTGGCAACCCCTCACCTTCCTTTCCTAGCTGCCTGATTCTCCTCTCCTAGACCATTCTGATTCCAGCACCCGAAGTAACAGGTCCCTAATGTCATCTACATGCCAATCACTTCAAATCCCTGTCCCCATGTTTTTCTATAACTAAACTTGCAGGTGTGTTTCTGATCGCCTACTCAAGCCTTCCCTTGGACACAGAATGGGCAACTGGCTCTTCAAAGGTCCACAAAGCTCTTCTCTCAGCCTTCCCCAGCTGAGTCCATGAAAGCAGCGTGCTCCCTCTGCTCCTCCCCAGCTCTCAGCGTGCTCCCTCTGCTCCTCCCTTGGCCCCCTCATTCACTCCCCTCCCTCAAGGTCCGTACTCCTACAGTCTGCCCAGGCTTCCTCTAATAACTAAGGAGGCTGAACTTCCAGCTGCTTCAGACCCTACATAGCTCTCATCTCCTCTAGAAGAGCCACTGTCCTTTCAATGACCTTGAAGCCCCTCCATGATGTAGACCACTCACTGGGCCTCATTCTGCTCCAGCTCTGGCTATTCCTCACATGTGCCCAGCTTAAGCCTTTGTCTCTGCTATATAAGTGCCTGGGATGTCCCCCTGCTACCCCAAACCACTGTCTCTTCACGGCTTTCTCCCACTCTTCCTATACCGTCCCAGTGTCACCTAATCAAAAGATAGCCACCCTACACAGCCTCCACCCATCCCCCACAGCACTCCCTACCCCTCATCTTCCTTTGCTCCACCTTGTGATCTCGGATCTATGTGAGTTCACTGCACCCCCGCAAGCTGGTATCTGTGCTGTATGATGTGAGGGCCTTCTCTGGTTCACCACTATATTCCCTGATGATCCACCAGTACCCTTATCCCATCCACCTCTTGGCATCATCCATTGTTCCAGACTAGGCTCAGTCTCAGCTCTGGCTCCTGTGCTCCATTCCAGATGTCCTTGGCAAGTCAAGGACTTGGAAAGGCCAGGGCAGCTCCAGTCCACCTTTAAGAATGGCAAGTCGCAGAGACTGGAGCCTGGCCCCAGTGGCACATGCAGAGGTGAGACCCTGCAGCAAGGCCACACAACCTAGAGCTCTTTGGGGAAGCAGACACGATGGTGATTGTTGACTGGAGGTTACTTCCCCTCCACCCTCCTCCCCTGTCACCTCCAACAGCGAGAAAGCTTCAACCAGAATACATTTGAATGGCAAAATAATTTATGCTTAATTAGTGTGCTAGATTTAAAATTAGAAGTTTAAATGCACAATCAATGGATTGTTTAATCTCATTGTTTTGCCAGTCATTAGCCATTCTTTCTAGATGCCTGTGACAAGGGAGTATTCTCCTTATTCCCAGGGTCCCCTTTCCTTTCCTGCCCATAAATTATGCCAGATTAACCTTCCTCAAGCCACATACTTCCAGGGTCACAAGATGCCTCCAGAAAACTTGAATAGTTTCCCACTGACAGCTGATGTTGGGAACCAGGGACCCAGCCTGCTTCCAGTGTCCAGTCCCTAAGGCAGGACAGTTGCATGGTGCCTTCTGCTGGCCGGTCTGCACATGTCTCTCCATTTTGCTCACTCTCTTCTCTCTCTTCATCTTGGCAAATACATTGCCACCTTCCAAATTCTACCGACTTTTTAACTCACAGACCTGACTCCACTCACCCCATTCCCCGTGAGCTTCTGCCCAGCAGCAGCCACACACAGCTGTTTCTAATCTTCCCTGCTATGTTGCAGCTCCCCATCCCACCATCACGCCCTGCTCAGGGGAAGTGACGGGGAAAGGACCCCATGAGCACTCTCACCCGTCTGGATGGGGGATGGCCTCACAACTGTCTCATCTATCCAGCACCCATGGAGTGGTCCTGCCAGTGTGGCCTGGCTCTCCGATCACCTGCTCCTCTGTCCCATCCTAGACTCCCTCTGTTGGCAGCACTCTCAGTAGAGTGAGGTCCCTCTCAGTGAGCTTCCACTTGTGGGGCAGACACACACCCAAGTCTCTATAATCTCCCACAATGCCTGATCCACAGTTTCCTCTCCAAACCTAGTCTCTGCATGAAAGCCTGTCCTCAGAGTCTCTATTCCTTCCTGCACTGGCTCCATGCAGACCTCCACTTCTCTGGCCAGTCCCTCCCGATGCCTGCGGAGCCCCTCCTCTCCTCGTCCCTGTGTCAAGCATCACTGTGTCAACAGTCTGTCCTTGGCATCTTCTCTTCTACATCCTCTATGTTTACTGGGTAATCTTATTACTGATGTCCTGTGTTTGTTCTTCCAGATAAGAGTCCTGAAAGATGGAGGTGGGAGAGACAGAACAACGGTTAGGAGCTCTGGCTAATACTAAAACACTGGCTTTGGAGAGGACCAAGGTTCGGTTCCCAGAACCCACATGGCAGCTCACAATTGTCTATAACTACGGTTCCAGGGGACCCAACACACTCTTCTGGCCTCTGTAGGTACTGGATGTGAATGATACACGTATATATGTGCAAGCAAAACATTCATATCCTCAAAAACTAAAATTTGAAGGACTTGGGAGACAGATGGTCCAGTGATTAAGAACCCTGCCTGCTCTTCCAGAGGACCTGGGTTCAATTCCCAGTACCCACATGGCAGCTGTCTGTAACCCCAGTTTCAGGGGATCTGACACCCTCACACAGACAGACATGCAGGCAGGCAAAACACCAATACACGTAAAACAAAAAATAAAATTAAATTAAAACTTGAAAAATAATGTCTAGAGAATTCTGGAAGGTGTGGTTATTAAACCACACTGACCCAAGTCTGCAGGTTTTGCAGGACCTCGTGTATGGGTAGCCAACAGGTAGTCAAAGCTGAGCCCACCTTTCTCCTCCAGGTGAGGCCCTCCTAGCCCCACAGCCACTCACCCTGTGGGTCTTGGCCTTCCTTTGACCCTCACTGTCTCTGTTCGCCTGCCATTGCTCAGCTGTCTAGAAAAACACAACGAATGCGACCTCTTCCGTTATTGAACCACTCTCTGCCATCCAAGTATATATAGCAGGATGCAAGCAGTTAGCTGCATGAAGCTTGTCAAAAACCAGAGGAAGCCTAAAGAAAAGGCACCAGGGCTTTGAGCTTCCATCTTGGAATCCAGAGGCTAAAGGTCTCCTCCCATGGGCGGGACTTAGGAACCCCCTTCCCTACTCTCAGCCACCCATGTGGAGTTGACCCTTGACCCTTCTCTATCTGGCAACCACCTTCTGATTGACTTTTCCTTGAATTTATTGACTCATGTAACCATTTGAAAGCCACATCTTATGCAAAACATAAAAATAAAAATAAAAATAAAAATAAAAATAAAAAACTGCACTATCTAGAAACTGGATATGAGTTGCATCTAAAAGTATTCTCCTGGAAAAAAAAAACAAAAACAAAAAAACAAAACAAAAACAAAAAACAAAACCCACACTATAGAAAAGTGCCTGAACCAGTCAGAAGGGAAACTTCTCAAAGAAGATATTAACAACTTGTTGGAGAGATTTACCGAGGAGACATGATGGGTCAGTAGGGGGTAGGAATACACCTTGTCTGGGGGACCACTTAGATATGCACAACTCTGTCCTCAGCCTCATTCCAGGACCTCAAAGGTAGACTTTGTGGGCTCACTGAATTGCTTTGTCCCTCTCCCAATGTGACCACATTGAATACATCTCTCTTTTTTTTTCTTCTGCTTTTACTATTTAAAAAAAAAAAAAAAACTCAGATAAAATTAAAAGTCTTGCTAATCTTTCCCCTGAAAAGCGTATCCCTGACAGTGATCAATCTCACTCCTCACACGGTTTAAAAACAGATTCTCATTTAGCAATAAACAGTAAGCAAATTTCCGTGCCATTAAATACTCCTGCCATCACAGCGCGCTCTCGCTCTCACGCCGACTCAGAGAGGCAGGCTCAACGCACCACAGCTTACTGAACCAATTCCCTCTTGTGGGTGTTTGGGTTGGTTCCAGCTTTCATGGGTTCATCAAGTGGTCCCTCCCAGAGAAGAACGCCCCTGGAGAAAGGGCTCACTCTCCTGCAAATGGCAGTTCTCCGGCTCAACAGTTTTAAGACCCAGCATCCACTGAGGACAATTGTGACGCTCTGCTCCATCACCCTCTAATCCCCATGCCCGAACCTCGCTCCCAGTCTCCTCTTGTCTTTGAGCCACTGTTTTTACTACTAACTCAACATTTTCTAAGCTTTTCTCACAAATGTATTATTTAAAAAAAAAAACAAAACAGCTTTGGACACTAGAGATCTAGCTCAGCGGAACACTGCATAATTATCATATACAGTACTTACCAAGTATGTACTCATATTTGAGTGCTTGACCCATATGGAGTGGTGCTATTAGGAGATGTGGCCTTGCTGGAGTGGGTGTGGCCTTGATGAAGTGGGTGTGGCCTTATTGGAGTAGGTGTGGCCTTGTTGGAGTAAGTATGTTACTGTGTAGGTGGGCTTTGAGGTCTTATATGCTCAAGCTATGCCCAGTGTGACACACAGTCTCCTCCTGCTGCCTGCGAATCAAGATGTAGAACTCTCAGCTCCTTCTCTAACACTATGTCTGCCTGCATGCTGCCATGATTTGATGATAATAGACTAAATTTCTGAAACTGTAAGCCAGCCCTAATTAAATGTTTTCATTTATAAGAGTTGGCGTGGTCATTGTCTCTTCACAGCAATGAAACCCTAACTAAGACAGCATATGAGGTGTTGGGATCTATTCCCAGCACCAACTACTCACAGAACTAGCACCATTTTCTTGCAGAAAAGTGACAAGCTTTTCTTTGTTTTTTGTTAGTTTAGCAATGACCATTGATGTAGTAACTAGACTCTTTCCTCTTCCTTTCTGCATTATTTCGTATGCGCACTTCCAAGACGCGCTGCCCTCCATATCTGTATGTCCGTCCCAGGTGGGTACAAGCTGTCCTTTGTCGATAGAATGTCTCCTTTGTATTTCTTTACTTTCTGATGAGACTCAGCATTGCTTTGAGTGATCTCATGGTAGTTGGGTTTCCTTGTGAGTCAGCTGGGAATGTCCTTGGCCCTTTCAGCCCAGGACTCTGCTGTTGCTGCTCCACACCCCTCTGTAGCCAGTACATACTTGGCAGGGTGAGTTTCTTCTTTTGTTAAAGTTCCCTCAGCACTGATGTGGTTTGGTGTTTAGGAGTCCCTCCTCACACCTTGTCCAGTTTTCTACTTTGTTGGTCTATAGAAAAGCTATTTTTTGACATTTTGTACGGTAATAGTCTTGCTTACTGAATATTTTATATGTGCTAATAAACATGTTTTGGTTGATCTGCTTGCATGCTCTTCTCTGTGTGTGCCTTATGTGTGGGCATGAGTGTGTTCAGGTGTACACATACATACACATGTGTGTGTTCAGGTGTACACATACACACATACATGTGCAGATGCATGAAGAGACCAGAAGCTGACAATGGCATTTTCCTCATCTCTCTCCAGCTTATTCTTTGAGACAAAACCTCTCTCGAAACCCAGATCTCACCCATGCAGCTAGATTTGCCCAGTTTGGCTTGAGGGACCCTCCTGCCTAGGCCTCCCCAGCTCTGGGGCTACAGATATACAGTTGGCTTTTGACCTGTGTGCTAAGAGCCGAATCACAGGCCCTCAGACAAGCGCAGCAAACACCTCACACGTTGAGCCATTTCCACAGTGTCTGTGTTTTCTAACAGATAGTGATTGATCAACCCAAGTTTTTAAGAATTTATTTTTGTGTGTGCATGTGTGCGAGCGCAGACGTTCACATACACCATGTGTGTAAGAGCTTGCAGAGGTCATTAATGAGCCAACATATGTGTGCTGGGAACTGAACCTGGGTCCTCTGCAAAGGACAGTAAGTGCTCTTAACCACTGAGCCGTCTCTCCAGCCCTGTCGTTTGGGGATTTTTAAGATATGAGTTGTTTGGATTTCCTGTTTCTGTCTGAGCCCAATTTATAAGACTTCTCAGAGAAGGGAGAACATTTCTGGGGTCCCTTTGGCCTCAGGCTCCCTCACACACAAAGGTGCACCTATAAACTTGCATCCACGAGACACTCGCAGGGGCTCCCGGCCTCCCCCTCATCTCCCAGGCATTCCCTGGTGAGTACTTTAGTACTTTTAGGAGAATGAGTTTGCTGTGTGGCTTTGTCCCTTCCGAGTCCTCTTTGGTTCTGCTACTGAGAAGCATCCTTTGGTCCTTCTGCTTCCTGGAAAGGGCCAACCTTAAACAAGTGTGGGAGGAGGGATCCGCAGTGACTGAACATCGTCTAATTCAGAGATTGCTAGAGAGATCACCTGGCTTCAGATCGGAAGCCACATTCTGCAGTTGGCTTCATCGGTAATGAGGCTGACATGCTGACCCCCTAGGTCTGGTACCTCCTTTCAATTGGTTCCAAACCAAGACAGGCAGGAAATGGGGACAGTGAGCTGCTTTCTTTTTCCTTTTGACAGTAGTAAAAAATATATCCACACACTGGATAAGATGCTGGCGATTTCGTTCACAGAGATAGCCTCTCTCATACTTTTATTCTAGCTTATTACAAGCTGAAAAGGAGATGGGTATTAAATATTATCAAATGGCACTGGCAAGACTTGTTTTGACTACTTTTAATTATGTGTACATGTGTGTCTGTAAGAGGGTATGTACACAGGAATTCAGGTGCCCATGGAGGTCAGAAAAGGATGTCAGATCCCCTGTGTCAATTTCTCAGCTGCTCTGTGCAGATCTTGTCTGCTGGTCCTGCTATCTGAGGACCTGAAAGAACGGGGCAGACTACAGTCTGAGGCTGTAGACAGCTTACTTCAGCTTTAGTGTTCTTTTATACATGAGTGTAACAAAGAAAGCAATGATTCAAGGAAGGTTGTTTGAGTTCAGAAAAACATGTAAATTAATGCCAGGAAGCCCATACTAAATATTAGTAGAGCAGCCCTTTCCCAGAATTTTCTCAGGACAGAGCAATGGAAATGTAATTGTCTGGCATGAAAGCGAGGCAGAAGGCCAAATCCACATTCAGGGTACACTGGTCAGATTGGATTCAATAGATATGTTCTGATGTCCAACAAGAATAAAGTGTCTTATAAATTGAAGGTAAATGTTTGTCACACAAGGCAGGAAATTAAGTCCAAGAACAATCCAGGGACCAAAATGAATCTGAGGTAAAAGACCCTCTGCCTTTTTTCTTGGAGCCTCTCCCACAGTTCCCCAAGGCCTTGTTCACCATGCTCCACGCCTTTGACCGTGTTCCAAAACCCTGCAGCTGGAGTGACAGGCTGTTGTGAGTCACTATATGGCCGCTGGACAGTGAGGCAGGGTCCTCTGGAAGCACAGCAGTGTGCTGCCTAGTTTCATGTCAGGTTGACACACGCTAGAGTTGTCTGAGAGGAGGTAAGCTCCATTGAGAGGATGCCCTGCACATGATCTCGTAGTAAATCCCACAGGGCATTTTTCTTCATTTCTAATTGATGTGGGTGGGCACAGCCTATGGTTGGTAGTGCCACCCTTAGGCTGGTGGTCCTGGGTTCTATAAGAAAGCAGGCTGAGCAGCAAGCTAATCAGCAACTCTCCTCCACGGCTTCTCCATCAGCTCCTGCCTCCAGACTCCACAGCCACTCCATCAGCTCCTGACTCCCAGTTCCTGCCCTGCTTGAGTTCCTGTCTTGGCTTCCTTCAGTGATGAACAGTGCTGTAGAAGCATAAGCTAAATAAACCCTTTCCTCCCCAAGATGCTTTTGGTCATGGTGTTTCATCACAGCAATGGTCACCCTAACTAGGACAAAGCAGTGTGACTTCTGTCACTGACTTCCTGCCTGGTTCCTAATGAGCCAAGTGAGAAAGCAAAAGTCCCTGCTCCTGGGCTCTGAGAAAACAAAACACAATGACACCCACATGGCTTTAGAAAACTGCAGGCACATGCCAGAGCTGTCACCAGCCAGAGTTGTCATCAGCCCACCATATAAGATTTGTAATGTTCTTAGCACAGCAAGGGAACCTGGCCTCAGTCAGGATTCCAAAGGGGTTTACCAGTGAAGTGTGGTAGTCAACAGGAGGCTGAGGCAGGAGGATCACCATGAATTCAAGACCATCCCAGACTCCCCTGTCTTGAAACAGTAAGTGAGGGATGGGTCTGGTAGAAAATCCAGAGGTTTGCTTATCTGGTCTCCATCTAGGCATTGCTTAGATCTTCAGAGTCAAGCCACTCAGAGTCACCAGAAACCCCTAACATGCCTGGATGGTGTCACAGCCCACCAAAAAACACAGAAAAAACTGAATGACCCTGCTCCCTCGTTACAAAAATAGCTGCCATGAAAACCATTTCACCACCCACTAGGATGATGGGCAAGCCAGTCCTGCCACAGAGCAGTGAACCCGTTCATTTTAATGCCTTGGTTGAAACTGTCACCTTTGACAAGGTGTGAGAGACACAGCTAGAAAGAATGATAGAGATGTTCAGTCAGATTGAGAAGTCCCTGGCTCCTCTGGCTCTCCATCAGGGATGCCAGTAGATTAGCCACTAGAAGGGTCAATTAGATTCTTCTTTGTTGCTATAATAAAATACCTGAAGCAAGTGACTTTATAAAGAAGAAAGTTTTCTTGTGTCCCAAGGTTCTGGAAGTACAAGATCAAAGGGTTTTACCTAGTGATGGCCTTCTTCTGATGGAGTTCCAAAGTGGCATGGCCATGTCTGGCAAGAGGCAGTGAGCATTGTGTGTGACTCTCTTTCTCTTACAAAGCCACTAAGACTCAATCATGGGGCCTGCGGTCCAATGGGTTTCATTCCAATCACTTCCCGGAAGTGACACCTTGAGCCTGTAACCCTAGCCCTAGAGAGGCTGAGGCAGGAAGAGGGCAAGTTTTAGCCAGACTGGACTAGATAGGGAGATCCTGTGCCACAGAGCTTTGTCAACATCCCAGCATTGGCTAAATTTAATCATAAATCTATGCAGACAAAGGTCTGAAGAGATAGCTCAGTCAGTGTAGTACCCGCCACACAAGCTTGAGGACTTGGGTTCTCTAGCACCCATGTGAAAGCTGGGCATAGTGCTAAGCCCTTCACTGGAGTGACAGACACAGGGCTTGCTAGTCAGCCAGGCCAGACGGAGCAGGGGATCCAGGGTAAGTGAAAGACCCGCTTCAGTAAATAAAGTAGAACCATTAAAAAACTAAAATCATCTGATGCTGACCTCTGACCTACAGAGCGAGACAGACAGACAGGCAGGCAGGCAGACAGACAGACAGAAAGAGACAGAGAGAGAGACAGAGTGACACACACATAGACACAGACACCTGTGCATGCACACCCACAGTGCACATGCACACACACGCAAACATATACATACATCACACACATACAAAGAGGAGAAAACCGAGTTACCCGCAAATACAGGGCTTTTGTTCCTACCCGAGATGGTTTAAAAGTTTAAAAAGATCAAGGATGCCTCACCCCATCAGAGGAAACCGGGATCTACCTGCCACGAGTGTCACACATACCGCAAACCTTTCAAAGACAGCCACTGAAGGAAAAAGCAAAATCCGTGGTGTCTAAGAAATAAGTGGGGTCAGGTACAGGGGCAGCTAGAGTGACTGACTTCCCTTCTCACATCATAAGGGGTGGGGACAAGGAAAGGTTCATCCACAAGAGAAAGAAGCAAAGACAAGGAATTGTCACACTGAAATAAAGAAATGCTTGTTGCCTTAAATATAATTTGCGTTACTTACATTTCAATTCCTAATTTATACATCACAGACTTGATAAAGGATTACATTATAACAGAATTAGCCAGGGTCATTAGCATACTGCATGTGCCGCTGATTAGCCACCCAGCAGATCGCTGGGTAATTAAGATCGGCGAGGGCCGTATTTTGAGACACTGTCATCCTATTATCTGCCTAACAAGTGTTGGGCCCTCACCTCCCTTCTGATTTGGGACTTGACAGCAGCCCTGCACAGTGCCACTGCTTCTATACAGTCCTTCCCCCATGTTCACTAGTCCCCGAGGCCACTCCCTGGCCTCACAACAAATCTTCTGCCTGTGAGAGCATACACTCAACACACTAAAGCCAACTCTGGGGATGGAGCCTGGTGGATAGAGCACTTGCCTAGCATTGGGAGGAACTGAATTCCATCTGCAGCCCCACATAAATCTAGAGATAGTGGCACGAGACTGTCATCCCAGCACTCGGGAGGAGGAGGAGGCAGGAGGATTGGGAGTTTGAGGCCATCCTGGACCACATGTCTATAAATCAAACAGTAAATACATAACACAGACTATCAGCATATGCCCTGCCTCAATACAGCAGAAGGCCCAAGACCAGCTCAGGTATTACTGTGAACTTCAACAACATCTTTGAGCTGTGCGTAAGGCACATGACTGTCATCAATCCAGAGGCTGAGGCAGGAGGATGAGTTCAGCCCAAGCTACTTAGTGGTGTGGTTTCGGTGTAAAATGTTCCCGAAGGCTCGTGTGTTTGAATAACTGGTCCCCAGTTGGTGACATTGTTGTGGAAGATTGTGGAGAGTCAATGGAAGAAGTGAGACATAGGGGCTGGCCTCATCCCCTGTCCTCTCTGCTTGATGCTACATGACTGTGGAGGTCATGTGACCAGCTACCTCATGCTCCTGTCACCATGGTTTCCCAATGTGATGGACTGTAGCCCCTCCAACTATGAGCCAAAATCAGCCCTCCCTTAAGTTGCTTCCAGTCAGGTATTTGGTCACAGCAGTGAGAAACGTTAATTGATCCAACCCTCTCAAACAAAGTCACCTCTAAAGAGCTTTGCTACTTCTGCAAATACACAGAATGGGCCAGTGGCCATCTCTCCAGCAGCCTGCACAGTAGGCCCTGGAGGAGGCCTCCTCAGCCCTGAAGGCAAGGTGGAAGCAGCTTGTCCCTCCCAGCTGACAGTAACCCAGCCCTGATTCTATTTATAGCCATCCGTCCTGCTCTGGGGACAGGGCTAACTTTGGGCATGCATTAGAGGAAGAGAAGAAGGCTGGCCCTGCACAGGGAGAGATACCACAATGTCCAGCTGGGACTCGCCCCCAGATTACCCCCTCAGCTCAGACATAGTGAGGAGATTAAAGTCTGCTCTGGCCACTGGGGACGAGGACACTGTACAGAAGCTGATCTGCACTGAGGTGGAGCCTGTGGACGCTGTAATAGAACTCGCTAATGATGACTGGATGAAGGAGCCCTCAGCCGAGCTGCCCACGGGTGTACTGCTAGGTAACCACAGGAGGCCACAGGCCAATTACTAATGCATATTGGGGTCTGCCCTGGAGACAGGGGCAAGGGTTCCAACAGGGTGACATACCCTTGTTATCCATTTCTTATATAGGTGTTAAACTAAATAACTAATGGAGAGACACTCCAAGACAGCAGCTGTGTTGGCAGGTAGACACTGTGTTGGCAGTACTTTGTGGGTATGTTCAAGGGTGGGTGACAAGGAGAAGCTGTAAAGATATGTCTTAGTTAGGGTTTCTACTGCTGTGAAGAGACACCATGACCATGGCAACTCTTATAAAGGCAAACATGTAATTGGAACTGGCTTACAATTCAGAGGTTTAGTCCATTATTGTCATGGCGGAGAACATGGTGGCTTGCAGGCAGACACGGTGCCAGAGAGGTAGCTGAGAGTTCTACATCTGGTTTGGCAGGCAGCAGGAAGAAAGAGAGAAACACTGGGCCTGGCTTGAGCTCTGAAGCTTCAAAGCCCACCCCCCAGTGACACACTTCCTCCAACAAGGCCATCCCTACTCCAACAAGGTCATGCCTCCTAATAGGGCCGCTCCCTATGGGCCTATGGGGGTCATTTTCACTCAAACCACAAGTAGCCAAGAACTACCAGAGACAACGGTGCAAAGATACTTAGTTACAGTGAGGGTTCAGCTGTCACTGGGTGATAGAGTGCTTGCTTAGAGTGTCCAGGACTCTGGGCTCCATCCCCACAACTGCAGAATAAATATGTAAGTCACCAGGGCCACATCTGTTTGGACTAAACAGGCAGCCACTAGACAGACTACTTACAGAAGCACTTCCTTGTATCAGGTCTTGGTGGCTTTTGCTCTGACAGTTTCTGTGAGTTGTAGATACCAAGAATGAGAGAGCGGTCCCCTCTGGTGCACTGTGGTACTGTTCTTAGGATTTGGCACAGGTGAAGTCATCTTCAGCAACACTTATACACATGCATATCACACGTGCTGAGGGCATGTGTGTGTGTTGCCTTGGCCCAAGTTCAGCATCACACAAAATAATTGAGAGAAAAGCAGAGTTTCTGCTCTGCCCCAGGACCAGCTATCCTCACGTCCATTTCTCTCTTCCCCTATTTGAGAGGTATAAATTTCACAGGCCCACTGCTACATCACAGGGGTCATTTGATGGTCATTTTTCATATCCAGAAAGATCGACAGTAGGGGCTGGAGAGACGGCTCCGTGGTTAAGAGCATATGCTGCTCTTAACCCAAGGACCCAAGTTGAGTTCCCAGCTACAAGTCAGACAGCACACAACTGCCTATTAACTCTAGTTCTGAAGATCTGGCACCCTCTTCTGGTCTCTACAGTCACTGCACTTACACTTACAAATTCATGCATGCACACACATTTATTTATTAACTATGCATGTACATGCATAATTAAAAATAAAATAAATCTATGTAGCTGCCTGGGTTTTCTAAACCCATCACATATGGTGATTAGCCACAAAACCCTTAAACCAAATGCCTGAGGAAGAATGTCCTAATGTTACTGGGTTTTTTTAAAGATTTATTTATTTATTATATGTAAGTACACTGTAGCTGTTTTCAGACACACCAGAAGAGGACATCTGATCTCATTGCAGATGGCTGTGAGCCACTGTGTGGTTTCTAGGATTTGAACTCAGGACCTTCAGAAGAGCAGTCAGTGCTTTTAACCACTGAGCCAACTCTCCAGCTCTCGCTCTGGCCCCACTCACTCCAGTCCTACTTGCTTGCTCTGCCCCGCTCGCTGTAGTTATCTTCAGACATCCCAGAAGAGGGCATCAGATCTCATTATGGATGGTTGTGAGCCACCATGTGGTTGCTGGGATTTGAACTCAGGACCTTCAGAAGAGCAGTCAGTGATCTTAACTGCTGAGCCATCTCTCCAGCCCTACCTATGCTACTGTTCTTATAAACAGTAGTGATCTAAGTTTTTGATACCATCTGTACGGTTTCATTCTTATACAGGCCTTCCCTTCACATAAGTCTCTGGGAGCCATATGGCTGGTACATGAATATGAATACGAAATTTTCTTGCGATGTGGTTCCACTATGCAAAAGGAAGTAAGGAAGCACGGTTTAGCATAGCCCCCACCAGCATGAAAATTACCAGTTTTGAGAATTCATAATGAAATTGACAGTTTAATAAGGATGCATGTGTGCAAGTGTGTGTGTGTGTGTGTGTGTGTGTGTGTGTGTGTGTAGAGAGAGAGAGAGAATGTGTGCATGTGTGTGTTCACATGGGTGCACATGGGGACAGGTGGCACATGTATAACTAGGGGGATGCATGTAGTGGGGGGAGTGACCAAGTGCCTGAGGAATACAGATATCAACCTCAGGTATTGTTCCTCAGGCTCCACCCACCTTGTTTTTGAGACAGGGTCTCTCACTGGCCTGGGCCTCACCATGTATGCTAGGTTGATGGTCCAGAGAGCCTAGGGGTCTACCCATCTCAGCCAACCCAGCCATGGGGTTACAAACATATACTGCCACACCCAGCATTTCAACATGGGTCCTAGGGACTGAACTTGGGGCCTCACAATTGCACAGAGAGCACCTTACTCACTGAGCCATCTCCCCTGCCCTTAACTCTTTCTTTTCTCACCAGACAAAGGACTTTGTTTGTCTTTGAAGTGTTCTCCCTTGTGTGACATGTCTGGGTGGGTCCATGGGCATTATTTCCCACGCCCTGGAATCCTTTTGGTCATTGTCACATAAGAAATACGGTCTCTTGGTTACATCTGCTACAAGGTTGCTCCTGACCTGTGGTTGACCTCTGACTGTAGTCAGCTGAGCCCTGAGCTCTAGTCTCTAGTCAGACTCCCCTATGTAGGTGTATCCATGTGCACACATGACATCACACATTCATGCACACACGTGTACATGTATGCACCAGCATGAGGAACATGCATGGGGATTGCTGCCAGGGAACAACTCTGAATGCATGAGAGGGGAAGTCCAAGGTTGAAACCTCTGAGGAATCCATCCCCATGCCCGAGACTGGAGCATCCTTGCTAGGCCAACATTCCCTGTGGTATTTAAGCTGCTTCTAGAGAGGTACTTCTTATTCCTCACATCTGGGCCCCCTCACTAGAAAGAAGGGGGACAGGGAAGAGACAGATAGACAGACAGACACTCAGAGGCAGACAGACAGACAGACAGGCAGGCAGGCAGACACTCAGAGACAGACATCCAAGGGGCCACCCCACCTCCTCTTCTGCAAAAAGAAATTCATCCTCCATCTTCATTTGTTACTGAAGAACATGGCTGTCTTTGTTTTCTGTTGTTGTAACAAAATATTTGGTGCTGGATCATTCATTACAAAGAAAAGAAGTATTTTAGCTCACAGTTTGAGAGCTTTACAGTCCAGTGTGCTAGACTGGGCAACTGAGCTGTTCATCCCCTTGGCTGGATTGTCACATGGCATGCGGTATCATGGTAGACCCAGGACAAAGTGATCTCATGGTGAGTCAGAAGTCAGAGACAGGACGAAGCCAGCCATGAATTTTAGCAAGCTTTCATTTTTCTTTCACATTATTTGTTTCTTTTTTCCAAGCTTTTTATGATCATACATTTATTATATATAATATTGGGTTCTATTATTATATTGTAGACATGTATATGTAATATATTTGGGTCATAATCACACCTTCTACCATCTCCTGACTGCCTTACACTCTTGCTGATCCTATTATTCTTCCCAGTCAGGTTGTCTTTGGAGTGTGTGCGTATTCGCGTGCATGTGTGCATGCACCTGCATTGTGTGTTTGTATCTGTCTGTCTGTCCTAATGAGTTTGATTAGTATTGCTCACAGAAGCCTGGCCTCAAGGTGCTGAGATTCCAGGCATGTGCCACCCACTGTGCCTGGCTTTTCACATGCATGTTCAGGATTTGAACTCAGATCCTCATGAGTATGCAGCAAGCCCTCTACCCCCGAGCTGTCTCCCTGTGCTTTCCTCCCCCTCCGGGATGCCACCAGATATTCTAAACTCACACACCCATCCCTGGCCTCACTCATTATATCCAGTGCCTGCACAGGGCCTCAGCCTTGAGGGGAAGCTCAGATGTGGAGAACAGGGCTGCCACGGGCCAGCCAAGCTCCTCTGTTGGCCTTGCACTGGATCCTATTAACTGTGCTTTGCTACAGAGAAATGTTTCGTTCTGCTTCAAACCAAAGCCATCCTCCTACTATTGATTGTTCCTGACAATGGCATGATTCATCCTGGCTTCTTTCCCACACTGAATGGAACACAGAGAGAGGGGAAGGGGTAGCCGAGAGGAGGGTGTCAAGACCCATCTAACCCCTCAAATGCATCAACCGTACAATTTAGTAACCGCCATAATAGCACTACTCAAGAAACAACTGATTACTAATTGCTATTATTAAGGGTATCAGCATTCAGTGATTCAGCTGAGGGCACATCATATACAAGTCAAGATGCCACTTGAATTCCTGATGGAAATAGAGGAATGGATGTAGTGTGTTGTGTTTAGGGCAATGGTATTTAAGCATCCAGGGGAAAGCTGAAGAAAGACTAATTGGGCTGTTATTAAGAGATCTCCCCAGTAGCATCTATAGGTGGGAATGCGTGCACATAAACATGCAACAGACATGCATGTGCACATGTGTGAAAGTGGGGGCCAATTGTGAATGGGACTCAAGACAGGACGCTGAGGGCACCATGACATTTCACCATATCCAACAGGCCATGTCAGTCACACTTCCTTACACGTGGAGAGGGACACCACATGGGTCATTGAAGTTGAGAGAACACATGTGGCTCCTGCCACAAAAGAGACATACATGATGACCAGGCTGAGAGAGAAGGATGGCATCTCAGACCAGTGGTATAGTGGACCACTGTTAGACAAAGGCTTTCACTTTGCACTCTCTATGGAGCCTTGAACATGTCAGTCCATCCCTCTGAAGTTTAATTTCCTCACTGAAAAAGAAAATTAGGCCAGTCTGTGTCAACCCTAAGGCTTTCTGCAGACTGGGCTGACTAGGGTTCTGAGAGGACCTGTGCCAATGGAGATTGACATCAGCCATTCCCAGCTACCCTGCCTCACTGAGCAGTTCTCACAGGTCTGTGCAGACCATCCATACCCTGCCTTCAGCAGAAAGCTCCAATGACTGACTTTGCGTCACTGGGGAGTGGCACTTACTGTCTGAGTGGCTGGTAGGAAACAGGGTTACACATTCGTGTGCACAGAATGAGCCAAAGCTGGGCTACCAGGCAGAGGAGAGCAAGTTCCTCAGCAGAGTAGGCCAGATCTGCAGTCAGCCTCTGATGGAGGCAGAGGGAGAGGAAGCAGAGATGCCACACCCAGCCTCCATTCTCAGCGCACTCCCCAAGAGGTCTTATCTCCCACCCCAAGGAAGAAAATGGCTCAGAAGAGGCTCGAAGGTGTTCAGCTATGCAACTGAGGTCCCAGCCTCTGTGTAGCCAATGCTCTCTTCAGTACCTCCTGGTGCCTAGAGTTCACCCTGGGGCTGCACTAGGCAGGCAAAACAGGAAAGCTCACTGTGTCCACTCATTAATCAGCACCCAGGTAAGAGTAGAGCATGGGGCTGGAGAGTTGGCTCAGTGGCTAAAAGCACTTATTGTTGTTGCAAAGAACCTGGGTTCGATTCCCAGACTTACATGGAGGCTCACCACTTCCTCAAGCAGGAGCACGTGTGATGCACAGACACACATGTGGGCAAAACACACATACAAATATGATAATAAAAATATATTAAAATGAAAGGGTAGAGCACTGATTTCCATTGCCTCTGGCCAAGGATCATGCTGCCTGCCCTCCTAAAGGCAAGAAGGTCCATGAAGTCACTTTCCCCTACCCATATGTTCATGTACATATGTATATACATACATACATACATACACACACACATACATACATACACACACACATGCATACATACATACATACATACACACATGCACATACATACATACATATACATACATACATACATACTATATGAATAGTTCAGAATCCCTAGTTGTGAACATTTCAGCAAAAGACTTCAGGAAGGAAGGATGGACAGAAGGACAGACAAATGCATGAGAGGCTCATTTAGAGAATAAGAGCAGAAACTGGAAGCAGGGGGTGACCTGTGGCAGGGAAGGGAAAAGGAGATGTTCCCCACCGACTCGGCTGCTCACCCGGCCAGAGACTGTGGGGGCTGGGAGACCCTGCTCGCAGCAAAATGAAATTAAACCTTTCTAAGTACTTATAAATCAGAACCTAATGACACTGCCCCACCACCAGCCTGAGCATTGCTCTTATTACTTTGATTCACAAGCCAGGAAAAGATCCGGAATTATGCACAAATTATTGTCCCATCTTCTTAATTAACGCTGATTGCAAAATTCTTGCTAAAGTCCTTGCTAACAGACTCAATTATGTACCGCCTGAATTGATTCACCCAGATCAAGTGGAATTTATTAGAAATACACTTTCCTACAATAACATCAGATTATCTTTGAATATAGTTAAATTATTTAGGAATAAGATGGTCGCAGCGGCCGCTCCCGCTTTAGATGACACACAAATACCTAGAATTGGAATGTTTCTTTGCTTTCTGCGAGACACACACCCTAGGCGCTTATTTGTCCCAGAAGCAGGTTGAGTCACACTGTGAAGAGATGAAATGCATGTTTTAGAGCTAATGGTCCAGCTTCAAAGACATGTGGGCAGGAAGAAAAAAATCCTACCGGGTCACATCTCCTCCCCCCACCCCACCACGAGGACGAACCGTCCCTGCCCATGGAACACAGTGAAATTGCAATTAGACTAAATCAGGATATTTTCAGAATCAAAATGGAGAAACAGACTAATAAAACGGTAATGTATGCTGATGGCACCCTCCCATTAGCATCAGTGCCAAGCACACTGGAGAGTTTCCGTTTGGGAAGAACAAAAGGAAAGGAGGAAAATAGGAGAGAGGTTTTCTGCCCTCCCATGATGCCGCCTCCAGCTCCCGCAATGGCGCTCTGCCTCAGAAACATTGCGAAGGCTGACTGGTATGGCGGGTACGCTCTCTGTAGCCGAGCTCTACCTTCCCAGCCCATGCCAACATCAGGACCTACACTGAGGGGGACCAAAGTGGATTATGGACGATTCAGGTCGGCCTTGGATGGATGAGCAGCCATTGAGAGAGGCTAGGATGATAAAGGAAGAGCACCGTAGCGGTGCAGAGTACACAGGGTATGAGATGCTGTCCAGGACAGAGGGCAGCAAGGGAGTGAACATCAAAGGAGAGAGGAGAGTTGGAACTGTCGTGGGAGACCAGGAGTCTGAGGTTCCAGTGCTGACATTTGTCTGAAAAGGTAGTGAGCAGCCATTAGGCAGGGGAATGGGAGCAAATGATGCGGGGTGGGGGGCTGGAACAAACCTGAAAATTTTTTTCCATACATAGGAAGGATGGAAGTAGAGAGGCTGGTGCCAGGACACACCCTGGTTCAGCTCCTCACCTCACCCTCCCTTGCTGATTAAAACCTTATGACTACACCATGTGCCCAAGCATGTCCCCCATCCTTGAAGTTGGGGCTGATCAACAGATCGGGGTGGACTGGGGGGAGAGTATATAAAACCTGAGGAACAGAAAGGAAAATGAATGAAAGTAAAATGACCGTGACTGTCACGTAGTATCAAAATCTGATTACACAGCCCGGCTCCAGACCCAATGGAGCAGGAGAAAAAATGACCAAAAGAATAACTAACTACCTTACATTTTCCAGAGTGAGTGGTGAAGGCTATGAATATACAAATCCAAGGTCAGCACACCCACGGCAGAGATGGGAGGGGAAGGTGCGCCTGGGTGTGGTGGCACTCGGTTACCATAGGAGAATCGCATTTAGCTTGTAATAAAGAGCAGATTCCATTGGCAAGAAAAAGTGGAAAGCATCTTTGGAGATGAGTTGTATAGTGTTCCTTCCCACAAACCAGCCAAGATCCCTCTGACAGCTGTTGTTCTTTGTCAACTTGACAGACTAGCATCACCTGGTTAGATGCACTGATGGGCATGCCCACTGTGGGTAGCACCATTCCCTGGGTGGGATCCTGGACCACACAAGTGCAGAAAGGAAGCGGAGCACCAGCATGCAGCCATCACTCTCTGCTTCTAACTGTGGATGTGATGTGACAGTCACTTCAAAGTCCTGTCACCTTGACTGTCCTGCCACCATGAACTTTGTTTGCTCTTGATCTGTGAACCAGAATAAGATCTTTCTCTCTTAAGTTGTTGTTTTTTTTTTCTCACAAGTATTTTAACAAAGCAACAGGAAAAGTAACTAAGACAGTTCCTACTGCCCAAAGCAAAAGTTAGCCAACTGGCTTTATAAATAAAGTTTTATTGGCATGCAGCCACCTTCTTCATTGACAAATCATCTCCAACTGCTTTTATAACCCAAAGGCAGAGCTGAGTAGTTGCCATAGAGGCCATGTGGTCCATAGAACCCAAAACACTTACTGTCTGAGGTTCCACAGTGAAAGAATGGCATCCTCTATGCAACAGCACGGGTTTAAGTTTTAGGGCAAATACCGGATCACCCACCCACCCAACCCATTTCCCTTTACCTGTCAGGTATGGCTCCAAAGGCTGATTCACACTCCACTGCTACCCTGAGCCTGCTGGGAGGCAAGTATCACTCAGGGGCGTGTGTGACACTGACGGTGACTGCTAACCAGCCATTAGAAACGTTTGCAGCAATTTTGTGCAATAGCAGTTACACTGGTATGATTCATGCTCATACCTCATGGCCTCATCATGATTCATGTTTTTTTTTTTCCCAGTAATTGTTTTTCAGTGGATCTTGAAAAAGAATCAACTCTGTAACAAATTAGGAACCCTCCCCAAAATAAAAAAGAAATCTCTGGCCCATCACCTACAGTGGTTGGGAAACTACACTACACCTCAACAAGGGCACCAGTCCTGAAACCCACCCGTCCTCTGAAGCCTTCGGGCTCTCTGGGTGCTACCAGCATATCTATTCCTCCTTCCAAGAAGTCTTGGGGTGCACAGGAAGATACTGGGGAGAGCTGGCCTCATCAACACCTGAAAGCATGCTTGGTGGGGGTACACTGGCACAGTTCTGACCCTGCAGCTTAGGAGCCCATGTGACTAGGCAGTTTTCAGGTCATAATACCAGTATCTCCCCGCTGGTACCTGGAGCCATCTTTACTGGCTACACTGGAAAGGATCCTAGTGAGTGAGGTGCCTGTCTCCAGCTGATGTCAGATCCTGACTGCCCTGACAGCTGGAGTGTCGAGTGTTCTTTACAAGTAGGGGTTTGGGTCTGTGACAACCCCCAGCTCCAAGCCTCAGGCCCTCTGACAGGCTGCTTTGTTTTCCATCTGGAGTCCAGGATGCCACCTGTTAAATGGCACCCTTGTTCCCAAGCTTCGTAGCACTGTGCCTCCTTCTCAGCCAAGAATAATGGGGTTTGCTCCCCTGCAACAATTGGGGAGGAACATACACACCAATGTAACCCCGGGCTTTTCCACCCATGCCTCAATTCCTGAATAATTACACATAGGCTTGCTTATTTACGAATTAATGCCTTAAGCTAGGCTTGTTCCCCAACTAGCTCATAACTCAGTTAATCCATTTATACTCTTCTATGTCTGCCACCTGGCTGGTTAATTCTTCTCAGTTTCATAAGTCCAACTTCCTCTGAGTCGGGGTGGTGAATCGTCCTGTGCCTCAGTATATTGACCATCAGATTTTTAGTGACAGGAGATGCTTTTACACAGTGCACAAAAGATCCCTACACACCATCTCTCCACTGCTCTGATGGGATGCCACCTTTGGAAGATGCCTGTTGTGCCCTCCAGCTACTCTGACACCTTACCTTGCCTGAGGTACCCGGAGCACAAATGCTTAGGCCTCTGATGATGCAGTTCCAATTGCTGCTAATGGCTGCTTTGTCTAGCACAATCCCTCAAATTGGGGACTCCCACTTTTGTCCATATGCTTTTAGTAACCGTAGCATGCTTTGTATACATTAGCTCCATATGTGTGCATTTCCAGTCCAGTAGAACGGAACCCTCCATCCTCATCAACAGACTTCCAAACCTCAGTTCCCTAAGAAACTCTTTTGTGACTTAACAAGCAAGAAAACTTTTTAGTTGACATTGTATTTTTTTGAGGCAGGGACTCATTTAGTTCAGACTGGCTTCCGGCTCACTATGTAGCTAAGGATAACCTTGAACTATGAACTTGAATGACCTTGAGCAGCCAGTACTCTTTCTTCTGCTATCTCTTAAGTGCTGGGATTACAGGCATGCTCTATCCTACCGTTTTATGTGGTGCTGGGGCATGCCAGTCAAGCACTCTATCAACTCGGCTGCATCTCCAGCCCTAACTTACATTTTCCGCCTGCATATGTGTGTCTGGTATGCATCTGCATGTTCACATGTGTGTGGGAGCGGGTCTATGTAAAGGCACAAGTGCATGTGGAGAACAGAGGTCAATGACAGCTATCTCCCTTGCCATCTCATATTTTGAGGCAGACTCTCTTGACGGAACCCAGAGCTGAGGAATCCCCTCTCTCTGCGCTGGGAGTCTAGGCAGTTGGCCACGCCCACCATGGAGGCTCTTAGGTGGGAGCCAGAGGTCTGAACACAAGCCCTCATGCTTGCCAGTACTTGACTTGGCCACCTCTCCAGGCAGAAAGCTTACACTTTAAATTAATAGGTTTGGAAATGATATGTATTTAATACTCATTTCGTTTATATAATTTTCCTGCTGGAGGTTCAGGGTTACAAGTTATTTTACCAATAAGTCTAGGGCCGGCAAGATGGCTCAGTGATGAAAGTGCTTCTCTCTAGACCCGACGGCCTGAGATCTATCCCTGGGACCCACATGATGGAAGAATAGAAGAGAGTCTCAAATGTATCCTCTGACCTCCATGCATGACCTCCATAGTGCCTGCTTGGGTACTCGCTGGCCCTTGCACCCACAGGCAATCAATATATACATATACACACATATGTATCCACTGGCCCTTGCACCCACAGGCAATCAATATATACATATACACACATATGTATCCACCCTAAGTAAATAAATAAATGTGGCCAAGATACTTTCAATAAAGCCAAAGAATCTTTCCCGTATCACCTGGAATAGGCTTTACCTGGCCCCTTCATGAAAGACTGGGAAGGTACCCCAGGAACCTCTGGCTTCAAACAGGGCCCCAGAGCTCGATCAGCACAACAATCAGACCAAACCAGCTTCAAGAGAGCAGCATCCTGCTCCCTGTGTGAGACTCATAGAAAACAATCAGGCTGAGCGTGCAATTTGTCTCAAGAGGCAGAAGCTGCAATTTCACCATGTCATTAAATCCCCAGGACAGTTACAAAGAAAACTTGGCCTCCTTGGGAATGCAAGGCTCTGTGATAGGCTCTCCCTCACTGTCCCCAAGGTCTACAAATGTCCTGCCAGAATTGGTGCCACATGGTCCTGCACAAGGAGTCTTTGGTGTCTCCATTCTGCACTCAGCCACAGTGGCAACTCACATTCAAGGGCACCTTTGCGTCCTGGGCACCAAACAAGCACTCCTGGGCTGTCGGTGAGCATGGTGCTTGACCTTTGGCTGTGTTCCCGTCCGTGACAGGGCTGGACCTTGTCACTTTACATTGTCTGTGTTGGGCTGTGTGGCACGTAGGGAAAGTAATGGGGACAATAAGTTACAGGGGTGGTTTGTTCCCTCCCCTGTATTGTGTTCCTCCGCACGGAGGAAATGAGATTTCTTAATAATGTGAGATTGGTACAGATAATTTAAGTCATTATTAATAGATACACTTGATCTGAGGAAGTAAATGTTTTAATGTTTTGTTAAATGAGGTGTGCCGTGTTCACATTGTCATGCAGAGGAGAGGTTAAGGCACTTTGACACTCTTCGTATTAATGTCTGTGTGACTAACTTGCCTTAGATGTGTCCCGGAAGTCTAAAATTGAGCTTTATGTACCTGCCAGACTTCCTATGTAAAACAATAATAATAAAAATAAGAGCAGAATGTGGAATGAAGGCAGGTGGCCTTCAGGAACTGCCAGCAAGAATATGATCAGAAAAGGATCGTGAACGAAGCCTGTGATCTGGCCTGCAGCTGAGACACCATCAGCCTAAGGTCCAGCAGAATCCAGAAGGTGTATTAGCTGCTTCTCTGCTGCTGTGATAAAATGCCATGACCAAAGCACTTTATTTTGGCTTTTGCTTCAGGGGGGTTGCAGGCCATCAGAATGGGGATAGCGTGGCAATGAGCAGCTAGAGCAGGAAGCTGTGAGATCACACAGGATGCTGAGAGAGCAAACTTGAAGAGGGGTAAGGGTATAAGCTCTCCAAACTCACTCCCAGTGACAAACTTCCCACAGTAGGGCTCCATGACCTGCAGGCTCCATAACCTCTCCAAAGGGCACCCCCAACTGGCAACCAACTGTTTAAATACCTGAGCCCAGGGGAGACATTCGTCATCCAAACCACCACAATGGCCATTTGTAAAAGGGGCACGCTGACTGGGCCAGCAATACAAATGAGCATGTTCAAACGAACAGGCAAAGACTCTGGTGTATCACACACTGACTTCTGGCCCCTTCTACCTGTCCCTTACTCAGACACTTGACCCCAGCAGGGAGCCAGGCACTTTCCAGTGGTCCGGGAAGGAAGCCAAGCCTTGGTTTTACTGAGAGCGTGGGGAAATGACAGGAGCCTCCTGCTGCTTCGGAAGCTCTTCCCGTGCCTGGGACACACAGAAAGTTGCTACTGAAGAGAGAGAGGCCAGCCATGTCACCAGTCCACCCAGCACTCAGCATTCAGACCTGGCTGGATTGTCCCACCAAGTCCCAAGAATGCAAATATTCACTTGCTCTTTGGGAAGGGAAAACATGATCCTGTGTCAGCTCGGATGCAGGAAACCAAGATCCTGGTACACCAAGGAGATAGGAATCACTGCTCAAACTCCATCATGTGTGCAACCCGGGGCCATCTGAATGTGGAGTCCACCGTCACTGGATCTAGAGGCAAAATAATAATAATCTCTCTCATTAGCTGTCTCCATGACAAGACGCAGTTAGAAAAGACTAATTTTTATCCCTTCTGTGGATAAAGCATCATACTTACTATTTAAATCTCAAGTATCTCTGCAATATGATATTCAGGTAGGGTGAAGAAATGGCTTCTCGCTCTGTCATTCAGACAGAAGCTGGGCATCCCTGCCTGCTTAGATTTTTCTCTTCCTCGACATCCATTCACTCGGCACTCTGCCTTTTCACTTGTATAGCACTCTGCCAGGGTTTACCGTACAAACAAGGTGGTACCCTTTGCTGGTTCGTCTGAAGAAATAAAATTACTAAATCTGCTGACTTGGGGCAAATGAAATTCATTACTAACCCTCTCTCCAGAAGAAAACAGCATTCAGGAGCATTTCTAGGTAGGACCAGCTCCCCGGGGCAGGTGGAGAGGGGGAACCTCACTTGCAAGAAAAGAGGGAAGATTTCATGGTGACACCAGAGACTCAGACAGGAAGAGGAACTGAAGAGAATGGTCTCCTAAGGCTGTGAGGTTTGAGCACCTCACTCCCATCCTCAGTGTAACTGCTAATGTGGATAAATGTTAAATTAGCAACCTAACTGGGAAACAAGATGCTAGCCAAGAAAAGTCAGACCAACTGTGGGCCAGTGTAGAGGCAGAACCGGATGTACGCAAGCTCATATCAGGGATCAAAGGGGACCATGGGCAGCAAAGCACTGTTGCTTGGGGACTCCAGGAAGGACTCGGGGTTCTGACAGCCAAAGTAAGTGAACTTGAGCTGACCCCTTGTTGACACAAGTCGGCTCTCTACAAACATGCTTTGATGGTTTAAAATAACTCCAGATAGCTTGCTGCATCTGTGTCGCCTAAATTTGGGCGCAAACATCAGTATGCCTTTGGCACCAATTACCTCTAAAATACCCAACGAGAAAGTGAAGCCTCTAGAGACATAAACAGGAGGACCCAGACGGTGAACAGCAGTCCAAGACCCCTGAGTCACAAGAAACAGGTCCTATATGCCTGGATTTTCCCCAACGGCTTGGATCACAGACTGAATCAGCCACCGCTCTGGCTGGCTTAGATCATTTGGAGCCCGATTGCTTCGTGCTCCCCGTTTCCCCTCCATATATTCACATGGATCACCTGAAGGCAGCATCTGCAGTGTCCCTAGCCAAGCATGGTCTCAACCTGGCTGCAGATAGGAATGCTCAGACAGTTCCTAGTGGTCCCGATGTTCAGGCTGCATGCAGCCCAACCCAGCCCAACAAGTCTTCAGGCTGGGGTCCTGCCATCCTGGCTTTTGTAGCTCCTCAGGTGATTCTATTCGATAACTAAACTATCAGGCACTGCTCTGAGGCCTCATGTGTGGTGCTTCTCCACCAGGAATCAGAGTTTCTTTTTAGAAGAACTGTAGTTTATCATCTTCTCTGAAGTTTTCAGAATACCACCCCTCTCAGGTTGAAGTGCACACACCCTTTACCTCACCCCCACTGCACAACAACAGTCAAATCCCAAGTCCTGCTCACCCAATGGGCTCCTACTGACCCCCAGACCTACAACTGACACCCGTGTTTTGAAACATCCCCAGACCGTCTTTTTTTCCTAATCCAGTGGAGGTTTTTGCAGGCCTGGTGTGATGTCTGCCAGTTTAAGAAATCTCAATTTGTTCTGTATTTAAAACAAAACCACAGTCTCTGGTCCTTCTGTTTTACTGTAGTCCATCAAGTTTTGATCAGATTTTCAGCAACTTATACACAAATTTACATTTAAAAGAAGTTGGCTTTCTGTGCGGACCAGACTTGGAAAAGAAGGCAAAGCCAGAGTGGAATCTTGGGGCTGTGCATTGGTTTTGACTAAGTTGAAAAGGATAAGGATGAGCAAGTGGGTCCACCTACCCAGACCAGGTGTGCAGGCCAGCTGTGCCGGCCAGCTGTGCAGGCCAGGTGTGCCAGCCAGGTGTGCAGGCCAGCTGTGCCGGCCAGGTGTGCAGGCCAGCTGTGCCGGCCAGGTGTGCAGGCCAGCTGTGCCAGCCAGGTGTGCAGGCCAGCTATGCAGGCCAGCTGTGCATAGGCAGGGTCATTTAGAGGTGGGGGGGGGGTGAAGAGCCTAATCCAGGGCACAGGGTCAGAAAGGAGTGTCACTCACACACCGGGGGACTGCTCACAGCTTTGGGGAGGAAGACTAAGCGGCTCCTGTTGGGGGTCTTCCAAACATGAATTTCTTGTCCTGTGTGATCCCCGCAGATGGGATTTTCATTTCTGAACCCCCAAAACCTTACGAGACACCCTAAAATGTAACCATGTTCGGTTAACAACTCAGGGGAAGAATGGGTTGCTTTCTAGGTTGGTTAATTTGTTTATTTAATGAAATGGTCAACAGTGCTTCTATATTTGTAATAATAATAATAGCTTGTTATTATCATTGTTGTCATCATTATCATTATTATTCAGCTCTGTGCCAGGTTTGTGAAGTCATCTTCATGTCCCACTTGCAAAGGTGCCCCCGTCTGCCAGGAGTTATTTTTAAAGCCCTACTCCCTAGCTCCTGAATTCCAGCTTAGACACTGAGGGAACTAAAACACATAGAGGCTAAATTTAGCCTAGAGCACAGCCCATTTTTATCCCGAGACTCACCTCTGACCCTCTTAAAAACATCCAATGACAGATCCCAACAGGTTGGAAAACACCCTCCAATGTAAAGTGAGGGGCAAGTTCAAGTTGCCTCATCTTGCAGCTGCACGAGAGCCTTCGAGAAGTGGATCTGATTACAGTCCGTTTGAAGATGAGATGGCGCTGTGCCTGCACTCAAAGAAAAGAAGAACCAGAAACACATATGTTGCTGCTGGACAGGAAGGACATGTGGGGCAGGGGGCTCGTGGCCAAGCCCCTTCTCCAGCTGCACCATCTCTAACCACTGAGCCCTCTGCCTCTCTGCATAGCCCGCATCCCTTATCTACCTGTATGAAGGCATCCGTGAAAGGGCAGCCAGCCAGCCATACCCCTCTGCATCTAGCGTATCCTGAGGCTCTCCTCTGTGGAGCAATTGTGAGTCCCAGCATCACAGACAGGCTCCAGGTCAACCTATGCATGCCCACCTGTGCCCATAACTAGGGTCTGTGACAAGAGTAAAGACAGGTAGGTCTAGTGTCTTTCTCATCAGGGTGACAAAGTATTCATGAAAAGCGACCTAGCAAAGGAAAAGTTTGTTTGGACTCCAAGTCTGAAGGCACAGTCTTCATGTCAGGGAAGGTCTGTCAATAAAGGTGACCCTATTGTGACTTCAGGGGTATGGGGCAGCTGCTCACATCTTTTCCCCACAACCAGGAGGCAGAGAGAGATGAACTCCGGTGCTCGGATCACCTTCCCCTTTTTACTCTCTCTGGGACTCTGGCCAATGGGATGGCACCACCCACACTAAGGGTGGCCTTCCCACCTCAGTTAAACTTTTCTGGGAAACGCCCTTGTAAACACACCTAGAAGTTTGTATCCATGCTGATTCTAAATCTAGTCAAGTTAACAGTGAATATTAACCATCACAGTTCCACCCCTGGTCAGCTCGACACCCAAATGTGTCATTTTGAATCATAATATTCCACCTCTGAGCCTAAAGCTTCATTTTTATCTCATGATGCAAAGTGCAATTAGTTCATTTCTGAAACTCTCCACAGTCTCTAATAGTCCCGATTCTGTTCAAAAGTGCAGGGCCGGGCAACTGGCTCAGTGGATAAAACATTTGCCACACAAGTGAGAGATCGTGAGTTCAGATCCCCAGCTGCCCACGGAAAAGCCAGTCAGGCATGAGGACTGCATGTAATCTCAGTACTGAAAAAACAGAGATGGGGGTGGGGGGGGGATAGCCTGAGCAAACTGGCTACCTACACAATTTAGTTGAGAGACACTGACTCAAGATAATAAAATGGAGAGCGATCATAAACATGTACATGTATGCACATACCTACATGCATGCATACACACCGCAGAAGAGAGTCCTACATGCATGCATACACACTGCAGAAGAGAGAGAGATCAATCCAAAGTTCAAATTCTCATCTGAGACACAGATTGTGTTTGTGTGTCAGGGAGTATGTGGGGGTGAGGGGGGTCAGAGGACAACTTTATGGAGTCACGTCTCTCTGTCTACCTTCCTACGGGTTTCAGGGATTGGGCTAGGCTGTCAGGTGTATCAAACTAGCATTCATCTGCTGGGCCAACTCACGTGCTCTCACGACAAGCTCGTAACTATGAGCCTCTGTAAAATATAAAGGCAAGTCTCATTCTTCCAATGTTCAATGGCACAAAGTAAACATTCCCAGTCCAAAAGAGAGGAAGGGAGGGAGGGAGGGAGGAGAAGGGAGGAAGGGGGAAGAGAGGAAGAGGAAGGAAGGGAGGGAGGGAGGAAAGGAGGGAGGGAGGGAGGGAGGGAGGGAGGGAGGGAGGGAGGGAGGGAGGGAGGGAGACATACAATAAGGACCAGGCCAAAGCAGGGCCAAACACCAAGTCCTGTAGCTCCGCATCTGCTGTCTGAGCTCCAGTCCCGCCCTCCAGCTCTGCTGCCTGCAGCACACATTGATTCTCCTGGGCCAGCTCTACCGTGTGTCTGAAATCCTCCTCCATGGGCATCCAATGGTCATGGCATGTCCAACTTCCTGAGCGCCCTGCATGACCTTGACTGCTTTCTAGACCTTGGCACCAGTCTCAGCGCCTTGGGTCTGGCTGGGGTCACCTGATCAAACAGTAAATAAGAAAACCGACCAGTCATCAGGCTGAATGCATGTGGCTGGTGTCTGCCTTTGACTCTGCATGTGCAGAGTAGCTCAGAGACAGGCAGAAGCAGGTTTTTTCCCCTTCGGGGTTATCATCCATACAATCACACGGGTGAGAGAACACAGTGATATCTCAGTGGTCACATGACCGTGGTCATATCAAGTAACCATTATCACATTAGAGCCCAGAGGAGTTATAAATACACTGTCATAGGGCTCCAAGTGGAGGACAATGGAGTAATGACAATAGAAATAGCCCACTCTCCACGAGGCCATCTTCCCCTGCTGAAGAAACCATTCTGAAATCTGTCGCTCTGCAATGGAGAGACGACCAGAGCCAGCTGAGAGAAAGCTGCAGATCTTGCAGAAGATGAGCCAAGAGCCACAGATCAGAGCTGGGACTCCCGAGCTTGCGTTCCACGCTGCACTGCTGGCAGGAGACCTGGACCACATCCGGCTCCTCATGGACCAGTGCTTCTGGGATGCCAACGCAGTGTTTGAGATCAATAACGGAGAGATGGAATGGCAGGTGACATCCCTGGCCACCTTTGGGCTCTCAGGTACCCTGGTTCCTCTAAAGCTCCATTGTGCCACTTTAAGCTTCTACTAACCCTCTGGAAACCTGTGCATACTTCCTGAAGGGAGGGTACACGGACCCTGCCTTTGGGGAGTATCAATAACCAAAGAAGGTCTGTGAACAAATTTGGTCTGGTGGGTGATTTGGTCCAAAGGGAAAATGATGGGTGAGAAGCAGCCAGCTAGTGGCATTGGACGCATCTCATACCTTGAAAGCAAAGCCTTGGTTTAGCTGTTGATCTTGGCAGCTGGGGAGCTAGAGATTAGAGGGACCTGTGACACGAAGCTCTGTGTGAGGTCGTTCTATGAATCGCTGAACACCACAGTACTTTGGCAGTGGGTATGGCATCCTACAGACCGTACAGTGTCAACAGAGGAAAGGACACTAGGCTTGCAGCAGACCCTCCTCTTGGAACCTAAAGAAGCCTAAAAACAAGGAAGAGGAAATAAATCCATAGATCCTTGTGTTGTGTGTGACAGGGGACACTCCTGACACTCAGATGTGGCTGCTATGTGCTGAGCCATCCAGATGTACCCAGGTTTTAGGGCTGGGAGCATGTGCTAGGCACCCACCTGCTGTATGCTCCTGTGTTTAAATCCACCATAGGAAATCTGCCAGACCATAGGAAATTGAGGATCTGTGGCCAGTGTCCCACATCCTAACCTGTGAGCTCTAGCAGGCTAAGAATATGGGAAGGTGGCTCTTTACTAACACATTTCTGTTTAAACCTCTCACAAGCAAAGAGAACCCAAAACACTGCCAAAGAACTGTCCTGTTTGTAACAAGATTGAAGCCTGCTGGCTGGAAGATGTCAGTCCTATGGATCTGGCTGTACCTAGTGAGACCTATCTGGGCATCTTGCCTTTGCCTGTCACAGACCAAGAATGACAGCTGCTTGAATGCTAAGCCATGTTTAGTTTTTAAATCACATGCTACCCAACCCTGGAGTCACATGTGCTCAAATGGCAAACCCCAGGATGTTAATTTAACCTATCTTTTTCACCTTGTCAAAATCTAGTTCCCTGCCACCCATAGTCTTTTGACCTTTATGCTCCACAACTTTTCCAGAACACATCTGCAGGTCAGGAAATTAGAATGTGCTAAGAGCCAACGATCAGGGAAATGGTGGCAGTCAAGTTAATACAGCCCGAGCTCCATGAGGACCAGGATGGCAGGGGCTCAGGGCTACCTGGATCCCCTGGTATTTTTTGCCCAGCCACCTGGCTCCCCCAGAACAGAAAATGGCCCCTGGGAACATTGACTCTTGAGACAGAGTCTCTCACAGGCCTGAGGCTTGTCAGCTAGACTAGGCTGGATAATCAGTGGACCCAAGGGTCTTCCTGCCTCCATCTCCTCAGCACTGGGCATTGTAAGCATGGACCACCATACCTGGATTTTGTATGTGGACTCTGGAGATCAAACCCAGGTCCTTATATTTTTATAGCAGATGCTTTACCAACTGAGTGATCTCCCCAACTCAGAAGTTACGTTTTCTTGTTGGCGTGAAGGACCCTCATCAGCCCAGAACTTAGGAAGTCTTAGCTGATCAGGCTGGTTATACAGAACTGGGGTTGGGAGGAGGCAGCAGAGTAGGCTGAGCACTCTGAAGATGGCACAAGTAAAAGCAGATTCTGTATCTTGGTAAATGCACCAGAGTAGGGGTCTGGTATGGTCCCTGAGGAAGCCAGAGGGCCACTCTCTTCAGAAAGACCCACCCCATCCCTGTAATCAGACCGTCTTCCCTGGGGAAAAACAAAAAGAGTCCAAACCCAAGTAGACACTGCCTTCCCTGCCCCACTCCCAATCCCTGAGCCTCTGAGTACTGTCCCTTTAACCAGTGGTGACAGTCACTCCCCCATTTTGCCCACCGAGCAAACAGCTAGCTCCAGGCTGGGCCTTTGGGACAAGCAGCAGGCTGGGATTCTTTGCCACACACAGGTAGGTAATTAATGAGTGTGGGCTTTCAAAACAGCCCAGCGTGGGTCCCAGGAAGGAGGCTGGCCTCAGAAAGGCTCTCCTGGGCAGCTCATTACAGCCACCTCATCGATCCTTCCATCATTACAGAAAGCCCTCTTGCCATGTGAGTACCTGTCCCTTGATGGTATTCACGGGACACACACACACACACACACACACACACACACACACACACACACACACACACACACAGGTGTTCCTGGCCACTAACAACCTTGTCCCTGCCTCATGAAAGCAGAGAAGTGTTCAGAGAAGTCACACACAGCATCTGTTCATTCATCCATCAAGAAAGAACAATGCTACACTCGCACAAACACACACACACATGCACGGACACACACGTACACGCACAGCAGAATTGTGCTGCCCATGGACAGCAGCATGAAAGCCACCTTCTGTAGCTGCCACTTCCAAGAACACTCAATTTCTTCCTTGTCTTTTTCTCCAGCAGGCCTCCTTGATGGGGTTTGTCTGTTTGCTTCTTTTTAATGATGAAGGGGTAGGTGACAAAGGTTAGATCCTGGAAAATTCCACAGCCCTCCTCTTAATCACCCCCAATCCCTTCTGTACTGGGATTACATACATACATACATACATACATACATACATACATACATACATACATCCTATCCTGTCCATTCTTCCTCCTGGCCTTTAACTCTAACTTACAAGATTTCCAGTCCCCCCCCCCCATCCACCCCATACCTACCCACTCCCCTCCGCCACAACTGAAAACTCCCTCCTATGTCACAGAAATGGGACCTATCTCTGGTGTAGCGCTCCCAGCCTCTTCCTCTTCTTTCTTCATGGATCCTGTCTTTTCTTCCGTGTGTCTTTCTGCTCTCTGTCTGGGGTTTACATCTCTAACTATACTTCCAAGTGACTCTCGTACCCATGCACCTGGTACTTAGCTCTAAGATAGGGTTTCACCCTCTCCAGCCTCAACAAACGGCTTACCCCACCGGTTCTTCCATTTGCCCCACTCACCTTATACCCTGTCCCCTTCCTCCCAGGTCTCTGGACCCTGGAGTACAAGCGGGAGCTCACCACACCACTGTGCATCGCTGCGGCCCATGGCTACGAGTCCTGCGTGCGACACCTGCTCAGTCGCAAAGCTGATCCCAATGCCAATCCCGGAGGTCGTGGTGCCCTACATGAGGCCTGTCTCGGGAGCCATACCGCCTGCGCCCGACTGCTGCTGCAGCACGGAGCAGATCCAGATCTGCTCAACTCCGAGGGCCTGGCACCCCTGCACCTATGCCGCACACCCGCCTCGCTTGGGTAAGACGCGCTCCTGCATCACCGACTGGTCCAGGGACCCCACATTGGAGGTCTTAGGCCTAGACTCAAGTCTGGCCCTTGACCACGTGTTCTCGGATCCCGGTCCATACTTACTCCTTTCCCAGACCATTGACTCAGGAAGGGCCCCTGACCCCACTTACCAGGCTGGGTACCTGTCTATCCCTAGCCCCCAAGCGGGAGATTTTCTAAATCTGGTCCCCAGGGCAGGATCTATGTGTATTCGTGCCCAATTCTGAGATTGTAACTTTAGTCCTCAAGCCAGACATCGCTCTGTCTCCAGGCCCAGGACCCTAAGTCTACTACTCCCCACAGCAGAGACCCTGCAGGATCCTGGTCCCCAGGGTTGGGATTCTGACCCTAATTCCCGGGCCAGTGATTCTGACCCACAGCTCCAGGCTGGGATCTTTTAGGCCCATGCTGGGATCAGTCTGAGGTCTGACCCTAATCCCCAGGCCATGAACCCCGCCCCACCGGCCACTGGACCCTCCCCAACCCCGCCCCGCCGGCCGGGCCCCGGGCGGGTTAATTAGCGCTTGATTGCGAGCGCGCGGGGCGCCACGCCGCGGTAATGAGCCTCTGATCACGGCCCGCAGACGCGGCGCTGAAGAATGCTAAAAGGCCACTGGCGGGGTTGGAGGCTGAAAAATTAGGGTTTTTAATGATAATTTTATGCAGAATAATTGTCACAGTGTGACATAAATGGTTAGCTTCTCGGGCGGGAGCTTCCGAGGCCCGCAAGGACCCCACCCGCCCGGGTCTCTCTGCCTGGTATGGAGAGGATCAAAGGGGCCCCTGCGACCTTGGTGCTTTCTGCCAGGGTTGTATCATCTCAACTTTTCTTTTCGAAGGTTCTAGCCCCCTAGTCTTGCTTTATAATTGCTTGGCTGCTTTCTACGTAGTAGTGTTAACATAAAATCACTACATCCCACTCTTGGATGTGACTGGGGTCCGCTGCTCCCCACCTGCCCAAAGTTACCAGGGTCTCCCGCCCCTTGGAAGAGCGCGCAGCAAGCAGACAGGGATGCTAGGTGCCAGGTCCAGAGTGGAATTGCCTGAGAGGCCCTTAGATTCCCAGCATCTTGCAAAGCCCCTGCAATATTTTCAAAGCAGAGGCCCCTCCCTGTGAAGGGCATTAGCCAGTCGCACGTGCTTCATAAGTCCAAAAAGTTCTAAAATCTCTTATTAAATAGAATGTACCATTGTCCAGGCAGTGATGGCTCACACCTTTAATCCCAACGAAAGACAGAGGCAGGAGGAACTCTTGAGTTGGAGGCTAGCCTGCTCTACAAAGTAAGTTCCAGCGCAGCCAGGACTCCCAAAGGAAACCCTGTCTCAAAAAAAACAAACCAACCAACAAACAAAACATCATCAACAAAAATGTGCTATTTACTTTCTTGTTCTCAACATAATTCTGGGATACATCCATGTCGTCGTGGGGATCCTGCAGTTCGTTCCCTTTTCACGCTAAGTAGTATTCCATGGCGTTGATACACAACAGTGTGTTTAATCCGTTCCTAACTGAAAGAAAGATGTTTGAACCCCTGAAGGGATGTAATTCAGGGTAGGGCACTTGGCTAGTATTTGTGAGGCTATGCGTTCAATCCTAGTTACTGCAATCAATGGATAGAAAGACAGACAGGCAGACAAATAAAATAATGAAAGACATTTGATTGTTTCCAGTTTGGGGTTGTTGCGAATCAAATATCCCTGAGTGTTGTGCCCTCTTTATAAACCTTTATTACTTTTGGATAAACCTATGGTCCCAATAACTAGCCAGTCTAAAGAGATTAAGAAGGTAACGTCTAAGTTACTACCACACTGGTTTCCAATGCATCCCCTTTAGCCACGTGGCATTTGAGTGGGGGACGTGTAGACAGTCACAGGGAAGCAGAACACTGTAGCTTCAGCTTGCATTTCCCCAACTATATCACTCTTTCCAAATTATTCTGAACTCGTCCACAGATATTTAATCCATATTCATCTGCCATCGTACATTCTCTCAGGTGAGCCATCGTTCAGATCCTGTGTTCAGATGTTAAACTCAGTTGTTTTCATATTCAAGCCTCAAGATCTTTTTATATATTGAAGGTACAAGGCCCTCATTATGCATGAGATTAACAACCACCATCTCCCAGCCTCCGTCTTCCATTTTCTTCTCTTAACAGTATCTATGAGGAATAGAAGTTTTTCCTTTGGATAAAGTTCAATTTGCCAAATTTACTCTTTTGGGGGTTTGTGTTGGGTTGTTTTATCTAGAATTTCTTTGCCTGACCCAAGTCCACAGTTTCCTGTTTCATCTACAGACTCAACTTTTACAGTCCTACATTAATTTTGCCCAGACTGCAACCACCTTGAGCTGTAACTTTGAGGCCAAGGCAACCCCAGACAATTACTTTGTCTGCCAGTTTCTCCAGAAACGGACTAGACAAAAGCCTGCTAATGGTGTGAGAGGCTGAGCATTCAGAGCCTGGCTGCAGGGTGTGCTGGCTGGGGATATTAGCCTAGGGTAAGTTAGATCCATGCAGTGAACTCACAATGGTCCTCTGTTTCTAAGCTAAATCCCAGGGAGCCAAACCCCTTTTGCTGCTTGTAGGGATGGCGCATGCCTTTAACACCAGCCCTCGGGAGGCAGAGGCAAATGGATCTCTGTGAGTTCCAGGACAGCCAGGACTACACAGAGAAACCCTGTCTAGGGGAAAAAAACAAAAAAAAAAACAAAAAAACAAAGAGATCACAGTTCACTTCCTAGCAACTTGCACTGTGTGCAGATAGGGAGCTGCCTCACGGCACTGTGACCTGCTGTCGTATGCCAGGACTGAGCTGATCCCACCCCCTAACTCCCCCCAAAAATCTAACTGGTGTGAGTTCTTTTCTTAATAGATTGTGAGGCATGATCGAAGTCATTAGTTTGTTTTGTGACTTTGCTTTTCCAACAGTTCCGGCAGGGGTTTCTCTGGCTTTTCCTCACACATTTACTCTGAAGCACAGCCATATTGCTGTGACCCGACCTTTCTCGTGCTGAGCGATAGGCTGCGGTGTGAAACACTGCTTCAGGAGAGGGTCATAGGCTGCGGTGTGAAACACTGCTTCAGGAGAGGGTCAAACCTGCCGCTGTCAAAGCCGCTTCCTTTCCCCACTCCCTTGCCTTTGCAAATTGCCCCCAAAGAAATCAATTAATCAAGACCGAGTAGATGGCTTTCATCATCAGTGCTCATATTTAAAAGCCAGGCATAATGGCATGCACTTATTTTCCTTAATTATTTCTTTTATTTTTTGAAATTATAATACAATTATATAATTTCTTTCCCTTTCTTCCCTCCAAATGTTCCAACATGCACTTACAATCCTGGTCCTGGGGAGGCAAAGGCATATGGTTCCCTAGTGCTCCCTGGCCAACCAGCCTCACTTATTCAGGGGCTCCTGGCCCACTAAGAACCCCTGTTCAAAAAAGGAGGTGGGGAAGCAGGCAATGGTGAAACACACCCTTAATCCCAGCACTCAGGAGGCAGAGGCAGGCGGAACTCTGAGTTCAAGCCAGTCTGTTTTACAGAGTAAGTTCCAGGACAGCCAGGACTACACAGAGAAACCCTGTCTCAAAAGCACACGCGTGCGCGTACGCGCACACACACACACACACACACAGGGACAGTTCCTAAAGAACACTGAAGGTTGACCTCTGACCTCTACAAACAATCACACACACACACACAGAGATATAAACCAAGTGGCCGTTCATATCTGGCGTCATTTCTATACTCACTCGCCAAGTACACCCAAGGTAAGACACAGTCTTGCTGGTTTCACTGGTCACAGCACAATGAGCCGATTTTGTTGCACAAACACTGAGAGGAAGAGCAGCCATGGACTCCATACAGTCCTTGTCTCACATCCCAGACCAAGAGGTGGATGACATCCATGTGAATGGAAGGATATCTCACTGCAAGCAACCACGTCCAAGCTTCCATCCTCGGAGCAGCTCTGATCTGAGGGAGTGAGGAAAGAAGCCTCCTCTGAACCCAGGAAGGGACAGGAACCAGCCCCATGGTTGCTACCAGGGAGGCAAGTGGCCGTGTGGTGAAAGGATTCAAGAAGAGAGCATTATGTTCTACTGAGACTCCATCTCAGCAGTCAGTCAAACAGATAATGTGGCCAGTATGGCCATACTCAAGATGGCCAGGGTGGAAGAGACATCCCCTCAAGGATCTATTCATCTATTTCCCCACCAATACACATTGATTGCCTTGACTGTTATAACTGCCTAGTAGAACTTAAGGTAAGAGTAAGCCCTCAGAGGGCTGGAGAGGCGGCTCAGTGGTGAAGAACACTGGCTGCTCTTCCAAAGGAGACAAGTTCAATTCCCAGCACCCATATGGCATTTCACAACTGTCTGTAATTCTAGTTCCAGAAGATCCGATGCCCTCACACACAGAGACATGGAGGTAGAACACCAATGCACGTAAAATTTCAACTTGAGAGAGAGAGAGAGAGAGAGAGAGAGAGAGCCTTCAAACATTACTTTCCAAGTTGTTTTGGCTATTGTAACTCATTTGCATGTCATTTGAGTTTTTTATTCAGTTGGTCAGCTTTTACATGATATCTGCTGGGTTCTGACTAGGGCTACCATGAACATATACATCAGTGTGGAAAGAGTAAACACCACAAACAAACCTTTAGGTTTAAGTTTCCAATGTATGGATACAATTCACCCTTCCGTTTATTTAACATTTCATAGTTTCAATGCCACTGTAGAAAGCATTTTCATTCAAATTTCTGATTTTATTTAGATTCTCTCTGTTTTCTCTCAACTGTGATTTCTAATTTTCTGTGCATGAGGTTTACAAATATTGTATAAGATTTATTCCTGATTCATATGTATGCATATACACACACACACATATGCACATGCACACATACACACACATTTGTTTGCTGATTGGTTTGAGAGGGTATTGCTGTATAGCTCAAGCTGGCTTCAAATTCATGATCTTCCTGCCTCAGCTATTTGAGAACTGATCACAAATGCCCCACATGTCCACTGCCCTTTAACTAACCTTGACATAGCCTATAGTCACCTGAGAAGGAACTCTCAGTTGAGGGATTGCACAAATGTTAGCAGGCATGTCTGTGAAGGATTGTCTTGACTGTTAATTGATGGGGGGGGGGGGGCTGAGTCCACTGTGGGCAGCATCATCCCTAAGCAAGTGGTCCTAGTCTGCATAAGAAAGCCAGCCAAGGGCTGGAGAGATGGCTCAGCCATTAAAGGCTAGGCTCACAACCAAAAATATAAGAAAGCCAGCCAACCGTGACCCTGTGAGTAAGGCAGCAAACAGTATCCCTTCATAGTTTCTGCTTCAAGGGTTTTCTTGAGTTCCCCCCCTGTCTTCCCTCCATGGAGGACTGTGACTGGAAGTATAAGACAAATTAACCCTTTCCTGCCCTTCCTTGCTTTAGTTAGAGTGTTTGGTCTCAGCGGTAGAAAGGAAACTAGAACACAGCCGTGACCAGATATTAACATTTCATAGTTTCAATGCCACTGTAGAAAGCATTTTTATTCAAATTTCTGATTTTGTGTAGCTGCCATATGAATTTTTATTTTATTTTATTCTCGGTAGAGAAAGCAAGCTTGCAGCCTTCTGCCTCAATGGACTCACTGGCTTCTCTAAAGGTTCTTTATAGATTCCCCGGGATTCCTATGCAGATATCTATAAACAAATTCACTTTTGCTTCCTTCACAATTTGAATGTTCATTCTCATGCTTGTCTCATTGACTGGATCCTCCAGCGTAATTCTGAAGAAACGAGCTCAAGAGTCCATTTCCTTGTTCCTTGTCTTAGAGCTCAGCATTCAGTGCCTTTCAGCATTATGAAGTTCTTGTAGGTCACCTTTGTCAGAGATGGAGCACTCCTTCTTAGGTCATTGAGAGTTTGTATTATATGTGGATATATCCTGTATATGAACGTTGTGTTTTATTTAAAAAAAAAAAAAACTTTCTTTGTTTGTTTGAGACAGGGTTTCTCTGAATAGCCTTGTCCATCCTGGAATTTGCTCTGTATAGCAGATTGGTCTCGAACTCAGAGATCCACCTGCCTCTGCCTCTTGAGTGCTGGGATTAAAGGTGTGCACCATCACCATCTGACCCTAAATTTTTTATATGTGTGGAAATAATCATATGACCCTTGCTTTGTCTTTTAACACAGAGAGACTGAATAACCAACCTTGCATTCCCAAGATTAACTTACTCATGAATTATTATAATCATATAGGTGGATGGATGGATGGATGGATGGATGGATGGATACTTGGTTTTCATTTGCTATATTTTTAAAAAGCTACACTTATTTTCTTTTTTTTTTTTTTTTTTTTTTTTTTTTTTTTTTTTTTTTTTGGTTTTCGAGACAGGGTTTCTCTGTGTAGCCCTGGCTGTCCTGGCACTCACTTTGTAGACCAGGCTGGCCTCGAACTCAGAAATCCGCCTGCCTCTGCCTCCCGAGTGCTGGGATTAAAGGCGTGCGCCACCACGCCCGGCTACACTTATTTTCATACGAGATATTAGTCCATGATTGTCTTACACCATCTTTGTCCGACAATGAGCAGTCGGTGATATAATGTCAGTCATCACGTGAGAAGCCACTCCTCCTCCTCCCCCTTCTGTTTTTAAGATCTTAGATTGTCCCGGGTATTTGGTGCAGGTCAACACCAAAGCCATCTAGGTGTGGCTTTTTCTTGGTGAGAGGTTTCTAACTATAAACTCACGTTGTTTCCTAAATAGAGGTAAGTTATTTCTCTTTTCAAGCAAGCTTCCATAGAGCCTTGTCTCTTCCAGCTAAGTCATCTAATTTGCTGCCATGAGGTTGACTCTTATTTTTTATACTGGCTGCAAATTGTTATATTACCTCCCTTATTCAAGAGGGTGGGGTGTGTCCCACCCCCATTAGTCTCCATCTAACCTCATTGACCCTCCTGCATTCATGAAGTTGGAATTTCCCAGGTCACCAGCAGTTTGGTTTGTGATTTCACTGAACTTCTCTGTTATTTTTTTAATTCTCCTCTCTATTATTTCTCTGTTCTCTGTTTCACTGATCCCTGCAGAGTCTTCTGCTGTCCTCCTTTCTTGCTTGCATTGAGTTTCATTTGCTTATCTTTTACAAATGTATTTAAATATATGCTAAAGTCATTGGTTTGAATATTATTTTTCAAATGTAGACTTTCAGGGCTCTACAAGTCTTCCTGTATACTGTTCTTTTTTTTTTTTTTTTTTTTTTTTTTTTTTTTTTTTTTGGTTTTTTCGAGACAGGGTTTCTCTGTATAGTCCTGGCTGTCCTGGAACTCACTTTGTAGACCAGGCTGGCCTCGAACTCAGAAATCCGCCTGCCTCTGCCTCCCGAGTGCTGGGATTAAAGGCGTGCGCCACCACGCCCGGCTCCTATATACTGTTCTTATATACTACAAGTCTTCCTGTATACTCTCTTTATTCTTATTTCACTGAGACATGATCTCACTGTGACTGTCCTAGAACTCTTCAGACAGATCAGACTGACCCTAAACACACAAGGTCCACTTGCCTCTTACCTCCCAACTTAATCAAAGGGATTTGGAAATTGTACTTTGTATGACTTTATAAATTCATCAAGACTTATTTTATAATCCAAAATATGTCTCTCTTGGTAAATGCCCTCGTGTACTTTAGTCTGTATTTGGCAATTGTATGATTCAGTGTTCTAGGAAGTCAATCACATCAATTTCCCTAGGCCTACCATTACTTCTGAGTACCTAGTTCACTTTCCTCCCCTTGTCAAGTCATTGAAGCGGGAGTTAAGCTCTCTCTGTGTGACTACTGTTTGACTGGATTGTGCCTGTGTGCTGCAGGTATGCAGTGCACATAGAGGCCAGAAAAGGGCATTGGGGATGTTGTAGGTACTGGAGTCGCAGATGGTAGTGAGCCACCATGTGGGTAGTGGGAATTTAACACAGTCCTCTGAAAGAAACCAGTGCTCTAAACCTTATAGCTATGTCTGATATTAAAAATAGCTACTTTGGAAAGCTAAGAGCAGAAAAATTAGTCTTCCCTAAGGATAATGCCCCCCAATTGGTTATCCAATAACAAGTGGCCAGCCTTGAAATCAGATAGATAGATAGATAGATAGATAGATAGATAGATAGATAGATAGATAGATAGATGTGTGTGTATGTATATGTGTATATATGTGTGTGTATATGTATATATATGTATATATATACAGAAGTAACTTTATACAAACTGAGTAGGTTGTATTTATATATTTACAACTGTGTCTGTCATGTGTATAACAACAATTAAATAAAAAGAGACCATGAATATAAATTTAAGAGAATGCACAGAAGTGGGTATGTGTGAGGAACTGGATAGAAGAAAGGGAAGGGGGAAGTAGTATCATTACATTGTAATTAAATTAATTCTTAATTAATTTTAATTAATAAAAATTTTAAAATAAGAAAAATAATAATTTAAAATAGCTGCTCTGGTAGTGTTAGCATTTATGTCTCATCAGTTCTATTATTACTTTGTAACAAATTAGCACAGACTTAAAACAACACATTTGGGCGGGAGAGATGGCTCAGCGGTTAAGAGCACTGACTGTTCTTCCAGAGGTCCTGAGTTCAATTCCCAGCAACCACGTGGTAGCTTACAACCATCGGTTTTCTGCTTTCAGGCTTCTCAAAAGTGACATGAAAGCCTATAGTCTGGTCTGAGTGTCCAACTAGAGGAAACCCATGGACAAGCCTAGGCAGTTATTGGCAGAATTCAATTCCTTAAGGACTGCTGGGTTTAAGGTCTCCATCCTTCACTGGCTGTGGATAAACTCAGTTCCTTACTACCTAATCCATTCCTGAAGCTATGACAAAACGCCTTAGGTTGGGTAGTTTTAAAATCACACATAGTTATTTCCCCCATTTCTGAGGGTGAGGCTGAGAAGTCCAAGATGGAGATACGAGCAGAGGCAGATCTGGCGAGGGCTCTCTCTGCTTCCAGCATTGAACTTTGTTGTTGCATATCCATGCGGCATCAGAGGCAGAAGATACTGAAGCAGTGAACTCACTTCCCTCCAGGCCTTTTACAAGCACTACTTGTACCTGTGACCGCAGAGCTTAAGACCTAATCGCTTCCTAAGTCCATCCATTGCCTCTTTATACTTTTCCACTGAGGGTGGAATTTAAGGGGAATCTGGGAGACACACACTCTTTCAAACATAACCTTTGCTACATAGTTCTTTCTAGTGTGGCAACTTATTTCAAAGCATGCAGGCTGAGAGAACAACAAAGTCTGCTAGCAAGATAGAAGTAGCAATTTTCTTGACCTACTGGCAGGGGAAAAAACGAAAACTCCTGTAACTTTTTCCATCGAGTATTTGTTAGAAGCAAACCTAAGGTCTCATCCATGATCAAGAGAGAGAATAAATGAAATGTTTAGATGTTTGCTACAGGTTTGAATTAGCCTTCAGTTTTAACTGTTTGTTGGCTTGTTTGTTCTCAGAGACTCACATATTGTGACTGGCTTCAGATTCATTATGTAGCCAAGAATAAGCTTGAACTTCGGATTCTTTTGCTTCTATCTCTTAGCTAAGTGCTGAGATAATGTGCATATGCCACCGGTGATGCCCAGTGTATGAAGTTTTGTTTTTGTTTGTGTTTTGTTTTTGAGATAGGGACTCTCTCTATGTAGTCCTGGCTGTCCTGGAACTTGCTATGTAACCTACACTGGCTTTAAACTCAGAGATCCACTTGCCTCTGCCACCTAAATACTCTGTTTTAAGTGAGTTTCTTTTTTTAAGATTTATTTATTTTTATATATGAAAGTACATTGTCACCGTCTTCAGACACACCAGAAGAGGGCTTCAGATCCCATTACAGATGGTGGTGTGGCACTGTGTGGTTGCTGGAAATTGAACTCTGGAGCTCTGGAAGAGCAGTCAGAATTCTTAACCTCTGAGCCTCTGAGCCATCTCTCCAGCCCTTAAGTGAGTTTCTGATAGGCAGATTTTAAGTGGATCTTGCATTCTTTTATATAGTCCCCCAAGCCTCTTCCTTTTAATTTGGCATTTGTGTCATTTACATTTAATGTAATTTTGTCTAGATAAGCTCAAATTAAATCTTAAACCTATTCTTTCTTTATTCTCTGTTTCTTCTTCTTCTGCCTTCTTTATTAAGTAGTCTTCATTTTACATTCATTTTGGCATGCTATAATAAATACAAATTTGGTTGTTGTATTAGTAAGCAATATTGAGGGAATTTATTGTGATGGCTTACAGTCTGTAGTTCAGTTAGCCCAACAATGGGCAGCTGTGGCTGGAAAGTCCAAGAATTTAGTAGTTGCTCAGTCCCAGAAGACTTGTTTCCACTGGTCTTCTATAGAAGTAGGTTCTAACAAATGTGCTGGCAAGTAAGTTCAAGCAGTCAAAGAGTGAATCTTCCTTCTTCCAAAGTCCTTATGCAGGCCTCCAGCAGAAGGTGTGGCCCAGATTAAAGAAAGGTATGTACCACCATGCCTGGATCTGGGACTTGCTCTGTCCCAGGCTGATCTTGAACTCAGAGATCTCCTTGCCTCCAATCCTGGAATTAAAGTTGTATACTATATAACACCTTGCCTGGGTCTAAGCTTTTCATGGCCACTATGCCTGAAGATCTCCATGTCAAGATCCTGGTCAAAAAAGCCTGTGCCTTCCAGCCTTAAGGTCTGGATCACAGGTGTGCCCTCCAATTCTGGATTGTATTTCATCCAGATATAGTCAAGTTGATCACCAGGAATAACCATTACAGTTGGGTTATTGTAGTGATTCCTTTCGGGTTTTACCCTGTACATTACCTTATCTTAGTCTGACCTCAATTAATGCATACTATAAAAATCATATGACAGTATATGTCCATTTAACTCTTCTCATTATCTTACTATAGGTATCCTACGCTTTACTTACACATTTAAATCCCATAATGCATTGCTATTACCATTTAGCAGTTGATTATCTGCTAAATGTGTTGAAAGAATACACACAAAATAGATTTTACTTCTACTTATGGCACCCTTTGTTTTCACTGCTCTGTGGAAATCCAGGACTTCTTCTGTTATTATTTTCTTTTTGCTCTGAAGACTTTCCTCAATGGTTCTTCTGATGAGAGTCCACAGCTGGTGACTGTTCTCCGTGGTTGCTGTTTGAAAACCAGTTATTCCTTTTGAGTCTTTGAGAGACATCTTTGCAAGTAAGGAATTCTGAGCCAACAACTTGGTTTCTCTCCTTTCCCACTCTCTTGCATTCTTCTCTCTTCTTTCTTCCCCTCCACTCTGCCTCTCCTTCTTCTTCTACCTGCACATTAGACACAACACAGACCCACTCTCTTATAACCTGCCTTTCTTCACGAAGAAATCTGGCATCCTCTTGTCCATAGTTAGGAATTTTTATCACTCACTTTAAGTAGTTGGTAAGATACACTTGACAAATTTAGAAATGTGTTAACAAGTATGACTTCATATGTCTTCATAGACCCTTCCACCACTGTGACAAACATCTGACATAAACAACTCAGGGGAGGAAAGATTCATTTGGTCTCATAGTGCCAAAGGCTTTTGGTTCACAGTCGTTTGGGTCTGAGGTAAGGCATAGCAACCTCATGGCAACAGGAGCATGGTGGATAAGGCTACTCAACCCATTGGAGGCAGGATGGATTGCTCTTGGTTCCTCTCTTGGTTCCACACACACCCTCATTTTACGTCCACACTTACTGGATGGTTCTACTTACATTCAGGTTTTCCCATTGGCTGTATAATTGCTATCATTATTTATGGTGATTGAAACACTACTATTTCTTCATTCCCATTTAATTGGGCGGGGGGTTGTTTCCTCCATTACTCTACACATTTGTTGGTCATCTGTGACTTCTTGGTTGTGGAAATATTTTTTGTCGAGAACAAAACTCCCAAGAATAGCATGTTCTAGTGGAAACTATAACCTGTTCAATAATATTTCACATGTAGTGTTTACTATATCCCATATCTCCAAGGGCACATGTATATTATTTACTTGTGTCTTATTAAGAATTAAAGTTAAAGAGCACAAATGCAGCATGGTATCCTAGATTGGATCCTGGCGCAGAACACGGATATGAAATGGAAGAGCTAAATTCAGTCATCACATGGATATGAAATGGGAGAGCCAAATTCAGTCATCTCTTTCATTACTGTTAGTCTGTCAGAGTGTACCAATGTTAGTTTTCTAATGGTGATATGTGTTCCATAATAACACAAGAAGAGCTGGATAAGGGGTTCTGTGAGCTCTTTGCCCTGTCTCCACAACTCTTCTATGAATATGAAATTGTTGTTTAAAAAAAGAAGTTTCTTTTATGCTTCATTCATAACTAGTGCCTTTTACTAAGAACTAGAATGCAGGACTTACTCAGAGCACAAACTACTATGAGCCCTGACAGGGTCCCTTATAATAAGCCAACAGTTTGCATTTAGATCATAAGATGCAGAGATCTGGTGCCAACCAGTAGCACTGCACAGCTTATGCCCTAGACAGAAATTAGCTAGCTTCCTGGTTCTGGGTGCTTTTTAAGCATCACAGAAGTGTACGACATTGCTTTCTAAGGGCTCTGAACACAACTCAGGACATAATGGTATTAGTGTGTAAGATCCTTACACACACACACCTTCCTCTTGCTTCCTTCCCATCATTTACTCTTCCATTTCTCTCTGTGTAGACCTTTCCTTTGGCCACTTAATCTGGAAGACTTTCATCATTTAGATCCTTTTCATGGGGCCTGAGCAAGGCAGTTTAAGCTAAATAATAAATAAAGCAGAATTTTAGGCAGGACGATGAAAACAGCTGACTTAGAACCCCTCCAATGTCAACAATCAAGCTGAAAATGCTGGCAATTCCACTGAACACCTCTACAATAATGTAGCCCACTACCTTAAAGGATAAAAAGTTAATAGGTGTCAGAAGGGACTTGAGGGCGCAACCAGGCTTTTCTGCTCCAAAGAGTTCTTCTAAAGGCAGGACTCTGAGGAGGTCTGGCTCCAAGGAGTATAAACATTGTCACTTTGACAAAAAGAAAAAGAGCTACTTTCTCTGGGATCTTTAATACATAGTCAATTTTAGGTCATCCTTAGTGTGTTTTTTTTAACCTCACAGTAGCGAGAAGGTCGATGACCCACATACAGAGCCATTTGGTTTCCTCCGCCTTCTGACAATGCTCCTCATACCAAGGGACCCAGCTCTGCCCCATCCCCCGTCAGTCAGCAATTCTCCATGGGCACAGAACTTGAAAACCTTTGAGTCTCTGAGTTCTTGAGATTTAAAAAGAAAAAAAATTATCTGTGCTTCCTTCAGAGCGCAAGCTTCAGAATTCGGGATTCAGAACACGAGAGGGGATAGGAGATCTTTAATCTGGTGGCTGTTTGAAGAAAATTTTTTTTTCCAAAAAAGAAAAGTTTCAGTAAAGTTCCTCTGTTTCCTACCTTGCAGGCTGCATGCCAGCATCACCCTGTTTGTTATCAGAATACCCCACCCCATCCCGACCCTATTCTCACCCCCTCCCCCTCCCCCCCCCTTTTTTTTTGACTCTCAGCGATTAAAACCATCAATGGTTTCTGGAGTCCCTGACTCTTGTCCTTGGCCCCACCTTGATTGAAGCAAAGTCAAGAGGACTTGCTTCCTCCAGGAAATACATTAATAAGAAGCACACTGGCTCACTTTTTTTTGTTGTTCCAGGTGTGTCAGTACTAAGTGAAAGATAATTCATAAGACAAAATTGGACCTGTGAATGCAGCCAATTGAGGTGGGGGGCAGACATCATTGAAGGGAATCATTAGGCAAATCTGCTCCAGTTCTAGCCCTGCAGGTGGGACTATCTGAGCAGAGGGAAATGGCATGCAGGCATCCCTTGGTATCCATGCAGGGTTAGTGCCAGGGTATGCATGGGTGCCCAGACTCTGAAGATGCTAAATAAAGTCTGATATATGAAAAGGCCTCAAATTTTAATGGAAGCCACGTACATCCTCCAGGGTATTTTAAATCACCACTAGATTCTTAGAATGTCTACGGCAATGCAAGTGTGGTGTAAACCATTAGTGTGATGTATTGTTTAGAGACTATGGTGAGGGAAAATCTGCACGTGCTCAGGACAGAGGAGATCTGCACATGCGCGGGACAGGTGTAATTTTTATTCAAATATTTGCAAGCCACAATTGTTTCAGTCTATGTCTGTGGAACCTACACATGGAGGAGCAACTGCCCTGCCGTCTCTAAAGCTTAATAACAAGCAAGCAAAGCTTTTCTGCTCAGGACTTTATCAGGGTCAGACTCCTAACCCAACACCAAAAGCCTCTACCGAGCGGCAGGGGCCTTACCCAGTTTGTGGGCACCCGTACAGAATCCCAGTGGGCAGTAAGCAGCCCGCCCCTGTGCCCATCAACTAGACAGGAAGTAAGTCTCAGTCAACATGAATGTAAGGCATCTTAGTAATATTCCAAAAAGTGGGCTCAAGGTACCCCACTCGGTGATTTGTTTGGAGATCTCTGTCGTTCCTGAGTACTCGCCCTCGTGGCCCTGACAACACGACCATGCCCAGTCTAAAGATTAGGAAACTGATGCACAGAGGGGCCAATGCTGTGCCATGGTGGTGACACCAGGGACACTGGCAGAGCCAGGACCCAAAGACAGACAAGCGTGTGCAGGCAGCGCTGAAAGGTCACCTCTCCAAATCCTGCCTGTGTCCCAAAGTAATTCCACTCGGCGCCATCATTAATATCCAATCCTGTTGCACCCCAGGCTCAGCCTGAGCTGCCCTAAGGGCGCCACCAGCAGGGGTCCTCAGTTTTCTGCTTCTCCCTATATTTGTTTGTTTTGTTTTGTTGGTTTTTTGTAGTTGTTAGGTTTTTGTTGGCGGTGGTTTGGAGGTTTGGGATTTTTGGTTTCTGCTTGGGGGGTTTGTTGTTGTTTATTTGGTTGGTTGGTTTTGTTTTTGTTTTTTGTTGTTTTTGGTTTTGGGTGTTTTGTTTTGTTTTGTTTTGTTTTTCCGAGGCAAGGGTTCTCCGTGTAATCCTGGTTGTTCTAGAACTTACTCTGTAGACCAAACTGGCTTGAACTTAGAGAAGATCGACCTGCCTCTGTCTCCCGAGTGCTGGGATTAAAGGTGTAGGCCACCACTGACCGGCTTGTTTGTTTTCTGTTGCTGCAATAAAATGCTGACCAAAACCAATTTGAGGAGGGATAGGTTTACTTAGCTTAAAGATCACAGTCCATCGCTGAAGGAATCGGGGCAGGAACTCAAGGCAGGAACTAAAGCAGAGACTACGGAGGAACACTGCTCATTGGTTTTCTCTCATAGCTTTCTGATACAACCGAGGACTAGCCCAGATTGGCCCCGCCCACAGCGGAGTGGGCCCTCCCACGTCAATCATTGAACAAGAAAATGCTCCCATAGGCTTGCCTACAAGCCAAACTGATGGAGGGTTTTCTCAGTTGAGAATCTTCCTTCCCTGATTATTCTCTCTAGTTTGTGTCAAGTTGGCAAAACTAAGCAGTCAACTTACCGCGTAGCGTCTTATTACCTAGAAACCAGAGCAAATCAAAGCTCGTCCCTCTAGACCAAAGCCCAGGGAGAGGCTTCATAAAGCATCCTGGTTGCCAAGGAAATGCAACTTAAAACTGCAATGGAATAGTTTCCATTTCATGCTGATTATAATTCAAAACAAACAAAACCCTGGCTGTTGTGTGAAACACTACAATTTCTTTAGAAAACTGCCATTTTCTTATAACATTAAATATGGAACCACCCATTATCCACTTCTAGGGCTCTAGCTAAGGAAAATGAGGACACATATCTGCAGGAAGATATTTACACAAATGATCACAGCAGTTCTCTTTAGAATAATCAGAGAGCCGAGACACCCAACACATGTGAACACTAACAGAAGGCTGTATTTAAAATATGGGCTGCCTGTGCAATTGATTATGACCCCATAGCAAAAATAAGAGCTGTTTACTTTGTACACAAAGCGACGTGGGTGCAAATACAGGTGCAAAACCATGACAGAACCTCAGAAAGATAAAAGTAGACATTGAGAGAAATCAGATCAGCAGCAGGGATGGCTGAGTGGTCCTTGGGAGCTTGGAGATGGTGTGTTTGGCGTAGACCGACTGATTATTTGAGTGCATTCTTTTGTCAAAGTCCACTCAGGTGCAACCTTAGGACCTATGTGTTTCCCTGCGTGAGTTTACTTCAAAAGTGTTCAGTCGAGCCGGGCGTGGTGGCGCACGCCTTTAATCCCAGCACTCGGGAGGCAGAGGCAGGCGGATTTCTGAGTTCGAGGCCAGCCTGGTCTACAGAGTGAGTTCCAGGACAGCCAAGGCTACACAGAGAAACCCTGCCTCGAAAAACCAAAAAAAAAAAAAAAAAGTGTTCAGTCTTGTTTCGATATCAGCTCTCCACCCTGCCACTTTTCTCTCCTCTCACTCTGATGCCTTTGGCTCTCCTCTTTATCCAGAGTACTAGGATCAGGGGAGGAGCAGGAGAGGGGAGAGAGGGGGGAGAGGGGAGAGGGAGAGATGCTGTTTCTCTTTTTTGGAAGAAAGGACACTAGAGAGGTTTCTAGGCGGTCAGATAATACCTGGTGGCCCACGTGCAGTGTCTTAGTCAGGGTTTCTATTACTGCACTAAACATTAGCACCAAGAAGCAAGTGGTGGAGAAAAGGGTTTATTCAGCTTACACTTCCATGTTGTTGTTCATCATCAAAGGAAGTCAGGATTGGAACTCAAGCAGGTCAGGAAGCAGGAGCTGATGCAGAAGCCATGGAGGGATGCTCCTTACTGGCTTGCTTCCCCTGGCTTGCTCAACCTGCTCTCTTATAGAACCCAGGACTACCAGCCCAGGGATGGTGCTACCCACAATGCCCAACCCCCCATCACTAATTGAGAAAATGCCCACAGCTGTATCTCATGGAGGCATTTCCTCAACTGAAGCTCCTTTCTCTGTGATAACTTCAGCAATCTGTGTCAATTTGACACACAAAACCAGCCAGTACATGCAGTAAAATGAAGAACCAAATTGTTTTTCATTCAATTATGTCTCCATTTGCCAAGGTACCGGGGTCCGTGTACAATCTAGGGGACAGTTGGCCCCAAATATCACCATCCACTGCAATCATCCAATACAGGGAAAAAAATGAAACAGTAGCCATTGCTCCGAGAGAGACGAAGGTTGTTGTTGCTTCCTCTGCCCTGAAGGCTCTGTCCACTGACCTCAGCCTTTTCTACTGTGAACCTCTGTGCATCCCCAGAGGACGGGACGGAGAGGAAAGTGAACAGGGTGAGGTGGTAAGTTTCCAGAGAGGACCCTGGGCAGAGAAAAAAAAGGTGAAACTGCTCTTCTATTGATCTCGGGGGTGTGGCTTCCGGTCCTTCACGCCAGGCTGGCTCAGGAATCAGCCAATGGGAAGGACCCTTTCTCTACCGCATGGCTACATTTCCCTCTCCCGTCCTCCTTGGGATCTCTCCCCGAGGCTGGAACACACACAGCTTCCAGGCAGTGCTTAAGCTTCGGCTACTCTTCCCCCAGGGCTCTGCCCGCAGCCCAGTTTTTACAGTGCTCACCCACTTCAAGAAGGGGCCACAGCCATAACTAGGATCCCATTTGACCAGCTCCTAAGACCCACCACCCTCCTGGACACGGTGGTTATCATGAAGCCACTTCTGCATGTCCAGGGAGGCCTTGTGGCAATTGTGCTAAACGGCAGGAATGCGAGTAACGTCCAAGGACTCAAGGGGCATCCAGAAGGAGTTGCCCATAAACAGTATTACTGCCAAAGTACTCCAAAGCAATGTCTGTCTGCCCTTATCTCCAGCAAAAGGTGACATTTTTATCATGAATTTAGTCTTGGTAACTCTTCCCTCCCACCCCCACCCCTACCCCCCACCCACCCCCCCACCCACCACCCACCCCCGTTATCCCGCTGCTTGTCAGGCATTGTGGACAGGCATTGTGGAATCTCTGTATCCATGGTGACTGACATTCACACTCAAGCATCCTGCATTGACTATCTTGTCCCCTGTGCCTGTGCTTTGGACCACTGCTCACACCGGGCAGCTGACTGGGCGCCACATCCCAGGGAGAATGAGTCCACCTCAGAGGGTTGATGAGGACTGAGAATCAGCCCCTGTGCCTGTCCCACAGCTAGAGCCCACAGGGCAGGCTACCCTTCCCCATGCCCAGGACTCCTACAATGTCCTGTACCAAGAAACACATTGCAGCATGTCTCCAAAGAGCATGTGTTTTTGAATGAATTAATTCATCAATTAATTTTTTATTGAAAATAAGTTTTTTAATCACACAATATGTTCTGATCATGGTTTCCCCTTCCCTATCTCCTCCCAGATCCTCTCCACACCTCCTGACCCAAATCCATGCGCTCTCACTCTCTCTCTCTCTCTCAACAAACAAACAAGAATAGAATAAAAACAAACAGAAAAGAAAAAATAAAGAAAATAAAAAGCATGAGAAGCACACACAGGCAGAGACACATGCCCACAGAGAAAACCCATAAAAACACAAAATCAGGGGGACTGGAGAGATGGCACAGCAATTAAGAGCACTGACTGCTCTTCCAGAGGTCCTGAGTTCAATTCCCAGCAACCACATGGTGGCTTACAACCATCAGATGCCCTCTTCTGTCTGGTATGTCTGAATACAGCTACAATGTACTTATAAGCATAAAATAAATAATTATTTAAACACACAAAATCAGAAACTGTAGCATATAAACAGAGGACCAGTAAAGTGAAAAAATCTCCCAAAACACTGTTGCATTCATTTTGAGTTGGCCACCTGCTGCTGAAGGTAGAGCCTATCCTTAAGCGTAGCTTCTATGCCCAGGAAGGCTCCATTGTAGAAAACTAAGTTTTCCTTTGCATGAAGCTATCAGTTTGAGATGGCTCCTTGCCTAGAGATGAATGCTCATGACCAGTTCTCAGTGTTGGGACCCCATCTGGCTTGGACCTGTGCAGTCTCTGTGCCCGCTGTCACAGTCTCGAGTTCACGGGTTGTCAGTCCTGTTGAATATGGAAGGCACTGTTTCCTTGGTGTCTTCTATCCCAACAGACTCAACAGTCTTTCTGCCTCCTCTTTAGAAAAGCTCCCTGAGGCCTGAGGGGAGAGGCTTACTAGAGGCATCCTATTCAGGACTCTGTGCTCCAAGGTCTCTCACTCTCTGCACATTGTCCAACTCTGCTCTCTGTATCTGCTCCCATCTGCTGCAGGAGGAAGCGTCTCTGATGATGGCTGAGCCATCATCCTCTTATTGGCATAAGAGAATGTCATTAGGAGTCACTTGTTGCTATATTTCTTTAGTAGAATAATAATAGTATTTGGTTTTCCCCAAGGTCCAAGTCTCAGGTTCTTAGGGGAAGGAGGATGGGGTGGTTGCAGAGGAGAAACCAGAAAGGGGGATAACATTTGAAATGTAAATAAATAAAATAACCAATAAAAAATAAAAATAAAGAAATTTAAAAGTCTCGGGTTCTTGGCCACCTTGAGCAGTATCAGGCATGAAATCCATCAATTAATTATGTTTTAAAAGCTTAGTGTTCAGGAGAGATAGATCAGTGGGAGAAATGTCCCCCCCAAGCACCAGGGCCTAAGTTAGGACCACCATCACCCATATAAAAGTCAGATATAGTGTCATGTGCCTGTAACCTCAGTGTGAGGCTCTACCTCAGAAATGAGTAGATCCCCACAGCTCACTGGACAGACAACCCAGACAATGGGCGAGATCCCCCTTTAGTGAGACCCTGTCTCAAAATATAAGTGATAGAGGGAAAGTGGGGTGACACCTCCAGTGTCATTCTTCCTCCAACAAGGCTCCATCCACCTCCTAAAACTCTCACAATGTCCCCCAAACAACCCCACCAACCAGGGACCAGTGGTCAAATACAGGAACCTGTGGGGGACATTTTTCCGTTGGCTTTTACTTTATGCATGTGGGTGTTTTGTCTATGTATGATGTTTGTACCTGGTACCTGAGGAGGACAGAAGAGAGCATCAGATTCCCCCAGAACTGGAGTTACAGATGTTTTGAGCTGCCATGTAGATGCAATTAAACCCAGGTCTTCCAGAATTGCAGCCAGCACTCTTGACCACTGAGCCATCTCTCCAGCTGGGTAGTTTCCACAGAAAACACCACAACCCCAGATGTGGAGTGGAAACGCTAGGTTGATTAAGACACCGTTTAGTCCTGGGGTAGAATACAGAAAGGGCTTCATTTGTTTCTCTACCATCCTCCACAGTCCTCTAGTCTCCTCGACTGCTCACAATTACCGTCTGTTGTATTTGCCTTTCCCAGACCCCTGCTTCTATCAGAGGCCTCCAGGGAAACTTTGAAAGTGTTCTGGAAGCTTGGAAAGAAGGGTCATTCTTACGATCCAGCTGTTGCTGTGGCTGGTGGGGGTTGGTTCTGTGGTTAATGGCGTCGGCTGTTCTTATACCAAACTGTTACTCCATCCTGTCTTAGCAATTTTGAAAATATAAGTGAGTGAGAAGAAATCAAAGCCCCTCGTGAGCACAGTGCCCTACTGTGCTGGGTGTAACTTGGGTAACCCCACTTTGCCCAGGCTCTCCTCAAATATATTCTTAACTGGTGGCTTTTTAAAGCAGTACTGTTTTCATTTTGTAAACGGATGGTTCCATGCATCCATGGGACAGATCTCTGTGTGTCATTGCCTAGACTACCACGCCTTCATTTTTAATGACTGCCTGACCTGGGCAGAGAGAGACGTGCCCCCATCAATTTGCCCTGTGGTTTTTCTCTCCAGCCTGTGATTCTGCATCTTCATCCACTGCCCAGCATTAGAAAGTACCAAGGGTTAGCCTATGAAAGCTCTTCATTAAAACAGAAAGGCTGGACATTTGCCACCATCCAGACTGAGAGCCAGTGTCCCCATCTTGTCCCCTATACAGCAAACAGCAGCTGACATTAGCCCATCGGACCAAGGGCTCTTCCAAGAGGCTTCCTTTGAGGCTGTGCTGCCTTAAAAAAAATTGAAGAAAATGTTTATAATGTTTGCAAGGCTTGGTGACAAAATGAGCAGAGCCCTTGATTTCTAACCTCCCACTGCACTGTTCAAAATTCCTCCTAGAGATCCAGGCAGGAAGCAAAGCAAATAGCTCTGATTGTAAAATTTGCATCCTTTCTTGGCTGGGTACCTTCTTCCCAAAGGATGCTTCACATCACGCTGTAGTTGTTTGTAAAGATCTTTCACCCAAGACAGACCACTTCTCATGATACTGCTGATGTGGAGGCAAGAGAAACACAAAGGGAGAATTAAAAATACTGAGAGTCCCTAGGAAGAAATAGAAATGCATTTCAGGCAGCGGTTGTCAGTCCCCAAACCCTCGATGGATGAGCTGGATCAGAGCCCCAGTTAAGTAAATAATAGGGCAAACAGCAGCAATGCAGGAGAGAGCTGAAAGATGGTCGTTAGCGAGAGGCATTTGTTCAACAGGCTTTTAGGGAATACAGATAATGAGCTAGGCGCAGCACTACACCCGACAGTCAGACACATTTTTTTTCACACTCAAGAAACCAACAGTTTTAAGATGAGAGACAAAGATGCCAGCATTCTTTGGAAATGCAGTGATACAGGTTTGAGGTGAGTGTCCTGCTTGATCGTGTACACACAAAGCAACAGGCAATACAACCCTTCAGCCTGGTGCTGTGGGGAAGGCGTCCCAGAGGAAGAGGAAAGGAAGATAGGAAGTTGGTGGCCATGCCAGTGAGTCCCTGGGGAAAGTACATACGCAGGCGTGAGGGCACACAACTGTGGGATGATCTAGGGTCTATCCTTGAACAGAGAGAACTGAAACCCAGCAGGAGGAGCTTTGGCAAGGGACGCTGTTGATACCCAGTGAAACTGGACTAGGTGACACCGGTGTCCCGGGGGAAAAGGGCGGGGCCCTAACAGGCGTGGATCCACCAACTCACCACACCACAGAGATCCTTTCTGGGTTGCATGAAGCTTGGTAAACTGACAAATTAGGAGACCAGAACATTTTAGGATGGGGGGGGGGGCAAAAGGCAATGACAGTGGGAATGATGAGAAGAGGGTGTCCAAGTGACTGTCACTGGCCAGGCTAGTCAGTCACAGTGGGGAAGGAAGGAAGAGGATAAAGATAAAGGGCAGCAATAGAGCCTCTCCTGAGGATGCCAAGATGACTGGAAGGGGCAGACATAGGGGAAACAAAGGGAGCAAATGTTCCTGCCCTGGCAGCCACTGGAACGGGTGCTCCTATTGGAGACAGCAAGAAAAAAAACACTCTTGGTAAACTCCAGAGTGGACGGAAAGGGGTGGGGGCCAACAGATGCTGGTGAGCCATGATAGTCAGTCAGAGTGCTGGAATATCTAAAGAGGGCACTAACCAAGGTCACTGGGTGTGGGTAACAATGAAGGGAAAAGGCTAGAAGGATGGGAGGGATGAAGGGGTGCAGATGCGGAGCTGTGTCATGATCCAGGTGGGTCAGCTGAGATCACAGCCAGGCTCCGGAGAGGGTCCTCCTCCGCCAGCAGAGTTCAGAGCGGCCAAGTGGAGAGGAACAGGTAACCAAAGATGGGGATGGCCATCCTCTCCTAAATAGGAAAGTGAGGACAGGGCAGTTACCACAGCACTGTCTGAGGAAGAGAAGTCAAAAAGGAAGGAGAAAGTCAAGGAACCAAGGACCCAAGTCCTCAGGGCTCACTGGGGCGGAGAAGTTAACCTGAGCGCTGGTAAGGCAGGCTGCAGGAGTGTATAAAGACAGTACTATCCAGAGAGAGGGTAGGGGTCTGGATCAGAGCCCCCAGGAAACAAGCTGGGAGCACTGGAAGAGGGAGGGTCTGTGTCTACCCCCCCCCTTGGGTTGGCTTCCTGCCAGGGGGCTGGGCTGCCAGATCCAACAGGGTCCAACAGTCACCAGGAAAGGTGAGATGTCTGGAGTGCTCTCAGGCGACAGGAGAACCGCTAAGGAAGCTGCTCTCCTGGGAGATGCGAGGTGTCTGGAGTCAAAGGCAGTCTTGAATCCAGTTGGTGAGCCTAGAAGCAGCAGACTCTATCCTCCTGGGAGAAGATGGGGTTTGGGGAGATGCCATCTCCCATGGGACACAAGACTGACTGGGAACAGGCACAGCCATAGCGTACAGTTTGGTTAAGGAGGAAAGGGTCGGAACAGAGACATAGCCCCATATGTAGGCCTGGGTGTGCTTCCGTGTCTTCCAATGAAAAAGACTCTGGTGCTTGTCTGAGAGAGTCAGTGTCCTTGAGGCAAGGTTGAAGCCCCACCCCAGCCCCAAACTGGGGCAATATAAGGTTTGCCTTGCACCTTCCTTTCCAGTCCTTTCCAGGAAAGATCTAAGAGATTCTCTCTAGACTTTAACCTCCAAGTTTGACCAAGTCCAGATAAAGTCCGAGTGACCAGAGCACTGAACACTGTCATGTGGACATTACCTTCCCCAATAGCACCACGCAATTGCCATTTTCATCCTAAGACTAAGTGCTTATGAAATGTTCCTATTCATTTCGTGATGAGATCGCTCCTCAGTGGGTGGCCTTGGCCCTGGAGCTCCAAAGTTCTGGCTTTGGCTGGAGCTCACCCGCCGGTTGCACCGTGGGTGGCGGGTGGCGGGTAGCAGCTGGTCCAGTGCCCTGGTGATCGATTTGGCCTCCCCGCAGGTGCGCTCAGGAGCTGCTGGAGCACGGCGCGACAGTCCAGCTGGAGGGTGGCCCTGGCCGAGACACACCGCTGCACGTGGCGGCCCAGCGCGGCCTGGACGAGCACGCGCAACTCTACCTGGGCCTCGGCGCGCGCGTGGACGCGAGGAACGGCCGCGGCGAAACGGCCCTTAGCGCAGCGTGCGGAGCGGCAGCGCGGAGCCCCGACGAGCACGCGCGCTGCCTGCGCCTGTGCGCGCTCCTTCTGCGCGGCGGCGCGGCGACAGACGCGCGTGACGAGGACGAGCGCAGCCCGCTGCACAAGGCCTGCGGCCACGCGCGCCCCGGCCTGTGCACGCTCCTGCTGCGGCACGGCGCCGACGCGTGCGCGCTCGACTATGGTGGCGCGTCCCCGCTGGCGCGCGCGCTGCAGATGGCCACGTGCGCGCCCCCGACAGCGCCGCAGCGCACGGTCCAGGCGCTACTAAATCACGGATCCCGCTCCGTGTGGCCTGATGCCTTTCCCAAGGTAAGGGGACGCTGAGGTAGCTTGGCTATACAGAAGCCTGACCTGCCAAGGCTCACAAAGTGAGATGACCCAGGCAGCCGTGGGAGGGTCTGAAGGTGGAGACTGCGGGTCTTGGGACCCTACTTTGAGGATCGAGGACTTAGAATTCTCCTTGTGGTTAGCCAAAAGAAAAATGAAGAGGCTATACTGTTGATAAATATTCCAAAGTGTCACCTTTCGAAGTAGTCTCCCAGGGAACTCTTGCTTCGGTGGCGCCATCGATGACAGCGCCAGCTCCGAGTATTTCAGCAGCTCGTCTTTTGGTGTAATTTTCAGAAAGATGAAAATGAGTCTCTTGTCACAGCTGGCGTTTGATCTGCAGTGAAGGCACTCAACCTGCTCAGCGCCTTGTTAATGAGAGCACTCTACACCTTCACAAACCCCTCGCCCCTGCTGTGCAATTCACCTGAGGTGCCCTATTCTGGTCACCCCAGGGTTGAGACCCCCACCCCTTGCCCTGGCTGTGCCTTTGCAAACTCTGCTGGACTCACCTTGTCACTTTCTCCATCTGTGAGGTCGTTATTCATATAAAAGACTCATGAAGGAAAAGGACAAACAATGCAACCACAATAAAATCCCTAGGCAGACGTGGACGAAGTACAATGATGTAGATGTAGGAATCCGCCATAATGAAATCATGGGGGAGAAAAGTTAAAGGACGTCAAGGGGCTAAGGAGATGGCTCGGCCAGTAAACGCTTTCAGCAAAGCACTAGAAATGCCCTGGTTTAAATCCCTGGCATCCTTATAAACGCGCAGCTTTAGTGGCTCGTGCCTTCAGTCCCAGCACTGAAGAGGCAGAGACAGGCCGACCAGACAGCCTAGCCTGGTCATCCAGGCCCATGTATTAGTCAGGGCTCGCTAAAGCCGTGGTTCTCCACCCTCCTGGCTCTATGATCCTTTAGCACAGTTCCTCAGGCTGTGGTGACCCCCAACCATAAAACTCATAGTTGTAGTTTTGCTGTTATGAATAATAATGTAAATATCTGATATGGAGGATATCTGATTTGTGACCCTTTGGAAAGGGTTCGTCAAAGGGGTTGTGACCCACAGGTTGAGAACCAACATGTGTGTGTGTGTGTGTGTATATACACACATATATATGTATGTATATACATCTATGTATGCATATAATATACTATATAAATATATACTAATATATGCATATATGTACATATCCTGCATTATTTATATATACATATATAATGTATTATATATGTATATATATGGAGAGAGAGAGAGATTTGTTAGATGGTTGAGAGGCTGTGGTCCAACGATGGTTCTTTCTGGAGTCCTGGAGGATTCCTGAAGGTTGCAAGTCTTCAAGACTTCAGTTGGAATCCTGAAGAGGTTGGATTTAATACCAGCCTCAGCAACGGAATAGATGACTTGGCCAGTGGGAGTGAGGGCAAGCATACAGAAACCAAGGTTCCCTCTTCTGTGTCCTTTTATGTGGGCTGACACCAGAAGGTGTGGCCCAGATTCAGGGTGGATATTCTTGCTTCAGGTCATGTGCTTAAGAAAACCTCTCACAGGCACACCCAGAAGCTTGGAGTTTGTATGATTCTCGGGGTGGTCAAGTTGACAATGAAAATTAGCTATCACCTCCACACCCACGTTCTTGTAAAAGACCTTATCTCAAAAATAAGGTGGGCAACTCCTAAGAAATGACTCCCAAGGCTGAGTTCCAGCTTCCCAATGCACATGTGCACACACCCAGACCCATTCATGTAAGTAAATAAATAAATAATCTCCAGGACCAGCTAGCCTGGTGTATGTACCAAAGTGGCAAACAAAAGAAGCCTGCCTCAGACAAGGTGAAAGAAAGGTGAAGCTAGTCACGCTAGTAGGTACTCTGATTTCCAGACACACATTGTATTCACACATCTGCACGCGCACACACTTGCACACACACACACACACAAGTAACATTCCCAAAACCCAAAAGACTTCACGGAAGGAAGTCACATCCATCACAACATTTTGGTTCAACGTCCTGGGACACGGGCACTCACACTGACAGCCCTTCAGATCACAGCCTGACTTCACTAAGCCCAGATACTCATTACCGTTTGGAACCACACAAAGAATAAAGAACAGAGTGATCTCACATGACGGGCTGCAAACAGGAAGCGACTGTCAATGGTTTCTATTAAAGGTAGAATGGTGGTAGGATGGAGCAGTAGAGAACGTGGCTTGATGCTAAACCTGGAGACCAGTAGAGTCACAGGGTAAGAGAGAACTGACTCTCGCAAGTTGTCACCTGACCTCCTCATACACACTGTGACAAGTGCATAATCACACACACACATACACACACGTACCATACCTCGATAGTGACTAAAAACAGTCCTATGTTAACCTTGATGCCATTTCATTTTAAGGGACGCCCATTAAGGTGTTGGACTTTGAGTCACAGTTTCTCCCCCTGGCAGCCTGATCCCTGGGGTACAGCTTCTAGGGGCAGCAAGCACCCTTCCTTGACCTACAGAGGCAGCCCATGGCTCCATGCTCCCTTCCAGGGCTTCAGGGCTTCTGTCTGGGACATGGCCAGATGCCATGCCAGCCACATGAGGTGTGACCCATGTGTAAGAAACTGAAGAATTACTTGGGAAATCTTTATACTAAAAATCACAGCACAGATCCATGCAGGCCTTAGGATCAAGGATGGCCGCACAATTACAAGGGACTTCGGTGACTCCAGGGCACAGGTGTGTGATGCATCAGCCTCTAGACCTGAGGTCCTGATCCCTTTGCACAGGCATTTCTGATTCTAAAAGTGACCCCTTTTCCTGAACAGCCTGCAAATGAGATGCATTCATCCACACTGAATCCAAGCTAGACGCACCCTGAGGGGCTAGCCCTGCCCTGGGATAAGCAGACAAAACCATGGAGACGGAGAGGCAGCGTACCCCACCGATGCTCCCTGTCAGTTTCACTTGAAAGAGTCTAATCACCTAACTGGGCTCAGCAGCCCCATGGGGTACACGGCAAGTATTCGCAAAGTGGAGGCAAATATGTTCCATGGGCAAGACACAGGCACCATGGCAGGCAAGCACCAAGCCACCCGGAATGCTACAGAGCATGCGGGCCCCCGTGAGCAACAGCCATACTTTAAATAGATGTAAAGAGACACCCGTGGAGCGCAGAATTACTGAGGCAAAAGGTTTTGCAGAGAGCGTGTGACATAAATCACAATTCCCTGTGCCCAGACAAAGGCAACGTCATGGCATCAGGCAGACAGGGAGCATCCTCTGCCCCGTGCTCACTGCGCTGCTGTGACAACCAAGGAGAGCCAAGCTTTGGAGCCACTGTGTCCTGGCCCTTCTGCCCTGCTGATCCCTTGTTCACAGCAGAGGTCGGGGTATAGGCCCAGAGCAGGTGCAGGTAGAGGCTGATAACCAGGCTTCAGTCCTAGAAAGGATACAGACAAGTCTGGACCGATGGACTCCCAGGACAGCGAGGAGACCCAAGAACGCAGGCCCAGCTGTGATTTGGGATTGAAGGCTTTACTGAATTACTCCTCAAAGTCCTGACGCTGAAATAAGGCCCATTTTCCATTGTCTACCTCTTTCAAGAGCACATTTCTGGTTCACCCCAAAAGAGAATGTTGGGACCATGAAGAGCCTAGGAGGGCTTTTAAGCCCAGTCACCTCTAGGAGGAACATGGTCTGTCCTTCCTACCCCACAGCCTTTGGCTCAAGTCCTTTCCTTCTCTCCCTTCTTCTCTGTGTTAGTTTAAGAGACACTTAAAATGACACCGGATCAAGTGGTCAGCTGTGTTTGTCCCCTGATGTCACCGAGCCTCTTTAGAGCCTTTGCATTCTGTCTCTCCCTGTGTCATGTTTTTTTCTGAACCAGCCCTATAATAATGGAGACAAAATGTGCTGACCCCCGGGGGCAGGGGGCAGCCACCTGCAAGGACCATGAGTTACTAAGCCTTGGACCTAGCAGTAACACAAAGACTAGGCAGTCATGAGCTTCCCTAACTGCTCATTGGCTGCACACAGCCTACGCACAACGCCTGCCCCTCGTGTGCTCACCCTTGGACTTGTTTATCAACCATGCTAAGGGGCTGGAGAGATGGCTTGAAGGTTAGAAACACATACTGCTCTTGAAGAGGATTGCAGCATCCACATCAGACCATTCACAACCACTTGTGAACTCTAGGACTACAGGGTATCCAACACCCCGATCTCCTCAGACACCTGCCCTCATTGCATACAACATACATATGCACACACACTCCATGCATGCACACATGATTAAAAATAATAAAAATAAATTTAAAAATCAACAAGCTGAGGAGTCCTAGCTGAAATTCCACTGGGGATGGGAGAACACAAGGGTTCTGCCCTCCCCAGCAGCCTGACTTGGGCGTTAGACAATCATACCCAGTGGGCCATGTCACAGAAGCACCAGGCTTTGTAAGGGTCAAGTTGTGTCTTGGCCTCGGTTGGCTGTGCATATTATTTCTTTATTTTTATCTGCTGTGGTAAAGAAGCTGAGAGAAACAGCTTAAGAAAGTTTATTTCATCTCACAATTTGTGGGTCTGGAGTATCATGGTGGTGACTTCATAGCATCAGGAGTGCAGTGCAGCTGGTCACACTGCACCTACAGTCAAGAAGCAGAAAAGAGTTGGTGTTTATAGCTCTCCATCATGGTCAGCCCAGGCCCAAGGGTGGGGGAAGGGCAGAGGGGAGGAGGAACCGCCCACATTTAGGATGGATCTTCCCATTTCATTTAACAAGATGTAGAAATGCCTTCACAGACCGGTCCTGAGATTTGTGTCCAAGATGATTCTAGATCCTGTCAAGTTGACAATCAAAATGAACCATCACATTGGGGTATCAGAGACCCCAAGCATGCAAAGAGCAAGCTCAGATCTGAGGGCCAAAGCCTAGGGGAGAGAGTATTATGGATAGCGAGCATAGCATCGGCCCTAGGACAGAGCAAGTGTGGAATGTGTGCCTTCCAGAAAAATGACCACAGGACTGAAGAAGAAATAGCAATTCACACCCACCCCCCAATCTACATCCCATGCTGAAACAGCTGGGTGGGCCAGCCAGCTCCTTGTGAAGGGCCTGAGCCTTTGCCTATGGACAAGAGAGAGACAGTTCATCGTTTTAAAGTGAATGAGTTACCTAAACAAAACCTATGTGCTGAAATGAATCGGCTTGAGTGTAAAGAAGAAAACGGAGGAGAGAGCAGAGAGGAGCCATCAGCCTCTGTGAAAATTCAGATGGGGAAGACGAAGACAGAGCTGGAAATGCAAAGGTGGGGGGTGAGGGGGGAGAACGGAAGATTCCAGAAACTTCTGCAGATTCCAGGTCTTGGTTCACCCCTGAACAATGACACTCCTGGAAACAGAGCCTCTGATTTCTTTTTTTTTTTTTTTGTACCTTATTGCAAAATTAAGTAAGCTGACTTCAGCCACTGACTGGTTTCACCAGATTTGGGCAGGAGACTGTAGAACGGTGGTCAAAGAACGGCAGGCCCGGTTTCCCTAGCTGCCCGCTGCGCAGCCTTGTCTCCAGGGGAGGAGGGACGGGAGCCATCAGGAAGCTTGCCTCTGTTTTCCTACCCTTCTTTTATTTCTCCATCTACATATAAAGCAATGTGCCTGTGTGATTTTTTCCCCTTAATTTTCTTTCTGCCGCCTCATTAGCTGAAGAGCGTGCGCTTGGACACTAATGACATCAACGTGTCAGAGTAATGTGGCAGCCGCCTCTCCGCAGACAGCAAGGAGGCAGCGGAGATTTTTAAACTGTGTTGGCGTAAAAATAATGAAGGCAGCCAGCTGCCTGGCAAACATGAGGGGCACACGGTGCTGAGGGGCTGGGGAGGGGCGGGGAGCCCCAGAGAGGTGGAACAGAGGGAGAGACAGAAAATGAATTCCTGGAGACAGGCAATAAGACTTTGTCACAGTCTATGACCCCCGGTGGGGGAGGGGTTGGGGGAAGGGGTGGTGCTTGGCTCTAGGGGAGGGCAGCTCTTTTCTACCCTGGATGGGGGAGGTCTGTGTAGCATGCACTCCCTGAGAGGCATTTAACGTGTGTTTTTTGTTGTTGTTGTGGTTTTTTTTGTTGTTGTTTTGGTTTTGGTTTTGGTTTTCTTTGGGATTTTTGGTGGTTTTTTTTTTTTTGTTTTTTTGGTTTTTTTTTTTTTGTTTTTTGTTTTTTCAGAGAAGGAACATGTCTGGGGTTGAGGGGGAGAGGGTAGCATGGCTTCAGAAAACAGAAATTACCAGAGCCCATCTGAGAAGCAAAAGACTGGGACTGGGAGCTGGCTTTTCCCTAGCGGAGAAGAGAGTGAATGAATGAGGGGTGATGGCCCAAGACTGGAACTGGGGACACCAGAAACATCAACAAGTAAAGAGCACCTTGGATAGGGGCACGCGATGTGTTTATAAAAAGATAAAGAAGTATAAGCATATGTTGTGTGGGGGTGTGGCGAGGTGCGGGGAAGGGGCTGTCTCAGCGGGCCCATGCCAAGGCATCCCTTCTCCCTGGGGGACCAGCCACGAGAAGGTATAGTATAGAATAGAGTTTATTCAGGGCATGGGGAGGGGAGTCAAGAGGATTAGTAGAGGCAGAGAAAGGCAGAAAGGAGAGAGTAGAGAATGTAGAGGCTGGCCATGGCCACGTGGAGAAAGAGGGGAAGGGAATGGGGAGAGGGCGAGCAAGAGGGCAAGAGGCAAGAACGAGAGGAGGGGGCAAGCAGCCCCTTTTATAGTGGGCCAGGCCTACCTGGCTGTTGCCAGGTAACTGTGGGGCGGAGCATACCTGGCTGTTGCCAGGTAATTGTGGGGTGGAGCTTAGATAGAATGCTAACAGCCCGCCTGGCTAGAGGAGGTCTGAAGGTGCTCCTGGACCTTAGCTGCAGAGCCCTTAGCTGCAGCTCAGTCTGGTCTGTCCCCTTTTCTGAAACCTGCTGAAGCTTGACTCGGTGATGGTCACAGACTGGCAGAAACGGACCAGAAAGTCTTACAATGCAAGAAATGGACCAAAGATTCTTCGAGGCAATGTGTGGCACAAGAGATGGTTCAGTGGATAAAGGTGCTTGCCAACAGCCCTGACAACCTGAGTTCAATCCCCAAGAACAACGTGGCAGCAAGAGAGAAAGAAAACACAAACCTATCTCAGGTTGTCTACAGACCTCCACAGGCGAGTGCCTGAAGATGCGAGCATGCACAAAGTGAACGGAATAGTCACCTGGCCTAGGAGAAGTGGTTCCTGTCTAATGAAAGATGTCTTTGGAGACAGAAGCAAGAGAAGACAGGAAAGGGGAAAAAAGGGCAACCTGGGGCAGGGCCAGCATGATGGCCTCTTGCTGAGTGTCCCCTCTCCGCCCCCGTGGTGTTTCTATAGTCAAGCAGACCTCACCAGGAAGAGCAGGTAGGGAGCTGGGGTGCAACTGGGATATGGAGCAAAGTACATGGGGAACTTAGGTACAGAGCAGCCTGGGGACTCTCCAAGAACAGGGGGGACGGGAAGAGGCCTCAGGGGATGGACATGTGTCCTATAAGCCACCCTCCACTCCGATGACAAAGCAGAACCAAGATTTCCCCAAGTGTTTACAGACTTACACCAGGTTCATCTTTAGTAAAAAAGAGAATAGAGGAGCCAGGGACCACTTGCTCGGCAGTCAAGAGGGCCTCAGAACCTACATAAAAATACCCAGATAGGACCATATGCATGCCTGGAATCCCAGCATTTGTGGGCTGGGCATCAGGGGCAAGGCAGATCTCAAGACCTCTCTGGCTAGCCAAACCACACTGCAAGTTTCAAGTTTAATGAGATAACCACATCTCAAGGCAATATCTCAGAATTTAACAGAGGAAGACACCGAACATGCTATGTTGGCTACTGTGTGCACAAGCACAGGCGTGGGCACCTGTGTACTCAAGTACATGAACCACACACCCAAGAATAAGGACAGCAGAAAAAAAGAAAGGAGGGAGGGAGGGAGGGAGGGAGGGGGGAGGGAGAGAGAGAGAGAGAGAGAGAGAGAGAGAGAGAGAGAGAGAGAGAGAGAGAGAGAGAGAGAAAGGAAAGAAAGAAAGAAAGAAAGAAAGAAAGAAAGAAAGAAAGAAAGAAAGAAAGAAAGAAAGAAAGAAAGAAAGAAAGAAAGAAAGAAAGAACAGCATCTGAAGAGTGGAGAAGAAATGTGTATCTCAGCAGATAATCTGGAAGAAAGGCCAAGAGCTGAGCGAAGATGGCTTCTACCATCTGTGAAGACAGAACAGGCTAAGGGCAGTCGACAGAAGGATCTGACGAGAAGTAGGCAGTGGGCACAGACTAAAGTCAGGGTGCTGTTCATGCTGCCTGTGAATCTTCAGGTCCCCTCCCTGTTCCTCCTGGTTCTGGTCTGTATCCTGCATGGCAGGAGAGAGGCCCCCATATCAGCTGGTCTATGCCTGAGGGCTCTGCAGATAATTTAAGGATGGAGAGGAAAGAAGACATGCTTCCTCCCCTCTTGCTCACCCAATCCATACCACCCACATCCTCTCCTGACTCAGCAATGGCTTTTCTGATCCCAGACCCCACCCAGTTCACAGCCTCTGCCAGGCAGGACCTGGCTTGACTTAGTATCAGGCTCCTGGGAATCGTTATGGTCTCTGGACTCTAATAAAACCTTGATCAGAGCCGGGCGTGGTGGCGCACGCCTTTAATCCCAGCACTTGGGAGGCAGAGGCAGGAGGATTTCTGAGTTCGAGGCCAGCCTGGTCTTCAGAGTGAGTTCCAGGACAGCCAGGGCTACACAGAGAAACCCTGTCTCGAAAAACAAAAAAAAAAAAACAAAAAAAAACAAAAAAAAAAAAAAAAAACACCTTGATCAGTTCAACCCCTGAGGTACACAAAGCAGAAGGAGACCAAGGGAAAGTATCAGGCAGGAAGGCAGACTGTAGAGTCAGCCAATAGGTCAGCGGTTCTCAACCTTCCTAACGCTCCTACCCTTTAATACAGTTCCTCAGGTTGTAATGACCTCCAGCCATAAAATTTTGTTGCTACAACATAGCTGTAATTTTGCTACTGTTATGAATCATAATGTAAATATCTGATATGTGGCCCTCCCGAGGGGTTGCAACCCACATATTGACAACAGCTGCAATAGATAGTGACATTGTTCAAGATGAACCTAGAAGAGGCTCAGGAGCCACATCCAGAGAGTTAATAGAAGAAAGCTCGTTGCATTAAGAGTCTTAACTTTTAATTCAAGGTTAAATGAGTGTTCTTGACAAGTAAAGGACAGAAAACATACCTGAGGCATTCTAGCGCAACTGTTCTTAAAATACATGGGGGAAAAAAATCTTAATAGCTCTCCAATCAGAAAACAGATTATTTCTACAGGTATAAAAGACAGGCTAGATTCAGATTTCTTGGCTACAATACCAACAAAAGACAATGAAATATCCTCTAGGCAATTTTTTGAGACAAGGTCTCATGTAGCCAAGGATGGCCTCAAATTTGCAACATAGTTAAGAATGACCTCTGGTGTGGTGGCACACTTCTGAGATGGCAGCAGGACTGTGCCACCACGCCAGAGTTTTATACGGTACTGTGAGTTAGAACTTGTACCCCTTGGATGCTAGGTGAGCCCTCTACCAAACTGAGCTACATCCTCAGACTTCATCAGCATATTTTTTCAGTTGAAAAACATTTTTTCAGGGGTGAAGGAACACACACATACAGCAGACACAGAGAGAAAGAGACCCTCTGCTCACGAAGCTGCAGAAGCCCTCAACACATTTTAAAAGAAATGTTTGGACAATAAGACTATTAGACCAAGGCAAGGTAGCTTCCATTGGATGCCAAAAGAAAAGTATTTTCAGATATGAACAGCTCAGAAAATGTATCCTTTGATCCTTTTTTATTAAGAACAAAAAAAAGTATTCCTATTCTATTATTTATTCAGCAGATGCATATGAGCACCTGTCAGCTGCCAGTGAGATGCTATGTACTTTGGATAAATGAGTGAGCAGATGAGAGAGCGCCATACCCCCTCCCTCAGAGATCCTGCAGTTAAACAGAGAAGCAAGACATTGTTAGCCATGAGTTTAATAAGGCCAAGGCAAGGAGCCGCTAATCTGAACAACAACCACGGAGCATTTCCTTAGATAGTGTTGTGTCTCAGGAGATGGCTTAGCACTACAGAGAAAGCACACACACAGTGAACTATGAGGGAGAGGGTACACACACACACACACACACACACACACACACACACAGTGAACTACGAGGGAGAGGGAGTGCAAAGCCCGTAAGGTACAGAGGTTTTCAAAAGCAAAAAGGAAGTGAGGCACAGTGGTCCATGCCTGTAATCCTACACGTGGGAAATTGAGGCACAGGATTGCAAGTTGGATATCAGCCTAGGGTAGCCAGCAAGATCCTCTCTCAAAACAGAAGGGGGAAATTAGGAAAATTATGTGGTCCAGCCTGAGGTCTCAGCAAAGCTCTTGCCAACAAGCCTGGTGACCCAAGTTCAAACCCTGAGAGACACTAAAAGTAGAAGGAGAAAACTAACTTCGAGCTGGATGTCTTCCAGCCTCTACCCACAGCACTGGCACACTTACACCCACATACATACACAATTAATGAATGCAGATATCTTCAATTAAGAGAATTCCATGCGATCTTTTTAAATGATACCCCTTTGCCTCAGAGTTAATAACAAACATGGCGCTGGCTGAAGCTGGACAAACAGGTACTGGGAAATGTCCCTGTATCAGTCAGTGTCTTCTGCATGCGGCTATGCCCACTAATCTCGGGCCAGCACGTAGCTCTGCATCCCCTTCCTTCAGAACTTCCAGCTTTATTTCATTGTTATTAGGGTTGACACAATGCTTCGTTTATATCCTGACAGTTTTTATGGAGAAAAGCAGAATGGAATGTAGCAGTGAGTTCCGGGGTGGGGGGGAGGTTAACGTTGGTGGCCTTTGAACCAAAACTTGAAGGCAATGAGGAAATCAGCTGCACAGAGATCTGGGGACAAATAATCTTAATGAGCAGTCAGTTACCCAAAACTTGTGCAGCCTCGGCTCCATGTAGAGTAGTAACAGGGGACCAAGGTAGATGAAGGTGGTCGGGATGATGAGGGCAGGAGACTGGCAGGGGCTCTGAGGGACACCTTTGTGACTTTGGCCATTGATGATGACTGCAGAGCAATGGCGCCACTGACTGTTTCATGAGATCCTCACACACACACAAACACACACACACACACACACTGCTGTGATGAAGAGACTAGACAAGGAGGACAAGTTGGAATGCTGACACAGTGACCCACATGAGGGACACCATGGGACTAAGGAAGTGCTCAGATTCAGCGTGGACCTTGAAGGCAGAACTGTGAAGGCTTTTCCACACGGAAGATAGAGAATGAGAGACAGCCCCAAGGCTTCTTGCCCGAGAGTTAGAAAGCTGGGTGTGCCATCAGCTAAGATGGAGAAAGCCAGGACAGCAGGTAGTAGTGGGTGTACCAGGGAGCTGAGCTCAATGCACCCAGACTAGAAGGAAACAATTGGATATTCAAGCCCAGAGTCCAAGAGAGTGAGACTCAAGTAGCCCAGAGAGCAGTGGTATGGGGATGGTATGGAAAGCCCAGAAAGTGGGTGAGAGACAACCGAGATGGGAACAAGAATGAACAGAGAAACATCCATCTCTGAAAGAAAGAAAAAAACATGGAGATGAGAAAAGAGCCCAGGAGAGAGGAGAGTAAGAAAGAAGCACAAGAGGATGAGAAAACATGCAGAAGACACTTTCTTCCCCACCTCCATCGGCCATCCTGAGTGTGGAGTACTGACAGCCACCTCTCCCTGGAGACATGGAAAAAACGCTCTCTCTGCCTTCTATGCTCCTCTCAACACTCACCTCTAAAAAGAATTAATCCTGCCATTCCTCCACTCAAGTACCTCCAACACACCTGTGCCTGTGCCTGTGCCTGCGCCTGTGCCTGTGCCTGCGCCTGTGCCTGTGTCTGCGTCTGTGCCTGCGTCTGTGCCTGTGCCTGTGCCTGTGCCTGCGCCTGTGCCTGTGTCTGCGCCTGTGTCTGTGTCTGCGCCTGTGTCTGTGCCTGTGTCTGTGCCTGTGCCTGTGTCTGCGCCTGTGTCTGCCTGTGTCTGCGCCTGTGTCTGTGTCTGTGTCTGCGCCTGTGTCTGTGTCTGTGCCTGCGCCTGTGCCTGAGCCTGTGTCTGTGCCTGTGTCTGTGTCTGCGCCTGTGTCTGTGCCTGTGTCTGTGCCTGTGCCTGTGTCTGCGCCTGTGTCTGCCTGTGTCTGCGCCTGTGTCTGTGTCTGTGTCTGTGTCTGCGCCTGTGTCTGTGTCTGCGCCTGTGTCTGTGCCTGTGTCTGCGCCTGTGTCTGCCTGTGTCTGCGCCTGTGTCTGTGTCTGTGTCTGCGCCTGTGTCTGTGTCTGTGCCTGCGCCTGTGCCTGAGCCTGTGTCTGTGCCTGCGCCTGTGCCTGTGTCTGCGCCTGTGTCTGTGCCTGCGCCTGCGCCTGTGTCTGTGCCTGTGTCTGTGTCTGCGCCTGTGTCTGTGTCTGTGCCTGTGTCTGTGTCTGCGCCTGTGTCTGTGTCTGTGCCTGCGCCTGTGCCTGTGTCTGCGCCTGTGTCTGTGTCTGTGCCTGTGCCTGTGTCTGTGCCTGTGCCTGTGCCTGTGCCTGTGTCTGCGCCTGTGTCTGTGTCTGTGCCTGCGCCTGTGCCTGTGCCTGCGTCTGCGCCTGTGTCTGTGTCTGTGCCTGTGCCTGTGCCTGTGCCTGTGCCTGTGCCTGTGCCTGTGTCTGTGCCTGTGCCTGTGCCTGCGTCTGCGCCTGCGCCTGCGCCTGTGCCTGTGTCTGCGCCTGTGTCTGTGCCTGTGCCTGTGCCTGTGCCTGTGCCTGTGCCTGTGCCTGTGCCTGTGCCTGTGCCTGCGCCTGCGCCTGCGCCTGCGCCTGCGCCTGTGCCTGTGCCTGTGCCTGTGCCTGTGCCTGTGTCTGCGCCTGCGCCTGTGCCTGAGTACAGGACGGGCTTCTCACAGAGCACAGTGGTGCTCCTCATAGTCTTCCCCTCCCATAGCCTTTCACATCGCTTCGCTAAATTTCTCTAAAATGGAGATGGCATACGAAGAAAACACAGGCAATTTTCATCCCAGAGAAGTTAAAGTAAAATGCACTAATAACCATAGCAGAAATTGAAAGCAAGACATTATTACCTGCGACTAAATATCAGGTTTTAACAATGTCATGCCTGGTGTGCGCTGGCACCTGCTGCTGGCAGTGCAGTTCAACAGCAAGGACTTTCCCTGGCATTAGGCCTGGATTTGAATCCTAAAAAAAAAAAAAAAAAAAACACTTTACAAAACTGCTGTGTCTTCTTAATCCCAATGATTGTCTACTTTTCTCAATAACTAAGAGGATTGACATTTTATGATCTGGGGACTAGAGAGATGTCTCAGAGGTTAAGAGTACTGGCTGCTCTTCTAGAAGCCACAGGTTCAATTCCCAGCTACATGGCGACTTTCAGCTATCTGTAACTCCAGATCCAGGGGATCTGACAGCCTCACATAACATGCATGCAAGCAAAACACCAATGTATATGAATTAAATAAGTAAATATTCAAAAAAGAAGGGGGGCTGGAGAGATGGCTCAGCAGTAAGAGCACCAACTGCTCTTCCAAAGGTCCTGAGTTCAAATCCTAGCAACCACATGGTGGCTCACAACCATCTGTAATCGGATCCGATGTCCTCTTCTGGTGTGTCTGAAGACAGCTACAGTGTACTTGTATACATTAAATAAATAAATCTTTTTGAAGAAGGAGGAGGAAGAAGGGGAGGAGAAGAAGAAAGAGAAGCAGCAGCGGTGGTGGTGGCACAGAATGAGATGCTACCTTCAAAATCAAACAGAACAAAACAGTTAAGAATAAGATGATTAGGGGCTGGTGAGATGGCTCAGTGGGTAAGAGCACCCGACTGCTCTTCCAAAGGTCCAGAGTTCAAATCCCAGCAACCACATGGTGGCTAACAACCATCCGTAACGAGATCTGGCGCCCTCTTCTGGAGTGTCTGAAGACAGCTACAGTGTACTTACATACAATAAATAAATAAAATCTTTAAAAAAAAAAAAAGAGGGCTGGTGAGATGGCTCAGTGGGTAAGAGCACCCGACTGCTCTTCCGAACGTCCGGAGTTCAAATCCCAGCAACCACATGGTGGCTCACAACCATCCGTAATGAGATCTGACTCTCTCTTCTGGAGTGTCTGAAGACAGCTACAGTGTACTTACATATAATCAATAAATAAATCTTAAAAAAAAAAAAAAAAGAATAAGATGATTAGACCAACTATCAATGTTGTTGACAGAAAACATAAGATGATAGCCAATGTAATAAGAAGAAAACGTAAGTAAGAATATTAATATCAAAGATGGAAAAACATTGGCTGCAAAAATTGCTTATCTGCCCAGAAAATAGTGAAACTATTCTTCAAAAAGACAGGTTCGTTTCCCACACAATCCCTTGTAACTCCCACTCCAGGTGATCTGATGCTGGCTTCTGGCTTCCTCAAGCCACGTGGAACACAGAACCTCATGCAAGGGCACATGTATATACCTAAGTAAAATATTAACCTCTTTTTCTTTTGAGACAGGGTCTCACTATGTAGACTAGGCTGGCAGAAATCATACTCTCTGACAGACCTCATAGAGATCTGCCTGCCTCTGCCTCCCCAGTACTGGGATTAGAGACCTGTGCCACCACACCAGGCTGAAATGCGCACATAGTCCAAACACATAGAGACACAGGCACACAGTTACAATAAAACTAGATCTCTAAAAGTCAATAAATAAAGAGCCCTGTGAGGATTGTGAAGTCAACTGTAAGGGCCGTGGGAAGTGGGAAGTCAGCAACAAGAAAACAAGTCACCTCCGCCCACCCCTGTCACTCTTTCCTAACACACACACACACAAATTGAGGTGGGGAATTTGGAGCACAATCCTCAGGCTACACCGCTATGGAACTGCTTTCGTTTGCTCTGAGCAGCTCTGCACAGGCACGGGTCTGTCGCCTGACAGCATCCCCCAGCCCACCCCAACCTCTAAACCTGACTGTTAAGCCCAGCCCTGAGTGCACAGGTAGCCATCGAAAGGATGTAGGCTTCCTGGAAGAGCCACTGGCTCCCAGACCTGGTGAGTCAGCTCACTGACAACACTCATGTCCTGGAACTGCCGTTCTGGGTGGTTTGACTTGGGCCTTTGAGGTCACAGGGCCAGGGAGTAGCAGACATGAAATGCAAGAACATGTCTGCACTCTGAGCCTTTCTCCCCTTGGACCCCAAGCCCCTCACCCTGCATCGTGCCTCCCACTTTCCCCAGGTGCTGAGGACATGTGCACAGGTGCCCGATGTCATTGAAGTTCTGTTCAACTCCTACACTCAGCTCCCAGTGTCTGAGTCCTGGCGGGAAGCCATCCCTGAAGAAGTATACCAGGTGAGATGTTACCTCCATCCCTTTCTCTGATGCTGCAAGGAGAGAAGTCCTTTCCCATTTCTCTGTCTGGAGTTTGGCATTCAAACCCAGTGTCTCGGTTAGGGGTTCCGTTGCTATGACAAAACACCATGACCACAAAGCAAGTTGGGAAGAAAAGGGTTTATCCAGCATATACTATCACATTGCTGTTCATCACCAAAGGAAGTCAGGATAGGAACTCACATGGGCAGAAACTTGGAGGCAGGAACTTGGAGGCAGGAGCTGATACAGAGGCCATGGAGGAGTGCTGCTTACTGGCTTGTTTCCCCTGGCTTGCTCTGCCTGTTTTCTTAAAGAACCCAGGACGCCAGCCCAGGCTTGGCACCACCCACAATGGGTGAGCTCTCCCCCCTTGATCACTAATTAAGAAAACACCTTGCAGCTGGATCTCATGGAGGCATTTTCTCCATTGAGAGCCCTTCCTCTCTGATAACTCTAGCTCATGTCAAGTTGACATAAAACCAACCGGTACACCCAGGAAGTAAAACATCTGAAGAAGGAAGATAGGAAAGTTGAGGGGAACAGTTAGTGATCTGTGGGCACGGCCTCTATGGAGTCAAGAACCATAGGTCAAAATATGGGAGGTAAATTGGCTTTCCCCCCAGATACGCAGAAATAAATATTCATCATTTATTATTGTCTAAACATCACAGCATACAACAATCCTTCACAGCGTTTACATTGTTGTAGGCATTGTGGGTAATCTAGAGGGACTGAGAGTAAACAAAAGGATTGAGTATGTTTCACACAAACACGGGGCTGCAGTGCATAAGAGACTTACCCATCCGTGAGTTTTGGCATCCTGAGGTTGTGGAATCTCTGTTGACACCAAGGGACCATGGTGAAATGGAATTGAACATGAAGAACCAACAGCCACCCCGTGATGGCTTAAAGAATACTGGGGCTCAGGGGACCAACCAGCATTGAAGCTATAGGTTCTGGCTCCTTTTCAAGGCACACCCCTGTCCCTGCATAGGAACTGCAGATTATGACATGTGGCCTGAAGTCCTGTGAGCATTACATCCTCACATGACAGAGTTCAAAGATGGCTCCAGGAGGGGACAGAAAAAACACTCCCTCATAGAAGCTCCCAGAGAACATCCCTGGGGTCTTCCTGCCCATGTAGTGAATGGCTTACAAAGCCTTGAGCTGATGGGCTTGGGCAGGGTTTACGAGCCCACCTTTGCACAGAGACAGTATGCCTGGCCTGCCTCGGATTGCTGGGGTTGTCCCCAAAGCCGCAGGGCTGCTGTGTCAGGGGCAGAACAGAAAGGCGTTAGAAGAAATCAGCCCCAAACCATGTCCCTCTGATCCAATGAGAGCTTTGCTTTGGAAAAGCATGTCACCCCTCTGAGTGGAAGCCAGGTCCCAGGTGACAGCCCTTTTCCCTCTGCTGTGACTCTCTGGCACCCGTGAGCCACAGGTGGGATGAACCAGCAGTGGTCCTGCCAGGAATCATGTCAGTTCCAGACAGGGCCTCACTCCCCCTCACCTTTCTTTCTAGATGCACAAGCCTTTCTACAGGTCTCTCTTCGCCTTGGCACACACCCCGCGCTGCCTGCAGCACCTTTGCCGCTGTACTATCCGAAAACTCTTCGGCAAGGAGAGTGTTCACCTTGTGCCCCAGCTACCGTTACCTGAGACTCTGCAAAATTACCTGCTTTTGGAGCCAGAGGGTGTTTTGCGTTGAAACCACGGCCTTGGGGCCCAGGTTCTTCTCTGCATCTTCCCCTTTCTGCAAAGGTTCTATGTCAGGGACAGAACCCTGGTATGGGGGTACATGTCTACCCACTTCTGACTCCCAAGTAACCAGGAAAAACACAGACATACAGGCTTCGAGTACACCTTGACATGGAATTGGTAACTGTTATTATAGCTGTCCAGCAATGAAGAGCACTGGCTGCTCTTGCAGAGGACCTGGGTTTGAATCCCAGCACTTACCTGGTTATGCACAATCATTCATAACTCCAGTGCCAGGGCTTCCAGGGACCTCTATGGGCACTGCATGTACATATATACATGCAGGCAAAACATTCATGAAATAAGGTAAATAAATGTTGATAGATAGATAGATAAGATATATATGTAGATAGATAGATATAAGATATATATTGTATAGATAGATATAATATATATACATATATGCTTCTGTCTCATGTTGGTGAGGAACACGCAGTTAGTGGCACGAGGCTGCTATCAGAAAGTACCCAAACCAAAGTCAGACTAAGAGATAATGAATGGTTTCCAAGGCATACTTCCAGCCCCCGTTGACCAGCCGCATGGGGACTTCCTCCCTGGGTTATTGACTCTTGGGCTTACAGGAGAGGCTCCCATCCCTCCTGGAGCCAAGCCACTTGGAGAGGAACTGTGCCCAGAGCATAGCAGACCCCCTGCTCAGAGGACACCCACTCCAGGGTCAGATATACCTTCAAGGGGCCCATTGTGCTTGCCAACACAGGAGAGCCTAGCATTCTCAGGACACCGGAGGATGGTAAGCCAGACCTTGGTCACTTAGATGTCTTCTGCTTGAAACTATCTTTCAACCCTTGCTAGTCCCACTCTGGTAAATATTGGCAAAAGCCGGGTACCAGGAAAAGCACATAGGCTGAGAGGTCCCTGAGCTTAGCCTGACCACCACACAGCAAGAGATGTCAGAACATCAAGGCCTGCGCTCTTTTAATCCTTACATCTTGGTTCTGCTGCTTCAACACAGGGAACCTTGCTGGCCCTAAGGGACAGTCCCTCCCATGGCTAGCCAGTCCCTGGAGAGAAAATGTCACTCTGATAACCATGCCTGCCCTGTGCAAACTAGTCACCCCAGGGCCACACAGGGCCACCTCCTTCGTTAGACTCTCACTTAGGAATACTGCTCTGCCTAAACCTCTCCATGGCCAGACACCTAGAACAAAATGCCTCACCCAGGAGTCAGAAGCAGCTATGGCCAGTCATAGACCCAAGGCCTGTTTGTCCTTCCTTGCCCACCCCGATCCGACCTTCTGACCAAGCCTAATGGCTGCTGGGTGGCCCTGTGGTGTGATGAGTGCCTTCTTCTTGTAATGGTCAAGACTAAACTGTCCATTCAGTGACAATGGTGTTTATCTGACTTATTGTTTTTTCTTTCTTTTTCTTTCCTTTTTCATGCTGGGGTTGGAACTCAGGGCCTCTTACACCTTTGGCAAAGGCTCTACCAGGGAGCCATCCAGTAGCCTGGATTTGAAAGCAAGAACTCTTCATGACCACCATCTAGAGATAAGCAGAGTGGCCCCTTTTCTTTCTAATTACAGCTAGGATGAGATAGATGGTCTGAAGTGAACCTCACGGTGGATGGGCAGACACTCCTATTGCTGCTACAATGTATGGAGTTCAGACCGCAGCAAACACCCACAATGAGGGATGTCTCAGCAACGCCCACAGTGAAAATAAGAACAGGGACCAAGTAGAGTCTACTTGTGTTGAGGATGGCCATCACAAAGGAGATAGGTTGGAGGAGCCTTGGTGGGCTGTCACATGTCCTCATTAGTGCCCCTTAGGGACTGGTAAGACAGCATCTTTCAGCTCCTTTGGATGATCTGACCTCATCCTGCCCTTTGTTATCTGTCCAACAAAAGAGTAAACAAACACTGTTTCAAGATTGTATCCAAATGTCTCTCCCCTACCCCCTCCTACCAGACTTCTAGAAATCTCCATGCAAAAAGGAAATCTTTTTTTTTAAGATTTATTTATTTATTTATTTATTTTATATGAGTACACTGTAGCTGCCTTCAGACACACCAGAAGAGGGTATCAGATCCTGTTACAGATGGTTGTGAGCCACCATGTGGTTGCTGGGAATTGATTCACGGACCTCTGGAAGAACACTGACTGCTCTTTTCTTTTCTTTTCTTTTCTTGTTTTTAAATATTTTCTTTATTTACATTTCAAATGTTATCCCAGTTCCTGGTTTCCCCTCTGAAAAACACCCTCCCCTTCCCCCTCCTCCTCCCCCTGTTCACCAACCCACCCACTCCTGCTTCCTGGCCCTGGCATTCCCCCATACTGGGGCATAGAACCTTCACAGGATCAAAGACCTCTCCTCCCATTGATGTCCAACTAGGCCATCCTCTGCTACATATGTAGCTGGAACCATGAGTCCCACCATGTGTACTCTTTTGTTGGTGGCTTAGTTCCTGGGAGCTCTGGAGGTACTGGTTAGTTCATATTGTTGTTCCTCCTATGGGTCTGCAAACCCCTTCAGCTTCTTGGGTACTTTCTCTAGCTCTTTCATTGGGGACCCTATGCTCAGTCCAATGGATGGCTGTGAGCATCCACTTCTGTTTGTCAGGCACTGGGCAGAGCCTCTCATGAGACAGCTATATTAGGCTCCTATCAGCAAGCACTTGGTGGTATCCACAATAGTGTCTGGGTTTGGTGATTGTATATGGAATGAATCCCTAGGTGGGGCAGTCTCTGAATGTTCATTTCTTCAGTCTCTGCTCCACAATTTGTCTCTGTAACTCCTTCCATGAGTGTTTTGTTCCCCCTTCTAAGAAGGATCGAAGTATCCCACACTTTGGTCTTCCTTCTTTTTTTTTTTTTAAAAGATTTATTTATTATATATAAGTACACTGTAGCTGTCTTCAGACACTCCAGAAAAGGGAGTCAGATCTCGTTACGGATGGTTGTGAGCCACCATGTGGTTGCTGGGATTTGAACTCTGGACCTTCGGAAGAGCAGTCGGGTGCTTACCCACTGAGCCATCTCACCAGCCCTTGGTCTTCCTTCTTGAGTTTCATGTGTTTTGCAATTTGTATCTTGGGTATTCCGAGCTTCTGGGCTAATATCCACTTATCAGTGAGTGCATATCATGTGTGTTCTTTTGTGATTGGGTTACCTCACTCAGGATGATATCCTATAGATCCATCCATTTACCTAAGAATTTCATAAATTCATTCTTTGTAATAGCTGAGTAGTACTCCATTGTGTAAATGTATCACATTTTCTGTATCCATTCCTCTATTGAGGAACATCTGGGTTCTTTCCAACTTCTGGTACTCTAAATAAGGCTGCTATAAACATAGTGGAGCATGTGTCCTTATTACATGTTGGAGCAGCTTCTTGGTATATGCCCAGGAGTGGTATTGCTGGGTCCTCAGGTATTACTATGTCTAATTTTCTGAGGAACCGCCAGACTGATTTCCAGAGGTTGTACCAGCTTGCAATCCCACCAGCATTGGAGGACTGTTCCTTTCTTTACATCCTTGCCAGCATCTGCTGTCACCTGACTTTTTGATCTATTCTTATCTCCTTGTACAAATCTCGAGTCCAAGTGGATCAAGGACCTCCACATAAAACCAGATACACTGAAACTTATAGAGGAAAAAGTAGGGAAAAACCTCGAACATATGGGCACAGGGGAAAATTTCCTGAACAGAACACCAATGGCTTGCTTGTGCTGTAAGATCAAGAATCGACAAATGAGACGTCATAAAATTGCAAAGCTTCTGTAAGGCAAAGGACACTGTCAATAAGACAAGAAGGCCACCAACAGATTGGGAAAAGATCTTTACCTATCCCACATCTGATAGAGGGCTAATATCCAATATATACAGAGACGTCAAGAACTTAGACTCCAGAGAACCAAATAACCCTATTAAAAAAATGGCGAACAGAGCTAAACAAAGAATTCTCAGCTGAGGAATACCAAATGGCTGAGAAACACTGACTGCTCTTAACCGCTGAGCCATCTCTCCAGCTCCCAGAAAAAAAAGGAAATCTTAACAAAGGTAAGGGTGCAGGAAAAGTGCCAGGCACAATGGAGGGAGAGAGATTCATCCTCTCCAAGGGGCGGGTCTCATACACTGGCAGCTGCAAGTAGGTGGTTCCGGAGAGAGTTAGGACAGACCAGGAGACCTTAGTCTGTGCCTCCAAGGAATCAGAACCTGACTGAACAGACATGAGGAACCAGAGAGCAGGTGAGGAATTGCAGTCCTGGGAGGAAGCTGGGGAGGTTGTTTTGTCCTGGGATGGGATTCAGTTCACTGAACAGTGATGAGCGGCTTACAGTGACTGCCTAGTGACTGGATTCAGAGCCAGACATCCTCACAAAGCAGCCAGAAGAACAGTTATTTCGAAGAAGTCAACTGCAACTTGCTTATGTGCACTCCTCTTACTAAGTTAGGGTGGTGAGCTGCTGAACGGAAGGAAGGCAGCTCTCCACCAGCTTTAGAATCAGCAGTCTGAGCATTCTATGCATTCTGAGCCTTTCAATGTCTCTACTAACACGTTACATGTCTCTGCTGGTCCTAAGTCTCACTGAGGCCCAGGATCCAACCCAGATAAAGAATTCAACAGATACTTCCTTCTATTCCTGCAAATAATATTAGGAAGCAGAGAGAGAGAAGCTCAACTCTGGCTGTGACTCAGAAGCCCAGACCTCATCAAATTCTGGAAACCAGAGCGAGTGCTCGTCCTCTCTGTGGCCACACCCTCAGCCAACCTCTCCATCCCACAGCACCTTAGGAAATGCTCAGGTGTAGCTCTAAACTATCATGGCACCCGCCTGTCTTAGGGTCTCATTGCTGTGAAGGGACACCTCTACCACTGCAACTCTTAGGAAAGAAAATATTTAATTGGGGCTGGCGTACAGTTTCAGAGGTTCAGTCCTTTATTGTCATAGTGGGAAGCATGGTGGTGTGCAGGTAGACATGGTGCTAGAGAAGGAGATGAGAGTTCTCCATCTTGATCTGAAGACAGCAGAAAGAGACCTTCTTCTGTAGGCAGACAGGAAGAGGCTAGCTTCTGCCCTGAGTGTAGCCTGAGTCTTATATATGAGACTTCAAAGCCCACCCCCATAGTGACACATTTCCTCCAACAAGGCCACTCCTGTGGAGAGATTTTGGGGCCGATTCTAGAAATTTGGCAAGAATTTGACATTGGGCCAGGACACAGAAGTAGACTCAAGATCCTGATCATCTCAGTAGTTCCCAGAACACCATTGGACTTTGATTATTGCCTTGCCTGTTCCTTGACTGTTTTTGTTTATTGCCTTGTCTGTTCCTTGACCTAGAACTGACCATATTCTTTATACATACCTAGAATGATATAAAAGCAGAATGGAAAAAAAACCGATTTAGTCTCAGCCCTGGCTGGAGTCATGTTATAATGTTGCCTAATTGTCTTTTTTACTTTCAGTCCTCACTCCCTCCCTTGAGACCCTGTTGACTGACTGAGCTGGCTTGGTCACACTCCCTATAGGACAAGCATTCAAACACATACATCTCAGGAGGGGGCATACCTATCTAGACCACCACACCATCAACCCCCACCCAAAAACAAATTCTTGTTGCTTTGATCAAATACCTGGCAAGATGCAATTTAAGGAAGAAAATGTTTATTTGATTTACAATTAGAGTGGATTCATTCCATCATGATGGGGTGGCGACATTCACATCCCGTGCATCCTGGGAAGCAGAGAGGGATAAATACCGGAGTTCAGATCACGGTCTCCTTTCCATCCAAATAAGGACCCCGTGCCGTGGGAGGGTACCACTCACATCTAGCCTGAGGCTCCCTACCTCAACTAGATCTAGAACCTTCCTCACAGGCATGCCTGGAAGTTTGTCTCCTAGGTAATGCTAGATCCCTGGCAGTGGGACCACTGGGTCAGGCAATGGCTCTGCCTTCAGCTTTTGTAGTCTGAGCCACAGCTTCACTCCTCGTTGCCACCAACACACCAGGTTACCGACTGTTCTGTGCCCTCACAAACATTTGCTAGTTCCAACTTGGTGTGAGCTTGGGTTTCGCTTTATTTTCCCTCTGACAATTATTCACTTACTGAACTGGGTTCTTGAAAGTTGGCTAGAGGCAGGACTTAGGCTCAGACGCATCATCAGCCAGGTGTTTGCCTAGCTTCCCGTGGACCTCAGAGCCAAATAAAGCTGGGCAACTTATCCACCAGCAGGTCTCAACCTTGGGGTCACAATCCACTTGGTGGTAGAACAACGCTTTCACTGGCGTCGCCTAAGACCATCGGAAAACACAGATACGATTCATAACAGTATCAAAATTACAGTTATGAAGTAGCAATGAAAATAATTTTACGGTTGGGGGTCAGGACAGCCTGAGAAAATGTATTAAAGGGTTTCAGCATTAGGATGGTTGAGAACCAGGCAGGGAAAGGAGAGCTTGGAGAGAAAGAGCTCTGTACTGCCCTACCCCCTCCAGCTGCCTCCCTTGCTTTCTCTCTGTTGAATGTGGAGGGCACATACCCATGTGCAGTGACTTCACTGTATCTATGACCAATAGCCAAACCATTTCAGTTGGTGTAGACCCATGCATAGCAATGACATCGATAAACTGACCCTCCAGACGACAGGGAGGTTTCCCCTCTTCCACCTGACCGTTGGAGAGCATGGCATCGCTGCAGGACGATGGCCAGAAAATAAGCTGTCAATCACATGGGCTCTCCTAGGCTCCAAGACGCACAAATAATATTCCGAATAAACCCTATGCCTAAATGAGTCCATGACAACTGCCATGGATGTCTGGCACAAACTCAGTCACCACCCACATCAGATGGAACCCACTTATGGTCTCCAGAGTTGAAGGATGGCTAGGAGTTGGCTTTGTTTTAAACTGACATGAATTTTCTGATGGCTATTTCAAGAAAGGAAAGAGGGCTAAGAGAGGGAGGAAGAAGAAGAGGAGGAAGAGGAGGAGGGAGGGAGAGGAGGAGGAAAAAGAGGAGACAGAGGCTAAAACCTAAAACAGGAAGAGTAGGGAGGCAAGGAAGGGGGACTACATTCACTTGAGATAAACTTCCAAAACCAAGCTCCTGTGGGGTGAGGCTGGTTCACCTTGCTTCTCCCCCAGCAAACAAAGCACACCTTGGTTTATCATTATTATTATCATCATTATTATTATTATGATGTCTCTTATTTCCCCTTTATTACAGCTCACATTCAACACAATTTTTCTAGCGTACAGAATATAACGTCAGTTCTATACCCTTAACATTTGTTTTCTTGTCTTATTTTATCTCAAATGACTTATTTCATTTTTCAGTTATATGCTTGTGTGTGCCTGCGCCAGTGCCCCTGGAAGCCAGAGGTATCACATCATCTGAGGCTGGAGGTACAGTTGTGAGCCACCTGATGCTGGGGTGGAAACTAGGCTTGGGTCATCCACAAGAACTCTACATGCTCTTGATCACTGAGCCCTCTCTATCTCTAGCCCCTTACCACTGAGTTTCCAATGGTATATTTATTTGGTTTCAAATTCATATGGAAGAGATCCTTTCACTTGCTACTTGTATAAAAAGGAGAAAGAAATGCACATCTTTCTCCGACTTCCATCAGCTACATCTGGTTACTGCTTGTTATTTGACCATGTTGAACTCTGAAACACACAGGCACGGCTCTCCTCTACCGTCAGCCCTGAGGAGGTGGGACCTCTGCAGGTGTCGCATCCGCTGGTCAGAGGGAAATGGTCACAGCTGGACTTCGACACAGTCCAGAGCCCAGGGACAATTAGTACACAAGCAGGCGCTCTGAGGCATGCTCATTTGAAATTCTGGGTGCAGCATTAGGTAGAGTGCAAGTGTCAGTTTAATTTAAAGACAGGTAATAATGGATTCCACATGAACTGCAGAGAAATGAAAAGCATAGGCTCTATAGATTTAAGGGGCCTGCTAATCTCAGCAACTGTATGTAATCAAATTCCCAGCCTCTGAGTTAACCCTCAGTCACATGCTGGGGGAATAAGGAGGGTAGGCTGTTGAACTTCTGCAGAGAACACCTACCCACTGCAGGAATTGCTATTCCTGAAATACGGGCTTGGAGAACCAGTTGGTATCAACCACCCAGCTCTCCCAATCCACTAAGGGGTATCTAACAAGTTCTTCAGTCCCTAGAACCTGGGATGTTGAGTGTTCTTTGGCTATTAAAATCTGCCCCAAAGACCACATGACAGGCTAGGAATATTGGCTCTTTTATCCTATTGCTTCAAAAAATAAATTAGAAGGCAGAGAGGCGACTCGGTGGTTAAGCACAGGCAGAGGACCTAAGTGCAGTCACCCGCACCCATATCTGGTGTTTCACTCCAAGGGATCCCAGTCTCTCTTCTAAGCCTCTAGGGGCATCTGTACTCATAACACCACACTTACACATAATTGAGAATAAAAATAAAATTTTTTAAAAGATAAATTATTTCTTTAGGAAAATCTTCTAGCAGTAGCTACAAAGTCCGTTCTAGTCAACACACCATCTTCTCGCCAGGACTTAAGCATCGTCTACCGGCATCAAAATATTCTGAAAACTCTAGGGTTTGTCTTGAATGTCCCGGTCTTTCAATGATGACATAAACATTCAATTGTTTAGTTCAATTGCTACACTGAAATAAGCCCAGAGTCCTGTGAAGGATTACGGAGTTGGGGAACGTCCTTCTCGTCGAGTCCTGCAGGTGGCGCCATTAGCAAACTCTCTCACCGTGGCCCTCCGGCCTGCTCCGCCCACAGTGGAGACAGGAAGAAAACACCGCGTTTTAGCCTACCTGCTGAAGGGAAGAGAGTCCGGGGAAAAATGATAGATCCATAAAGTACCCTATAGAATCGCGGGGTGCAACTTTAAAAATCAGTATTTAATATATTGATTGTGAAATTGCTTGATTCCTTTGTATTAAATATGCACGTTGTATAGGCGAGGTGTTTATAAATAAATATGATTTTCAGTTGACTTTTTTATGGTACCATAATGACGGCCCGATCCTCATTTGTGTGTTAAACGTGTGCTTTAACAAAATTATACATTCCCCATTGTAATGTAAGTGGCTGGGCTTGCAGCTCCCATCTAATCTCCCAGAATCGTGTTTCTGCAGTCCTAAGACTCTTTGCTTAATCACTCCAATAAAAAGAGTAGATTCTTTTGTAATGCAATTTGTAAGCAGTAAACAGAATTGAGAGCGCAGTATTGCTGTTGAGCGCATTTAATGCCGGGTTTTAATTTGGTGTGTAATTATTCATTTGGTAGGCGCTTCCCAGCCCCCTCAGATTTCCTTTCCCCTGCTCTGAAGAAAAGTTGGTGAATCTGAAAAACAGGGTTTCCGTGTATCTGATGTAAGCCTGAGTTTGATGCAGTTGTTATGAAGAGAACATTTGTTTTAATCTGCTAAAGACAGGAGGTCACATTAACGAGTAATACAGACACATAAAAATGTGATTACGGCTTCTAAACAGAACGCAGTAGGCTCCTAGTTAACACAATGAGATTTCTAGGAAGTGATGCATACGTTCCTCAAAAATGACACATTTCTCACGTTCTATTCCAATTAAATTACTCAGGCAGCTAACAGCGATGAGCGCAAAACACGGGGATAAAATGAGGGTTTTCTTCTTGTAACTGTATCTCTGTGAAAGTATATTTTTATGAGAAGCCGTTAATATTAAGCTATTATTTTTCAACTGCGCTGGAAGGGATGTCTTGAGCCTTTCTTGTCGCTAAAGAGCCTCCCCCTTTGTCTCCCGGGTTTGCTAATAGGAACTGAGAACCGCTCGGCTGGGTACCGCCTCCACCCGAGTCCTTGGAATGGAAAAAAAAAAAAAAAAAAAAACAGGCTGTGGGGGAGGGGAGAGGGCCTGTCTGTGTCCCTAGTGTCAGTGGGGCTGCCCAGAGGCCTGCATCCGTAGGGCTCCGGATCTGGGAGATCCATCCGCTCCCCGCGGCGCCGGCTGAAGCTGGAGAAGCGGAGCTTGTACGCACTCACGCTCTGCGAACACGCGGGGAGAGCTCTGATCGCGCATCCCAGGCGCTGCGCTCCTGAGCGCCCCAGGACGTGGGGGCGGGGAAGGGGCTTCACTGGGCAACACTGTGATGAGAGTGGCGGAGGGGCTCTCCCAAAGCCTGCAGAGCCCCTGCTGGAGGGTCTGGGGTGCAAGGGTCCGGCCGACCCTCCGATGGTCTCGATCTGCGAGGTGGGGGTCCCAGCTGCGCCCAGGCCTCGGGAACAGGGTGTCAGAAAGACAAAAGGAGGCGACGCTTGCGCCTGCAGAGGATGACAGCGAGCTTCGCTCTGGGGCTGGGGAAGAGCTCAGAGCACAGCGGCGGAGCCACCCTAAACCGAAATGCGATTTGAAGTCCTAATGAACTTGATTGCGTGAACATTTATAATCCCCCATGGCCCTAAATGAAATCAGATATAATCAGAAGATACGGGGAAGGGAGTGTTTACAGCCGACGCCGGGCGGCCGCGGGACGGGGAGATGCGGCCCCGGTATTGATGTCGAAAATGATGGATAACGCGGGAATGGCAAATATACTATTTGTCTAATGGCTCGGCAATTAAATTCCCCTGTAAATGACCCATGCCTCATTTCATCCTAATCTATGGAATTTTGATTGAATTCGTCAGCTCTAATTGAAAAATACTGCACTTTAATGCCTGCATTGCAGTTTCGGGACGAGAGTGGTTTTAATGAGACGGTGCCCCTCTGACCCGGGAATATTCCAGACTTTTATTCGGAATTTAAAGCCAGAAGATTGCTCAACTGAGCCCTGTGATTTCCTCTCTGCTATCCACGTCCATCCATCTCCAGATGCGATTTAATAAACGCACTTGAGGATAAATGTGTCCTCGACCCTCACTTGTCTGGTGGCACCCAGTGGGGGGGAGGCGCCCTCTCCTTGGGACCTGCTGGTCAGGGCCTGAGGCCTCACTGGAAGAAAAGAGGGAAGAAAGCTGCCCTTCCCCCAGGCACCCCAGCCAGGCACAGCGCCTTCTTGAGACCAAACCCAGGTGCCCTACCTGGAGGAGGAGGGCCTACTGCTAGCGACCTTCTCCTCCCCGCCCCCCCCCACCTTCTCAGAGAAAGACTAGGCCCCAAAGCGCTTTATATGCAAATGGCGAGGCAAAGCCATCCTTGAAAAATTAGCTACTTGCTGAAGCATATTTACTAGATTGAAATGAGTTAAAGAGAAACATTTTACGTCGTGTAAACGAGATAATTGAGCCGCATTAAAACTGGAATGTTTGCTCCTTTGAAAGAAAGAAAGAAAGAAAGAAAGAAAGAAAGAAAGAAAGAAAGAAAGGAAAAAAGCAGAAAGAAAAAGAAAAGAAAAGGGAAGAAGAAAAGAAAAGCGGAGGAGGAGAACAGTAAATAAATGTTCCGGTGGAAAGGAAGTGTGTGCGCCCAATACTGGGAGCCTCGCCCGGCCTTGCCTTGAGCCCTCCTCTCCTTGACTCCCTGAGGGTTGATTCCCACCGCGGCGGGCAGGGGGCGCAGGCGAGTCAGAGTCACGTGACCACAGCAACCCCGAGGCCGAGAAGTGGGCGGGGTCAGCTCGGTCCTCCCAAGGTCCTCTGGCCCCGCCCCTCCTCCCTCCTCGGGCATCCCAAACAGGGTGGCACTGAGGTGGTGGCGCTGGGGAGAGGGGAGATGGAGTATGGAGCACAGCTGGAGTCCAAAGAGCCCGGGGTGCCGGTCCCCTGCCCAGAAAACGGATGTGTTTGAGGTTTCGCACCCCAAGAGTTTGCAGATCTGTTATTTTAAGCGAATGAGACGGGATCTAGAAGCCATCTCCCCCGGAAAGGCTGTGACTTGTCCTTAGACCAGGCTAAACTTAATGACAAGAACAGACGGCAGGGGCCGCTCCCGGGGCTGCAAAGACCTCTGCACCTGAGTCTCCACCCCAGGATGCGCCTGCCGGGGCGGAGCTTCGGGATCTCTCCGCACCCACCCACCCTTCCATCTTCGCCCTGGAGGGACCATTTGGTGGCCTGTGAGACACATTTTAAGGCCTAGCCCTCGCTCTGACTAGAGGCGCACCCAGCACTCTTGAAAACCTGGCCTAGACGTGGGACTCTCCATAAGCTATGCTCACCGGCAGCCACTGTGAACAGACGTCTCGCCAACGCGCCGTGCAGAGACAGTATAGTACACACGACAAACTGTGACCCAACAACTGTACTAATTATCCCCGTTTAGTGACACTGTCAGACCACTGGTGAGAGAGCAAGCTAGAATGCTGGCCCATTACACAGATGGAACCGCAGAGGCTGTTTGAGGTCAGCTGCCCATCCACGATGCACAGACCCAGAGGGCAGAAGTTTCAAAACAAGCTGCTTCTAGGATCTGCTCAGAAGAATCTTCACGGAATTTACAGGAAGTCCGAACGTCACATCCGAAATCTGGCCTTTCTTACGCTGCGTGCAAGCACAAAGGTTTGTGACACAGGCTTCTCTTGTGGCCTAGTCGTTTTAAATAAAAAGAAATTGAGACTATTTTTTTTTTCTTGTCCAACTCTAGACATAAATAAAACCGACGCCTCTGCCTTTGCAGTCCCAGGAGAACTTTACCAGGACCTTCTGCTTCCTGGAACCACAAAACCCCAACTGCTCTAGCCAGATGCCATTGCTTGTGAAGTCCATAGGGGGCGCTCTGCACGCCCATGCAGATTCTCTATCAAATGTTTCAGATGTTGTGAAGTGTAAACTACTTGCTGAAGCTGGGCGTGGTGGCACACGCCTTTAATCCCAGCACTCGGGAGGCAGAGGCAGGCGGATTTCTGAGTTCGAGGCCAGCCTGGTCTACAAAGTGAGTTCCAGGACAGCCAGGGCTATACAGAGAAACCCTGTCTTGAAAAATAAAAACAAAAACAAAAAACTACTTGCTGAACCTGCAAGGTGTGGCTCACACAGTAAGGTGTTTGCAGCCAAGGTGGGTGAAGACTTCAATTCCCAGGACCAATAGGGAAAAGGACCAATCCCCCAAAGTGTCATCTAACCTCTATACTCAAACAAATAAATGTAAAAGTAGCTGCTCCCTAATTCACCAAAATCTACAATACACATTTGTGCCCTGTTTGTAGATATGAAATACCTCAAGATGATTAAAACTAAAATATCTAATGTGGGGCAAAGGAGAGCTCACAGAAGAATTTGATTCCCAGCACCCACAGAGTGGCTTACTCCAGTTCCATGTGATATGACACCCTCTTCTGGACTCTGAGGGTACCAGGCACACTCTAGAGGGACAGATATCCTTGCCTACAAACAGCCATATGCATAAAATAAAATATAAATAAATAAAATACAGATGAGAAAATAGGCTTACACAATAAATTGTCTAGCTCACTCTCTATGAAAAGAGTTTTACAATATATTGAATTAAGTCTGTTTGGTGCTTGTTTTTCTTTTTTCTTTTGTGAAGTTGAATTTATGTCTTTCTTGTCTTAAGATTTCTGATTATTTTATTCCTTGGTGTGCTGTGGCCTAAGGGATTCTACAAGAACCTGGTGGGTGGGCAGTTATAATAATCAAGATACCACAGAAACCAATTCTAAAACACTCAGATTAGATAGATGGATAGATAGATAGATAGATAGATAGATAGATAGATAGATAGATAAAAGAAGCAGCAGGCATGGGGTACAAAGAGGAAGTGAGAGGCCTCTAAGGTGGAGGAAACATCAAATCTGGTCACAAAATAGTCACCTTTGTTTTCTGAGCACTGGGGCCAATGTTCACCCCTTCACCGTCACTGTCTCAGACTTCAGGGAACAGAAGGTTTGTGTGGACAGGGACAGACTGTTTGGCTTCTGGCTCTGATTCATTTCCCAGCCAAGACTCGTTTGGCCTCTTTGCTGAGGAGGAGGGGGAAGGTAGGAATCAGGGGCTTCAAGAGGCCCCTGTGAAGCCTTCACCCCTGCCAGACTGTTGCTGCTGGGCCTGGTTACCAAAGCCTCTAACACCATCACAGACTCCAGAAGGAGCTATGTGCTGCATTGAGCAGTTGCCTGACTGTGTCCTGCCTCAGCATCCTGGTATAGATTGTAAAGGTCTCTCTGTGAGAGAGACAGAGAGACAGAGACAGACCCAGGATATTAAACCCACAAGTGTTCCTAGGAAGGAGTGTGTGAGGGGACCAGTTCTGAAGTTGTCCGCCTTCTTCTGGCTGTGACTTATAGGAACCACCCCCTTGTCCCTTCCACTTTTCATTTGCTCTGCTCCCCTCTAGCAAGTTGGTCCCCAGCTGAACAACCTGTAGAGTTCTAGGATCTGGACTCTGGTCTCCTTTTGACTTCTTCTATCCCTGAAATCTGGCAAATGAAGACCACAGTCCTAGGGCCACAGAATCGCCTGCAGTGGCATGGGGGGGGGGGACTGAACATGGGGGAGAGGGTGTCAACATGGGGGTGGAGCCTTCAGCATGTGGGGTGGAGCCCTCAGCATTTGTTCCACTAGAGAAAAACTCAAAGCTTCTATGCTTCGAAACCAAGAAGTCACCAAACCCAATGATTTCTGCCCTCCATTGCCAGCAAAGGGGAAACATATACTGGAGCAATTTCAGATCTCGGAATAGGGAGTTGACCTTCCTGCGTTCTAACCTCCATCTCCTTGGGCTAGTGACTGCTTTTATCCATCTCAGCCCTCCACTGCTGGGGCCTCGGTGAAGGGTATGGCTTGATCCCTTGAGAAAACCATGACCTCCTTCACCCGCCTTTGGAAGCTGGATCACATGAGGAGTCCAAGACACTGAAGGAAAGGGCAGCCAACCACCCTTGAGCTAACCACCCTTCTCATTGTTTCTGGTACCCGTTCTGGGTAGCTTTAGAGGTATCTGCAACAGTAAAGATCTGCCCTGGATGCTCCCAACATTGACCCGGCCCCCAGAGGTCTCAGAATGAGCATGAATGAACATCCTTATCCCTGGTTCTTCTTAGAGGGTGCTCTGCTTTAAAGTACAGCCTTCCTGTAGAGCAGGTTAACACTTGTCTCCCTTTCCCATTTCTGATTAATGTATGGCCACCCCGTCTTGGTCTCACCTAGGATGACAGGTTCTCTGGGAAACTTCGTTTGTCTTTCCTTATTTGGCTTTGAAATTTTCTGCAACTCTCCTCCTGCCTCAGACTCCTGAGTGCTGGGGTTTCAGGTCAGGCTTCTCCGAGGAGTGTGCTGAAGGGACAACTGTCCTTTGGGACTTCCATAGACTTAGGTCACTGGGCCTGCTTGGATCAATGTTGGACCTGTCAGACCTGGAATTTTCTGGTTTGGAGAAATGGTGGCCATTCATTCCACCTTTCCCTTCTGCTTTGTCAACCTCTATCCATACACGCCATCGTGTCACTCTCTCTGGTGACATCCTTTATGGGGCACAGTTTCTTATCCAAAGACTAACAGAGGAGGGGGGAGGATGTTGCCTTTGCTTTGCAGTATTTCTCAGGGACAGAGAGAAACGGAGCTCCTGGTAACAGCAATGGCTGTTGCTTATTGTCACTGCAGAAGTTCAAGGGCAGGGTGCCCCTGATGTGAGCAACTGTGCTCTCTTGCCAGAGGTTTCCAAATGATACTATCAGGGTAAAGGTTGGTTGGTGGGGGGGGGGGGGGAGGAATATAGGAGGGTCTCCTGGCGACCTCTGGTTTGTGGGGGGAGGGACCTTCAGGATTTAGGTTCTGGAAAATAAGTACCTAGGTCCTTGGCTGGCCTTCAGCCCCAGAGGTTGTTTCCTATGTCTCCTCTGGAGAGCTGGAATCTCTCGGGGTCCATAGCCGGATCTTGCAAACAGAATAGCTCTTCCTAGAGACTGCTTTGGATGCTAGTTGTGTCCAGCTCAAGTCTACCACTAAGCTCTCACCACTTCCGTATTAGAACTGACCCCAGCTCCACAGGAGAGCTGCCAGGATAGTGATAGGCCAAGCTAAGCACCCTCTCACCCCTCGGTGCCCTCTGCACTTCCCGGCTGCCCTTCACTAGGCCCCCGGATTAGCATCTCTGTGAAGTCCTACAAACAATGCCTGCTGTGCGAGAGATGAAAGCCTGGCTCAGGGTGGCTGGGGGGCGGAGGGGGGGGGCGTTTGAAGTTCCGATAGGTGGGGCTCGGGGAGCAGATGGGAGATAAAGTCAGGTGAGAAGAGCCCCCCTGCTGGCCAGTGCCTTTCTCCCAAGCATCCTCGGCTCCTCTTCACGGCTCCCAGGAAGGCCTACACACACTTAACCTCATCCCCTGGGCAAAAATCCACGGCCAGGCCTTTGCATCGCGCTGCCTCTTCCCTGGCTGAGTCTGGAGGCAATCGAACATTTGCCTCCCTTTGCCAGCAGAGCTGATGCGCAGTGAGCAAGGATTCCCCGGACTCCGGGACAAACGTTGTGAGCTACTGTTGGCCAGGGTCACAATCCAAGCCGTTAGGAACAAAGGGGTAAAGAACTAGAACCCCACTTTAAGTCCGCGCACTCCGGGGTCCCCACCAGGGAAATTCAGCCGCGAGTGGAGAGCGGGTAAGCTATGGATTCAAAGCGCGTCCTGTAGCCGGGTGCATCGTTCAACCCTCCCTTCCGCCCGCAGCTGGGTGATTCCAAAAGCAAACAAGATAGCCATGGTCAGCAGAGCCCAGGAGAGCTAGCCTCGGGCACTATGCCTGAGTGGCTCTCTCGACACCCTCTGCGGTCCCTCTGCGGTCCGTAGAGCCCCACAGGTGTGAAGGTCACAGTTCTCGGCCTTGGAGACATTTTTTTTTTACAGCTCCCAGAATAAAAATAAATAAATGAACAAATATATAAATACTTTTTAAAACAGTGGGAAATAAAAGCCCCTCCCCTCCACATTTCTGGGTAGCAGTGGTTTTGTCTCAGCTACTTTGAGGATGGGGACAAAAACAAAGTTTTCTACATAAGAATGTTGCAGCACACACTGTCCCAGGAAGTGTTTCTTCTTCAGGGCACTTTAGAAAACCCCCTGTCCTGCTTTCTGCATGGTCAAGGAGCAGAAGAAAGAAACCAAAGACTTTTATTTTATACACCACTTGATCTTTGCTTGGGAAACTCTATTAATTGAATGGGCTTGCCTTTTTTGCCAGGTCCCCTTTATCATTATTTATGGGCTTTAAATTGTTTAAAGTTCCCTTGACGTTCAATTTACAAGTTTGGGGACTTTTTTTGTTCTGCCTTTTGTCCTGGAGAAAGACATCGTGTTGGAAGCTCTTTGAAAAGCCAAACATGAGAGGCTGGCGGTGAAAGGGAAGCGGGCAAGATCCCTTTTAATTCCGTCCTGTTGCTGAATGGCTCTTTTACATAATTGCAGGAGCTATTTCAAAGCCAGCCAAGGGCTGACTTCACTTAGAACCACATGGAGTCTATTTTGGGCTTTCAGATTTAGAAAAAAAAAAAAAAAAAAAAGCTGAATAAAATAGTTTAAAAAGATGAGGCTTCAATGCTTTCTGCTACTTGCAAATTGGTGTGTCTGATGGGGAATTTTACACAAGCACCCCTTTGTAAGTGTGTCTTGGGCTGGGGAAGCTCGATGCTAGGTTAGCTGGGTGTGAATCCCAATTGCCCCTCTACAAGTAAAGCGCATCCCAAGTTATTTCCCAACTATGGCCAGGAGCAAGAACTGCGGCAATGACGGGACGCATCAGACCACTCAAAATTCCTCTAAATAAAAATAACACGGTTAGCAGAGAACCCGGCCTGAAGCTTCGGTCTGAGCAGGAGACCCCTCCTCCTGTGCGAGGCCCACAGGTTTCTCCACATGACATTCACAGAGACCAGAGGGCCCTCGCTGCCCCCTGGAAACCGCACTACGCTCCCACCTCCAGGTAATAATAATATTCATTTGTGCGGTTCCTATTTCTTGCTTAGCTTTCACACACCTATGTGCAAAGGCTGAATCGGACAGCCCACAAGCGTGGGGCAACTTAATTACCATCACTTTTATTGAACGTCTCAGCCACTCTGTAAGTGGCTTAATACGATACTGACACTCTCTTGGCAGCAGTAAAATACCTCCGGGGCTGGGCTATCTTCATCTGTGAAAGATGCTTCCAGAGAAAAAGTTCGCAGAAGTTAACTGGAGTTGGGGGAACCCAGCTCTCCCTTCCCGCGCGCCCAACCTTTTTCCTAATTGGAGGGGGCGGGGCTCTCTGAGCCTAGTTACTAAGATCTGAGCAGGGTGGTTTTCCCGCGCAGCGGGGCCGAGTTGACTCTGCGGTTGAGACAGTTCGGAGCTAGGCAGGTACGAAGGACAGATACGAGTACCTGTCGTTCCTAGTGCATTAATCTCTTCAGCGCAGTCGGGACTCCGAAAGCTTCTGTTGTCCGCAGCCCTCAGGCGCGCAGCGGTTTTTTGTTTTTTGTTTTTTGGGGTTTTTTTTTTTTTTTTTTGCACGTAACTGAAGTGTCCCGGAATGGATCTTGTTAATCACGTCAAAACACAAGGATCCTTTTACGCTTTTACGATGCAAACAGTCATTTTCTAAGCAGTTAATAAGCATTAGATGAAAAAATATTACTGCAAGCATTCGAGAAAAGCCCACTAGTAAATAAAATTCGTATTGATGAAAAATTATCTGAACTCACTAATAAAAGATTAGCATTATAACTCCTGCAGTCAATACTTTTCGTGGCAATTTATGGACACAAATAATATGCCATCAAATTACTTCAAGTGCGTCTATAATTAAAGGGACCTCAATCTTGTTGCTGAACTTTAAGTATGGAATTACCAAAATAGTCAAAGGGATCCTTGTCTCTCCCTGTGGTCAAGCGACAGAGTCTCTACAATAATTTTTTTTTAACAGTGAAAGTGCAAAATGGAAGGCAGGAGAGTCAGGTGAATGAGTCAGCTCACCCAGTCCTCTCGCAGGCAAGCAGGAAGGTCCCTGGCTGTGGTTGCGTAAATCAAGGGAGCGGTTATTCTAGAAGTTGAGGAGAGAGGATAACAACAAGGTAGTGGCATCGAAGACTGTCACTGTAAGTATCTCATAATAAGAGGGAGTATTTATTATGCTCATGAAGAAACCAGCCTTTTGCCTTGGGCTTCGATTAACTTCTTTTGTGGGCAAACAGGGACTAGAGCTTGGGTATCCCACAGACACCTCCTTCCCGTGTATCCCAAAGGGAATTAATTTCCCCTCACACTGCCTAAGCCATCTCGAGTTCTGGGCGTGAAGTGAAGGGATGCAATACAGGCAGCGCCCTAATGAATTCCTTTCAAACCGCCTGCTGCCGAAACCATCTATTACTGCGGCCTGGAGAGGGGAAAGGCGTTTGAGATGTCTTTGTCCGGGTGATGGAGGGGAGGGGAGGGGACACTGGTGGGGGAGGAGGACGGCTGGCAGCCGGGCCAGCGAGTTCTCTTCTGGCCAAGAGATGCGAAGGACTCATCGTCCCCTCTTACCTCTCTGGGTGGGCAGTTGCTCTCTGGCAAGATTCTTGGCCGGAGAAGATCTCTAGGATTGAGACGTCCCCGGGGACGTCCCCCGGAACCTTGGGGTTAGAGCGGGAGAAAGAGGAAGACCGAGAAAGAAGAGCTTCAAAGAATCGGGTCGATAAATTCATAAAGATCGATTTATCTTTATCTCCCAATTAAATGTGCTTGTGATACATAACACACGTCCAACATGAGCCAACTCCCCAGCCAGAGCTCCTCCGGGTGAACTGATTTTTTAATGGCCTATATAACAATGCCCTCCTTTGCTCCTTGGCCTGGTGCTGTCAGCACTTCCGAAAGGACGTTTAGACCAAGGAATTTGAAGAACAGGCAGGGGGGACCCGAGGAAGCCCCGCGCGCTTGGCAGGATCTGCCTTCGCCACGAAAGGATCCCATTTTAAAAGGAACACAAGATTTGAAAGTTTGCTTCAATATAAGAAAAGATGACCAGAAATGCCTACTTTCCTTTCGCCGCAATCCCTCCAATCTCCTAACCCCCAAATTCCCGGCTGTTTACCATTGTCGAGAACGGGGGAAATATCTTGAGGGACTCAGCTCCATCCAGCAGTCCGCAAAGGGGAACCGCGTGCCCAGGAGTCCTCGCGCTGCGCAGAGCCAGGGTGAGAGCTCCCTCCGTTGCCAACGTGCTTAATTAGTGCCTATTTACAAAACGCAGCTTTTATTTGAGCAAACATCATAAAGCTTTCATCAGGATAATCTCACGTTATACAATCCAGAGGCGTCGCAACCCCCCCCCCAATTCCTCCCTGAAGATGGAGCAGATAAAAGACTCGCTTTATTATCATAATTATCGTGGCTGTTATTTTGGTGTACGCTGGCAAAGTGGGTAAATAGGTGCGATGATTAAGAATGTCATGAAAAATGAACAGGGATCGCTCATGGAGGGCCCAACCAGGAATGAGGGAGACCACCAGCCGGCCGCCCCGCCGCCACCAGCGGGCCGCAAGCAACCGTGCAGCTTCCGTGTCGTGTGAACAAGGGCTGACAGGCCCAGGCGCACCTCTGGGAGCAGACCTGCAGAGGCAAGACCTTAAACGCAATCCGGAGACCTTGCCCGGACCCTTGGCACAACCAGAGCGCCCCTGGTTAAGGTGAGCATCACACAGGGTTCTGCTGTAGCGACCATAAGTAAAACACTCCCGGCCCATCGGTGGCGGGTGCCAGCTCCAAGCCGCCTCTCATGAGGCCTCCACAGGGATGCCAGGGACTCTAGGGTCTGAGTCAGGTAGGTAGCAAGGGTCCCTCTTAAGTTTGCTCCGCGCGGTGCAAAGGCTCCAGCTCCCAGGCCAGCACGCTCCAACGGTGGCGCCCGCAGTCCGCTCGCGGCCCGCCTGCGTGAAGGGGGCGGAGCCCTAATTTCGCCCCGCCTTCCCCTGAATAGCAAATAGGAGTTGGTGCTCGGTCCCACGTGACACGAGCTCCGCTGGGCAGCTGGCAAAATGTGAATGAGAAAGAGGAGCGCGATTTAAAGGTGCTGGCGGCGCCCGCCAGAGACAAGTGCGCCGGCTTCGCGCGCTCCCCAGCCGCCCGTGGGAGACGACGGAGTGCGGGACGGACAGACGGACGCACGCACTGCTGGTAGCTGGGCCGAGACCTGCAGACGCGAAGCGCGCGCGTTCCGACGGGCTAGCAGCCGAGAGCGGTTCCGGCGAACGTGAGGTCCCCGGCGCCCTCTCCATCCCGGGCGCACGGCCTCATCGCGCTCGGTGGCTGCACCCGCGCAGGCCGGGTATGCTGCGGGTCCTGCACTGAGGGGCGGCGGCGGCGTCTGCGCTCTGGGCACCGCTCGGCCCCTGCCCGGAGTTCCCGGTGGTACTCCCAGCGTCCGGAGGGCTTCCAGGCGGCGGCGGGACACGGGGACTTTTCGTCTCTCCCTGGCTTCTCCCGAACGCGTCTATGAGCGCAGCGTTCCCGCCGTCGCTGATGATGATGCAGCGCCCGCTGGGGAGTAGTACCGCCTTCAGCATAGACTCGCTGATCGGCAGCCCGCCGCAGCCCAGTCCCGGCCATTTCGTCTACACCGGCTACCCCATGTTCATGCCCTACCGGCCGGTGGTGCTGCCGCCACCGCCGCCACCGCCTCCCGCGCTGCCCCAGGCTGCGTTGCAGCCCGCTCTGCCGCCCGCGCACCCTCACCACCAGATCCCCAGCCTGCCCACCGGCTTCTGCTCCAGCCTGGCGCAGGGCATGGCGCTCACCTCCACGCTCATGGCCACTCTGCCCGGCGGCTTCTCTGCGTCGCCCCAGCACCAAGAGGCGGCGGCTGCCCGCAAGTTCGCTCCACAGCCGCTACCCGGAGGCGGCAACTTCGACAAAGCCGAGGCGCTCCAAGCGGATGCGGAGGACGGCAAAGCCTTCTTGGCCAAGGAGGGCTCGCTGCTCGCCTTCTCTGCGGCCGAAGCGGTGCAGGCGTCGCTCGGTGAGTCGGCGGCGCGCGCAGCCGGAACGCGGGGACGGGAGGGAGTGGGGGCGGGCCAGCTCCGGGTTCCCGCCGAGACCCGGGGGACGAGGCCGCGCCCCCGCCCGACCTCTGCGGGAATAGCTGGAGGAGTTGCGGTGATGCCCACCGGAGCTTTCCAATAGGGCATTTAACGTCAAGCAACAAGCAGGATCCTGGGGAAAGGAGGCGTTTAGAGCTCTCCTGCTAGCTACTCCAGGCCACACATCTGGTGGTGTTTGGCAGGCACACACACACACACACACACACACACACACGCTGTGATGATTGAGGGTCCTTGGTGTGTTGCAACCTTAAAGAGAGGCCTATTGGGCTGGTTTTTTTCTTTTTTCAGTTGCACATGTACCCAAGAGAGTCCAGACTCAAATATCTTCACTGGGTTCTCTGTTCATCCAAGAGAATCAGATTCCTGCGAGGCTGTGTGTGTGTGTGTGTGTGTGTGTGTGTGTGTGTGTGTGTGTGTGTGTGTGTGTGTACATGCACGCACTAGGAACTATAGGGTGGGAAACTTCTAAGGAGACACAAATGATCTGTCTCAAGAAAGCTGCGGGCTGGCATCGGCCCTACACCACTCACATCTGCTGTGAAATTGAGGCTCACTTAATTTTAGTTGTTCAGATGGTGGTGGGGAGGATCATGAACTCCCCCTTGGTCTTCAAACAGTCCTGGACCCCGGGGAAACAAAGGGGATGTTCTCTTGGGCCTCAGGTCCGAGCAGCATCCTGATACTTAAGCTGTTAGAGGCTGGGAGGGTGAGCGGGAGACATGGCAGCCCCTTGAGTGATGGTTCTGGGCAAAGGGCCGTCGCCTCTACTGTCTCCTCCTCTCCTTTGAGCTTTTTCTCACGCTCCCCCCCCCCTTCCTCAAAGGCCAGGAAATCGCAATGTGTTAATGTGGTAGAAAGACAATCTGCTGGGGGGAGATAGGGGTGAGGTGCCCAAGTGGGAAGGGACTGGGGAAGGCAGTGTTCAAAATGTAATAAAATGCCGTTTGGTTTTGCTTTCAGTCGGGGCTGTCCGAGGGCAAGGGAAAGACGAGTCAAAGGTGGAAGATGACCCGAAGGGCAAGGAGGAGAGCTTCTCTCTGGAGAGCGATGTGGATTACAGCTCGGATGACAATTTGCCTGGCCAGACTGCTCATAAGGAAGAAGACCCCGGCCACGCACTGGAGGAGACCCCGCAGAGCGGCGGTGCGGCAGGCAGCACCACGTCCACAGGCAAGAACCGGCGGCGGCGGACTGCCTTCACCAGTGAACAGCTGCTGGAGCTGGAGAAAGAATTCCACTGCAAAAAGTACCTCTCCCTGACCGAGCGCTCACAGATCGCCCATGCCCTCAAACTCAGCGAGGTGCAAGTAAAAATCTGGTTCCAGAACCGCCGGGCCAAGTGGAAACGTGTCAAGGCAGGCAACGCCAATTCCAAGACGGGGGAGCCCTCTCGGAACCCCAAGATTGTCGTCCCCATCCCTGTTCACGTTAGCAGGTTCGCTATTCGAAGTCAACACCAGCAGCTGGAGCAGGCCCGACCCTGAGGGCCCAGCCAGGGTGGACACCACTATGGAGAGGCCCTAACACCTGAGGGAACCCGTGTCAGACTCCACTGTTTAAAGCAGAACTCAGAGACACCTCCTAGATGTGGACATCCCAAGCAAATTGAGAGTATATTCATTAGACGGGCTTAAAGGGGGCTACAGCCACACCAGAAGATACACTAAATATTTATTATACAACCCTACTTTGTACATAGATCTCTATATAGACTGGATCTCAGCTGCAGTGTTTTGAAAGGGATAGGATCAAATCTCTCTCCTTACACTTTCCAGATGAAACAAAACCACCACTGTACTCTGTTGCCTTCAGCGACCACCTTCCCATACGTGCCCAAAGGTAAACAGGAGACACAAGGACAAACACTGCGGTTTAATCTTATTGTTATTTTTTGTTTGTTTGTTTCTCTTTTGGCTTTTTGAGTTGAGTGCAGAGCAGTCGGTTGTTTATGGAGCAATCTAGGACTCTGCTCTGCTCGTTTGCTTTGCCTGGCTGTCTTTCCTGGGCTTGTATATCCTATCTGAGCCATGTCGGAAGCACGTCTCCGTTGTGTTTAATTTATTTCAATGTAGCTTATTTTCATATAAGTTATGACATTTAAACAATCTCAGTCTTGTGAATAATAAAAAAAAAGGCAAGGAAAAACTATAAGCTTAATCCTTGGGGCCTCGTTAGAGTGCCCACCACCTGGGCATCTCGAGGGCACTACCAATGTGTGGTCAGCTAAGTGACTTGAGACCAGGATGGAGGCTTACTGGCCATAAGCCAAGTAGCACCTGAACAAGCTTTTAATTGGAGAGGAAAACTGTGATTTTAAGGAAGCCTAGTTTTCATCTTAGGAATCTTGCATGTCTTTATCTATTATAGCTTGGGGACTGACAAACTTTGGCCAGAAGAGGAGGGAAAGCAAGCTCGGGTAGTAGGGGTTTGTACAGACACAGGGGCTCCAAATCCGAGGCAGCCAGGGAAGAAACGCGTTTCCTAAGAAGAAACTCCGACCCTAAAAGCAGCGGTCTTTGCTGGCTCTCAGGGCCTCGGATCCATAAATCAGGCTACAGGCGTTATCTTCCGACAGGAGCCGGAACCCAGCAAGCCCTGCCTGGCTTCCCGGCAGCTCTGGTCTTGGAGGAGGGCTGTAAGCTCCAAGGCCCCCCGCACCTCCCCCTCCAGGCGGGGTCAGAAGGGGCGTGCCCTGACCACTGCCCCACCCCAAGGGCGCTGGGAACCTCGCCCCTCGAAGGGAGAAATGGGGAAGGGTCCGTGGTGAGTTGATGGTGGGTTGGTGCACTGAAACCTAAGATTAGGGCGTCTTTCTTCCTTGGAAGAGCGACCTGTAAAGCGCGAGAGGGGTGTGACCTGCCCCGCTCCTCCCCCTCTAACTTTAGTGCTGCGACCGAAGCGGGAAGCGGGGTCGGTGCTCAAAGTATCCAGAGAGATGCCAGGGCCTTGCGCTCCTAAAACTCCCCGAAGCGTGGAGCAGGCTAGTGACGGTGACCACGGTGCCCAAATCTGTCTAGCCGTTAAACCTGCAGCCCAAAGAGAAACTAGTGACCCTGCTACATCAACTTTTCAAATAGAAGGATAGGGAACCCTCAGCAACGCAGCTGTGTGTCGTGCTCTCTGGTCCTAGTCCAAGAAGGGGAGTCGCGGCGCTCTGGGTCAATACTGACTTAATTTATTCCACTTTGCACTGATCACCTCTCAGCCCCACAAGGATCGGGACCTAGAGGCCTCGTCCCGAACTTCAGGCCTTCAGGCGCAGGGTGGAGGGCTGGAGTCATCCAGTATTGGTTTGCATCTGAATGTTTCCAGGGTGGGGAAATGCCCCGGGCTTGGGGTTTTAAACCCAGTGTAAGGCAGTGGCCTTTACTTCTAAGGTTAGAGCCTGCTCTAGAAAGCTCTGGAGTTCCCTGCTGTTCTCCATGAGGAGCCTCAGGAAAGCAGGGGTGCGGGGTGGGGGTGGGGGCTGTGCATCCTGCACAGACACACCAAGCCTATATTATTCAGGGGATCCCCAGGTTCTCCTTACAAGTGTGCCCAGAGCCCTGGTCATCCGTGGGCACTAGCTACTTCTGCCAGATTCTCACTGACTGGTGTCAGGGCGGGTGCTGAAAATTCTAGGTCCTAAGGGACTCCAAGCCCTCTTTTCTACATACACGACAACCTGGACTAGTCCTTCGATGGAATACGTGGGTGTCCGCGGAGGGCCTGGGACCGTGAAAAGAGTCCAGCCCAGCCCTGGATGAGATGCCAGGTGCGATGCCTTCTCCTATTCCAGGGGCACTCAGAACTCAACGCTCTCCTGGATCCCAGGGTGCCCTCTTATATACCTGTCCACCACACTAGAGGTAAATAACTCCTACCAGCTTCTCTCCCAAAGCCTTTGTCATGGGTGGGCAGCACAGAGGATAAAAAACCTTCACTCATACAAACCCCCTGAGAAAGCAAAAGTCCCCTGAAATAAGCAGCCTCCTTTGGGGATCCCCACCCTGAGACCCAAGCTGTCTCCCCATTTAGAAGCCCAGGGAGGGTCCTGAGATAATGCCTGCCCTGCCGCCCTCATAGGGCGCTGTCCCTTTCCTCCCCGAGCCCTCAGGGTCCTGGAACCCCAGAGCCCAGATCCCGAGGCCCTGGAGACAGGCCGAGGGCAGGAAGATAAACAGGCAGCCCTTGATGGCCGCTGTCATCATGGCCGTCATCATGGCTTTCATTTGGCTGCCTAATGAGTCACATCACAGGCAGAGAGAAAAATTGTCAATCGCCTGGGCCCTAATGAATTTTTTTGCAAATTGTAATCAAGCCAGGCCGTCTCAGCTGGCTGATTAATGAGACCCACGAGGCTCGGCCAGCACCTCAGCTTTTTATTCCATCCAGTCCTCCCTGCACTAAATTAACAGCAACTTGTCTGAGCTTCAAATTAACTCCCAATGATTAATTCTGATGGGGGGGCCTGAAGAATAGCTTGTTCTAATAGGCTCTGGCCTGAGATGCTGTTGGAAATTAATACACTTCCCCTTTGGCTGCCGGCTTTAATCCAAGGTTGGGTTTTGACATCACTATATTTGTTGTTACAATAAATTCCACTTACATCTGCAGATCAAATAATTATGATCAGAAGTGCACAGACGGGGGGGGGGGGCAGCTGCTGGTGCAGTGGGACACCTGGGGGCTGACCTCAGATCCACATTCATGGGGGGGAGGGCTTATCCTGGGAACCACCACCTGACCCTGTGACCCCTGTTCTCATTTCCCAGAATCCTCCCTACCAGGGAGCTGAGTACACCCAACCCTTTGGAAAACAGAGGTTGCTTTGAAAACCTACACCCAGATCTTCATCCAAGCAGCCCTGCTCCTCCAATTCCCCTAGAAGACTGGGAGTTCCTTTCAAGCAAAGCAGCCTAGCCCCCTGTATAGGGCTTTCTCCAGCCCTAACCTGCATTGGAATTTTCAAGAACTTAGTACAAGCTTGTCGCCCAGACAGCTAGTCTCTGCCCCTCTGAGATGGTCCTTTCTGGGTGCATTTTCAACTGAATGGACGAGTGCAAGGCCTTTGGGTCATCTCCAGCTGAGACTGGCCACTCGTGACCAGTCTGGCTGTGGTTGTCTGTGTGTCCTGCCTTCCAAGATGCCCTTTCTCTGAGGGTTGGCACTTGCTCCCTCTCCTTGCCATTTGGTGGAGCTTAATTTGCCTTAATCAATTCAGCTGTGTCTGGTGAGCCTCGCACAGGGTCTCCAAGGCCCGAAGTGCACCCTGTAGCCCGAAGCCTGATCAAGGCAAGCACAGGGCGCACTGGAGGTGGGAGGGACATTCTCCATCACTGACTAGTTCTCCTTTAGGACTCTTGAAGCTCCTCAAAGCTGCCTTGAGGGCCTGTAGCTGTCTCTAGCAGCCTTGCCAGCCAACTTGGCTTCTGTACCTTCTCCTTCTGGATACCAGCTATGACACATCCAAGCTATCCGAGCTCAACTGTGTGGCCTTTGGGGAACAAACAGTTCCTGTGCCCAGGCACCTCTGCCCAGGTGTGCACAGCTGGGGAAAATGGGTTCCACTCCTCCCTAGGAGTTTTTCTAACACTGCCTTCCTTCCCACCAGCTCAATTGGTCTAACTTAGCCAACTTTTGGGATCTAGGAGGGAGCTGCAGCCCAGGTCGACAGTGATGGCCTGGACAGAGAAAGGTGGCATTAATCTTCATTTGGAGCCCTTATGGTGTGTAAACAGGAGAAATATGATCTTGCTAACTGAACATGAATGCAAATCACACCGTCAGAGTAATAAAGCACCTGAAACCACGACACACAAAAGCAACACCATATGTATGAAGACAACCTGCATAAATTATAAATTACATCATAAAAATTGATTGCCTATTTGAACAGTTTAGAAGTGGGAGCCCTAAGCTGACTTCTGCCCTCTGAGGCTTTGGGGAAAGGTCAAGCTGTCCCACCCGAGGACCTGAGTTCAGGTTGTGGCAGGTATGAGACAACAGGCATGAGGTGTTGGAAGACCTGCGTCTATTGGGTTGTGATGTCTAGGGCATGGGGGTTGTGGACGATCACAGTTCACTAGGCCCCCCGGCACTTCTGGCCATCACACAGTGCTGCGGTCCTAGAAGATGCTGGGATTGTCTAGGAAGCTCTCTCCAGATGGAGTTGGTCCGCGGTGAGCTGGCGTGGGAAGAACTGGAGCTTGAGAGTATGCGCAGGAGCAAGTGAGAGCAGTATTGTGTGTGTGATGTGTGTTCCCCTTCCCGCTCTTCAGCTTTCCCCACATTTACAAGTCTGCTACAGTCAAGAGTTGGATGAAGAGCGCCCATTATACTCCCGCAACTTCTCGGTAGCCCACCTAGCTGTATCTCTCTTCCTAGTAGGAAGCCTGCCTTGGCCGCGCCTCTAAACTCTCCCAGAATCTCTCCCCAGATACCCAGACAGGCTGCCCCTGCTTCACTTGGCCTGAGTTCTCTCCTCCAGCGTGATATTCGCAGCATGGAGTTCCTCCCCAGCCCCTGGAGGACTCCCAGAACCGCCTCGTTCACTCTTTCTGGTCTGGTCTCTGGCTTGCTCAGTCCCTGCGCTATAGACACACCCGCGAGCCCCCCTTCCTGGAACACCAGGTTATGGCTCTTCCCCAGTCCTCTGTGTCCCCTCCGTCTCCAACCCGTCACCCACTGGCTGCCCGGCAGCTGCACCCAGGCTGACCTCGCCATATCGAGGTCCGAGCTGTAGAAGTCCACCCGACCCCACGGAACTGGCTCCTGCTCAGCCGTCGAGGCTCCCCTCCCTTCCCCCCGGAGGAGAAGAGCATCCAGGGAGAGAGAGGCGCCCAGATATTGAAGGAGGTCTCCGAGAGCCTGACCCCAAAGTTGAGACCCATGTGGCCCGAGCGCAGGCAAAGGCCTGGGCAGGCTGGGCCCCGGAGGCACATCTCCCCCCCGCGCCCCCCGCGACCCCCGCCTCAAGCCTTCATCTCTTCATTTCCCGCCACTGGATCCCTTGTGGCCTTTGTCATGCCAGAGCGTCTCTAGTGGCCGCGCGTCGCCTTAAAGGGCCGGACCCCCCACCTCGGGCTCCCGGCAGTTCAAATGACAATGGCTGAAATGCGATTACACTGATCTGATCCTATTAAGTCCGCCCCGGGCCCCCGCGGTCCTGCCCAGCCAACTCCCGATCCCTCCTACCTCCTCTTCATTGCCCCTCTGCCTACCCCCGACCCGGCTTCCGGGGGCGCACCTGGTTGCACCGGGACCCAGCGGAGCTCTGAACGCCATGGGGGTTTGGAAGTGGCCGCCTGACCCCGGGAAAGGAACTGGGCAGTGGGGGCTCTGAATAACAAAAGCCAAGCAGGGGGCCAGGCCCCAAAAAGAGAAAGGAAGGGACAGCCTCCAGTCAGTCCTACACTGGCCCTGACCGGCTTGCAGGCTTGCAGAAGGGGAGGGGTGCTATGCAGGCTGCCTGGTTCTGCTAAGCAATCTCGATGGCACCTCTTCAGGGTCCCATGCAGACAGTGTGTGTGTGTGGGGGGGGGGGTCCAAGGTGCAATGAAAAACCTTGTGTCCAGCATCTCAGCTGTCCGCTATGTCTCTGCAACCCCAGAGGCAAAACTAGGCTTCCTGTCCGCAGATACTGAAGGGGCCGGCTGGCAGAAAGTGGCCAGCGCTGCTTCCTCTATAAGCTTTGAGCACTGAGGCCAAGGCTCCACTCAGAGCACTGGTCAGTGGATAGAAGGGGTGGGGAGATGAAGACGGGAGACCAGAACCAGAATTCACATAATGGACTTTTGGTGGGGAGGGGGGTGGCCAGATGCTAGACTGCTGTTGCAAGTTCATCTTCTCTTCTTAGCACAGCATCCTTACTTAACACGGAGTAGATGCTGAGGGAGAAGTAGCATAGCATGAACTGGTATGAAGCAATCTGGGGAAGGACCATCCTCACAGAGGGCAGCCTTCACCAAACCACTCACGAGCCTGCTCTCCTTCACCTCACCCTGACAACCCTCAGAAGTCTCGCCTTCCCGGAGAGCTAATGATGATGTGCAAGAGAAGTGTTACCAACACAACCGAGCAACCTAGCAGCCAGCTCAGAACCCAAGTGCTCAGACGCTTGCTGAGTCCCCTTTCTTGGGCAGTTAATTCTCTTAGCCATGCATTTTCCAGTCAGCACCTGCAGGGGCTGATTCAAGTGAAAGTGAGCCGGCATCCGCATACAGTGAGCAGTGTGTACTGCTATCTTCACAAAGGCTGCCTGTGCTGTCCAAGACCGAGCAGAAACCAGAAGCTGGTGGGTGCCTTTCTCCCTGGCATCCTCCCTCACCCCAATTCTATCCCTTGTGGGGATGAAATGGCCGGTTCTCTTCACTCACTTGGAAAACAGAGTTCAGGTCCTATTCCTGATAGTTTCATACCTGAGGCATGTGTGGCTGGGAGACTGCTGGGGCTGGGGACCACAGTGCCAAGGGACATCTCAGTGGGATGGTGGCTTACCTCTTCATCCCATAATACCAACTCAGCTCAGGTTTTCCTTGTAAAACTGGTTCATTTACCTACACATTCTGTCTTACCCAACCTGTAAAGAGAGTCTGGGCTCATTAAGGGGTCCCTAGAGCTGTCAAGGTATGGGGATGGGATTGTGGTCTGTTGGCAGCTTTCTGTGAATGTGCAACTTTAGTGCGGAAGAAACCTCATCCCGGAAAAGCCTCATCACCCTAACGTTTGCACACTTCCACAGACTCTCCCATCTCCCTGCAGAGCTGTCTGGTGGGTGACTGAGAGAGCTGGCAGGGACCATGGTGAAAAAGAAGATAGGAATTTAAGCCCAGCGCTGTCACCTTCATCTTTTGTCACAGACTCTCCAAACCAGATGAGATCTAGGCAGACATCATTTGGTGTACCACAAGGGCACTGTGCCACCTGGATTGGTGTGACCACACACATGCACGCACACAATTATTACTTTCACTCTTTGGGTAATGGATCATTTTAAATGTTTATAATGGTGCATTCAAATAGATTTCCATTTTCCATGACTATGGCTAGAATTTCCTCCCAAATAATTTTCACATTTCATAATGTTGAAGGCTATAAATTGCCAGAGACAGAGAGAGGGGGGGAGAAGGGGAGAGAGAGAGAGAGAGAGAGAGAGGAAGGAGAGAGAAAAAGGGAGAGAGAGAGAATCGCCTACCTTTAAATGAGAAGTTGTTAATTTGGGATTTATAAAGGACTTCCCTTAATGAATAGTAGTGAGGGGAGAATTGTCTTCCTGCCTCATTCTGTAAAGTCACATTTGTACGGTCAGGAGAGTTCTACAAGGCGGCAGAGGCTATCCCAGACCTGGGCCAGGATATAGCTTTCCTAGGAGCTCTGTTCTAACTACCTCAGTGCCAACAACATTCAGACCTTTCGTACCCGAGTCAATGAACTTGAAGAAAGGACAGATTAATGGTATAGGGATGTCCACACATGCCAGAAATATATCGCAGACATGTGATAAACCAATATCCCAAGCTGGGCAAACATCCACCCACTGGCATGGGAAACCCACAGGTGTCTGAAGAAAGACAGTGAATCCTAGCATTTGGGGACTAGTGTGGCCTAAGACCTACAGGAAGGCCCTCCATGTCCCCAGCCAGCAAAGGGAAGCAGCACACACTGCAGGTCTACTCTGAACAAGGCCAAGGATGAGCAGGAATTAACTCCATCAAACACAAGCTGTCTCATCAGCACCCATGGAATCCTCTGGTCTAAGCACCTCCAGCCACATCTCTGTGACTTTGGGTCTGCATCCAGTCTCCACTTACTAAGATTGGCCAACCAAGGTTCAAGTGTCTGACCACTGACCTCCTGCCCTCAGCTTCCTCTACACACTACTCTCTGGTAAGTCTCACCCTGCCCTATTAGCAATAGGAGCAATCTCATTAGACCATAGAAATCACAGCCCACTAGAAAGATATCTTGGAGCAAGGGGCTGACCTTGGGGTGCCTGGGCTTCCAAGTTGCCCCTGGACATGGGTAGTTCCTTGGGGCCAGATCTGCCCAGTTTCATTTCAGGGGCACCCCTTCTTTTCCCTCTGCAAAGGCAAGCAATTTAATAAGTGGCTCAAGGTCTCACACCATGGGGTACATGGAGCTCTGGCATTCCTAGGAGTGGGGAGCTTGGCTGGCAGCAGCCTTGAGCTCTTAAAGGGTCTGAGCTTTCCAGCTGTCCACTTAGACTTTAGGAAGATCTTTTCAAAAGGGAATGAATAAGAGCTAGGGAAAGGTTATTGACGTACACGTCCATGCACGGGTGTCCACACACACACACACATACACACACACACACACACACACACACACACATACACACACACACACACACACATTCCCAGGCCCTACCTAGTCCTGAGCTAGTGCAGGGAGGGGCCTTCTAGTTCAGCTTGGAGCTCTGCATTGTCCAGTTAACTCAGTACATTGAGCCTGTCGATGGTCAGCGCCCGCTTGACTCCGCTCCATCAGCCGCAGGAACTTAGCAGTGTGTTCTGGGTATTTCCTCACAGGATCGACTTCTGCTTGTAGGGCTGATTTAGTAGGAGGAGCCCCTTGGCCCTGCCTCCCACCCTCAAGGTACAAGATGGGATCTGTTCTTCCTCCTCCTCCTCCTTCTCCCTCACAGGCTGATTACCCTGGCTGGGCTGGGCCCTCGGAAGAGGCTTCAGGCACAGGGAAGTCAAGTGTGCACAGCTGGGGACCACGAACATGTCAGAACCCAGTGGACCTTTGAGACTTGACCGAACAGATCAAAAGTACACCTGGAAGAATAAACAGAGACCGGAGTGAGGGAGATTTTGAAAGAAGAGGATGCTTGCTTTCACAGAGCCAATGCTGAAATTGAGGGTGACAGCCACTCTCCCCGGAACTTGGCACTTAACTAATTAATAGAAAACCTTGAGAGGGAATTGTCTTAGTTAGAGTTTCTATTGCTATGAAGAGACACCATAGTAACCCTTGTAAAGGAAAACATTTAATTGGGGGCTGGCTGACAGTTTAGAGCTTTAGTCCATTATGGTCATGGTGGGAAGCATGGCAGTAGGCAGGCAGACATGGTGCTGGAGAAGAAGCCCAGAGTTCTACATCTGGATCCACAGGCAGCAGGAAGAGAATGCCACACTGGGCGTGGCTTGAGCATCTGAGACCTCAATGCCTGCCCACAGGCAGCTTTAATCCGGGCCCTCAGGAGGCAGAGGCAGGCAGATCCTGGGTAGTCTGAGGCCATCCTTGTCCTCATATCAAAGTTCATGCCTGCCAGAGACCCATAGTGAGACATGTCTCAATTGATCAATCAATTATTCGATCCAGTCAAGATGCACACTGTTGAGACCCCAGCAAATAACTGACCCCTTACATCCCTCAGATGTGCCTCTAGCCCAGCAGTTCTCAACCTGTGGGCTGTAATCCCTTTTGGAGTGGCTCCACCCTTACTCTGGGGTTGAATATCAGAAATCCTGCATACTACATACTTAAAATCCAATTCATAACAGTAGCAAAATTATAGTTAAGAACTAGCAACGAAAATAATTTTATGGTTGGGGGTGGGGGGTGTCATCACAACACAAGGACAGCTTTAGGAAGCTTTAGGCAGCTTTAGGAAGATTGAGAGCCTCTCTTCTAGCTTATGTGCTAGTTTGTGGAGAAGGATGACATCTGTGACTTGGAAAACTGGCTAATTGGGAGGACAGAAAAGATCGCTCTCCTCTGCGGGCCACAAATCAATTACGGGTGGATTAGAGTTCGGGTATAAAGGAGCTTCTCCGAGACTGGCACCAGGATTAGCTGAGTCATTATCCGAGGGGGAGGCGCTAGTGGGAAGGGGGAGTGGCAGGGGCGGGGAGGAGCAGGGAGAAGGGGGCGTGGCTCGGTTCGCACCTGAAAAGAAGATGAAAAGCCATCCTCCCCGGAACTGAAGCTTCTGCTCATTAAGAATTCATAACCTGATGAAAGCATCAGAACTGCTGGGGAGACACTTGTTGAGAGCATACGCAGATGCACCAGCATGCGTTCACAAAGAGACCATAGCGGAGAAACGAGAGCTGGAGAGGTGGCTCAGAGGTTAACAGCAATGGCTGCTGTTCCGGAGGACCTGGGTTCAATTCCCAGAACCCATATGGCAGCTCACCCAGGAGATCTGACACCCTCACACAGACATACATGCAAGCCAACCACTAATGGTGCAGGCTTTTAATCCCAGCACTTGATAGGCAAAAGCGGGAGGATCTCTGAGTTCGAGGCCAGCTCTGGTCTACAGAGAGAGTTTCAGGACAGCCAAGGTTACTGCCACAGAGAAACCCTGTCTTCAGTGAATCCAAGTATGTCGTGAGAATGACCAATTCCATAAACGGAAGATCAAATGGCATGTGTCATTAAGACTTGAGTGGTAGGAAGGTCAATGAGGCAGGGGATGAAGGGGTTGGGAGGTGGAGGCGGGGCAGGCTCTTGGAAGAGGAGTGGGTATAAGAGGTTCACAAATCTGAGGGAAGAGCTTTCCATTCAGGACGGTCTTAAGGAGGAGGGTGGGAATGAGGGTTCACAGAGACGGCCAGGCACTTGACCTTGGAGAGGCTGACTGAGGACCAGTGAGTGAATTTTTATTTACCACTAAATACAGTGGTAAATACATTAAAATGAAGTAAAGTTGTAGTATCACACAGACACTAAGGAGGTACAGTGAGGTGGACACGCAAACATAGCTGGTGAGTTTACTCAGTGAAGACCCACGAGGCAGCAAGCATTTTCCAGACAATCTTTGAGGTACAAGAGGCTGCAGAGAAGGAAGGAGAGGGACTCACGTTGGAGAAGTAGGATGAACATTCGTTTCTCAGCCTGTTGTATATTTGTTAATCAAGAACTGTACATTGTACTGTCAAAAACAAGACTAGGAAAAGCAATGGTACCTCTGTAATTAGAGATCCTTACCACAGCTGTAAGACAGGAAAAGTACGTAAGAAGCATAATGTTTTGGGGGGGTGGTAAATGACCACTTATTTATGAAAGGTGCATTTATCCAATACCAAACAGTCAACCCCCAAAGCATACACATAAGCAATATAAAACTGACTGAGCAAGTTATATTTAGATGTGTGTGGGTATGCGTATGCGTGTGCGTGTGCCTGTGTGTGTGTACACACATACATGTAGCAACAGTTAATGAGAAAAGAAGCCATGAATTTGAAAGAGAGCAAGAAGTGTATGAGAGCATTTAAAGGGGAAGAGAAGAAAGGGGAAATCATGTAGTAGTAATATAATTTTAAAATGAATATATTTTAGAAAAAAGAAAGATGCCTTTACAAACAAAGATATGTGGCTAGAGAGGTGGGTCAGAGGTGAAGAGCTCCTGGTACTCCTGCAGAGGACTCGGTTGCTCCAGTTCCAGGGCATCAATGGGTGCCTTCTGGCCTTCCCATGCATGGGTCATGCAGATGGTGCACAGGCACACAAGATGCAGGCAAAACACTCAGGCACAGAAAATTAAACCGAAAGAAAAAATTTGCAAAAATTTGATATGACTCTAATTAATATGTCCTTATGATGTTTGAATGACTGGGGTTAAAATTATGGTTGACATATGTCAAAAGGAAGTTAGAAGGAGGGATCCACATACACCATGGATCACCCTCCTGGTGAGTTCTAAAGCTGAAGGAAGTCACGGTGAACACTGAGATAAAAGGGGAACTGGGACAATATCTTGGGTATAAATGTGGAGACTTGCTTTGTGACAGAAACTTGGATTCTCTCTCCAGAGAAAAGGAAAAAGAAATAGAGATTGCCTGCACACACGAGACACACAAGTGCCAAATAAATTACAAATCTTAATACAAATACTTAAAAATATCTTTGGAAGGAGGTAGGTGAGGGTATATAGTATCTTTTTGAGACCGGGTGTCTCTATTGTGCAGTTCTGGCCATCCTTGAACTCTTTATGTAGATCAGGCTGGTCTTGAACTCACAGAGATCCAATCGCCTCTGCTTCCTGAATGCTGGAATTAAAGGTATATGCCACCATGCCTGGCTCTGGGCAAAGGATTTTTTTTTATTAGATATTTTCTTTATATACATTTCAAATGCTATCTCGAAAGTTCCCTATACCCTCCCTCTGCCCTGCTCCCCTACCCACCCACTCCCGCTTCTTGGCCCTGGCGTTCCCCTGTATTTGGGGCATATAAAGTTTGCAATATCAAGGGGCCTCTCTTCCCAGTGATGGCCGACTAGGCCATCTTCTGCTACATATGCAGCTAGAGATACGAGCTCTGGGGGTACTGGTTAGTTCATATTGTTGTTCCACCTATAGGGTTGCAGACCCCTTCAGCTCCTTGGGTGCTTTCTCTAACTTCTCCATTGGGGGCCCTGTGTTCCATCTTATAGATGACTGTGATATATATAGATCCACTTCTGTATTTGCCAGGCACTGGCATAGCCTCATACGAGACAGCTATAACAGGGTCCCTTCAGCAAAATATTTCTGGCATTGTGCAATAGTGTCTAGGTTTGGTGGGTGATTATGGGATGAATTCCCAGGTAGGGTAGTCTCTGGATAGTCCATCCTTTCGTCTTAGCTCCAAACTTTGTCTCTGTAACTCCTTTCGTGGGTATTTTGTTCCCTATTCTAAGGAGGAATGAAGTATCCACCCATTGGTCTTCCCTCTTCTTGATTTTCTTATGCTTTGCAAATTGTATCTTGGTTGTTCTACGTTTCTGGGCTAATATCCACTTATCAGTGAGTGCATATCTAATGACTTCTTTTGTGATTGGGTTACCTCACTAAGGATGATATCCTCCAGATACATCCATTTGTCCAAGAATTTCATAAATCCATTGTTTTTAATTGCTGAGTAGTACTCCATTGTGTAAATGTACCACATTTTCTGTATCCATTCTTCTGTTGAGGGGCATCTGGTTCTTTCCAGCTTCTGGCTATTATAAATAAGGCTGCTATGAACATAGTGGAGCATGTGTCCTTCTTACCAGTTGGAACATCTTCTGGATATATGCCCAGGAGAGGAATTGCTGGATCTTCTGGTAGTACTATGTCCAATTTTCTGAGGAACCTCCAGACTGACTTCCAGAGTGGTTGTACAAGCTTGCAATCCCACCAGCAGTGGAGGAGTGTTCCTCTTTCTCCACATACTCGTCAGCATCTGCTGTCACCTGAATTTTTGATCTTAGCCATTTTGACTGGTATGAGGTGGAATCTCAGGGTTGTTTTGATTTGCATTTCCCTGATGATTAAGGATGTTGAACATTTTTTCAGGTGCTTCTCAGCCATTTGATATTCCTCAGTTGAGAATTCTTTGTTTAGCTCTGAACCCCATTTTAATGGGGTTATTTGAATTTCTGGAGTCCAGCTTCTTGAGCTCTTTGTATATATTGGATATTAGTCCCCTATCAGATTTAGGATTGGTAAACATCCTTTCCCAATCTGTTGGTGGCCTTTTTGTCTTATTGACAGTGTCTTTTAGGGCAAAGGATTTTTAAGCAATATGTATGAGAGAGCTCTTTTTTAGGAAGGGCTGATCTTGATTTTTCTATGTAACACAGGTTGGTCTTGAAGATGCCATAATCACCCCGTGCCAGCCTCAGAGGAGCATTGGAATTGTAGGTGTGAGCCATCAACCCTGGCCTCTGAGAACGTTTTTTTTTTTTTTTTTTTTTTTTTGGTTTTTTTCGAGACAGGGTTTCTCTGTATAGCCCTGGTGTCCTGGAACTCACTTTGTAGACCAGGCTGGCCTCGAACTCAGAAATCTGCCTGCCTCTGCCTCCCAAGTGCTGGGATTAAAGGCGTGCCCCACCACCGCCCGGCAAGAACGTTTCTTTAAAAAGCTTCAAACTATAAGACATTTTTGTTAGAAATTGGTATTTTTTAAAAATAATATAAGCCAGGTGGTGACATGTTTTTCTGCCTGCCTCTACCTCCCAGCACTCGGGAGGTAGAGACAGGCAGATCTCTGAGACCAGGGCAGCCTGGTCTACAGAGCAAGCTCCAAAACAGCCAGGGCTATGCAGAGAAACCCTGTCTCAGAAAAACAAACAAACAAACAAACAAACAAAACCCCACCAACCATCTGAATAAACAAACAAACAAACAAACAAACAAAACCCAAAATATATGTGGGCTTTTACAGAGAAGAAAATATGGTTGGTGAATATATTAATTAGTGTATAACTTTATCTCCTTTGTAATCAAAGAAACCCAAGCAAAGTCTACAATTTGATATTTTACATTTTTCAGACTGGCAAGGGTTTAGAAACCTGGCAATACAGACACCTAAAACTCCCTTTCATCCCCAGTTAGGGGAGCGTGTGTGCAGGTTTGCACAATTACACAACAAAGTCTGGCCTTACATCAAGTCAAACGCATGCATCTCCTGCCACAAGGCAACTGGACCTTTCAGCATTAGGCTCAATCACTTTTTTTTTTTTTGTTACCCTGAGCTATATTTGAGGAAAGCACCTTCAGAGTAGGAGGGTTTTTGTTTGTTTGTTTGTTGTTCTTTTATTGTTGGCTCACAGGTTCAGAGGTCATTTTACAGTCCTGGGCTCTGTTGGCTGTGGATCCAGGAGAGTGGAGCTTTCACAATGACTGGGCGAGGGGTGGGGGGCGTGGCCAAAGCTATTCACCTTAGGACAGATGGGGGGGGGGGGGGAGAAACACAGGGAGGGTGGGGGCGCACACGACCAATTCTTCCAATTTAGAAGCTCTAGCTTCTAAAGTTTCCAAAAACATTCCAAAACAGCACAGGGAGCTCGAGACCAAACTGAAAACATGTGGTCCAGGGAACATCCCATGCCACCTTAGTATTGTTAGGTATTGCGTATACTGGGAACCAACAGAGGAGTCATTCAAAGGGGCTTTGAGAAACAATGGCTTTCAAGGTATCTGGTCCTCCACTGTTTCCTTTAACCTCTTCCCGGTCACAAGTCTCCTTGTCCTCCTTTCCCTTCCCCACAGGAAGCCTTTTCTTTGACATACCACACAGGATGTAGAAAGTCCAGGCTATCCCACACAGACACAGTAAGACACCAACCTAAGGGTAGAAGGGCGAATGGCTGGCCATGGCCTCATAAATCAGCAAGTTAAGCAGTCCCCAGTGACACGGACGAAGAACCGATGAAGTTATCATCAGACCAGTCATTAAAAACAATTTCAGCATTTAGAGAAAGGAGGACGCAGGGAGTTAAGATAAATTAAAAATTCATACTCGGCACATTTTCCATTGCAGAGAACTATAGCCAGGCGATCAATGGTTTGCTTTTAAATTATTTTAAAATTCCTTGGCAGTTCTGTACATGTGCAGACAGTTCTGTACACTCGGGTCACGTTTGCTCCTCGCTGCCCTTCCTCATTCCTCTCCCCTTCCTGATGAACTCTTCCTTTTCAAAAAGTCTCCCTCCTACTGAGACTTTAGATCTGTTCGGCTGTTTTGTGACTGTGGTTGTGGTGGCCTGCATGAGCTGGGGTGGATGGTTTACTACAACACAGCGACTATCACTTGGCTACACTACTTCGGGAAAACGACTCCCCTCCCCCAATAACTATTATCTGCCAGCATCTCCTAAGAGAGTAGCCCAGGCCCCCATTCATCATGGAGTGCTGCCAGGCCCCATCCTGAGCAGTAGCCACAGCTGCTGTGAGTTCATGTGAAGTCCAGGAGATCACACAGCTCCTCGTTCTCCAGCCCTTAGATCTTCCAACCTTCTCTCTCCCACAAAGTTCCTTGGAGGGGGAGACATTAGATGTTCCACTTAGGGTTGAGTGTGCAACGGAGCCATATTATCAGCCCTTGGACCAGTTCTAAGCCTCTGCACTGACTCTGCAGACACGAGCTTCTCTGGCCAATACTGGAGCAGCACTGATAATTTTTTTCGACCATCTTGTGTTCCTTGCCTGCTGCTGGGAGGTCCTAATCGTTTCCGGTTTCAGTGGGGGTTCTTGTTGTTTGCTTGCTTTTTGAGACAGTGTCTCATGGAGCCCCAGGTTGGCCTTGAACTTGATACACAGCTGAGACTCTGACTCCACCTCCCAAGTATTGGGATTACAATGGGTATGCCGTGCCATGCCTGGATATTTAGATAAAATGTAAAGAGAAATGAATGAAGCAGCAACTCCAAGGCAGGAGATGGACAGCTGTAAGATATCAAGGGTGTGAAGTCCAGTTGACGACACTCAGATGTCCCACACTGCCACTGGAAACATCTTTTTTTTTCTTTTTTTCTTATTTATTTATTTATTTATTATATGTAAGTACACTGTTGCTGTCTTCAGACACTCCAGAAGAGGGAGTCAGATTTCATTACGGATGGTTGTGAGCCACCATGTGGTTGCTGGGATTTGAACTCTGGACCTTCGGAAGAGCAGTCGGGTGCTCTTACCCACTGAGCCATCTCACCAGCCCCACTGGAAACATCTTAAAGGAAAAGGTTCTTCCCGACTTCGGTTCAGAGCTTATGTCTGTGGACTGCCTGCTTGGTTGCTGCGAGGACTGATGAGCCACTTACCCCTGGTGGCCAGGGGGCAGAGCGGGAAAGGGGCAGCGATCTAAATATAATCCCAAGTGGACACATGTTATGTGACAGACTGTCCCTGAAAAAACACAACACATACTTCTACTCAGCCCAGGTAGGAAGCCCACAACAGACCAAACTACAGCTAGAGCCAAAGTCCAACTCGATGAGCCAAAGAGTTTTATTGGGGTTACTTACAGAAATATGAGGGAGGGGTCAAGACAGCTGAGTCACCAAAGCCCACCTCAGCACGAGTGACAGCTCACAAACCTGGTAACCTGGAACACACTTCACAGCCTGCAGGCAGCTCAACCGGTTGGAGGGTGTCCTTCCCAAGACCCTCAGTTGGTCTAAACCAGTGGCTCTCAGCCTTCTCAAAGCTGTGACCCTTTAATACGGTTTCTCGTGTTGTGGCGACCCCCCCAACCATAACATTATCTCGTTGCTACTTCATAACTGTAATTTTGCTACGGTCATTGTACTGGCTAGTTTTATGTCAACTTGACACAGCTGGAGTTACCACAGAGAAAGGAGCTTCATTTGAGGAAATGCCTCCATGAGATCCAACTGTAAGGCATTTTCTCAATTAGTGATCAAGGGGGAAAGGCCCCTTGTGGGTGGGACCATCTCTGGGCTGGTAGTCTTGGGTTCTATAAGAAAGCAGGCTGAGCAAGCCAGTAAGTAACATCCCTCCATGGCCTCTGCATCAGCTCCTGCTTCCTGACCTGCTTGAGTTCCAGTCCTGACTTCCTTTGGTGATGAACAGCAATGTGGAAATGTAAGCTGCATAAACCCTTTCCTCCCCAACTGCTTCTTGGTCATGATGTTTGTGCAGGAATAGAAACCCTGACTAAGACAGTCATGAATCATGATGTAAATATCTGATATGTGCCCCCTTTTGGGACTCCTAAAGAGATGGAAACCCACAGGTTGAGGACCACTGGACTCTAAACCTCTTCAAGGTGGTTCGGCTAGTCACACTTCTCCCAGGTAGCGGGTCTGGTGGCAGAGTTTTCTTTGCAGTGTGGCTTGTCTGAGAGAGACTCTCGGCAGTCTTCACTGTTCATATAGTCTTGTGGGGAGCGAGCAAGAGAATCTGGGTAGTTCCAGGGACTTTCTGAGTTGTAACCAGCATTTCAGAAAATTGCACCTCCTCAGCTGGAGAGACTGCTCAGCAGCTAAGAGCACTTGCACTCTTGCAGAGGACTGGGGTTCTGTTCCAAGCACCCACAGCAGGCTGCCCACAACTGTCTAGAACTCTAGGTCCATGGGATCCAATGCACTCTTCTAACCTCTGTAGGTGCCTGCCCTGCCCTCACTAAATCAGAAGAGCACCATTAGCTGGGGCAGCCCTCTAACGCTTGAGTCTACTGAGATCTTTCATTATCCAACCAGAGATTTTGCACCTCATTGGACAGTTTTTAAAATACCACAGCTTGAAGAACCATAAGATCTAGCTGTTCAAGGAAGGAAACAAACATGTATTCATGGAACTGGGTGTGGTGGCATGGTGGTACATCCCTGTAATTCCAGTTGCTGCATAGCAAGTTCAAGGTCATTTAGCAAGCAGAGGCAGGAGGATTACGAGTTTAAGGCCAGCTCTGTCCACATCGTAAGTTCAAAGTCAAAATGGCCTAAATGAGATATTATCTCACAAACCATACAAATATATACACACATACATATACATATATGATATAATCATATATTTTACTTCTGTATATAATTTAGATAGGGGGGGTTCTGGAAATATAGCTTAGTTGTAAAAAACTTACCTAGCATGTTCAGGACCCTGGATTCAATCCCCAGACTGTTGATTCATATATATGCAGATATAAACATACATATATGTATATGTATGTGTGAGAGAGAAATTCACATACACGTTACATAAAGATGCATATTTATTAGCTATTAACTATTAGATTCAATTATGCTTTACATGTTTGGCATGCCTGCTTTGTATTCCTTATAAACAGGAAGGAACTCATGAGGAATGGTAACACAAAATCTCAAAAAAAAAACCAACCAAAAAACCACCTAAAAGGTATAATTGTTTGATTTTCCAGTGCTCATATTTACAGTGTGTCAAAACTACATCTTTTCTAATTATTAAAGTTACAAGTTAAACTATTCAGCTTTGTTTTATTTATTTTTTCCATTTTATTGATGAGTTACTGGGTGTTTATTTACTGCATGCATGGGCACACGGAGGCACGGAGGTTGAGGTCAGTGGACAAGTGTGGGAGCTGGCTCTCACTGACTCTCTCCTTCTGCATGTGGCTTCCAGGGCCTGGCTCCGGATGTCAGGCTTGGCAGCCACCACCACCTGATGAATCTTCTCATAAGCAGAGACTTCAGCTTTAAAATACACAAGAGGCTCTGTGTTCCCCCCATTCTCCCAGGGAACACAGTTGGGGAAGGTAGGAGACACAAGCCTGGGGAAAGCACTTGCAGACTCTGCCAAGCCAGGAGAGAAGTTTAATGGCGCTTGATGATACAAAAACAGGGGACTCTGACTGGAGAATGGATTAACTGTGGCATGTTCCAGACTCAAGCAAATAACTGGACCCTGGTGGCACAATGTGGACAAGCCTTAGAAACATTTGTGGAGAGGAGAAAAATTGACTTCAGTTTTATAAAGTTCAGGAGCAAGCAAGCCTGTTGTGCATTTCAGGTTTTTGAGGTGGGGGCAGGGTGGGGCGGGGTAGGATCCGACATAATGCTTGCTGGCTGGTGGCCAACTGTCAAAGTCAGTATGTAGCTGAGGATGACCCGAGCTTCTGCTCCTGGGTTGCTGAGACTACAACTGTATCACCAAGCCCTGCTTATATCGCTGCAGGGGATTGAACCCAGGGCTTCATGCACGGTAGGCTACATCCCCAGCCTTTAACTACTTTTTCTGAGCAAGGAAACAACTGTTAGCACACTGAATGCAACAGTTACCCTTAGGGCTAACAGTCACTCTGGGGTGCTGGTGGTGTCTGGTTCAGAAGTGAGCTTGAAGGGACCACTCAAGTTCCCAGGCTTGAGCAGCAAGCTTCTTTATCCATTAAGCCATATAGCAGGCCCATGTGTCTGTATTGTGAGAATAAAGCCAGTTGACTCTATCATTCTGAAACTGTTGCCTACCTAAGAAAGTAAACAGTAATTCTGAAACAGATTTAATATTCAGGCTCCTTTCTAGAATTTCCACACTTATCTCAAATTCTTATAACTTAAAAAGAAAAAAAAAAGCCCAGCATTCAATCAAGGTTCCCAGTTATCTCTTGATCGTTATGAATTTCAGTCTTATTCTAGAGCAATGCTCCTTTTGTGACCTTGACTTCCTGACGGCTGTGCATGAGTGTTTACGTACTTGTTTTTGTGGAGCTGGGGATGGAGCTCTGAGCCTTGTGCATTCTACCACAGAGCCAAGAGCCAGCCCCATCTCTGTGTTCTTGTAAATGCTCTCCGGATGACACAGCACAGCTTCTAGGTGCTTCAGCCTTCATGGGGCCCTCTGGTGACGCTAGGCTTGATCTCTTGATTAAAGTGCTGAGGGGGGAAACAGCCTGGAGGAGAAGACAAGCGAGGCATTTTATTGTCTAATTTTTATGGAGTCGAATCTGTCCATTTTTCTAAGCTTTTGATTTTTATGTCTTGATGAGGCAAGCTTTTTTCTGTCCATTATTATAAAAAATATTCCTCATTTCCTAATACCTTCCTATTTTTTGTTTTACATTGTATTTTAATAGAATTGGGGTTTATTTTAATCTAAACAAGTTGTTCTAGTTTCTTCTCTGTTGCTGTGGGGAAAAAAAAACGTTTAAAAAAAGCAATTCAAGTGAGGAAAGCAGGCCTATGCATAGTTACCTTTCTCACACAACCCAGAATCACTTGCCTAGGAATGGTGCCACCCACAGTGGGCTGGACCCTCCTACAATTAACAATCAAGACAATATCCACAGACATCCCAGCAGGCCAATCCGGCCAATTGAGACTGTTTTCTCTAGGCTGTTTCAAATTGACAGTAGACACTAGCTAAGACAGTAGTGTGAGAGTAAACAAGTCCCCAAATGTCTATGAGCGTAAACATTTGGGGACATGTTTACTCTCATTAGCCAAATGTCTCTCCCATTCATTGAATATTCATTAACTCTTCATTGACAGAGCAGCTTTTCCTGTATACCAGGAAGGAACTAAGCTGTGGGTTTCTGGTCTTCCAGCTTTAGTTTCTGCAGTTGGTGTGTCAGTTGGTATGTTAAGTTCTTTCTCACTAGTCTTCATTTCCAGTTTTTCTTAGAAATATATTTTCTTTTCCAAAGATATTTTGGAACAATCTCTGATTCTTTTTTTTTTCTTATTTTCCTGAGTTTTCTCTGATTGCTATTTTCAAAACCCATTTGAACTTCTGGCTACATTAAACTTATAAGCTGCAGGGGAGTATTGTCATTATACTACACACTGAGTCCTGTCAGGATCACAGGCCATCTCTCCTATTCTCCAGGACTTTGCTATTCTTCCTTTAACATTGAAAATGGGGCTTGGGGAGTGGAGTGAGAGATGGTTCGGAGGTTAAGAGCACTTGCTGTTCTTGCAGGGGATCTGAGTTCAGTTCCTAGCACACATCACACAAGTTGGATGGCTCACGACTGCTTGTGATGCCAGCTCAGGGGAACCAGTGCCCTCTCCTGGCCTTCATGGGCACTTGCATGCATGAGTACACACACACACACACAGAAATGGCTCATTCAATAAAATACCTGCAATGTAGACCCAAGTATGGCTTCCCAGCATGCATGTAAGAGGCCAGGCCTAGAGCGTAGTTATGAAAGCGCATTTCTGGTGGTAGTGAGGTCTGGAGATGGACGTCTAGAGCTTACAGTCAACTATTGAGCTCCAGCTTCAGTGAGAGACTGTCTCAACAGATAAGGTGGAGAGAGATAGAAGAAGGCCAGATGTCAACTTTTGGCCTTTATATGCACATGCACACATCAACACACACACACAGGAGAGCTGGAATTTGAGAGGAATGGTGGAGGGTGGTTTAGCAGACACGATTTAGAAGTCTCCCTGTTTAGGCTTCACTTATTCATTCCTGAGTTAACCTCCAGGTATTTAAGGAACAAGGATGGAGAGACAGTTTAGCAGCTGTTCTTGCAGAGGACCTAGGTTTGAGTCCCAGCACCCACGTGGTGGCTCACAACCATCTGTAACTCCAGTCCCAGGGATCAGATATCATCTTCTGGCTTCCTCCGGCATTGCATACATGTGGCACACAGACATAAGTGCAGTCAAAATACCTATAACAGTAAAATAAAAATGGAACTAGGAGTTGTTATACATGAGAACTTAGAGCTATAAACAATTCTAATTGCTTAAGCATGCATGATGGTAAGGCAGGGGTGGTTATATTGCATCAGATTCTCTTGTTCCAATGTGTGTGCTTTGTGATGGCTTGAAGGAGACTGGCCCCATAGGTTCATATATGAGAACTGGCTCTCCAGTTGGTGGAACTGTTTGGGAAGGATTAGGAGGTGTGGCCTTGATGGAGAAGGTGGGTCACACCACCCCCGGTTAGCTTCCTCTGCCTCACACTTGCATAGTAAAATGTAAGCTCTCAGTTACTATTCTACTACAGTGCCTACTTGCTGTCATGCCCCCTGACATGACGGCCATGGACTCTACCGCTCTGAAACTGTGTACTGGTTAGTTTTGTGTCAACTTGACACAGCTGGAGTTATCACAGAGAAAGGAGCTTCAATTGAGGAAATGCCTCCATGAGATCCAACTGTAAGGCATTTTCTCAATTAGTGATCAAGGGGGAAAGGCCCCTTGTGGGTGGGACCATCTCTGGGCTGGTAGTCTTGGGTTCTATAAGAAAGCAGGCTGAGCAAGCCAGTAAGTAACATCCCTCCATGGCCTCTGCATCAGCTCCTGCTTCCTGACCTGCTTGAGTTCCAGTCCTGACTTCCTTTGGTGATGAACAGCAATGTGGAAATGTAAGCTGCATAAACCCTTTCCTCCCCAACTGCTTCTTGGTCATGATGTTTGTGCAGGAATAGAAACCCTGACTGAGACAAATTGGTACCAGCAGAGTGGGGTATTCTTGTGACAACTTGACCATGTTTTGGGGAGGACTGTGGAAGGACTTTGGAACTTTGAGCTTGAATATCCATTCAATGTTAAGAGCTCTGTCAGATGTTTTGTAGGAGCTTGGAAGATAATGTTGAGAACAGTGCAGAAGATGGAGGCCTGACTTGTGAAATTTCAGAGGGAAAATTAAAGACTCCTTTCAGGGCCATTGCTGTTTTGATTGTGAAGATTCTGTAGTTCTGGTTAGCTGGGGCTGAAGAATCAGCTGTGATTAACAAGATACCAGAACTACTAAAGCAAAAACTTTGCATTACTGGGACTATTGATGCTGGTTAGCTGGAGCTAAGAAATTAGCGGTGATTAAGAAGAGACCAGCATCATTGAGGTGACATCTTCTGGGAAGTGTTTTCTGAAAGCACAAAGAGGCTGTGTTCCAGAGATAGGCAAGGTTGTACTCCTTCTGCAGCGGGACTTGGTAATGTGTAAGGGTCACCCAGATGGTACTGGTTTTGAAGGCATGAAGGGGTCATGCAGAGCAGCTGAGGCTCGGCACTGTGAGAGGACATGGAAGGCCATTGGTGAAGGTGCAGCCTCAGTTGCAATTGAAGGCCCAGGACTGAAGGGGTCATGCAGTGTTTTGGAGATGTCAGTACCATGAGATGACCACCAAGAGCAGCAGCAGCAGTGGAGTACAGGCATCTGGAGCCTAGAGGACGACGCATGTGCTACAAAGGGCATGGCTGGAGAAGTGACCCAAGCCCTTGGAGGAGCCCAGAAGATCGTGAGTTGGATCCCAGATATTGGACAGTTGGAGATTGATTTTTGCTTTTGATTGTGACTGTGCCCTGATATTTTCCCTCTTGAAGGAAGAAACTGTTTTAGTGGAGCCCACAGTTAAGAGACTTTTAATCGTAAAAAGACTTTGAATTTTAAAAGAGATGGATATTTTAAAGAGATTGAAATTTTAAGAATATGTAAAGACTGTGGGACTTTTAAAGTTATTTAGATCTTGGGGATGAATAAGAATGTAAGGGTTGAGGCTTACTAGTGATGTGTTTGTGTGTCAAGTTGACAAGGGGTCAATTGTACTGGTTAGTTTTGTGTCAACTTGACATAGCTGGAGTTATCACAGAGAAAGGAGCTTCAATTGAGGAAATGCCTCCATGAGATCCAACTGTAAGGCATTTTCTCAATTAGTGATCAAGGGGGAAAGGCCCCTTGTGGGTGGGACCATCTCTGGGCTGGTAGTCTTGGGTTCTATAAGAGAGCAGGCTGAGCAAGCCAGAGGAGGCAAGCCAGTAAAGAACATCCATCCATGGCCTCTGCATCAGCTCCTGCTTCCTGACCTTCTTTGAGTTCCAGTCCTGACTTCCTTTGGTGATGAACAGCAGCATGGAAGTGTAAGCCAAATAAACCCCTTCCTCCCTAAGTTGCTTCTTGGTCATGATGTTTGTGCAGGAATAGAAACCCTGACTGAGACAAACTGTGAGCCCAATAAACATTTTGTTCTGTAAGTTCCCTTGGTTGTGTTATGTCATGGCAATAGAAACCTTAAGTCATGTGTCTTTTTCATTCCTGTCATATGGTATTGGCTAGATGTTTCAGCATAATAATGGATGTAGCAGTGATAGTGGTGGTGGGGGTCTTTGAATGCTCCTGGCTTGGGTGGGATGGAAGTCCCAGAAGACCCAGGTATTTGAGACTTGGGTATCTTGTGCTACTGAGAGATGCAGTTTTTAGGAGGTGCAGCCTGACAGGAGTGCTATAATCCACAGAAGGGACTCACTGGTGGGATCCTGGCTGTTTCCTCTTTTTCTTTTTCTTCCTAGCCATGAGGTGAGTGTCTCTGTTCTGCCACATGCTCCTGTCATGATGTGTTGCCTCACCAGAAACCCAAGGCAATAGTGACACTTCATCACAACTGAAGCCTTTAAAACAGCAATTCAAAATAAACCCTTTCTCTTTATCAGTTAACCGCCTTGGGCATTACCTTATAATGAATGGCAAACATGAGGGGAGTTCATTTGGTTTTTAAATCTATAGTCACCAGAGGTTTAGGTCTACAATTGTATACACAGACGCCCCCAAGCCAAGGCTTGATTCTCTCCTAGGGACAACGAATAATATCCCAGGGTACGTTCAGACCTTGACTAAAATCCAAACTTGCCTTTATGAAGTTGGCTAGCCTCAGGCAGCTTTCTGACCTCTGAAAGGCTCAGCTAGCTGTGCCCTGGGAGACAAGGGTGTGAGTCTCTCCTTGAGGATGGCTCTAGAGCCAGCAGACAGCCTGTGCTGTGCCAGCTCCTTTCATCTTTATGGGCTACGCGTTGAACCTGAGATCATTGCTACCCCACAGATTGTGTAAAGGGAGACAGGCTCACTGAAGATTTATCCACTGCAGTCATAACATGACTGCTTTCTAGGCTCCACTCTTGGTTCTCCTGATGGTGAAACCCTCTTGTTCCCGAGACCCAGTGTCCTTCCTGGACAAACCCACTGGCTACTCAATCCACGTTATAATGCATGCTTGAAGAGGGACTCAACACATCATTACGACAACTCATTCAGGGGGCTCCTGTGTACATATGTGGCCACAAAGCCTTTTGGAATGAAGACTACATGGAACAGATGTGTTGATAACATGTGTTAGAAGTAGGAAAGTGCTGATTTGTGGTGTGGGCCATTTTTTTTTTAAATTCTTTCTCTTCTTTTTCAGCAGAATCTTGTGTCCCAGGCCAACCTCAGACTTGTTCTATAGCTGAGAATGACCTTGAACTTGATCATCCTGATCAAGTTGAGATGACCTTGGGCATCCTGAGTCTATTTCCCAGGTGCTGGGAGTTCAGGCACACGCCACCATGCATGGCATGTTTGCCAGTTTCCATGGTATAAATATGCCAGGCTATTCAAGTGATGTCAGTTGACCCAGAATCAAGAAGACTCTCAGGATCCTGTCTGCCTTCAGATCATGACTGCTCCAGTACCTGAAGCTTTACAGCAATCTGCTCCTCAAGGGCCACAGTGATAGCCTGTGCACAGTGCTGGCCACAGGATTGTTTCCTTGAGTCTGTTGGTATGAATAAAGGAGTACGGGACATGGTAGCCATGTGCTGTGTTTTACCCCAGCACATTGCATCATTGTCCGCCATGATTTTGTATAGTTAGTACCTCCTGGTCATGTTCCCCATCATCAGATGCTGTGGGAAGGCCTGAGTTCTGCAGACACATTGCCTGTCTGGCCCAGATGCTTTTTAACCAGTTTCCTGATGTTATGTGTTGCAGTGATTTCCAGCCTGGTCTGGGCTAGCTAGGGCAGTGGGAAATAACTTTGCTTTTTCTAGATCCCTCTTGAGGACCCATTCAAGGCCGTTGGCTCCTCCTGCTTGCTCTTCTATCAAGGGCGTCGGCAGAGTGGCTGTGAAGGACCTTTCTCTCTGTATTAATGCCTAGTAATGAGCTACAAGGTGCCCTTTGCCAAGCTCTTGGCACTGCCACCATCCCCTTGCACATACTTTCTGTGGGGCCCATGTGCTCTTAAGATGCCACCCACAGCCCCATCCCAAGGGCCAACTGTATGGGCCTCCCCAATCCATGCTTGGAGGAAGGAGGGGACGATGGTGAGAGTGAGGGCTGGAGCCTTCTACAAAGCTGTGGTACAGAGCAGGCTGTCCATGAGCACCCTTGACTGTCACATGAGAGGCAAATGACAGGTGTGCAGGATAGGTGACGGGCACGGTGGGTGCAAGGACAGGATCAGCCCTTGTCTTCTTGGTTTGTTGAATGAACACATGGTGGGCAGATAGCCAGTGTGGCCGAGTGATCTGGGCACAGCGATGTGCAAGGGGTGTGACGGCAGAGACCACCACGGTCCCCGGGATCTCCCCTTCTATGATTAAATTGCTTTGCTGAGAGAAAGGCAGCATCCCAAGAGTGCGGCCAAACAACCTGCCTCCTTTGCAGGCAGGTTCAGGACAGTTTGAGGTCACTGGTATGTCTTACAGAGTCTGGGGACCCTGCAACTTTTTGTCTCTTCTTCTCTTCCCCAGACTGTTGTGCCTTAGATGCCAAGAGTAAGGGTCACACCTTAGCCATGGGGGATGCTGGGTCTGGAGGCAGCTGCAGCCTAAGGCTGGCCCTGTATGTGTAACAAAAGAGGCATCTGAATTCCAATTGGGTAGTCGTCTTCTTTCCCATTTCTGCATCCTACTTGAAACTTACTTAATGAGGAAGCCCATGAGAAATTCTGTGCCCCCCACCCCTGCCCCAACCCCTAGCTGCACATGGAGAATCATGAGGGTTACCAAGGACCCTCTCAAAAGCCACGAAGTAGGAATATTCTGAATTGGACCCATCCTGCCTTCTTCAAAAGGCTCCCCTGTGACCACAGTGGGCAGCTCAGTTGGGATGGATACAGGCCACACTGGGAGAGATAATGGGTTTCTGCTTGGGGGTTTACCCTTGAGATGACTTAGCAGCCTGGCCATCCCACACCTAGTCTCAGCCTCCTTTTTCTTTTTCACCCACAGCATCAGCGTGGAGTCTGGAAGAGATTGAGGCTCGCTTTTACAGACTCTCTTGCAGTAAATGTGCGCACATGGCCAAATCCTGGTCCAGGAGTTAAGTCACAGGTTAAAATGTGCTTCAGAGAGGTAGAAAAGCTATTTAAAACATTTATTTATTAGTCCATGTACATATTATAATTAGCTATATTAAAATGTACGTACGCAGGTGTATGATCCTAAATGCGCATGTGCACATGCAGGTATACACACACACACACACACACACACACACACACACACACAATTATTGTATTTGGAGGTGAGAGGACTCTTGGGAATTGGTTCTCTCACTGTGTGGCCTCAGGAGATTCAAGAGGGCGCAGGGGTTTAGGCTTGGTAGCAAGCAACTTCCCCTGATGGACCAGCTTGCTCGCCCTGTCTTGACTACTCTCATAGACAGAAAGACTCAGTCAATGCCAGGCTATTATCTCATAATTCATGTCTAGGATAGGAATTCTACGTCTCAAGGTGAGACAGTGAGTGACCTTTAGACTTTGAGGTGACAAAACTCTTAACAATAGTGAAGCAATACGAAGAAGTCCTTTTTAAAACTTAGCATTAGAATCAGCGACCAGCTCTGGGCTGCCTGCTCTTAAATACTTTTGTTATGTGATAAAATTAAGTTTTTAAAGACAGATGCTGTTGCTTGCAACTTAAAGCATTCCCAACTGCACAGCAATACCCACTTTTTGTGGATGTGAGACTGTAGAACACAGCAGAGGCCCAAGGTAAGAACCATAAATTAGGAAGCCAGAAGCAAATGCTGAAGTCCTTGGACTGCCCACCAAGTCCTGTGCACAGAGGAGATTGTAGGGACTGAGCCCTTGGGCCGAAAGGAGAGGTGTTGCAAGTCATAAGAGGAAGAGTGGCCACAACGATGCAGAAAAGGAAGCAGACTGTGCTGTGTGAGCATGCAGTCTGCATTGTGAGTTCATGGGCTTTTCTGAATCTTGAATTTTCTATTCAAAAGTGTGGACATCTTCCTGTGCTAGTGCATATGACAGATCACATGATCTTTCTTAATGAAAAAAAATATTAGTCTGCTGTATGGGACAGGATGTAATTTATGTGTTACACATTGAAACCTGGTTCTGGGGCAGGGGTGGTAAGAAATGTCTTTTTCCCAGCACTGGGAAGGTGGATGCTGGAGGATCTCTGAGTTTGAGGGTAGTGTGGTCTACAAAGTAAGTTCCAGGATGGCCAGGACAGTAGCCTTGTGTACAGGGAAACCCTGTCTAAAAACAACAACAACAACAAAAAAGCCAAAAAACAAAAAACAAAACACCCAAAGAGAAAAGAAAGAAAACTGCTTCTGAAGTTGGAGAGACGGCTCAGCAGTTTGGACCACTGGCTGCTTTTGCAAAGAACCTGGGTTGGATTCTCAGAACCTGCGCCCACACGGCTCACAACTGAAACATCAGCTCCAGAGGATCTGATGCCTTCTTCTGGCCTCTGTGGGCATCAGACACACATGTGATATGCACACCTACATGCACACAGTCAAAACATACATACACATAAACTTTAAAAATAAATTTAAAAAATACTTCCTATATGTAGTGACTTGAAAGATAATGCCCACCATAGGCTCATATGTTTGAAGACCTGGTGCCCAGTTGGTCAAACCGTTTGGAAAGAGTTAGGAGGCGTGGCCTCGCTGGAGGAGGTGTGGTCTTGTTGGAGGAGGTGTGGCCTTGTGAGAGGAGGTGTGGCCTTATGGGAGGAGGTGTGGCACTGAGGGCAGAATTTGAGGTTTCAAAGTCTCCTGCCTTTCCTAATTAGTGAATCTTTGCCCTGTGGTTACTGTCTCAAGATGGAAGCTCTCAGCTACTGCCCCAGCGCCTGCCTGCCTGTCTGCCTGCCTGCCTGCCAGCCAGCCTGCCAGCCTGCCAGCCTGCCAGCCTGCCAGCCTGCCTGCCTGCCTGCCTGCCTGCCTGCCTGCCATTATACTCTCCATCATTATCTCATGAACTCTGACCCTCTGGAACTACGAGCTCCAATTGCCTTGGCTTATTACAGCAATGGAAAAGTAACCACGTCACTACTCGTTGTTATTTTTACACAATTAGCTAACCATTTAGAAAAAAATAAATGGACAAGGGCTGGAGTCTAATAAAGAACCCTGGAATGATAGAAATGTCCTGGAGAAACTGATTTTGGTTCCATTTATTTTATGTAAAAATGTTTGCACCAGATGAATGTGTCGGATCCCCCTGCCCCCGAACTAGAGTTACAGATGGCTGTGAGCTGCCGTGTGTGTATGCTGAGAACCAAACCCAGGTCCTCTGGAATAGCAGCCAGTGCTCTTAACAGCTGAGCCATCTCTCTAGTCTTTTGTCTGTGGCTCATCAAGAGAGAGGTGGGGGAAGGAAAGGGAGCTGAGAGACCCACAGAGAGAGCTTTCTCACATGTTAAAGCACTAGCAATGCCAGGGTGGCGCCTTTGAGCGTTCGTGAGATATTGCTACCCTTCAGCATCTCTGTAGGTTCAAACATTTTCAAGGGTCCCTCGAGGCAGCAATGGGTGTTAAGGGTTTTTGTCTCCAAATCCAACAAACTGAGTTTGATTTCTGGTACCCACAGGGCAGAAGAAAACTGATTCCCAAATGCTGTCCTCTCTCTGACTGCCATATGCTTGCCATGGCATGCACGCCCCCCCCCATCACCCCCCAACCCACTTGAACACACAGAACATGTAACTGAAATGTAAGAAAAGTTAAAACGTTCTTAAAGCAGAAATATGAAGAGAGGCTTGCATTTGCTGACAAGCGTGGCGTTTTGTTAATCGGAGGTAATATTGAAGTTTCCCATTTCAAGGGCTGGAGGTGTGCCTCATAGTAAGAACTCTTGCCTAGTGCGTGCAAGGTTCTCAACTTCATCTCAAACACTGGAGGGGGAAAAGGGCTTTCATGTCTATCTCTGAGGTTCGAGGAGAAGCTGATGGCTTTCCTTCCGGGAGTACTCTGCAGACAGGAAGGGAGTTGTGGACTGAGAGGCGGCTTGCCAAGGCCAAGGTGCTGTACAATCCCAGTGCACACCACCACACATAGGCTGCCATCCGCAGCCCGAGAACAGACTGCCCCACGTGACTGTGCAGTCACGTGGCTGAAAGGCAAAGTTATGGGAGGGCCCTGCTCAGAATCAGTCCCTGGCTTCCTTGAGCAGTCCCACTGTGCCTGCTAGTGTGCAGACTTGTGTATATGGAACGGCAGCTCCTTTCTGGTGCAGTGAGTGAGGGTTTTTTCCCCCCTCCTTCTCCAGTGTTTAAAATAAACAGATCTTGCAAGCTAGTTGCCAAGCTCGGTCAATACCATATGCAAATAAATAAGTGCTAATTGCCTGCAGTGTCTTTGGGTGTCAGGTGCAGTTACTGGACCACATTTATGGGCCAATTAGGCGCCTTACTGGACTTTAGTGGTGATAAATTGTGGCTTAGCGGCTGCTTGGAATGTGTTGGAGACAGTGGGCTGAGTGTAACTCTTTCCATCCTTGTTGGTCGGGATTGTGGAGGCTTTTGTGTAGGGCAGCAGTGGTTTGCAACCTGTGTGTCATGACCCTTGTGGGGGGGGTCAAACCACCCTTAAACAGGGGTCACCTACGACCATCTACATATCAGATATTTATATTATGATTATAACAGTAGCAAGATTACAGTTATGAAGTAGTAATGAAAATAATTTTTATGGTTGGGAGTCACAACATGACGACCTATATTAAAGGGTCGCAGCACTAGGAAGGTTGAGAGCCATTGGTCTAGGGGCAACTGTGCAGTGATCTGTGATGCCACAGGGCACGTTAGGCAGGGCAGGCTAGGCAGTGGGACCCTGTGGGGGCCAGATACCATGTGGGCGGGTAGATGAGACCGGGGAGTCGGGGGAGTCAGTACAATGGAGGCTGGGCTTAAGTGCTGAGGATCACTGTGGGTAAGCACTGCGGCAGCAATGTCCCTGATGCAAGCCAGAAAGGCTCTTGTCCACATCTCCAGACCAGCTTCCTCCTCAGCCTTGGCCAGTCACTCTTAGGCTTGGCTTCCTGAAAGGATCTCCATGATAACGTTTCTGTGGTTGGGTGCTCACCATATCTTGCTGCAGGGGAGGCTTTGCTTCCTGTCCCCAGTCACTTAGAAACACAGGGTGACCCTGACAGACTGGCTTCCTGGAGCTGGCAGGAGGTGCCGCAAAGGACCTGAGATCCTGCGAGGGCCTGCAGTGGCAGCTCCAGAGCTCTGTGGAGGTTAGGTCGTGACCTTTGAGGGAGGGCCATATTATCTGAGATCCCATAAAGTTGAGGAGCTGGCCACCAACAGTGGGGCCTTCCAGGGTAGGGAAGAGCGGGCAAAGGGTTCTGAGCTGCAGAGACAGTGGATGGAGAGCAGGGCTGTGGTACTCCAGTAAGAGGTAGGCAGGGGCAAGAAAAGGCTGAGTGGGAGGGTAGTGCTGACTCCATGGGAACCAGTTAGAGATTTAGACAGAACCCTCAGAGGGAACCATGATGGACTTTCAAATAAGGGGAAATCAAATTAGAAGCTCAGGGCAGGAACTATGGAGAGGAGGCTACGGGGACAAGGATGAGCCAGGGGAAAGCATTCAGAGCCAGCCTGGGGACCAGCATGAGAGGAGGAGCTAGGAGTAGGGAAACATATACTCGGATCCAGGTCCAGGTATTATTAAAGTCCTCAGCAGGCCCACAGGGCCCGGATGGTTCCAGCCACACTCAGAGGCTGCTCTGGAGGCCAGATGGAGCCTTGGCTCTTGGGGCCCTCCATGCTAAGCTTTGCTCTTTACCCTAATGCCTCCTAATTCCTAATCAATTTGTTTCAGTAACAAAGGAGTTTATTAATCAATTAACCAATTGGTTCACCGACCTCAGCATGAGTGAACAATATGTTAATAAACAGCTCAACAGCTTTTCTCATTGCCAAGGGGAGACCAAGAGCTGTGGCCCACACCCACATGCAACTCTCTAAATGCCTTTGGAGAGAAGGAGACCAATGAACACTCCCTGTTGACAGTGTAAATCTCCCAATGTCTTAAAAGATTATTTACAGATCTCTCTCTCTCTCTCTCTCTCTCTCTCTCTCTCTCTCTCTCTCTCTCTCTCTCTCTCTCTCTCTCTCTCTCTCCATGGTTTCTATGTGTAGCCCTGGTTCTGGAACTAGCTCTGTAGACCAGGCTGTCCTGGAGTCCTGGAGCTCAGAGGTCCACCTGCCTCTGCCACCACACACCAACCAGCCCATAGATCAATCTTAAACATACCTTGCACCCTCATCTTTTTTTTAAGGATTTATTTTATTTTATTTATTTATTTATTTATTTATTTTTTTAAAGATTTATTTTATTAATATATGTAAGTATACTGTAGCTGTCTTCAGACACTCCAGAAGAGGGAGTCAGATCTTGTTGTGGATGGTTGTGAGCCACCATGTGGTTGCTGGGAATTGAACTCTGGACCTTCGGAAGAGCAGTCGGGTGCTCTTACCCACTGAGCCATCTCACCAGCCCAAGGATTTATTTTATGTATGTGAGTTCACTGTAACTGTTTTCAGACACACCAGAAGAGGGCATCAGATCTCATTACAGACGGTTGTGAGCCACCATGTGGTTGCTGGGAATTGAACTCAGGACCTCTGAAAGAGCAGACAGTGCTCTTAACCGCTGAGCCACCTCTCCAGCCCTTGCACCCTCATTTTTATTTATAATATTTCCTTGCATGACAAACACATTCTGAGTCAGGCTCTCACATAGCTCGGGTTGGCGTCAAGGCTGGTATCTATTTTACCATGATCTGGACCTTCGCATCTCTTCCATCTGTCTCTGGAGTGCTGGGGTTACGGGAACTTGACACCTATACCTGTGGTTCAAGTCCAGGGCCTCATGCATGCTACACAAGGAGTCTACAACTGAGCCACCCTCAGCCCCAAGCTCTCTAATTATTGGTCTCTCTCTCCTTTTCCCTGTTTTTTGGCGTGTGTATGGGGTTGAATCCAGGGTCTCATTGACACCAGGGTCTACATTGGTACTCTACATCTCAGCTCTATGGCCCAGCTTCCAGCCTCCAGCAAACAGTGTGATCATTCCTCCCTTTATAGTTGAGCCTGAGTTCTTTTCTAGTTTTGTTGTAAATGGCACAGCGATGGGCATCTCTCATGTAGATATCAAAGGTCATCCTCTTCTAGATTTCCAAGTGGTAGATTCTCTCATGTGGCTCTGTATGATCTCTCTGGATCCATAATGGCAGTGTGTGGCACCTGGATCTGTGGTTGAGGGAAGAGCTGGGGCACTCTTACATCTTCTGTAGAGTCTCTTATGATTTGTACAGCTGTTTGCAAAGAGCCTTGTCCCCTGGCCAGCACTGAGTGATCACACTGAAAACCTTGCAGGTGACCGGTGGGTGGGACAGGTGATAGCTCAGTGGGTAGAAGTATTAGCCATGAAAGCTGGGTATCAGGAGCCCCTGTAAAAGGATGGAGATGGTGCCTGTGTCTGTAGTTCCAGCTCCCACTGTAAGATGGGAGGCAGAGACCAGAGGATTGCTCTGAAGCAATCCGGGACTCTCAGCTAGCCTGGAGCAGATCTTTGAGGACTAGAGGCAAGAAATGAGAGAACCACTGGGCGTGGTGGCACACGCCTTTAATCCCAGCACTTGGGAGGCAGAGGCAGGCGGATTTCTGAGTTCGAGGGCAGCCTGGTCTACAAAGTGAGTTCCAGGACAGCCAGGGCTACTGAGAAACCCTGTCTCGAAAAACCAAAAAAAAAAAAAAAAAAAGAAGAAATGAGAGAACCTTCCTTAGCAAGGTGGGGGGAAAGGTGTCCTCCAGCATCCACACACACCCTATGGGTCTGAACACACACAGACACACACTAGCATACACACATACAGACACACTGACATACGCATGTGCGCGTGCACACACTGACACACAGACACATTGGCATAGACACACACACACACTGACATAGACACATACAAACATACTGATATACACGCACGCTTACACACACTCAAACACACTGACAAAGAGACACACTGACATAGACACACACACACACAATGACACAGACACACAAAGACACATGACACACATACACATAGACACACAAACAGACACACACATGGACGGGGCTGTGACTCAGTAGTAGAACACTTGGCTCACATGTGTAAGGCCCAGGATTTGATTCCTAGAATAATAATAATAGTTTTTTAAAGGAGGAGGAAGCAAGCTTGCCTCAGTATCTCCTTTCCTCAAGATTTAAACACTGAGTTGAGTTTTTGGCCCGGAGTGCTTTCCAGAGTTCCGTCCTGGGAAAGGGGTTCAGAGCCCACTGCTGGGGCACTGAGGTTGAGTTCTCCTTGGAGAGAGGCCTTGCTGAGGATGAACTGGAGTTCTGGAGAGTACAGACTGATCAGTGTGTGTGTGCATGCTGGCTGAAGACAGTTGGGATGCCAGGGTCTATGGATGCTACTCTCCTTCACTCCCAACAGACTAGCAGCCCACCAACCACACCCAGCCCTCCGTGTAGTCCTGAGGGACCTGCCTATCCACCCAGTGGTATAAACAGGGCCGGGAGGGATTATTTCTATTGCTTCATCCTGTCTGTCCATCTAGCTGGAATACAGACCCTGGAGAGAAGCATTCTAGATACTAGGAGGTTACAGGACCAAAGGTTTGGTGGGGACCAGGCCCAGAGCACACTGACCTGTCCAGGCAGTCATTTGTGTAGAAGAGTGGAAGAGTGACCTTGTTTATTCATGCCGCTTTGTAAATCTCTCACCTAAGAGATACCCAGCATGTTTTGGTGCACCCCCTGCCCCCCGAAAGCCTCTTTAAACCATCACACTCTGGTGGCTGTGATGGTCCACGCGGTATCCTGTGTACTGTAAGCAATTGTGCCATGGGAAAGGGACCACAGACAGGATCCTCACAGAAGCATCCATTGGTCTTACCCCGAACCCTGTGCTGAGTGCTGGGCATGGGTGTCCGGGGTGGGAGTGTCTGTATGGGTGTGTCCGGGGTGGGAGTGTCTGGGGTGGGTGCTCTTGCCTTTTCTGAACTGGGAGTGATGCTTTCCCAGCAGTCCATGGCATTGCTGTCACTCTTGTGGGGAAGGTGGGTGGGGCAATACTGAGCTTCCCCTCCCCCCACAGAGCTTTGGGAAAGGCCAAACTCACCCTTAGGGCCTTTCTGTTCCTGTGATTGAGATATGGGGGAGCCGCCTGCCCAGCTTCTGAGGTTCTACTTCCTGGGTCTCTGGCTGCAGGCTGAGGGACTAGCGCCTTCAAATAAGGGTGGCCTGTGTCTAGGACAAGTCTCCCTTGGGCAGTCACTGAAGCCCCTCTTCTCTGATTTACCTCTTCTGGGAGCAGGAAGCCAATTAATTGTGACAAATGGGTAGCAAGAAGACACTTCACAGAAGCACTGTATACATATTTTCTTTTCTTTATTAGAAAGAGGTCTCTACATTATAGCCACCTCTCTCCGTTACTTTACACGCTTCTCTTTTTCCTTTTCCCCTTAGAATACTGTACAGCTGACCCAAGGCAGGAAAATACAAACCAGCATATTTAAACCCGAACAAGGTCGTATGAACGAACAAGCAAAGCGAAATGTCTGTGGGTGGTTTAATTACAGGACAAACAGCATAAATAAAGCATCAGTCATCGGGAAACGTAAAGTCATGGAATGAGGTAATATCAAAATGCCCGATTGGCGACCCACCTCTGGAGAAGCTCTCACTGGGCTTCTGCCTTCTATGTGTGGCCAGGCAGGCGAGATGGCCTTCCTCGCCCCTACCCAGAAATGTGCCAGCGGTGCCCTGCCTTGTCTGGGGTTTCATTTTTTTTTTTTTTTCAAAGAAGGTCCTGTGGCAAGAAGAAGACTCAAGGTGGAACTGGGGGAAGGAAAGAAGAGGGTCCACCCTTAGGCTGTTTTAACGGGCCAGTCACCTTCTGTGCCTTCCTGGGACTCAACACTCTTTCAGTCCTCAGGGCTCAGGGCTGGAGCACCAGTTCTCATCTTAGAAAGTGGTACATTTTAGAAAAAAAAAAAAAAAACACAAAAACTACCCCCTGGGCCCCCCTGAACCCCACCACGAGGGGAGGGAAAGGGATGGTTTTACATACAAGAGAAGGATGATTTTCAACAGGAGGTGCAGGCATCTTTTCCCTCTGATCACAAGGATGTTTTGAAGGTATCTTTTGCCTGTCTGTCACACAATAGCCAGGTCTCTCTACTTGACTACCCTGGTAAGGAAACTGCAGGACTTGGTTGGTGGGTGAACAATGTGCGTGCGTGCATGCAAGAACAGGAACTAGAAGCTACACGTGGGCTGGACCCCCAACTCACAGCACCCTTGGTCCCTTCCCTACCCATCTGGGTGAGCCTGGGGGGCCGAGCATCTTCTGAGCACATCAGCTGTGGACAAAGGGCTGTTTACAAATTCTGTTTTGGTGCATGCCCTCAGTGAGTCCACCTGAGCCACGCAGGAGGCTATGCTTTTCTTCCTGCAAGCATTTGAGAGCCATCTCTAATACCCACACTAACATGTGGGCTAGTGTGGACCCAGGCCTGAACCCAGACACTGCTATACAATGTGATCCTACAGCAGCTGTTCCCAGCAACAGTGTATTAAGGGGCTCTCCTCAGGACCTAATCCCATCCCCCACCCACTCACACCTCTTGGTTCCTTCATTTTACCCGCAACAAGACAAAGGCCATGTCATTCCCTGCACAGAATTCCAGATCAGTCCTCCCTTTGGTGGGAGAGTCTATCCTATGGCTTGATTCCTGACCCCTGGGGGCTCCCCAAAAGATGCCACATGCCCAGCAAAATAAAGACAAGCCCTGAGCTGACCCCCCCCCCTCTCTCTCTCTCTCTCCCTGAGGCCACTTGCTTGGACCCTAGAGTGGCTGCCAGTGCTGGGTATCCACACCCACCTGAGGCTCACTATGGAAGAGGAAGGCCTCAGTTAAGATGCTCTGACCAGACAGGAGCAAACTCAAACTAAATACTGTTCTTCTATAGGAAACTTGGCCTCTTGAGACGAGGGGCGGGAGGTCAGCTTCTCCCTGGACCCTCAGTGTGCACTGCCTTGGGCAGGGAGCCACCAGGCTTATGGCACTTAAGCAGGCCTGACCCAGATCTGCTAAAACCTAAGGACACAGAGCCTTGTTGGCTGTCTAGAATTATCCATAATGAAACCTTCTCTCACTGCAACTCTGACCCAGGGTCCAAAGAGCAGCAGGCCCAGAAACTAAATGGGGTCTCAGCAGCTGAAAGAGCCCTGTCAGGGCAGGACTTCTGAGCAGGAGGAGACGGTGTCTCTTCAAACACTGAGGCCCCAGATGGTATCTTTCCCCATGAAGTGAGAGATGAGCCCCGACTCCAGGCTGGACTCTCTAATCAACTGTCCCTGCTTCTTGCTTCCAGGGGTGGGATTAAAAGCCCATGGTCTATGGTCGACTGCGGGGTGGCACCAGAAGAGTAGCCTGGCCTCTCCCCTTCCCTTTCTCACCTCTCAAGAAGGAATGCAACATTCACCTCAGCTGCTTAAAGAGAAGGGCCTAAAACAGGCCAGATACAAAGAGTTGGGTCATGTGGTTCTCTTAGACCGGATATGACTTGGTCCTGTTATGAACCAGGCACACATCTTGGTGTGCTGCTAGCCAGGGCCTGGCAGGAGTAGGACCACTTAGAATCTAAGAGACAATGGAAAGAGAAGGTGGCACACTGGGCACCAATGGCCCTGGTAGCTTTCTGGTGAGTGACAAGGCAGAAATGGCCTCCAGCTGTGCCCTTCACAACAGAAGCAGTGGGGGATAAATTCTGTTGTTATTTTTATTTTTTTTTAAGCAGAGATGTTCATCCATGTCACATTTCCTCCAATTCCTTCCTGCTTTTTAATTTGTTTGCTTCAAAGTCATAAATACAATCCTGGGGGGGATTTCTAGCAAAGCCTTGGGGACCTTGTAGGATGTGAAGGATGGAGACAGACGAGCAGAGGAGAGCCCACCAAAAGACAAGGACTGGCTTCTCAGAGAGGTCAGCCTCTCGGGAGTTTGGAGGCCCTGATGACACACCTCCCAGCTGTGCTGTTGTGGGGTGTCTCCCGGAGGGACAGAGATGGAGCATCTCAGGCATGAAACAGTGTCAATGCAGGGAGGAGGGGCAGAAACCTTGGCAACCAAGAGCACAAATCAGGCTCATGGCCAGTTAAGTCTCCGGCTCACCAAGTTTAGACACAAACTCACTGTGGGTCTTGACAGAGAAAGGAGGATGTTACAGAGTGCCCTGGGGTTCACTCTCCGGCTAAGCTCCTCGGGATAGAGGCAGTAAAGCCCAAGACCTGAGGTGTTATGATGCTCAAAGTTAAAGGGAAGAGGGCACTGACAGAGCATGTATGCTCCTTGAGTGAGCAAGCGTGCTCACCCCAGCAGCCTCATGGTAGGAACCACAGGGAGGAGGAGGCTTGATGAGCCAACAGCATAGGTACGAGGTTGCAGGAAAGGAGGCTCGTCTTAGGCTTGAGTGACACTTGGGGACAGTAGGAGAGCAGTGCTTAGCTCTTTGTAAAACCAGACGGACCATTAGAGTGGTTTCTCAGAATGGGGCTGCTCTCCCTCCTGACACTGTTCACGGCCTGGGGGAGGGTATCAGAAGCTTAGCAGAGGTAGCCCCAGGTGAGCCTGGCATGTGCCTGGTTCTATCAGTGACTCCCCAGGACAAATGACAGATAAGTCACAGGCCCCTTTGCCGCTGGTCCCAGTTGGGAACTTCTCAACGAGAAAGGAGATTCACCTCTAACAGGAAGGCTTGGGCCTGGTGAGAGTGTGGGCTCAGCTCTAACAGTGTGTCTGGAGTGAGAACGCATGTGTTCCCCCCACTTAACCAGCTTCTCTGACTTTTCCCACTTCCTTTCTTGATTTGAGCAAGTCAACCGGGTGACTATCTCATTCTGATGTGCTCTTTAAAAAGCGCATTGCATTAGGGGAAGTGTTTGCTACTGGGACTGCCATCCATAACCCTGTCCCTGTTTCTCCCAGCCTTGGTGTCATCATGAAAATGGGAACAGGAAGGCTGTTGTTGAGGGAAGGACCTGGTGTGAAATACAAGTACAGTTGAGCCAAGTCTCTCCTTTATCTGCACAGAAAACCCTGGAGGCTCCGCTACCACCCTTGTATCTATTGCCACAACTCAGGCTTATGAAAAGTGGGCTACTCTTGGACAGTTCAGCATGGCAAAAACTGGCAGGGGAGGGGGCCGTGTGTTCCGAGGAAGAACTGATGGTGTCAGGGAGGGAGGAAGGGAGGGAACCAGAGCGAGCAACTGCGCATTCAGGCAGCGGAGGATGATGTGAAACAAGGAATCATTCGGGAAAATATCATATTATAAACACACAGTAATATGTACACACTCATATACACCCCGAAGAGAGGCCTCACAAAGGACTCCGCTTCCTTTCTGAAGTAGGCTCCCCTACGACAGAAGCATTCCTAGTGGGGATTAGCTACACTGAAATAATTTAAGAATCTCATTTATACTCTATCTGTGTTCTCTATAGAAGTCTATGGTAAAGGCTACGTGGAGGCGTATGCGGATCGCGGGGTCGGATGCTATAGCATTCTTCAAAAATAGGCAATGACAGCTTGTTTTCTCTATTCACATTTAAAGTAACAACACAGTGATGGAGAGCAGGAAGAGAAACCAAACGCAGGGCTTATGGAACTGAGCTCAGGGGCCTCAGACCCGCGGCTTGCGCATCTGTGACATTTCTGGATCCCGGTCAGTTCCGGCTGTGCCCAGACCGGAGAGCCCCACAAGACACGCACCACATATAAAGGCTGTGTGAAGCTTCACTTTCCTTCCCATCTACTTTACATTTGTTTTTTGTTTTCTTTTTTTAAAAAGTTAAAGAGGAGGAAAAACTCTTACAAAATATAAAGTTCAAATATATAAGCATAGGGAGCGTCTCCACAGGCTGCCGTGGTGGCTCTGCCCAGCGTCCTGTCTTCCAGTGTGATGGACTTCTCCCTGCCACACTGTCACGGGGGCGGGGGGCTCTCTGGCAAGGCTGTCCCAATTTATTTTTTTAAGAACTAAATAGTGTCACGGTTTGGTGTTCCTGTCTGATCACCGTGCTGAAGGTGTCCGGTATCTGATGAGCCCTGTGACCTATGGTGGCAAATCGGATGTTAGAGCCAGACGGGCCGTGCCGGGCGGAGTCTACAGACTCTCAGGAGCCGGCTGGGCCAGAGCCGCTAGCAGCTGCTCACAGGGTACCTTCGTGGGTCTGGTGTTTTGAGAAATCACCCCTTCTTGCCACAGCCCCTCGGTCTGACTAGGAAGATGGTCTTGGCTCTAAAACTGGGCTCTGGGATGAGGGCTCATACCCTCCTTCCCCTCCCTGCTTCCTGTCCTGACTTTAATAAGCAAATTGTGCCACCGACTTATTCTGATACGCACCTTTTAAAAAGCTGTTTATCACATTAATGGAAGTGTTCACTGCTGGGAGTACTTCCCACGGACAATGATCTGTAACCCTCTGAGCTCAACCAGTTGCATGTTATTAGTTCCCATCCAGCTCAATTTATAAATTAACACGGGTGCCATTTGTCTGTGCAAAAATCAATGCATATTTATGAACTTCTTTTATTCAAATAGATTTTCACACATCTTATCTACGACAGAAACCTGGGTAATCCAGACCTTGTGGACTGAGGCCTGACACATCAGTTGTGGCCAAAGTACAGAAAAATCTCTTAGGAAAAAAAAAAGTCTTTTATGTATTTAGTTTTGGAACATATTTGAAAGCTGTTTTCAGCCGAATTCATGATTTCGTTTAGAATTTCCAAGTGACTCTTTATTTACTTATTTATTTATTTTCCATTTTGTTTTTGCACCAAGTAAGGGGACTGAAGTCAAATAATACCCGGCAACTGATTTCCTCTCTTTGGACTGAAAAATTAAACAGATACTAAATTATGACAGTGAATTTAGAAAGGAGGGCTCCAAGGGCTGGAGAGACATGTCTAGGATAATATGATGCTGCTAGGCGCACTGCAATCATATCGTGGCAATCACCGGAGCGTGCCGTGTAACTACCTCCTCGGCTAATATGCCTTCTTCCCGGTGATGACTAATCACGTTCTATTAAACAGCGGTAATGCTGGAGGAACTCGACTATACAAGTGTAATGAAGCTGGTATTCTCCCTGGACAGATTAGCTACAACTGATTTGACACCTACCATCATAGGGGCTTCAGACCTGACAAACTGTGCTTGCTTCTGATTTATGCCGTCAAGCTCCCCCGAGAAGACGTGAAATCCAAGCCTCCTTTTGGTCGAGGTGAAATGTACTGATGTGCTTAACTGCCAGCTAGGGGACGCTGCCCCTTCTCCTTGCTACCCCTCCCCCTGCCCCGTCTCCAGGCCACTGGAACAGGGGTCCCCCGTTGTTGTGTGCTATCCTCAAAGCCGGGAGGTGGTCGGTCCTCCTATGTTGCTTCTGGAGGGTGGGGAAAGAGTTCCGTCCTGTGGCCTGCAGCCTCCTCTTCTCCCCTTGAGGATGTCCAGGTCGGGAGATTTCAAGTGCGGTGAGTGAGTGGCAGGTAGGTGGAAGGCTTCCACCAGGAAGAGGGAGGGAACTGAGGGACTCACGTGGTGGTTGCAACTTCCGGAGCAGGTGGGCGTGGGATCCCAGGTGCAGCGTTGGCTGAGCTCAGATGACACTGGGCGCCCTCCCGCTACTGTTGTTCCTGCTGTTGTTCTTCCTGGACAGGTTAGGGGTAGCCATGAGCACAAAGCGCTCGTCGGGGCAGCCATACTGTAGAAGCACATCAATACACTCCTGGCTGGAGGCCTGCCGGGCATAGGCCAGTGCTGTGTTCCCGTGGGCGTCTCGGGCCATGACGTCCACTCCGTACTGTAGAGGCAACAGAGCACTCATTAGTGTCCCTGGGGATCTGAGGGGACGCAAGGATACCACACAACCTTAAATCTACACACGGACTGAGCTGGGGTAGACACCTGGCGTCCAAGGAGCCAAAAACCAATGTTCACATGTTGTTTAGAACAGGCTCTGTACCTGTTAGGAAAGGAAACTCCGCCGCCTCCCCCCACCCCCCCACCAGCATCACAAACAGGTCAAAGAGGACTCCAAGTTGGCTTTCTAATCATACATCTACGGAGAAGGACAGAAAGATGGCTCGGAGGGCAAAGGCTCTTGTCAAGACTGAAATCTGAGTTTGATCCACAGAACCTACATTGCTGAAAGACAAAATGAACTTCATGAGCGCGCATACATGCACCCAGATGCATTAGTTTTTAGCCGCATTGTATCTCCGTCACCAGAGTTGAAACAGAGGGTATTAGTGGCTGATATCTCTGAGGTGTTTTTAGGTAACTGCCTGGGAACGTTACATTTTGTGTTATGGAAATAAAAATTCAAAGGTTTGGCAGAGGGACTTCTAGAACCCTTTCAAGTTATTTATGCCCCTTCCCCCAGAAGATGACGATGAAGACCAGGTAGGTCCCTTCCCCCCAAAATGCTTGATCTGAGAGACTGTTAGAGAGACACTTGAGAACCTCTAGCAAATGAGTGTCAGTTTCATTTCTGTTCTGTACCCAGCCTCTCCCCACCCCCTGTTCTATACCCTCAGGCAGGCAGCTAAGTCTAGACGGAAAGTTCAAATCCTGCTAGGGTCAGTTTTTAGGCACGGCCTTCTCCCCAGTTGCTGTCCCAGGGAGAACTCCATGCATGGCAGAGAGGAGAGCGGGGTCAGACCCCACAGAGGCTCCGCCCCTGTTGGGCATGTGGTGGGCACTGCAGCCACTTACCCAGATCAGCAGCTGAGCCAGGACCACATTGCCCTTGCGACAGGCCAGGTGCAGCGCTGTGCGACCGTCTCCTTCCCCACAGGTCTCATTCACCTCATCCCGGGACCCATGTGCCAGAAGTAGGATGACAGTCCGCAGGTCTTCCTCGGCAGTGGCACGTAGCAGTTGCTGGCCCAGGGAGAACTCTGTGCATGGCAGTGGGGCCAGGAAGAGTTTCTGCTCATACTTGGCCCGGATCCACCTTTCCTTTTCTTCCCTGTGAAAAGTCACCACATAGGCATCCGTTAGAATTGCGGCTGGAACCTCTGTTCTGGCAGCTGCCGTGGTTAGGAAGCCCAGGAAGGGAGCAGAGTCAGTCTCCCCTTCCAATACAGCCCCCTTGGGGGTGCTTGATTCGTGGTTCCAGAATTGGTACTCTTCTGCCTGCAGGATCTACTCCCAGTTTCAGAGCCAGAACCCCTGACCTGTGAGCACAGCCCTCTGCACCATGCATGGCCTGGGGGCCTGCATCAGTGCAATACAAACGTGGCGGAAGGAAGGGATCCCACAGCAAGATGTGCTTATATTGACCAAAAAGTAAGGTCCCAGGTGAGCTGCTCCTGTGCTCTAGGGCTGGCAAGTGACCAGGACTAGGGGTAGGGCAGCAGAGGCCTCATCTGAGGTATGGTGTCCCTTTTGCTCTTAGTTCACTGGCATTCTGGGATGGAAGCGTGGGCGAGGGTATCCCATCACTTCCAGCTGGAGAAACACTGAAGATTCACACATATCTTTGGGGACTTGTGAAAGGCTTAAAGGGAGGGTACAGAATGTTGATCTCTGAGAATAAGTGTTCCAGGGCCCAGCTTCAAGGGGAAAAAGTGGGCAGCCTCTGAGGTTAGAGCAAAGCTAGGGACAAGAGGGCAGGGTGAAGCTGTTAGGCTGATGGACATAGTGTCTTGTCTCCAGGTCCCAGCACGGCCTGGAGACTAGGAGCATCAGAGGCCTGGCCCCTCCCCCAGGGTCTAGCGATCTTTTGGGAAGTACTGCAGATGAGGAAGGGGTGGAAGAGGAGGGAGAACACACCCTAGGGCGCTGTGTTTATAGAGAGATCAAGAAGGTAGGCTTGCTGGGCACAGTGAAGTGGACCTTTAATCAGAGCACTCAGGAGGCAGAGACAAGTGAATCTCTATGAGTTCAAGGCCAGCCTGGTTAACATATCCAAGTTCCAAGTCAGCCACAGGTACATAGTGAGCGGGTCCGTCAGCTGACTTTAGGTTCTGGGATAGATGTGGGTGCAGAGTTCTCAAAAACCAAACCAAAACGAGAAAGGATGAGGCATTGAACTCCAGGTCTCCCGATTCTATTCCTCTTTAGGATAAGGGATGAGATAGGTAGGTAGGTTGGTGTGTGTGTGCATGTGTGTGTGTGTGCGTGCGTGTGTGATTTCATGAGTAACCCTCAGAGTTTTCCCAGCAGCCTGTGATGTGTTCCCGAGGCCTGAGCGCTGCTATTTCATGAGGGTGATGGGGAGAGCAAGCAAATCCCACACATATGGACAGACTGTAATTATCTCAGACTTCAGTAAGACCCCGACTCAGTGACTTCTGAAACCCAGAGCCTCTTGGAACAATAATGAGAGTGCAAGCTACTGGCTGCAGGGAGGAATCCGGGCGTCCCCAACCCTCCAGAAAGAAAACTCATTCCATTCCTGCTTCCAAGGCCCAGAAGAAAGGCCTCGTTTACACCTCTGCACAGTGTTTACACTGCGCCTGGTGACCTAGTGTCAGGTTAGTCCTAATCTGTTTTTAAATACTTAGGCAAACAGACTCTTCCAGGAGTAAATCTGGATTAGTTTTGCTTCACTTCCTGGTACATGTGAGTGACCCCCAAGTGACCCCTGACTCTTCATTCAGAGACTTCCAGGACAAACACTTGGCTGCAGCTGAGATGAACTGGCTCCTAGATCTCTGCAGAGAAGCCCCTCCTGGGCATCCTTACCTAGGCTGAAAGGTGGTGGTGGGGCAGCTAGGGAATGCAAGACCCAAACCGCTGTGGTTCACGCTCTGCTTTAAAAGCTTGTTTATAACACGTCAAGCATTTGTTGAGGTAGTTCATAAATCAGGAAGGAGAAAGAGCAAGCCGTGAGTTAAATGAGAAGGGCTAATGGTGTAGGAGACGTCCAGACCTCCGGTTTCCAATCTGCTAACTCTCATTTTTGGGTAGGCATTAAAATCACACTGTCTTATTCTGCTCCAGTTGATTTTAAAAGTCATTGCCAGATCACCCAGGGGTAACGGGAGAACTTAACATCAGAGCTCGGGTCTTAACTGCGATGATTAAAATTTCATTTTAATATTCAAATACCCAGCCAAAGACTGAGCACAGATTCCTGCCTCCGCCAAGGACAATCTCTAGACCTGCCGGCAGTGTGGCTTTAGTTTCAGATGGAAACAGAACCCTGCAGTGCCAACTGCTGAGTGGGCTCCTTGGCTTTTGAGCTCACCAGAAGTCTAAGAGGCCACAGGCTTCAGGCTTGCACCAGACCTGACTGTTATTTATTTATTTATTTGTAGTTGAAATCCATTTAGGAGAGAAAGAGTCAGGCCCAGGGCAATGGAAGGTTTATGGGAGTTCAGCTGCTCCCATCAACTCCCATGTACTCCCTGTTGTTCACAATCTGTCTTCTGTGGCCACTGCCCACACTAACAAGTGCACCCCAACACGTGGCTCGGTGAGCTTTGTCCAATGGCTGTTGGGAAGGCAAAGGGACCCACTGATGCTGTGAGGCTGTGCTCTCTCTCCTTTGAGAGAGAAAGAGAGAGGTCTCGAGGTCTCAGCACTCACTCTTCTCACCCTCTTCTACTTGGAAACTTGTTTTGCCATCTGTAAAATGGGCTCATTTGAGTCAGGGCTGTGGAGATCTAAGATCTCTCGTGTGGTCTATACACTGGCCACAGTGGCCCTTCTATAAGCGGCAAACTGTAGAGAATCTATCTCTACTGTCCCTGTTTCAGTCATGGCCAGGCACACAGCACTCACCAGTGTGGTGTCTGTGGTGGGCAGGCGGGGATGGAGGTTTCTAAAGAAGATGGGGAGTAGCAGAGCTCATCACACTGAGCATGGAGAAGTGGGTTGCTCTAGGCCACGGGCCTACTGAGTCCCTTAAGGGTGTGGCGACCCTGGACTTCAGGGCAAGGGTCTTGGCTAGGTTAATGATCCCATGGCTGTCAGTGTGTCTGGGGTTAGGTATGGGACGTATGTATGCAAGAGCCTGAGAGGCCCAAGGGTCCTCATTGTCATGGGCCAAACTGGTTGACCCCAAGTTCACATTTTGAAGCTTTAGCCACCAGTGTGGCTTTGTCTGGTCTTTAGGGAACAGATTAGATTAAATGGGGTCCTTGTGGTGGATCTCCACTCCACTATGGCTGAGGTCCATATAGTCATCAGCCACCCTTCTCCCTCTATGCACAGCACAAGGGCCATGTGACCCAGGCAGAGGCTTCCCCAGACGAGAACCCAGCCATTACACCTTGATCTTGTACCAGGCACTTCCGTTCCTGAAGCTTGCACAATATTTTGCTATGGCGGTTTCCCCATCCGTCCCCTCAGCTCTCACCAGTGTGAGGGGACGCTCTGACCACAGTCTCTCTTCTGTTCTGTCAACATCACTACCCTAGGAGACCACAGTACCAGAGCACCATGGACTCCAATTGTTACTCTCAGGGACTTGGCCATGTGCTTCACTGTCCCCAAGGAAGGCCAGTTCAAGAGCAGCAGAGCTGGCAGTAGATCACCTCGCCCCATTCCAATGCCCTGGAGGACCACTGCTCACAGCCTCTGTTAGCTAATGAGCTAAAAAATGACTTATTGGCTCGGCTGCCATCAGCAGGGAGGAGGGGCTGGCCCCTCATCAGGTCTTGGTGCTGACACACCTTTAAATAAATCAACTGCAGGGAGGAGGGAAGGAGGGAGGGAGGGAGGGAGGGAGGGGGTGATAACCTGTCAGAAGACAGATACCAACCCCATCCCTAAAAACACAAAGAGATGTGTTCAGGAGATACCCTCTCCTCCCTGAAATGGAGCCCTTTGGGAGCGGCCCCCTGCCTCCCTCTGGATCTGACTATAATTGCCTGGTATGTAAACCACAGGCTAGCGGTGGAGTTAGAGAATGGGTGGGACAGGAGTGCAGAGCTAGAAGTGTCTATTGGTCTCAGCCAATGGTGCTCTGATAGTATAGCTTGGTGGGTGGACAAAGCTACTCCTGACCTTAGGGAGGGGTGACCTGGGTACGCCCCCAGGTGCCACCACAGATGCAGTTGCCTATGTCTTGGCTGGTTTTATACCAACTTGACACAAGCTGGAGATCTTTTTTTTTTTTTTGGTTTTTCGAGACAGGGTTTCTCTGTGTAGCCCTGGCTGTCCTGGCACTCACTTTGTAGACCAGGCTGGCCTCGAACTCAGAAATCCGCCTGCCTCTGCCTCCCGAGTGCTGGGATTAAAGGCGTGCGCCACCACGCCCGGCAAGCTGGAGATCTTAGAGGAAGAAGTCTCAGTTGAAAAACGGCCTCCATAAGATGGGCTAGAGACAAGACTGTAGAGTATTTCCTTAATTAGTGATTGACAGGAGAAAGGCTCAGCCATGTGGGTGGGGGCTACTTCTGGACTGGTGGCCCACCGTTCAATAAGCAGGCTGAGCAAGCAATGTGAGCAAGCCAGTAAGTAGCACCCCTTGGTGGCCTCTGCATCAGCTCGTGCCTCCAGGTTCCTGGCCTGTGTGGGTTCCTTTCCTGACTTCCTTCAATGATGGACTACAATGGGTTAAGTGTAAGCCAAATAAGCCCTTTCCTCCTCAAGTTGCTTTGGTCATGGAGTTTCATCATAGCAATAGTAAGTCTAACTAAGCCACCTGGGCCATGTCTTCCTTGAGGCATGGAAGCCAGAGCATGAACATGGCAGCTGGTAACATGAAATGCCAAGTGACGTCCAAACTGAGAACACGGCGAGGGAAGGGGTGGACCACAGCTTCCTGATGGCCTGCGGGCAGAAGTCAGAGGTCACAGGTGTAGGACCACTGACTTTGTGGTACCAGAATTGAGGTAAAAGCCACCAGATCTCAGGATGGGGACTGAGACAGACACAATCTACAATTGCTGCTGCGGGTGAAGGAAGACAGGAAGTCAGGGCATGCAGAGGACTTTGTCACTTCTGTGGAGAGGTGGGACAGGAGCTCTTCACTGTGTGCAGGCTACACTGGAGCCCAAGGGTCTGCTCCTCACATGAGTCGCATCAATTGCAGGGCTTGTCACCAGGACAAAGCCAACCACATGACGGCACTATTGATTGCCATGATAGTAATGACTGTGACATGCCTGTACTCAAGTGGCTGAGGCTGTGCCCGGTGAGGCACGTACCATTTCTAGCTGCCTAACACTGGTATCCGGGCTTTGTTCCCTATCCCCAAGTGAGCAGACACTCAGCATGAGTCCATGAGGGTACTGCCTCACCACCTCTGTAAGCAGAATGCTCTGCACATACGTGTCCCTCACCCCCGACTCCTCTGTGGAAACCACATCCCCCAAAATGATGGTCTTCTGAACCAGGGTTTTGAGGGTGATATTGTTCAGCCCAGCTGGGTGGGGGGTTAGCTTAGTGGCTAGAATGTGGGAGATCCTGGGCCCTGCCCCCAGTTCCTCAAATAAATGCTTCAGTCCAAGACATTTGTTACCCCACCCACTAAGACCAAGAGGAAGACCTAGCCTCCTCACTTTTATTTATAGCTGCATGGGCCAAGTGGTAGGGATGGGTCATGAGTCCATGGACAGATGCTGGAGTAGAGCTGACAGAGGGTATCAGGGTTGGGTTGAGCAGAGAGTGGGTATAATCATCATGGCTGTCCTGTTAGGTACAGGATCAGGAGGGCTCCTGCTGTCACCGCTGAGGGCAGCAGATACAGATCGTCTCGTCTCTGCCACCACAATCGCTTCAGGTTTTCCCTCCTAGCTTTCTTCCTTACTGAGATTATTTCACTATCATTAGGAACACTAACCAACCAACCAACCAACCAACCAACCAACCAACCAACCAACCAACCAGAACACCAATGTGCAGAACAGGTATAGAATAGAGAGGAAGAAAATGACAACCCAGTGTGTGAGGAGGGTGGGCTAAAGCCACTGTCTAAGGCTAAAACCCACCAAGTGGGACTCTACTGCTAAGGACTGTCATTTGAGCACCGGGGGAGGCCTGGGAGAGGCAGAGGTCATGCTGTGTGTGGAACACCCTTCTTAGAGAAGGGGTCTTGTTAGTTTTTTTGGTTTTGTGAGACAGAGCTTCATGTAGGCCAAACTAGCTTTGAGCTCACTACCCTGCCTCTGTCTCCTGAGTGCCGGGGTTACAGGTGCATACTGCACACCATGTCTGGTTTTATACAGTGCAGAGAATCAAACTCCATGTATGCTAGGCAAACACTACAATAACTGAGTTCCACCCCCAGCCAGAGAGAGAGTCTTAACGCAACACCCGCTCTCCATTCCTGCTGCAAAGATGCCCCCCTCTCCGTTCCTACCGAGAAGCCCTTCTGACTGTCGCCAGCAGTGTTTCGGGTCTGGCAGGGAGGGCTCAGCACACTGCCAAGGGGTAAGGAGGTTAATGGGTTGATTCCCAGAAAAAAAGTTTTTCACAGAGCTTCTGACCGGCTTTCAGCACCGTCCTGCGGATGTCTAGGAGATGCGTCACTGAAAGGCAGACATGGGGGTGGGTGGCCAGACAATCCTGGGTCTTCAGGGAGCCCGTTGTCCTGGCTGGTGATAGTGCTTCTGGGCTGCTATGATGAGCTGTCCCTCGGGGGTGTGTAGTCCTCAGATGCCAGAATTCGCAATCCTGGTTTTGGAGGCTCTGTTGTACCAGGGGCTTTTCCCAGAAGTCTACTCGCTGTGAAGTCCTCTGAGTTGGTTCTTATTTGAACCTTCCTCACAAATGGTAAAAGACCAAGAAGTCATTTTGTGTTTGCACCTATCACCGCACTTCTGGAAACATCTTTGCTTCCTAAAGCATGGAAGGGGATTTTTTTTTTTTTAAATACTGATTTTATAGGCCATCCCGGAGGAACGAATGCCCTTGGGGTGGGGAGGTGAAACTGGAGGAGCCACACTTAGTCCTGAACTGGTGACAGATGAGGAGAGGAAGGACAGAGGAAGAAGAGAAAAGAAAAGGCTAGCAGCAAGGAATTTGCAAAGTGCTTCCTGCCTCAAGCTAAACAGGAACTGGGAGAGGAGGCATGGAAGACGGGGCTGGAACAATATGTTTGGAGAAAGAGGGGGGCTTCCTCCCTGCGGGGCAAGCCCAGGCCCGGGGCTTGCTGAGCACAGACCCCTGCTCCCACGCATGCCTTCTCCCGAGCTGCGTTGCTAGGGGTCAGGCCACAGCGGCGAGGATGGCCAACAAAGACCAGTGGATATTTATTCCTTAATTACTGAAAGCTTTTAAGAAACTGGCCACTGTAAATCCCACATGCAGGGAGCAGGAGGCAACAGACAAGAATTTATACTCACGGAGCAAAGACAAAATAAATATCTGGCTTGACTTTTGATCAATATTATGACTGTCTTTTGCCAACCTGCAGGGTATTTTATGAGCATGGGGGAACAGAACAGGATCATTATTAATTAAATAAAGTCAACTGTATTAGGCTTATTACTTCTTCGAGTCACAGTTAACTGTGCTGGGCCATGGGGTCCACAGATCTATAGGTAGGTCCAGGTCCAGGCATCAGAAGGTGACAAGTGCCTGTCCACGTGCTCCATAGTCACGGAGGTCATAAGGATTGAAGTACCTGGAGCAGTCCATGTGGCCCAGAGGGTACCTGGGTAATAGTGGGGTTTTAGATGGCTAAGTTTGGTCTCACCCTGGGTTCCTATCAAAGATTCGGCTGACACCTGGAGCCCCTCAGGGTCATGCGTTAGGAACACCAGGCCCTTCTTTACATTTGCCCCTAGGAGCCTCCTGGAGTGCTAGGACTCAACATCGGCAAAGGCCCAAAGACATCTCCTGGACAGGGCTCAGCAGCAGACAGACATTCCTGGAGTTTCCTTGTTAACTGCCAGGCCTAAGACCCTTCTAGCTCCAGTCATGGTGATCACTCCTTGTGACTCAAAACTGGAAGACAAACAGAGCAGATGGCCTGCACCCAGCCTGCAGGGGGCTGGGGAGAGGCAGGGGTGGGTTACAGTGCAAGGCACTAGGGGACAAGAGGCAGTGTAGGAACCACGAATAGCCACGTTCGTTACCAAAGCCAGCTGTACCTTGATCATGTCAGCTTTCAGAAGCACAAGAGACACATTTTCTTCCTGTAAACTACCTGGTCTGGCAGCAGCAAAGGACAAAGACAGGAGTCATACGACTGCTGAGCCCAGGTGCTATCCTCGGTCATTCCACCAACCCTTCCTTCATCCTCATTTGTACACCGGTAAAACTGGAGTCAGGTCAAGACGGCTTGTATGCCTTGCTCTCAACCTTAAATAAATACTGACAGCCTGGGGTGTGTGTGTGTGTGTGTGTGTGTGTGTGTGTGTGATGTGTCTGTAATCCCCGTTCTCAGGAGGTGAGGCAGGAGGATTGCTATGAGTTTGAGAACAGCCTGAGCTACAACATGATTCTAAGATGACTGACAGCCCTGTGTGTGTGTGTGTGTGTGCGCGCGCGCGCTGGGCTTCGGCTGTCTGCTCCGTGTGTTTCTAGTCACACTGGCTGTCCCTGTTGCTAACTTGAAGGAGAGTCCTAAGTCTGGTAGTCTGTAAGGAAACCCATCTTAGGCTGCAGAGTTTCTCCAAAACTCAGAATGGCAGAACCGAGGGAGGTATGATGTTTTTTATTTCTGCATTCTGATGAATCAGTCACTCTGAGAATCTAACAGCTTTTCCTAGTATTGGTCTTGGCAGAGGATGGTCTCCTGCTGGCTGGTTAGGTCAGCCACATCTTCCCGCCTGGAGCCAGCAGAGCACGTCCATTTGGATGCAAAACTCAACTGGAATTGTCCAGATCTCATCAGAGCATCAGGGGCAGGGTGAGAGAGCTGTACCTCTTGGCTGGCGCTGCCTCTAAGCAAGGCAATTCTGTTGCTGTACATCAGGCGTTGCTACCGTGTCCTAATGTATTAAGTGGCTAAGTACTGTGGTTTCAGATGGGATTCTGACAGTGAACCTCAGAGACCTGTCTCCCTAGGGATCACAGAAAGACAAGCTGTCTATGAGAACCAAGAGCCTGAGCAGCAGATACCCCAGGCACTGGCTTATGAAGGAGGCCAGAAACTCAGCTTGGTACCAAAGTACCAGCCCCAGGAGCTATGGCTAGACCCAGTCCCTTGACAAGCATGCTCAGAGCCTTTTCTCTAAGACCTCTGGAACACAGTAGCTCCTCAGTAAGCAACTGAAGATCAGGCCTTGTATTTCCTCAGTCCTGGGTTTGAATTCTCCCTTAAGACTCTGTAAAGTGAGCCGGGCGTGGTGGCGCACGCCTTTAATCCCAGCACTTGGGAGGCAGAGGCAGGCGGATTTCTGAGTTCAAGGTCAGCCTGGTCTACAGAGTGAGTTCCAGGACAGCCAGGGCTACACAGAGAAACCCTGTTTCGAAAAAACAAAACAAAACAAAAGACTCTGTAGAGTGGTATCAGGCTCATGGGAATACAAGATGTCCATATAGTGAAAATGGGGAGAGGGTACTGGGGTGTGCTTGATGAGGCGCAGGCCAGAGATGGGGTGGCAGGGTGTCTGAGGAGGAAAGTGAACCAGGAGCGAGTGTAGGCTGAGGCCAGGGAAGCCCCGGAAGAAAAGCATCAGACAAGGTTGACCGCCTCAGATGACACAGGATTGGCAGCACTGCCGTCCTGCTTAGGGCGGACAGGCACTTGGACCAGGCACTCGGGAAGATCAGCAGGTGGTTGGGATGGATACACCATGGAACTTGATAGTGAGCTGTCACTGCTTTGGATGACCTTTCTCCTTTTCCTGGGAGGTCGTGGGGAAGACACAACAGGAAAGGACAGGGTTTCTGGTTAGCAATGAAGAAGAGGAGGCCCTCCATAAAGCTGGGACACAAGAGGCAGCAGCGATCACGAGCCCCCTTGGAGATGGATGCTCAGGAGGCTGGGTACAGGGAGCAGAAACCCAGGTGTGGACTAGCAGACAGGAGGATACCAAAAGCACTTAGAAATCTAAGTTCCAAGCAAACTACTTGAGGAAATGCCTCACTGTTAGAGAAAGGAAAAGGCCACTTTGCCCCCGAATCAGCCAAGATGCGATGCCAGCATTTCCCTCTGTCTTATTTCTACCCTAGAGTAAAATAACACAATGAGGGACACAAGCACTTAGGAACCCAACCCCAGTTTCACCTCTTAAACACAATTTCTCTAGGTGTCTCTTAGCTCCTGTGTGCTTGCATGGATGGGGAGGCTTTTCAGTTAAACTAGGTGCAGACACAGTAGATACTTCTCAGTCTTGATACTGGGAAGAAAGGAAAGAACTGTCTATTTTAAGGCATAAATCCAAGAAATTTGTGCCAGGCAAGGGTGAGCCTGGGCAAGTGGAGCGAGGCAGATCTAGATTCCGTGTAATGTGGCATGAAACGCAGCTAGACCTCGGCAGCCCTCCCGGCTGCCCTGGTGGTGGAGCCCCCATCACAGCGAATTAAGTCCGCCATAACAGTGGCTGATGTGATGGGCTTTGGAATGCACTGCATCATAAACATATAAGGGAAGAGAAATGGCCCTTTTCCTCCACCCGGGATAATGGAAGATGGATGCAATCCCTCCCCTGGTGTGCACCGCTGCCCTTTAAACACAAGGGAGAGGAAGTCCAAGGCTCCTTCAGCAAGGAAGGGCCAGAACAAGAGGAACCACAAAGTACAGGCTCCACCCATGGCTTCTGGGAGTGACCCTCAAAACAGGAAAGGTCCCTGGTTGCTAAGCTGCAGCCCATTTAGAAAAGCCATAGGAAGTCCTGAGCAGTCTGCCAGGACTGACTGGCCACTTCTGCCATAAACTGCCAATGGCCTTTAAGAACATAATCTTTGGTAACATTCTTTAAAAAAGACATAAGACTACTGATTTTGAACAATAAAGTATCTTCTTAATGAACCTTTTTTTCTTTGAATCTAGGGGTGGGAGGAGATTCCACAGTCACTGCTACCAAGCAGAACAATAAGCATACAGGCTTTCCAGGAGGGGAGGCATTGAGAATATGCAAATGTAGAAACACTTAAAGGTAATTTGCATTTTAACTTTTTTTTTTCAAAGTAGGAAAACCTAGAAAGTGCTGTGGATGTGAATAGGATTAGTAGTCTGGGCCTGCTGATTCCAGTGGGCATCATCCACAGACATGTTCCCTAGTGGGAAGGCCAGCCTTTGAGCAGCCCAGGATGGGCTCTGTTCCAATGTAGTGACAGTGAAAATACTGGAGACCAGAGAGTTCTTTGTAGAACTCACTTTGTAGACCAGGCTGGCCTTGAACTCAGAAATCTGCAATCTGCTTGCCTCTGCCTCCCGAGTGCTGGGATTAAAGGCGTGCGCCACCACACCCGGCGCAGAGAGTTCTTTCTTGGAGGAAACCTTACAATGAACTACTGCTGGTTTTCTTCATCAACTAATGGAATGATGTTACTAATGGCTGGGGAGATTGCTGGGGTGGCAGGGGGCTTGGTGAATAGCATGAGGACCTAAGTTTGGGTCCCCAGCTCCTATATAAAACACCAGCCTATAATACCAGCACTGGGGTGGCAGAGACAGGAGAGTCCGAGGATTGCTGGCCATGCTCCCGAGAGCGCACAAACGCATGATATCTCTCTCTCTCTCTCTCTCTCTCTCTCTCTCTCTCTCTCTCTCTCTCTCTCTCTCTCTCTCTCAAATTCATCCACCTACTAGGCAATTTTTCCAATTGTAGCTCTGTTTCAGTGGACCTGGCCACATTACAATTCATCTTAAGGGTATGAATTCATTCTCTGTGTAGAAAAAGCTTTATTATTTAATCAGGGTCATTGAAACTATTCCATTAAAGTCACCAAACCTCTAACTAAGGGGTCAGGAGGCAGAAACCTGGCCAGACGTTTTATTTTCCACAAGCAATGGAATCTAGCCTACTTTCTGTCATTGGCTTTACAGGCAAGGTGAACTCTGAGAGATGAGCTTTCTCATGGAGAGACCTTGGGGCAGGGGCTGGAGCAACTCCTGGCCCCAGACACAGCATGGCTGCACAGCTCTGTGGCATGGAGAAGCATGGCCTGTGGTAAAGACTCTACTGTCACTGGCAGAATTCTCAACCATTACCTCTCTAGACAGTCCCCAACAGTTCAGCCGACTGAGGACCAGCTAGGTGGTGGTGGCAGAGCTGTGCCGGTCCATGAAGAAGCAGCAGAATGGAAGAATGGAAATCAGGGATGAGGACCTGTAAGCGGATTCTGAGCCCACTCACTCCGCCCTCTCTCTGCAGAGAAGCCCCTAACTGAGACATTTAATTGCTGGCTGCAGCGCTGGCCAAGGCCTAGCTCTGGTCTGGAGCCCTGAGTCCATCTTCATTGAAAGCCTTTCCCCCCCTTGTTTGTTTGTTTGTTTGTTTGTTTGTTTTTCAAGACAGGTTTTCTCTATATAGTCCTGGATCCTAGAACTCACTCTGTAGACTAGGCTGGCCTTGAACTCATGGGAGGATATGGGTCTGCCTCTGACTCCTGAGTGTTGGGAAGCCACCACTGCCCAACCATTAAAAATCCTTTTAAAAGGCTTCTAGAGGGAAAAAAAGTCCCAAGGTATTGCACACCTCCCTCTGGCCTCTGCGAGCACCAAGCATACATACGGCACATGCAAAACATCCACACACACAAATAATGACATCATATGGCACATGCAAAACATCCACACACACAAATAATGACATCATATGGCACATGCAAAACATCCATACACACAAATAATGATATCATATGGCACATGCAAAGCATCCACACACACAATGACATCATGATGATGAGGATGGATGGAATAGTGCCTCACAAACGTGCCTATGGCTGTATATGATGTATAGCTATACTTAGTGCCAACAATGTAAACTTTAAAAGTTAAGATGGCAAATTTTAGATGACATATATTTTACTACTGCTATTCTTTTATTTTTTTCCCCCCAAGGCAGAATGTCTCGAAGTCCAGGCTGGCTGTGTACTCCTCACATAGCCCAAGATGACTCTGAGCTACTCATCCTTTCGGTCCCCTTCCTAAATGCTAATATTACACGTGTGAGCCACAATGCCTACTTTATATTATTCTAGATACTGAAAGCATGGCTTCATGCATGCTTGGCAAATATTCTGTCAACTGAGTCACCCATCAATGTCTGCAGCTTGCATTATTGTCTAAAGTTACTTTTCTACTGCTGTGGTAAAACATCATGATGAAGGCAACTTTATAAAAGAAAGTATTTAATTGGGTTTATAGTTGAGAGGGTTAGAGTCTGCGACAGAGCAGGGACAGCTGAGAGCTTGCACTTACTTTATCCACAACTAGGAAGCAGAGAGGGAGGGAGCTAACTGGGAATAATGCTGGTCTTTTGCAAGCTCCAAACCGGTTCCCTCCACCTCCTCTAAGGCCACATCCTCTAATCTTTCTTAAACAGTCCCACCAACTAGGGGCCAAGTATTCAAAGGTATGAGCCTGTAACACCATTTGCATTTAAATCATCACAGTTTCTGTGAGTGAAGCTGTTAGGAAAGTTTTATGCAGTTTGTGTCGAGTTTTTATTTTTCTAGCCAAAATGTCTAAGAGTACTAAATACCAAGTCATATAGGAAATATACATATTTCCACTAAACTTATTCTCCACACTAGAAGAGATGAGTTTTTAAAAAACAAGTACTAAGATGACCAAGTAGAGGCCGTAGCACCCTGTGTCAGTGGCCGCATCCACTACATCACCATGGAAGGAGGCACACTCACAGCTACAGCTATGCTACAGTCTCTTAGGAAAAAACCACATGCCACCAAGGAGAAGGTGGCACGCAGGCGTCAAGTAACAGCTGGGAAATATGTTTAAAGGATTTGTAAGTGGGCTTAGGAACATCAAATCTGTAAGGTTGTCAGTAACGTTTGTGAGACGCCAGTATCTGCTGGCTTTCAGCAGGAAAAGTTAAAGGTCCGAGCAATTGGAAGCATCCAAGACAGGGCAGGACCTCCCAGCACTGCCAAGGTCCCAGCCACCGGGCAGCTCAGTTCAACTGCTCGTTTTTCCATGCCTCTCTTCTGTCTCTTTGTAGTCTCTTTGGGAGCACATTTGGAAATTATTGAAAAAGATAAAATGGCTCTAATCTGTTACCAATTAGAAGAAATGCGAAAATTATTTTCTAATTTGTGACTCTGTAGCATACGTCTCAAAACCCCAAGAGAAGTAATTGGAATAATCACGGCCGCTCCTGAATATTTCTATTATGCTCTTGAAATAAGAGTGGCTCTGTCCTTTCTGAATCACATGCCTGGGGGTTGAAGGTCTCTACAGACGTCGAAGCTCTGGTGGCAAGTCACGATTCTATCTGGGCTGTGCAGTGGGCCCTAGGCAGTCGGTACCCTGCTCTGGGTGGATGGAGAGAGAGGAGCTGTGATCTCTGTAATCATCCTGCAGGGCAACCCACCCCCAACTTCCCCATCCTGGGAACTCGTTTGTAGCTGGAAAACCTCTGTCTAGGCATAAGCCTGATTTATGAGAAAGAATGTGGGCTCCCCCCCTTTCCAAACCTAGTTATCCTACGACTTGAGTGACTACCCCCTGAAAATTGATAATTTCTTGGTGCTTAACAGTAGAAGGTCCACCAATGAGGAGTGTGGCACGCTAATAAATTTATAGGGCGTTATAGCCAATTAGAGCGCACCAGCCATTTGACGCCAATCAACTTACCATTCCGCAAATGCACTCTTTATGGCCCGCACTCTTGTGGTTCTATCCCTCATTTCTGTGTTTGAAAATCAGCACATGAATGCTGACGGTATGGGAATCTGAAATTGGTAGCAGGCCTTCTGGGGAAGCAAGCTCCCTTTCCCTCAGGGCGAACTTCTCTTTGTTCTTTGGTGGGAGGTGTGGAGTGGACTCTGAGGTGGGTAAAGGCGATTTGCTCAAGGTGCTGGGTATCTCACGTGAGTGCAGGCCATTCTGGAACCTTCCTGCAGATAGGAGGTTGTTGTTTCTTTAAATCTCTGCTTCCTAGTTACTGGGCAGAGGTTCAGAGGGCAACTGGAAATGGACAGGCTGGGAAGGAATTGGGTATGAGTAGGAAACAGGAAGTGTGGAAGTCCAGTTTTTTGCATAGAGCATTGCCTGAGACGTTCCATTATTTCTTTGTGGGGGGGAAAGCTGTCCATATGGATTTGGCTCGGATGCTGCCACAGGTCTGAGCAGTCTGGCTTGGACGCTTCCTTTGGACATGGCAGATGTCTCTCTCTGTCTTTCCTCTGAGTTGTTCCATGGTTACCCCCTTCTCCTTAAAAGTTTCTGGGGGATCCTTCCTTCCATCTTTTCTATGCAGCAACGTGCTCCCTGACTCCCCAGTGTGTTTCTGGTGTTTGCCCCTGTCCCATCTTGTCTAGCACTCATTGCTTAAGGGAATACCAGTTGGGCACTCTCAGCATGTGGATGAATGGTGACATCCACACAGTACCGTGTGAGGTCCTGGAGCAGGTGGGTGGAGGCGGGCAGAGATGAACGTGTTGTCATGAGAGTGACATTGGTGGAATGTGTACTCATGTACTGTGATCCACAGGAGTAAAACTCATCAGTACAAGCCATGTTCTCTTAGTTTCTAATATACAGACAGCCGAAATTAATTTACAAAGTAAAACCCGGGTCAAGAATTAACACTGCTTCCTTCAGCTTAGGAACACAGAGGACACCAGCAAAACTGAGGACATCAATATACTGAACCCAAGACACCACCAACAACTGGTATTCAAAGGGGCGCCAAAGTCTCTGTGCACCGTCCTCTACCAAGAACAGATAATGCCCGCTGACTAACACACTCTCTGTTAGTGTTTTCTGCCTCACTCAGCCGCTGCAGAGGGACAACCACAATGCAGACTCCAAGGGTTCTTGTTTTTTATCAGAGTTGGGGTCACCTTGCTCTTCCTCGGGGTACAAGCACCACATGAGGAAACTTTGCCAATTTCCAAATAAAAAATACTGGTGACTTCTTTTAGCAAGAGTGGAGGGTTCCTCTCAGAGACCTGACTAGACTGTGACAGGGAGGAGCAAGGCCAGGTGCCTGGGGTCTGGCCGGTCACTTCAAAGTGAAATGCACACTAGCCAAGACCCTCAACTTTCTGCAAGTGAGCATTATGGAGAATCTTGGTGGCTGCAGAGCTAGGACTTGCCCAGAGTTATCTCAATACACTGAGAAATGACCCTTCTGGCTCTGTGCTGCTTTCAGAGGGCTTCCATGCTGAGGCTGAGCTGGAGGCTGGTACCAGTACATCTGACCAACCGAGCCTTCATCTTCATACACTTCTAAGGCAGTAGAGAGCAATGGGACCTCCTTCTCACCCGCTAGATCTCTGGAGTGTCATTTCCCACCAGGGTCCACCCTAGAGCCTCGTGATAGGAGCTAGAGAATCAAGTTTTACAGACACATCTGCGGCTGCCACAGTACCACACGCAAACACAGAAAGCTAGTGGAGAACCACACCCATACACTTCTACTCAGAATACCACAGGCGGGGAGATCCTACTACCACTTCCTATGCTGAACCCACTATTTCAGCAGACACTGTGGGTCAGGGACAGGCATGTCATGGTAGGGTCGCGACAAATAGATTGAGGTAAATGGCCCTGAAAGAGGACCAGCTCCTTTATAGGAAGGGGCTGAGGGACTCTTTCAAGACTGAACACAGAGCACACACAACACCGTCCCCACCCCTACCCCCACCCGGGGCTTCAGCTTCCTCTCATTCCCACCTCGCCCCCTAAACAGCACTGGAATGCCCTGTCCCCTGATGGGCTTCATAATGAGAAGAGCTGTCAATCACAGCTCCATTAGCCTGGACAGACTTTCAGTTCCTGAAACAATTTATTGGATTCCCAGAAGCAAATGGGCCTTCTTCCTTTTCAGCTCTGTTTTTTAGGGAGCTATTCAGAGGGAGTGTGTGTCCTTCTGTCCCTGCTGGGCCGCCTTTGTCTCCTCCATCTACTCATGAAAACAGTTTCCTGAGTCTACCTACCTCCTCCGCCCTGGTTTTCCTACTGTTTGCCAAAATGTCTTCCCTCCCCTGTTCAGCTGCCACACAACCCCACCAGCTGTTTCCAGCTACTGAACCAGGAAGGCAGCAGTGAATCTATTTGCAGACTTTTGGAGGGAACGAGAGCCGGGGGTGGGGGAAGGGGAGAGGCACATTACGTGAAATTAAACCGGTGCAAAGAAAGGATGAGCTAATGAGTGAGTGTAGCCAGTTCCCAGGTCCCAATCCTTCCTTCCCCCATAGGGATTTAGCAAACTCTATGAAGAACGAGTAAAGATGCAGCTGCCAAAATTTTATCAACAAGCATTCAGTTTTCCTAATCGTGAGGCAGGATCTGGCTATGTGGCAGCTCAGGCTGACTGCAAACTCTTGACCGCAGCAGTAGAGCGCTGCGTTACATGCACTTGCACGACGCTTGCTGAGTCATTTTGAATGTATGAGGTTCTTAACATTTTTAAGATCTATGTTGATGGGCAGTGGTGGCGCACGCCTTTAATCCCAGCACTTGGGAGGCAGAGGCAGGCGGATTTCTGAGTTCAAGGCCAGCCTGGTCTACAAACAGGACAGCCAGGGCTATACAGAGAAACACTGTCTCGAAAAACCAAAAAAAAAAAAAAAAAAAGTCTATGTCGATGATGACTGAAGTCATGTTCTGATAAAATTTTCAAATATATATTAAAAACTTCAACCTAGTAACCCACACTTAAGGTCTCTGTAGCTTCTGGCTCCTGAGCAGGGGGTGGGCTGAGGATGACGTCTGATAACACTTCTTTCTCTGCTCTTCTTGAAGAATGTCATGCACAGTGTCCCTGAGCAGAAAGACGCTGGATTTTAGGCATAAATCACTTTAACTTTTAGCCTGGGAAAACAGGCTGCAGAAGCAGAGGGCTATGTCTTGCCTTCCGAGGCTCTCGAGTCAATAGTAAATTGGGGGACACCATTGTGCCATGGAGATCCAATCAGGATAAAATTATGCAGTCATGTACGAAATAATATCTATTAGGCTAATTTAATCACCGAATACTTTACAGATGAATTAGAATTTAGAATCCAATTATTTCCAACATTTGGACTGTCAGAGCCTGTTTCTAGGCAGGGGAAGAAAAAGGGGGAAAAAAGGCGTAGACGATGATTAGGGTTGGCTTTGAAAATGCAGTTAGCGAGGGAGGAACAGTGGCTCTGCTCAGGGTTGCACTAGCACACACTCTGCCCCACCCTACAGGACCAGGACACACAGATCCCTTAGTTCTGATGGACAGCCATTGTCCTGGCCAGGAACCATACAAGCCCCTAAAGGAACCCTTCTCCTCAGGGCTGGCACTTCACAAAGGCAGCTGGCTGGACCATATCCTGGGGTGGCTAATGATGCAGACCAGCTACTAAGCCTGGGAGTCTGTACCCCAAAGGGCACCGTAGGAGCCATGGTCACTTCCTGGGTGATCTTGGTTCCTTGCCCCCAGCCCCTGCCCTATCTAGTACTGCACTGCCTTTCTGGAACAGTAAGGTTGTCTAGAGACTGGGAGAAACTGAGAAGAGACCAGGAGCCTGGGGACCTCTGAGGTGGGAGATTGCTATACAACTGGGGAGAAAGTTTCTGTGGGGGAAACTGAGGCCTGGGAAAAGTGGTCAACACCAGGGGATGGGCTCATCTTAAAAAACTAAAACTGGGGCTGGAGAGATGACTCAGCAGTTAAGAGCACTGACTGCTCTTCCAGAGGTCCCGAGTTCAATTCCCAGCAACCACATGGTGGCTCACATAAGGTCTGGTGCCCTCTTCTGCTGTGTTTGAAGAGAGCAATGGTAGTTTACTCATATGCATAAAATTAAAAAAAAAAACCCTAAAACTGACTCAGCATTCTTTATTCATTTTCTATGCATGCATGTGTGTGTGCATGCATGTGCCATGATAGGTATGTGGAAGACAGAGGAGAATCAGCAGGAGTCAGGTTTCGCCTTCTACTTGTGAGTCCTTAGGACTGAACTCAGGTCTTCAGGCTTGGCAATAAGCACCTTAAACTTCTGAGCCATCATGCCAGTCCAGCTGGGTGTTCATCACGGCAAGAACAAACTGGCCCGGAGACTGTCCCTTTCCAAACAGAGACCATCGCATTCTCGAAGAATCAACCTGGTGGTTTCTGTTTCTCTATTTTTATAGGTTAGTTCAGGCAGCAATGAATAGTGTAAACAGCTATTTAAAAAATTATCACTTGATTTATAAATAGAAGTTTGAATCTTTGGGTTTCAACTATTTAAATGCCAACAGAGATTTCTTTGTGAAAGAAAATGGCTGAAACACAAATTCTTCTTCTTTTTTTTAATGGCACATTTTCTTCAGGGAGTAGAAGCACGCAGAGGTCTTCTGTATCCTGGCTATTTTGCAATTCTCAGGAATCTCCCACATTTCCAACAGTAGAGTTGGGATGTTAGGGGAAACCCACCACTTATAATTCCTTCCAGAATGATCCTTATAGCATGAAATGAACACATGCACTATGCATTTAAGATTTAATGTGCCAGCAGGCTATTGGGCTATTGTCAAGACTGAATACATTTGTTTAAGTTTAAGGTGGCCATGGAGACCCCTATTCCTCAGGAAGGCACAGACACAGTTAACCTCCTTGCCAAAGCCACTGTCCAAGGACCTCCCCCGCCCACTGCAAGGTGGGAGGGTCCTCCATGTCTGTAGGCCTCAGGGGGTTTATGATGGAGGCTTCCTGCCTGGCTGAGCAGAAAGCCTGACCCTATAGACTTTGGGGGTCCTCCTGCTCATTTTCTTCCTTCTGGCACAAAAGGTATCCTTATTATCCCTTTAATTACTGACCGGGCACTCTGCTGGGCCTGCCCCCTGTCCTCAAGGACTTTTGTGTATGTTCCCGGGTGGATGCATGTGTTTTCACATCTGCCTCTTTGATTCATGTGATTGAGAGCAAGGCTCTGGGTGGGATCTCTGAGGAGGCAGTCCTTGTTTTAGGAGGGTTTACTGCACCTTTTAATAACACCTGTCCAGGGGCTAACGAGTCAGCTAAGCTGTTAAAATCAGTGGCTATTCCTGCGGAGGGTGTGATGTGGTTCATTCCCCAGCCCTTACATGGATGCTCACAAACATACATAACTCCAGTTCCAGGGGCTGCACAATGCCTTCTTCTGACCTCTGTGGACACCAGGCATGCATGTGGTGCACACAGGCAAACCCTCATACACATAACAGTAAGTAAATAAACAAATGTCAAAGTAAAAAACAAAGCAACACTTGTCCAGTTCATTCTCCCATAAACTAAGCTTTGTGTCCAGTTTCTTCAAAGTCTTAAACATTTTTTTTGCTTATGTAGTTATTAAGAAAAAAGAGAGAGAGAGAGAGAGAGAGAGAGAGAGAGAGAGAGAGAGAGAGAGAGAGAGAGAGAGAGAGAGAGAGAAGAGAGAGAAAGAAAGATAGATAGATTACCCAGGGATCTTTCCCGGGTCCTGAGTTTAAACTCCAGCATGGTAACTATATACCAACCAACCAACAAAACCCCCAAACCCCTCATTATTATAAAAGTTGAAACTTGGCTGGAAGTGGTCGCTTACACCTTTAATCCCAGCACTCAGGCAGCAGAGGCAGGTGGATCTCTATGAGCTGGAGGCCTGCCTGCCTGCCTGGTCTACTAGTCAAGGCTACTTAGTAAGATTCATCACGCTCTACTTAAGACAAGATACAGAGGGACAGTGAGGGATGAAGGTGTTTGTTATAAAGTCTGTCCTTCTGGGTTTGAGTCCTGGGACCTATACAGTGGAAGGAAGAACTGACTTCCGCACACGCCATCGCATATGTGTACCTCCGGAACAAGTCAATATAACAAAGACTTTAAGGGAATACTCATATGAGATCTGCCGAAATTTGCCTGATCTCTCCCTGAACATAGAGGTTCACTGCATTCTGTGGAATTCTGATGAAGGCCCGTTAGCCAGTGGAATGTAAGCAGAGGTAGTGGTTGCTTGAGGAAGGCGGCCTTTTGATTTAAAGTCTGTGTGTAGAGGGGACCACATGCAGCATTTCTACACCAGTCTTGATAGGTTCAGGCAGAAAAAAAAAATCACTTCCTTATGTCAAAAGGAAAACAATCCTTTCCCATTTCCGTTGGGAGCATTATACTGTCCGTTTGATAAGACCTTGAGAAAGACGGCACCTCAGTATAAGACACTGCCCACATCACCACAGGCTCACCTGAAAATCCCAAGACCAAAGCTGAGGTGAGCCTCAGGCCTACCTCTTTGGCAAGCTCACCCAACCCATTTGAGTGAACACTGAGGTCTCTAACCAGGTGACTTTCACGAGCCAGTTGCCCCTGTGGGTAGCCTGTCTGCTCTTCATCAGCCTCTAGGGCCACACCTTCCTTTCCAGAGTGACAGAGGAGTGGCCCTGTCTCCCTGTGACCCAGTGGGCAGCAGACGCTTGGCAGGACCTGGTCGTCAGCTCCCACCACATGCTTAATTAATGACCCTGCTGGTCGCAGCTGGAAGAGCAGAGCTGGGGGTGATTAATTAAATTAGCTGGCAGAGGAAATTACAGTGGAAAAGCCAAAGTTTGATTGCTCCATAATTAACCGCAGCGCAAATAATATCTGCATCTATAACTTCCAGCGATGGGATCTGAAGCCAGTTGAATCTGGCGCTGATTGAAGCTGTAAATATCCTGCGGTGAGAAATGATAGGTTTGTTCTAGAGGGAAAACTCGCAGAAATGGACTGCTAGCAAATGGGATCGGGGCGGAGAGGGCATCAGAGGACGCTGCGGGGAGGGGGGTCCCACCTTTCATACCGCCTTTGGCCAACATTAAAACAAGCCTTTTCATATTTCCTTTGGATTGGTGGCGAGGTGGGCCTGCCTTCATGCCCCAGCTTCATGCTTCCGATCTGACATCCCATGTGCGGGACCGACACTGGGGTTCCATCCCCACCTTCGTTCCAGGGATTAAAACCCAGTTCTAAAATAATTTCATAGGCTAATAGAAGGGGATACTTTCATCTCCCCGAGAGGAGGAGAATGCTCTACTGGGGCCGTCCAGTGCGTGTGCCGTGGCTGCTCTTCTGGCTAATGGCATTTAGTATCTGCAGCAATTTCATGTCCCAAATATGGTTTCATTAGCAATAGGATTCTACTTAAAAGGAAAAAAAAAAAAGGTGTTTTATACAGATAGCTGCCTTGGCGGGTGGGGCACAGAACTTTCAGCAGACGAAAGCATTACTTTTTCCGACTGCCTATGGATTCACACCACGGACCATATTTCAAGGCTGAAGTAACCATTTCAAGGAGGCTCTCAAAGGGACGATGGTGGCTCTGGACCACGACGTTTGGCTTCTGCCTGCAACCGCTCATGAACAAGTGCCCTAATCCTGATGTCCAAGAAGCACTCAGTTCAGTGGAGGAAACCAGCATGTGACTAAAATGGGATGCCGCTTTCCCAACTCAAACAGTGTCAGACATATGCGTGTGGCTGTCTCACACTGAGCTTTGCAGACAGCAGTGGGTAGGAGGGCAAGTCTCTCCGACTCTCATGAAAGCTCTGGGTATTAATAGGATGGTAGGAAAGGGCCGAGCACCCTCATGCCAGCCCAGACACTCCTCCTGTGACCGTACGTTTTTGTTTACAATAGAGGCTGCTCCGTGTGCACACTAGCCTGAGATGACCCATAAGAATCACAAAGAAATGAGCAGAGTCCCCTGTGTTGTGTGTGTGTGTGTGTGAGGTGTGTGTGTGGGGAACTGGTGACATGGCCTAGGCCCACAGAGAGCTGACAGCATAGGGCATGTGTCTAGAGGAGACGGAATAGAGTAGTAGACACAATTCTAGCTCCCAGAGATGTCCACATCTGAATTTTCACAACCTGTGAGTATGTGACACAGCGAAGAGGTCAAGGTTTGAGGAAGAGTTAGCTTAGGATACCTAGGTGGCCTGTGTGATCACAGGGTTCATTTGACAGGGAGGCAAAAAGATCAAAAGGTGATCCAGGGTGATGGGTCAGGGTCTAAAGTTAAGTGGGCACCTCTAGAAGGAGGAAGGTGGGAACAGTGGTTTCCAGAGATGCTACACTGAACACAGGTAGACAGGCTCACCGTGGACTTCTAATCTCTAGGACTGTGAGAGAGCAAACCGGAATGCCCTTTAACCATAGGTGTGTGGCCATTCCCTCTGTGGACAAGAGTAGTCACAGATCCGCTCTGTCACAGGCAAGGACTGAGAAGCTAAAAGCTGGGATGGGCAGAATATCTGTGACATAGCAAGGGCTACCCTTGGTGGCATCCACTGGGTTCAACCCCTGGCAGCATCATGCCCTCCTTCTCTCTGTAAAACCCTTCCCCTTGGCCTGGAAATCACAGACCTCCAAACCTGCCAGGCCACAAGCCCAAGATAGGCCAGTGGAGGGTTGCGGTGACTAGAGATTGCTTCTGTGAGAGGCTAGTCCTTACTCACAGTGAGACATAGGGACTCTTCCATGTCTTTCTGGCACAGGCTACAAGTGCTCTCAATATACTTTCCAAGCATGCACACAGTGGGACAGCATTAGAAGCCCATAGCTTCCTCCAGGGCGTGGGGCAGCTGTGAGCATTGTAAAAGCTCACGCTGGGGAGAGGTCTCAGTTGCTAAGCACTGGCTTTGCAAGCAGGAGGACTGGAGTTCAATCCCAGAGCACAGGTAAAAGCAACTGGAGCGTGACAGTCCATGTGTGATCCCAGTGCTGGAGAGGGAGACAGGCAGACTCCCCAAGCTCCCTGGACTGCTGGCCTAGCCTATGTGGAAAAGTTCCAGGCCAGTGAGAGACCCTGTCTAAAATGAAAATGTGGCCAGCACCTGAGGCTGTCCTTTGGCTGGCACGTGTGCCTGTACACTCATGAACACTTTATATCACACATAATAAAAGCTCTGTCCCTTGGGCCAGGCTCCTTGCCAGCCATGGGACCTTCTCTATGCAGTGTCCATTGACCCAGGACTCATTCCAATGAGGGGATAGGAACTGATCCAATGGCTAATATTCTAGCCACTGCTTCTGCCTGACACACTTTCCTTCATTACCCGAGAGGGTCATTTGCCAACTAGCCAACATTGCCAGTTGGGTACAACTTCAGATCCTTCACATTTCTCCCTGCTCTTCCAGTCTTACCTGGAGTATTAGTTTACAGTCAACAGTGAAATGCATATGACTAAGTGGGGCTAGGGCCCCTTCCCATCTCTGTACAGCAGGCCCACTGGCTAGGCCCAGGGTGATAGTCTCAGCTCCCTCTACTCTACTGCAGTGTTGGAAGGGCCATCCCATTAAGTATTTCTCCTGTGTGTGCCTCTTTCTATTTCTAGGCTTGGGAAAGTACAGGTATGTCACAGACAGGGCTGGGTAAGGCTGGCAAAAGGGACTCTGTTGCACTTTGGGTAGATGTATGCCCCATCAAAGGGGCAGGAATCAGGCTACCATCCCCAGCTTGTGTCCCTGGCTGAGGACAGGACTGTGGTCTTACTGCAGTGAAGGGCAGGGCTGGAAGATTGAAGTCTAGGGCCAGTTTGGGGTTCCTAAAGGGAAAGGGGCCATCAAGTCCAGGTCTCAGGAGCCAGGTAGGGCCAAGCGATGAGTGAAAGCCATGTGGTGGGAAGGGCTCTCTGCCTGCTCAGGAGTGTGTATGTAGTGTGTGGTTGGTGGCGCCTGTCTAGGGAAAAAAAGTCTGTAAGAGGATCTTAAGAGCAGAGAGCTCAGTAAGATCTGCTAAACTGGAATCCTTTGGATAGCTGAGACTACAGCCGGTGTGATGGTCAAGCTCACAAGTCCTTGTGGCTGAGCCTAGGGTGCAGTGGCACTGGCAAGGCCTTAGAGAGATGTGACACTTGTTCAAGTAAAGGACATGGCTTTAACAACAAGGGGGGGGGGAGTGGGGTGAGGTGGAGATGGGCTTATCAAGTCAGCTGACTCCTGGCCTAGCCTACTGCATTAACATGGCCCTGTGGCCTGCCCTACAAACAGACAAGCTAGTTCGTTAAACATCTTTCTCTCACCCCTCCCCTTCTTCCCCTCTCCCTCCCCTCCCCTCTCCTTAGGTCTGTTCTCTGGAGCAGGGTGGGGTAGGTAGGGAGAATGGTTCAGAACCAGTAGGTTTGAGTTGAGCTACATTGGGTCCGAGTGTCAGAATCTGAAGCCTGTATGATCTGGGATGGGCTCCAAGGAGCAGCAGAAGCAGTTAGAAAGGACAGATAGGTGTGAAGGAGCCATGCTGACCAAAAGACTCCTAGCAGCCCATGCCCCTGGACTCTTCTAAGCTAGGCTCTTCTATGAAACCCATCTTTACAAAGGAATTAGCAGTCCCACAGAGTGTGTACACGGGCATGCCCATCCTGGCATCCTCACAGTCGCATCAATTCAAACTGTCCAACGTACAGAGGTGAGTGATGAGACCCCCCCCCACTACACACACCAATTATGTTACATGCCACTGAAAATAAACAGTGCCACAGTCAGAAGCCACAGTCTCATATGCATCAGGCCTGTCCTTCACATAGGACTACAGCACCAGCTCTATGCAATGCTTCAGGAAGAGATCCACAGTGAAAGAGATAGACAATCTCAGCAGCCTTAGGGAACAAAGACAGCATCAAAAGAGGAAAAAAAAATTTTTTTTTCCTGCCTGTATGTCTGTGTCCCACAACTGTGCCCGGTGCCTGAGGAAGTCTGAGGCAGTGCTGGATGCCCTGGACCTGGAATTACAGGTAGTAGTGAGCAGTCATATCAATACTGGGAACTGAACCTGGGTCCTCGGCAAGAGCAATAAGCACTCTTAACTGCTAAGTCATCTCTCCAACCTTCTCAAAACCTTTTTATTTATTAACTAAAATTCAAAGGACGGGCGTTAACACTGAGCCTCCTTATGTAGTCTATGGTGGCCCGAGGATGGCCTTGGACTTGAGATCCTTAAGCCTCAGCTTCTCCACTGCAGTAGGTGTGCTGCCCAGGCTCAACTCTCACAATTGTTTTAAAGTTGGTGTTTAAGGGAAACCTACCTACACAGGAAGACTACATAATCTAGCCAACACTGAGTAACCTGTAGCAGAATCACCCCCCACCCCCATCATCACCCTGAAGGTCACAAGCATCCCTTAGGAAGGGTCTGTTTGGGAAATGCAGAGGTTGTGCGCTCAGCACTCGGGGTCCCCTTACCACCCCAGAAGCTGCACATACTATAAAGAACCCTTTCACCTTATTCCCCTCTCAGTTTCTGGAAACGTCTGTTACCAGTGGACTGGGATCAAAATTCATAGAGACGCATTTTGGCTTTGGAAATCTTGGCGTGGATTGGGCATTCTGGTTCATGTGTCCACATAGTCAAGCTGGCTTCAGGAGTTGGTGATCTGCCTTCTAACTAATTTCCAGGCTCTTAGCTCTCAGTGAGAAGTCCATAATCCGTGCAGGGCCCCTGCAGGCAAGGATGGCCATGGTGAGGATTGGAGGTGCTTACAGCCTCTTGGCCTGGGCTCACAGGCTTCTGGTCCCTCCCGAGCATACTTCCTTGGAGATTGTAGTGGCTATTCCTGGTTGTCAACTTGACTATATTTGGAATGAACTACAATCCAGAATTGGCTCACCAGTGACCCTTATCTGGAGGCTTGGAGATCCTTATCTGGATCTTGGTATGGAGATCTTGAGCCATAGTGGCTATGGATTCCAGAAGATTAAATCTCCGAGTTTAAGGAGATTTAATCTGGGCTACATCTTTCATCTGGGATTAAAGGTGTGGTGGAACACATCTTTAATCTGGGCTACACCTTCTGCTGGAGACAATATAAGGACATTGGAAGAAGGGAGTCTAGCTCTTGCTCCTTCGCCTGCTTGCTGCGTGAGACTGAGTAACTGCTAGATCCTTGGACTTCCATTCACAGCTGCGACTGAACCATTGTTGAGAATTGGGCTGCCGACTGTAAGTCATCAATAAATTCTTTTATCCATAAGTTCTGTGACTAGAGAACCCTGACTAATACAGAGATCGACCTCAGATTCCAAGCCACATCTCAGAGCTGGTGGCAGGCCTGATGGCATACGTGGGTGCGTGCCTGTGAGTGAGCACACATGTGTTTGTGTGTGTGTGTGTGAGTGAGCACCAAGACCTAATTGTTGTATATCAGATTCCTGGATCAGGTAGGGGATGTGGGAAGTCGTGGGAAGTCTGTGGAGATGTGAAGGTGGATCTTGCAGGTGGAGAGAAGCTTCCTAGAGGAGGACATGCTCTGCAGTCCAAAGACTTGCCAAGTAGCCTCAGATATTTCCAGGACTGAAGAGGCCTGGCAGATCTGTATTTACCCAGGAGACTTTGAAACCCTAGGGAACCAGGACTGGGGCCAGATGGCCTGTTCTCTGGCTGGAATTCAGCTCACTGTTATGGCCACTAGGGGAAGGGAGGGCCCCTTTGTGCTCCCCCCTTTGTTTTGCCTTTTTGTTTGCCCTTTCTTTGGCTTTCTCAGTAAACTGGGAGCCCCCTGCAGTGGGGGCTGGCAGTGCTGAGCCCTTTTCTTCCTTAACAGCTTTATTGAAGTATAATTTACATGCCATAAAATTCACCTGTGCTAGATATACAATGCAGCAATTTTTATTAAGTCCATAAGGCTGTGCAAGTATCTCCAGAATCTGGTTCTAGCCTGTTCCTATCATTCCAGAGGATACCTCATCCCAGGCTGGGCCTACTGATCCCACACTAGGCAGCACACCACTGCTCTGGGTTGTCTATCCAGATCTGCCTTCTCTGGCTATTCTACATGGGGGGATCTCACAGTGTGTGAGGCTTCTGTGTTCAGTTCTATCACAAAGCTCAGCCTTAATATCCGGCGCATGTGCACTGAATAAAATACAAAGGGAAATAAAAGCACACACTCCTCCAAGTGCTTTGCCAAGGGGAGTTTCTAGTCTCCGGTAAGTCACTTCTGTGGATGGTCTGTGAGAATCCTACACTTCTCTTTAGGTTTGGTGTGGATCAGACACACCACTATGGTAGGTGCTAGTTCTTATGGGGTCCATTATTTATTTAGTAAAGAACAAAGGACACCCGTTTTTTTCCCGTTTAAGTAAGTTGCTGAACTTAAACTTGGGGAGAATTAAGAGCCTGTGCCAGGCTGGATAAAAACTGAGTCCTACCTTACAGGAGTGACACACGCCCACCTCCACTTTTGGTGAGGCAGCTCTCCTACTCTAGAGATGTGGAAGAAGCGTTCTGACGGACAGGGAGCAGGAGATAGCCCCCTCCCCCATCTTTCATCTGCACTCAGCCTAGCTCATACCAAAGAAATGCCTCCACCTTCCATAACTGATCATTCAATTATCACAGGTGTGTGGCTGTGTAAGTGGGGGAAGGGCAGGGTGCTATGGTTTCCCCACATCAAGGGACTCCTGGTTTTCTTGAATTCATTCTCAGCAGAACCCAAAACATATCACTGCTGCACCTATCTGTGAAGTGGCGCCCTCCGGTGGCTGGGATGCACAATGTGGCTCTGAGAAGGACATTGGGAGAACGCTAATGAAAGAAGCCGCTGGGTTTTTACAAGGAGGCTGCAACTGTAAAAGGCCATCTGGAAGTCAGAAGTCCTGGGCTGTGTTCCCAGGAAGCCACCTCCATCATCCTTTGCCTTTTCAGAAGTGGTTCTGACTTCTCTAGAAGTGAATATGCTTTCTGGAACACATGTGTGCTTAAATAAGAGGCCCTGGAGACCAGGCCAGGCCCAGGAAGTTTATGTACACAGCTCTAGGGCTAACTTACAGAGCTGTGTTTGGATAATGGGGTCAAGGACGGCACCCAGCTGGTAGCTATAGAAGGTGGGCAACACGGCAGCTGCATTGACGCACAAGATCTCAGGATGAATTCAGACATTGTTCATGTCGCAAGGGACAAACATGACATACTGAAGAGCAGACAACAGGGCTGGGGGGTGGGGGGGAGGACCCAGAGTGTTGGAAAGGCAATGAAAAAAAAAAAAAGGACCCAGAGTGTAGGAAAGGCAATCAAGGGATAAGCCATTTGCTGCCGTTTGGATGGGGACTGGTTCCTAAAGGTTCATGTACTGTTGTTTTTTTTTTTTTTTTTTAAAGATTTATTTATTTATATGTATGTAAGTACATTGTAGCTGTCTTCAGACACTCCAGAAGAGGGAGTCAGATCTCATTAAGGATGGTTGTGAGCCACCATGTGGTTGCTGGGATTTGAACTCTGGACCTTCGGAAGAGCAGTCGGGTGTTCTTACCCACTGAGCCATCTCTCCAGCCCCCTCATGTACTGTTGTTAACTGTTAACCTGAGAGGCTGCAGGACCTCGAAGAGGTCTGATCTATGTAAGGTGTCATTAAGCATGGCCCTTTTGATTGAACTCATGTCTTTCTTTCCAGACTGGGCTGTCATGAAGGGAGATAGTACAAACCTTACATATCCCAATCAGGCGAGTACTCCAATCCCATAGCTGTACCGCAAGTTGGCTGGGCAAGTGGCACTGTCACAATAGAGTGTTCAGATCCAGGATGTCCAATGCTAGTGTCTACTGCACACCTGAAGTATAGCTTGGCTCACTTAAGATACGTGGTGTACGCTAACACACAGGCTCAGTATGAAAGAAGAATTGAAATAGCTCACCAATACTTTAAATTATGTCTGTCTGTCTATTATTATGTGCCATGGTATGTATGTAGAGGTCAGAGAACAACTTAGACAGTCAGTTCTCTCCTTTTATCATGTGAGTCCTGAGGATAGAACTTGGGTCATCAGGCTTGGCAGCAAGCCCCTTTACTTGCTGAGCCTTAACCTGTCTATAGTGATTATGATGTTGGGATTATGACATCAACTAAAATCACGTTCACCATGTTCTTTGACATTCCAGACATGACCACCAGAGAAGTGACAGTGAGAAGGTAGAGGAGAAAATGCCAGGCCTGGGTAGAGGCTTGGTGCTAGAGAGCTGGTTAGCACACAGGAGACCCGGCGCGCAGCACAAAAAGCATGCAAGGAAAGCCTGCAGCAGAGAGCAAGGGGAAACAAAACGAACACTTCTGAACAAGGATACGAAGGAACCACAGACACCTGTTCTTAAGCAAGCTCAGCTCTCTCCTGGAGGTGGTCATTTGAAGGATGATCAACTGTTCTAAGGGCTATTCTTACCAGTGGTGCCCAGCTCAGCATCTCTGCCCAGCAGAGACCCTTGGGGGCACCTGTCCTTCCCACCACTATTTGTCCTTGTGAAAATTCTCCCCAATTCAGCTCTTACAGACAGACAGCCAAAGCCAGACAGCTGCAGGTGTCCACAGGGCTAAGGGTTTCTTAGAATACAATTCTGGGTTATAGCTCATGACTGGAGGGGAAATCAGGGTAGAACTGAGAGATGCTGTAGTGTGAGAACACAGCTCTGTAACCAGTAAAGAGCAGAGAGGAAATGAACGTAGTGCTGCCTGCCTGGCTCCCTGCCTAGGGAATGTGTTGCTCACAAAGAACCGAGTCTTCCTGTACCAACTAGCTATCAAGACAACCCCCACAGACATATCCATAGGCCAACTTACTAAAGGCAATTTCTCAGTTGAGACTTTGTCAGGTCATTCTAAGCTGTGGCAAGCTGACAGTTAAAACTATGACATTGTTCCTCACAGTTCATAAGTCCTCCCACAGTCTGTCTCCAACCATGTCCTTTGGTGACTTTAGACCTGCATGCCTGGCTTGAGTGATTCTTTGATCCTTAGAATGCTAGGGACAAGGCCACTGATGGCAAAAAAAAAGTGAGTATGTGCTGCCTCTAAGCCTGGCTTGGGATCCGGGAGCCCTGTTGGGATTCCTGCATAGTTACAGCCTGTCCTGAAGAACCTTACATGGGATCTTCAGTGACTGGCTTCTTTTAGGATAGTATCAAAGGCTCCGCTATGGCAGAGCGCGACTTGAGATGCCATTCATTTAACAGTGTGGATAACAGAACCCACAGATGGGCCACATGCATTTATCTGCATGCTTTTTGTTCCCACTTCTTGGCTGACGAGAACCATGTTGCTATGAACATTAATGTAAACAGGTTTCTGTGTGAACGCCTGTTTTCTTTTTTAAATATTTAATTTTACCTGTATATGTGTTTTGCCTGCATGTATATCTATGCACCACTTGTGTGCCTAGAGCCCAAGTAGGCCAAAGAGGACACAAGATCCTCTGTAGCTGGAGTTGTAGACCCTTGTGAGCCACCATGTGGGTTCTAGGTACAAACCTGGGTCCTAAGCAAGAGCAGCAAGTACTGCTGGCTGCTGAGCCATCTCTCCAGCCCTGGGATGTGCGCTTTCATTGGTCTTGAGCATATATTCAAGATGTGGAACGCTAGGTCAGACTGACTGCTCAGTAACTCACGGTGTTACAGATGCTCTCACCTGGGAAAAGGCCTTCAGAGTTAGGCTGTGAGGGTTCAGATGCAGCTCACACTCCATCTGATTCACAGAGGCAGGTGAAGAAGGCCATCACAAAGCTGCCTTTGACCCTTTCTCCTCCTCCACTTAAGATCTCACCTCTTACAAAGAGGAAGGAGGTCTGAGGAGGCCAGGGCTCAAGGCCACGTGGTTCTTAAGAACAGAGCAGGGCTTAGGTCCAAGTACAATGCTTCCTCCAGTCTCAGTGTGCTTAGCACAGGCTCCAGACAAGAGCACGGACAAGTGTGCACCTGGGGTGCTACCTACCTGCTTGCATGTGATGAGAGGCACAAGCATGTCAGTCATGTTGAGGATGTCCCCTGTCCCTCTAAGGCTTTGATCTCACAGGAATCTCATACACAGAGTGCCAATTAACAACTTATGGTACATCCCAATTTATAAGATGCTTTGACAGTGTATATTGTGTCCATCTCTGTCACTACATTTCTAGTTGTACTGTAGGTAATGGCTAAAATGTCATACTGTATATGCTACAGGATTATAGCATATACATACAGAAATAATACATATGTCTTACTTCAAAAAAATGTATGACTAAGTAACTGCCAGTATTACAATATGCTGGCTGTATACACAGCAACTATGTATTTATACACAATTATGTACAACTGTATACATATATACTACATTTAGATATGACTTACATTTTATAGAATGTGGCATATATAATATTTTACAGTACATTATTATATATACCAGGGAACTTGCTACCAAGCTTGAAAAGCTGAGTTGGATCTGTAGGGCTCACATGGTGGAAGAAAAGGTCTCCCTCCCAAAGGTTGTCCTCTGACCTCCACATGTGTGCTGTGACACATTCCCCCAATCCCTCACAAATGATTAAGTGCAAAAAGTTAGAATAAAATATTGCATATTCCTTTAGTTTACCTATTTTAGATTCCTGCTCTATCTAAAGCTTGAACTGCAGATGCAAGAGCACAGCAGGATGGTTTTGTGGGAGTCTCTGCACACATCTCAGTGCTCTGGTGGGTGTAGAGGCCTCAGGGGGTCAGAAGGCACGTCACTGCAAAGGCTGTGGACTGTGGTGCCGAGCTCTATCCAGGAAGGGTCTTCTCCGTTTCCACTTTTGCCATCAGTTTGGGAAAGGCAGAAGGACATGGGCACAGTTCCGTTAAACCTTGGCTACTCCAGGGACTCCTGGCTTTTTTTTTTTTTTTTTTTTTTAAAGGAAATCAGAGAGGGTTTGTCCACTGGATGTTTCAAACTGGCCTGCAGTTGATTATCTTAGGTCACTAAGAGTCTTTCCTTGTTACAGGAACTGTCGCCTCACCCTCCTGTGCAGTGAGATGGTGCAGGACTCATGGGTGACCTTGAAAGTCCACAACTTCCCCTTGGGATATGGTCTCAATTGATCTGTGGCTTCTTCAGTCACAAAGCAAAGCCACTCACTGGAGCTCGGTCTCACCTCCCATGAACCCAACAGGCTAGCAGAGAGGCCATGCTTCTCTCTGGAATGGAGAAACAGGCCCTCTTTCATTAGCTCAGGTACAAGCAACCCTTGGGTTCAGCCCATAGTTCAGATCATAGACCATTTCACACTGTTCACTGAGAACGCTATAGATCCATTCCAATATTAGTTGTTGCTATAGATGGTGGTAAAGGGTTCCAATCACTTGTAGGAAATTGTAGCAAAGAGGACATGGCTACATGACAACTTGTTTTTTCTAGCTTGATTGTTATTTGTTTAACATGTATGGGTGTTTTGTCTGCATTTATGTTTGTACATAATACGCACACAGTGCTGGGGCGGGGTCAGAAGAGGGAGTTGGATGGTTCGGTGGTTGTACGCTGTCATGTGGGTGCTGGGAATTGAACCCAGGCCCTTTAGGAGAACAGCCAGTGCTCTCAATGGTTGAGCCATCTCTCTAGTCATTGAGATTTTGGTTTCAGTCTTGGGGTCAAACAATCACCTAAAGTAAGTGTGTGCTCTACCACAGAGATACATCCCCATCAGCCTCACTGGAACTCCTTCCCAGAATGCCCTGCACTGACCCAAAGTATCTGATTCTTAGCACTCTCTACCCCCTTTTAAAAAACATGTTGACTTTTCTTTAAAAGGAGATGGCAGTTACATGGAATTCATTGCTTCATTTGGAAGATTAAGGTTTTAGCAACAAGTTAAACTCATGCTGCTAATTCAATTTTCAACATTATTCTAGCAATGTAACCACTAAACAAGTCCTGAACTTTGAAGGCTGGGGCAGTGTGTCAGAAAGGTCAAACCCCCATCCCATCCCATCCCATCCCATCCCATCCCATCCCATCCCATCCCATCCCATCCCATCCCATCCCCAGTATATCATAATGGTAAGGCTGACTTACCCTGTCAGCATCACCTGAGTTGTAACAAATCACCATGAGTCTAGAACCAGACCCAACAGACAGTGCCTGGTTCAATGGTCTTTGGGGTGACCAGTCGATGAGACTGGGCACTCCTTTGTAAGAATACATAAAGCGTATCTCTAGCAGATGCACACCCCTGTCCAACTCTACTCTTTTAAGTTATGGAAGCCAGAAGCAGAAATACTGCTACTCCTGACTGACAATCTGAATTAAGAAGTGTCTTGGAAGCCGGGCGTGGTGGCGCACGCCTTTAATCCCGGCACTCGGGAGGCAGAGGCAGGCGGATTTCTGAGTTCGAGGCCAGCCTGGTCTACAAAGTGAGTTCCAAGACAGCCAGAGCTACACAGAGAAACCCTGTCTCAAACAAACAAACAAACAAACAAACAAACAAACAAACAAACAAACAAACAAACGTGTCTTGGAGCAGCATGGTGGCACACACATTTATTTATTTATTTATCTTCAAGACAGGATTTCTCTGTAGTCCTGGCTGACCTGGAACTTACTCTGTAGACCAGGCTGGCCTTGAACTCAGAAATTTGCCTGCCTCTGCCTCCCAAGTGCTGGGATTAAAGGTGTGCGCCACCACCTGGCTGGCACACACTTTTAATCCCAGCACTCAGGAAGCAGAGGCAGATTTCTGTGAGTTCAAGAGCGGCCTGAACTAGAGAGGGAGTTCTAGGACAGTCAGGGCTACAGAGAAACCTTGTCATGAAAAGTCAACCCAACCCAACCCAACCCAAGGATTGGCGCTGGGCTGAGAAGATGGTTTAGTGAGTAAAGTCCTAGCTCTGCAAGCATGAGGACTTGAGTTTGAAACTTCATCTCTGTTGAAAAGCTGGGCCTGGCAGCATGGCTTTGTAACCCATGTGCTGGGGGAGGAAGAGACAGGAGGGTTCCTGGGGCTTGTTGGCTAACTAGTCTAGACAAACAGGTGAGTTCCAGGATCAGTGAGACACCCTGTCTTAAAAACATAAGGTGGAGGGGGGTGAAGAGATGCTCAGAGGTTAGGAACACTTGCAGAGGGAGCCAAGTTCCATTTCCAACACCTAAGTCTTATGGCTCACAATTGTCTGTAACTCCAGCTTCATGGAATCTGAATCTGGTATTTTTTGGCCCTGTCAGGGACTTGTACAGAAGTGCATATACTAACACACAGACAGATCCACATACATAATTAAAAATAACTCTTTAAAAAGAAGATGAATTAGGAAGACATGTGGTGTTGACCTCAGGCCTCCACATGCATGCACATACACGAACATGTGCAGATGCACACATCACACATAAAACATTCAGGGGTGTCTGCATACAACCCAAGATGGCTCTTTGTGCTACACTATTACACAAAGCAAGTCTATCTATGGTTTTGCAAACTGTCAGCCACAGGTTGGTCACCCACCCCTGCATTTAGTATTTGTGTGGCTCAAGATAATTCATCTTCACCCAATCCCCTGAAGAAGGCAAAATACCAGATGCTGGAGCCTAGGGTACTGGTGAGGCAGAGTTTCCGTGTGTATGAAGGTATTTCCAGAGAGGATTAACTGAGTGGAAGACCTGTCCTAAATGTGGGTGGCATTGACATTGGGCTGAGGTTCTCAATCAAATCAAAATGAAAGGGGAGAACATTTTGCACTGGACCTCTGGGTCTGCTTCCTGATCTGCCAAGATGTGCATGAGACACTGCCGCATGCTGCCACCGTCAGGCTGCCCGACGGCATGTCTACCTGGTCATGATGGAAGGTATCCCCTCAAACTCTAAGTTAAACAAGGTCTTCCCCTCTTGAGTACTCTCATTATATCAACAAGAAAAGTAACCGATACACATGCATACCACATGACTCTGTTTATAGGAATTTTTATAAGGGATGAAATTAACCTGTGCTAACAAACAGTAAATGCATAGCTGTCCTGAACAGGGAGGGCGAGGAGGACGACACTTCCAGGGGTATAGAAAAGGCCATGAAAAGGTAAATGCACGCAGTTGTCAAAACTGACTTGGCAGCACACCTAAGAAGTGTGCAATGCATATGCAAAATTGACCTCAATTTAAAGGTTTATATTAAATTTGTGTTTAGGCAGGTATGGGCATATGTGAGTATAGGTACCTCATGGGCATATGTGCAGTCCAGAAGAGGACATTGGACCCTATGGGGCTGGATTTAAAGGCAGCTGGGAACCACCCAAAGTGGGTGCTGGGAACTGAACTATGATCCTCTGAAAGAGCAGTCTACTCTCCTAACTACTGAGTATCTCTCCATCTCCTCAGTATAACTTTAAAAAAAAAATTATATAAGTCGTTCTCTTCAGACACACCAGAAGAGGGCATCAGGTCCCATTACAGATGGTTGTGAGTCACTTTATGGTTGCTGGGAATTGTACTCAGGACCTCTTAACTACTAGGCCATCTCTCCAGCCCCCTTAATGTAACTTTTAAAAAGATCAGACAGAGGCAGACATAGTGGCATATGCTTTAAATGCCAGCAACCTGGCAGCAGATGCAGGTGGATCTCTGTGAGTCTGAGGTTAGCCTAGTCTACAAAAACAGTTCCAGGATAGCCAGGGCTACGTAGAAGAATCCTATCTTAAAACCAAAACAAAAAAACCAAACAATATTCTAGTTGCTCTCAGTGATCCAGTTGTTCATAACTTATTTCAATAATCAAGGATGGTATTCTATTGGAATACTTCAAAAGATGCATTTACATTTCAGGTAATGATCCTGACAGCAAGTAGATCTGTTAGGGGATGGTGGTCAGTCCTGGAGGGAGAATGGTTTGGGGTCAACTGGGCTAAGGATGGTTTCTGAGGATACAGGACATCCTGAGCTTGGACAGTACATCCAACAGGGCTGCTAAAAGTGGATCAAATGTTACTGACACATGCTCCACCATCCTGAGGCCACTCCCTGGAATCTTAGCTGAAACTCTGAGAGAAAAGCCACACTTATTGCAAACTTTTTATTTAGTAGTAGTTGTAACTCTTGCTGGATGATTCTCTGGATATGGCGGGCCAGACTGACATGTGGCAAAGAACAGATAGTCCACAGGCAGGGCTATCGGCATTCTGATCATGCAAACAAAAGCTTACCTCCAGGGTCAAAGCATCTCTCTGCACTTTACCCCTGGGATGCTAGCTGCACAGGCTTGGGGTGCGTCTCGAGGGTGTGTGCTTTTTAGATGGTACTGATGCTGCTAAGCCAGTGTACAGACACAGAGCAGAACACTGGTAACATTTTCCATGCACCCAGGGGAGAACACAGAGGCTACCTGTCTCTCTTACTAGCAGCATGCAGGATCCAGGAACAAAGCCCAGCGTACTTTCTAGATAAGAAACTTCATAAATATTGTTTTCTTTTAGCATTAAGTCTGCATGATTAAGTGGGTAGGTATAATGACTAGTTTCATTTTACAAAGGATCAAACACCCTGGCTTTGAAAACCAGAATCACAGAAGATGCTGAACTATGAATCCTCCGGCAGGCTCCACATTTCATCATATAGATACAACAGTGGGTGAAGAGCAGCCTCCACGTTTTTGCAAAGGGAGTTGGGTCAGGGACACATGCAGAGTGAGGCCAGGGCAGGAACAGGGTGTAGCCATGTGGAACGCTTAGCCAGCACCTCTGCTGGGTGACCAGTGGCTTACGGTTCTCGGTTAAATTTTCTGCATGAGAACTTAAGATCAGTACTGGCTGTAGAGAATGCAGACTTCTGACTCCTGAGCAGAGGCTTGCCACGTGAGAGTAACCAGAAACAAACGGTTCCTCACTGTACTTTCTTCCTTTACTGCTGTGAGGCTTTGAGAGTTTATTAGTGGGAAGGCACCGTGGACACATCACCATATACAAGGAGCTTACTAATGCCCACACCCAGACATAGGACGGACAGCTAAGGACTGTGCAAACCGGGCTGGGCTGAGTCACGGCCACTGCTAACACCACCGTGTCTCTAGCTGCGGTGTCGATGTGATCTCTCCTGAGCTGCAGAGCTGAGAAGGAACAGGTACAGAAGGACTAAGGACAGCGCCAAGAGTCGGGTTTGCAAACCACAGGCCATCTCTCTGTGCTCAGAAAAAGTAGACAGGGCTCTGGGGACACCAGGCAAGTTCTTCCTCCTGCCCTTCTGTGATGGACACAGGGAGAGGAGCATTTCCCACGTGGAACCACAAAACTGCATTGAAAGACATGAGCCTTTGGAGTGTGTGGCTGGTATGCAATTCAAGCCTAAAACAGTTTTAAACCTTCCTGTCCCCTCCTCCACAAGCTCTCCCAAGTGGACAGAGGCTCAACTGGCCGAGGTGCCCGAGAGGCATCCTCCAGCCACGATTGGAAATCTTAACACCCAGAAGCTCCTCAACTGTTTCCATGGATACACTTCAGAGAGTCAACAACACAGATTTCCAACCCAAGATGGTCTGTCTGGCAGCCAGGCTGGCTTCCAGCTCATACTGGCTTCCCACAGCCATCAGACAAATAAGCAGGCTTCAGGGTAGCAGCATAAGAAGCCCTGCACACCGCCCTGTCCAAAGGCAAATGCCAGTCAGGCATCTTCTGTAAACGGAAACCCTTTATGGTTCCGCTTAGAGGATTCTTCTTCGAACTACCCTTCCCATGATAGGAGCTGGTCTGTTCGGGGCTTGTCAGAAGCTCCCTGTTCAAGCACAAATCTCCTCCAAGCTGCCTGGCCTCGCTTGGCTCTGTTCCTTGTCACTGTAATCTATAGGTATTATTTCTAAGGCAGTGTTAATGCACTCCTCATCTGTACATTTTCCTAATTGGCTTAATATTTATAGTAGAATCTTTGGGATCCGGGCCAGTGCTCTAGTAAACTCACGCATATTTAGTAATGTGCTAATGAGGCCCCGTCCAGTCAGGAAGGGCTGCCCCGAGAGTTATGGCACTTTCGGTCGGATTCCAACTTGGCTGCTAAGAGAAGTTGCTAAATATCTTAAGTAAAAGCAGAGGTTCCCCAGGCAGCTGTTGGGTTTGCAGAGCCGTGGATGTATAAACTTTATTGGCAGTAAATGTCACTCCTCTGAGTAGATGCGTGCCCGCAGAGCCTTGGCTCCTTGGGAGTCTGGCCATGCCGGGGCTGGTGCTGGACACACAGGGGACAAGGAGGGTGGCCTTACTCTGTGGTTGGAGTTGGGGCACGGCCGCCGACAGGCACGCGGCGGTGACAGAAATTCACTCTGAGTTGCAATTAGTGGCACTGTCATTTTCGGGGGCTCCTGCCAATTAATTAAGGCTGTCAAACAGAAAAACCACAGCGTTCACATGGTAATTTATATTGGAAGAGACAACCCTCAGGAGCACAGCGGCTTCCTCCACAAACAGATTTCTCCCTCAGAGCACTGAAATAAACACGGGAAAAATAACCGAGATAAAAGATGCGCGTCGCGTGCACGCGTTCGAAGGGGTCTGCGTGGGCAAAGCAGAAAGTTAAACTGCCCTTGTTATAACTGTTAACTCTGGTCGCCAGAGAAGAAGACAGGCTGATTAAAACTCCAAACGAGCCCCCAGCTCCCTGAACCCTCTGCGTCCAGGATGATAGAATCAGAGGAGTTTATTCATGCCATTAAGCCCCAGAGAACTTAATTGAAAGAAGAGCACAGCCCGGACCTTGACAAGCGGGAGGTCACAGTAATTGCTGCCGGACATATTTAACATTAAGATAATCAGGCCATTAATTACCCTTCGGATCATTAAATCAGCCAGTTGCAAAATGAAATTTCTGCCTCTATTACTCACTTGAGAGACCACAGGGGTGGCCTTTAATTTATCAGGGAGCGTGAGCTACAAAGGCTGGGGCTGGGGGAGGGCAACCGGGGAGGGGGCTCCCCCACAGGCACGCTGTGGCAGTGGTGGCCGGGCAGGCATCAATCCGCCATGCTTGGTGATCGTGGCAAATTAACTAGGTAAGATCACCTCCCCGTGCAAAGGCAGAAGCTGGGGGTATGTAAATAGATGAGGGCAGACAGGGAGCGCAGAGTGTGCACACCACTTAGGAAGATAATAAAGGGAATCAGCCTTGATTATCAGTGCTAATTTGGACACTGCCGGTAGCTTGTTATGCGTGTTCTGAGTAGCATTTAATTAATTCAATTGCTTGTTAATGAGGGAAGTGACATGTGGGGAGCAGATGCCACCCAACTGCAGATGGACTCTGGTCAGCCCAGCAAAGGCCTTTTTTCCGTCTCCGATCCCCCCCTTCAGTTTTTCTTTCTTTCTTTCTTTCTTTTTTTTTTTTTTTTTAAGAAAGAGAATAGAGAGAAGTGTCCAGCATAGAGGAACACTCAAAAGACACAAAACATTGACCTCAGCAGGCCAAGAACTGTTGAAAAATAATCAGATGAGACAATCCCGGGGCCGCGTGGGCAGTCATGTCCCTGAGGCCACATTTAGAACAGCGCATCTTTATGCCAGAAATTTGAGCCTGAGATTACTATATTGTGATCCTATGATCAAACCTAACAAGACAAAGACGTGGCCAAGTGGGGCTGCTTTTAATATCTCCGAGTCAGCTGCGGGGATCCAATTATTTTCAGTTTGGATACATTTCACCTTTATCAATATCTCCGTGTGCATAAATAAGATGAAAGTGGCCCTGCAGAATCAAAGGGAAGTGGGACTCCCCTTGCCGGGCGGACTGGTTGGGTCTGGAAGTGTATGGCCAGTCTTCTCCCACGCAGGTTTCTGATGTGGGCCCTGCTCTTCCTATCGATGGATGGCCACGTTTCTTTATAGGTTAAAGACAGAAGAGGGTTTAGGCAGGGAGATGGAGTTCGTATAATGAGAGCGGGGTGGGGGAGGATGCTCAGAGAATGTGTACTAAACAGGCCAACGGTCCCTTCCAAGAGGCAGCAGAGTGGTAATGGGTGATTTCGGCTGTGTTCAGAGTTTCTCTTGTGAGCTGTTCCTGGAACTGAAAACACGGTCTGGCGGTCCAACTCTCTCCTATCTCCCAGCCCAAGCCAGCAGGTGCCAAGCACCTTGTAAACAGGAGGCTACCTGTACTAAAATGTAAATAGCATGGTCCCTGCTGACCCTCCCCGGGCCGGATGCCATCAGGATGACAAAGATAGGAAGCAGAGTGGGGTCAGCTACAGCGCCAAGCCCCTGGCTTCTGCCTCGTCTGGTAGGAGAACCACCTCCACCAAAGCCAATATGACGAGCTTCCGTGTGAAAGGGCAGCATGGTGCGGACTGGCCCAGGAAACATGGCCCCGAGGACAGGTGTCACAGGGGCCTGCAGCTACGTGTGCTACAGACTCCAGAGCTTCATCTCACCCGTGGGAGGGGGTAGGGGAGTGTACCAACAAGAGCACCTGACACCTAGGTGCCAGGTGACCACGCTGTGTTCTGTGCATGGCAAAAATCAGTCACTTGACTCATAATTATGGCTTTACCATAATGTGGTCATTTTTTTTTCCTTCATCTCAAAGGCTCACCAATGATCTCGGCACTCCCTCCTGTGACAGCCAATTAGTCTCTCTACATTGGAACCCAGACCCCTGCGCACCTGGTGGCTCCAGACTCAGCTGGTCCAACTGTCTATAACACAGCTTGATACACAAACATGTGCACTGAGAGTCATACAGCACACCCCCATTCCTAGCTTCAACTCCAGATAATTCTCTCCCCTGTTGCTGCCTCTACGGCCACCAACACCTCCACTTACAATCAATATTTTAAGTGTGTGCTTAAATGGTATCAATAGTGTGTGTGTGTGGGTGGGGGGCTGTTCTGATTCCAGCCCAGATGTAGTTAATTGTTGCCACACATCGATCTCCCCTCTAACATGACTTTCTCCAAATCAAACCCCCATTACAGAGGGGTGGAGGGCATCTTCTCCCCTCCTGCGACAATAAATTTAATATCGAATGCACTAGAAAAAAATGGCAGCTGTTGCAGAATCCATCCAAAAAGATTTTTTTTCCTCCTTCCTGGGAGTAATTAAAAGATGCTTTCCTTGACTAATGATCCCCCTGTTTAGGAATGGGAAGTCAATACTGCTTCAGCTGTCGTCAGCTCCGATTGATCACGGTGCTGCTCAAGTTTGAACGGCAGTTCTCAGGGCGGCTGAGGATTGCTGGAACCAATTATAGGCTATCCAGAGCTGGCCTAATAGGGGTGTGGGGACGGCAGGCAGAAGGCCAGCCAGCTGTGCCAGGCGCCTGTTCTCCCAACCTGCCTGTAGCCATGGTTAATGCCGATGCATGGTTATTTCAGGGGACTGGCTGCTTCTTTGCAGAAAGATATCGTGTGTGCTCTTTCTCCACAGTGCTATGTATGTGTGCCTGCACACAAGAGTGTGTGCATTCATGTAAGCATGTCTAGGCACATGTGTGTAAGTATTTTGTGTGTTGGGATGTGTATGCATATGTTGGGATATGTGTATATGTATGTGTTGGGGTGCATGTATGTCTGTATTAAGTGTGTGTATGTGTGCAGCAGTTTACGTTACATTCTATAGTCAGATGCATCTCTGAATCACCTTGAAACAGACCCAAATGCAGTGGGAAAACATCTGGGCCTTTATTTCAAAGAGTGACACTTGGTTTTTCCATGAACTAACACCAACATTTATGAAACTATTTCGTTTTGAGATTAACCCTGGATGCTTCTACTAACTGGCCTTGAGTCCTCAGTGAGAAGGTAGGAGGGTGGGTGGCATTTTAGACAGGCAGTACCCAGACTAGGTGTCTATTCTCTTGGGGTGAATCCTAGACTGGTCCTAGCCAAGACTTCCAGGCTTTTGTTCCTCTTTGGGGGGAGAGTGGGAGGTGGTAAGGAGGCAGGTGGCGGGGTCGTTACCGTGCTGTGCATGGGCTGCACTACTTCTCATTTATGATGCTGTCTCTAAGGCTGGGAACCAAGGCAGCCCTTGGCTTGTTCTGGGTTGGTCTTTTTGAATCACCCTGCGGCCAACTTCAGCTTTCCCTGGATGATGAACAGACGGAATGTGGTCAAACACAAACACAGACTACACGGATCCTTCTGACATCAGCTACTCTGGGCTTAAGAGCTTCCCAGAATAAACCCATCTTTGCTTCTTGTTCTGAGGAGAGTCCAGCCCTGTAGGTGGCAACATTGCTGGACATGTGTGCTGCAGGCAGAGCCTTAGCTTAGGTGACTTTATCCTCTTACGCCTCTCTCCTGAAAACCAGCCATGCAGTGACCTCCTGGAGTCAATGTCCTCAGCGGGTCCCACCAGGGCCCACCTGTCACGATACTCCTGATCCTTTATTCATTCTTTCCCTTTCGTCCTTCCCCACTCCCTGTTTGGTGATATTTATTGAATTTAACCAGACCCCCACACCCCCTCCAAAACAACCCAAAATGAAACAAAACGAACAACTTTCCTGGGATAATTTTACCAAAGGCACAAGGAAGCCTCCAGCTCTCAAGCTTGTCTGAAAGTTCAGAGACTCCACAGTCAGTTGTCAAGGTGCCCCAGCATCACACTGTATCACCACAGCCTAGGGGAGGAGTCCTGACTTGAGCAAAGGTAGTGCAGTCACCCTATTTGTGAGGAGGAAGACCCTCACCCATCTCTAAGCAGTCAGGGGAATGCATATCTGGCATAGTCAGTGCTGGGCAGAGTAGAAAGCTAGAGCCTGGAGTTGAAGGCAGACAGCAGTCAGAACTGTCCACTGCCCACAGAGCAGTCATTCATTCCCTGCTGGGTGCATGAAGACAATCACATCACACATGGTGTCTAACTGTTCTAGAATCTTCTAGAAGAAGAGCCAACATTTCTAATTCACAGATGGCATTAAACACATCTATATGTTTCGTTTGAACCGAAATGGTCAGGTGTATAAAATTAAACTTTTACTAGCTCATTTCAATGTTTTTGTTTTTTTTTTCACACGTTAAACAATTTAACTTCCAATCATTTTTTTTTTTTTTTTGGATTTTTAAATTGAAATTTAACTACAGTATGAACAAAATAGGTACCACAAAGCAAACTAACATTTTAGGACTGTGTGGAATGAAGAGTCTCGCTGGCTTCCATGTGAGTGTTAGATCAGGACAACAGTTTCTTGGAGGGCAGGATACCTTTGATTTGTAAGAGATCTACCCCTTATCTGTACTGCACAGACGGACCACGCAATGAGGAGCTGGCATAGTGAGCCTCTGGGGTTTTAACAAGCACACTTGGGTGCACCTTGCTGGCCCTCCCTTCCAGTTCCCCTTCCCATCTCAGCTAACAGAAGCCAGAAGAGGAGGGTTAAATGTACACCAGCTGCACTCCTGCTGTGCACCAGAAGGGGCGTCGCACATTTGTTTTGCAGTGTTGGTAATATAAACTCAAGTCAGCAGATCTCAGGATACCACTGTCCAGGAAACCTGGACATGTAGCCTAAGCTCCCACCAGTTTATAGCGGCTCGGGGTCTGACTGTGTCTCATCAGTGGCAAAACATACCAGACAAACTCCAGGTGCTGAGCAGGACAAGAGCCTCTTCCTCGTGGTTCGTTGAGACCTCGTGACTGCGGTTGGGGGTGGGGGTGGGGCGCACAAGAGCACCCAGGACCTGAGAACCTTGATGTCCTCGGTTAGACCAACCAGAGATGAGCTGGCTCCCTGTGCTACTTCAATTTCTTTGAAATTGGGCTATTTCAGCCACCTCTTGGGGGAATTAAATATGTATGCATATTCTCAAAAATGGTTTATAATCACTGTAGATGAAAAATGAGAAACTAAATGGCCTCAAAATAAATGTGTTTTCACCCTGGGTAACAATTAGCATTAACGAGGAGTCATCCTACATTGTGTTTAACTGTACTTCATTAGATGTGTTAGAAGTCTGTTTTAGAAAATAAAATACATTCTCTTATCATAAACACACTTGTTGGCAGGGGCACGTGAGAGGGTTGGATATCCACAAGATGCTTACCAAGGGTATAAGAAAGAATACAAAACCAAAGAATCAAAAATTTATAATTAGTGTTAGCACAGCCTGTACCTATTAGAAATATATTAATTAAAGTAATATATTCATAAGATTAGAAGCCTAATACATTTCTAAGAGGGGAGAGGAATCCCCAAGGCCTAGAAATAAACATAAAAAATTAAGGCGTTTGAATCATCCAGTCTGCTCTGCACCAATTTCAAACACTGATGCTTCTAGTCTAGGCGGGTCAGAATCTCAATAGGCTGTAAGGGCTCTGGCTGCAGCTGCAGCTGAGGTCACCCCCAGCCATGTAACTTCTGGGGAGCATCTGTGAGTTCTTACCTGGTGGAGTCCAGTGAGGGCTTTGTCCGTCCCTGGCTGCCCTCTTCCCACACGCTGTTGGCCAGCTCATTCCCGATGGACGACATCACCTTGATCAGCTCCATGGGCCAGTCGTCCAGGTCTAGCGATCTGACCCGAGAGAGGTGGGTGCCGAGATTCCGGTGGATCCCCGAGCACTCGATACACATGAGGGCTCCCAAGTTCAAACTGGCCCAGTTAGGGTCTACCGGGAGAGAGACAGGAGCAAAACTCAGTCAGACTGCCACCAGTCACTCTCAATGTCCCTGGACTCTCACCTCAACAACTAGTCAGTCTCCATATGACTTAGAGCTGCTATGGTGCCAAGGGAGACATGGTGGGTTGCTGGCAGCAGGGTGTGCATCTGGACAGAAATACCTTTTGTGACACTTCCACAGGACTGGTGCACAGCACAAAAAATATCCTGTGTGTTAAGATGTCTACTGTGGCCTCCTTATGATGGAGGGAAACTGGGTGACACAAAGGCCCAGGTCACATCCAAGGCTGCACTGGCTCCCATATCTCTTTTGTTATTGTCAACACAGCTTGGGCAAACTTCAAAGATTAAAGAGGCACACTTCTGTGAGAGAGTATGGCCGGCAAGGGCCTTGCTTAAGAGGACCCACTGCAGAGATGCACAGGGCTCCACTGGTCACTGGCAGGTCAGCGGACCGGTAAGACAGAGTTGTATCAGGACCCAGCTCCTCCAACCATGACTTTTTTTTTTTTTTTTTTTTTTTGGTTTTTCGAGACAGGGTTTCTCTGTATAGCCCTGGCTGTCCTGGAACTCACTTTGTAGACCAGGCTGGCCTTGAACTCAGAAATCCGCCTGCCTCTGCCTCCCAAGTGCTGGGATTAAAGGCGTGCGCCACCACGCCCGACCAACCATGACTTTTAAAGTGGACAGTGTAATGTTTCAAGCTGGGATAAACGACTCATACAGAGAATGGCTTTGGGACAAAGCTGTCATTGTGTGAAACTGGATGCCACCATCAGAAGATCAGGAATTTGGGTGCAGGGCTGGCTTTGAACTTACAATCTCTAGGTGTTTTACAAAGACAAGTTGGCCTTGATGGCTACTTCCTCTTACTGTTGACAGAAAGGCTAAACCCACACAGGTAGAACTAGTATTTACCCAAGTCTACCAGAAGAGTCAGCAAAAACTGATCTGACCCAATGGGGAGATTTCTTGTTCTCTACAGAGCCAATGACCATCGATGGCTGCATGGTGGCTAACCAGATGTCAGCCAGCCATGTATTTAGCATGACTATATCTCTACAAGATGGCTGGCTTATATCGCAGAGAAGGCCTGTGTTTTCAGAGATGTTCTGATGGGGAAGGGAAAACCTAGGTCTCACACAGAAGCAGAACAGGATACAGAAACACAGAGGCGCCATGTGAAGACAGGGAAGGACTAAGTTGTAGGTAGAAGACAACTGTGCTGTCGTTTGGATGTGAAAATGTACCCCAAAGGCTCACGTGTCTGAACACTTGGTCTCCATATGGTGGCGCTGTTCTGGGTGGGTGTGAAACCTTCTATAGGCGGGGCTTAGGTGGAGGAAGTGGCTCTCTAGTGGGAAAAGCCTTGAGGTTTGGAGCTTAGTCCCATTTCCTGTCCTTGACTGACCTCTTATCACCAGAGGACCCATCCCCACCATATGACATACTATATAACTCCTCACACTAAAGTCAAAACGAACCTTCTTCCCTCCCTACTTGCTTCTTGTCAGGTATTTTGTGGTCTCAGAGTGGTCTCAGAGCAGCAAGTGGGCACAGCACACAGGCATCATGGGCCTGACTCAGCTGTTGAAGAGCCACATATCTTCTTTAGCAAGGCTCTCACCTGGTGTCTGCTATCCCTCACAGCTCAGCTTCTGCCCTGCTTTCTCTATCGCCTCACTCGCTGAGACAAGACAGCCACAGCTGCCAGCCACCTCCATGGCTAAATCCTTCAGCCCACTCTTGGCCTCTTGTCCACTGCCAGTCTCTTGACACTCAACTCTGATGAGGTTGAAGTTAAATGTCTCTTTGGATTTTTCTCTTTGGTTTTTGTCTTTTCCCAGCATTTTCTCCTTCCTAGGGGCACTGCTGTAGTCAAAGACACTTGCCCTTTACAGGTATTTACCACATTGCCTCGACACCCTGAGAGCATGCTCATGCCACAATGCTTGTGGGGTACGGAGACTTGTTTCTTGGCATTGCGTCAAAACTAGGTACTTAAAACTCTTCCCTGACTGCTCACATACTTCTTACCGGCCCTCCAGGTATCTTATGGCCTCTGAGGGAAGCAAGAGGACCGGGAAGGGTGTGGGCTGACTGGAACAGCCCTGCTTGCTACTGTGGCCTAGACAGACTGCCAAGACCGTGGGCTCTTCCCTCCCTGACCTGTCAAAGGGCCCATGACTATATCAACTATCATTCGTGGGGACTTGAAAAGGCAGCATGTGTGGACTGGATGCAGCAGCGCACTTGGTGAAGAGTCTTGAACCTCTTTTCCTGAAGCTTCCAACCCTGCCTTTATCATTTCTGTGCCACCCACTCACATGACCTTGTCTACAGTCTGGTTCCATGGCCTCCCCTTCCTGCTCATCTTGAGCATGCGCATCCTCACACCCCCCCCCCCCCCAAATCAGGAAAGACCTGTGACCTCCAATTTGCCACACGCTACAGCTCCTGTAAAGCCATGGGTTGGTTTCTTTTTGAGGAACCTTTAGATGCATGCTGGAAACGATTACAGACATCAATCTCTGGATTGGATTTTTTTTTTTTTAAATATGCCTCAGGTTTTGCGCTTAAAAAAAAAAAAGGTCTGGTTTAAGGAAAGTTTTGGATAAAAACACACTTCAAATAAATGTTCTTTCTCTTTCCAACTCACGTTTTGAAAGTAAAATTTAAAGACTCAAACAAAAAGAGAGACTTTAAAGCAGTATCCAAAGGAGCCCGAGGAAGATGCCCTTCCTGCCCGAGGATGGGCTCCTGCTGGGCTGTGGTCAGCCAGGCCACTGTGGACAAGGGCTGGCCAGGGCCCTTGGGGGAAGCTCAGTTCTTCCCCTTCCTCTGGAGCAAGCCTGGCCTAGCGACTTGGTGTCTCCTGAGGAGATGCTCACAATCCACCGGCAGGCAGGCCTCCAACTCACCCTGCTGTTCTATTCTCACACAGTGAGCTGGTGGTCAGGCAGCCTGCCCCATAAACCAGCTCAGAGTCCTGTTCCTGCTGTGAAATGCGGACAGTCCATCCCGCCTACGAATGCATAAAGACCTCGCTATCTCTCCTAGAGGTACCTGAGCATCCGCATCACCTCCTCCTTTCCAGCCTGAGTTGCCACTCCTCCTGTTCACCCAGGGAGGCCTCTGTGAGGGAGGCAGCAGTCTCCAGTCACACCCCTTCCTCATTCCCTACTCTTCTGCAGAGCCCCACTGACACGCCAACTCTGGCAGGAAGCTTCCTTTGAGGTGGACGGTCCAAGGTCCAAGGCGCCCTTTGTCCTTCTCCGAGGCTCTAGACTGTGACGTGTGTGCTTATGCTTTGCCCCCCAGGCCCACTGATGTCATGGCCAACGACAGAGGTGCTCAGTTCCCAGACTTCCCTCACAGGAACCAGCATCTTTTTGAGTTTGAATTGTTCTTCTTTCCCTCTTCAAGCCTCTCTGTGACAATAAATGGGCAAAGTTTCCTCTACATAGCTTCTGAGGGTGTAGACTTAGAACAAAAGCAAGGCTCTACATTCCAGGATGTAAGAAGGAAACCAGTGTGACATAAAACTGGGCTAACTCCAAGGGATGCAGTCATGACAGTTTTGGTCCTTTGCCCATCGTGATGCCTGAGGCTGAAGCAGGGCACAGAGCAGTCCAGCATACAAGAAATGGCCCGCTTCTACCAGGCAAGCCATGTAAAGGATACTGTGTTAAGATAAAACCCAAACTTAAATATGTCAAGCCCTCTGTGCCATGAGCCCTCTCTGTTGTAGCCGATAAGGATCCAGGACCACCATCATCCTGTGTACTTACTTTGGGTGTCACAGTCCACGCAGTGCGAGTTCCCTCTCATGTTACGGATGGACTGCAGGGCCATGGCTTCGCTCTGGCTGGTTAGTCGGGACTAGGCACAAAGGAAGGCAGAAAATGCAAGATATGAATATTCGGAAGAAATCCACACATCTAACAATGTCAGAAAAAAAAAACAAAAACCAAACAGATTATACACAGGTGCAACAGTAATTTCCAAATAATTACTCCTTTCCTGGTGTCGGAGGGAAGTCTGTGAGGGAGAGGCAGGTTGTACGTCAGGGTTATTGGCTGAGATGGACTCTGCCCAAAATGAGCAAAGTGCTCAGACTGCCATCATTTGTGAATAAACCAGAGACTGCTATGCAGAGAATGTCACTAGCTAACACACCTTCAGGGGCACATACCTCCTTAGTGTGAAGATAAAGGAACAAGGAAAAAAAAAATCTGTGTATTAGCCAAGGGTCACACCTTATGCAGCATGCTTGGTTCTTCATCAGGAAACCCTTGACCAAGCCCTGAGAGCTTTCCTCATGTGAGGCTCAATCAGTTGCTACAGCATCAAATCAAAGTGACTCACTGGAGTGAGGCAGGGGCATTTATTTTTAAGCAGACTTGATGGCCTTCAGAATACATTTAAAAAAAAAAAGGCTCACCTGTTGTGGCAAGGTTAGAAAATATGGGAAAAGACACAAACATTTATGAACTAGGATTTGATTATCCAGAGAGCTCCTGGCTCAGTGGTTCTCAACCTGTAGGTTGTGACCCCGTTGGTGGGGTCACAGGGGTCACATATCAGATATCCTGCATATCAGATGTTTACATCATGATTCATAACAGTAGCAAAATTAGTGATGAAGTAGCGATGAAATAACTTTGTAGTTGGGAGTCACAACATGGAGAACTGAATTTAAGGGTCACACGGTGTTAGGAAGTTTGAGAACCGCTGCTCCGGCTATTTCTCTGTGCCTCTGTGCACAGGCACTGTAGGAAAGCCAAACGGGTATATGCTGCCTATCAGCATGCCTTTTTAGCCTAGTCATTCTGCCTGTCACTCAATGCCAACCGAACCTCTGACTTCATCACTAAGTGCGTGCATAGGAGTCCACGGAGTGAGGGTACAGCACGTTCCTTGACTATACATCTGGACTGTTCTTATTGTCTTAGACCTTGGACAGTGCTGTGAGGAGCATGCTACCTGTAAACCTCTACACACATTCCCAATTATGCAACGCAGGAAGGATGAAATCTTGAAAGCAAAAGGGCAGAGCGGGTAATGATGTGTGTATTTTTAAAAATTTTGTTTATTCAATATGCATTTGAAATTACAGTTAAAGCCACAGCTGATCAGTTTCATAACTTAGAATAAATTCTGTTTGTGTACAAATTCTTTACAAATTAAGGTACCTTGTGCTAACAATTTATCTCTTGTTACTTAATAATAAGTTATCTATTTGTTGCTATTGCTTAATCCGCATTATGAACTATGTTTTTATTCCCTTTTGGAATCAGAAATCATTTTTTAACAACTTGATTTGTGTAAGGTGCCACACACACACACACACACACACACACACACACACACACACACACACAGTGGTCTGACTATCTGCCTCCATAAACCTGTAATATTCTGTGGCTCACTGGTCAGCTTCTCTGAGTCAGATTTGGATTATCTACCAGGAGCTGAAATACTGGGTACTGCTCTTTCTAATGGAGTCTGGACTTCCTCAAGCCATCTGTGATGGGGGTACTGTATGTGACCTTCTCACAATCAAACCAGCAGCTACCCAGGTTCACATCTGGTGTCCTTGAGTTGCTCATAGGGTCCCCTCCCAGGGGAAGCCATTTCTACAAGTATGTTTGCCCATGGATACAAAGGACAGCTCTGGTGGGCTTGCATCTGCTTCTGGTCCAATGTATCTTATTGTCTGGGTTCAGAGTAGCAAGCTGGAAAAAGGCTCTCAAGGAAGTAAAATGGGAGAAGCCAGCACTGGCCAGAGCTTCTGGAATCAAAGAGAAAAGGGGTATGGCTACAGTCAGAGGATGTGAGATTAATTTGTCCGTACAACCTGGGATGCGCTTGTCTGATCAGCAGTGTATGTCCCCTTTCCTGCTCTGAAGCTACAATCCCAAGCCTGTGGATGGCAGGTGTCATTGTGCCCATTGGTGAGGAGGGAGACACATGGTGGTTGGACGGGGACATGACCTGGGAATTCAGGGAGCTCAGAATAAAAGACTGTGGTTCTTCCCAGTTGGGTATAAACTATCTTCTAAGAGAGAAGCAAATTACATAAATGCTAATAATGGCTGTGGTCTGGCTTACCCTGTCTGGCTCAAGAGGGTAATGAAATAACACACCCTGTCTCTCTGAAAAACAGACTCCCTTCTTAATGACAAAGCTGGCCATACATCACGGGCAGAGGCTTCTTTAAATGCCTACAAATGAAACCGCAGGTGGATGGCAATGTCTTTCTTTGGTTTCCAGTAGATCGCAGTTTGAAAAATCAAAATGCTCACTAAGAATCTCAATGGGTCAGCAAAGGGTCCTGACTATCTAAGGGTTCAAAGACTGAAATGGAAAGAACCCGGCTGGGAAAGACAGACCAGTATAAGGAAGATCACCGAGCAGCGGCCTGGAAAATGCACTGAACACACTTTTATTCCTGGCCAAACAACTGCTGGAGGACTCTTTTTAATTACTGAATGAAACATACACCAGACTTTAAAAAAACAGAAAATTCACCCTGCCCAAACTCCCTACAGTCTCCTGTGCGTCTGTATCCCCGTGACATTGGAGACATTTATCAGGGCAGCATAGGGCATCTTTTAAGTCCATGTCTCTTTTTCTGATTTATTCTGCCTCAAACAATAACAACAAAAAAATAAGTATGGGCGCATAAGCAGGCAGAGTCCAAAGGCTCCATCGCCTACAGAGAAAGGCGAAAGCTTCCCATGTAGCCCTGGCCGCCACAGCAAAGCTTCCCGTCGGACACCCTGCCACACACGGACGGCCAAGCCAGGACACCAAACATGCACGGTGTTTGTAGATACAAAGTGGTTTTATCTTTTCAATTACTTAGTTTTTTTTCCTCACAAAGCATGCCTGGGTCTTGTCATCCACACAAGCCATCTGACGCCTCTGTCCCCCCCTGGGGCTCCACTTGGGCCTTCTCTTCCCTTTAATGATCACCAGCCTTGATTGTGGGGCAGCCTGCTGTGGACCTTACCTTATTCTTGCTGCTCTCGCACGACTGCAGGCTGGCGAGGATCTGGCTCTCGATGGCTTGGACCCATGCGTCTCGCTCCTCGTATGTGGTGGCTTCAAAGTGCCACGTCTGGCCAGTGAGGGACACAATGATAAACTCCAAGTTTTCTTCTTGCTCTGGAACACAGAGGTGGGATGAAGAGCTCACTTTCATGACAGCAGCGCCCAAACCCATCCTGTCACAAGTGCCTCTGGATTTAATGGCACCGGCATGGGGCTGGTGGCACACATGGGATGGGAGTGCTGAGATCTGATCCGCATGCCTTCCAAAAGCCAGCAGAGATAACTAGGTTTCAGTCGATGCTTGTGGGGGACGGGGAGAAAGGAAAGACAGTGTAGAATGTCAGGATCTCTGTGTGGGCACAGACCAAGTGACTTGGGAAAGGGAAGTCTGCAACTTACAGCTGGCCCTTGGGTCTGCAGGAGGAAAATGGAGTTAGTTCTGCTAGATATGAAATCAGACTATGAATGCAGTTGGATCTGGATCCAGGTGAGCTGGGAACACTAAGGTGGGTGTCCTTCCAGGGCCAGGCAACTACCAGTGGGAGCGGTATTGAGACTTGGACAAAGTGAATCCAGGCAACTCAGAGGGCTTTAGTAGACACAGGTCTAGCTAGGTGACCACAGAGAGACATGTGCTATGAAAGGGGAAGAGAAGCTGTGTCCACATCGTGGGATACGACCTGCCCCGCTGTCCTTAGGTAAGTTCCACTCCTGAGGCTCATTCTCCTCCACTGGGGATCGGGCACAGGCAGCTCCTAAGTTTATCATGAGCTAAATACTGTGCATGAGCACACCAGTGCACAGCCTGGCCTCAGGAAAACACAGCCAGAAGCCAAGGCTAGACCCTACACATGCCTCAGCAGAGGAGGAGTTTGTAACACTGGCCTAGCACTGGCTATGTGGTCAAGTGTAGTCACAATAAAAGAGTAACCTGCAGACTGGCTTATCAATTAAGTCATCCTCCGTCCACCCCCACACCCCACCCTGCCTTGTGCAGACAAGGACACGGTGGGTCACTTGTTCCTAAGGAACCCCTTCCCGCCTCCTGATCTCATGGATGTCACTAAGCCCTACTCCTAGGAACTGAGACACTAATGGGACACTCATTGATGCTCTCAATGTAACACTTCCACTACCACCACTGCTGCCACCACCACCACCACCACCACCACCACCACCACCGGTCACTATGGCACACTGTGTGTCACACTTGTGTGGAGTGTTTTGTGTTCTGAGATGCTAACGTAAGCAAGCTGGCTCTCTGAACCTTTACACGGATTAGCAGGCCTTTGCCAGGCTGCTCAGTCTGAACACCATCTGGAGGGTGGGTAAGCACATCTCTGTGGAGACCCCTAGCTTCTCCCAGAGAGCCCAGCTTGCTTGGCACTGGCCATGTGTGTTCTCTTTGGGTTTTGGAACCTGAGTAGTAAGAATTCAAAGGGCAGGCCTTGGCATGAATGGCGCTCTGTGTGGAGTGGAACAAGTCCACGTACTGTATGGAGGACGGCTGGGGAGGAGGCCTTAGGCCTCTGGACATGGGGACTAGTTGTGTTTTCATTAAAAAAAAAAAAAAGACCATATATGGTAACTTCAGACAGACAGGATTCTCCAAAGTTAACCTGCAGCCAGCCACACCCTGCAATTACCAGCAGCCGCGTGGCATCTGTAGTCTTGAAAAGACCCATTCTCTTGATCCACAAGTGTCTATGTCAGGATACTATTCATTCATTACAACTTTTACCACACAGGGGTGAATAAGACAACACCCTGAATCAGGACTGAAACTCCTAATGGAAGGACAGGTAGGGCAGGGACAAGCTATATAATTCATGGGTAGAAAAGAGGGACATTTGGTCATTCACCGAGGGACGTGAGTACTGTTCATGGAGACATTTGTGCATAACCTTATGTCACCTTGCATTTGTGAAACTCAAGTATGGTAAGAGTTCCCTCTGGCCGGGATTTACTGCAGGTTCAGGGGAGAAATGACGACCATGAGCCTCTCAGTATAGAGCTCTGGACACTGCTCTCCCTTGGAGGATTTCTGCCCGTGCTTCTAGCCGGGATCACCAGCTGCAGTGTGAGCGGGAGGCAATGGGTTTAACTGGCACCAGGTACAGGCATGGTCTCAGGGCTCTCAGCTACCCGCTCCAGGTCTTGGGTATCAGAGCCTGATCTCTGAAGGACCCTACTCTGTAGGGACACTCATACTCAGGTGACGGCTGTGTATCCAAGTGCTACAAGGATATCACCAAGCTGTCTGTGTCGTTCTGATTCCAGCTTGGGTAGCTGTAATACGCAGAGGGAGCTGCCAAGGCCCACCCTGGCTCTGCCTTGTCCTGGGAGCCATGTGCCTCTGTAAGGTACCCAAAGGGGCAGAGTTCATAGGAGCACCAGGATCCTGTCGCGTCCAGTAGAATCCACTGCACCACACTGCCAGCTTTCCTTCCAGTGGACACAGACATCCCTCTGCCCCGTTCCTGGTGGTTTTCCTATATTGCACCTCTCCGCTTCTTCACGGCCACCTTTCGTATGTTCTTGAGGATCTCCTCATTCTACCCCAAGCTCCCAGAGTCCTTCTATAAATGTGACCACTTGCCTAGGATGTACACCCCACAGACAGACACCTTTCTATCCCACCCCATGCAGAGTGTCACCTCACACTGTGCACTCCTGTGCTCAGTCCTCCCCTGGTCTCTCCCTCACAAGCACTGCTCTGACTCCTCACTTCTAAGCCCATGAATGAGCACCCAGTCTGACCCCGTTTCTCTGAAACAGCTGGCACTGCATAGATACCTCTTCTGTCTCCTGAATGCTCAGCCATGCGGAATCCCCCACTTGGATGGGAGAAAGGTATACAGCTGGGAGAGTAAGAGGGAGGCCAGACAAGTTACACGGTGCAGTGCCTCCCATTCCGGAGGCTGGAAGCAGATTGTATGGCCACCTCACAAGCCTGTACCCCTCTTTCACCTGGCCCATGCTTTTATAGGGGTCTTGAGTAAAGTATAGTCATCCATCTTAAAAAGAGGGAATTTGGGGAGGGCAGTAAAGCCCAGAGATAATATATTCTGTGGGTACATAAAGCAATCTGAAAACTCAAGAGCAAAAGTGTTTTGAAACCTGAAACTTTCTGAGGCTTGCTGTAATACACTTCATTCCAGAATATGACAGATGTTAACCCTAAAGCCTAAGAACACTCTGTACCCAAGGGGTGTGGTCCTGCCCTGCCCTCTAGGGGACGCCACTGAGTACCACCAGCACATTGCAGTAAACAAGTGCTAGGAAGTCCAACAGCTTCCAGGGCCCAAGCCCAGATGTTCCTGCAGCCAGCTGGCTACACCTTCCTGTCCCACAGCTGGTTATACGGGATGTTTTACTGTCTTTATGGCCTTTACCACTTCACAAAGGTTTCTGTCACTTAGAACAAGTACTGATGAAGCCAGTGAACAGGTACTGGCCGGATCTGCCAGGGAACAGTGAATGCTTATGGATGGCCCCCCTGCCCCCCGGAGGCTTTCAGACTTGATCCATGCTCAGACTTGTACGGTGTGGCGGTGACTGAGAAAGCGGATGGCCCAATGGAACACTCTCCTTCCTGTAATGCTCAGACATATTACCAGGTGTCACAGTGCCAGTCAATTCCCCAGTGGCCAGAAGGCTGTGTTACTTTATAAACTGACAGTTGCTGATACTAGGTTTCTTTTAGCAACCAGCTCTAAAACTGATCTTAAGCACAACTGGCAGTGTGGGGTGGATCAGTCAGAGAGCTGAGCACTATAGCCCTCTATTTATGTATGGGCTTTTGAAACTGGGCCTAAGATTCAAGATCCCACCTTGCCTCTGTCTCCCAAGAAGATGACAGGTGTCCCTCACTGCCACCGCCTCACGCCCAAATGATAGATACTTGGATAGTGAGAAGGGCCCGTTTTGGTGTTTTTATCCCTGGTGTCATTGCAGATACAAACCAACTACTAATGACAGGTATAGTGGCTTATGTAGAGTTTACTTTAAAGAGTCTCACGGCTATAGAAGACCCAGTTGGCACATATGTTAGAAGCATGTTCTTAGTTTGAGATATCCACACAATCACAAAGTTATTTCCCACCCCAAAGAGAAGCCCAAAGGCCACCTCACCCTAGCCTGAAGTTCCAGGCTATGTACATTCTGGTCCCCAGCTCGCTGAAACAGTGATTGGGCTCCGGGGGACTTGAACAGTTTTCTGTATTTAACGGTTGGCTGTGGAAAGGTCCACTATAATAGTATTTTAGAGCCATGAACCTGTCGAAACCAACCTGCCCAATTATTCCCAATGACATTAATAACACTGGATAGTGCACTAATTGTGTCCAGTTTCTATGCAGACTCGGCCCCGGGGGGCTAATTTTGCCTCCTCAGGGGCGAGCATCTCAGCCATCAGACCGACTTCACAGGGAATCCCTCCTCATTACACAAGTCTAGGCTGTCAAACTTTTTTTTCCCTTAAAGGTTAATGGGCCAATCAGTCATCAATTATTTTTGTGGAATTCTAGCAGGCAAAGGGTTAAAGGGCTACAGACAGCTGAAAATAGTTCAAATATGTGGCGGCTGTTTTTAACCGGAGACACCTGATGAGGATGAATACAGAGAATGGGGAAGAGCTGGACATTTGCCGATACTGACCTCACAGATGGAATGGGAAAGACAGCTTCCACCAAGACCAAGGCCCCACCAGAGCCATGCTCCAAAGTGGTGTGACCTGACAAGGGAGCCGAGTGGGTTTGTTTTCCAAATTGAAAGGATGAATGGCCTGCCAGGGACACTTATGTCAGCCTGTCACTGGTCACATGTGAGTCTGCACTCTGGAGAAGGAAGATGGTCTCCCAGGCTTCCTGGAGCCTGGGATCTGACCCTAAGGTCCATCAGGGATTTTGGCCATAAGGCAGAACATGCTTCCTGCTACACTAATGAGCAGGGACTTAGCAAGAATGACGTGGGCTTTTGGCACTGTGCAGAAAGGAGGGCTCAGGTGAAGGAGGGAAGTATCCACATTGGTATGGCTGATGTCAGTCACGAGTGCAGTAAGCCTAGAGGTATCCAGATGGGCACCACTGAGCATGACCAGAAAATAAAACAGCCGAGGCCCCCCAGGGAGAAGGGCATCCTGTCCTTGGTTTCTGCCACAGAAGGATGGGCCTTTGGTAGGGCATACCATACCTCTGCTCAACACAGACACCAACTCTGCCCTCCATTCATAAACGTTGGCAAGGGGTTTCTTTAGTGGAAGATCCACATGGTGGAGAAGGGTTTCTCTTATACACTTGTTTACAGGGTGCCTGAGAGCAGGTCATTGCACCTCTCTGTAAAGAATCCTGCCTGAGTGTGGGAGGTAGGAAGGAGACTCTAGATTGCTTGAAGCTGGGGATACAGAGAGCTAGCAGCCACATTTTGTGGGTCTGTCTCCACCTTCCTTTTGCAAGGGAAGATATCCCTGGGATCTAAAGAGCCCACTGACTACTGTCCTTGATGTTAATTGTAAACAGACAGACAATGCTTACAGTTTCAGTCTCTGGGTATCTCGCCACCTGGGCCTGTGGGCCCCCGTGAAGCAATGTCACACACAGGCTCAGCCTTGTATGCTAAATTTTTGAGCAATATATGTTGTACAATGCTTCCGTGTTTGTCCTTTAAAAGCCTAAACACAGCTGGGCAGTGGTGGCGCACGCCTTTAATCCCAGCACTTGGGAGGCAGAGGCAGGCAGATTTCTGAGTTCGAGACCAGCCTGGTCTACAGAGTGAGTTCCAGGACAGCCAGGGCTACACAGAGAAACCCTGTCTCGAAAACAAAACAAACAAACAAACAAACCCCCCCCCCCACTTGACATGTAGTTTAGGTATTTTATCAGATGGAGGAAGCCAATTTGATAAAGTTTAAACTGTCAGCTCAAACCCACCATAGCATAAAGGTCAGCTTTGCTCTTAAATTTCCTTCTGTTTCTAAAGGGAAAGATGGATATGATGAACGTGATGGCCAAACAGTGCTCTGCATATCAGTGTTGGGAAGCTGTCTCTGTCTTTTCTGTTTTGGGTCCCCTGGGCCCCCAACCACCCTCCCCCTCTCTCTGCTTGCCCAAGTGTTTTGAGTGCCCAGCATGGTCAACATGGTCAATCTCGCTTTTCTTCCCCTGAAGCCAATTCTGGAGCAGAGATTTCACAATCTGGCTTTAGCTCCTATTTGAATCCTAGGTCCAACTGCCATTCGTAGTTAGCACCCATTTCCTCTCTCCCTGCATCATGGTTCTGTCTCAAGACATGAGCTCTCAGCTATTGCTCCCTGGCTGTCTGCCTGCCTGCTGCCATGCTTTCCACCATACTGGCCATGGATTCATCGTCTGAACCTGTGAGCCCCAACAACCCCTTTCTTCTATACCTCTAGGCATTGTGTCTTGTCAGTAACTGAGGCAGCACATTAACACAGTCAGCACTTAGGTATGCTAGCTTCTGCCACTTTGTCCCTGCACTGACAAGTGATTTTTCCATGGAGTGAGTCTTTGGGTTGAATTTTAGTAACTAAGTCAGAACTCCACAGACCAGATCCTGCTTGAGAGGCCTATGCCACACAATGATGACCCAGAGTAGGTTTTCTTTGTCCTTCTCTGGACAGAAATGGTAGAGAGATCAGAAATGTTGGGCCATTTCTGCGTTTGGCTGATCCTAGGATACACGGGTCATCTGCAGTGTGAGGTGACTATACTCAGGCACTCTCTCTCTGCTGACTGGCAGAAGGTTGGGCTCTGCATACCGAGCAGTGCTCACTTCTTCCAACCCCCGGTCCTTTTCCTTCTCTCCTTATCCACAGATCAGAAGTACTTTTCTATGTCCAATAGGCTAACAACACCTTCTTCTGGAGACCTACGTAAGGACATTGGAAGAAGGAAGATTCACTCTCGCTGTCTTTTCTTCGCCTGCTTGCCTTGTGGGACTGAGTAACTGCTAGATCCTTGGACTTCCATTCACAGCTGCTGCTGACCATTGTTGGGAGTTGGACTACAGACTGTAAGTCATCAACAAATTCCCTTAGTACAGATACGACCCATAAGTTCTGTGGTTCTAGAGAACCCTAATACACCATATAAAAGAAAGACGTGCATGGTAGGGACACAGGAAAGAGATAATTCATACCCTGAACCAAAAAACCCTGGGAGGGAGCACACTGATATCCTTTAAGCTCAACAAAAAAATTGTAATTGATGACATGGCTTCTTACACCCCTGTTCTCTCAGTTCTGTTTCCTGAATACTTGGAAGGGACATGTGGCCAGGCCAGGATGCAGTGGTGTAGGGGTAGATAACCTCCCCTCAGAGGGGTACAGACACAACTCTAATTACAGAATGGCTTTTTAACAAGCAGCCCTGCAAGTGTGGCTCTTGTTTTGTGCATTCACTTCTGCTTGAGAGCAGAGCTGTTGGTTGTGAGGCAGGAGTAACTGTGAAGGGACCATAGAGGGGATGGGGACATAAATCAGGAAAGGTTAATGACCAGGACGCGAGGAAGGGACTTTGTTTACGGAAACGGTGTGCAATTTAAAATTTACAGGAGATTTAATGCCACTGCTTGGCCAACGCTAAAATCAACAGCCCAGAAAACAGTGACATTAAGAAAAATATTACAGTTATAATCATCCCCAAATAAGTCAATTAGTGGTAGGGCGAGAGCTCGCCATTACTTGACCCATTTGGCTTGCACTTAAGTGAAAAAGAAATCCCCCTATTATATGGGGCCTGCTGGATTGTGACCTGCTTTGCATCACGCATTACCCGTTACCCGCCAGCCTCCCTTCCTTGCACCTGGGTGGATGGTGCTGGGTTTCCCTTGCCTGGCATCAAAATAATTCTGACCCTTGACATTTGTAATCATAAAAAAAAAGGCAATTTATAATTGTGTTGTTCAAATGAAGGCGTGTGTGTGTGTGGGGGGGTGGGGGGTGGGGGTGGAATTCAATCTGCTATTATACAAAAGCAATGACGGCTGTCTTCGGTGAAAAAGCAACCCAAGTCAATTTGTGAACTTTGGCACCAGACGACCTTTAGAAACAAAACAATATACGGAATTTACAAGCAATAGCAGCCCATGCAAATGGCCCAGGCCTGCTGCCTCTGGATTAGAGCTGCAGAGAGCATTATGGAGAATGCTTCCACAAAACAAATTAAGACTGTTACTTAAATGTCACGGCACACTATTGTATTTGGCTACAGATCATTACACCTGATACTAACACTTTAAAAAACTATAATAACTTGGGAAATATTACATTGAGTGCCCACATGTATAAAGGAAAGGGGGGGAAAAAGAGGAGAAAATAGGTTTCCAAAGTAATTTAAGCATCACTAGCCTACGACTGAAGGGAAAGGTCAAAATTTAAGTAAGCTGAAAGGAACATGAATGGTAAAACAGAACACACAAACAAAAGGATGAAAAGACCACAGGGCGGACTGCAAACACAACAGGGGGCATGCGGCTGCGGGGCGGGCAGGCTGGCGCATTTCCATGTCTGCATGGGGAGGAAGGAAGGAAGGAGGGAAGGCGGGTGCAGGCGGGGTGCAGTTACCTTCGGTGTTGGTGCTGCTGCTGCTGTATATGTTGCGCAGGCTACCAACACGGTTTAGTTTCCATGCTTTGCGTTTGGCTGCATCCCGAGAGCAGAGAGGGCAGGGGGGGAAGAGACAACAAAAAGGAAAAGAAAACAAATGAAAAAGGGAGAAAAGAAATGTCAAAGTAGCGCGTGAAGTCACCGCTGAGCGCGCAGCAGGGGGGCAGCACCCAAGGGCTCCTCTGCTGGCTCTCCACTCCCCCCAGGACAGCACAGAGGGGCTTGAGAAGGCAGGTGTGCCAGCTCTGGTAGTTGACTGCTCATAAAATCAAAGTCGTTCCCAGGCAAATGTGTGTACGTCCCCTTGGTAAATCTGGGGCTACTCGCTGAAGGGCAAATGCTGGCCTTTGGGCTGTTGTGGCCATCCTTCAGAAGCTACGGGTTCTTTGTCTACCAAGTACAAAAATGTGTCTAAGCAAGCAATCCTGGTGGAAAGCAGGTTAGGTGTGTGCTTCAGAGGCAGGTCTTTTAAAACAGAGCATCGCTGTTAACAACTCTTCACCCCCCAGAAGATGAACACTGGCGGATAGCAGCAACGCCCCAGGACCATCTTGGAGACCAGGTGGGCTTCCCCACAGCAGAAGGCTTCTCAGATTCTTCAGAAAGGACAGACGCCAAGTCACTTCCAGAGGAAGGCTAGGGTTAGCAGGGAATGCTGAGCCAAAAGTATGGCATAGTGCAGTACAAATGTGGACACTGCCCAACAGATGTGTGATAAGAAACTCCAGGGACACAGGCATGTCACACACACACAAACACACACAGACACGGAGAAAGTGAGAGAGACACGCACAGATAGACAGACATAGAAATAGACACACAGAAACATACACACACACACACACACACAGAGAGAGAGAGAGAGAGAGAGAGAGAGAGAGAGAGAGAGAGAGAGACGCACAGATAGACACAGAGACAGACACACAGAAACAGATACACACACACACACAGAGAAACACAGAAACAGATACACACACACACACACAGAGAAACACAGAAACAGATACACACACGCACACACACACAAAGGACACCTGAGGCTTGGAAAAATATGGCTTAAGCATTCCCACAGCCTCTGAGGATACAGGTCACAAAACCCAACAGGAGTTGACAAAGTGGCTCCTGGGAGCCAAAGGCAGAGCCATGTATCTTACTAGGCCGGGCCTGCCACTGTAGGCAGACACTAAAATATTCACCAGGGATGAAAGTTGCCATGCTCCCAAGGAAGGGTACCACGGGTCATATGTTTCTCAACTCCACAGTCAGGAAGAGAACCTGCTGGAAGCTCACATCAGGTGATGCAGTATGGGTAGGAGGCCAGACTGACCCTGACTCGGGATAGGTTAACCATTAACCCCTGTCTGCTGAAGTGTTCAAGTCACTTAGCTGCAGGCAGTGTGGTTTCAGGCCCTGGTTAAGCTGTGTGAACACGGGTCCCTGATGGGTAGTAAGTAACCTGGGGACATGTCTAGGTGAGTTCAGTTGCTGGCCACTCTTCTTGTGTTTCTTTATAAATATCATCAAAATGGGAGAAACCTGAGCTGTCAAGGGAGCAGAGTCGGTTCTGAAATACGGCGATATATATATATATATATACACACACACACACACACATATGTTTGGTTGGCTTTTTGTTTGTTTGTTTTTGGTTTTTCCAGACAGGGTTTCTCTGTGTAGTCCTGGCTGTCCTGGAACTCACTCTTGTAGACCAGGCTGGCCTCAGAAATCCACCTGCCTCTGCCTCTGCCTCCCAAGTGCTGGGATTAAAGGCATATGCCACCACTGCCCGGCATGGCCTTGTATATTTAGTTCAAAGTTTAATCATGAGAGCCAACAACTGTGAGTTCACTGTCCACTGTCTTAAAATGATTAAAGTTGCTATAATTAAACACCTAAGGCTCACGATATATTTTGTGTTGTAAACAACACATAATATGATAAGAAATGTAATCCCTAACCAGTAAATGCCTACGGCTGCAGCTGCTGCCTGGAGCCTTTCTCCGACTGTTTGTGGGTCGAGACTGAACTTTTCATGGGGGTTACTGTGGGTAAGGGAGAAGAGTGGAGGGACTTTTCTCATCTCTGGGTCTTCAAGATCTGTCCCAGGGAACAAGACACCTGGGAAGGGCTGTCCAGCTATCGGCCAGCACTGATGTCAATCAACCACAAGCAATGAAGGAAATCCAACTGCTCACAGTCAGTCTTCAAGAAAACAAAGGCTTGCTACACACACACACACACACACACACACACACACACACACACACACAGGTTATACCATGTTCCCACAATGGGATATGTGTTTCCTTCTTCACTAGTGGATGCTCCCAGAGTCTTGGGCACATCTCATAAGTTCCTGGAAGAAGTGGTTACCGCAAAGCAAAGCGTCCTGAGCAAGCGGACCTCTTTTGAAACATTTACATATAAATAGGTAGAATCCAGCTTAAAGCTCAGCCTGGAAACTCTCCCTGGTTGTTTCACAGTCTGCATTTCTCAATGCTCTGCTCTCTCATTATGGTTGGGATGTATAACCAGGAAGTGAACTTACAGCCTGGATTTCTATTAACCTATTGATGAAATAATCAATTTTAACGTATAAAATGTCATGGCTTTTTCTTCCTTGCAAACGAATGGCTGTTTTCTGGCTGATACCCAGGTCGTGATATGAGCATTTGTCTCTGGGGCATTGATTGCTTAAGTCGCCTTGCTTAGGAGATTTTCAACAAGAACCAGAATCATCATCATCGATAACATCTTCTGGGGGAAAACAGCCACATGGTATCAAATGGAGCCCCTAGAAGTCCAGCCCCATGCGGTAGGCCAACCATCACATACACTACAGCATCCCCTGGTCTCAAGTCTTGCCAAGAAGCATGATGCCTAAGGCCATCAGGCTCAAATGGTTTTCTGTGCAAACTATTTACTCTTCCTGAGAGGGTCTGACCATGTATCCAGGCCAGTCTCAAACTCCTCTTACCACAGGCCACAGGTAGGCAACACTGTGTACCCCACTGATAATCTCTAAGTTAAATTTCAGGTTTTTCAAAAAACTTTCATGAACACTACTCTTTTGTCTGTCTGGTTTTGTTACTGACGTCACTTCTCAGGATTTCACGTGGAGCTGGACAAAGGGCAGCATGGTGAAAGCACAGGGTTGCTCTTTTCGCCCTACAGCTCTGCCTACAGGATGAGCCCAGGTATTCATCTGGATTACAGCAGCTGCCTAAATGACAGGGCCTGTGCCAAGGTCTCCAATGGTAGACAACTTCACGGACATGACAGCCCAGGAGATACAAGGCTGGAACCAAGCACAGACCTTGGGTGTCCTTTCATTTTACAAATAAAAATTTAACATAGGACAGAAAAATCACTAGGCTTTATAACACACAGCTATGAGTGCAAGGGGAAATGTCACCCTCCTAATGACAGGCACAGTGAACTTAGTCACACCCAGGCTTGCTTTGGGAGAGCCAGAGCAGGGGGCTGAAGAAGCAAACAGGTTGCTGGCTGAGCCCTTAGGGCAGAGCATCACCCTTGGGCTGAGTAATTAATACCTTTCTCATTGCTTCAGCAAAGCATCTGGCAAGTGCAGTGTAAAGAAGGCAGGCTTTGTTTTGGCTCACAGTTGGAGGGGACAGTCTGACAACATAGGGAAGATGGGGGGGGGGGGGGCGGGACGAGCAGGAAGAGGGGGCAGGAGCTTGAGGCAGCCAGTCACACCATATGCACAGTTAGAAAGCAGAGACGGGTACTGGTGCTCAGTGCCCTTTATCCTTATTCAGTCCAGGACCCTAGCCTACGGCTCAGTGTTACTCACAGTTAGGGTATGGATTCCTTCCTCAGTTAACCCAATCTAGCAATTCAACTATACAGCAGTCTGTCTCTAGGATGCTTCCAAGTCATACCCAGTTAACGGTCAAGATTATACATGACAATGGTTGCAAAGTTATTTCCTAAGGATAAAAAGGACTGAAAATTTGACATACTCAAGCTAAAAGCACAAAGACACAGTTGGTGGCCATGTGATCCAACAATGATATCACTGACTTTATGAGCACTGTGCTAGACTGAGAGGACCATTCTCAGAGACCAGAAGCTGCCCCTGTTGGAACCTGTAATATCAGAACTGAGAAGGCTGAGTGTGCTATATCCTACACTCCACTGTTCAGTCATTTCTCCAGTCCAGCAGCCATCAGGTTGGAAAGAGGTGGCTGCCACCCTGCACATTCAGATCTGTGGAGCTGCACCATCTGCCCAAGTCATGCTCTGAATAGGAATGGCAGGTGTAACCCCTACTCCAGTGTCTTTATAAAGTGCCTGATGGCTACAAAGAACAACCCCGGTCCACTCGAGCAAAAGAGGTACGACATATTACTCTTGACTCTTGGTAATCGCTAACAGACAGCCTCGGTCTTTTCAAAGACAGAGGAGAGAAAATGTGTAAATGACGGCTCTCTATGAAGCCGGAGTGACTGGAATCACTTAGCACGCACAGCTCTTGACTATTACATACCTCCTCACTCCTGAAGCTACGGCTTTTCATACAGATTAGTGCAATCTTCAGGGACTCAGAACTTCATCTGAAAGGAAAGTTTCTACTACTCTGTTTTCCTAAATAAAACAATAGCTTTGTTTCACAACGGCATGAAAAAGGCTGAACATCTACCAGAAAGCAGATTCTCAGTGCAGAGACTTCCAACCAGCTCTTATAAATAGAATCAAAATACTCCTTAGTCTGCTGGCATGTTCAAGACAACAAGTCTTTATCCTAAATTCTCCCCCATCACTCACCAGACTTACTAATGTCACCGCTGCTCTTCTGCCTTTGTTGGTTACATACCTATTTCCTGGATAGCTGATTTAAGATAATGCACCCATGAGAAGGTTATGTTCAGGCCTGTGGGTTGGCCATGCTGGGTGTTCCCGGTGCACGCAAATTACATCCTCAACACACTGATGGAGGCTGATGGAATGAGGCTGCTGCAGCCCTCGGAACCAATTAGGAGAGCAAGCAGGTCTTTTTACCTACTTGGAGGAAGGGGCTAGAACACTCACTTCTAATAACATCTCACCCCAAGAAGCAAACGAATAACTCTCTTGCTCATACAATGGAGGATAAGCTGATTCCTTTAAGAGAAACCAAGCCTTCATTTTGTCAGACAGGGTGATTCCTTGGATCCCTGGAATTGGATGTGTGTACATCTAAAGATGTTACCAGTATACATCCTATCAGTGCAGAAAACAGCACCTTTGCTCCTCAGAGCTGTGGGCTGACTGTGTCACGAGGGAGGCCCAGGAGGCTCTGCTGGGCAGTACAGTGGTTTTGTGTCACTTCCAATGAAGGCTGCCCATGATCTTTTGTCTGCAGCAACTGTGTCCTGAGACTGGGGTGGGGAATTTCTTTTGTCCAGCTGTGTGATCATTCATTTGCTCGACCAGACTGTGGAAACATTTACCTCTTTTATTAAAAAAGGCAGTGACTCCACCATAAGATGCAACTCAGAAGATTTTGGGTCATGTGAACTCACTAGCGTTGTGCAGGGGCTTCACACAATGGCTGCCTACCAGAGAAAGAGTCCTGCTGAAGCACTTTTCAAGAGGGACTTAGAAAGGACTAAACACAATCTGAGACCAAGCAGATGGATATAGCACAGCTAAGTTTTCAGACAAAATACCTATGCTGCTGGTGGCTCCCAGTGAGACCAGTCACCTTCCCAACTCCAAACCACAGGCAATAAAATATCTCCCAAAAGGAAACCATTGGAACAATCCATCGATCCTTAATTGAATAGTTTGAATTTCATTTCTAATAACTCGGAATGGCTTTCTTTATCACAGACACCATTTTAACGAGAACACATTGGGTTTGAAAATTGCCAAGGGCCTTTATGTAGTGGACTGATGCAGGTACTTTGGGAAATGTCAGTAACCATGGCAGACAGCAAAAACAAAATCAATGCAAAACTCCAGACTCACCAGAAAACCAGATGCTCCCGAGACGGGGGCGGTGGGACTCTTTTCTAGCCTAGAGATGTACTGTACTATAGATGGAGAACTTCAGGGGAGCCCAGGCAACTGGATATCTGTCTTATGCTAGAGTGTGAACCGGGTTAACTGTAAGATGCCAGCATAAACAAGCATTGTCTCCATGATGTGCGTTTATAATGTAGATTTTGTTGTCTGGCCCATCTGAAGGGGCATCTTTCCTGGTTTTCCTGGGGCTGTGTCTCTGAGGAAGCTGAGACCAGGAGCCCATGGCCTCTGGGCTTTCATGTTCTCCTAAGCACATGGGAAGAGTAGAAGACAGGACCACAGGTCCCTGGGACCGTGGAGGATACTGTCCTGGCTGTGCTACAGTGTACTGCAGGGCTGACTGATGCCTGGCTTCCACCAGTGACAGACATGCACACACATGAGTCAACAGACAGCAACAGTGGGGTCTGAGAATAACCAAGGCCCTGACTTAATTTCACTTCATCTAGGACTATCTTGACATTCTGTGGAGTCAGTCAAGATGGGGGCTGGGGGTTGGGGGACGGACAGTGTGCTGGGGCCCTCAGTGTTCCCATGTCAGGAGTGAGTGATAATGGGAAACAGCCATCTCATCTTCGCCTCTCGCCCCTTCCCTTTCTTCTCATCCTGGCCCCCACCCCTTCCGTTTCTTTCTTCTTCTTTTCTTTCTCAATTTCCTCCAACAAAAATATATTGCAGATTTTTTTTTCTTCTCTTAAACACAAAATCTTTTTAGATGATACCAGGGAAAAATTGTTTTTTAATAAAACTCCAAATTGAGTTATCGTATTTCAAAGCACTGACTAGTTAAGTAACTAATCAAAGGCATAATTATTTAATGACCACTGCTCGTGCTCTTGCACAGGGCTGTAATTGAGGGGCTGTGATCACTGGACCACCAGCCTCAATGGCAGCAAACAAGGGCCTCTGCATTTGATCTGCTGTTTCTGCAGCCGCGGTCCAAAGGGCGGGGGCGAAGCGTTCCACGCTGCGGCTCTCTCACATGTGGCATCTGAACTCGAGAAGAATTGCTATGGGATCAAGCAGAGACAGGCGAGCTGCTTCAACTCGGGGCCAGTTGCAGAAACCTCCTAGGGTAATGCTGATGTGCAGCTTCAGAAATGACAGAGTCTGGAATCCGGAATCCGGAATATTCTCCGTAGTCAGTGTGAAAAGACCGGAGAGGAAGAGAAGTCTAAACTCACTCTGTTCATTCAGACATTTATTCCTTTACACACTAACAATCTCTTCCCATAAAACTGCTCCGACCATAACGTCAGGGTTTCTTTAGCACGCTCCTTAGTCACTGTGAATGATTAAACAAGGTCATTACCATTGAAGGAGGGCCAGGGAGAAGCGCCGCAGTGCTGAGCCATCAAAATAATAAAGCATCTGCTTTCTTTCATTAGAAATCAAATATACCAACGTTGTCCAGGTTTAACGGAGAGTGCCAGGGAAAGCTACTTTAGTGTTATGGCAGAAGTGAGCTAACTTCCTGTTCCCTGCCACTCTTTCCTTTTTACCTCCCCTCTGGAAGGATGCACCATGTTGGAAGTGCCATGTTGATTCAGGTATATATACTTTTCCAAAAAAGGTGCAAGATAAGGAAGCTACTCAAATATCCCATTATTATAGCCAGCAAGATGGGGGAGGGGGAAGCAGGTAGGTAGATCATGTTATAATAATGGTTCCGGTTCTATGCTATGTACACGGCATATTTTTATTTCATATAGAAAGAGCCAGTACTATTTAGATCTCAGAACTGCAGGACTGGATCTCAGAAATGCAGGAAAACCAAAAGGTGAGGCTGAAATATCTTTTTAAAAATTTTTTTAAAAAAAGATTTATTTCATTTATGAGTACACTGTAGCTGTCTTCAGAGACACCAGAAAAGGCGTCAGATCCCATTACAGACGGCTGTGAGCCACCATGTGGTTGCTGGGAATTGAACTCAGGACCTCTGGAAGAGCAGTCAGTGCTCTTAACCACTGAGCTATCTCTCCAGCCCGAGGCTGAAATATTTTATGATGGCAGAATTTGATGAAGAAGCATAAGATAGACCCCCCCGCCCTGCTCCCACCCCTTACACACGGATGCAGCTGCATTCCAAAGTCCACAAGACCATTGTAAGGGCGCTGACTACCACATCTGGGATGCTTCAAGGAGCCAAGCTGGCTTACAAACTAGAATATCAAATAGTCATGGCTTCCATGAAATGAAGACATGACTTTCTAGGTTAAGAGTAACCAGTGAGGAAGAGTTGGTGACTCTCGAGAAGCATTACAAGTAATTTCTATAGGTCCTCTGCCCTCAGTGGAGGATGGGCACAGTGATTTCCCTGAGGAGCCCACGATGGGGTAAGGACAGAACAGTTCACAGACTGGAGACCTAGTGTCACTGACACACACTGCACAAACAAGGACACGTTGGCATCAGCAGACAGAAATCATGTAGTGAGTGTACAGGGCACACAGACATGGTGTGCTATCTACAGTCTCTTCCTCACCAGTCTTAGAGAAACATCTAATACACACCAGTAGCCATCTCCATCAGAGTAACCCATGATGTCTTCCCAATAGGTGAAGCTCATCAACAAGGAAGTCTGAAAAAAATGCCCCAGGCAAGAGGGGTCCAAAGCAATGGAGAAGATGAACAACTAAAGGTAACATGGATGCTGGAACAGAAAAAGTCCTTCAATAAGGATTAAAGAAAGCACGGTAAAGTAGGGACTTAAATCACAAGATATCAGTGCAGGTTTATCAGCCATAACCAATGTCACGATGATGACAGGCTTACAGGGGAAAGTGTGTGTGTGTGTGTGTGTGTACAAAAGCACATGGGATTGTCTCTATTTCACCTCTTTTTTTTTTTTAAAAGAGGATCTTTGTCTTAATAATTTTTAAATAAAATGATTTAACTATATAATACCACTAGTTTAAGGAAGCCACTTGAACACGTGCCCATTCCCAAATTCTTAAACACCTCAGTGAACACCTCAGTTAAAGTGTATCACTAAGACTTTTCTCCTAGGGCATTTCTTCCTCTCACTTACATTGCTTCCATAGAACAGAATGTTGGCAGTAATGCTGCAAATTCAGGGATAGCAGTATCTATGCCAATGAGACACAACATCACATTTCTTCTACTCACTGGACTTTGCAAGTTAACGTCAACTTGAGATCTTACTGTGGCTAAAGTGCCACTGAGCCAATAGGGACACCCGAGACACGAATCTACACATGTGCATCACTGGGTGGTCCTCATATATTCTTTCTTCTGTGCAGGGCATTTTTACAGAGAGCTTAGGCCTGCAAGCTCCCAAGAAAAGGAGCAGGGTAGCAATGCATGAGGTCCACACACCTGGGGGTGGGCAGGTTAGTTTACAGATGGGAAAATGACCACACTGGATCTGAATAGTGGGGTCTACAAGTAATCTTCTAATAGCCCTAGCTGCCTGGGAAGAGATGGGCAAGTGAAGAAAGCAAAGGAGAAAGGACAGGAATCACACACACTCTGGAAGCACTGGTGGCCACACCTGGCAACGCCATAGGTGGCTGTGGAGTGACTCGGGGCTCCATGTCCTGACTCCTTGTCTGTGCAGAGACTCCATCTCCCTGAGACATGCCAAGAAGACCATATGGTCAGCGGCTGGGTACGTGCTAATATCCTCGCCCGCTGTGTGAAACTGAGCCCATGCAAGGCGCAAAGAGTCACAAAGTAAGAATATCGGAGAACACTGCATGAAAGACCCAGAGAAAATGTGGGTTCAAAGTTCACTCTGAGTAATTCCTGAATCAGCCTTTACATTTACTCTGAGGAACCACCCAACTTTCATGAGCAAATTTTCCAATCTGAGAAGTGAAGCCAGCAAGTGTTTCCTGAAAACCCAGCTGCCCTGCATCTTTTAATCCTCATACACTGCAGATTCTGATCTCAGGAAGTCACCAGTTTTAAAAGTACACCTGAGATTGTACTGAATGAAACTGAAGGGTGCTATGAATTGGATTTCTGTTAAGTCTCCGTAAAATCGATGGTTTTATGAAATACTGTTCTTCAGGGTGGCTCGCATCTCGGTCCATCCGTACGACCTGTTCAACACTGAAGTGTCCTGAATTTACCTCGGAGGGACAGGAAGACGCAGGGAGAATCACACTCAAAGGCTAACAGCCTCTGGTGGAGAGAAACAGATGCACTTTTCCTTATGAAGAGACGATGCACTAACAGCCAATGGCTCCTCTTGAAAAAGGATGACAGGGGCTAAGGGAAAAGACTCAATCAAAGAAATGTCCCTTTTGCACAGGCGGGAGCACCTGAATCTGAATTCCCTGTATCCACATAAAAACGAATGTGACATGGTAGTACCTGTCTGTGACCTCAGCCCTGGGGATGGGGTGCGGGTGTGAGACAGAGACGGATGGGTCCTTGACACTCACTGGCCAGGCAACCTAGTTGAATTAGTGAGCTCTAGGTTCAGTGAAAGACCCTGCCTCAAAAAACAGACAGACAAACAGACAAGTGGGAGAGCAATGGGGAAGGACACCAGTGTTAAACTCTGGCCGCCATATGCAGACACATGCACCCCACTCCCATATGCATGGCAGACACACGAGGGAAGGTATGATGGACAGCGTGATAACACATTCTTTCCATAGTTCATTTGTCAAAAAAAGAAGCACCTGAGGCGATGCTGGAAACAGTCTGTCTTGCTCTGTCTGTCTCCCTCTCTGTAGCTACTGCTTGTTCTGCAGGAAGTCAGCCCCACTGGCACATGGCCGAGACCTCTCTTCTCATTCTTACAGCCTCTGTCTATCCCTTAAGCCTGGCTGTCTCTCATAGGATTCTCACCCCAAGTCCTAGGACCAAGCAGCTATCAGAACACGTGCTCAATTGTAAGTCTCACTTGGTTTAAGAGACCTGCAGAGGAAACACGTGAACTTAGCAATTCGGGAGATGGTCAGAGCAGTGGTGTTGCAAGCTGAAAGGCGGCCTGGCTCATGCTCAGCCAAGGGGTGTTGTATAACCCTCAGCAGGGCGTCCACCACAGACAACGCTCTTAAGGCAGGTGGACCCTTGCCCCTATAGGACAACAACACAAAAAAGTAAAATTCCCTAACATACCTTCTATATGTCTATAACCCGACTCGCATGGAAAAGAGCAGAAGAGTCAACCTCTCTGCTCCAGGTGCCTCCCCGTGGCTCTTCCTGTTCTCTCTCCTCCTTCTCCCTTCACATATCATGCCCTCAAGTCCTGGAAGCCTTGCTTCCAAGCCAAAGTGGGCACTTCATCTCTTCTCTCCTCCCATGTCAGCTAGGATGCAGGGATGGTCCCCCTCCCCTCCTGCCCTCTGCAGCACACCAGGTGTAGCCATGCCCACTCAACACGGCAGGCATTTGCCCTGTGGTGACCAGGATATAGTACCACAAAATGGGTGGTTCAAAATGATACAAGTTCTTTCACACTCTTGGGGCCAGAGGCTCTAGGCACAATGCTGCAGGAGGCTGCTCTCCTTTGGAGGGCTCTAGAGGAGGGTCAGTCAGTTTCTAGAGTCTTCTGGCTTCTGATGGTGGCCATCTTCTTCAGCTCTGTCTCTTCACTGTTACCAGGCCCATCCCCTGGCCATCTCCACAGGGCCCTCTCCTCACCATCACCGTCTGTAATCTTCTCTAACATGAAGAATCACAGTGACAGTGACCCTGTTTCCAAGGAAGCTGTATTCCCAGGCACTGGGTCTGGGACTTCCTCCTCGGAACAGGAATTTAGTCTCTGGCACACAGAGCTCAGTAGTCCTCTGTGATGTTTACACTCTGCCCTGCTCACTAGCAGTTCTTCGGCTTAGGACCATTCTATATAAGCCTGGGTGCTTCTTGCTGCCCACGTCTCACCTGGATGCCTCCTCTTTAGAGATACCCTGCAAACACAGCTCTGTTAATCTGCACCCCAATGAGGGCTCATGTCACTACTCCACCTGCTATGCTTCCAAAGCAGGTGGCATCTCACAGTCACCCTTCCTTTCCCTGTCACCTCACAGTCACCTTTCCCTCACTGAATGCCACACCAGAGGGCACGGGGACACAGGTGGCTGGTCTTGCTATTCTCCTGGTGGTTACAACAGAACCACTGCAGGTCTTCTTTTACAAGAGGGGCCATGATGAACATCTAGGAGTAGGCTTGGGGGGAGTTAAGTAGCGAGATGCAGCACCATCCCTCCAAAACCCAACTTCCTCTCCCTGCCTTCCTCTTCCTCTCTTCCCTTTCTTGGATAGGGTCTTATGTAGCCTGCACTGGCTTTGATCTTACTATTTGGATGAGGCTGGCCTTGACTTCCTTAAAAAATTATCTACTTATTGAGAGTGTGTGCGTGCTGGAGGAGGATGTCTGGTGTCCTCTATTACTCCCCACCTTTGTCTTCTGAGACAATATTTCACACTGAACTTGAAGCTTGTAATTTTGTCTAGATGGACTGACCAATGAGCTCCTGGGATCCAGCTGTCTTGGTCCTCTAAACACTGGGGCTACAGCGTACGTGTGGCCATGCCTGGCTCTTATGTAGGTGCAGAGGATATGAACTCAGGTCCTCCTGCTTGCATGACAAATGCTCTTACCCAATAATCATCTTCCTACAGGTCTGCAGACTTGTTCTCCATCCTTCTGAGCTCTGGAATTACTACAGGGATAGATACTGCTACCCTCAGCTTTTAAACAACTTTCCCCTTAAACTATGTGCCTTATTATGGGAGTTGTCACAAGTCTGTATTATTTCATGATTGGAAAGATAAAAGTAAGAATGTAACATGTGGCTGTCCAATGATCCAGAGACACAGACTAGCCCAGAGGGATGCATATCTTGACAGATGCTGTAAATCTACAGTGGTAAACAAACTTTGGAAGGATGCAGTGAGCATGATGATACTGACGATTTGGCCTTAAGGTTTTACTTCTGACAGTAATTAGGACAGGGATCAATTGGCTGTTAAACTGCTGCTAATTCATGGTGTAAAACCCCATATTTGGTGCAGAAGGTTTACCTTTAGATGTCCCAAAATGACCAAGTCATTACTTACAAGGATGAGAGAAGTTAGAACACTGCCTTGCTTTATACAGTTTGGCGTTGGTCCCCCACATTTAAGGAAGAACAAATGATACAAGCTCTAGACAACCTCAAGCTCCATAACTGCTCATTGCCACCCACCAACGTCGTAACAGGAGACCATAATGACTGCTGTGCAACCAACAGCACCCCTGCCACCACCATTAACATCACTGCCACTGCCACCACCTCCATCATCACAGTCAAAGCCACCAGTGACTACGGTCACTCTGCCATCACCCACCTCCTCTATTATAGCATCACTAGCACTGTCATCACTCCCACCGCCCTTCCATCATCACCATCCTCCATCACATGGGTACCGCCGCCATCACCATATTTCTCACATCAGTATCACCATCATTATCAGCACCACCCTCCTAAGAATCACCATCATCACCGTCGCCACCACCACTGACCTGGGACAAGCTGAACACAACGCTGAGGACTTAGCACAGCTACCTCAGTTTCCACAGCCTTCCTACAAGTAATCGGCTCTCCTATCTATCTATCTTCATTTAGGGGATGAAAGGACCAGGCTAAAGTCCCCACAGCTTTCCCATGGTTGGAGGTGGCTCAGGGCTCAGGCAGATTCCAGAGCCTGTGGGCTCAGCTCCTCTATACTCTCCTCCTCACTACCCATGGGGCCCAGGAGATGTCTTCAGAGCCCTGAAGAGTCTTTAGTCCTTCCTCCCAGGTCTCTCCCACACTGACAACAGCACAGACCTTCCTAGGCATTTGTCCCACATGAAGCCTCCACTGCCCACTGTGACTTGAGGCAGTGCATGTTATTAGCTTTATTAGTTGGAGATGGTGATCTTTCTCTTCCGTCCGAGCTGGCAGTCTCCTTTCAAGAAATGAAGATGATGGATGGTGGCAGTCATCCATCACACTAAAACATCCTTATGTGGCCTTTCAGGGGCCAGTGCTCCAACCTGTTAACACTGCCAGTGCCTGGGACGGAACCCAGGTATTCTCTGTGCAGGTGCCATTCCTCTGTGGTGTGCTGAGGTATTATAACTAAAGGGGCACCCGGGCTTTCCATCTGAGATGGTTTTGAGTTTAGCATCACCAAGCATAGAGGATGTTACTGCACCTGGGAAATTAAATGTCCTGGGGTAGGGTGGGGTGGCTAGCTTGGAAGCTCTGAAATCCATCTTTTCTTAAACATATGCCTTAAGAGAGGTTGGCCTGATAAACCAGGTATCTCACACTAGATCTGCAGAAAACAATAGCCAGGGACACTGTCCGAGACCTCACAGAATGTCATCCGAACTGAGGAGACACTGAAGATGAATCTTTACTAAGGGTAGCACAGGAATGTCTTTGAAAATAATAAACACTAGTCATGGGAATTTAAAAATTATGTCATGCTGTTTCAAAATCTATACATTATATAGTACAGGGAGCAGTCCTCCCTTCCTTTGGGGGCTGCATTCCAGAACCTGCAGTACACACCCTAAAATGGTGACAACCATCAACTGTGTATCTGTTATTTTTTTCCTATATATAAACACAGATGATAAGAATCAATTATTAATTAATAATTAAATTAATTTTGTATAAACTAATTTATATATAAATAGAAACAAATACATAAATGAAATTAACAATAAAACTAATTATTGTAAATCAAACAATTCTAACAATAACTAATAATAAACTAAAACACTGTAATACAATTACAGTAATCATCGCTCTGTATCTGCGGCTACTAATACATAAAATGAAGGGGATGTGCACACAGCACCCAATCCGGTGGCGATGTATATGTAACTGTGATGACTACTAGGAGGGTAGTATGTAGACTGTGGATCTGCTGCACACACAGTCATTTACATTTGAGCTGGATAAAGCAGGATTTTAATCATGTTGCTAGAAAAAGGGTATAACTTGAAATTTACAAATTCATTTCAATATTTTCAAAATGGAAGATCACAGATATAGGATACATATATACTGCTGCACACAAATACACACTTATTCCACACAGACCCACAACCTTAGCTATTCCTCCTCATCTCCCATCTTCAATGAACAATAACATTTTTTTACACTAACTACATTTCCGTGGGTAAAAGGGCAAATGTTGGCAATCAGTCTCTCTTAGTTCCCAATGTCAAAGAAAGCAATGCCAATACTCAGTGGCAGCTATATTTCAGCACAGTCTGACATGACTCTGTTTCCTGATTGACTGGGATATGAATCTATGCTTACTATGCATGGACGAGATGTCGACATCTGCCTCCGTTTGCCTTCTGTTGCTGTGAGGAAACATCATGACTGAAAGCAACCTGGGAGGAGAGGGTCTATTTGGTTTCCTTCCACAGCACAATCCATCACTGAAGGAAGTCACGGCAGGAACTCAAGCAAGACCCCAGAGGCACCAGCTGATACCGAGACCATGGAGAACACTGCTTACTGGGTTGCTTCCCATAGCTTGCTCAGCCTGCTTTCTTATATCATCTAGGACCAGGGACTCAGGGGTGGCATTGCCCCAGTGGGCTGGACCTTCTGACATCAACCATTAATCAAAAAACAAAAACCAACAGACTGGCCTATAGGCAATCTGAAGAAAGCATTTTGTCAGTAGAGGTTCCTCTTCCTAGATAACTCTAGCTTCTCTCAAGATGAGAAACAAAACAGCAAAACAAAACTAGCCAGGACATCTCTGGAGGTCTATCATGCAGGCTAGGAACCATGTCAGTATCCTCCATTCCCCAGATGACATTCCCCCCTCTGTGAGGACCAGCAGGGCCTGGCCACCACCAGCTGAGGCTGATACCAATGCCATAGGAACAAGAGAGCACCTCTCCAATCAAGGTGGCTGATGATTACATCAAAGGGTAAAAATGTTAGAACAGAAGGTCTAAGAGGAGGTGAATGAAGACTTCCTAAGCATGTACTCTTCTCAGAGCTAGAGCTGGCAAGCTAGGTGTGTAGGTGCTCACATGCAATCAATTCCATCACTAATGAGGCCGAGGAAGGAGAGCAAGTTTCAGGCCAATCTAGGTTATACAGTGAGGCCCTGGCTCTAAACACCACGCTTAGCAACTACAGCAGGAACGACCTACGTCAGAGCCCAACTTCAAGGATTCAAATCATGCCTGGTAATTCCCAACTTTAGTCTGTTGTGTGAGTGACAGGCGGTGGTGAGGTCAACCTGGTTCCACGAGGGAGGAGGGCGAGGCGGACTTTCTGCGCACGTGCAGGTGAGATGCTCCGCCCACCAGCAGCGGCACCGCATGGCTGTTAAGCATGGATGACTAAGTGGCAAAGCTCCTACTAATCATTTATTGAATAATGAAAACGACACAACTGATAAAAGGTTTCAATTCTGAGAAAAATGATTTATCGTCTTTCAGTTTCCTGGCACCGCTATTTGTGTGACAAACGGCTGGAGAGACCCCTGTTAATCTCTGTGCGTCTCCAGGACCGCTGCATAGTGCGTACAACCAAACAATCAGAAATGGCTAATGATGCCGCTCAGAGGCTGGGAGGGCTGAGGCTGCTCTTTCATCAGGGGTGATCTCCAAATCAATTTGCACAATGGATTTTTTGGGGGCCGAGTGAAAGAAAGAGAAGAACAACAGCCCCAAAGGCTGAGACAGAACCGTCGATGGGATCAGAGTGCAGGTGACTTACAGTCCACTCCGCAGAGCTCACACATACATCCCTGGCAAAATCTGACCCAGTATCAAAGTGACGATCAGAGCTGTCTGTCCCAGTGTAAGGCAGGGGTACTGGGCACTGTGAAATGCCCTCACAACCCCTTTCCTTACTGTGGAGACTTAACGGACAAGCTCTGAACACTAGCTCTTTCCACTGTACTGTTAGTCTGTTGCACATTTTGGTTAAAAAATATCCAATATGCTCATCATGTTCTTCCCAGAAAATCATAGGATTTCTTGCCTTTTGAGTTGGGCAATGTCAGGGCCAGGGTCAGGCGCTGGCTCACTAGGAAGAAAATGCCTTTTTAGATGGTGATGGTAATGAACTTGTCAGGACTCGGAGAGGAACATGCTTCTGTTCGCCTGCCACGAAGGCATCACTCACACAGATTAGCACCAAAGGCACGGCAAGAAGGAATCCTGAGGTATGCCTAACAGACCACACATAGCCTCCACCCACCACGATGCTTGCTTGAGGTTACCAGGAACACCCTTGTGTGTTACCAACTTGAAGGATTGCAGGAAAACATGATAGACTCCAATAAAAACAGATTCGGGCACACTAGGAATGTGTAGTCTCACTGGAAGAAGGAAATAGAACCATGTCTTATGACTTTGGGTGACATATAAAGGACACTTGAGCTCAGAGACTTAGCAGAGCAGAAGGCTGGGCACATCCAGTTGAGTGCTAGTGGCAGGCCTGTGTGCTGCAGAGCCCTATCGTGTTCTGTTCCACTTTCCGGTACTGTGATCAACACCGTGACCAAAAACAACTCGGGAGAAAGGGTTCACTTCACCTGACAGTCTGTCATGAAGGGAAATCAGGGCAGAGACAAGTCAGGATCCTGAAGGCAGGAACAGGTGCAGAGGCAATGCACGGACAGTGCTGACTGACTTGATCCTCATGGTTTGGCACAGCTACCTTTCTGATACAACCCAGAACAACCTGCCAAGGGATAGTACAGCCCATAGTGCACTGGGTCCTCCCACATCAATCATTCATTAAAAAAAAAAAAGGCCCACAGACTTGCCTATAGGACAACCTGATGGAGGGCTTTTCTCAGTTGAAGGTTTCTTCTTCCCAGAGGACTCTAAGCTTGTGTCAAGTTGGCAAAACTATGAGGATGCAGGGAGAGGCATAAGGTCCTCATAGCGCCCCAGCACTGGAAAGCACTTACCCAGGGTCCATGTATCTTACTCCAGGATCTCGGTTTTAAACCAATCAAGTTCTACTTGCTCAACAGCTAGCCCACATGGAAAATGAGGTCTCCATACTTTTTTGTTTCAAAAGTTAATACAAACTGTAGTTTTTAGTTACCTCAACATTTGCTAAGTATGTCTCAGGACACAGGGCTCAAGTCTGATGACATGTACCCTGGATTTCAAAGGCGGGTAGACTGCATTATTCTCTGAGAAAACTTTTCATTTCAGGTCTTGCCAGGTTTTGTGTCTGACAGTCACCAAAAGCCGTAATTACAGAGAAGAAATACACTAGAAATTAATTTAGCATATTCATGAAGTCCAAGAGAGGTGCCCTTTGTCCTTCAAGAGCTGGTATTAGCCAGGATGTCAGGAAGCACAAGACTGGTCTGTTTCTTCAGATTTTTTCTTTCTTTCATTTTTGAAAATGTTGTTTACTGAGTCAGGCTCAATGTAGCACAGACTGGACTTGAACTTCCTATGTAGGTGAAGATGATCTGGAACTCCTGGTCCCCCTGCCTTTCTCCCCTAAATGCTGGGATTACGGATTGTACAGCCATCCCTGGCTGTCCTCAGATTTTCAGTCTCATAAATGGATGGGAGTAGCCATCATCCATAGTGCACATTCCGATGTCCCACAGACCCAGAGAAGATGGCTGTGCCTCTCCTCCAAAAGGGCTAGGTATGCCTTGACTGTCAGGTGCTGGTGTCCTTTAGAATCCTAAGCTGCTGCTTAGCAATGTGCACTCCCCGTATCTGCCAACAGGATTCTTGGCTAAACTCATTTTCAAGCTATACATACATTAAGTCCCAGGGGCCTTAAAGAGAGGAGCTGCCTCTTCAAGGAAGCAGCTTGTCTGCCCACATTTTTATCTGCTGAGTCACAGGTATGTGGCCTCAGACTGGGATACTGTGGGAAACTTGGGAGGTGCCCTAAGAAGTGTGAGCCAGTGCTATTTAGTGTGTGCTCATCTACACTGGCCAATAAGATCTGTATGCACACTTCAAGGAATCTAGCCAGTTACCTCAGCTGGAGGCGGAGCAGGGCTCCTGGCTGAGGCTCCCAGGCTCCTGCTACATCTTCCTGGCATTGCTGTGGCTGCCTTGTGCCCTGGTCTTACACGGTTGCCTGCTTGTCTACACAGGCTGGACCTTCTAGAAGATGAGTACAGTTGCTGAGCAGACTCACGTATACCTGAACCATGATAGAAAAAGCTGGAAGCTCTGCAATGCTGGCTGCTTCATGATTCAAGTCCTCATTAGCCGAGACATCCAGGTCAAGCATTTTCCAAAGCCAGGCTGATGAGGAAAGATAAAGCCCCACACGACATTCGGCAGCAAAAGAGAAAGTTCATCAGTAGACTAAGGGTTGCAGAAAGTAATGTCTTAACTGTCCATGAAGCAAGATGCGCTTTTGTAATGGCTTCATCTTCCGAGTGCTGACAGAGACGATGACTGGCACAGGATGCCTGCCATTTTTCCAATTGTTGGAAACTCTGATGTCATTTGTACCAAGCTACAAAGATTATCCCAGGTGGGATAAAGTGGTGGCGCACGCCTTTAATCCCAGCACTTGGGAGGCAGAGGCAGGCGGATTTCTGAGTTCAAGGCCAGCCTGGTCTCCAAAGTGAGTTCCAGGACAGCCAGGGCTATACAGAGAAACCCTGTCTCGAAAAACAAACAAAACAAAACAAAACAAAACAAAAAAAAACCTCTTGTGCACTCTGCTTCTTCATTTGAAACTGCTTGAGTGATGCGTGCATTCCGTGCACACCGCCTTGCATGGAATGGCTCTTTGCACCCATTCCATAAAACTATAGGACCTTCTCATTTCCCATGTTGTTTGGACATCATCCTGTGAGGACCAGGATGTGGCTGCAGACCATGAAGGTGGCAGAGGGTACTGAAAATATTTCTATGGTGACCCCTTAAAGAATGGAGAAATAAGAAAGGCACATATTCTGTATAAAGCATCTGCCCTGTTAAATCACCGGAGGATCCTCACAGCACTGAAATGAAGTGTGGTGGTGAACTCAGCTCTCAACCTGATGAGCGTCAGAACTGTCCAGGAGACACATCTCGATGTGTGTCTCTGGGGAATGGTCCTAGGTGCCATAGCTAGGTGTTTTGTCCACCTGATCCAGCTAGAGTTATCAGAGGAGAGGGATCTTCAAGTAAGAAATACCTCCATCAGATTGGCCCATAGGTAAGACTGAGGTCATTTGCTTGTTTGTCTGTTTGTTTACTGATTGACATGGGAGGACTCGGCTCACTGTGGGCAGTATCACCCCTAAGCAGGTGGCATAAGAGGGCTGAGCAAGCCATGGGGAGTAAGGCAGGAAGGCGGTGTTCCTCCATGGCCTCTGCTTTAAGACTGTCACTATGTCCCTGCCCTGACTTCCCTGGACGACAGACTCTAAGCTGTAAACTGAAATAAAATCTTTCCTCCCACGTTGCTTTTGGTCATGGTGTTTATCGCAGCAATAGAAATCTAATAAGGGTAGGTGAGATGACTAACCCTGAGTTGGAATCCAAGGCTTAATAAAAAGGAGAATTTGAAGGGCTGCAACATAGTGATTAAGAGCACTAGCTGATCTTGCAGAAGACCAAAATTTGGTTTCCATTTTCCACATGGCAGCAAAGAGGGGCCTCGGCTGACTGACTGACACACACTCTCATATTCTCTCTCTCTCTGACACACACACACACACACACACACACACACACACGGTTTGGGGGCAAGGGTGGGGGTGAAGACAGACTTTGCCTACAAATACCTGGGTGTTTTCTTCTGGCCTATTTTTACCTGGGGGTTCATTTGTGACATTTTAAAGACAGGAAGATTTATAATCTATAGGGAGCCTAATCAGAAGAGCTTCTGTAATTCTATACTAGACATAACAAAGTAAAGCTAGACTGAGGTCAAGAACAGAGAGAATCGAGCAGTTCTACAAAAGCTAAACAGAGTTACCTTGTGACTTGGGAATTCTGCTCCTACGTATATCTATGACTGTAAATACTGAAATCATTCACAGGTGTCCATCCGGGGAAGTTCACCATAGCATCACATACAACCACTGGGAAGTGGAAGCAACCCAAGTATGCATCAAAGGTGAGAAACAGGTGCAACACAGTCCAGAAAACAAACCCAACTCAAGATGTTCAAAGACAAGAGTGTGGGAAAGTGGCTCTAGAGAGGAGTGGGCAACAGTAAACGGAATGCATCACATATATCTGTGACATTGCCAGAGAACAAACTTCATTGATAAAAAGGAAAAAAATGGCCACATCAAACACAAGTATGTTAGGCCAAAGAACCCAGGTTCAGAAAGAACATGAATGTGCCTTCCTCTTTCAGAAACTAAAACAGGTGATTCCCGAAAAGCAGACAGCAGGGAAGAGCTGCCCTGGCTGGAGGGAGTGGGGCAGCGAGGAGCTAAAGCTCCGGGTGAGCAAGTTTCCGCTTGGGCTGATAAGGCACCAAGGAAGCAGGCATAGTGACCCTACAGTACAGCGAAGGAAGCCAGCACCACTGAGGTACACACGGTGAGCGCCTCACACTGATAGAAACACGGGGTCAGCTCTCAAAAGGGCACTGGACTCAAATGCTGGAGTTGGAGGGTGTGGTCAGGCATGTGCCCTCAAGTCTCACAGAGGAACTGCCCATACTGCCTAGTGATGAAGTTTCTCTCCAGCTGCGGCTGGCTGGCCCTCACACAGAGCCACGGCCCCATTTCCTACCCAATCCCCACCTCCTCCAGGGACTCTCCCCCAACTCCAGCATCCTGGAGACCAGGTCACTACAGCAAGCTCTCCCTCAGCTAACAGCATCTCTGCAGACCTGGGATGCTACAGAAAATAACCCCCAACAAGGTTCTACAGGGTCTGCATAGGGAGGAATACTCAAAGTATATTTGATATTTGATACTCTGAAATAAAAGCAAGAATTAGATATGGCCTAAAAATTCATGCCTTTCAATTTGCCTTCAACTCTTGCAGGATAGTTAGTTGGTCACATTGTGAACCCCAAGACTGTGTTATTTACTAAAAACAAAAACAAAAACCCTTTTTCTACTTGTGGTGCGGCTCCGCCTTATCACACAACTTTAATCCCCCTGGCAGGAATACAGACACACCCTTAGTCCACAGCTTTAATCCCAAACAATAAAGGTAAAGTTAGTTTGAAGAGGGAAGCACCCATGTTTAAAAGTGATGTCTAACTGAGTGTCAGACAAAATGGCCAATCAGAACATTCTGACAGAAAAGATACACACAGCTCTCTTGAGAAGAGAGAGGAAAGGGATGCTACTTAAGAGGGTGGTGGAGAGAGGAAGGAAGCAGTTTTCCTGGGAGAGTTTTACAGAGACAGGTTGAAGAGAGGACAAGCTAGACACGTATGAGGATAGAATGAGCCAGAGAATGTGACAGAAGATTAAAACAGATTGCCAAAGTTAGTAGAAGGCCAAGCAGAGCAATTCAGAAGAGGCAGCCGGGGTTGGGGGTTGGGGCAGATTGAATCAGCCAGTTTGGAGAGGAGTTTGAACCAGAATAGTGGGTCTGAACCAGCCAGCCAGAGATCACAAAGAATTAGGAAGGGGTGAGCTTATTCAGCAGTAAGTCTCAGGTTGAAAACAGTCTAGGCCTAGATAAGAGGATATGGAGGCTAGGAGCTGCCAGGACGAGGCTTAAGTTAGCAGACTGAGGCAGTAAGCCTCGAAGATGACAATTACATCAGGCAGCTAACAGTTACTGTAACATCCATCTCTTCTGAAGAACCTGGAATAGACCCCACCCTGATTTACCTGCACGTGGAAGAAACTCAGTTACCTGTTAAAGGCAGACTGGGGCCAACCGTGACGACATGAATCCTGTCTGATGGGATGGGGATAGGGGCAGGGGTGTGGGGTTGTCTGTGTCTCTCTCCCATGAACTGGCTTATTAGTATTCCAAGCCATTCCCTAACAAACATGGGTGAAACACCTCCGTGTCCCATCCCCACGCCTGGGATGGCAAGGGAAGAAAGGAACTGGGCACTCTATCTTCAGTCTTCACCCACAAGCCAAGGACAACCAAATACACTCAGGCATTCAGGAAGACTGACAGTCACTACATCATAGGAGGGCCTTTCTGCAACCTGTGTGCAAGGCAGGCTCCCTGCAGCCAGGCGGATCCTACCTATGCATCTTCTACCACAGATCACAGCACTAGTAGTGTCTGTAGGACTAGTGTAATACTAAGAGGGATCAAGAACATAGCTAACAGACCTCAAACTGCATGACTGACGGGCAGGGACTCCAAGATAGTTATGAGACTTGCTCTGTATTCACTTAGCAAACCGTGCCCTCGGGCCTACCAGCTCTAATTTTTTTTCTTAATCCTGGAAACTGGATTCACTCACTGAGATGAAATAACTCTTATTTTGTTCATCTGCTGATGCACAGTCACGGGTCAGGTTACATTTTTGAGAGGTTGCTACCAGCTTATTACAGTGGAGGAGAAACATCCCTTTGGTCATCCTGTCCTTCACAGGAACTGAATCCACAGGAGTGTTAGGTAAGGTGAGCTCTGAAGAGAAGGGGCCAATACAGCCTTCCCAAGGAGGGAAGGTCATTGTGGAGGCAGTTGCAAGCAGTAAGCAGACCACTGGTGCGTTCTGTTCTGAGTGGATCCGAGGTGCGGCTTGCTATGTCTGTGGCCCTGAGCAAGTTAGTTAAAGTTTACGACCCTCGGTTTCCTCAGCTATAAAAACAGGAGTTAACGGCACCTGCCTCGCAGGCTTCCAGGGATTATGACAGGACACACAGAACTCCTTTAACAGCAGCGGCTGGCACCCAGCAAAGTCCAGCAACTATCTGCAACCCCACGGCTAACAGAATGTCAATACAGACTTCTCATGTTGTGGCTGATTTCCTGTTAAAAGGCATCAGCAAATCAGAATTCTTACAGGCTGTTATGCTACTGTCTGGTGGTTTCTCTCAGGGCAGGCGTGGGAGCCCTGCCTATGGTACGTCATGGCTTTTACTGTGCTGACTGGGGAGGAAAACCATTCTGACCTGCACATATCATGAAAGACTCAAATGAAAATCAAGTACAAGATCAAAGCTCCCAATTTATCTCATTAGGAAGAGTCAAATCAAGTTATTGAAATGCCCAGCAGAGCAAGCCACCTCTTAGTTCACACATCAAGCTCTGTGCCTGGAGGCTCCCAGAACACCGTGCTTTTAGTGACTTCAAAATATTTTCCAGAATATGGTACATGGATAACTTACTCTGTGGTGTCCAATTTTGTGGCCTCGCACAAAAAAAAACATGAAAAGGAACTTTGAAATTCTCCTGCCTGATAGTTCTAGAATTATATATAAGCCAAGAATCAGATTTAAGAATTTGACGGGAGGAAGCAAAATTCTTGGCTCCTCAAGTCTCCTAGACATGCGATGAGTTGTTTGCGTGATCCTCAGACCAGGCAACACAACATTCTTGTAGCATTCCACCCTTTGAAATATGCCTGGACTCCAGGACCAAGTCAGAGAGACTAAAATCCTTTGTGACAAAACCCAACAAAATGCACCACAAACTAGCAAGGGCAACAGCATCTCTTACAGGGAGGCGGCCCCAGCAAGAAGAACTTACTTTTGTCTCCCGCAGAGAGGAAAGTGTCTTTGGGATCCATTTCAGAGACCACAGGAACTGATCCACAGATCACCTCAAAGCTGCGATCTGCCCAGAGGCTTGAAAGAGGTAACCATGTGATCGAACCTATCCAGCACACTCAACACGTGTGCCTGGAAGCAGACATGGTGAGGTGTCCCACATATTAGCAAACATTACACCATTAAGCAGAAATTAGACAGAAAACGAAGGGGGCCTAAAAATTGACTAGGAGTTCGGATGCTGTAAATGGCTAATCGGCCATTTTTCACCTGAAGCCCTCTCCAAATGCAGTTTTGCTATTAAGCAAAACCCCAAGAAAGGTAATCAATTCCAACTAAAAAGCACTTATCCTGAAGACGGTGTGTGTGCACGAGGCACTTCAAACTCCTGGCTGCCTGCCAAAGCCAGACAACAGCCATCAATGTTCCTGCCTATCCGAGGAGCACAGGGGCCATGCATAATTGACTAGAAGATGGGCTAAAACTGTGCCCAATCAGTATGTGATCAAAACCGCGTGGAATATTCAGCGCCACTTGATTACACGGGCCTCCGTCCTTTCACTCTCCTCTCGGAATCTCTTCAAGGTCCACAGTGCTGTAATAAGATCATTACTGTCAAGCGGTACGAATCGTGGGCAATGAGTCTTGGGATGGGGAGTCATACTTCACAAGCTCCCCTGGTTTCTCTCTCTCTTTTTTTTGTGTTTTACTGCATGCAGAGGCAGCAAGGCGACGAGGTGGCGGATAATGATCACATCACTGTGTGGTAACTAGAAAGGCACTTTTAAGAAAAAGCAGAGAGAAATCAGCTTAAGAGAAACTAAAACATTTCCCTTTGCTTTTTCCCCCCCTTAAAAAATTAAATAGAATTAAACTGCGTGCAGTGGGCGCTCTTCATGAACTCTTACATAAAGTCATTGCATGTAACCATTTGATAGATTTTCATATTTCACAAAGCCCATTACCTCACAGAAAAATGGCCAATTTCCTCCATCTCCTGCGTACTAAAGAGGCCCCTGGTTAAGTTGTATGTGTGCACACGGCAATGGCTGCTCAAGTTTCCACTGCCCTCCCCTCCTTCATGGGAGATACACCAGGGCTTCGTACCTGCTGCTCATTATTCGTCTAGATGAGACGAGGGTGTGGCCGAGAGGGAGGGAGATGCTGCAGAGTGCTAAGCAAACCCACAGCTTTCCCAGAACCACGCCTTCTCTAAGGCACAAGCAACACATCTCAATAAAACAAGAGGTCACCATGATCAGAACTGGAGCCAAGGCAGCCAGGTCTTTGATCTGTACCTGAATAAGCGAAGCAGGACTCCTATGAATGACAGAGGGCTCAACCAATCACTCCCTGCTTCCTGCCAACTCCGAACTGCCCTTGAAATGCTTACTCCCTTCATCCAAAACAACAAAAAGAACAAGCATTATCATCCTGAGGGTGAGCACAAAAACTGGTTATGTTTCTAAAGAAACTGCAAGAGAGACTGGCCCTGTCAGTCAGTCGGTGACTAGTCCTGTATGTTCTAATGGCCTACAAATCAACTGAGCAGTGAATTGAGCCTTTACTCTGACCAAATCAAGGCAAACACACACACACACACACACACACACACACACACACACAAGAAATATGTTTGCAAAGAAGCCAGAAGGAGATCAGTTTGGAAAGGATTGTTTCCCACTCTCAAGAGCAGAGAGGGCAAGGGCCCTGCTGAGCCTGGCAGTGTTGCAAAGAAACACAAGTGGACCAGGGAAGTGGTACCCCGAGAGTCCATGCCCAAGCAAATGACCAGGCACAAAGCTAAACACAGACTACCCTGACCTAGAGGCCTAGCAGAGCCTCTGATGTCAGCCCCCATCAGTGTCTGGGGAACATCACTGCTTTACGGATCCTTTCTCTACGCTTGTGAAACAGAAGGACCCTCATTCTTGACTACCCACAGGGATGCCATGATTCAGGGCAGTGATAGCCCTGCTGTGGCTTTGTAGGTGTCTGATAATGTATGACAATGGATCCCGTGATTTGCGAAGGGACCGTCATGGTCTATTCAAAAGCTTGAGAGAAAGGCCCACGAGGCAGGGCAAGATGAGGTACAGAAAGTAGGTGATGAATTAGACTGAGGAAGAAGCAGTAACTAGAGGGGTACAGCATGAGAGCCCTCTGCCTCTCCCTAGGTGGTCTCAGGGGTCACAACTCCACCACTGAATTAAGTGACGGCCACGGCTCGCGAAGACTTCAAGGCAGATCCTGATTGCAGAATGCCAGCAGACCCAGGAGCTCCCAGCTGAGCAGAGGAAAACATGTCACCACTGGTTCTTTGGAGGCATAGAGCCCCTCAGGCAGGAAGAACACCTCCAGGGCCAGGCAAACAGCAAGGTGTGGAGGCCTGTTGCATATCTGGATTCCACAGTGAAGTCTTGCAGGAATGGTTTTATTCTCCTGTATGGCAGGGGACAGGGAACTTCAACTGATCACTTGTCCTGCCCCACGGCAGTCTCCTAAGGACAATGAAAGGGCTCTGAGCCACCTCCTAGGACTGATCTCATTTTCCTTTAACAGAATTACCCTATTTTCGTGCCATAGGAGAATAGACATTTCACACTATCAAATGCAATGGGGACACTTTGTCCCTTCGAGAAGTCTCCCAGGCAACCAGATGTTCTGGTACCAGCCATTGCTTTCTACTGTCTCCATCACTGTTCCCAGTTCAAGGGAACTAGTTCCCACATAGTGTCAAGCACAGCACTTGGCATTCAGTAGGTGCTCAACGCACTTTCATGGTCCTGAAGCTAACCCTGTTAGTTTGTGTGGACTTACAAAAAGACCAAAACCTCTCTCCTATCGGCTGGTTTGTCATGGTGGGAATTCTCTGTTCCGGCTTCCCCCGCAGTAATCGACTCATCTTTGTTTACTTCCAACCTGCTGACTTCCACAAAGGATCTGAGAGCGCTTACAGCTTATGTGTGTTTGTGAAGGATGAACTGTACCCTGCAGGATGGCTTTTGAGTCAACTGTGCCCAATATACGATGTCAATGTCTAGAACAAGCTCAGCCCTGCTCAGTTTCAGCAGGTTTGTTCTCTGGGAAGCTGGAGGGAGCTGCCTGAGGACTCTCTTTGGAAAGCCTATCTGGTGTGTGGGTATCAAGACCATCAGGGCTCCTTGGTGTCTCCTAGAACCTACAGCTCAAGGGTGGTGAGATCCTGCCAGTCTCTGGCAGCCTTGGACAGAGCATCAAAACCACTACATTATAGTATTACCTTTGGGATCATGGTGGGATTCTTGGTTTTTGACTTTTGGTACAATTCAATGAGTCAGGATGGCCCGCACCCAAACATACACGCCTGCTCAATAATAGGTTAGGTTCAGGATCTCATGACATGCAAATGACTGCTGACTATGCAATTTCCATGCTGCTGCTGCTGGAGACCTCACAATCCCCTGCCTTCCAGGCCAGATGCCAAACTCAGAGCAAAAAGCAGACATGCGGAGGGATGGTGACAGAAAGGACATGCAGTGACAGGTGACAGCATCCCTCATAAATCTCCCACTTCCTTCCCTCCCAGCAATGACACAAAACTGAAAAGCACATGCAGGCTGGGATCACATGTGCACGGCAGGCCCTGGGCCCTGACTTCTGCTGGTCATGTGTACACCATGCACATCACTGTAACAGACACCCAAGAGTTTGCTATGCTCTGATAACAGAAGAAACACACTGACCACCTAATCATGTTAGGTAGGACCCCCAGCTTACTCTGACAGCCCAAAGCATATGGCACTCATCAGAGCCAAATGGTAGGAGAATAAGAGCTGTTGTGCGCCGCATAGATTACCTGCTGATAATCCTACGCAACCATTGGATGCTCATGCTTAATTCTTATCTTTTCTGCAAAGGACCTCCTGGAGCATCATCTGACTTCTATCCCATGGTGATCATGCTGAAGTACATAGGAAAAAGTGATCTCTTCCTAAGTTTTATTAAATGAGAACCACTGTGTACCAAATCCAAAACTAAGTTCTAAATAAGCCAGATGAGCCTTCGCTCACATATAACCTGGGTATGTGGCTACGCCTCTGAATGCCAAACCTTTCCTGGGCGTTCCTTTGCCAACCTAGGTATGTACCATTTAGAGTACCTGTTTGTGCCATCTGAAGGTTCTGAACTCCCTGGGGGAAAAAGCAGACCTGGATGTTAATTCCCAGTGTCTCCAATGGTGCCCACTCCATCTTGTTTCCCTATGGTGGTTGCTTAATATTTGATGAAAGGAAAAAAGAAAAAGAAAAAAAGGAATGATTCATAATTTCAGGGTCTCCTCTGTGAGAGTGAAGCAAAACCAAGTAGAAGGTGACCTTTGCCACTTGAGAGTTGATGGAATTTGTCAACATCTTGGGCCCTACCTCTGGTTGGTTGGTGAGGCAGTTGGGATGAACAGTTCATTTTCTGCTGTAACAGAGAGGTTTGTGGGTGACTTACCTTGTCTAGGATAATCCTTTAATAGCCATTCAGGATCAACCACTCAATGGTTCAGTAAAGACCCAGAAAGCACTGAAGGAATGAGGTGAGGAGGAAATAAATTCCCATTGAGACCTATCACACAAAGCTCTGTGTGAACTTGGGGGAGGTAAGTTGGGGGGGGGGTGCGCAACACCAGGAATTCCACAGATGCTGTTGTATAATAAGATTGGATACACTGAGACGGGTCCTGATTTTTAAGAAAAAGATCTTTGCCATATACCTTCTAGATGTTCAGACCTATATGAAAGCCCAGGTCTTATCTGTGGAATCTGAGAAATTCAAGGAGGCTTTTCAGTATGCTCCACTCCTAGATTCAAACGCCGCTTCCTATATACCTCAAAGCCTTGCTTTCTGTCTGGTGGAAAGAAAATCAAGAGACGGTTCTGTCACCTACCAGCAATCTGACCTTGGACAAGAAAGACACTTAACCTTTCTCTCCTTCAGCCTTCTTACCGGGGAAACAGGGAAATTAGCACTTGATGCAAACTTGCATGAATGTGGTAACACTAATGAGGTCCACCAGACCTGGGGACAGGAAGCAGAGCTCCCTGGCTGTGGCTTCCTTTCAGCAATGATCTCACCGTTGGATGATAGCTAGGAAGGAATCCAGAAGGTATCAAGATTTAAAGACAATACCCCGTTAAGTCATTAGAAACCTAGGAACTCCAGTGTCTGAAGCCTTCCCAGGCACACACTTGTAAGTCTGAGTCCCGGGACACAGAAGATGGTGCTAGCAGTCTTTCAGAATCCATATCCCTTACTGTGGTGCTGGGTATTGCCTCTTAGAACTGCCTGGCTCGTACAGCTTCCTTCTAACCCAGAGTCACCTCCTCGAGGCTTCCACACAAGGGTCCCACTGACACTCTTCTTGACTAGTCAGGACCACCTAGTACTTGACAGTCATCTGGCATCGACTGCACATGCCATATGCCCTACCCGACCATTCTCTATGCTACCAGAGGTCCAGGACAAGGCTCAGCTCCCTCCCTACCCTTTCTAAGCTCTTCACTGGTCCACGACTACCAGACCTAGTTGACACAACCAATTTTTTCAGTACGTGTAATCATCCTCAACAAGCTAAACTCAGTTGAAGATCCAGAACGCCACAGGTATTTCAAGGCAGTGCAGGGGCAGGAATCATGTGGGATCACATGATCATTTGGACATGGGAGGGAACAGGTGCTAAGGGGAGAGGATGGCAGCTTCTACTGTGCCACCTGTGGACCCGACACACAATGGGAGAGGGGTCTTCCACTGTCTCGACTTTGCCTCACCCTCCTCTGAGCCTTCATGGGGCAGGGTAGTAGATCGGAGGGAGTAGGCAGGCACTACATAACCTCCACATCTTAGAACTCCTTTGATGCCCATGGTTACCTGAGAAGGGGCTCAAACTCCCTAAATCCACTAATAAATCCTAGATATGATTGTCAAATTACCATGTTGGAGCCCTAAATACTTACTTAAAAGCTTGTAAAGAGACAGTCTCTGCTCTTGTAATTTATTGTGCTCATTTGATTAATTTTACTATTAAATTTTAGATTAGCATGCAAGCAACAGGTCTCAACACAGCATCTGCACACACACATGCTAGTATTAAGATCAGAACAACTGTTCTGCTAAGTTGGTAAGGCCTCTTCTGCCAGGTGGCAGAGATGGCATTAACGCTCATCACCAAGAAAGACGATTGCAAGGGAGCCAGAGTGGCTATTTCTGTTGTGCCGAGGTCCCTGAGGGGGTAAGTACTTACACGATTGTTCAGTCCTCCAAAACCACAGAGGGAGACATCTCAGGAAGCCGGAGGAGCAGCTCTTGCCATTCAACTGGGGATGACACCCTGGGGCATGCAGGGAGCCCCGGGGCTCCATTAATGAACACTACACCCCTTAGCTCTCTGATCTATGGCGTATGTGAAAGACAGAGACTATGGGCTGCTTTCTTTCTTCAGGGTTGTGCAAGAGGCTCCATGGAGCAGACTAGCAGCCCCAAGTCTGAGGTGTTTGGCTACTGGTACACTTACACTGAGGACACGGCAGAGGAGATGGGGAGGCTGGTGAGACACTCCCTGGACAACTGGCGCCCAGTCCATGGGTGCTCTGCACCTGTCCCTCTAGGGAAGGCCAAAACATCTGCCAGGGACACTCCCTCCTCTCCTCTTACTTCCTCTCCAGGTTCCTTATGTCTCTGGAGTCCCTTCATTAAATCTCTAGTGACCAGCCTGGGCACACTATCAGCTTTCTCCCTAGGATTCTGATTGAATTAGCTATCTAGGGGATTTTATTTTTCTTATATTCGTTTGACTGTAGCTGTCTATTACCATCATGGGGTGGAAGGCAGAGAGAGCCACCCACTACCTGACAGGTCTCTTCTACAGTGCGGTTCCTTACGCAGTAGACCCATGACCCCACCCTTTGGCCCTCTCTTGACGACAGTATTTACACTGAACTCATGTATAAAAATATAATGGAAACACAGAAAACAGAGACTTAGTATTTCCACTCCTCAGAGTGTCAGTGTCAAATCAGTCTATCTCTGAAATGCAGTTAGAATGTTTGATTTTTAAGGACTTCCGTTGGAGCTGCTGACTTGACTTTCACTAAGAATAAAATCATTAAATGCATTTTGGCTTGGGGCAGAATTTCCAACAATTTCTGAAGTGGCCCTACATACTTTATATATATATATATACACTCCGCTGTTCTGTACTATGTATTTATGAAGAGTGGTATTTTCAGCCCTGATGATTATAAAATCAAAATATTGATCAAGTCTGAAAACTGTTGAAGATGCTCTAGGCATCTAGGATGCTGGTTCCAACATCCAGCCAAGATTTAAATCTTTATACAAAAATAAGGAAGCATCCATCTCATGGGTGTAGGATGGACTTTTGTCTCCTAAAGATGATTTGTGTGTGTGTGTGTGTGTGTGTGTGTGTGTTTGTGTGTGTAGCTGGCATTGTAGGTGGCTGTTGGTCAATTGACATGGTTGCTGGGAACTGAACTCTGGTCCTCTGGAAGAGCAGCAAGTACTTTTGTCTTTAATAAATGGAGATATATATCTATATATATACACACACATATATATGTATGTATGTGTGTGTGTATATATATGAATATTGTTTAAAAATACATTAAAAATCTATTATTTATAGATATGAATACCTATTTTATACATCTTGGTCACAGAAAAGGTTAAGAAGCTCGGTGCTGTGACACTGTCTGCATCTCAGATAAGACAGGAGGCTGTGAGCAGAAGACTGCCCTAGGGGACCAGCAGTCAGTGCTGTGGGACAGAGAAGTTAACAGAAAACATTTCTTTTAAAGGATTTATTTTTTATTTTATGTGCACTTGTGCTTTGCCTGGAGGTATGTCTATGTGAGGGCATCAGTGGGCCTGGAACTAGAGTTACAGACAGTTGTCAGCTGCCACACAGGTACATCCTGCACTCAGGAGGCTGAGGCAGGAGGATTCTAGGCTTGAGGACAGCTGAGGCTCTATAGTGAAACCCAGACTCAAAAAAAAAAAAAAAAAAAAAAAAGTTCTCATAAAAATGGCACACTGCAGTGGGGCAGGTTAACATTCTCTAGGGAAAACTATATAGATGGCTTTATTAGAATTTACTTTCCCCATGGGCAAGCACCAATCCCTAACACTATTAATGATACTCTGTTATGCTTGCTGACAGGAGCATGCTGGCCGCTGAGAGGCTCCACCCAGCAGCTGACTAAGACAGATACAGATACCCACAGCCAAACAGTGGATGGAGCTTGAGGACTTTTATGGAAAAATAGGAGGAAGGAATGTGGGCCTTGAAGAGGACAGGACTCCACAAGACCAAAAGAGTCAACTAACCTGGACCCTTGGGGCTCTAAGAATCTACCAACCAAAGGATATACACGGGCTGGACCTAGGCCTATTAAAATTAAATTAAAAATAAAAGAATTCACTTTTATTAGAAACTGTCAGTAAACTGAGAGGTGTCTCAGTAGACCCATCCGAGACTTCTGAACATGTGCTGTGCAGTCATCTATCCTTGCTGGAGACACTGCAGGGATTTTCTGATCTATGTGCTTCTGTGGTACCTGTATGCATGCACATGCTGATGTGGAAGGCACAGGACAACCCTGGTTATTATTCCTTAGGCACTGTGCACCATTTTATTTGTTGGTTTTGAAAGCAGAATCTCTCACTGTGGAACGTGGCAAAGGAGACTAGACTGGCTGGCCAGTGAGTTCCAGGGACCTGCTTGCCTTCAGCTCCTAGGAGCTAGGATTACAAACATGTATTATCCACGCTTGGCTGGTTTAGGGATGATCTGGGGCTTGAAATCAGGTTCCTGTGCTTGGAAGGCAAGCACTATAGAGCTATCTCTCAAAGCTGCTGTCTGTCTGTCTGCTAGGATAGATCCACCCTGTTTCAGCTTCAGGTTACATACAGTACAGCACCACCAGATGACCCCCAGGGTTCAGAAAGCCAGCCAATGTCACTCTCCACATTCCTTCCAACTCCCCATTAGCTGCACATGCTCCTGCTGGCTTGATCTTACAGTGTTTATACAGCACAGATCACGTGTGGGTAACAATGCATGTAAGCTGCTGCAGAGAGAACTGACCATCAGCTGTGCTGTGACATGAAGAACAGATACCAAGTGAAAACACGGTGACATGCCCTAGACACTCATCTGTTATATGAGACACACTCATTAGGGGAATTCTTGCTTGGGTCCCCAGGCTAGAGGCTGGAATGGAAGGTAATGCTACCATCTTTTCCCCAGCCTTTCCTTGGGGCAGGTTGGAGCTGCCACCAACTGGTGGCTCCTGTTTAAGGTCTCAGTGGCAGCATTTGTGGGAAGAGCAGTGGCATCTAGCTCAATGGTACCGTCCATGACATGGCAGAATCATCCTTACTTATCCCCAAGTAAGATAACTGCTCTTCATTTTCTAACCTTGTCAGCAGGAAGCTGCAGGAGACAAAACCGGATCAACTTTGGTGAAGGAGAAGAGCTTCGGGCCCTGCCAGGAACCCCAGAGCTGCAAGGTCTCCTCATGATACCCATAACAACATGGCCCACCTCACAAAAACCACTTTCACTATTGGGAGTAGCATCATGCAGTCCACAGTTCTGAACATTCTAACTGGGGGAACATTCAGGAAAAACCTTGGTAGAAGGAAAGACAAAGGTTCCGAGTGACAGGGCTCAAAATCCTTTGCTCAAGACAGAATTCTGCGATTGTCTATCTCACCAACAAAACTTGGTGTCATTTTGAAAGTCTGGTTCTCTTTTGAATATTTCTGTAGTTTAGTTACATTCATCTCTCTCATTTTGTGTGTGTGTGTGTGTGTGTGTGCAGGTGTACACCTCTCTCCACATGCATGTGTGGAATAAAAACATTTAAGTTCACTTGTAGGAGTCATTTCAGAAAGCCCACATCTGGCCACCGGGTAGACAGTAGACGTCACAAGCAAGGGCATTTCCCACAGTGCAGACACTCACTCTGGGAGCCCAGGCCCCTTACCTTCAGCAGTGCCCGAGAGCCCGTCAGCCTTGAAGTTGCTGGTACTTTTCTTCCTCCGGTGCTTCTTTCTGTTGGCGTGGGGGGAGGGGGGTGGGTCGAGCTTGGGGCTGGTGCTGCTGGAGATACTTGGGCTGGAACACACCGAGTCACCCAGCCCCGTGTCTGCGGCCGAACCGGAAAAGGCAAAAGAAGGCAAAGGTGAACTTGGACCTCAGAGCAAGGAAAGGAGGAAAAACTCGCTCAAGCAACATCCTCCAGTGTAAGCACTGGAGCGTGAGGTCTTTTCTGAGACACCTTGCACAAGGTGGCTGGGTTGGAGGCCTGGGGCCTCTGCAATGAGCACATTTGTCCTGTGCACCTCACAGCCCAAAGCAGGAAATCTGTGCTTTGTGTGACTGCACTGCTGGGACCTCAGGCTCACACTTGGCATCATGGAAAGCAGGGCGGCGAGCTTCCCATTCTCAATGTTTCCTTTCCTTCCCTTTCCGACCCTACTGCACCAGGAATGAGAAACTGACACATGCAAAGCCGCAGAGACTTGTCCTGAGTGGCTGTGAAACTGTACACACAGGATGAACAATCCCTGACCACCTTCTCCCTGCAGGATGGCACATGGCTATGTCGCCACTTTGTAATTACTGAGAGGTGGCACAATGTGCCACGAGTCACCAAGAGCCTGCAGGAGTGTCTCCAAGTCAATACCATGTAGCTGCAGGTCAAGGAGTCCCTCAAACTCCCCAGAGAGGCTTTAAAGCCAGTGTGCACATACAGTAACTTACTATAAATGAAACCCAGTTTATTATTTACCTTTACCAAAGAGAAGGCAAAAGTGGTGCTGGAAGACTGGGAAAAGACAGATGTACAGGGAAAGAACAGAACCCTGAGCAGGGGCCAGAAGAGCGTGGGTGTCATACCTCTCCCCACCGGAAACTTTCAGAGTCCTTTTGTCCTAAGTCACCAGACCAAGGACAGAAAGGCCTGCACTGACTCCTATCCCCTTAGCTCCTGCTTTCTGAATACGGCTACCCTCTAAAAGTTGGGGGTCCACCACTGAAAAACTGTTCTAAGATCCCCGCTGACGTGCGCCACAGAATGCTCTGGATACCTACCACCCTCTGTTCCACCTCTGGATGTTGCTGCCCTCCCACTTGTACCAGGCTCTCTAGTTCACGCCGCTGCTTCTTCTCCCTGGGTGATCTGAACTCCAGTTAGACGTCAATCCTGAGGCCCATTTCAGCCTGTGGTTTGGCAGGCTGGCTTAGGTGGTGGTGAAGGTCAGGGTTTAAATTAAAACAGCTTCTGGCTAGGCATGGTGGCACACACCTTTAATCCCAGCACTCATGAGGCAGAGGCAGTAGAATCTGAGACTTCCAGGACAGATTGGTCTACATAGTGAGACCCCCCCAAACCCCCTGGCTCAACAAAACCCAACTCAACCAACCAACCCAACCACCAACCAACTAACCAACCAACACAACAAACCAACCAGCAACCATCACCACTAAGACCAACCAACAAACATGCAATCTGTTTTCCCAAAGCCCTCATCTAGTTGCTTAGACAGTTAGCAGAACTCCAAGATGGTTGCCTACCCTAAAGCACTCCTTCTGTGTGCTATCTTGCGGTTGAGCACTTTTGCTCTTTTTAAATATTTCACGCACAGATTTCAAAAGATGGCCCCCTCTGATGCATACTCTGTGTGCCAGGCTTACTGATAGTGGTCCATGCCTGCCTTGTCCCTACAGGGCTCACTCATCAGGTAGGGAGGCAAAGCTACTCACTGCTACTACAAGAAGACCTTTCCATGTAATAAGCTTGGGTGTCCCATTGCCCTGTTCCTTTAGTTTTACACTGACACCTCTGTGACAGAGTCAGTAATTCTTCATCCTAAGCTACTATGCTAAATCTCTACTCTGAGGGTCTGAGTGTGGACAATGCACTGGGGAGAGCAGTCTAAAGCTAACTTGGGAGCAATGAAGGCTTCCTTTTCCCTAAGTGTCCTATAACGCCTAACACAGGGGTGGGAGGTGCACGGTAATTAAACTACTGTCCGACACATACCACCGTTTCTCTGAGACAGTTAGAGCACATGCATGAATTCTCTCTTGCCTGTACACTATCGTTTCTGCAGTTCTCTGAAGCACGCACGGGTTACGCACGATTCACTAAAGCTCTCCTTCTCACTGCTGGCCACTGCTGTTCTCACCAGTGCCTCTGAGAGGGCTCACTTCAGTGGACAGGCCTCCAGGGGCAGCATCTGCTTCTCCTGCATCTACTGTGGTTTGTCCCTCCCTCTTCTGATGGGAAGCTGCAGTGAGGTCTGCACAGGAAGGTAGGGAGGAAACCATGAAGCACAAGGAGGAAGTCTGTGAGAGGCTGGCCCATAGCGTCTGCCCTTCCTTGCCTCACTGGCTTGGCTCTCTCCACGTGGAGACAAGTGTCTGCCACAGGAGCATCACTGGCTGGCTCTGATGTCAGCTTCATGGACCCAGGGTTTGCGGTTTCTCTCTTCACCAGGACAGCAGCCATGGGGAACTCTGCCTGCATTTGCCAGTTTTACTGAAGAACTGACTGGCCGAGGTACTGGTACAATGGGAGGGGACCTATGGTCCCCGGTGAAACAGCAGAGTGCCATCAACTCTGCCATGTCCTTGAAAACTCACCACAAGTATGCTTTTGTGTCCACCACTGTCCTGCAAGTTTCCAACTGTCTGGAAACTATTTTAGGTGAACGACTACAGTCATGAATGGGATCTATTGACAATGGGAGAGAGTCTCCCTTACACTCAGCCTATACTTACTGAGCATGCTCTCTGAGCCAGCCACTGTCAAAGAATAAAGGGCAGAACCCCTGTCCCCATGGAGCCAATGTCTAAGGCCTGAAAAGAATGCCTATATAATTTCTTGCTTGATGCCTTCCATAAAAGACTGTTTTACTTGGGTCCTGCTCCTGGAGCACAGCGTGCTGAAGGACCCCATCTGCAGCAGACATGTCAACCCTACAGATGAACAGGGATGAGAGAGGGTTCATCCACACACAAGGACTGTGGCTCTGGGGACAGAGGAGGGGTCCCTCAGGGCCCAGTGATTGAGACTAATGGGAAGACAGCAGCACAACCGTGTCATGAGGAGGGTGTGGGCGGAAAAGAGCAAGAGTTGCCTTACTGTGGAAGACATGGAAGTGCTTCTGGGTCTGACCAGGAGTCAGAAAGCAAACCCGACGTTTGAGAGCCTTTATGTTTACTCTCAGACAAGGATGGGACTGAACCAGTCACTGCTGTGTGCCCTGGAATCCACAGGGCACAAGACTCCAAGGGAAGCCCAGAGGCCGCTCCTGCTCATACAGAGATGGAGGCAGGAGATAACTCTTACTCTCTTCCCCGCTGCATCGATCTTCCACATGTGCCACTGTGTAAACAGTCCATGGCCCACGGCCTGGAATCTACCCCCATCCAGCCTTCCTGTCCTACAGTAGGGCAGGTATTGATGTGGTACCTTCCAAGAGTTCTGCCTCATCACCAGGCTAAGGGGGAAACCAAGGCACACAGATACCTGAGGGACCAAATGGTAGGCCAGGCACTCTGGGAGAGAAAACAGACCTGCAGCTAGGCACCAGGGCCTGGCAGAAGAGCCTACATAGAGACTTGCCGAAGGCTGATGCAACCAGGCACTGAGAAGACTGTGGTGACAGTGAGGGATGATGGGAATCATAAGGGGACATGTCCCTTGGTCACAGGAGACAGGGAAAATGGCCTTGGCTTGAGACCTGAGTGGCCAGACTGACAGCAGCCTCGTGGACACGGGATGAGTTCCTTGTTACTTGGATCCCACACACAGGCACCTGCAGCGTAAGTATTTATGTCCTGACTCTCACATCTTGAGGATCCCCAGGAGCTGCTTCATATCCACCTCCCCTGTTCTAAAATACGAGCAGTCAAGTGCGAGGCTTCTACCCTGAGCTTCCTCACTCCCCATTGTTCCTCCAGCCTGACAAGATGCCCCTTAGCCCCACCCTCAGCCCACCACTTCTCCTGACTGCCTATGAAGAATGCATCACATTTTGTATCAATTACCAGGCAGTAAGACAAGAGACTTCCGTCTACGGCATTAAATACAGGAGAGAAGCAAGGTGAAGCAAGGCAATCAAATTAAAAAAGAAAAAAAAATATCCAGAGCCTCAGTAGTTCATGTTTGAATCTGCTTTGCTATAGGGATCCCCCAGATATGGTTGTTGAGCCAGGAAGGGCTAGCCCATCCTATGTGTTCAATGCTGGCTATTAGTTCTTCCCAATCGGGCATCAATGTTCAACACATACCCCCCAAAATATATAACATGAGCAATAATGATCACAATCTGCAGGCTCTCGGAGCCCCGGCATGTGAAGTATGAGTCAAAGAAGCAGTTTCACTTTTCACTAGGGGAGCTGACAAGCATGACCAGAGGGAGAATAAAATAACATTCCACTCGCATAAATATCAAGCAGGCTGCTCGAGACTGATGGGCCAGGAATGTATTCTTAGCTATCATTCCGGCAGACAGGCCCAAGGACACTCATAACTTATTTTACAATCATTTAGTTTCAGCTCAAGTGGAAAACGTGACAACTTATCTCTGCCGACAAGATGCTATATCGAACCTCACAATTAACTCTCCTCCGATTATCTGCCCAGCCGATCATTAGCTGAGCCCATCGCGATGGACTGTTGGGGGGGGGGGCACTCATCTAGGAAAATGCCTCTGCCAGGTGTAGAGAGGGTTTTTCATATCCAGGCGCTTTTCCACAGGGGGTGCCAGCTTCTTGTTCCTACATCCCATTGCTTTAGTGAGCCAGGAGCCAGGATGTGCCTGTTGGGAACACTGGGACTCTTTAAGAATCACTCTTGGTACTGATCTCGTATGTGTGCCCCGAGTCACACCTGCCCCGTGTCCTCCAAGGCTCTGGAACTTGCCATTTCAGACATTACGGGGACTGGGGGCTTCCTGAAGCACACCTCCACCCACTCACTGTTCCTCAGGGGCGTGGCTTGAAGACAGGATGATGTGAACTTGCTCCTGTGAGCCACCATAATCCAGATGAGCGGCCAGCACCAAAAGTATACAAAATGCTTTAGACCACGTGTTCCCAAGAGCCACATGTTTCCATGAACAAAAGGGGGAAAGACAGACACCAGGAGAGAAAGGAACAAGGTGGCATGTGTAGTGTAGACGCTGACAGCTCCGCAGTGCCCACAGGTACCTTCACTTCTTTGGCTGTGTTAGGTACAACACATTGCTAAAATCTTTTAGGTATTTTTTTCCCCCTGTACTAAAAGAATTCAGGATTTTCAAAGACAGAGCCATTTGGCACTGCCAGAGGAAACCGCTGAGGGCTAAGGCCTTCCACAAACTCAACAGCAAGTCATTGTGGGAAGTAGAAAATTAAAGGCCACTTGCTTTGATCCAAGGTCAACAATGGGAGACTCATTTGGATCTTTAATAGGGCCTCTGTCCCTTCTGAGGCTCAGAGGGATGTGTGGCTGGTAAATAAAGAAGAGGCCACCTTTGCCATCGGAGGAAATCACAACATCCCGGGTCCCTGTTAAAAGGTGAGTGTGAAGTGAAGTTCAAACCATCGCCCTGAGCACGGAGCTTTTGACAGAGCTTGCAGCGGGAGGAGGCTGACTTCACTCCCATCTCTGAAGATGTTTCAGAGACTGCCATTATTGTGTGCTTCCTTTTGCAGCGCACGCAGGGGTATACAATGTCAGAAGGGGCAGAGGGACACGGCGGGGGGCAAGGAAGATGACAGGTGTTGGGGGAAAGGAAAAGACAACACAGTGTCAGATGGAGTTACAAAAAAAAAAAACAGGGAGGGAAAGTGCACAATAGGAGGGGCCAGCTCCGAAAGAGGGTCCAGGGGAGAATAATTCCTTCCCTGGCCACTTTCAATTACATCTCGGGCTCGGCAGAGAAAGTTGGGATTTAAGAGAGCTGCTTGCCAGCTCAAGCTCTCGTTACCAAATATGTTCATAAAGTCCTTTAAAAAGGCACAGAGTGGGTTCACTATTTACCTTAAAAAGACACAAATTGTGTTCACTATTTAGGGTCTAGGGTTTCTCTCCTCCAGTAGTGAAAATGTCCTGAAGGTGACTTAGGGAAGGTTTCAGAGACCTGTGGCTATGTTAGAAACTATTAAGTTACACTTCAAATGAGTTAAGTACTTTAAACAAATTTCACCTAAAAAGTAGTAGATTTAAAGGGGTGGGAGAAGGTCATTGTATTAAGCTATTAAATAAGAAATGTAAGAAAAAAATTCCACTTTGGAGTGTAGTGAGATTGGGGAACAGTTTGGAGGAACCCTTGGGCAAAGGCCAGTATCAGTCTTGGGCCATAAGACTGGGTTTAGGGTAGAAAGTGAAGTGGCTGCCCCACCTAGACCCCTTGCCAGCCTGTGGCTCCATACAGAGGCAGGTTGATGGCTCTTCCTGCTGGGGGCAGCATTTAAGTCTGGAGATCCTTCCCTCTCCTGCTTCCCTGTGTTACAGCCCCTCCACATCATGTTGTTCTTGCATTCTGTGGGTTTCTGCGTTTCTCTTGGGTCTTGTTCATAACCAGAGGCTTTGGGGAATGTACCCTCAGTATAAAGACATGTGGGCAGCAAACAGCATCCCCCGACTCAGAGGACCACACAGTGATCAGGGACATGGATTGTCCAAGGAAGCTGGGGCAAGCTTGTGCCACAGCGGAAAGCAATGGGCTCTGTCAGTCAGGATTTGATATTTAAGGGTCAAAAATCAAGCCGTTCTCTAGTTGATTTTTAGCTGAATGCAAGCTGCACAAAGTTTAAATTAATCTAGTGTACTTGGAAAGACGGAAAGGCAGGCTGAGCAGGGCACAGAGTTGGGAATGAAATCATTTCAAGAGATTCCCATTCCCTTCCAGCCTCATCTCTTTTTACATAATCAGCCACAGCCATTTTTCAAGTTTGGTGCTTACAGCTGCTAAATTACAAAGAGTCTGTTTCCCAAGGAGGGCTGGCTGCCCTGGCTGAACCAGCCGCCGGGGAGAGACCAGGCACGTCGACAAGGAGAAAAACTCCAGAAGTTAATTAGATGTATGACTGCTCTTTGATAGCACGATTCCACTCACTTTTGGAAACTTAGCTATTTCTATAGAAAGTCACAAGGAGGAAAGAAGTGATGTCCCCCGCTGCTGCCTAGGGAAGGCTGGGTTTGGATGGCTAGGCCTGGGATGTCCCTGTCCAGGGTCCTGAAGATGTACAGATTTTTTTAGTTCTGTGAAAAACATACATAATTTGCCAAATATGCAAATACGTACTAACTCCCACCTTCTGATGATACTACAGCATTGCATGGACCTGACTTACAGAAACACAGGCCTGGAAAGGACTCAAGCTCATTTTGACATTACGCCTCAAAGATTCAGGGTTACATGTCAAAGACATGAGCAACAGGACTCATTCTCTTTTTCAGCTCACAGGCTGGCATGACTATCTGCGACTGCTTACACGGCTTCAGTTTTAAGTCACAAATCAACACTTTCATGCATTTAAACATCAGGGAAGACTTTAAGGCATGAGCCCACAAAAATAGCTTCTTATAGCACACTGGATGCACATTACTAAATTGTTTCTAAAAATTCATGCACAATTTTTTTTTTTTCGAGACAGGGTTTCTCTGTGCAGCCCTGGCTGTCCTGGCACTCACTTTGTAGACCAGGCTGGCCTCGAACTCAGAAATCCGCCTGCCTCTGCCTCTCGAGTGCTGGGATTAAAGGCGTGCGCCACCACGCCCGGCGTTTCTAAAAATTCAGAGCTCTCCACACCAATGATTTTTGGGGAACAGTCAGGCTGTCATGTGACATGGTTCCAAAATAAGGGCAGTAAGAGACACAGTTCAAAATCCAGGTTGGCCCCCGGGCTATGTTGCCATGGTTACAACATACAGTTTAATTTTAATTTCTTCCCAAGTGAAACAGCCAATCCTCAACTCCTGCTCTGGACCTGCCACACCTATTCTCTTCTCTGCCTGGGCCGGGAGGACCCCCACTCCCATCCCCAAACACACAGGAAGAAGTAGCAACACATGGGCCTTCTGCCATGTGGCCAGTGAAGTACCAGATGGAATGGATGGACAGACAGACTCATTCTCTCACCAGTGAGGCTCTGCAGAGACCATAATACACACAGAAAGTAAAATAGGAGCTCCAGCCTGCAGCGCAGAGGTTCTGGGGAACAGTATAATCCACACACTGCCTGCATTAGCGAGAGGGCAGTGACTGCTGCCTACTGAACCAAAGCCCGAGACTGGGGAGACCTGGGATGGTTAGGGGTGACAACACTGCACCTCAGCCTCCCTCAGGCCTGAAGACTATGCAACACCTGCAGACAGTATTCTCTGATGACCACCATCCAGCAGGGTTAACCTCAAGATGTCCCAACCAGAGCTGTCACCAAACAGACATTGCTTCTATTAAAGAGTGGTTATTTCTTAGGGAAAGTCTTGGTGACTACTAGAGAGGCCCTTGGGAGATTTACCTTCAGAAACGCCATGACTAAAGCTGTGTGACTCACTGTGAGACGACCACAGGCAGCGCCCGCCCCAGTTCTAGCAGGCATGGGGATGGGAGCCACCTCCCTTGGTCTCACCTTCTGTGCCAGTCTCTTATGTATTAGTGTTCCCCTACTTGCTCTATGCTTCCATACAGATTTATTTGTCTATAGGTATTCTGTATTTATGTGTGTCTGTGCACCATGCATGTGTGTGCCTGGTGTCGGAGGTCAAAAGAGAGGCATCAGATCCCCTGGCTACTTACAGACTGGTGGCAGGAACTGAATCTGTGTTCTCTGGAAAAGCAAGCAGGTCCTTAAGCACTGAACAATGTCTCCAGCCCCCCCAACACCCCCTTTACTTTTAATCTTATTTAATGTGACTGGTGTACAGAAGACACCAAACACTGAATAGATGTTTAATTAAAAAAAAAAAAAAAAGGAAAAAGAAAAAAAAAGAAACAAACCAAGCCAGGGGCTGCTGAGATGGCTCAGTCACTAAAGTGGCCTGCCTTGTAAGCATGAGGACCTGAGTTCAGATCCCCCATCCCTATGGACCAGCTCATCCCTATGGATGGTGCATGTCTATAAACCTGAGCACTAGGGCTTCAGAGACAGGAGGACTGCAGGAGCTCCTGGGCCAGCCAGTTGAGCCAAAGTGACCAGCTCCAGTGCCAACGAGAGACCTTGTCTCAAAACACATGATGGAGAATGATCAAGCTTCGAACCCCAGCCTCCACATGTATATGCACACATGTACATGAAACACACACACACACACACACACACACATAGAGCATGAAGAACAAAATCAAGTCTTTGCAGAAAATACCAATATACCCAGTATACCCACATGTAGCAGACTCACAGGTGAACATAAAACCCAGGACTTCTAACTACCAGTTGATAAATCTGCCTCCATGTCTTTACAGCCAGAGTAATAAGGGGAATAAATTGCCAACATATTATGATGATAAATTATAGCTTATTTTCCCTTGGGGGTTGCATGTAACCTTTTGTTATATTTGAGCTAACTGTGGAAAACACCAGGGTATATATTTTTTTTAAAAAAAGAAATCAAATGCTAATTTGTAAAATCCACTCTCCCCTTGTTGATACTCAAGGAAACATCACCTTGTAAACATCTATGAGGTTTGAAACCCCCCTGTGTGGAGGCAGGCAGGTGGGTCATGAGGAGGGAGCCTCGTGGTTCCCAAGCCTTTGTTGAGGGTGGGTGGCATCCTGTAGACACAGAAGACAGATAACATCATGGTGTCCGGTGCCTCAAAAGGAAGGCCTGGCCACTTAAAAGATAGTCTTCATTCCCCAGCCTGTCTGCACACCTGGACTCTGACAATCGGCTCAGTCAAGGGACAGAGGCTAGTTACCCAGTGGGCAGGACGCCCTGCCCTTCCATCTCTGCTCATAGGGAATGCTTTGAAGGTTTTTGGTTCCTCTTGGAACTAATCTATAGTGACCCTGAACAGACGGCCCTGTAGCTTAGCAATAAGGGTGGCTGAGTTGTGGGACAAGGCAGGTGAGGCTCAGCCTTAGAGAACCATAGCACCGATGACACTCAGGAAGGGTCTGTGTGGGAACCACAGAGAACTGCTGATTTAACAGGGCCACCCCCTGCCCACCCCCACCATGTGTGTGTACACACGCATGTTCAGACAGCTAGGACAGCTCTGTCTTGGGCCTGGGAAAGTTAGCGGAACAAAACCAATGGAAAATTATCAGTTGGAAAGATGCACTGCCCTGGGAGCTGAGTCAGGGGGATGGCAGCCATGCCACAATGAGATTCTGCCTAAACAAATCAAAAAATTTGTAATGCAATACTCTTAGACTAATGCAGTCCTATTCTTTAGTGTGACGGATTGATGCTAAGATGCAGAGGCTCTTTAAAGTTTCATGGTTTATATCACTTGGCAAGATACCAGCTTTCAACATGTACTGTCTTTGAATGATATAAACAATTTTGATACAGGCATACTTCAAGCATGCCATCTACACGGGGAATTTGTTCTATGAGATTAAGAAATGAGTAGGCGGAGACTCTGGCGATGACTCCTGAGCACCGCACTCTTTGAATTCTGCTAAGGATGGTTTCTCACTCCACAGAGGTTGGTGCCAAGGCTTGCAGCCTGAGCAAGAGTCAGGTGAGTCTACCCCGGCTGACCCTGATGCTGCAGATGCATGCACCCTGGGACAGAGAGGTGGGGGATGGAGACACGAGGGTCATTGTGCACTGGCAATTTGGTATGCTAATGGAGTCATCTGGTATGCTGGCCCGCTTACATCAAACACAGCCAATGCGGAGCCCATGAGAAGATGAGCACCCTCCACCTGAGCTGCTGGATGAAGCCCACGTTCCTGAAATGATTCAGTAGCAGCAGACAAGGGTGTCCCAGTGTCTCTTCCACCCCAGAATTGAGGATACAGAGGAGGTCTAAGACATGGCTCTGGAGTTAAGACTTCTGCTCTTCAGGGAACTTGAGTTCAGTTCCCAGCACTCACAGGGTGTAGCTCACGACCACCTGTAACTCCAGCTGCAGTGGGTCTGCTGCCCTCTGTCGGCCTCCATGAGCTCTTGCACATGTGAGGCATACACTTACACAGATAAAATAAAAATATGTCTGAAAAATAACCAGGGGACAGTTCCTGAGCCCGACCCCCAACGTTTAATAACCGGGACTGTGGTGGGGTGTGTGCAGTTGTGGGGGATAACCTCCCGTGTACAAGGTTTTAGGTTTAGTTACTTTTGTACAGGGAAGAAAAGTAACAGTAATATCACTTCTGGCAAAGAACAATGATTAACTTAGCATTATATTGAACCACTCAATAAGACAAAAAACAAAACAAAAACCAGAACAGACTTCATTTGCTCCAGTAAACTTCACTGTGTTACTCCTAACACTGATTTTGGAATTTGAGCTTTGTTCTAGAAAAGAAAGAAAGAAAGAAAGAAAGAGAGAGAGAGAGAGAGAGAGAGAGAGAGAGAGAGAGAGAGAGAGAGAGAAAGGTCCATCAAAGAGTTCCGAGAACCAGGGTCAGACTTCTTGGGGTTTGAAGCATTTTCTTCATCATGGCTAAAATTTTGTCAATACACTTCAGTCAGACCTGATCTTTGGGAAAATTGCTTTAAAAATCAAACAAAAAGATAAGATTGTGTTCCAAAACATAATAACTGACATTTCCTTCTTTTTCCTTAAGCAGAAGCCCCAGCCGGCTGTGCCTGGCAGCAGGGTCAGGAGTGGGTGCAGGAGAGGTGGGATCTGGATCGCTATCCATCAAAGCGCGTCTCTTTCCCATTCCTCTCCCCTACCGCTGCCTTTGATCCCCCAGGGTGAGATTAAAAGCAGCAACTACCTGAAGCCTCCTCAGCCTGGGAGGACCCCCTCTCCTCCTGCTTGCACACACAGCACGACTTTACAACTGGAGCCCTCTCCCTAGGCTGCACTACCCCCCTCCGCTCCCCACTACTGCACAAGGCTTCAGACCACTGCTTATTTTCTCTAACTACTCACACCTGCCCACTCCACCCTCCAGCTTGGCAATCCCAGCATCCTGCTGGTTGACAGCCCTAGTGGTCTTGCAGAGCAAGAGGAGGGTCAGTTACTACCAGGTGAGAACACTTTTCCCAGGTGAGTAATCTGGGCCAGGTACCAGGAGTTTCTTACTCCAGAGTTATCCAGACACACCAGCACCACAACCCAGACCAGATGCATCTGTCCACTCTATGTTCCATGTTCTCAAACTCCAGCATAGACCTTCACGGTGATGGTTAATATCGTCAAGTTGACACAGGTTAGAATTACCCACATCTCAGAACATGCCTGCAATACTGATTCTAGATTAGGTTGAGGTGAGAAGATAAACGTATACAGCATCATTCCCTGGGTTGAGGGCCTCGGGCTGAGAAGCAACCAAACAGCATTTACCTCCCTACTTCCTGGCTGCAGATGCCATGTGACCAGCTGCCTCACACTCCTGCCACCATGCCTACCCCAGAACGGCAGGCCCTTTGTTCCTTCAGGTGCTCTTGTCATGGATGTGATCGCAGCAGTGAGAGAAGGATTCACACAGCCAGGGAGACTCTGACTTACAGAACACCTCACTTTCAGGCGAACACAGCTTCCTGGCTATTTTTAGTGTCTCCCAATTGGATCATGGCTACAGAGCAGGAGGAAATAGGTGTCATCCTCTGATCCAATCCCTCACCCTCTGAGGCAGTGGGGACTGGATGCAGGGCCTCATATAGATGAGGCAAAAGCTCTCACTCAGCTGCAGCCTCATCCCACCCCACCAAGCACACTTTCTAGTTCTAGACCCTGGGACACCTTTCAGGCAAAAGACGTCATTATCTTTTCTCTCTCCCAGCAGAACTTTCCATTCTTCGGGAACAGAGACCCTGCATCCTGAATCCTGGTGCTATGACTGTCAAGGGACTGAACGAACAAGCTGCAGACTAGGGGCTTCTGCCGGTTCCTCCAGAGGGACTTAGGCCACTGGAAGGACTGGTCTTGGTCTTATTTGGCTCTTCATGAGCTGCAGAGGAAAATGCAAAAACAAAAAACAAAATCAAGTTTGCTGATACTGCAAAGCGTGCAAGGCTCCCAGGCTTTCGGTGGAAGGTGGGCACCTATGGGAACCCCACTGGGCATGCTCCGCTTCAAACGCATGGGGGAGTCCAGTACCTCTGCTCACGTGGAGAGTAAGAGCTGGGAGACAAGGTAATGCAGCTGAGGTGAGGCCTGGTCGAGTGAATAACTACATGCTGAACTCTGTCCGGCCCGGGACTCCTAACTGCTGTGCTAAGGCTACACTTCTTACGTTAACACAGGCTTCTTGGGGAAACCACAGTGACACCACGCATGCAAGTGCGAGCCTGCTCATACTAAAGACACAGCTGATCACTTGTGGAAACAAACCTCTGGACTGCAGCCAGCTAACAGGCGGGGAGAAAGGCCTGGGGCTGCAGTCTTAGCTAGGGGAGGGTCAGGGTGAGGCTTGGGGGTGTGGCTTACTTCACCTGGTACCATTAATGTAAAATTTGATGTCAAACAAAGGGCCAACAGCTGGTTTAAAGCAGAGTTTCCAGTCCTGAGGAATCAGGCTTAGCTTTTTGATGCTTCTAAAGGAATTCTGGTCCATCTGTAGGAAATACTTCTCAAGTTTTTGTGCTTACCTCAGCTATGTGCAGAATCCAGAAAAAGGCTTGAGAAAGTTAAAATAATGATGGCATGCCCACCTAGAGAAGAGGATCCAGGGTGCTGTTCCCATGACAAATGCCTTGGACAACTGTTCACACACGGGTGCCTAATTCCTGAGCTCTAAGCAGCTGTGATACCCACAGGCATGCTCCTATAAAGCCCTCTCCAGCTCTGTCTTTGAAACAGCATTAGGACTGCTTTTCTGCAAGTAAGTGCACGCTTTAAGAGACTGAAATATACACAGAAACCCTCCTCTGCAACTGCAGTAAGATTTTAAAGCCCCCACTGTAGAAATAATGTGTCAATTAAAATAGCATTTATAACTAAATATGTTTAAATGCTTCTTCATAAAAAGGCTAAAACTTAACTCGTTTTAAATAACCATCTGCTTCTGCCATATAAAATTTTTAGTATCATTGTGTAATTAATATTAATAACACTTTCTGTTAATAATCTTATCTGTCAGATAATCAGGCAGAGATTTAGCATAAGATACGTCCAGTGACCGAAGTTTAAGAATGCAAGGCTACAGACAGTAAGCAGGCACGGAGGAGCACACAGCGGACCCGAGGCTGGCCGACCTCCACCTCTGCGAGCCCATGTCCTAGCAGTCGTCTCACGAGGCTTTCCTAACTGCTCTTCCTCAGGGCTCACTTCCATCATTTGTCTTCCTATCTTATTTTATCATATGCCCTTAAGGTCTATACATTTACAGCTTCTAACACAGGAAGCAAAGGAAGGCTGAAAACCTATTGAATATTACCATGGGCTGGAGAGACAGCTCAGCCAGTAGTGTTTGCCACACAGGTGTGATGAACTGAGTTCAATTCTCTGAACTCATGTTTTAAAAAAATCCAAGTGTGGAGGTATGCACTTGAAATTCACAACTCTGTGGGCTGGAGCAGTAGTTAAAGAGCACTAGCCAGTCTTCCAGAGGCTATAGCTACATGGCAGATAATAATTGTCTTTAATTCCAACCCCAAGGGATCCAACAACCTCTTCTGGCCTCTGGGTACAGATGAAGATGCAAGGCAAAACACCCGTAAATATTAAAGAAAAAGATTTCTAGAGTTGGGGAGTCTGGTGGTTTGAGTAAGATGTCCCCAGCATGTCTCGGGACTTTGGATACTTGGTCCCCACTTGGCTCCATTCAGGAAGACCTAGGAGGTGTGGAGTTGCTGAAGGAAACATGTCACTGGAGTGGGCTTTGAGATTTCATAAAGCCATTCCCAGCACACGCACACACGCGCACTCATTCACGAGACAAACTTTATGCCAACAGTTGATGACGCAGGGGAGGGCAGGGTTAAAGCTTCTCCCACACTGCTATATTTCTCACCAAACCCACAGAAATTACAAGTGAGCATTTTCCAGGCCTAAGAGTAGCATCCAACCATGGGACAAAATCTTTTCAAGAATGCATGAAAAAAAAAAATCACCCAGTCTTCTCTGAACTTGATAACCCACACACCCAACACGTTGCTTATGCTTTCCTGCCAATCTTTAATGGGGGCTGAAGCATGGTGTATTCTAAACTAAACACAAACAAAAACCTAAAATTTGTGTCAACTTGACACCAGCTGGAGTCATCTGGGAGGAGGGAGCCGTAACTGAGAAAATGCCTCCGTACGATCTGGCTGCATGCAAGCCTGCAGACTCTACAGTATACAACACTTTCTTAATTAGTGACTGATGTGGGAGGGCCCACATGGTGGGTGGTGTCACCCTGGGCTGTGGCCCTGGGTTCTATAAGGAAGCAGGCTGAGCAAGCATGAAGAACAAGCCAGTAAGCAGCATTCCTCCCTCCACAGCCTCTGCATCCGCTCCTGCCTCCAGGACTGAGCTCCTCTCCCGACTTCCTCAATGATGAACGGTGAGGAAGGGTAAGCCACATAACCCATCTCTGCCCCAAGATGCTTTAGTCACAGTTTTCCATTACGGCAATAGTCACCCTGAGACAGCTCCTAAAACGGGGACTGAGGAACAGCACAAGCTGTGTCATGGTGGTACTGGACAGAGTCCAGGGAAGACGATGGGAGAAGAGTCAAACTGCCCTGCTGTTCCTGCCTGGTCTGCCACTGCACACGGGTGCACTACTGCCTTGTCAGGACCCTCTTTGGAGCCCTTCTGTGCCTCACCACTACCTGATGCCTTGACATTCACCTGTGCTCCAAGGATGCCTTTGTGCCATGTCTCAGCCACCATTCACCCCATATGTATACACCACATGCTCTCAAGGTTAAAGAGGTCCTGACAGCACTGAGGCCCACGTGACGTGTCTCTCTCCTCGGGGACCACTACCAATGTATTTCAGAGCCTCTGTGCACATGGTGATGTGCTTACTACTGGAATCTCCCCTTGGTATCTGGAAAGGACTGGTGCCAGAGCCCCCTGGGATACCACAAACAGTGGATGCTCCAGTCCCTCATATGGAAAGAACTTACACACATCCTCTTCTGCATCTGAAGCCCTCTCTAGACCACTGGATACCCAATACAGCGTGGATCACAAGTACCTGGGTGCTATGCTTTGGGAACAATGACAAATCTATACCTGTCCAGTAGCGATACACACTTTTCTCTAAATATTTCTGATCAGTTGAGGATTCAGGCAAAGACACCAGGTCAGAGGGCAGTCTGGATCTGCTGAAGGAATGAACGATGTGTTGTGGGCAGTAAAAGCATGAATGTGTGCAGGTTAGCCCGACCGATCATGAAGACATCCTCTGCCTACTCTCTCGTTCTCCTCGCTTGACAAATACGTTTCAATTTGTCTCCTCATTGATTATCTATCTCTCTCCATCTGGGAGAGACTCTGGAATTGTGGGACTCCTATTTCAGTCCCAAGCCCAGGGTGGTGGGATGATACAGTAAAGTGTTAACACGCACTTGTGGGACAAAGGGCAGAAGTGGCAGTGGTGAAATACAGGTCACCTAGACAGGTATGCACTGAACTTGCCTCTGGTTTTACTACTGACTCATTGCCTTAGTCTCTCCTGTTGCTGTGATAAAATATTCTGACAAAGCGACTTAGGGGAGAAAGGTCTGTGCAGGTTCAGTCACAGCTCCAAGATGGAGACTGAGGGTCACATTGCAGTCTTTGTTTTAGTCAGGAAATAGCAGAGAATGTCTGCTAGCCAATACTCAGCCGACAGTCTCTCCACGTAGGCTGTCCAAATGGCCACATGTTCCAAAGTACTGGAGAGCACGCCAATGTGGGTTTATCTCAACCTGCATGAATCACATCTCCAGCCGTCATCCCAGTACTTGGTAGTTATGTCTTTAGAGACTGGGCCTCACGTTGTTAGCCCACGTTGGTCTGAAACTCTTGGCAATCTTCCGTCTCAGTTTTCCAAAGGTTCTGTTCTAGACATGGCCCAGAGACTTAGGGGTGTTTTAACACAGAATCTAAGATGGCAGTGCATAGGCAGACTAAGAGCCATTTCTGAATAGCAGGAAGGATGGGATTCCCGAGGCAAGGGCAAAGAGAAAGTTGCAGCCACCACGTAACTCCAGCCTCCATCTTTTAGTATCCTATTGGCAGGATACAGTTTTGAAGTCCTCCTGCCTCCTGCTGTCTGCTTTCTGCTCTTAATACATCCCAATTTGCCAAAAACATGCTGGAAATGTAATTCTGAAAAGGGGCCGATCGGTCCTGGGATCATGCCGCAGACAAGCTGTGCTTGGCCCCTGCCTGTCAGTGCTTGGAGCCCCCTTCAGCTGTTCCTACATGAGGCTTGTTGAACCGCTAGGAACTCGGGCTGCTAGTTCTAACTTCTGACCCATTTTCAGCTCAAGCCTGGAGACTGAGGATTAGCCAAGGTTCACACAACTCTGCTCCTTAGAGCAGTAGCAGCAGGCTCAGGCTGCCCAGGCCAGCCCTCTCCTTATTGCAGGGACTCCCCAGGCCTTGATGTAAGTGGTTTCTCCACCCCATACAGCATCCTCGGTGCAGGTAAGCCAACCGGCAAAGGGAACTGCTGTGGCATGATCAGCAAAGCAGATGTGGGTCCAACCTGATGCCTCCCCATTGGTTAGAGTACATGCCCTTTACATCCATGTCTGCATCTCAAAAGAGGCCTACACTGGTCGGTTTTCCTCTGCATCAGCCCCTGCCTCCAAGTTCCTGCTCAGTTTGAACTCTTGCCTTGGTTTTCATTAACAGACTGTGACTCAGGATATGTAAGGCAAACAAACAAACAACCCCTTTCCTCCCCACAGTGCTTTTGGCCATGGTGTTTCATCACAGCAACAGTAATCGTAACTAGGAGGCCTTGCCAAGTAGTGACTGTTTAGTCAAGGCTGTGCTGTGCTCACTAGTAGTGGCAACTGGACTGTCAGTGAGCTCCTGATCCCACCGATACTGCTAGTGCAGTTTTGGGAGATGCTGTGTAGAGCTCAGACTGAGGACAAGGCCTTGAAGTGACCTTCCCCCCAAAAAGGAAGCTGGCTTCCATCTTCTTGGAAGAATTCTGATTCCTGGGGACGTGGGGTAGTAGCTGCTGGAAGGAGCTCAGGCCTAGGCACTGCTGCTGTGTGGGCTCAGCTAACTCTGGCTCAGGAAGCTCTTCTTATCTCCATCTCTGGTTATTATCATCAGCTCCTTCTTCCCCAATGACTGTCACTAACAAGAATGCCCCAGACATCAATGGCCATTCCCTTGGTAAGGATTAAAAACCCCTTGAAGAGATCCAGTGGTCTAGAAGATTCTGAGGGAGGGGGCTATAATGACCCATGGCATTGGCCATCTGTTTCAAACATTCCTAGATTTTTACTGGTGGTGGTAAGAGCCCTGCTGGCCTTCAGGCATAAAAGTCACTGCTCCTTGTCCTAGTGACTGGGGTGACAGGGTTGTCCTATTTCTTCTGGGTCAGCAGCTACTGCTGGAAATAGCTGATAGCCAGGAATGGAGGAGGCAGAGTACAAAGTCATAGCATTCTGATCAGGAGGGAAAGAAATCCACCCTTCACCCTATGGCTGGCTACCCAGGAAGCTTCTGCTTTCTCTCAAACCACATGCAGAGAAGGGAACCTGGGTCATCCTTCTAATGAGGCCGCCTAGCATGGTGGATGGAGCAGCCCCCCTGCCCTGCAGGGGGCTTAGACAGGAGTGCCAGGCTTTGAGCCACGAGAGCACAGGGAGGAAGGCTGACTAAGCAGGGGATGGTTCCCCAATGCAGGAGGCTTTGGGAGGGACTGATGGGGAGTTACTCAGGAGCCTTGGAAGAAAACACTTCTCTCTTCCACCGTGTATTTCTTAAAAAACCACCACCAACAACAACAACAAAACAACAACAACAACAACAAAAAACAACCCAGGTAATTTATATGATTCTACATCTTAACTCTGAGTCCTGCCTTAGAAAAACAAAATCACATAGGGACAAGAATGTAAGAAAGACCTGTGTGAATGTGGATACTTATTATGGGTATGGTCTTAGGGAGTCATGGTTCTCAGAGAAAGAATGTCAGATATGAGGCAAGAAACACATCCTAGCCCTCCCCCATTTAAAGGTGAATAAATGACTAGATCAAAGCCGGGCATTGTCCTATTACCACCACCTGCTGGTCAGGTTCTAGAATTGCCAGCACAATACCCAAAGACAAAACTGCAAAGCTCAAAAAACAAATACCCCAAACCAACAAATCAAAACAAAACAAACTAAAGAAGCCATAGTTCTTATCCTTGGGCCCACAGGGACGGTGCAATTGCTAGAGTCCTCCTGCTCTCAACTGCAGAGTTGCTGACCCTTCTTGGATGGGCCACAGCAGAAGCCACAAGATAACAACAAAACAAAGTACAGACAATTAGCAGAGCTACAGCGGATTAAAATACTTCCACAATGGGGAAAGTTGAAAATTAGCAAACCACAAGTACTTCCGTATCAGGACTCAACTGTAACAACCAGAGGTCCTGGCAGGAAGGCAAATAATTCATAGGAGCCCCCACACAGGACTCCCCTCCTCCATCCCGCCCAATCATGCAAGTTCACAGGTACAAGTACACGCACACAGATGTCAGCTATGACTTCCCCACAGAAACATAAATGGTGTTTGTGCTTAACACTGCCAAAGCTGTATGAGCCAGGGAGCCTGAAGGGAACCGAAGCGCGCTGAAGAGTCATATGAAGAAATGTATTCACCATGGCAGCCAGTCATTGAGGCAGAAGATAAACTGTTGGATTGAAGCAATCTGTGAAAGGGTGGAGCTATCAGAACAACCTGACAGCGGCAGGGGGTGGGGGTTTGAGAGTGCTGTTGCCATAGCAACAGCCATGGCCGAGGCCATCAGGAGGCTGGCACTTGCAAGGGACAGTGTGGGTATGGGTGTTGGGGAGTGGCAGACTGAGTCAGACACTCCAGAACACTGGAAGACTAATGCAGATAGTGTGTGTGTTTGTGTGACTGGCTCTTGCCCTTGGCATGGAGGTGATGCATCTAAAACAAACACCTTGCCTTGAAGTGTGCTATGACAACCAAGTTTGCTATAGATGGCCCTCCAGGGCCCCTGCTCCCAGCAGGAATGTTCACTCCTGCCTAACACTTCCAGAGAAAATTACTCGTAAGGAAATGATTAATAAAAAATAAAAAATCACAGGCTTCCAGTAAGAGTCGAGGAAACCCTTAGCCAATAGTTGTTGCAGAGATAATTGTTCTGAATCTATCAATAATGCTAAGCTCCTCTTCATTGACTGCAAACACCAATTTCTTTCACCCAGGATTATAAGTTGGTGTTCTCGGGCTCACTACTGCCATTACGGTGATAAACAGTTCAGACCACAACAGGATCTGACGTGTAGATCAATTCTGGGTCCATAAAGAATCTACACAAGAGGTTCCAGGACAGGAATTTACAGCCACCAGTTTTTTATTCTCTCTTGCTGCAAAAATTACTTCTGTCAAACACTTAGGAGAGTGAGGAAAAATGTAAAAAAATTAATTTTTCATGTACTACTGGAACAGCCTTTTCCAGTGCAGAAGTCCAAGACGAATATACTCTGCATTTAAAAAATTACCCGGCACAGCATGTGGTACTTAGTGGAAGAGGGATCCAATCCCTGCTGTTGCTCGCAAGCCAGCAGACAGCAATTTGAAACCCTGAACAGAGCTGTCTAGATTTTTCTCTGAGGGCAGATGCTGGGCTCATGTTAGCAATGCCAAATTCTATTAGACGTTTAATTTTAAACCTCAGGTATTTAAATGTAAAGCCACACAACAGTAATAGCCATAAAGCACTGGGGCATTCCATCTCACAGAATGGGTTCCTCTTGCCTTCTTCTCTTAATTTAGCCAGCGCCTCCTGCCTCCCAGTTTTATCCACTACAAAGTCATCTATCTAATTAGGAGTGGCTCACAGCTGCCTAGAGGCAGATGCCCCAGGGGTACCTGTGCGTCAAAAGGGGGAAGGATTGAAAAGTTCTCTGAAGCCTAAGTCTTAATTTAGGGTGGAAGACAGGGCAGAGAAAAGAGACTTCTGGTGCTGGGCCTGAAGACAAGCCCTTCACAGTGCAGGTGGAGGGAGACCCTAAAGCTTCCAGGCTCTGTCGCACGGCCGCCATCGGGATATCTGCTGCCATCGGGATAGCTGTTGCCATTGGGATAGCTGCTTCTGCTGCCCCAACAAACAGAACAGAGGTGGGCCTGGGGGGTGGGGTGGTGGCAGTTAGGCGGTAGATAAAGTGATTACAAAAACAAGGGTCTTGTGTCAACTAAGTAAGAAGAAAACCTGATGGGAAGCCCTCGGGCTTCTCTCCTTGGCTGCTATCATGGAGCACTGCAGGGGAACGTTTGTGTGATAAGAGGCCATATAATGCACTTACACACACATTTTACTTATGTGTCCCATAGGATTCTGTGCTCCTGTGCCCCTTAAAGATGGTGGGAATTGGGGCTGGCCCCAGATGGATCTGTGCAGTAAAGGTGGGACGGTAGTAACCTGTGGGAGGTGGCACATGGGGCAGCCTGGGCTTCTGCCCTTCTAGCCAACTCCTGGCAGCTGTCTGTCAGACATCCCTCTGTCCAGTTCCAGGTGTCTGTTTGGATCACCTTTCCTGACCCCTGCTTCTCTCTCGGTTTTGAGAAGACCTGGTCAGAAGCGTTTGTTTGTTCCCTTCTGTGGAGTGCCCTGGAAAGACCAGAAGTAAGATGGTGTTTACTCAGAGCAAGCGTCCTGCTGCAGCAGCAGCTGGGGGGCCCACAGGGAAGACCTCACGTGGAATCTTTTAATTAGAACAAATTATGCTAAAATGACTCTCAAAACCCTGTCTGACAGATTACATACAACAGTGGGAATTCCCTTAAATACCGGTGAACGGGCCACAGACAGAATGCCACAGGCAAAGCAAGCTGCAGCAGCCAGTGCACGGAGCACGCTGCATAATTCATGCTGTCACACAAACATCAAAGGCAGTTTCCAGGGTACCACATCTGTCCCCCAAGAAGCAGGCCACACTTGTCAAAAAAAAGTGGAAATCTGAGAGACGACAGAGGGGATTCCCCAGAACTTAGACGTTACACCAGGAATCCTGAAGACTGAGAGGCGGATGAATTGACTCAACAATACAAAATACGTGCGGATAGTGAGATGCCAGCAATCCTGGTAGGGCGGAAGACTGGGATATAACATTTGACATCCCTTTTCAACTGCACTATGTCCCTATTACCTAACCACAGGTAAGACATCTGTCCCCTCTGCAGCCTCCACTTTTAGATCTGACCAATGAAGAGGATTTAAGGTCTACGCCCCGAGCAGAGGACAGATGGATGATGGGATGTAGATGAGATAGGAGATCAAGGACAAAGTGCTCACAGGTGACTGGTGAGACATGCGTGCCACTGTCAGAGCAGCCCATGGCACCATGCTCCCAGTGGAGCATGGGTACCCTGGGCATTGAACCCAGCCCCTGGCTTTCACAGAGGACCTGGAGATGGCCGCAGTTTGTGCCCCCTCTTACCACTGCTGATGGCTGAGTTTGCAATGACTGTAGCGTCACTCCACTGGTCGGCACTGGAGACTGAGTAGGAGCGCTGGTGCATGCCATCGGGTCGGCTGTTGAAGGAGACCAGGCTGATGCCGCTTGCCATCTGAGACCCAGACGCACTAGTGACATTCCCTAGGAATAAACAAGTCAGGTGAACACCACGCCGGACTGCAGACCACAGAAACCAGCATGACCTAGTCTGTGGGGCTTCACGCTGGCACAAGTACCTGACCCCTGCACGCCGCTGTCATCCTGCCTACTCCAGTAAGTCAAAGGAAGCCAGGTACAGTACAAGATCATGAAGAAAAGGGCATCATGAACCCCAATGGTGCCCCATTGAGCAAGTGTGAAGAAAGAGTGCTGGCAACTGCCCATAAATCCATCCAAAGACCAGTAGCCCTGCTATAATCTCTAAAGACAAGAGAACCAGTGAGGGCAGAACGAGCCACCAGAGGGAAAAAAGAAGACCACGAGAGGCTGGTCATGCCAACCTAGCCACACAGACTCATCAACTGGGAGGCAACTGCCTGTTACCAGGGGACGCTGCTCATAGGACAACTGTCCCATATAATCAACCCAGAGGCACCTCAGTGGAAACCCTCACTACTAACCTTGTAAAGGTTCTGAAGAACAAGAGTCACCCAGTGGCTTCAGAGCTCACGGGGGCTGTGAAGGAAGATGGTTCTTCTGTAGGCACGATGATTTGAGTCAGTTGCTCAACATCAAAACACATGATTGCCTGGTCACACCAATTTTAGACTCAACAAAGTAATTACTTAGCTGCTTTTCTCTAAGGCTTAGCCATCATGTCCATGGCTTGTGAATGGGTCCATTAGAGGGAGCCAGGTGGCTCTTTGGAGATACTGTTTTGTTTGGTTTTTGATTTGTTTGTTTTTTAAGGCAGGGTCTTTCTACATAACCCTGGTTGTGCAGGAACTCACTATGTAGAGCAGCTGACCCCAAACTCAGAGAGAAGGCGTTTTTCAATTTTCCTAGTGGTCCTGGTTCCGAACTGACTCAGTGGGAGGTTTTCCTGGAGCAGGGCTTTAAGAGAGTGGCCCATCAGTAGATCAGTAGTGCCAGTCTGGCCAAGTAGAGGCTTTAAAAATTAGGCTTCTGCCAGGGCCTAGCAAACACAGAAGTGGATGCTCACAGTCAGCTATTGGATGGATCACAGGGCCCCCAATGGAGGAGCTAGAGAAAGTACCCAAGGAGCTAAAGGGAACTGCAACCCTATAGGTGGAACAACATTATGAACTAACCAGTACCCCGGAGCTCTCTACTCTAGCTGCATATGTATCAAAAGATGGCCTAGTCGGCCATCACTGGAAAGAGAGGCCCATTGGACTTGCAAACTTTATATGCCCCAGTACAGGGGAATGCCAGGGCCAAAATGTGGGAGTTGGTGGGTAGGGGAGTGGGGGGGGGGGGAGTGTATTGGGCACTTTTTGGATAGCATTGGAAATGTAAATGAGGAAAATACCTAATAAAAAAAATTAATTAAAAAAATTAGGCTTCTGATTTTGATGGATAAAGGGTGGGGTGAAAGAATATGAATTTGAATGCACCTGCACACACCTGTGAACATGAGCATGCACGTGTATATACACACACACACAAACTCACTCTCTCTCTCTCTCTCTCTCTCTCTCTCTCTCTCTCTCTCTCTCACACACACACACACACACACCCCAGTAACTTAGTCGATTGGTGAGAGGCAGTACGGAGCAGAACACCACAGTGTGCTAAGTAAACACTGCTGATTATCTGTCCCATCACTCTGACAGAAAACCTGAAGAAAGCAGCATATGAGAAGTTGTTTGTGTTTGACTGACAGCTTGAGGGAACAGTCTACTGGTCACACTGTAACTACAGCCAGGACCCTGAGGACCAGTGCTCAGCTGAGTCCTCCAGATTTCTTCAGCCTGGGGCCACAGATCGTGGAACGGTGCCACTCGCACTTAGGGCCCACTCTTTATTAACTAACACCCAATCTACTAATGTCCTCCCACGCCTAGATGATCCTATAACCCGTCAAGCTGAGAATTCACACTAACTAACATAAAGATGTCTCTCCATCAAAACCAGAAGCGCAACAGAACACCGGTTCTTTGCTGTTGTCTGAACTGAATGTGGTTTGAACCTCAGAAGGGAAACCAGCTGTGTGAGTCCAGACCAGAACCCAGAAGTGACAGCAAAGGGAAAAGCCAAGGGCCACAGACCTTCCTGTTCACAGTGGCATCCAGAGAACAGATGAGCAAACCTGAGAGTGTCCAAGCTGCAGAGTCCCTGAAAACCTTACCACTGCTTTCTAGATACCCAGGTTAAATGGGTCTGAGTGGGCCTTCAAACTCTTAACTAAGACCAACATTCAACGTAGAAACTAGAGACACAACTACAAACTGCAAGCAAAGCTCTTCATCACAACAGACGTATGGGCCAGGTGTCTGAAAGCTGTTTGTGTGTCTATGTGGGGAGGGTGTTGGTTGGTATGTACCTGTGTGTGGGATAGAAAGTGGATACTCAAAGCCTCAGGGCCAGTCTCCCCCAGCTGTCATTTTCTGAAGGCACAGGAGCATCTAAACACCCTGGAAAGAACAGCAATATTCCGAGGCCCATATTCTGAGGATCAGTGCCATGAATAACAAGACCCTGCTCTTGCCTCACACCTCCCAGCAGCTGGGGAGGGGCTGCTGTTACCAAGGAGACATTACACACAGCTGCTGGGATTCTTCATATGCCTCTTCCGAGCCCACCCTGAAGCTGGCTGCCTCTTGGAAAACTCATTCCCTTAGTTCAGAGGCAGCACCCTTCCCTCTGAGTGGGTGAGGGGCTCCCTCCACAAGGACCAGAGCTGTGGCTCTGGTAGGCTGGGGCCTGCCTAGATGAGCTGTGCCCATTGCTCCTAAGGGCTCCAAGCAAGGAGAAGAGCAGGGGAGGGATGTAAGGGAGGGAGGGCAAAGAGACTTGGGGAGTGAGTTCTGAGGCCGTTCTCAGATCCTATAACCCACAAAGCTGAAAATTCACACTAACATAAAGATGTCTCTCCATCAAAAAACAGAAGTCATATTGTATGTCATACAATGGTCACCGTGATGCCATGCATCTATCCATCCAGGCCGTATTGACAGAAGTGCCACCACAACTCCCCAGTATCTCCCCTGATTTGCTCCCACTTTCATCCCATGAGGTCTCTGCAAGCGGAAGCTGTGGGATACGGCTGTGGTGATGGAAGAAGAGCCAGGCAAGACTGTTGGGAGTGGTGGAGCACACTGATAACTACAGTACTAAAGAGGTGGAGACAGGACAAGAGTGAGTTCCAGGCCAGACTGCACTGCAAAGAGAGTTCCAGGCCAGCACAGGCTAGGATGCTCCTTCTCAGAAGGATGAAGGGATGAGGGGTGTCCTCTTTGGCCTCTGAGGTCCTCTGAGCCCAGTGTAGAGAGACTCATAGCAATTAACAACACGTCAAGATGATTCTGCCTACACATGCTTTATGCCCACAGGCCCAAACACCCTAGAAACTGAAAACAAGCCTGATCATCATCTGATCCAGGATGACAATGCTCAGCACCAGCCGCTGCTTCCTTTGTCCATTCTCTAGCAACGAGGCTGTGATGGTGTCTTAGAGTTTGCATTGCTGTGAACAGACACACTATGACCAAGGCAACTCTTATAAGGACAACATTTAATTGGGGTTGGCTTACAGCTTCAGAGGTTCAGTCCATTATCATCAAGACAGGAGCATGGCAGCATCCAGGTAGAGCTGAGAGTTCTACATCTTCATCTGAAGGCTGCTAGAAGACTGGCTCCCATGTGATTAGGAGGGTCTCATTACCCACCCCCACAGTGACACACCTACTCCAACAGGGCCACACCTCCTAACAGTGGCACTCTCTGGGCCAAGCATATTCAAACCACCACAGATGGCTAGTTTTAACGCCATGTTGACAATCTAGAATCACCTGGGAAGGGAGTGTCAATGAGGGGCGGCCTGTGGGTACATCTATGGGGGACTGTCTTGGTTGCTTTAATTAATGTGGGGAGGGTCAGCCTGGGAGTGGGTGGCTCCATCCCCTAGCTTTGGACCCTGTCCTGTAAAGAGTAGAGTATGAAGTCTGCTGAATGGTAAAGATGGGCACATTCATCTCCCTCTGAACTCCTGCCTTGATTGACTTCCCTGTGGTGACAGACCAGAAGCAGGAACTGTGAGCTAAGACAAACCCTTTCTCCTTGAAGTTGCCTTTTGTCATGGAATTTTATCACTGTGACAGAAATGAAGAAACTCTCCAGCATCCAGACTTTTGACACTGTCATCAACAAAGACAGAATGGGGTAATCATGTTTTAATAAAGTAGATAAAATCACAAAAAGCGTGTGGGACTTTATGTTTGGGTGCATTTATAACTATCTTTAGCCCTGTGTGACCTGAAGGCTACAATCCCTTGCTGAAGGGTGGGCCTACAGGACAACCCACCTAACACTTCTGAAGCAGTTTTCCTGATAAGTCAAGGAAAGAGTTCCCAAGTCTTCATCACTGACTAGAGAAACAGGCCTTGGAGAGGAGCCACAAGCACCTGATCTCACAGGAGCAGCATAGACATTCAGATGGAGATGTCTGAGATGAGCTCAGGGTTGCCAGGGCTTTTCTGGTGGTGGGATGCCAAAGTGCTGGAAAATGAAGGCAGATTTTCTTAAAGTGTACATGTTACAGACAGCACAGGACGAGACTGTTCATGCATTCCTGGCTGCTCCTCTCCATTGCAAACCTCCTGCTGTTTGTCAAATGACATTTAAGCAGGAGCCAGATGTATTAAGATGCTGGGGAGGCAGCTCTGGTTTTGGCAGAGCTCACTTTCTGAGGAGGAAGTCTCCTGGGAGCCAAAGGGGACCTAGGTGGCCAAGGAGACCTGCATCCAGAAGGGTCCTAGCTATCCTAGCTGCTCTGAGGAAGCAGATACCCAGCAGCCTTCATCTACCCAGGCACCCCATGTCCCAGAGGCAAGACTAAACTGACTGCAGTTATGAAGGTAGACTTCTGAGCTGTGTGCCTGTGGTCTGGAGTAGTTGCCAGGAAGTGCTCATGGATAACATTTTTGCTTATGCACAACAATTTTATACCCTAAGTAGAATTAAATTTGGAGATTTCATTTCAAAACAACCCATGGTTTGAGTTAGCAAAGGGTTCACAGCTGACAAAAGCATTTGCTCTCTGATGACTTGAGTGTGATCCCACATGAAGAGAGGAGAGACTTGACTCTCTCAAGTTGTCCTCTGATCATAAAATGTCTCCCCCACCAATAAATAAAAAAATTAAAATTTATGGCTTTTGGCATCACTTGGCTAATGACAGCTGTGATCTTGGCTTTGCTCTTGACACCATGAGCAGAGGCAGCATCACCTGACTTATCTGGATGCAGCGGCCTTGCTGTCTTCTTAGCCCCTTGCCCACCAGTTCCTACTCTTTTATGTCTCAGAGTTAAACAGTTTTCCAAATACAGAGGAAAATATCACAGAAACCCAGCAGTTCTGATTTCCCCTGGGATTAAAGCTCTTTTTTCTCCATATATACTGATTTATTCCATTTTTAACATGAATTATGACTTGTACTGATTGTGACCCAATAAACCAGAAATGTTTTCTCTGTTGGGCATGGTGACATATACCCAGCATTCAGGAGCCAAAGGCAAGAGGATGGCTGGCTGCAGGTTTGACACCAGCCTGGTCTACATCGCGAGCTCCAAGCTATAAAACAAGACCTTGTCTCAAAACAATGACAGCACATTAAGCCAGAAAGCCTCAGAGGTGAAGGAGGTATGTATCTGTCTAATTGAAAATAAGAAAGATATGAACACCAGGAAATGTTATACTCAATATACTGTGTTCAGAAGCCATGAGCAGGCCCTGCCTTTAAACATAAATATATAAGGAGAGATGTTAGACCTGGAGGCAAACCACCATCCAAAGCTGCACACGACATATGGAAGCGCTGAGTCTGCCTATCAGGACCAAGAAGCATCTCTAATATGCACGTTTCTGGCTATTTCTATCCTTTCAGTAAGTCTGCCAGGTCAAGGAACAGCCCTACAGCGTTTAGGGTTCACTGAGTATTATTTTGTACCTATACCCATTTCTAGCTGTAGCAGGGCACACTTTCTATTCCGATTTCCTTTCCGTTGCTATAATAAAAACACAAAAACCAAAAGCAGCTTAGGGGAGGAAATGCTTTATGACAAATCAGGGTCACAGTCCATCACTGAGAGAAGTCGGGGCAGGAACTCAAGCAGGAGCTTGAGGCAGAAACCACAGAGGAAGACTGCTCACTGGCTCACAGACGTATGCATGCTTTATTAGCTTTCTTATACAGCCTAGTGGATGGTCCTGCCCACAGTGGGATCGGCTCTTATATCAAACAATAATCAAGACATCCCCCACAGACAAGCCCACAGGCCAGTCTGATCTGGGAATCCATCAGCTGACACTCTCACATCTAGGCTATGTCATTACTGACTAGGGCTGTATCTAATTTTTTTAAATACACCTGCAGACATGTGACATGTAGTTCCATTTTTGTTTCCAAGCAAACATTACTAATTGCCCACATACTATAATCCCTCATGTATAGTGTTCACGGGGGAGTATTGGGCAGGACCTGCCTAGGACACCACATAAGGAACTTACACTTCTGCAAACATACACACACACAAGGAGTAGCTTTCCTGAAGATACTTTTATTCTTCAAGCACTTGAGGGCTAGGACTCTCGTTGGGTGGCAATTCACTTCATGCTGGCAAGTTATTAATTAGGCCAAGAAGCAAAAGTCCTTATCTGTGAAGGACTGTGAAGTCAGTCTTTATCTGACTGAGAGCTAAAGACCTTGACCTCAAGACCACTTAAGACAGAAGTGTGTATAAGCACTGTCTCAGACACCTTCAAAGCCAGGCTGAAGTACACCAGAGATGTGGCGGCTGGCTTTGCTCCCTATCATTAAGTTGAAGGGCTAGGGATCCTATACCTATCTGGTGCTAATGTTACACATTTACTGAAACCTGTAACTACACCAGCTATGACCAGAGTATGTCCTGAGCTCTTCCTACCCAGTGTTAGAATATCGAGTGTGAGATGGTCAACAGGACTGAACTACAAACAAAATATGCCAGAAGTTCTACAAGACACAATCACACCCCCAGTTGAAACTGCCAGCCCGCAGAAAGCCATGCCAATCCACAGCTTACAGAATGCCCAGCATTAAAGTCTAGGGTAGGTCTCGGCTGAGGAGCAACCTCTTAAAAGATACTTTTTCAAATAGCATTTTGTTGGTATGCCTGGGAAGATGACATAAAGTTGGGATCTTTGGAGGAGTCTGAAGCCCCACACTGGAAGCCATATTAGGTCTTCTCTTTGATGGGATGGAAGAGGGTTCTGATGCAGTCACAGACAAGGGCCTTGAAAGGAAGTGTCTACTCACTGAGATCAAGTGTCCACTGGACTCTTTGGGGCTAAGTCTGCTGGAACAAGGCCATCTTTTCCTCCTGCACCCTGACACTCTTGTGGCTTCACCGCACTTCTGAGCCCTACTAGCCACCATGAACAGGCAGCTCTCTGTGGACCTTGGTTTTCCTTGAATCTCGTGGATGTGACCACCAACACCTTGTTCTGTGCCTTTATTTCAAGAGTGTCTGCAGAGCAAACTGATGACAGGGACAGTGTATTCCCCAGAGAAGGGGAGAACTTTCTACCACCTGTGGTAACAAATGTCAGTTTCTATGGCAAAAGTAGGGGTGACTGGCTTGCCTCCCCCCCCCCCCCACTACGGACAACTGTCCTGAGTTTAGGGTAAGCATGTTATGTGCAACGCCATCTTGAGAGACCTGGGCTTGGGGTGGTGACAATGCTGACCTGGCTACTGCTGCTTCTAGGATGGGCTGTAAATTGTCCTAGCCCACGAATCTTATCAGCCATGTAACTGGTTGGAACAGAGTAGGGGACTCCTGTGTCTTTCTTGTCCTGATTCCTTGTCTTAAATGCCTTGTCTCATCACACTTGGGTCCTGTGCACCAGGCACGGACACCCTTAGGAAATCTGTAATCTAATTTACCCCAAGGAGTCAGAGGACCCCAGGGTCCCTCCCCCATTCAGGCATGGAGACATGGAAGCCTTCAGAGAGACTGAGGGGCAGGGGGCTCCCCCTGCTGGAAGGACTCGGAAGACCTCCCTTGGAACACTGCAACACTGAGTTTAGACTCTGGAGTCACACTACATCGGGACAAATGGAAGGAGAGCAGAGCCCGTAGAGGACACACTGTTCTCACAGGGCAACCTCACTGACCTGTGTTAGCACAGAGCTCCACAGATTGTTCAAGTATGGTTCACTTCTCTTTAAATATTTTTCCTCTTCATTCATCCCTCCCCCAACCAGGTATATGCCCAGATAGGTTCAATCGCATCTTCCCAAAAGCAAAATGCAGATGTTCACTGTGGTTGCGCTCCATAGTCTTACCCTGGATGTCAACAGCTGTACCCACTTTCCAAGGACATACCACAGCAACCATCACCCATACACCACCGAGAATGGAGGAGCCACTGACCAACGGCAGGAGGATGAACAGCACACAGACCATGGGTCAGGTGGCAGCAAGGAGGACCACTCAGGCTGTAAGGACTGTGCTCAAGGGGCATGTCACATCCATGGAATGCTAAGTCAGAGGGGCCACCCTTGTGTGCGGTGAGCTGCCAGCACCAGCCACCTGCACTCAGCTATAGTTCAGAATACTTCACTTCCTTTAAACACTGTTTAATAACCAAATGTTTGTGTGTGTAGGCGCGTCCTTGCCCTAGTGTGGCGCTCACAGAACAGTTTTTGAGAGTTGTTTCTCTTCTTTCACCAATGGGTCCCGGGAGTCAAACTCAGGTTGTCTGTCATGTGGCAGGTGCTTTTATTCACTGAGTCACCTCCCCAGCTTGGGTTCTGCACTTTTTACACAATTACTGTATGGGTCACATTTACCCTCCCTACAAAGTTAAAAACAAAACAAAACAAAACAAAAACTGCTGCCCCGCTGGCTTGTGACTACAGATGCCACTTCAAAAGCGAGCACTGGGCTAGGCAGAGGCAACTTCCCAGCAGTGAGTCCCAGGGCACGACCCTGCTCGGCACAGCCTGGGGTGCTGACTTCTCAGCCAGGTTCCTGAAGCACCAACTTAGCTTTTCATCTGGGAACTTCCTCCCAAATGGGACCAAGAAACTCAGGGGTCAGTCAGCTACCTGGCAGGCTCAGGGCTCAGGGAGGGCGTTTCCTGGAAAACCCCCTTCCGGGATCAGCTGGTGCGGCCTGATTAGCAGGGGGCAGCTGCATTACCATGCTAATCCGAGTCCCTGGCGCCTCTTCCTTGATATGGATATGTACGTGTGCTTAGCTGCTCCTCTTGATGAGCGCAAGCCTCCCCGTGTCAAAAGCCCTGATATCCTCTCCAAAGAATCATTTTCCTTGTACTTACCTCCCTAAAGTGTAAGAGTTGATTTGAAAAGATACTTACCTCCACCATATGCTATTTTTCTTTAAACAATTTGCATTTCAAAGTGACGATGGCATCTATATCTGAATGAGCATCAGTATGTTGCCTGAACTGATCTCAAATGAGCATGAAAAAGATGCTGCTTTGCTATTGAACGAGGATGTTTTCATCCCCCAAATGACATCAAAGACAGACTCCCTCTTTTAAGCTTTAAGCTTAGTACATTAAAAATAGACTTCTCTGATTAAAAAAAAAAAGTACAACCTCTGAGAAGATGGCTTTCTGCAGCGTTCAAGTGCACATTCATCAACAATCATTCCTTTAAAAGACATTTTCATTACCTATTCTGTTTCCCGGCTAGCTTCACAAACAGGTTGCAACTTTATCAAAGAGTTTAACTAAAGGGGGTGTGTAAAAAACCAAAAAACAAACCCCAAATCCTTGGCTTTGGCTTACTGGTTAAAGAAGAATGAAAGAATTAATTGCTTCAGTTACTGAGGAGACGGCCACGCATTTCCATGCATGCTGGGTGAGAATGAGAGGCTGGAGAGGCTCCTGTGAGCACCAAGCCGGAAGCAATCATAGTAGAATTCTAACTTTAAAACCCAAATCCCAAACTATAACTCCACAACATAACAGAAAAGAGCCCATTTCTCTACTGGGGCCATCGCTCAACCAACAGTCAGGGAAAACATCTCAGGTCCAGGCTCCCAAAGATGACTCGGGGCATGTAGGAAGACAGGGTCCCTGCAATCACTGCTGGATGACAGAGGCTATTCCAACGGTCACAGCACTGCAAGCTAGGCCTTCACCATCTGCTCTGTCCTCTAATTACAAGCCAAAAAGAATATAATTCACGACGTGCCCATAAAAAGTGAGATGCGAATGATTTAAGTGCCTGTGAGGGAGGCTGTTTGCTCCAGTATTTGCACTGGAAAGCTGCCCTCCTTTTGGCAACCAGAATTTCTGTCCAAGAGAGTTGTTCTCCCCAAGGTTGCATCCAGAGTCTTCTCTTCAGGTGTGAGAGCCCTGGCCCTGCATGCTACGGTTCCCGTTTTGTAGACAGGTGCAATTCGATATGCTCACTACTAAGAGACAGAGCTGGGATTATTCGCTGTAGGGTACATCTTTCTGTTACTACACTTTTCCAGTCTAGACCTAGGGGCAGTGAAACATATCCGATTAACTAAATTCTCAGGATGACCACACTCAAAGTCAAAAGCCTAGAATTAGAGAAGCTGAGATGTTCCATAAAATGTGCAAACAGCTATTCCTAGTCTGATTTCTCTCTAGTTATGGTGCCAAAGGAAAATAACAAAAGCCTATTTTATTGCCTAAATTCCTTAAAACCAATTTTGCCAAATGAGGACCATGGGTTAAGTCCAGGACCATCACAGCAATAGGTCAGCATTTTATAAGCCACATGTAGACGTTTTCCTTAGCTAGCACCATAGAAAAGATTTGCTATACATCCTTAAAAAGCAACCCTATGGTGTGCATGTGTGTAAGCACACGTGTGGCGGTCAGAAGACAATCTGTGGGAATTGCTTCCCCTCTTTTACCACATGGGTCCCAGAACTGAACTTAGGCTGTCAGGATTGGGGTAAGCACTGCGATCTGCAGAGCCCTCCTGTTGGCTCTGTGATACATCTTTGGCAGGAACCGTTTTCTGATATTGTCACACAACCATTATCTTATTTAGAGATCCAGAACTTCAGCTTGTTGATTCACTGTAGGTAACTGGCATTACCGACTTGTAGGTCGTTCTCGCTGTTTCCTCGGTTTCCCATGGTTAGACAACACTCTGATAGACAACTTACACTTTTGGGCTTTCCTAGGATAACTCCTCAGAGGGGTCGGGGTCAGGGCTGCAGTGAGTGGTATAGATCCACATTTTGGATCATTTTCTTAACGATCCCCCAAAGAGGACTGCCAATATTAGAACAATGCAGACCACAGTTTAAGAAACAGATAAAATGAACATGATAAGGTCAGCAATAAACAAGGAAGTGATCAGATTATACATGGTACCCTGCTGCCAGCCGAGCCTCTGACCACCTTGGGAGTTGGCAATCTCATCAACAGTGGGTTCTCCTTTCCTTTATAGTTTATTTACTTAGTGTTTAGTAAAAGCTTAAAAGCGGCCAATTCTCCAGGATCTAGAGGGTCTGCATGTGCTCCTTGCGGGGTATTCTCCTAGTCCCAGGCGGTGCCTATGCTTGCTTCACTTCATGTGAGCTCATTAACTCACCCGGTGATGTCACTGAATACATTGGCCTGGGAGGAACAGCGTGGGGACAGCTAACTCACCGTGCTGTGCTGACGTGGCCAGAGGTGCAGCTTCTAAAAGGGGAATAGAGAAGAGAGAAGGACCACGTGTGTGGGACACAGGAGGAACTAGGACTGCTTTCTGGAAGTGGGCAACAGGGAGCGAGAGAGCAGCAAAGCTGCTAGCACTCCATCCCTAGCACCTAGCTTTCCTCGGGATGGATGGATCAGAGCTTCGGCACAACTCAGGAGTTGGTGCTGAGCATCTTGGCTGAGTTTCTATCTAAGAGATGTAATTTGGAAATACATGTGTATTCCCAAGGCAAAGCCTCCACCTGCCTCCCCCCCGCCCCCCGCCCCCAGCCCTGTACCAGCACTCAGAGTTCAACCGTACAAGTCCTCCTCCATTTTGCCAACTGTCATGTGCTTACTGGTACCTGCTGGAAAAATACTGTGGGTGCTCGAGGGAAACCATCACGAAGCTTGCTTATTTGGCGGCAACCCACCTCAGGTGCAAGTAACATGACCAAATGTACATGCAGGGACAGAATCATTACACAAAAGGGGGTTAAAACCTGGGCTTTTTGTATAAACCAACAGCATACAGCCATAGTCAGAAAAGCAGTTTTATAAAACTTCCCAGGGTATTTCTTTATACCTGGTCCTTCTTATTTGGCTCAACTTCCAAAGAACCAAATGTTCAGCCTCAAGTGCCATGCCTAAGTGATCTTTAATATATATATGTGTGTGTGTGCATATATATACACATACACACATATTCACACACATATACATACACACGCATATGTATTAACGCATACAAATATTTTTTTGCTTGCACGTATGCCCACCACAAGCATGCAGTGCCCGCAGCAGCCAGGAGAGGGCATCAGAACCCTCGGAACTGGAGTCACAGATGATTGTGTGCTGCCATGTAGGGGCGCTTAGGACCAAAACCTGGGTCCTCTGCAAGAGCAGTGAAGTGTTCTTAACCCCCGAGTCGTCTCTCCAGCGCCCTTTAAAGCATTCTTTTTTTCCTTTATGTGATCAGCGCAACAGGTGTCTTTTGCACAAAATATACTTTGAGTTTACAGTACTTTTTTGAGGGGGCTCGGCTATTGTCCCTCTAAGGGAAGGCCATGGTGGCCCAGTGGCTTTACCATCCCCCCATCCCACCCTCAATTCTTGTAGCACACACCTTATACCTAATGACAGCACAGAGCAGTTACGGATACTGGGGGTTAGCATTAGCACAGGAATTAAGGCATTTGTGGGGTTTTCCCCATGCTCTAGCTGTATTTCAGAATGATAAAACTGTCTGCATGATGGGTCGATATAGAGCAACCAGCCAGCCAGCAGAACGAGCGGGACATGGCAAAGCATCAGAAGACTCTGAGTGCCTGGCCTGTGCGTGGGGAGAGGTAGGCAGATCCAACACGCAACTCCCTCTGAGCTTCTCCAGCCAATGCTGAGGGCTGCACACTGGCCTTGCCGTCTAGAAGGCAGCAACTGGGACCATGGCTTCTGCCTGCCCTGGGCTTGTCTCCCTGGCATGTCCTATGGTTTCATTAGAGAAAGCACTGAGTCCATGCTTTGGAGGTGAAAAGTTTCTAGGGCCACTTTTATTTACTTGCAGGCTTACAGGTTGCTATAGAAACAAGTAGTTCAGGACCACAACATCCCTTGTACACTTTGCATGGAAATCCTAGAGAATTGGGTCGCTTTGCCAGAACTTACACAAAATAACACGTTATTCATAGTTCAAGTTTCCGGGGAAAATCTCCCTAAGTTGGAAGCACATTCTCGTTTCTTTTTGAATTGCATCCCAACCGTCTACAGCAGAAAGTTTGTTATTCAGAAGAAACTAAGTGTCCTCTTCTTCATATTCATTACTTGTTACTCATATCATGAAAAAAAAATAAAGAACCGTCACCAAACAATTATTTAATTGCCAAAATTTAGTTACTGAATACCCATTACAACTTATTTAATAAATCTGGCTCCCAGAAGCCAGGTATCATATGATAATTGGTATTTAAAAAAAAAAAAACAGGAAAGTAATTTCTAATCAGTAGCTTCGGATGACGCGTGTTCTTGCATTCCTCTCAAGGGTATTTAGCAGAAGTGCCCATTTCTGTATCAGAGGGTGGAATGTTGTAACCAAAGTCCAACGCCTGGGGAATTGTGGGTGAGCAAGGAGGGCTAGGAGAGGCCCAGCTCAAGGACCTCGGGCCTAGTGCTGTCGTACAAACAGGCAGGGGACTGCAGACCCGCGCTGCCCACCCATACTCTGGAGTTATTAAAATGTTTTCTAGACCATTTGAAACTAAACAAAGAAAAACTTTGTCTCTCTGACACAACAACGGATCTCATTTGGACGCTGTGTTATTATTTTTTTTCTTTAATAGCTATTACCACTGTAACAGCAGCTTAGCGACTCCGTCTGCAGCGTGAGCAGTTTTGATAAACAGCCTCTGCGGGCCACACAACGGGGATAATGTATCCTTAAGTACCGCCAATGAGCTGCCATTCTGCACAGCCAATTACTTCTGTGCGTCTGTCACTCAAAGGAAAAATGACTGAGCCCATTAGATCAAACCTTTGTCACTGTTCCTAATGCACTCTTAGGCCTCATTAATCTCCGGGAGCAGCAACAGAGCCGCCGGTGCCTCGCCGCCTCCCCCGAACAGGCCCACGTGAAGCCTCTCATGTCTCCCCCAAGTGCGCGCGTTAATCAAGCTCTCCTTATTGCCCCGGTCCCTGTCACGGCGGAGAGCGCTCCCTCTTAAATGCTCTCATTATGACCCATCCTTAGAGCCGGCTAAGTGGAAAAAAAGAGAGAGGGAGCGAGGGAGGAAGAGGACGGGAGTGAAAGAGAAGAGAGCAAGTCCAATCCCATTAATATTCATGACAATAATTAGTATTCTAGGTCACTGAATATTCATGCTATTAGTTTGGTTTTTTTATGGGTTTTCTGGATGTCCTGATTGCTGAAGTGTGGAGAAAACAGCATGGCTGAGAATGTCGATGTCAACGGCAGTTCAATACTCCAAACACATTCCCCGTCCACCCTCCCCCACCCACCATACTCAGAGCATCATCAGCTCAGCCCTCCTGCGGGCTGGCCTGCCTCCAACTGCTGGGGACCTCAAGTGGGGGAGGCGGAGGAAAAGGGGTAAGGGTTCCTCTTGCAGAGGTCGAGGTGCCAACCTGGGTAGAATGAAAAAGAAAAAAAAAAAAACGGTAATTGCAGAAACCCAACAAAGACACATGCTACGAGGACAGGAAGATAAGATGTGGTCCCAGAACAAAGATGTCGAAGCCAGAAGTCACGGACAAATTGAAGTCAAGGTACGGAAAGGGGAGAAGTCTCCATGGAGATCCCAAAGAACACTTCCCAGGCCACCTAGAATGGCCACCTAGTTAAGTATTTAGTGGGGGACGGTCTAGGTATGTCATCTGTCCACTAGCAGGTACTTGAAAGGTCAACTCAAAAACATCATTCGGCCACCCTTCTGCCACCCTACCTTGTCAGGAACCAATGATAAGGCCCTGGAAGTCACAGAGGGCAAGAGCACAGGGGTTAGAGTCAGGGAAGCTGAGGCAGAGGGCGGGGATGGGGTCCAGTGTTACATTTCTGATTCCAGAGTGGCTACTCTTAGCCATAAGCTCCTCTGTTTTGTACAGAGACATCAGATAACCCCAGGGCTGATACAATTTTATCTAGGTCATATGTGTGTAGATAGATTTACCAAGCCAGGTTAGCTAAAACTCATTAAAGAAAACATGTAAGGGCATTTCAACTCTTTCTTTGGATGGATTTTAGGAATTAAACTTGGGGAGACTCTCAAAATGCAGCTACTGATAAATCCCAGTTACCATGGCAACTCAGGGTCCCTCCCATAAGCTCCCTGCTAAAGGAATAGACATGAAGCTTCCCCTGGGCATCCTGAGGGGAGCCACCTCAGAAAAGGAAAGATGTGTCATGGAAGGGTTTTCTGCCAAATGTGAATATTTTTTTTCTAGATGCTTCCATTTTACCATTTATTTTTGCTGGAGTGGGTACTTACTTTTTTTCCCCCAAAAAACATATTCAAACAGAAATATTCTCTCTCCAACTAATGACACTGGTAGCCAACCAATGAGTTTTTAAAAAATTATTATTTCTGTTCTTACTGGCTGTCAACAATCAAGCTCAGAGTTGGCTTCTAGAGGTCAGGGTTATCTGTTCTGAGAAGGGTGCGCTCACTCTGTCCCAGCATCCTGCATGGGCACTGCTCTGACCCACCTACAACCTGGGTTCTCTCAGGTCAGAACAGCTCTCCTATCTGGGGCATCTGTTACCTTTTTTGTTTGGTTTGCAAAGTTTTCTCTTCCAGCCAACTCAAGAGTTTGGCTTGCAGACTGTCCTACTCAATGGCAGTAATTTTCTTCTGCAGCATCTTAATCAAAATTGTCTTATAATCATGCTTATTTCTACTTGATTTAAAAAAAAAGTTTAAAACCATATTTATTGTGTGTGGAGGTTGAGGACAAGTGTTGGGGGCTGGTTCTCTCCTCCCACTGTGTGCATCCTGGGCACTGTACTCAGGTCAACAGCTTGGTGTAGGCACCTTTAACTGCTGAGCCATCATACCAGCTCCGTGTATTGTCTTAGCTGAGATGTTTGTATCCCAGCTTGTCCTCAAGGTTGCTGTGTAGTTAAGAATGACCTTGAACTCCTGAGTCTCCTGCCTCCATCTCTCAAATGCTGGGAGATATGTCCGGCCGAAACCAGCTTGTGTGGCGCTGGGGATCAGACTGTGCACTGTGTGGGAGGCAGGCACACTACTACATGAACCACCGCCCCCAAAATCTATGTGGAGTGGGAGGGAATCGACCAGCATGAGGAACACAAGAAACACAAGGTGCATGAGGTATATGGGGTTCACTGGGAAAAGCTACCATGACAACAAGATTATAACAGTTGCAGCATTTCAACATTCCCATAGGAAAAAGAATCTCTAAATTTAAACAAATTTATGAAATGCATAAAAGCAAACAATAACAATATATCTGAGAAACTTAATACGCTGGTATCCCAAATACATAAAGAGACACATCTCTAGCCAGGTATGATGGCACACACCTTTAATCCCAGCACATGGGAGGCAGAGCAAGAGGACTCTGAGTTTGATGCCAGGACTAAGCAGAGACACTTACAAAGAAACAAAACACAATCATCCAAACAAAAGCAACAGCAAGAAAAAGAGCAAGAGCAACAGGACCCTAACCCTGGCAACAGGAGAGGAACCAGGCCCTATCTGTCCCCTCAATACTGATGGTATCTGCAATGGCTGAGGCAGTGTGCTTGGTGCAGTGACCCCAATGAGGTGGTGGGCTCCTGGAGGGATGACCTGGAAATGCCCCTCTCACCCCATCTTCAGAGCAATGATCAAGGCTAGGCACATAACAGACCAAGGGAGGTCTCATGGGAGGCAACAGACACAGGGAGAAGTACTGTGTCTAACTCATAAACCAGGTGGGAGAAATGAAGTCAGTCCAGAGCAGAGTTAGGCAAACACTGTGGTACTGAGAGGGGGATACATTCTTCTATTCATGGGATGTGTCCTGTAGCTGATCCAACTAACATGGCTTAGGTTACGTGGCTGGATACGAAAATAAAATCTAGGGGCTTTCATCCATGGAACCACTGAGATTACATAAGAGATTTCCCCAGAAAAAGATCAGCACCATGACTGGAAGATTTTGAAGACGGAATGGATTAATAAACTCTCTGGGATCTGAATGAAGAAAACCACTAGGCAAAAATCAACCTGAAGAAACCCAGAAAGAGCAACGAGCCCCCTTCCCCACCCACCACCACGCCCGTAATTAAACCCAATGTTAGGGATGGGGTTCTACTCTGGTCACTATTAAATAAAGCATGTGTGGTGACATATGCCTATAATTCCAACACTTGAGAGGCAGAGGCAGGAGGATCAGCAATTCAAGGCCATGCTCAGTTGTGTACTGAATTCCATGCTAGTCTAGGCTATAGAAGATCCTGTCTCAAACAAACAAACAAAACAAAACAAAAAAAAAAAAGGAGGAGGTGGAGGAAGGAAGGAAGGAAGGAAGGAAGGAAGGAAGGAAGAAAAAGAAAGAAAATGCCAACCACCATGAGATGATTTGGTGGTGTATTTGTTCCCCATTTGCTTTGAGGGTCAGGGGAGAGAGAACAGAAATAGGTAGCAACAGCTCAGGGGGCTTGGAGGTCAAGGCGGGGTGTTGCGTTTGCTGCCATACTGAACTAAGTCTGATGTAACACACTGGGGTAGAGATGCAGCATAAGGCATCTCGCAGAGAACAGTGGATGGAACAGAGCAGAACCCCCAGAAAGTACATTTCATCATGATTTAGTTGTACACACAGACGATGCAGGATTAATGAAGATCATTTAACAGAAAGGACAGGTGGCTGTTTGAATTGACAATTTGCTTATTATTTTCTATCAGATATAATGGATCCAAACAAATCGAAGGTGAATTAGAAGTTAATGATATTTTTAAAAGGGTTTAATAAAAGAATAATAAAACTTAGAAATAAATGTCTATCAGCTGCAAACAGACTTCAGACGACTAAAGTATTTTTCAACAGTTCAATGTCGAAACTACAGATGTAAGTCTCAATTGGCAGACACAGGAAAAGAAAAAAAAAAAAGAAGAAAAAGCCCCATGTGTAAATTTAAGACTTTACAAAGTAAAAATAAAGTATTATGTTTAAAGTTTTTTGCATATTATAAAAATACCAATATCCTTAATATATAAAGAGCTTTCCTATATCAAGAAAAAGAACTCATTAAAACACATACAAAGGCAACACATAAAATAACTACAAAATATATACATGGGCACTAAGTTCAAGAGTCACTCAGATTCACAACTGATGGAAGCAGAGACTAAACGTCACACCCACCATGGGGTGTCTTTACCCTGTTGGTTTTGAAAATGACAGTTAAAAGCAGTACCAGGTAGGTACTTTATAGGAGGTATTTCTAGAGGTTATTTTGGAAATATATAAGAACCTGACAGAGAGCTCACTGGCTGAGCCATGCTACTGAAGACTACTGGCTGCAGAGAGTAACTGTTGAGTGCTGAGGCTTAGTGCGTGCAAACCCAGGTCAGCCAGCCAGCATGGAAAACTAAGTAACAATGGAATCACCATGGGAACCAAGCTCCCCACCTACTCAACTCCAGATTCTCCCGATCATGAAGATAGCAGAAAGCAAGAGTAAAGAGTATCCTCAGTTACATGGCCAATTATTTGGCCACCAGCTACAAAATAACTATTTTTAACTCAAAGTCCATCACATCACTCTTCCTCACACCTGAGTGTTTTATGAGTAACAATGTCAAACCCAAGGAACTCAACGTGCAGAGTACAATTTAAGTCTAAGAACACAAACCCATCAAGTGCCTTGATTTCTTAAGCAAAAAGCAACATGTCATTTTAGATCAATGTCCAGATGTAAGAAGTCAATTTCAATTAAAGTTTCACGACATACTGGTGAAGTATCTGTCTCTTACAATACCAGACCCATATTCCAGCCTTATACCCAAGGACTAGACAGGCAAATACCCAGGGATGTGGGCTGAGGTCTCACCGAGTCTTGCTGGAAGCAATGGCATTTTATCTTTATGCCTATTTCAGAAGTCCAAGCCATTCGGCCCGAGTATGACTGGGACCCTGAGGCACTGCGACTGATGTCATATCCCTACTTCCCTGTCCAACTGACATATGCAGAGCTAAGAAAATCAACTAGGTGGCCTCTCAGATGAGCTGAGGGAGGGTTGGAAAGATCCTGTCCTAAACCTGAGGGGCGTGACTATGCAAAAGGACCTGATTCTTGCCTCTACCCAACAGCAAGGCTTTTCCTGTGAAGCAAACTGGAGTGAGGAACAGAGCCCCTGTTCTTAAAGAGCCCGGCACTACTTGGGACTAGCATCATGTAGTGTGGCACCCAAGGACTTAAGTCTCAGGACTAAGAGGTATAAACCTTAACTGTATTCACTGATTCTTGGCACATGGCATTACTCTTTCCTTATGGCGGTTTCCAGCAGGTTCTGCTGCCCCTGGAGCCAATTCTTGCCCCTCCCTCCTGTCCTAGAGATCCAAGACGTTCCACAACTGCCACTCTGGACTTCCTGTCTTTCCTGTCTTTATCCCCAACCTGAGAGTGTGTGTCTGGTAAGTGCTAGGCTTTAAGTCTTTGTCCCTGGGCTTGGGAGCATGGGGAAGCACTACAAAATTAGCAAGTGACTACAGTCAGCCACGTAATGTATACAGAGGGCCAATCATAAAGGACAAACACCTGTTACTTTTGTCAATTTAAAAATAACTTTCCAAGTGTTACAGTCCCTTAAAATGCATCTAGCAGGTGTTCTAAATCCTCCCAGGAAACTCCCACATAAAGGGTTATCAAAATGGGCATAAAGCAAATGGTTGCTGCCGTGACTGAGCAGTGGGCAGGTGTAGTGAAGAGTTAGCCGGTAGGTGACTGCCAGGTACAGGAAGAATCCTGGAGGCCAGAGTCACCAAAGTAACAGTGCACATAACCGACCTGGCCACTGTAAGTATCTCACGACTAAGCGAAGGGTGAAGTTACATAGCGCCCTATGGAAGCCGAGGTCCTATTCATTCTCGACTTGCTCTTCTTCCTGGGGTACTGTCCTCCTCCCTTCCCATCCGATGTCACTGGTTTGGGAGTGAGGAGAACAGGTCAGAGAGGGTCACAGCGCAACAATCTCACCTTTCTGGAAGAAACTGGTCTTCCCCTTAGGGAAAGTCAAGTTTTAGTTTGATTACTAACTGCCCCCAAATCTATCCTCTCTGCCCCTCTCGTGGTCCTCCTGTCTTTGTTAACACAGGCAGGCAGCCAGGCAGGCCTGGGTACTGACTTGCCCAGTGCCACAAGATACTGAGAGGCACTGTCTGGGGGCCACATTGGGACTCGTCCATGGCACCCCACTTTTACCAAGCAATGCCATTCACCCCTGGGCAGTTCATCACACCGACTTAAAGCACCCAGTGCTTTAGAAGCAAGAAGCCCATTGTTCCAAGAAGCTGACACCCATGTTAACATCTGCAGAAAAACCCCCGGGAAGACTGAACCAAGTAGGAGAAGAGATTCCATGTGCTCAAAGAACACTCTGGCTCTTTTCCTGGCTTCTCTTGAGAAGCAATCACAGGAGGGCCAAAATGGCTGCCCATCACCTACAAACGTGATTCAGGAAAAAAATAATAAACTGGCCGAGACTGCAACCGCACAGAGGCTGACTGACAAGTTCCCACCACATCAGAGCCTCAGGAAACGAGGCTTTCTCTAATCCTGAATGAAAACCACCGAAGTTCTTTGAAAGAGACTAAAGAGCAAAGTTGCTTAGCTGATGAGAGAGAGATGCTAGTGAAGACAGCAATGGACAGTTCAGCTCAGTGAAGGCCTGCGCGTGGTGCTCGGTCTCCTCCAGTTTTAAGTGTGCAGTTACCGGGCATCATTCTTTTAAAACGGATTCCTCTACCTCTGAATGACCTCAACCAGCTGACCCTGTACGACACCCAGCTCTCACCCCAGCCTAGGAACGCCGCCTTGGACACTTACGTTTGTGCAGCCATGGCTTGACTGCCGCCACAGAACACAGGCTCAGAAAGATCATGGCTTCAAGCCTGCCTGAAGCTACACCATCTACCTGCAGCAGGAAGTACTCGGCTCCTCAGGTGCACCCGAGGCGAGCTTACCTGAATTTGGTGAGATGTGTAAACTGCTCATGTCCTTGGCCAGGCCGTTGGTTTTGGGACTGGAGATCGGTGCGCAGGCAGATGTGGCTCGGGGCGGCCTCTTCCCCGGCACCTTCACAGTGGTCCTCAAGAGGTCTATCTCTTTGCCGTGGACATTCTGCATGTAATCCTGTGTGAATGTTAAACACCCAGGAGAGATTAGAGAGAGGATGGGACCCAAGACCCTATCCATGTCACTAGCTGTAATCCTGTGGCTGCCATGTTCATCTGCAGGGTGTGAATGACATGGTTCTTATTTAAACCCAGGCTGACCTAATCTAGAACTGGGAATGGGGCAAAGAAACAACTTACTCGGGTGTGTGCCAACTACGATCGCAAGATCTTAGTTCTTTGAACTCTTGCTTCCCAGATGTAGTTTAGGAACCTGAGCATGTGCGGTGACTTCTGAGACACAGCCCACTGTGGGTAGACCCTAGGCGGGTGTTCAGGGGTTCTATAAGAAAGCAGGCTGAGCAGGCCATGGGGAGCAAGTCAGCATCCCATGGCGTTTGCATCAGCTCCTGCCTCCAGGTTCCTGCTCTGTTTGAGTTCCTGTCCTGATGTCCTTCAAGGATGAACAGCAATATGGAAGTGTAAGCCATGTAAAGCTTTTCCTCCTCAACTTGTTTTTGGTCATGGTATTTCATCACAGCAATAGAAACCATAACTAAGACCAAGACTGGAGGTGACTGGAGGACATGAAGGACTAACAGCAACAGCAACAACAACAACAACAACAACAACAGTGTATTCACAGTGGGCACTGACAAGAATGTTCATGTTTTCCTGTTAACATCAAAGTCACCAGCATGACCACTTTTGTGAGCTGAGTAAGGACAACACCAATGGACACTCCAGACTGCACGGGAAAAGGCCACGGAGCCCTCAACCCTGCACAGAGAACTACAGGCAGCGGAGGAGAGCTGGGAGCAAGAGAGGCAGCCTTTCCCAGGGAAGAGCACACTGATTGGCTGTCCAATGCCAATGGTCAGCCCTGAAAAGATCCAGACAAGTAACATGATATGGACTTACAAGGCTTTATCTGGGGATATATATGCATCTACAAATACATATATGCATGCCATAACAAACTGATGAAAAGAGAGGCCCTGACTCTGAAGGAACAGGGAGGGGCTTACGGGAGGGTTTAGGGGGAGAAAAGGGAAAGGAGAAATGTTGTAATTGAAACACAATATCAAGAACAAACAAACAAGCAAGGATGCTCATCCTGTGCTTCCCATAAGAAAAGCCCCCACAGGCTCGTGTGTTTGAACACTGTCTCTGGCTCGGGGTGCTGTCTGTGAAGGTTGTGAGGCCTTTAGAAAGTGAAGGCTTCCTGGAGGAAATGAGTCACCAAAGACAGGCTGTAAGGCTGTAAGGCCTCACTTCCTCTTCCCTCGCTTCCTGAGGACAGGCGCAATGTGACCAGCAGCCTCCCTCTTCTGCTGAGCCTACCTGCTCTGATGCACCAGGTCCCTCTGGAACTATAAGTTAAAGCAGAAATCCCACCCTTCCTTCAACTGCTTCTTTTCAGACAACTGGTCACACTTCCCCAAAGAAAGAAAACAAAGGGAAAGAAAAACCTAGAAATGAATCCATCAGACCCTTGGCTCCTGTATGTCTGCATTCAGCAGTCAGCGACTATCAGAGGGTAGCCTGGGCTAAGTCACTGAACAACTCATCATACAATGGAGCAGACATAATACCCAGGAACAGCATGTCAGGAAAAGAAGTTGTGTGAGCATCCTTGAAAAATGGCTGTGTGCCAAAAGCCTAGCTGTAAGCCTGTGGTGTTCTTGGGAGGCAGGAAGACTTTATTTAAGTGATGGGACTTAGAGGTTAGCACACTAGAGGTGTGCTCTTGAAAAGGGACATTGGAAGGCAAGCCTGCCTTCATTTTATCTATCCTTCCTTCCCTCCCTGATTCCTGCTGCTGTGTGGTGAGCAAGTATCCCTGCTACCACATGCTGCTACAGGCTCAAAGCAACAGGTGACGTGACTGTGAACTCAAGTCTCTGAAACTACAAACCAAAATAATACTTTCTCCCACAAAAGTTGGTGATCTCAAGAGTATTTTGTCACAGTGATTGAAAGGTGACACAATTTGGAGCATGGTCCTGCCAACTCTCTCATGCATTACTGTCATCACTTTACTGACAAATTACAGTAACAGGAGTGTCACCACCACCATCATCACCATCACTAACACCATCATCATCGTAGCCGCCGCCGCCACCGCCACCACCACCGTCTCAATGAGGCCTCTTGTCTATAGACACAGCATTTCACATACCCTGAACGTGTTAACCCATCACATACTAGAAAAGGATACATCCTGCATTACTCTTAGATAACTAATGTTTCAGGTACTTTAACAGTAAGCAGGAAGTAGGACTAGGAAGGAAGCAAGAAATAGGATTATTGGTAAACTCAGAAATTTGTGTTGTCCTAAGTGATTAAATTCAGGTTGAGGTACCTTTAGAAGAGCTGACCATCTACCTTCTATTTGTTGAGTTCCTAGGCTTGCAGCTAACAGACACAGACAGGTAACTCACACACGTAAAACAGGAAGGTCAGAGCTTTAGTTTGCTGGAGATCAGCAGGGTGATGCATATTGATGGAGTGGTGTGGGGGTCACAACAAGTTTGTCCTCACTCCTGGGAAAGAGGCAAGCCATCTACTGTAATTGCAGAAGAATGTCCAACAGCCTAGTGGACCAGGTACTGGGAAGCCACCTTTGATGGTTAGGCTTGACTTCCATCTCGGTTATGCTGAGAAGTGTGTAGGACAGAGAAGAACTGAGCCTCTAGGTATGCTGACAGGAAGTTCCCAAAGACTTAGCTGAGGTGGGGGAACCTGCCATGAACACAGTGGCACTATGTGTAAAGCCATTGCAGGATTTATTCTCCGCTTCCTGGTCACCATGGTGTGAGCTGTATTTTCCGTGCCCCGCTCCCATGATGGTAGGATGTGGATCAATGATGGAAGAAGTTATCATCACAGCAGATAGTGTGGACTCTGATGGGAGAAAACGGGCACTGCAGACAGCAAGTGAAACTCTTGTTTATCAGGGAAGAAAGGGACTCTAGCCAGGGCAGGTCTTCAGAAAAAAAGGCCACTCTTCTCATCTCTAATGCCTGCCATTACACCCACTTGCAAGCCCAAGTTTCCAAACAGCGCTATGCTTGCAAACAGCAAATTCCTTCTTGCGCAGTTACTCCTCTCAAATACCAACTTGCTGTAACTTTCTCCTTTAATGCAGATTCTTGACAAATTAAAATACAATAACAGGAGTGTAATTGAGCATTTATTGCTTATGAGTTCCAAAATGAGGCTAATCAGAGAGTGACTAAGCCCCAGCGTGGGCTCTTTTAATAGGCATGTTTTAACATACAATAACCAGGATATTTTATTTAAAATTATTGTAGAAATGTAGAGTCTGCTTTCAGGATCTGAAAACGACGAGGGAAGACATTTATCTTGAGCCCAGCATGGGCCGGCCAATCTGTTTTCTTGCCTGTGTGAGACACTGCAGCATCAGAATTGGCTCGAGTATCAGAGGGCTATGAGGGTGGCTTGGTTGGTCAAGTGCTTGCCTGACCTCCAGTCTGCCTATGATCTCCATGCTGCCTAGCCATGCTTGTGTTGCAGGTGGGAGAAAAATTAACAGAGACACCCAACTTTCACCTCTAGCCTCTGCAGGCTCCTGTGCACGCGCGCACACACACACACACACACACACACACACACACACACACACACCCACCAATCAATAGAACAGAAACCAGAATGTTCATCTGGCAACTCCTGTCTTTCCACTCTGCCTTGTTTCCTATCCCAGGAGAGAAACTGTTGTGAGTGTGATCCTGCTTCTGCTAGAGCACGGCCCTTTCATCTCTGCCTGGCTTGGTTCTTGAGGAATTAAAGCCGGGATCACTAAACAATGTGGCGCCTTCAGAAGCTGACAGGATGTGCGGATCCTGGGTGAGTGTGAGGCAGGGACCTCGCTGGGTAAAATAAAGACAGCAAGCTTATTTTGATATGCAAATACCACTCAGCTACCCTTCTCCATGTTAGCTGCAGAAAATGCTGATCGAAGATAAAAGAGGGGAAAAAACCTTTAACAAGGCATGAGGGTAATTCAAAGCCAAGTACTTTTAAACAGCACTTAACAAGTCCCTGGGGCCCACTCAAGAGCCAGGCCCCCCAGAGGTGCCATCTCCCGCCCCTCAACAGCTTGAAAAAGTAGTAATTGCAAACCTATTTGCATTTTTCTCCTCAACTTGTCCACGCTTATCATGTGGATTCCTTTTTCCAAGCTGGCACCAGAGCAAAGGGACCCGTTCCCGAGCGCGCCAACAGCTCGGCAGCCATGCTTGCTGTCCCCTGCACCCGCGCCTGCACCTTTGCCTTCCCCAGTTTTTTACATTTTGCTCCTAATTACGTTGCATCTATTGCCGTACACTTAATTAGCTGCATTAATGTGATTTCTTTTCACATAGTCAAGCAATTAAGAGCTATGATTGAGTTTCATTCAATTAGCCTCAACAAACATGCTAATTGATGTCCCAGATGCAAATGAGGTGCAATGAGAGAGACCTGCTTGCAATTGAGAGCCACGTCAGAGACCCAGAGCTTTCAGCTTGCTGACAGAAGCACAGTTTAACGTGGCTCCTGCCTTCTGTAGGGTGGCCTTAGGAGAAAGACGAGGGGCCATTAGTGCCTCTGCGTTCCAGATCATTCCGGATATGGAGAATTCACTGTTTGGCTGCCGTACAATGTGGACTCACACTTCACAGTTAGGTGTCCCCGGACTGGAAGGTGATCAGCTTGGGTAACATTTGGCTGCTGCAGACCGAGTGCTGCACAATTCCCATCAGCAGACAGTTACAAGGCTGTCAAGAAAATTTCCCCCAAGAACCTCAAAAGCAATCCCAGCCATCCCCGAGCCTTCTGTGTACGTGATAGCCTATCCGGTCTTCAGCAGAGGGGAAGTTCATCTTCGTCACCTCTGGGGCATTTGGCACTTGAGTTAAGCACAAAATACAGCAATCCATCAATAGTCCCTAAAAATATTCTTAGCAGATCGATTCTTGCTGCCTTGCGTCTGGAGGTTATGTTCAGATGCCTGTGAAGGATGGCGGGCTGACGCAGTCACGGGGTTAGCCAAAGCCAAATGCACAAACTACGATCCGTACCCCCAAACTGAACCTACCACAAACACAAGGCCTGAGAACGCCTCGGCAGCTCATCATGCTGCCAGTCCAGTTAGGAGAATCAACCAATGCCACTTTGGTTAAGCAAATAATTTTAAAAAGAATTACAATGCTTAAAGACAATTGGCAGACAAAGTAAATCTTTGCTGCAGTTAGATTTTCTCAATATGCTCTGGCCTTTAAGTAAACAGTGTGTTGATAAAGTTAACACTTTGCTACAATATATAATACTTTCAGATAACCTTTACAGAGATGTTGAAATTTATTTTCTTTTTAAATTACATTTATTAACTTTATATTCATTCATTCATTCATTCGTTCATTCCCTCTCTCTCTCTCTCTCTCTCTCTCTCTCTCTCTCTCTCTCTCTCTCTCTCTCTCTGTGTGTGTGTGTGTGTGTGTGTGTGTGTTGTATAGATCAGAGGAAACACTTGGGGCCTGGCAGCAGAAGACTCTCTACCCAGTGAGCCTCTCCCTAGCGTTACCTTACTTAAAGGTACAGGCAACATAACCAAACCGTCCTCCTTTCAGCAGTTTAGCTTAGCAATCTTCAGAGTGTGACCCTCCATGCCTGTCAGGGGAGCCAGAAGTCAACAGTTCAGAATGGCTTTTAATTGTATGGAAATTTGTTCTAATGTTGCAAGAATGATAGGGCAGTATACCTACAATAAAAAGCTACTTTCACTTTCTGAATTTCAACCAGCAAAGCCTTCTTCCAGGTCTGACAATCACTGGGTGCCTCTTTTGAAATTGCCAGCTAAACTAGCCATTTTTTTTTTTTTAAGTGAAACAACGTTTTCACTTGACAGAAGGACTGTCACACAAAGGTTACAGTTATCTCTTATGAAATTAAAGGTATTTTTCTTGAAAAAAAAAAAGGAATAAAACGAATCCTTAAAGGAAAGTACCTGACAGTATTAGTGACTAATGAAGGAATCTGAGCTCTCCTGCAAAAAAAAAAAAAAAAAAAAAAAAAAAAAAAAGAAAAAGAAAAAAAGAAAAAAATCTAAACACTTATTTCTCTCTTGCCACGAGGTTGGCATATTTCAAATACTAAACATTTTTTGAAAAGAGAGATGATAGTATTAATGCAGTATCTGCATATTATGGATGGAAGGGAAGAGTCACTGTTTGGAAATCTGCACACCTCACTTCAAAAACATCACTGTACTGAAATGGTTGTTGCATGATGCTGTGCACATGGATGCATGTCGCCAGGCATATGTGGATAAAACACATGAAAGGTCATGGACAGCGCAGTGTGATGGCTCGTTCCTAAGTTCTAGGATGCAATACCCAGGGCTGGTACTTAGCGGAAATGGTACTTAACACATGTCTCCCTCTTCCGCTATGACTACATGAGTAGATGCCTTATACCTTGAACAAGAATTGTCAAAATAAAATAAAATAAAATAAAAGAATTGTCAGGTCTTAAAAAGGTTTGGGAAAATGGAAAAGAACATTGCTCCTTCATGGCTTTTTTCTGGAAACTGCTCTCCTTTTATTTATATATGGGAGGAGGCACACATATGGCCAGCCAACACCTTTTGTAGTCTCTTCTTGCATTCCGCCATGGGGCTTGCAGGGACTGAACTCAGGGAGTCAGGCTTGGCAACAAGTACCTTGACCTACTGAGCCATCTCACTGGTTTGTGAAATATAGTTTCACAGAACTATTATCTACCTGAACACAGAATGTGTGGGTCCTTATTTTACATGAAATTGAACATTTAAAACTTTTGTTTGAATGCTTGACATGAAAAAAAAAAAGACCCATTTCTTATTTTCACTGTACTTTGAAAATGTCCAGGTTCAAAACGGAAGCTGTAGTTCATTAACTTCTGTTTTTTTTTTTTTTAAACTCACACAAAAAGTGTATGTAAGAGAAGCCATTGTTAGATACACTGCTATTCCCAAACTCCATTTAATATATTTTTCAAAGGAAACTAATCCATAAAGACAGATATAGCAGCGGCCATTCACAGAGATCAAGCACATAGGAGAGTCCCACATGTCTGAATGATAAACAATAGCCTCATGCATAGGCACGGGCAGAGGAGAGGCACACACCTAAAAATACCGCAGAAATGCTCAAGGACTACCGAGAATCTTCTGGCCACAGCCTTTCAGATCACGGGACTCAAAGACCACAATTTCTCCTCCTCTCCAAAGGGTCCCGGTCACAATAGCAAGGTAGGAGGCAGCTTCAAAGCCATAACATTTCTATGAGGAATAATTTTGTTTCCCAAGACAGCTGACAGAATTTCAGCGCTCTGCTTTTACCAGGGCCTTCTTGAAGGAGGACACTTCGAAGTGTATGTGCACCTGACCCTGGGACATCGAGGGAACAAGGAAGCCACCAAATAAGAGTCTCATAGCGACTGAGGCCAAGGTATCAGTTAGAAGACTGTCCCAGTGAATGCCTCACTGGTATGGGTAATTACTCCATTCCTGGTAGCTGGTGCAAGTTGGCTGGGGTTCAGTGGTAGCAAGCTCTCCCTAGGACAGTGCAAGGGCCAGGGCGGGCTCACCCCTGCACGTTAGCAGGGTGAATCTCTCCGTTCTGTTCATTATAGCGAGCAGCATCCAACCATAATGGGCGAAATTCCAACATCAGCCCAGGGGGATACATTATTGTAATATGAATCTAAATAGCAGAAAATCCCACAGTGAATTATGAATATACCTTTGGCCCCTTGATTGTATCCGTCTTGATTGACTTACTCTACTGAGCGTCACACTGCAAGAAAGGGTCTTCTCATTTTAGGATCAATTGGACATTACCCAGTTGTAAGCCATGCGTGCTCAAACCTAGCCTGTGCCGGACGGATGAATGCTTCCGCTATGAGAAAGACTCTGTCACTTGAGGAGCTGCAGGCAGCTCTGAGGGCAGGGCACCTTTCACCACGGCAACTTGCACGGGCAGGGCAGGGCTATCAGAGGACTTTAATATTGAAATACTGGTAGAGCCGTGGGTCATCTTAGCATCTGCTCTACAGAAACGTTCAGCACAGTGGTGTCTGGCCGTCCTCGGCGTCTTTAAGTCTTCAGACTGTTTTTGAATAAACTGCCTACAAGAGACACATCGTAAGAAAGAACTGACTTAGGAACAGCAGGCTCTTACAGCGGAGGCTACCATGCCTTTACCTCTGTTACGTGACCTAAGGGGGTACTCAAAGGTCACACTGGAGGCAACACAAATTTTAGGGACGTCTAGTTTGTAAGAGTCTACCTAGGCCTGCTCAGGAGTCTCCTGCTGTCGGAGCCGCTTTCTCAGATGCTCCCCCCCTTTCCTTCCCTGCCCACAGGGGTAGTTGACAGCACCACATACAGATCCAACTTGCATGAGGGCAGTGACTCATGGTTTCCATGACCTTCTCTCCCACACTGAGGTCAGAAGACAGCACGGCTTCTCCAGATGAGAGGACAGGCCTCCACCAAGTAGCCCAAGTGCCTGTTAGGGACCATCACCACTTTCTCACTCACTGTGACTGTGGGGCTGGTGGCTTCAGCATCCTGGTCCTTCCTTCCTGTGGGATGATCGCCATGAGGTTTAAGCTAAGGTGATACACGAAAGGCTTAAGGACATGCCTCAGCTCTTAATAAAAGAAGGCCTCACTACTTCTGCCCACTGCTTCTCTCTCTTTCACTTTATACAGCTATTTCTTGAGCTAAAGGTGTTATTCCCAACCTCAGATAGCAGTTCTGACATGAGAAGCCATTAGGGGTGACTGTGAATCAATTTTTCACTTTACAGTATAGGGGAAAAAAATCCCTTGAAATGCTGACATTTTCTACTTTTTCTCCCCTCCTCTCTTTGGTGGGGGAGGCATGTATCTGGCAGTCAGACATTTTTATTGCAAAACGCTGTCTGGAAAAGATGCAAAGTAAAACTGCTAAAATGCAAGGGCAGGAACCCCCCACAAAACTAAGGGGGAAAAAACAAAAGGCCCCTTCCCTTTGCTTATTGAGTTCAGAGGCATAACAGGCTGCACCCTGCAGCAAACGGGAAGCTACACTAATTTTAAAGCCATAAAACGCTATCAAGTGCCCTGCGGGGCAGGAGGCTCTGAAGCTAGTGGCACCTAAATAAGACATGGTTCATTTACTCTGTAGCTTAGCCTAATGTAATCATCAGCGGTTTCTTAGCCTAGAGTTGTTAACAGGCGAGTAGCCGGCGCAGAGGCAGCCCTCCCAGCCACTGAGGGGGCTGCAGCTAGATTGCTGTTGATTAGAAAATTTTTCAGTTTTGACAAGCACTTAATGAACATAAATCGCACCTTGATTGGTTTCCTTTCGGGGCCACAGGCACACCTGAGCAGAGGAGGAGAGGCCTCGGCAGCGCCACCCTGCCCTACCTTGTGAGACCCTAGCAACAAGCGGGCAATCAGGTTATGAGCCATAGAAGAAAATATTTATAAAATAGAATAATGAAATTCAATCTCTCAGAGGAAGAGGGAGAGCATTTGCTACCCCCCTCGGCCATCCTCTCCCACTGAGACCTCGGTGGTGACTGTCACCACAGGAAAACATAGGGTTTTGATTTATCTGCCTTTCTGGGGAATTTCTGGCCACAATTTGTAACACTAAAAGGCTCCCCAAAGGGAGGGGGTGCAAAATGATACAAATTGGGTACAAAGGATAGCCACTGCTATGTGAACTGTCATTTGGTATATCAGTGATTCCTGGACTCTTCTAGAAACTTAAAGACTCAGAAACACGAGCCACACATGGAGTCTGTGTTTACACACGTGTGCGCGCTCTGTCTGTGTCTCTCTCTCTTTCACCACACACACACACACACACACACACACACACACACACACACACACACACACACACCCACACACCATTTTACTAAAACAAGCAAGAAGACAGGTTCCATCTTCAAGAAACAGATCAGTTGGGCTCTCAAACATCTGTGACTGGCCGGTCTTCCTCACTCAAGGTAGCCCTTCATCAACATCAAGATAGCTGCATAGGAGCAAGCACATGTTGGCCATTTGCATTTACTTGATCTGGTGTGTGTGGGATGTGTGTCTGTGTTCGTGTAATGTTCATATCCATATCGTGGTATGTGTGGAAGTCCTGACCCTCCCCCTTGAGAAAGTCTCCTCTTTTTCTCGATGGCATTACATCAAGTTAGTGGCTTGAGAGCTTTGGAGAGTCTCCCGTCTCTGCCTTCATTACATGGAAGAAGCCGTGGATTACAGATGTGGCCCACTGGATCATGACTTCTGAGTATTCAAACTCAGCTTTTCCCACTGTGCACAAAGTACAAAGTGCGCCTTCTCCTCAGCCTCACTTTATTTTTAAATCTGATACGCTGCCCAAGACCTGGAGTACCATAAAATAAATTCTTTGGGCAGAAGGAAGCTTTGACAGAGACTCTAGCCATGTGGATGAAGAAGCCTGAGTCTTCCAGGGCCCCTGAAAACACAGATACTGTCATAGCATGGGTGTGACACCGCTTAAACAAACTTACAAGAAATTTGGGTGAGTGACAAAAATATTTTCCACCCAAAGCAAGTTCCTGAAGTCAGTTTAAAACTGAGTATCTCCAGCTCCAAGGAGTCATTTCTGTGTTCCCTGAGTGTGGCTTCACACTGTCGGGTTCCTCAGATCAAGAATGCACTAATGCAACATTCTATTTCCCTACCAGAGTATCGCTCAGACTCCAAATGCACTGTTCCTCTTCTTGTTGCTATTAGGCACCGACTTGAGATGGGAACATGCCAGCCAGCTGAGCAGTTTACCAGTGAGTGCCTTGTCTGTACAGGATGGCACATTTGTTGAGTAACAACAATGACTATAATTTACTACAACTTTACTACAATTCAAGAGCAAAGTGAGGCAGCCTGTAGCTCCTCTCCATCGATCACATCTGTTCCCCACAGAACAGAGTCTGTACAAGGCTGTGGCTTTTTCCTGTGGCTTTAAAAGCACCACTGAGTAAACTCTTCCCCTATGACTTCAGGAACTCAAGCCCTGAAGACTTAAGGCCAGGCGAAGCGGCACAGAGTCCCACCCGTCCACCCACATGCATGCATCCAACCATCCATCCTCCCTCCCCACCGTCACCTGATCACTCAGCCCTCCATCCCTCCACTACCTGCTCACCTCTACCTACCTGTCCTATGTCCTACCACCAAACCATCTCCTTCCCCCCTTACCTGTCCCTCTACCCAACTGTCCATCCCATGAACCCACCTCTCACCACACCTACTCCATCCACTCTGTACAGTCATCCACCCAACCAGGATGCTACCCTCATGGCAGCAGAGAGCTGGTGTGGAACTATGATATCAGAAGGAGAAGGAATAAAAAGATGAGACTCTCCTGGACAGAGAAAAAACCAACACAAAAATGGCATTCTTCTGTGGAGAGAGAGCAAGCTGCAGAGAACTTACAGCAGGGTGCCGTTACTCTGAGGAAACCAGGCAGAAATGGGGCCTGTAAGTGCCTTCCAACATGTTCACGTAAGAACAGGGTGCAAGTGCCTTCTGACATGTTCACGTAAGAACAGGGTGCAAGTGCCTTCCAACATGTTCACGTAAGAACAGGGTGCAAGTGCCTTCTGACATGTTCACGTAAGAACAGGGTGCAAGTGCCTTCCAACATGTTCACGTAAGAACAGGGTGCAAGTGCCTTCCAACATGTTCACGTAAGAACAGGCTTGTTCGGCTCACAATTTATTCTGGGCCTGGGGTCATGGCTGCACACCATGGTTGGACCATGTGGCAAGGGGAATGGTCCCTGTATGGTGTTCAAAAGCAGAGAAAGCTTCAGGAAGGTGCTGGGCCCAGTGTCCCCTTTCCAGGCCTGCCCCAATGGCCTAGCCTTTCCCTTTAGTAAATTAGCCTTCATTACTTAGAAGTTTCATCTCTTCCCAGTAGAGTCCTATGCTTGGAGACTACATCTCCAACCTGGCTTTTAGGGGACACCCAGCAGAGCATCAAATGCCACCCGCAGCGACAACATTCACATATCAAGGACCTTGATGTGACACCCACCATGGTCTACGGTCAGGCCTCTTCCAGGATGTTAGACAGCACGTGTTTCAGGGGGAACCCAGGCTTCTGCACACTCAAAGATGGGCCTTCATCCAACATGGAGAAAGCCCTGCCCTCAAGGATGCTCTCTTGAGACTCAGAAAAGCCACACGCTCTGTCTACTTTCTACCACCCTCGGAAACTCAAAAGAAGTATCAGTTGAGGCGTAGTCTGTCATTTAGAAACCTCTTCCTGTTCCAAACGAGGTCTCCCAGACCAGAACAATACTGATTGCTGGCAGCAACATCCCAACCTGTGATCTTCCATGTTATGATTGTAACATCCTAATCTAACTCTAAGTGAGCTCTCTGGACTGTACTAGTATTTTCAGATGGTAAGACATTAATCATGTTGTGTGTGTGTGTGTGTGTGTGTGTGTGCTTCCTTCTCCACTAAGTGAGTCTACTATGGATCACCTGTGTGCCTATGTTGTGGTCAATGATCCAAATGGTGAGCTCAAGGACCCTACAAAGCTATATAACCCTGACATCCAGTGTGACCACACTCAGGGCAACATCCCTTAGGCAGTAAGCAATGCTTGTGTAAACCACTGGCCAGGGAGACAGCGGTGAACAGTGCAGAGCCATGGCACTTAGTCATGAAAGAGCAAAACAACCCACTATTCATAACACAAGTGATGCGAACTGAAGCAGTGTGTCACCAACATGACTCACGGACTATGCTCATACATTTCTTGTCAAATGGCTTTCCATGTGAGGACGAGCATAAGGTCTTTTGAACCTAGGATCTTGCCGAGGCGGAAGCTGTTCTGATTTCTGCATGGTGCTGGAACAGCTATCCGAGGGCTTTGGGTGTAACTGCCTGTTCTCCACAGGAAGTGGGAGGTTTACGCTGGCAGATGTGGGATGTGGTGGGGAGGCATGATCAGAGAATCTGCCTCCTCCAACCTCAAGTCTCCCTGTGATGAACGGGCCAGTGTGCTCCACCTGCAGGGGGCGCTGTGAGAGGAGCTGCTTGCTAAGGCAGGCTCTTTCCCTGGGAAGACGTCTTTCAGAAGACCTAGTTAGGAATCATCTCAGATCCCTTTCTGATGTATCAGTCAAGCGGTTTCCTGTCTACCTGTAAAATCTGGAGTCATTAAAAACCTGAATTCTGACAACCATTTTCAGTGTAGCTGGTTACTGACTCAGAAAAGCACCAAGCTGAAGGCTCACAGTACATGTAACCACCTCTTGCTGTAAGCATGGCCTCAGCTACCAATCTCTAATGGGCTCTGGAGAGTAAAAGGTATCCCTTCTAGAGCCTCATTCCAATTTTTTGATTCAGGGAAGAAAAACCAGGGCCAATCTGGTTTCAAGAGGGTATCAGTAAGGAGGAGAAACAAGTCTGTACAAGGGGGAAGCGATTCATTCAGACTAGGCTGGTCTGACAAGGGCTGGGGACAGCTGCCACGCCCACTGCAAGGAAGGCAGAGCTGGCCCTGACTGCAGTATGCTTTCTCACACAGGGTCCCATAGTGTCATGTCCTTGTTTTGCAGGGCTCATTCTTACAGCCCCACTTAGGAAGTCTACCACACAGAGCCTACTCCAAGAGGAGTATTGTCAGCCATGCAAGTGGCTGTTCCCCCCGACAGACACAGAAGATGAATAGGTGGCTGTGTTGCGATGCAGAGCCCCAGGGCAAAGGTTCTTTCTCATTATCCCTCCATTTTCCATCACGGTGCTCCCTAAGGCAGATAGTTAAGTCCACAGAGAGGGAACCTAAGGCTCTGACAACACATTGCTCTGCACCCACCCCATCAGGATGCAGCAATGAGCCTTAAGTCCAGGAGACCCTCATATATATCTCCTCCTCAGGACAGATAAACAAATGCTTTGAGCCTTGGAGTTCTTGGTGATCTAAGGTTTTTTGTTTTCTTAATTATTATTTTATTTCATTTTTTAATGGAGTTTATTTAGGGCATGGGGAGGGGAGGTAAGAGGGTAGCAGAGGCAGAGAAAGGCAGAGAGAAGGAGAGAATAGAGAAGTAGTGGTGGGCTATGGCCATATGGGGGGGGAGGGAATCTTATTTCATGTTTATAAGTGTTTTGCCTGCATGTGTGTCTGTGTACCACTTACTCAAGGATGCCAGAAGGTGGTGTTGGATCCCCTAAAACTTGAGTTACAGATGGCTTTGAGCGAAGATCTTCTGGAATAACAGCCAATGCTCTTAAAGCTGAGCCATGCCCAGCCAAGATGATTATTATTATTATTATTAATTTGGAAAGAGAAACCACAAAAGAGTAAGCCATTCAGTCACGGCACCAGCGAGTTTTACAGAGCTACTAGGCTTGCTGTTGGTTGCTTCAGTGGTATGTAAAAGCCTGACGTTGTCACGGCATGTGTTCCAGTAGAGGTAAGCAGCAGACTTGGCTTGTCAGTCCTGGACCAGGGCAGCGGACAGCCCACACCCCTCCATAACTTCCATCCCTTTGCCCAGGACCCCCTCAGTCCCGAGAAAGCCAGACAGCACGTTCCCTGTGAAGGCATTCATTCTTACCTCGAGTGGGCGCGCTTCCTGTTACCTAACCTGGGTTCTCGGGTTCATTCACTCAGCATCAGCTGAGAGGGAAAGTGATAGAAGCTGACTGGGTTTTGGGGGACCCCCGTTTTAGGCCCAACATATAACTAAGTGATCTCCTCAGTGGCTTTGTTCTTGGGATGGGTGTTTTCCTTGGGTATCTGGCTATATTAGCCTTTCATTTTGCTCAGTTTGGTGGAAATTTCTGGGCCCCACACTCCAAAGGGTTGGGAGCCATCCTGAGGGCAGTATTTCCACACTTGCTACCTAGTGAATGATTCTCTGGGTTCCAGGAAAGACAGCTGCCAGCCACACTCAGTGCACAACAATTATGGCTAGTGTAGGATCTAAACGCCAGTGTGTTACCTTCCAACTTCTAGACAGGCCATGCAGCTCATGCCCAGCATTGATTTGATGCTGTACATGCTGTATGGGACACTTTGCCAAGATGGCTGCTGGTTTTACCATCTGGAGCCCCATGGGGCCCTGTGACTACAGTGGGCATCAGTCTAGGAACCACTGTGTTTTAGGGGGAAGCACAGAGCAGAAGTCTGCTATTACATGCTTCTCCAGTGCCTCTGCCATCTCTCCACATACAAAGCAAGAAGAACCAGGGCCTATAGCATCTAAGCCTGAGGAGAAACTAGGAGAGGAAGCAGAACGGGCTATGGCTAAGGTACCTCTGGGCAAGAGTGTTCTTCTGGAGGTAACCACTAGGCTCCCCAACAGAAAACAGGAAACTGAGTAATTTCCTTCCATATAGTCCACAGGGACAGAGGTGATATGGTACAGTCTGGGATAAATACAGGGCAGAAAGAAGGTGAGCCACAGCCAAATTTTACTTCTACGGTTCACCGAGTCCCAGCTTTGCTCTCTAACGCACATGAAGCACCAGAACTGGTAAGGAGAGTCCTTCAGTGTGACAGGATCTGAGGAAGAACAAGACCCGAGACAGGGAAGCCTTCCTTGTAGACTGGGTCGCTGCAGGATAGGGAATGCCTGCAAAGGCTCATCTCTGTGTGCTCAGGGATGCAGCCTGAGGGTAGAAGAGTTGCACAAGCACACAGTGCTCAGGACGGCAGCTGTGGAAAAGGCGTGGGCCCTGTTACAGGTGGGTCTCCAGGATCAGAAATCCTATCCTTCCACCATCAAGGCCCCCTGGAGAACCAAAGTTATTCCCAAGATGAGCTTGAGCTAGAGCCACACAAAGAGGTTCCACATCCAATAAAGGACATCTATCCACATATGAATACAACTGCACCTTAGAATATATCAGAACCTATGAATACATGTATAATATGTATCTTCTATACATACATACATACATACATACATACTATACACTACACAGACAGACAGACAGACAGACACAACGTTAGGATGGGGATATATATATATATACTAATATACCCAGGAACTCTGAACACACCATATGAAATGTCCTGCGTAGCCCAATCGATCTGAGTCCCATGCAGGACTTGTGCATCAGTCTGCACTTGGGCAAACTCATCTACAATAGGGTCTGCTTCCTAGTCACATGCTGGCCACCTTCATGGCTCTGCTGAGTATGGTACTGAAAACGGCAGAGTGGCAGTATTGAAAACTTTCACGCTGATGTCCAGTCAAAATATCCTGCATGGACCACTGTAAGCCCGACACGGCCTGCAGAATACAGTCAGGTGTGGCAGGCACCTCATTAGTGCTACAAGCCAGCCAGCGATAGGGACTGAAACGGGTGTGCTCTAGGTATAGATACTGCTATGAAGCCAGGGGGAGAGTCACAGCAGCAACAACACACAAGAAGATACTAGCGGTGGGGGTGGGGTGGGAGGGGAAGATGTTTTTAAAAGGTGAATGTTCTGAGTGTGCGGCGGTGGTGGGGGGAAGGCCTCTCCCAAAAGGCTTTTGGGGGGAGAAAAATGTGCATACAGACCCCAGGAATCTGACATGCATGCTCAAGCCAGTAATATCATATAGGTAAACGTTTTACGTTTTAGCTCTGCAAACTGATTACTGGGTGTCTGTGTTAAAGAGACAGATAAGGACCAAGGAGCTATCAGGAGAAAGCCTATGCAGACCTACTTGTATAATAATGAGGGAGGTCAGACCTACTCATTCATTTATTCATTCCCTCACTGCCAATGGTTTACTCTTGTGAGATACCTTTGAACCACGCAGACTACATCCATGCAGTGGTAGAGTGGAGTACTACATACACATCAAAATGGTGCCCTGTATTTGCTTTCATGGAAGACCGCACGTGACCTATCACTGCAGAGGTGAGCGGGTGTGAGACGTGTTGTCGGTGGAAGCACCAATGCCATGTGCACAGATGCATAGGCCTGTACTCTGACCATGCACAATCAGGGGGCACTTTCAACTTACACGCAGTATGCTTATTTTAAACTTTTTGTTAACAACTGCAATTTTAAAGTATTTCAGTTTTTAAATTCGTAATAGCTCGACAGGGTGGCAAAACCCAATGGCTAATTCTCAATCTATGAAGTTCATGGAATGGAAACAAACATTCCCACCTTAAAAGCGCTCACTGTGGACAGAATGACTGGATGCCTACCAGAGTAAAGCTGAGCCTGCTTTCAGCCCTTACAGAAGTCATGAAAGTAACGCACGGTAAGGAGAACAGTTGCCCGTCTTCTAAGCTGAAGCCTGTGTTTTTTACCTCAGCATGAAAACCGTGGTGAATGACATCGAGGCCTGGCTCTGCTCGCAGGTGTTCACAGGCAAGCCTGAGGTCAGCTGCAGCCTCTGTAGTTCAGGTTTTCACAGACACTCCCTTGGCTCACCCCCCTTTGCCACTCTCATTTATGATGCTACTTCATAAGCAATGTGTACTGTAATGCGCTATAGAACGGAGAGCCCTGGATTCACAGGTAAGGGAGTGGAAGTCTGAGGGCCTGGCTGCCTTATCTCCCTCTCAGGGGATCTAACACCACTGTCCTCAGTGTGAAGGCAGAGGCGGGGAGGCCCTTGCTACCACCTCTAACCCACATACTCACATGTAAACTGGGGTGGTAGGTCAGCACACCGTTGTCGCACAGGGTGACATACTTCTTTTTCCACTCTTTGTTCAGTGACTTGCCACTTCGCTTCAGCAGCATGCCCTGTGGGGGAAGAGGAGCCAGAGAAAGGTCCCGAGTGAGTGGAGGAAGGCGTACGAGACACAACAGGATTCAGAACAAGGCAAACTTTGTGGGTCTGCTTTCCCACGGAGCATTAGCCTTGCTGTCAGACTGAATTTGGGTTTTCTTCTCTTTCATAGTCAACGGTATAGGTGATACTTGAAATTTGAACTCTGCAATAGACTCTTCTCAGTCCACTCTTGATGGGCAGCTGCAGTGGACATCCTGGCTGTCCACCAAACAGCCCACAGAACTCAGTCACACTGAGTGGGAAATGCCTAATGAAAAGGTGCTTTGATTCTTCGCTTGTTGGTTTTTGTGGCACTGGGAAGTGAACACCGGGGCCTTGCCCATTCAAGGAAAATGCTCTACAGTGCTCTACAATGCTCTGCCATGCCCCAGCCCCGACCCCAGTCCCAGCCCCTGCCCCTGCCCCAGCCGCAGGAGTAACATTTTAAACACAGAACCTAAATTGCCTTCTCTGATAAGAAGGCAGCAGTGATTGTTTCACCGTAATTTTATAAACACTACAATTTCATGTTACAATTTCTTTACAGAATTTTAATTTATTCAAACTGAAATTCCATTTGCAAACTTTAGTAACAACACTGGGTGGGTGAGCAGTGCGTAATTCACCGCGATCGATTTTTAATGAAGTCCCATTAAGATTTCTGGGAAAGCTTTCAGAATTCGAAGTTGACATATTTTGGAGCTCACATGTGGCCTAGCCTTCCCTGGATGGCTGCTGCCGATGTGGGCCTGGCCTAAGTGCCAATTCCCAGCAAATCCTCCACCTGTTCACAGCTTTCCTGGGAAAGGACAATGGATGAGCAATCCCGAGTGGGGGTCGGTCAGGCCAACACTCCAGCCTCGGGCTCCCTTTCTTCTCAGCTGCAGCTTTCCTGCCAGGCTTGTCCACTCCTGTACATTCTAACTCTGCACACGTGCAGAGAGGAAGGCTCCTGCCCGTCAAGAAACTGCCGCAATTACGATGCTGAGAAGGTGAGTGCCTAACACTAGCTAATTAAGACAGTCTTAGGAAGCAGGAAGCTAAGGTTCTCAAATACACCTTGACCCCTTGGGGACAGAGGCAGCCTCCCTGCTTCCTGCTCCTGCTCCTCCCCAGGATCTGCACAGGAGACAGGAAGAAGCTCCCTCGTCAATTACCAACACTGTGAGAACAGGGCTGCTTACTCAGACCGTAAGCAGGCTTCAGATCCCAGCCTGAGCATCTGGTACCTGTTACTGGGTGATCCGAACAACCCACAAGTGGACCTTTGGACGGCCATGACTCTGCAAGACCTTATCATGTAAAGAAAGGTCGTGGCCAAAAGTAACCCGGGGGCGGGAGGAGGAAATGTTTATGTGAAAACTAAAGTGGCAGAAGCTGCCTTGTGTGGTATAAATGGACAGGAGAAATTAAGTCACCCCCAGAGACACAATAATAAACCAGCAGCCTTTATGCCCCCAGTTCTTAACCCAGCAACACAAGGCCACACCCAAGTTCTCCCATGGCCTCACATTTTCCCATCATCCACTTCAGATGGAATTTCAACAATACAGAGGGCTGGGGGTCACTGCAATGTCACTGGAAGATTAGGGCGGCTGCAGGCTTCAGAAGGCCATGTCCCTTCCTGCTCAGGCAAGCGCCTGCAGATGTCTAACACAACTCCTTTGGGAGGCTCGTGGGCACTTTCATGAGCCAGCCCTATGCTTCTAATTATCCTTTCACTAGTGAAGGCTACAGAGAAAAAGAGGAGAAACTGGCCAGGCTGGAGGCATGTGGAGAGGCCCTCCCAGTTATCTGGGGACTAAAAGGAGTAATCTATTTTTTAAAAAGTCTTTTTTTTTTTTTTTGGTTTAACATTCATTTCTTTATCATTTGTATGCCACTGTGTGTGCAGGAGCTGGGTCAGCAAACAGTCTGCAAGACTCCGTTCCCTCCTTTCACTATGAGGGGTCCAGGGATTGAACTCAGGTTAGCAGACTTAGCAGCAGATGTCTTTACTTGCTGAGACATCTTGCTGGCTCCAAGTTGATCAATTTTGTTGCTAGGAAAATAATGTCACCAGGATGGAAACATGAATGTTGACAATCGTGACTAAATCATCCCGATCCTTAGAGGACACAGCTGCCTGACTCTCTTGTGTTAGCTCAACACTGTAAGAGGAGGTGGGCCTGAGAAGACCGACCTAAGGGCCACCAGCCCTTGGCTTCCACTGACTTAAAAATATCTCCTTCTACCTCTGAACTTCAAGGTTCCAGGAGAGACTGAGAGCCCCAACTTTCCTGTTCACACATCCTGTCTGCAGTCAGCAGGGCCTTGAAGGCCTTTTCCTCCCATGGCCTAGTATACTGGCCTAGTACCTGGCTTCTCTGAACACCAATGTGCTCGTGCTCTCTTGCTCACCACCAGCCACAGGCTAGAGGCAGCAAAGGCAAGGAACACAAAGTTTCCCCTGGGGACAAGACTCTGGGTCACACACAGGCAAGCTCATACCTAACCACTGTGAAGGGGCAGGCCCCCCATTCCCACCATTCCCTAGTTTTCAGTCACAGTGAACAAAGTGTTCTCACAGCAGAAACTCTTGAGTGTCTCAGCCATTGCCCGACACAACATCCACAGCAGGCACCAGTGACGGGGTTCCCTCCAGAGCAAAGTAAGATCACATGGCTGTGAGGAAGGCAGGCGCCTCTCTGCTTTACAGCGCTCCACAGTTTGCAGAGATGCTCTTCAGCCACTAAGAAGTTGCAGCTTAGCTAAGGAAAAGGACTGGATGGCCCTTCTTTCCAGGCTGGCCTGGAGACCCTGCCTGACTCTCAAATCTCCACAGAACACAATGTATTCAAGTTGGGCACCGTGGTGCATGCCTTTAATCCCAACAATAGGATGGGAGAGACAGCAAAATGTCTGTTGAGTTCGAAGCCAGCCTGGCTTACATAGTGAGTTCTAGAGCTACAGTAGTAAAACTGTCTTTAAAACGAAACAAAAAGTAAGCAAACAAAACAACTTACAGAAACTATCATGCATTCAGAGTGAGAAAAAGCAGGGTCACCACTCTATGGGCTGCAGAAAATGTAAATGCACTGCTTAGGCCACACTGCATCTGCCTCCACCCTGAGAGCAGGCAGAAGCACCCAGGACTCTCAACATTTCTCAGGCAGGAAGAAAACCAGTGTGTATGATGGGAATGAATCTCTTCCTACAAGCAAACTCCAGGGGCAGAGTAGATGGGACTGAAGGAACACTAGAAAATCTCCATCATGTCACGTGCTTCTCTTGTCAGGGTGTGCAGTAGAGAAACAGAGGGCAGGCTAGCCCTGTCCTGTCCAGTTGTCTCCTCAGTATAAGAAACACTGGACTTGCTTCAGAAAGCTTAGCTGAAAATACTGGCAACATCTCAGGAGATTTCTGCACAGAACATGTTATCAGTTTATCCTGTCTGCAGGATGCCTGCAGGAGGGCTTTTGGTTTGAGACTTTCTGACAAGAGTCCTGGCTGTACCAGACACTGGTTTCTTAGCGCCTGAAAGCAAATATGGAAGGACCAGAGAGGTAACACGGAGCAGTAGAGTCAAGAGACAGGTAATTCAATGCTAGGCCACAGGCTGCATGAGAACTGTACACAACACACTGAGAGTCACTTTCCAACACGCAGTAGCAGCTTCCTCGATAGAACAGGTCTTCACAGCACATGGTTCTGTATGAGACCTCAGCCAGACAGCCAGCACGGGACTGGTCAAGTGGGGACATCCTGCCCACACAGTGCTATTATTCAACGGTCTCACAAACACAAGCCAGTTCCCTTGTGAGTGTCACCAGGCCCGGAGATTCTAAAATGTAAAATGCATTATGATGACCACTTTACAGCCAGCAGACACAGACGCAGGGCAGGGTAATGGTACAGTGAGGTAAGACCTAAAACAAAGAGAAACTTCCTTCTTGACAGCTACACACAGAGGCTGGAGGAAGACACCATCTTGGGACCAAATGTATGCCTGGGTTCTCTTGCAAACATCAAGTTTTCAACAAATCCTAGCATCCTTTTTGGGCCCATATCAACAACAGTTGTTCCCTAATTTGTTTCCACTTTTCAAGGCCATGCTCATTTGATGGGGTATAATCAGAGTTGTCAATGAACCCCAATTGATGATGCCCAGGCATTACATGATTAAAACATATCTTCTTCCTTCTGCAGTTTATCCAGAGCGGCAATCACTGTTTCAGTCTAAAGAGCTACATGTTATACCATAAAGCTCTGCATCTGCTAGGACGGTATGTTGTGCCATCTCTGCTTATGGTCCTACAAGCTCTACTAGAACATGGAGTAGCCAGGGAGTCCCAGGGTGGACAGGGCCTGTGGTGGGTATAGAGTTCTATGATCTGCCAGCCCGAACTCTCACCCATTGATAACAACCAAGACAAAGTGGCAAGCCACACAAACAGCTCATTTGAAACACTCAGAGGACACAAAGCCACAGTCCCGCCAGCCAGGAGATGACAGAGGCCGGAAGGCTCCTGGCTGTCTAGACACAGGCGGCAGCTCCCATCAGTGCGTGCAAACGGCCCTTATGATTCTAAGTCTCTTTGAGTGGCTTTAACCTAGGGCAAAACTGCATGGCAGACCGTCAAGATGCATCCTTTGTCCATCTCTCAGACACCAATCTGGTACCCGTGAAGACAATCCTCAGTTTAGAGGGTTCTTGCCGGCCAGCATAGCCATCCATCTGAGAACGCTTTATTTCACATTGGGGGGGTGGGGCAGGGGAGAGGACTGCTGCATCATTTATTTGGATATTGTAAGCTTAAGGATGACACCGAGTTTCACTTAAGAGACTGGCGTGCTCCCTGCATGTGCAATCACTGGTCTACAGAAAGCCAGCGTGTGCAAGCATCTGCCTGCTTGCACAGAAAGCCGGAGAGCACTAATCCATTGTGTAACTCCATCATCTTTCAGTGACTGAGCTGCTCAGGTGACTCAAATCAACCGATTGCACCCAAGGAACATGGGACACTTGTTAAAGTCCATAAGGGGGCCAGAGAGATGGCTCAACAGTTAAGAGCTATTGTGCATCTTTCAGGACTCAAGTTTAGTTCCCAGCACCCACATGGGATGGCTCAGTCTTCTGTATTTCCAGGTTTGGTGGCTCTGACTTCCTCTTCCGGCTCCTGTCAGCACTTGCGCTCACATGCACCTACCCACATACACATAAACATGATTTTTAAAAAAAAAATTTTTTTTAATCTAAAAAAATAAAATAAAATAAAATAAAATAAAATAAAATAAAATAAAATAAAAGTACAGGGAAGTTCTAACTTTGTAGACCCCTGTGTGACTCCTCCTTGTCCTCAGTTATGGTGTCACAATAGATGACAAAATGACTGTTCTCTTGATCAGCCCATTCCAGGGGTGGATAATGCAAATTGGCATCCTGTATCACTGTGTATGGAAAACAAATAGTTCCTGGCCTTGGTGTGGACTCAGTCAGTCAGGAAGCCAAGAATAATCAGAAATGTTAGTGGAGCTTTGTGGGGAAGGACACATTGTCCCCTGAGGCTGGGCAAGGGGGACCAGGCCACAGGCAAGCAGAAACTTCAGTACACCCACAACCCAAATGCCATGTAAAATTCCATCATGGACCTGTGTACACAGTGGTAGATTTTCACACTGAATTCTGAAAGGACTGTTGGCCCCAACTATAGGGAGAAGAAAGGGCCAAGTGAGTTTCCGACTAGAGAGGTATAGAACATGATCCCAAATCCAAACACCACCTGTAACAAAAACAGTGTCTTGGTGCTAGCTTCTTCTACCAGTGCGAACCAATAGGGGAAGACCTGGCCTCAGAGCTTAGATCAAATGCAGACAACAGTAGCAGATGAGACCAGGAGTGAATGAGGGTCTTATGCAAGATGTGGCAGTCTGATCCTTTCTTTAGACCTGGGAAAATTTTCAATAATATGTCAGTTGCCCTAGTTGGAGCTAGGGATGGTGGCAGGTTTCTGTGCCACAGAATGGACTATACCTTGATCCAAAAAAGACCATACAACCTTGAACTAAAATACTATAAAGTTCAGAATGAAGCCTGCTCGCTGGACCCTGAGTCTAGGTACATCAGGAAGGAAGCAGGACGAGGTAGCCACACATCCCCTAATACAGGTCATCTCTTGAAAAAAGAGAAAAGAAACAAGGACCCAGGATTCCCTGTGCCCAGGGCCGGGTATGTTAGGAACAGGTATCTGGCTGAACTTCACAACTCCCGTGTGTCAGCTATCACGTGTGTCTGGTTCCTTTCTACCGTTTTACAATGTAGGGATCTGTTGTAATCTGTCACTGGGTCACTGCTACATGGTATGTGAGTGTAATAATTCAGTTCATCTCCTAAATCCCCTGCCTCAGACAGTGAGAGCTGGCCCAAGGACTTCATCCAGGTGTGCCAGTGAAGGGGACAACATCATGTACTTCCGGCCTGAAGCTCCAAAGACTTGAGACTCTGGGGATGCTGGGATGGTCATAGAAGACTTGTGAGAACCCAGCCCTGGTAGTGTTTGAACCCAGATGGTCCTGGTTCAATTTAACTAGTAGACTGTGGGGTCATCTGTACTAGTTCCATCCTCAGCTTGACAGAGCTGGACAGATCTGGCTTCATTCCCCCTGGGATATCAAGATTGTCCAGCTACAGGCGGTGGGATGGGAAGGCCCTGAGACTGCCTGAAGGGAGCACTAGGCACCTGAAGGAAGGCCTGAAGGAAGGCTGTCACTGCTGTCTTGCTGACCTCTGCCCCCTCCTTTCTGAAATTCTGTACACGTGAGTGAAGGACTTTGGCACCCCAGCCCCAGAGGTATGTAGAGTGCACAGAAGAGCCGCTGCCCCCATAACCCCAACAGTCTGGTAAATAAATTTAAATTGTTTTAAACCACTGGGATTTGGTTTGATTGCATAGCACTAGGTAGCCAAAACACCCAGGCAGTGACAGAATCAGGCACGTGGGCTTCTGCTTACGGCCTGGGGGCTTTGTGGTCTCCCTGGGAACCACTTCCCCAGTAGTCCACCCATAAGGCTCCGCAGCTTCTGTGTTTGTTTAAGAAACTCAAGGGTTTTTGTGACAGCTCGCATTACTCCTTGCAAGTGGCCAGTGTTCTTTAACTGCCTCACCTGATTCACTGACTCACTGTAAAGACTGCAATTCAAATGATCTACAACCAAAACCATCAGGGTCTCAGGAAGGGATGTGTCCCTTTTTGCTCAGGTGTCCTCTGTGGCACAGCAGCAGAAAGCAGGGCTGTCTACCACACTGCAATCTCTTTATTCGTCATGTGTGTGCTTCTAGTTCCAAGAGGTCATTGAAAGCCAAAAGCAATGTTAAGTGTACAAGCTTTAAATAACTTACTAAGTTAATGTAATGAATGTAAGTGAGATCTGAAATCCATCACTCACTGCTTGCTGCAGCCCCAAGCTGTGATAAAACACCACTCATAAATTTATATTAAAACTCTGCTCGATAGCAATTATTTACCAACAAAGATTTATTGACTGCATTAGAGGCTGGGGGTCTTTCCCAGTCAAATCAGCCTTTGAGTCTCAGGGGCTGAATAGCGTTGGTCTCCATTCAGACAAGGTTTGCGGTGACAAATAGGGAACAGTTGATGGCTGGGCTCCACCACAGTAGTGGAGCACCAGCTGAGACACGACCACTCATGCAAAGTACAGATGATCAGCCGGCTCAGCCAGCCCATGTGCCTTCCTTCCAGGCAGAATGCCTGTTACCTGGTTTAACACACAACTGGCCCATGCATGCATGTGTCTGGTTGAAGAAAATCACCTAAGAGATTGAGCAGGGACCAAAAACTGTGTCTCTGAGAGAGGGCTGATGGTTTTTTCCCCCTTAAGTGTAAAAGGTAGCAGTGTGGCAGGAATGTGGGAAGTTTGCACTTAGTCAAAAACAAGTGAAGTTTATTAGACGTACGTACTACAGAGCCAGCAGCTCCGAAGGCTGAAGTGTCAAGATGACTGTAGTGAGTCTCTGAGGGTGCACAATGAAAGAGCTCTCAGAAACGAATGAAAACCCAAACAAACAAAGAGGATGGTTTGGGTTCTGTGTGGTTCTAAAGCAAGCCAGAGTCATGTCTGAACCACTTGAGAAGATTCTCATTACAGGAGCTAAAGGCTTCTGTGATTTTGAACGTCTCAGAGGAACGTGAGCTGCTCAAGCTGACATCCCAAAGACCTGGCTGCCAATCACTGAACTGATAGATCTACAATAGATGTTCTCATTCTAATTAAGGGTTCCCTCAAACACTGTCAGTCAGCCGGCTATCACTGTGACATATAATCCCCAAGAGGACCAGCTTATGAGGGAAGGTTTATTTTGGCTTCTAGTTCTATGAGTTTCATTCCAGGGTCTCTTAGCTCCATTGCTGTGAGCCTCTGACAGAGATCATCATGAAGAGGGTTCATAGTGGCCTGGTCACCTCACCAGGGTAGCAAAGCAGCAGACAGGCAGAGATGGCTGACTTATTATCTCCCTGCAGGGACACACACCCAGTGATCTAACTTTCTCCAGATGGGCCCTGTGTTTTCACAGTTCCAGCATCTCTCTACAGTGCCACAGGTTGGTGACCAAGCCTTCCAAACATGGGACTTCAGGGACACTTATACAAATCATAGCATGTGTGTTACAAGTGGCTGTAAAAGACAAATGGTAGATGTTTGAAATTCCATTGCCAGAAACCTGGCTGGCACAGGGCCTGAGCTGGAAGTGCCATGTTTAATGTGTTTAATGTGTCCCCAGCATCCAAAGCACAACTGGTCCACCCTATTCTGCCTTCTCAAGGTGCAAAGCAGCCGCGTGCAGGTAATGATATCTATGATTCCAAGGAGAGGCCTGGAACCTCAAGGCATAGAAAACGATGACACTGCACCTCTGTGGAGGCCTTGGGGGTGGGAGGGAGCTAGGAATCCCTCTTGCCAGTCAATCACTCTGGCACAGCTGGAGTCAGTGCTGATCCTGAGCATTATTGAATACTTACACCTGACCTGTATCAACTGTAAGGCTTTCATGGCCTTTATCTGTTTGCATCGTGAGAAATTTAAGGGCTCTGTGATACCTTAAATTATGCCTCTTGCTGCACTCAGAAATGGCCGGGGTTGATCTAATAGCTGTACTTCAGTTACTGATGCATCTGGGAGACTGTGATTGTAATGACCCCAAACTAAAGCCCATCAGAGTCCCAGGCGGGCGCTTACGTTATGTTGAAGCACTGTCTTTGGGGTGACAGAGAACAGCAGCAAATGGTACCTGTCACTGCAGCCTCTTGTCATAGGTGATCCTAAATCTTGAATACAGTTAGCTTTCTTATATAAATTTTTCTGCATGAGTGTTTTGCTTGCATGTGTATGCATACAATGCATATGCCCAGTGTGCCCATAAGTCAGAAGAGGGCACTGGAACCCCCCAGAACTGGGCATGGTTGTGAGCTACCATGTATATATGGGACGCTGAACTTGGGCCCTCTGTAAGAGCAACAAGCACTCTTAACCACCGAAGCATCTCTCCAGCCCCTAGATAAGGCTGTCTTAAGAGTCTCTTACCCAACACTCTCACAAAGGGTACTGATGCTAACATGACACAGGACCGTGGCTGGCACACACCACCAGCCAGTGGGCTGAGTCTGACTTTCCAACTGTGCTTGTAAACAGTTTTATCAGAACATGGTTGAATTCAATATATCCTATACAGAAGAGATAAGCAATTCAGGATTGGTATTTTTTCTAGTTTCTTGTGATAAAACTCTTACTAAAACCAGCTTTGGAAAGGAAAGGATTTATTTCAGCTTACAGATTACATTCCATCATTGAGGGAAGTTAGGGCAGAAACTCAGGCATGAGTCTAGTGGCTGGACTGGAGCAGACACTTCTGTGGAGGAATGGTCCTTAATGGTTTGCTCAGCTTACTTTCTTAAGCAACCCCAGGACCACTTGTCCAGGGGTGTTGAACTGCCTACTGTAAGCTGGGCCCTACTACATCAAACATTAATCAAGAAATGCCCCACAGATTTGTCTATGGGTCAATCTGAGGGAAACATTTTCTTTTATATTTCTGGTTGTGAGCCATCTCTCCAGCCCAGGAAGCATTTTTTTAATCAAAGTTTCCTCTTCCCAGAAATGTCTATATTTGTGTCAGATTAACAAAAACCTGCATAGCCTCACAGGCTATGGTGCCTGTCTGCTTCCTGGTCTTTTCCAGAGGGGTGGGGGGCTGGTTGAAACCTGTCACAGGACAGAAAAGGATAGGAAGAGTCCAGCAGCCATCTTGCTCAAATTTGTGAAAGTCCATCCTTTCTCTTGCTTCCTTCCCCACTCCTGACGCCCATCTGTCCCTTGGTGCCCACATGGAGCTGCAGGGTCATAGGCTCTGGGCTTCACAGTTTCTGCTTAAATAAGCAGAGACATTCCTTAGCAGCAACTGCTGCCTCCATTGCCAGGTTTAGCTGTGCCCAACCTCCTGGTCCAGAAGTGGGAGTCCTGACCCTCAGCTCCCCAGAATGCAAATGCTGACAGGACCTCTACACAGGCAATTACATCGAAGTAAGGCCACTGTTGGGGGGGGGGGCTCTATGAATACAACACATGTCCTTATGACAGGGAAATGGAACATGAAGGTAGCCAGACCAAGGGAGAGGTCCCAGGAGAAACCACTTCTCATCCCTCCATACCTGATGTCTAGCTTTCAGAGCAGTGAATAAAAATTGTTTAAGCCTAAGCCTAGGACTGCTGCATACTGTCTTCAAATGATCAACACACAGGCGTATGGATAGGCTATGTAGTGTTCCCGGACAGGATACAGTCAGCACTAGACACGACACAGGACCAGTCTGGTGCTCTCACCACACACAAATGCAGGTTGCATGATCTGCCTTCAGTCTCTTGCCCAAAAGGAACCATGTTTGCTGGTGTGTCTCAGGCGTTTCATGCCGGCCCAGTCTACAAGACATATATGGTATGTTTCCTTGTGGACTGGCTCCGCTTTCAGATCTCATTTCAGTACCGCCCAAGTGTAGGGTCTAACCCTAACTGGCACCTCATGGTGTGCAGGAAGAAAAGATGTGGTAGAAATGCCAAATCACTGTGGATAAAGATTAGCTTGTCATCCAAGGTACAACTCCTCTTAACTGGCTAGAGTCAATCAATAACAGAAATCATTAGCTGTGTACAGGGAGACAATCCCAATTACCTGGCGTTTCCACATGCCCCACGAGAAGGAAACTTCTGGAGGGCCACTTAATAGGTACTCAGATGTACTTTCTGGTGGCTGATGCCCAGCAGACATAAGCCCCACCCTCTTTTAAATCAGTTCAACTTTCCATCTAGTTTAGAGTGTTTCCATAGAAACAGAAGGGATGCCTCCAAACTGTGCTTTAAAAAAAAGCAGGACCTGACACTGCACAAGCAGAGACCTCTTCCCCAGCCTGCCCAGCACAGGGCTCAGGTGGGGGAAGGGATACAGTAGATCTTAACCAGCTCCCTGGTGACCCTCCCCGCCCCCCACCCCGTTCTGGTTAGTAATATTTCTGTCATTCTGCCAGGTTGTCGGGTACAAAGGGTTACACTTTAATTGAGCTGTCAGCATCTCCAACCATCCTGTAAAGCCCCGATTATGCACGGCGGGGTTAGTGACACACTGGTTATTGTGGATGCCCTATTTGCGAAAGCCAAACCTGCACCACACACAGGTCAGCTCACCCGCTCGACCTTCCTGTCATTAGCCGCGTCTATTCCTACCTCACTGCTGAGAAAATCACACGGCACGGGCTTCAAAGCGCAGGCTGGGACTGGATTCGACCAGGAGCTAATCACCCACAAATCCAGCTCAAATGGCAACAATTGGCTAAACTGCTCCCCTCTCCAGAGCTCAGCAGTAATTTGGGATCATAAAGAAAAGAATTATTCAGCTAACTGCCCCAAAATGTATGCTTTGTGACCGACACACTTCACATTTTAATAATGATGGACAGAGAATCCAATTTAATACAGTCACCCGAATAACAAGGCCAGGCACCAGGGCCATAGAGATGGGGGAGGGGGTATGCTGTGCTCCCTCCCCCGAGGGGAGAAAAACAACCTGACCATGAGCGTTGCTGGCACCAGACCTGCCTGGTGCAATGGAAGCTCAGTCCAACTCCACCGTGGATGGCAGGAAGGAGGGGGAGAGGAAGAGGGATAGAGGAAAAGGGAGAGGGTGCACTAGCAGAGAAACTATTATATAGTACAATGCAAAAGCAAGACCCTCAGGAAAGCCCAAAGCCATGTACCCTAGGAATCAGCGCATCCCCAGCATGCCTGGCAGATTCCATGTTGACTTGGGCAGTAATGTCTCCACTGGTTGTGCTGCTTGCCTTTGCTTGTGTTCTCTTGATCCCTGTTGGGATTTTCAGCACCATGGAAGCTGGTTGCTGGATCCACTGGCTGCTAGGGATCACTCCTAAGTGTTGCTCTTCCATGTTGCACTACGATACAGGAACCCTTTACCACCTCCCTGCCGATGACCTGCTCCTCCTGCCCTGGCCAGCCTGGAGGCCAGATTCACAAATGCAACCAGCATCTCCATTCCTCCTGATACTACAGAAAATCAGACTTAGCACCTCTGCCCTGCTGGCCTAGGAAGCACATGAATGCACCCAGCCAGTCCTACACAAGGCTACAGTCAAGCCCCTAGCGGGATAGTGTGAGTTCTGCAAAGATGCTAACGACTCACCAACCGCCATGGCCATGCCACAGCAGAGAGGAAGCCTGCAAAACCAACAACAAAATCCCGCTGCTGCTTTATTCCAGCCGTGACCCCTGAACACCACCGGCACTGCAGGTATCACAGGCGCACAGCGACAGCCTATCGATTCCCGTGGGAACAGTGAGTCTGTACGCTCGGGCACCACCTGTTAGGAGTCAAAAGCTAATGCGTCAGGTGCGTTATGGGGTTGATGTTTAATATCTGCATAAAGCACTTAGTGTCTGCCACATAGGAGATGCGTTCTTTGTCCACAGCCCACGCTTTCAAATATATAATATTCTTAGAATACACCCTATGCTAGCCTTCTTTCGGTCTCTCCTCTAGCTCTGGGATTTTGTTGTCGGCATGTCTCTAGGGAGCTACTGCTCATGTCTTAGAGCCCACTGCTGTTTACATCATACTTATAACCCAGGAAGGTTCCAGCTCCCCTACACTGTGGGTTTCACTGTGCCAACGCAAAGGCAGTTCCTCTTCACTGCCCTGACTCAAGACGTTGCTTGAGTGTGGCTGCAGAGTGTTGTGAGTGTCTTAGTGACCCTTCCTGCGGCTGTGATAAAATATGCCAACAAAAGCAACCTACAGGAGAGGATGGGGTTCATCTGGCTCACAATTCAAAGCTCCAGTGTAACCGTAGGGAAGACAAAGTGGTCCTATGAGGCAGGTGGTCACATGGCCCCCACAATCAGGAAGCACAAGGTGATGACTGCATGCTGCTCAGCTCCCTTTTTCCGGTCCAGGATCCCAGCCAGGGAATGGCGCCACCCACAGTGGGCCTGCCTTCCCATGTCAACAACCCTTCAAGATGATCCCCCAAAGGTACATCCAGAGGCTCATCTCTCATCTCCCAAGTGATGCTAACTTCCCTTAAGCTGACAATAAATATTAACTATCATGGGGTGTAAGCTGTACTCAACCAAGCACTTGCAATGCTCCTAAGCACAAGAGGCACCACACACCTCTTCCCTGGCCGCCTCAGCTTGAAGATTCCTTGCTGAAGACATGCTCTAACAGTGCCATCTTAAGTTGCAACAACAGGGATGGAGCGTAGCTTGTGTCCTAAAAAACTACACTGGACTGCAGAGGCTCAGCAGGACTGACTCCTGTGTTAAGTAAGACATAGAAGCAACATTAACTTCGTTTCTTGTTTTTTTCTAATGTAAAAAAAAAATCCCTGGAAACATCAGGTGAACTAAAAAAAAGGTTTTCTCCATTCTGCTGTTCAGACAGCACCAGCCCAGTGGTTTGGCCTTCACCTGTAAGTTACTGGCTTTCTAGATAAGCCCATTCTTACCTTGCTAATTCTATATACTAGAAGCCTTACAAATAAATATCCCTCGCTTGACAAATGACTGAAGGCTTAGAACCATTGCCACAAGTAAGGGCTAAACATCGATGTCAGGAAACGCAAACACCAAGCCCAACTCACACTGCCTGTGGGTTCCATGTACCATGGCAATAAACAATTACTCACATACATACACATATATACACATTCAACTGCATGCCCCTTGCACTACAGGACTGGTAAGAATTACATGCATGGCAATCTAATCAGACTGTAATCTCTTGTGGTCTCAAAACGGTCCAGTGCATGTAGTCCAAGTATACCCCACAGCTGGAACCTTCCTGGGTTATAAGTATGATGTAAACAGCAGTGGGCTCTAAGTCATGGCTAAAGGACAATGAAGCAGAGCCTGCCCTTCAAGACTCATCTCCCTGGATGCTGACCTAAGTACACAAGTAGACAAAGGCAACTCAATCCAGACATACTGGAATGTGGAGCATAAACCTGTCAGGGAAGGGGCTGACCTACCTCCTGGCAAAGTATGGATCAAGATGTGCTCAGACCAACCACCACATTTAGTACTTAAAAACTTAAACCAGAGGAAAGTACTGGGCTCCAGGTGGGCATTCAATTCTCTCCACCCGCCCTGATTTCAGATAGTACTGCAGCTCAGGAGCATGCCCCACACAGCACAGCAGGCAGCACAGAAGGGCAGCAGGACCATCTCCAGCTGCCCTGAGCTGCAGCATGGGTGTTCCTATATCCCACCCTGAGCAGGCTGACAGCCAGGTCAAGCTAAGCGATTCATCCGAAACTTGAAAATGTTCACGGATTAGAAGTGGAATCAGAACCCAGAAGGCATACCGGATCAGCAGGTTGCAGCCTTCCAGGCTGTGTGCGCAGAGCTGCTGATGGACACTGAGGCACAGCAACTTTGAGTGTTTAACCTCTACGGCACTCACTTGCTGTGGAAGACACGTACCCGCCAGATGACACACTCCTCTGACAAAGGGAAAAGGCACAAATACAGGCACAGAAGACTTTCAGAAGCATGGGACAGGGTCCTTGGCAGCCCCTACTCTTCTGGGCAATTCTCTCACAGACTCTAGAGTCTTCTCCACTAGTTTCATGTAGAAAGGCCAGCAAGTAGGAGATCACACTAGACTGGGCTTAAGTACAGGCAGTGACATCCCCGAGACCAGGCCTCAGAGAAACAAAACTACACACCACAGTACACACGCACACTCACACTCCCCTCACTTTACAGGGCTGTGACTACTCCCAGACTGCCAATGGTAGTGGACAAGTGCCTAAGCCTGTCTGGAACAAAGGTAAAGAGAGACTAAGCTAGCACACAACACACCCTGCAAATCACGTGCGTGAGAACAACAGCTAATACCTTATCTCTATGGACCATCCCTACAGGAACCCTAACACAGGAAAGTGCTGTTGCTACAAGCAGAGAATGTGGCTTCAGATGATGAAAAAAACTGCCATGATGTCCAGAACTCCACCTTACTGATGGAAACACATCCTGATGAAATATCTAAAAGCAATCTAAAACACACACAGAAGAGGACACACGATCAGACATCACTTCAAGTCCTCACCTGCCCACTACTGGTCATGGAGGAGGGTGGAGGCAGACCAAACAAATTCTTGGCATAGTTCACTTTTCAAAATGAACTGGAGTGGCCCTTCTTGAGAAGCCGATTGTTAATCAGGGCGCCTGATGATGAACAACTGCAAACCTTGCGTCAGCAAGTTAAAAATGGCCTTATTGTTTCTGTGTGAGAATCACTTAGCACATGCTATATGTAGAGACTGCATTTCACGCCCCATTTAATGTAACATATTAGTGGATTCAGTCATCAAGGAGCAAGCGTCCCTTTGCCTGGCTCAGATATTGGGAGGGCGTGGGAGGGGCTCCTGGGTGCGACCAGAGAAGAGCTCAGAGGTTCCCTGACTGTGCACGAGCAGATAGTTGGCCCTCCTCACTCTACGGGCCTGTCAACAGTGTTAAGTAATTACATGCCAACCCTGCAGCAGCAAGTCTTAGCAAATCCTGAGTCTGTAAACAGAGTTACTAATTGAACCATGTGCTGTTCTTGGTCTAACTTATTTGAGATTACTCAAAAGGACCACAGCATAGCACAGCCTTCCTGAAATTATTTGACTGATTTCACTTCAGCATTAAAGATGTCAGAAACACTTAACAGCAGAAGCAGAGTGCATGCTGCCACAGGTCTCTGCAAAGATCACTATGTTAGGAACCTCTTAGGATCTCAGCCCAGGGTCCAGTATGATTCCCAGGCTGAGGACAAAAGAGCCAGCTATTTCCTGTGCTGGATTCCCTTTTTATTTAACAGTATTCATCCTAGATATTGCTACCAAGTCTCTCTCTGTAACCTGGGACCAGAAGACTCACAGGCAAGAAGGTGGTTAAGAGACCTGCATGGTTTGTGGAAGGAAGCCTGTGCACACAGAACATACAATCCTCTTGGTAAAGCAAGTACTGCAACTCGTGAATTCAACTTAACCAGGACAGAGCTCAAGGTAACAGAAGTGGTGCTCAGAGGGTGGCTTTCCGAGGGAGCTTGCAATTATATTTCCCTTTTCACCTTGACTGACAGGATGCTCGGGCGAGCCACGTTTTAAATAAGTGTGTATTATCTGATTTAATGCTCTTTCTTTAGCTTGTGTAGTGTTTTAATGAGTGCCTGAGTTACTTCCTGCGGGGAGAGGAGGAGGAGGCCCCCAGGGAGAGGAAGGTGAAGGGTATGGCTTGCCTTCCCACGGCTGAGAAGCTAGGCAGGTGGGTGGGTTGGTGAGGCCAGCCTGGGCCTGCTCTGCAGACCTGCAGTAACCAGCGGGCAGAGGACTGGGCTGTCCTAGAACCCAAGGCACGGCTCCTCAATGCCCACAGAGTGGCTGCTGAGCATCGCATCGGTCTTTTGAGTAGCTCATGGTGCTGCGAAGGGCGGGTGACAGCTCCTCAGACAATAGTTCAGAACTTATTCAGCAAAGCTTGCTATTTTTTTTCCCTTCAAAGGTTGAAGTTTGTTCTGCAGATAAAAGCAATGCCTTTGGGAAAATAACTCTAAGGTTTTCCTTCTTGACAAATGGAAGTAGCTCCGAGAATCAAGTCACCATTGTGCAGGGTTCGGTCAACTGTGGAAATAACAGGAAGGCAGGGGGAAGACAGAACTTTTAAAGAAAAAGCTCAGGGAAAAAAAATAAAATAAAAACAGGCAGCTAGACAGCCGGTGCCAATTAGTCCCCCGTACCTGAGTGCTGGCAGACCCAAAATAGTAGCCAGCTTGTTGAGGAGAGATGCGTCCATTCTGGACAGGGAGTGAACAAAGAAGGCCTGCACATCTCAGGCCCTGGCATCAGTGTGGTCGGAAAGGGCACTTTTTCCCAACCACAGATCTGTTCTTTGGCTTCAGTAAACACTTCCTGTTTCACTTAAAAAAAAAAAAAAAAACTTCCCGTGGGTGGAGAGAAAGTTAATAAAAGAAACAATATGTATTAAAAAAAAAAAAAAAGGCAAGGTGCCCAGAGTACGGCTAATGGAATTTGATGCTGGCTTTAATTTTAATGAAGAAAGTTGCCAGTAGCAACAGAACTGTCAACCGCCGCCGAGCGCCATTAATAAAGATCCAGACAACATTAGTGCCCGGCTCCAGTACAAAAGGTTCCCCTCGCTTCATGCTGTGCTAAATTGGCTGCCCAATTTTTCTTAAGTGTCCATTCTATTTAGAAGACAATTTATTAATTTTTGCCATTCATTGTCAGTTGACAGGCCATCATTTTGTAGCCCGAATTTTAGATGAAAACTAATTGAAAAGACTGGCAGTATTTATGAGGGGTATTATTTGTCAATTACAGCTGCAAATACTCCTTGCTCCCACCAACTTTGATGCCCCCCCCACTCCTCTGGGTGTGGGCACCATGACTGCTGGCATTAAAATATGAGCTGGTCTCACCCAGCTCATCAATTTCACAGGCACGGAAGAAAAGCACCTTTCCTGGGGACCCTAGGTGCTGGAAGGAGACATTGGAACTCATGACAAAGAGTACATCTGCATCACATAACAACTGCAATCACGTGCCAAACAGACTTCCCTGTGAGCTAATTCACACCCACTGCTGGCTTCATTTCCGTACAGCTGTTGGTGTAAGCACTCAAGACCTGAAGTCCAAACTCTGGTTCTGAAATAACTCCGGTCTTCCGTTCCAGTGTCTTAAACAAATCAAGGCACGGTGAACACACGTGCACATAAATATTTGCATGCACACTCACAGGCTGTGCGCATCGACCCATTAAAACGAAAACGTCATGCCTTGCTTTAAGAATGACATGCCTTTCCTTTTCAGAGGGAAATATCTGTCAAGTAAAAAGTCCTCAGAATGTTCCAGCTGAAGGGTTTAACAAGTTTATTTCCTTGAAGAGTGTTATGGGGCCAGTAAGACTGCTTGGTAAGCCTGGGTACTTGCCGCTAAAACCCGATGAGCCCAGTTCCATCCCTAGAGCTCACATTAAGGCAGAAGCAGAAAAACAACTCTGCCAGCCTCTGCCCCCCCCCCATACTATCTGATAAATAAATTAAAATGGTATGGTGCACATTTTCTATTTTTTAACAAATGCGATCTCAAACCCAATAAATGTATCCTAGGAATAACATCAACTTGCTTATCAACCAAAGACAGATCTGAGGAAATGACAACATGGTTGCGTGTGACCAAGTTAAGTGTCCTTCCTGGGATGGTGCCTTTGATGAGGTCTGATAAGGAAGAACTGCTATGCAGCCTGCATGATGTTCAATTTTCCTTTACACCAAGTTAAAGGTCAGGGCTATTAAGATGCATGTTTCCCAAAGGAGTAAGGAGAGAGAGGGGGATGGCTCTGAGCACAGGCCTGAGGGAGAGGATGGGATTCTGAGGTCATCAGGGCTGTGGTGGTGAACGTACTTACAGGCACCCAACCCAGCCAGCTGGTCCCAAAGGACTCTCTGCACTATTTTATTTTATTTATTTATTTATTTATTTATTTATTTAGGCACTCACCACTGCTCCTACTCTTCCCTTACTAGACTTGACCTTGAACCTGGAAACAAACCACTAAGGTGTTCTGCTGTGTCACTTCTGTAGGCCATGCGCATGGAGAGATGGATGGATGGATGGATGGATGGATGGGGTGTGTGTGTGTGTGTGTAGAGTCACTTTTCCTAGCTTCAGTTGTAGAGAGAGTAGAGAGCCTTCACAGACACACACACACAGACATGGGGTGGGAGGAGCTCAAGACTGCAGCGTCCCTGAGAGTATCCATTAGAAGGCAAAGGCAAACCACCTCATGTTAGTGCTCTAAAAGTCTACACCAGCATCTGGGTGGGTGTCCAAGAGTCTACTGTAGAGGGAATGCCCACTAAACATAGGTCTGTGTGTACCCTACTGTCCTGATGCCCTGTAGGTAAGCCAGAATTACTTGGGTTGTTAATGTACCATCAAGCCTGCCTTAACATGGAGTCGAGGGTAGCCCCTTACGAGGCCCCTCTTGATTCTGATCTCAAGGCACTGGAGACGACATCAGCAGTGCTTCTGGGCATTGTATCACACTGACCACATCTCGGAGTGTTGGTGTGTTTGCAGGTCATCTGGGTTAGCACTGGGCAGGGAGCACTATCTGAACATCCATTGCCTTGTGCTGTGCTGTGTGGCAACCATGTGTTCTGGGTCAGGTTTCAGACTGTGTGGGACAACGGCCCTTCTGACTTCAGCCTGTGAATTCTGGGAAGTAGTCAGCCAAGGCAGGGCCATGGTGTCCTTGGTCACTGGGACCACATTGCTACTGGATAGCAGACAGTCTATTAGGACTAGTCTCAGCAAATCTGAGCCATTTCTGGACTATGGTTTGAGGCTACTGTTGCTGAGTTTAGGGGCCTGAGTTGACATGACAGTGCACAGGGCCTGACAATGGCTCCAGTTCAATGAGATCAGAAATGATGTGGAAAGGACTTTAGGTCCTCTGAAGTGTCCTGCTGCCATGACCACGGTGACAGGGAAAATGACTGTGCCATGTCAGCGGGTGCTCCTGGAACCATCTGGTGCTTGGCGGGACGCAGCTCTGATAAGGATGATGTCAGGACTGTGAACTCAGAAATGAGAACATAGTGATGGGAAGACGCCCTGGAAGAAGACCAGGCAGTGGGGTCCTGCCAAGGGACGCCCACCATCCCCACAGCTCAGTGCGTGATCTGTGATGGATCTGGAGCCACCCAAAGAATAAGCTCCTGAGACAGCCTATGAGGGAGGAGCTTTCCAGAAAGGCTTAAAGGCAGGGCAACTCCTTTCCCCAGAGCTGGTCCCACCTTCCCCTGCCTCAGCCTAGAGAAAGAGAGGTTCAAGGGAAATGTTGCTGCCTACCCCCACTTCTTGCTGGTCAGTCTGCCAGTGCTGCTATAACCAAGCCTTTGAGGACATTAAAATCCAGGTTCTTTGGCCTTCAAACACGGACTGCGAAACAGTGACTCTCTAGGAATCCTCAGGTGGTCAGTGCCAGAGCGGGCATCCGGCCTCATGGACTGCGCAGCTGTGGGATTCTCTGACTCTCTGGCACACTGGTGGCCACTACTGGACAACCCAGCCCTTGCTGCCTAAGCCAATCTAAGTTTTCTTTATTCTATTGATTTTGTTCTTCTGGAGAATTCGACTAATAAATCAATGTACCTGTGTAAATCCAATGACACGAAGCTTGGAGAGATTAAGAGACATTCTGGAGTTCAGAGTCACTGAGTGGGAAGACTTGGCAGGACCTGGCAAAAGCTGGAGTGGCCCAGGTGACACCACTTAAGAGATATTTCCCTTGGGAAGGAGGGAAGGAAAAAGAGGGAGCCAGGTCCCAGGTCCTATGGTCAGCAGATGGGAACAGAACAGGTTTTAACAGGAAGCAGAGGTGGGGTGTGGTCTCTCTCATGCAGTATTTTCTGTGTGACCTTGAATGAGAAACTGGGCCTAAGTTTTCTGACAGGATGAGATCTGAACGTGGGGGTTTTCAGGAGGTGATCCCTGAACTCTGGAAGACAGGGGAAGGCTAAGTGTGTGGAGTTAACACCCTAATGCCAGCCATCTGGCTTCTACACTCATGTCTCAGTCATCCTGTGAGCCTGTACATCTGATTCCTTTCCCTACATGCAAAGCAAGCTCGGGATGAACTTATTTCCAGTTACCTGCTTCATTAAAAACTTAAGAGTCATTAGGTATGGCTCAATTACAGCATCTAGTGTTTCTATATTGGATACTAATGAAGACACTCTACATTTATTAGTACTTCCTGCTAATGCCAGGACTCCCCAATTAATTCTTTGCATAGCTTACGATGACTTCCAACCAGCACCCAAAAACCTAGCATGCATCCTTCCTGCCAGAGCCCACCCCTGCGAGCACTGCTTCCTCATCCCACGGCCCCAGAGGTGGAAGAGGACTTGGGGTACATTTCAGCCCTTTACTGTCAGGACCACACTTTGCTCCTGCAACCAGGCTCAAGAATATCCTTCTCTGATTGCATTTTCATTAGCATCTGAAATCAGCACCAATCATATTATTTTATCAAACATTTTAGCTTTTGAGTCCCCCAGAGAGTCACCACAAGGTCTTAAAGTGACAACTGGTTATACCAACAAAGGGAAAAAAAGCTGTGTTTTTTTTTTTTTTTTTTTTTTTTTAATGATCCCTGGATCAGAGAGCCACGTGGGGGATGGGAGGAAAGGCTCAGCTCTGGGTGCAATATCCCAGCTGTGAGGGCAGGGGGGTGGGGGGGAGGGGGTTCTCTGTACCTGCCTTGGATGCTCATTAGAAAGAACCACAAGATCATCACCATTTCTAGGTCAGAATCTGCTTGACTCAGGATCATGAGCGAACAGAGAGCCACAGGCAGACTCCTAGTAACGGGTTCTCCCTATGCTGGTATCAACTGGATTTAAATCTTGCAAGTCAGAGGGGAAACCAGAGTCTCAAGTCGCCTTTGATTTTAATGCTTTGCTTTTGAGCACTGATTGTCTCCAAAACACGCAATGCACCAATAAATGGGATTTTCCTTCTTTCTTTCTTTTAAAGAAGTTTCCTCCAAGAAGAGTGTAATCTCTCATTGATTCCACCTTTTGTGAAGAGATCGCCTGCTCTAGAAATTAAGGGGGTCTTTTGTGAGTTGCCCAACTTCTGGAGGAAGGAGCCATCTCGGGGCTCTCTCTCCTCTAACCTCTTTGTTGCAAAGTGTCAAAGGTCCATCAGAGATGCGCTGAAGTCAGGACAAACGGAGTGACCTGCCAGCTATCGGCCGGGGGATCTGCAGTCCACCTCTGTGTTAACTCCCACCGCTAATTCATCATGGCCCGGACAGCTACGCTGATTGTGGAGCCTCCCAGTACAATGTGAGGCTCGGCTGACCATCCCTCGGCCCTGGCCAGGGGGAGGGCTGATGGGCACGGGCTCCGGAGGCCCGAGATAAGTGCTGGCTGTCAGAGCAAGGACAAAGAAGGGCAGGCCCTGGGGAGAGAAAGGAGATGAAAAAAATCCTCCACAACTGCTTTATCTGATGAGGGTTATGGCTAATTAATTATAAACTCAATTACCTACCCCTTACTTCAGCAGTCTCTATTCATTAAGAGATAAAACTTGACTGGCAGCTAACTTTCTCTCACACACACTCAGTGTGCTGGCTTCAATTTATACTCACTGATACCAATTCCTAAAAAGATCAACAAAGACACCTATACCTGTCAGGCTCTTGTCAACACACAGCCTGTCTCGGGGGGGGGTTCCCCCACCTCTCTCCCCTAAACTCCTTTTCGACACCCCAGGAGGGCCCGAGTTCATGCTGGGCCCTGGCATTAGAGAGCAAATACAGAACTAGACAATAGACATTATGTGCTCATGTGCCCCGTGGTGCTACCACGCACGCCTCTGCTACATTTTAAGTCAATCATTAAATCTGGGTTCTAAATTCGGGGCGACTGACTACAGCGCTACTTCTCCTCTCCCCAACTGGAAAAGAGAAGACGAGGAGTGCTCAGGCATCTATTATTTTAAATACAAATTTCCACCGTCCCCAACTCCGGACGGGCCTGACCTCCCGCGTCAGCTCCCGCACCTGGTTTCAGAGGCAGCAGCCACAGGCCCGCTTCATCAATAGGCTCTATTCAGTGGAGGTTGTTAATCTCTCTCACCCTCTCTCCGCTTTGCCCACTTTAATGTATTTTCATGTCTATAAGTTCTTTTAATAAGCTGGGAGGGTCTGGGAGAGAAATACTTCAGGTTTCCTTACTGCTCGTCGCCAAAATTACCTCTGGCGGACTGCGGAAGAGACGAGCTAGTTGTGTGTCAAAACACTTGGCTTTATTTCTCTTCCTAACGGAGGGCCCCAGACCCTCGGGTTCAGTGTCAACTCAATTATTTTTATGGAGAGGACTCAGAAGCCTCCCTGTCACTCTCTTCTTCCGGCTCATAAGCTCCTTACCCACCCTGTTTTCCTGGGAGCTGTCCTCTGACTACAAACACACTCCAAGGTGGAGGCCATGTGAGGGGACAGGCAGAGGTGACTGACGGCCAGATCCGACCCCATGCCTCTGCCTGCCACCATGACACACTGGTTAAAGGGTAGGGGTAGAGGAGGGGTTGATGACAGGCTGGATGGAGGAGCTGGGGTGAAGCTGCCTCTGTGCTACCAGGAATTTGTGTTGCACGGTATATTCACGCTCTGAGGCCTCCAGGCCAAACCTGGGAGCTGTGGGGAGCTACTCTGCTGCTCTGGAGCAGAGGAGAGCACTGGCATCTTGGCAATGATACAGCTAAGAGGTCACGGACCCATGGGTGGAGGTCAGACTGTTCTTCCTACGGGAGTGTTGCATGTATGCGGATCCAGCCCGTCTCTGCAGGTTACTCAGGGAAACTGAGCGCAGCAGGACGTATCTGGCTCAAGGCTTGGCGCTATCACTTCCCTACTAAGTTGCCTTCAGGATGGGGACGCTGACCGAGCAGGGCACACACAGTTCTAGAGGCCACTGGAACTTGAACCTCAGGATGCACAGATCCTCTAGAATGTACCTGAGCTAAGTGGGCTGTGGGTGAGGCATGGAGCCCCCTGCCTCTATGGTGCAATCCTTGTCTGGGATGTAGAAGTCCTTACCCCACACTGTGTGGCAGCAGAAAAATGTCCAACACGAGCCCCCTTGGCAGTGTCTCCACACCCACATAACTTCTTGCAGCTTCCCAAACCAGCCAGGGTTGCAATGAGTAATTGGCTAACAAGTGCAGATACCACCAGAGAGGGACAGCAGAGACTCTCAATTGATGCACCTCACACACTGCACGAAGCTGGTGACTCACAAGAGCTGGTACCCAAGGAAACCAGGTCAGGCGTCACCCCTGGAAGGTGACAAAGGACTTGAGAGCTGCTACTAATTTGCAAAACCAGATTAGTAAGAAAAAGGCCTTTAGTCACCCAGGGAACTTGACATTTCTATCAGACTTGTGTTTTAGAAAGCCAAGAGTACCTCCCCGTGGGGAGTGGTTTTTCCATGCAGGGTAAGAACATGCAGCCCTCTCATGTGCCCAGCTGCCCCTAGTCACGCTTCGCACGGCCTTGCACAGTTACCATTCCGCTGTCTTCTTGTCTACTGTGAACTGTAGCAGCCTGGGGGCGGGGATGCAGGAAGAAAGGTCAGATACAGTCACAGGTGAGCAGAGGGCTAAGCCATCTGGGGACATGTTCTTTCCTGTCTCTGGCCTCCGCCACAGAGGAAAAGGGAGTGGAGGAGCCATAGGGAGGAGTGAGAGCAGTGGGACAAGAGAGGGTCATGGTGGAGGAAGAGGAGAAGCAGAGCAGGGTATGCAGTGAGAACAGGTCCTCTGCATGCCTGGTGACTGCCATCTTCCTCCATCGGGAGCCAGGTGGGGAGAAGGTGAAGCCGAGATTCGTCATTGAAAGGAGGATCGGCTTGGTGGCTGAGAGAAACAGAGAGCAGCCAAGCAAGGGGTGTGGTGAGCCTCAGAGCTCTGATACCTGCAGTTAGGTCTTTCTCTTGTGTGGTACACACAGCTGAGAGGATGAGAAAGGAGATGAGGCTTTCATTCTCCCTGGACATCCTCCAGGGCTGTACACAGGAAAGCTGAGGTACACTCAAACCAAACATGGGAGGAAAGAAGGCTAAGCGCACACTGGGCTGTTCACAGCAGCATCGCTGGAATTGGGGAGCCGCCCTCCAACCTGAGCTGCCATGATAAATACTTGGAGAGACATTCCGAAACAAACCAGTTAATTATAGTCCCATGTGCAGCCATGATGGGCCCTTGTCGGCCAATAGAGGGAAGCCATTTGCAACTTTCCTTAGGAAATTATATTCTGAATCCTTCACGAGGTGGACCTCGTCCTTTTCTGAGAAAACGATGGCGGTCTTTAGTATTCACTGGCGTAATTAGGACTGCAGTTAATTTCATTAAATTCTCTTGCTGCTAAATGAAGCAGATTATGAGACATCTTTTATTGCAAGGCGTGAAATTACAGCCTGTCAGCTGCCAATGGTGGGGTGAAACTAATGAATTACAGGGTAAATAACACCAGAATTAACCAGCCAATTTAACACAGCACCATGGAACAAAGTCATTTTTACTTGGGAGCTTTAAGAAACAACACGGACAGGACACGGATAGAATACAGGGGTGAACAGGAAGTGGGTGCAGCGAGCCAGAGGTAGGAAGAAGAGGAGGAGAAGGAAGTAGAAGATGCTATGGTTGCAACCCCTTAGACCCTTCTGACATTGCCAAAGTATTCAGAGCCCCCGACAAAAGCGGGCAAAAAGGACTTTCAGGCAGGGGAACAAAGTTGAGGAACTGACTGATCTAGGAGAAGCTCTAAGGGAAATCTTATCTGGACACTGGATGCAAACTGCATCTCAACAAACAACAGTGGAGCTTGGACAAAGCGAACGCATCATACATGTTGCCTTCTACTTGAGCTAAGTGGTGTCTTCTTCAGAGACACGGTCTCATCAGAGGTTTCACAGTCAGAAGTTTCAAGGTAAATTATTACCTTTTTGACGAGCACAGATTCTTGTGGTAACAGTCAATCTCCCTATTCCTTCAAGCCCCACTTCTGATGCTGAACAGACTCTAGATCTACCGGAGTAAGAAGCCACCCGCTCCTGAGTGTAAGACACTTGCCACTCAGTTGGTCAGATACCATCATGGTACTGTGCTAGGCAAGAGACACACACAGGTGATGTGGGCCATCCCCCTGAAGAGGTGGATGCTGGAAGGCAGCCTGAAAGGTACACACATTCGGCTTAGTGGTAGTACATGGGATGCTGGAGGCACCAGCCAATGGTCCTTGGCTCACACTCATGGTGGGGAAGGCTGAAGCAAGCTACGGCTTGTGTAGGACTCTTGTGCAGCTTGTGGAAGGCCTGATGGAGAAGAAGTTTATGAAGCAGGTCCACACAACATTATAACCACCCATGAGTCTGTGCCAATGGCATGTGCTTACAGAATTGTCTGCAGCGCACGTTATGCCAAAGGATTTTAATATGTTCTCTACCTCACTGACTGGCCCTTGAAGACGACTGACATCATAAGTCTATCTCCTACAATGTATGCTGGAGACAAGACTACCTGGTGAGGACCCTGCATTCTCAGAGCAGGGCTTGGGTCAGCCGATGTCTAGTCATAACCACAACTCCTGTGTGGGTCTACAGAATCGCTATCAGGGTGGACACACATAGGAAGACAGGGTTTTGGCATCTACAGGCAGAAACAAGGGCAGATGGTAGCTCTTTCAGGGAAACAGCAGCCGAACTGCACTTGAGTGATGAGGACTCAAAATATTGAGAATTCTTCTTGTTTGATAAAATGACACCGATTAAATTACTCTGGCTAAAACAGTTTTACGATAAACTTGATTCATTTTAACCCTGTCATATCTTTTCAAAGATGTAATTTTCTATACAAAATGAACTTGGGGCTAAATAATTTATGAAGTGCTTCCCATTACTTACGAGTCCAACAGAGAGTGTGTACACTGCTCCAGCATCATTCTCACTGGGAGCCATTTTTCTTTGGGACCCAAACTGAAAACGAGGGCTGTGCAAAGGCAGGAGCCTTCTGCGTTTTAGGATGGCACGGAGAGACAGACGAGCCATGCTTCACACAGACACCCACCTACAGGCATTTGAAGACCCACTTTCTTTCCTAAAGCAAGTTCTTTCCCCAACACCACACCTTTCTTTCCCCTTCCATTCACAGCCTGTCAGTCTGCTCCGCCTTTAAACCTCTACTCAAATGCAGAGTCCCACATCCGTGGTTCCCACCGCTGTGTCTGCAGCAGGGGTCAGCACTCGGCTCTGCAGCTGACCTGAGAAGCACTAATGAGGCAGGGTCTCAACCTCAACCTCGAGTAGGAGGAGGGAAAGGCCCTTTTTAGGATGGAAGAGAAGACACATACAAACATGTGCTCCAGGTTGGGATCCAAGGACTCTCTACTTTTACAACAGAAAAGGGTATTGTTTATAAATGACTTGCTTCTATCCCAAATTGTCTTCATCTTCCGAGTCCCTGATTCATGTTCGCAAGAACTGGCAAGCACGCTTCTTTTGAACTTAATGGTTTGTGTAAAGAAAGTGAGCAGACCAGTAGCCCTTCCTCACCTGAGCACTGTACCGATGTAAAGACGCATTCGTGCTCATGACCCATGGTCAAGTGAATGGCTCAAAGCTACTAAACAAAAGACTAGAAAAACAAATTTTAAGATTTACATTATAAATTCTGAAAGTGTGATAAAGTCTCATGCTATCCTGCCTCATCTATCCTGGGCTGTCAATCTCCTCACTTGCTCTAGAGTGTCTAAATTGTATACCCTACTCACCCATTAGATGCTTCTGAACCAGCCTGATTATCAAATCAATTGTTATAGTATCAGAGCACTTTATTTTCTCATGGATGGTTTCAAAACACAGAAGCAATGGCAGACAAGAGGCGTCCTACAGACAGCAGGTTAACTCTGGTGCTAAACTGTAGCACTGGAGGGTGATAGGAGGATGGATGGATGGATAAGTGGGTGGGTAGGAGGGTAATAGACAGATGAGGGGTTGGTACTATCCACAGCTTTACGAGTTCACTATGAGCCTTGACACACATCTCTCTCTGATAAAGGTGAGCTGCTGTACAATCACAATAAAATATAGAACACGTTATAGGGAGATATTAAAAGTAGCTACAGAGAAATTTCTAGAAAAGTCACATATTTTTGCCCTACTGGAGTTGGCATGCTTGGGGTCTTGCAAACTATTGCTATGCTGATGGTTCACAAGAAGGACTTGCCAGGATCCTGCCTGCTGCTGTTATAAAACCTGAGGGCACAGCATAGAAGCAGAAGCAGGAGGCAGAACACAGTAGCAGCCCCAGGCACAGGCTTCTGAGGCCTCTGGAAGTGAGTCACACACGACACACCTGTTTCTCTAGCAGCCAATGGCACCAGCAAAGATGTCTACCAGGGAAGCTCATTATATCTGGAGGCCTGGGGTGTTTCTAGGCTTGTTACATAGGTATCCTGTGCCCAGAACATACCCAGCTTTCAGACTACCAAAGGCACAGCAGGATTATTCTTTGTGTAGGGAACAGTGGGACACTTCCTGGCCAATGAACCAAGTTCCCAGAGGCTGTCCAGGGACAACTTGCAAGCAAGCCCTTCCCAAGGACAGCAGTTTCTGGCAAAGAGAGGTAAGTGGGCATCAGATAAGAGCATTCTAGCGAAAGCAAGAATGGGTGGTGTAATTCACGGGACTCAGGAGCACCAAGGGTACCAGAGACAGGGAAGAAGAGAAGCAGGAGCTGGATGTAGGTTTCAAGCTTCATCTGGAGGCCACAGTGAACCTGGTACAGGTTTCATCTCCACAGCTGCATTAAATAGTAAATAGAAAGGCATCTATGGGGCAGGGAAGGCTGTAGACCGAAGGCCATGTACAGTCAGGAGGCCTCAACACATCCAGGCAGAGGAAGGGCTAAGCTAGTTGGCATTCAGAGCAGCTTCCTGAAGGGGCAGCAATGAGACAAGGTCTGGGAAAAGGGAAAAGGGAAAAAGGAAAAGGGTGATGGAGGAGAATGCTGGGTATGATCACAGCCGGTCACAGGGGGACTTGGGTAGCCTACTGACAGTACTTAGCTGATCAATCATGGAAAGGCTGGAATGCCTACCATCAGCTGTCAATAGGCCAAGGCATGCTGGCTAGTTCTATGTCAACCTGACACAAAGTAGATTCAGCTAAGGAATCCCAATTGAGAAAATGCCTTCTTCATAAGACTGGCTTGTGAGCAAGCCTATAGGGAAGTTTCTTAATTTGTGATCAAGGCCCAACCCACTGTAGGTGGGGCCATTTCTGGGCAGGTGGCACCTCTCCGTGGCTTCTGCTTTAGTTCCTGCCTCCAGGTTCCTGCCTTGTTTGAATTCCTGCCTCGACTTCCCTTAGTAACCTGGAATTCAGGATGGACTGGAAACTGAGGTAGGAGGACAGAGTTATAGCCCATGCATAGGAGCTGTGAGGGCAGCTGACTTACAGAAGATGCAGCTAGGAAGACATCGTATGAGCCACAGTCTGTCATGGACAGACAACCAAAAGAGGGTCTCCAACTGAAGAGACTTCCCATTAGTGAAGAAAAGACACAACAGCCACTTAGAAGCTAAGGATTCATTTGTGGCCCATGGCCATGTTCTAGGAGGGATGTTACAAGCACAGAGCCAGATTCTATATGCTGCTTCTGACCTATACAGTGCAAGGAACCTGTACTCCCTGGACAACAAACCCAAGTGGCTCTAGAAAGAGGAGACAGGTCTGAAATGAGACACCTCTGATTCAGGGTAGAGAGGAAGTCCCCAGGTATACTGTCTGGAGCTGGACAGGATGACAGTAAGGAGGAAGCAGCAGCAGCAGCAGGAGCACAAGAACACTTCAGAACTGAGAGGGAACTTCATGTCCTCAGCTGCAGAGCTCAGAGAGCTATGGTATGATGTTGAAGGAACAACAAAATGTCCCGCATTGATACAGGGCATGGTCCTACAAAGCAAGCTGGGTTCCAGACTTTGATTCTGAAGGCAGAGGGTACAGAGATGCTGGGGGCAGGGCTCTTTAGAAGAATGGGGGTCAGGGGGCGTGGAGGGAGAGAGGCAGCAAGGAGAGAAAAGGAACCTTCCAGCAGGAAAAGGGTCCATGGAGGGCTGTGTAAGCAACTGGAGTTCGTCTTCCTTAGACCTGCCTTCCAACAGGAGAGGGGTCAGTGGGCTTAGGGCATGGAGAGGTGAGAAGTGCCAAGTGTCCTCAGAGCCCATCATGGCACTTGGACTCGATGGGTGCTGCTGTGCCAAACCAAGAGTGTTGGCACCAGCCCTCACACAGTTCTATTTAGTTTTAACACCTGTATCATTAATTTACTTACTATTTTGTCAATGCATGAAGACATGCTGAATTTATGGAAGTGACTAAGGCAGGAGCCCACAGGGAGGCTGCATGTGTGTGTTTTTTTCTGTCCTTCCCAGAAGAATACCTTCCATGTTGACATCTTGAAAGGCAATGGGTTGCATAAGAGCCAACTATATTGAGATCTGCTCCCTAAAATATAAGAAACCTCTGTGGTCGAGGAACAGAGACTTCATTAGGAGACACTGAGATACATGGGCAGATCCAGTACCCACCATACCGCTGAGTAATAAGTAAAAGCCATCAGTTACAACACAACCAAAGGATGATGGGAAATGGCTGGGATCTGGAAGGTGACCAGGTCACAGGTTCTGCTAAGCCTATGTGCTTATCTGAAGGCACTGTGGAATTTCTGGCTAATCAGTTTCCCCAAGCTACTTATGGCTCCCTGCATTCTACCTCCAGAGTCTTGGTGAGGAGCACCTGATCTGATTGATTATTCCAGACCATGCCATCCATTGCCGAAACAGCAGAGCAAACATTGTTTGTGACTGTGACCCTGGTGCCCTTGAATATGTGGGTTAGGCTCTGAAATAAGGACATGAAGAAGAGGTAAAGGCCAGCACTAGTGGATGTAGGGGACAGGGAGAAGAAAGGGGACCACAGAGGTAGTGTTTCCAATGACAAGGCGAGGACTTCTGTGTAAGTGGCACCTCACATCAGACAGAATACAGTGATCCCCGTACCAAAAGGACGTGGCCATGAGATGTCAGTATGCAGACTCTTAAGTCACTGCTAAAAGACTCTACTGTGTGGGGGGCAAACTTGGAGAGCTAGTGAATAGTGAAGAGAGCAACGGGTACAGAGGCTTGGGGTAAATAGGATTTCAAGAAGAAATGATATTTAGGCGAGACGTCAGGAAGGGATTTATACTTAAAAATCATTTATTATTTCAGCCAGAAGATGGCAGAAACTCAGCAGTATCGGGAAGGAACAAGACCTTGGTGGAGAAAAGAGAATGCCGGATGTGCATAAAGTCCTTGAGAGGTGCTGGGAGTTCTTATTCATCACCAAATAAGCTACTTACTATCTTAGACGTTCCCTAGCCTGTTGGTCACTATGCCAGTGGCGTTACCTAGCATCTTCCGGACCTCCCTGCCCACTCTTCATTAGGGTGGACTTCCCAGTACTGTCTTCCTGGTTTCCTTCAATTCTCCATTGCTCTAATGACACAAATGAAGACATGCTTTTAGTCTCTTTCCTATTTCATGTTTCTCTCTTTTCCTTAGGAAAAAAAAAAGGCAGATCTTTCCTCCTCCTCCTCCTCCTCAGTATCAATCTCTCCATTTCCTTAGATAGGGATTTCAAATTTCTTATCTTTGAGTATGTGTGCATGTGCACACTTGTGCACATGTGTGCTGGTATATGTATACATGTATGTCACATGTATCTGGAAGTCAGAAGTCAATCCTGGGTGCACACATGAGGAGGCCAGAAGAATCTCCTTCTATCTTATGTGGGCTTCAGGGACTAAGCCTGGTCCATTAGGCTTGTGTGACAAGCAGTTTACTGTCTGAGCCATCTCTCTGGTCCCAGCCAAGCTTATTGGCTTTTTAGTAGGGTCTTTCTCTGAGCTGAGAGTTTGCCCATTCAGCTACAGTAACTGACTAGGCAGCCCTAGGGATGTTCCTGTCTCCATCTCTAGTGGATTATAGGAGGGTACCACTGTACCCAGTTTTTACTGTGAATACTAGGGCTGCAACTCCTATTCTCGTGCATGTGTGAGACTGAGCCATCTCACGTCCCCTGCCTCCGTGGTGCTTCTTCAATGGACCACAGCCATTACATGTAGCACCCTGATTATACCGACTTCTCAGTTTCTCCCTGGGATCCTGCCCCTCTGGCCCAGCCACCATGATGATTTGACCACACCTGGTTATGATCTACTAGGAACCATGACTGTTGAGTTCCAACCTTCACCCTGCAGACTTTGAGAAAGATAAAGAAGAACAAACAGGAAACCAAGGAGACCAAGAATGAAGATGAGATTAGAAGTGACAGTCTGCACCTGAAAAGGAGACGAGGTGCCCCAGGGACCCTCCTATTTCTACCTCTCTCCCCACCTCAACGTTCCTCAGTCTTGTCTTCTAAACAGTCACCGCAATGGTCGAATCCACCAGATTGCTGCAGGACAGCCATGCACCATCCTGTCAGCCTGGTTAGGCTGTTGAGAGGCCTCAAACTGCCCCAATCACAATACAGGCTGATTACAAACATTCTTCTCAAATGTTTTGAATACACAGCTAATACACTCTTAGCTGGAGAATTATTTTGCCCATAAATTATTTCAGATTTTAATTTTCCCCCTTTCTGGTTATGTTGCCTCCCTCCACTGACTTTCTCATTTCAGGGGAAGTTCATAATTCTTTCTAAGTTTCTCTCACCCTGTGCTGGTGACATCTATTTCTGGGTGGAAATCAAGCTACAGAAATGTCTTTCAATGGTAATAATCTGAAAATAAGGAACCATTTCACATAAGAAGTGGCAGAGACCTCTCTCCCTTCCTTAAAAGTCCCAGGAAGGAGGCAGCAGCAGTCCTGATAAAACGTTTGCCTCCAGGAGGGGCTCTCATGGGGCAGCAGACCAAGGGTAGGGTCCTCACAGAAGGGAACACCTGAAAGTAGAGTCAGAGGAGCGTTCTTATGGGGAGGGGACCTTACAGCAGGGGCCCCATGGAGGCAGACATGAAGCAGCATTCCCACAGGAAAAGCCAGGCTCAGACCTGGGATTCGTCATTCTTTTTTTTTTTTTATGTGTGCACGAGTGTGTGTGTGTGTGTGCTCTCGTGTGCACGCAGGGGGAGCAGGGGGGAAGGGAATGGGAGGGGGTGGCGGGGGAGTCAAGCATACAGTGTTTATTTGCAGGTCAAATGACAACATTTGGGAGCTGGTTCCATTGCATGGGTTCTGGAGCTGGAACTCAGGTCATCAGGCTTGGTGGCCAGCACCTTACCCATTAAACCAACTCAGCTGCTCTTAGAGCAGGGGTTCTCTTGTGTCTCTCTGTATGTGCTAAGTAGATTCACAGCAGGGGGTCTCACAGAAGAGGCACTCTGACAGGTCTCAAGGGCTGCAGACACACTAGGACACAGCCACAGAACCTGTACCTGGCTTCTCTAGGACAGTTTTGACTTTTCAAACTCTTCAGGTTGTTCTGTGACCACCTTAGAGAAAACTTAAGAGGACTGCCAGCCCCTCCCCAGGCTGAATGACCACCAACTGCAGTCTACCTAGTACGTATGCACACACACATCTCAAAGATGAGAAGGGCAAGTCCAAGGCTTTGTAGTCAGTCCCCTGTGAGACGCTTAAATAGACAAGAGCAAACATTTTATTTCAAACCTAGGCTGTTATTTGTAAGCTTGTTTCCATTAAAAACTGCTTTCAAGTAAACATAGGCTAGTCTCCCGGGAACGGAAAACACCACAGTGTGTCTTCTGACATTTAGAGTTCTCATGTGAAATATATAATATGGCTGATTGTTAAATATGGAGACAGCTACATGTTGCCTCCTGAATAAATCCCACATGCATCCCAGTTGGTTGGGGCGGGGTGAGGGTGGGCGTGACTTCATGTTTCAAAGTAATCCCTAAGGGGCAACATTGAAACCAGAAAGTCTTAGAAAGTGGACTGTCACCTAATGTCCCAAAGTCTCCTTCTGACTCAGGCTTTGTTCAGGAAGCCTGAATCGGTTCTGTTCTAAGAGAAAAGCTTTGGCTTCTTACGTGTCAGCCAGGAAACACAGTCGATCCTAGACACGGTGGACAGGCAGGCACACAGTACTGGAATGAATGCCCTTTTCAGGCTCCTGGAGCAATTTTGCTGAGGCCCGACCCAGGCAGGCCGCAGCTTCTGAGCCAGTCCTGACCCTCCTTGCAGGTTATAGGTTGTTCTTAAAGCTGAGCCAACCTCTCTCTAATCTGTTTCTTCTCTGCCAGCGCACACATCAGAAGAAGCTGGCTTCATGGCTCTGAAGTTCACTCTCTACAGTATTTAGGGGCAAACCACTTTGATTTCACTAAATTTTCCCTCCCTCCTGGGGAGGAACATGTACTTCAGAGAGCATGGCTTCCAGCCATCCTGTTGCATGGAATGTTCTGGCATATGACTTAAAAACATCTTGAATGCAAATATTTACAAGACCAGCCTGTTTTCAGTCAACAGTAGCATTAATTACATTCGTCAGATGGCTCAGCTGTCAACTGAATGTGCTAATTGTGTGGAAGTTAGCTTTGTAAACTAACTCCCCATCCCCCCACGTGCTTCCGTTGTGCCTGCATTCCGTGGCCTACTGCTCTTTGCCTGTGCTTACATTTTTCACACTTACCTACAATTAAGAAAACGTCACTGATGAGAAAATTCAGCATGCCCAGTCACTAGTGTCTCTATAGGTACAACACAGTCTTGCCTCCTACTTACAGGATGAGTGCACAATGGGAGTGCTGTTTACTGAGCTACTATTTCTGCCACCTGTGTCATGTCATGGGTTATCTTCTTATCCCATCTGACAAAACTAGAGATGAAAGCCTCTCTCTCACTATTACCTTATGACTTGAGGTTTCGGCAAGCTCTGATGGTCAGCGAAAGGGTCAGAGCTACAAAATCCCATTCCATAACTCTTTATAACCAGCACCCATGACCTTCCAAGCAACTCAAGGGTCAAGGCTCATGTCAAGGCCATGTATTTTGATCTTTCAGTAAGGATCTCACCTCTAAATATAGCCAGCTCAGCTGCTCTTCACCTACTGAACTTGAGTTGCTCTCAAGACTCTTGGGCTACGCTCTGGCTTGCCTCTTGTCTGAGCACCAACCAGGAGCAAAGCACGCATATGGGATATATTCTCTCTCGCTTTGTGCTAGCCTAGATGCCTGGTGCTGCTGGATACAGACAGCTCTCAGGCAGGAGGGCCTGCTATTGTTTTTCCCTTGTGGTCTCAGGTCAAGTGAGGCCTGATCATTTGAAACCCTCCATTTGAGTGAGTTTGGGGAAAGATTTGTCCTTAAAGGCAACACCTGACCTTGTATTTCTCATGAAAGGCTTGCCGTGTACAGGTTGAGACACTGGCTTGGCATTAAATGTTCACCAGAACTTCAGTGACAGAGTGACCCTGAGTGCTGCTGCCATGCTATCTCTGGAAGAGGTTTTCCTTAGGAGCTGGGGATGTTTCCCAGGGGACAGTATTTTGGGAGTTGTATCCTGCTGGGTTCCATGGGACTGACTAACCTGCCGGAGCTCCAGACTGCTTGCTGCACCTCTCTAATCTGACTAGTGCTCAAGCTACACTGCTTTTGACCACTGCGCCTTTACTGAAGAATTAAGGTAACAGAGACCGTATAACGATATTTACAGTGTTGAAAGTTTGCTCCATTCAGAAACCGGCTAAAGGGCTTTAGATGCTGGCTGTTCAGTTTACTCTTCTGATTGCTTTGCTGCTATGTAAATCAATTTGTTAATGTTCCTTACAAAATGCATGAGCCAGTTATACTGACAAACACACAAAGCTCATTCGTAATTAGCAGTTAATTAGTACGAAGGAACAGATGCTGCTGGAGATTCAGCAGGCGAACAGGTTCTGTAAACAATGCTTATAAATCTAAATGAATTTATTAACCACAATACGACTGTCAACATTTTTTTGGCAACCATACAAAATATGGCGGAATCCCCAAAATGTCTTCACAACATATTAATAATCGTGGTGACAGCCGAGCCATTCCCGCCAGTGGCGAGCTGTTCTCGACTGCCTTCTTTGCCTCACTGAGAGGCAGCAGAAGCGTCATTACTTCCCACCTTAATCTACACATGCTGATTAACACGCGGTGTGAATGGCATTCAACTCAACAGGAGCTCTCTGCGATGGAGGCAGTGCACAGCAGAAGGGTGCATGTAACACACTGAGGGTGCTCTCGAAACCCATTGTCTGGGGAGGGTCAAAGGTGCACCCATCTCCTGAAAAGGTCACCTGAGCTAACAAGTAGACAAGGTGCTAAAAGGGACTCCCATCTACGGGCAAGGGGGTATTCTGCTTCCTGACTGTGGATATAATGTGACCAAATCTCAAGCTCTTGCCGCCGGGCCTTCGAGGCAAAATGGACTGTACCCCCAAAACTGTAAACCAGTGAAGACCTACCTTAAGTTCTTTTCATCTGAGATTTTGTCCCTTGGCTTTGTGCGGATACTTCTAGAAAGGAAACATGCTAGAGTGTGATGTGCACCTGGAGGCTGCTGTGTGACTGCGGAGGGCAGACATGAGCAGGAGGAAAGGGCAGTGTGCAGCAGACAGCAGGGAACACAAGGTTACAGTGACTCACCCTGATCTAACTCTTGAAAGTCACTACTGTCCAGTGGTGATGATTACGTAGATTAGTGATGCTACGGCGACGAGTCTGGAATTTTCCCCCAACAGAGTCCGTTCCGCTTGCTTAGAGCTCTAAGAAGGGCTGGGCTGTCCCTGCAGCCCAGAGCTCTGTCCTCCAGCACTGGTAGGAGATGGAGCCTATTCGCTGCACAAGTTCCCAGGAGGTGCAAGGCTTCCTGCCACACTGGCTTTCTCTCCAGCTGCCTTTCTGATTGCAGAGCCTCTCCTCCTTGGGTGACCTTTTATTTAAATGACATTTTCCTATCCTCTCATGGGGACCTCCTTCATAATAGTCTGCTAGATGAATAATTGACAAAAATGGAGGCCAACTCCAGCATAAGGTGCCCCAAATATGACATTCCAGATAAAATATTTTCTCAAGGCAGGCTTGAATGTGTGAATTAAGTGTTATAATTACGAGCTAGGCTGCAGAGAATAGGGGAACTCTGCCCTTCTGACACATGGTGACTTAGTATACTCAGCAAGGTTAGGCAGCCAGGGAAGCCTGAGAAGGCAGCCAGTTACTGTGCAGGCTGGGTGGAAGGGAGGTGTGTGGAGATAATTCGCATTGATAATCTATCCCCGTGTTTTTGTCTGGCCCTGCTTTGTCCTTAGGAACTAAAGTCTTGAACCACATATGAGACAGTGAACAGTTCTCTTCTCTGTATCTGTAGGTAAGAGTGAGGTGACCTGGGATCTTTCTTTTTCCCACAGAGCTCTAGGATGGGAGTCCTACTAACTGCAGCTGAAGCAAGGCAAGCGGAGGTCACTGTGAGCGTGCCTTTAGTCTGCAGTCTCCACCACGCTCAGACAACCGATGCAAGCTGGAAGCGTAACTGTGGAGCCAGAGTTATGACCACGAGACTTTCAAAGTGTTAGCCCCAGACAACAAGCAGGCCGAACAATCATGGCTGCCAGTAGCACTTACACAAAAAAGCAGGGCAGCCGAGTGAGGACCAGGGACACTGAACTAATAACCCACAGGAGAGCCGCTAGAACACAGGCAGAGGAATGCATGGGATGTAACTAGTGTGCCTTGCCGGGTGTCGCACTTGCAAAGTGCACTTCGACATACACTACTGTTCATTCACTGTTTCAGGAACCAAGACCTCATGCCTGGAACAGGACTTACTATGGTGTAGAAGTCAGAAGATGGCAACAGGGAGTACTTTGAGGAGAAGCTAGGTGTGATGGACAATGAACAGACCCTTGGTGTTCCCTCAGTGCTGATACACAGCTCACCCTGTACCCAGAAGCCTGCTTGCCGGCCCCACCCTGCCAGTGACTGTCTTAAAGCCACCTACCATGTGATTCTTGTGATCCACCTAAACATCAGCTGCTCCGGGTCTCATCTCATCATGCAAGCTCAGAGGTATTGGTAATATGGGAATCAGCTGCCCTTTGCCCGGGAAAGAGGAGGGGAGTTACCTTCTCCTAGGCTCTCTCCTCTCTCCTCCAGTTCTTAATACCTAACCATCCACCCACAGTATTTCTACAGATGACCACCTGTTTTCCTGTCCACAGGCTGGGCCCCTCCCCTGGGCCCAGCAGAGCTGGTGTGCACATGGTCTCTCCAGTCAGCAAAAACGGAAGTCAGTATACTCTGTTCACTGCCAATTACAGAGATTAGCACTGACCCAGGAAAGGTAGCATGGTAATGTATGATGAATGTTGTACATTCCTGAATGCTCATCAACTGGAATTAACTTTAAACACCTGTAATATGTAATTTATGGCACATGTCACCCACCCTGAGGTCCTGGGCAATTCAACCATCAAGAGTTGAGGAAGCACTCACTCACAAAGTTTTAAAACATCATAAAAATGGCTGCCACTGACTCCTCCACCAAACAGTAAGGAAAAGTGGTGGTAAAATATTACAGACCAAACTGAGCCAGCCTGAGATTAGAATGAAAGGGGACATCCGTAAATGTCCACGTGGAGGATCACTGGCTGTGGGAAGGAGCCCAGCAGCCACAGACCAGGGGAGGTGCTTACAGATGACACAGCCATGAGGACACATCACCCAAAACATACCACAGATGATGAGAATCAGCAGCAAAGCAAACAACTCAAATTCCAAATGGGCACCAGACTGGAACAGACCCCACCAACGAGCATGCGAAGGCGAGGAGGCCGGCCTTGGACGCTCAGCACTCTACACTGGGAATCCACAGCTGTGCAGCCAAGTGCCAGGTCTGAGCCTGGCAAGTGCTGACAAGCAAGCAGGACAACAGGAATCTGTGCTTTTGTGAGGGAAACGCAGGACAGTGTGGCCACTCTGGAACACAGTTTGACAGTTTCTTACAAAACTGAAAGTCCTTCCCCATACAACCTGGCAGTCAGGCTCCTTGGTACATGCCGATATGCTGAGAATGAAGATCCACAGAAAACTGTGGACATAGACGCTGAAAATCTGCCTTAATCACCACTGTCCAAATGTAGAACCCTAGAGGACCTTCTACAAGGCACATGGACACTTGTGGCAGACTCTGACTACAGTGTGTTAACAAGCACTAAGGAGAAAAAGGCATGGTCACTCCAACCATCTTAAAAGAACTTTTAAGTGTGTGTGTGTGTGTGTGAATGCTATGTGCCCTAGATTAATTTCTGAGGCTATGATTAAATGCTCTAGGAAAAAGGCAACTCACTGGATAAATGGGTTAATTTCGGCTCACAGTTCCACATTACAGTCCACCACTGTGGGGAAATCAGGACAAGAACACCAAGCAGCTCCTCACATTACATCTTGTCAAGAGAAGAGAGAAAGGAATCTTTCATGCTCTCCTGCTTGCTTATGTGAATGGCTTCAGCTGTTATCCCTACCCAGGATTGCCTTCCTAGGGAATGATGCCACCCACAGTGGGCAGTCTTTCCTACACCAATCAACTTAAGACAAACTTCATACACATGCCCACAGGCCAACCCAGTGTACACAATCCCTCACTAAACTCTTCCCACTTGACTTCAGGTTATGTCAGTTGAAAATGAAAGCTAACCAGCACAGCATCTTAAAAGGTTACTAGTGAGAACCCAACTATATGATACTGTGTTTTCCAAAAGGCAAATGACCAGTGGGACCTGGGAATGGAGGAGAGTGGACTGAATAGGTAGAAGGTTCCAGAACCTTTGAGGCATACCACATTGTAATTACTTGGAACGATGATACAGTGTTAGTGTATACTCTTGGTATATGTTTGTCCAAACCTATACAATGCACTATACCAGGAGTCAGTCCTCATGTGGAGTCTGGACAATGTTGAGTCTTGTGTGACCACAATTTGTATGAAGTATATCATCAAGAATCTTCCCACCATAAGACATGTTTGGGAGATACTCACTAGGACAATGGTGACAGACCTGGGGTTGAACCTTCCTCAAAGAACCCTGCATCCTCCAAGACCACTTCTCTCAGAGAAAATTCTGAGCCCACAGAAGCCCATGAGATCCCACACTGGATTCTTCAGCCCATGATGGCTTCTTTCAAAACTTGCTGTTTGTCGAGGAAAGAACAAACTTTATCTGAAGTTTTTTGGGTTACCAGACAGCTGACAGAATGTTATAAAAGGAAAACAGCAGATCATTCAGTCCAAAGCCTTCCTGCACCAGGCTTGCTTTGACCTGGGGAGGGACAGTGCCACTGTGGACAAACACAAGAGGCTCTCGGAGGTTACCACAGAGCAAATAAAGCCTCAGCCTGGTAAATACTTAAGTGGCCCTTTAAATATGACAGACTTACTGATAAGTACACTGAGAATCAAGGGCAGCCATGATGATTTTGGGTCAGCCCACCTACTGACATGGAGACTCCTATATAGAGCCAAGTTCTTCCACATCTATATCTTCAGTGGTCCCAACCCATCTGTCTTCATGCTCTTTCTCTGTCTTAATCCCAATAGCCGTCCACTGGACCCTGTAGATGGCCCCCCAACCTGCAACAGCTCAAATCAAAGTATTCAGGTCTATTCTAGAATAAATATGGTGCACGCTCAATAGAAATGGCACTTTGGGAGCCTGTTCCTAGAGTTTGCAGCAGGGGTGACAGTTATTGGTACGTCCTTGTCCAAGAATGGTCTTCTAATATGGAGGAAGATTTTCTCTTCAGTCAAGGATGCAGTCTGGGGAAGAACACACACACACAGTGTGGAAGGAACAGGGAGACACCTAGATGGCCAGATAGACAAATTGACCCTGTCCATCAATGAGGTGACAGACATTGTAGTCACGGAGCCTTCACATCCAGATCATTAGTCTGAATGCTTTTGGTATTTTTTCCTGGGCTAGGGATGAGGTTTCACGTATCTTGGGACAATGGGCGATACCAGTGAGTACAGCCCCCCATCAGACCCACGATCACAACAGCAGCAGCCACCCCCAATCTGCTGTGTACCACACAGGGTACCCTTGGGCTAGAGCCATTAAGTGCATTTCTGACTCGCAGTATTTTCAATATACAATTGCCATCAAAGTTCAGTGCATAGGAGGGAGTCCCTATGTTCTTATTCTTGAGCTTGCCTAAAGTGCCATGGAGCCTCCATTTGAAGGACACATTTGCCCTTGCAGACTGGGGTGACATTGTTGCCCATCATACTCAAGGCAGCAAAAGTCAGGCTTCAACAGAGGGCATATGCTCCAGCTATCTGCAGAAATGACTGACGTGCCTCACTACCAAGACAAGGACAGCTGGGCTGATTCTGTCGATTCCAGTAACTACCACAGCACAGGCTCTGCCTGCAGCCCATCATGGAACAGACAAGAATTTCAGTCACTGGAAAAGTCCTGGTGGCACCCCACCTCCAACCACCCAGAGTCTGGCTGTAGAAAAGAAGGCTATAGGAATGTTAGAAGACTTGGTCTCTGGTTAGCCCCTGTGCCAGGCAGGTAGGCACAGTGGTCCTTAACACTGAGAATCAAAAATCTTGTGGGGAGGTGGACATGAGGGTGGGGTCTGGGTCTAGGAGATGTGTCCCAAGGGGGTAGGACACTTTGATCATCTCAGACTGTAAAGCAGTCTCTCACCCCCTCACCCCCCACCGCCAAAACCCATCTCAGAATGTAGCATATGCACTGTCTCCTTGGAACCATCTCTCTAAGCACCTTCTGCAAACCTAGAACACAAACGACACGGGCTTCCCACTGAAAGCTTTGGGGCTACAGCACTGCCAATCCCAAGCTCTGTGGCTCTGAGAGTGCAGCCAATCTTCACTTCATAAGATGGCTATGAGGACAGATTCCCCCATCCTAGGTTAAGCCTGAGGTCTGCCCTGGGAGCTCTGCAAAGACCAGTGACAAGAGGATTACTACTGGATTCCTGACCTCAAGGTCTGCATGCCGTGGTCGGGGGTGGGGCTGCCATGGCATGGCCCTGGAACATGTCAGCAACACAGATCAGCTACCTTGCTGTTCTGGGAACTCAGTTGTTGCCAGTGCCCGAGAACACCCACTTCCCAGAAACCTGAGAACAACTAGCAAATGCCCATCACAGGAATCTAAAGTTCAAGACCACTTCCGACATTCTTCTTCCTTCCAAGGATCTGTAATAATTCTATCAGACCACCTTTCTGTACAAATGCACCATTTCAGCAGGGTGTTCAGTAGTCTCAGGAAGCCCTCTAGAAGGTTCCCTGCCACATAGAAACCTGCCGGGCTTACCTTCCTGGACCACGAGAAGCTTCCATCAGCAGATAAACCTTTGTGATAAACCTTGAAGTGGAGCTTCAGGACGATACTTGCCATGTATAGTTCAGAGCACATGCAGGCTGGGGTCCATGTCCATGTCCCCTCTCCTCCCTTCAGGAACCATGTACGACAAAGTAATATATGACAAAGTACCCTCACACATTAAGAACTTTTAAAAGTCATTGATAGGGTTCATTAATGTATCAAAATGTCACCTAGTCATGGTGAGCCATTAAAAATTATTAGTACAAGTATTAGGAAAAATACTCATTAGAGTGCAGAAATATGCAGAGAAATACCAAGTATATACAGCCATCACCTTGGAGGTGCCCTGCCAGTCCTTGTCTTCTGTGTCAGACCTTCATTCAGCCAAAACCTTGAATCCCAGCATGCACGTGATGATGGGTCTTGGGTGGAGAACCAGATTCACAGAAACCCTTGAAAAAATAGTTAGCAATCCCAGGGGAAATACTAGAAATTATCTTCAAACATGAGACGCTTACAGAAGGCAAAAGCCCTATTTGTAACATCTCATGTTTACAACCGTGTCTTTCCAATCTGAAAACCCATGTATTTCCTCTCCTCTGCATTGGGAAGCTGTGCAAGCCACGATCATCAGAAGCCCAGGGTTGTACATGTTCCTTGCTTCTTGCATCCCTCAAGTCCAAGTGGGACTTCCTGCTGAACTCTCTTATTAAGTGGAGAGCCTTCTACGTTATCTGAAAACTGAAGGCAGTTGATCTAATAATGTATAGGAGCCAGCAGAACCAGGCAGTAAGATAATAAAGCCATTGCTTTGGTGGATGCTGGCCAAATCCTGACCTTTTATGCTCTGGTGCAACAAAAGGGTGAACTTAGGTAACTGTGCAGGAATTTCTGCTAAGTGCAGCATAGTTAGGCCTGTGGGGAAACGGTGATGAGAATGTTTAAGGGTTTGCGGAAACAGACAATAAGGATGGAGCTAAACACTAAACACAAGATGAAGAGCCCCTCTTTCTTTCATGACGGACAACAGAATTCTAGCACCCCTGAGCAGCAGAGGCTATATACCGTAGGACCACATGTTAGTGAGGAACGTTCCAGCAGCCAGGAGTTTCTCATCAGAGGTCTGGGTGCTACAGGAATCTAAGCCTCCAGGCTACCTCTATCTGTGGGTCCAGCTGACGCGGTCAGGGTACTCAGGTTAAGTATTACCTGTAGTGTTTACACTGACCAAGGCGCAGATCTATCTACCAGCTGAATAAGAGAATAGCTGTGTCAAACTGATAAAGGACTAATTAATGCTACCCACAGCCTTATTCTAAAAGAGAAATTGCTAAATGTAAACACTGGCTGTTGTTCTTCCTGGAAAATGAAGTATCATGTGGCCTGGGGAGGTATGCAGCTCAATGACAGAGAGCTTGTCTACCAGGCACGAGGCCCTGAGTTCAATCCCCAGTACTGGGACACATAGTATCTGAAAACATAATGATATTTACATTCACGGGTGGCACAGGGCAGTAAAATACCCAACTCAGTAGTTTAAAACACGTTTTCCCACGAGTCTCCCATATTACTTATTGTGCCATGTGTGTAGCAGCCCACAGGATGCCAAGAATGTCTTTCTCTAAAGGACAAATCTGTCTTTCACAGAAGCGGCACCAACATGTGTCTAAATCTCAATGTTCTTTCCTTTGAGTCTCTAGGCAGGAAGGCAAAGGGACCTAGGCCTAGGACCTAGCAAGCCATTCCTGGACAGCCCAGGCTTCCCTGGGTGTTTCTTTTATGCATGCTCAATTTCAGTATAGGTAAACAAGCCTCACTGTCCTCAGAAATCATTTCCAATGGCAATGTGCACTCTCCGACAAACGGCCTTGGATGTGGTTATTCTTGCCGAATTGCAGGCGATAAAGAGTTCTATGAATCAGGTCTACCGAGTCTTCCCCACTGTTGATAAAAGGGGGGATTCCAGTAGGGAAGGGGTAGGAGGGGCCTGTAATGAGACATAAAACCATGCTCTCCCTCTGCAGGAATTGTTCCATCTCACAAAGGCACGGGCTACCTCTGAGAGAGCACCTAAATACACGACCAGCCCAAAATGATAAGCGGCAGCTGAGACAGGTGTGTTTGGGTGCTGCAGGTATAAACGCACACAGTATGATGGAAGGGTATTATCTAATCTAAGTGTGAAAAATATTTTTATTGCTCTGGGAATAGTCACTGTTAACTGAATGCAACAACAAAAAGGGGGGAAAAGAGCATGCAGGCCCGAGGGGATTACCAAATCAATTAACAAGTAATTCAGGAACTAATTTCTATATTGCCTCTTAGCACAAAATTGTATCTTTAATTTCTCCTGCAATAAGCATCCCTGTGATGGTCCTAACACACACTGCTGCTGTAAATGAGTTTACAAGTATCTCTTTTTGATTGGCTATACAGCATTATTTCTTCACAGTTCAATGCTACTGCAGCCAAGTGCTCTGAAATATTTAATTACGCTGGTAGCTACCGGTTACCAATTTGCAAGACCCACAGTGAGTACAGTACATTTTAGAAAACTAGTAATCAGCTAATTAAAACCACAGCGAATTCCAGCTACTCCAATTACCAACAACGGCTGCTGGATACACTCAGAGGGTTTTCCTTTGGGGGAAGGAGGTCTTCAGGACTAGCTAGACCCTGGAACATGGATACCATGCAGCTAACCCTGCTCCTTACACAGTCTTTTCACAGCTGTTCTGGACACCGTTCTGTACCTAGGGCTTTAATGTACAGTAACTGGTGATGTTGCAGTGGTGGCCTAAGCAGGTTTGGAGAATAAGCGAACTGGGCTTAAATCCCATAAGGTGAAATCTGGCTGGCTCATCTGTTAAATCTATGGACAAATGTCATGCCACCTCAGGGCTGTTGAGGGGACCAAGAAGCTTGCTAGATAAACACACACAGAGAAGAGGAATGGTTCCTGCTAGAAGAACCAGGCGTTCTCTATGCTTCTTTGTTTATTTCCTTCTTCAACATCTGGGAGGTTTAAAGAAAATCACCAGTCACAATGCTAACAAAATCTGGCTTGTGACAGGCCACATTGTTTACATGTCCTTAGATGAACACCAGACAAAGAAGCAGCCCATGGCATTTTCTGTAGACAGAGCTCTGAAAAAGGCCTGTAAGGATGGATGCCCAATCTGCTCCGCTGAGAGCTCTGGTCAGTCTATCCTTCCTGGAGATCATTTTCCCTAAATGCAAAATGGGTAACTTTTCCAGTTTCAAAAGCAGCTATGCACTGTTCTGGGATTTACAGCTTGTTTGCCCTGGGGTGTCTTAAAAATATCCTCAGGTATCTTTTGAGGACAGGCTCTTTGTCTCCCATGCTAGAAACATGCCCACATCCGGGAGCTCTTCAAACTCTTCAGCCATCTCAAAGATGGCTGAGCAATGTTCCTGATACTTGGTCAAGACTCTGAATGGCAGGAACGACTGGAAACTGTCTTAGTACAGGCGGTGAGGTGCACACAGCCACGGCCTGGGAACAGGGATGGAATCCTGGGTTGGATTATGGGGTCAATGTTGCCCAGCCCCCTGGATTCCTAACATTGCACTGGTTTTGAAAGCTGTGCTCAAGCTGGGGCAATCGAGGATGACAGACAGGACTGCCAGTGAGTGCTCTTTCCAATGTTCTAAGAGGCAGGTTATTCCCAAACAATTCCATCTCAGGCCAACCTCTGTGTTTTCCTAAATCCCAGTGCATATCCTTTTATACTGAAACTCTTAGAGACAGCTGATTGTTTTTATTTTAAATTTCTTACTACACAGTTGTCCGACCTCCAAGGAGACTCCAAAGCAGCCACCCTTCTTCCCACCCTCGTTGTGACCATGCTTCCCGGCGCTCTGCACTTCCTAACTCTGTCTCCTGCCATGTGGCTGTCCGTCCACCACGTCTACCCTCCATGCCACCTCTTAACAGCATAGCTTCTAGTCTTTCCTCTGTTCTTCTTTGGGCAGCCACTGAGATTTACAGCACGGTTGCCCTAGGGTGTCTTAGAAATATCTTCACATATCTTTTGAGTCCATTCTCGAATTCCTTTATTAATGAGACTAACCCCAAGAGAGGGCTCTGATTTCCTCAGTATCATCTGGTATACCAGATGGGACTCCCCAAATTCCGGTTACAGTATCAGAAACATCTTGGCGGGTGTATTTTCCTGTATCTGCCCTGATATTTATAGACTTTAAGCAATTCTCTATAGAACAACAAAGTGGTTGGTGGAGACTGAATATTCGTATAACATTTTAGTAAGGAAGCCATAAGCTAGTGTCACTAAAGTTTGCGGGTGTAGTGTTTAAAAGTTCCTTCTAAGCAAAATGATGATCACGAAGACTTTATTTAGAGACAATTTTTTTTTTTTCCAAATGAGTTCTAAGAAATAGGAAAAGCCGAAAGAAACCAGTTGTTTGAGATGATTTCTGGGCCACTGACAAAGGCTTTTATTCTTTGAAGAATAGACAGAGAATGGCCACTTGTGTAATCCAGATATAGCACCTTATATACATGAAACAGAGTTAAATATAGAGGATGATGGGTTAAAAATTAGACCGCTTCTAAAGAGCAACAATATACAGCACAGCTTCTTCAAGGTTAATATACCCTTTGACAAGAATTTAAAATTCATTTGAGGGAAGAAAAAACGTTCACACCATCAACTTACACACTTTTATCACTCCCATCACGGCTGTCACCTCCACAACTCTTACCACGATCACCGCCGCTTCAAGAACAACCATCATTGCCATTACCACCACCACCATCTCCACCAAGACCACCTCCTACCAACACCGTCAGCTACACCTTTCCTAAAACCATTCCCATCACCATCACTACAACCTGTGCTGTCACCACCACCGTCACTGCCACTTCCACCATTCTGAGTGCTCTGTGCACTGCAGGTGCCAATGGAGACAGCATTCCATCATGAGTTCACACAGGAGGAAGGAGAAAGGAGACCCCACTATTCAACAAGGTGTCTGTTGGGGGAAAAACAGGGAAGATACTACATCTCATCAGTTGTAAGTATACTTCCTGGGGTAGGTTTTGAGCCTCAAAGGTGAGAAGCCCCAGGAGACCTCATGTGCCTAGATAAGGGAAACCCAAAGCCTGGCCCTGCAACATCAGCATCACCTGGCAAACAGATGCTCAACGTACAGCCTCAACCTTGACTCATCCGCCCTTCCTCAGGGCCCGGGGTAATGCTACCAGATCTCGCTTGGTCCACATACTGCACAGCTCCCACACAACAAGACAGCCATTGGTCACCCTGAGCAGGGTATCCTGTGAGCTAGATGGGACGTGCAGCTGGAAAGACTTGCTGAAGACATGCTGTGGGGCTGTGAGGCTTGATCCCAGTTTCTCCATTTGTTAATGCTGTGAACTCAGTCCCCCAGGGCCTCAGACTCCATTTGCCATAGGGCCCAGGCTGGTAGAAATTAAACAGGGTTCTGAATGAAAGCAGTAAGCTGCTCTAGCACATCGGACGCCCCTCACATGCACAGTGAGCACTCAGCGCATCGCTGCCAGCACCTGACTACAGAGCACACTCAGGAGCACTGAGCACTTGGCCATTGCCGATGTGCCGCACACAGAGATGGGAGTAAGTATGGCGGGTGAGGGTCTGGTGTGATGCGAGAGGACTCCAGGATGAGAACTGCTTATTGTTTCCATTTTCCCTAGTCTACAAACAATTCTGATACTCGGGACTTCAAAGGAAATGAAGAAACCTAGGAAAATATTTCTTCCATGTCAATTTTAAATCCCACCAACCTTCTCTCTCTATAATTACAGCTGTCAGTGTTGGCATCAAGGGAAAACGGTGTCCTTGGCTTTAAAATGTGGCCATTAGGGACTCAGTTAAAAATAAATTCTCTTCCCGAGATGGAGGACCAGAAAATGTGCTTTTGCTCCAACCTGATAAAACTGTCACCGTGTGACGCCTTTCTTGAAAAGCCTAGGATACCACGGAGGACTTCTTCAGATGTCCCCTTCTCAGTGGAACAGGTCCACAGGGAATCCTGTCAGGGTGAGCACAGCCCAGTGTGGCAGGGCAGTCTACTGAGGACCGCAGGCAGAAGCACTGTGGCCAGTGCTGTCGCTGTTTTAAGCAGAAAGAGACAGGAGTCAGAATCACAGTGAAGGAGTGACATCTGCTTGGCAAGTACACCAGTCTACAAACAACCCTGGGATTAGGTATGGATAGAGTCCTCTACAAATATTCCCCAAACTCTTCCATTTTGCAGTTGAGGGATCAGCAGTGTGCAGTGCAGACACCCCAACCATCTTTGGGGTATCCAGTCTGAGAGCCAAGTCATACACCCCAGGGGACTCACTGCTGCTCTTTCTAAACAAGAAGTTTTTGAGACAGATCAGAGGGACCCATTTCACCCTGTGGCATAGGGACAGGAAGTAAGCAGGCTGGGCAATGCCAGATGCTATACGTGCAGTTAAATATCTTTGGGAAGGAAAGTCACAACACGATGGAAATGCCTTCATGAGACTGGGAAGATTAAGAGAATTTTGAGTTTAATGTTTTAACTTTTACTAAGGCTTTCTTGTAAACACTCTTAATTTGTTTTTTTTTTTTTTTCTGTGACTAATCCAACCCCTCAGGAATGAACCATCTTAACAGGCTCTTCTGTTACCCTGGCAGCCGTGGATGGCGAGCTGCCAGCTGGTCAAGTGCCCCCCCGTGGCAGCCTGGATGTTTAAGAAATCTCTCCATCTGAGGACACCCCAGCATCTACAGAGGGCTGTTACAGCCACAGTGGAAGGCACACTCCCATTATGACCATTGGCCTTTATGATCATGACTGTTTGCCCCCTGTTATTCTCAAGTATGCCAGAGGGGGTGCACTTCCCCGGTGGCCCAGAAAGTGGCTTTGGTCATACCAGGCTATTCAGTTCACAGTCCTTGTCCTGAGAGGCAGCCTCTTGCCCTGAAATACTAAGCCCCTTAAACAGCTTCTCCCAAATGGTCTTTCCTTGTACTGGCAGATAACAGGGACATTAGGGCCACAAAGTAACATGACAACAGCCTGTGACAATGAATGATGCTTAATCCTCTGTCAGCCTGCCTGGATTTGGAGTCTCGCAGGAGACATAGGCCTGGGTGAGTGTGTGAGGGCATTTCCAAGTAGAAATCCTGCTGCAAAGAAAAGCCTTACTGAGTGCAGGCAACGTCATCCTACGGGTAGATTCTACACAGAATACAAAGGAGAAGAGGAAGAGGAGAGCTGAGGGCCAGCCTCTGTCTCTGCTTGCTGACTGTGGATACGATGTGACCGGCTGACCCGCACTCCTGCCATGATGGACCTCGTGCTGGAACTATGACCAAACTCAGCAAGCCTTCCTTCCCTGAGGTTCCTCTGTGGGCGTTCCATCACAGTCATAATAAAGGTAACTAACACCCTGCAGTGCTCTGTCAGGTTACAGCTTCCCAGCACTCAAGCCTCTGGAGAGAGTAAGAAGCTGGGGCAGGGGCGGGGGGGGGGGGGCAGACTGTGACATTAGGACCAGGGTGAACACTGCACTGACAGTAAAGGCCCTACCCCCACTTTAGGGCACTGAGTTGGTGCCCAAGGATAGGTTCTTTACAGCTGGAGAGCTGTGTCTCCCGAGCCATAGCAGAGATGCAAGGTGAAGATCCAAAGAACTGGAAACTGCTGGAAAAACCAAGGGTAAGAACCATGCAGCAGAGGGCTTGGCGCCTTCCTGTTGGGGCGTTTGGGTTCTCTATGCACCTCCTTAGGGTTCTTCAGTCAAGTCTAGACCTTCTCGAAATATCAAAACCACAGGTCAAATTAGAAACCCGGGACTTCTAAACAGCAGAAGGCAGAAACAGTGTTAGGGACTTTGTAAAACCTCCTCCAAGCAAGGACACTGCAGGCAAAGCAGAGCCCAGCCTGTGGGGACCCTGCACTGACAAGATAGGGTCTTCACTGGGACCTGATTTCAAGAGCTAAGCAACCCTGGCATGGCAGGCTCACAGGGTGGGGCTCTGAGTCTATCTACCTGCAGCTGGCCTGCATGGAGATTGCCAGTTAAGCAGAAGCAACGTTTTCAGGTTTGATATCTCTAAGACTTGTGAGCAGGCTCCATTCTGTTTGTGGATACCAGTGGAATCCACATTGGGTTGTGGAAGTGTGATGAGACACTGTGACCTCACACCTGCTTGTGTGTGCCTGTGTGTGTGTGTGCCTGTGTGTATGCACGCACACATACACACAACACGCATGCACGCACTCCTGCCATCTCAGATTCCCAGCGTGAGCATTAGGCCCTGGCTGGGAGTCCACGGAAGGGGAGGAGGCCGAGGCTTAGGGCTATGTATCTGCACTCAAATATAGAGATTAAAAAATGCTAAAGAGAAAGAAGAAAAGAGAGTACACAGCTGCCGTCCCCCAAACAGACCTCCCATCTGCCACCCACGATTTGCATGTCACCTTCTCCGGGCTCATTTGTACTTCATTAACTGCCATTGACTTAACAAGATTTATGCAAATGACACCATAGGAGCCCCCTAACTCCCACTGCAATCAAGTGATTATGTATGTACAACTTGCCACAGCGATGAAAAATTAATACGTGACAAGCCCACTGGCCGCTGAGCTGGGCCACTGGCTTTTGTTTTCCTCGCCTTGCTTTTTCAATTCTACTCGAACAGACCTTATCTTATTAGAAAGGAGACAGGGTTCCTTCTCCAAATCCACCCGCTCGGGGTAGCCGGAGAGCACAAAAGAAGAGTTGGGCCCAGATCCTGAAGAAACAAAATTATAGTCTAGGAAACAATTCCTTATTCTTGAGGAATCTTTGCTTGGGGAAAGAGAGAAATAAAGTCCTGAGCGACGGTGGCTTGGCCACCGACCTATAACTAGCTAAACAGGAAGACGGCCCATGCACCCGGGCCACCTATACAACTATGAGGGAGGTCACAGGGCACCAGGACTGCCCCATTCAATTCATGAGGACTCATATAATTCCCATGAAGGAGCAGAAGTGACCAGAATTCCAAGTGTTCAAGGACAGGAGCTTTGAAGGTGACTACTCTACCCCGAGGCCACGGGTTCAGCAGCCAGGTGGGACTCTTGACTAGTCTCTACCACAATTCACTGAAGGCCAAGGACTCTCTTGCCTGTGAGAGAGGGACACAGACAGGGTGTGTAGTTGCAAATGAACACCAATGCTTTCCCCTGAGGACAGACCCACATTCCCTCAGCATTCCTGAGGGAACAAGTTGAAACAAGCTCAGCCTCAGACATACTTCACACAGTACAAGATACCTTCGTGTGAGGCAAAGGTTCTCATGTCCGATTTAACACATGTAAAACTTGGGGCTGAAGCAACGGCTTAGTGGTTAAGACCACTTAATGCTCTTGCAGAGGATCCAAGTTTGTTTTCCTACACACACATGTGGTGGCTTGCAGCGAGCTGGAACTCTAGTTCTGAGGATCCAATGCCTCCTTCTGGCCTCTGTGGGTACTGCATGTACATGGCGCTCATAAACTCACACAGGCACACACACAGAAAACAATCTTTAAAACTGTAACCTTTGCTTTAGAGGCCTCTTGTCACTGTGTAGTGGAGAAAGCACAGAAGTGAGGTGCCTAGCTGGCTAGTCCTGAATATTTCACCCTGTTTGCATTCAACTTAAGATCAAGATAACCTAATGGGCCCCACTCTGCTAGGGGTTAAACAGGACATAAGACACATAGGTAACAAGCTCTTATTGAAATGTCCATTTATTCAAGGAATCTACCTGTGGGTTTTCTAGAACATTCTAGGCAGGTACTGCCCCCTTCAGGCTTCGTCCTCCTAATCCTCATGTTTCCAAGAGGTCACCACAGCACAGTGAGGACAGCAAGGGGTGTAGCTCCTCTCAAATGATCCACACACCTTGAAAATTCGGGCATACACAGCGTGGAGCACTCTAACTGCCCAGACTACAAACAAGCTGCACTTACTCCACAGAAGGGGCAGGGCGCCTTCCTCTGACTGGGTACCTGGAATGCCACAGCCCCAAAGCCTGCACTGTGAATGGAATGCAAGCAGAACGTCTAGGGCTGGGAGATGCCTGAGCACAGATTACAGTGGGACCATGTGGGGCTGGGAGCAGACCAGGCCGGAGTTAGTCCCTGGCTCCTCACTGTCGACACCTAGTGGAGGAAATCCTAGGAGTCACAAGGAAACCACCATTTACATCTCAACAAGAGTACCACTGAACATTCAAGACAGAAAAGCTACCCAAGGGACCAAAGCACTCATCTTACACGAGTCAGTCACATCCAGGCTTTGCCAAATCAAAGTCCGGTTTGGGAAGCTGACCCTGTTCAAAGATGAGCAGGGAACAGATTAAGTGAGGCTCCAATTACACCAGGGCCTGGCGGGCTCCCCATGAGTTTCCTGCCGGGCCGGGAAGATGATGGACAAGGAGCAATCTTCTTCAGTGTCCAGCTCTAGTTAGTTCTTCACGTGAAAAAGAGCTACCCTACAGCAAACAACACTGCACAGAAATCACACACTAAAATGGCCTTCTGTAGAGTTAGGTTATAATAAATAATCAAAATGAGGAATCAGCTATGTACATGGCCCTCAGAAGTAATGAACCTGTTTATGAGGAAAACACCGCCCATCACCAGGAAGGCTTCTTGCCTTGTTTGTAAACACATGGAAGGTGAAAATTTTTCTTCACGGTGCTGTAAGCTGGCTCCTAACTTTGCCACCTAGTATGGGAAGGGTGGTCCTATGCAGAGGCATAGCAGCCTCGCCTGACACCTCTAGGTCCCCTTCCCCTGGGTCACAGGCTTACACGGCACTGTGGGCTTATGTGGCACACAGGTCACTCTGGTCTGCAGCACAGGGTGGAGGGCAGCAGTCTTGGCTTCTCAGCAATCCCCTGCGGCGGCTCTTCAGCTCTCTCATGTCTTCCATCTGAAATGCTCCGGCTCCTAACAAGGGCTGCAGCCATCAGCTGCAGACAGGTGAGCCTGCACCGCCTGCGTGAGCCCACTATACGTGGGTGAATACTCTTCCCTCCCTCAGGGCAACCAGAGCCCATGCGCATAGAGCAAGTGAAGCCGGGTGGAAGCTTTGGAAGAGGCGACGGATGCCCTAGATCGACCAGAACTTTGAATGGTCCACCAGTGTCACCCATGGAAGGCAGAGCTATGTCCTACCCACAGATTTCCTGCCCCCACCCAAACAGAAGAGAGTCTAAATCAATTGGCTTTCTTTATCAACCAAAAAGATGACATTTCGAGAGCCGCTGAGCTGGGTTGAACTCTTTATTCTTATCGTTTCGGAAATGAAGCGGCAAAAGACGTCACACGCGAATTCCAGTGTGTCTTGCTAGAGACGTGAAGTAATTTAGGACCTGGTTTCCAGGCTAATGAAAACCCATTTCAGGCTAGCAACATTGGCCAAAACAAATGCTTGAATTCAAGTCCTGTTGTGTAATGGGGAAGTTTAATTAAGGCCCCACATTACAGCTGTAAATGTTCCTGTGTATAATAAGGTCTAAATGAAACTGAACCTAATCAAAGTTACAATCCCTTCATTAGCAAATTACAAACAAGAGCGCACAGCTGACACGCCGGCTAGGATTATTACAACTAATTGCCTCGTTGTTACAGACCGGCCTGAAACAGTGTTCAGATGTCCGTCTGCAAGAGCAAATTAGGGCCACGTCAGGCTATTCCTGTGATCACAAGGGGTTCTTCTACAGCGATCTGATTTACCCCTGTCGCCTGGCGGCCAGCGGCCCAATCAAAGCCACGCTACAAAGGCAGCCTTTGAAGCCAGTGCAGCATGGAAACACACTCCATATGCAGGCGGGCAGACCGCACTTCATTAGAGCTGCTGTCGCATTTCCCTCTTCTTATTCTAATGATCCCATTTTAATACTCACAGGAACCCCTTCTAATTGATGTCAAGTGAGTGACTTCTACATTCATCAACAGAGCACATCAAACAAATCCTGGTGCTCCAGCCAGCAGCATCCCAGGCTGCACCGAGGTGTGTCTCCAGCGAGGCGGGGAAGGGGACAAGTGTACCTGTTTAATTGGGATGGCTCGCCCGCTCCCGATGCTGTCCGCACGGCTCTCCAGGCCTTTCTTCTCTTTGTCTGGGTCGCTCCCTTTCCTAGACTGCAAAGCAAAAAAAGTAAAGTTAGCATTTGGGCGAGGGTTGTGGCTGCCAGACGGGTCTTGCCCCTCTGTGCAGAGCTCCTGCCAACAGGATTGAGGACCGCCGCCCCCAGCAGTCCATAGGCTCTGACTCATCATTCCAAAGAGAATTCTCTAAACTTTCCCCCTGACTTTTCTACTGCAGAATTATCTTTTAATTCTTTTTTAAAGAGTTCAAAATGCAATTACTAGAAACCAATGGACCGTCCAGGAAAGCAACGCCCAACGAGAAAACACATTCTAGAGCTGCAGTGAGCATAGCTGAGGAGAGAGGGGCCCCTCGAAGGTTATCTGGAAGCCCCTCTACAGTACTGTGTGGATTAAATTAATGTCTGGATGATTTAAAAAGTCTATTAGCCACACAGCAGTGTGGCTCACTGGTGTACCCCCATGCGTCGTCTTAAGGGGCAAGCAATGCTTCCTTTTATTACTTCTGGCCGGTTAGAAAACTGACTTCAAAGTTAAAGCAGTCTACTGTGCAAGGGAAAGATAACAGAGGCAAAAACTGAAAATCTCTTTTTGACAAAATGTCAATATTCGGGGAGCAATGAGCAACGGTCTGTTTGCCAGGTTCCTGAGCCAATTATCTCGGAAGGATTGTTGACGCTACGTGAACTGCCCAGTGGCTGGGCTGGCAAGTGTCAGGAGGAGGGCACCTGGGGAACGAAAGCTGCAGGAGCGCCAGCCACCGTCCACGTCTCGTCGTCTGCTGGCATGAGCAAATGTAAGCACGGTGATTGTCTGACAGATTTATTTTATTATGAGAGAAAGATCTGAGACTCGTCCTCCTTAATAACAGTGCTGACAAGTGACAACTTCACTCCATTACTTTTCAATGGGAACATTACTCACGCAATATTGAAAATGGAGAAACATTTTCCTGTGCTTTTCAAATCTGAGATGATATATGAAACAGAGAGACTCGGTGGTGTCCAGTGCTGCTGGGAGCAGCTAATGAAATTCAGATTCGAAAGGATGTGGGATGAAACAGAGGACGCTTCTGAAACAGTATCCAAAAAGGCAAAGCTCTGAGATTTAATAAAAGCAAGGTCTGATGGGACAGCTTACTGCCAAAATTCTGATGCAAGACGGAGAGGAAGGTGCTTGTGATGGCAACTGGGCTTGGGCACCGCAAAGGCGCCGACTCTGCCCCCGGGCAGTGCATGTGAGGACGCACACTCTCAGCTGACCGCAGGAGCTTCTGCGTTTGTCCAGTGGCTCCCCAGTGCCTCATGCAGCTGCCCTCATCAGGGATCCCAGACACGTCACAGAAGCTCCCTCGCTGTTCACGCTTCGGTCTCTGGAAATGCGCAGCGGGAGTGCACACGGCCAACTCTTTCTCACCACAGGCTGGATTGTGGGCAGGTAGCACTTATGAGGTTTCTAATCAGAAAATTAAGTTCCAAAGCTTGTGGATGACAACATTTCGGAGAAATTCTGGATCAATAAAGAGTATTAAAGGCATTTTGGGAACTTTATCAGTTCTAAATACCTAAACTTGAAAATCCATCTTCATTATTCTCCATTAAGCAGAATAATTAACAAAACAAACATTTAAAAAAAATGAACATGTTCCTGGAGGCGGCGCATCTGTCCTTGGTTGCTGTTCTCGGAGCAGAATTCTGGATTCCACAGAAGCAAGAAGCAGCAGCCAGTGTTGTACGTAGCTCCAAATTCGTAAAGAAACAGAAGCCATGTTCCACACAATCATGTGCTCAGAAACAATTGAGACAGAAACTCAGGGTACTCACTGGATAAAAAATCCACAAACAATGATACAATTTTTTGTGGAAAGTGCCATAAAACTAAAGGAGAGCTCTGACGAGCTGCTGGGCAGAAGTGTTTGCCGCCTACAACATGCCGACCCAAGGACAGCTAAAGCGCAGACAATCCAGCAGGTAGGAGAAAGCCTGTGCCTCTGAACCCTGGGGAGGACTCCTTGCACTCCTGCCCAAATTGGGAGACTTCCGTGGTGCACAAACTGCTCCCCTGCTGCCCAAACTGCTCACTAGATGCTTCGTGCAGCTCTTGGTGCCTATTGCTATATCCAGCCTGTGCATTTATCAGAACCAGAGTTTATCACATCCACTGAGGGTGGGAGACTTCAGGCCACCACTTCAAGCTCAGAATGACTGCTGAGTACCAGACACTGAAGACAGAGGGAGGGAAGGAACGGATTATCTACTTCGTTTAAAAGATGGTTAACTCCCTATATGTGATAAACAAAGTCACAGAGGCAGCCAGTCCCTTGCACATTTGGCAGAGAATGGCTGCTGGCATCCCTGCCCATCAAACGGAGTCTGCTCCTTCACTTCCAGCCAGTAGGCAGGAGCAGATGGAACACACCGTGCCGGCTTCGGGACTCCTGTTCTCCGTCAGATACCAAGTGTCAATTCTTTTATACTATGGGTTTCATTGTCCCTTTTCTCCTGTGAGCTTCTCAGGGTAGGTCCAGGCTCTGTGTAATCTTTGGGCACTGGGAAGCCTGGCTCTGTTTAATGGTACCAGCATCCCATGAAAAGTTTTTATGTGGTTTTAAAAATGCCACATAAAGACGTAACTCTTTAAAAGCTTACAGAGAGATAAGCTAGCTTAACATGCCCAATGCAGACCACACATATCAACCCGCCCAGGTAAACGGCAATCCCTGGAACAGAGGCAGGGGAGTGGATAAGGGAGTTCAGCGTTTCACTAGAGGATGGCTGTGCTTTATGCGGCAGCAGCAGCTACAAACCGCTCCATCTCAGGATTATCACACAGAATACAAGTAGGGTTTTTTTTTAATTCTTATATATTTCAAAGTACTATTCCATAAAACATTCTAACCACATGTAAACCAGTCTGCTAAATGAACTGCCTCCCTAAAAACTGAGTATTTCTAAAGTAGGCACCCAATTGGGGGGGGGGGCAGTCATCTTCTAATCTTTCATTTCTCAAAGCAATGACCTTACATTAAAAAAAATTAACAAAACACAATACAATTTAAATTCTCATTGGTAAGACAAAATTGCCACTGCAAAGTAATGTATAATCTGCTACAACTGGAGTGATTTAGTTCATCTAATTTCATACAAAATGCATAGGATTTATTTGTTTAAAACTTGTACGTTTCCAAATAAAAACATGTCGAGAGCTGAAGATCTTATCCCTGCGTGGCGGCACACACCACTTTAAAAGACATGTGTGTATAGGTTGAGCACTACGTGCATACAGATGAGCTCCAGCCTTTTTAGAATGGGCTAATAGTTAAGTGGACAGAGCTCCCTGTCCAGCTACATTCTGGGCTGTGGGAAGAGCTAACTAAGATGGCATTCATCTAGCACAGCTAAATGACATATACACTTTAACCGTGTTAGACAGAAATCAACAGGAACGAAGACTCTAAAAAACTGGACATAGTTAAAGATAGAGACAGACTGTTACCCATTAAAATCTGGTTTCCTAATTGCTTGGATTTCAGAATTAATCCGCCTCCTTTTCATTGCCTGTATAACACTGACATCTAGTGGAGTCAATGTTTCTAAATTCTTTATTCAAAGTGTTCCCCACCACCTCCACCACCACTCTGCCCAATGCCCAAGCCAAGCCTGGGAGCAACCACCGTGCTGAGACCTTCAGGAGTTTCGGTGAGTTTATCGTGCAGTGCCACAACATAAAACCACAGCAGCACAAGATTCTTGCAGGACTCAGTTTCTGTTCCATGAACATTGCTGGGAAGACGGAGTTCAACTTTTTCAATGCTTTCCTCTCAGCGTGTCCTCTGACATTAAAGAGGCAGACGGCAAACACAGCCAGAGGCATCCTAAGACACCTCGGCGATGATGATGCAATTCAGAGGGAGCTTCAGTCACTGTGTTCTTAACAGCCCCTTGCACGCCCCTAGAAGGCCTGCAGCACTGTGGTTTCCTGGTCTCTTTTTTTTTTCTTCACTGTGTCCATTTCCTAGACATGAGTACAGTCAGGGCTTTGAAGAGCAACTATTAGCAAACCCATTTTCCTTTCTCCCTCCCTCATCCCCCCCCCCCCCATCAGATCTTATAATTAAGATCCACAGAAGGCAAGTGAGTTAGCACCACCCAGGTCCCATGGTCTTTGTGGATAGAGGGAACAGAGCCCCCCACCTCCCCCCCCCGCCACACACACACACACAACTAGTTCTGTTTAAAGTAGTATGTCCTGGCTTTTATAGGCCAGAAACCAAAGTGACTTTGCGCTGGCTGGTGCTAGACATCCTCTGTGTGGCCATCCCTGCAGCATGGGGACAGAAAGTTCTCATCCATCAATGAAACGTTACTTCCTTGGAGCCCAATGCCTCTAAAGACAGCTGAGGCAACTGGGTTTTATTTGGGGGGGGGGAATTGAGTCACAAATGAATGAGCAGCCTGTTTTGGGAAGTGACACCTCCTTAGCTCTGGACATCAGCTAGATGACTGTGACTGCTGGTGCTGTGTCTAAGAAACTTTATGGTGCACCACCACCTTTCACCTGTGCACTACTTGCACACGTCAGACCCTTGCCTGTACTGTGTAGAACCCAGAATGACATCTGCAGACCTACCCAGCAGTCCTACTGACTCTTTGCTGAACATCACTGGTGTCCATGTTCCAGACTTCAACAGCGGTGAGAATAACACACATACTACCACTCCGGCTCCTCTGCCCCTCTACAGTGTTCTCAAAAGATAGTCCCACTGCAGCCTAGCTACTCCTCCCAGATCAGAGAGGTTCAGTGATTTATCTAAGGTCAAACAGCGCTGCCTGTCGTGTCTGTCAGAGGGGTATGGTACAGGGCAGCAGAGGAAAAAGATAAGGTGGCTCAGAGGGGACCTGCTATCATCAGCAGGCTGAGCATGAGCAGCCTAAGCCTGAGGACAGCCAGACATGGTAGGAAAGAGGGAAGCACCCAAAGACCTGGCAGGTACCTACAGCATTATGTGAGCATCTTCAAATGAAGGCATCAGGGCAGACAATGAACTTCTAGCTACTCCAGGAGTCTTTAGGATGATAATGATAAGACAGAGGCCAAACGATTTGCACGGGCTTTAATCAAAGCTACTTTACAGAGCTGGCCAGGGAAAGACTTCCTGAAACCACACCAGAGTACCTCTGGGCTCAACTACAAAGCCATCCATGATTAACTGGTGATGTCTGCTGGACACAAGAAGCAGAAAACAGTTATGTTTGCCTTTTCTGTAGTTCAGGGAGCATCTGCACCCAACGGGTCAAAAAGCTTAGAAAGCTGCACGTTCCTGGCCCCACCTTAGACTCAGGTTCTAAATCAAAGTTCAGAGTTTCAATTCAGTATACTTCCTGGAGGGCTCTGAGGAAAGCCCAAGAGAAGCCCGTGACAGGAATCCCTAAAAACCCTGGAGAGAGAGAGATGGGGTTTGCTATACTCAAGGACAGGAGAGTCCTAGCCCATGCCTACCCCTGGGGTCAGTTCTTAGACCCGAACAGGTGAATAGGGCTATAGCTAAGGTCTCTCTGATTGGTCAGATGCAAATGGAAATTCTCCCCAAGACCTTCCCCATCTCTGTGTCAAACGCAAGTCCTTAGCGTGAGACCGTGAAGGTCCTGGGAGAGTAAAGACCGTGCACAATCTCCTCAGGATTCACACTCGCTCCCTGCTGGGAAATTCCCACTTTGTTTCTCACAATTTCCTCAGACTCCGAGAGAGTCGCTGCAACTCTCATTAGTTTAGCTTGGTTTCTGCTGACATCATGGGACCCTAGGATAGACGTGTGATTAGGATGCCAGTGGCATTGCAACCCTGTGGGTCCCCAGGACTGACACTCACTGTGAATAGGTTGGACCTGCGCTTGGACTGCTTCCGGACAGGCGTTGGAGTGTTGGCAGTGGGAGGGACGTCGATCCGAAGCTCTTTCTGGCTGGTGCTTGGGGTCGAAGGGACAGAGGATGAGTAGTCACTTAAACTCCCACCTCCGTTACTTGTCTGTAAAAATTAAAAACAAAAGCAATGCACTGTCAACGAGCCAGCATCAAAAACACCCATACAGGCTCACAGCAAGGGAAGTGGCAAGTGACATGAAGAAGCTCTCTTGTCATGAGACAAGGTGTCAGCTCCTTTACTGGGCACTAGCACCGAGTACCATTGGAAGCAAGAGTTACTTTGAGAAAAGGGAACTCAGGTCTCCATAACGGGGCTTGAAAATTTCTATTTCTTGAGAAAGGGCCTCATTCTGTTGCCTAAGGTGACCTAAACTCACTATGTAGGCCCCACTGGATTTGAACTTGAAGTAATCTTCCTGTCTCTAGACCACTGAGACTACAGGGGTCAGTACCAATGCAGTGAACTTTGGGGAAAAAAAAAAAGAAAACCAAACCTAGAAAAGAACCACAATATTTCTTTCTCTGAAAAACAAGGCACAGTTAAAATGGCCTTGTGGTCACTTCATTGTTCCTCCTGGGATGAGGAGGAAAAGGGCTCTCCAAACAACAAGCAGCCACTCTTACATGAACCTCAGAAATCAGAGGCCTGTCCTAACTGAAGACACCAGCGGTGGAGGGGTTCAGGTGTATGGCTGGCCCATCCTAGGGGATAAATGAACGAGGGCAGCGGCTTTCCGGGAACACTGGGTGTCTGGAATGGGACACTCACTCAAGGAGGACTGATCACAAAACAAGGACCAGCAAGTCACCAGCTCCTTAATGAGGCTCTGGGTGGATTCCTGTGACAAGTACTTTGCTTCCAAATTAATAATTTAGTGAAGCATTGTTGGGGGATATTACCAGCTTCTACAGGACCTAAAGGAGATGGTGGTCTACGCTTAAGTGTGTTCCTGAGCCGGTAAGATTTACTCACAACTGTTGCCGCCATAAACCTATCAAGAGCAGAGCCAGTGATTTCAATCAACAACAAAGACAGCAGCACACACCTGGCCCCACCCTGTGCCAGCACGCCTCATAACGCAGGCATTGTGCAGAGCGAGAGAACATTGAAGACTGACTCCCATAAAGCCCACTTGGCCACAGTAGCTTCTGAAGGAAATGGGAAGTCAATTACAGACATGCTGTTATTTACAAAGTTAAAAAAGAAAAAAGAAAAAAAAATGGATGACAGCTTTGGCACGGCTGTGCACCCTCCCTGCCCCAAGTCCTCCTTGACGCCCGCTCACTGCCTCACCTCCCGCATCACCTCCAGTACCTGGCTGATGTGTACCGCGGACACTTGGGCAGAACACACAGACGAGTGGCTTGGAGAGTTGGGTAAGGACTTGCAGGGGCCTATGGATAGCTGCTGCTTCTTCCTTGTGGCAACAATCTTCTGGGCAACTAGTAGACACAGAGACAGGAGACATCAAGGTGAGGCTGCCGGCCGTGTATGAGACGAACAACAGGGACCTCTGATGATCCCTGATCCTGCCATTTCATCTTCTACCAGAGTTTCATCTGGACTCCTGACTAGCAGGATAAACATGACATTTCCCAGGGTGATCATGGCCCACAAACAAGCCCTGGCCAATCAGACCAGAGCACAAGCAAGCCCTAGCCAATCAGACCAGAGCACAAGCAAGCCCTAGCCAAATGAACCAGGACACAAGCAAGCCCTGGCCAATGGGATGAGAATAGGAAGCTCATTTGGCTCTCAGGACCTGTCCTCAGGTGAGAGCTTCTCTTGGTCCCTTTCTTCTTTGTCTTTTTGCTTGTTCTCTTTGAAATGGACAGGTGAGACTCTGGTGCCAGCAGCCACCAGGACCATTAGGTGTCTTAAGAAAGAAAACTACACCAGTAAGATACGGTGCAAAACAGACCAGTCCTGACTCCTGGGAGGGCCTCAGCCTGCCTACTTGGACCACCTCAGGGGACTCAAATGTGTAGCAAGAGGTACATGGCCACCACGGATTATCCTCATCACGAACAGTATGCAGTTATTTGATGTGAGAGTAACCCCCCAAAAAGGAAAATCAAACAGAAACCCTTTGAAAGTTTCTGGAAAGAATGACCTGTAACACACTTGTAGAATTATATACCCAAACAAGAGTAATTTCATCAAGGACTCTTTATCTTTTCTTTTTAATTCTAACATACTACCACAGACACTAGAAGTTTATCTTAATCAATACAAATATAAATTCAACCAGCCATAACTTCTCTCAGCAAATAGGCTTGCTGATAAAGCATATTGAATTTAACTGCAAGGAAAATCAACGATTAGAAAGCTATTCTCGCACCAATAGGTGTCCCAGCTCCAGTAGCAACCATGTGGAGGCATTTCTCTGGGGAGGAACTGGGGTCAAGCCTGGAGCTTCCCAGTCCTTGCTCTGTGCACACTGTTGCGGCTCTGGAGGCACTCTGCCCCTCTAGGACTCATGGTTACAACAAACAGACCACGCAGCGTTCACAGACAATCTCACTTCCTGATGAACACAACTTTAAGCAGAAACTGGTGTGTCCACAGCTCATGGCTTCTGTGCAAAGGAATGCTAGTGTTAAATGTGACTATGTGGAAATTCAATCTATAAAAAATGGTTCCCAGAGACGAAGCAGTCGCTTCATCAGTCATGGCCCACCTCCAAAAGGCTTCTCATCACCCTGAAAGGATGATATCAATTAATTTATCTTCCCGCCACGTATTGATCATAACCTTCATCAGCTAATCATGTTTAAATTACAGAGGAATTTCGTGGCACTCCGTCATTTCAAAGCCATTGGTGTATTGATCAGGTACCGTTGAAAATGTGTATTAGACAATCTTAAGAAAAATCATTACGTGCACTCAAAAAGAAAAACCTAAGGTCAGTGTCCAAGAACTGCACGCTAACTGTCACATGGAGGTCCTGCAACTTCAACCCCCAAATTAACCCCAACTCCCAAGTGCCCGGTGCTGTGGTCTGGATGTAAACGGCCCTTTCATGCTCTGATGTTGGGGACTTGATACCCAGCTGGTGCTGCTGTGCAGGGAGGTTCATGAAGAGTTACAAGGTGGAGCCCTGTTGAAGGATATGGATTTTTTTTTAGCCTGGTCCCACTTCCTGCTCTGTATTCCTGCAGATGGAACATGATCAGCCAGCTTCCTGACCGCTAGTCCATCTTCATCGTCCTGCTGCTATGCCTTCCCTGCCCTATCCCCTCTGGAACTGTCAGTCAGGATAAACCCCCACTCCCCCATTTCTCTTTCAGTCAGGCCCTCTGTCACAGCAACAGAAAAGTAACGGATGCATCGGGTGATGACTAATCATTTGCAAAGGTAGGCTCAGATAACCAACGTTTTGTTTTACTCTCAGCCCGAGATCCACCAACCTGGACCCACGGTGACTTAAGCATGGACCTTAGAGGAGAGGCACAAAACAGCTCAATTGTGCACTCTCGACACCTGCGGTGAAGGTCTTCCACGAGGAGGGAAGGTTTAGGAAACAGACAAGTATGTCATGGAAACTCATTGTATGAAACTTCAAATGCAAATCCCTGCCATCCTTCTTAGAAGGCACTGGGAAAATATTCAAGAATAAAGAACACAGCTCAAAGCAAGGCCACAACGGGCAGCACAAAGTGTGGCTGCACAATACAGGTAAAAGCCTCTGCCCCCATGGTGACTGTCCCTCCAACCTTAATCATCAAAACATAGACTCATAGCATCAAACAGTTGGCAGCAGTTATTTTTACTAATCTTATTTCCTGTTTGACCTACATCCTCATTATTATTATTCTTTACACCTTCTAACTTACACCAATAAAGGAAAGAAAATGATTTTTAAATGTTTTGTTCTATGATGTTGTGAGTGCTTTGGAAAGACAAAACATAAGAGGATTCTGGGTAAGGGTGAATCAAATGAGAAAAGGGGAAGATGAAGAAGGGCTGTCCTTGTGTTGTAAGACACCTTGACACCCTTTTTGTCTAAGGAAAAATGAATATTAACTACGTAGTAACTTCCTGCTAGCAGCCACATATCCACTGATGGCGGCTGCTGCTTCCTGCAGTATACACCAAGGAGGAAACAGCATGCCTGGTGCCTCAGATGAAGCCTTTCCTAAGTACCGAGAATTCTCCAGGCAGGAACTATGCAGACGGTTACAGGACCACAACCACCATCATGGGACTATGTGGGAAACTGGGCAGGTCTGATCCCAGCAGGGCCACAGGAACCAAAGGCAGGCCCTGCCCCTGTGAAACTATAATTATTGCTGCTACTTGGAATAAAGTGGTTTACAACAATCAGATATAACCCTAGACATCGCTGGCTGGGTGATCTAATTCTCTTTGATTTTGCTAGCACCTTGGCCATTCAACAAACACAGTTACATATCTTACATCATCACTACACGCATGTAAACGTCTCATGTTTTGTACCAAGTACACAAACACCCAAGCCCAAAATGAACTTCTTTTTAAAATTATTGTTGAGATTTATCATTCATGCTTGGGGGGATTCTACCACGATGGGCTATGCTCCATCTAAAAGTGTCACCTAGGACAAGATGACCATTGCCCTTTACCACAGAATCCCAACACTTCCTCCTTGGGGTACTTGGTTCTTTAAAGTTGCTTCCTCTACAATGTAACTTTCTGCCTGGACTTGAACAGGGGTCAAAAGCTTTCTGCCTGGACTTGAATGGGGGGGGGGGGTACAATATCCAAATCTGGGTTAATATAATCCTTAAACTGAAACCTATATCCATTCTGCAACTAGTAAGAGCTACAACAAAAACAGTAACAAAAAAAACCAATATGGACTTACTTGCTTCTCCCAAAACTACTGTACATTTTCTACTTAACATGGAAGCATGAAAAACGTTGAGATGGACTGCTCTGCTTGACCCCTGTCAAACAACCCATCTTCTTCCAGACATCACTAGCTCATCCACACAAAAGATTCAGTCACCTTGGTCCTACCGGGAGAGTGAGACCTCTGCTCGCAGCCCTGTGACCATGCTACCGGCTGAAGGCTGAGCATGGTGGGAGAGCTATGACTTCACTCTATCTAGCAGATAAAGAGGTCCTAGTGGAAGCCAGGTGTGGGGCTCACTGGTCTTACAGAACCTGGAAGACTGAGGCAGGAGGAAAACTAATTCTAGGCCAGCCTGGACTATATAGATCTGATCTCAAATAAGCCAACAACAACCCCACATATATGAATATAAAAACCAGACAGAGGAGGACAGCAGCTCAGACCATGCCTGGAAAAGTCAGGCAGGACCTCCAGCCCAGCCTACACTGACCCAGGACAGGAGCTGGGGAATCCCCTGCTCTCCAGCCCTTTCTCTGTTTCTAAGGCATAAATAACTCTGGTGATTTAAATGAGATGTGTACCCCATAGTCTCAGGTGTTTGACACCTTAGTACCCAGGTGGTGGAGTTGCTTGGGAAAGAGGCTTAGAAGGCGTGCCTTGTTTGAGCACACCTTCAAGGCAGACTCTGAGAGTCTACAAGATTCATGCTGTTCTTTTCTCTTTCTGCTTTGTTGTGCTTGAGGTTCAAGATGTGAGCTCTCAGCTTCCTACTCCAGCTGCCATGCCTGTTGCTGCTTGTCACGACAGAAACATCTCTCTGGAACTGTAAGCCCAAATAAACTCTGCCTTCTATGACTAATATTAATATATATACAGTGACATAAACAAAGGAAGCTTGTTGCCAAGACAACAGTGTGTAAACCAAGCAGAGCATAGCCCCCCCCCCCCCCGCCCCCAACAGCCTCCTTCAAGTCTGTGTCCTTGTCTGTGGCCATCCCCACCCACAACTTCTGACCCCTATACCTTAGGAGCTGGTCTGGCTCTGTGACCTCGTGTGGTGCTTAGGGTCTCTGGTAGCTGCCTGCAAGTCAGACCACATGTTCCTACATGAGCCCTGGGCAGTTTCTGGTGTAGCTGGCTATCCTGTCCAGTCCTTTCTTTTCTAGGCTTCCAAAACACACAAGGTCCTTGGCCTCACCACCCCTCTGCCTGGAACTCAATTCATTTGTCGGCTTCTCACAAGGTGCTTCCAGGGCTCTGGTTCTCAGGCCTCTCAAAGCTCCAGATTCTCTTTCGGGGAGGAACCTGGACATTCATGCCTTAGTAACCATTCTCAATGCTGATGGCTCTCTGTTGAAAGAGCCTGTCCTGAGGCCTTCCTGTGTTCTAAAATGACAGGACCACAGTCAGTCCAACACCTGACTTCACTGTGCTGCCAGCCCAGAACCTCCTCTCTTTTCTCTGCAGTCCTAGTCTCCTGTGCAGCAGCCCCTGGCCCCACGCAGGAGTAGAGGAAACACAGAAAACCACTGGCCCAACCACCAGAGATGTTCCCAACCCATCTTCAGTCAACACCCTAACCAAGCTCTCAGCCTCCCATGGCTGATTAGAGATGAAGCCTAAAGGACCCCTAACTGGAGCCCAGGGCCCAAGCTGCAGGGTCATCTTCTCCAAGACAAATCAATTGTGATATTGAGATTATGACATTGTTCTGAATAGGTTTTCAATGACTCTGGCCACACAAACCTTATATAGGTTAAGGGTGGGTTTCTAAACTCCTGTGATAGCCCTACCTTAACACAAGTCTTGCCACCTCTTCTAGAACACCCAGAGATCTCAAATAAATTCCCACAAGGTTCTAGAGCAGCAGTTCTCAACCTGTGGGTTGCAACCCTCTTTGCTAAACCTTTCTCTCCAAAACTATTTACATTACAATTCATAGCAGCAGCAAAATTATGACTATGATAGCAATGAAAATTATTTAATAGCTGGGGCTAAGCACAACCTGAGGAACTGTATTAAAGGGTCACATCACTAGGAAGTCTGAGAACCGCTGCCCTAGAGGGAGCAGATGACGACCAAGGAGTGGGAAGAGCAGGAGCTATGAGCTGAGAATGACACACAGCCCTGCCATCAGTATACATCAGTATACAGACTAAAGTACTTAAGACCCATGGTTAGACCCAAGTGAAGACAGGATCTAAAAGGGAGCTGCTACGGGGAAAACAGTTGCGAATGCTAACCTAGAGTTGGAAGGTCCATTCTCAAGGTACTATTTTAGATAATTAACTATACTAATATTTATATAAAATAATAAAAATAGTATTTTCAATGTTTGTAACAGATGTGCTTATAAAGGCCAACAGCCACACGATGGACATGAGTTATACTGTACAGTGAGTACTTGAGATAGTCTTTCTTTGTAGCCCAGGCTGGCATCTTTTCAGCCATCCTCCTGCCTACATCTCCCAACTTCTGGGGTTACAAATATGCCAAGTCACCTCGCCCCAAAAATATTTTAAAAGCTTAGTCGCTTTGGATAGTAATCATTGCATGATTTGTGCTTCTCTCTTGTAAGTCAGCGCCAAAACAAGCCTATTACACCTTTCACCAAAAGGGCCTGGTGGAGAGCTATAAGGGGCTCACCTGGGGAACCCCCATAATTAACCAAAAAATGACTGCAGACTGTAAATCTTCCAGGGACAAATAGAAGATCCACTAATGTCTCCACTTTAAATTACAGGAGAGTGATCATTAAACTAGCTTATTAATTAAGGAGAAATTAATTACCAAGTTATCCATATAGCTCTGAATGTGTGACTTAGGAATGAAAAAAGAAAGAAAAATTTCTCACCACAAAAATGGCAAAGCAGTACATGTTGGAGGCATGTTCTGTCCACCAGCTGTTCATGCAGTGCCTAAGTTTTCAGGAAGGAGAAAGCTATGCCAGAACAGAACAAGAAGAAGGAGGAAACAGAGCAAGGCTGGGAAAAGCTCGGCTGCGAAGAGTGGAGGAGTCTGGGCTTCCCTCCCCCCAGCATGGCATAAACTGGTCAAGATGGTGCACAGCTGTAATTCTGGCATTAGGAAGTGGAAGTGAGGCTGTCAGATCATCCCTTGCTACTTGGCAAGCTGAAGGCCAGCCTGTTCTACATGAGACACTGCTTCAAAACCAAGCCAACAAAATGGGAGTCGTAGGAGAACGGAGAAGCAGAGGCAGCGCAGGCTCCCGAGTAGCTGAAGGTATTCCCAAGCCAGGAAACAGCAGTCTGCCATCTGAACACCCTGCTGGGATCCAGCCAAATTGTGAGGTCATCTAAACTATGTGGCAGAGGCTCTTGATGCATGCTTTAATGCTTACATGTGTCACCTCACACCCATGGGAATGAAGGAAGGGATGACTGACAGAGGGGTTCAGACAGAAGGCTTAGTACAGATGAGAGGAAGAGAAATGAGAATGGGAACTAGATACTCATTTTCAAGGCTTTGAAATGCAGAGTGTGTGGTTGCCAGCCTGCAGGCAACAAGGAACACCCCCAGTGGTTCTGAGGATAAGAACGCTGGGGTGGTTGCAGGACTCAGGTGTGCTGTGGGTGTGCTGGGGTGGCTCTGGGCTCCAGAGACTGGCTGGCTGGACACTCCCATGTCTGCTGTCAGTCTACCCTTCCTGTAGGGTAATGCCCACCAGGCTGGCTGTGTGGCAAGGGGAGAGGTGTCTCACAGAACAGTGACACTGTTGCTACCCCTAACAGTTTCTATTACACCATGGGATCCTTCTGTGGTCATGTGACTCTGCAAGGGAGTCCTACTGCCAGAACAGGCTTTAAGTCTCTGCTTGTCACCATTCAAACCTGCTCTCAGCTAGTCTCAAGTCTAGTTCCTTCCAACTATCCTGCATGACCACCAGCCCTTCTCATTCATAAACACTAGTTGGCCCAACTGCATCCATGTTCCCTAAAAACCTATCTCTAGCCCCTTAGGACAGTTTCCCAGCTAGAACAAATACTAAGGAAGAAGGTGACTTTTCCTGCAACTCTGCCCGGAATACTGAACAGGCATTGTGGACCTCTGGGCCTCTGCTTTTCCAAGTCTTGTCAGTGAAAGCCCTGTGAGAGGCTCTGAACAGAGAGCCACCACTGGGGTGCCCAGGCTACCAGCAAATCAAGGGAGGATGGATCGGTGGCCATGGCGAATGGAGACTCTATGGTGACTTACCTTCCTCCTGCGACCAAGATATCTACACACATCTGACTATGCCCATCTTTCCATCTGCCAGTACATGTATACCAATAAATTAGTGTGTGTTTATGTGTCTCAATCAATCAAGAAGGCTTGGTTTTCTTCATTTTTAATACTGGGATGAGACTCAAATTCCTAAACATGCCAGGTAAGGACACTACTGCTGAGCTAGCCCTCAGCCTCGACAATATTTCCATTACTCTCTTAAAAAAAAAAAAAGCCCTCTAATCTAAGACACGTTTAAAAAGCCACACTGTAATTTCTTCTGATAAGGCCTTTCAAGTTTTTCCTAAAGTAATGGTAGTCTGAACTCTTAATCTGAGATTCAGTTCTTGTCTGTATTCTTTTTATCTCGTTGTATTAAAACAAATTTATCTTCATTTATGTCGCAATTACCTATTAGGGTTGTTAATTTGCTGGAAATGAAGCTATTGTTTAATTGCTCCTATTAATCGGGAATTTAAATGCCGACTGTAATAAACAGTTACCTTCAGGACGGAGCAAAGTCAAGGCTGGGGACATTAATTTCAGAATTTTAGAACGAGGGGAAATTTCTGCATCCAGGGCCACTGGATTTCCTGTTCACAGATACAAGTGGAAGAATACTGAATACTCACAAGAGAGATTCATGGGGACAATACAGTCTATTTGCTCCTTTTTACATGTGTAACAAATTGTCATATAAAATAACTGATTGTGACAAAGGGATAGGAGAGCACGCTACAGGAAACACGCCCATCCCCCCCTTCTGAAGGCTCCTTAAAGTTTTATCTCAATGTAGGTAACTGGAAATGGGCATGTGTGGTCATCCTGAGCATCACTGTACCAGCGGGGATAGTACTGCAGACAGCCCACCTGGGTGCTAGCTGAAGAGGGACAAGGTAAGCATTCACTGCTCTGAAAATGAGCCTTGCCTAGCCATTTCCCAGCTGGGGACTGCCTTTGGCTGGTTCTGTCTCAGCCAAGATGGATGTGGATGGAGCTTCAGTGGGCAGAGCCCTGTACAGCACTCTTCTCCAACACTTGCCAGAAAAGGGTGCTTGCCAAGCAAACAGACTCATGGGTGTCCCTTAGGGTAACATCTCAGGCCCTAGTCTGTTCCCTGTGCAGAGAAAATAAGGTCTGCAGTCAGGGGCGCACTAAGATGCTGGTGGGTCCTCCAGCTGTCCCCCCAGTTGTCTTCCTCAGCATCTCGGTTGACTGACATCTGCACCCCCTTTTCTCACACAACCACCACACCCCTGAATGTCTGCAAATCCTAACTGGTTTTGTCAGGATTCTTCTCTAACCCTGGACTTTCAATCTCCCACGCCTTCTGCTTCCCTTAGCTTCCTCGGCTCAGTGAACCTTGGCTTTGGTCAGAAAGCTGCCCTTCTACCATACTGAGCAGCAGGGCCCGAATGACGCCCTTCCATGGGCTTTCACTGGTCTAAACTCAAGTGAGAGCACAGTCTTTCTAACCCTCCCATCCCAGTGGCGTCAGGACCAGGCCCCGGAAGACAGGTGACGCCTGCATGACTACCATTAACTCAGCCCCAATGATAATTCCCAGGAAGGTCCTTAGTCATGTTCATAGCCCTACAATGATTGTGGTGGTACTACTGTTCCCAGCATGCTCTTGGTTCAGAGATGCCTTGTTGACTCCAGAAGTCTCTTAGTAAGACTGTTGGTTCTAGAATGCATTTACTAATGCTGCTGGCCCTGAACGCTCCAGACTATATTCTTGATTAGTGTTCCAACAGAGCTCATGAGGCTGATGCCTGTTCCATGGTTAATATACATGGAGTCGGCCACTTCACTAGGCTGTGCCACACTCCTCACCTCACTCACTCACTGCTCCCCACACTGTACCACTGACTTGGTGCATGGACCACTGGGTACACTCAGGAGCAGTGGAGACTGCCAACTCACAGAGGCTGGCCACCAGCATGCTAAGTACACTTGACGACTTTCCAGTCCTAGCATCCTATGGAAGAGACCAGATCTAAGTCTTCAGGACTTTTGTTTCCTACAAACAACATTCAGCATCCCAAGCACCTCTGCTTCTTGGTACTTGTCTTGGAATTCAGTTCCTCCTGGCTTCCCTGCTTAGTGTTAGATAATATAAACAGTGCTGCAGAGTAGAGAAGCATGGGGATTGTGTGCACGAGGGAAACACTGAGAGTTTAGAGATAACTGCATAGAGAGCTATGACAAGCAGGAAATGTTTAGGCAGTCCCACCAAGCAAGTGACGGCAAGCACACAATAGGAAAGGTTTGGATGCTTTGCATAGCTTCTGTACACAGTATACTGACTGCACCAAGGGCTTGGGCAGTCCTGTGTGTCCAACTTCTAAGTCAGGATCAGGGAGGAAACAGACTTGAGAAGTTGATGTTTCTCAAAGTCAGGAGTCACATGACCCAGGCCAGCTCCACTCCCTATCACCAAGATAGACCTAGAGCTGGACCTCTGATAAGTCCAGCTTCTTCAACGATGCTTAAGGGAGACAAAACTAACACCTGCTGGGAAAAGCCACCCCAGAGAACCAGAAAAACTGACAAGCATGGAAGCGTGTGTCATGCACAGCACAGGAGAGGCCTTGCTAATACGAGGGATCCCTCCAGATGGTCACCTGGGGTGTTCTGCACTGAGGACCCCAAGGACAGAAGCTGACCACAGCTTCGCTCACCGCCTGGAGAGCATTCATTACTATCCCACATCACTTGGTGCAACGGCCAACAAAACACGTAGCCCAGCACAAACCATAGCCCCAGCACTCAGGAGGCTGAGGCAGGAGGATCAGGAGTTTAAGTCCAGTATGAGAGGCTGACCTTGTGGGGTGAGGGAGCAGGAGGCGAGGAAGGAGATGGGAGAGAAAAAGAATGGGCGAGTGAGAAGAGGAGGAGGCTGGGCTCAGGCAGCACACACAGCCTGCATTGGCCTCACATGAAGGGACACACGCAGGAGCTGAGCTGAAGATCCTCGGGAGAGCAAGCTGCGCGGCCTGGGCAAGCTACACTCATAGATATGGGGTTTCAGGGAGTGGAGCACACACCCACAGTGATTAGAAAACATGGAACACTTCAAGCACCACAATTAGACACTGGTGAAAAAAATCTGTTCAGAAGCCAGGAGATGATTAAGCTCCCATCTCACTTGTCCTCAAGTCGGATGCAAATCAGCACCTCCTGAGCCCAGGCAAGTGAATATCCCAATAAATTGGCAATACAATTCGGGTGGCAGGCAAGGAGCTAAAAGATAAATGGCTTAAACAAAGAGGGGGAAAATGAACCTGTCACTTCTCCTCAACTCAGCAAGCTGTCTCACACAGAAGCGATGATCCCCGAGCAGGGCTGCTCTGACACCCCGAAGTGGGGGGCTCAGGGGCTGGCTGGGAATCCTTCATTCTGCAGACTCCCAGCTCACCAGCCACAAGTCAGAAAAGACCAAACTGGTTACAAAATAACTAACACACTTTTATCAGTTACATCAAAGAAAGTTGGAAGGAAAGTATGAAGAGCCAGGCTGCCACAGGCAGCCAGCTGGAGATCAGAAAGCCAGTCCGGAGATGGCTGAGAAAGGACTGTGTGTGGGGTCAGGGGGGACAGCAACGAGGCAGAGGATGCGGGTGACCAGGTAAATGTCCCAAGCCAAGGCAATAGCTCAAGATTTAAAAGATGAAGACATCAAGGTCAATGGGAACCAGGAGGCAGGCAGAGCCCTGAATGAGGGCAGCTCAGGCGCTCCAGTGGTAGATGCTACCTCACAAACCTGGGAACCATTGAGGTTCGGTGCAAGCATCAGCTTTCCCTTTAGTGATTACTGTTGTCCCAGGCAAGGTTAAAGTTCAAATCCATCTCCAGTCTAAAGGTCGAGGTAAACGAAAGTCCTGGTGCCCCGAACAGTCTCCCACCTCCACACTAATCTTCAGAGAGCTTTAAACTGCTGAGGAGAACAGCCAGTGAGGTGGCTCAGCAGGTAAAGGTACCTGCCACCAAGCCCAGCAACCCGAGCCTGGTCCCCAGGGAGCACACCGGAGAAGGAGAGGGAGGACTCATACAAGCTGTCTGGCCTCGGGCCTCTACGTGCACACATGCTCTGAGGGAACAAGGCCTCTCCTCCTGCTCTTTCAGTCACGAGGCCTCGTCGGAAGGTCTGGGGGAACTGACAGTGACACACAGGTTGAATTATACAATGTATTATGATGTGATTAGAAAGAAGGATGAGGTGACAGAACGCATTCCCACTCGGTCTCCAGCTTGGCTCTGTGCATTAAGTCACTGCAGCCCCCTCCTCCAGTGCACAGGAACACACACACACACACACTCAATTATTATCAGTAGCCAGTACCACCCAGAGCCCTGCCTGTCCCAATGCTTCATGCAGGGTTGCTAACGGGGCAGGGTTGCTAACGGGGCATGTTTGCCTTTGGAGATGCTACAGGATTCTGGCCATGTGAATGCAATGAAGTCAAGAATTGCAAGACTGCTCAGTGGGTAAAGACACTGATGCCAAACTTGATGACCTCAGTTCAATCTCTGAAATCCACATGGTGGAAGAAGAAGACAGACTCCTGCAATCTGTCCTCTGAACAAGAGTACACGGTACACATATACACACACACACAAACACACACATGAATCCGTGTGCACACATGTGTATACACACACAGCAATAATCTTTATAAGTGACCAGGCCTATGATGAATGTCAAGAGCCCAGTATAATACATGATGTAAACTTCTACAAAAACAACATAAAAGCCTTAACAGTTCTTTTAAATGGACTGCAGCTGCCAAAGAGTTAAGTAGACAGTGGACAGAAACTTTCTAACATTTCTCTCCTTTAATGAGAAATTAAGTTTATCAACTGCCATTATAATTATGCACAGCACCTCGGGTAATTAAAAGGGATCTAAATCTAATTTTATTTACATTTAGAATACCTGAGGTCATCTCCGATCAAGACTTCACATTCGTGACTAATAATACTTCAGTGTTAATTAGAGCTCAGCAGAGAATGCTGATTGATTCTGAATCTGTAATCTGCAGTGATTTAGCAACATCGAGAGAGCTTTAGCACCTCTTCCTGGAACACAGAGGCTCACATGACTGACTGGCGTCCAGGACTTTCAGCTCAACAAAGTCTCAAAAGCAGCACAGATGCTGAACCGTGTACTTCAACTTGAGAGAAAAAAAAACAACCTCATATTGAATTATTCTTAGTATAGGATGGCTGTAGTAGTGTTATAAATGCATAACTACTATTGAATTGTCCCTAAAATGTTTATAGTACAAGTTTGTCTACTGCAATGAACATGCACTTCTGCCCAACCTAGACTTGATGGTAATGTGTTGTTATGCCTACTATACTGCACATCTATGCATCCATCCTTCATCCCGCATCCTTCTTGCCATCTCCCTCCCTCGATTGTATGATGTATTTCAAGCCTCGTGCAGGCTTCAGTTCACCCTCTAACATGTTACCAGCAGCCATAAACAAAAGGTTATGAAGAAGGCTGGAGAGATGGCTCAGCGGTTAAGAGCACTGACTGCTCTTCCAGAGGTCCTGAGTTCAATTCCCAGCAACCACATGGTGGCTCACAACCATCTGTAATGGAATCCAAAGCCCTCTTGGGTATCTGAAGATAGGTACAATATTCTCATACATGTAAAATATTTTTTTAATCAGTCAACCGATCTCTTCTCAAACTACTGTCTTTCTACTCAAAATCTTTCTTGATTTAATCTATCCTAAGGAAATATCACTTATCAACAAAGTAAAAACTACTGTTCTTGGTGACATTGGGGCTAAAACTCACAGGGTTCTACCACCACTGATTTTAAAAGTCTGTGGTGGTAGAGGTTAGGCCTAGAGACTTTCAGGCCAGGTTGTCACACTGCAACAAACATAAACACACACGCCAAGAACCCATGGGTCAGAAAACAGCATTGTCTCCTAGTTTAAAAGACTTAAAGCAAAAATAAAATAAAGTAAAGAGACAATTTGCTGACTGCAGGTGAAGAAAGCTGACACCATGTGATGCTTACACTACTTCCCAACACAAGCATGTGCACACAGAGAGAGAGAGAGACAGACAGACAGACACACATACACACAAAGAAACCGACACATGAACAAGTGCACAGGCAGTTGCTAGCCACTGGACATTGGTGCTGGGGGCAGTACCTGCTCCTAACTGTCCAGTCACTGCAGCCCACGACATTGTATATACAACAATACATTATTTACACATGAGCTTCTCCCGTGGGACTTCTGGGAATTCGTCTTGAACACAGGTGAGTTACTAAAGCTTGCTTGTGCTAGTTATTACCCAAATCCTTGGTGCTGCCTCCAACTCAGAGTGACAGAAAAGCAATGTTCTCCCCTCCTGAAAATGCTCAAAACAGGCCCATAGGTGAGACATGCTAAGTGAAAGGCAAATTACAACACGGAAATTTAAAGCGCCAAAGGACTGCACTGCCAAAAGAAGAGCAAATATTGGGCATCCAGTAGATTTTTTTTCCTTCCTCAAAAACACATGAAGAAAAGATGACAAAGGTACTGTGTGGCTTTGTTTCTAAAACAGATTTCTCTTTTCACAAAAAGTAAAAAAGGTAAGGACTATAAATATGTAGCGTAGCCCACACTTGTCCTCCTTCGAATACACTGAAATATTCATACAGCCACGCACTGAACCAAGGTCTACTGAAGCAGGGGCCACTCTGTCCCTGCAACTTCTCTGGAGGTCAGTGCTTTCAAAGACCAAATCCACAGTCAGCACGTACAACCCCAAGAGCCACCAGCAACACTAGGGCTCAGCGAAAGGGAGCCACAGACAGGACTGGCAGACAGACATTTCTTTAAGCCTCCCTGATCCATAAAAGTAAGCCAGAACTCTTTATGGACCTAAGACATTCCGCTGGAGGAGAAGGTGGCTTATTCCCCCGGAGCAAATTGCTAGAGAGATGAAAATTGCTCTTTCGGTATTTTTCACTTGCTTGTACTGGCCATGTAACGGTGAGGGCCTTACCCTCGCCAGGCCACGGAAGCAATGGACAGAGTCTGGCTTGTCAAAGCCTCCATATGCCTAAGACAAAGCCAACTGGAGAGGAGTCGGCAGCCAATGAAACCAGGCCTTCCTCTGGGAGCACAGCTGAACATCCAATAAAGACGCAGGTCTTCCTGCGTGCCTTCATGAGCATCTAACTGTCATAACATCTATAATTCAGCATAGAAAAGGCACCGCAGAGCATTCATTATCAATCTCACAAAACATATAAGGCTCCTCTGCACCTCAATCATTTGCTAACAGTTACAATAAGATTATATTAAAAATTTAAACTGCCCTACTTAAGCAATTTCCCTTCAAACGTCCATTTCCAGGGAATGAGTCCGAGGGACATGAATGTCGAACCCTTGCTCAGATTTATCGCGCTGGAGAATATTTCTCCAGATATCACTTTGAAGAGTGAAGTCTAATGACTTTAGTTTTATTACTTTTTAAGCACTTAATGGGAAAATTTAGACATTTTCACAAGACTGAGCTTCAACCCAAATGGTACCTTTAAAAAATGACAGGCAGAGGCAGGTCTGTGAGATTACTACAGACGTGCCCAGGTTAGAGCAATCCTGAGGTTTTAAGGCAGTGACTAATACAGCAGGCTTGCCTCTGCCATTATCACTGTGAGCTCCCCTACCAGCCCCGCTTTTCTTTTTAAACTGTCTTAAATAATAACCCAGAGAATGTTTAGCAAAGACTAGCTGCAGAGAATTTTTATCATTATACATGTAAAGATTTAAAGCCATTAAAAAACCCCACAGTATTTAATCTTTTCCCTTACACTCATAAACCACCTTCCATGGGGAAGTTACAGGGCAAACACCATCATTATCTCAGTGCCATTACCCGAGCCCTGGTCAGTACGGGTTGCTTCTACCACCAGCCATCGTGCCAGCAGGAAGACCACCTTTGAAACGTGGAGAAACAAATATGGAAGTTTCTTTTCACCCCAACTCATTTCCCCAAACTTCCCCAAGCACAGCTGTGATCAGTCAGACTTCAATTAAAGCCCAGGCAGTGGTCCTATCAATCACGAAGGACGATAAATTTCTTATCTTTCTCATTAGCTCCCCCGTCACACAGCTTAAATATAAACATACCTTGCAACAGGACTGTAAATCACTCAGCCCGTGGTGACTCTGCCCAGCAGTGCAAGAGGCAGGGATGATTTGAGCAAAATCCGAGGCACAATCACCACACTAAAGCTGATTTACACACCTCGGAAAAATAAAAAGCCTCCCAGAATCAGACTGACAGCGGGTCTCTTTGAGTTTGTTTATTTGGTTTAAAACGGGTAATGACCTGTCTTTATTAGTATGACTAAGTTTTATGTGCAAAATCCAATTTTCTGTAGAAATATTTTTTGCTGCATCTGCCAACAGTATCTCTTGCAGTTACCTGTAGCTATTAATTTTTAAAAAGCTAAATCCCTCAACTTTTTTTAAGTTTTAAATGGGGGGGGAAAGAGTAGAAAACCAACAAACTATTTTCTTGAGGTAAAATTAACAGAAGCAGACACAGAGACAGCAGAGCTGGCTGTGGGCGGGGCTCCCACAGCGGCCATTACTCGGAGCCGGAGCCGCTGCTGAACACTTTTCATATATTTCCTCTGAGCCTGTCATAAAATGTGGGCTGTGGGTGTGTGGCTCCCAAGTGCAAACTTTATACAGCACTCAGAACACAGTCCAGTGAATTCTGCTATCCTACCGCTGAACCGCTAAGAATCAACCAGCTGTCATGGCAAGAGAAGCCATTTGTGCCTCCAGTGTGAGCTTCTAGGCTCCTACACACCACATCCCATGTGTGCCTAGATTAGCTGTATCTTCCTAATTTACACGGAGGCAGCACAAGATTTTATTACCATCTTTAACCCACAAGGGCTAAGGAGGTTTCTGCAGATCACTCCTGAAGCCACAGCAGTAAAGTCTGAAACCCTAAGCAAAGGGCAGCCCTGTCTGTGACTGCACTGCCACCTAGTGGCCTACACTTGACTTACCTGGCACAACCAGGGAGCAACTGGTGCTGTTCTGACAGCCCCAGAGGACAAGTGGACAAGCAGAGATAAAGAGCAAACTCAGGCCAAAACAAGCCACCAATCAAACATGACCACCCTGCTGGAGTTGACAGCCTGTGGCCAACGACTCAGAAAAGCAGTTACCTGAAAGCCACAGCACTCCAGCCCCAAGGGCTACAAAGTATCTTGTTCAAGTAGCTGTGATTTCCCCAGCTACTGAGACTCTGACAAGTGGAGTTAATATGTAACTTTTAGGTCACCTAACAACAATGGCCAATGGAGTGGGGAATCTTGGACACAGAACTGGCCTGTTGTGGCAATTAACTACCAGTGTGATCTCTGGCAAGGTATCTGACCTTTCTGCGCCTCAGGTCCCTCACTGAGAGGTGCATGCATGGTATCTGTATTGGCTGATGGATATGAGACACAGCCTGGTAGTGATGATTTGGTGTAAGATACAGAACAAGCATGGTCCCTGCACAGACACCAGGCAGGCAAATGCCATCACCCATACCCTGCACCAGCACCTACTCTAGCTTCAGAAAGTGCTCTGCCAAGTAGATTATGACCTCCAAGGGAGGAACTTGGGCCCTGTTCAGTTCAGCAGCCCTGGCTCCAGATACAAGACCTGAGGCAGGTAGAGACAAGAGAAGAAATTTTTCTAAAGCCCTAGTTTTCGGCTGGGACATCCTAGGGGCAAAAGCAAGGCTGGAGAGAAAGAGACTCAATCCAAAAGATGAAGCATTGCATCAGCAAGAGTGAAAGGAGGGCAGGATGCAGGGCTAGAGCATGCAGGTTTCACAGGAGATATGCTCCGATCATACCTGCATCACAGCTATCCTCTGGAGAGCTGGGGAGAAGGTATGGAGATGAGATGTGTGAATCCATACAGGGTGGACCAGGTGGGCATAGGGAGGAAGGGCTAAAATGGAGCCAGAGCTGCCTAATAGTCTAACCTGGGGCCTGAGGTACTCAGTCACTCTGAGACCCCCAAACCCTGACCTAGTGCGTAAGTCTCAGCTGAAAGAACTCTGAGAACCTGATAAACCACAGTGGGGAGACAGAGGGTACAGCGAGGATGAGCACCCACAAACCCACCACCCATGTGTAATAAGTACAATGCTTCCATGCCTGTTTCAGCTCTGTACTTGCCAAGGGAACCCACCAGGCCTCGGGTGTCTCGGCACCTCTGCCTTTGGGCACAGGAACATACACCCTTCCCAACAATATTCCTTGCATGACTGTTAGGCCACTTGGCCACTCTTGGAAAAGGTGTATGTGTCCCAGTCCGTGAAGCCAAGGCTCAACCAAAGCATGCTAGTGGCTAGGGTTGGGTCTGAGAGGGGGCAGGAGGTAGGTAACAGTGCCACATTCTCTCCTGCAGCAGGAGACAGAGAAGGCACCAGTGCAGGCAGTGTAGCCTGGTGATGGGTGCTGCCTGTGCTTCTCATCTGAACACAGGCTGCTGTGTGTTCCAAGGGGATGGCAAGTGTGGACACGGGAGAGAGGAGTCTCCCAGGAAATCTCTAAGCTGCACACGGCTTCATTTTGTGACAGCTCTGTACCTGACCTGCTGCTTCTAGGACCTCTTCAGAGGTGCTAGGCCTCTGTGATAAGGGAGGCCATGGCAGCTTCACACAAATGAACGTCACATGTAAGCCTAGGAGGTGGGTGGCTGTGCCCAGTAGGGAGGTATCTTGGCTTTGGTTCTAGCAGAGGAGACTGTCTCTAAAGAGCTTCACAGGAAGCGCAGAAAGTCCATCGCGGGGCAGTTGTGAAGCGTCCCATGTGTGCGGGGAACTGAACTCTGGCCCTCGGAAAGCACAAGTGCCCCTAAGTGTTGTGCTACCTCTCCAGCACTTCCGATTTTATTTTAGAAGTTTTAGAAATTCAACAGAATACATTAATCATAAAACATTATTCTAGGACTACAGCCGGGTTTTTGGGGTGTTTGCCTGGCAAGGCACAAAGCTCTGGGTTTGAACTCAGAGCCACATAAACCAGATGTAGTAGCACCTGCAATCCCAACAGGCAGGAGGAAGAGGCAGGATCCAGGGCATCCACATGTAAAGTTGAGGCCAGCCTGGGAAACAGGAGAACCTATCTTAAACGAAAATAAAATGCTATTGACTAGTGGTGGGGGTTAACAGACCACTTTTTATTGGCATGCTTGTTGGTTATTTTCCTAACATTTTAATTGGAAAAGTGCTAAAATGTTTCTAAGCAGATACAAAGTATACACAAATCTACTGAAATCTATTTTACTAAAGTAAACGTGAATTTATAACGGTGTGATGACATTATCAGAGAGTCAAGTCTTCTGTCCCCAGGGCCAAACGTCACTCATTTGCCTGCTTGGCTGCCTCTGCACCCACATCAACTAGCAATGCGGAAAAAGACAGGATGTGGAGATGGCAGGGAGCCTCGGCTGGAGCTTCCCCAGTGACCGGTGGCAAGCTGAATCAGTGACATCACTTCCTCCTTTAATGTCTTCCTAACCACCCTGACCTCAAGTCCGGGCTCCCACTGCAATGACATCCTGGAGGGCAGGCGCTGAGCAGCAAGGCTCTGGGATCTCTGCTGCTCCAGTACAACTGAAGACAAAAGCCGTAAACTTTACCATCATAGCGTGTGTGCATGATGGGTGTGTGGATGTGGGTGTGTATGTACCACAGCATGTGTGAAGGAAGGAATCCGACAACTCTGTAGGGTTGATTCTCCCCTTCCTCCTTTAGGTGGGCTCCAGGGATCAAACTCATGATTCTTAGGTCCAGTTTATGCAGCACACCTTAAAGTTCAACTTTTAAAAATGTGTCAGTATTCTCTCCACTGTGACAGCAAAAGGGAAAATACAGAATGAAAACATTCTAAGTGCTTCTGGCACCCCCTGCTGGCAGTTCCACTAGATTACAACAGAGCTCAACCCTGCCTTCCTACCTTGTAGATTCTGTGAAGAAACCACCTGGGTGGGTGAGTGGGGACAGTCCGCACACTGGCTAGAGCCAGTTAGTCCCCAGAACTACTAAAAGGCTCTGATTCTATGAAACACTAAGAGATTTAAGCATTCTGGCCTCAGGTTGGACCTTGATCACAGTGGGCTGAAGGCATGATTCTGGTAATGTGCTATCTGGCCTGAGAGCCCTGGGTGTGAGTCCCAGCACTGCAGTAAGTAAGTAAATATGCAATAAGGGGCTTTCTACATGACATTTAAAACCAAAGTAACACTGGAGCCAAAATACAGAAAGCTGAATGTGCCTGCTCTGCCACTGAGCATGCTCGCCCCCCCCCCCCCAACATCTGAATGGTACCAACTGCTCACCTAAGCGGGACAGGTGAAGCCAAACAAGGCCTGGCATCTCTCTACCTCTAAAAGCCGCCCAGTCTGTAAGTCAGGCAAGAAGTGAACTCAGACACATTATAAAACCTTGGTGCAAAGATGGGGCATTTCCTAGCTGCCTGAGATTTGAGACAAGAGCTTACCTACAGTTTGCCCTTGGAACACAATACGGCCTGCACAGCCTCTGTAGCAGACTGGGGTGCCACAGGTGCAAGGCTGCGGGCATCTCAACAACAGGGGAGACAAGAGTAGGCACTTCACCATCTCTGCTATGCCCTTGCTCTGGGCGGAGAAGCCTCGGGAAGCCTGGACATCCACTGAGCACAGCCTAGGCTTGAACACAGGGTCCCAGGGATGGATGTGTTCTCAACGAGCGAGGGGCCAGCACACAGGGACTGACCGAGACAGGGGTGGGACCTGGAGGAGACAGGTGCAAGCTGCGGCACCAACCGCGTGTCTCCCCCCACCCCCAGGGGGCCCTTCCAGGGAAGAGCCCTCATGACCACAGATGGCCACCAAATGTGTCTGTCCTTCCGGGCTGTCAAGATGCTCAGCATGGAAGCAGCTGCTGCACAGCCCCGAGAACCCGAGTCTGACGCCCAGAACCCAGGGAAAGCTGTTCTCTGGCCTCTGTCACAATGATCCCAGAATCCAGAGCTCACCTTTTAGGAATCCAGGTCATCAACCCAACCATGTACCCCAAACTCCCCAACTCCTGGGGGCCAACACCTGGCCAGGATCACTCTGTGTCACAAAAGAAGCCATCATGATAAACAGTTTCCAACTTACAAGATGGGCCTCCTGAGGGTCACATTTATCCCTCTTCCACGGGCTGGGAGAGCAGAGCGCTGCTAATCAAGCATTCGTAGATTGCGCCCTCATGAATGAAGATTATTCAGAGCAGAGGGAAGAAGGGTCACCAACTGCAAGATTTCAAATGAGTGGGGACCTCAGCTACAGATTATAACAGCTCCTGACTGTCCTAGCTAAGTGACATTTTCTTATTCTCTTGATCAGCGCCTCTGTAGAGGGCTAAATAGGTCAAAAAGCACATCACTGTTCAATCATTTTAAAAACATTAGGAAGAGCAGAGCACCGTAGCATTATGAACAGATTATGAACAAAAATAAAAGCCATTTGTATGCATTAATGATACATCAAGCTAATTCAAGCTGGCGAAAGCCATTAGGGGGAAATCCTGGGGCAAACCATGGTACTGATGCCTCCACACAGATTCAGATTAAAAGAACCATTTTCTATGTCATTGATAAAATTAATTCTATGAGCCAGGCATGAGTCTTAACATGAAAATCAAAACAGAGAGGATTCGCTAATAGTGTGCTTAATGATCTAATTCTGGCAGCATGAGAGTTGACACAGGCGTTACTGCACAGATACAAGCATCCATGTATAGAGCATTTCCCATAAGAGAGTGTAAGGAGTTCCACACTTGGGGTAAGAAACTGTCACAGACGGCAGCCTCCATCTCTATACCACCCTTCATGCTATCGAACAAAAAGTCACTGTTCTCTCTGGTTGTTTTGATAAGACTCGGCTGTCTTCCTACTGTGTACCACTGTAGCAAATAGAGATGGTGAGCTTCTGAGTCATGTGGGCTCGTGGCTTCAGAGAGGTGTACTCATAGTCCACTGGGCCCCAATGCTCTGCCCTCAGGGGAGGGCACATCCCTCTGGGAACAGGTAGAGCCAAACTGCTCTTCTTGCCCTGTGAGTGTGAATGAGAGGGCAGGAACCATCTCCTCACCGTCCCGCCGAGGGCCTGGAGCCCTCTTCCCAGGCCCCACCTCTGACAGGTTCAGTCACCCCAACAGTGAAGGCCAAGATGCTAGCAGCAGGCCTGGATGAGATGTGAGGGCTACAAACACGTGAAAGCCGGCCTGGGGCTGCACAGTAGGACCCTATCTTCAAACAAAACCAAAACAAAAGACTGTGGGCTAGAACTCAGCTGGAGGAGTCCCACCAAGCACACATGAAGCCTAGGCTGATGCCCAGTACCTCATAAAGGAGACATAGTAGCTCACACTTAGGATTCTAGCACCTTGAGAGGTGGAGGGAAGAGAACCAGGAGTTAAAAGTTCACCCTCAGCTACACAGCAAATTCAAAGGCAGCTTGGGTTACCATGAGAACCTGTCTCCAAAAGGAAGAAAGGATGGCCACGTTTCAGAATGACCCAGATCATCAGGGCAGCAGCTGTGGTATGGACCACCGACCTTAACAATCATTATGACGATACCCACTGAAACGTGTCCATTTTGCATGGGTGACTTTAGACAAATCAACTAACAAGCTAAGGAATGAATTCTTCTTTTAAAGTCCATCTACTTTGGTCTACTGAACAGTCCAATGGACCAGAGCTAAAAATGAAAGGTCTAGTAAGAACAGGCACACTCATAACATGAAGTGATTGAAATAATAACATTCAGAAACTCTGGGCTCATTCAAGGATAATCACCTCAAACAGATCCCAGCTCATTCTGGAGAAGTTCAGGGTCACTTAAACTAGTTTCATCCTGCCACAGTCCTGTTTACTTCCTGTCTCAGAAGCTCCGGCAATGTGTGGCTCGCCAATGGGGTACGTGCTAGGACCTCAACGAGAGCATCAGGATTCTGGATCCATGTCTTTTCCAAAAACTATTTGAGGTTTTTCTTCCCATCCTTAGAGTCTCTGAGTCTGTTTTATTATGCAGAAACTGAAGATGTAGTGGTGATATTAATTCAGCCTGTGGTGGAACCCTCTGATATGTGAAGGCTACTCATAGATAGGAAATAAACTGGAATTGAAGATGCACAGACCTACATAGGGTATTGGTAATATTGTGTCTAATAAACTGGTCACTATAAATAAAACCTATTCAGGGCTGGAGAGGCAGCTCAGTGGATAAGAACACTAGCTGTTCTTACAGAGGACCCATGTTCAATCCTTAGCACCTTCCTAGAGGTTCATAACCGCCTATAATTCTAGTTCCAGTAGACCTGATACCTCCTCTTGGCCCCTGTAGGTACCAGACATGCAAATGGCACACAGACTTATAAAATACTCACATACACAATATGAAAAATTAATTAAATCACATATGCACAAGGCTACAGCACAAACAGAGACATCCACCCTGACCTATCAAACTTTCTCCCACCTGTGGCTGGATCAGATGTGATCGGGTGGAGGCTTTTCCATGCAGCCAGAGTTCCTGGGCCCTTGCCCGTGTGACTGCCTGGAGACAACCTGACGATTCTCATTTCCACAGGCTTGTACCGTGAGATGCCACTAGGCCATGACGACCAGAGACACTCATGGTTGATGGTCACATCAGATGAAGGTGGCTACCATCTGAGGAGGCTCCCTGGCTGCCTCTAGAGCCTGAAGCACGTTTTCACTCTCTTCCCATGGCAGCCCTGGACATCAGCACTGAGCCTCACTGGGTGAGCAACTTTTTCCCTTGCTTCCTTTGGCTCTTAACCAAGTGTCACTGGAGCATCAGATCTGCCCCATCCCGCCCTACCACAAAGCCAGCCTTTATCTTGTTAACAGTAGAGACTGTAGATCCAGCCATGACAAATCCAGGAAGTTTCAACAAGTTTTCAGAACTGAGGGGTGACATAGGAAAGTGCAGGCAGATACCAGAAATGCCAGCTTTGTGGGACACACCAGAAGCACCACGAGACACTGGGAGCAGATACCTTTGTGTATGCCTAATGGGCCCGCCCTCCTTCACCAGAGCCGAACGGAACATGCTAACAGAGCTTAGCTCGTTAGCTCCCCTTTCCAATTATATTCAATGCCTCAAACACTTTCAGATCATCTATGGCTTGCTTGCTTCCAAAGATGAAAAATCTTTTTTGAATGTATTCTTTTGCCAAAACACATTTAGTTTTTCATAAACAAAGAAGAAAAACAACAGAAATAACTACATAATAACCCGAATGACTCCCAAACGAGGATGAAGTTGACTGTGAGAGAGGATCAGGTGAGCCCCAGAGAGGACAACTGCTCTGTAACAGCACTGACAAAGAGCTATGGTGTCAGGCACAATGCTCTGAGAGGCTCCAGCCCAGACAAGGACACACGCACACAGCACTGCTCCAACATGGGCCATCAGGCTTCACACCCCAAACAGGCTCTGTAACACAGCCATCTTTGCTTGACTGGGTAGCTGGAGATGTGTGATATGGAAGGTGTTTCTCTGGGTACCCAATGCCAGTCATGGGGGCAGTGGATGCCTGTATGACATAGCCAGGAAGAGGCAGGTCATCTCTCCCAGCACAGCATTTGCACACAGGCAAGCTATCACCAGGCAGGACAGAATGGCTAAGAAAATGCTCTCCAGAATGTTAACTGAAGCATAAATGTGACCCACTAGGATGGCGGAGTTAGAGGCTTGCCACATGCCTTCCCAGGACAGGGACCATTCTGCCAGATGCCTGTCCATGCACCAGGATGATAGATACCAGCCTGCAAAAGAAGCCCTGGCAAGTGAGGACCAGGGACCCAACTAAGGGTCCAGAACCTTTGGATATGGGGTTTCCCATTCTCGTGCATCCAAAGTGGGAATGTTTCATTTGACAACAACAGGTCTAAGTTGGAAAGGACTCTCATATGTGATCTATGGTGGTTTGAACAGGAATGGGCCCCACAGGCTCTCGTATCTGGATGCTTGGTTATTATGGAGTGGCGCTACTTGAGAAGGATTAAGAGGTGTGGCCTTGGTGGAGAAAGAATGTCACTGTAGGTGGGCTTTGGGGTTTCAAATTCCCAAGCCAGGCCCAGTCACTCCCCCTGCTGCCTGTGGATCCAGATGCAGAACACTCAGCTACCTCTCCAGCACGGCCTTGACGAAAATGGACTAAACTTCTGAACCTGTAAGCCAGCTCCAATTATGTGCTTTCCTTTTGACAAGTTGCAGTGGCCACAGTGTCTCTTCACAGAAACAGAACAGTGACTAAGACAAGATCATTCAGAATTTTTTTCCTTTTAGGAAGCATGATGACACACATCTATTATTATAGGACCTGAGGCAGAGGCAGGAAGAACATGGTTCAAGGTCATCGTCTACCACACGTAAGCTCAGAGATGCTCAGGGCCATAAGAGACCTTGCCTTTAAACACACGCACATGCATGCACATTCTCATATACACTCAGACTCTCACAAATACGTACTCTCACACATACATACACAACAAAACAAGTGATTTGTAAAATGCAGTTTTAAACATTCATAACAATGAGCAAAACTTTTGTTTAAAATGAAGCATAGCAACAGAGAAATCATGTCTGAAGAAGCGAGCTAGTTTTTCTGTGACTCATTTTCATGTACTCATCTGAGCCCTGAGAGAACAAATACACGAAATCTCCAGAGGATTTCACGCGAACACTGAAATGACTGCTCTCCCTGACACTGCAAACAGCAAGGAGTGCCGGGAAGTACACAGTCTGAAGACACTGGCCAAGGTGACCCTGAAATGATCCTGTAACCACCGCGCCCAGGCCCACGCACTTGGCTTGCAGCTGCCCCGGCCACCTCCCTGAGGCACTGCTGGCAGGGCAGAGAGCCCCATGCCTGAGGTCAGTCAGCTGCTGGAACCATTCAGACAGAGCACATGGCTCCTACTGAGTGAAGCTTATTTAAAGGGATCCATGGTGGACATTCTGCTCTTCTCCATCAGCCAACATGTCCCAGGCTGAGAAGAGGGAGAAAGGGCAGAGAACACCTGGCCCATCATACTCACCCCTCCTCCCCACTCAAGCAGGATAGAACTTACATTTCAAGGAGACTACCATCCTCCCTGGGGTACCAAACCTCCTAATGGATGGGTCCTCACTCCTCACTCCACATCCTGCCAGTCTCCAGCCAATGACACCCAGTGCAAAGGCTGAGCTCAGGTGAGCAATGAGTGAAGGCTGGGTGGTGGGACAGGAGGCCACGCCCCTCTAGACCGCAGGCTACAGAATACCCAGAGTGCCATGCACAGACCACAGCACATCAGCCACAGGCTCGGGGCAACTCAGACAGAACTCTGCTTCTCTTCCCATGCTACAGCTCACCTTCTGTTTTGGGACACCAAGAGGCCACACTGAAACACCAAGAACTCTCTTAAAGCTGTCCAGCCAACTGGTGGGAACAGACTCTGGTGTGCAGGGAGCACCCAGGGATGCTGCTGCCCACACGGGCTATTCGCCCTTCCTCAGCTGTACACAGAGGAATGCACCTCAACTCTAAGGGCCTCATGTGCCGCCTTTTAATGACAGAATGGCCTAGTGTCTGGTTAAGGCTTAACATTCTGGGCGCCCCCAAATGTCAGATGCAATCCAGGCTCTGACCATGCAATCATGTTCAGTTTCCTGAGTCTCAATTACACTTGCTTGTGTGTCTATTTCTCTTGTGATACTGGGGACCGAACTGAGGGCCTCAGACTCAGCACTGAGTCACATCCCTTGTCTTTCTCTTTCTTGAGACAGGATCTTGCCACATAGCCCTGGCTGGCTCCCAACTTATAACTCTCCTGCCTCAGCCTCCCAAATGCAGAGTGCATAGGCCTGTGTGCCTCAATCTCTTTAAATATAAAGACTCTATGACTCGTATCCTAACAAAGGGAGTTTATGGCTTAAGTAAAAGAAAACACCTAAAGGAAATATATTAAAGCAGGATAACGTCCACCTTACTTTTAAACCTCCTTCTTCATATAAATGAAAACACTTTATGGACACACAAAATAGACCTGCCCTGTGTTTAGTTGTCCTAGCTCCATGGACATTTTTCCTTTTGAGATTTACTGTGCTCATTCTAAAATAAGTAAGATGAACTCAAGTGTGCAGTCTACGGCAACAGACCCTGAGAACACCGTGTGTCTGCAGGGAGGGGTCCACGCCAGCACTCCTGCAGCCAGCACTCCTGCACTATCTCACTGTCTTGGCATTTGGAAAGAGAACAGTCCCCTCGGCAGCATCCCCTGTTGGAGAGGACAATGGGACGTCTCCATCCCACAGATGGTTCCCAGGTGTGACCTTGAGCCGTCTGCTGTGCCGGGAACAGAGCATCTGTCTTGCCCAAATTCCTACCTTAAACTTGTCCCCCCACCCAGTGAGAATACTGTGAACAGGACAGCAGGTCCTCACCAGGCCCTTGAACTTGGGCTTTCTGCATCAAGACCTCTGAGGAAAAGCTATCTGCTATTTGAACCACCCTATGAGAATTTGCTGCAGTGGAGGAATGAACAGAAATGTTTCTCTAGTGTCTGCCAGTTAGTGCTGCAAGCCTGATAGTGCCCACTACAGATCTGCAAGATCGTTTGTGTAGGACTGGCTCCTGTCACTAGGGAAAACTCGTGAGCACTAAATAGGATAAATGTAAGAAGTCACAGAGTCTTGGGAAAGCAGGAACCCACACAAGCGTCCTCTGGAGACCCACGTGAGAAACCACTGTTCCCAAGGGCTGGAGGGTATGGAGTTTCTGCTGGAACTCCTCTGAGTCGTCTACAGTCCTCAAGCAGTTTCCTTGCTTAATCTTTACAGTTTCTGTTACCGGGGAAGCAGCCAACCCCAGTGCAGCCCATGCCATGAGGCTGACAGGAGGGAGGCTGCTGCTGAGTATGCACCACAGGCAGAGGCACTTGGGGAGGCCTGGGATAGACACACCAGGATGGGAAGAGGGAAGATGGGACCCAGAGACACGCGTAGCATCTCAGGGAAATCCTGAGTTTCCTTGGGTTTGGCACTGGGAAGAATGAACTGCAGAGTGAGACAGAAGGAACAGATCAAGTCTGAGACCCAGAGAACAGGTAACCATCTGCGAGGCAGAGGAGGAAAGAGACGCAAGCTTCTGGAAAAGCCTGGCTGCTTGGGGGGGTGGGGGGTGGGGGGACAGGGGGTAACAGAACACAAGGGTGGCAATGTGGCCCAGTGCTCAAATACACTGCAGTAGAAAGAGCTGGGCCCCAAATCTCAGCTGGAGAGTCAGTAAGACAACCCAGGCCATTTAGTCAAACAATCCAAAGATCACAGTTTCCAGTTCAAGACTGGGTCTCCCGCAGCCTGGGCTGGCTTCACACCTGCAGTGTGGCTTAGTACCTGATCCTCCTGCCTCTACCTCCCAAGTACTGAGGCCACAATCACATGTCACCATACCCAGCTTATGTAGTGTTGGAGTCTGAACTTAGGACTTCGTGCATGTTACACAGTCATTCTACAAGCTAAATTACGTTCTCAGGCCCTGTTCTCTGAGTGTGCTGCTGGGACCAAGTTTTCTTCAGGGTCTGTGAACAGCAAGGCTTTTTGACTCCCACCCTTCTGTAAGAATCTCAGGCTTGTCCTTCTCTGCTCCCTGCCAGTCCCCAACACAGAAACAAGGAGACAGAAGTGAGGCCAAAGGTCTTCAGACTGACTGCCCACAACCTCTGCCTCTGAGAATAGGAACAAGCTCTGGCGTGTCCTCAGAAGACCCGACTCTAAGTCCACTCTTTATCCAGAAGTTCAAGTCCCTGAGGCAGAGGCTACCCCTCCCCACCTGCCTCTGCCCTGCTTTAGTATTGGTTTCTCTCATAACCCACATCCGGCATCACCACGACTGACATGAACACGCCTCCCTTAGCAGAGCCTGAAGCTCCGGCAGGTGAATTCCCCACGAATCCCACTGTCCCTGAGGTGTGCACTCTACAGTTACTGAGTAATGGTTCCTCAGGCTAGCCCACACTCTTAGCCCCAAGTTCTGACTTTACTTTCTGGGGTTCAGAGTTTGCTCTTTCAGTTTAATCTCCCCAGGACCAAATGTCAAATATATAAGCCTTCATCTTAAAGACAGAATGGGGCTAAGAATGAGCAACATAGCCACGAATACGAGCACAGTGGAACTGACAGAGCTTTTAGTACTGGTTCGCCCACGCAGAGCAGGCTGTACAGTGACACACAGGTGCACAGTGAAACACTTGTGCAGAGCAGGCTACACAGTGACACACAGATGCCATCAGGGACTGCTCTGCAGGGTCCCCTCTTCTGAACACAGCCCCTAAAAGTGTAACTGGGAGCAGCTGCCAGACGCTGCTGCCTGCACACTACGTGGTGGGCTTCTGTCCCCACAGCCACGTGTGACTGTTCTCCCAGAGTGTGTCCCAGAGCCCCTGCAGTCACAAAGCTGGCCATTTACCGTCCTGGAAGACCCGCTCCACGTTGAGCCCATAGGTGGCGCACGTCTCATAGTATGTGCACCTCTTCAGGTCATTGGAGAGCTTCCGAGCCCTGACGTCATCGATGACCCTCGGGTTGGTGGAACTTATGGCATCTGCAACAGACAAGGACAGGGTGCTCACTAGCATCTGCTTCCCATGACTCTAGAGCCCACGGTACTTAACCCTGCCCCACAGCCAGTTGCTTCCTGCAGCTCTGGGGGCTCCTGCAACTCAAAACCCATCAAAGCCCATGGAGAAGTCATTCCTCCCAAGAAGTTGGGATTCTGAAAACAGTTCATCCTCAAAATTGGGCTCAACTCAACTCCTGGGGTGGGGAGGTCACACACACTCAGGAGGCCACGGTAGGAGGACTGAGGTCAAGGCTCTTTTGGAGAGAGGCTCATTATCCTATCCTTTAGGCTCACTTGGTGTGTCAAAAAACAAAACAAAACGAAACCAAAAACAAAATGTGTGATTTGGGACACTCAGTGTCCATGTGACAACAGCCTCCCCAACAAAGGTTCCTCGGATACAGCCCAAAGAACATGTCCATCTGTCTTGCCCAACAAGTAAGTACATCTGACATATGTTTACAACAAGTAGGGAAAAGGTCCTTTGTAAAGGCATAAACATTTTATTTTTAAAGTAAAATAGGAAGGAAACAAATTTAAAACCATAATTTCTCAAAGTCTTTGTCTAATTTGGAAAGCACAGGCCACCAAGCCTCTACCCAGCTCCCATTTTATCCAGCCTGGAACCCCAACAAACTGCAGATACCCCATCCACATATGAATTCAGGTCAGTGTGTCACAGAGGTGGCCCTGGGCCCACAGCTCAGCTCAGCTCTAGCTGGCCCCCTTATGCACCCGCTTTAACTTGGCAGTGTCCTAATGCTGCATCTCCTAGTCAGTCAAACTGCAAGTCTTTGGGGGTAGAACAGGCCTAATGGGCACCGGAGTGGTCCTTCACTCCCCCATGTGGCCCCAGATGAGCAAGCCTGGGCCATTCCTGCCCTAAAAGATACACTGAGCTCAGCACCGCCTCTCAGCACTGGCCTCCCGGCCTCCCGCAGGTTGGGTATCCCTAAGAGTTTTTCAGCTCTCTCTCTCACCCTAACAACCCCTGGCCTCTAAAACCACCTAGCCTAGCCAGCAGAAAGGAACCCTTAGGCACCTTCTCATATCACCTGAGGGCCTTGCTGCCTACATCCCCAGTGTTGGCACAGGTGCCTCAGGAGCCCACTGAGCATGGAACACATGGGTACTGACAGAAGAACATGGGGAAGCCACACAGAGTCCAGCTTCTGCCATAGATGCCCTCGGTCCCTCAGCCAAGTAACAAGGTCCAAGCAGGGCCCCAGAACAGCTGGTCCCACACTGAGATAAAAGAGATTAAAAAAAAAAAAAACGTAGATCAAGGTCAAGTCCTATGTCCACTGACCCTTGACACATGACTACCTGACCTGAATTCCATCCATTCTTCAATTTCCTCTCCCAAAGCACTGAGGGGCAAAGGTCAGGCCGCCTGGCTATACTAGCTCTAGTCTAGGAGTGTGGGGCAAAGCCTGGACTCTTACTCCACTCCACTGCAAACAGAAACAAACACTGTAGGCATGAGAAATGCAGCAGGTGATCTGTTCTTTCCAGCCAGCATGAGCCACGGAGAGTCCACAATGGGAAAATGTTGTGTCTCAGAAGCAGGCCCACATGGCTCTTACACACTGGGCTGCTGCTGGGAATTGCCCGGTCGGTCATAGACAAAGCATTCCTTCAGAATTCTCCCCTGCTCCAACTGTGGGGAAAACCTGGCTGGGAGATGCAATGGCTTTAAAACTCCACTTGAGGACTTACCAGAGCAGACACCTTAACCATGTCACCATGTTGCACAGTGTCAATGCTCTGGTAGCAGGGTTCAGGACTTCTAGGGTACACACATGCACACACACACACACACAGATGTTCTAGCCATTTCCATGACAGGCTGTGATACTTGTATAGGACCTGTATCATCTGCTTGCATACTTCATCTTAGCTCACCTGGACGGCGAGTGTACCATGCACAAAGCTTACAACTTTGGTACAGCTAACTTCTTGCTACAAAGATCAGATTGACCCTGAACTTAGAGATCCACCAGAGTGCTAGTAAAGGCACGGAGCTCCACACCAGGACACTGCTTTGTATTTTTGAGACAGTCTAGTTTTGTAGCCCAGGCTAGCCTTCAGTGGCAATCTCTCTTTCTCAACCTCCCTAGTGCCATGACTACAGGTGTGTATCACCTGTATTTTACTTCTGTTGTTGGACCACATGAAGACAGGAAGGCCAATTGCACATTAAAAACCAAAGCACTGTCTCCAGGTGACCAGCAGAGGGAGCTATAGGAACAGAAAAGTCTTCTATTTGGTTGAAGATTGGGTGGCAGAGTTTGGTGCTGCAGAAGTAAGAAAGACCACTGCATGCATCCAAAAAGAAAAGGAAGAAAGGAAAAAGAAAGAAAAGAAGAAATGGTGGTCTTCATGGGAACACAATTCTAATATTTTACAAGTGACACACTGAGGGCAGGCAGCGAGTGCCTCATTACACAGCTCTCTAACCCTGACTGCACGTCAGCTGGTAAATACCAGATTTACTAATTCCAAATGAAATAGCAAAAGCAGCTCAAATTTTAGAAAAGTCAGGAAGGAATACTACAATTTTGCTTAAAACCTTGGCTGGACTCCAGTGGCCAATTCCTGAGAGCGAGTCTGTGACCAGGGCTGAGGGAGTTGCCTGATTCTGTGTGACAATCACCTTACTCAGAGGACACGTTTTAAGTGATACGAAAGACAGTAATAACTGAAGCCACAGGGAGGCTGTGGCCTTTGTGAAGGGGCTGCTGGGTAGAAAAGAAGAGACCATGAGATCCCTGGAAATAACAAGGGTGAGGGCAAAACTCAACTATGTGTCACAAGCTAGTACCAAACGGGCACTGAAAGTCGAAATTAACCAGACACTTGGTGTAACAGAAAGAAATAAAAACAACCTGATTACAAGGTGCCTTATGCAAAAGGCAATTAAGGCATCGTAATGTAGAAAAACCATGAGCCAACAGGTTTTCCTAAAGCACCAGGGATGGGGGTGGGGTGGGGTTGGGGTGGCAGATGTCTGTCTGAGCCTGAGTGGCATTTCCATAGCACTAATCCAGAAATGCCACGTGATGGCAATTCTCATTCTGAAAAGCAACTTCAGCCCCAGCCCCCACTTTCAGCTTCAGGTCATTTCCAAATTCCTCCACACTGCGACCATGCCCTCAAAACCTTCAGAGACACCCGAGCAGGGCTGGCACTCACCCTGGGTCCCCACCAGCACTAATGGGATCTCACTGGTGTTCCTGTAGTTGGCCATTCGGCTGTAGTAATGGTAGACAGTCTGGAAACTGATTTCATCCTCCAAGCTGAAGACAAAGATGACCGCGTCCACCCACATGGCGAACTGCAGAGAGAGGAGTGGAGAAGGGCAGCTGAGCGGGACCCAGGATGAGGCTGTGAGGCCTGACCTTCGTGTGTGCACTATGGCCAAATTACTGATGTTCCCTCGTGTGTGTGTGTCCCACACTGCAGATGCAAGGCTCTACCTGTGCCCTGAAGCCTCCCCATCTGGGAACAGGTCATGGGAGGTCAGTCCACACAGCCTCCCCAGAACCTTCCAAAACTTAGTGGACCTCAAGATGAGTGGGGACTCCTCCTCTGCACCCACACAGTGTGCTCAAGAGTCGTGCCCACAGCACACACCAGCGGGAGTGTCTTCCTAGAGAGTTCCTGCTACAGCAGAGGCTGAGCTGCCACCAAGCACACCCACTCAGCTCCCTGCTGGGAAATTACTACTTATCTGTAGGAAAGTTAAAGGGGGAGTGGTAAGGTTAATCTATACCCAGGCCTCTTACATCATCTGATTTACAACAGCTCTCTTGGGAGGATGAAGCTGAGGGAGAGTACGGGCTCCCTGCAGTGCCCAGCAACCCTCTCTCACAGAAGCTGAGACAGTCTGGATCCGGTCTGTGTCTGTGTCTCTTTACATGTGTAAACAAACAAAGGAGCCCCAATCTCCCCCTGGAAGCTTAACCCGGGGAAGCTCTTAGGGTCAAGAGCTCCTAATTAATTGTGCCTGCGTACGCATTTCAATGTGGAATATTTACCCAAGAGACTTACAGACCTCAAGTTCCAATGGCACACACATAGGTCAGTAAGACCTTGGGGCAAAGTTTTCTTGAGGCAGAGTCACAGACACTGTCAGGGCACAGGGCACAGGGCACAGGGCACAGTGGTGGCTGTACAGGAAGCCTGGGGTGCATCCGACTGAGTGCCTCTCTCTTCTACCTGCCAGGGGGGAGCCCTTACCTCGGTGATAGTTGGTGTCAACTGTCTACTTGACAAAAACCTATGATCATCAGAGAGATGGCCTCTGAGCCTGTCTATGGGGGACTGTTCTCACTATGCTGAGCGAGACGGGAAGACACGCCCACTGTGGGCAGAATCCTCCTGGACTGTACAGACTCAAGGGAGCTGAGCATGAGCAAGCCTCACTAATCCTCCACCTTCCTGCTCTTGACTGTGGCTGTTTCAAGTTCCCTGTTGCCCTGACTCCCATGACATGATGGACTATACCCTGGAATTCTGGGCCACATAAACCCTCTTCTCTAAGGTTATGTTGCCAGTGTGTTTTATCACAAGAAAGACATGGAACTAAGTGGGTGGAGAGGTGGCTAAGTGGTTAAGAGCACTGACTGCTCTCCTGAAGGTCCTGAGTTCAAATCCCAGCAACTGCATGGTGGCTCACAACCATCCATAATGAGATCTGATACCCTCTTCTGCTGTGTCTGAAGACAGCTACAGTGTACTTGCATATAAAAATAAATAATTAAAAAAAAAAAAAGAAGCTGGGCGATGGTGGCGCACGCCTTTAATTCCAGCACTTGGGAGGCAGAGGCTGGCGGATTTCTGAGTTCAAGGCCAGCCTGGTCTACAAAGTGAGTTCCAGGACAGCCAGGGCTATACAGAGAAACCCTGTCTCAAAAACAAACAAACAAACAAAAAAGATGTGGAACTAAGACACACTCTCCTCCAAGAGGCAGAAAGAGAAGGCCTTGCCCTGTCTTCCAGCACAGGAGGTGGTCTAAATAACTCACGGGAGATGGCAGCCCCTTATATGAAATCAGGAACATCTGCACCTCCTTCTGCCTGGCCCTCCCTCTGTCCCAGCAGGTGTGAACTGTCTTAGCAGATGTGGGCTGTCCCAGCAGGTGTGAGCTATCCCAGCAGGTGTGAACTGTCCTAGCAGGTGTGAACTGTCCCAGCAGGTGTGGGCTGTCCTAGCAGGTGTGAATTGTCTTAGCAGGTGTGAACTGTCCTAGCAGGTGTGAACTGTCCTAGCAGGTGTGAGCTGTCTTAGCAGGTGTACGCCATCCCAGCAGGTGTGGGCTGTGCCTACTTGTGGGGTCTTTTCACTTAACTAGAAGATCATGGTGTCAGAAGAAAATGAAGCCAGATAAAAGTGTTGATGGTACCTTTTGAGAGGATTTTCAAAGGAATCACAGGACACTGTAGTCTAGGGTTCAGTGAGGAATGACGTAAGCCAAGGGCTGGCAAGCTTGTGGGGATGCCCACTCCTGTCAACTGCCAGAGAAGTGTCCCAATTCCAGCCAGCAGACTTTGTAAATAATTGCTCTGAGATCAATCAAAGGGGAGGGCACCAAAACACGATGCATTTATACGTATAAAAACTTCTAGAAGTCATTCTGACAGTCATATTTCAGAGCAGATATATATGCTTTTCCTTCTTAAAAACTTGAACTTAAAAAAAAAAATCAGCCACACATACCCAAACTTCCTGGGTACCTAACTTCCCTTATTTTAAACTTGATTCTTGTCAAGTTTCAGCCTTTAGATCAAGTCATCAAAGAGCAAAAAAAAAATCAGTCTGGCTTGGGTGTGCATGCAGTACTCACCTGTGCCTCCGGGGGGCCCCCTTCATCCCTTATCAGCAGCAGATAACTCTGTCCATCGACAACAATCTCCTTCTTGAACCTGCCACCTGCCACACACAAAACACAATGTTACAGAAGAAGAGGGAGGGGGCGGGGCAGACAGACACGGGCTTCTCTTGCGGAAAAATACACTCTAGGCCAGGCAGGGAACTGGCTGGGAGAACTTCGGAGTAGATTTTATGTGTCTCCCACAAGCGCTGCATTTTTAGAGCTGAACTCAGATTTAAACATTTGTCTAAGAACCCGTGCTCCTTTCTGGTTACCAGGCACGGCCTCCTGTGCAATGCCAAGAATCCTGGCCGAGGAGTGTAGACTTCTCATGTAGAAGTCTACTTAATACATAAGTCGAGAGATTCTCTCCCACTGGCAAACAGAGGGCAGGCTCTCAAAACCCAGAAATGCTCTCCATGCTTGAGCAGCACCTGAGAACCTGTATTCTCCTCAAGGGAAACCCAGTGCGTGGGAGGGGAACACACAACGGCATGAGGATGGCGTCTCCGAAGTCACAGGCCACAGTTAGGGAAGGATGCCCGACTACTACACACGTTAGACACAGCTACCGATGGAACTGCACAATCAGACAGAGCGCTGCAGCAGCTGACAGGGAGGCGTTAGAGACCACATGGGGTTAGCTCGTGAGAAACCACCTGGGGCCCTGCTGGGACAAAAGGCAAAGAGCACTGGCAGAGGGAGGCCCAAAGGTGGCCCCGACATACCCAGGACTGGACTGTGAGGTATGCACAGTGGAGTCCTGTCACCTCCAAAACTACCCTCAGGCATTCAGGGCTTCAAGTGTCCTCTTGTCTCTCTCTGTCTTCTCAGGGAAGGGCTCTAGTCTTACTGTGGGGTACGCATCCCTCCCTGGCTCTCAGTTTGGGACTTCTGTAGATGCCTCACAGGAACCCACAATGAACCCACTGAACTCTAAACAAGTTTGCAAGAATCTTCCAGAGCCACTTCTGCCCCAGTCTCAGGTCTTGGCCACTTCATCACAAAGCTAAATAACTACACTCCCCACACAAACTCAATGGTGTCCAGGACCTACATTAAATAAGTGGTTCCTATATTAAATAAGTGACCTTCCTACACAAGCACACACAAAGGACAGACACACACACACACACACACACACACACACACACACACACACACACCAGTCCTTCCTTCTCTTGTGTGCACCTAACAAGGAGCTGTGCTTTCCTTTGCTTCCCTTTAACTTAACGAACCTAACGCTGCAATACAAGGACACACTCTTGCTCTCCCTCCCGAGCAGAGTCACAGGGAAGGCTCGGGATGTACTGGAGGGTGAGGTTTGCAGGGACAGGATAGCTGCCCCCTAGACAAGCTTGAAAACACCTCACATGGGCATGTCAAAGCCGTAGGAGGAATTCCGTAACCTCAGATCCCCAAATCACAAATTCTTCAGCTAACGAGGAGTCGACACCTCTCCTCAAACAGCCTTCCGTCACTCCTGACACAGATACCCCAAGTATGACAGCTGAAAGCATACCTGTACCCACATTCTACTATCACTGCCAACTTTGACTGAATCAGGGCTGCCCCAGAACCAGCCCCACCAGTCACCTCCCTCCATGACAGTGACCCCAACTGGAAAGTGGTAAAGATGCCATCTGGTGGACTAAAGTACAGACTGTACACAAAGCAGCATGAGCAGCAGTGGCTGGCATGACTGCAGCTAATATTCACAACTGTGCTTCTAGAAGGACACACCTGACAGCCACAGAACTTGCTCACAGAGGTAAGTGTGCGCACAAGCTGGGGTGGCGTCAGTGTTGTTACTTCATCAATTTTACTTCTGAAATAAGATATGGGAAACCTTCCCGGTTTTTTAATTTTTAAATTTATTTTCATTTCATATGTGCGGCTGTTTCGCATGCATATATGTCAGATTCTCTAGAACTAGTCACAGACAGGTATGAGGCTGCCACATGAGTGCTGGGAACTAAACCCTGGTCCTCTGGAAGAGCAGCCGGTGCTCTTAACTGCTGAGCCATCTCTCCAGCCCTAACCTTCTGTTTCTTGATGAGACAGATGGGAAGTCAAACTTCAAGTGAAAAACAATGTTTGCAAAGCAACTTGGCATTCTTGGCTCTGGGAAATACCTCCTTTTACCCCTGGACGAGGATATGCAGATAGACACAGTCCCCAGGGTCTGGGGAAAGCAGAGTCTGTGTGGAGTTTGAAAATCTTCCCCATGGTCCTCTGAGATGTAGCTTTCATGATCTGATGGATGATATCATCATCATCATCACCAGAGTGATGCAAGAGCTCAACCGCCAGAGAAACCATCTCTGAAGGTCACAGCAGCAGGCAGGCAGGTCTAAGGCATGCCCCTGAAGCTCTGTGGTCACAGGAGAAGGCGTTACATGGGGCACAGGTCTGTTTTTTCCGGGTTGAATCCCTGCAGGGGTGGGGCAAACTGTACCTTGTCCCTGTCCTCATCCCAGCAGTGCTGCCCAGTTGTCCCAGCAGCCCCTGCCCAGTGGCCACAGAGGAAAACTCCAAGGGTGAACATATATGAGGCTTCTCTGTCTTGCTCTGGACAGTCTGGTCCCAGAAGCAGCCCTAGCTGTCCACAAGTGCCAGTCACCTCGCTCCCCCTCTCCAGATACAAGCATGCACGCTGTGTAGTGACCATCCCTCTGGCAGGCTGCCGACAAAGAGTTCCTGTCTAGTCGCTTGGACCTGACCATAAGAGATGTTTCTAGGGAGCTGAGTCCCACCTAACCCTCACAGGCCTTCCCAGCTTTACAGAAGGCAGTGAGCTTTATAGGTATCATGACCCCAAGGGCTCTCAGATGCATCCACACTACTTCCAGACAGAAGAAGGTGCCTCCTTCCACCTCAAAGGCCTCTGTAAACTCTGATATCGCTGACATCCCAGATACAGAAAACATGATTCCTATTTCAACACTTCATCATTACTGAGAACACCCATGGGTTCAGAATTTCAGCCAAATTGGGAAACAAATACAGGGAGGTTCCCTGAACCCAGACGTATAATATAAGGAGATTAAAACCCAGCCAGGGACCTGGGAATGCAGGCTGGGAGGAAGCAGCCCAGGATTGAATGGGATGCTATCATCACTCAGTCGCTCTGTGCAACAGGCACACCTGGGTCCTGAGAATCCAGGCCACCAAAATAACACACTGACACATGTCCTCCATGGTCACCCAAAGAGGGAACTGTCCTTGTCAGGAAGAGGGTGCCTCTCTAGCACCTCCACTCTGAGGTCAGGGTCCCGCATCCGAAATGCCAGAAACAGGAATGAGATCACAAGAGCCCGAGTATGGGACTACCACCAGCCAAACACCCTTCGCTTGAACATCTGACGTTTTCTGAGAATCCAAACTACTGTGGATTCTGGGATACTTTGGATTGTTGGGTTTTCAAAATAGAGATGCCCACTCTACTTTTGAATTCAAATCTGCCATCTTATCTTGACCATTAGGTCCTGTTTTGTACCAAAAATTCCAGAAGATAACCAAATTCAAATTTCACTTTTAATGTGTTTTTTTTTTAAAATAGAATCTGAATGCCATGTTTGTCATGTGAGTATTCTCTGGTATTTCAATGTTGGTGTGTGTGCTGCCAACATACACGTAAGTGGTCAATCTAGATTTAAAGTGTCTATTTAATATCCAAATCTAAGTCATTCTCTCAGAGGCCTACCACATCCAGCCATCCATTTCTAGCCCCATGGTCTTACTATGAAGCTGTGCTGAGAACACTGTGAACTTCTCTGACTACTGGTTATGACGACCTATCATTAAATTGCAAAAGGTGTCACATATACACCTGACCTCTCTGATGGATGTCTGACCTGTGCCTAGCTTACCTCTTGTGTGTGTGCAGGTGCTGGGGTGCTGTTGAAGGAGGTTCGTTCTCTTACTCAGAGCCCCACACTGTTGCCCCCAGACTGGGAACTGAGATGGCTGTACCTTTGTCCCACTGTAAGGTGCTGATTGGCAGGACTCTGCAATTGGAGAAATATCTTCCTTCCCATGCTGGGAAATGCAGTCCTTTCCCTGTTCATAGTAACCCTTCCCCAGCTACAAGGCTCCCTTTGCATCATGCTGAGTGCAGTGGCCCATGGTAACTTCCTGAACCGAATCTGGACAACAGCACTATGTGCTCACCTCCTCTGAGAACCGAGCATGGAGTTAACTCAACTTCAGGGCTCTGCTCACCTCCAACGTGTACCTTCCAGCTTCTGCTGCCTTTGTGCAGCCCTGGCTCTTTTGTCATGTGTATATGTGTGTGTGTGTGTGTGTGTGTGTGTGTGTGTGTGTGTGTGTGTGTGTATGTATGCATGCACGTGTGTCAGCCTTGGGTGCTGATGCTCTGTGGCCCTACACCCTGCTTTTTGAGACAGCAATACTTGCTGCCCTAGGTTTAGCTTGCTTACCTCTCTTATACAAAGGTTACAAGCATGCATTCCTATAGTGAGTTCTGGGGACTGAGCTCACGTCCTCCTGCTTCTCCTGCTTCTGTAACAAGCACTTTGTCAATCTAACACCCACTCCCCAGCATCCCGACTTCTCCCCCACCCAGGGCCGCGGAAAGACAAACTTCTGCTCAGCAACACATACGGCCAGCACTTCAGAAAGAGCTGCTCAGTGAAGGCATAGCGTGCTGGTAAAGAAGAGCGCAGCTGTGTTCTCTGGCTGTAGAGCATACTTTAAAGGTCTGATTAGGGGTGTTTCTCACCATCCAACCTCAGCCAATTTCAAGGTGACTATTCTGAGACTCTCACTGTAGGAACCAGCTCTAAATCTGGGACACCACATGCCAGATAACTGGCTTCCTTCTGTTTCAGCTCACACTGGGAGGAGCTGCCACGGTTTATTCCTCTCACATGCTGGGCCAGGGTCCCATCTCTGTCCAGTTCTGCTTTAAGGGGTAAAATAACAGTTAAGTGGAATTTTCCGAGTCCAAAAAAAGGAATGGCCTGGCGTAAGTAAGGCCACAGATGTCTGCCTGTTTCATCATTCCCAATACTTGCACTGAAAGCTAATATTAGTTGTATCTATAACAGTTGTCCAAGCAAGGAAGACAGAGGACAATGACAAGAGCCCTCTCACAGTGACATGGACAAGCACCACTTGAGTTATTCCCCACAAGTGCCTTGTGACACAAGCATCAGAGACCAGCCCAGAGCCTTTGGGAAACCTTTAAGACACGAAGGGACAGAGAAACCCCTGCCCTCCCGCGGGCCTGTAGGAAAGCCAGAGCTCCTGGTCCGCGGACCGTCCTCTTCCATGTGAACACCAAGTCCCACATGACCCTAATGTGACCCTGTCTGCAAAGTGTCATTCTCCTCAGTCTTGGGGCTGACACAGAGGATGCAGGGAGCCAAGTAAGCCTTCTCCCAATAAGCCCCAGCTCAGGGGGCTGCCACTCTAAACCATCGCTGTGCCTCCGAGACCACAGACCTCTGCTGAAACCATCAGGCCTTCTTGTGGCCCATCTCTGATTTGGCACGCACAAGGAAGGGCCTAGAGTTACACCGAGCTGGAGCTGCCTTTGTGGGGCCACTGCCAAGAGGCGAGCTCAGTCTCACCCCTGAGCCTAACCCAGTGGCCCTTGCAGCAGGGGCCAGCTGGCCCAGAGCCTAAACCCTGGCAAGAGGAAAGAACAGGGATGGTGCCAGGTCTCTTCTTGCCGCTTCTAAGTAGATGGTTCGTGAGATCAGCCTTTTCCCCTTAGCTTCATGGTGGTGCAGGACAAGTCCCTGCAAATGTGGTCGCCTTATTATCTAAAGCAAAGGGGACTGAGAGACGCTGTGGGCTGCAGGCCTTTTCTGTTCTCCCTAAGGGAACATAAACTTAATCACAAATGTGCCAAACTCCTTTAAAAATTAATGCGGCTTTTAAACTATGACAAAAATATTTAAGCCAGTACTTTATGAGATTGGGGCTCTGGAAAAGTTTAGTATTGTGATATTTGAAAGGAATTTTGGACCACATAGTATTTTTACAGTGGGAACAGAGGTTATTGGTAACATACTCGTTTATAAAACTTAACCAAAACAGATTTCCTCTGCCATGCGTTTTAAGCTTACGGTGGGAAATAAAAAACCGCCCAGAGCCGTGTGCTAAGAGCGAGTGAGGAGCTAACCACAGAGCCTGTCAAGGTCTCTGTGGGTGGGTCACTAGGGAGAAGGGTGACCCAAGGTGGCATCCCTTAACTCAAGTCCCTGTCAGAAGAAAAAAATTGAGAAGGAAAGGGACACCTCAGTCCCAAGCTGGGCTGGCCCATCAGAACACAATGGGGCCAAACTGACTCCTCCATTCCTGGGAGAGGGGAGGGGAGGGGAGGGGAGGGGAGGGGAGGGGAGGGGAGGGGAGGGGAGGGGAGGGGAGGGGAGGGGAGGGGAGGGGAAGGGAGGGGAGGGGAGGGGAAGGGAGGGGAGAGGGGTGGCATGAGAAGGAGCAGCACAGGGCAAGGCTGTGGAACAACCTGAGGCCCCACTGAAAAAACAGAGCCCTCTCCCACAGCTGGCTTCTAGAATGTGAGAGGCTTCCATCTGCAGAAGCAAGGCCTGTGCCCACAGCAATCTCAGGAAGAGGAAGTGCTCCTCTGCGCCTCAGGAGACACACAATGGATGCTGGAGGAGGGCCTTCAGCAGATGCACAGGGGCGGCAGGTCCCCTGGTCCCTAACCCAAAGAGAGTTACCTTTCTGGGGAGGCAAACAGGGGTAGCCAGAACACTATGACTGTCAGGCTGGTGATGGTCAACTCATCGTGAGGTTCCTCAGGGCTCCGTGCCGTCTGCCCTTGCAGCTGATGAGGCAAATGAGAGCGGTCCACAGAAGGTCATTTTCTGAGGAACTGCCACTACAGCCTCAGAGCCCAAGTCAGTGTGGATAACCATAAATGATACAGATACCCCCCGACCAAAAAAAAAAAAAAGAGCCAATACAGCCCTAGTCTCCAAGACAATGATGGGACAGAGATGCCCATCACTGGAGAAGCAGAAACCATAAGGACAAGATATTGGGTAAATATCCCAACAGGGGAGGGATCAATAGGAGAGGAGTGAGGGGAGGAGGGGAGGCGGCAGTGAACCAACCCCAGTGGACGAGAAAACAAAACCCAAGCTGCAGGACCCTACACACCAATGCTTTACACTTGAATGTAGCAGAGCTTGCCAAGGGCAGCAGACGCTGGAGCCTGAAAGCCCACTGCTCTCCTAGGCTTTGCTGAGACGTCCAGTGATGTCCTCGTGTCTATGATATGGCCCTGTCACTGAGCTGGGCCTGACTGTGCTGGAGAAGGTTAAGAAGCTATTTCCATAAAGGGCCAGAGTATTTTAGGCTCTATCGATGTTTATTTTTATTTCGTTGTAAAAACCTCTTCATAGCTTATAGGCAGCAACAATTCAGGTCCAGGTAACCTAGTGGTTACTTAAAGGTTTCTAGTGGGTCCTCCCTCCCATGCCAGGGACTAAACCCAGGGAGGGCTTCAGCTAGCCAAGGCCCTGCCACTGAGCCACATGCTAGTCTGCACTCTGAATACTCATACTGCAGATAAACACGCATTTACTGTTCTGAAGGTCACTCCGTCTGTCCCCAGTCTCTGGGGCATCATTTGTGTTGCAATCCCATGTAATTTGTTTACTAGAAGGAATACATCAGGTTCTGCCTCAAGGCTTTTGCTCCTCCTGAAAGGGACTCTCCACTGAGAGGACCCACACCTCAGGCTGAGGAGCACCACCAGCACACTAGCCTCCTGTTCAGAGCTGGCAAGGCAAGGTGTCCTTGTGCCCTCTTTCCGAGGCTGGAGCTACCGGGCCTCAGGCTCAGCCCAAGCCTGCCAGACCTGGCTTCCTCCAGGACCAGCCTGCATCTGAAACATCTTGGAATAAGGTCTATGCACTCTAGGCGCTGGTGCGCGGGCCCCAAGCCGCCGGCATTGCTGAAGAAGCCAACAATCCTGATGGGACGTGAGGACCAGGTATGGAGGGTTCCTACAGATCACGTTTACCAAAGTCTAGAGGAAGTCTGGGGACTCCTAGCTACAAAGCCCCCACCCCATCTCCAAAGCATGTACTATGTCACTGTCACTTCTAGTGACAGTGACCCCACACTTGGGTAGGGACAATTCTTTAGGAGTCCTGTTCTATTCAGGCATCAAACTTTACTCCATGCAACCGAAGCCATCTTCCTAACAGCGTGTGAAGGGCAGGAGCAGTGTGGACTGGTTCTGTCGCCACGTGCCCTCCCCAGTGACCGCACACACTGTCCTTTCAGCACAGCTGGTTCGTCCATTGGGCCCTTGAAAAACAACTGCTGTGTTTTATCAGTTTGTCTCCTGTTTTTCATGGTGTTAGATTTTTAAAAATTTAAATGCTTATCAATAAGCAGTGGGGGGGGGGGGCTCAAAAAGCCAGAAACTGCTGGTCAGATATGCTGACCCCATAGTCACAGGGACAGGCCAGCTTCAGGCCCAGGAGCACACATGGCAAGTGTCTCTGCCTAGGTCCCACCTAAGAGTCCTAACATGGTGCACCCTGGAAACCTCCACGGGCAGAGGCAGGAGAGCACTACCAGCAATATCTAGTTTCCTTTTCTGGTCTGGACCAATCACAAATAAATCAATTACACAAACTCATTACAGCCAAGCAACGTAGGCTGCTGTCAGTATGGGGCTCTGTGCTGAGATTACACACACACAGTGTTGGGCCCCGTGCTCCTTGGGTATTGTGGCCTACACCCACAGTAGCTCTGACAAGCACACACGTCCTTGTATGGACCAGGAAGGGAAGTATGTCCAGGAAAGAGCAGACCACCTAGGCTCTGTGGAGCCACAGAAGTTAAGTGTTGCCTGTGTGAGGCAGGATTAGGGCGTATGTACACAGTGCTGTCCAACTCTGGTCTGCACCACACTCAGTGATGGGAAGATGAAATGCACTGCACAGGCCCTTTGTTTAAACTCTCAAAGAACACTTGCCCCTCTGTGGCTACAACACAGGCTTGCTTCTACCTCCATCACCAGCAGCTCAGGAGCCAACAGTGAGGCACACCTCACTACTGTGTTCCACGAGACTCGCTGACCTGAATCTTTTCTTATACCTAGACATACCTATCGGCTCAAAGAAAAAGCACAAGGCTGGAGCAAAGTCAATCAGAACAATCTCTGAATATTCTGCTGCAAAGAGAAAAACAAAGAACTGAAAAGCAAGAGAGAGAAACATTTCACTTTTTCTCTGTACCAGGTCTAAGCACCATGGTCAGGGGCATCAACAAGCTGCTTGGCACTGGGTGGGGAGAGCTAGCTAGCTACATGAGCCTTAAAGTCAGGACATACAAGAGATGGGAGAGGGAGGAGTCTGTGTTCCAGGAACATAGGTCAAGAAGCTGACGTCCCCTATTTGAACCGCTCTAGATGGATTCTCTATCCCTTCCTCCCTCCTCCCCCACCGCCACAGCTGCAGACTTATAAGTAAACCTAGTCTTGCTCCAGCCAGATCCAAGCAGGCTGTTGCCATGAGGTGCCTTAAAAGTGGAAGCAGGCTGGGCACTGATGGCAAAGTCAAGGACAAATGACACAGCAGACAAAGTACTAGATGTGGGGTCGGGGAATAACAGATTCCAAAATTAATGCCTGGCAGGTAAAGGTGATGAACTTCAGTGGAGAACACACCTGTAAATGTATCTTAAAATCTTGAAACATACCCTGGGATTGTAGATATGAAGCCATCTATATTTTTCCTGCTGAGAACGGTTGTGCTGTTGGACTGGGGACACAGCTCAGTGGGTAGAGTGCTTGTCTTGCATGCACGACTCTATGGTTCTACTTGGTATGCATGCACTGGGCATGGTGGTGCACAGCTGCAATCCCAGCATTGGAGAAGCTGAGGCAGGAGGATCAGATGCTCAAGTCACCTTCTATTACATAGCAACATTAAGGTCAGGCTACAATACACCAAATCCTGTTCCAAAAGTATAAAAACAATAATGGCCATGCTCAACTCTCTAGGTTCCTGGGACAGCTGTGTAGAAAGCCAGGCCGGCTGATTCTGACTCTGGAGCCCAGTGGCATCCAAGTGTACACACGTCCTGTGTCCGTGAACTGCTGATCCTGCCCAGCATGTGCCAGCTGGTCTACCCTAGCTAGAGGGCTGGAGACTTGACCTGGCCAGGTGTCAAATCAGTTCCACCTAACGATCGGGGAAACAACTGCTTCCTGGATGCACACACCAGCCTCAGGCCCTGGGCCAGTTTTCAGTGAGTCTTCGGCTTCTTGCTGAAGTAATGATAAAAACACGGACAAGCCACTGAGTTGCTGCCAACCAACTGAAAAACACATTTTGTCCTGCCAGACTCGTGGATGCCAGAAACATGACAACCTCCTCTTTCCTGGCTTTGCTGCTCTCTCCCCTTGTTCACAGTGCATGCTTCTCTTGAACATCTTCCAAAGTCTAGTAAAGAATTGAGTGTCCTTCACCTGTCTTACGCAGCGTTGTGCCATGCAGGGTAGAGTCAGAGACTACATGCAACACACACAATGTCAACATGGAAGGTAAGGTAGGGGACATTCCCATTAGGGGCCAGGTTAGCACACCTCAAACCACGCAGAATAACAACTGAACTGAACTATGGAACCGACCAACCAGTGGGCCCATGATCTCAAGGCTCAGAGATAACCCTAAGCGGTTGCTTTTGCTTAAAAAAAAATTCCTGGGTTGCAAGCAACAGGGTAAAATTCACATTCAAAAAACGTAAACGGGTAGATTTCAAAGCCACTCCAGTTGTATTAGGGTTATATGGATTTTTGTTTTGCTCAAACGTCAAAGAGTTTGAGAAGAAGCCTACCATCTGTGTAGCAAGACTAACTGGACTTTTTAAAAGTTTACTGGATTTGGAAAAGGTTCTTGGAGCCAATGGCCTAAATGTGTTTCAGCAACTCTGAGAGATCAGGCTGGGTGTTTACCACAGCGTTTGTTTCTAGGAGACTAAGCAAACATCCATTAACAAAATATTTCAGATCCACGCGCTCCTGAGAACACACTCACTAGCCTGACGCTAGCCAGACACATCTGTTAGGAGACCAGTCCAGGCAGGCACTTTGGAGGAATATCAAGACTGACGCATGGATAGAGACTCTCAGGCAACTGCTGGCTGGATGTAAGTGACAACCAGGAACCTGCTGTAGCATGTGACATCAGCACCCCAGAGAGGGAGAGGGAAACTCAAAGCCTGCATGGGAAACCCAGTGCTCTGGTCTGCATGTGGCACCCACAGTTCTACACCTTCCCACCTATCCATGAATGTGGCAAAGACCCTAGAGCTTCTAGACCCAGGAGAGGGTACCGACCACCTCCTATCTTGACCTCTGATCTAGGTTCCTGGTTGTCAGGTGTGGTCCCAGGTAACATAAAGGCTGTGCCTTTATTGGTCTCACCTTCGTTCAGGGGATGCTTGGGATGCCCTGAAGCTGTCTGATGGTTTCATATGGACCAATGAGGTCCTTGAGCAAAGGAAAGCACTGGTGACAACAGCCACACCGCTGAGAACATCAGAGGGAGCAGAGTTAGAGCCTCTTGTGGCACCCACATATGACAGGCCCACACAGGAGGAGGCCACCCATGGCTCTGCGATGACAGGGTTGTCATTATACAAAGGCTGAGAATTTTCTGAGTATTCTACACAAGTCACTCTGTGTGTGTGTGTGTTCATCAGATGCTGAATGTTGTAAGACTGCTCAACGGCCAAGACGATCTGTGAACCCTGACGACTCAGCCCCAGGCAGTCGTGTCTGACATTAGCAAGCCTCTTCAGGGCATGGCAGGAGATGGGACAACAGACTGCACAGCAGCCCAAACTGCATTCTTAAATGCTCCCTGGTTACGGGGTACATTTTGTTCCCTACCTTTCAGCACCCTACTCCTCTCTCTTAGTACCCCTTCCCCAGCCCCTACACACATACACACATCTGTTTGTCTCTCCCAAGATGTGGACTGGGCTCCTCCCCACAGACCACTTTCACCAAACCTAAGATGACTCCATCAAAAGTAAATGGGCAACAGAAGCTCTGAGCTTCTCTCAGGAACGAAGAGTTGAGACCTGCCGTCTGCACACCCCAGTTAGCCAGGAGCACTGGCAGATTTTTTGGGATTCAGGCTCTAAGAGTTTAGTTTCCGGGTGTAAGTTATGAGAGTGTATTATGCTATCCTCTAGGGGGGAGGGGTTGCTCCATCAGATGGGCTGTGCCTTCTTCTAAGAGTCAACTGCCACTGGTGGGCCTGTAGACTGCTGATACTTTCTCAAAGGAAGAAGAGACTGGGAGGTCACTGGACCCTCACCTGAGAGTCCAGCCACATCTCCTAGCCATTTGATTACAACTGGTTCTAACTGCACACGGCCTCAGTTATCTCCAGAGCGGACAGTACATGTAGGCTTAGAAAGGTGAATGAGAAGGGGGCTTCATCTACATGGCTATGGGGAGGCCATCACTCATGCTGGGTAAAGACTTTCCAGCATGGCTGCCCTGGGTCATCACTCCTGCCCTCACACCCACACATGCTCTGTAAGGAAGCCCCAAGCTCTCTTGTTGGTTCTTCAGGGAGAACCGTGGTGGAACCATGCTTGGTGGAGCTTGTCACTGGAAGAGGGCAGCATCATTTAGGGCTCCCAGGGCATCTCTCACAACAGAGACCTTCTGACCCAGTTCACTCTTAAGACAACCAGCCCTCCATATACCCCTGCTGCACACCCACGGATCCAGCCAAGCACAGATCAAAAATGCCCCTCACTGTAGGTCAGACCTACTGAGCATGCCTGATGCTTCCTCACACCATCATTACCAAAACAACTTCAAACTACAACACATGTGGCATTTGCACACATCGTGTGTGGGCTCCTCCACCTCCCTCCAGTGCTTCAGAGGAAAGACACTGCCATCCCCATCCTAGCCAAAGATCCACCTTGGATTATCCCCCACTACTCTGATTTTCTTGGGTTACTTTGTGGAAAAATGGGTGACTTGGGAGCAGACTTCTGATTGGCTGTTTTCCGACTGGGGTGGCGTGGGGAGAAGAAACCTGATGTGGGGATCTCCAGGCTGCTGTCTGTGCACCCTCACTGTATGTGGTTGAGGTCACCGTGCATAAGGCCACTGTGTATACAACTGCTAGGATAGCCAGGAGAGCACAGAATCAGGGCTGGGGCAGAGAGGTGGATCCAGGTCTCCTGGACGTGTGTCTCCATCACCAAGCAACTGGGCAAGCACCTACTGTCTGTCAGAGTAGACATATCTAGGGCAACCACAATCTTGAAGCTTCTGCCTACAAATTTGAACAGGTTAAGAGACAATGAAAAAGGTCAGTGACAAGAGGAACACGTTTCTTATGAATTATGCCCATGTGGATTGGAACAGCGGGGCCACGTGCTCCCATCCACACCTGGATGCAGTAGCTCTTCTTTCCTGAAGTTGTAGCCAGTGACAGTCACTCTTGGAGTGAGACTTGCCCTCCTCCCTCTTCAGGCAGTGAGTGAATCTTACAGCAGGCAGGCAGGCGGCCTCAGCCTCCATTTAGTGTGTGTGGGTTTGTTTACTCTGGATCTGGGTAACAGAAGGTGGTTTGCAGACAATACAACTTCAGCCCACAGTTCTAGCCCTGTGCCATCAGCAGACTGCGGCTGGAAGCATCAGCTGGGGGTGATCGATGTTCTCACTGCCATTCTCAGCTTTGCTGATGTCAACCTCAAAGCCATCTACTGGATCCATCCCTACAGAAACACCAAGGCCTCGAGGACGGCAACTCTCAGGCAGGAGGAAACAACACCCAAAGAGGGCGGCCCAGGGCCCAGGGCCTATCATCCCTGGAGGACACAGCAAGTGTCCTGGGATGACACACGATTCCCAACACCTCCCACATGCTGTTGACAAGCTGTTTCTCTATTTCCTTCCCTACAGGGAGTTAAAATTCCATGAAACACATGGGCTTGGTATGAGGGAAGGCAGGGTACACAGTGAATGCTAAGCACTTAACACATGAGAGGGACCTGACATTACACAGCCCAAACACCCGTTCACAACTCTAATTAGCAGCTATTAATAGGACATTGAAGGGAGGTGTGAGGGTCACACCCAGCCTGGTCCTGTCCTGTGGGACTCAAGAGCCAGCAGTGTTAACCAACCCAGGTCCAGGGGAACAGATGAAGCTGAGCCCGCCCTCCATAGCTCTGAGTACACTGGTGACAGGCTGCCGCTGCTGCCGCCGCCGCCGCCACCACCACCACCACCACCACCACCACCACCACCACCACCACCACCACCACCACCACCACCACCAAGACCTGCCCTGCCTGCCTACTAAAGTAACCAAACTCGCCTAGGGATATCACTTCTGCTTTTAGCCACTGGATCTAGTTTTTTGCAACAGCAGCCCTGGGACTCTGGTATCATACATCACCTCTCTCTCTCTGCCTCCCCCACCCACACACACACATACACACTCACAAATACACTCACTCACACATAAAGGAGACCACCCATACAATAGCTGCACTCTTTCAGCTCCTTCCAGGGATCACAGACTCCCTGCCGAGATAAACCGGTTTCCCCTAAGTCACTAATTAAAAGTAGCATTAAATAGAATGCATAAAGTGTTTTTTCTTGACTACATCTCCCAGGCTTTCAAGTCACTCTCTTCTCTCATGGAATAAGATGCCAACTAAAAAGGTGCCACTCAAGAAGAGAGAATTGAGCCACCCTGTATGGTGACACTGAGAGGCACCTGAAGAAAACAGTCCAGGGTGACTGCACCTGAGATGTTTCTGTCAGGAGGCCGAGCTCTTCTCCAAGAGTGATGTTCTGTTTTAAGCTCCTCACCACATTATCCCTCCCATTACCCAAACCTCCCAGGGGCAAGACAGGATCACAGTGCGGTGGTCTGAATATGCTTGGCCCAGGGAGTGGCTCTATTAAGAGGTGTGGCCTTGTTAGAGTAGGTTTGGCCTTGCTGGGGGAAGTGCATCACTATGGGGTTGGGCTTTGAGACCCTATGCTCAAGCTCTGCCCAGTGCAGACGAGAGCCTCTTCCTAGCTGCCTGCAGGGGGAATCCTTTCCTGGCCGCCTGTGGATCAAGATATAGAACTCTCAGCTCCCTCTCCAGCACCACGTCTGCCTGCATGCCACCATGCTTTCTCCCACGATGAAGATGGACTGCACCTCTGAAACTGTAAGCCAGCTCCAATTAAATGTTTCCCTTTACAAGAGTTGCCTTGGTCATGGTGTCTCTTTACCTCAATGAAACCCTCCCTAACTAAGACACACAGCAAAGGATATTTATGTATGTATTAAGCCAGAGGAACAACCCTGTGCCACCATGAACCAGAATGGGGAGAATCCAGTGAGTTGCACAGACTGGCAGAAATAGCCATGTGGATGGCAGAGTGGTAGCTGTTCAGCTGACCGCTCTAGCAGTCATGGGGGATTTCTGTGACATGGACATGGTTTGAGTGTCTCCAAAGGGCTGTTTCCCAACAATGGAGGGTGATGAATCCGTTAGCAGATGGGTTATAGTGCAGGGAAACTGCGGCCCTTGAAAGAGATTGATGTGGGTCTGGGAGGATGATGGCTCATTCTCAGTAGAAAGGGTTCTTGCAAAGATCAAGCTGTCCACATCCCACACTCAAATCTCCTGTCTCAGCATGCAGTCCACTGTCATACAAGCTCTGGCTAAGCTGCCACCATAAGGCCCTCAACAGACCCCAAACATGTATCTGCCCAATCGTGGACCTTCAGTTGCTCAAATTGTGGGCTAAAATAAACCCGATTTCTTTCTAAAGCAAAGAGGGTTTCCGTTATATCAGGGGAAAATGGCATGTCACAAAGGACAAATCAGAAGGCGACTGCAACACAAAGACATTGGAGGGTTGCAGAGGTCACTCCAATCCCAAAGTTCCAGCCAGGCACCAACCACACCTGTCCTCCTGAGCTGCGCCCTTCCACCTGTGTCCTACCGAGTCACTGAGCCAGCTCTCAGATCCTCAGAGGCAGAGGATAGCTGCCATCTGCTGCATTCCAGGCAGGAACACATGGGTGGATGCTGGGACGCAGAGCTGCCAAGTCAAGGGGCTTCCAGGCACACAGTTCTCCTCATTCACAGATGCAGCTGAGTATCCTGTTGGGTACTCCTGGGCATGACGCTGCTCAAAGCTCCCCCAGGACACAGAACAATCACCCTGAGCCCAAGGTTCACAGAAAGAGGACACACATATTGGTAGGCAGGGGAGGGTGTGAGAGGCAGCCTAAATTCTGTCTCCCAGATCCAGGAGTCCTCAGCTATGTGTCTGCCAATGTGATGATATATTCTCACTCTGTGGATGGGGGTTGGGGGGGGGGTGTTAGCAACCGATGAGGTCATCTCACAGGATACAATTTTTACTTCTGATGTGTGAATGTTCTAAAGAAACAGCTCTGTGTTGATCAAAATAGAAGGTCATATTCTACACTGCAAATAAATCAAGTCTGACACAGGCGTGTTAGGATGGACTGAATGTCCAATGGGAAAGTGGCAGAAACCACAATAATGACCAAGTGTAGATGTGGCCCAGCCTCTTCCTTTAGAACCAGCAACTTCAGCACAACCTACCTCTAAAACCGCTAGACCTCTGAGCCACATCGTGACAGCAAGAGAACCTGAGGCTGGCCTGGAACTTCTAGCAATCCTAGCTTAGATGCTGGAGATGTTCAAATCAGAGCTGCCTGGAAAAGGCAAATGCTTATCTTGCAGTTGAGTTGGCTGTACACCCATGGTAGCTGGTTTCACCAGTTGTACAATGGTGAGTCTCACACACAGAAGCCCCTAGTTCAAAGCACTCCAGACTCCTAGTCAAGCTGGCTGTAGTGACCACTCACACTCAGGCATATGAAGAAAGTGTAGCCCTGGATGGGTCTTGGGGGGAAGATACTAAATTGCTCCCTTCTCCACTCTGTGGGTTCCAAGCATCTGGGTCTGTAGTCCCCACAAACCAGAGCCTTCGTCCCTTTGGTCTCATCCATAAACCTCTGTTTGGATCCCCTCCTCCCCCCAGACCATCATTCTACAGAGAGAATTTTAAAAGTGGGCGTTTCTCTGATGGGGCAGCCATGAGGCTTTAAAAACATGGTAGAAAACTACTGCAGGGTGAAAGCAGAGCCCCAAGCAGGCCCCTCAGAACTCTGTTCTTTCTAGATGGTTCTACAGTCTTTAGGACAAGAGTTAAGGGGCTGAAACATGTGTTACAGGGGACACGTGAAGCTACTTCGGACTACTACTCAAGAGACAGCTAAGGGACGAAACAGGGTGAGATGCTGAACTTAGGAAAAAGGTGGATGAGACAGAGTAGGATGAGACACAGAACAGGGTGGAGGGGAGCGCTACAGTACAGGGTGGTGCCTCTCCTCTCTCCAGAACGAGACAAGCACCGCATGAAGAAAACATATAGTTACCTGCGTCCATATCTGCAAAGAATGGAACAGCCAGTAAGAAAAAGAAGGAACCAGAAATTCAGTGTCTCAGAGTTGGATTTCAAAAGGTTACATGGGGAGAAAATAACAGTTCAGGAAGTGGCTTGTGGGCTATGCTTGCATTAGGGGGACTAGAGGGCTTCCTTCCTCCTACCATTGTCATAAAGCTACTTAGAGAAAAAAATAAATAAATAAAAAAAAGGAACAGAACCACAGTAAGACATGGGTATGTCAACAGAAGAATCAAAATGTCTAATGGCAAAAATAAAAAATGCCTAACTCACATGCAAAATGATTACATGTTTGTAATACAATATAAAGGGAAACATACTTAGACACGTGGCAGGGTGATCTGGATTGTATTAGAAATGCTGGTGTCTGTGACTGAGCAGCACCACACGGTCAAGTGTCCAGTTCAGAATGGTGTCTGACCAATACTCAAAGGGGTGGCACCGGACTAAGGACACGCTTTACAGAGTGAATGTACTCCAGAACACCTCACGGTGGTTAATGCTCAAAACGCTGGAGTGGATGCGCTAGAACCCCAATGGGAGGGAGCATATACCTAAGTCTCTTTGCTGCTTGGTGGCTTTCTTATGACTTTAGCATGGGTCATCGATGATTTAGAATATGCTAAGGAGAAAATTGAAAGCCTGAACTCTAAGCTGGTAACTAACCACCTGCCGAACAGCATACCTTCTGGAGATTCCTCCTGCACGTACGTGCCTGTCAGGTACCGGTGCACCAGCGCAGACTTGCCGCTGGCCAGGTTACCCACAATTCCCTGCGACAAAAAAATAAGACAGCAGTTAGAGGTGATTTTTTTTTTTTTTTTTGCATGTGTGGTCATAATCTCCCTGCTGAAATGTTGAAGAGACACTCAGAAATGAATGCAGTGACTCCTTCTATCGGAGATGGAATCAAACCCAAATTAGCAGCTCCTGTCCAATAGTGCTGGATACTGTTAGGGCGTCAGCATGCTGGCGTTCTTCTGGGAAGACCCCTGCTTGCTTTATCTGGCACATGTGCAATGGCTCAACTGTCCACGAGGATAGGTGCCTCCCTATCTATACTAAGGAGGAAAGGTTCCATGGGACAGGATGCTACGAACGGTCATGCGTAGTAGATAGGGCCATCTGGGGTGTTCCACCCTAAGAAGGTAAACATGGGAAAGACTTGGAGGCAGGGGTAACTGGGATGGGGGAGGGAGGCAGAGCCCATAGAGAACAGACAGCAAGCCTGTCTCTCAGAAACACACAACCAAGAGAAAAACCACAGTCAAGCTGTGGCCAGGACAACTCAGGTGATCACAGTGAGTAGAAAATAACACTGGCAGGCAGGATCGGGCACCTGGCCTGTGCGGGAGCCCTGCCCTTACCCCCACAGTCGCTCTGGGGAGCTGCTGCCTTGTGCATTCAACTCTTTGCTCAACAATCACATATCCATCCCCAGTCCCAACTGCCCCCACAGCCGGTGTGACTATCCCTGCACCTGCAGGCTGTCCTGGCCCTCTCACCATGCTTGCACCCCCCCCCCCCCGGGCTTCCTACTTCCTGGCTTTGAATCCTATATCCACAGGCGGCCAACCTTCTCTCTATGGACTTGCTGTCTCCAGGTGAGTAGAACTTTCCACACTGACTGATCACAGACCCAAATCCTACTCTAACTCAGGATCCACAGCCAGTTCAGAAATCACAGCCTTCTGGTTCTGTTCAGAAACCACAACCTTCGAGGTCCACCCTTGGGCTTCTGAAAGTTTAAGTCCCCAGGCCCCAGATGTTATATGGGGGTGGGGAGGAGCTGAGAGGGGACTGGTCACAAGAACACTGTCCATATGGGATCAAATGTACATTTGAAAGTAGCCCAGCAAGGACTCTACCTGTGATCTACAGGGGAGATGACACCCCCCCCCCTCCGCCCAGTCCTCACCAGCTCCCAAATCTGTAGATGCCTTTGATTCCCAACCTCTAGAACTATGAACATGGGTTTTACACCGTAACGCCACGCCCTCACCTGGAGCCAGCAAGATGCCCTCAGGCCCTGGCTCCTGCCTTTTCCTGCTGTACAACAGTGTTTAGCAGATCTCAGTGTGAGGCTGTGACTTCCAGCCCCTTATGGGAAAACACTGTGTCTCCCTCATCTTGTTCTCCACCTTCAAGGCACCCAGCCCAAGGAAGATGCACAGCCCCATGGACTCCGAGTATAAATGGCTGATGCGTGACTAACGCAGTGAATATAAAGGAGCTTTCTCTACCCTTGAGGGCTGGGCTGAGGACCAGAGCATGTGGACAGTTCCTGCACAAAGAAAAAGTCATCTCCCCCTCCAAGGCCAGCCTGCATCTTCCTACCTTGAGCCTCCACAGTTTGAGAATATCTGCCTATTAATTATTCTTTTGCTCAAGGGCACCTGCTGTTTGTCAGCTTCAAGCTGAGAAAATCCAAGCCAGTATATGCCACAGAAATGAAATTTTTAATTAAGATTACTTTCTCTTCCTGGAAGAAATGTTCCCCTACCCAGCACTGTGCAGCTGGGCTTTCTCTGTGTGGTGACACCAGACACTCTTTCCTGTAACAGTGGGCATTGGTACCGCGTATTCCTGAGCAGGCCAGTGCCGCCCAAAAGAGGTTTCTTTGGCCCCTGCACCCATCTCATAGGTTGTGAGCTGCACCATTTCAACTTGAAACACTGGTAGAACTACCATCTGTTAGGATGTGGGCCTCCTGGGGAACTGTGACAACCGCTCCTGAACGTCACTTGCGGAAGAGAAAATAATTCAGCTTGGGTCCAAGGGCTTCATGGGCATAGAGGAGTGCCCTGGTAATGTCCACGCTAGGTATCTCAGGCAGGAGAAGGTGGCAGGCTGTCAGTCAGGGCTCTGTGCCTCATGCTGCCATACTCCCGGAAGACGCAGAGCATAGCACCTTTATAATCTCAATCCTCCAGCATCCTGTGTTTTCTACTCAGCTACTAAACAGCAATCTGCTGTAAAAATGGAACCTCTCAGCTAAAAATCCCAGCTGAGAGTATAAGCAAAATACATGGTGGCACCTCTGCATCGTCTGCCCACTGCTTCCACCCCAGTGGAGGCACGGAGCCTGTGTAGCCTGGCACCAATCTGCAGTGCTGAAAACAACTGCAGCACAACTTCCGAGACCACAGGCAGAGCCCGCCACTCTCCCAGAAGCAAAAAGTGAACCGTATGTATGTCCTGATGGGTACTGAAAGACTCCCTGAGAAATACTCCATAAAAGGCCCATTGGAGACTCAGTGACATCACCCAGGGCTGCATTTCCAAGCAGGATGAGGGTCCCACAGTGATGACCTAAAGGGCCACCTGTCTGTCTCGGGTGCTGCATGAGGGCAGAAACAATGACATCCCCGTGGGCATGGGGAGGGAAATGCTTCACAGAACAAAGAAGTGCTTCTTCAGACCTGAGCATCCTCACCAGGCAAGAACAGGCTAAGGTGCCCTTGACAATGAGGTACCTGCTGATGCAGCCACAAGAGGGCGCCCACCACAGCAGAGTGCCTGGCCATCCTCAAAACACAGATGAGCCCTAGATCTCAAGTGAGCTTTAAGAAAGTCACATTTAGAAGACCCTACACTGTCTCTTTAAATGCTAATACTTGCTAGACACACCGATGCTTACCTTAGAAAACCATATACCAGAAAATAAGGTCTTGGAAGCAACAATTCTCAATTACTATTGGCTGATAAAAATATGTGGACCGAACCAAGCATGGTGGCACAAGCCTGTATAATTCTAGCCTTTGGGAGGCTGAAGAAGAACGGTGGTGAATTAAAAGCCAGCCTGGGCTACATGGTAAGCTTCATGGCAGCTGAGATTACATATAAGATGCTGTCTTAAAAAGCCCAAGCCAACCAAACTAAACCCATTCAGGCTGTCAACCTGCAGCACCTTTAACTCCCAGGAAGTTTATCAGGAAGATGAGGATCAATACCTCCTGGCTCCCAGCCATCTCTTGTGCTGCTGGGAGGTTGAAGCACTCCACCCCGCTGTTGCTCTGACTTAAATGGACACATGAGGCCAGAGGCTACAACAGTAGGGACAGATATACAGATATACAGCGCTCTCTGAGAGAGAGCTTCTGGCTTCGAGTCCCAGCTCTACCCGACTGTAGATGGCTTCTGGGTAAGCTCTTCCATGTCTCAAACCTTACCTGTGACACAGGTTGACAACAGGGCCTCCCCGTCATGAATAATTGTGAGGACGGAAGGCCATAATTACATGGAACCTGCAGGCAGAGCATGCCCAGTGGAGTATATGCTTCATAAACACCTCATGAAAACACTGCGGCCTTGTTAATTGGCACTGAATCTAGAACCAGAGGGGTCAGTGCCCGAGTTTCTTGCCAGGAGTATCTGAAACTGGCTAACCTGTACAAAAAGGTCCTGTTAATGGCACTGGCACCCACCCCTGTGTCACTCATTAGGTATTTGCAGAACACTTTAAATACTGTACAGGTTATAGAAGCTATGAAACAGAGCAGACAGACCAAGCAGCTACTTCAGAGCCAGTCTCACAGAACCCCAGAGGCTGGGAGGAGAGCTGTCTTCCCTAAGTGAATAACCCCATTGGGGGCCATTGCTGAGACACACCAGAGTCCTGGAGGAAGTGGCTTACTTCCATCTCAGGTGTGAGACACAGAAGTCCTTATCCCATCCTCTCAGCATCACAAAGGTGGGGACCTTGGAAGTTCAGGTGGGTCACTGGAGAAATGGGGAGGAAGAGTGAGCATAGAGGGAAAACGCACAGTGAGTGGGTGGGCCCAACTGAGGGTCTTCACCATCCGAAGCCGTCTTTCAGCGGGTAAATTATGGAGCCCAGCAACAGGAGAGGGAGAGAGAGACAGAGACAGACAGAGACAGAGAGAAGAGAAGAGAAGAGAAGAGAAGAGAAGAGAAGAGAAGAGAAGAGAAGAGAGAGGAGAGAGGAGAGAGGAGAGAGGAGAGAGGAGAGAGGAGAGAGGAGAGAGGAGAGAGGAGAGAGGAGAGAGGAGGAAGGGAGGGAGGGAGGGAGGGAGGGAGGGAGGGAGGGAGGGAGGGAGGGAGGGAGGGAGAGTGTGTGTGTGTGTGTGTGCGCGCATGCATACACAAAGGAAGGTTTGTCCCTTCCTTCCATGCTAGGCTGGGAGGGGAGCAATGGAACTGTGCTTGCTGCAGGAGGCGACTGCAAAGAGAAATACTCACTGAAGCCAGCTATAAGCTTTAACTCTACCAGAAGCTGCTTCTATTAAAAACAGAACTCTTTACATATGCCAAGAATTCGTAATTGCATAAACAGCCGTTACTTTTTAAAAATTATGACTTCTGATGGCTTCTTACAGAGGCTGTCATAATGCCCAGCAAGGGACAGGTCGATCCCCGGTGGCATTAGTAGAGTAGTCTATGTGTGAGACACAGACACAGAGCAGCATGGAGTTGGGCAGGGAAGCGTTGGTCCTGTACATAAACCACGCCCTGCTGGATGGCTGCTATGGCACGCTCAAGGCCGTAGCTCCTTATGGCCAGTGATGGCCTTTTCCAGGTACACACTCCCAGACGGAACATGTCCTACCTACAGACCTCAGGAAACAGAACTCCATATGGGCACGCTTGCACACTCCCACCCTGCTTATTCTAGCCCCTCCCTCCCAAGGCCAGAGATGCCACTCACCACTTTGAGCTCTGGTACTGATCGGCTGAGTGTCCATTCCTGGCTGTTCACGAAAGCATCTGTAATAGAGGATGGGAAACGTGAGGAGACATGCCACAGAACTCACAGAAGTCAAAACATTCCCTAGATGTCATTTTTGGCAGAGGGACCATGAAAGCAGGGTCATATCAGCCACCCATGTTACAACTACCCTGGAGGCCAATACTTGCCCAAGTTCACACATTGTCTGGCCTCAAGGCTGTGGTGTATAACACCTACTGCACTCAGCAATGCCAAAGGCTCTCACCCTGGCCCTTAATCCCTCACTCCAGCTCCAGGCCTTCCTAGTGTCCATAGCAGACCTGAAGGCTGTCCCGGTTCTCAGCACAATGTAGAAAAACTGAGGCAGGAGCCTGATTTGCCTGGGCCTGACCTGGTGTCAAGCTAGATTTTCATCTGTTTTTTATTCTACTGAAACAGTTACTTTCCTGAAATCTCTCTCTCTCACACACACAAAGGATATACACAATGGCTAGAGCCAGCGGCAAGATTGCAGGGTGCAGAATATTTGGATTCTCAGAAAGAAACCAGACAGCTATTCAGCAAGGGTGGCTCGGGACAGGTCAGGAAGAGAGGGCCCCTCGGTACTGAGGGACTCAGCAGGCTGCCTTACACCTCTCCACCCCACACCCAACATCCCTGGCTTTGCTCACAGGATTTTCACGTTTCCCGTGTGCCACCGCCTGTCAGAAATGATAGCCTGAGGTAGTCAGTACCTACTGCAAGCCAGTCACAGGTTTCATGTCTCTTTCCAATATAGTTCACTTGTTAATCTTCCTCAAATGCTGACTCCTGTTACCTCTTAAGCTGTCCAAAAAGCAAAGTCCCCCACAGCACATTCAAGGTCAAGTCAGTCATCATGATCAGGAGGATGCTTGGTACTCAGACCCAGCAGGTGTCAGGGCTGGAAGCCATGGCCTGCTTCTCCTCTGTCGGTGGCTGGAAAGGGCGAAGGGTGCCAAGCAGACCAGGAAGACAGTCCCCTGATACCAAAGAGGCTGCAACCAACACAGGACAGACATCACTGGCCCTGCACTGACCTAGAAACCCCAATGTCTAAGGAGCCGAGTCACCCAGAGGAAGGTCTCTGCTCAGAGAAGCTAAATCAGGAGGACCTGGGTGATCTCAGAAGCTACAGAAGACAAAGCATATTCATACTGTAGCCTGTGTGACATCTTTGCAGAATGTTCATTTTTGTGGCAACTAGGTTAATAAAATAGTTGACTTAATAGAAGGAGGAGGAGGAGGAGGAGGAAAGAGAAGAGAAGAGAAGAGAAGAGAAGAGAAGAGAAGAGAAGAGAAGAGAAGAGAAGAGAAGAGAAGAGAAGGACTAAAGAATCAACACAGTTTCATCATGAAACCTTTCTTTAAAAACCAGGGCCCAGTCTGAAGGAAGGGAAGGCTGGCTTGGCTCAGGGCCAAATGAAGAGTGACACATGCTTTAGTCAAAGACGTCTGCACCACAATCTCTGTCACCTTCCTCTGTGTGGCTTCTCAGTGACTGAGCCTTGTGCCACAGACAGCAATGGAAACACAAGCTACACAGCACCCACACAGAAACCTCCTCACCCAGCGGGGAAAGGGGGCCGAGGCAAACCACACCTCCTGTCTCTCTCAGGTGACGACAGAGCAGCTGCCTGCCTGCTTCAAGGAACAACTCAGGGCATGTCTGCATACATTGCCCAAGGATCTTCCCAGTGGACAGAGCCTGAAGGCACAGCTGTTTGTGAGCTTTCTTATTACGCACATAGTAGGCCCAAGATGGATGTCTTGCACTGAATGAAGCTGGTGTGATGCACGCCTGCCATCTCCGCACTTGAGAGGTAGGATCATAAGGATGAGAAGTTCAAGGTCCTCCTAGGCTACACAGTGAGCTCAAAGCCAACCTGACCACCCTGACTCACCCAAAACAAAGACCCAGAGGAAACTGCAGTGCCCACTTAACACCTCACTCCAATACAAGAAGGAAACACATTCACGGGCACTGGTTTAAATAAAGTACTACTGCACTGCAATTTAACAGTAGGGCAGAGATTACCACTGGTGGGCATGGGTAGTCCAGTGAGCCTTCTGCTAGGTGAGGGTCAGGCTGCCAGGGTCCTGTTTGATGCCACCAGTGACCTCCACTGTGGCTTGTCATTCCTCATCACTAACCAAGCACAGCTTCAATTACCTTCCCCGCTTCTGCAGTGCAGTGCAACCAACACAGGGCCTCCACACACTAGACAATTGCTCTAACACCAAGCTACGGTCCCAGAACTTAACAGTCTTCAGTCAGCTCAACAAAGGAAAAAGGGGGTGCTGGGTCCTGACCTCCCCCTGTGGTGACAGGCTACGAGGACTCCAGGTTAGACATGTAAAATGTGACATCAGTTCCTTCACTAGTCTGTTAATCATGACAGTGAGTTATGAATGATAGCTAAGTGGACAGAATAAAGGTACAGGGACTGTGCTGCCCACATGGGCCCCAAGATTCATGAGGACACCTAACTACCTCAACTTAGCTTGTGCTAGCAGAAGAAGCATGCAGGAAGGCCACAAGATGAGCTTCAGGGCTCAGGGCTGCCTTCATGCTCCTTCTGAGAAGCCCAAAGGTCAGCTCTTGGCCTACAGGAGCCTAGTTTCTCCAAGGGACACCATACATCTCCACGGGGCCCGCCCACTTTAGGGACACAACAGTGCCATCAACCCCACTGTGCACAGATGCAGACAACAGCCTCCCTAGGCCTCTGCCTGGACCTCCCCTAACCTCAGTTCCTCCTGGCTACATCAACTCCTGGTAGAAACTAAGGAGCACGGAGGCTAAAGGCACCCTGAACCTTCCTTCTCCTGAGAGGCCTGAGGCTCATTCAGAGCAAAGCCCCATTGCCTACTATAGGGAGCAGGCCACCAGCAAGGAGGGAAGGCAGAGCAGAAAACAGGTCACTGGTAGGCTTTGTCCCTCTGATGGCTGGTCTCTGTCTATGAGACAAGCTAGAAGTGCAGGTCAGAAGAGCTTGAGCAATGATGATGTCACACGGTTCAACCCACGGCACCCAAGCATGGTCACATGGGCAGAAATCAGCATGATGTCATCACAAGCCTGTCAGATCTCCACAGCATCTTAAACAATCGAAGATCCTATAGTGAGCGGGGCCCAGCTGGACAGAAAATAAGGAAGGTGGCTGACTGATGGATGAACTTGAACTGGAGCAGCCAGAACCCAACAGGTCCTCACCTGTAGCCTGGAGGAGCCTTGTTACAAATGGCGAGTTTCTAAGAAAGCTTTCAATTCTACTGCTCCACTGAGTGCCTTCCAGGGGCCTCAGTTCCTTGAGCTAATAATAGTTCATCAATGCCTTTTATCAGGCCAGACTCCTACTGCATCATCTGGCTGGTGGACACAAGCCCCAGCACAGCCATGGCCCCTGAGGCACGTATTACAGCCTGGTCTGCAGGATCGCCACAATGACATCATGCCCCCACCCCCACCTTGTTAGGCTCCACCAGGGACCACAGACACAAGCTCCAGCCACAACTCATGAAGCTGCCACCAGAGTAAGAAAAGGAAGCTGAAATTGTAGGTGAGAGGGGAGGGGAAAAAAAAAAACCTGAACAAAACGCACTGTCTCGGGTACTAGGATGCACTTGGAACCTTAGATTTCCACAAAGGTTTTTAGAGATGCACTCTTTTTAGCAACAGACATGATCTTTTTTTAACCTGAGAACATTTGCAGAGCCCTGAAATAGCGAACAGAACAACAAAGAAAAGGAACACAGCTACCAGAGACCAGACACGGGGGGAAAGCCAGGTCCCTGGCCCACCAAAGCCTTGCTGAGGAAGGAGACAGATGCTCTACAGAGGAATGGGAGCTTTGTGCAGTAGTGATTAACACCCAAGGCAGCAACAGCTTCCAAAACTGTATGTAGCATTATGACTCAATTTCTTATCAAAAGGCCTCTATTGCCAGCGGAGAAGCCATGAGTAGATCTGGCCCTCGAGGGTACTAGCTGACTGCCAGACTCCCGTTACTGCCAGCTGCTCCTCAGTGACCCCAAAGACTCACAGCCAAGATGGCTCCCTCCCCCACATCCTGGACGATCACCTTCACCAATCACAAGACCTTTGCTTTAAACAGTGACAAATGTCACATCACCAAGATGCCACCATGCCCGCCCAGTCTCTGCAGGTACCCATACCACAGGCTCAACCCCGGCACCTTTCCCCTGAACCTTGATGTACCTTCTCAGGATTATGTAGAGTCAAAAAGCACCAGCTGAGGTGTGATCTCAAGGCCTCAAGGAGCTGACTCAAGAGCTATGTACGCTTCCTTCTACTGACTGGTTCCTCACAGCACTTCATGCTCGGGGAGAACAGAGTTCTAGGAGCACTGCCTCATGCTGCATGCGTATCAGTGATGGCTTGAGAGTACAAGTCTGACAGGGAGAGGAGAAAATGTGTGGATGTGAGATTGGAAAGGAGGAAGATATCCCTCAACCATGGAGGCCAGCCCACAAGCTGAGGGGAGCCAGGAACAGCAACCACAGCCTTCTGTGCATGGCTTGATACAGCCATATCCCAAATTCCCCTGGGAAAGATGTGTGCTGGGTGAGCAGAGGCTGAAATCTTCTGAGTGAAATACTGGCAGCCCCGAAGCCTGTGCCCTCATTCCATCAAATTTTCATCTCGTGGCCGTCACCCAGGTGATGAAGGCATCTGCCGGGAGCACTTTCTCAGGCAGACTACAGAGCCCCAGGGGAGAGAGACTGCAGTCACAGCTTTTTCTGAGAAGCAGAAAGAACAAAGGCCATTGCATCTCCATTGCCCCACAAGGCCACCTGAGACCAGTGTCCAGAACTGACTATCCCCAGGCCTCTCTAAGACCTGTTGGTACGCTGGCGCCTCCTTCCTGTTGCACAGATCTCACTAAAGTTTCACTGCAGCCAGTGCTCCAGTGCAAGGCATTTGGACACAGCACTAGCTGATGGTGCTCTGGGAGAGTCTATAGGGAAATACCGTCCCATTCCCAGTTTGCTTTCTGTTCTATGTTTATGGTTCTCTCTCAGCTTCACGTTCCTGCTACCATGCCCATAGTTGGGTGCCATGCCTTCCCCCTACTGATAGCCTCTGATCCTCCAGAAACTGTAAGTCAAACATAAACTCTGTCTTCCATAACTCGATCCTGGTCATAGTGTTTTATCACGGCAACAGGGGACAAGTAACACGGTTATTATGCTCTGCTCAGTTTAGCGATCCCTGGGCTCCGTGTTCTAGTGATCCAGCGCCCCACAGAGCCTCTCTGTAACACTGATGCCCTTACTGTCGCCAGCCCCATGCCCTGCGTGGGTGCATCTAAGTGGCATAGTACAAAACTCTGCTGTGCCAGTCATATAGGCTCGGGCAGAGGCCTCTCCCTGACAAATACTATAACCCTGAGCAAAATTAGCCTTCTCACAGATAAGGTCCCAAAATAAATGTGGTGTAACATATGGAGCACAAAAACTAGGTCACAGACACGTGCAACCAGTACTCAGTCTGTCTACCAAGTAATTAACTATGCAGAATGTGAACAACACACAGGAAGATGGAGGGATAGCTAAGAAGCTGGGGGTGGGGGGGACTGCCTCTCGGGGGTGGGGCTTGCAGGACCTTGCCTTCCCAATTATCAATTATGGACCTTTACAGACTTCAGTCCTGACTTCATTCAGGAGCAGTCACTACTTTTCTAAGAAAGGGCAATAAAGGTACTTCTGCAGCCAGGGGCGGTTCCTCTTATGCCTGGAGAGTCACAGAAGGTTCCACCCGGTGGCAGAGACGGCAGACCCTCTAGCCCGTAAAAGTCCATCTTGCACTGAAACTGCCACAAAGCATAGTGAGGAGAAAATGCACGGCAAAGGGCTCATTACTCCTCCACCACGCCACAAGGGTCAAAGGTTCTTACCTGCCTTCAAAGATCTTTTCAACAGAAAAATTAAACAGAAGACTATTTAATACACACACACCACCAGCTATAGGGAGGGGCTCAACATCTCCCTGCATCCTCACGAAGAGCTTGTATCCACCCAGATCAACACAACATCCCAGAGGTTACAGCTGAAGATCCCACCAGGGATCCCTGTCATTGCTACCCACACTAAGCCAGGAGGGGAAACTTAGGGTCATGTGCTCTAGTGCCCGCCTTGCCATGGGCATGGGTGCTCATGGCCTGGGACAGACCCGCCTTTTACTGATAGGTAACTTCCCGTAAGTGAAGATGAGCAACCCCCATCTACACACAAACAAGGTGAGGTCCTCAGAACCAGCAGGACACACCCCAAAAGGTCTCAAGATGTCTGAGCAAGCAAAACAGACACAAAACGACCTCCCCAATCTTAATTATATCTTTCTCTCTGACTGAACTTGAGGACAGGTAGGCTCACACACAATACAGCCTTCCAATTCTGGTGGTAATTTCTGCTGCTTCTATAAAAAGCCCACAGTACACTTTCAAAACTAGGAGATGTCAAATATGTCATGATTCTTCCATTAGACAAGCCACAAACTACCAAGGAACCAACTCATAAGAGCTGCATTTTGGCCAGAAAAATCAAGTCCATTTGAGGCAGGGTGTGGTTTCCTGTGCATTGATAAGAACGGAAATCAACCTGCAGTCCACTATTCCACCTGAACCAGTGGGTAACACACTCTGCCAGGCTCTTCAAGGCGAGTCAGACAACAGTCAGACGAGTGTGGTGGGCACTGGTCCCTGTGATGTTCTTCATGGCTCAAGTCCTTCAAGCACCTAGCTGCAGAGGTGTCAGCTGAGGCCAAGACCTCCTTTCTAAACTGCCCTCGGATAGAGAGTGGAACTCAAGACGTGACCCTGAGAGGGTTCAACCAGAGATTAACGAGTAACAAAGCCTGGCGTCTGGCCTCAACCAAAGCAATTCACATCTCAGCTCCTCAGCCACTCGTTCCTGGACTCGCCAAGGAGACCAAATTGTACTGTAGAGCAGTAGTCTCCCAAGAGATGGGGGGGGGGGGGAGGAGGGGGGTCCGCAGGATGTGTCCTGCAGGTCACTCTCCTCCAGTGCTCACTTCCTAACTAGCCTTCTCTGTGGTAACTGCTGCTGTGGTCTTTCCAGAGCATCTGCCAGGACACAGCCCAGACAAGAAGTCCCATTGAAGACACAATGAACATCTGAGCCTGGCACTCAGACCTTCTAGGTACATAAAGACCAAGAAGGCTTTTCCCTCCTCCTCACAGCACCTGGCAACTCTCCTAGCACACCTGTCCACAGCAGCCACTAAGTGTTTCTAGATCCAAGCACTGGACCCCATATTAGTGATGCCCACAACCAACCCCAGGCCTGAACTGCCTTTGAGAAGCATAGGTCGAAGGTGTGTCATGCTACAGAGTAAACAAGGACAGTACAGCAGATGAGAGGAAGGCTAGCTGTGGAGTGTGCTGCTCAGGGGTGGTCTCGGAAGTGCGGATTTAGAAGCTAGAGAAGGAGAGGGGCGGGTGCTGAGGTTAAGATGAAAAAGGAGGGCCCAGGAGGCCACAGGATGAAGAACAATATGGTGCTAGTGTTGGCACAGTTTGGTAGGAGTCACCTGGGAGCTCTAAAGGGTAAGAAGATGGGGTACAAGTCACATCATGCTCTCCAGCAGGTGTGATGAGATCTGGGCTGTGGAGGATACAAGAAACACGTGGAAGGGTAGATTCGAAGAGGGAAAGCCCTCAGAATCAAGGATGAGCCAAATGTGGGCAGAGAGCAGGTATCTGCTGGAGCAGTGGGGAAGATGGACGGTGGTTCAATGTTCTCATGTTGGGGGCAAAGCAGAAGGAGCAGGTCCAGGGGCTAGGTATGTATCCCTGCATAGAGGCTCCCTAACAGAGAGCACTCTCAGTTTGGACTACAGATATATCCACAGTCAAAGCCAAGCTTGGGGTCTGAGGTCATTCTGCTCTACTGGCTCAGGCTTGAGAGATCTTTGTAGTTTCTGGTAACTCCCTCTACCTATATCCAGCAACTGGGTGCTTATTTCTTTGACAAAACTTACAATACAGTGGATGTCTGTATACACTGGAGAATTTAATCTCTAGATCTGTCTTACCAGCCATTGTCTGCAAGCTACCCCACCCAGCATTTCCTCCAGGTCAGGAGAGTGGAAAGGACATGGTGAAATAGTCTGCCATGAGGCCATACTCAGAACAGAGGAACATGCAAAGACAGAAACACAGGTCACTAGACTAAGGTCCCTGGGCTCCTTTGCAAAGCCCTCTGCAGATGTGATAAACCCAGAACTGTAAGAATCTACTGAGACTTCCTAAGCATCTACAATTCAATACCTGTCATGTGTGACCCTATCATGGTCACATGTTCATATAAGTCATCTGGTCACTGTATACCACTTGATGTGGAAATTAAAAGAGATCAGAAGCCAGCCATGTTTTTCTCAGATCTAAGTGACTGGTTTTACTAAAGTTCTGTAGCAGGATGTCCATGTCTGTGGTTATATGCTAGAGATCTCTCTATACACGGCTACTCCACTACAGAGGGCTGTCGGTACACCGCTGACTATCACGTTCTTCTGAAATACACACCCGGCCACGTAACTTTATAAAGATGGCCTTCTCCAGTCCAGAATAAAACAGGAACAGCAGTAGCCACAGGTAGAAAAGTCTGGCCTGTCCCTGAATTTGAGAGAGCCATAGCAAGCCGCATGGAGCTAACACCAAGCCAGCTGAGCATGCTCAGCACTGAGGGCCCCAGAGCTGGGCTCTCACCAAAGTGATCAAGGCCTCAGAACCACCGGGGCAGGTTTTCTGTGGTTACAGATCTCATGAACCCCTCCTCCAATGCTCCCGGCACCCCCATCGGAGCAGGCTGAGATCCCAAGATCACAGCCGAAATGGAGAAGAGCCCACAGTGAACAACTTCCAAGAAGACTTCTGGTATATCAAAAATAGCAGCCTCGAGTCCATGCCAAACCCTCAGTCCAGGCCCAAAGTGTTTATGTGGCTCAATTTAGAACTCGGAATATAAAGCCATTGATTTCAACTTCTTGAATCCAAGAGTAGAACCAGACTGGAGGAGAAAAAAAAAAAAAAAAAAAACAGGAAGCAGCAGGAGGATGTCAGCGAATGAGAGAGCAACCACTCAAGGCTGACACACCCAAGGCTAAGAGGCCTGCACCTCACCCAGGTGGGCAACCCAACATAGTGAGAACCTGGAGCAGAGGGGCGGTGCTGTGCCTGGCTCCTCACATCACTGTTCTGCTGGGGACCCAACAAGAATGCCATGCTGCACAGAATCCACCTCCATGTGGGGACCACAGCTTGAGTAAGTGAGCTGGACGTCTTCACAAAGGAGCTAGGACAATGCCTGCTGCTCATGGCTGTGACTTCTCTAAACTGAGGGCTGCATCTATGCTGTTGCAAAGGCCTGTTACTAAGTCCTGTAACGTGGTGCAGAAAGGAACCTGTGTGCTGCTTCAAACGCCATGGTCTCCACCTCAGCAGAAGACGAACTAGAACACCGATTTCTGTTCATTACGGAAGGAGCTTGGTGTATGCACAGCTCTGAGAGCCTGCGAAGGGCGGCAAGCCCAGCCAGGTCCAGGGGGTGGGGCTGGCACACGTGGATGCACCAACCCCACTTTATCACTTTTTTCTCCTTGTTGCTGGAGAAAGAACCCAAGCCTTGTTAGCTCATCTTCATTCCCAACTTGAGATTTACAATCACCATGGAAACAGTGTTTTCCAGAAAGGTTTACCAATGCAGCTCTTGCACGTGGGCAGCACCGTTCAGGGCTGAAGTTCATGGATGAACAAAAGTGAGCTGAACACCAGCAAGCCCTCTCTCGGTTTTTGACTACGGAAGCAGTGTGATGAGCTGCCCCACACTCCTGCGGCCACGTCCTCACCACCTGAGGGACTCCAACCCTTCAAACTGTGAGTCAAAATAAACCATGGCCTCCACAAGCTGCTTCTGTGAGATAGCTGGTCACAGCAAAGGAAAGTGACTAACATGCACACACTCTAGGAAACGCTTTACCAACGGGCTCCCCCCCCAGCCCCTCCCTCCCATCATATAGACCCTAGTTTCTAACCTTGTCAGTGCCAGGTATTCTCAAGAAGTCCTACTGAGGTATAGTGGAGTGGGGGCTGAAAACAGGAGACCTGCCGCTGAAGCAGGCTGATTTCTCAAGCTCTAAGCAGATCTCTATAGATCGACATAAGAATCTCTATAGACAGAAACTCCGCTACCCCACAGGGCACTAATCCACTACACAGGCTGTCAGTGCAGTCAGTACACAGCTGACTGGCACATACCTGCAAGACACATAGCCTGGCCAACAGAGCAGAGAAGGATCAGTGGTGGCAGCGGTGGTGGCGGTGGCTGCTGAGAATGCTTCTAGTGGCACAGCAACAAAGCCAGTCTAGGAGTCAGGTCAGATCCTTGAATGACAGAGTCAAGTGACAGGAGTTTGAGACTAAGGCATGGGACGAGGCTGGGTCCCTAACACAAGTCTCCTAACACTCCAAAGCCTGTCTCCACTCTGGGTAATGAAAGGGACAGTGGGTTCTACTCATCAGTGGTCACTCCTCTGTCAAAGTCCCAATGATTGCTTCCCATTTTTGCTAGAAACAAGGTGAATAAAAAGGCAGGCTACATGGGAATAGGTCCTGAAAACCACTTCACCAAACAGTCTTCAGTCTTACCAAATTAAACTGGTAAACACCCAGTAAATACGTGAGGCTACAGATTTTGTTGTTCACTAAGGCAAGATCCCATGTATCTCATGCTGGCCTCAAACTTACTAGAACATACCTGAGACAACTACTGAACAAATCCTCCTGCCTCTGCCACCCAAGTACTAGGATTACAGACAGACACACACCCTGCACCTCTGACTCCTAGGTACTAGGATTTTACACACAAGAGTGTGTGCACAACTCCCCCGCCCCAATACCTCTTTGGGGCAGTACTTGGGATACAATCCAGACCTTGTACATCCTATGCAAGCACTTTGCCATTGAGCTAAGCCCTCAGCCTCTAACACAAATCTCAGACTAATATTTAAGTTGAATAATCCCTGTGTGACTCACTTAGCCATACACACACAGACATCAAACTGTCACTGCCATAGCTTCACCTAGGACAAATAGAAAATGACGTCTGGGAGGCTTACATGGAACTGCAATTTCACACTGGTCAACACAGACCTCCTGGAGCACAGCAGCTGAATGGCTGTATCAGAGTGAACCTGACCACTTTGCCTGCAAAGATGATCAACGCTATCGTAGTCAAGAAAGTGTGACTCAAGACTCCCCATGCAGTGCAGAGGCCAGCTGTCTTTAAAATGTGGATCTGTGTAAAGGCAAAGGCCTAAACCAGTCATTCTCAATCTTCCTAATGTTGTACCCCTTTAATATAGTTCATGTTGTGGTGACCCCTACCATAAATTTATTTTTGTTGCTACTCCATAACTGTAATTTTGCTGTTATGAGTCGTGATGTAAACGTGTTTTCCAATGGTCTTAGGTGACCCCTGTGAAAGGATCATTTGACCCCAAAAGGCATCATGACTCGCATGTTAAGAGCCACTGGTCTAGATTTGGCCAGTAGAGAAGATACAAAACTGTTTGCTTTCAAGGAAGAGAGCATCTCCTGGTAAATATGAGGAAACTGGGGCCAACAGGTTGCTCCCAGCCCCTCCCATGCGACCTCTTCTCTGCAGTCTAGTGAGCAACCTTGTAAGTGAAGGCCACCAGATCTGAGGATCAAGACAGGAGAGAAGGACAGGTCACCAGATAGACGGTGAAGTACCTGAGTCCTCAGGACCAGAACCAGGACAAGGCCTTTGCACTTGTCAGTGGCTGTGACCAAGCTCACACTTACACCGGAACCAAGTGCACAATTTTAGTCCTCATGTTACGGCATGGGTAGTATTAGAAATTTTATCCTGAGGGTAAATATTTTACAATATCAAAATCCCATCTTCCTAAGCCATAGAGAAAACTCCCAAGCAAATTCCCACAAATCACACCTGCCAAGGGAAGGACTCAAGCATCCCTGACCTCCGACTCACCTTATGCACTGCCTCCTCCCTCCTGCCTGGTACCTGTCCTGATACCATGACCTTTGCCCATCAGCTGCCAATCACGGCCTCAGTGGGTTAAGTTCTCTGTAAGTGGGGAGAAATAGTGGCACAACTGTCACTGCCACCCCTGGTGTCATCAATTAGACAGTATCTAGGATCACCTAGGAGACAGGCCTTTAAGCACACCTGTAAAATTATCTTGATTGTGTTAACTGAAATGGGAAGACCCATTTCACCCACCGTGGATGACATCACTTCCTTGCTGGGATCCTGGAAAGGGAGCTGGGCAGTAACGTGTTCATTGCTCTGTCTTCCAACAGTGAATATG